>NC_081363.1:50719977-53261644 GCF_030684315.1 Stegostoma tigrinum
ATCAGTTCTTCAGAATTTTTCTTACTTGGAATGTATCTCCTCTATAAACTCTGAACTGTCTCCTTAAATGTCTGCCATTGAATCTCTATTGACCTAACCTTTAAACTAATTTGCCAATTTACCTAAGCCAGCTCTGCATTCATGCCCACACAATTGTCCTTATTTAACTTCTGCAAAGTGCCTCTGACCCATTCCACTCTCTTTCAAGTTAAATGGAAAATTTCATCATATTATGGTCACTGCTATCTAGGGATGCCTTCACTAGAAGATCATTAATTATCTTATCTCATTAAAAGAAACTAGGACTAATATAGCTTGCTGTCTGGCTGGGTCCCATCGAAATTATTCCCCCCCACCAAAAGTTCCTGTTTTAAGCTACTTTTGCCTGTCTAACATGCCAGCCAACATGTAAATTAAATTCTCCCATGATTATCACTGTACATTTTTGGCAAGCTCTCATTATTTTTTTGCTTATACTCCACCTACTGTGTTGCAACTGTTAAGGGGCCTTTCCACCATACCCACAAGTGATTTCTTGCTTTTATCATGTCTGATTTCTACCCAACCTAATCTTTATCTTGGTTTCTTGAACTGAGATCATCCTTCTCAATTGTATCAATACCACCATTAGCCAACAGAGTCATTCCTCCACAGTTTTCTATATTCCTGTCATTTCTAAATGTCCTGCACCCTTCAGATTCAGGTCCGAATCCATGACATTCTGCAGCAATGTCTCTGTAATGGAGTTATCAAGAAGTTCAGCTATAGCATATTTCAGTGGAAACCACCCCCTCAGTACAGGTCCAACTTTCCTAGTTACTGGTGCCATGCTTCACAGACTAGAACCCAGTTCTCCCACACAATCCTCTGAGCCCCACAGTTATCTCTCTATTCTGATTTGTACTGTCGATTTGCCAATCATGTAACAATGCAAAAATTATGACCTTTCGGGTTCCGCTTTTTAATTTGTCACCTAGTTCCACAGACTGACTATGTAGACCCCTTTTTTTGCCTCTAGAGCATAATGACTCTATTGTCCCCCTCCCAATCAAATTCCTGTCCAGTTCTGAGCAGACGTTCTAATCTCTGGGACTAGGCACACAACACAGGCATCTGGACTCATGCCAAACACTCTCACTACACTGTTCCCAACTACCAACTGCATTACGACTTGGTTTTTCCCTCCTAAGTCACTCGTATTTAACTTCATATTTCGTTATATGTTTACATATTTAAATAACCTTATTAAATATTTTGAACCTTAGAAATATAATAACTCTTAATCACTTACGACTCACCACTTATGATGTTGGCCTTTGGTTGTACTCCAACAGCTTAGCTTGATATTTCTGGTAGTCTTCAGCTCTGTTGTTGGGATGTTGTCAGGGTCCAAAACCTTTGCTGATAACACTTTCAGGTGTGTTATTGCTTATACAGTATGTGTTTTGCTTTCCAGCATTAATCGAAGAAGGTATCTACTTTCCAAACTTCAATGTTAGTCTGTCTAGTACACTACAGGATGCTCGAGAAATGGTGAGTTTATAAAAAATACGGCTTTACAAACTCATTCAATAAGATCATTGCATTCAATTCACTGCCATCCCTGGTTTTGAATATTTTGAGCTGTGTTTCATTTGTGTTTTGTTGCGAAAACTGAAGTTCTATAATTGAATGTATTTTGTATGTGATAATGATCATTCTTAATTCTAATTATATAATCATAGTTTATAGCAAAGCTTTTTCCAAAAAGACCAAGTTTATTTGATTGCAGCAACTCTACTGTCTTTCTGAAGAAATTAAGTAGTTAGTTAAATGTCATTGATTAAGTTTGAATCTTTGAGTGCAGGCTTCAGTGCTTGCTAGCCCTGGGGTTTCCCCCTCACCTCGGTTGCCAGAATGATTCATGTGTAGAATTACAGAATGTCATATCTGCGCCATCTCTGTGCAAGAACAACTTAACTAGAACCTCCCTCCTCAGTCTTTTCCCTGCAGCACAACAATTTATTTTCAGTTCAAAAAATTATTCAATTCACTTTTGAAAACCAAAATATAATCTGTCTTCACCATAGATTCAGTAATGTGTTGCAGATCCTACTCTTTCCTGTACAAAATAGTTTTCCTTCAGTCACCTTGGTCCTTGCACCTGTCATCTTAAATCAGTGTCGTCTGGATCTTGGTCTTTTTTCTCCCTAAATACTGTCTCTTCATAATTTGGAGCAATTTTCTTAAGTCACCTTTCAACTTAGGGGTGGCACAGTGGCTCAGTGGTTAGCACTACAGCCTCACAGCACCAAGGACCCAGGTTCAATTCTAGCCTCAAGTGACTGTCTGTGCGGAGTTTGCACATTCTCCCCGTGTTTGCGTGGGTTTCCTCTGGGTGCTCCAGTTTTCTCCCACAATCCAAAAATGTGCAGGCTAGGTGGATTGGCCATGCTAAATTGCCCGTAGTGTTCAGGTGTGTGTGGGTTATAGGGGGATGGGTGTGGGTGGGATATATCAAAGGGCGGTGTGGACTTGTTGGGCCGAACGGCCTGTTTCCATACTGTAGGGAATCTAAATAAATAAAACTATTCTTCTCGAGGAAGATCAGCCCCAGCTTCTTCAATCTATCAAAATAACTGAAGTTCTTTCTCTCTGGAGTAACTTCCATAAATCTTTTACACATTCCTTTCAATGTCTTTATGTTATTATTAAAATACATTGCCCAGAATCGGACACAATATTGCAGTTGAGGCCAAACCGGTATTTTGTAAAAGTTCACCATAACTTCCTTGCTTTTGGAGTTTTATGCCTTTGTCTCTAAAGCCCAAAATTTTATATACCTTAATAATTATTCTTTCAACTTGCACTGCCACTGTTATGTGTATATATCCACGGGTCCCTCTGCTCCTGCCCCTTAAAGAATTGTATCCTTTATTTTATATTGAATCTTCTCATTCCTCTTATAAAAATGCATAAATTTACATTATATTTCACCTGCCATGTGTCTGCTTATTTCACTAGACTTTTTATCTCTGCTACCGTAATAGTTCACAATATGTCCAAGTTATATTTCATGTGCAAATTTTAAGATCGTACCCTACATGCCCAAATCAACACTGTTAATGAAGATCAAGAATAACAGGTTTCTTAACACCGACCTTTGGGGAATAGCACTATATACCGTCCTTCAGTCTTAGAAATACATTTACCACTACTCGCTGTTTAATGTCACTCAGGCAACTTTGCACACATGCTCCCACTGCCCACTTTGTATCGTGAGCTTTAAACTTGCTTATGACTCTGTTATGATTTGGAAATCTTTAAACACTCCATCAACTGCATCACGCTCTTAAACCTCATTAAAAAAAACTTAAGCAGCTTAGTTGCCTTGAACAGATCTGCACAAGCTTTCGTTAATTAATCTCTATTTGTCTAAGTCACTTAATTCTACCCTAGATTGTCATTTCTAAAAACTTCTTCACCTCAAAGATTAATCTGAATGGACTACGGTAAATGTGCTCATTGTAAGAACATAAGTAGGACCAGGAGTAGGTGATTTGAGACAACTCTGTCATTCAAAAAGGTTATGACTTTCTAATAGTGGTCTTAACTGCCTGACTCTCATAGCTAATAAAATGTGAGGCTGGATGAACACAGCAGGCCAAGCAGCATCTCAGGAGCACAAAAGCTGACGTTTTGGGCCTAGACCCTTCATCAGAGACCCTCTCTGATGAAGGGTCTAGGCCCGAAACATCAGCTTTTGTGCTCCTGAGATGCTGCTTGGCCTGCTGTGTTCATCCAGCCTCACATTTTATTATCTTGGAATTCTCCAGCATCTGCAGTTCCCATTATCTCTGACTCTCATAGCTCTTGACTCTCTCATAGATCAAAAACCTGTCTCACTCAGCCATAAGTATATTCAATGATCCGTCCTCCAAAGATTAGGAACCATCACATGATATTCCTCTTCTTCTATGACTTAAAGGGAAGGGGAGATCCCTTATATTATAACTGTCCTTCTAGCTCTAGCTTCCCCCCACTGTGGAGAAGCATTGTTTCAGCATTTACCTTGTCAGGTTGCCTCAAATGCTTACATTAATGTTATTGTTTAAATTAGATCACATCTCATCCTTCTAATATTCAATAAGTATCAACTGAGCCTGCTTAACCTTTCCTTATAAGACAAGTTTATAACTCCAGGTATCATTCCTATGAACATACACTGATCTGCTTAAAATACCATTATATCTTCTCCTTAAGTAATGATAAATAAACTATAGACCATACTCTAGGTGTTTTCTTATTAATGCCCGACAGATGTAGTGAGTCATCCTACTTTTATACATCATCCCCATCACAATAATAGCTAATATTCTATTTTTCTGCTAATTACTTCCTGTACCTATCATGCAATTGTTTTGTGATTTGAGTAGGCGAAGGCCCAAATTCCTCTGTATTGCAGGATTCTAAGTCTCTCTATTTAAACAGTAGTCTGTATATCTGATCAACATGGCGATTCTGGCATTTTCTCACATGACACTCCATTAGCCATTTTTTTTTCTCACGTAATTTATATATATTCCTTTGCAGACTCCTTGGGACCTCCTTATAATTTGCTTCGCTTTCTATTTTACACAATCAGCAAATTTGTTTATAATTCAGTTGGTCCCTTCATCCAAATCAATACAATACTTGATAAATAGTTGAGGAATCAGCAATGATCCATGTAGCATTCCACAATGTATATTGTCAAGCTAAAACTTAGCCATTTATGCTTACAACTTTCTTGAACAAGTGTGTAACCAGATCGCCAGTTCTCTAGCACCATCCCTGTTTCTAAAGAGGATGGAAGGTTTTGACCAGTATCTCAGCAATTTTCAGTCTTATTTCTCTCAATATTCCTCATATGCTTTGATCTGGTCCTGATGACTTAGCAACCTTAACTCAGCCATTTTTTTCTCATACCTTCTCAATTTTTAGCCAACTCAGTATCTCTTATGCCTTCTCTTTACCAGAGTACGGTTAGTGGGAGGTAAGGTTGAAATCAGAAAAGCAGATGATGGCGAAATGAATAAATGGTTATGATGGGAAGTTTAAATAAGAAATGATGGGAGGCATGTTCACTTAGAGCATAAACGCCAGTATAGGTAAGTTGGAGCAAATGGCCTGCTTTGATCCAGATGACAGAATCAAAATAATTATTTTTGAGCTTCACACTGAATGTCAGATGACTATTTGATCAAATTGGGTATTACCACCAAGTTCAAACCTGTCCTTACCCAGTCTCCACTCATGCACGTTGGACAGACATCAGAAATAATAACACTAACTGAGATATGCCCTTCCTAAGCCAAGAATATTGCAGTAAATCACCAACCTAAAACATGCAAACAAATGTCTAGTGAAACTCACTGCTGCAATTTCCATAGCGTTTTGTTAACTGAAAAAGAAAAGTTGGCTACATGGAAGGCTGATCAAGTTAATTCAACAAATGCTGTCCTAAGTTAGATTCTCATTCTGTTTTGAATTAACTGACTGCAGCTGGCAGCAGTATGGGCTCTGCAATCTGCTTCAATGTCTTTGGGTCAGGGATGGCAAAATCAGCTAGTGTTCCTGCTTCTGATTCTCTCCTCGCTAGGTAGCAATCAGACTGCATGCTGAATAATAGTAACTTAGCTGAGGTACTGGAGAGCAAGCAGTGCCCATGGAATTGTACCTTAGCATGAAGCCAATGCAATCAGGAAAGAAAGAGAACAGAAAATTTGCAAGAGAAGGAGAAAAGGGAAGAAATAAGACAACCATTATCTTAAATATTAACTCCATGCCCTGTATTTATACAAAAAGTACAGAACTTGAATGCTAGACATTCTTTACTTCCTGTAATTGCTAAATAATGAAAAATATAATGGAGATGTGTCAGTTAGATAAACAATTGGAGATTTCTTTGTGGTAGACTATATGCAATTGCATTTGTGTTTTTGAAGTGTTCATGTTTAATGTACAATTGAAGCTCTAATTTTGGGCCATATTTTTATCATGACCAGTACATTAATTCATAATCAGTAAGATGCCAAAGTCAGAAGAATTATCCTGGGAATGTAAATTATCAGAGCCCTGGATACTGCGTTGACCCAAAAAAAAATTATTTTACAATGTTAAAAATGAAAAGAATAATTCAATTAACTGATTATACCCACATTCCTCAGACAAATTGTGAAATGTGCCTGCAAGAGAATGTGCAAGTTTTCAGTAAATGCAATGTTGAAGATTGCCGGGAGACAGCAGATAGAGATCATGTCAGGATGTTTATGTGCATTTGATTTTAACTCACTTGATATCCACTTAAGTTTGTAGAAAGATGATAAAGTGGGCTTTGTTACTTGCTTCAGTTCCCCTCGCCCAGCTTTCTTCTGTGTTCCACTCTAGGAACCCTTATACCCTTGAGCACAATTGGAGGAAAACCATCTCTACATGTCACAGTTGAGGTGAAGTCAAAAAGTGTATCAGATTCTAATGACTGGAACTTAATGATCACAAAAGAAATGTTTGTCAACTGATACTTGTATTACATTGATATTGTTCATAATAGATTATCTTTATCCCTATATCAAAGTATGATTCATGTTAAAAATTATTTATGTGAAAAAATAACAAAGATTAGACAATTTCAGAAGTGAGACATTTCTGTCATTTGGCAGAATTCTGATTGCATTATTCCGACCTTGTAATTTATTTCTGACCCCTGCCAGCCCCCCTCCCTTTAATCCACTGCCAGTCTGGCAGATGCAGGGGTTCTGACCCTGTTCATTGCTGCTCTCATGAACAGCTTTCCAAGGCCTGACCTGTGTTGGGCCTTCTTTCTAGTGCTACTTCCTGCCATTTCAGTCATTTCTGCAGGCCAAGGAAGACTGAATTTTCTTACCCAATCAGCAATGGAGCAACTCAGCCTGCATCCAATCGCTGCCTCCTACTTGTCTTCAGACTTCATTCCAGCTGTGGGAGGGTGGAGATTCCAGTCAACCATGGCCTAATCACATCCTGTCCACAGCAGGAATCACTGCCCTGCACCACTTTTTGCTCAGCTTGCTTGGACAAAGATGAGTACAGACTGATTTCAATTTGGAAGGGAAGGCACAAGCGAGTGAGTTCAAGGTGGGAGAGAAAGCTTTCTATGTTCTATGTTCTATAGTGGCGATAGGAGGCAGTTTGGGAAGAGGGCATGTCTATGGATTATATGGAGAAAGGCTTCAGTCAACATGGATTATGTAGAAGTAAAAATTATTGCAGATGCTGGACCTCTTTATTGCTGACTGCCAATGTGACAGCAACCACCTTGATTTCTCCACGCCCGCCACCCAGTCCAACCCCACCCCTCCGAAAGTGCGGCACTCCACACTAATCCCTGTCTCACGATCAAACCCGCTGATGAATGCAGGGCAGCGGTAGTCTGGACGTCGGACCTCTATGTCATAGTGGCCCAACACCAACTCTCCGACACCACATCCTACCTCCCTCTTAACCACGACCCCACCATGGCCCATCCAGCCACCGTCTCCCACACTGTCCATGACCTCATCGTCTCCAGTGATCTCCCCTCCACCACCTGCAATGTTATAGTCCCCTAGCCCTACACCGCCTGGTTCTCCCTGCTCCCCAAGATCCACAAGTCCAACCACCCCAGCTGACCCATCGTCTCTGCCTGCTCATGCTCCACCAAACTCACCTCCTCCTACCTCGGCTCCATTCTGTCCCCCTTGGTCCTACATCCAGAACACAAACCATGCCCTCCAGCTCTTCGGAAACTTCCACTTCCCTGGCCCTCAGCGCTTCATCTTTACAATGGACGTTCAATCCCTATACACTCCCATACCCCACAAGGATGGCCTACAGGCCCTCAGTATTTTTCTCTCCAACAGACCCGTTCGGGTCCCCTCCATCAGTACTCTCTTCCACCTCACCCTCAATAAGTTTTCCTTCAATTTTTCCCACTTTCTCCAAATCCAGGGGGTGGCCATGGGCACTGGCATGGTATCTAGCTAGGCCTGCCTGTTTGTCGGTTGTATCGAACAGTCCCACTTCCATATGTACACTGGTACTGTTCCCCAACTCTTCTGCTGTAACATCGGTAACTGCATTGGTGCTGCATCCTGCACCCAGGATAAACTAGAGCAGTTCATTGACTTCACTAACAACGTCCCACCCTGCCTTCCGTTTCACTTGATCTATCTCAGACACCTCCCTTCCCTTTCTTGACAGTCCGTTTCCATTTCTGGTGACGGGTTATGCATCAACATTTACGAGAAACCCAAAGACTCCCATTGGTACCTGGACTACATCTCCTCCCGCCTTGCATCCTGCAAAAACTCTGTCCCATTTTCCCAAGCCCTACATCTTTGTCACATCTGCTCTGACGAGGAGACATTCCACTTCCAAGCATCCCAGATGTCCTCCTATTTCAAACAACTTTCTTTTCTCCCCACTCTGTGTCATCCAGACAGCCCTCCACCATGCGTCCTCCATACCCCACCCAACAGGTCGAACTCGCCCCTCCTCCAAACATGTTTGGATTATGTACAATTTGGCTGAAGCCTACATGACTATATAAAGTAGCAACATCTTGAAAAGTACTTGAAGGCCACGGATTTTCATATTTATGTTTAAAATATAAAATGTAACATATCTTATAGGCAGGATATTATTAAACTGGAAACGGTGCAGGAAAGATTTACCAGGATGTTATCAAGGCTGGAGTTACAAAGAGAGACTGGGTAGGCTAGGACTTCTTTCTCTAGAGCATGGGAGGCTGAGGGGTAACCTTCTAAAAGTTCATAAAATTGTGAGAGGCATAGGCAATACGTGAATAGCAAAGGTCTTTCCCCTAGGGTCGGGGAGTCCGCAACCAGAGGGCATAGGTTTTAGGTGAGAGGGGAAAGATTTAAAAGGGATCTGAGGGATAACTTTTCACACAGAGAGTGGTGCTTATATGGAATGAACTGCCAGAGGAAATTGTAGAGGCGGTTACAATTATAATATTTAAAAGACATGTGGACAAGTACATAAATAGCAAAGGTTTAGAGGGATAGGGACCAAACGCAGGAAAATGCAAATGGGACTAGTTCAGTTTAGAAAACCTTGACAGCATGAACAAGGGTCTTTTTCCTGCTGTACGACTCTAGGACCTGAACTTTAATAATAACATCCCAAATGTTATTAGACTTCCATGTTGCTTTTGTTTTCTGGCATCTAGAGTCATGTTAATTTTCTACAGAAATATATGTAGGATATATACACAGGTAAGTATTGTACATACACACATTCATAAATAAGGTGAATATGACGTGGAGGTGCTGGTGTTGGATGAGGTCAGCAATCACACGACACCAGGTTATAATCCAACAGGTTTATTTGAAAACAAGCATCTTAGGTTTGTTTAGTACATCCTCATCAGTTTAATCTTTTACCTACAAACTCTGTGTCTGATACTACCTCCCTCACTAACACCTGAAAATGGAGTAAGACTCAAAAAGCTTGTGTTTTCAAATGAACCTGGTGTTGTGTGGTTTCTGACCTTGTCCACATTCATAAGGTGTAGGCGTCTCTGGTCGACCCATCCTAATTGCCCTTGATAAAGTGGTGGTGAATTAAAATGGAGTCACATTGTGAAGCATGTGCATAATTCAGAAAGGTAGTTTTTTTTTGTTGGTATGGACTTCATCCTGTATTACACATACTAACTGCTCTGAAGTGCTGGCATCACTTTGATAATTTTGTACAAATACATTGGTCTACAAACTTGATGGTAACAAGCAGTAAGGAAAGAGAAAGCTAATGTTTCACCCTATTGAAATAGCCTAGAAATGTGCATTTCACCATAGATTTAAAAATGCTGTAGAGATATGATTCTCTCCGCAACCCCCCAAAAATTCAGATTTTTCTGTCTTCACAGAATCACAGAACGACTTTGATGCAGAAGGAGCTATACAAAAATCACTAGGTGTCAATTTCAGCGAGGGTCATGGAGGCTTCCCTTCCATGAATTCCAGAAAATATTCTCATGCAATTTTACAATGTCCATCTCGTTACCTATACTTTGAGTTCCTTGTCATCAACGCCATATTTAAAGCACAGTCATGCACCAGATCAAATGCTGCAAGCCACAAATTGTCTTTCACCGTTCTATTGTTGGAAGAAATGCCCCAGACATGGCCAACACAACAAGCTGGCAACCCACTTTAACACCAGGGTTTGGACCACCTAATTGATGCCATGGTCGACAACAGGGACAATTCCTTAGGATTGCCAGAGGAGACCATGGCACTATACCCTGCTAACTCTATGCATTACCGTCCTGGTTTTCTTTGATTGCATGATAGCGATCCATTCCCTGTCTGCTTCTGATTGTGGCGTGACCGCCTCTCTACACATGCAATACATATAGTTGTCCTGTTCATGGATGCACAAGTGACTTCAGCTGTTGCTCAAATTCTGAAACCCAGAGTTAAGCTTGGGCAACTGGTTACACATAAATATAAAAACAAAAGAAAATAGGAACAGGACTAGACCATCCGGCCCTTCAAGCTGCTCCGCCATTCAATATGATCATGGCTGAATATCGAACTCTGTCCCTGCTTTCTCCCCATATCCTTTCATCACTTAGCTGTAAGAAATATATCTAATTCTTTGAAAACATTAAATGTTTTGACCTCAACCATTGCTGAGGCAGAGAATTTCCCAGACTCAGCACACTCTATGTGAAGAAATTTCTTCTTGTCTCAGTCCTAAATTGCCTACCCTGTAATCTTTAGACTGTGCCCCAGGGACATCTTTCCCGTATCAAGGACATCTTCCCTGTGTTTGCCCTCTCTCATCGTGTTAGAATTCTGTATGATCCTTCTTCATTCTTCTAAATGGTTCCTTCCAATATTTTTGTCTGGTGCACTTGGCATGTCCATGGTTTCACACATACCACAAGATTCACACTCCACTTTGTCTTTCTGATCTGCCATCCTGTAACCCAAATAAACTATTTATTATCCTTACAATAGGTATGGACTTACTATGGAAAAAATAACAAGGTATTTCTCAGAAAAGATAAAGAAAAAATGTTTGTGTACTTAAGCACCAATTAAATACCCAACTTCCACTTCAAACGTTGGAAATACTAACCAGAAATACTCACTAATTGTGCTCCTAAGATGCTGCTTGGCCTGCTGTGTTCATCCAGCTTCACAATTTGTTATCTTGGATTCTCCAGCATCTGCAGTTCCCTTATTCTCTGACACTCACTAATCAGCTGCTTTATCTGCACATATGACATCACACCACCATTTGTCTCAGTACAGGTAGGTCCCTCACTCAATGCCCAATTTTCTATCTGCTCACCCCTCACTCTAGAGCAACTCTTTCCCTCTGTTCCAAATTACAAACTCTGACCCAAATTCTAGTCTCAGTCTCACACTGGTGAAGATTCCCTCATTATGACAATGTGATCTCGAAAACTCTGTAGAATCCCATTAAAGTTGAAAAGCTGAAATACCTCTGAATGGCTTCTCGAAAATTTTCTCTTGAAATCCTGAAGAAACCACATCTGAAAATACGTCAGAGATACATCTGAATGTGTCCAGTGACAAGGATGCCAGATTGTGACAATCTAGAACATTTCACACTTCATTCCTTTTATTTTCCAAGAATGAACTATTTTAGCCAAAGTGTTTCCACCCACAAAGCTGATCGTTGCAGAGAAAGTTTCTGCATTTTTTCTTTAACTTGTATGTGAGTGTGCATGTTGGAATATTTTAACAGGGTAAATACTTGTTTCAAATATTTCAAACTGTGTGTTGGTCAGCTTTATATCTTTGTTAAATTGGTCTTGTTATTATAATTTGTAATTTGTCCTGCTGGCTGGTACCCCGGTTGCTCAGGCTCCATCCTGCCCTTGGGCCATTTACAAACAGGAAGTACGGGGATACCATACTATATGCAACTTATTAAGGGCCACTTAGGCAAATAAAAGGAGATTAGCTGGGATTTTCTGTCGGGTTCCCACCAGAAAATGCGGTCAGTTTAGATGCTTGAAGTAGCCACTGGGAGCAAGGCAGGACGAGGGCTGCATTCAAAACAGTTGTGCAGGCCCTTGCTGTCAATCTGGAAATTGGGTCCCTCAGCTCTCTGCCCCCCTGCCACTCTGGGCCACAACAGTCACATTTTTGTTAAAATATTGTGAATGGACATTTCCGGTCAGTGGTAACTTCCACATTTTGAAACGTCTAGAAACTTCTTGACAGGTTGACACTTGTTGACAGCCTGACACTTACGAACAGATCTTGAAAAGTTAGTCATTTCCTTGGGATTTCTGCTCAATGTACTCCACAGTTAGATGTGTCAAAGGGCACCTGACCATTAGCCTCAAAGGATACTGGATTCATTCCCTTATCCCACGCAGGATTCTGGGATCATGTTTCAGGATTACCTCAGCACTCCAAAGAGGTACCCTGGCTATTAAAAAAGAAATGCATGAGAACAAATCTGCTCTTACCTGGCCTAATCTCCATACTTCAAGTTCCACAATCCGAGAATTCCAAACTCCCATTTCAGTGAAGCAGCTGAGCATTTAAATGGCCAGCTGTCTCCGGGAACTACACCTGTGAACCATGGACTGTCCAATCCCTGCAAAATATAAGGATGTCAACTTTGACAACCGGACTTGTATTTCTCAGAAAAAGCCTGCAATTTCCCAATTTAGAGTCTTTTTCCATCCTGTTGAAAATCTGTGCCTAAATTTCCCTTCCACACCTAAATCATATCTATGACTTATAAGCCGTAAGATATAATCAAATTATGGAAAGTTGTTCTCAAACAAAATCACTGCACATTAGAGGTCGCCACCTTGTCACAAATGTTTTGAAGATTAAATTGCAAATTTGTCTAAACATCTGTATCAGTCCCTGCAGAGCCAGGATAAATAACAGTTCAAAAACACTGGGAGTCAGGACAGTAATGGAGAGAAGTAGACAGGCAAGAGAGACAGACATGGAGGAGAAAGAAGAATGGAGACAGAAGCAAAAAAACAAAGACCAGACATTTACCGGCATTGGCATTCTCAACAAGACGAAATTAGAATGTTTGTTTTTATATAGATCCAGCTGGGAATAACACTGAAGCTGTCAGGAATGACTGAATCCAACGGTTTAGCTTTAGTTTGAAAGGTAACATTATGTAAGCAAACCCTCAATAACTATGATTAAACATATAAAAGTTATCACTTTTCTTGAATGAAATTAAGGTGTCTACCCTGTACTTTGTTCATTAATCTAGAAATTGTAACTCAGTATACCAAAATTATGCTGAAAATGTGACCTAAACTAAAACAGCATGTTATTAAAGATTTTAAAAAATTCTAAATGTTTCAATTTATTTGCAAATTTCTTTTTTACATTGAACTGTTTTATTTTGTTTAGGATGAAGATCCTCCCAGTGAAGGACAAGTAATCTCAAAGACTCATAAGGGATTGCAAAAATACTCACTTGGCACAATGTTGGCACAAGTCAGTCAAGGTCCTTACGCCCCACAAGAAGTACATCATCCTGAGGTAAAAATAAAGAGTTACTTCTAATAAGCTTTGTTTTGGTAATTTATCTGGTACTTCAGTAATGCAGCGAAATAGAACTGGGATGGGAGTTGCAAAAATTGTGAACAATGCTGTGTCCAGACCCTCCTTGCCCTTGAGTATTTTACCCAGCAGGAGAACATCCCTTAGGTGTCCCACTCATCTGTGAGCCCGTTTATAACCACTTCAGAGCACCCTCCCACCAATACTGATGCTTTACTCATGTCAGTTGAGACCAGTGTCATGCCAAGGCTGCCCACCAAAATCTGACAGGCCTTGTGGTTAGGTATGTAACCAGCACAGAATGTACTTTCCATATGCAGGAGGTGGTACTAAAAAAGGTTCAGAGAAAACCATCCAGATGTTATGGTGCATGGCCAGTTTAGAAAAATAGTAGACAAAGCTAACATCTTATTTGGTTATATTAATAGAACCATTCAGTAAAAATCAAAGGACTCCACTCTGTCATTATGTAGGTCATTGGTTAGACCACAACTGGAATACTGTACGATTTTGATCTCCACACATGGTGGATGATATAATGGTTTTGGAAATGATTCAGAAAAGAGTTATGAGAATTATTCCTGGCTAGAAGAACCTTAGTTAGTCCATTAGGATTAAGGGGATGGATTTATTCACTTTGTGTAAAAAGTAGGAACAGAGTGGACAAGTTGGACCTTTGAGATTCCTCCTACATTCAAGTCACCTGTGGCAGATCCTTTGTAAGAACACCATGTTCCTGCATTATCCCCATATCCTTTAATCCCAATGTCTTTCTGAAATAATCTCAGAATTTTAGTAAATTAAAGTAATCTTATAATGTTTCTGGATATCACAAGGGTCCAGGTAAAAGCTCCACGGTAAATGGGTACAGAGCCAGGTTCTAGAGCTTGTGATAAAGTTTGGGGAAAAAAGACAGATTGTGAAATCTTACTTCTAATAAAGAATCCAGTTTTATTCCTTAGTTATTACAATAAAAATAATTAAGTGGGCTGTCCATCAAATATTAAAATAGCGTATAACATTATCGTCTTAATCCCCAGAGTGCATGAGACTCATCTAAGTTTGTTAAGCACATCTGACTTGCCCTGTTTCTTCTGCTATACTTGAAGTGGACCTTTGGGTTACAGAATTAATTTCCTACATATAAGGCTAGCTCTTAATCGTAACAAAGTCCTTTTTGCTCCAGATTTGGTCTTGATCATTGTTAGTTTCCCTGAAAGACAACTTTCTTGAATTCTTAAAGAAATTTCACTTAAGTCATGGCCTCACATTTCCAAGGAAAACAATCTTTGCTGAATGATCAAGCTTAATCACAATCTTTCCTCAATCAAGAGAAGTGTTATAAAGTCAGAACATATTCCTGAATTGTAAAATTTTCTTTCTGAGTGTGATTTAGTTATTAGTTCCTACATCAGGCTATTTTCCTGGATTAGACAGAAAAATGTGTTTGTGTACATCTTTGAGGTTAAATTTCTTTATTTTTAATTCTCTAAACTGTTTAGCTTTATGTCAGTCTAAATTTAGAAGCAAGCTGATTGAGGTTTTTAAAATAATGAAAGAGGATGCGTAGCATAACTATTGGTAAATAATTCTAGTTTGTCAGATTGGTGAGGGCCAACAATAGCTATGTAAACCACACAGACATAGAAACAGACAGGGTATTGGGCAGTTTTTCTTTTCCTTGACAGTGGTGGACCTCTGGTATACAGTTACAATTACAGTACAATTATAACACTGTTAAAATCAAGAGCATGTCCTATTTGTAGGAAATTAATTCTGTAGCCCAAAGGCCCACTTTAAGTATAGCAGAAGAAACAGGGCAAGTCAGATGTCCTTAACCAGCTTAGATGACTCTCACTCACTCAGGGGTTTAAGGTTATAATGTTATATGCTATTTTAATCTGTTGAAATGTTCAGCAGATTTCCAAAATTGGCAACTTAGATGTCAGATATTTTAAATACATTTGCCAACCTTAAGAGCAAGACTAACATAAAAGGCTCGAAAACAAAAAAAAATCTCTACTCATCCCCCAGTCTGAAACTGGTCAAAGTCTAAATTCCTTGGCTTTGTCCTAATCCTCATTACTCAAAGCGCCGGTCTATTCCGCACACTGTAGACTTGTATCCACTGTGTAATACAACATAATTGAAAAAACCTGCTGCCAAAGCATTTATCATGGCTAAAATGATTTGTGGCCAATATTGTGGCATTTCTTTGATCCATATTTCTATCTTATAATGAATTTATATTTTTTGTGTTTAGTCTCAAATACTCTATTATATCATTTGGAAATCATACCTGAAACATTAATTGATTACATTCTGGGCATTTCTGGGGTGCATTCTTCCGTTGTAAGTGAGAAATTCTCTTTGCCCCCCCCCCCAAAAACATTTCTGTTTTCATTTTTCTTCATTATTCTCCTTTCTTACTATCACCCACGACCTATATCTAGATTTCCTTGCCAGACCATTAACAATGAACCTGCTATTTTCTGTCATTTGGCTTATTGCTACTGAAGAAGTGAATTTTTTTATGCTTCTGATGTTGGTTGAATAGTGTACGTTTATCCTAAAATTTAACTTCAGTCTAAATTTGGTACTTTGGCATGGACTAAAAACATAAATCCCAGCAGAGATCAAGGAATTTCCAGATATATTTCCATCTTGCATGTTGCCCACTGAATTTCATTGTCATTATTCTTTCTGAATTTGTCAAAATCTGACCATGCCTGATAAACTGTTAGTGGATCATCAAGTTAATCAGTTTAATTCATGAAATTAATAGTTTGTCTAAATGTTCATATATGTGTTCAAATAGTTTCCAGTTGCAAAAAAACTTTTCTTATTCTGGTTTTGTATGGTAGCAAAAGAGCCAAGGTCATACTTTGTTTCTTCTTCAGTAAATAAGGTCCACGTGGTTACTTCACGTTTAACCTTCACAATCAAAAACAGAGGTGGGTAATCATACCCCATTATTTTAGATTTTGAATCTGCCATTTCTCTGATGTCGTCTTCAGGTTTCTCTTTGGTTAAATTAAACTGGGTCTTCAATTTTCGATTCACAAACAATTAAACTATTCTCTGCTATCATTGAGAGGCACCAGGTTAAAGGTTGGTTCACAGAGTCCAGGCATACACTTTGAGTCAGCCCACACACCAGGCAAATCCAACACACTGATTACCTGTATCTTATATACATCAGTTCTCACCCAATTATCCCTTAATCACATAAAATTTTTACTTTCTGTCTAATTGCATTTTGTTTCAGGCATCTCTTCTAGATCCTCCTAGATAGGGTTAAATAGAGTGTGAAGATAGTAATTTAGGAGAAGTACATGTATAATGCATTTGCAAGTTGTGACTTGGAAGCCCAACAGTAATGCTTCATGCTCTGGGGATCTAAATAGCTGGTATAATGCAGTGATTAGATGCTGGGTGCACCCTTGTGGATCCAGTGGGATGCATTCTTGGAAGAAGCAATTGACTATCGAGAAGGTAAACTGTCATTTGGGTCAGTTTGAATTTGAGCAGCTATTGAGTGAAATCAAAAGCAATATCGGAGTGGAGCTCAAATTCCTGGAAGGAATGATCAGAAGACAGTTCTGAAGGATTCTGTGACTCAAGGTGATCATGGGATGTTTGCATGGGTTGCTGTGAAATTCATGGTTATGTCTTCCATTTAATGTGCAGTTAATGGAAGGAATGGTCAGAAGACAGTTCTGAAGGATTCTGTGACTCACAGTGATCGTGGGATGTTTGCATGGGTCGCTGTGAAATTCATGGTTATGTCGTCCATTTAATGTGCAGTTAATGGTGTGTTTGACCAGTTTGCCTTTTAATTCATGTTGACTCAGTTATTTTTGTATGTTACGTATTAGACAGAGAGTTTGGTTTGCTTTTAGTTGTCTCTTGTATAGGTAAAAAATCTTCTGTTATATAAAACAGTTGTATCTCGTGCCTTTATTCACTTTGTAAGTAATTGGGATTTCAAATTTCACCTGCTTAAAAAAAAACCTGTCCCCTAACTGGATTGTAACCAAATTGGAGGATCTCAGCCAGAACCGTAGCAGTGCACTTATAGTTGAAGTGTGTAATTCCTGCCATTAAACTATCAAAGCAAATAACTAAATTGCTTATGGAATTGTTGATGTTAACTTAATACTCATACATGAGTATTGCTCCCTTCTTTGCACAAATACTAAATGTCAAAAAATGATATTTATAAAGCAGTGTTGACTGTAATGTTCAAAATTCTCAATAGAAAATTTATAATAGCTGCAAGCTCCTGCAGGTAACAGCATTCTTCTTTTAATTCTGGACTTCAGAAATATATGCAAAGTTTCATTTTCACCACATCAACAGTGGTAGAGCAGGTTGCCCATAGATGGTGTTCATTCTGTTACTTTCAATAGGATGAAAATTAGGTCTATTCTTTCATGATGGGGAATCTATTCATTAAGTTACTATCCAAACCATGATGGTAAAAGTGTACTATATTGATTTACAGATAAGCAAAGTCCTTTTGACGATGGTTACATTTTTTGAATTAACATAACTTGTTCTGTACACTGTTGTTGTGGAGATATATCCAAGTTCATTGCAAAATTTTATCTTTTTTAATTAATGCCTACTAACAAATCTTGTAAAATATGTGACTGTTGACCAAAAGTGCTATATTTACAAATTGATTTGGTAATGTCACAAACGTATCTAATTTCGGAAGAAGTCTGTCGCAATGATATAATGTAGATACAGGTCGGGCATCCTTTATATGAAAATTTCAGGATTAACTGTTTTTCTGATAAGGATACACTTATACCAGTCGGGAGTGTCTGTATCTTCAAACCTGTTTCTGCCTATGGTTAAAAAGCTGCTTCAGCTTCCCTGCTTGAACTGCCAATCACAACCTGGTTTTAAACTGTCATCAGTCCTATTGACACAATAGGGCATCCATTTGCCCAGATTTACTTGGCTGTTGGCTTGCTTTAGGCAAGCACTTCGTTTGCTTGAAAAATCAGAAATGATGGAGGTCTGAGTGGCTAAAAATAGTGATGTACATTGTACCAATCTGAATGGTGTGCACTGGAGGAGTAGCATTATTTTGTTTTAATTTATTGAAAACATAATACCCTAAACGCATAGTGAAAGTCTACTGATGAAAGCAGATTGGTCCATTTGGGCCTTATGGAAAAACAACTTTTCTTTTATGTCAGTTTGGGCCATGCAAAGATTTTTTCCAAAGGCCCTGAACTCAGTGGGTCTGTTCCGGTCTGCTTTTGAAAAAACCAGCTGAGATCTTTATGAATTTCAGATATGCAGATGAAGGATATCTGAAGTGTATTTTTTTTTTGCTAGAGTTATTCCTCTCAGAGAGATGTGTCCCTATTAACTAGTGGGGAAATGTGTGATCACGTTCTACCTTAATTGACAAATAATTCTCTCAAATAAAACATCGAGTGAAATATCATTTATTCATAATAAATTCAAGACGTATCCTTTGTTACTCAAGCTGTTAAGCTTTGCATTACTTACTATAGTGTCTCTGAATTATACATGTACACCATTTTTGTTTTGCCATATAGGACTCTGATGACGATAGTAGTGCGGGGCAGGTCAGTGAAGGCCAGATGCCCAGATTTACTGGAGCAGCAGAAAGCATCATGACTGGACAGTCACAATACAGAAGTTCTCGATCAATGAATAGAGGTTCAAGCTTATCACGAAGAGGACGCTCTCCATCACCAGGACAGTTTGATATTCATAAAGGTAATTAGTACACTGTAGTTACCCTTGAACACAGGTAATTGAATAGTAATTACATTTATCCTTACATGTTTTAGCTGTTAAGGAAAACTATCTAGTTTGTTTAATGCAGCAGATATCAGTGAATGGAACAAGAATTTTTTCCTGAGCCATAAGACGAATGGTCAAAATCACTCATTTCATTCACACTTAAGAAGCATTTTCCCCTGTTCCCTAGAATGTCAGACATCCCATGGCACTTTCCAGGTAAGAGATGTGGGTGATGATCTGCTGCAGCTGTTGCAGTGTGCTAACTTATAAATGACTTAATGGAGGCACCAAATTGCTGTGTAATCCATTTTCACCTCTGCTTCCAGTGAGAAAATATCTTTCATGTGCTTTGAGTTTCTCCCCTTTGAAAGAATATCTTGAGCTTGTCCTTCAATTTTCACCCTTTCTGTCTTTTATTCCAATGGCAAATTGCACACACCCCAGTGCATTCTTCATATTTGACCACAGACAACAAGTGCCTGCTGAAGATATGACTTCACAAGAAATACTTGTCAAGTCTGTTGTGTCTTTACCAGCTTTCCACTGAGGCGCATTTGAGCTAACATCATCGCAACTGAGAGCAGAAACCATGACGACTTCATTATTTCTTCTTACATTTGGACTCATGTTCTGTTATCTGACACAATTATGATGTAAAAAAAAATTGAAATTGTTCCTTACAGCTATGTTATCTCACATTGCAATCCCTGTTGCAAGGTTCTTGAGAACATAAGAAAATGGAGCAGGAGAATGGCTATTCAACCCATTGAGCCTGCTCTCCCATTCATTAAGTCATGACTGATATGATTGTGGCTTTAACTCTACATTCCTGACCCCCCACCCAACTATTATTGACTCTATCATCAAATAACAGTTTGTCTCATGCAGCCTTTAATATATTCAATGACTTAGTCTTCATTGCTTTCAATGAAAGAGCTTCCAAAAATTGATGACCTTCTGAGAGAAGAAATGCTCCTCATCTCGGTGTTAAATGAGAGACTTGTTATATTTTAAATTTCCGTCCCTGTTTCTAGATTCCTCATTCTGCTTGTTCTTTTCATAAAGCAATTCATTATGAAGTGTTCATGTTGCGTATTATGTGTATAAATAAAACCGACTGTCTCTGATGAAGGGTCTAGGCCCGAAACGTCAGCTTTTGTGCTCCTGAGATGCTGCTGGGCCTGCTGTGTTCATCCAGCTTCACATTTTATTATCTTGGATTCTCCAGCATCTGCAGTTCCCATTATCATGTCCTACAAAACTACTGTTTTCTCGTATGTAAAACTGATGCAAATCTGTAAGAAGTGAATTTACTCAAAAGAAAATCAAAGACTACTTTAATATTTTTGTTAAAACATTTCTGGAAATTTCAGCCTAAATTATATTCTTCTTCCTTGGCCCTCTCAGTCATTGGCGAATTTTATAGTGTAATGTTGGTTTCACATAAACTTATAACAGTTTGGCAATAATTAGTCTTGCTTCCTATTCTTCAAATAACAGAAATGTCGCTTGTTTCTTTTGATCAAATTCATTAAGAAGTGGGTGTTAATCAATGAATTCAATTTGATTTATTTTATCTCTGGTCTTACAGTAATCTTTAACCCATATAAGATTAAATATCTTTATAGCACGGTACTGTAACCAAATGTTAAAACAATTGTTTTGAACTAATTTATTGCATTAGTGACATTGATGACAAATACCATAAGTTAGATCATTGTGCTGGCTGGTTTTTCAGCCATGAATTTACATCTCAATTTCTGGAAAATAACAACAGTGAGTGTAGCAGCCAATTAGCAGAGTTGCATTCTTGGTTACTGCTGCAGTTCACAATGTTTTTAGTGTATCATTTATCAAACTTCGAGTGATTTAATACTTGCAGTTGTATGTTCTCAGAGGGAAATGGATGGGAGCTTGATGCCAGCTATGGACCTATGACCTTGGCAGATCTCGAAACATGTCCAATCCCAGCGCTTCCCAACAGTCAAGCGTTCCAGAAGACCCCAAAAGCAAGAGATAAGGGACAGGTAAACATCTGAGAGGTCTCCAATCTGCTTGTATAGTTATTTGCGGAACTGTGATTTTTGTTGTGACTATGTGCCTTGCAACCAAAATAAATCCCAAATGAGCAGAAAAGAGGCTGTCTATGAAGTAATTTGGAGCATTCCAAAAGCCCATTGCAGGCTGTAGATTTAAAATATTATCTGCTGCAAAAAGCTCCCCAGAATATACAAATTATGGTTGTTACACTAAAATGATAACATAGAGAAATTTATCTAATTCCCCTAATCTTGCATGCGTTGAGGACTAAAGTGTTGGAAAACACATTATAAATTATACATAGACTGGAAACTCTTTGGAACTTAGGAACTGTTGGAACTTTGGAATTGTTGTGAAGGTCACTGGACCCAAAATGTTAACTGTGATTTCTCTTCGATGATGTTGCCAGACCTGCTGGGATTTTCCAGTAATTTCTATTTTGGTTTGTGTTTTGAACTTGGAACTTGGGCTTTATGATATTTTTCATGTTTCACAATTTATGATACAAAATGTCTTCATTTTTTGGATGACCCTATCTTAATTAGACGTGACAGTGCTCCTAGATTTCAGTCGCTCTGATATTGTTTGACTGCCAACAGACTGCCATAAATCCTAGTTTGTTTATTGCTAGTGTAATGGTCAAACTTTAGGTATGACACTTCATAAAGCACAGGGATTTGGCAGCAATTTATCAGATAATTTGAATCAACTAAGTATGTCTGTCCTGTCAAAGTGCTGTATGAGGATAGAAATAAGGGTTAAACCTGATGCTGCTGGAAATGCAATGCCTAGAAAGGAGGCCTGGAAATTGAGGTGTAGGGAGAGGAAGATCGCTGATTGGGATTTTAGCACATGAAATTATTATCCAGTTAACTTTTGTGGGTAGAGATAGCGGTATCCTATTGGGCCTAAAAAATTGTATGTAGTTATTTTGTGATAACTCGTGTAACTTAAAGTGGCCTCAGCAAAATAAAGATAATTGTCTGGACTTTTTTTATTATGGGCGCTGTCAGTGATCTGCATGCAAAGTGAAAATCATTTGGGTTGGCTTTGAGAAAACTTTTAACCTCATTTCTGTACAAGGTTATTTGCAAATTGTGAAACGTGAAATGTTGCAAGTAGCAGCAGATTCAGGCAATGTTTACGGCATGCACTTTTAAATCCATTAAAAGTATTTAAGAGTGATAACTTGGTGCAGTTAATACAACTGAAAACTGGTCTATCACTCAGTGTCCAGACCACCATTAACTTTCAGTATGATAGTAACACCGTCTTATTAGAAGTTAATTAAAAAAACTTTACTGAACCATTTACTAGTTACATTTATATCCTATGGTCAGTTTCTTTGTAAACTTGAAAAAGAAAATTAAAACATGTCTATTTATGTTGTTGCATCTGAAAAAAATTCTCAATTTTAAGAGTCTCCTCAAAAACTCATAAAAGTTTAGCAAAAGCTTGGAATGGTGATTGATTCAGTTTGGCGATATGATCAGATTTATAGCTAGATTCAAGTACAATGAACCATGGAAACTCTGATTTACATCGGACTGTATATTCACATGAAATTCTTTGATATCATGCTGGTTTGGTTAATTTTAGATGATTTACACTGAAAATAAAAGGTCAATCTAGCAAAAAAAAGTGAGATTATATTCTGTAAGATTGCATGAGAATTGAAAACAGCTTTGTAAAATGTTGTGACTTGATAATTGTTTGTCAACAAATGATCTTCTTGACTCATCACTATTTCAAATCCAATCATGTGAATAGAACAACATAACGGTACAGCATATGGACAGGCCCTTCTGCCCACGATGTCTGTGCTGACTGTGGTGCCATTCTAAATTAATCCCATCTGCCTCTACATTGTCCATATACCTCTGTTCCTTTCCTGGTCATGTGTCTGTTGAAATGCTGCACCATGTTTGATTCTACCACCTCCCTTGGCAGCACGTTCCAGCCACTCTGTTGGTAAAATGAATTTCCTCACATATCTCCTTTAAACCTTTCTCGTCTCATCTTGAACCTATATCCTCTATTATTTAACATTTCTACCCAATTATCCAGCCTATCTATGCCTCTTATAATTTTATGTACTTATAATTTCCTTCAGTTAATTCAGTTTAAGAAATATAGTTCACCAGAATAATTATTGGACTTAAAACGTCCAATTCTGAGCATACTGTAAAAAAAAACTTGAATCTATTATTGATGGGATAAGAAAAATCCAGGCGAGAGCCAATTCAGCGATAAGAACCAGTTTCATCCTTAGAGCAAGGGGAGATTTTTACAAAGCTTGTGAAAGAAGCTGGAATGCCCGAGGCTGTTTCTTCTCTGAATGGCTATTATTGACATGGTCTGAGGAGGCACACTACAGATACAGTGTGATTTTGATACTCAACAAGATTAATAGGCTAGATTTCCACCTTCATCACTTGTGCGCTAATCTGGCACAAGGAGTCATATGAAATTCAGGTGAGTTCATATAATGGCAAGTGATCTGTGTGCAATAATATCACTTTTGAAGCAGTGAAGGTGAAAATCTGCACAAAATATGTTCACGAGGAAATGCACTTTGCTTACAATTTAGCCTGTAAAATTTTTATAAAGTAAAGGAATATCAAGGTATTTAATTGTTCTCGATGTATATTTTAGTTTTGTAACTCAAGTAGCTGTTACTTTTCTCCTTCCCAACACACCTCCCCTCAACATTATTAGAATGCCCTTACTGTGCAGTGGAATCACCAAATATCCTTGTGGGTATTCAGCTTAGATTTTCAGTTTGAGTATGGGCAAATTATGGTGTATGTCCAACACATCAGGGCTTCAGCTGGAACTACACATACATATTTCACAGTGCAGCATTGCAGCTCATTATTTTGAGATAGGATTTGAACCCTAAACTGAAGACACAGTGAACTATTTAACCTGCTATCCAGTGTCAGAAGCTTATGTATATTGCATTTATTGACTTTATTTCAAATATAATGCAATAAAAATGTAATCCAAAGAAGCAACAGTAATTGCACACACAATATCAGTATTCAAACCTCAATTTTTTTAATAAACTTAATTTACATTAAACAAAGTTACAACAATTCTCATACATTTTCATTTCTCACACTCTATCTTGACTTTAGATAAACCTCCAGGGGATCTACCTTCTTGTAAAGACTTCAGTATTGATTCAGTTAAATGTCAAATAGTACTTTGGTTTCACTAATTTAAAACTGAACTTGACTACAATGAAAGCTGCTACACCCTAAAAGGCAAAAGCCGTCTTCCACATAAAATTATTTTATTGTGTAATTACAGACCATCTATGGCTAAGTGCACTTTATTACAGCATTTTTTATGTTATGTGGCGATTCTGTCAGTGTGAATCTGAGCATCCTCTTCTCTTGTACTCACTGCAATAGTAGTAGGACCTCAATCACCTAATCTGACTGGAACTTATATGGTGTTTTAGTAATGAACACACTTGGACAGCCAAGCACAATTGCACATGCCTTTCGTTGCATTCTATTTTGTACAGTATACAAATTTAAAGATTTTTTCAGAAATTATATGAAATGGCATTATTCATCTTGAGCAATTGAACAGTACAGACGACTGACATTTAGATAATTGATTCTCCACTGTTACTGCACTCAGATTTATCAAAGGAATTTGACTTCACTAGCCTGTGGTAAAAAAAATGTGATGACTCTGTTTTCTTTTATTGTGCACAGTTATGCAAATTAAAATCATATATCTTACAGATTTGCAAAAACACGAAATCTTGTTGAATTCCTCGACAACAAAAACACTTTGTCTTTTTACCAGCTACCTAACTCATCCTCAGTCAAGGAATTTGAATGCTACTTAACAGAATATCACACTCTAGTGCCATTAATGTTACTCTGACTTACGCAGATAAGCTACACTCTTAAAATGAAAAACTTATCTCGTAAGGTAAATGTTAGAAGCTCTTACTAAAGTTATTATAGCAAAACAATTGACAAGTTTAACGTGATCAGGTAGAGTCACAGTTTTGTGGAAGAGAAACCATATTTGACAAATCTCTTGCAGTTCTTTGAGGAGGCAACAGGTGCTGTGGATAAAGGAGAACTGGTGGATGTACTGTGTTTAGATTTCCAGAAGCATATGATAAGGTGCCAAATCAAACATTATCATGGAAAATAAAAGCTCATGGTGTAGGAGGTAATTGGTGTATTGGAATGAATGACATTGTGTTAGCTAACATAATGCGGAGAGTAGGCATAAATGTGATTTTTTTTCATGCTACCAAGCTGTGACGAGTGATGTGCCACAGGGATTGGTGCTGGGATGTCAACTGTTACAATTTATATAAATGACTTAGATGAGAGTACAGAAGGTATTGTTGCCAAACTCACTGATGACACAAAGATAGGTAGGAATGTAAGTTGTGAAGAAATCATGAAGCTACAAAACATATAGATAGGTTAGGTAAGTGATTAAGATGTTGGAAAATGGAGTATAAGTGTGAAATTGGCAGGAAGAATTAAAAAGAAGTTTATTATTTAAACGGAGTAAAGATTGTAAAGTCCTAATATGCAAGGGTGTCCGTGTACCTGAATCACACAAGATTAGTATACAAATACTGCAACTAATTAAGAAAACTAATACAATATTATAATTTATTACAAGGGGAATATTACACAGGACAATAATGAGATTGCAGCTGGAGTACAGTGCACAGTATTGGTCACCTTATTTAAGGGGAGATGTTAATGGGTTGGAGGCAGTTCAGAGAACGTTTACTCGATTAATACTTGAATTGGAATGGTTGTCTCAAGCAAAGATTTGGCCTGGTTGGCTTGTATCTGCTGGAGTTTAGAAGACTAATAAGTGATTCGATTGGAGCGTATTGGGTGTTGAGCGGTTTTGACAGGGTGAACATGAAGCGACTGTTACTCTTGTGCAAGGATCCAGAACTAGAGGTAACACAGTGTGGAGCCAGAGGAAAACAGCAGGCCAGGCAGCATCAGAAGAGCAGAAAAGCTGATGTTTTGAGTCAGGACCCTTCTTCAGAAAAATCCAGAACTAGAGACCTTTGTTATAAATCAGGTGTTACCCACTTTAAGCAGAGATTAGGCTTTCTTTTCCCTCAGAATGTTATGAGTCTTTGGAATTCTTTTCTAAAGGTGGAATGATTCTTGTTAAGAAAGCAGTTGGAGGATTATCAGAGGTAAACAGGATCACAGATTTGCATTTACGATCACATTAACCATGATCTTTTTAATTTGTACAGCAAGCCCAACAGGGCTGAATGACCTACATCTGGTCCTAAATTATAAGTCGTATGTAATAATTTTGCATAATTATTTTCATATTATAAAACCATTGTCAGATTTCCCCACAAGCCTGTTATCTGGCTAAAGTAGGGGTTTGAAGCCTACCCATTATGGGGAAGTCATTCACCTGTGACTTTCCCTGGATTGGCTGTTGAGTGGCCAGAGGGGCAGCTTGTCAGTCTGATTGTATGGAAGGTGGGTGAGCCCTCAAAGATAGGGATCATTTGGAGGCTCTCCACTTGAAAGAACAGCAAACTGCCTTTGCATGGTAAGTGAGGAACAGGCCACAACAAGATGGAGGCATCCTCTCTCTAACCTGTAAAGTTTATAACAAAAAATAAAATCAGTACCCATCATTGTGTGTTGACGGGGCATTGTTGCAGGGAGAGGAACACTTCTATAAGTGCTATGGCTACACTCGATGCCAAGAGGCCTCCATTCAAATTCTATTCAGTAATCCACAAGGACATATTGGGTCCTAAATAAGGAAGATTAGCTAATTGTGGCTACAGTCGGGTAGACCTGTGCCCCAACTCACACCATCCTACCTCTTGGAAAATGGCCCTGGCGCATGATGGGATGAAGGTGGGGCAGATGGCATGCCAGTTGGCAGCAGGACACTTCACACTTGCCTGCTGTCCTCAGGTTTGGTGTTAATTTTTAATATATCAATTAAAATCCATGCCAACATTGCTTTTTAAAGTCTGAATGAATTCATACAAGCTCTGCTATTTCAAAAATATTTCAGTTAGTTATCTGGTAGTATTATACAGAAAATGATTTCGATCTCATTTCTCACTAAGGTGTCGTCAGTACATGGTTTTTAAAAAAAGCCTTGGTAAAGTTACTTTGATATCATATGTCTTGTTGCAAATTTCTTCAGGATGATGACATACCAGCGTTGGAGCAAAAACCAGCAACTGCACGAGTGATAAAAGTTGAAAGTAGAACTCCAGATGCCACACAACAAAGTAAGTCAATTTCATATATCTCTTAAGCTTGGAGCCTGGTTGCTGTGTTGTGTCTGTTGACTGAAGTAGCTGCCAACAGCAGCAGTGCCATGCTCTCACTCAAAGCTTTTTTTGAAAAAGTTGGCTGACAGCCTTTTAAATTTAAGGACATTTCTTGAGAAATATATGGCCGAAGCTTGTTTTCTTTTTCAGGAACAAAGAATTCATCTTGAAACAAATGAGGCTGTTTCAGACTGTACAATCCAATTTGCTCAGTTATAAAATTGCTATTAATGTTCATATTTAATTCAAAGTTAAAATGTGAACAATTTATTTTGTATTTTAAAGAAATTAAAATGCCATGACTGCATTTGTTTTGCAAGATTTACCTTTTTATTTCTGACTCCGCTTCTAAAAGGAATAAATAATTAAATAATGTGCGGAAATGCCTGTAGAATCCTGGAAGGATAATACAATTTCCAGCCAAGTGTGAAAAGCTTATGAATTTATTCATCACTAACATTGAGACCTTCTATACAGCTGCCTGCATTGCATCATTTCTTTCTGTTTTCTGTGAGTCCCTTACGTCCTGAAATGCCATCTCTCGGTCATATTTCTTGTTATACTGACCTGTGATGCTGAACTGAAGGTAATATCTGGCTCATGATCCAGAAATCGTAACAGGCATATTGAATCTGTGACTGTATGGCCTGAATATTCTTGAAGACGGAGAGGATCTCAAGCCTGAAAGAAAATAGTGCTGCAGTCCTGCTTCTAGATGTTCTGGCCTCAAACCTAGCAACATTTTTGCAAGGGATGTGGGTGGAACAGAAATTTGGGAACAATTGCAAATTGCAGTTTGAACGTCTGTTGCTCATGAAGTCAACTGCACCTGTTAAAGTGCATCTGCCTTTAGTGAGATCCAGTTTTTGCTGATAGGATACCCAAACCAAGATAGATGTGATTTTGACTTTTTAGGGTAAGGTCTAAAGCTGCTGCAATTCTTTACAGGAAGTAGGGCATCCAGTTGGAGAGCTGGGTACCATTTGGATCGAACTCTGAGACAACCTTTTTGAGACGTTATAAAATATGGATAAACTCAATGGAACTGTCAAGTCATCAAGGGAACTGGCAAGGCACTTAAATGTCCTGGACTTTAGATTTTACGAAAAACTGTCTGTAGAGCAAAAGTAAATCTGTGTTTGCTATTTCAGTTTCTGGTGACATAAATCTGAGAGTTGTTATTGTAGGATTTGCCCTGCATGATTGATTTGACAACCTTTCATTATCACAGTGTGGTGACTATTTCTTCACAGATATTGCTAAATGGCTAGAACTAGTGAGATTATGAATACAATTGCTTGTATTTGTAAGGACTTAAGTAGTTGAAGAAAGTTAAATGCAGTGAATAGGTCAATGAAAGTGCTCTTTTTAATCGTGATTTCATCAATAAACAGTTTCAAATATAGGTCATTGATGTGCCCATGATGGATACTGGGTGAGTTAGTATGAGGTTGTAGACCATAAGACATAGGAACAGAATTAGACTATTCAACCCAACGAGTCTTCTCTGCTGTTCAGTCATAGCTGATTTGGGTCACCAAACCCGAAATGCTAACTCGGTTTTTTCCCCTTCACAGATGCTGCCAGACCTGCTGAGCTTATCCAGCAACTTTGTTTTTGTGCCTCTATCCATGCCAGTACCTTGCCTTTAATAGGATGGACTCTTATCTTGTTCAGCAGCTTCCTATGTGAGACCTTGTCAAAAGCCTTCTGGAAATCCAAATAGATTATGTCCACTGACTTTCCTTCGTCTAACTTGCTGATTAGCTGGTCAAAGAATTCTACCAGATTTGTCAGGCATGATCTCCCTTGATGATGCTGTGCTGACTCAGCCCTATTTCATCATGCACTTCTAAGTACTTCAAAATCTCATCCCTAGTATTGAACTCCTGAAATCTTACCAACATCATAGGTCAGGCTAACCAGCCTATAGGTTCCTGTCTTCTGCCTCCTCCACGTTTTAAACAGGGGTATTACATAAGCCATTTTTCAGTCAGCCAGGTCCTACCCTGACTCGAGTGTTTCCTGAAAGATCACCAGCAATGCCATCACAACCTCCTCAGATATCTTCCTCAGAACCCTGAACTGCAGTTCATCCAGTCTATCCACCTTTAAGCATTTCAGCTTCCCTGGGACCTTCTCCTTAGTGACAGCCACTAGACTCACTTCTGGCCCCTCATTTTCTTGAAGTTCTGGTATGCTGCTGTTAACTTGCACTGTGAAGACTGGGGTAAAATACCTATTCAGTTCCTATGCTATTTCTATTACTACTACTACTACAACCAGATTTTTCTGCAGTCCAATATCCACTCTTCACTCTGTTTTACCTTTTAGATATTTAAAAAAAGCTTTTGCAATCTCCTTATATATTCCTAACTAGCTTACCCTCGTATTTCACCTTCTTGCCTCAATTGCTTTTTAGTTAGCCTTTGTTGATTTTTAAAGTCTTCCCAATCCTGTGGATTCTCATTAATCTTCACCACATAGTATGCTTTTTCTTTTGCTTTCATGCTGTCTCCTTGTTCCATTGTTAGCCAAGGTGGCCTTGTTTTTCCTTTGGTATGTTTCTTCTTCCTTAGGATGGATTTCTGCTTCGACTCTAAATTACTCCCAGAAACTCCTGCCATTGCTGCTGCTCCATCTTAACTGCCAGGCTCCCCTTCCAGTCAATGCTGATCAGGTCATCCCTCACGTCTGAGTAACCTTTTATTCAATTGTAATATTGTTACACCTCATTCCATCTTCTCCCTCTCAAACTACAGGATGAAATCTATTATATTATATTGTGGTCATTGTCCCCTAGAGGTTTCATCACTTCAAGCTCCCAATTAAGTCTTCCCCTTCACACATCATCAAGTCTAGAATTGCCTGTTCTGTAGTGGGCTCTACCACAAGCTGCTGTTAAAAAAAAACTAAATGTTGGAGACATTCCACAAATTTCCTTTTCTTGAGATCTACTGACAACCTGATGTTTCCCAGTCCACCTGCATACTGAAATTCTCTGTGGTTAGTTTAACAGAACAGGCATGTAAGAAAGGCACCATCTCCTGACTTAATTTCTTCCTCACATCCAGACTACTGGTAGGAAACCTGTACACAACTCCAATCGGGGTCTTTTTCTTTCCTTATGGTTCCTCAACTCTACCCACACAGATTCCACACCTTCTGTCTCTATACTACTCCCTGTTATTGATTTAATTTCATTTCTTACCAAAAAGGTAACCCTGCTCCTTCTGCCATCTGTCTGTCCTTTTGATAGAACCTGTATCCTTGGACATTCAGTTCCCAAAAGCAAAGAGTGGTGGGTGAAGACATGGACTGGCATGCATTGGCACAGGTACTATAAATAGCTGGAGAAAATAATACAGGAGGTATAGATTGAGGTGGAGGGTACATAAAGAACAGGGCCATGGGTGTAGGAGCACACGGTGGTCTGGATGAGGCATGAGAAGTCTGTTGAGAGAGTGAGGGCTCAGAGAACTGTTTTTCATTTTTCTTCCACAGTGGCGCTGACGTCCTTGATCACTGAGGCCTGCACTTAGCACGTGACACTCTGTACATTAGCAGGAGTCAGTCCAGGAAAGAGATTGAAAGCAACCACAACGCCCACTGCCCCCAGAACAAAGTCCAGCTCGCTGAGACTGTTTGTCCAAGTTGATTTGGAAGAGTTAGAATTTTTGTTCCTTGATTGCACTGGTGTGAAAATTCAAATTTCTGGCTTCAGTGTCCTCTCTTGTGTCTGAGAGCTCATGTTCGATGTTGATGAAGCTGAAATAATCACATGCCAGTCAGCATGTTAAGAGCTGGCTAGAAGGCTTCTTTTCTCTTTCCACATCCAGAAGTGCTGTTACACACAACTGAACAGCTTCTCAGCCCAGGGCCAAATCACTGTGACTTTTTTTTCCCACTATTGACTGCCACCAGTAAAACATCCATCTACTATCTAATAAGGTTGAAGACGTATTATTAGATTGAAGGCTATGGGCCAAGTGCTGGTAAGTGCAATTAGGTTAAAGGTCAGGTGTTTCTCACGTGTTGGTGCAGACTCGATGGCTGAAGCGTTTCTTCTGTACTATATGATTCAGTGAGGATCTCCATTTATCACAGGCTTCCATAATACTGACCCAGCTCTCCAAGGACTGGTTGACAGCTTCTGGGTCCTAAGGACCACTTGTTGGATTCTGGAGGGGTAGGCGTCAATAGCAAGAAGGTTTATTATTTTCATTTGCTTCTTGCAGATCAGGAATTGTAGAGAGTTGCTTTGTGTGTTAGAGGCATGAGTAGGGGGCGGGACTTTGAAAGGCCACCCAATGACCCATGAGCAGGGCAGTAAAGGCCCACCACCACCCCCTCAACCCCAGCAAACAGGTCAGTGTGGTTACCCAGTCACTTTACTGCCCAAGGCAGCAGTCAATCAGAAAGGTTGCAACTGATGTCCTTATCAGGTTCAGAAAGTCCCCAGTGGATGTCCTTGGCAAAACCTGGCAAGACAGTGATGAGTATCTCTCCAGTATCACCTCCCCACAAGTGGAAAATTCCACCCTTGATGTATCCAGGTAGTTGCAACGTCTGCTTCATCTGGGCTGTCTGGCTCATGGCAACCCTGAAGACTCTGCATAAGTTATTCCCTTTAAATGATGGTGGATCTGCAGCCACACGAAAAAAAAAAGTGGATGTGCACATTTAAAATCAATCGTCCATGTACTCGGGGAAGAAATAGAATTGCTGAATATCCTCCAGTGCTTCACTCCAAACATATACAAATCTGAGGATGAGGAATCGTGTATTTCAATATAAAAGTCACTTTGGAAACAGTAGCTATTGTTGATTTTTTTTTCTCTTTCCTCTCGCAGGACATTGAAACCAATTTGATCCTGGCTGAAATGATGAACAAGTAGAGGCCAGAGATTGAAATGGGACCTTTCTGACTTTTTATATCTCTCTTCTGCTCTAAATGGGGAATTTACTTACTGATCTAGCTGGAAGTTCAATCTGTTTTTGAAAAGAATTTCAGAGCTGCAAGCTGTTTTAAATGGGCAAATCAGTAACTTTTCCTCTGCCTCAGTGTAGTATGGTTGTGCTGATTCTATTCCTCCACTAAGATCTGATGCCATTGGCAATCCTGGCTGCATTCCCTGAACTCATTCAGATGGCTAGTTTGTTAAATCTTTGTAGGTCTCTATCACATTGTAAAACTAGAATTCTGACTGTTTATATTGATGAAGGGTTGAAACTCAAACGGCAATATAGTCCAAATGTACAAACTTTGTAGAGGGCAATTGACATACAGAGGAAAGTAAACATTGAGAAAATGTCACTTCCTTTCCTACTTGTAGCACCAATGTAAATTTTTCATTGATCAAAAAAATCCATGGGAGTGATTTTTCCAGAGTACTTGAAACTAAAAACAGTTTAAAGAACAAAAGGTGAGTCCAGCGGACACCAATAGCTCTCAGCAGAGAATAAAGTTATTTTACTTCTGAAACAAACAAATATCATTGAAATTTTAAAACTAGGGAAAGAGGGTTCTTCTGCTAGAAAAGTGTTGGAAGAATTAAGGAACTGGTATAGTTTCAACAGAATATAAACGGTGAGATGGGGTCAAAAGCAAAATAAGTAGAGGTTGAGTGGAGTCCCCACCATTTTCCCATCGTAATGGCATTTTACCAGTGTCAGGGAAGTAGGAGGATAGCTCTCCTACTCACGTGAGCCATTTGAGTGAGCAGTTAAGGGTATCATCATTCACTTCTGATGGCATTTAGCTGGTGGCAGGTTGGTCCTTTGCCATGTGGGGAGATAAACTGTTAACCTCTTGGGTTGGGGTGAGCATACAGACGGCCTCCCTATCATGGCAATAGACACCTATCAATAACACTCACCTGTACTTACCAGCCAAACCACCCTGCCAGGGCCTGCCTGACTGTCCTGGCAGCCAATGACACAACCTACCTGGCTGTGAGGGCACTTGGCCACTGCCCTTAGGTGGATTTGGAAGCAGGCTCCTGGCACATGCACTGAGGTAGTATGTTGAATCAGCTGTGGAGGTTTAGGACTATTATCTCTATAACTTACGTAAATTGTTCCAAATTCCAAGTTTTATCATGTTCACTAGTATTCTGCTTTGAAAATTGCCTTCTAAGCAGTACATACAAAAACAAAATAAAATTGTAATAACAAGGTGTAGAGCTGGATGAACACAGTAGGCCAAGCAACATCAGAGGAGGAGGAAAGCTGACGTTTCGGGCCGAGACCCTTCTTCAGAAAATTTTCAGAAGGGTCTAGGCCCAAAACGTCAGCGTTCCTCCTCCTCTGATGTTGCTTGGCTTACTGTGTTCATCCAGCTCTACATCTTGTTATCTCAGATTCTCCAGCATCTGCAGTTCCTACTATCCCTAAAATTGTAATAACCTAGTTTGTTCACTGGAGAGCAGACTGCGGAAGATTAAAATTTTCCATTGCTATTTTCTAAATCACCACTAGATGGCAGCTGTTGTCAACCGTATTGTGGCTTACAGGGAAAAAAGCATACACTGAATTGCGGGACAGAACAAAGGTTTTAAATTCTAGCGCTGAGGAAATCTTAAAAGCTGATACCCAACTTTGTGGCCTTCCAAATGCAATCCTTTTGTATGCTTTGTCACTGAACACTGCTTACAATTTTCTGTCAGCAGTATGTCTTCAAGTTGACATATGGTGTAAAGGACAAATCTTTAAAACAATGCACTGCTCCACAACTCATCTGCCACAGAATTTCAGTTTATGTGAAAGTAATAGCATTTATCACCAATTCGGAAAAGGAGGATATGTTAAGTAGGTCACAGGTCTGTGATTCTCGGCATTTGCTGATCTAGGTCTTGCTATGCTCTTAAGTGCAAGAGTACCAGCTGAATGGGGAAAACGACATAAAGGTAGTTTGATCAGTCTCATGGGCCTCTTTGTGTTTGACTCTAGAGGGCACTTAATCGAAGTCTATGAGCATATGGGCTGCTTCTCATTTTAGTTGTGGAATATTTGAGAAGAAACATGAATACATGGGTAATACATCGAGACAAGAACAAAAAACATAATATTTTTCAACATTCTGTAACGCATAGTAAGTTTTTAGTAAAGACATGAGAAAACATTTAAGAATTATTAAATCAGATGGGGAATGGATTTTAATTCATTTCCACATATTTCTAGAGCTACTATTTAACATATTGCACTGTATAACAGTATATAAAGTAATTTTATATGGTAATTTTGGATAAAGGCTTGAATTTAGATCACACTTCAGCACTTATCTTTAAAAAGTCTAGTCATTTTTAAAGGGACTTCTATTTGTAAATTTGGTAGCTGTATTCTGTGCAGTAAGACATATAAATGACAATTAAATGAGACATGAATTGATCTGATTGGTTACTGTAAATTGGGGAAGAATGCTGGTTACAGTACATGGATAAATTTATTGCTTTTCTTTGAATAACTTACACTGGAAGTTTGTTTTCCACTTGAATCACCAAAGCAAGCAAATGAACCCCTTAAGAATCATCCAACTGCCAGAAACTCCAACAGTATACTATTCCTGTCAGTGTTGAATAGTATTGGAATGTTAGCCTATTTGATGTGTTCACATTTCATAGCGCTCTCTTTTCTAAATTAGAAGGGTGAGAGTTATCAATTAGGCTGTGTTAACTCAAGAATGTTAAACTTATTCTATTTCTCACTGGACCTATTTATTATTTTCCTTAAGATAACATTATAATTGTTGTAATCCTACTATATAACCTTGTCCTGCCTCTCTACCACCACTTAATCCTACATTTGTGGAAGTGAATCTCAACTTTGATTCTGTGAGTGCCACTTCCCATGCTCCTTCAAACAGGTAATGCTTAAGAAGTCAGAATAAGCATTTGCTGATCTTGCTACCATGAACTGCTCCATTTGGCAGCTCACAAAATATCTTTAACTTACGAGGATATTAGAGATTGAATATGTACCTAGGTTGTGGGTGCTGGAGTATGGAGCTACTCCCAGGATGAATTAATAACAAGACATGCATTACTACCTCCTACTTCTGTGCTATTAATAAAATATGACCTCTATGAGCAATTTAAATTATCAGAAGAACCACAGTGATTCACAACCTTAAAATACAAGTTGAAACTATATTCCTTTAACATTCCCAGCAGGGAGCTTCAAATGAAGGGAATCTGGATCTGGAAGGAAGGGCTATACTGATGTGATCTTATCTACAAACTATTCTCAGTGTCAGCAGAATTCTCACTGGGAGCACAACAATCAGAAAATTTATTTTATGTCAACAAACATAACAGTGTTAACCCAGCTCTTCGGAGGGACGCTTCAGTTTAAAGACATCAAACTGCAACCATACAGATTGTCTTCTTAATCATGACAGTATCTACACTTCAAAAATACTTCATTATATATAAAGCATTTTTTGAGACATCCTGAGTTAATGAAAGGTGCTATGTAAATGCAAGTCTTTCTCTTCTTGATCTTGCATCTGCAACAAAAACAAAATACGATGACAACAAAAATCCTTTACATTTTGATAAGGTGGCTGAGTTACAAGGTATTTGCAGAGGAGAAGCTTGAGAAGGGTGTTGGAGAAGTACCTTTGGCTAGCATGTTCCACATCTTTACCTTCTTTCAAAGCAAATCTGTAATAAATCATCTAAATCTCATGGACCAAATGAAAATGGTTTGAGTCAGCAGAACGCTTTGATGTTTCCCCAGATCTGTGGAGAACAGCAATAATATTGCATACAATGAAGTGCAATATCTTTTTACCTGATAACAGATACGTTTGCTGCGAGAGGTTATTGTGGATAGTCATGTGCTCTGCAAGCTGGATGCTTTCTTTTCCTGAAAAAGTGAAAAGCACTCAAGAAGGATTCCAATGATCCTGTTTCTTGATAAGATTTTCTTGAATAAATAAAGGAAAGAATTTGGGAATTACTCAGGGATCACCTGTTTTTATCTGAACGCAGCTCCTCTGGCAACTGCTAGTATTAGATATAAATATCTTTAATGTATATATAAAATACACGTGTAGTTTACATAGAGATTGTATAGCCCGTAAACAAATGCTTCTCTTTCTGACAGATTTCTTCTTATGCTGATAGTAAAAATCCAAAGTCTATGGCGATATGGCAGCGTTGTTTCTGAAGTAGTTAGGACTGATACCCTTATTGTCTACATTCAATTTGCTGAGGTGGCAGGCTAGCCATGTTGAATGGCATGATTGTTTTTGTATTGGCCTTCATCTAAGGCCCATCTGTTTTACATCAGTCAGGCTTCACAGCCAAACATTGCTGCCGTTCCTCTATGCTGACACTTGTAGCCCCCCTATTATCAAAGTAAGCACAAAGAAATGTCTGGATTGGCCTTACAGCTGTGCTTTGCAGCTTGGAACTATTACCACAAAACAAGTAACACAGAACTTGAACCAGCACACATTCCTATTAGTTCCATATGTATCATGAACTGTTCCATCAACAGTTTTGACATTAAATGTGATGTAGTCAGATCAGTATATAAAAGTGTTTAACAACATAGGATGGAATTTTCCTTTCCTGCTGAGGTGAGAGCAGTGGAGGCTGGCAAAATACAAGGAGAATGAAGCAATCATTGAGATGTTGAGAAAACGTTTTGTGATTTTCTCTTTCAAACTTAAAATGGTGACTTCAGAACCTTGGCATCAAGCTGTGATTACTTCATTTCCATGGATTTGCACCACATAAGTACCCAAGTCAACTTATTTATACACTACTTCCAATTCTTCCTTCTAAGAAATTACAGTCACAAATTTCAGACATGTCAGAGCAGGTAACCAGCAGTTGCAGCTCACCAATTGGTTCCAGTCCACATCCAAATGAGTTTTCACCATAATAACCCTATATACTCTGTGACATCAATATGGCTGTCAGACCAATTTCACAGTGCTTCAGCCCTTTAAGCTTTAGGTTTCACTGTATTCAGATCAGTGAGGGATTGGTGACAGTGGTGGAGGCTTCTCAATGATGAAGATCACTGTAGCCTCTACATGAGGAGAGTGTAGGACCAATAAGAACTTGGGAATCTCCAAAGCTATGGTCTCGGAGGTTAAATTGGACACCTGATTGGGCCTATTAAAATTGAGGGGCATTGATAGCAATAAACAGTCAATTATCAGGGGGTCATAAATTGAAGAAATATGGCAGGAGGTTTAGAGGGGCTTTCTTCCAGAAGTTGATGGGTATCTGGGGGATTACTGCTTGAAATTATGTCACAGGCAGGAAACCATTGCAGCAGTTAAGAACGATATAGATTCCAAATTCTCAGCACACAGGTCTACAGGCTTGGGAAAGGGGATTTAGAGTAGATAAATGTTTGATGACTGACACAAAACATGCTAGGCCAAAGGATCTCTTTCTGTGCTGTAATACACTAGGACTATAAATCATAATATAAAGGAGCTCGGGACAAGGCTTAAGAGATCACAGGGACAGAAACACAAAAGAGGACATGGTGAATGGGCTGGGGTTGGGGGGTGTGCAATTTCTGTATCTCAGTTGAACCCACTTGCATAGTACAGTAAAATTGACTTTACAATGTCAGATCATGAGAAAACAGTGCAATAACTACATAAAATGGTTGACACCACGAGCTGGGTGGAGTAACTCCTGGAATTTCAGGTTCTGCCAGAAGTAATTGCAGTATTCATAGAATCGTAAAGTCATGGAGTAGTACAGCACAGAAACAGACCCTTTGGTCCAACTCATCCAAACTGACCAGATATACTAAATTAATCTAGTCCCATTTGTGCATTTGGCTCATATCCCTCCAAACCCTTCCTGTTCATATACCCATCTAGATGACTTTTAAATATTGTAATTGCACCAACCTCTGGCAGCTCTTTCCATACACACACCACCCTCTGCATGAAAATGTTGCTCCTTGTGTCCCTTTTAAATCTTTCCCTTCTCACCTTACACCAATGCCCTCTAGTTTCGACTCCCCTATCATAGAGAAAAGACCTTGACTATTCACCCTATCCATGTCCCTCACAATTTTATAAACATCTATAAAGGTCACTCCTCTTCCTCTGACACTCCAGGGCAAATAGCCCCAGCCTATCCAGGTTCTTCCTATAGCTCAAACCCTCCAACCCTAGCAACATCCTTGTAGATCTTTTCTGAACCTTGTCAAGTTTCACAACATTTTTCCTGCAGCAGGAAGACCGAAATTGCACATGGTATTCCGAAAGTGGCCTCACCAATGTCCCGTACAGCTGCAAAATGACCTCCTAACTCCTATATTCGACGCTCTGACTGTCTACTTATTAGGTAATCCTTCCTTCACGAGTGTACCAGGTGCTACCTGGCTGCTGTTCCCACGTTAGTCTGCACATTTTGCTGAAGTCACAAATGGCTGAGACCATTTGCTCACCTGCCTAGGACTGACCAGGTGCCCAGTCCCTGGTAGTCCTCTGGCTGCTTTTGACCAGCTGCAGAGACGTGTCAGTGACGTGCTCACCAGATTGTGCACCCAAGTCTGATCTAGATAAACTAGCCTTTGAAATAAGTCCGAGCTGCTTCAGGAAAGCTGATTTAAAAGATTCTAGAACGAGTAATTGGACAGCGAGTATGGAAAGGGTCAGGAATTAACTTCAAGCACAGCAAATAAGGGAACAAATGTGAGAAGGGTCCAGTCAATGCAGAGCTGAGGGTGTTGTACTTAAATGTGCACAGTATACAAAATGAGATTAAAATTGGCAGGTATAGTGCTATGGATATAGAGACGTGGCTAATCAGGGCTGGGAACTGAATATCCAAGGATACTCGTCCCAACAAAAGGACAGAAGTGGTGGGGTTACCTTATTGTAAGAAATTAAAATCTTAAAAAGTAGGCTCCCGTCCCAATCAAATCTGGCCAGCTCCGCCCTCATATCTTTGTAGTTATTATTACTCAACTGTAATACTATTTATATGATTCAAACTTCCCTGATAGCTCAGAGATTAGCATTGCTGCCTCACAGCGACAGGAACCTAGGTTCAATTCCACCCTCAGGTGACTGTCTCCATAGAGTTTGCACATTCTCCCTGGATTTCTGCCAGGTCCTCCAGTTTCCAGTCCAAAGATGTGCAAGCTAGGTGGGTTGGCCATGTTAAATTGCTCATAGTGTTCAGGGATGTGTAGATTAGGTGGTTTATGGGAAATGTGTTTGGGTGGGATGCTTTGAGGGTCAGTGTGGACTTGTTGGAAGGAAGAGCCTGTTTCCACACTGTAACAATTCTATGATCAAACTGCTAGGTGACTTCTGTTACATTATGGTCACTTCCCTCGAGGGGTTCCTTTACCTCAAACTCCTTATTCAAGTCTGCCTCATTGCACATCATGCAATCCAAAATTCCTGTTCTGCTTTGGGCTCTACCACAGGCTACTCCAAAAATCCATCTAATTGACATTCCATAAATTCCTTTTCTTGGGATCTGCTACTAAGCTGATTTTCCCAGTATATTTTTATAATGAAGGCTCCCATGATTGTTGTAACAGCACCTTTCTTACATTCCTTTTCTATCTCCCGATTTATTTTCTGGTTCACATCCTGACTACTGCTAGAAAACAATACATAACTCAGAGTACGATCTTTTCCCCTTTGCAGTTCCTCAACTCTACACACACACGTTCTTCTCCTTCCAACCCTATATATCTAAATTCTTGCTTTATATCTAATTTCATGTCTTACTAACACGGCCAATCCATCCCCGCTGTCCATCTGCCTGTCCTTTCAATAGGTGGCGTAGCCTTGGATATTTAGTTCTCAGCCCTGATGCCTTTGCTCTACGTCTGATTGTCACAATATTGTACCTGCCAATTTTAATCTGTGCTACCAACTCATTTACATGCTTTTGAAAATATGCACTTTTAAGTACACACGCTCAGTCCTGTGTTGACCGTCACCCTCACATAGTTGTCCACTTATCTTCTGTGCCTGAAGTTAGATTCCTGACCCTTTCCATAGTCTCTGCCCTATTACTTGCCCTGGAAACTTTAATAATCTCTCCTGAACCCTCTAACTATTTCCATAATTTTCCATGTGACTGAACCCACGCCTGTTGAAAGCTCTATCAACAGCCCTTGTTATTTCATTTCATCAGAACTCGGGTCCCAGTATAACTCCAATGCAGCCTGTCCCCCGAGGACAGCTCCTTCCTTCCTCAGCTGAGTGCCAATGTCCCATGAACTTGAACCGGTTTCTCTCACATCAATCTTGAAGCCATGCTTTTACGTCTTAGTCTCATTCACCCTGTGCCAATTTGTTCATGGCTCAGCTGGTAATCCAGAGATTGCCACCTTTTTGGTCCTGCTTTTTAATTTAGTCATATTCCCTCAGCAGAACCTCTTATCTCTTTCTACCTGTATTGTGGAGCACGACAACCGGATCTATCCTTTGCCATTCCAATTTCCTCTGCAGTCCAGATGAGATATCCTGAACCCAGCACAAGGCAGGCAACACAGGTCTCGGGACTCTCAATTCTCACCACAGAAAACAGTGTCTATTTCCCTGAACGTATTATTCCTGATTACAACTACATGTGTTTTTCTCCCCTTTCTTGAATGCTTTTAGTTTGTAAGAGCTTTAGTTTGATATATTTCTTTAATATTTATGAACTACTTAAGTTTTTTTTTGCTTGTATCACTTCTTGCATTTTCCATATTGATATCCAGAGTATGATGTACAGGCTCACTGCACATCACCACTAGTTCACTCAGCTCAGCGTCTGTTTGCATGTTGCACAGCATGTGAGCATAGCATGATGCAAAGGAGTGATTGCTTCAGCTGCCAGTTGAAGTTAGCTGTTTCATCCATTTTATGCCTTTTTTTATTTTCATTAAGTCTGTCAAGTAAATTCCATTAATCTGTTAACTTCAATCCTTACCTTCCTGCTTTTGATTTTGCCGATTAAAAGCCTTCTTCTTGTCAAACCCTGGGCTATTACAAAAGGTCTAATAATTGGACAATTGTGTGCCCATTTTACAACAATGAAAACTAAAATATAGAAACATTTAACATACTATATGGGAATCATGGGGTACACTCTCTGCTGACAGAGAATCAGCCACCATATTGGTGTAGGCATCTAAACACCCTCCAGGGCCTGAAATCCTGTGCATCAAGCAAGCATTATGTCGACATCGTTGGCAAGAAAAGGGATCTAACATCTTTTTCATGGCCCCTTTCCAAATTCATTAGCTCTGATTGCAGCTGGTATCCATCTGCTTGTGTTTAGACTAAAATGTATCCCACATTTTATTAACCAACAGTTCTTAAAAAGGGCCAACGAGAGACTGGTCATCATTTAAAGTATGTTTTGTAAAATATACATATCAACATGTAAAACATGAATTTAGCTCTGCAAGAGTGTGTCAGATTTGAACTGATTTAAAAATCAGACCTGTGGAAGCAGAAGGAACTGTGCTTCTCTCATTTAGATTTCAGCTCAAAAGCCTATTGTCAGCTCCCACCAGGTCCCCCTTCTAATTTCGATACTAACACTTTCCGAGTCATACTTGAGGTCCACTTTGGCAATATAACAGCCAGGAATTTGATCATATTTCACTGACAAGCACTTTCAGAACACGCAACACATGGCTGCAGATTTCCAGCCTCATATAAGTAATGTCTAATACTGCACGTACCTCAGGTTTATCCATGACTGTATTGGGATAGAATTTGTAAGTCCAATACTATTATTTCAGCAAAATTTTAGTTTGAATAAAAATTGTCAATATTTAGAACATTTTAGTGAAAGATTTCTTGGCTTTCAACGTTTGAACAGTTTTATTGAAGTTAATTTCTTTGCAACACTTTGGATAATCACACATTGCATGGCAAAAAATGCTTGAAGCAATATTTTGTGAGTCAAACATGATAAATGTGAAAAAGTAAAATTTATTATTTGCTGTAAACATACATTAGCCCTGGACTTCTGTGAGGTTTCCTTCCATTTCCTCGCAGAACTTTGACAGATTCTTGGAACCTCTGAACAAATGGAATAAATTGGTAAAAGTTAAAAGGGGGGAGATGTTGGTGTAATGATGGTGTCACTGGGCTATTTAATCTAGAACCCCAGATTAAAATGCTGTAGGGTCAAGAATTCAAATCCCACCCGCAGATGATAAAATTAGAATTCAATAAAAATCTGCAAACGTTAACCTAATCATGACCATGTAACCACTATCGATTGTTATTATAAACCCATCTGGTTAACTAATTTCCATTAGGGAAGGAAATCTGCCTTAATGTGACTCCAGATCAACAGCAATCTGGTTGACTTTTAACCCTATCTCTGCACAATTAGAGATGATCACTAAGAGTTGCCCTAGCCAGTGATGCCCACGTTCTGTGAACAAATAAAGAGATGTGGCTATTTGCAGTTTTTTTTTGAGGACTGTGCCATAGTTATGGTAAGAGATTGAGTGAGCCCTTGCAGAAGTTTAGGGGACTATGTTTAAAGAACATGTCAAACAATGTTCCGTTTAAAGAAACATTGCAATAAAGCAGGAATGAGAAATGTAATCTAAAACTGCAATGCAAATAAATTCATAAAACTATATAAAGGATTCAAAAGTAAGTATGGAAAATCTTGCAACCACTGCAGAGGATCAAGCTTTTTAGGAAAGGGGAATCATTCAAAAAGGAGTTGGAGAATCTCAGAAATATGCAATAGTATTATTATGGCTAAAGTGAGGAAATGGAATCATTTCTCAATGAGTACTTGCTACCATATTTAAAACAATTGAAGGAAATTGTTGAAGGGTTATGAATGCAGAAACAATGGTCATGCATTAGTAAGGAAACAATTAAAGAATAAAGAACAGTACAGTACAGGAACAGCTCCTGAGTCCACTCAGCCTGTGCCAATGCATGTCGACCTTCCAAATTAAAAACCTTTTGCCTCTATGCAGTCTGTTTCCCTCTCTTCCCTGCCTGCTTTCACCTTTCACGATGCCATTTAAGCATTGCTATGGCAACTTTTTCTATCATCTCCTGTGGCAGTGCGTTCCACTTACCACCCACTGTGTGTAAAAACAACCCTGCCTCTCATCTCCTTTAAACTCGGCCCCTTTTACCTTAAACTATGTCCCCTAGTAATTCACATTTCTACCCTGGGAAAAAGACTCCAACCATCGAAGCCTCTCAATTTTGTAAACTTCTATCAGGTTGCTCCCTCACCTCTGACATTCAAGTGAAATACAAATTAAATTTATCCAATCTCTCCTCTTAGCTAATACCCTCCAAACCAGGCAACATCCTGCTAAACAATTTCTATGCCCTTTCCAAAGCCTGCACATCCTTTTGGTAGGATGACAACCAGAACTGTATGCACTGTTCAAAATAGGGTCTAACTTAAGTTTGATGCAGTTGCAAAATGACTTGCCAATCGGGACTTATGACCCGACTGATGAAGTCAAGCCTGCCATGTCTTCTTGACCACCTTATCCACTGCTGTTGCCACTTTCAGGGAACTGGGACTAAACAGAATTTAAGGATTTTGTAGAAGGCCCCAGGAATTTCCTGCCTCAGCATTCTGGGATAGATTCAAAACAAAAGTTCCAGAAAAATCTTATATAAACTGTAAGAACTGCTCCAAGAAAATCAAGCAAATCACCTCCGGAACTGAAAAAAAACCTCAAAAAAAAAACACGACAGCAGTTCTTACAGCCACAGTGGTCCCCTGTGCACTTTTTTGGATGTCTTCGTGCAGTGGTGTTAAACGTGAAAGCGTTCAGAAAAGATTTACGAGGATGTTGCCATGGTTGGAGGGTTTGATCTTTCGTGTGAGGCTGGAGCATCGGAGGCCAAGAGGTGACCTTGCAGAGGTTTATAAAACTATGAGGGGCATAGGTCTTTTTCCGAGGGTAAAAGAGTTCAAATCTAGAGCGCACAGGTTTATGTTGAGAGGGGCAAGTTTTAAAAGGGACGTAAGGGGCAACATTTTCACGCAGAGGTTGGTGCGTGTATGGAATGAGCTGCCAGAGAAGTTGGTGGAGGCTGGTACAATTACAACATTTAAAAGGCATCTGGATGGGTATATGAACAGGAAGAGTTTAGCGCAATACGGGCCAAATGTTGGCAAATGGGACTAGATTCATTTAGGATATTTGGTTAGCAAGGACACGTTGGACCAAAGGGTCTGTTTCTGTGCTGTAAAATTCTACAACTGTACGAGAGCCCATCAGGTCCCGACAACTTGTCTACCTTAATGTTTTTCAAAATACCCAACACCTCCTTTTTGGGAATGTTATCTATTTTAAATCCAAAAGCCTAATGTTGCACAAAAACACAGAAGCAAATGCAAGAAGGACTTTATGCTTCTTTCCTAATTTGTTTTCACCGCTTCCCATTCAGTTGGATAACACAATGGTTGTCTTCTCTAGCAGGCAGCATGTCACAACTGACAGGGCACTAGTGTAGGCAAGCCATGCATACACAGGATGCATCCAGAGAATATACACCTTCCAACAGAATGGCAGGATTCTTAGCGAGAAAGGCTGCAATCAACTGTGCCCACATGGTTCTGCAGGGAGATGTTCCCAAGTGCTGCAAGGGACGGTTTAAACTAGGAACAAAAACAAAGTTGCTGGTGAAGCTCAGCAGGTCTGGCAGCATCTGTGGAGGAGAAAACAGAGTTAACGTTTCGGGTCCGGTGACCCTTCCTCTTCCACAGCACCCACAGTTCTTTTGGTTTTTATTTAGGGTTTAGGCTAGCTTGGGAGGGGTTGGGATCCTCCACAGCAGGGAGGCAACTGCGAGGCTGGAAGCAGATACAGTAATCAGAAATAGTAAGTTCAAGAGACAGGTCAGGCTGGAACAGGACAGAAAGTAAGGAATGCCTGTTGGATTAAACTGAATTTATTTCAATACAAGAAGGCTGACAGGTAAGAGCAATGAACTCAGGGTGTGGATAGGTACGTGGGGCTGGGATATTACAGGCATTACAGAAACATGGCTAAGGGAGGGACAGGTTTGACAGCTTAATGTGCCAAGGTACAGGTGTTTTAGGCGGGACAGAGGTGGAGAAAAGAGGGGAGGGGAATTGCATTTTTGATTAGGCGGAGTATTACTGCAGTAATCAGAAATGAAATAACTAAGGGATCATCCAGTGAGGCTTTGTGAGTGGAGCAAAGAAGTAAGAAGGGAATGGTGACGTTACTGGGGTTGTACCACAGGCCTCAAATGGTCAATGAGATTTAGAGAATAAAATATGCAGAGAAGTTACGAATACTAGCTGGAGAAATAGGGTAGTAGGGGATTTTAATTTTCCTAACATAGACTGGGACTGCCAAAGTGTCAAGGGCGTACTTGGGATGGAATTTGTTAAATGTGTTTAGGGAAGTTTTGTCATGCAGTAATATAAGAAGGTCCTGTTTGGGAAGGGAGAAAATTAAACCTACTGTTGAGAAATAGGGCAGGATAGGTGACGGAGGTGACAGTGGCAGAGCAGTTTGGGACCAGCGACCATAGTTCTTAATTTTAAAACAGTAATGAAGAAGTACGTGTGAACCATTTTTGTCCAAGTTCTAAACTGGGACAAGGCGAATTTTGATGGAATGAGACAGGAGCTGGCAGGGGTCGACTGAGCAGTTTGTTTACAGGCAAGAGAACCTCTGACAAGTGGGAGGCCTTTAATAGTGTGATAGCTAGAGCTCAAGCTCTGTATGTTCCTCTGAGGGTGAAGGGCAAAGTTGGCAGGAGTAGGGAACCCTGGATAACAAGAGACATTGACGCTTTGATCAGAAAAAAAGAGGCATGGCTCAGAAACAGGCAGCTGGGATCAACGGAATCCCTGGAAGTATATAGGGGATACAAGGGTTTTTTGAAGAAGGAAATCAGGACAGTGAAAAGAGGGCATGAGGTAGCTTTGGCTGAGAAGATTAGGGTGAATCCAAAGAGATTCTCTAAGTATATTAAAAGAAAAAGAATAACCAGAGAGAGAATAGGACTGCTCAAGGACCAAAGGAGACATGTATGTGTGGAACCTCAGGAAATGGGCAAGGCCCTCAATGAATATTTCTCCTCTGTATTTACTGTGGAAAAAGACAAAGACTGGGGGAAGTTAGTGGTGATATTTTGGGGACAGTCCATATCACAGTAGGAGGTAGCATTGAAAGTACTAAAATGTATGAAGGTGCTTAAATCTCCTAATGCTGATCAGATATATCTAAGAAGATTGCAAGAGGCTAGGGAAGAAATTTCCGGGGCCCTGACTGATATATTTGTATCATAGTTAGCCACGAGTGAGGTCTCAGAAGATTAGAGGATAGTGACTGTTGAGCCCTTATTCAAGAAGGGCTGCAAAGAAAAACCTGGGAATTATAGACCAGTAAGCTTAACATCTGTGGTAGGTAAGTTACTTGAGAAGATTCTAAGGGATAAGATGTAAATGCATTTAGAAAGTCAGGATTTGATTAGGAGTAGTCAGCATGGCTTCATGCATGGGAGATCATGACTCACAAGTTTGCTAGAGTTCTTTGATGGAATCACCAGGAAGCTTGGTGACGGAAGGGTCGTAGATATAGTGAATGTCAATATGGATTTTGTGAAGGCCTTTGATAAGTTTCCACATGGTAGGCTGCTCTGGAAGGTTAGATCGCATGGAACCCAGGGAGAGCTGGTAAATTGGATACATAATTGGCTTGATGGTAGGAAGCAGACAGTAATAGTGGAAGGATGCTTATCAGACTAGAGGTCTGTGACCAGTGGTGTGCCTTAGGAGTCAGTGCTGGCCCCATTGCTGTTTGTTATCTATATCAATGATTTGGATGAGAATGTACAAGGTGTGATTAATAAGTTTGCGGATGGCACTAAAATAGACAGTATCATGGACAGAGAGGAAGGTTATCAGAAATTGCAACAGGATACTGATCAGGTGTAGAAGTGCACCAAGAAAAGGTAAATGGAGTTTAATATAGATAAGTACGAGGTGTTGCATTTTGGAAAATCAAGGTAGGAATTTCATGGTGAATCAAAGGGCATTAAGGAATGTAGTGGAACAGAGGGACCTTGGAGTTCAGATGCATGTTTCTTTGAAATGGAGTCACAGGTAGATTAGGCAGTGTAGAAGGCTTTTGGCACACTGGCCTTTAATCAGTAAGGGCATTGAGTACAGAAGGTGGAAAGTTATGTTGCACTTGTACACGACTTTGGTGAGGCTGCACTTAGAGTACTGTGTTCAGTTTTGGTCACCTTGCTATAGGCAGGACGTTCTTAAATTGGAAAGAGTGCAGAACAAATTTACAAGGATGTTGCCAGGACTCAAGAGGTTGGACAAGCTAGGACTTATTTTCTTCAGAGCATAGGAGACTGAGGCAGGGCATCTTATAAACATGTATAGATCATGAGGTGTGTGGATAGGGTGAATGGTTGGGGAATCAAGGACCAGAGGCCATCAGTTTAAGGGAAGAGGGGAAAGAGTACATGGGAACCTGAGGGGCAAGTTTTTTTTTTAAACACAGACAGTGGTACGCATATGGAATGAGCTGCCAGCTGAAGAGGTTGAGGAGGGTATATTAACAACATTTAAAAGGCATTTGGATGAATACATGGACAGGAAGGGTTTAAAAGGATATGGGCCAAGTATAGGGGAATGGGGTTAGCGTGGTTGGACATTTTGGTCTTTAGGCCCTTCGGCCCAATCTCCATGCTGTTGGACTCTCTGACTTTATAATCACAATAGGCCATCACTATGAAAATGTAGTAAAATGCATGACCATGGTCAGAAGATCCTGTTGGTGAATGTCTTCAATCCTGACAGCAGTCACAATGCTTTCATCTAGTGATAATCAGTTGTACCTGCCATCTTTGAGCTCCCACATTGATCCAGAAGTTGGCTGCTGAGTGACAAAAGATATTCACTATACACCTGACAAATGTCTCCCCCTTGCTACTTGACCATACTAGGAGAGTGTGCCCTCAACAAAAACTGTGCAACCAGAAATGTTGAACAAACCGTTGGTGTCCTGAAGCCCTATCTGATCTATTGATAAGATGTCTTCCATTACATAGCAGCCTTTTGATAGAGAGGTTGCAGAATATATAGACCATAATGAGAAGAGGAGGAACCAGGATATCTTCACTATGGACAAGTTTTCATGAGGAGGGACTGTGATACTGGCTAACTTAAGAACACAATATTTACACAATTACCATTTATGTTCCTTCTGTTATGTACTAATCACCAGATTCTTTTGTCCAAAATCTGAAAATTAAAACCCACTAACAAAAAAAATTTAAAAATCCCAACTGACTACATCAAAACAACACTCAATAAATAAAAAATCTTCTTCACCATTATGCATTCCTTTAGTGCCAGTATTACAGGTATCTTTACCTGGCCCAGTGCTTCAGTATAATACAATACCAGAGGCTGCAGCATGGTTGGTAGAAGGCTGCTGAACATCACTGGGGAATATTGCAGATTGCTTTAAAATGATGATCTCAAGCGGCTTTGGACTGCAGCACCTTCAAATGGAAAGCACTGGTTTAGGACTGTCGGTTGAAAGACAATAGCAATAACACTCAGAGAGTGACAATGGTGAATCCATTGGTATTGTCATCCTGAGCAAGGACAGGAGGTTCATAAACCATAGAACAATAGCCTGCAAGCTCTGTTCCATTGCCTTGACATTAATCGGAGTGTGCATGACACCAAATATAGTAGTGATGACCTTACTTGAATCTCCATTGCATCTCTGATGTTTAGTGGCTTCTGCCTGTGCTGCGATGATAACTCATAACGGACACTTCATCACGGGTCTACCTGCAAATGCTGTCATGGAGTTAGCCACCACTTCTGAGCAGTGAAGAACTGACACCAAAATCTGCACAGAATTCCTTGGGCACGTGGAGCCCAACTCGATCAAGATACTTGGCAATGACAACATACCGTTTAGAAGGCTTGTCAAGGCACCAAGTAGTTTGGAATGCAAGTACATCAGTATTTTCCTATTCATGACTCCATTGAGATTCTCACCTAACTGATGTGTCCCTGCAACAGAACCTATTATATCCTCATCATTTCGAGAGCTAGCACACAAATGTTCCTTGTTCCTTGGCCTGGCTGTGGCATTCTAGTGTCCAGTGACTCTTCATTTGCAGGTACTGTCTCAATACAATTCTCAAGACAATAAGTAGTAAGAATAGTAGGCCATTCAGTGAGATTATTAGAAGTCAGTGGTATGGTGGAAGATGGATCTAGTTATGACAAGGTGTTATTTGAACTTCTTGCAACATTGCAGCCTGGACCTTGGGGGTCAGACTCCAGGAACAGAGCTCCCTGATCACTTGCTGCTTTTCAGTTCTCAGGTTGTACCTCAAGGAGTTCCTGGCCTCCTGTAGACACTTGCTGTCTCTCCTGTTGTCTTCCACCTGAACTAGTGTTACCAATAGCTTCAGAATAATGGAGACCACACTTTCTTTCCTATTCCTCCATTTTCTTGCCGTGCAGACAATCTGCTGCTGCTTCTGTACGACAAATGCACCAATTCTAAGAGGGGCAAATACCTTTCTGGTGTGCATGCAAATTAGCCCTCTATCATTCTACCCCTCATATCCCTGGCTTCCCTGTTAACCATGTAACCAGGAAGCAACTGAAATCATTTAGTTAAGGAGCAAGCAGAAAGTTTGTATGCTGCCTGTTTCAACTGGAGTGACTACAGGTTTTGCCAATATATGATAACAAAGTGTGAAGCTGGATGAACACAGCAGGCCAAGCAGCGTCTTAGGAGCACAAAAGCTGACGTTTCGGGCCTTTTCTGATGAAAGGTCTAGGCCCGAAACGTCAGCTTTTGTGCTCCTAAGATGCTGCTTGGCCTGCTACGTTCATCCAGCTCCACGTTTTGTTATCTCGGATTCTCCAGCATCTGCAGTTCCCATTATCTCTGATCACAGGTTTTGCCAATCCCTATTTCCAGACCCTAAAAGCAGGTCTGGATGAAATTTCTCCCCCACCCCCACCCCTGCCCAGTTTCATAAAATAGACACAGCCTGAATGAAAGATAATTTTACTTATTTAAAGAGTTCCTGTTTAGATTTCATTTTTAAAGTTTGTTTTCTGCATTTTTCATTAAAGTTTCCACACTCACTCTACTGTCTTGTTTTCCTACTTAATCTGTTTACTTCCCCCTCCCCCAAAATATAATGTCATACATCTTAGTTGGTATCACAGGATTGGCAGGAAAGCCTGGAGAGAAGCAGCAGCCAAGGCAGATGTCAGCCCTTCGAGGCTTCAGTATGAAAAGCCATCAAGAGGCTGCAAAGGGTGTTTGGAACAGGGCCAAAAGTACAGGGGCACTGCAAAACATTCTCTGAAACAAGCAGGAAAGCCTCAGGCTGTGCATGAGGCCGACAGTGAAAGCTTTTCGCATACATAGTCAAGATGTTGCACAGACCCTAGTGTGCTGATAGTATTCATGCAGACTAAAATTAACTTCGACCAATGTCAGGTGGGTCTGTTGCGATCCTAACTACTCCCTCTCCCCATGGATACTAAGAATGTGTGTGTGTGTGTGTGTGTGTGTGCGCGCGCGCGCACGCCTGACTTTATTACTGGGTTAGGCCAAGAATTTTTTTAAAATTGGAACAGGCCCATTGTAAAACAGGGCTAATTTCAACTTGAAACAACAAAATCATTGCTGATTATTTTGGCTATCAACTGCATGGATATGGTAAAAGTGTATTTTCAGTGGAGATAAATTCCTATTAAATTCTGCTATTTTATACATGTAAGATTCAGGAGCAATATTGACAATAACCTAGATAATTCATAAGACATTTTTCTGTACTTTTCTAAAAAAAAAATCCAGGCTTCCTTTCCCCAGCATCTCCCTCAAATAGTCACAGCTATCAACTTTGGGTGAGTACTGAAGGCATCTTACTCATTCCATAACGTCACATTCTATCGCATATTTATCCAGTTGTTTTATTTCAAAAGCAGAGAAATAAAATTTTAATCATGTGGTTAACTTATGTGTAAAGCAAAATCTATCTTTAATCAGGTGAACACTTAGCCGTAGAAGTACCAGCTTTAAAATATTTACTGCAGCACTTACTTTGGACAAATCCATTCTCAAAAACCAAAAACAAAATCAGAGAATGTTGACTATAACTAAAATAATGCTTTACTTCATTTGGCCAGATGAGAAGGAGAAAGACAACATTAGAAAAAATGTGAAAATAACCTGAAAATACATCCCTTTTATTTAAATATTTTTCAGAAAAAGGCAAGCATATAGGAATGATTTCTCTTGAATTTCTCCAAAAAGATTATAAAGATAAGGGTAAGGATAAGGATAAGGAAATCCAGCCACTGCAGGAGGCTGTAACTCATTGAAAATTCAGTGGAATGATGACAGATGCAAACATAATTGATTCACTTCTGTGCAGCGAAGGTTTGCTGTTTTTAATAAAGTTTAAAGTTGGCAGAAAAAGTGTTTATCCTGAATGTATCTTACCTCAATATACAAATTTTTAAATTCTCAAACTTAACATATGGACCATAACATTGGTCTCATCCCATCTGATGTAGAATTGCTCCACGGATGTCAGAAAACCAAACCTATCCACTTTTGTAATATCGGGAATGCAAACCTGTCCCATTTGCTCAGCTTTTGTCTTTTCACTTCATATTACATTTTCCAAGCAGTGACAGTGTTCATGAGGTGCATAGGTGAAGCAGCAGATTATTTAGAAGGCTTGCCTTAGTGAGGCTCAGCTTGATTCTCCAACATTGCAACCCAGCTCCGCAAATTGTTTACAGACCCCCTTAACCTTACCCCCCATACCTATTCTCATTGCCCCTTCAAATCTACTGCACCACCCATGTCAGATCCTACATGTCAACTTCATCACCCCCATGGATCCTCCATAACTGTAGGCCTAAGCCCTGTTCACCCCAGCTACCTACTCAAAATCCACAGGAACCTAACGGTAGCATTAGAAATTATTTTTAAATCATTGGAAACATTGAATTAAAACATGCTATAATTGATACAAGAAGAAATACTTCATTGCAAAACAAAATTCTTTAAAGACCTGATAGGCTTTTAAATGAATAAGAAACCACATCACAGCCATATTTTGTTATTATAGCCTCATACAAGTTTCAATCATCCCTGGATCACTGGCTACCTACTGAAGCTAAAGTCAGCAAAATGTTGAAACCAAGCCAAGCATTTGTAGTGGTTATGGCTGGAATTTAAAGTTGTCAGAACATTTTACTCTTGCATTTTAAAACGTTCTCAAACCCCTCAGCAGATTCCCCAAAATGTTCATGAATTCTCCAAGGGTGTGTAGTTAAGATTTTTTAAAACTTGATTTGTGTGGTTCTCATAATGGAGATCCTTACCTCAGAGGAGCTGTATGTACATATTGTACCCCAGGTCTTCCCAACCCGCAAAAAGACAGTAGAAAGATGATGATGTGGTCTGGAGAATGAGGAAAATTGTCTTCGCGGCAAAAGAGAAATTTCAACTCTTCATGTCTCGATTCATACATCCATCTGAGGTGCAATTTACAACTGGTTTTGTATCTAAAATCACTGATATATCTTCATACCTGCAATATCTAATTTTAAAGAAAAGTGAAAACAACACAGATAAACTCAATAAAAACCAAAAGAACTGTGGATACTGTAAATCAGAAATAAAAACAGAAGTTGCTGAAAAAGCTCAACAGGTCTGGCATCATTTGTAAAGAAAAATCAAACTTAACTTTTCAGGTCTGGCAATCCTACCTCAGATAAGCTTAGCTGATTGTGTAATAATCATAGCAAGCCATTGTGTTTTTTTTAATTAGTTGTGCATATTGAGGTAAGACTTTTTATTAGTTTATTCATCCACTGTTTTTGCCAGCTTTCTCCTTCCTCCCCCAGGGAGTTGACTGCTTGCCAAAGTACAAGTCCATAGGTGCCAAGTATCCTCCATTCCTTGGCACAAGTGCCCATTTTTATGATGTGCACTTCATTGATATGTGAAATCCACTCCCAAAAGGTATCTGCCAGATTAGCATAGCCCATGAGCTGACCTTGGTACTTTTTTGATCTATAATGTCTTAGCTACATCCTTACAAGAACCTCACCTAGATTTTAACACTGAGCATTCAGGGGCATTGTTCAGTCCGAACAGGGAAACTCTGCAGAATCTACCTGCAAACATTAATATTCTTACCTGGATGTAGTGCTTTAGCTGAGAATTTGAAATTACTGCTCCCTGTGAAGTCAAGCTCCTCCATTTGTACACCTATAGAAAATATTTAAATACATCCAATAATGTTCAGCTCTTTCTGATTTAGAATTTTTGGAATCTTCAGTTTTCACCATGGCTGACCTGGTCTGTCATATGACAATAAAATGTATAAGCTTTATGTTTATTCTCAAGAAAACATCAGGCCAAGATAGTTGAGCAGCCCCTTCAGCTTCAAATATACATTGAGGCATCTGAATATACCTGGACTGGCTTATGTTTCCAGTGTGCTACATTGGCAATGTAATTGATCCTGAGTAGTTAGGGACAGAGCATACTTTCAGAAACAAAGTTTTGGTTTTCAGACAAAAATAAATTCCTCCAAATATTTCTACTGTTCAGCCTGTTAAATTTGTCCGTCAGTGAATCTTGAATTATGCATGCTTAACCATGTTTGGCAATATTTCCTGTTCATGAGTATTTTGGATTGCTTAGCTCATTGAAGATTATTGTGGTTTGAAAATCCAACTTTCGAGGGTCTATTGCAAATTATTTGATGGAAACTTGGCCATATTGCCGTGTATGTGTCTGTGTCATACACCTAGGTAATCCACTGTGTGAATACAAGATCAAAACAAACCACACACAAATGTTCACTTCATGTTGCCAGCCTCAGCTTCTTGTAAAAAGTGATAGTTCCACAGATAGCACAAACTTAGAAGAATGAAACTGTAAAGCCATCACAGTGGTAAAATATCACCCAATAAAACAACTGTAATAGCCTGGGTGTAGAAGTTTCAGAGATAATGGGAACTGCAGATGCTGGAGAATCTGAGATAACAAAGTGTGGAGCTGGATGAACACAGCAGGCCAAGCAGCATCCTAAGGTGATTGAGCGATTTATAAAAATTGCCTTTGTCAAATTAATTCAGTACAGTCTTTTAAACATTCTCATCACCTTAGAAGTGTTTTTAAAAAGTGGCTTGTGCCCTCAGATATAGGAAAGCTGTCATACAGTAAAGAATATACTGTTGTTAAGCCTTTCCTTGTTAAGGCTCACTAGCGTTCACTGTCTGCTGATGTTCCCAAACAACCTTCAGACCCTTTCTGGAATGGAGGGTTGGATGCAACTGGTAGTGGATGTTTATTCATAACATACGACTGGAACACTGCCGTAATGTAGGGTTGCTGCTGAACTTCAATATTGAGGAAAACGGGTTATTCACACAGAGGCTCTCGAGCAATGGCTCAACAGGTGCCTTTAGTTGAGCCAAGTAAGACCTGCTCAAGTCATATGATTGATCGTTTGGCCACTTATATGTAACATGAGGATGCTGGACTTTACTTTCTGCCTGCTCTGATCTGCATGGCAACAACAAGCTCATTCATTGCTGCCTTCTGCTTTTGAATATTGTACTCCAAAGCCAGTTCCCACTTCTAAGCATCGTCTGCCCCAGTGAATGACTTTGCATACTAGGATAATGACATGTGATGTTGATGCCATATCAGCACCTGAAAGTGAACTAGACATTGGATTCCTGACTCCAAAATAAAAATCCAGCCCTATGTTTGTACGTACACCTGAAAATAAAAATCATGTAGGTGGTAATAAAATGCCATTAATATATACAGAGTTTGGGCGGTGAATATAGATCTATAACTTACAAGCAACAAGGTGACACATGGAAATGGCAACAGCCATTCTCTGATGGCCAGGTGGGTATATACATAACTTAGTAAGAACCAAATGAACAGTGCAGACTAGAAAATTTGTTTGCACAGTTCCTTGACTGCTCTCAGACAGTGTAGCGGTTGACATGCTATGATTGACCCAAGTACTCTGGGTCAGAGAGAGGAAAATTAGCCAGGCAGTTCACTCCTGAACAATATCCGCTGATCAAGAATTTGTATGTTTTGGTTTTGAATGAGAACAGTATTAAATTTGGTTGAAATGCTTCATGGTTAATTTGGATTGCTTTTATTTGCTGTCCTGACTCATGAAATGAATGTTTGTATCGATGACTGGTGAAAGGTATCTGAAGCTAAAATACAGCAAGACAAGGAGGAATACCAGTCATAACAGCTGGATAATAGCAAGTGAGAAGTAAAGAAAGTATTAATTGAAGAAAGGATGCATGCTAACCTGAATTGAAAAATGAGCACGGTCTTGAAATGAGTTTTGAGGAGAAAGAATGTGAATTTAAATGGCAGGGGAGAGGTGGAGTGAAAATGTTTTTCAAAAAAAAACAAAGATATTGAAAGATGTGTTAAAGGAACTTTGATAGTTAAAAATAAAATGACCAACATAATGAACATGCCCGTAAGAGTATACTGTACTGATGACTCTCCACTGGGATCCCAACCTTATTCAGGTCCAAGATGGCAGCAGAATAGGACACTCCACCTGGAGATCCAATACTTTGCCAGTTCCTTTTCCTTTCCTTTTTCATCTCTCTCTGCAGTTTGTCTTCACCCCCTTCCCCCAAACTTTTAACTTCTTAAAACTTACCCGGAGGGAATGGAGGCAGATCTGAGTCAAGCTGGCATGGAAGACGAGTTGGAAACCATGATAATGTGGGAGACGAATCCCGGAGACGAATCGCAGGCCAGAGCTCAGAGTGGGTGGTAGCCTGAGGTCAGGCTGGCCTGGGAGAGGAGTTTCAGAGGCGAGTAGCGGGCCGGAGCCCAGAGCAGAAGGCAGTGAGGCCTCATGTTCTGAAGCCCAGTAGGCATGGCCACAGTAAAAAAGGCTATAATTTGAGAAAAGATGCATTTTAGTCTTATTCTGGACTTTAGTAATTAGAATACTTTTTAAAACTTTGTATGCCTATGCTCGACTATTGTTTTACGTTTTCAATTCTTTAACAAACACTTAAAAAGTACCTGTACCTAAGATGGCACGAAAGCAGCTACATCACAAACTTTTCAGTGCACTCATTTGAGTGCAAGTGACAATAAAGACTATTCTATTCTGGTAATGTTGGTAATTAATGCGCTCTTCGAGAAAAGCAGGGGTAACATTTCCTCATATTAAAGCTACTTTTGGGACTATGATGCCATGGAAGATACACTTTACCAATTTCCTTGAAAATTTCATCTGTTGCCTCAATTATATTCACCTCTTCCTCCATTCTTAATTTTTATACAGCACTTTTGGCATTCCAAATCTGCAGAAGATACTGTACCCACCACTTATAGCAAGGCATTTGAGAGAATGTAATTTGCCTGCTCTATCCAATAACTACTATGATGAGGTAGCACTATGACTGACTGAAAATTATTGAAGTGCTGTATGTGTTTAACATGGATCTGATCTCTGGGAGGATGTTCAGCATACAATGCTTAATTTCAAAAGAAAATATTTAAGACTTCTTGGATTCTTAGAACAGCTAAGAGAGTGTTACTTTCCACTAAATCCTGCACCTTCTGTGATTGTTCAATCCAGATTGGAGTTTATCTGGGTGTTCTATTTCTGTCCTTTTAAAAAGATTTTTTAAATTAAATCCTGGTAACCCAGGTTTTCGTTTGTCTGTAGCCATGTTTTGGGCAACCTGTTTATAAATTCCATTTTGTAACTCAGGAGATTATATCTTACCTTGGCAATAAAACAGTAGTAATGAGCAAACACAGCTGTTCCTGCCCTCTGGAGTGGGGGAAAATAAATGATTTTAGAGATAGTCTGCGGGTAATCTTGGTTTTTAGCGGCCCAGGGAAATAAGACTAGAATTTAATAGCACTGGGATTGGGGCACGGTTTACTCAAATATCCAGAATCTCAGTTATTTCAAAACAGATGGAAGCCATCCAGCCCATCGTGTCTATGCCAGCTCTCCAAATGAGAAAAGCAGTCAAAGAGTTGGTGATCTCGTGTTCGGCAGAAATAAAGTGGCTAATTGCAGTGGGAGTCCCAGCGTTTCACAGGCTCCTCGAGTACAGGAACAGTTTGTGATGGGGATACGTTTGTCATGCATAGAACTGAAGGTTGTGAGCAGGCTTGTCTCAGGAGAAACAATCTTTATTGTTACAATTATGGGTTTAGGGTGCAATCATTTGAGTGACCTAATCTGGAGAGATTATGCAACCGCAGGATGATACACACTTGATAAAATACTGGCTGTTGAATACTGAAACACATTATGTGCTTTGGAGAAAAAAAAATGTGACTTTGGACTGGTGCTTTCTTCTGCTATTTGTTTTCCCACATGGAGTCCATTTCTATTGTCGACTAATTGACAGAGCTGGGACTGTATTCCCTCCCACTACAAGCCAGGGGCTGTGGATACAATCGAGCAGTGACTTTCCTGTTGCCTACCCACCCATCTCCAACCTGTCTGAAATTTTACAGAACATTGATAAGGCATTGTGTGACCTTCCCGGTCACTCTTAAGGCCCTTAAATATTAAGTAATTTTACTGTTGCCCAATGGAGGTCCACACCTTGTAGAAGATTAGCTGAGCATGTCAATGCAAGAGGGTGCAGGTGGTCCCTTGGATTATCAGAGATAACCTATAAAAGGACAGTCTCCTCTTTAACCCTTCCCTTCTGCCTCTTGAACTCTTGTTGAGACCTCCAATCACAGGCTTACTTGAGCTCCTTGGTACTATTTGATTGCCTGCTGTCCCAGCAATGGTCACTGCTCCTTGCTAATATTTGAAACTATTGGAACAACGGGCTATTTGATTGGCTGGCATTTCTCTAAGGAAGGACTTCTATCCAAGAAACAGACAGACGTCTCACCTTAAAGTAATTAATGCTGCTCTCAGTGAAAATTTGTTTTGAAGCATTGTTGATGAGCTCAACCCCTATTCCCTGACATTTTAGTTGGTGCAACGGGGACCAGCAGGGCACTGTAAGCTCCAGTTCAAATGTGGTCAATTGTCCTGATTAGTCAACAACCCCATTTTTGTATTGTATACCTATCAAGATGGAAGAATGCAACTCTGTAGACCTTGGTCTTTAACAATCTAGTAAATCTTATATTCCTATGAAAACCACCACTACAAAGGAAACAGGCCTTTGACAAATGAATTTTCGATAAATCATGAACCCCACATACCACATTTAATGTACAGATCCAATAAAATTTCAAAAGATAAAACAGAAAACTGGAAATTATATCACTGATGGTAAAAATTTATTAATATCATAGTTAGATATGTTTTAAGCCCTGAATACAGGTTGTAAAATAAGCATTAATGGAAGATTTTTCACATATTAACTAGTCACAAAAGAGAAAATGCATGTCAAACAAAACATCCATCTTATCACAACTTGCAGGTACAGTGTTTAGTTTACTGAAGTAACAGATTAGATTGTGAGGCTTGTTTTGAGATGACTTCTATCTACAATCTGTTTGTATGTGCTATAATACCATCTGACTTTCAAAAGCAATTCGTAAGACTGAGCTTCATATAAGCTAGCCTTTGTATGCTCAAAACACTGTTGGAAGAAAAATCTGTCAGTGCTCCCTGAAGATTTGATTATATGTGAAATAGCCCCCAGGTGTTCCATTCAAGGACATTCAGATAACATGTTGTGCTTAGAGAACCCTACCTGTGACAACAGGTTTGTTGGGAAAGAAGTGTTTAAAGTCTGCAGCTGGAAATAATTGATGTTGAATTAGGTAGAATCTAGTATTAAGTGAAAATGTAAATAATATTGTCCCAAGGTTTCCAGAATGGGAGAAATGTGATCCCTTTTTGCAGGTGCTAGTAATTTGGCCATTTGTTTCCAGGAATTTGTAGACTCATTAAATGTTTTCCCACTTGTTTATTTTTGACATTTAGGCAGTGACAGTGGTATCTAGAATAAATTCCTGACTGTGGAACTAATAATCTGATCAAGATTCTGTAGATTTTTATCACCAAGCAGTGATACAAATTTCATAAATGCTGTAATCAAATTCTGGAAAAAAAATTATTGCAATTGTACTGTATTGTTCAAACCCATTAGCACTGCGCCAATAAGAAAATCCAGTAATTTGAAGTAAGCTGAGCAGCAATGCGAAATCAGAATTCAACACAAAATAATTAAGCAACTTTGAATTCAGAGTATTCTGCAGGCCAGATTTTCTCTTTCTTCCACCCAGACCTAAAGTGACTCATGGGCAGAGCATATATCGGGAAATCAGGCAGCAAGCATTATACATTCATAAGGGAGTCCACCTGATATTTCTGTTTGTTGTACTAGGACAATTCAATAAGCCTAAATGCAAAAACAACGAAATAGCTGCCTCTATAATCACATATCTATCCCCACATTTCTGTTTAAGGTGGTCAACTGAGAGTTATTTCACTCTGTCTAATTTTGGAGCGTATTTAGGTTTGGAAGGCACATTTGACCAGAATGTTAGTGGCCCTTCTGTGGGTTGTGAAGCAGATTAATAAATGCATTAATGATCAAGATATGTGTCTCGGGTTACTGAAGGCAAAACATGGAGCAAAGATGTTTTCCTTCAAGAAATATGATAATCAACATCTCACTTTGAACCAATTGTTTGGTTTCAGATGCAATTAAGTACATTTAAAGTTTGATTTTTCAATTACTGCATTTGTTAAAAATGCTCTGTAAATATATATGTGCAGACCCAACATAGTAGATATTTAAAAACAAAATGGGTTATGATGAAGAGCCACCGACCTTAAACTTCAACTCTTTTCTTTCAGATTCTACTTGACCGGCTAGTTGAGTATTTCCAATATTTTGTTTTATCACAGCAAGTATTAAAGTTTGCACATGCTGGCCATTTTGCAGATACGTAGTTTGGCCCCACGGTGTTTACGAACACCTTTTTCCATTCCAATTTTCTCTCCTTGCATTCTCTCTTAAAGACTTTTAAGTCATTGGAGGAGTTAAATTCCATGGATAATGGGAACCTCACTCAATTGGCTATTGCCCATGTGTTGGATTTTCAGCTATTCTTGTTGTTTCATTGGGGTTTCACTGATCTGTTCTCTCAGCATGAAAATGGTACTATTCAAGTGCCTCAACCATAGTTTCAAGGGTTTCGTTTCTGGATTGCAATGCTGACTCACTTCCCACACATTCGTGAACGTCATGTTGCATGATGCACTTGTCTCTGTCTGATACTGATGGCCTTCTTTTGTAAGCATCATTCCAACAAGCAAATAGTTTATCACTTATTGACTTGATTCCACAATGTATTGCTTCAGTGTGAAATGATCTATCAAAATCTTGAGCTAATCTCTCTCCAGTGCCCATTTGTACCTGCTTGTTGTCTTTCTTTCCAGACATATGACTTTGTACTCAATGGTTCACCTTCTTGCAGTGAGAACACTGCTTATTCCCTGCAGGACCTGCCTTCTAATGTGTACTATCTCCTGTAGGATTTGCATCCTGCCCTGTGATCATTCCATCCTTTCTACTTGGAATGTCTGTCAGCACAACGCAAGGCCTGCTCTTTTTTGCCACGAACATGCCTAGTTCTGATTTATGATGCAAGTGCTTCCATACATGTTGATCACTTTTGAATGAAAAGATTCTCCTCTCAGTAGCTGTGATCTCACTGCACAATTTTTTTTGTCCAATACAATCCAGTCTTTAATTTGATTGTCTTTGAATTGTGTAAATTTACAGGCTTCAGCAAACTGTTCGTGAAGTTCCTATTGATCACAAAGATACATGTAGCTACTCATAGCTGCTCTAGTTTATTAATTAACCATATTGCAACTTTATAATTCTTCCATATTGTCCATGGAAAAATGAACATAAAAATGTCCATATCATCTTTCATTTTGACCTGCGCCAGAAGAAAAGTTGTAACCATTGTGTCTTAACCAGTGTTTCACTTTTGGCCTGTTTTTGTTCCTTTTCAATTTTCATCAATAGCTTTTAACATCTCTTAACATTACTGCCTCAGTTGTCATTGTGCTTCAGTACAACCCTTTAAACACTCATATCTCAGCTTCACTCAGACAACAGGTCATAAACTCACAGTAAAAACAATCTGGTTTCCACTGTTTTTACTGCACTGGCTGAAAGCTGACTGTGTGCGATGAACATGCTACATGATCGAAGCCACGTGACCACTATCGTGTGTTGGAAGTATTGCATTTCTGCCCAAACAGCCTTACTGAATTGTTCCAGCTTGTGCGATGGAAATGTTACTTCAGCAGCCTAGGGAAGGTGTTTATGGAGTTGGCTATGTGTAGGAATGTATTAGTTATTATTTTTAAAAATTCTAACTGGTGACTGTTGTGTCGTGCGAATTTAAAATCATTGGTGCATGAGAAATTAATGCTTTCCTGGTGTTGTGGCTTTGGGTTTAAATGGAGTAGTGATAATTGAAGATATTATGCAATCACAGGCGTGTTAGCCCATTTGACCCATTGTATTACACCCAGCAAAAGTGAGCATCATTACCTAGTGCCAATCTCATGCTTTATCCACCTCTCCAACCTCCAGCACATTGATTTTTATCCAAACAATCAAAATTCCCCCTTGAATGCCCCAATTGAACCTACCATCACCACACTTGCAGGCTGGGTATTCCAGTGTTCTTGTTCCATTTATAACAGAAATCATTTTTCCTCATCTACCATATCCTCCCCAGTCATGATTTTGGTAACCTATGTCAATTGTTGTTAGCTTTCTCTCCAAGGAGAGAGTGTCTCAACTTCTTAAATCTATCCTTGTAACTGAAGTGAACTGCTTCCACACTCACTTTCTTAATATGGTGCCCAGAACTATACACAATAACCCAGCTAAGTATATTTACGAGATCAAAGAGAAGACAATATTGAACCTACATTTCTATAACCTCAATTAACAAAGCCAAGAATACTATATGTTTTATTACTGTTTCTCCACTTGTCCTGCTGCTTTAAATGATTTGTCCACATAAATACCTGGGTCCCTTTACTCCTTTGACCTGCTAAGGATTTTACCCCCTGTAGTATATTGCCTTTCAATGTTCTTCCTACCATCATACTACACCTCACACTTCTCTGCATTGAAGCTCATCTACCATGTATTTTGTCACAAGTCTGTTGTGTGCCACTATAATCAAATGCCTTTGAAATATCCACTTACACTACAACAGTATTACTCCTTCAAATAACTCAGCAAGTTAGTTGAGCAGTTTCCTCTTTAGACTTCCGCATTGACTCAAACTAAACAACCCACCTTTTTCCTAATTCTATCTCAAAAAAAATGTTTCTAGAAGCTTCCACGCCAGTGAAGTCAAACGAATTAATCTGTAATTCCTAAGCTGCGAGTATAAGCACTTCTTGAATAAGGCAGTATATTTACAATTTTCTCGTCTTCTAACTCCTAGAAAAGACTGATATACAGTGGCCAGTATCTCTATAACTGCCACTCTCACTTCCTCAAAATCCTCGGAACCATCTCATCGGCCCCAATGCCTCGTCAACTTTAAGTATAAACAGTCTATTCAGTGTTTCTGCCCTATTTATTTTGGACCCTTCTAGAATCTCTTCCTGTCACCATGGCCTGGGTAGCATCTCTTTCTTCAATAATGACCAATGCAAAGTATTCTTTTAACACTGGGTGTAAATACTCTTATTGTCCTTAATCAGACACACACCTATTATATTTATGGCCAATGAAAGCCAATGTGAAGAGGTGTTCAATAGTCTGTTAGTCTTTTCTGATAATTCCTCCATGGTTCTCTTTTTGCTTTTTCACCTCCCCTCTTAACCCTCAATATTCCTCTCTGACATATGTCATAAGTAAGCATTTTCTTATTTATCTTAATTTCTATCTCATTCACCATTCAAGGAGCTCTGGATTTGTTTGTTCTACTTTTCCCATATGGGAAATATATCTTGATTGCATCTGAACCAGGCTCTTCTTAACAATAACCCAACAGTTGCTGTTTCTCCTGCCAACCTCTTTTTCCAAGCAATCTTGCACAGCTCTGTTCATGCGCTACTGAAGTCTGCTGTCTGCCACTTCATTTTTCTTCACTCTGGATTATTGCATGTCAATCTCTTACCATCAGATATTGATGAATTCTTCAAATTCTGTTTGAGAGTCCAAGTAATCCGAAGGTCAACTCAAATACAGACGTAATTGTTACTACATGACTGCATACCTAATAGCACTAGTGGAATGAAAAAAAAAGTCCCTGAAAATCCAGAAGGGGTCCTTGAAAAGATTGATACAAACTTTTGAAAAAGAAGTTGTGATCTTTGGCATTGGGCTAGGTTCAATATAGAACTGGTTACAGGATATGAATATCCAAATTGAGGGTAATTATCTGAAAAAGCTGTGATTGTAAAGTGCTTTTGATGACTTTATAAATAAAGAGGCATAGAGTATAAAAGCAAAGGCACTTTGCAAACCTATATGAAACAGTTAAATCTTACAATTCTAGATGTGAAGGCATTGTAGAATTTTCAGAAGAGGTTTATATGAACCACTCCAGGGATGAGGAATCACAGAGAAGTGAGGTTGTTCTCCTTACAGCCAAGAAACACAGAGATATTTGATGCAGCTATATAAAATTATGAGGGGTTAACAGAATAAATTGATTTACTTTCCAATAGCTGAAGGATCAACAAATCAGTTGGCTCAGATTTAACTATATTTCAGTTGATTTGCAAAACAACCAAAGATGGCAAGAAAAGAAAATTGCACATGGGATGGTTTCTGAAGAAGGGTCTAGGCCCGAAACGTCAGCTGTCCTGCTCCTCTGATGCTGCTTGGCCTGCTGTGTTCATCCAGCTCTACACCTTGTTATCTCAGATTCTCCAGCACCTGCAGTTCCTACTGTCTCTGCACATGGGATGGTTAGTGTTTGAAATGCACTTCCTCCTAATTTTGATCTTATCACACGCGATATCAGTATTCAGAAGGAAATGGAATAAATACTTGCATAAAAGCAAGTAGGAAAAAAAATGGCATGAGGGGGTAGTTTGTAGTCCATCAACAAAGGACCATGGTATCCATAGAGTTTGCACAGACAGCGTTGTGAAGCAAAACAGTTAGGTGGTGGCTAGGAAACGCATTTGGAAAGCTGCAGCTGTCAGTGGTCCTCCATCTCAGGAGTTTGCAAATTTCTCTGGAAAAGCTCACTTGGCTGGTTGCAATGTAGGGTGATGCCAACAGCATAGGTCAATTCCCATACCTACTGAGTTGACCATGAAAGAAGGATCTCTTTCACAACCTGTCCCCTTGCCTGAGTCGTGGTGACCCTCAGGTTAATTCACCAATCATTTCTCTCTATTGAGAGTACAGCCCAAGAGAACTATGGGCCAATAGTATTATGGTGAAAGAACTTTCTAAAAAAAAGCATCAAGTACAAACCTACCACAGGTTGGCATAATATTCAAAATCAATCATCCTCCTCTCTGCAGTTCAACCTGCCTCCATAAAATTTAATTAGGCAGGGTGCACAATTTAGCCACATTGCACACTGTGCTTTCCATTCTCAGGCTCATTTAGTTACTCCTCACCCCACCATAGAATGTAACTTGATACAAATAAGACCAATGCATTTTTTTTTCATCAGCTAAAAACAACTTAAATTTACAACTAAATTGACTTGCCAGTTCTTTCGCTTTTAGTTTTAGATGCTTTACATATCACAGTTTTCTTCCCCAACTTCATACATAAGAATTCCTCAGAGATCTCTTCATCCTGAATGAACAATGAAAGACACAAGTTAAAAGGACTCAACAGGTTTTATTTTGAAGTCTGGTTGCCAACTCCATTAGACTATTTTGATGGCAATACCCAGGATTTCTTATTTTTTTGGGGGGTGTTTAAAAGAAACAAAATAGTTAATTATAGAAACTGCGAACCATATGAAGTCTGAATACTTGAAAACAATGCATGCTAGTATTGCTGGGCCATATTTTCTTTTCATAAAGTCAACCCCCATCAGTTCAGCGGAAACTTAAAGTACCACATGCACAAGGCAGTGGATCTCTGAATTTTTAATGGATGACATTCACATTATGTATTTTCATTAAAAATCTAATTAATGATCACTTCTCATAAATAACACATGGCAGATCAGTGTATCACTATATTTCAATGGAAAGCTATTAATTAATTTTCATCACCCTTGCCTGAACAGCCAGGTGCTGTCACAGCACAACACTATGCTTTCTGCTTCGCTATCTATTGTTCTATTTCATCTAGCTATAATTCATCTGTGTTGTGAAAAGCCAAGTAAAAACATTTACAACAGAGCACAATGCAAATCTTCAGTATAGGACCAATCAGAAAGTGCAGTTTATAGTTAGAATGATTGGAGTATTGATAAAATAATTTTATTACACTCTGGCATGTAAACTAATTTTATTTGTTCAAAGATCATTTGATGGTAACCAAATGCTCACTGGCATTGAATTTAAAACTTTTTATTGAATGTTATTACTTACAGTGAAATATGCTCAAGCTAAGTAGCTTACATCTGAGTGTATGTTTTCCTTGAGGGAAAAAACAGCATTATCACAGCAACAATTTTATTCATGAAATTAATCTGTTAAATATACAGAACAGGCAACATAATTGTTAAAATAAATCTAGTTTAAGAACTTAAAACATTCTTTTCAGAATATATTGCATGGCTTAGTGATATTTGTACACAAGCTGAGGGATATTTAGAATTGTTCTGCTTGAGAAAGTTATGCCCTTAAATTATTTTCTGCTGAAAGTGAAATTTAATAACAATGTGATTAACAGGGGAGGACCAAAAATTAATTTGTATTTGTTGGCTAAAAGAATATTTAAGTCAGAATTGTTTTAACTCCTTATATCTGACATTTGCCAAGCAATGATTTATTTTAAACTTTGATCCACTGTGGACACATCAAGAGCAGTTTCATGCTAAACACCTAGACCATGCTGCACCTCGGCAGAATGGAGCAACTGGCAAACACAGTCTTTGTCTCCTTAGCATTGGCACACAGACCAATACAGTAGTTTATAATAGCAACTGTATTATTCCCTGGAATCACCTCAACGTCATTGACAATCCGAGCCACTCAGTAAAATCCAGAGGGTGTACAATGTATACTATATGTTGTGAATCTAAAATATCTTACTATGTTGGAAAAGAAAGTATCACTTGAGGTATTCATTATTCAGCTATCCTGGTTAGATATGGTCATTCAATCCTATAAGCAAAGTAATTAGCATAAGCTTCTTTAAAAAGGAGGATATTCTTATAATCCAAAAGGCTTTAGCACTCATGAGCTCAATATTTCTGTCAGTAATTTTTGAAATGTATCTGATGAGATCAGTAATAATGCAGTTATGCTTTTGTTACTTTACACACTTTTCACATTTCACCACTTTAATTCTTGGGCATCTGATCACTGTCAACAAGCCCGCAAGTCCCCTGGACCTGATGGGGTGCAATTTAGGATTTAAAGGAAGTAATTACAGATATAGTGGATGCGTTACCAAAAACCTCTCAATAAAAGATTTGTCAAAATGATTTAAAGCTTCGTGGTGTGGGGGTAGTTTAATAGCATGGATAGAGGATTGGTTAACAAAGAAACAGTGGGTTAAAGGGGATCTTCAAGGTGTCAACCTGTAACTAGTGGAGAATCCCAAGGATCAGGGCTGGGACCACTTGTTTACAATACATATTAATGACTTGGATAATGAAATGAATCATTAGCAAGTCTGTGGATGGCCCAATACCTGGGAAGGCAAATAGTGAGGATGGCGCAAACAGCCGACAGAGGGATATAAATCACTGAGATAGCAAGAACTCATGCATGAATCACAAAATATTAGTATCCACATTCAGCAGATAAAAAGGGAGGCATACGGACTATTGGCTTTTACTTCAAAAGGAATGGAATAGAGAAATAGGGAGGTCTTTCTAAAACTATACAAGGAATTTGCCTGACCACACCTACAATATTATGAACAATTTTAGTCCCCTTATCTAAGGAAAGATATAAATGACATTGTAGGCTGTCCAAGAAGGTTTACTAAGTTGATTCTGGGTATAGAAGGATTTTCAAAATCAGCAGAGAGATGTGATGGTTGCACTTCTCGGTGTTTAGAAAATTGGAAAGGTGATTTTATTGAAACTAAAGTTCTTAGGAGTGGAGGAGTTGACATAGATGCTAAAAGATTGTCTAGGACCCAAGGACATAAACTGAGTTAGGCATCACTCACTTAAATCAGATGAGGGATTTTCATCGAGGAAGAGTCATACAGCGTGGAAACAGACCCTTTGGTCCAATTCATCCATGCTGATATGTTTCCCAAACTAAACTAGTCCCATTTGCTTACATTTGGCCTACACCTCTATAATCCTTTGCTGTCCACATACCTGTCTAAATAGCTTTTAGAAGTTGTAACTGTACCTGCATCTATCACTTTCTCTGCCAGTTGATTCCATATGCAAAACTCTCACTGTGTAGAAAATGTTGTCCCTCAGGTCCTCGTTAAAATCTTTCTCCACTCACTTTAAACCGATGCCCTCTAATTTTAGACTCCCCTACCCTGGGGAAAAAAATCTTTGTTATTCACCTTATCTATGCCTCCTGTAATTTTGAACACCCTATAGTCTCCTATACTCCAGGGCAAATCCCAGCCTATCCAGCTTCTCCTTATAATCAAACCCTCCCGTCCCAGTAACATCCTTGTAAATCTTTCCTGCACCCTTTCCAACATATTCCTACAGCAGGACAACCAGAACTGTATGTAGCGCTCAAAGTGGCCTCACCAATGTCTTGGACAATCATAGCATGACATCCCAACTCCTATAGTCAACGGTCTGACCAATGAAGGCAAACATACCAAATACCTTCACCACCCTGTCTGTATTGCTACTTTCAAGGAACTATGTACCTGAACCACTAGGTCTGTGTATTCAACAACACTCCTCAGGGCCCTACCATTGACTGTGTAAATCCTGCCCTGATTTGCCTTACCAAAATACAACGCCTCACATTTGTCTAAATTAAATTCCATGTACCACTCCTTGCAGATCCAGATCCCGTTGTACTCTTAGACAACCATCTTCAAAAGGCCAGGTGGTTAAAAAGGCAAATGGAATTTTGTCTGCCATTGCGAGAGGGATGGAATTTAAAAACAGGAAGACTATGCTGCAGCTGTATAGGGTCCTGGTGAGGCCACACCTGGAGTACTTTGTGCAGTTTTGGTCTCCTTACTTGAGAAGAGATATACTAGCACTGGAGGGGGTGCAGAGGAGATTCACTGGGTTGATTCCAGAGTTGAGAGGGTTGGATTATGAGGAGACACTGAGTAGACTGGGATTATACTCATTGGAATTCAAAAGAATGAGGGCAGATCTTATAGAAACATATAAGATTATGAAGGGAATAGATAAGGTGGAGGCAGGGAGGTTGTTTCCGCGAGCAGGTGAAACTCTGACTAAAAGGGCATTGCATCAACATAAAGGGAAGCAGATGTAGAACTGAGGTTAGAAGGAACTTCTTGACCCAAAGGGTTGTGAATCTGTGGAATTTCCTGCCCAGTGAAGCGGTTGAAACTACCTCACTCAATGTTTTTAAGGCAAGGCTAGATATAGTTTTGAACAGTAAAGGAATTAAGGGTTATGGTGAGTGGGCGGGTAAGTGGAGCTGAGTCTCAAAAATATCAGCCATCATCTTATTAAATGGCAGGGCAGGCTCAAGGGGCCGGATGGCCTATTCCTAGTTCTTATGCTCACTGTCCACTATACAACCAATTTTAGTGTCACCCACAAACTTACTAACCATGTGTCCCATATGTTCATCCAAATCATTTTTATAAAATGATAAACAGTGGACCCAGCACTGATAGCGAACACGGCTGGTGACAGGCCTTAAGTCCAAGAAACAAGCCTCTGTCCCCTGCCATCAAGCCAATTTTGTATCCAATTGACTTGTTCTCCCTGGATCCCATGTGATCTAACTTTACTAACCAGTCTACCATGTAGAACCTTGTCAAAAGGCCTTGCTAAAGCTCGTGCAAATAATGTCCAAGTAGACAATGTCTACAGCTCTGCCCTCATCCATCTTCTTAGTCACATCCTCAAAAAAAAAGTCAATCAAGTTTGACAGATACGATTTCCAATGCACAGAATCCCCTCTGACATGTAACCCACTACTGATGTCAGACTCACTGGTTCCCTGACTTTTCTTTGCAGCCTCTTTGAAACTAAAACATTCAATACTAGCCACCCTCCAGTCTTCTTGCACCTCACCCGTGGCTGTAGATGATACAAATATGTCCCTGCAATTTCTTCCCTAGCTTTCCACAATACCCTAGGATACAGTTGAGCAGGTTCCCTGGAATTTATCCACCTTTATGTTTTAAGATCTCGAGCACCTTACCTCTAATGTGGACTGTTTAAGGTAAGATTATTCATTCCCCCAAGATCCCTTAGCTTCCAAGCTTTTCTCCACAGTAAATACTACTGCAAAATATTCATTTAGTATCTCACCCAATTCCTGTGGTTTGACACCTAGACATCCTTGTTGATCTTTAAGGCACACTGTTCTCTCCCTAGTTGTTAAAAAATATACTTGTAGGATCTCTTTAAGATTCTCCTTAACCTTACCTGCCAAAACTACCTCCTATCCCATTTCAGCCCTCCCGATTTCTTTCTTACATTTGCCCCATTCCCCTTACACTTCTCAAGGGGTTCACTTGATCCCAGGTGTCTGTACTCAACATATGCCTCTTCCTTTTTCTTGACCAGAGCCTCAATATCCCTAGCCTTCCAGTGTTCCCCACTCTTGCCAGCCTTGCCCTTCATTCTAACATCTTCTCAGAGTATATGAAATTCTTTACCACAATGCTGTGAGGACTGGGTGTTTTAACATATTGACGTAGACTGATTTTTTAAAAAAATCAGTAAAGGAATCAAGGGTCATGGAGATAGGGCAGGAAAGCAGAGTTGAGGAATATCAGGTCAGATGTGATCTTATTGAATGGCAAAGCAGACTTGCTAAACTCTGTGGCCTTATTCTGCTCCTATATCTTACAGTTTTATAGTCTAACAGTAGCAACTACATATTCCAGATCAGATTCGCCAACTTTAGGTACATTTAAGTCGTCATTGGACAAGCATATGGATGCACATGGAATAGTGTAGGTTAGATGGGCTTGAGATCGGTATGACAGGTCGGCACAACATCGAGGGCTGAAGGGCCTGTACTGTGCTGTAATGTTCTATGTTCTATGTTCTAGATATTTGATAGGTGATTTCCAAATACGCCATTAAAATTGAACATAATGGGCAGCAGTTTAAGTTAATGTTTTCTGGTAAGTACAATCTGAAACAGCAGAAATGGGGAATAATTTGAGTACTGCAAAGTCACCTTGGGTTTTGCTTATGGAAAAATCTTGCTTGACCTTAACAAGTTCGATATTTTTCATAATTCTGGAACCTAAATTCATCATAGTTTGTTTAATATTATTCTTAAAAAAGGTACCAAGGCTGACAAGTCTTCTGAACTTCAAGCAACTCCTTTGAAAATGTCTGTAACGTTACCGTCCATGAATGAAGAGGAGCAGTCTGGCAGCATCAGTGCTATAAATGATGATGATGATGATGATGATACTTCTGGGGCTGAGATATTTTAAACCTTAACATTCTTATAAAAATCTTTTGTTATTTATACAAATTTTCTAGAGAGTATTTTGGAACATTATCTTCAATTTTTTAATTCTAATTTTTGATGATTCTAATTTATGTTTGTTGTAACACATGATGGCTAAAGCCTTATTCTTGATTGCAATATATTGTGATAAAACCAATACAATCATGATTGTGTTTTTGTTGAATAAATTGAGTTTATTTCCTAAGAAGTCTAATAAATATTATTTTTGAGTTTTATAGAAAGGAAACTGAAATGCAATGTTTGCAGTTAGGGGTTCCTTTAATTTTGCTCCCAAACCCACATAGGAAAATACCATTTTCATTAAAAGGACAAGTAACCAATTTTATTGCTTAGCTGCTGATAGTTATCACCTGTACTCATGACATACTAGCACAAATTTTAAAAACAAAAAACTTGCTCTGTTTCAAATATTTTTACACATCAATTTACACAATTCTGTAGAGATCATTATTAAAATATTAACATTTTCCATGTCTGTATATTTTTGTTCTGCCCATTAAAAAAGTGATTTTCCACATTATTTTTAAAATAAGCTTTGAAGTAGGAATAGGTGCTTATGCTCAACATTGTCATCTTTGTCAAACCTTAGATCAACAGCAGTTAAAACCTTACAAGAATGAGAAAATTCTGCAGTTTCAATTGTCCGTTGCTGCAATTTGTGTGGCTGCAATTTGTGTCATGGTCTCAGGCTTCTGACCACAGCATTCTCAACCCAGAGATAATGGGAACTGCAGATGCCGGAGAATCCAAGATAACAAAGTCTGGGGCTGGATGAACACAGCAGGATAAGCAGCATCTTAGGAGCACAAAAGCTGACGTTTCAGGCCTAGATCCTTCATCAGAAAAGGGGGATGTGGAGAGGATTCTGAAACAGCTTTTGTGGTCCTAAGACGCTGCTTGGCCTGCTGTGTTCATCCAGGCCCACACTTTATCTTCCATTCTCAATCCAAATGGCCTTCAGGAATGTACACATATCTAGCACATTACTTATTCTTCTCCATGCTCAAGAACTGGGCTATCAACATACAAACATGAATTAGGAGCAGGAGTAGGCTCAAGGGGCTATCTGATTAAAATCTCAAATCCTCATTCCTGCCTACGCCTAATAAAAGAATCTACCTTTGCCTTAAAAATATTCAAAGGACTTTCTTCCTGAAAAAGTGGTGGAAGTAGAGTTCCAAAGTCTCTCAATCCTCTGTCCAGATAAAATTCACCTCATCTGTAATTTAAATGGGCGATTCCTAGTTCTAGATTTGTCGGCGAGAGAAAATATCTTCTCCACATCTCCCCTGTCAAGGCCACTCAGGATCTTATATGCTTCAAATCAAGTTGCCTCTTACTCTAAGCTTCAAATGAATACAAGCCTAACTTGTGCAATCTTTTTCTTATCAGACAAGCCGTCCATTCCGGGTATTAGAGTACTGAATCTCGTCTATTCTTCCTCCAACACAATAGCATCCCTCATTAACTAGGTGACCAATACTGCATCTGGAGTGCTGTGTGCATTACCTCTCTCCTTTTGTATTCAGTTCACATTTGGATATATTATACATTGTTAGCTTTCCTAAGTACTTCCAGTACCTACCCACTGCCTTCGAGATTCATGCAATAGAACCTAATTTGCCAATTCATTTTCATCAACACCACTTTTCAGCCATCTTAATTTCCCTTATTTTAAACAAAAGTCATAGACACAGTTTTCTCCCTTAATGATCATTGAATTCTATGATTCCATATAATAGTTCACTGCTACCTACGGACATCTTCACTGTGATATCACTAATTACATCTTATTACACAATACTTGGTCTAGTATGTACTTCTCTGTTCAGCTTCAAAACATGCTGTTCTGAGAAACTATTACATGAGCTCATTTAGGCTACCACTGCCCACCTAACTTTTCCAATTAGTAACTGGATTAAAATCGCCCCTAATCGTTAGTGTACCTTTCTGACAAGCTGTCATTATTTCTTCCTTTATACTACAGCCTAACATGTGGTTACTGTTAGGGTGATTGCACACAACTCTCATAAGTGGTTTCTTGACTTTATCATTTTTCATTTCTCCCCCAACTGTTTCCACATCTTGCTTTCCTAAGCTTGGGTCATCTGTCTATTGTGTTAATATCATTAAAATACATGTCATGGTCTGTTTATCATTTGCCATATTAATGTCTTTCTCTTTGGTCTTTACTCTGATCTTTGATTTACCACATCTTCCCAAATTTGATCCCATGCACCCACTATTTAGTTTAAAACTTCCCTTTATTTGAAGTTATGCACTTTGCTAGAACACCAACGCAAGCACAGTTCAGGCTAAGAACCCCCCCCCCCCCCCCCCCCCCCCCCCCGGCAACAATACAGATCACACTTTCCCTGGTACTGGTGTTAGTGACCCACAAACCAGAACCCATCTCTCCCACACTGTTCTTTGAGCTGAACGTTAATTTCTCTAAATTGATTTCGAACATAGAACAGTACAGGCTCTTTGGTCCTTGATGTTGTGCCAACCTATTATCCTGCTCTAAGGTCAATCTAACCCTCATTTTACTGTTGTCCACGTGCCTATCCAAGAGTCGCTTAAACATCCTTAATGTATCTGACCCTACTGCCACTGCTAGCAGTTCATTCCATGCACCCACCACTCTCAGTGTAAAGAGACTATCCCTGACATCTCCCCTATTCCTTCCTCCAATCATCTTAAAATTATGCCCCCATATGATAGTCATTTCCACCCTATGAAAAAGGTTCTGGGTATCCACTCTATCAATGCCTCTCATCATCTTGTACACCTCTAACAAAGTCACCCTTCATCCTTCTTCACTCCAAAGAAAAATAGCCCTAGTTCTCTCAACCTTTCCTCATACGACCTGCCCTTCATTCCAGGCAGCATCCTGGTAAATCTCCTCTGCACCCTCCCTCAAGTTTCCACATCCCTCCTATAATGAGGCAACCAGAACTGAACACAATATTCCAAGTGTGGTCTAACCAGGGGTTTTATATTGCCGCAGCATAACTTCGGCACTCTTAAACTCAATCTCCCTGCCCATGAAAGCCAACACGACACGCCTTCTTAACAACCCTATCAACTTGGGTGGCACCTTTGAGGGATCGATGGACGCGGACTCCAAGATCCCTCTCTTCCTCCACACTGCTGAAAATCCTGCCATTAACCCTGTCTTCTGCATTTTAATTTGATCTTCCAAAATGAACCATTTCATGCTTTTCTGGGTTGAATTCCATCTGCCACTCCTTCGCCCAGCTCTGCATCCTGTCAATGTCCTGTTGCAACCTACAACAGTCCTCCACACTATCTACACCTCCACCAACATTTCTGTCATTGGCAAACTTACTAACCCACCCTTTTGCTTCCTCATCCAAGTCAGTTATAAAGATCACAAAGAGCAGAGGTCCCAGATATGCCCTTTACCAATTTGCGAGTGCCTCAGGTAATAGAGATTATGACTTTAGAGGCTCTGCTTCTTAACTTGGCAACTAACTTTTCATATTACTAAGTAAAACCTTCTTATTTTGCCGATACTGTTGGTACCTACATAGACCATATTAATTGGGAGAGGGAAGGTTCTGTCAAAAGTTCACCTCCAGCCCCAAGATGGCCTTGAACTCTGGCACCAGCAGGCAACATAACCATCCGCAATCTCTCTTTCTGTTGCAGAAAATGGCGTCAATGCTTCTCACTGTGACGTCCTTACTGCTACTACATTCCTTCTTACTCCACTCCCAGCATCTCCCTACCCTGACCCAAGGAACGGCTTCCTTAGTAGAAGAGCCATGGTTAGTTGGCTGATCTATCCTGAAGCCCCCCATCATCCAGACAAGCTGGACAAATCTCACATCTTTTGGGCACTGCTAAAGGTAGCAATTCTTGTCCTTTGGGTCCCCCTATGTGTTGAAGTTATTGTCACAGTCCCCTGTCTCTGAACCCTGACCAAACCAGATGACTCAATTCCAAGAGATGTGACTACTTCCTGATAAGCCCTGACATGTCACTATATCTTTTAGTTCTACCTCCAGCTCAAACTGAGCCAGAACTGCCAAACTTTAAATACTTACAATAGATGTGATTGCTCTGGACCAAAGTGGTTTCCAGGAACCCGCTGCAACTGTGACACATCAGCGACACATCAGCAGGCTTGCCGTCCTTAACGTGCTCTAAGGAACTATTTTATAATATTATTCAGTTCACTATTTGGTTTTGTTTTTATATATTTTGTTAATTTTACCACTAGTTGCTACGCTATGTTGAACCTTAGACCAGATAATAAATAGTCACCTTTTTCTCCTGGCTCAGTAGTAGTGCTCTTATTTCTCAAAGTACCAAGTATTCAAAGCTTGAGAAGTTGACACAGGCTGGTGTTTAAATGCAGAAATAAAAAAAAGGTGCTGAACTGGAGATACTATTTTTCAGATGAGAAAAATTAAACAGTGATCATATTTTGTCTATTCAATGAATGTACAATATGCATAAAATTATTGGAAGGAAAATACAGGTGTTCTGGTGTCCTGATCAACCAAAAACTGCATTTATTACATAGCTGACTCTGGAACATTACAACCACTTTTGCCCACATTGCAACAGTGACTACACTTCACATATATCCTGTAAATGTTTTTTAAGATGTTCTGAAATTATGAAATATACCACAGCAGTGTTTTTCATTCTCTTTGGGCTGTCCTCTGCAGGTGAAAAGTTGCATTTTGCCACTGTCACAAGCATCATTTACTTGCAAGCAACACGTATTTCAGCATCATTGAATTTCAAATCAACCACAGATGAAAAACAGGAGCAGTCAGGAATGATCAGCATTAACAGATGATCCTAGTGAAACTTGCCACTGATACTTTGTGCAAACACCACATAGACAGTTGCCTGAATCCATATTATTTGAACATTATCCCCGTGTCTGCGTGGGTTTCCTCCAGGTACTCAGGTGTCTCCCCCCTGTCCAAAGATGTGCAGGTTAGGTGGATTGGCCATGCTAAATTACTCAGTGTCCAGGGATGTGCAGGCTAGGTGGATTAACCATGGGAAATGCAAGGTTACAGGAGCAGGGTAGGTGTCTGGGTGAAATGCTGTTCCAAGGGTCAATGTGGACTTGACGGGCAGAATGGTTCCGCACTGAAGGGATTCCATGATTAATGAAATGAGATATTCTTTGTTGCCTTGTTCAATTGTTCAACCGATCCAAAATATACTTTGCTGTTGATGACAGGATGCAGCTCCAAATTCACATTTCTGTAAATAGTTACAATCGAGGATTTGAATAGCCCAATTCATGGGCTCAGAAATAGCCAGATTGCATTATAGATATTGTCAGAAAATTAAACGGAGGTGATAATATGGATTTTACATTAAGTGGCAATGTTTGAAGCAATGGAGCAGGAAATAAAATCGGTATTTCGATGGAAAAGGTCATCAAATTTCAGTTCAATGTTTGCAGGGAGTTAATAAGATGTGGAGAGTTATGCTACGAACAGTCATCTATGCCGAAGATATTACTATGGTTACTCTATTTATTCATTCTAGGGTCTTACTGCTTTTTCACAAGGAGTGAGTAAAGATCACGAAATAGAAAAAAAAAACTGAATCCTTCTCCCTCACTACATTGCAGTGGCAATGTCATGAGACAAATGAGATTGACTGCCTGTAATCCTTCACAGCAGGCGAAACAGGAAGAAAGAAAGGGTGAGAAATATAAAAAAATACAAACACTCAGTACTCAATAAGCTTTGAGGAATTTGGTGATTGCAGTATTTGTTCTTCCAAGTTAACGTATAAAAATATTAACTATGCAATTCACAATTCTTTTTAAATTGAATAAAGAGTACAAAACAAAATCAACACCTCTGCAGAGTGTCGAGCTGGACGAACACAGCAGGCCAAACAGCATCAGAGGAGCAGGAAAGCTGACGTTTCGGGTTGAGACCCTTCTTCAGAAATTTCTGAAGAAGGATCTCGACCAGGAACATCAGCTTTCCTGCTTCTCTGATGCTGCTTGGCCTGCTGTGTTCGTCCAGCTTCACACCGTGTTATCTCAGATTCTCCAGCATCGGCAGTTCCTACTACTTCTGCATATCTTGTTTAGGAACTATTACTGCAATTCATATGTACTCTTTCTCTATCTGCTGTTTTGCAGCTAAACACTTCAGTCTTTACCTTATTTGGCTTTTTCCTTCACCGATATCTCCTCCCCAGTCTCCTTGATTGGAAGATTCTGTCAGTATGATCATTGTATCTTCTATGAACCCACCAACACAGGTAAACTGCTCAAGTATTATGAAATTATGACAATTACCCCACCTCCAGTCAGGTATTAATCTTCAGACATTTGATTTATTCCATGTTAAGAAAGGCCTGAGTGCATTAGACATTAGATAGGCTATTAGCCGCCAATGGAATCGCATCCCTAACAGCAAAGCTGGTGTTCTCGAGAAGGCCGCCCTTTGGCCAACCTGTTGTAATACAGCTACACAATAGGCAAACTGTTATTCTTTTAAACAAATGGATGCCAATGTACATCCTGTCCACAAAAGCAGGACTAATCAATTGCAACCATTTTCCAATACCTTTTCTCTATTATCATTAGATCAAAAAAAGGGGCGGAGCAGAAACAAAACAGGGTAATCTCAGATTGCATGATGCTCCGTTCCCTCCAGAACTTCAGATTCTGAATAAAATATATTCACAGTTGCAGCAAGAGCTGAACAATGTTCAGGCTTAAACCAATAAGTGACATATAATATTTGTGCCAAACTGTAACTATCTCCAGCTCTCCTTGATATTCAAAAGCAGAGCCATTGCAGAATGCCCTATCACCAACATTCTGGTGTTATGATGGACCGGAAAGAGGATCATAAATACAATGATTGCCATTAAAAGTGAGTCAGAAGTTGGAAATTCCGTGCTGGGTAACCCACCTCTTAAAATCTCAAAGCCTGTCCAGGAGGCAAAAGTAACATGTATGATGAAATTTTCTCCACCAGGTCAAAATCTCAACACTCCCTACCTAACAGCATTATGACAGTATCTTTACCAGACAGACTGCAAAACATTTCAAGAAAGTGGCAAACCATCACATTCTCAAGGTCATTTGGGGATAGGTAATAGCTACTGGCTTTGCCAGTAATACTCACATTACCCCAAACAACTAAGCAAAAGCTGCTGATACTTCTACCACCACGTCAACACTTACATATACATCATTTGTGGTCCATTGGCAATGCAGTGAGACACAAGGTAAATACAAGCATTTCTTCATTAGGTGTAGAATCCACCAAAATAAAACCAATATTCAAATTTCACGTGCAATTTCACATACAAACAGTGGCATTTCCACCACAAGAGGCATCTGTGGGGAATTTGACCAGAGGAATCATTGCTGCTAAGTTGAATCTGTTTTCAATCACTGCCCATGTATTGTTATCCAGTACCTTCCCAGCAGCAATCAGGAGACAAAATACTGATTTTCCTGTCCCTGTCTTAGAATCTCTGCAGTGTGGAAGCAGGCCATTCAGCCCACTGAGATCACACTGATCCTCCGAAGAGGGTCCCACGCAGACACATTCCCCACCTTCTGCCCGTAATCCTGCATTTCACATCGTTAATTGACCTAACCTACACATCCCTGGACATTACAGGACAATTTAGCATTGAAAATCCACCTAACCCACACATCTTTGGATTGTGGGAGGAAACACATGCAGACATACAAGAGTTTGCAAACTCCACACAGGCAGACAGTCACCCAAGGATGGAATTGAACGCAGGTCCCTGGCACCGGTGAGGCAGCAATGCTGATCACTGAGCCACTGTGCCCATCCCTGCTGGAAATATTTCTAACTATATTCCAGCCATTAAATTTGGTTGACTCGATCAGAGAATTAATCCTAGGTTCGCTGATCCAATAAATCAGTACAACTGCTTTTTATGCCTTGAACCAGCCAGCCAAGTTTGTGCAAGATATTCAAGACTATTTCAGTCTGACAGACAGAAGAACAGTTTGGTGAATTTTTAAAATTTCATTTTATAACAAAAATCTATAATTTTTGGCCTGCAGTTTGGCAAATTATGGGCTCATAGTTCAGGTAGCAAGATGGTTCGGATAAATTGTAGCAGGAGCTTAATTCCCATTCCAGCTGAGGTCGACTTGGGACATGCCTCATTGCCCTGCCCCCAATAGTGGAAAGCACCACCATCACTGGGAAAAAAACCCAGCACAGACAAAAATGCCAAGAAAAATGGGTCAAGATGAAGCAGCAGCAGCTGATGAGCCAAAACCTGCCTTCAGGCAGGGCACATATGAATGAATGAATGCCAAACTATGATGATTACTTTTCTCCCAGTGCTGGGTATTGGAGTGCTGAAATCACTCTGGCTTGACATAATTAAAATGTAGCTATTTCTGTTCTCCATCTGTAAAATTAACATGTAAAGTAGGTTGGCTTTGCTTGAACTAACAATAATAAACAACACAAAAAAGTAACTGCTTAACATTCAAAGTACTAATGCAGAGAATTATCTTCAACTTCAAGCACTAGTGCTAGTTGTATATTTTATGGAAAGAATTTATTGTTCATGGGAAATATCTGAAAAGTATTTTGCCATGAAGTTAACTGGAAAGGATTCAGTTTCGGCTTTGTTTTCTCTACGGAATCAAATATCACAATTTTTTTTAAAAATTGGCCATTTACCGTCAGGCTGTTTTAATAAATATCCCACAACAATGATAATAAACTGACCTATGAGTCTTGATAATCTCTCTGAAGGTTGAGTTTTTAATCCAGCAACTGGAGAAGTGGATGGAACGGACATCTGGATGAAGAGAGGTCAGGGATCAAAGCAAACGCATCAAATAGCTTTACTTCAAACCTTAGAGAAACATTTAGCATAAAGATCAAATTTTACTGTTCCCTACTTAGGGGTTTTCAAGCAGCTAAATATATCTGAAACGTCTGGAAGCTGCCTTTTGTGATTTGTACAACAGAAACTACTATATTATACAAATGACATTAAAATCTTACAAATTTTCAGGAAGTAAGCGTCATTTTTATCTGTTCGTTATGAGAAAGGTGTTATTACTCACATGCTCAAAAACATTAACAATCTTGTTAATGGGTCTCTAAGTAGCTTCGAATCATGCAGACAAATATAATTAGGAAATGTAGCAGTTCAAGAAGACAGGTCACCAGTACTTTCTGAAGGACAACTAGGGACAGGCAATAAATGCAGGACAACCTATGATGCCCTCATCACACAAATGGATTAAAAAGAAAAACCAGCCATATTTTCCAATGTACAGGTAGTTCTCCTGTAATGTGATAGTTGCGTACTTGTGTGACCTGCTATAGAAAATCATGCGATAGGAAAATCGCTATACTTGTAAGCAGAAAGTTCGCACTATCCAAACAGTGTCCACTATTCATTTGTGTTACAGCCAATTGGCATCAATGAAACACCCATTATAGCAGGACTACCTCGTATACTTTAAGTAGCTTGCAGTTAATGGAAACAAAAAAATCAGTAGCAGTGAGGCCAACCAGAACTAAGAGATGATAACCAGCAGGGAAGTTGGAATCAGCTGAGAATCTTCTCTGGAAAAGGAACGTCTTAATGATGATTTAATAAAAGTTTAATTTTATTGAGAGAAATTGAAAGCTGCAAATCCTTAAATTGCAATGCAGTCACTAATAAACACAGTAAGGGATTCATTTGACTGATGAGAATGCAGAACTTGCTATTAAGTGGAGTAGTTATGGAAAATAGTAAATATGAATTTAAGGAGAAGCTCAATAAGCACGAGGCAGAAAGCAATGAAAGTATATGCTGATATTGGTATATGAAGTAAGGGAAGTACAATTTAAAGAGCATAAATCCAGTCTCTGTAAAATTGTTTGCTATCCTCCCTTTCTTAGCCCATCTCTTGGTGAAGTACTTATCCATCCCTTTGATATCTTTAGTATTGATGATTCCAACACTACTGGTTGATCTCCCACATTCTGTCCTCCATAAACTGTGAGATCATTCAGAGATAATGGGAACTGCAGATGCTGGAGAATCCGAGATAACAAAGTGTGAAGCTGGATGAACACAACAGGCCAAGCAGCATCTCAGGAGCACAAAAGCTGACGTTTTGGGAGTAGACCCTTCATCAGAGAGGGGGATGGGGAGAGGGTTCTGAAATAAATAGGGAGAGAGGGGGGAGGCGGACCGAAGATGGATAGAGGAGAAGATAGGTGGAGAGGAGAGTATAGGTGGGGAGGGAATAGGTCAGTCCGGGGAGGACGGACAGGTCAAGGAGGCGGGATGAGGTTGGTAGATGGGAAATGGAGGTGCAGCTTGAGGTGGGAGCAGGAGCTAGGTGAGAGGAAGAACAGGTTAGGGAGGTGGGGATGAGCTGGACTGGTTTTGGGATGCAGTGGAGCACAGGGAGATTTTAAAGCTTGTCAAGTTCACATTGATACCATTGGGCTGCAGGGTTCCCAAGCGGAATATGAGTTGCTGTTCCTGCAACCTTCGGGTGGCATCATTGTGGCACTGTAGGAAGCTCACGATGGACATGTCGTCTAAGGAATGGGAGCGGGAGTTAAAATGGTTCGCGACTGGGAGGTGCAGTTGTTTATTGCGAACCGAGCGGAGGTGTTCTGCAAAGCGGTCCCCAAGCCTCCGCTTGGTTTCCCCAATGTAGAGGAAGCCACACCGGGTACAGTATACCACATTGGCAGATGTGCAGGTGAACCTCTACTTAATATGGAAAGTCATCTTGGGGCCTGGGATGGGGGTGAGGGAGGAGGTGTGGGGGCAAGTGTAGCACTTCCTGTGGTTGCAGGGGAAGGTGCCGGGCGTGGTGGGGTTGGAGGGGAATGTGGAGCGGACAAGGGAGTCACGGAGAGAGTGGTCTCTCCGGAAGGCAGACAAGGGTGGGGATGGAAAAATGTCTTGGGTGGTGGGGTCGGATTGTAGATGACGGAAGTGTAGGAGGATGATGCGTTGTATCCGGAGATTGGTGGGGTGCTATGTGAGGATGAGGAGGATCCTCTTTGGGCGGTTGTTGCGGGGGCGGGGTGTGAGGGATGTGTTGCGGGAAATGCGGGAGACGCGGTCAAGGGTGTTCTCGACCACTGCGGTGGGGGGGGGGGGGGGGGATGTTGCGGTCCTTGAAGAACGCGGATATTTGGGATGTGCGGGAGTGGAATACCTTATCCTGGGAGCAGATGCGGTGGAGGCAAAGGAATTGGGAATAGATCATTCAGATAGATGTTACAAGTTAATTTGCAGCAAGTCCATTTTATCCCCTTCATCAGGCCTGTGCTCACTGACTGACATTGGTTTCAACGAATAGCATCTTTATTTTAAAATTCTCATTCTTGTTTGAAATCCCTCCTTAAATTCCGATTCACAAAATCTGTAAGGGCTCACCTCCTCCCCAACCCCGGCTGTCACAGTGCTTGAGATATCAGTGCTAGAGATGCTACTTCCCGCATTAAAGATCTGGGCCACCTTGAATCAAAGCCATTTTAAACAATTGCATAAACATTAAAAAAGTCTTCTTTTTCAAATGTTTCTGATTTTACTTATTTCTGTAAGCTCCTCAGGCCCCACAAAACTCCAAGATATCTCTAGTCCTCTTGTGCATTCCCAGTTATACTCAGACCACTGTTGGTAACTGTGCCCTCAGGTGTCTAGGCACTAAATTCTGGAATTCCTTCAGCAAACGTCTCTACCACCTTTAACACACTTCTGCAAACCTGACTTTGACCAAATGTTTGGCTTTGCTTGCCCACCTGGGGAGGTACTGGTTCTGAAGTTGGGATTTCATTTCTCAGGATTCAAGATGGAGAGTTGGGATTGTTGTGTGTACGGATACAGATTTTAAGCCAACCAAAGCAAGAAAAAAGTTCTGCAGCAGTTACAGGAGCTGCTGGGTACCAAGGAAGTTGTTAAAAAGTCCTGCTTTGATGTAGGGCTTGGCCGTAGGTATATGGTACTTACACGTTCCATGGCAAGCTGCAGTACTTCCACGTCTGACTCCCTATTTGATAGAGCCAATGAACCCTACCGTGACAATCACTTGTGTTAAAAGTCTCTGAAAATCATTCATTCAGAACTTCTCACTTTCATAAAATTATCCTTTTACCACATGCCAATACAGGCAAATAATAATACGCTGCAAAATTTTAATAGCAGACAGGACAAATATTGAAAGTTGCTTTCTTATAAATCACGCATTGACAGAATGATCAGAGATCCAGAATTGCCAATCATTCCCCCTATTCAGGCTCAGCTGTTTCAGCACTTTAATTGATGTCTTAGCTCTCAGCCAAGAAGGCACGATGAGGCTGAATGTAATATGTATTTTTGGCTCTGTTTATCATGCTACTGAATCACTTATATCAGCTAAGGGCCTGTGTTTATTTTTACATCAAAAAAAGTCTAAGTAGTCATTAAAGGATTATTAGTTTTTGATGTGACTCAGTGTGTTTGCATAACCAACTGGTTGCTTGAAGGAATTTCTTAAAACAGTTTTGATAATGAGTTCTTTTTTCCCCCCAAATATGAAATAAATGAATGACAGCACAATCAGATTGCTCAAAGTTTAAATTTATTTCACTTGCATTAGAACCTAACTTTCCTCAGATAAGCAAAAAAAAATTAAGATAATGCCTTTAAAGAAATCATTCACTTGATTGCTTTCTTCTTAGATTATCCCTTTACTGAAAACTGGCCTCAACTACTAGAAGGTAGTAGGCTCAATGACACTAGGTGGATTGGCAGCATTTACATTGTCACTATCTCCAGTGACCACAAATGGTCAATTTGAGAAATACAGACCAATGAGATTGGGATAACAAAGTGTGGAGCTGGATGAACACAGCAGGCTAAGCAGCAATTTAACAGCACAAAAGCTGACGTTTTGGGCCTCGACCCATCATCAGAAAAAGAGCATGGGGAGAGGGTTCTGAAATAAATAGGGAGGGGGGGGGGAGGCAGATCGAAGATGGAGAGCGGAGAAGATAGGTGGAGAGGAGACAGACAAGTTAAAGGGGCGGGGATGGAGCCATTAGAGGTGAGTATAGGTCGGGAGGTAGGGAGGGGATAGGTCAGTCCGGTGACAACGGACAGGTCAAGGTTCAAAATCTCTCCTCCCCCCCACTGCATCTCAAAACCAGCCCAGCTCGTCCTCGCCTCCCTAACCTGTTCTTCCTCTCACCTATTGCCTCCTCCCACCTCAAGGTGCACCTCCATTTCCTACCTACTAACCTCATCCCGCCCCCTTGACCTGTCCGTCCTCCCCAGACTGACCTATCCCCTCCCTAACTCCCCACCTATAGTCACCTCTAATGGCTCCATCCCCGCCCCTTTAACTTGTCTGTCTCCTCTCCACCTATCTTATCCTTTATTCATCTTTGATCCGCCTCCCCCTCTCCCTAATTATTTCAGAACCCTCTCCCCATCCCCCTTTTCTGATGAAGGGTCTAGGCCCGAATCGTCGGCTTTTGTGCTCCTGAGATGCTGCTTGGCCTGCTGTGTTCATCCAGCTTCACACTTTGTTATCTCGGATTCTCCGGCATCTGCAGTTCACATTATCAATGAGATTGGGATCTTGGATTCTAAAAGCGAAGATTGAAACATGTTGACTCTCCAGACAATAAGTACCTGTCACCACTGTCAGTTTGTTCCAGAATGAGAGTTTTAAAATTATATAAACAGGAAATAGCATCTAGGAAGAGAAAACAGCACTGGAAATATACAGAGGACCTGGCAATATCAAAGTCTCGAGAAAAACAGATTGCCAGAGCTGCTGAATATTTCCAGCACTTTGTTTTTATTTCAGACTTCCAGCATCTGCAATATTTTAGTAGTCTACCCCTCTATTGCAGACTTCTTGTGATCATGGAACAAATTAGAGGAACAGCACTTCCTTCTCTTGTTAGACACTTTACAGCCTTCTGGACTTCCCATGGAGTGCAACAATTTCAGACAATGAATTCTGTCCTTCATTTAGATACCTGCCTGCCCATCCAGCTGTACACCTTGTTATCTCAGATTCTCCAGCATCTGCAGTTCCTACTATCTATAAAACTGCTAATGTTGTGTATTGGACACTACTCAGCCTTGCATGCAAATTAGTAACTAATCTCAAAATTACACCTTTGTCCCCATTGTTAGTTTGACCGGCATGAATTTCTAAGTGGAAGTTAAGGTCAAGACCTCATCAATTCCAATTCCATCAGGAAGATCATCATTAGCAGTTGTTAAGGTTAATTTAGAGCACCTTGAGAGTAAAATCAGCCTCTGGGATTAACTTGTGAAAGTCACACAGAAATAGGTTGAATGCTGCATTTAGTCTACTGAGAATCCCACTCTCTTAACAATGTTCTGTTGGGATATCATCTTGCTCATTACACCATCACCCCCACCACCAAAATAGACCACTTTTAATTTACATAACAAAGTAGATAAATAGTAAAATGAATAGGAGCATCGCAGAAGTGAATAATACATCATATCGGATGTCAGAATGTATTTTCCAGTCTCTACCGATCAGAAATTAATTCTTATTCTGACAGATTAACAGTAAATGAGAGATAATTTCCATCTGTTTCCCTGCAGTTTAAATGTCAATGTGGTTAATCTAGAAAACCTTGCACTTCAGACAACAATTAATAACTCTATGAGTTGTAAATGGGTCATTTACTAATGTGCTATCCGGAATGCTTGACAAAACATTTCTAAATTTAAATTATAAAATCTTGGTGTCTGTTATTGGGCTTTTATCCAACTTGTAGGATTTAGCTTGAGGGAGAAAGCCAATTATAATTGCTACAATTTACAAGCAATTACACTGGCTGAATCCAATTAATGGTTTTCAATCTCTGTCAGAATCATTTTGAAAAGATACTTTAATTCTACATGCATACTTGATTTTAATGCACCAAACTGTGTCCAACTTTTGAAACAATAACTACCCCTGTAGTTGTTAAATGGAACTATTTTACCTGGAAGGGAAAAGCATAGACATGTGTGAAATCTTAAAGCAACTTGGGATTTTTGACACATCTGTGGTATCAAGTCTGTGTTTCGTTGGTTTAAGTGGCTTTAAAAAGTATGATGTGGGTGTGTAACCCCTAAATTTCATTTTGATTTTCAAAGGGCCGTTATTCAACGTGTATTTACGTTTAGCAATACTATAAGTATACACTGTAAGAACATAATCTAAGTACTCCTAACATTACAGCTCCTTATGTTAGCAGTTAAACTTAAGCATTACACACTTCCTCCTTTCGCTTAATCTAATATTTGTAATGCTATGGTACTGCCACTGCCCATGCAATCAGGTATGGTGGCTTCCTGATTGTAGTACTTGAATGGCAACTTAGAGGTTGTCAATTCAAAACCTAACATTGTAAATTAGGAAATTGATTTCAATAAATCTCATAACTTCCAGCTCTTTTCATAAAGCAAAATGTTTGGCAGGAAAACAATTGAATTGTCTTATAACACAACTGGCGTCCTTCAGGAAAGAAAACCTGCAACAAATTCCTGGTCTGGCCGACATGTGACTGTAGTGTTGTGATTGACTCGTAATGCTCTTTGAGCTAGCACAGATGGGCAAAAGTACTATTTTGCTGGCAATGCCCATATCTTTCGAGCAAAAGAAAATTTCTACATGCTGCCAGCAATACAAGTTGTGGTTAAATACTTAGAGCTTTAATATTGTGTATAGCACAGTCAATTTCCAATTTTACTGCAAAACACAGCATAACAGCTACTTGTGTAGGATATTGAAAGTGCCATGGTTCTTCACAAGGAGTCGTTGGAGTGCAGGTTCATAGTTCCTTGAAAGTGGAGTTGCAGATAGATAGGAGAGTGAAGAAAGTGTTTGGTATGATTCCCGTTATTGGTCAGTTGCATTGAGTATAGGGGTTGGGAAGTCATGTTACGGCTGTACAAGATATTAGTCAGGCCACCATTGGAATAGTGCATGCAATTCTGGTCTCCTTGCTATAGGAAGGATATTGTGAAACCTGAAAAAGTTCATAAAAGATTTACAAAGATGTTGCCAGAATTGGAGGGTTTGAGCTATAGGGAGAGGGTGAATAGGCTGGGGCTGTTTTTCCTGGAGTGTCAGATGCTGAGGGGTGGCTTTATAGAAGATTATAAAATCATGAAGAGCATGGACAGGGTGAATAGCCAAGGTCTTTTGGCCGGAGTAGGGGATTCCAAAACTAGAGGGCATAGGTTTAAGGTGAGAGGGGAAATATTTAAGAGAGATTTAAGGGGCAACCTTTTCATGCAGAGGCTGGTGCATGTATGGAATGAGCTGCCAGAGGAAGTGACGGAGGGTGGTAGAATTACAACATTTAAAAGGCATTTGAATGGGTATGTAAATAGGAAGGGTTTAGAGGGATACAGGCCAAGCACTGGCAAATGGGACTAGATTAATTTAAAATATCTGGTCGGCATGGATGAGTCGGATCAAAGAGTCTGTTTCCATGTCTTCACCTGTATGATGCTATGACAAAGGAGTAACGTACGATAATGACTTGCATGAGAGTTAGCTGAAAGTTTGATTCCAAAATAAATGTCAAGTTTTTAATGCAGTCAGAGCATAGAAAAATGGGCAGATGTTAAGAGGCACTTTCAGACAGCTGAAAGATGGTAGTCACTGCTGCACTGAGGAACCTTAACATGGCTTACTCAATGCAAGTAAAACTAATTTGTGACCTAATATGTCGGTAATCTGCAGAAGATGAAGTTACCAACATTTCCTCTCTAGATTTTCTACTTTGAATTCCAGTTGATCCAGAATTGAAGGTTTCACACAATGGAAACAAAAAAACTGTGATTCCTCAAAAGGTATGTTTCATGTCATGTTTAATAGCTGCCACAAGCTAAATTGAAAAAAACTTACTACAGCAAAGCAGCTGTATACAATGGACAAATGCAACTCTCCAAACATTCATCCTTTATTTTAAGAAAATGCATGCACTACCATTTACAGTCAGAAGTTATGCAAATTACCTGGTATATATTGTCAAATAAGTATTCATAAGCAAAACTGATAATTACAGTTGTCCCATTTTTTAAAAAGAATCAGAATCTCTGCAGTGTGGAAGTAGGACAATGGCCTTTTCAGCAGTAAATGCATTTGTATTTCATCCACTGTCTCTGAAGTTTCTTGGTCTTTTAATTACACTCATGTGAACTGTTGTCATCAGTTTATTTTATATCTGCTTGTTTCAAAGGTGATGTTCCTTGCCTGGTGAGGCATCATTCCTATGGCGAGTCCTTGATCAGAGCAAGACTGTTGTCTTTCAAATCTCTGCTCTCTGCTGAGTGATGACTTTCAGTGCATGTTGAGCTGCTGCTTTCCATTGAATTTGGAAGATCTCAATTTGTCTTAGTGATCGCAACTTTTTACACAGGGAGTCCTACTCTTGACAGCATGTCGGCAACGTTATATCTGTTTCCCTCGCTTGCATGTCTAGGTTACATTTGTGCAAAAATGTAACGCTCTCTCACAAGCATCTGTGATGAAGAGAAATATACTTACATGGCTGGATTTCCCTCAAGTTGGGAATTTTGCTGGCTTGGCCTGTTTGTCTCAAGACGTACATGCAAGGATGAAATCATCATCGTTGGGATGGGGGGATGCCAGCAACAGACCTTTTTGTGAATTTGGTTCCAGGCTTGGTTCAAATATGGACAGAGGAGCTGAAGTCCAGAGGTAAGGAGACTACACTTGACAAAGTGTGTTTGGCATACAGCCCCAGTAAAACTGAAGTCAATGAAAATCAGGAGGCAAAACCCTCACCACTTGTTGTGAGGCAACATTCATCAGTAATGTTACTGGACAATTATCCCATTTATCCAATTATCCAAAAGCCAAAGCTTTTGTTCTGAGAACATGGGTTTGAATTTCACCATGGCAGCTGATAAAACTTGAATTCAACAAAAATCTCAAATCAAAAGCTAATTTAATAGTAACCATGTAACCACTGTTGTAAAATCCCTTCTGGCTCATTAATATCTTTTAGGGAGGGAAATTGGCCATCCTTACCCGGTTTGGCTACATATGACTCTTAGAGCCATAGCAATATGGTTGACTCTTAACTGCCCGGCAATGAGGGATAAACAATAACTGCTAGCATAGCGCACTGTGCTCGCAACCTATGAACAAATAAAACAAAATATAGTTTTTTTTTGGAGGTCAGTCATCTCAAGCACTGGATATGATAATGTCCGAGGTCCAACCATCTTCAGCTGCTTCATCAATGACTTTCCCTCTATTAGAAGGTCAGAAACAGCAATGATTATTGATGACTGCAGCATGTTCAGCACCATTCGTGACTTCTCCAATAGTAAAGCAGTCCATGTCTAAATACAATAAAATCTAGATAATAGTTGGGCTTGGGCTCAAAATTGACAAGTAACATTCATGCCATACATGTGCAGGTAATGGTGATCTCCAAATGTCATCCCTTGACATTCAAAAACATTACCATTACTGGATATCCCACTATATATGTCCTCGATGTTACAATTGACCAGAAACTAAAATAGACTAGCCATATAAATACTGTGGCTATAAGATCAGAGACAAGGAATACTAGGAACATTGGACCATAGGAACAGGTTTAGGCCATTTGGCCTTCAAGCTGACTAGTGAGATCATGGTTGAAATATGGGCTGACTCAATAAACCTGTCTTTGGTGTACATCCTTCAATATCTTTGTTTAACAAAAATTATCTAAACAAAAAAAAAATACTGCAGCAAATAACTCACCTCTTAACTTCCCAAAGTTGTCCACCATCTAGAAGACGCAAGTCAGGAGTGAGGTAGAATATTCCCCACTCACCTATAGGACTACAGCCCCAACAACATTCAAAAAACTTGACACCTCCAGGACAAAATATCCTGCTTCATTTGTGCCAGATCCACAACCATTAACTTTCTGCAACTCCTAAGCACATTAGCAGCAATGTTCACACAGACTCCTTAGACAGCACCTTGCAAAGCTGCAATCACTTCCAATTAGAAGGGCAAGGACAGCAGAAACATGGAAACATCACCAACTGCAAGGCCACCTTGAAGCCACTCACTAGATTTTTATTGAATTCAAATTCCAACATCTGCTGTGTCAGGGTAAAATCTCAGGTCACCTAAATGTTACCTAGGTCTCCAGGTTAACAGTGCAGCAATAATACCACCAGGCCATTGCCTCCTCAGTCCAATTGTCATTCGCCTTCTATCCCATTGTATAACATGTCTTCCAACTGGGAGCACAGCTTTGCGAAATTCCACTTTTCATGTGTTGCATGTGCATTACTTTTGCCTAGCAGACAACTTTTCTCCCATGTTTAGAATTAGACTTAAAAACATCGGAGCCTGGGCTAACAGTGTATGTAACAATATATGAATCTCTCTTTTTAAATAATAAATAATGCTCCCAGGTAACTCATTGTTATTAATGCTCCTAAATAAAAGCAAATTATCCATCAATTTATAAAAAAAAGCTCTTCAGTCTTTTATAATACATATTCTTTTCTTCCTGTGTTCTCTCCTAAACCATTCCACTTACACATGACTTTAATTTCTAGTTTTAATAGGTAACAATATATGCGTGACAATATATAACAATCATAAGCTTATGTGTGAAGTTAATATCAATTTATACTTCATATCTACAACTGAAACTTTCTTGCATCTCAAGTGCTAATGATATTACTTTGCTTAAGCATTCCAATTTTTATTTTCTGTCTTCCAGGATAATTCATGTCATTGGTAATTCTCTCATAGTTTCTAACCTTCTGGTTTTAGCAAAGAACATTTAAAGCAGAGCAGTCTGAAATGCAACAACATTTTTGTTCATCGTTATAAATGTGACTGACTTAAAACATCTTATTCTTAGCTGGTGTGTAGCTCATTGAAGTAAAACAGAAACAATCCTTGCAGGTGACATTACAACAGTACTGGCTTGACACAATTCTATTTGAAAGATGAAGCAGAGCTACAACAATGCAAAACAACTGGATAGTTCAATAAGGAAGAAAAACTGCAAAGGTAAAATAAATAAACTTTGTAGAAGGAAGAGCGAGAAAGCTGATGCCTGATCAATGATTGTTTGCATACCTGTGATTTTAACAATGAATGTTTCTATCTTTCAAGCAGATTTACTCAAGATGTAAACAGATTGTGATCACTCCTACTCCAGGTGAGTTGGGTACCACATGAAAGAGAAACAGCAGTATGGTGACTGCAAGCATTTGTAATTTAGTCGCTTTGGAAAAGCTTTTTGCTTATTTTGCTTCACGACAAAAATATTCAGCAATTGGAAAACCAGAGTTGATGTTTTGGATCACAGGGTGTATCCAAGTGGTGCTTTCAGATTCAGTTAAATATAGTTAAGAGCAGACGCACAACGGCAATTTGCTTAAGTGAGGGTGTTTATGAAGTAAAACGATGATAATAATAATAAGAATAAAAAGAAAAGGAAAAATATACAATAAGCCTCAGACGCTTCTGCCCATCGAGGGCCCTCGATGAATGACTGGTCTGGAGGCTTAGATTCATTCCTGAAACCATTTGTGATCCCCATCTGAGGTGAAGTCCAATTCTTGGAATGGAATTTTCTCTCTCTCTCTTATACGGTATAACAAACAGCAAATACAGAAAAGAGCTACAGAAAAACAAGCTGCTCATGCCATCTTTGGCGCATTAAGGAATGTTCACAGGACTCAAAGTTAAGCAGCTGTTGAATACCATCTTTAACTTTCCCAGCCTATTTTCTCGCCGTATACAATCCACCCCCAATGATATTTAGGAGTGCATGTTACGATTACAAATGCAGATGCAAATCAGCGGTAGCCATGCGAGAACATATAATAAAAGAGAATGTAATCTACACCCAAAAATTAAAACTACAATGAAAATAGCCATCATCAGTATCAATAATATAACAATAGGCCTTTTTTGTGAGATTACGTTCAGCAGATGCCAACTAATGAATATTCCACAGCAGCATCCGTCCATAATATTTACATGGTTCTGTGAAGAAATCATATCTTATCAATTTACTATCTTTAACAACTCACTCTCTTTTTCATTAGCTCCCCTCTGTCTATGTGCCCGAGTGCCTCCTGCCCTGTTATCAATATCCAATCGGTATCGCCTTGTCCATAGGCAGGTATCTCACCGGGCTGAGGTGGCTCTTGTGGGTGTTTATACCCACACATTTCCCCCTGAACAAAGGTGTTGTAGGTTTAATGGGAGGATGTAACTGGCCACCCCTTTGGAGCATTCTACTCAATGGTGTCCCTCCTTTTAGGGCCGATCACATTGAGATTATACAATGCCTGTGGCAGCACTTTCAGCCACCCCTGTAAGGTATGTTTAGGGGTCAATAATTTAATTTGTTGCTTTAATAGCCCATTCATTTGTTCCACAAGGCCAGCTGCTTGAGGGTAATAGGGAGTGTGGAATATCCAATGTATCCCATTGTCCGAAGCCCATTGCTGCACCTGTAAAGTGTGGGCCTTTACTGGATTGTGTTTCTGATGGCTCACCATAGTGGGATATCAACTGTTCTAGGCCTTTAACAGTGTTACAGTTTGAGTGTTCCGAGGAAGGGTCATTGGAACTGAAACATTAACTCTGTTTTTTCCCTTCACAGATCCTGTCAGACCTGCTGAGCTTTTCCAGCAACTTTGATTTTGTTCCTGTTTACTCTGATTCACTTTGGTTGTTAGGAAAGCTAGCATTAGCACAGATTAAGTGTCCACCATGGTTAACGGATATAGATATTATTGTTGTTAAGGTAACAGGCCAAATTAGTCAGTCAATCTGCCAGATTAATCTCCTCGCTTGGTTTCTGCCTTTAGCTTTTTCAGCAGTGATGTGTGTTTTAATTTTTGACATATCTCACACTTGCCAATGATTTCTTTCACCAGGTCAGTGATTAAATGTCAACCTCAATCTCTCGCCCATTGCACAGTGCTGTGATACTCTAAGTGTCCTGATTTTTCATGAGCTGACTTTCAAGTGTGATACTCCTTGGATGCATCTTCAACCATTCTGGCTTTTAGTATTCTGATCATGGTATTGTTATGATCAGCAGATTCCGAACCATCCTTCATATGGGCTTCAACACGGTAATTTTCATGTGCTGGGCCATCACCCATATTTGTTTCCATAGTTCTGTTCCACACAGAGGCTTTCCAGCAATCTTCCAGTCATGTGACTGCCAGGTCAGCATCCATACAGCCATTCTGTTGGCCATCGCCCATGAGTCAGTATAAATGTGCAAACCCTGACTCTCTTCTTCCAGTGCTAGGACTACAGCTGCCAATTCAGCAAATAGGCTCAATCCCCATCTCCTTCTCTGTGGATAATCGTCTCTGTGGAGGATTAAATGCAGCCGCTCACCACCGTCTGTGGCCATTACTCCAGGTGGCTGATCCATCAGTGAACTGAGCACAGTGACCAATATCTTCAGGCAGTTGTTCAAACAGAGCACCCCATTAAATGGGAGATGCAGGTTTGGTCTGGTCAGGACTCAAAGTTTGTTCACTGGGTGGATATTCAATTGGACTGTGTAGGTATCCTTGTGGTAGCCAACAGAAGGCATGTTGGTGACCTTCCCTGTAAAAGCAAACTGAGCTTGTGATTCTGGGGCTGTCGGAATTGAGAAAAAAAGGCATTTGCTAGATCAATAATGGCATACTAGGGATCTGGCCCCTGTGACAAATTTTCCATAACAGTGGCCACATCAGGCACTGCCACTGACAGGGGAGGAGCATATTTGTTGAGTTGGCACTAATCAACTGTCATTTGCCAACTTCCATCGGGCCCCTTCACAGGCCATACAGGGATATTGTACGCAGCTCATTTACCAAATGAAAATTTGTCCCTTGGGGTTTACAAGGTGGTACCTCAAGTCCATACCGATAATATTTTCTGATATGTCAGATATCAATACCGAGACTACTTGTGGGGGTTCATTCCCCAAGACCATCTAATATTTGTTACCTACTGCTGGTGTTATTGCCCCACTAAATCCATAAATAGTTGTTCTGAATCCTGCATGCTTATCTGAATTACCATGTATAAAATTAACTCCTTCTGCCCCAGTGTCAAATAATGCCTTTCCTCCAATAAACAGTGATAGAGACATGAGGTCTCAGGTCTCTGGTCATCACAAACACCCTTACACAGACCCTGGAATCCTGGCCCCATCCCTAATCATTCATTTCCTCCCTCCACATCTGATTTGGTCTCTCTTCCTTCCTTGCCCTTTAGAGAACAGTGTCTCCTCCACATATTGTACATGGAATCCATAGGTATTCCATCTATCTTACGCCTCTCTATTCCTGCTTTTAATAATGCCACAAACATTTCTCTCCTGGTTATCTTTTGTTTCACCTTCGAATCCACCCCATCTGCACCTTGTTGTCCTTGTTTGTCACTCGCTGGAGCGGGCCTCACTCTTTGCTGACCAGCTTGGGTTCGTTCCGGGCACTGTTCACAATCCCAGTCCGAGGTGAAGTCCAATTCTCGGAACAAAAGACTCTCTCTCTCTCTCTCTCTTCGTCATACAGTGTAACAAACAGCTAATACAAAAAACAGCTACAGAGAAACAAGCTGCTGGTGCCATCTTCGGCCAGTAAAGGAACATTCACAGGACTTTTTCAAGGTCATGCAGCTGTCGGATACCATCACTTTCCCAGCTTATTTTTCCATCCTATTCAATCGGGTTTCCCATCCTATACAGTCGACACCAGAGATGAGCGGAATGATCAGTTTGGGAGTCAACATTGGAAAGATATAGATTACAACTGCGATTCCATGTTCTTTTGTGTCACAAAAATTACAAAATATCTACAAAGGAGAACATGCATTTGGTCACATTCAATATGTGGTAGGACCAGAGTTCTGTGCAATTTAATGATGACCTCTTCTGAAAAACACACTTTTGTATTTTGACTGTGTAGTTCCATATTCTTTTGCATTGTTGATAGTGGCTCTACACTGGTTAGACCTTTCTAGTTATACCCTTTATTGGCTTCATTCTTCACTATTTCAAAGCTATTCAAGGAATATGCATGTAGACAATTTTACTATCCTCTGTTTTGCATTTTAGATTTGCTTGAATAAACAGAACAACATCATTGTTCTGCTTGATTTACCTGTCACATCAGGTGTGCTCATTACCTCCTATGTTTCATCCAGAACAGTTATCTTCTTAGCTTTTGTCAATGATGGATTGTGTTTGCCTTCCACTCTCAGGGCAAGATACAGTGATATGATGCAAGTCCAGCTCAGCCAGACTAGATTCAAATCTGTGCTGGAGACATATTATGAACCACACGCTTGCTATATTGTTCATTTGTTCTGTATTTGGTTACATGTATCTGCTGACTGGTGAAGCTCACTGTGATTGATTTGTCAAGCTTGGACATGAACACAGGGAAATGTAGCCAAAGTTGTGGGGGAAATCTAACCATGCACTAGGATTGAATAATTTTAGGGTCCAAGACCCTACTTACTTGCTTCAAGGATGGGACAATGTTGGAAATTGGGGTCTCCTTTAAAATTGTGTGAATTTAGTATTTCATATTTAATATTTCCTGTGTAGCATGGGATTTATTTAACTGTACAGTTACAGCAGTAACTGGGTGGCACGCTACCCCATTACGAATGCAGTGTTGTCAAAAATAAAGAAGTTTTTTGTTCTTGGAAGGAATGACAACTAACTTTCAAATGGACACAGGCAAGAGGACAACAATCAACCAATGTCATGCGTAGCTGTCCCATGGCCATTGGCTAAAAGGATTCACACAATTGATTAACACAGCGTTAGCTCCCAGTCTCTAGAAATAGGGTACATTACCGGTACTCAGGAGCAGGGAGACTACCTTATCAGGCAGATTTGTAAGCAGCAGTCTCATCAGGTGGTTCTTGAAGAGTTGGCCTCCTCTGATGGAAGATGCACCAGACGAAGGAGGAGGAAAATCCAGGGAAGAGTCCTCTTACATCTCAGCTAGAGATCAGGATGCTGCTTTCACAACTTTAACATCCCGTACCAAGAGCCTGTGTCCCCTCGGGCATCGGTTAGGCATGCCCAGTTGTTGCAGCTGCACATTTTCCTTTGTCTAACTAATAGATTATATCAAGACTGCTACTACTTAAACACACTCAATAGACTATCAGAAAATTACCACAAATTGTTGACTGCTTACGTTAGGTAATTGTGATCATGAGCCTCCAAAAATTAACCAAGTCTAATTTAGCAATGACCCACAAAAAGATGATACTTTTACATTGTCTCAGAGCAGAAAGCCAGTAAGTATTCAAGCAACTCTCAGAAGATAGAGCCAAGTGTGGATGTAGGTGCTATTAAAAAAAATCCTTCAGGTCAAAGTAGTATGTGATGATTCTGTTCTAGCAGAGATGTCAGACATGTAGTGAGCTCATTCAACACTATATGGTCATTGATTTCTGCGTATAGTCTTGGAACACGAACAAATGAAGCTTCAGACTCAAACATTTTAAAACAAAGCTTGTCCAATCAGCTCAAGTCCAAGAGTGATGAACAATCAGAAGTGTCAACAATGCCTGCCCCAACTCGGTCAGATATTTTCAAAACCATGCTTAAATTGTGGAAGTACTCATTGGTTCACAATGCCATGCCCAGCTCAAGGGAAAAAGTGCAACTCATATTTAAACTAGAATTATTTTGCAAAGATATGCAGGGTTTAATTGGTTCAGTACATGGAAGACTTTCTTCCTAAGAGTGAACTACAACTTGTGTATGCCATTACGAAAAATGAAGCAGGTCATTTTATGGATTGCACTGCCAAAGAACAGGCATCTAAATGTTACTTCTCATCAACTTAGTGTGAAATTATCTATTTTGAGCAACAAACTAAGTTTTGTTTGTCACAAGTTCCTCTCACACACACCACAGACAGACATTCTTCAAGCTTACAACGACAGAGTTACTCCAGTTTTGGGAATGTTCACTGATCTAGCACAATACAAAAATTTCACTCTAGACAGCTTGACATTCTACATAATCAAAAGGCTTTATGAGACGTTAAAATGAGATGAGGAGGGGTTACCCTCTTTTCCCACTCTTATTTTTTTAAATTGCAACAATTTTTTTTGCAATTTCATTCTGATGGTGGTTCGTCACTGAACATGAGGCTGTCAATATATTTTGACAAAGGAATATATTTTTAGCCGTTAATGTAGGCCATTCAGCCCATTGAATGGCATAGCAGATTAAACATGATTACGTATTATCTGATCATCCTCAACTCCACTTTCCTGCCTCATTCCCTTGATTTCTTTACTGATTAAAATTCTATCAATCTCAGCCTTGAATGTAATTAGCGACCCAATCTCTACAGTCCTTTGTGGTAAAGAATTTTGCAGGTTGACAACTCTCTGGAGAGAAGACATTTTCCCCCATTTTGGTCTTATCTGGGCCACCCTTTACTCGGAAATTATGCCCTCTGATCCTAGACTTTCCCATAAACGGGAAGCAATCTCTCTACATCTGTCCTTTCAATGAGGTCAGCTCTCATTAATCTAAACTCCATTGAGTGCAGGCCCAAACTACTCAACCTCTCCTCGTAGGTCAACTCCATATCCAAGATCAACTGAGTAAACCTTTTCTGGATTGCCTCCAATGCCAACCTACCTGTCCTTAAATCTAAATCTCTGCAGCTCCACCACATCAAATTATGAATGGTGGTGGACTATCAATGAACTTTGTGGAGGAGGAGGCTCTACAAATATCCCCATCCTCAACTATGAGGGACATTACTACATCAATGCAAAGAATAATACTGAAGTATTTGCAACAATCTACAGCCAGAAGTGCAGCATGGGTGATCCATCTCAACTTCCTCCTCCCGTGGTCCCCAGATTTCAGCCAGTTCAATTCAGTCCAGGAAATATTAATAAATAGTTAAAATGCACTATGGACCCTGACAAGATTCCAACAATAGATTTGAAGTTGTGTGCTACAGAACTTACAAGTTATCCCAGTACAGGTACACTGCCATCCGCCTCTCAATGAGGAAAATTGCTCAGCTATGTCCTGCATACAAAAATCAGAAGAAATCCAAACCAACCAATTACCCCTACCTCAGGCTACTCTCAATCATCGGTAAAGTGATGGAAGGTGTCATCAACAGCACTATCACACAGCACATGCTGAGCAACAACCTGCTCACATATGCTTGGTTTGCATTTTGCCAGAACCACTTAGCTCCTCATGTCACTTGAGGCTTGGTCCAAATATAAACAAAAAGAGCTGGAGTCCAAAGGTGAGATAAGAGAAACTGCTTTTGATATCCAAGCTGTATTTAACCAAGTTTGGTATCAAGAGATCCTAGCAAAACTAGAGTCAATGGGAACTGGGGGGAAATTCTCCCCACTAGTTGGAGTCATCATGAGCTCGAAGAAACATGGCTGTGACTGTCGGACGACACGTCACCTGTAGGAGTTCCTCAGGATAGTGTCCAAGTTCCAACAATATTCAGCTGGAGACGTAAAAAGTGGGCATGTTTAGTGAAGATTGTACAATGTTCAGCATCATTGTGATTCCTCAGAAATGGAAGCAGTCCATGTCCAAATGCAACAGATCTGGATAATATCCAGGCTTACGCTGAAAGGAGGCAAATAATAACATTTGTGCCACAGATGTGCTAGGCAGGCTGTCTCTACAAATGAGAATCTAACCATCTCTCCTTTACAATTAATTGCATTATTCATGAAACCACACCCCCCCCCACCCCCCTGCTCCCAAATGACATCCACGAGTTATCACTGACTACAAGGTGAATTGAACCAGTCATTTAAATACCGTGGATACAGAAGCAGGTGAGGAATTCTGCAGTGAGTAACTCACCTCCAGTCTCCTCAAAGACTGTCCACCAACCAAAATTGATCGATTGATTGATTTGTCACAAGTACCAAAGCACAGTGAAAAGTTTTGTTTGCGAGCAGTACAGGCAGATCTAAATAAACAAGGATGTGCAGATCAAAAGACTTAGAGACATACAGGTTCCATTGCACAGGGCATGAGTTAGGCAAGATCAATGTTAGCAAGATCAGCATAAATATTTGAGGTCAGAAAGTCCATTCATCAATCTAATAACTATAGTGAAGAAGCTGTTCCTGAATCTGGTGGTGCATGTGTTCAGGCTTCCAGATCTTGTGCCTGATGGAAGAGGTTGTAGGTGGTTATTGCCTGGGTGCAATGGGTCTTTGATGATGTTGGCCACCTTTCCATGTAAATAGAGTCCATGGATAGAAGGTTGGCTTCCGTGATGGTCTGAACTATGCCCACTACATTCTGTAGTTTCTTACGGTCGTTATGCACCTGGACAGTTTGCTTTCAATGGTGCATCTGTAGAAGTTGGTGAGGGTCCTTATGGGCATGCCAAATTTCCTGAAGAAGAAAAGGCATTGTATTGTGTCTTCTTGACCAATGCATCCATCTGGGAAGTCCAGGGCAGATTGTCACTTATTGTCATTTGACATTCTTCACTCTCTCACGTCAGTTCTATTGATGTAGGCTGGGGCATGCTCTCTTTCTTCCGTTCTGAAGTCAATAATCAGTTCTTTAGTTTTGCTGATGTTCAGAGAGAGGTTGTTCTCGTTGTACATGTCACCAAGCCCTCTATCTCTCTTCTGTATTTTGACTCATTGTTGTTAGATATCCATTCGACTATGGTGGGGTTGTCATAGTTCAGGATTACTTGCACTCCCTACTTGCCTGGATGGCTGTAGTTCCAATAACATCAAACTCAGGACAAAGCAGCACTCATGATTGTTTGTGGATGAGGTACCAATCTATTCTCCTTCACTGTCAATGCTCAGTAGCGGCAGCACTGCAGAAATTCACCAAGATGCCCCAGACAGCACCTTCTAAACACATAACCACTTGCAGCTTGAACGACATGGGCAGCAGATTCATGGGAACACCATGTTCCTCTCCAAGCCACTAACCATCCTGACTTGGAAATATATCATCGTTCCTTCAGTGGCATTGAGTCAAAATCCTGGAATTCCCTCCCCAACAGCATTGTGGGTCTACTGCAGTGGTTCAAGGAAGCAGCACTCCACCATCTTATTGAAGACTAGGGATGTGGATAAAATGCAGATCCGGGCAACAATGCCACTTTCCATGAATGATTAGAAACAACAGATACATTGATAACCTACAAGCTGGAATGCTAGACTAAGCAATTTAAAGTCCAGTAAAAGTGAAAGAGTGTACAGATCTTAGTGATTTGGCTTGCTACAGGCTGAACTCAGTGGTCCCTCTGTATTTGGCATAAAGGTGCGATGATACAAATGGTCTGTTGATCTTTTCATCTAGAAACAGCTGTTGATTCATTGCTTATCCATATGCTGAAGCCAGTCAGCAAGCAGCAGCCAGGGCTCAAAACTTGCAAACTGGAATGAGAGAGAGAAGTTTTGTGCTTCTCCATTATCACACTTCCTTCTGTCCCGTGGATTACAGAAAAAGCAGTTGCTTACACAGGAAAAGCTTTAGCTGGCTAATCTCACAGTCTTCTCTCACCCTTTAACCAACCAACCAACCAGTTACCGCAAATACAGTCATGGGGAGTGGGTTCCAGCTAACTGACTTACATGATTAGATTACAGCAAAGAACATTCAGAGCCGATGTTACATTGTCCTATTGATTACATCTAATGGCTTGTTTCTTTCTAGCTGCAGTGTCCTGATGGTTCACTCAGCCAGGTTCTTTTGGCTTTGGAATGCAGCTACTTTGGTGACACAAATGATATAAATGTTCAGCCACCTTTCCAGACTATGATTTCAAGTCACAGGAACATGGCTTCAGATTTTTAAAATGCAATCATTGGTTTCTCGTCATAAGTTCATAGACATTTTGTATAATGAATAGATTTGTAGTGTGGCAGTAAGCTATTTCCATAGGCTTGGTTTGAACTGTGAAGACCTTACTCACTGGAGTACGCATTAACATGATTAATGTCATTGACTATACATACTGATATCCTTATTTATCAGATTTGGAGCTTAAGATGTACTATCATGCTCCTTCCAATTATATCAATTCTATGGTTTTTGGCAAATTTGTAACAGTTGGGATTTATAAATCATGAAGTTTAATGGGAGTTGAAATGATTTAGAAGCATAATGGGTATCATCGAGCAAATTGATATACCAAATCTAATCATTTCACTGCGCAAAAATGGAAAGTTTAGACATAGGTGGGCCTTAAGATGGTCAACGTATAATTCTAAACTTATAGCCAATACCTCCAATTGAAAAATAAAATTGACAAATGCTGCCTAGCCAATGACACCCTCATCCATGAATGAATTTGAAAAAAACATAGCAAATCAGGAACTGTTTCGCCAAGAGTTCTAAACAGCTCATGTTTCAATGGACTGAACACTGACTGAAATATGTCTGGGATTGAAATATGCATTAAGGGCTAGCAGGACTGACTGAAAAAGTGCACCTAGTAAAGATCACTTTGGTTATGGGAGCTGTTACACGTAGGAGATCCGGAGGTGATCTGTGAAACTATGTCTTCCATGCCTCTCGTCAGGTTCTCACATCAGGATCTTAAACCACATCAAAGGGCTAAGAAAGTGCATTGATTGCTGAGCTGGCACAGACATGCTGCCACTTCTGAGTTTCTCTCACATCACCTTACTTCTAGCAAGCCATCAACCCACTAACTTTGGGGACATCTTTTGAGAATCTGCTTGCCTCATAGTTCAACCTTGCCGCATGGTTGTTCAAACTTGCCTTGTGGTACTTCAGATATTTTACAGAAATAACAACATTTTCTTCCTTAGTCTGATGTCTCCACCACTGTCAGTATGCTTGATCTTGTTCTCACGTAATATCTCATAGCTTGATAGATTGAGTTGATCATGCAAAAGAACAACTTCAAATTAATAGATTTCAAAGCAGTCACCAGAAGCCTTAGAGAAAGTTGACAAGCTCTATGAAATGACTCAACATGTTTATTGTTTAGGATGGTTTATTGTAAAATAAGGTTTTTAATTTTACGAGTAGGTATAGATGTTATATACAGTTGTCCTGTGTTTGACTGTGTCTGTCTATTGACTGCTCACTATATTTGATTGTTGGATTGAGTATGGACACAGGGAAATGTAAACAATGCTCAGCCTGAAGCGTGGAACAGCCATATTAGCACACAGTGAACAAACCTTGTCGTACACATAGAAAGTACTGCCACTGCTGTTTAACACTGGGATATAAAACCTACAACTACCCTCCCACCCAATTACACACTGGCTACAAATCGAGTAAGTTTTGCATGAGTTAAAATCTAGCTGATTCTATCTATAAGTTCAAAGCTGTTTCTTCCGATTTCACTGTCTCAAACTCAATTAATTATCATTGCACTTTTTACCTGAAGGATTATATACAATAAAGTCAGAGGTGTCTATATCTTTCAATCAATCAGTCTGTTCAAACACACCTCCAGAGAGGGTGGGACTTGAACCCCAACATTCTCAGGGACACTAGCACTGCATCATAAGACCCTCTTGTCAGATCAGTTTATGCTTTTGTGAAGAGACATGGAATAACCCTGGACTTTTCTCATTCTTTTCAGCAGCCTTTCTGCACATATTTTGACACACCAGAGGAGGTGGGGCTTGATCCCGGAACTCTGACTCAGAGGATGGGTCACTACCACCGCACCATAAGACCTTCCCAGGGTTAGTCAACAATGACCTTAATTTATGTTGAACGTTTCTCAATCCGTACATCCAATCAACTTGCAAGCCTCATTAAACTTGTAGATAGGTGAAGTAGTCTGTAATTATCTAGTGCTACTTTGACAGCTCATATGCTCAGCAACTTAATTTTTGCCAGTAACCTCATTAATAATTAAATTTGCAAATAACAATGAGAAAAACGCTATCATTTAATTAACTGGCGGTTATAAGCAGGATGCAGAGGACTAATTACACTGAAGCCTGATAGTTCTCAATTGCATTGTAACAATTTCAAAAATTGATTAATTATAATGCCTGTCCAGCAGAGAGCTTGTTTAATAATTCTGCACACCTATTTAATAGTAAGTTAAAAATATAATTCTGGCATTTGAATTGTTGCCTCCATCTGCACGTTTTGTTGAAATGGTACAAGATTACTCAGCTGTGTAAAAAGGGCTGAGAATCATTTTGTCATTCTCATGTGCTTTATACACAAAGAAAAACCAACTGTAATTTGTATTCCAAGGACGTTTGCATTTTAAACATTCAAGAATTGCACGCACAACTTAGGTCAACATGACTGCATTTAATTAGACCATTTTTGTAATTCCCCATTATTGATATTTCCAGCACTCATGTAAATTAACAAGTAACCACTTCTAAAATGTTCAATTTGAACATTGCTAAAGCCTGTTTGTTTTTTTTTTCCTCTGCATAACAGGTTGTTAATTACAATATACTGTATCCTTATCCTTCTTGGAAGTGAGGCAGGAAATAGAAAAAGGGGCTTTTCCAATGGTTGTTGTCAGTGCCAATTCTTACTTTTCCAACATAAATCGCTGCATTTTGACATTTACAAGGATGTACTTCTAGTGAGTCTTTTATTTCAATTTTATAGCACTGCATGATATATATCGTGGAACATTACCTATTTCACAGTGCAATTTTGAAATCATCACTGATTTCTCACTTCGTTGCTTTTTTAATCCTTTCTCCTTCTGTTTATTGAGACTCCAAAACTAGGAACCATGAACATAAAGGTATACATTCATAAAGCTAATTCAGACACGGGATAATGTCTTACCCAGAAGGAAAATAGGTTTGAGGCAAAACGCACAGACATGTTTAATGCTTTGAGATGCAGTAAGGTGAGAGGAAGCTCATGCCGAGCATAAACATTGACACAGACAAGTTGAGTTGAATAACCCCTTTCTACACTACTATTTCTTTGCAATTGCTACGTTATATTTTACATCCACGAAAAAAAACGAATTTGCATTTGTACAGACCTCATAAATAATGAGAATAATATACTGAAATGTCCCGAGATACTTCATTTATAGTAGAATGATCTGAACACTAGTAGCAGAAATAGGAACATTGATGAAGTGCAATTGAAAATCTAGATTTTCATCTGCTTTGCAGAACACCTCCGCTCAGTTCGCAACAAACAACTGCACCTCCCAGTCGCAAACCATTTCCACTCCCCCTCCCATTCTCTTGATGACATGTCCATCATGGGCCTCCTGCACTGCCACAATGATGCCACCCGAAGGTTGCAGGAACAGCAACTCATATTCCGCCTGGGAACCCTGCAGCCATATGGTATCAATGTGGACTTCACCAGTTTCAAAATCTCCCCTTCCCCCACTGCATCCCTAAACCAGCCCAGTTCATCCCCTCCCCCCACTGCACCACACAACCAGCCCAGCTCTTCCCCCCCACCCACTGCATCCCAAAACCAGTCCAACCTGTCTCTGCCTCCCTAACCGGTTCTTCCTCTCACCCATCCCTTCCTCCCACCCCAAGCCGCACCCCCAGCTACCTACTAACCTCATCCCACCTCCTTGACCTGTCCGTCTTCCCTGGACTGACCTATCCCCTCCCTACCTCCCCACCTACACCCTCTCCACCTATCTTCTTTACTCTCCATCTTCGGTCCGCCTCCCCCTCTCTCCCTATTTATTCCAGTTCCCTCCCCCCATCCCCCTCTCTGATGAAGGGTCTAGGCCCGAAACGTCAGCTTTTGTGCTCCTGAGATGCTGCTTGGCCTGCTGTGTTCATTCAGCCTCACATTTTATTATCTTGGAATCTCCAGCATCTGCAGTTCCCATTATCTCTAGATTTTCAGATGTTTTTTAAAAGTAGGAATGAAACAGTAAATCACATAAATTCACTCCGTTTATTATTGGGATATAACAGCGTGTTAGTATAGAAGCTACATCAGTTGTATTACCAACTACATTTTGGGAGGCTTCAAATTCCTGGCAGGGAACTGTACAATGATCCCACAAAGCATGTAAACTGCTATTTGGAACAAGTATGTGGAATTATTGCTAACACAATTCCACTGACTGGAAAGCTGCCATCCAGATTCTTTATAGAAGAGACTGATTTTAAAAAAAGATTGTTCATTTGTCGTTTTCTACCTTGTAAATACCTTTTTTAAGGCGACAACCATTTGCTTTTGCTAAATAACTGCAGATATCACACGTGTATTTGCTTTGAAAATGAACTTATCCTACCTTCCTTCATGTCAGTGGTTGAGTAGACTGCACTGCTTCAATAAATGTCAGCAACGTGCCTTCATGATGCCTCAAATGAGCAAAGCATTTTTTTAAGACGAAATATGTTAAGAAATAGTCACTGAACCAAAGAAAGATGGATAAGGAGAGTTGACCATGATCAAAAGAAAAGTTTTAAATAGTGCCAGATTTAGGTGTAGGTAGATAATTCTTTAAAGTTTGCATCACATATAGATATATTGGTTGACAAGGCCTTTAGCATGCTTGTTTTTGTTGTTCAGACCTTTTGAGTTTTGGATTGCCATGTTATGTTGAGGTTGTACAGGATGGTGGTGAGGCTGTGCCTGGAGCACTTTTACCAGTTCTGGTCTCCCTGTTATAGGAAGGATATTGTTGGCCTGGAGAAGGTTCAGGTGAGATTTCCAGGATGTTGCTGGGAATGGAGGATTTGAGTTACAGGGAGAGGCTGGGGCTTTTTCCACTGGACCATAAGAGGTTGAGACGTGACCTTATAGATGTTTATAAAATCATGAGGGTTATAGATAAGGTGAATGGCAGGTATCTTCACTGTAGGGTGGGGATTTCAAGATGAGGGTTATAGGAGAAAGATTTAAAAAAGACATGGGGGCAGTTTATTTTTTGAAGGAGTGATGGAATGAATTTCCAGAGGAGTGGTGGATGCGGGTACAGTTACTATATTTAAAACACATTTAGATAAGTACATGAACAAGAAATTTTTGGATGAATATAGACCACGAGCAGACAGGTGGAACTAGTATAGTTTGCAAATATGGTCAGCATGCACTAGTTGGACCGAAGGCTCTGTTTACGTGCTGTATAACTCTATCACTCTAAGTAAGTTACAATTTAGGGCCTCACATTATGAAGGGTCTCTAAACATGAGCAAAAGATTAAATTTCAAGTTTTACAAAATTGGTTACAAAGTAGAGGCAGGGAAGAAAGCTCTGTAAAATAAATCACCACTCCAATAATCAGGGAGATATATTAAAAGGCTCTTCAAATTGAGGCCATCTGGGTAGATCTTAGAAATAAAGTGGGGGTGATTACCTGGCTGGGATTATATAGCACACTGTCAATAGTCCGAGGGTTATAGAGGAGCAGATATACAGGCAAATCACAAAGGGGTGGGAGATGAATAGGATTTTGGCTAACTTAACTGGGATTGTGTTAGTGTGACAGGGTGGAATTTTTAAAGCACATCCAGGACAGCTTTTGCAATACACAGATAATCTTACTGGAGATAGGGCAGCACTAGATCCAATCCTAGGGAATGAAGCCTGTCAAGTGACTGAAATTTCAGGGGGCAAGAATTTTGGGGATAGTGACCATAACTCTTAAGATTCAAAATCATTCTGAAAAAGGATGAGGATAACACAGAAGATAAGTTTTGGGTCTAAATTGTGGGAAGGCCAATCTCAATATTACTAGACATGATCTAATAAACAGAGGTTGGGAGCACCCATTTGCTGGTAAGTCTACATTTATAAAGTGGGAATTTGTTTGAAAGTAGTCTAGTGAGAATTCAGGGCCAATGTGTTCCTTTAAGATTGAAAAGCAAGGGCAGCACATCCAGAGAACTCTGAATGTCAACGGATATTGTGTTTCATTAAGGAAAATATGAAAGCTTACGTCAGGTACAGAGCACTAAAAACAGGGTTGGACCTTCAGGGGTATAAACACGAGTGCTTAAGAAAGAAATTGAGGGCAAAAAGGGGCCATGAAATATCTTTGGCAAATAGGATTAAGGAAAACTCCAAAGAGATTTTATTAGTATGTTAAGAATGAGAGGATGAATCAGGAAAAGAGTAAGGTTTATTACAGACTAAAGGAGCAATCTGTGCATGGGGGACATGTTGAGTTCTTACATGAATATTTCTCATCTGCATTCACAAAGGATACAGACATTATAGCTGAAGATTTCATTTGGGATGGTTAGGTTCTAGAATTTTAGATTAACAAGGAGGAAGTATTAGATGTTTTTGCAAGCATAAACGTCACCACAGCCTGATGAGATGTATTCCAGGCTGCTATGGGGGGGTTGGGGGGGGGGAGGGAGAAAAAGGTGTAAGGGAGGAGACTGATGCGGTGCTAACAGATTTATTTATTACTTTGCTGGCCACAGGTGAAGTGTCAGATAACTGGAGCATAGCTAGTGTGGTTTGCTTGTTCGAGAAGGGCAGCTGGGATAGTCCAGGTAACTACAGACCAGTCAGTCTGACATCAGCGGTAGGGAAATTATTGGAAGAAATTCTGAGGGACTGCATTAAATGAACATTTGGAAAGGCAGTGATTGATCAGGGATAGTCAGCATCGATTTGTTGGAGGTTAAATCCTGTCTGATTAATTAGTTTAAAAAAAAGGTGATTACATACATTGATGAGGGTGATGCAGTTGATGTGTTTTACATGGACTTCAGTAAAGTCTTCGACAAAATCACACATGGAAAGCTGGTCGAAAAAGTAAGAGCCGTGGGATCTAAGGCAAGCTGCAAACTGGATCCAAAACTGGCTTACAATAAGAAGGAAAAGGATGACAGTGGATGGTTGCTTTTGTGATTGGAAGTCTGTGACCAGCAGTGTGCCACAGGGATCAGTGCTACAACCCTTGTTGTCTGTTATGTACGTTAACAACTTGGATGTGAGTGGAGAAGGTGCAATTAGTAAGTTTGCAGATGGCACAAGTAGTGGTAGTGGTGTTGATTGAATTTAAAAAAAAACTCTTTCACAAGATGAAGGCATCGCTGGCTAGGCCAGCATTTATTGCCCATCCGTAATTGCCCAGAGGGCCGTTATGAGCCAACCATATTGCTATGGGTCTGGAGTTTAACCATGTAGGCCAGACCAGGTAAGGACAGCTGTTTCCATCCCTGAAGGACATTAGTGAACCATACAGGTTTTTTCTGACAACCGACTCATGGTCATCATTAGACCCTTAATACCAGATCTTTACTGAATTCAAATTCTACCATCGGCCATGGTGGATTTGAACCTGGGTCTCTGGATTAACAGTCCAGCACCAATGCCACTGCCCACTGCTTCCCCGAGGAGGATGGTCTCATGCTACAGCCTGGAACTGATCAGCTGGTAAATCGAGCAGAGCAATGGCAGATGGAACTTAATCCCAATAAAGTGAGAGATGATGCATCTTGAGAAGTCCAATAAGGGAAGGATTTACACAATGAATGGTTAGGTCCCTGAGGAGTACAAGGCCATCAATCCCTGACGGTGTCAGCACAGATAGGTAGGGTGGTAAAGGCAGCATACTGGATGCTTGCCCTCATTAGCTGGTGCATAGAGCACAGGAGCAGGGAAGTCTTCATAGAATTTCTTAGAATCCCTACAGTGTGGAAACAGGCCCTTCAGCCCAACAAGTCCACACCAGCCCTCAAAGCATCCCACCCTGACCCATTCCCCCCAATAACTTATCTAATATATACATCCCTGAACACAATGGGCAATTCAGCATGGCCAATCCACCTAGCCTGCACATTTTTGGACTGTGGGAGGAAACTGGAGCACCTGCCAGAAACCCATGAAGACACAGGGACAAAGTTCAAACTCCACACAGTCGTCCGAAGGTGGACTTGAACCCAGGTCCCTGGCGCCGTGAGGCAGCAGTGCTAATCACTAAACCACTGCTGAAACTTCATAGTTATTGGTTAGGCCACAATTAGAATACTGTTCTCATCACCACACTATCAAAAGGATGTGATTACACTGGAAAGGGTGCATAGGAGATTCAGCAGGATGTTGCCTGGGATGGAAAATCTCAGTTATGAGGAGAGACTGGATAGGCTGGGTTTGTTGTCCCTGCAGCAGAGGAGACTGAAGTGGGTATCTGATTAGGGTGTACAAAATTATGAAAGACATAGATAATGTAGATCATGAGAATCCTTTTCCTATGGCAGATATATCTAAGGCCAGATGGCATAATTTTAAGGTGGGGAGTATGTGGTTTAGAGGCAATGTGAGGGAAGTTGAATTCTCCCAGAGGGTGGTAGAAATATGGAACATACTGCCTAAGAGGACAAAGACATAGAATCCTTCAGTGCAGAAGCAAGCTATTCAAATCCACAACAACTCTCGCAACATTTAAGAAGCGTCTGGATGAGCACTTAAATTGCCAGTGTGTACTGGGCTATGGACCAGGTGCAGGTAAATGGGATTAGTGTAGTTTGCGCTTTGTTGGTCATGGTGGGCCAAAGGGCTTGATTCTATTCATAAGGCTCTATGACTCTATTTACATTCCTACATGCCTACAGAATTACTAAATAATATAGCCCTGTTTGGATATTTAGCACAATCAGAAAGCTTTCATTTCTTCCAGACTCTGTTCAAAAATTGCAGTATTGTGTTGGAGACTCCCGTATCTCACGCTGATAAACTGCAACACATCAACAGAAAGAAAAACCTCCACAGTACTCCCACTGTCCCACGAGCTCCAAACATCACATTTAGACAGTTTGATCATGAAAGAAAAAGTTCCTTCTACAGATTTTACAAGACATTAATAAAAACTTTCTTATTTGAGTTTTAAAATGTTTTCCTTTTTAAAAAATAATTTATTGCCCAATACTGGTAAAATGTGAAAGACAATCCCCCCCTCTCCTTGACACCAGACGTTTATTTCACACTATTACAAAAAGAGACCCATTAAAAATGAAAACGTTTGAAAGTAGATCTCAGAAGAGAACAACAAAGCAACAGCTTGAAGGGCAGCCAGAATAATTATTAAATCTCTGAAATATAGGAGGATCCTCAACAGAGTCATCAAGACTCACTGCAACCACAAGCATCTAATTCTTCCACCAGGATTGATGATACCGATGTGACTTTAACTCCTATACTTGACAATGTTACAGATCCTGATATCCCAGCTGAAGAAAATGGTAATTGGCCATGGTGAGGAGTCCAGTCAGAGGGCCCCATGCCTCTGCAGTTCTGGATGTGGATCATGGTCAGTCCATTGGCTCTGTGTTTGCCAGTCCAGTGTAAATCTAGTGTGGTTAGGAAGATATATAGACAGCAGTCTGGGATCTGGGACATCTTGCCCTGAGATTTCCAGTCATGTTGGTTGAGGGGGTGGACTATAGTCACTCCTTCATCTACATCCTCGAAATGGAGGCGGGAAAGAAGGCTATGATTCTCATTGACTTCACACTCTTAGAAATTGCGTCATACCGAGTAACGCACCAGACTGCTGATGGGTTTTTTCATATTGCACAAATATACTTTATTCATAAAATGACTCTTTATGCAAATACAGGCATACCAAAGCAGTTCTGTACAGAATATGCATAAAAAAGGAGAAAAAAAAACACCAAATATTGGAATTTGACAGTCCCTGCAGTTGCAAAAACCAAAGGCATTTACTACCCTTGCAGGACACCATATACATTTGAGGCACAGAGAGGGTCTACTCACAGAATAGACCCTCGTTATACTTTGGCAGAACGGCCTTAGATGATAGTCTTTCCCCACATTACCTCGGCAGCAGCTGCCCCAAGCTTCAGTGCATCCCTCAGTACATAGTCCAGGACCTTAGAATATGCCAGTCTGCAACACTCAGTCAAAGTTAACTCTTTACACTGGTCCTCCAGGCATAGTCAGCGTTAGTCTCGGTGGGTGTCCCAGGCAGCAGCCCGTAGAGCAGAGTCTGCATCACGGAGCTGCTCAGGACAGACCTTGACAAAAAACCACTGCATCTCTCTCTCCACCCCTTCTTTGCAAAGGGGCATGTACCAGGAAATATGTGACAGTTTCTTAGCCCTCTCCGTAGTCAATTTGAAGGCAGCGTGCAGTGGCATACAAAGACAGGGTGTCAGAGGTTCTAATGGGCAGTGCCCTTCTCACCTCCAGTTATGTCTTGGTGCTTGTTAGAAAGTTCTGGCAAATGAGGCATTCAGGCAAATGACTTTGACAGTCTGCTCAGGAAACCACCCAACAGGATCCACCTTCTCTTTCTCCCCACAGGGTCTTGAGGATGCTACGTGCTGATGATCGGCTGATGGACTTGTGTTCAAAGGTGCTTTCCTTTACAAAGTTTTCCAAGAGGAACAGGCGATAGGAAATGGTTCAACTATTTGGAGCATTCTGTGGCACTGAAGCCAGGCCTATCCTTCACAACACCGGGACAAGTAGGACTTCAGTAAATAGTGATGTTTGTGTACAGAGGGTCTGCGCACTGCTTGACACAACAACACACAAAAGGTGGTCATCAGGTCGAGGTCAGTGTCTCCCCCCAACCTTTATCGAGTTTTGTACATGGTGTCCCTGCAGACATGGTCCATCTTTGACCTCCAGATGAAGTGGAAGATGACTCAGATGAACTGCAGTGGTGCAGATTCGAGGAATAGTCCAGCCATTGGCCACACACAAACACTAACTGTATGTAATACCTAGTTTTTAAACCCACAATGGAGTGGGAGCAGTGCTTCAATTTGCCCAGTTCCTGCCTTACCTCAGCAAGATGCTCCTCCCATTTTTTCCCCCTGGGAAAGCCCCGATTCCTCTGAACCACATTCCCAGCATCTTCAGGTAACGTGACCTGGTGAAGGCAATTAGAGATCGGTCAGCCCAGTTCCTAAAGAACATAGCTTCACTTTTGCCTCGATTTATTTTGGCTCCCTAGGCCAGTTCGAACTGGTTGCTGATGCTCACGAGCCTATGGATCTGAGCAGAAAATGGCAATGTTGTCCATGTACAAAGAGTCTTTGACTTGCTACCTGGAATAGTCACTCCTCTAGGCTGACATCCTTCCTGATGGACTCAGCAATAGACTCTATACAACACTCACTCAAACAAGATAGGAGAATGTAGGCAGCCATGCCTGACTTCAGATCTGACTGGAAAGCTTCTTGACTCCCACACATCAATTGAGATTGCACTAACGATGTTGATTTAGAACAGTCAGATCCAATTCTGGATTCCCTGCCCAAAGCCGATTTTGGACGGCACATCCCACATGCAGGTGCGAGACATCCTGTCAAGAGCCTTCTCCCGGTCCAGGCTGATGAAGCAGGCATCCACCCCACCGTCCTGAAAAGCAAGACTCTCAGAGATTATCCTGCCCAGTACAGCACAGGTTTGGTCCGGGTGAATCACCGATCCCAAAGCAGACCCTGATCTGGCAGGTGATGAATTTAGACATGATTTTATATTCCACATTCAACATTGAAATTGGGTTTCAATTTTTGATTTTCTCCCTTTTGTCCTTCCACTTGTAAAAGAGGATGATAAAATTGTTCCTCATGGATTTACAATGCTACCTCCAGAGCAGGTCCTGGCCAATCAAGTCCCACACAGCTAAACACAGCTCAGCCATTGCTTCTGGGGTATTGTTCTTTTCAAAAAGGACTTCAGGGTCTTAGTCAGCTCATCCAGAGATAACAGCTGGTGCAGCCTCTCCCACGTGCTGTTGTCTACGACCTCCATGATGGAGGCTAGGAATGACCAGGAGATCACACACTGGGATCCGACCAAGATGATGTTATCAAGTCACCATCTGCCTTCAGAACACTGATCATAGAGCTCTCCCTGCTCACTTCTGGAAGAAGAAATGCAAGCACACATCTGTTCCATAGAGCAGACCTTGGGGACTTTTTGAATCAAACACCGAGGCTTGCTGGGTCTTCACCTCCTGGAGGTCCTGTTTGACATAATCCCCATTGTCTGCAGAAGGAGTAAGTTCTGCATACTCTTGTGGAGTTTGGGCTGTTTTCCCCGTCTCATCTCTCTCAGCACTGCTTCCCCCCACCCCTCACCTTCTGACCGCCTCTGATGATGAACAGCAACTTGATGCTCCCCTTGATTTTGTCTCCATTGGACTGTTGGGAAACAAAGACAGGATTCACTGTTGTCCACTTGTGTTGTCACTTTGTGCTCCCTCTCGAGCTCCTCCATGTATTCTGGGGTCAACAGTTGTACGTTCAGTTGCTGTTCCACTGGTTGGTTGATTTACTGTCACATGTACCAAACTACAGTAAAAAGCTTTGTTTACAACCGGCACAGGCAGATCATAGAAAGCAAGGATGTACAGAGCAGAGGTTATAAAAAGACATAGACAGAGGCATTCAGGTTACGTTGCAAAGGACACACGCTAGGTGTACAGATTTAGAATTTAAGTGTAGAATGGTAATAATAAATGTTAGTTAGACCTACTGTAGGGAGCTCGCTAGGAGTCGCATGGTGTTGACGCCATCTTGAAATTATCCATCCTTTAGGTGACACAGTCGGCCAGCAAGAACCGAGAATGCTCAGGACACAAACAGGAAATCTATCCTTAAGCAGACAGTCGCATCTGGCTGTGATCAGGTCTATCTATGCTACACTCCATCTGCAGGGATAATGAAGACATCGTGCAGCTTGGTACCTTTAACCGTTTCCATTAGGAATCTGGATGTGGCATCCAGTTTGCTGTGAGCACCTCTGGACCATCCAGCCGCATTGATGATGTGGTTGAAATCTCCACCCAGAATAACTGCCCTAAATGTTGCCAGCAGCAGGTGGGAGCGACTGCAGGATGGCCAGCTGCTCTCTCTTTACCCCCGGGGCATACATGTTAGTTAGTTTCAGGGGAGTGATTCTGCATACAACATCTGCCACACGGAAGTGTCTGTGCACCACCACCTCAACTTCAGAGATGGTGAAGGTGCATTTCTGCAGAATACCCAGAGCAGACTAATGGAAATCATTACCACTTCCCAACAAAAATAGAAGGTCCACAGGCACACATGCTTAACCATTCCCTGTAGAGTCATACAGCATGGAAAACAGATCCTTCAGTCCAACCAGTCCACACCAACCACGTTCCCAAACTAAACTAGTTCCATCTGCCTGTGTTTGCACCATATCCCGCAAAACCTTTCCTCTTTGTGAATTTACCCAAATGTCTTTTAAACAGTATAACTGTACTTGCATTCACCACTTCTTCTGGATGTTCATTCCACACACAAACCACATTGTAAAAAAGAAGTCACCCCTCATTTCCTTATAAATCTTGCACCTCTCACCTTAAAAATATGCCCGCTAGTGTTGAACTCCCCACTCTGGGGGAAAAGACTCTTGTCATACATCTTGTCTATTCCCCTCAACCTACTATGCTCCACTAGAAAAAAATCTGCCAGTTTTTTTTATTAAATCCCAAACCCTCCGGTCCTAGCATCATCCTGGTAAACGTTTCTGAACCATCTCCAGTCTAACCATATAGTTCCGATAACAGGGCAATCAAAACTACACGCAGTATTCCAGAAGTGGCCTGACCAACATTCTGTACAATTTCAAAATGACAGCCAAACTCCTACCCAGATCTGAGGAATGAAGGTAAGCGTGGTAAACACCTTCTTACTCATCTTGTCTACCTGTAGAGAATCATGTACCGGAACTCTTAGGTCTCTCTGTTCTACATCACTACCCAGGAGCCTCCCATTAATAGTACAAGTCCTGTGTTTGCTTTCATTTTCAAAATACCATACCTTACGTTTATCCAAATTAAACTCCATCTGCCACTCCTCAGCCTTATTCAATGGGAGAGGGAAAAGGAGCTGTCTATTCCTTCCTGAGGGTGTCATCATGATCCAGCATCATTCAGGCAAGGATGAAGCCAGTAAGGTCCTGGCTTGAATCAGACAGAGCTGCTGTCACGTTCTGCTCCTTGTTCAGAGTGTTGCTGATACTGGCTGCCCAGAGCTGTGGGTACTCTTTGGTTCCCCACAACAGAAGGTAGGTTTAACCAGGCCCCTTAAGATAGCTGACATATCTACACATTATCAGATGTGCTGCTGGTGTGTCTCCATGCAGTTGTCTCTCTCCATCTTGCTGTGGGGGTTGCCTTTTCCAGTTATTCTTCACCTCTGTCCACTCCATAGACTCCTTTGTTGCCTCTTCCTCCATTGACTCCCTATATTTGGATAGAAGTTGAGTTGGCTGTTTTCCCATTGTGCTGCCCTCCTTTCCCTCCTCACCAACCCTTCCCTCCTGTTGGGTGACCCTCATTTCAGTGCTCTGGGAGGCACCAAAGTGTAGACACTTATAGCATTATGCTTCTGGCCTACCTGCAATGGCCACATTTGTACTTTATTTTGCTTTTCCTGAAAGTCATCAGAATCCTTCCTTGTGCCACTGCCTGTGGATTTTCTCAGAAGGCAGCTGATTCAGATCAAAATGCACTATTTAAGTGTTGCAAATTTGTTTACTCCAATCTTAGTTAGGAATAAAGTTCCCACATCTGGTTAGCATTTAAACCTGCTCAAAAATAAAGGATACAAATCAATCCAGTGTAAACAGATTAGGATCCTTGCTTTCCTAAAGCTCAGAGATCTGGCGTTCCACAGAACATGTGTAGAATTGTAACTTAAGACAATGACTTTTCAGCTGCTTTAAGGCAAGGGCGGAGACCACTAAGGATATTACATTCACTTAGGCTCATCATCATCATCATCCAAACTTACTTAATTTCTCCTGGAAGCTATAAAACAGGGAAATTTTTGACTTTCATTCACAGTTGTTAACATTGTTCCGGCTGATGCAGGAAACGGCCTGAAGTAAAAATCGTGAGACCAAGAGTGCGTGTAGGACATCGATTTGGGAATCGACCTTAATTAAAATACCTCAGTGAGAAACACAGAAGTGAAGTATGGTTCTTACCTTCTGGCAGGAGAATGAGCATATTCCATCCGCTAGCCCAAAACAAGAGGAAAAATGAATTTCTAAAGGGCAAAATACCACGTGACAATTATGGCAATTCTTCAAATTAAAAACCAATTTCCACATGTAGCTTGTAGAACCATGGCATTCCTAACCACTTCCGGGATTGCGCATGTACGTGAAGTAGGATTTGACGTGATATAATTGAACCAGATCATGTGGATGTACCGCAATTAAAGAGTACGTTGGTTTGTATGTTGATTTCATTTGATAATTAGCAGTTTTAGAATAGTATAAATAAGGCACTCTACGAGCTGAGAAGCTAATGGATGCAAACACAAAATGGTCTGGACCCGAAACGTCGGCTTTTGTGCTCCTGAGATGCTGCTTGGCCTGCTGTGTTCATCCAGCTTCGCACTTTGTCATCTCTTGTTCCACAGGCCTGATGCCCCCCCCCCCCCCCCCCATCCTTCTAGAAAGCTCAGGTCACTGGTTTGCAACATGCTGCCAGAGGAAACTTGGTGCTTTGCTACGGTGCATGTTGTAGATATTACAGATTGCTGCCACTGTGCAGTGGTAAAACGAATGCACACTGAAGGAAGAGTCTTGGCCCAAAACGTCAGCTTTTGTGTTCCTGAGATGCTGCTTGGCCTGCTGTGTTCATCCAGCTTCACACTTTGTTATCTTGGATTCTCCAGCATCTGCAGTTCCCAGTTATCTCTGATACCCTAGGAGTGACGCGATTAGCTGTATGACAAACATACACAGGCAGTTTGCATTATAAATGTAAATACAGGAATGTGAAATTGCAGAAGTTGACGCTTTTTTTTAAAAGCTTCGGACTTCTATACAACAACAATTTATGTAGCACCTTCTAACGAAATCAAAGGTTCATTCCTCGGGTACTCCAGAGCTTGGAGCCTCTACAGATGTATTCCTCTTTCAACACCACACGAAATGCAAGGTAGAATAGAGAAATTACATATTGAACAGTAATTTAAGATAATCCATAGTAGCAGGATGAGGAAGCACGGGTTCAAACCTTATCAAAGAACAAATGTAGGATTTATGTCAGGAAATTCTCAAGTCTGCTGATGCAATGTGAAGTACTTTTCGAAAATGTGTTAATCGTCATGTAGCAGCAAAACAAAATTATTGGACTTCAAAAAACAAGTAAACATATTCTGATGTGCATTAATTAAATCCCAGCCTCAATAAAGCGACATTTCCGAATATGTGTTATTACGCTGTATCAATAGACTTCAGTCAGACTCGTTATTGTAGACAGGAAACCACACATATCAACTCATTGCACGGAACGTTACTGTGGTACAATATCCTGTTAATAGCATGTAACTTCATGGTAATAAATATATTTCTAGTAACGAAAACATCTTTCGTTAAGATCTAACATAGAAAAATGGTTTCCCCAAAGTAACGCACGCTGTACTGTAACTGAACCCTTTGTGTTCCAAGCAAGTAATCAGATTCCAATTTCCCATCAAACTTTTAAACTCCAGAATTCTTATCAGATGCAGATGGAATGAATGAGGATCTTCGAAGTCCCCCTGAGTCAACATCGTTTAATAATGTCTAAATAGACCTCCCAGCAGAATCCAGAAACTCGGTTTCCGCCAAACACGTGGGACCTATGCTGTAGCTTTATTTCTAATTCCTCCCTGCAAAACATCGTTTATCTTTAGTTTTCCCCTGCAGCATTTCCACATTGCAAATTTGCAAACGATGCACTAAAAATGTTAAAGGAGCGTTATTGTCAAAGAAAAAAAACTTAGTTTTGCACAAAAAGACACCATTTTCCAGTTCGACCTTCGAAAAAAAAGTGGAATAAATGGAATCCAAAGGAACATTTCAGATTTTCGAAGTAAAAGTGGAGAACTGCAGAGCAACCCGAGTTGTGAGAAAAAGGTACTTATCAACATCTCGCTCCACTGAAGAGAAAGCCAAGAGAATGCAGGCGTTGTGAGTGTTTTCACGTGGCTAATGAGAGCCGATCTGTTTTGAATTAGGCGTGCAGATTGAAATGTGGTTATCATCATCTCCGTCTTATAATTTGGAAATAAAAATGTACAGAAGGAAAATTGGTAGCGTTCGCGCAGACGGGGCTTCTTTTTGGACTGGATTAATCTACAGCCACTGCAATCTTGATGGCGTCTTTTGAAGTCCAAAGTGAGAAAATGCCACTCACTCTAACCTCCTTATCTTCTGTGTGAGTGTTTACTGGTTGGAAATAAGTTCAAAGTCCCTCGTTTGAAACGGGAAAAAAAACTTTTTAAAAATTGAACCAGTGCAAATCTCCGAGTGCAATTTAAGAAATCAGTGCCGAACGAATTCTGAAATTTGCAATTGAAAATTCAAGAAAAAGAAAATATCTGAAATGTTCAGCAGCGCCTTTGGAGAGAGAAGTTGAAAGATAATCAGGTGTTACCCAGAATGTGGATTTGAAGTGACAATCAAAGCAGCCCTGATTTTATTGAATGGTGGACTAGTCTTGAAGGGCCTAGTTTATGCTGTTATGTTTCAGGTCCGCTTCAGATTTTAAATATAGAGTCATACAGCAGGGGGTCCAACCAATCCATGCTGTCCATAATCCCAAACGAAACTAATCCCCACCTGCCTGCTCCTGGCCCATTTCCCTGCAAAAAGTTCCTATTCAAGCACTAATCAAAATGCCTTTTAAACATTGTAATTGTGCCCACGCTCACCAGTTCTTCAGGGAATTCATTCCACACATGAACTACCCACAGTGTAAAAAAAAACAGATTTTAAAAAATCTTTCTGCTCTCACCTTAAAAATATGTTCCCGAGTCTCAAGATTCCCCATCCCAGGGAAGAGACATCTACCATTAACCCCATCTATACCCGTCATGATTTTATAAAATTCTAGAAGGTCTTCTCAACCTCCCACACTCAAGTGAAAAATGTCCCAGCCTCTACAGACTTACTTTATATCTCAAGTCTTCCATATTGGCAATATCCTGGTAAATCTCTTCTGAACCCTGTCCAGCTTAATACTATTGTTCCTATAAGTGGGCAACCAGAACTGGACACAGTTTTCCAGAAGAGACCTCAAATGTCCTGTGCAATGACAACATGACTTCCCAATTCCTATACTCAAAGCAACAGATGCTGCCAGATGTGCTGGATAACTTCAGCACATCCGGCAGCATCTGTGGGGGGAACAAAAAATCAGAGTTAGTGCTTTGGGTGCAGTGACCCTTCCTCAGAACCTTGAAACATTAACTCTGATTTTGTTTTCACAGTTGCTGTTAGACCTGCTAAGCTTTTCCAGTAACTTCTGTTTTTGTTCCTGATTTACAGCATCTGCAGTTCTTTCGATTTTTATTTCCTATACTCAAAAGACGGAGCAATAAAGGCAAGTGAGCTACATGTCTTTTTAAGAAATTACCATAGATATTATGAAGGATTTACTGCAGTGCTGAACTGTAAATGAAAGGGGTCACATCTTTATAATACCTTTCAGGTCATTCTTAAGCACCGTATTGTACTGTACTGGCAGGAAAATGCTTCTAAAATAGAATCACTGTCTTAATATAGGACAGTGAAATAGAGAAGTCCGTAGCATCAGACAAGCGAAATGGCAACTTGCAACTTTTACTGGATTGTTTAGAATAGAAAGATTGAATGGCTTAAGTTCTCACTTCAATTCCATCTTACAAAGGACGGTCACAGGGATGCATCCAAACCAATATCAGCCATTCACTACAATTCCTTTTAAGATATTTCTAGAAAATTGACGAGGATATAAAACTATAGTTACAGTAAAGGAGGTCATTTTGCCCCTTGTCTTCTTGTTGGTTCTCTCGGAGCTACCCAATCCCTCAATTTTTCTACAATGCCCTCCATTTTATTTATTTTATTTAGGCGATTATCCAATTCCCTTGAAAAGACCATGACTGAACCTGCCATTACCAAAGTCTCCTTGCATTACGTTCAGGTCATAATCAGTTGCTTCATAAAGGAAATTATTCCCCATGTCCTAATTGTGGCTAACTCCAATACAAACCTGAATCTAGACTGAAACACAACTGTTCAGAATCAATCTCTATCTTAGCTCATCTGCACTGGAAGCTTCTTTTAAGCCATTTTTCCCTCTGGACTTTGCTATTCCATCTGCTTCTGCCTCTCTCTCCCATAATTTACCATCCACAAATTGAGATTATCAAAAGCTTTGCTGCTTGTCATGCAATAAACTTCATGTTCATGACACTTATTATCCCTAGACTGGCTGATATACATTATCTCCCAGTCAGTTAACCTCTTGACTTTCAAATTCTTCCATTATTTTCAAATCCCTGCATGGTCTTGTCCTTCCCTATTTTGTAATCTCAACCATCTCTACAACTCGCTAAAATATCTACTTTCCTCTCATTCTGGCTGCTTGAGAACACCTGATTTTAATTGCTGTGAGTTGGTGGTCGCAACTTAATTTGTCTAGGATCTAAGCTCTAGAATACAACATTCCACCTTTTAACATGCTTCTCTCCTTTAATATACTCCTTAAAATCTACCCTTTTACCCAACATTTTGGGCATCTCCCCATTACCTCCTTGTGTGGTTCAGTGTCATATTTTGTCTTGTAATGTTCCAGTGAAATGCTTTGTTGTATTTCATGATATTTAAAGGATGTATACAAATGTAAATGTTAGCTGTTGTGTTCTACTCTGTTTACTGACTCTCAGCCAACTTCATAGCTATTCTGCCTATTCATTTTATTTCAATGACTTGCAGTTTTGAGGATAAATCTATTAACTGACATTTTATCAATCATCTTTGAAACTCCATGTACACCGCATCAACTACATTATCCTCAACAACCTTCCCTGTAACCTCATCAAAAAATCTCAACATAATCAGTTAAATTTCTTTTACCTGCCTTTGTTTGAGTCAAAATATGTCCTTAACAAATCCATTCTGACTTTCCTTAACGTGCCCATGTTTCCCTGTGTGACTGTCATTTTCCTAATTATTATTTGTAAAACTTACTGATGAATTAAATGATTGGCCAGTAGTTGCTTGGCTTATTCCCACATCCTGAATGTTGCATTGGCAATTCGTCTGGGATCTGGAACCAACCCTATATCCAAGCAGAATTGGTTTGAGGAATGCTCTCGTCTCTCTAAGAAAATAAGAAAAAACTTTCTCCAGTTATCAAGACCAACTAAATACCTTATTTCTATTAAGTTCTAAATGAAAAATATGTTGACAGGGTTTCTTAATAAACATAATTGTGAGTTTAGTATCAAGTAAACCCAATTTGATAATGGTGGAGTAATTGATTAATGTACAGTGTCAGTCTAAATAATCCAAAAACATATACATGAATAGCATAAACATAATGGGTTAGTTTTAAAAGCAAAAGGATACGGTCTAGAACGTTTGGGAGTTTGTTCTATTGACGTTCTGCTACATGTGCCCCAGTCACTAATCGTGTAGTTGTTCTGAAGTCTTGCAGATACAGCTTGCTCAGGAATTACAATCTTGAGATGATCTTCGAATCACTGTTCCAAAGCAGCTGTCCTAAATGGTTGCAGTAGTTTTCAAAAATGGGAGAGATCAGCTGAGCAGCTTGTTGTTAGCAGTGTTCCCTCCCGCTGAACTGGATAAACAAGAACCTCTCTAAACTAGTTCCTTTTCAAAAGATGGCACCAGCAGGGTACAGCAAAGTAGACAAACAGGAGGTTGGAAGAACGCAGCAAGCCAGGCAGCACCCAGAGGAAAGAAGCAGTCAATGTTTCGGGTATTACCCTTCTTCAGGACTTAGCAAAGTTAGCTGTTCTCGCCATTCTTGTGATTTATTTATGTGTGGTTTTGTTGTAAAAAATTCTAATGTCTACAATTAACTTTTAAAGATAACACAGTGTGGAACTGGAGGAACACAGCAGCCCAGGCAGCATCTGAGGAGCAGCAAAATTGATGTTTTGGGTCAGGACCCAGAAAACATTCCAGGTATATCCACAACTTGAAATAAATTCCCTTTTCCATGAGCCTTCAAAATTAAGTCCTCTAAGCAATATTAAATATAAGCCATCTCTATAACAATCGAAAAATTATAACCAGTGTTTCTACAATCATGGATAGAGCAGGGTCAGGAATGGATGTTGCAGGTTCCAGGGTTTAGATCTTTCATTAAGGTCAGGGGAGGTGTGGCTTTGTTGGTCAAGGACAGTGTAACGATGGCTGAAAGAACTTTAGATGAGGACTCGTCTACTGAGGTGGTATGGGATGAGGTTGCCGAGGAAGGTTTATCGACTGAGTCAGTATAGTTGGAAGTTAGGAACAGCAAGGGAGCAGTCACCTCATTGGGGGTTTTCTACAGACCCCCAAATAGCAGGAGAGAGATCAAAGAACTCATAGGTCGGCAGATTGTTGAAAAGTGCAAACGTAGCAGGGTTGTTGTTATGGGTGACTTCAACTTTCCCAATATTGATTGGAACCTCCTTAGTGCAGATGGTTTGGATGGAGCCGTTTTTGCCAGGCGTGTTCAGGAGAGTTTCCTTACTCAGTATGTGGACAGGCCGATGAGGGGGGAGGCCATTTTGGATTTGGTGCTCGGCAATGAGCCAGGACAGATGTCAGACCTTGTGGTGGGAGAACACTGGTGGCGACAGTGACCACAACAGCCTCACATTTACCATAGCCATGGAAAGGGAAAGGAACAGTTACCAGGGGAAGTTATTTAACTGGGGAAAAGGAAACTGTGACGCTATCAGGCAGGAGTTGGGAAGTACAGATTGGGAGCAATTGTTCCACAGAAAGGGCACAACAGATATGTGGAGGCTGTTTAAGGAGCAGTTGTTGCGAGTGATGTATAAATTTGTACCTCTGAGACAGGTAAAAAGAGGTAAGATTAAGGAGCCTTGGATGACGGGAACAGAGGTGCTTCTTGTCAAAAAGAAAAAGGCAGCGTATGTAAGGTGGAGGAAGCAAGGGTCTAGCACAGCTTTAGAGGATTACAGGCTTGCTTGAAAGGAGCTCAAAAGTGGAATGAGGAGGGCCAGGAGGGGGCACGATAAAGGCTTGGCAGGAAGGATTATGGAGAACCCGAAGGCATTTTACTCATACGTGAGGAATAAGAGAATGATCAGGGAGAAGGTAGGGCCGATCAAGGATAGCGTAGGGAACTTGAGCAGATAGGGGAAGCCCTAAATGAGTTTTTTGCTTCGGTTTTCACTGAGGAAAGGGACCTTGTTGTGAATGAGAACTTTGAGGAGCACAAAAACAGGCTCAAACAGATCAAGATTGAGGAAGTTGATGTGCTGGAAATTTTGGCAAACATTAAGATTGATAAGTCCCCAGGGCCAGACCAGATTTATCCTAGATTGCTCCGGGAAGCGAGAAAGGAGGTTGCTAAGCCGCTGGCGAAGATCTTTGCTTCCTCACTCTCCACGGGGATCGTACCGGAAGATTGGAGGGAAGCAAATGTTGTTCCTCTTTTCAAGAAATGGAATAGGGAAATCCCTGGAAATTACAGACCAGTCAGTCTTACGTCTGTGGTCAGCAAGGTTTTGGAAAGAATTCTGAGGGATAGGATTTATGACTATTAGGAAAAGCATAGCATGATTAAAGGGAGTCAGCATGGCTTTGTGAGGGGCAGGTCATGCCTTACAAATCTTATTGAGTTCTGAGGAAGTCACGAGACAGGTTGATGAGGCTCGAGCAGTGGATGTGGTGTACATGGACTTCAGCAAGGCATTTGATAAGGTTCCCCAAGGCAGGCTCATTCATAAAGTCAGGAGGTATGGGATACGGGGAGAGTTGGCTCTCTGGATTCAGAATTGGTTGGCTGACAGAAGGCAGAGAGTGGTTGTAGATGGTACGTATTCTGCCTGGAGATCAGTGCTGAGTGGTGTCCCACAGGGCTCTGTTCTTGGGCCTCTGCTCTTTGTAGTTTTTATAAATGACTTGGATGAGGAAGTTGAGAGGTGGGTTAGTATGTTTGCTGATGACACCAAGGTTGGAGGTGCCGTTGATAGTATCGAGGGCTTCAGTGAGACATTGACAGAATGCAGAGCTGGGCTGAGAAATGGCAGATGGAGTTCAACCTGGATAAATGCGAAGTGATGCATTTTGAAAGGTCGAACTTAAATGCTGAATATAGGATTAAAGGCAGGATTCTCGGCAGTGTGGACGAACAGCGGGATCTTGGTGTTCAAGTGCATAGCTCCCTCAAAGTTGCCACCCAAGTGGATAAGGTTGTTAAGAAAGCATATGGTGTTTTGGCTTTTATTAACAGGGGGATCGAGTATAAGAGCCGCGACGTTATGCTGTAGCTCTACAAAACCCTGGTGAGACCACACTTGGAATATTGTGTCCAGTTCTGGTCATCCTGTTATAGGAAAGATGTGGAGGCTTTGGAGAGGGTGCAAAGGAGGTTTATCAGGATGCTGCCTGGACTGGAGGGCTTGTCTTACGAGTAGAGTTTGACTGAGCTCGGACTTTTCTCTCTGGAGAGAAGGAAGAAGAGAGGTGACCTGATCGGGGTGTACAAGGTAATGAGAGGCATGAATAGAGTCGATAGCCAGAGACATTTCCCCAGGGCAGGATTGACTGCCATGAGGGGTCATAGTTTTAAGGTGTTAGGAGGAAGGAATAGAGGAGACGTCAGAGGGAGGTTCTTCACCCAGAGAGTTGTGAGCGCATGGAATACTTTGCCAGTGGTAGTCGTGGAAGCAGAGACATTAGTGGCATTTAAGCGACTGCTGTACATGCACATGGACAGTAGTGAATTGAGGGGAATGTAGGTTACATTATTTTATTTTTGGATTAGGATTATTCCACGGCACAACATCATGGGCCAAAGGGCTTGTACTGTGCTGTACTTTGCTATGTTCTATGTTCTATGTTCTAATTTCCACTCTTACTTCCCTCAATGTTCTCAGATACATCTGATCTACTCCTGGTGTTTATTAACTCAAAGAACAAGCAAACTTTCTAATATCTTTATTTTTAACATTTGCAGTGTCTCAGCTATCGCTTTCTGGAGCACAGCCTTGGCAGTTTCATCTTACTTGTTAAAAACAGTTGTAAAGTATGATGCTAAGTGTGTTTTCTGACCATGCAACATTCCCTCTTTATTCTCTAACCAGCCACTTTCCTTTTACACCCCTCTACTAATTGTGTACCTCTGGAGATTTTTGGATCCTGTTTTCATTGGCTGCTAGCTTTTTCTCAGACTCTATCTTTGCTGTTCTTATTTTATTCAGTCAATCTTTGAACCTTCTAAATTCAGCCTGATTCTCACTTCTATTATGGACCTGCCATTTGCCATTCATGCCCTTTTTCAGCTTCATCCTTTCTCAATGCAGTGAGTGGAGGCTTTGTTTGTCCCACATTCCTCACTCTTGGGAAAGCCCCTTGACTATTAATACATCTTTTTAAAGGCAGTTCCATTGCAGTTAAGCTGCTAATCTTTGATTCCAATTTATCTGCATTACATCCATTGTTTCTTAATTAAAATTAGCTCTCCTTTGACTGTTGTACATTATTATTTCCTGCCTTTTTCTCCGTAGCTAACCTGAAGTTTGTGTCATTGTAACTACGTTATTCCATTATGCCCTGCTGTTTGATCCACTCGTGACGCTTCATTCTCTAGAAACAGATCAGCCCCACACTTTGTTATCTAACATATCTCCTTTCTGGTTACACTGGAAATATACTGATGCAGAAAAAAATTTCTGCCCACATTTTGGAAAGTCTTTCCCTTTTCTCTTTTTTGAAATTACTATCCCAGTGTATATTAGGATAATTAAAGTCCTTATGATAACTAATGCACCTCCCTCTTGTTCAGTGAGTCTTATTTTGGGTAAGAGTTTAAATGAGTTAAATGAATACACATTTTCTCCACTGTTTAGTAGAGTTGGTGCGTATCTGTCGAAATACTTCATGGCAAGCTCGAAAAGATTTGAAGTGTCGAAAGGGTTAACATCGCAATTTGACATCGATCTTTGAACTTCTTTATCGGGAAGTCTGTTGTAAACATCTTGCGCGGCTGTTTATTCTTTGCCTTAGCGCAGCCGATCTGTTTACTTTAAAAAAAGAACATGCGTCCTTTATCAAAATGGCAGAAAGTGAATTAAAATCAAACTTGGCGCGCTATGTCTTAATACGTTCGGGTTGCTATGGTGCTCCATGCAATCAAGAAAGTAGCTACCCATCTTTCAGACTGCCCCAATGTACAAGTATTGTTCAAACTAATGTACTGAATAATGCAGGAAAAGAGTCACAAAACCAAGTAGCAACATGAATTACTGTTTAGTACAAAATGCAGTACTATGTCTCTAATTTATTTTGATGTGACTTTAAAATGTGCTGTTTTGTCTCAAACAATCCAATCTTCCTAAACGCTCATAATTTGCACGTGATTTGTATATTTTGTGTAGCTGGCACTAAATTATTCCTCCTCCATGTATTATGTATATGGGACAGATTAAGGTCCATTATCGTTTTGAAAATTACACCTTGGAAATATTGAATGATAGATTTTGAACCATGACATCTCCAGCGCATGCATTTCCTCCAGTCAGCTCCTTTCGCTGCACTTAAAATGTTAAGGATTTCTTTGTTTCAACAAACGATGTTGTGAACGCGCAAAAGTTTTTAATTTTAAACGTTGACTGTCTGTCTTGTATTTATCGTCCAGAAGAGGCGCTGTCCTGTTTAACGAAGGTGGCGTCCCCGATGCTGTTTGATGTAGCCGCGCTGCTCGGCTGGAGTTCATCACATTTTGATTAGTCGATTAGATCAGTGCCAGGAGCGGGGCGGCGGGACGCAAGTTGCGGGATCACGCATTGACGCTCCCCACCCCCCTCCCTCCGCTGCCTCTGCATTGGAGCGAAGGCGAGTCGGACAGCCGAGCTGTCAACGGCGGGTGCTGCGGCAGCTTTCTGGGCGAGGGGTCTACTTCACAGTCTTCGTCTCATCTGTCACCCCGGCCAAACAAAAACACACACAGCGGGTTCACCAGCACACTTTTTAAAAAAACAGAACAAAAACTACTCGAACTTAACAAACACTGGGGAAGTGAGGGGCTGTTCTTTGCAAGTGTTCGTGTCACCCGAGCTTCTGTCTAATGCTGAAGCAGCCGCCCACTCTTTTAGCGATGCCCGTTAACGGGGATCGGCATGCGAGCAGGCTGGAAGGAGAGAGCCGAAACCGGGAGAAACCAGAGGCTGACAGCGATCGCTGCCGGACGCGGGACAGGCTGGAAGCGACCCTGGCGGGGCTCGGGGAGCTGGATTTCCTGAAGCACCGGCAGCAGTACTTGGTTCGGGGCGCAATGGAATTGCTGAAACCTGCGGAACACACTCCGGCTTTCAAAGGCGAACAGGGAAAGGGATCTCAAGGAGAACTTTACCTGACCCCTGAGGAAAAACGATTAGAAGATAACATTCTCATGTTAAGGAAACAATTGGTGAGAAATTAAAACGAATCTACGCTAAATCGGCTCTAAATGTTATAAGTTGTATCAGTGTAATATTCATAATTTTTTGTAGCAATGAGATTTGCATGACGTTTTTGTTTCCAAATGCAATGTCCTCAATTTTCATTGATCATCTTATTGCTACACTTTGTATTATGGTTTGTGACATCCGGAGACAGGGACAAAGTAAGGAATGCATTTTAACTTCTGTCAAAAAAAAGCCTGTCCGATTTAGAAATCATTTAACTTCTGTCCGCGTGAGGGATCTCACTCGTTTTCCTATTTACTTTAAACGACCTTCCTGGCACTTGGCTTGATGTCTGTTATATGAACAGCGCATTGTTTTTTTTTGCTGATTCAGGAACTATAGGCTTCAGTCAGTAAACAGTGGGGCGAGCTGAATCAAATCGCTTTTGTAATGGATTTCCAATCGAACGATGCGATTTCGTATCTAAGGTGCAAGATAGGGGGAGCTGGTCGTTAATGGCAAATGCAGCTGCTGCATTTTACAACCTTCAGTGAGTTCGATTAGAGGTCTTTGAATGACTGAGAGGAAGGAGACGTGACTTTTTAACCAAAATAAATGCAGTAAACTAACTTCCTGCTCACAAAATAACAGCAAAAAAAAACCTAATCTCCTCTTCGGAGGAGGTCCAGCTGCATGTTTTAAAGCTCTTGGTCTGTTACAATAGCTACAAGAGTGACTGAAATTAACTTTACAAGCAAATCTTAGCTCTCCCGCAGAGCTGGGGGATGGACCCACTGTTTATATGAAGCGATCAGCTGACTGAAATGAATCATTCAGAGCGATTTTCTGTACAGTGTTTCTGCACCAAGTGCAGAACAATAGATCTGGTCTATAACCTATCAATACGGAGTAATTAATCACACATCCGTGTCCCCAGATTACTATTCCAGCTGTTGATAAAATCGAGCTGTTATTCGAGAGTTGTTGAACCTGCAGTTTTGGGGTTCGTAAAGCAACCTCGATGTTTTACAGCAAAACAGGGACCACCGTCCCACCTTGGGCAATGGCTCAGTTTTTTTTCCCTGTAAGCGTTTATTTCCAGCTCATCGGCAAGTGATTGGTTCCAACGGCTCGTTAACGCTTTTTAAAGTGAGTTTAATTCGATCACATTTAATACCGGAGACATGAGCTCAAAAATGATCCTCTTGCCCATTGCCAATGCTGAATCCTGAGATCATCAATCACATTGAACTTTCTGTCACGCCAGATTCACAAGGGATCGAGACATTATGGCTGGAGGTCTGGGCACGTGCTTTGCTCATTTTTCAAAAATACCTTTTTCTGAAGTATAAAATCTCCTATTGATATTGCCTGTGAAGTATTTACAAAATAAAGCTTTGTCTTAAACCCGGAACAGTCACCGTTAGCTATTATCTCCCATATTCTTGTAGGTAAATTACTCACCGAGGCGGCAAATTGCCAAAAAAATTCTACAAAAGAATTTCAACTGTCTTGACTTAAATAGCCATAAAAAGAATATTTTCATTTTACTTGGTGGTTGCTTTACTGGAGGGAGAAAAAACTGCATTCAGTAATTCTCCTGTGGGACTGCAACAACGTTATTTCAATTTTCAGAGAAAAATCTTAAGAACCCAGTTTTAATCCAATCAGCCTGTGATTTTATATATCTGAATAGATGCAGCAGTATTAGACAAAATAGAACTTGCCTGATGTAATCAAAATGGAACTAGTTCAGAATTTCAGGTTGTGTTAAATCAGACCTGAATTCTGTCATTTTAACAGGAAACACATTTGCAGTATGGTGCTGTGCCTGGAATGGTGGAAATCAGAGACAGGTTCATGTGACACAGTCAATGAATAGAATCAGCAGTGTTTCTTAGCATTCTCTGGAAACTGTGGCACGGCTGAACTTTCCGAATGGAAATGTCGTCACACTGCAGAGAATTTACAGTTGATTAAAATGTGACCCTGTTCAATCTTTTCAGAACTGTTTGAGGAGGAGAGATGCTGGTCTCATAAATCAGCTGCAGGAGCTGGATCGACAGATCAGTGACCTTCAGCTGGACGTAGAAAAGGCTTCAAATGACAACTTAGAAACAGACAGTCGACCAAGCTCAGGTCAGTATGTTATTGGCGGTCAGATATAGATTCTGTAGGAGGATTCATATGAATAGAAACTGTAATTACTTGCTAAACGTTTGGAATACTAAATGTACTTTTCATTTCTCAAATTAGTTTACCAGTATATAAGGTGATGTTGCTTTAAAAATCTAAGCTCCAGCATCAGCTGATAGTGTTCTCTGAATAGAAATGTTTTACTGCTGCCTTTTTTTACTGTGTAAGTGGACTTCAAAGGCTTAAGACCCAGAGAGGTAATATTCTGTATAAGGGTATTAGGGTGGGAGGAGATAGTGACAGTAGTAATGTCACTGTACTTCAGATGTCCAGCCTAGTTGTCTGGGAACGTAGGTTCAAATCCCAGTTGATGGAGTTGTCTCAGGAATGGTGACCATGAAACTCCAATCTACTTCACTAATGCCCTTTAGACATGGAAATTTGAAATCTTTACCCAGTCTGACCTACACATGACTCCAAAGCCACAGCAACGTGGTTTGACTCTCAACTGCCTTCTTAAATGCCCTAGCAAGCCAAGCATAATTAGGGATGTTCTGCAAATGCTGGTTTTGGCTGTGATACCTGCACTCCATATAAGTATAAAGAAAAAAGAACATCTGTGAAGGACTTGTTGATTATTTTAAAATTCATTCTAGCAAAATATTTTGCATTATTCGAATATTTATAAACTCTATACATTGGCATTGGTTTTCCCTGAAGAAAATGCACGTTTGTGTGTAACACTTGCACGTTATCGGAAAATCCAACTGATGCAGAATCACTTTGTGCTATGCTTTCCTTACAACAATAGTGACTGTCAATGTCCCACAAACATCAATGAGGAAAAAAAGACCAGTTATTCTGTTTTGGAGTGTTAGCTGGGGGCTCAGGGTAAACTTGCAGGTTGAATCAGTAGTCAGGAAGGCAAATGTTATGTTGGCATTTATTTTGAGAAGACTTGAATATAAAAGCGGGGATGTATTACTGAGGCTTTATAAGGCCCTGGTCAGGCCACATTTGGAGTATTGTGTGCAGTTTTGGGCCTCATATCTCAAGAAAGATGTACTGGCCCTGAAGTGGGTTCAGAGGAGATTCACACAAATGGTCAGGAATGAGAAGCTTAACATACAAGGAATGTTTGCGGACTCTGGGACTGTACCCATTGGAGTTTAGAAAGATAAGGGGGAGTCTAATTGAATCTTAGAGAATACTGATTGGCCTAGACAGAGCGGATGGTGGGAAGATACTTCTATTGGTAAGAGAGACTAGGACCCAAGGGCACAGCCATAGAGTAAAGGGAAGACCTTTTAGAGCGTAGTTAGGGGAAATTTCTTCAGCCAGTGTGGAATTCACTACCACAGAAGGCTATGCAGGCCGGGCCATTGAGTACATTTAAGAATGAAATTGACAGGTTCTTGATTATCATGGGGATCAAGGGTTATAGGGAAAAAGTGGGAGGATGGGGTGGAGGAACTCATCAGCCATAATTGAATGTGGAGCAGACTTGATGGGCCAAAAAGCCTAATCTCTGCTCCTATGTCTTATAGTCTTATGGTCAAAATGTCGGCCTGGAAACCAAGAGACCTCCTTGCTCATTTTCAAGCAATGTCATTTTTTACAACTTCTAGGGGAGCCTCACAGCATCTGATCTAACAGACTGCAATTCTAATGATGGAATCCTCTCGTAGTCTTGCACTAAATTGACTGAATTGCTAGTAAATGTTATGTGCCCAAGTCCTGGAGTGGGGTTCCTTTTCTCCCTTCAGTTTTAATATGGTAGACCACCTTTTTAAAAAGTTTTCTTGAGTTTCCCAATGGCTGAACTGTACATATCGATGTGTTTGCTAATCATCCGAAGTTAGATGTCATGAAGGTCTCACATTTGGCCTTTGGTGTATGTTCATTAACTGTTTTCTGAGAGTTATTATAAAGGGAATTCAGTTGGTGACGGAAAACCTGTGGCAAGGAAAATCTAGTCGGCTTTTTCAGGTCCTGTTCACTGTCATGCAGACAAGGTGACGGGCGTTGATGTCAAATGAGGACATGCAAGGCTTGGTTGTCACTCTTCCACGTTCATAAAGTCAATTGACACTTATTGCCATGGTTCAGAACTGAAGAATAGTCACATGGTTGAAGTATTAATTACTTGTTGTTACCCCATGGAACTATATCCGAACATGTTTCAGTGACTTTAGGAGAATAGGAAATAAGCTGTGGGAGGTTATGGAAATGTTGTAGTAGGTGGAAAAATAACTATGCAGATTTATGTGACGAAAACTATATGATGAAAGCCTATTTTGAATTTATTCAGTTTGCTTTAAAGATTAAAACTCCTTTTGACAAAACAAAATTATTAGAAGTAAATGTATATAGTTTGAAAGTTGCAAGATTTGGGTAAAGCAAAGAAGATATCAATTGGTAAACAAGGAAGCATTTAACAAATATAGAGAGGATGTAGCCTTTTAGATTTTCTTTCTTTGCCATTTTCAGTAATCTTAAATGTTAAACTAAAGTTCAAGCCACATAAGGAGATCATTCCACCAACTATGACAGTGGTGGCTCTTTGCTAGAACAAGGCAAAAATAAACCCATTGTAGTCTTGTCCTCATATCCCTTTACAACTTCTAAGGGAGCCTCATAGCATCTGATCTAACAGACTGCAATTCTAATGATGGAACCCTCTCATAGTCTTGCACTACATTGACTGAATTGCTGGTAAATATTATGTGTCCGAGACCTGGAGTGGGGTTCCTTTTCTCCCTTCCATATCCCATATGTATTTTCCGTCTGCTTCAGTAAATATTTAGAATTCCCTAAAAGATGAAATTGTTTTTGCCTGAATGACCCACTATGACAAAGTTTACTATATAACAACTCGATAGTAAAGCATTTTTCCATCTCCTTTCCTCAATCTCTCAACGACCATTTTAAATTAAAGATCTTTGTCTCTAACTCCCTGACCAGATGATGTTGTCTTTGCCAATTCACCCATCACTCTTTAGAAGTACCATTTAGCCTTCTCTGTTTCAGTGGAAATTGTCCTGACATCTCAAGTCTGAATTACACTTGCAACCCAAAGAAAATCCAGTTGCATGTTTCCAGAGCTGTAGTATGTTCAGCTTTAATGGAAAGAAATTTAAAGGCAGGGACTGTTTTCAAACCATTTTATCTTCTGCTAATATGGTGGCCTGAGAAGTCTCTTGCATGTGCTCATCTACAATTGCTTCAGATTTATTTTTCAAAAATCCTCTATGGATATTGAGTTTAATCCACATGACAGTTTTTGTGTGTCATTGGGTCAATTTAAAACCTAGTGACTTTGACAAATGTTTGTCAGTGACCTTGTATTTTGGAATTGTCAACCTGCTTTCTGTGTTAACAGGTTTTTATGAATTGAGTGATGGGACATCTGGATCACTTTCGAATTCCTCTAATTCTGTTTTCAGTGAATGTCTATCCAGTCACTCTAGCACCTGCTCCTGTGGCCCACCAGATGCATCACTGACCATCACAGATGGACGACCGAAATCAACAGGTAAGAGGCACATCTGAGGAATTTAAGCTGAACTAATGAGAGCAATGTGATTGAACATCTGTCACTGGTTTTATAATCTGATTAGGTACAACAAAAATAGAGTCAATTGTGTCCTTGGCAGTGTAAAAATCTCCTCCTTGTTATATCTTATGCTGATCAGCAGTTCGTTGTCAAGTACTCATTTTGCCAAAAGATTATCACATTGGTTGATGGGCTTTTAGAAAGAAAACCAAAACTCTTGGATGAATCCATTCTTTAGAGATATTATTTGACAAAGATATAAGACCGTAAGACATAGGAGTGGAAGTAAGGCCATTTGGCCCATCGAGGTCACTCCACCATTAAATCATGGCTGATGGGCATTTCAACTTCACATCCCTGCACTCTCCCTGTAGCCCTTGATGCCTGTGATGAATGTGTTTGGGGGAAATATGTTAATTTTTGATTCCCATCAATTAATTGCACATTAAATGCCCAATTGTAGGGCTCTTGTTGTATAACGGTAATGTCCCTACTTCTGAGGCAGGAGGCCTGGGTTCAGCATATCCAAACAGATTGATTAAAATAATTAAATACTGAACTGCCAGCACTTTAAATTAGCAATGGAGATTTACATATCCTCAAAGATCACAAATTGAACATTTGACTGCCAAATAGGGCAAGCGGTTTTGTCTAAGTTGTTCGTTTAAGTCCTGAGTCATTGGGTGAATAAATCAAGGAGAAACTTTCTACTCAAATTGCTGTAACCATTTGTTTGGAACAGTCTGCTTGTTGTTTTGCAGGGGTCAAAGGTAAAAAAAAGTTCCTGTAATTAATGCTATTTCAGAATAAACAAAGATTTGGAATTAAGGAAAATAACTGTGTTTATAATGGAAGCCTATAACCATTAAAAGAACTTGGACTGAATTTAACATTCTGATCGTAGTTCCTGTTGGAAAGACCAGAAGTGATGCAAGTTTATGGGTCAAGGCATCTGCTGAACCTGATCACTCGATGTCTGGCCAATTAGTATGGGTGATGTGGGGTTATTACAAAATTACGCAGTTGGGGTGGCATTAAAGTTGGAAAGCTCACGTCACTTGATAGCCATGCAGGAGTGATTTACAGGGTGACCAGCCAAGCGTTTGAAGGTAGATTTTTTTTTGGCTTTTAATGCAAGCAGTGCACTTTCACAAGGGCGCATTGTGTGACTTTCTCAGGTGCAGGCCTAGTTTGTTTTGGGAATAGCTGCAAATCTCATGGAGAATTAAGCTTGGTTTTCCTCATCCATATGAAATTTTGCAAAGTTGCCAGCCCCCTGAACAATGAATTAAGTACCCCTTTGATGAAGTAGTGCTGACTACCTGGGAATTTGTGCACAGGTTCCTGGTTGAGCTTGGAAGGAACCAGTGGCCTCAGAATTATGCACTGCTGTAACTTTTAAAGTCTGTCATGAGCTTATTGCCGTTGCCCCTCAGGTGAAGGTGAGCCTACATGAGGGTCTATAGCTCTATGATTTTTCTGTGGGAGAAGTGAAGTCACTGGCTCTTAGGCAATGGCAGGTAGGTCAAGTGTTGCAAACACTGGCTTTTAAGGCTTGGCCCTCTGACTGCAGAAGGCAGTCCCTGAGACAGGCCCTGTTCCCACACAACTTGAGCCAGTCCCTTGGTGCTTCAGATTCTGTGGATGAGACTACAATCTTAGGCTAAATGTGACACCAGCTCGGGCATATACCCTTATGGCTTGCCAGGTTTAATTGTGTAAGTTTCTCTAACCAAATGGGGTTTTCATGCACTTAAGAACACATAACAAAATGTGGCAAATTCTAGTTCAAATGACTTAAGTAGGCTTATTAATAGAGTTATTACCCTTCCAGCCATAAATGGGTTAGTTGCCCAAATTGGCAACATTCACTGTCAGCTTTATTACAGGTAGTTTTTCTAGTGTGAGCATGTTGACAGGAAAGTTCCAAGGGAATTAATTGTTCCTGGTTGACAAGTCCGCATCTTGATATTCTGGATTTAGTTCATGTCCCCAGTTGCGGAAAGATCACCCTGATTATCTTTTGATATGTAGTTATGATAAGACAGTGTCTAAATGGAGTGAGAGGCATCCTGCACCAGTTTAGGTGCAGAAATAATGTGCAAAATTCAAGCCTATGTTCTAACTTTAAAATGAATAATCAAAACTCAAATGTCATACAAAATACTGCATATAATTCTGGTCTTCCAGCTATAGGAACGATGTTGTGAAGCTTAAAAGGGTTCAGAAAAGATTTACAAGGATGTTGTCAGGGTTGGAGGGTTTGAGCTACAGGGAGAGGTAGAATTGGCTAGGGCTGTTTTCCCTGGAGCATCAGAGGCAGAGGGGTGACTTTATAGAGGTTTGTAAAATCATGAGGGGCATGGATGGGGTAAATAGACAATGTTTTACCTGCAGGGTGAGGGAGTCCTAAACTAGAGGGCAAAGGTTTAAGGTGAGAGAGGAAACACTTAAAATAGACCTAAGGGGCAATTTTTTCACACAGAGTGGTGCATGGAATGAGCTGCAAGAAGAAGTGGTGAAGGCTGGTGCAATTACAACATTTAAAAAGCACATGGATGGGTATATGAATAGGAAGGCTTTAGAGGAAATGGGTCAAACACTGGCAAATGGGACTAGATTAATATAGGGTATCTGGTCAGCATGGATGTGTTGGACCAAAGGACCTTGTTCCATGCTGTACAGTTCTATGACTCTGTGACTCTATAACAGTACAGAAGGCACATAATACCTTATGACTTTTTTCATAATTTGTAAATGGCTTTTATTTTAAAAAAGATACAAGCTAAAATGCTACTAACTTGCAAACTTCTTTATATCTTCTAATATGGATTGTGCATCACATCTTGGTGGGTTTTCACTGCTAGCTTATTTGCAAAAGAAAAAAAAACCCTGCAAACTGTGTAAGCTCCCATGGATGAAAGGAACCTTGAATCGAGGCCTTTGAATCTGGTACCTAGATGATGATATTTTTATACATGAATTTTTAAGTCATGTAAATATACAGGATAATATCGATCATATAAGAAACTACTTTTCATTATAAAAATGGGTCTAAGCTGAAGTAGTACATCTCACACTGTAATCTAGTAATAAGCTTCGTAGCTCTACAATGTTGTTCAATCTCTGGTTTTTGGTTAGTTTATCAGATGATTCCTTAAATAGTTGAATTGTTTACTACCATTCTCTGTCCAGCCTACCATACGAGCATGGGAAGCTCACTAAGGTACTGAAAGTCACTGGCATCTTGATGTTACTATCAGGAGAAAGAAAATGAATAAAGCAGAGCAAATTATTGAAATAAACTGCAGGAAATATTTTGTCATGTGTTGCAAATAGTTTCCCAGCAGTGAGAGCAGCAGACAAAGGGTCACTGGCCTCAGAATGTTAACTCAGTTTTTGGCTCTCCACAGATGCTGCCAGACCTGCTGAGTTTCTCCAACACTCACTGTTTTTGTTGTAAGATTTCCAGATATGCAGTCATTTGTTTTATTTTAGTGAAAGCAGCAGTACCGCTCTATTATTGATGTATTCAGCATAGGACCTTAATTAGCCATTAAATGTATGAAGCTGTAAGTTGTCTGTTTTTGCTTTTAAGACAATATTTGACTGTGCTTATCAGATTTCTGTTACCTTGATCCAATGCAAGTATTTTTTTAAATGGCGGAATCAATCCAGCATCTCCAATATGTATGAGTTGAAGTGGTTGCTTCTTAGCAAGAAATGGAACACCAGCTTCTTGATAGATTCTTCACTGCCAGCCTGTTTAAAAAAAATGCAAAATCTGTAAGCTCCCAAAATTCCAAGAAATCAAATACTGTTGAGTGCATTTGCTGGATTAAATAGGAATAGAATTCTGACTGCTATTTTCTTATTCACAGAGGATTTCTTTGGCTGGAGGGACCATGGAGCGGGCCTGCTTGACTGTCAGTACCCGGGTATTGTTCGCCGCTCCTTCTCCGCGCCATATTCTAGCTCAGTTGACGTTGCTGCTGACATCCATCCCAAGTATCAATGTGACTTGATTTCCAAGAACGGTAGTGATGTGTATCGATATCCCAGTCCTCTACATGCAGTTGCAGTCCAGAGTCCAATGTTTTTTCATCCTACAGCTGGAAGTGTTAAAGAGGAGGAGAAGCCCCAGTATGACATAGCTGACCTGTCAGTGGGACCTCAGTTGGAGACTGTAAACATTGAGCCTGCTGTTCCAGCCTCTCAGAACAGTTCCTGCCCAGCTGTACACCCTTCAGCAACTAAAAGACTTGATAATTATATATTTGGTCTTATTCAGAGGAAAGTCCAGCTAGTCAGGCCAAATAAGCCGAGGACGAGCCTGAATACAGATCCGCTAAAGGGAATCTTGAAGCAAGGTAGTATCTGTGTCAGACAAATTGCTTGTATCGCACCATGTACTAATGAACTGAAAGTGTTCAGAAATGTCTCTACAAATCCTACCGTATCCAACACTTCAGAAAACAGTGTAACGTCACCACAGAAGCAACTTCTGAACAATGACAATGCACAAGACAACAAAAATACGCAATTATGCAAAATTGAATCAACAAACAATCGAATAACTTTTAATCAGGATAGTATTAATGAATTTCAGACTAGTAGCCTCTCAAAGAAGAGGACTAATGTGGCAAATGGACTACCAAAATGCACTGTGCCTATAGATTGTCAAGAAGGAAATAGTGAAGGTGACTCTTGCACACCAAAAGATAATTCATATCAGTGTGTGATAGTACATGAGGAGATCAGTGTCGTACAACCTTCTAAAGTGGTGTCTCCTAAAAAACTAACAAGGCCGCCTCCAATGTCTCCCACTATGGAAGAGAAGCCATCACTAGATGTCAGGAGTGAAGGGTCCTCTGTGCAGAGTTTAGAGGATGGTGGGCAGTTAGTGAATGCCCAGTTCATTCCAGCACAGCAGCAAGTGGTAAAACCCCGTAAAGGTACTAAAAATATAAAGATTGTCAAAGTTAAGAATACTACTGTGAAATCCAGAGCAAACTGTGACGTAGCTCCTGAAACAAATGCTCAAGCCTTAAAACAAAAACCCAAAGCTGTTGCAAAAAAATGCCATTTTTCCAACGATGTAGTCCATGTAAAGCGAAATGTAAGGAGGCCGACTTCCAGAGCAAAGAATGGAGTTTATACACTATCTGAGAACAGCATCCTGGGTAGACAGGCTGGGGCTAGGACTGCTAAATGTAGCAGGCAAGGAAGGGAAGTTGTTCTGGTCAAATCCAGATACAAACAAAGGGTTGATTACCGAAAGTGGAGACCCCCTGTTGAAGTTTCTCATGAAGAAGCGATGAGACGATTTAGAAGACGCAGTAGGAGAGAAGCACTCTGTCATATGCCTGGTGTGTATACAAAGACCAATTTGCCAAATAATGGTGTTTGTGCCCTCAGAGGAAGTGATTCAGAATACTCTGCTGAGTGTGAATCATTATTCCACTCCACCGTCGCAGATACTAGTGAGGATGAGCAGAGCAATTACACCACCAATTGCTTTGGAGACAGTGAATCGAGTTTGAGTGAGGTGGACTTTGTAGGGGAAACAACTAGTTCTAGTGACTCTGATGAGAGTGGTGCCGTCGTCTGGCCTCAGTTTAGCCAGTCTCATCCTGCGCAAGTATCTACTTCTAAGTCAAAGAAGCCTCCGCCAAAGGCTTTTGTTAAAATCAAAGCATCACACAACCTAAAGAAGAAAATTCTCCGTTTCAGATCTGGATCTCTCAAGTTAATGACAACTGTTTAAAAGAATGTCTGATATTTGTTGTATTAAAAAATGAAGGTGATATTGGTTCTTATTTTGATTTGTAAATTGTAAGATGGGTATTTTAAAAGTTTTTTTTCTGTCAGAATTAAGCATGTAAGAAGTTTTTAAACTATCAGTATTTTATGTGCATGATTATTTGTTTCAATATTGGCACCGTATTGTACACTGCTAACTGTATATAGTACTTGTATATTGATACAATTTGTTTAATGCAATAATAAATTGTCTACCTTAAATCTTTAAAATGTTTTGAAATTTGGCTTTAATTTTTATCTTCACCTGATGGCCCTCGTGTGTTGTAGCTTGCAATCAGGGAGAAATGAAAATGCAAGAGAGTGATGTAGTTTATTAAAGCATGTCAGAAACTGTGTTTAAATTATGAATAATGTCTATAAGATAGATAAATAATTCTCACATTGGCTAATGCATGGCAGAGCAGAAAATTCATTATTGCTCTCATTGGTACCAATGTATCATGGTTGTAATTAATGTAATCAGCAGAAAGAAATCACACAGAAACAGGAAATTTCACCCTACAAATTTCTGTGGATCTTTCTCCCTGAATAAGTCACCCAATTTGTTCCAATGTCATGCTATGGAATGACAGGATATCGCAATGATGATAAAAGAACTACATTTATTCCCTCATGTGTACAAGGCAGTAGATAGAGTCATACAGCACAGAAACAGACCCTTCTCATCTTCTCAAACCAGATGTCACAATCTGACCTAGCCGTATTTGGCCTATATCCTTCTAAATTCTTCCTATTCATACATCTATCCAGATGTCTTTTAAATATTGTAATTGTACTCGCCTCCATGGAAAATATAGCAAACAAATAAATGTGTCCGAGTTTCACTTTAAAAACAAGTGTCTGTTGTTAAGTTGACTATTAAATATGGAGTTGAAATCTAAAATGTTCTCTTGTTCGAGATAATCTAAGCCCAAGTACAACAGAGATCCAATTAACTTGAAAGTTCCAGTGTATGAGAGTCAAGTAGAATCAACTGAGTTTCCTGTTCTTGATCAATATCTGGTTTGTTCCACTGATTGTAAAGCCAGTCATCAATTAATGGGGGGGATTATCACACTGAAGACATGAACAAAATTTGAGTGAGATAATGAAGGCAGTTGCTGTCCAAAGATGAATAAGTGTATATTTTTAGGAGGAAAGGGAAAGACTATAATATTTTTAAAAATTTTGAATTAAAATCAGCCTCTTTGCTATTTACTCACCTCATCCAACACCTGATCCAACTTTACTGACTTGTCCACTACTCAACTCATTCTCATATCCATCTAACCCACCTACCGAATTGACTTACTTTTCCACTTACTTCACTCACCTTCTCATGCTGTCACTCCACCCATTCCTGCATTCATTGACTCACTTACTAATACTGAACTGGGCCTTTGAACAGACAGTGACCAGTGCAATAAAAAGGGGTTGCCTCCCTTTTCCCCCTCGATCCCCTCAACTCCACTTTGCTTTGACAGAGTTCTCTACAGAGCACTACACCCCACATTTGTGGAAATATACAGGCTTGGAAGGTTGTAGAAGAAATGCAGAGCACCAATGAGTTGGGGACTTTTTATGTGGAGTGGCAATCCGATAATGATTGCCCCTCCTCAGAAAATTTAGATTAATGTCTCATGAAGTTAAGTAAAGCAGGCACAGAAATAGGCCAAATGCTGGCAGAATAACTTTGATCTAGAGCTTTGATCTCAATTCCATTTTCCTGCCTGATTTCTGCATATTTTGATTTCCTCATGCCCAACATGTTTGATGATCTTTCCTACTGTGTAAGGGAACAAGATTTAGCTCAATTTTCGACAAACGTACGGGCTATGGAATTTTTTTAATGCCATTTACATTTTTATATCTTGCTTTTTGATTCTGGTCATTTTATCACTGATCGCATTAAGTTCCTCACACAAGGCCTCTGTGATCCCACCTGAGGTGAGGTGGAATAGTAGGTATGAAGACCAGGAATTTAAATCAGGTGGTTATCATTTTAGTGGGAATAGCAACTTGAAAGCAGGGGACAAACAGCAGCTGAGGCCAAATGTTATTATATCACTTTAACTTCAGTTTTCTGTTCCTCTGTGTGCTCCATGAAATGCTGCTTGAAACTATTTCCCTATTATTCATGTAAAAATGCAGGCAGTGGGGCCAGTGGAGTGGAAGTTGAGTCCCTTCGTGTTTTCACTATGTCTGTTATCAATAATTTCTGGGTCTATCAATTGGAAGGTAGTGATAGCCATTAGGTACTGGCTATAGTGACTTAATATTGCATCCAAATTTATCTCTTGTTTCTTTCATATCATCTCTTGCTGATGCTCATCCTGTCTACAAGACAAGTTGCTATTCTGATTAAAATGATAACTACCCAACTTAAATTTCTAGTCTTCATATCTACTAATTGGTCATGTCTCCTCAAAGACTATTCCTCTTCTTTTCAAATCTACCACCATCCTTTCTCATAGAAATACATTTGAACCCTCAGTTCTTGCAAACTACAATTTAACTTTAAGCTCCATTTCCATTCCAATGTCCTTGAATATATCGGCACTTCCTCAGTTAATACTTATGATATACACAAGACCAAGTTTGAATGATTCGGTCTTGCTTCTAGCCTTGCCAAAGTACTTTACACAGTAACAAACTAATTCTCTGTGATTGTGACCATGTTGCACTCTCGCACTTTATTTTTAACCTGTGTGCAGATGTTGACATCGCCTCCTTCAAGTCTCCTTCTTTGTTGTCCACCTAAGTTGGCTGCCTTCACCTTGCTTCAATTCTTATCCTACCAAGTTGTAATCAGGGAATATTTTGCAATGGCTTCCCTTTCCTCAGCACACTATTTCCTGTGGAGTTTCGCAAGAATCTAATGTTGGCCATCTCCTACATGTCATCAACATGCATGGCTTTTTCATAAAAAGAGAGGATCATGTAGGATCAGGTTCTGCATGTATACCGACAACATCTTGTTCTACTTCCAGTGCCTCCTTCAAGAAATTTTTATGAGACATTTTGTGGAAAAGTGAAACCAGTCAACAAAATATGTGAATTTTGGGTAAGAATCATGGATTTTGCAAATCTTGAAATTGCCAACAACAATTAAGCAATGGTTTTAGGGAAGTGTTTGAGATGAAATTGGATTGAAATAGATTTGTGGCTAAAATGTTTGCAATAAGAGAAAATATTTTAACAATATCAAAAATAGGCACAGCAACATTTATATAGAAACTTTTGTGTTTTTTATTTTAAACACACTGTATAGAATCCAGCTCAAACACTTTGGGTTGAATCTTCCAGGTTTTTGGCTAAGTGCGAGTTTCGTTGAGTTTGGGCGAGTGATTCCTGCGGCAATGCTGCACAGATTTCCTCTCTGTATCCTACCAAACTCTCTGCATTAATTGGCATTGCAGCCTTTGTGACATCTCTCATGTCCCATTTCTGTTCTATGTTACCATGTACCATTTCCAGAGCAAATCCCCAGAACTGGTCAGCATCACTGGGGCCTGCCCCATCTTCAAAGGGCCACTGGGTGCCTGGACAAGCAGAGCTGCCCTGCATGATTCCTGACATTTGCCCTGGACTTGGCACATAGGGTGAATGCCTGCTTTGCGGGCATGGTCCTGGTGCACCTATTACAAAGAGAGGTGCACAGACAGGACAATCCTCCTAGTCCTCACATACCACCCCACCAACCTTCAGATACAACACATCATCCTCCAACACTTCCGCCATCTACAATCCGACCCCACCACCAAAGATAGTTTTCCATCCCCGCCCTTGTCTGCCTTCCAGGGGGACCACTGTCTCTGGGACTCCCTTGTCCACTCCACACTCCCCTCGAACCCCACCACACCCGGCACCTTCCCCTGCAACCATAGGAAGTGCTACACTTGCCCCACACCTCCTCCCTCACCCCCATCCCAGGCCCCAAGATGACTTTCCACATCAAGCAGATGTTCGCCTGCACACCTGCCAATGTGGTATACTGTATCCGCTGTACCTGTTGTGGCTTCTTCTACATTGGGGAAACCAAGCGGAGGCTTGGGGACCGATTTGCAGAACACCTACGCTTTTTTCGCAATAAACAACTGCACCTCCCAGTCGCGAACCATTTTAACTCCCCCTCCCATTCCGTTGACAACATGTCCATCCTGGGCCTCCTACAGTGCCATAATGATGCCACCCGAAGGTTGCAGGAACAGCAACTCATATTCCGCTTGGGCACCCTGCAGCCCAATGGTATCAATGTGGATTTCACAAGCTTCAAATTCTCCCATTCCCCCCACTGCATCCCAAAACTAGCCCAGTTCATCCCCGCCTCCCTAACCTGTTCTTCCTCTCACTTATCCCCTCCTCCTACCTCAAGCTGCACCTCCATTTCCTACCTACTAACCTCATCCCACCCCCTTGATCTGTCCATCCTCCCTGGACTGACCTATCCCCTCCCCACCTCCTCACCTATACTCTCCTCTCCACCTATCTTCTCCTCTGTCCATCTTCGGTCCTCCTCCCCCTCTCTCCCTATTTATTTCAGAACCCTCTCCTCATCCCCCTCTCTGATGAGGGGTCTAGGCCCGAAACGTCAGCTTTTGTGCTCCTAAGATGCTGCTTGGCCTGCTGTGTTCATCCAGCCCCACACTTTGTTATCTCGGGTTCTCCAGCTTCAGCAGTTCCCATTATCTCTGCACTGACAGGACTCCCTCTTCTCCCAGGACATGCAATAGAGACAATGACCCTAGACCATGTCAGCCTAGTGCAAGGTTGCCACCTTGGAGAAAATGGAGAAAGGAGTCTCAGCCATCCTGGAGGAATGCCCAGCACTGCAGCCAAAGGTCAATGTTCTTCTCTGCTTTGCCAGTGTATGCACCAGTATCTTCTCTCCAATTAAAGAGCATTACATTAGCATTTTTCCAATTCACTGGAGACTTTCCATGTCAAGGGAATTTTGGAATATTATAACCAATTGATGTCACTCTGATGCCACTTCCTTTGAGACCCTAGAAAGTCAACAATCAGGCTCTGGGAATTGTCTGCTTTTGATCCCAATAGTTTGTTCAGTACTTTTTCCTGAGTCATGGTTGTTTTAAGTACCTCCTTTTCTATAACCTCTGCATTAACTGTTACTATTGGGATGACACCAGTGTACTCACCAATGAAAACTGAAGCAAAATATTGATTTTTCCCTCACTCACCCTCACCCAGCCCAGTTCCTGATTCAGTAACCCTGCATAGTGTCTGCACTGCCTAAGCCAGACAGTGATGCCCACATCCCACAAATGCATAGAAAAAAAATTGCCAGCGCAGTGCAAGGTGTACCATTGAAGTGACATATAAGTGGACTAGAGATGTGCATGAGGGTTCCTAGAAATTAGTACATGTTGAATGCCTGTGTCTGTGCATGTGGGGTGCATTGGCTAGTGCCCATGGAACACTCAAGATGTTGGTATCCAGTGTCTAACATGGAGGTCTTTTGGAGTAAGTGCCAAGTTGAAGATGCCAAGACCCTCTTTGTTCTCCACATCGAGTATTCCCAATGGTTAGTTTGTCTAGTGATTTTGGTAAGCTTGCAACCCATTGTGAATTGGCTGTTAACAAGCAATAATTGGAAATTGCTGCTACCTAGTGCAAATTTCACTGCACTGCTTGAGAAAGACAAATAAAATGCAGCAAGATAATCTTGATGTTGAGATGGTAACATCCCATCCAATTCTATCACTCATCCCACCACAGCTCATGTCACTCACAGTCTGATAAAATTCTACACTTTACTGTGAAGACATCATCAGTGAAGCAGTTTTTTGTAGAACTTGTTGCAGATAGATATAAAACTCAGATTCAAGAATTTCAAAATGTCCTAATATTTTAACATTACATTTTTATTCTATATTAGATAAAATATTTTTGTGATCAGTTTCACGACATGGTTTATACACTTTGGGTAAAGTCGACAGGGTCAAAAAGCAGGGATGGTAACATCATTGCTTTTGAATTGGTAAAGCTTTTAAACTAAGTGATTATGATGCTACAAGCATAATTAGTTGATTAGTGTCAAAAACTCTGAAAGTACTTATGTCATATAATCTATTGCTTATAACAAGTATTTTTCAATACTCCTAGTGGTGATTGGAGCAGTACAATGCTCTACTGATGTGGAAGTGCCAGCTTTTTATGCTATGTATTCTGATTTCAGACACTTAACCACCTACTGAGGATGTTAAAATTTTCTGAATTAGCAGCAAAAGACTGTCATTCTTAACCAGGAGGATATCACAACTATGAGCACTTCTATCCTTACATCATGTTGTTACTTAATAATATTCTGTAACTGAGAAATACTAATGAATAGGAACCTTGACTGATTTAGTAACTCACTTGACCATGGTCATTCTTGAAGCAATTTTAAAGCCCATATGACTGACCTTCGTGATTTAGCATGGACCAAAATTGTTTCCAGAATTCCCTCCCTTGTATGGTTCAACACTATGCTATGCCATATTCAATGCAATATATTAACCTATGAATTATTAAGGAGCAGGAAATCTTAACAATAAATTTCATTTGCGTGTGCTTTCAAAATACAGAGTTGACATTTTTTCTCCATTCTGAAAAGAATCATGGTGAGAATGTTGTCCATCGTAATTATTTAAAAATGTCAGAGACAATTGGTTAAGTATTATCTGATTGTTTAGTTTAGCACCCAAATTACTGACTGCAAATTTAGGTGTACACTTTTTTTTATTTACCACAAATGTTCATCAATTATATGTTTGCTAGACTAAGCGCAGAAGGTAGATCTCATTATCTCTCACAATAATAGGGAAATAGATTGGTGTTAGTTGACTGATCTAAAAGCAGTTCAGAGAACGTTTTAAGAGAATTTGTGAGGAGCGTCAGCAGAAGGATGACCTGAAAGGTCAATTATGCGGTCAGCTTGTGGCCAGGTGGACAAACTTAATACCTGAACAACTGCTCTAAAGCAGCACTAAGCTGTTGCCTGTTCCCTAAAGGAAGATGATGTCAGGGGATTTGATTAGCAAAGATCTACAGTAAAAACATTGTACAGATTACTATCAACATGCCTGTGGGACTGGGATTAGACGTGATTGGTTTACAGCTAATGAACCTGCTTCCTGTCAGATGACTATTAAATAATTACTTACTGTGAAATTGTGTGCAGCTTGTGAGCCTCTGAAAGCTAGAAATGGATTTTTTAATCATTAGAAAACGCTATTTCAGAACATTATGTTGTCTATTCCCCTACATGTCTGGCCATAAAGTTCAAGAAGATATTTCTGCATTGCTCTGCCAGGTTTACAAACACTTATTTGACGAAATACATTTTTGCTGAAGTCATTAAACTGATAACAAATCAAACAATGTTTCACGACTTCACAGGCTCCTTCCATACACTGTGTAAATAATTTCTTCATCCATAATTTTCTCTAATTGAGTGAAGACAGTGTAGAAGACAATTAGCTGTCAAACTATTGTTGGATTGTTGTTACTAAACTAGTAATCCAAAAACTTTAATTAATAATCTAGAAATGTAATTCCTCAGCATTCTTTGGCAATGTTTAAATATCATATCAATTATTTAAAGGAATCTGGATTGTTTTTTTTGTTGACCATGAGACATCAAATAGCTGCCTTTTATGGAAGAAAACTTAGCATCCTTAACTTGCCTGGCCTCCACATGGCCCCAGACCTACTAACTGCCTTCTGAACTGGACTAGCTAGCCGGAGATAATGGGAACTGCAGATGCTGGAGAATTCCAAGATAATAAAATGTGAGGCTGGATGAACACAGCAGGCCAAGCAGCATCTCAGGAGCACAATGATGGGTCTAGGCCCGAAACATCAGCTTTTGTGCTCCTGAGATGCTGCTTGGCCTGCTGTGTTCATCCAGCCTCACATTTTATTATCTTGGACTAGCTAGCACTCAGTTGTATCAAATTAGCACAAAAAAGACAATGATTATGCATCAAATATAGCCAAATCCTCCTCACTTGCCCAAAATTGAGAAGAATGAACCAGAAAATGGTTGACACCTCCTTTGTTAAGTTGAAACTGGCACAATGTATTCTTTCAATTAAAAATCTGCCAGGGCTCTGTATATTAATGTGTGTAGCTTCCAATACACTTAGGTGTATCACACTGCAAACCCAACTGATAGTCTGAAATTGGTGTCAGCATAGCCTTAGCACATGCAGATTTATTACTTTGACATTCGGACTCATCCTGCTTGGTCTAAAGTTAACCAAAACTTGACAGTTAACTGTTTGTCGTCATCTGACTGGTTTATTCTCCATGGCAATGCCTCTACCAATTAGAATCCATCTGTCAACGAATTAGCACTCTTTTTTCATACAATTTACAATTGTTGTTTCTTTTATATTAGCATTTTTCCAAATGTCCTGTTGAGTACCAGTTGAAAAGCCTCAACAAAAATTATATTTTTTCAGCACACTAAAGCGCTGAGGTGTCAAATAGCTACCCACACACTACCATTGCTTGGAACTATATTTCTCCTCCTTCAGGTTAAAATCCTGAACTCAGTCTCTACAGTGAGTGTATTTTCATTCAGGAAAGTAGCTCACCATCACCTTCAGTAGAACAATTTCATGGATGGACAATAAATGTCATCTTGTCTGCAATGCATACAGAATAAATAAAAAGTATAATGTAGAAATGGAGAAGAAGGTTCCAGTTTGATCCATAATAAAGTGATCTGAATTTCACTGGTATTTGGGATACTACCATTAGGCAAAATGCCCCACGACAGGGAGAGAATAATCCGAAGGATTACTGTTCAGCAATATATTTTGAGAGGTGTGAAATTGTGAATAGTGAATGCTGAGCTAGAGCCTGATCAAAGTTGCCTGTGACTTTACTCCTGTTCAAGCAACTTGCTGACATTTAATTCCATTGTTCAAACACAGAGCAAAGGGACACCTAGGGACACCTCACCAATTTACCCCCATCCGCACAACATCAAATAGCTTTACCAACTCCATCCATCTCAGGCCACTCTTGCCCTTATCTTATTCCAGGAGAACAGGAGTTGGAACAGGAGAACAAAGAAGGGTTGTGGGATAATTGTCATATGCCCGTTCACATCCTTCCCCCCACCACCATGAGAGTGTAGGGATGAGATGTGGCAGCAAAAAAAGGAGGTTTCTTCCTATTCCCCTATGGAATACTCAGTTGGATTACTAATTCCTGTGGAATTGTGCCTATCAAGAGTCAGTGCTTTTATAATCTGAATGAAGAAAAAGATCTCTGCACTTTGTACCTCCAGAATAAAGCACTCCTGAGGCTTTGTACTTATTTGGCAGCTACAGTTCCCAGTCATTTCAAGAAAAGATGAAGAATTTTTCATAAATATATGCAGGATAATTTACACTAAAGGAACCTGTCTTTAGTGGTGCAGATATAATTTAATTCTTTATGGCCATAACAACATTTCTGATGTTTTGATTCCAATTTCTTTGATGGAATAACACCAAGTAGAGGTCAATACGAGGGTTGTGTATATCCCCTGATTTTAAGGATGGGTTATCGGTAATTATTTTAAATGTGTCATGACATTACATAACAGATTTTGTGGAAGCCTTATCAAAATTGCGTGTGGATAGCTTAAAGCTTTTATTTTAAAGTGACTAGACAGAAAGCTGAATAAATGCAGTGTAATGGAGAACAGGGCTGTCTTTTTTTCTCAGGACCTGTAGAAGAGGCCATAGCACCAGACACTCCTCGCCTGATCTGTAGTTACTAACCAGGTTAGTGCTGGTTCAATGCTCTAAAGGAATGCCCAGCAATGCAGGAAGAAAATTAATGACCTTCTGAGCCCCACAGGGGTCAGTGGAATTTGGGTCATCTGTTGCATCTGTTACTTCACACTCACTCTAATTCTTCTCCTGTACCCATCTCCTACCCGGGCTAATGGTGTATTATTTTCACTACTATGTGCAGCATCCTCTCTCAATGGCTCTTACCCACTTCATCCCCTCATTCTACTAACACTTCCTGATCTGTGCAGGTGCTATTCACTCACTTTTGGGACACCTCACCGACTTTCCCCCACCCACACCACATCTAATAACTTTACCAACCACTTCCATCTCAGTCCACCCCTGTCCTTATCTCATTCCAAGAGGAAATGAGTCACAATTGGAATGAGAGGGCAAAGGCGGGTTGTGGTCGATTGTTATTTGTCTGTTCAAGTGCCCCTTCCTCCCCTACCCCCCCTACAATGAGAGTGTAGGGATGGGCATGGGGTAGCTAAGAACAGGAAGTTTCATCCACTTCAAGCTTCCTGAGGAAACAGCATGATTTTAATGATATTGACAGAGTGCATGTACCTACGTTTAGAGGGCTCTCAAAACATCATATTTTGTTTTATCTTCATTCTCTTCAGTTCATCACCAGGTAAAGGAGATCTTCTTGGAGAACATAGTGACATTGCATTTCCATCGAGGTATACGTGCAGGGAAAGGCATGAAAATTTTACATTCTCTTTTACCATCTCTCTGTTTGGATGTAAATATTGGTGCTACTCTGTAATACACAGGTTTTTTTTTATTTTTGGATGTGCGTAGCCACTGCACCCACAGCAAATTTCCATCAGGGCAATAAAAATAAGATATTATTTTAAGATATTTATAAGATTATTATAAGATTTTATTTTGATTAATTATTTCATTTTTAGAATGGTTCCCAAGAGTTAGAAGATAGTAAGTACAATCTTGCCTTTTTTTAAAAAAAGGGAGGGAGATAGAAAACAAGAAACTAAAGAAATGTTAGCCTTATATAAAGCAGTAGGCAAAATACCAGAGTCAATTCATTGGTAAATCATAATAGAAGATTGAGAAAATCTGAATGTGAGTGAGCAGAGCAAGGAAATATGGAGGCAAAGAATATGGGTGAATCCTAGATTCATCCTAGATTTGCATCAGTATTCACCCAGGAAAAGGAGATGGAGGATACTGAGATTTGTGTGGAGCGTGCTAATATGATAGGGCATTTTGAGATCAAGAAAGTGGAGCCCTTGAAGAACATTAAGGTGGATAAGTCTCCACTATGTGGAGTCATTAAGTGGCAAAAGAGGAGATTGCTGAGGGCCTTGATCAAGATCTTTGTATCCTGGCCAGCCAGTGGAGAGGTCCCAGAGGACTGGCGAGTAGTTAATGTTGTTCCTCTGTTCAATCAGGGAAATAGGGATAACCTAGGAAAGTACAGATCAGTGAGTCTCATGTTGGTTGGAACTGGGGAGCTATTGGAGAGAATTCTGAGGGATAGGATGTGGAAAAGCATGGCCAAATTAAGGACAGTCAGAATGGCTTATGCAGGTCATGTCTTACTAATTGAATAATGTCCTACTTGATTGAATTTTTTGCGGAGGTGATGAAGGTGATAGATGAGAGTAGAGCAGTAGTTGTTATTTACATGGATTTGAGTAAGGCTTTTGACAAGGTACCCCCAGTGGTAGGCTCATCCAGAAGATTTAGGTGCATGGGATCCTCGGTGACTTGGCCTCGTGGAATCAGGGTTGGCTTCCCAGAAGGTATTGTTGGAAAGATGTTTTTCAGGCTGGTGGTCTATGACTAGTGGTTTTCTGCAGGGATCCAAAATGGGACTAGTTCAGATTGTGATATACATAAATGACTTAGATGAAAATGTAGATGAGTGGGTTAGTAAGTTTGCAGGCGATACAAAGATCGGTGGAGATGTGGATGGTGTAGAAGTTTGTCAAAGGATACAGTGGCATATAGGTCAGTTGCAGATATAGGCAGAAAAATGGCAGATGGAGTTTAATCTGGATAAGTGTGAGGTGCTGCACTTTGGGAGATCAAATGTTAAGGAAAACTATACAGTTAATAGCAGAACGTGAACAGCATTGAAGTACAGAAGGATCAATGGGGTTCAAGCCCATAGCTCACTGAAAGTAGTGATGCAAGTAGATAAGGTGGTAAAGAAGGCACATGGCATACTCACATTTATTGAGCAATTGAGTACAGGAGCCAGGCTGTCATGCTGCAGTCTTATAAGAATTTGTTTAGGCCGCATTTAGAGTATTGTGTTCAATTCTGGGTGCCACATTATAGGAAGGATATGGAGGCTTTGGAGAAGGTGTAAAAGAGTTTTGCTAGGATGCTTTTCAGAGGCAATGGGAACTGCAGATGCTGGAGAATCCAAGATAACAAGGTGTGGAGCTGGATGAACACAGCAGGCCAAGCAGCATCTCAGGAGCACAAAAGCTGACATTTCGGGCCTAGACCCTTCATCAGAAAAGGTTTTGGGTCTAGGCCCTAAACGTCAGCTTTTGTGCTCCTGAGATGCTGCTTGGCCTGCTGTGTTCATCCAGCTCCACATTTTGTTATCTTTGCTAGGATGCTGCCTGGATTAGAGAGTGTGAGCTATAAGGAGAGGCTAGAAAAACCAGGTTGTTTTCTCATGAGTGAAGCAGGCTGAGGTGAAACTTGATAGAATTCTATAAAATTATGAGATGCATAGGTAGGGTTGACAGTCAGAATCTTTTTGCCAGAGTTGAAATGTCTAATACTACAGGACATGCGTTTAAGGTTAGAGAGGGATGGTTCAAAGAAGAAAGTCTTCTACACAAAGAGAGATAGGAGTCTTGAGCACACTGCCAGGTGTGGTACTGGAGGCAGGTACAATAGTGACATTTCAGGGACTATTGATTAGGCACATGAATATTGCAAGGAATGGAAGGATATGGACCAATGACAGGCAGGAGGATTAATTTCATGTGGTGTCATTTTCGCACATCATTCTATGCTGTACGGTTCTACAACCTCTGTTCTAAATACTTGCATGCATAAATCACAAAAAAATGCAGCTACAGCGAACTATTAAGAAAGCCAATTATTTGTTTGTTATTCTTATGAATGAATTGGATGATTAGGAGTAATATAGTCATATGACATTCATGCGGATCATTGGTGAGGCTGTTCTTGGAGTATTGTATGTAGTTTTGGTTTTGTTAAATAAGGAGAGACACATTTGCCCCAGGGAGCTGTGAATATGCACTTGTTTGATATATTCATGATTGTGATCAATAGGGTTTGATGCGAATTAAAGGATATGGAAATAGTGTAGCAAAGGCAATTGTGATGGAGGATCACTTTGATTTTGATGAATGTGAAACAGGCCGAAAGGCCAAAGGGCTTAGTCCAGCAACCAAAACTTATGTTCTACTGTCATGCACAACTTTGAAAAAATGCAAAATGAAATCTGTGTCAATTCTTGAATATTTTACAGGGGCTTTCATGGCTAAGACATCTTGTTTATCAGTGTCTTGTACATTTGTATAGTTCAGTGGAATTTTGAAGAACAGCCATACCAATGTGAAATGTTAATTCTGTTTCGCTCTCCTCAGATGCTGCCAGACCTGCTGAGTTTCTCCAGCATTCTTTGTTTGTTTCAGATTTCCAGCATCTACAGTATTTTATCTTTATATAAATGAAAAAAAAATTTTTCTTCTACTCTAAATGCCTTGGTAAGTCTTAATTGCTGGCATTGCAAACTAATTTTTATAAGCCTGGAGTTTGATTTCTTCAGATTTTAATTATTATTTGAGATTTAGAAAAATCTAAAAAAAGTTTTTAATTTTTATTTCTGTCTTTTTCATTTCTCACTTATCCCAGTCTTTCTTTAGCTCTCTTAATTTCACTTTCTGTCTCAGGTTTGACATTGAAATTAATATTTTAACTAACAATTTCCATTTCAGACACTGCACTGCACATTAGTCTGTTGGTTAAGAAGATAGATAATGTTTTTATTTTGTTCACACTTGTTCCAGATCATTTTGGTTCTCTCACACACAGTAAGCGCCAGTATAAAACCCCTTTGAAAGTGTTTGAGCAAGAGCAACAAAAATCTGGCCCACGGTTACATATTTATGATTCTTCTCAACTAACCCATCTTCATGGACCGCATAGAATCATTGAATTATAGAATCCCTACACTGTGGAAGCAGGCTATTCAGCCCATCGAGTCACACTGACCCCCCCGAAGAACACCTGCATAAGTTACTCATATGGATATGAATCTATAGATAACCATGGACAGTTTAGAAAATGTGTCACTTGTGTGCTTTCTGATTAATTGATGATATCAGTAGTGGACCAAAAATTCTTTTGCAAAGAGGTGTAAACAGGTATTTTACTGGTTAAATACTGAACAAATTGAGAGGATTGGAGAAAGATCTTATTTTAGGAAAGCAAGTTGCCTCAGGTTGATTACTCTTTTTGATTTTGATAGTCTTACAATTTATGCCAATATAATTTCAATGTATTCCCAAAATTTTAAGAAGGAAATTTTAAGTGTTTTAGGGATATTGTAGCCATGCAGTTAAAGCTAATGTGCACAAAATGGCACCTAAAGTTATGTGCTCATAAAGTTATAGAGAGTCATAGAGTCACACAACATAGAAACAGGCTCTTCAGTCCACCATGTCTGTATCACAAACACCAAACTACATTACTTCCATTTACCCGTACTTGGTCCGTAGCCTACCATGCCCTGGTATTTTAAATACTCATCCAAATGCTTCTTTAATGTTGTGACAGTACCTGTCTCCATCACCTTCCCAGATCACCCCCATATATCTACCACCCTCTGGGTTAAATTTTTTTTCTTAGATCTTCCCTAAACATTTGTTCCTCACCTTACACTTACGCCCTCTGGTCTTAGACATTTCTGCCATTGGGAAGAGATTTTCATGATCTAATCTGTCTAGTCCTCTCATAATTTTGGATTCCCTCTACGTCATCTGCTTGAAGGAAGCCTATCCAGTGTCTCCTCATTACAGAGAATTTTCATCCCAGGTAACACTCTGAAGAATCTCGTCTGCACCCTCTTTAGTTCAATCATGTACTTCTAATAGTGCAGTGACCGGAACTGCACACAGTATTCCATTGTGTCCTAACCAATGCTTTATAAAGTTGTAACAAGACATCCCTGCTGCTCTACTTGTGTCCCAGCTAATGAAGCCAAGTATCCCATATGTCTTCTTCTACCTGTGCTGACACCTTCAGGGATCTGTGTACAAAAAGGTCCCTTTGTTCCTCAGTACTCCCTGAGGACCTGCCATGCATTATGTACAGCCTTCTTTCATTAGAGGTCTCAAAATGCATCACATTACACTTAAATTAAATTTGATTAAATTCTATTTGCGAGTGCTCTGCCCAATTTACCTGTGGATCAATTTCAGACTGTAGCCTAAGACCATCCTCCTCACTATCGACAACACCAGCACTTCTCATGCCATCTGTAAACTTACTGATTATACTTTTTACATTTAACCACAAGTTCTTAATGTACATAACAAACAGCAAAGGTCCCTGTGATACACTACTCACCACAGGCTTCTAATGACAAAATAAACCTTTCCACCATCATTGTTTGCCTCCTGTTTGTAAGCCAATTTTTTGGATCCTGTTTGTCAACTTGACTTGGATCTCATGGGCTCTTACTTTTTTGACCAGCCTTCCATGTGGGATCTTATCAAAGACCTTACTGATGCCCATGCAAACCATATCAATTGTATCACCCTCATCAATATATTTAGTCACCTTTTCAAAAAGTTCAATTAAATTTGTCAAACAGGATCTCCCCCTAACAAATCTACACTGACTGACTTTGATCAACCTCTGCCTTTCCAAATACTGATTGATCCTGTCCCTCAGAAATTTTTCTAAGTATATCCCTAGCACTGATGTTAAGCCAGCTGGTCAAAAACTACCTGACCGGCCCTTCTTGAACAAAGGAACTACATTAGCCATCCTCTAGTTATCTGGCACTTCACCTGTGCCCAGCAAAGTATTAAATATTTCTGCCAAGGCCCCAGAAATCTCCTCCCTGCCTCCCGTTACAGCCTGGGATATATCTCATCAGTCCCTGTGGGTTTATATCTCTGTGAATACAAAAAAGAAGTATTATTAAAGACCTCATCCATGTCCGTTGGCTTCACACACAGTTTGCCCCTTTGGTCTCTAATAAGTCCTGATGTTTCTGCAGTAATCCTCTTACTCTCAGTTTACTTATTAAAATTCTTGGGGTTTTCCTTGATCCCGTCTGCTAGACATATTTTATTGCTCCTCTTTGCCCTCCTGATTTCCTTTTTGAGCAACCTCCTACTCTTTCTATACACTTGAATGGCCTACTCTCTTTTTGATGTGCTGCACCAAATATATGCTTCATTCTTTTTCCTTATCAAACCCTCAATACCCCTTGACATCCAGAGATCCTTCAACTTGCTGCCCTTGCCGTGTGCTCTTGGAAGAACACACCAGCCCTGAGTTCTCACCATACTATTTTTAATAGACTCCCTACTTCCTTAATGTAGATATACTTGTAAGTTGCTACTCCCAGTCTGTGTTTTCCAGATCCTGTCAAAGGATTTTGAAATTGGCCTTCCCCCAGTGTAGAGGCGTAACTTCTACACTATCCTTATTCCTTTCCAAAAGGATTTTGAAACTTGCAGAATTATGGTCACTATCCTCAGAATCCTTGACCATTGAAACTTCAATCACTTGATGGGCATCATCCCTTAGAATCTAACACTGTCCCATCTCTAGTAGTCTACATACTGGCACAAAAAATCTCTCTTGAATAGACTTCAAAAATTCCATCCTGTCTAATCTTTTGCTGGAACTAATTGTGCTGTAATGTTATATTGAGACCTGGACATGCTCTGGGCCTAGGATTTGAACCCATGTAGATGGATTGATTTGAGCTGCTGTGTTGTCTGGTTGGGTCTTAGAAGGACAGCTCCACAATGAACGTTTTTTTATTGTGCCAGTAAGCTGCACATGTCAATATCATCAAACGGTTTATGAAAATTTTCTTTCTTTGAGAGAAAAAACAATGGGGGGGGTTAATATTAATGTGACACTCCCCTTTGTTGAAAAAAATTGATAAATCTTTCGGATTAGTGAGCTGGTTGCAACTTTTAACACGTGAGCACCTACACAGTGTATCAGTGAAACTTGTTGATGTGAGTTAAGTAATCACATGCTGGATGTGCCAAATCATTTGTCTTTTACCAGTAAGCATTTTTGGACATTAAACAATAAATGCTATGGATACCAGTTGGCTATTTTTCTTTTTATTGATAGTGGATGATTGGGAGAAATGCATTAGGGTTCAAAAGTTTTAAACTTTTGAATATGATACATAGAGGAGTGTGTGGCTAGCTAATATTTTCTCCTGAGTTGTGTAATTATAAAGCTGATCATTTGTCTTATTTGCTATTTGCACACATTACTGTTTGCAAATTTGAGGAAGATAGAGTTGAATTTATATAGCAGACTTTACAACCTTTGGATGTCAAAAAACGCTTTATAGCCAATTAGTTACTTTTTTGACATGTAATCACCATTGTAAAGTAGGGCTCTTTGAAAATGCCTAATGGATGTGAAACATATGGATCATCATTTGTTAAGAAAGCGTACAGTATGTCAGGTTTTATTGGTAGAGGGATTGAGTTTTGGAGCCATGAGATCATGTTGCAGCTGTACAAAACTCTGGTGTGGCTGCATTTGGAGCATTGCGTACAGTTGTGGTCGCCGCATTATAGGAAGGATGTGGAAAGTGTGCAGAGGAGATTTACCAGGATGTTGCCTGGTATGGAGGGTGGGTCTTATGAGGAAAGGCTGAGGGACTTGAGGCTGTTTTCGTTAGAGAGAAGAAGGTTAAGAGGTGACCTAATAGAGACATTCAGGATGATCAGAGGATTTGATAGGGTGGACAGTGAGAGCCTTTTTCCTCAGATGGAGATTGCTAGCATAAGGGGACATAGTTTTAAATTGAGGGGTGATAGATATAGGATCGATATCAGAGAGTAGTAAGGGCATGGAATTCCCTGCCAGCAACAGTAGTAAACATGCCAAGTTTAAGGATATTTAAATGGTCATCGGATAAATATATGGATTATAATGGAATAGTGTAGGTTAGATGGGCTTCAGTTTAGTTTCACAGGTCGCCACAGCATCCAGCGCTGAAGGGCCTGTACTGCGCTGTAGCGTTCTATGTTCTATCATTAGGGTTAACAGGTGATACAGTTGCAAGTTCATTCTGCCCTTTGTTACTGCTGTCTAATTTACAAGCAGCATCTGTAACCACAATATGTTGGTGGAATTGTCCTGTATGCAAACATTGTAACATATCAAGGAGTTCAATGCTATTTTTTAACAACTGAAGAATGGATAATTTAAAAATATTAAATTAGAAGTAGATTGTATAAATTAAAAATGTCAAAGGGCTTCAGAGTCTAATGTCGGTAAATGTACATCAGATTTCCTCCATGGTCTACTGCCCATGAAAACCCCAAGAGGCAGCTCAGATTTTGACTAGTAATGCTAAACAGTTCAGGCAGTAATCAGTAAATGGAAGTTGTGGCACTCCTGAACAAGTTTTATGTGAGCTGATATTCAACTCTAATGAGGGTGAAGTATGCAATTCCAATAAGCCAAGCTTTAAGTAATTTTTATAAGTTTGATCATACTTACTGTAAGGACAAATGGATTATTTTTTGAAAAGGATTCTTGCTGAAAGAACGGATTCATTATATAGTTAACCTTGGTAATGAATATAAACTGATTTTAAAAAAAACTCTCCATGGATTGAGAAAACAGCTCGACTTGAAATAATGAGGAAAAATATGACACAGCCTTAGGGAAAGAGGTAAGAAAGTCCATTGGGAAGAATATTTCAACTGTTGGAAATGAGGAATCTGGAAATGAGCACAGCAGCTGCTGTTAAATATAGCAACAAGAAATTCTTCCAGCATTCAGACATATTAGAAACTGTCAGAGAAGAACAAAGAAATTAAAGGGTGCTGCTGAGAGTGAAACTGAGGACAGATATAAGTTTGTACATATGTGGTGGTAAACTGGCCAAGGCCGGGTCCTCTGCTCTTTTTCCATTTTTTTCTGCTCTCATGCTTTCCACTTCAGCTGCTCATAAGAGCCTCCTGTTTTCAACTTCAATAAGCAATATTACTAGGGAAACAATTAAGTGATGTTGTTTATTGTTACCTTCCTCGTGTGCTTAAAGGAAATACAGATCCTTTTCCGAAAGGATAATCAGTGTGAAAGCAGCTACTGTTTTAGTGTTCTGACTCTTCTGCCATCACCACCAAAGCTCTGCTGGTTTAGCTGTTGACCAGATTCATAACTGCATGGGAGTCTCACCAGTGCCAAACCTCAACAGGCCATTTATGACAACCCACTGAAGTCTCAAATGACACTGCTACCCATATTGTTCTTGTCAGTTAGGAAACATCATTAACAAAATCTACATAATCAGATCTTGATTGTCAGCATTAGGATTTAAATCATAGAAGTGTTCAAAAAAACAAATTCTCTGAGCGAATGATATTGTTCTCAAAGTGCCGAGAAAGAGACATGATTAAGTTTCTGAATTAAATACTAATAGCTATCATGACCATGTTAGCTTAGGGAAACTTTGCTAAATTTGAAACAAGATGCTTACATTTTTATTTGGAAGATAACAAAGCAAATCAAGATAATTTTAGACTCCTATGCCTGAGATTACCATCATCATTTTATAGACAACATCCTGCTTTGTTGCTACTGTTGGCTACGCCTCAATTTGAGTACAGCTGTGGTTCTTCATTCCCACTGAACAGGTTGATTCTGAACCTGTGTCACTATGGATACAAGGGCTGGATGTCCCACAAGATAAGACTTATCCCTTTCTTTTGAATACATCACCAAAGCCTATTTTTTGTTTTATCTTGTGCTTAAAGCTGATAATGTTATCTGCAAATTAAGAGTCTGGAACATCTTGTGCACTTGAATGTCTACGCACACACTGTCCTTGAAGTTGCATGTTCCTTATCACAAAGTTATGTTATTTGATTCCTTAAGAACTGTAACTCTCTTGATTTACATCTGTACATTGTACCTTTTCAACACATCTGTATGGTGTAGTCCCAAAACCTGCCCTGCACATATTCATTTACTTTGGCCTGTTTTCTCTTTCTGAGATCAAAGTCATGTCATCAGTTACATCATCAGGATTTGCAAGAATTGCATTATACCACAACTTTCTCTGCATTAAATTATTTCTGCTACATGCTGAAGTTCTCACTATTTCATCTGCAGACTACTTATTTGTCGTGTACAGTGGTAAATGTAGGCTCAGAATGACTTTGGTTTAAGTATCACTTGTTGCAAAATGGCATTTTGATGGTGTGACTTATAATACTCTGATACCTTTGTTTGCATGGCTAAATTTTAGACACATTGTGATCAGGATTTCATATTTTTACATGCCAAAAATCTTTCCTGAAAATCTGAAGAATGTAATTCTCTTTAATTTTGTGATCAGAAATGCTTGCCAGCACTTCTGACAATTGACAGGACTGCTAGGGCATGTATTGGTTTGATCCTAATGGTAGAATGGATATACTGAAGATGTTTTTCAGATGACTACTGAGAGGTCTCCATGTCATATATTGGTTGTGTCCTGTTCCTGTGTCATTCTTTCTGTTTCTGATGGGTTAACTTGCTATAAGAAGGCTTCTCCCATTGGTGGGCATTGGTGGGCATCTCCCTTTGCTCTGCATTTAAGTCAGTGACAGGCTATCATATCCATAAAGATTCCCTGCTATAGCCTATTCCAGGAACAGGCTAATTTTTAGTGGGCATTGTAACATAGTGGTTATGGTATTGAACTAATGATCTGGTCACATAGTTCGAATCCCACTATGGCAGCTGGGCAATTTGAGTTCAGTTAATTAAATAGAAGTTTGTACTAAGAAAATTATGGATTGTTGGTTTATTTACGCCCTTTAGGGAAGAATATCTGTCATGTGCGGCTAGTCTGATTCAGAGATGGGCAATAAATGCCATCATTTATCCTGTGAATGAATAAAACAATCTAAATTTTTAAATATACCTATTGGAAACTTTTAAATATCCTAGGTTTTCTGTAATGTAAATATGGAAATCCTGGAAACAATCCTTATCTGGGCAAACTGTTAGTTTAAAGAAATGACGTGGCTTCCTCCATCTCAATGCATTAAGCAATTCTCTACTTTCTTGATGTAACCATTTATAATCAGCAAAAACTCCTGTTCAAACATACTAACTAGATTCTCTCCATTCTTTTAAACCTTTTATGAGTTAATTCCTCTGGGTCTAACTGAAATGATAGCTTTCATTTAGTGAAATGTTAATCTGGGAAATGCTTATGTACTGATGGTTAATAGCTATTCACAAACATCGTTTCAGAATTATACATCAGATTATAGAGAAAGTAATAAAAAGGGAAGATTAAACAGAAAAAGAAAGCTCATGATAGTCACTAAAAAAAAACTCAACACTGTAGATATAGAGATAGTAAGAACTGCAGATGCTGGAGTCAGAGATAACACAGTGTGGAGCTGGAGGAACACAGCAGGCCAGACAACATCAACATCAGGAACATCAACTTTCCTGCTCCTCTGATGCTGCCTGGCCTGCAGTGTTCCTCCAGCTCCACACTGTGTTATATCAACACTGCAGATAGCCCAGAGGAGTACAGAATGTACAAGGATCAAGTGAAAAAAGAAAATCATAGAGAGGACATGAAAAAATAATAGCAAGCAAGGTAAAGTATAAAAAGAGTAAAAGGATAGTGAAAGAAAATGTGTGATCTATCAGAGATGGAGAAGGAAACTTGTGTGAAGATGCAGAGGATATGGAAAGAATTTTAAATGATATTTTTGTCTCTGTATTCACAAAGGACAGAGATGACGTAGATATAATAATGCAAGACGAGCAGCATGAAATATCGGACAAAATAATCATAATGACACAGGTGAAGTGTTAGAAGACTTGGAATCCTTGAAAGTGGATAAGTCACCAGGGCCAGATAAATTGTTCCCTAGGATAGTGAAGGAGGTCAGAGATGAAATAGATACTCTGAAGGTTATTTTTCAATCTTTACTAGACACAAATGAGGTGTTGTAGAAATGGAGGAATATGAATATGATTCCATTGCTTAAAAAGGGTACAAAGGAAATGCCAAACAATTATAGGCCAGCTGGTCTTCCATAAATAGAGGGTAAATTGTTAGAAACAATCTGAGAGATTGGATAAATTGTAACTTAGAGGGGCATGGACTAGTCAGGGATAGTCAAAATGGCTCTGTTAAGGGAAAGTCATGCCTTGCAATTTTAATGAACTCTTTGAGGAAGTGACAAGGAGGATTGATGAGGGTAGTGCAGTAGATGCCATCCACATGGATTTTAGTGAGGCATTTTACAATGTTCCACATAACAAACTGGTGAAAAAAGTAAATGCCCATGAGATGCAGGTTAACGTGTCAAATTAGATCTAAAGTTGTGGATTAGTAATAGGAAACAAAGAGTAATGGCCAATGGTTGCCCTTGTGAATATAATGCTGTTTCGAATTGTGTTCCGCAGGGCTCGGTGTTGGGACCCATGCTGTTTGTTTTACACATTGATGACTTGGGCATGAATGTAGGGAGCAAACTGGGAAATTTGCAGACAGCACAAAAATTGGCCATGTAGTTGATATTGTAGAGGACACCTATAAACTCCAAAATGATATAGATGAGTTGGTGGAATGGGCAGGAAATTGGCAGATGGAGTTCAACTCTGTTAAGAGTGAGGTAATGCATTTAAGGAGGTCAAACAGTAAAAGGGAATATATAATCAGCAGGAATATACTGAGAGGGGTAGATGAAGTTAGAGATCTGGGTGTGCACGTGCATAGGTCCCTAAAAGTAGCAGTACAGGCAGATAAGGTTGTAAAGAAGGCAAATGCAATGCTCTCCTTCATTAGCAAATGTGTAGAATGTAAATGTAGGGATATAATGATGAAACTATATAAGATACTGGTGAGGCCACAGCTGGAGTATTGTGTGCAGTTCTGGTCACCACGTTAAGGAAAGATGTAATTATACTGGAGGTGCATTGTTTTCCTTAGAACAGTGACAGGATTAAGGCACACCCAATTGTGAGGGGTACAGATAGAGTAGGCTAGAGGAACCTGTTACCCTTGGCAGAGTGTTAAAAAAACTCAGGGTTCATAGATTCAAGCTAAGTGTTAGAAGGATTAGAGGGGATTGAGGAAGAACTTTTATACAGAAGGTGGTGGGTGTCTTGAATTTGGTGCCTGAGTTTGTGGTGGAGGCAAAAACCCTGAAGAGTACGCTTTTGAAAAGTACCAAGATACGCGCCTTAATTGCTGAAAACTGCAGGGCTATGGGCATGTGCAGGAAAATGGGATTAGAAAGGGCATTGGGGTATATTTGGGATGGGATGGACAAAATGGGCTGAATGGCCCTCTTCTGTGCTGTATCATTTCTATGATTCCATGGTTCTAAAATCACTGAATGCTGCTGTTTTGCTAACATTAAAATATACATTTAAAAACAGTGCAATAAACCTTTAGATCAAAAGCACAGGGCTGAATCTTATGTTTTATTGGCTAAGTCCAGATTACATTGAGTTTTTTCATTGGTTTATCATTGCAACGACCAATAAGTTGTCTCACCATATCTTACCAAGTCTGCACATTAATTACCTACCTTACCCCTATGGTGTGTGTCATGCCTGATTACCACCCCATCATACCATGTACCTTCCCAGAACAACTCACCACTAATCAGATATCATCCAAAGACCGACATCCCTTGTCCCACCACCATCTTTGAAAGGCTACTACGCAGCAAGACAGGCATTGGCAATGTGACATTGCCAGCCACTGACAACGCCATTGCATATCTTCCACAATGCTGCATTGCCGATGATACTTGGCTAGGAAGCCCTCTCATACATAGAACATAGAACATAGAACATAGAACAGTACAGCACAGACAGGCCCTTCAGCCCACAATGTTGTGCCGACCATTGATCCTCATGTATGCACCCTCAAATTTCTGTGACCAAAAGCATGTCCAGCAGTCTCTTAAATGCCCCCAATGACCTTGCTTCCACAACTGCTGCTGGCAACGCATTCCATGCTCTCACAACTCTCTGCGTAAAGAACCTGCCTCTGACATCCCCTCTATACTTTCCACCAACCAGCTTAAAACTATGACCCCTCGTGCTAGCCATTTCTGCCCTGGGAAATAGTCTCTGGCTATCAACTCTATCTATGCCTCTCATTATCTTGTATACCTCAATTAGGTCCCCTCTCCTCCTCCTTTTCTGCAATGAAAAGAGACCGAGCTCAGTCAACCTCTCTTCATAAGATAAGCCCTCCAGTCCAGGCAGCATCCTGGTAAACCTCCTCTGAACCCTCTCCAAAGCATCCACATGAAACCCATTTTCTCATTTGAGTCAGTTTTTGACCACTTCACTTGATCCTAACTACAAACTATTAAATAATCTTCTAATTCAGTGATATATGTCCTCAATGCCCACTGTAGGGCTACATCTTATCACTGTCCAGTAGCAGAACATACCAGCAAGAATTTGGACAAATAAGAACACAATGTGGGCTTTTACTTACAGAGTGAAAAAGTGAACAGAAATTAGGACAAGAGAGGCAGTAAGTCACCCCTGCAATATCAACCAGATTTAGGAATCATGAATCAAAACAGAAGAGTCAATGATTGTCTGCTGCAGTCTGATTCATGCTATTTGAAGTAAGTGTCTGGCTGGTGTGTAGCCCAGTTGCAGCTTAGCTCTACCATGGAACAACATCAGCTTCCTCCAATGCAAAGTCCTCATCCTCCTCTTTAGAAAACTATTCCCATTCCCCCAGGTTTCCTACATTCAGCATAATTGCCTACTCCAAATGACACAGCATACTCCATCTGGACTTTGCTGGAGGGTGCCCCTGGACTGGTTCGAGAACCAGAACCACATCTTCAAAAGCACTATACTTTGCTCCAACGCAGCCCTTGCAGTCAGTCCACAGTGTTTCAGTGAAGTCAGGAACTAACTGCACTGGGGACTTTTATTTTTGGTATAATTGTGCTGTTGAATCCTGCCTATTGCACTCTTTTCCATGCCAGAATCAGATTTAATGCACACTTTTCTATATCACAGTCAAGTTTTACACTACACTCTTTCAAGTTAAATTGCAATTTGAAATTCTTTATTTAAACAAGAGTGTGAGAGTAAATATTGGTATGTTTTAACATGATTAGGAGGGAAGACAGCTGACTCAATGCATATTTTTGGGAGCACAACAATGTGGTTAGAGTATGATAAAGTCAACTCCATGTTTGGTTTCTGAAAAAAAGGTAAATAAAGTGACCTGTCAATGCTGTAGCTTGTGCGAGCTGTGACAGACCACTAATTCAGTAACTTGATATTACCATTGTTTATGGATGATTGTACAGTGCAAGATTCAGAACAACAACATTTTGATGTTGACAGCTTGTGTCTGGTTCTATCCGAATAGATTGAATTGGTAGACTGAGAACGTAAGATCTCAGAGATGGTGATCCCCTGGATAAAATGGAAAAATGTAACTCTTTTGGATTCTTGTTTTGGATCAATGTTTACTGATTGATTTAGTTTTGTGCTGCATTTTGTTGCGTTTTAGCTCATTTTTCAATACATCCGCAGTGTGTAAAATGTTCATCAATAGTATAAGCAGTTTTACAATAAATCAGTGAATACTACGTTGTATAAATATTTCTTGTATGCAAATCAATGTAGGAAATTTAACTTAAATATGAGACACAATTGTTTTTCTTTCTATTTCATATTGAGCAAGTTAACTTACCTTTTTTTTACTATTTCTCAAGCTTATTGCACTATTTTTGAAGATTTCCTGGATTTTATCTCCCTTTCCCTAAAGGGGAAGATTCCTGTTGAAGTCAACATATTTAGGAGAGGAAGAGAAGGAAAAAGAAGTTATCATTTCTGATTGACTTTGAATGAATATTGGTAGACAAGAGCCAGTCTGGAGAGTTCTTTAAAAAGCCATTCATGGAAGGTGGCTGTCACTGACTGGGCTCTGGAGAAAGTGAGCTGCCTTCATGAACTTCTGCAGTCTTTGGCAAGTAGGAACTCCATAATGCTGTTAGGAAGGTTCTACCAGGATTTTGACCCAATGACAATGAAGAAACATTGGGACAGTCCTAAATTGGGATGGTAATTTACGTAAAGGGGAAATTGCAGGTTGTGTTTTTTTTGTATTCACTCACAGAATGTAGGAATTCCTAGCTGGCCAGCATTTATTGTGGAATCATAGAATTGCAACAGTGTGGAAGTAAGCCCTTCGAGTCTGCACCGACCCTCTGAAGAGCATCCAACTCAGATCCAACCTCCCTAAACCTTATTCCCTGTAATCCTACATTTCCCACGACTAACTACCTAACGTACACATCTCTGACACTATGGGGCAATTTAACATGACCAACCCACCTAGCCTGCACATCTTTGGACTGAGGGAGGAAATCTACACAGGCGAGAATGTGTAAACTCCACACAGACATTCACCCAAGGTTAGAATCGAACCAAGTTCCCTGGCACTGTAAGGCAGCAGTACACATCACTGAGCCACGGTGCCACCTCATTGCCCATCTTGGTTACCTTTGAGAAGGCGTAAGTGAGCTGCCTTTTTGCTCTGCTGCAGCCCACATGCTGCAGGTTGACCCATAATGCCACTGGGGAGGGAAATCCATATTTCTGATTCAAAAGTGAAGGTACTGCGATATATTTCCAAGTAAGGAGTAGCTGGGCAGGAAACTTGCAGGTAGTGGTGGCCTCATGTATCTGCTGCCCTTGTCAAGCACCTACTCAACCCTAGAAATAAGACTTTACTCTAATCTCCACTTACAAATATACTCTTCCCCACTGTCATAATTGCCACCCCATTGTCTCTCCGCCTTTCAACTCCCAGTGCTCATGAATAGGTTCCAAAGTCTCCCATGTCAGTGCACGCCCATGACCCTCCATACCCTTTTCTCCTAGGTTCTGTGGACAGAGCCAACCTGAGTGACTGAGTGACTGAATCAGAACACTCCAGGCCCCTGACTGATGCCTTTATATTTCCCTGACCATGTTAATGACCTCCCCCTCCCCCACCATCACTGGCCATGTAGACCGCAGACCAATGGACACCTCCTGACTTAGAATACAACAATTGGACATCTGCCTGTGGCTAATGTCTGGACTGATACCAGAGGCTGCCCTTGACTCTCTGTGCTGGGACCCTGACTGACTTCTCTAAGACTTTGAGACATGGCTGCTTGCACTTTAGCCAGAGCCAGTGTGAAGACTTACAACCAGTAACTGCCTAAGATGAACGACTGCAAATTTTTCAAAATATCATTATCCAGAGATGGGTTGGTGGTGTTAAAGCAGGACCTGAGATGCTTTACGCATTTTGAGCAGAGATCTGAACCTGATGTATCACAACACGTCATTTTTAAAACCACAAGTTCTATCACCAACATCATAATGCAAATGTATTTTGGACACAGAAGCCAGCTGGCACATGAATAGGCATACTGCCCAGAGGAGAATCAGGATATTCAACAATCCGTGAATGTCACGTCAAACATGTAAACCCCAGTAGCGGATCAGGCTTCTACATCTGTACAATGTTCCATCCGCTACTTGGAACAAAATTGCAACAGGCCTACACAAACTGCACAGGGAAGATGACATCCTTGTTACACATTATTACCTCTCTAAGTTTCTCAAAAATTAGCATCAGAACGAGTGATTCCGTTGTTGATATGATGAGCATTATTTTCCGCTGTTTTGGCATCCTGGATCAGATAGTGCCTGATACAGACTACAGTTCTCATGTACTAAATTGGCAGTGAACCTCATCATGTCATCATTTTACTAGCCACACTCAAATTGTCTAGTAGAACATATAATACTGGATCAGATCAGAACAGCCATTTCCCTGGGCTGCAGTGGAAATTGGAATGGGAGGGGAAGTGGACCACACAGGTAGCAGTGACTTAGGTTTAGGACAGAGATTCTGCTGAGGGATTACAAGCATTTTGGGGTTTAATTAAACAGCATTATCACAAAGGTAAGAATCTTAGGACTGCTACTTGAACCACGTGCAAATTGGAACAGAGTAAATAAGATTAGTGAGATAAATGTGTGGCTCAAAGATTGGTGTGAGACAAATGGATTTTGATTCATGGGGCACTGGCATGAGTGCGGGGGAGAGAGGGGTCTGTTGGGACAGGCTTCATTTGAACCATCTGGAAACAGTGGCGGGTCAAATTATTTAAATAGAGTTGTAGACAGGACTTTAAAATAACCAGTGGCAAGGAGGGTTTAATAGACGAGATTGAAACATATCAGATAAGCCAGGTGTTAATCAGAGGAAAGTGTCAATCATAAGGAACAAACTATTTACAACTAATGGGTCAAATGGCAGCCATGTCACCAGGACCTGATGACTTGCATCCAAGCATTTTACAGAAAGAGGGGACAGAGACAGTGGAGGCTTTGTTTGAAGTATTCTAGAAACTCACTTGAATCTTGGAAAATTCCAGTGGATTGGAAAACTGCTAACGTGATGCTTCTGTTCAAACAGGAAGCAGGAACATAGAACATAGAACATAGAACATTACAGCACAGTACAGGCCCTTCAGCCCTCGATGTTGTGCCAACCTGTCATACCAATCTGAAGCCCATCTAACCTACACTATTCCATGTACATCCATATGCTACAGGCCAGTTAGTCTAACATGTGTCATTGGGAAAATGTGAGAGTCTATTATGAAGGAAGAAATAACAGCTTATCGAAACACTTAATGCATTCAAACAGAGTCAACGTAGTTTTATGAAAGGGAAATCATATTTGACAACTTTGCTGGAGTTCTTTAAAGATTTGAAGAAGAGGTTCTGCTAGATGTAGTATATTTGGATTTGCAGGAGCATTGCATTGCATTCAAGAAGGTGTCACAAGATAGGATATCTTGGCATTGGAGGTAATGTATCAGCATGCATTGAAGATAGGTCAGCTCACAGAAGACAGAGCTGGGATTAATGATTCTTTATCAGGTTGGAAATATATAACTAGTGAAGTGCCACAAGGTTCAATCAATTATTTCCTAGCTACATTAATTATTTGATCATGGGACAGAGAGAAATGTATCCAAATTTCCTAATGATACAAAATAGGTGGTAGGGAATGTTGTGATGAGGACATAAAGAATTTGCGAAGGAATAAAGATAGGTTGAGTGAATGGGCAGAACTTGGCAAATGGTCTTTAATGGAGAAAGGTGTTACATCATACACTTTGGGAGGAAGAACCAAAAGACAGATTATTATTTAAATGTAGAGAGAATCCAAAAGTGTGCAGCACACAGGGATCTGGTATTTTTATGTATATTATCTGAAACATTAACATTTCAATGCACCCAGTAATTAAGAAGGCAAATGGAATTTTGGCCTTTCTACTATGTATTGGAGTTTAAAAATAGGGAAGTCTTTCTATAACTTTACAGGGTATTGGTGAGGCTGCAATGAATTACAGTGAACAGTTTTGGTCCAGTTATTGAAGAAAGGATACATGGGCAATAGAGGCATTTTGAAAGAGATTCACTAGGCTGATTCCTGACATGAATGGGTTTACTTATCAAGACCCACAAAATAAGTTAGATCTTTATTCATAGAGCTTAGAAGAATAAGGGTTGAACTTATTGAAACATACAAGATTTTAAGGGGAGCTTGACAAGGTTGATGTTCAGCAGAAGCTGTTGACAATATGTTTTCTCTAGTGGCAAAATCTCAAATACAAGGACATAATTACAGAATAAGGAACACTCACTTAAAATGGAGATACAAATAAATTTCTTCTCTCAGAAGATAGTGAATTCTAGAAATGTCTACCCAGTGAGTTGTGGAGGCTAGATCACCGATGGAATTTAAACCTGAGGTAGACAGGTTTTTGAAATATCAAGGAGCTGAGGGTTATGAGGAGCTGGCAAGGAAGTAAAGTTGACATCTGACACAGATCAGTCATTGTCTTATGGAATGGCAGGGAGGCTTAGGGGACAAATGCCTTAATACTGCTCCTATTTCTTATATTATTATGCTCTACCAAATCAATGGTTATGAAATATCAAATATCAAAGCAAGATTTTTATGTTGCATTGCTTCATTTTCATGCAACTCCAATGGAACAGGAATTACCAGCACGCCTTATGGTCAGCAGGCAAGAGCAAAGAACCTTGCCCAACAACCAAGTGTCTAACCATTCTGAGGCACAGGACATTCTTCTTCAAAGACCGAGAAGAATAATAGAGATATATAACAAGCGAGCAGGTGGAGAACTAATTCAGCCTCTAATTCAGATAGGGAGTGTACGTTAGAAATACAAATGCTTGGATACCAAAAAAAAATTGGTTTCTAAAATATGCAACCAACTCAGCTTATACTGATCTGATCAGGGTACTACATTGTAGACAAACAGACTCCAGCTCAGACCGATGTATAGCACATCAATCGCACACATAGTGAGGAAGAGCACATTGATGATGAATGTGCAGTAATGTTGAGTGACAGTGACCAGCAGTATGATGACCAAGTTGTCAAACATGGGTGACAGAGAACAATGTATAGCTCTCCAGTTGAATATGAAGATCAGCACTGTTTTCAAACTACCAGCACATTACATTGAAGTTTAAAATGTTTATCTTGTCAACCGTACCTTACCTGCTTGTATAACTATCAAATTGATGACACATGTCTATGTTCAGCCATGTGTATCTGTTTGGGATAAGTTTTTATTTTTGGAAAAAAATGGGATGTTATGCCTCACAGTCAGTATGTCAGTCTACCTTTAAAGATATGATAGTGATATCATCATTGTATCATAGCCTGGGGCCTCAGGGTATAATAGTCTCACGCACCATTTTACCTCTGAGCACTTGAAGCATGGCACTGTTGGAACTATGTTCCCATGTTTTAACTTACAGCCTAATTTTCACTAAGACATTTATGTGTCATTGGGATATAATATTCAATCATAATATTTAGTTAAAATAAATGTCTGTTGGAATCTTCAATATTTTGGTCTCCATGCCCATTGTTTTATATTATGGGAGATAAGAAACACTCAAGAAATTATTGCTCATCTTGGTCTTAATTTCAAACTGCTCACCCTAGTTCTAGAAACATGCCCCCTCAGTATCTAGCCTGTCAAGAAGCCATCCTTAAATATTAAGACCAAAATTGTACACAATATTCTAGGTGTAGTTGCCCCAATACTCTATAGACTTGCAGCAAGCCTATCCACTTTTATACACCATACTTGGGAGGTGGGTGGGGAATAGGGTCTGATTCCCATCAAGACTGTAGAATTTGAATTCAATGCAGATCTACAATTAAGAGTCTAATAATGATTATGAAACCATTGTCAATTATGGAAAATCAATCAAGTTCACTAATGTCCTTTAGGAAAGGAAACTGCTTTCCATATTTTCACCCACAGAAATGTTAATGACACTCTGGGAAATTTGGGATGGGCAATAAATGCTGGCCTAGACAATGAAGCCCATTGATAAATATTTTTTAAAAACTCTGCTCAATAAAGATCAGCATTGCTTTTGCCTTCTTAATTACTTAAAAACCTTTTGTGATCCATATTGCAAGGACACCTAAATCCTTCTCATTGCAGAATTCTGCACTTGCTCCACGTAAACAAGACTTTGCTTTCTAATCTTTCTGCTAAAATCTCTTGTATTTTCCTGTGTCATACTTTCTCTGTCAAATTTTTGACAAATTGCTTAACCTATCATTAGCTCTTTTGCAGACTTTGTGTTCCATTCACAATGGGATTTTCGGCTTGTCTTTTATTTTGATCAGCAAATGCTGATGCAATGCGATTTGTCCTTTCTTCCAAGTTATTAATATAAACCACAAATAGTTCAAGTCCAGTATTGATCCCTATGACATTCGCTGGTTATAGATTCCCACATGAAAATTACCCATGTTCCCTGACTCTGTTTCTGGTTAGTTAGCCAATCCTATATCTCTGCTAATGTGTACCCCTAAAAGATATAAGCTCTTATCTTGTGCAATACCCTTTAAGTGGCACCTTACCAAATCCCTTTTGGAAATGCGAATGTATATTGGCCAATATCTCTGTTCACATTGCTAGTTACTTTCTCAAAAAGCTAACAAGTATGTCAAGCATATTTTCTCTTCAATAAAACCAAATTGATTCTGTCTGCATTTTCCCAATGATGAATGTTAGACTGACTCGACTATACTTTGCTGCTTTCTGTCTTTCCCTTGCCTTGAATGGACATGTTGCATCTGCTGTTTCCCAAGTTGCCAATCCCTACCCAGAATCTAAGGAATTTTGAAAGATTACAACCAAGGATCCAATATGTCTGTACTCATTGGATTTTAGGTTCTAGGATGTGGCCATCAGATCCAGGGTGTTGTCAGCTTGTTGTCCAATTAGCTTTCTTATGACTTTTTCTCTTGTAACCATGATAATTTTAAACTCATCACTTCCTTTTTCCCCTGCTTTTCTGAGGTTTTCAAATGATGTTTGTGTCTTCTGTGAAAATAGAGTCAATAAATTTGTCTCTGCCACTACCTCATTTCCCATTATTAATTTGCCAGAGTCGCCCTCTAAGGGACTAATACTTACTACGGTTACTCTTTCCCTAATCAATATATTTGCATAAGCTTTTACAGTATCCTTTGACATTATATTTTGTTAATTGTATATGCTTGGCTGGCCATTACAATAGTATTGGTTGCTGAATGTAACATACATTATCGTTGTAGACTTGCCACTTTGGCTTCATACTTATAGCCATTCACAAGAAATTCATCAATAATATGGCACTTTTTCTTGGTCTAATGGTGTTCAATTGTTGTAGAGAACATAGTAAGCTCAATGACTCTCTTTGATGGCTGTTCTTTGGCAAAAGCACATTCATGCCCTTTACTGTAGCATCTTCCAGCAAACTGGCCAGTACTTTGTTATTGGGCTGCTGTCTGTATGACAGTGAAATTAAGTCAGTTTATCCTGTATTTAATTCTTTCTTTGAACTAGTCTTTGAGAACCTTCCAGATATTTTTCTGGGTCCTTAGATCTATTCACAGAAGGACCAGATGTGTTAATTCTGTGAAGCCCTTCCTTGAAAACGGCAAACAAGATTTTTAGATCTATTTCCCTGGGAGCCCATACTGCTTAATTTGTTCAATATAATTGCATACATTGTTTGAACAATTGTAATTCAGTGGTAGTATTTCTGGATGACCAGTCCATAATAAAGTTTATGCTGTCTGTAAATCCACCCTAGTATTGCACCATACCATCTTAAGCCATGTGTCCCTGATTTTGTGTCAGTATAGATTAATAGCTGCTCATTCACTAAGGGCCCAAACCTTGCAGCTACTTTTCAGAGAAACTATTGATTGTGATGTATTGATTGCTAGGAACAGTGTTCTTTCCTCCAGCTCCTGCAATGCACTGCACTGGCTTTATGCTCAACTCGAAAATATACATCAACCTTTTCTATTTAACTAAGACAATCTTAACTTATCTTGAAGGAACTTACACTCTAATAATAAATAAATTAGATTTTCTTGGTGCCTATTGTCCTATCTACAGACCTATACAGATGTCTGTACTCATATTAACCAATGGTGTTTAAGAATGAGGAACTCCCCCTGACTATTATGCAAACAAGTTTTACTTAATGTCCACATAACATAATTCTCAGTAAATGTTATATGATAGCAATCAAGAGTGAGAACAATGCTTTATGTTTTTTTCTTCCACTCTTCTGAACAGGAGACTCTAATGCTATTTGGAGTACTCCTACTGTTGCTCAGTTGATTCGCGATCTCATCACAGATTTGAATTGGAACTTGGGTGGAGGGGAGTGGGGATGACTCTGTGTGGGTTGATGATACAACAGATTATTTATAAAAACTAGTTGACTTGTCAGGAAACCATTCAAAACTGAGAAATTGGAGTGAAAAATTGTAGTTTTTCAAAGTTGTAAAATGCAGATATTGAAACAAAATAAATGCTTTGACATTGACACTTAAATTATGATTTAGGATTAGGCAATGTGAAATGTCAAAACTGGCTTTTGAAAATGTACTGTTCCACTGAGGAGATGCAAAGTATATTGATATTGAATGTTATTTTAAATAAAGCCTCAGGTGGTGGTGAAAGCACAGATTTCTTTCTTAAGATTAAATCTTGTGAATTGCCATTGGACTTGGGCACAAAATGTGTGTCCACATGAACATAATATTATAAGAAGTGAGTCACACTTTACCAAAACATTAAATGCCTTTGTATAAACAGATCTTTTATTTTCCTGTCATTCTTAAATATTGTGCACTGCATATGCCAGTAATACAAATGCTACATGTAGCCTGAGGTTTCAACACAGAGTGGAATTTCCCCTCCACGGTGTGGTGTGAGCTATAGTGAGAAAGTTGGGAAAAATGTGATGATAATGAAAAAAATCAGGTTCTTGACGTCAAGAAATATTTTCCCAATATTCCCTACAAACCATAAATGGCCGTTACAGAATCTCACCACTGAGCTGCAATGACCTTATTTCTATGCATTTGCATCTCAATAAAACCAAATACTTTATTTCAATGCAAATTTTAAGTCTTTTCTCCTCCTTTGAGAAACTGGATCATGCAAATTTCCAACATGTAAATCAGAGTGGGTACCTAGTGGCAGTACCATGTTGAATACTTCTCCTAGCCAGCATGTAATGGTTACTTTATATTCATTTCCCTGCAGACTTCATGGTCACTATCCATCTTAACACTGTGACCACATGAATTACCAGCCTCAGCACATCAATGTGCCTGTTCGCAGACCAATTCTCATGTCATTATAGCCCTTCAGGACTTCACTATGGTGCTTAGGGACTCCAACTTGCAAGCTTCTACATTTCAAGTAGGGGCATTCATCCCAGGCATCTACACAGGATGCTTTTGCACTTACATGGCACATGCATCTTATGGCTTTTAGCTTACTTTCCTAGTGCTCATTTATTTTAATGCAGCGTCAGATTAGGACATATCATTGTATGGCACTGTGCTATGTTAACTGCAAATATGCCAGCCTCTCTGCTTTCTAAGTGCTCACTCACTAACTTGCAGGTTTTTGCATGCTGTTTGTATCTCATTGCTTCCTTAGTGCACAGGGTGCTTAGTGCTCAATTACAGCTGCCAGCACCAGTAGCTTGCATTACTTTTTAGCTCTGAAAGCAAAGCAGATAATTTGTGATACTGAAATGTGAGGCTGGATGAACACAGCAGGCCCAGCAGCATCTCAGGAGCACAAAAGCTGACGTTTCGGGCCTAGACCGAAGGGTCTAGGCCCGAAACGTCAGCTTTTGTGCTCCTGAGATGCTGCTGGGCCTGCTGTGTTCATCCAGCCTCAGATTTCATTATCTTGGATTCTCCAGCATCTGCAGTTCCCATTATCACAGGTAATTTGTGATGTTGGAGACCATTGAACTGTCAATCCATCAGTTGCATAGGGGGCACACATGTCACTGCGTTGCACTGGGCTACACCAATATCAGATCCACAACATGTGCCAGTAGTTCGAGTGGCCAACATGCTGAAAATTGTAGAAAGCTATAAGATCACGAGAGCTACAGGGACAGCAACAGAGAGAGGGACATGAAGGATGAGGGTATACTAATGTGTCACATGCAAAGGCTGCAAGTCAGTCACTCTGAAAGGAAGTTAGAACCTTGTCCTGTTGGATCAAAAGTGTTGCCTGTGCAATAACTGACAATGGCTGACATTGCCTGCAGATTGAGTGGAGAAATTTTTTTCGTCAGGGACATTCTATTGGGGGAGTAGGGCAGCACAGATTAATGAAACTCACACAGAGTTCATTGCCGCTGGATGTCTCCTCATTCTCAAATAAGAGGTCATGCTCCAACCAAATCCAGATTTTTCACCTTGAGGGGCTGAAGACCTGTTCTGTCCACCCCCACATCTGCCAACAACTCCAGATGCTGGTTTGTGAAGCTGGGAATGAGCTTTCCTTTCCTCTGGGCTATGTTCTGAATGCTGTAGTTCAAGCACAAAGGTGTGAGTGGCTGTTCCTGGCTTGCAACGTCTGAAATGGTATACAGCTTTAATACTGGCACCAGAGATGTGAAAACCTTAAGGCCACAAAGTGATGAGTCTTCAAACTCTCCTGTCATGCAACTGCCCAAGAAAATCACCCAACAGCTCTGTTACTTAATTAATAACATGATTGCAGGAGAAAAGTTGCTTTAAACGATGGCGAAACTCAACATCATGAATTACATTCAACGTAATACTTTATCTGCAAATTTTAAAATCACTGTATTTTTTTAGACATTTTGACATTTGTAATGCATTGCGAAGTGTAAAACCAAGGCTAGGATTGTCCACTGTTGCTCTGTTGCCAAAACTCCATGGATAACAGTTACCAAAGCTACAGATACATACCTCATCTGTATCAGGTTCTAAATCAAATGATCTATCAACCAGATTTCTTTAATAAGCACAATTAGATTAGATTCCCTACAGTGTGGAAACAGGCCTTTCGGCCCAACAAGTCCACACCGCCCCTTGAAGCCTCTGACCCAGGCCCATCCCCCTATAACCCACACACCCCTGAACACTATGGGCAATTTAGCATGGCTGATCCACTTAGCCTGCACACTTTTGGACTGTGGAAGGAAACCGGAGCAGCCGGAGGAAACCCACACAGACACGGGGAGAATGTGCAGACTCCACGCAGACAGTTACCCGAGGCTGAAATCAAACCCAGGTCCCTGGTGCTGTGAGGCTGCAGTGCTAACCACTGAGTCACCTTGCCACCCAAACTATTAGTTTATTATCAAGCCGACATTTATAGAGCCATAGAGTAGAGTTATACAGCATAGAAACAGATCCTTTCATCCAACTAGTCCATGCTGACCATATTCCCAAACTAAACTAGTGCCACCTGCCTGCATTTTGCCCATATCCCTCTAATCTCTTATTTTTTGTGGACTGATCCAAATTTAATGTTGTAACTGTACCTGCATCCATCCCTTTTTCTGGCAGATCATTCCATGCACTAACCACTCTGTGTAAAAAAGTTGTCCCTCCTTTTTAAATCTTTCTCGTCTCACCTTAAAATATGGACCCTAGAACATAGAACATAGAACATAGAACATAGAACAGTACAGCACAGAACAGGCCCTTCAGCCCACAATGTTGTGCCGACCATTGATCCTCATGTATGCACCCTCAAATTTCTGTGACCATATACATGTCCAGCAGTCTCTTAAATGACCCCAATGACCTTGCTTCCACAACTGCTGCTGGCAACGCATTCCATGCTCTCACAACTCTCTGCGTAAAGACCCTAGTTTTGAATTCCCCCATCTTCGGGAAAAGACCTTTGTTGGTCACCTTATCTCTGCCCCTCTTGATTTTATAAACCTCTATAAGGTCACCCCTCCAACCAGTTATGAACCAGTGGATAAAGCTCCAGCCTGTTTTTATTACTCAAACTATCCATTCCTGGCAACATCCCGGTAAATCTTTTCTGAACACTCTCCAGTTTAATAATATCCTTCCTGTAACAGGGTGACCAGACGGCACACAGTACTGCAGAAGAGGCCTCACCAATGTACTATACAATTTCAACATGATGTCCCAACTTCTATACTTAAAGGTCTGAGCAATGAAGGCAAGTGTGCTAAACACCTTCTTAACCAGGGAAAAACAGAGTTAAAGTTTCTGGTCCAGTCTTGCTTCCTTGAACTGAGGAAGGGTCATTGGACCCGAAATGTTAACTCTGTTAATTCCTTCATGGATGCTACCAGACCTGCTGAGCTTTTCCAGCAACTTTGGTTTTGTTCCTGATTTACAACATCTACTGTTCTTTCAGTTTAATTTAGATAAATGCGAGGTGCTACATTTTGGAAAGGCAAATCACAGCAGGACTTATACACTTAATGGTAAGGTCTTGGGGAATGTTGCCAAACAAAGAGACCTTGGAGTACAGGTTCGTAGTTCCTTAAAGAAGGCATTTGATGTTGCTTGCCTTTATTGGTCAGTGCATTGATTACAGGAGATGGAAGGTAATGTTGTGGCTGTACAGGACATTGATTAGGCCATTTTTGGAATACTGCTTTTACTTCTGGTCTGCTATAGGAAAGATGTTTGCAAAACTTGAAAGGGTTCACAAAAGATCTGTAAGGATGTTGCCAGGGTTGGAGGGTTTGACCTTCAGGGAGAGGCTGAATAGGCTGGAGCTATTTTTCCCAGAGTGTCAGAGGCTGAGGGGTGACCTTATAAAGGTTTATGAAGTCATGAGGGTCATGGACGAGTTAGATTGAAGGGTCTATTTCCGTGCTATAAATCTCTGTGACACTGCGTAGTTGAACCCCTAGGTCTCTCTGTTCTATAACAGTACCTCGGGCCCAACCATTAATTGTATAAATACTGCTCTTGTTTATTTTACCCAAATGCTTCACATTTATCCAAATTAAACTCCATCTGCCACTCCTCAGCCTTATTCAATGAAGATTCAATAACTGATTAACAGATATAGTTAGTAATATAGACATATATGCACTTCTGGAAAAGAGCAAAAAAATTATTTTATCTTTGCAATAGTTCACTTGAAAAGAAATGAATATCACTTTATGGTTATTAGGGTTATTCTTAAAGAAAGACAGGAGAAGGTGTAGAACATCCTGAAGTCTGTCTTCTGTTGTTTTGTTATGCGTGCTAAATTTTCTAATCATGCTTGGTCGTATATGGAGTCTTAGCAGATGCAATTTGCTTTGGAAATCATGTATTAAAAAGTTCCTGCAATCACTGGTCTAGAAGAACCAATATATTTCACCCTGAGCTCCCCAAGAGGGTTTTCTTACCTAATATTGTCGAGATCAACTGTGTAGCTCCTCCAGACAATCCAGTCAATCTCTGCCTTGAAGGCATCCAACGTTGGCGGAGTGGACTTGATGGGCCGAATGGCCTTACTTCCACTCTTGTTCCCCAGCTAATGACAAAGTTACCAAATCACCCTCTATCTAATTCAATAACTGATTAACAGATACAGTTGTTAATATCGACATATACACAATCCAGGAGAAGAGAAAAAGGATGTTTTTCCCTGCAGTAGTTTACTTTAAGGGAAATGAATATCACATTATGGCCATTAGGGGTTTTTCTCGAAGATAAACTCAAGGGGACATAGAATATTTTGAAGTCTGTCTTTTGATGTTCTGGCATATGTTCAGACATCCCCAGCAGTGTCTACAGTAACGCAAGTAGTTATGACTAGTCACATGATCTCAAGAAAGCCTTGTTACAAACAATCCAATATCCACTGCAATCTCTTTAAAATAAACCACTCCAGGTATTCCACAAAACTTGAAATAAACCCACAATTCTTCAAAACCTAAGATCCCTCCAAAATAACAGATGCCTTTATTAACTTCAGAGAAATAGAAACTTCATAACATTGCAAAAAAATTTAGACTTTGGAAAGTGCAACTTTTGATTGAATAATTTTTTCAGATAAAATAATCCATTCCAGCACTAATATAATTGCTTTACATATAGGCATTTGAAATAAGAAAAAGAGTAGGCCACTAGGTCCCTCAAGCCTGCATTGTGTTTCAATAAGATCAAGGCTAACATTTATACACTAAAACATACCTGTATAAAGATCACATTTAATTTGTTTTTATAGCCATTTATAATTAAATGTTGTGTCTTTTTTTGTGATCGATAAGCCGCGTTCGCAATCCCAGAAAGTATGGCAAGCTGATTAGTTAAAACAGATTAAAATTATTAAGCAATGTTATTGAATATGTTTGCAGATAACTGTGAGTTTTACTTTGATTACTCAAACTTTGAATCATTATTGTCTGTGGCCAAGAGCAACTGTCCACGCAATGATGAACAAAGAACATTATCATTTGGCATAAGAGCCTCTGACATTGGTTTTCATAGCCTTTGATTATTATTCCAAATAAACAATGCTGCATTTTTTTGTATTGGATATCAATTCTTAAACAGCTTGTAGCATATAAGCCTTCTCCAATAGCCTAGTGCAAAATTCCATTGCCTTGTGCAACAGAATTTGCCAACAAAACAATACTGAATGGACTTCAAAAAGTTATGACTGTTTTGGGGCATGGTGACTTCCTCTTCCTCTTTGCTTCCCCCTCCATCCTTTTCCTTGGAAAGTTTTAAATTTTAATTTATAGTTGTGTTTGGTAAATTCAACTGGACATCAATTAGAGAGCAACGGTTAGCCGTAATACACATGGACTAGTAAGGGGAAACATCAGCTAGGGTTTCCTGTCTGTGAAGTTGAATTCTATCAATAGTTAATGCCTTTATGATAACAAATGGAGGTAAAACTGTTTCAGGATGAAAGGGATGCTTTTTTATTTTTATGAAATGATGCCTTAAATAAATGCTTTTTCTGTTTCTTGTATATGGGTGGGGTCAGGGGTCAAGACTCCTTACGCCACCACTTCTGCTCACATCTCCACATCCCCATCACTATAAGGTTGGGCAAATTTTTTATGCAGACTTGGCTAAAACTAAAAACAATTTGTTCACCAAAGTTTTACATTCCCAATTGTTCAACCATTGTCAATCTTAAGTTTGATGTGAACGACATATGTGACATTGGAAGGTGTCACTGTGGCTATGCTGTGCCAAAGCTACACTTCAATCCCCAAACTGTCAACCCTATAATTCCTTGAATCTTTCCATTTAAGCTCTGCACCTCACCTTTTTTTTATTGGAGAATACAAAATTGATTTTTATTCTTGTCATTTTCCTCTTGGTGACATTATCTGACTTTCACCCTGCCTCAGTTCATCATTTGTTAAAACTCCTCTTCTGGTAGAGTCCGTGATTAAAAAGTGAATGTAATGTTGTCGTTTATCTCAAGATGGTTGGAATGTAAAAGCAGCGATGTGCTTCTGAGGATTTATAAAGCTCTAGTTAGGCCCCATTTAGAATACTGTGTCCAATTTTGGGCCCCACACCTCAGGAAGGACATACTAGCCCTGGAGCATATCCAGCGGAGATTCACACGGATGATCCCTGGAATGGTGGGTTTAACGTATGATGAATGGCTAAGGATCCTGGGATTGTACTCATTAGAGTTTAGAAGGTTCACGGAGATCTAATAGAAACTTACAAGATAATGTATGGTTTAGAAGGGGTGGACGCTAGGAAGTTGTTTGCGTTAGGTGGGGAGACTAGGACCCGTGGGCACAGCCTTAAAGTTAGAGGGGGGAAATTTAAAACAGAAATGAGACGGCATTTCTTCAGCCAGAGAGTGGTGGGCTTGTGGAATTCATTGCCACGGAGTGCAGTGGAGGCCGGGACGTTGGATGCCTTCAAGGCAGAGATTGACAAATTCTTGATCTCACAAGGAATCAAGGGTTACGGGGATAGTGCAGGGAAGTGGAGTTGAAATTCCCATCAGCCATGATTTAAATGGCGGAGTGGACTTGATGGGCCGAATGGCCTTACTTCCACTCCTATGTCTTATGGTCTTATGGCTTTTGTCACCTTTATCTTTGACTATTCCGATGCATTCCTGACTGCTGTTCCACATGTTATACCCCCTGTAAACTTAAGCTCATCCAGAAACCTGCTATTCACATACTAACTTGCATCTAGTACATTTCACTCATCACCCATTTGCTTGCTGACCTACATTAGCTGCTCGTTAAGCAACGTCTTAATTGTAAAATCCTCAAGCTTGTTTTCAAATCCTTCTATGATCTCACCCTTCTCTATCTTGTAAGTTGCAGCAGTCCTTGAACTTCCTGAAATTTTTTTCTCCTCCACTCCCGGTTCTTGAACTTCACTGCTTGTAAATGATCCACTACTGGCAGCTGTATATTCAATTGTCAAGATCCTTCATCTCGGAATGATCTCACCAATCCTCTCTGACTTGCTCTCCATACTTTTCTCCTTTTAGACATTCCTTAAAACTTATTTCAGTGAGCAAACATTTGGTCATCCAGGTGTCAGATGTCTATATATTTAATTCATTCAGAGGATGTGTGCCTCCTTGGCAAGGACAGCATTTGTTGCCCATTCTGTGTCTGGTTTGATAGGCCATTTTAGAGAGAAATTGAGAGTCAACCACATTGCTGTGCATCTAGAGGCACATGCGGGCCAGACCTAGTAAGGACAACAGATTTCCTCCCATAAAGGACAACAGTAAACCAAATATGTATTTATGACTCACAACAACTTCTACATGGACGTTATACATTATTTTTAATTATGGATTTTTATGGAATTCAAACATCAGTATCTGCCATAGTGGGATTCAAATCATATTTTACACTACTAATTTAGTGTCATTACCATGATACTACCATCTCATTTTATTTCTTACGAAGTTGAATAGAAGGAGGCTAAAGATGGATTCGACATCTACATATGAAAACTTTACATTTGTAGTAATTCTACACCTGCAAAGATTTAAGTAGCAGTACAAATGCATTTTAATAGATGTATTTCAACAGGTAGTGTTTTTTTTTCCATTCTGTTAAATATAGTGGAAAGAATGTAGAGGAACATATCTACAAGGAAACTACAGAGGAGTAACTATATTATAGAGTAGTTATAATGAGGATTTTAATTACCAGAATATAGACTGGCATAGTGATTGTGTAAGAGCAATGAGGAGTGAATATTCCTCGACTGTGCTCAACAGAATTTTCTGCAGCAGTATATATCCAGTCCAACAAGAAAGGGGGCACTGCTAAATGCTGAAGAAGTACACTTCAACTCTGCTCAGAGCATCTGAAGGAAGCCCATAGTTCAGCCACAGTTTTTCCTAACAACCTTTGGTTCCTGTCTGTGTAGCCTAGCTCCATCGTTATCCAATTGATATTCTCCTTCTCAGTTAGTTATTCTTAATCTAGATTATAAATGCTGTATTTTAGGATGAGCTGGGCAAATAGAGCAAGGGCCAATAGAGGCTCATTTAGGGGCAGTGATTATGTTATTATAGCATGGCAGTGCAAAGCAAAAGTATAATCTGGCTTCCTTTAGATACTCTGAGCACTGTTGAAGTGTACTTTTTCAAAAGGGATAGGTACCGCAAACAAATCCCAATATCCTTTTGATTAAAAAAAAAGAGAGTAAGATAAAGAAGAAAATGACAGTGAAGCAACTTAGAGTAGAGATTGCAGAGGCAGTGGCAATAATCTATCACTCTTTCCTGGACTCAGTAGCAATGCAAGATGACTGGAAACTTGAAAATATAACACTCTTGGTCAAAATGATACTAAGGATAACCGAACAATTACACATCAGTTAATTTAATTTTAGTAGATGGAAACACCTTGAAACAATTATTTGGGACAGAATTAATACTCACATGGAAAAATAGGGGTTAATTAGAGAAAGCCAACATGGATTTCTGAAGGTAAAATCTTTAACATAATATCTGGAGTTTTTTGGTAATAAAGGAAGATGGCAAAGGTAATGCTACTGATGTGATTCACATACACAATAAATTCAATACAGTGCCTCACAATAACTTATGAAAGTGTTATAGCTGATAGAATATACAGGACAATAGCAATGTGGATTCAAATTTGATTGTAAGAGAAATTACAAAGTAAGTTTAGTGGTTATTTTTCAAGCTGGAGGAAGGTTTGTAATGGAGTTTGCAAAGATCAATATTGGGACCCATGCATTTCCTGATTTATATTAATGGCCTTGACTTTTGTGTGCAGGGGACAATTTTCATATTTGTGGAAGATACAAAACTTGGAAGCCTTGTAAACTGTGATGAGGACAATGTAGAACTTCAAAAAGGCATTGACTTGTTGGTGGAGTTCCTCGAATGGTGCAGGAAATTAGACTTCTTGACGGGCAATTCCACTTCATGTGGAATCTTCCAGAAGATTCCATTGAAGTGGAATAATTTGGAGGGTTCTGATTCACTTAGCTTAATAATTTCCCAGGACCGGTTAGAGGATTATAAACTGAAGTCCAACTCATAAATGAATCATAAGCTGAAACGCCTCCCCAACTCCAACTCACTACTGACCCCAACAACTACACTACTACCAATCCCTGATACCACCTGAAGTGAAACTCTGTACCCCTGACCCAAACTCCTGCCCAGCCCAGCTGCTCCTCCTGAAGCCGACATTCACTCCACCACCTGCTATCCCCATCATCCCCACCCCTAGCCTAGTCCTGCTGGGCCCGAAAATCTCCCCCTTTGTCCCATGCGAGGTGGCCTGACCTGGCCCCTGAGCTACCCTATGCTTCTGTCTTGCACCCTATTCCCCCCAGCCACCTGCCACTTTACCAAATTCACCCTTCTGGCATTTCACCAACCTGAACCACTGGTCACCCTGTACCCTTCACCTACCTATCTCATGAGCCCCGTATCTACCCTCTCAGCACCACACTCTTTATCTACCTGATATATACCTACTTGACCCACAACCCCTACTTACACAATTGATACTCTATCCATCTGCACATTACACCCTTATTCACTCACATGTCATACTAACCCTTACTTATGCACTTGGCACCATATCCACCTGGCACACCACTCCTTTACCTGCCTACTGAGCCTGAGGTGTCTGACACAGTGTCTACTGTTCCAACCCACATGGCACTCTACTGTCTCACTTGCCTTATAGACTTACCTTTCTTTATTTACTGTCACAGTATCTTCTGAACATCTGACATCTGAAATTGGGCAGAAAGTGTTGTGAAAAGGGATCATGTACTGACCTTATCCGAGGATGTACTCAGGATGGCCAGGCTCAGAATTTTGTCTGGAAATATCCAGAAGAATTAAAAGTGTACAGTATTTTGAAAACTGCTCATTGTCCAACAGTTTTCCGACTGTCATTAGAATATCCAGAACTTTATGAAGGTAGAGAGCAGGTTTCCCTCTGTTATATTTGGGCAGGAGAAGGTTAAAAGGAGATCTGATTGAAGTTTTCAAAAACATAAGGCAGATGAACAGAGCAGATAGGGAAAAATTGTTCCTGCTCTTAAAAAGGATCAAGAATAAGGGGTCACAGATATAATGAAATTTGAAAATGAAATGCAAGAAAACTCTTTTTATACAATGTGTAGTTAGAGTCTGGAATACACTGCCTGGAAGAATGGTGGAGAGATGCCCCTGAGAGCATTAGATGATTTTTAAATAAAAACAATCTCAGGTTATGGGGAAAATGATACTGAGTCATACTGCTTACTCAAAGAACCAGTACAGACATGATATGCCAAGTGGCCTCCTTCTGCACCATAACAATTTTGTGATTCTGTGAACACTAGCATGTGGGCTGTAGTCTGCCTAACAATGAAATATGGTTTTGTGCCTCTGAAATAATTTTAAAAGAAAATGAAATACTTGAATCTGTTACATAATCTGGTTTCACTCAGCAATTCCTTGGAGGCAGAGATAAATATAATCTGTAAGATAATTAGTTGCCAGTCATGTTGCATGCTGCTTGATTTTTGCAATGAGGTGCATCTTTGGAGTAATTCATTAAATACAGGGTAGGAGGGGCTCTACACAGTCAGCCCATGCTGAACTTCTCAGAAGTCCTGAATAGATGAGTGCAACAGATGAGGACCTTATATTGTGACAAGAAGCCCTGGTTCTCACTGCCTCCTGGGCCATTGCTCCACTTGGAGCTGCCATTTTTTAATATAATGGAACAGATATGTTTAAATGAGAGCTCTTCAGTTTGAGGTGCATATTTTCTTTAGTTTCTGACAAAATGTGTATATACTTTCAAAATCACAATCGACTCAGTAGATCGAGTGAAGTACTTGACCGTTGATTGAAAGATGAATGTACTGGACTGAGTAGTTCTGGAGGCATGAGTTATGCATTTTGGAGGACAACATTGGAGAATAGAGCTTAATTCTAAGTAGAATAGGAAGTGGAATATCTTAACTTACTTTGAAGAATGAAAGCATGGGAAGATTGAGGCCATAATAGCTAAGTAAGAGATCAATGTAGAGAGCAGGCAGAAACATTAAAACACTATAAGGAAACGAAAAATAAGGTGAGAGTTGCGACTTTTGAAAATGCTGGAACTAAAATTGGTAGTAGGAGAAACAGTAATGATACTGCAGGCATAAATTTCTATAGACAGTGTTTTGCAGGTAGATTGGAGACTGGGTGGATCTTGTTTCCATTCCATGGCTGTGCCACTGACCTTGTTCCAAATCTTGGGTCAACAGAATTTGCAAACTGTTGTCAGATGCCCATGTCTTGCAGAGCAAAGGTGGGGTGTCTTTTCAGCTTGGGGGTGGGGGAGGGGAAAGATGCTCCCTGCAGTGTAGTTTATGTTGGCCAGCTGCTTTTAGAAAGGTCAGATTTTGAAACTGATGTTTTCTCTACTGCAATCAATAACACTGTCATCAAATGGTGCAAGAAAACTGTTGATTTAAATTGTAAGCCCACTGAAGTTCTTAACTGCCAAAGCATTGATGTTCCCTGTGGCTAGGTACGAGATATATGTATGAGGTCTCATGAAACTGAGAAAAGAAATACACCAAGCTGTAGCTGATGCTTTCAGATTTCTTTGAATGAATGATTGGGAACTTAAGACTGAAGTGGGTGAGGCATGAAGAAGGAAATCTGATTTAACCTGCACAGGAAAATGCTTGAATATGACATGGAGTACTGAGTATGCCCAGTCAAACTACGTAGAGAAAATCCATTGCAGCAACAACTGGGATGCAATAGAATTTTTACAATTCTGATAGAAATTACTTTGATATTACCACACATGACTTAGCTGATGCTGTTACGAAATCAATTTGTGTGCAAATATTTATAAGAATGATGGAGTTTTTTTTATTAAGGGGAGATTTTGAGATTGATTTTAACTCCTGTGTTGGAGTGTGGCCGCAGTGTGGGGTGTACTTGTCTGCAGTGGCAGCAGCAAGCTCAGTTAATATTCAGTTTCCATGACCAATTAGCATGCAACTTGGTGACTGCCTGATCAAAACACCCAGAAAGAAACCGGGGTCGATTTGATGGAATTATTTCTGTTTGACTACGCAACGCCTACTGTCACTTTGCTTTGAAAATTCCAGTAATGTCGAGCTACAACCGAGGCAGCTGATGTCATTTTCATTGTTTTAAAATCAATCTACAATGATTGACAAAGCTTTAACATATCCTAAATTTTTCCACTAAAAGAAAGAACTAATTATTTTCATTGCACGTTCATATATGTGATGTGGCAAAACTGTTTGTACAGTGAGTTCTAGTTTTCTTTTGGGCATGCAGCAATGAAATGCAGTTATTTACACTTTAGCAAGAGTATCTGTTAGAGGTTGAAAACATTGTGCAACGGGATTGGAATTTTAGTCCAGCTGGGGTGGGAATGGAGAACAACAGGGATAAAATACCTTGCCAGATATTGGAGATAATGGGAACTGCAGATGCTGGAGATTCCAAGATAATAAAATGTGAGGCTGGATGAACACAGCAGGCCAAGCAGCATCTCAGGAGCACAAAAGCCCGATATATTGTGCTGATTTCTTGTTGCTATCCTGATACTGGCAAGTTTTAACAAGGAAGGAATGAAGGGCTGCCATGAGAATCTGCCCAATCCAGTAACAAAGATAAATAGCGGTGTTATAGAGCTTGAGGTCCATATTCTGATGTTGATGTTAGAATAGAATCCCTACAAGTGTGGAAACAGCCATTCAGCCCAACAAGTCCACAATGCCCCTCCAAAGAGCATCCCACCCAGACCCATCCCCCTTTTAACGCACCTAATTTACGCATCCCTGAACACTATGGGCAATTTAGCATGCTCAATCCATCAACTTTGCACTGTGGGAGGAAATCAATGCAGCTATGGGGAGAATGTGCATAATTCAAAAACAGACAGTCACCCAAGGGTGGAATTGAACCCTTGTCCCTGGTGCTGTGAGGCAGCAGTACTACCCACTGACCATTGTGTTGTGTTGGTGCGGCAGATATGCGATATCTTTAAGGGAACCAGTCAAGATGTAGTCATTGTATCATGGCATGTTGTCTAATAGTATAAAGCCTCCAGACTCCATCTCTCTGTGTCCTCTTGCAGCATGACATGCTGAGAAAAGGATGTTACAGTATATCTGAATTACTTAGCTTGAGCCCAGGCAAACAAACAAATGAGGCTGTAGTGTACATGTGTAAATGCTGGGTGCTGTTGTAAAAGTTCAATGAATTCTTCAGTAGAATCGCTAGAGTGTGGAAGAGGCCATTCAGCACAATGAGTCCACATCAACCCTTCAAAGAGCATCCCATCCAGATCCAGCCCCAGCCCCTACTCTATAACCCTGCATTTTCCAAGGCTAACCTGCCTAGCCTGCCCATCCCTGGACACTATGGCCAATTTAGCATGGCCAACCTATCTAATCTACACATCCTTGGACTGTGGGAGGAAACCAGAGCACCTAAGGAAGCCCATGCAGACACAAACTCCATGCAAACTCTACAGAGACAGTATCTGAGGCTGGAATCAAGCCTGGGTCCTGGCACTGTGACGAAACATTTCTAGCCACTGTGACACCCATACAGTACTACATGACCCACATCTCACTCATATGCTATGGGAACTAACATAAGTATCACATCATGATAATTGCTATTACATCAATTCAGCTCAAGTGAGAGTTTAGAAGTTTCTTACTGACTCTGGGGCAGATGAGGTGCATGGAGAGGACACACAGTGAAGAGTCAGTTGAGACCACTCCAGGGATTTAGATCTGGGCAATGAAAGGGAGAACAGTGAAATGGTCCTCTTGGCTATTGGGGCCAACGGAGGCTACAGGGAGAGTAGTCAGTAAGCATCCAGGCAGTACAAGATGTAGGCCCCTGTGGTTCATAAGGTGAGGGAACAAGATCTCCAAACACAATTGGAAAATCACCTAAGCGCAATGGAGGCAGCAGCTGGCAAAGATGACACACTTCTTGGATTTCAGGTTCAGTGGTAAGGAGGAGAAACATTCTCCACAAGAAGGTCAGAGCCCTGGGCATCAGGAAAGGCATGAGAGGCAGGAAGCAAAGGATGTATTACCCTCAGCATTAGATCTGTCTTCAGACGATTGAAAACCAGTACCATAAAAGACTATTCAGGTAATCTGTTCCCTCATTGCAGAAGACCTCACATCTCACAGAATCCTTCAACATCAAACCAGTCTCATTCAGCAACAATGAATCTCCTGTCCTGCCCACACTAACTGTGCTTGCTTTTCTGGTTGTTTTCTGTGATCTGACATCCTCTGGTTACAAGAAACTGAAATGGACAGGAAAAAGAATTATCTTTCGCTTCTGCGCAATCCCACTTCCCAGTACAGTGTCATGCATGTTTCCTGTATGCCCAGTTCTTGATGCCAAGTTGGGGACATTGTTGCTCCGTTATCTGGATGCAATGGTCTCATCATTTGCCATTGAGCATTCATCCTCAGTCTTGACTGGGTCACCCAACTTTTCCTGTGCAGGAATATTTTAGTTGGTCAAGAACACTGCCACCAGTATTTATACTGCATTGAGCATTGGCCTGCAGACAAACAGGTGCTAAGTATCATCTCAATGGGAAGATCACCCGTTTGCAGGCATTCATCCCTGTAATAGCTAATGGTATCTATCTCTCCCTCTCTCTCTCACTCTGTCTCTCTCTCACACACACACACACACACACACACACACACACACACACACACACACACACACACACACACACACACACAATGACTGGCAATCCCTGTCAGATCAAGAGGTCACCTGCTGCTATCACTGGGAAACAGGATGTCCTGCCATTCCCAGATTATTCCCAGATGGCCTGCACTGAGACGTTACACAAAAGCAGCAGGTGATTGCAGTTGCAGTTTTTTGATGGGTTTGGAGGGAGGCAGAGTCTGGAGTTGGGAGTTCAGATTCAATAATTCGCACCAGCAGTTGAACTTTCAAAATGCACACTCACAGAGCCAGACCAATGCTGCTGGATTACAGGGAGTGTATAACCCAATTTGGATGTCACTCTTGCAGGGCACCTGGGCCACCCGTCCTGTGAGATGACACCAGGGCCATGAACCATTTGTCTGTTGCATGATTGACTGGGCACCTTTGCTCTACATATCTAGTTGGTTGGCTGCCACATGATTGTGTGCAGCAAGCCATGAAAGCCCCATGCACTCCCAGTCTTGCCAGCGGGGTACTTGATGCTGTTAGAAGGTTCCATCCTCTTTCTGCTAGGTCCCCTGGGTTAGGAGTACAAATGTTGGATGATTTTCCCCTTCTCCAAATTCAAGGGCATGGAGGCTAATTATAGCAATATTATGAGCAGTGCCTCACATTCTGGGGATCAAATCTGAGATCTTTCTGATCTTTGTGGCTCAGCCATTCAATAGTCTCAATCAACGAATCACCTGTTAGCATTTTTCAGCCAAGAAGAAAGCAAAAAGAAAAAACATAAATTGTTGGTGAAAATCAGTAGGTCTGGCTGCATCTGCAGGGAGAAAGCTGAGTTAACATTTCAAGTCCAGCGACTCTTCATCAGAGCTCCAGCATTCAAAGTTCTCTACTTTAAGAAAATAAGTCACACTGCCCAGTTGATTGGACCCAGACAACATCAATGCTGGCACATATATCACTGTCCAGTTTGCTTTTTCTTTTTTTTTAAACATTCATTTGAAGCATTTCCAAACTCAAATGTTTTTCAATTCAACATTTCATGATTTTGTACTTTAATAGTTCATGACTTGCTTGCTTATTAAATCAGCACTTTCTTGATATGTGTTGGTGGTGGCCGTGTGGAAACTAATTTGTCTGTATAAAGATCACCTGACAAAACAAAGGCACTTCAATGCAGACTCCTGGCGTCTGGCGGAGAATGGTTCAGGGGCCCAGCTGTTCGAATAGGCAGCCTCCCAGTCAGCAGAGGATGTCCCTCACCGTGTCTGGGGGAGGGATTGTTTGCTCTGACCATATGACAGGGAAGAAAATAAGAGGTAACAGATGTCTCTTTCAGGAATGAAAGCCTAGAAAGTGTGAAAACACTTTGAAGTGACAACACCCATAACGTTTTTTTTGTCAAAACAATTAGCTTTCTAAATATTTCAAAATTGGTAGCTTCTATTACAAGATCATTTTAAACATCGCCTTTTATTGCCTTGGCTTTCATTTTGTTGACTACAACCACCTCCAAAATAACTATTATTATAAAGGATATATTTAAAGGAGTATCATTCATTTTATTTGCTCCTTAATAGACTGCTCTTCAATAGGCCAGATTGTATGAGTGTTTGAGGCAACTACTTCAGAACAGTGATATGGGAGAACACAACAGACCATTTCCTCAGATACTTTCACAGATCAATTTTAATTTGCATAACTAAGCTATAATATGTCAAATGTAGTCTGTTGTGGGCTCAAAAACCATGAGAGGAGGGTCACCTCGATCCCAATGGCTTCATTATAAAGATCAGGAGCTGTCGTTGTTTGAAGCCAGGCTGTCAGGTGTTACTTAGAAGTTTTAGAATAGACTAAGGAAAACATCCCTCCAGTATCACTGAGCATGATTGAATTCTTCCATAATCTCATTGCTACTCACCTCAGTAACTTTTATTCTGCTGAAGCCTGTAATCTCCCTGCACCTGCATCTTAAAATCTGTCTCTAACCTCATATGCAAACACCCTGTTTCCTTTACCCTGCCAGTGACAGTTACTCTTTCAATGACCTAGAACTATGTTGTGGTATATCCACCAGACTTTCTTTCTTGAAGCCTACTTCCCAGACCAAGTTTTGGATATTCTTCATAATACGTTCATTTTGACATTGCATCTATGAGTTTTAGGCCTTTGCATCTCCTTGGTATGCTTTCCCTTTCATAAGAGTGTGAGTTGCCAAAAAAGTAAAGGGTACTTTATCTGTCAGAGACAATCCAATAAGATTTAGGAAAGGGCTTCTGTGTATGCCCATTCAGCTGACAGAGTTCCACCATTGGGTTCCAGATTTCCTGTCAGGTCACAACAGGGAATTTGAAATTGACTCCCACATGGTCACTTTACTGGCTCGAGTGGCCTTTGCAATTATCACTCAGGCACGTACCTTCAGTAAAAAGAAAGAGAAAAGCAAAAGCATGTTTTTAAAACGATGCTAAATAGACATATTTGGAGTCATAGAGATACACCATGGAAACAGACCCTTTGGTCCAACACTGATCCACTTGCCAACATTTGGCTTATATTCCTCAAATCCTTCTTATTCATGTACACATTTTAGATGCATTTTAAATGTTGTAATTGTACCAGCCTCCACCACCTTCTCTGGCAACTCACTCTGCGTACCCACCACCCTCTGCATGAAAACGTTGCCCCTCATGTCCCTTTTAAATCTTTTCCCTCTCACCCTGTAGTTTGTGACTCCTCTACCCTGATTCTGTACCCAATAGGTTAAGATTCAAAAATAGCTACGTCTCTAAAATTCTTTCCAATTTCTCTCTCCCTTATTGAATAAAAGAGTTACTTTTTCTATCTTCCAATCTAATTGGGCCACCGCAAAATCAATGAAGCTTTGGAAAATTAAAACCAATGCATCAACGATTTCACTAGCCACTTCTTTTACTAGCCAAGGATAAAGTCCATCAGGGCTCAGGCACTTAACATGCTGTAGCCCCAACAATTTACTCAGCACAACTTCTCTAGTGATTCTGATTTTCTTGAGCTCCTCACTCTCTTTCATTTCATAATTTGTCGATGCTTTTGGGATGTTACATAAATCCTCTATGGGGAATACTGATGCAATAAAAGTCCTGTTCAATTTATCTGCCATCTCTTTATTTTTCATTATCAATTATTCAGTTTCACTTTCTATAAAATCAATACTCACTTTTTTAACTCTTTCTTTAAAAAAAGGTGGAATCTCATGGGGGTCTGTGTGACATGGATAATGGTGAAATTTGTGGCAGAATCAGACAAGAAGCTTAATGAGGTAGACCTTCATATCGGTAGTGTCTCGTTCCACCTTTTGTGATTTTGTTGATGGTGAGGTGAGTTGCTCACTAGGCAGTGGCGAATCAAGGAGGATTAAAACTTGTTCAAATCCTTATTAACAGCACAACTCACCTCATTAATATTCCTACCTTACCAAAAATGTCCAGCAAGCAGGATGTCAAGAAATCTCAACATGGAAGTCACAGCGAGTACTTGGCAACTTTACCTTGCCTCTGTCTGTGATGAGCCTCCATGTCGCTCAGCAACAAACAGTATCTCAGTGCATAATCCCTGGACACCAGACTCGTGCAAGCCTTATTCACAGCCATTGACATTCAACAGATGCCAACTCCTCATGACCATCACGGCATCTTACCGATCCACTTACAAGTCACTTAGGAAGCACAGGCCTGCATTGCAGGCTAAAACAACAACTAATATTGAAAACCTAATGTAAGAGCACTTTCCATGGAGGAACAAGGACCCAGCTCATGGATTAGACCTGGTTACATATCAGGGCTACCTGCGTGCTGTCTTAATGTTCACTCACTCAGCACGTACCTGAATGCTTTTAGCATTTCTACCTTGCCTTGCTGTGCCAGTTAGTGCAGGCATACAACCAGCCTTGCTGTTCAGCAGTCCTCAGTGAAGGGGTGGACATCTTCCTGTATGGTAGTGTGCTACATCACTCTCACACCTTCATCATAGGCCAGCAGTTTACACAGCGAACACACAGCATGTGCAGCAAGCAAGCAGCCTTGGCTCACAGTCTCCTCGCTGAGTGGTCCTCACTGAACTGCATGGAGACACCTGTCAGTTAGGGAGTCCACCACAGGCTATCAAGGGCAGCCTCCCGTACCAGTGCAGGGGATTGGCTGCAGGCAGGCATACGGTTTGGGGGATTTTTGTCAAGGAGTCTATGCTTCTGCAGTCAGATGATTTGATCAGTCAGCTGTGTAGCTTCATTGTAGCAGTCTGGGAGTGGGATAGGGCAAATATGGCATGGGAAATGTGCAGGCATCAGGCAGGGGTCTGGGTATTTCTCATCTGTGGCTGCCCATTTTGATCACTCAAGTGGGTGGGCCATGGTCAATCTTTCAGGGCCTTCGAAAGGGTGTGGACAGAGTCTGGCCAAAGCTGGTATGGTGACCTCTGATGCTAGGGGCTGGGGGAAAGCCGGGAAGGTGAAGGTTCATCTGAATGGCTTCACTGGGGACTGGGAAAGTGCGAAGACCACGGAGTTTCATGGGAAGGGCCATCTGGAAGGGGATATTGATGTTTGGAACCTCACCAGAGGCAGAGTCAAGAAACTACCGGGAAAAGCGGTTACTATCACCTTTCAATGGCCCTTGTAGGCTGAAAGTTTTCTTGTCAGAGATAGGTGACACCTACTTGGCTAGAATTTTGAAGGATCAGAGAAGAGTGAGCAGGGTGGAGGTGGAGCGCCTAGCCACCTCTGGAGTGTCATAAAAGAAGACTTCTAAGGAGCTTGTGTATGGTTTCTCCTCTGATTATGAGCCTCCAAACACTGCCCTGTCTCCTGGTCATAGTACCTGGTGTTCATAATAGGCTTCCTGTCCCCTGTTGCCATGCAGGAGTGTGTGCTTCTCCAACAGCCTCTGAGGGGACTGGACCTGGCTCTCTGTGGTAGCTGCCAACCTGTCCATGGAGGCAGACAGATGATCTATTGCATGAGTTGCTGTACTGCTACAGTTTCTGTTCTGTAAGGGCCACTATTATGAATAATATAATGATAAATAAATGCATTCTGAAACCATGCAGCCATAATTAACATACCAAATTTTCTGTTACTCAATTTAGAAATATAAATATTACAGTAAATTGTTGCTAATTTGCATTAGGGTCAGGAAAATAAGTAGTCAAATGCTTTGGGCTATAATTGGTAATTGAGAATGAAACCAACCAAAGGCAGTCTCAATAAGATTGACAGCGAAGGAGATGGAATGGTAAGATCAGAAGCTGTACAGCAGACTGGATGGATTAGAATAAATCAAAGCCCATCACAGACTGTGCAAGAATTGTTCAAGGCTATTGGAGGGTTAATGATGTGAGAGCATGTTTAAGGAATTTGGAGAGAAAGGGGAGTTTGGAGATGGAACAAGAAGAGAGATCCAAACCATTTCATGCCAAATTGGTTCATGCCATCTCAGAATTAATTTGTCTGAAATCATCTCTTGGGTCAGAGTTTTAAAGGTTAGCAATGGGTCAGCACCACCCACCACTTTTTTTCTCTATTCAAACAAGGTGCCCTATAGAGACAGGTTCATTTAATTAACAAACAGGATTAAGCAACTAAAATTGGTTTTAAATGACTGATTAGGCAGTATTGATTCCTTTATATAAGTGAGCCCAATGTGATTTGAATTATGCTAGAATAATTACTGAAACCAATGGGATGTTTCCTGTCTTTTACAATAACTGTAATATCAAGTTAGTAACTTGCTAATATATTCTGGGCAAGATAAAAGTGAATAAAAATACATTTGGTTCAAATCACCATACTTTTCCAGTGTAAATAGCATTTTAATCTATCTGCAAAGTATTTAGATATAAAATTTACACTGTTTTGTTTCTCTGGTGTATATTGATTGATAAGCAAATGTGATAAACAAAATCAATTTGTTCTCAACACAGCAGCTTGATAGATGGAGTGCTATGGAAACCAAAATTAGCATTCACATTTCAGGATGTTCCAAATTATTTCACAGTCAATGAAGTAATGTCAAAATGGTTGGAGCATATCTATTTGCCCTTTTGTCAGCTATCCTTATATCTACTTGTGACATTTTCAATGTCAAACATTGTCACATGAGCGAGGATGCTGTGTTAAGCCTGTAAAAAAAACATTAGCTCAACATTAGCTCGTATGTTATGCCCCATTCTGGCACTGCACAGATACCATCCTTGGCTCATTCATTTTTCTTATCTACATGCTTCTCTGTGATAACAGCAGCTTTTGATGTGGGGTTAGACTTCCCTGTATGTTAATGGCATTAGTATAATTTTTCTTTGCCTTTTCTGATCTAAATTCTGCTCATTCAACATCCAGTTTTGGCTGATCTATTCTGTGTGCGTCGAAGACTGGCTATTGATTCCATTCTCCTGTAATCTCACTTTAGATATGAATGTAGAACTTCCAGATATTTGGCGTCTATTTCTACCTCCCAAGATATAATTAAAACACCATATCTTCTCCATCATAAAAGCAGCCTACTTTTGACACTTCCCACCATCAACCATTCTTCTGCCTATCTTCCAGTCATGTGCTTTTATACAATTGCCATCAATGGGCTTGTTATTTCAATGCTCTTCTGGCTGGCCTCTTGTTCTCCAGCCTCTTGTAAATTTCAGGTCATTCAAACCCATAAATTGTTGCTCACCAAGCACTCTTATCTTATATTGTCTCCAAACATCTCAAATGATACACTTCATGCACTATCAAGCACCAATTAAAGGTACTGGGTACTGCAAACTCTGGGTCCTGTCAACATCCCAACAATTGTACTAAAGATTTGTGCTCTGCAACTAGCTGTACCCTCGAGAAGCTGTTCCAGTACAGTTATAACATTGGCATCTTCATGATTATACAGAAAATGCCCTGAACCCAACAAATTACCACCTATCAGTCTCTTCTTGATCATCAGCAAAGTGATGGGAGGAATCATCAACAATGCTATCAATCAATACTTGCACAGAAATAACCTGTTCAGTTTGGGTTCCACCAGAATGGCTTGGCTCCTGTCCTGATCACAGCTTATTATCATTACTTGCTCATTGGATGTGTCGCTGACTGCATTTATTGCCCAAGAGAATGTGGCTGTGAGCTGCCTTTTTGAACTGCTGCAATGCCTGGTGGGCAGAGACACTCAGAGTGTTGTTAGGAAGGGTGTTTCAGATTTTGACCCAGTGACAGTGAAATAATGATGATATACTTCTAACTCACATGATGTGTAGCTTGGAAGGGAACTTGCAGGTAGAGGTGTTCCCCTGTATCTCTTGCCCTCGACCTTCTTAGAGTAAGAGTTTGTGTGTTTGGAAGGTGTTATCACTGAACGTTTAGTGAGTTGCTGCAGCATCTCTTAGACGATACACATAGTTGCCACTGTGCATTGCTGAAAAATTGACTGAATTTGGAAGAAGTTGGATCAAGTGGTCTGCTCTGTCCTGAATGGTGCCAAGTTTCATAGAATCCCTACAGTGTGGAATCAGGCCATTCGGTCCAACAAGTCCACACCACCTCTCCAAAGAGCATCCCACCCAGACCCATTCTCCTACCCCTGCATTTCCCATGACTAACCCACCTAACCTAAATATCCCTGGGCAATATGGGCAATTTAGCATGGCAATCCACCTAGCCTGCACATCTTTGGTCTGTGGAAGGAAACCCACGCAGACTCAGGGAGAATGTGCAAAATCCACACAGACAGTCACCTTTGGCTGGAATGCTAACTGCTGAGCCACCGTGCCGCCCTGGTATTGTTGGAGCAGCAGTTCCAGGCACATGGAGGAAATTTCTTCCCACGCCTGATTTGTGCATTTTAAATGGTAGACAGGTATTGTAGAAACAGGACATGAGTTACTCAATGCAAAATTCCTAGCCCCTGACTTGCTCTCATGGCCACAGTATTTATACAGCACATTCAGTTCAGTTTCTTGTCAATAGTAACTGCCAGAATATAGGGGACTGGGTTATTTACTGAGTGCATGAACAAACTACAAATGTATTCATTACAGTCAGGCATAAAAACAAAACATGAAAAGTGGTCTGACCATGGCTAAGTTGAGAAAACAATATTAAACTCAAGGAGGGCGTATACAAATTGCCCAAGGAAAACAATAGACCTGAAGATTGGGAACAGCTTAGAATCTGTTAAAGGGAAACAAAGAAACTGATTAAACATGGGATAACAGGATATGAGAGTAAGCTTGCAGGACACATACAAATTTTTAGTAAAAAGCTTCTGTTGCTATGTGAAAAGAGAAAAGATTAGTAAAGATGAACATAGGTTCCATACAGTCAGAAACAGGAGAACTTATATGGGGAGCAAAGAGACGACAGACCAACCAGGTATATACATTAGTTATGTCTTCATGAAGGAAGCCACAAATAACATCCAAAAATGTGAGCAGCCACAGGGGAATGGGAAGGAGTAATTGAAAGAAATTAATATTAGTAGGGAAACTGTGTAGGGAAACTAACCAGATCAAAAGCAGATAGATCCCCAAGATCGGATAAGCTTCATCCCAGAGTACTTAAGGAGGTGGCTCTCAAGATTAACAGATGTGCTAGTGATCATCATCCAAAATTCTGTAGATTCTGGAATAATGCCTGGAGGGTAATTAATGTAACCCCACTATTTAAGAAGGGGGCAGAGAGAAAACAATTAATTATACACTGGTTAGTCTGATAACAGTAGAGCGAAAAAATGTTAGAGACCATGATAAAAGATTTAATAGCAAAGCACTTTGAAGATAGTGACAAGACTGGACACAGTCAACAATGATTTATGAAAGAATGGCCATGCTTGACAAATCTGCTGGAATTGAAAGTCTTCTGAAAGTCCAAATAAACCACATCCACTGGCTCCCCCTCATACATTCAGTAAAGCCCCACATAAGAGATGACAATGCCAAAATTGAATGGGATTGGATGTCATGTGCTGAAATGGAATGATTATTGCCTGGCAGACAGGAAACAAGAAGTATGAATAATTAGGTCTTTTTCCCAAGTGGCATACAGTGATTAATGGATCGGTGCTTGGACCCTAGCTATTCACAATATATAATAATGACTTAGGTATGGAAACAATGTGTCTTATTTCCAAGTTTTCAGATGACAGAAAGCCAGATAGGAGGATATTCTGTGAAGAGGATGCAGAGACGCTTCAGTATGACTTGTACAAATTAAGTAAGTGAGAAAATACGAGGCAGCGGCAATATTATATGTATAAATGTGAGGTTATCCACTTTGGTGGTAAAAAAAGCTGTTCTTCATCTTATATTACAACATTTTCATGTCCAGACATTGTTAATATCTGAGTCTTTCTCAGATACCAGCTCTCCATTTTTCAAAAGAAAACTTTTAAAATTGATTTTCACAACTTTGGAATGCCTAAAATTGTTTTATAGCCAATGAAGTACTTTTACAGTATTGTCACATCTGTAATGCAGAAAACACATTAACCTACTTGTGTACAGCAAGATCCCAGAAACAGCGATTGTTGAAGCTCCCTGCTGAAATTGAGTCATCAGAAATTTGTCACAGCAATCTTGTTGAGACATTATGGGATTCTGATGGCAAATTACCAGCATTGCTTAAAAATAGTTGCTGGAAAGTGATCTTTATTTGTGCAATATCTTCCTGATACTGAGAAAGATCAATTAATTTGTATTTTTAGGTGCTGGTTGAGGGATAATCATTTGCTAGGAAACAGGGGAAAGTTCCAAAAATAGTGCCTTGGGATCTTCCATGTCCAATTGACAGGGCTAATGCACTTCATCTGAAAGATTACACAACATTGCCTTGTTATCGAAGAGTCAGTCTAGACTTGGTACTGAAATTCTTGGAGTGAGACTTGAATGCACAGTTGGATGTTGGTATGTACATCCTTAATTTTGTCATCTCTAGGTTTTGCTAATCTACCTCTTTCCTGGTTAATTTCTCATTCTCCACTCAGCAAGCTTCAAAAGAATCCTACGAATGCACACATTTCATGTTTGTCTTTAAAAGGTATTTCAAAGCTTGGACTAATACTCACCATCTATGTTACTGTTTTGAGTCAATACTTGGAACACAATATAACACTTTTGAACTATGTCTGCTTGAGATAATGCTACTAGGCACACAAATTGTGCGAAAGAGAGATTTAAAAAGGCACTGCCAAAATAAAAGGTCTGGAAAAAGCTGAAAGATAAACTTTCCTATTTTATATTACTGTTCAATTTCACTTTTTTTCCCTCTCCTGCTATATGGAAGCTGTTTGTCATGGTGTATTTATCATGTATATCTTAGCAACACATAAGTTACGGCTTTGGAACAATGAAAAGAATTTCACACATCTGAGAACAATTTTGCAAAAGATTAAAGGGTACTTTTCTGATTTCGTGCTCTTAGATTGGAACCTTATCCACAAGCACTGCATATAAGAAATTTGAGGAACTGTGGTGCACAATTTTCCAGCCAGTAATTTCAAAGAACATAATGACATGCGTAATGTATCCCCAAACTTACAGTGTGTGTTCCCAATGGGTGAAGACACCTGCTGGAACTGCATAGTCAGAAATTTATTCTTGTAATACTGACACAAAATTGGATTGTGATGGTAAATTGCAAATGAAAATAGCTGAAGGTAATTGCTAGAAAAGAAACCAAAGTCTTCTGGATTAAGTTCAAATGGAATGGAACCCATTCAGTAATCTCCAATGTTTTAAAGCAACAGCGTGTTCTGGCACTGATCCTTTTCAGGCATGATGCCTCAAGAGGCAAAGGCAGGTGTGAAATAGGGTTTATACATCTGCTTCTGAACATATGGCCATCTCTTCAACCCACAACCACCACTGGCATGTACCAAAAGCCACAGTGCACCTAGTCGTGGAGCTTTTGTCTGCTGATGATTATACCCTTCTGGTGTATACAGAGGAGACAATGCAGCTTGTTGTAAGTGTTCTCCAAATATTGCTGGTTTTACTATCAGCCTAAAGGAAATAAAAATGAGGAACCAACTAAGACCCTGAGGAAATTACATGCCACTATAGCTTACCATTGGCATCAGTAACCTCAATGGAGAGAGCAGATCACCTATACAGGTGGGTATTATATCAAGTGATGCGACTGTCAACTAGGACATAGTCTACCAACTGATCAAAGCCAATAGTTCCTCTACCACCTTACAAAGCATATGTGGAAAATCCATTCTTGACCTGAGAAGAATTTGTTACCATAATTTTCCATTTTTTCAAACAGACAGCATATTACACAAATTGTGCCCTGGTGGTATTCTAGCTGTGGCCTTCCAAGCCAGAGGAATTTGGCTCACATCAAACCACCATGCATTTGTCCTCTGAATTTCCTGGCAAACAAGTGCTTTGTAGCATTCCCATCAACTCTCCCCACCATCAGAAATCCAACTTAAGTTGCAGCTACCTTCAAGAAGGGAGGTAGCTCATGCTCATACAAATGCATAAACCATGCTCAAACCATATCAAGGTATTTTTCTTTGTATCCATAGCAGGGAAATCCCTAACACTCATTCTCTTGAATTGCCTGCTTTCTAGGTCTGAGGAGATGCTCCCAGAGGTACAGTGTAATTTTTGACTGTCAGGAGGAACTCTAAAATCATCTTTGTTGCCAGAGTAATCTAAGAAAAACATCAAGAACCATACAAGCAACTCTTTCTAACATGCTCAAAGTATTTGACACAATAAATTACAAGTCACTATGGATTGTGCCCAAAGATTTGGATGTTCAAAATATTTCATCAGAATCCTGAAACTTTTTTAATAAAAATGAGATTGCGACATTCTAAAGCTGGAGATCTGAACCAGTATCCTTCAAATTTCAGACAAGGATCAAACAAGGCATTGTGACAGACCCCATACAATTTACAATCTACCTGCAAGTGGCTATTCACTACATCAAAGGTCAATTGCGTTGCGGTGTTGATATTAATATTGTCAAGATGGAAAATGCTAGCCTCAAAGCGCCAAAATTAAACTGACCAACATAGACATGTATGATTTACAGTATTCCAATGTTTGACGTGCTGTCGCCTAGACTGCATTAGATTTGCAAACTATTCTCACATTCTTTGGTTCTGCATGGAAGAAACTCAGCCTGTCTTTGAATACTGTATATCAATGTACACCTAGACAACTACGTAATCCACCTTCCACATATATTAAAGGAGAGACTCTGGAATACATTGAGCATTTCCCGTACCTGGACAGCTACTCTCTCAAAAGGCCACCATTGATGTGGAGATCCAACACTGGATCAACTGCACCAGCAATGCCTTCTATAAACTCCAACAGTAAGTGTTTGACAATACAGACTGCTGCAAGTCAACCAAGGTCCTAGTATACAGTACAGTTGTTGTATCCACAACCCTGTACTTCGGTGAAACCTGGACTGTGTATTGGCGTCAAATAAGAGGACAAGATAAATTCTGTCATAGATGCCTTTGCTGCACCATTTGGTTTTAAGGACCACTGAACAAACTCTAGCATGGTTTTTGAAGCCAGTCCCAGAAGCTTCCAGGGAAAAGGAAAACACCTCCAAAATGAACTTCACTGGGCTAGACAATATGTCAGGATAGCTGAAAATCTTCTCCCCTACTAGATCCTCTTTATCAACATCTTATAGGCTAATATTCCAGGGGAGGCAAAAGAAAATATTACAAAGACATTTTCATGCTGTCCTTGAAGTACAACATCAAAAACGTTAATGCCTGGGAGGAACTTGCTACTAATCATTCAGAATTTGACATGGATGCAAGGGGGAAAGAAAGGGCTTGGTCAAGACTCAATGTCGCTCTTATCACTCTCATGTTGTTAATACTGATTCCTAATTTCATTGAGGTACAGATCAGGAGGTGGCCAACTGAAGCGGAAATATAAAGATACTCACATTTTCTCAGCTAAAGTATAGCAAAGGGGTGGGAGAGATTTTGATGCTTTTGCAAACAGCCAGTTGGGTCTGTCTGGTTCATGCATATTGTGGACTACCCCATACAATTCATTTCAGCTCATCACTCCGCAAACTACTTTAGACAAGCCCACTGCTTTCAGAAACTTCATTGGCCTTGGTGAGACCACATCTAGAATTTTGGTCTCCATACTTGAGGAGGGATATACTTGCATCAGAAACAGTACTACAAAGGCTGTATTGATCCTGAAATAAAAGGGTAGTTATGTCATGAGAGAATGAGTAAATTGGGTCTATGCATGTTTAAAAGAATGAAGGGTGATCCCATTGAACCAGTCAAGATTACAATTGGATTTGAAAGGTTAGATAATGAGATATAGTGTTGTGCTGTTTCTGGTGGTAAACTTGGAGTTGGGAAAAGCATTTATTTTGGCAAGATGATGGCACGCCTGAGCCTTTATGCCTTCCTGCCTCCACGGGAATTAGGTTCGAGTGGGAAAGTGCATTGTCGACGTTCCTGCTTTAGTGTTAATTGAATCCTTTAAATGACCATCTAATTCCCACTTTGGGGGCCTTGTCCAAATGTTGCTGGTATTAAGATGACTGTAGTTAGGGCTGATAACATGCTGTGTGCACTGCATCATGCATGCAGCAAGCTTGTCTCCTCAGAGGAATCCAGTGCCTGATCAAGAGACAAGCTCTAACCCTTGTTAGTGTCACCTCTGCACACCACTCGCTGAAACCCCCTATACACCCTGTCCCTCCACATTTGTTTCTGTGGCTTGGGTTGCTCCATAATCCTGGCACTCTGTATGTGTCCTACCTGCAGCAGTAGAAGCCTTCACTGTGGTGTTGTGAACACAAGAACCGCTGAGCTGTTATTGTTTGGCAGATCTCAATAGGCGAAACTTCTGTCTCTAGGACTTTACTTCCAGGGGAAGACCCTCTATTGACTGGTTGTTGTTAAGTCGGTGACCTTTCTAACAAGAAACAATGCAGGTCTTTCATTGCTGCCCATTCTGGCAGATGAGATTCCCAATACTTCAATAAGATTCCACCCATTGATTGTATCATGCGCTGATTTAGGATAACAGGGGACAATTTCAAGACATGGGACTGATCATTTAGGACTGAGACGAAGAGAAATTTAATCACTCAAAAATATTTGGAATTCTTTATTTGCAAGAGTTGTGGATGCCCAATCGTTTAATATATTTAATATTGGGATAGACAGGGTTTTGGTGTCTCGGAGAATTAAGCGATATGGGGAGCATGCAAGAAAGTGGAATTGAGGGTCAAGATCAGCAATGATTGTACTGAATGTGGCAGCAGATTGGGTCTTGTGGTTTACTCCTGTTACTTTGTCTTATGTTCTATAACCACCTACCCCTTTGATAAGGGCCAGACAGTCAGATCCTGCGCTCACAGACTGCAGTCAACTAGCACCCAGCTAGCTCCTTAACTGTCTGTCTTCCAATTGGCCAGCAGCTCTTGGAGATGGTCTCCTGCCTTTTAAAGGGGTAGGAGAGGTGATCATAATTATTTCATTGCTTGATGCAGAAGTTGGTCCGAGAAATGGTACAGGCAGTCTTCCCCTGTTTATAGGCCTGACTTTGGGGGCCCTCTGACTAATTCAGCCCCTGATAGGTAATCATAAGGTGAGCACTGTTCAGGTGTCTGCTTTCTGTCCAGGCAACTGCAGTCATCTTAATTTGCACCAATTCTGTAACCTTCCCACTCTGGCTGTTATTATTAATCTGTGAGAGAAAATAATGGGGATATGTTGCATAATTGAAGCCGCTATTCATGTAGTCTTCCAACTTGCTCAAGGTGGAGAAGATGGAGAAGTCCAGAGATTGCTAGAACAATATAAACTTCCCTGACTGATCCAAATATGGGGGCATCTGGTACTATTCAAAGACTTAGCAAATATTTGAAAGAGTTTAGCATCATGTACTGACTCTCAAGAAGGGAAGCAGCAAACATGTGTAAGAGGCAAGAATAGCAGGTATTGAACATATGAGTGGAAGCAGAAGGAGATTAATAAAGATAACAAGACATTCGTGACTTGTGATATCAGGGGGTAGGATTTATAGCTAAATATATGGAGCATTTACAGCAAAATCAATGACTTGTTAGTACCACTAGAAACAAATTGAAAAGCAAATTTCTGATGGTGCTGGTAATTTGATTTAACATACAGTGCTAGAAATATTTGGCAGGTCTGGCAAATATGGGAAGTGATGTACAAAATCGGCATTTTAAGTGAAAGGCCTTTTGTTTGAACTGCATGGAAGGCAACTATTGAGATGACTGTGTGTTCCACAGATTATTGCAGAGTATGGGTACACTGCACTGAATGTGGTTTTATGGCATAAACTCCAGACCAAACAACCTGTACCTTTAAGAAATTACAGTTAAGACAGCATTGTGAAATGTGATGTTTTGATATAGGTATCCATCTCACCTTTAGTCACTCTCTTAGCTCGATAAGAGTCAGGTAGTCAATCATGTGTACGTAACATATTGTCATATCAGGAGTCACAGAACACAATCTATGTGTGTAGATCAAGTTAATGTTGTAATAATCTTCAAGACATTTCTCTCAGCAAGAACCTGACTCTCTGTGGTACATGTCATGTGGATTAATATGCAGAAAACCACATACGACATCATTGGAAGCAGACACAAGTTGAAAATGGAATCCTCCACACCAACTGACATTGAGTCTCCCTGGTAACCAGTTCAATACATTAAGGATTACTGATGCACCAAAACATTTTTTCTTTCAAAGGTTAAACTCCTAATGTTTGCATAATTCTCCTCTTCAGTCGAGTGGTGACACGTGACCCAGCCTGTGCTGATCCCTTGAGTTCACTATCTTTTGCAATGCAACCACTGGTTTCTGTACTTGTTGAAAGAGTAAACACTAAAACGCCTTCAAAAGTAGTTCCCTCTCCCAGTGTCAGTGCAGGGTCTGAGTTATCTGAAGGAGCTGGAGAAGTGCCGAGGAACAATTGTTAGCACACAACAAGAGTGAGATGTAGCAAATAAGCGGAAACATTTTACAGTGCCAGGTTTTCATGCTGTGTGTGTGAATGCGTATGCACGTGAGTTAATAAGAACAGGAAGGGAAAATGTTGATAAGTCCTGCTGTGCATGGCCTCCAGCCTCATCATCTTCATTCTATATGTTCTCTCTCTCTCTTTGTCGATCATGTTGATAGTTGAGTTCTGTTTTGCTGTCAGAGTTTATAATGTAATCGTTACTTCTCTAGTTCATGGATTCGCTTGAAACTGTGGATTGACTTCTCCTGGTAGAAAAAAATTGAGACAGTTATTGCATACCCTGTTGAAAGATGATGCAAACATTTGAAACAGTTAAACATTGTGTGCTGGCTCACAGGAAGAAGCGGCAATAGTATGTAAGAGAGTGGAATAGCAGGCATTGAACATATGAATGCAAGCAGAAGAAGCTTAATAAAGATTACAGACCCTAGTGTCTAAGACGATGTCAGGGGAGGAGAATTGAAGCTAAATGTGAGAAGCATTTGCAGCAAAATCTATGAATTGGAAACAACATTAGAAACAACTAGAAAATATAGTTAATGTGGACACTGAAAATTTTAAATCAAAAATAAAATTCTGCTAATATTTGGCAAGTCTCACAATATTTATGAAACAATGTACAAAATTACTTTTTATTAAAATCGGAACAAGTTAGCTTCGCAATTGGTTTTAAGAACATGAAATGGGAGGGCAGAGAAAGGGGTAACTCTTCCTCAGAACTGATAGTAGCTGATGGTAGCAAAAACGTGAACCATAAAGATTACAATATGATGGTTGATGGCGGGAGAAACTAAACATCAAAAGAAAAGATCAAGGCCAAAGGGACTGGCAATAGGTCAAGTGAACAAGAGGCACGAGTGCCAGAATCATGAGCAGCTGACAACCAAAAGCAAAAACAAGAGATAAAAATGTGCAAAGCAAAAACGTGATCAAAAACAGAAGTTGCTGGAAAAGGTTAGCCAGTCGGGCAGCATCTATGAGGAAAAAACAAAGTTAATGTTTCGGGTCTGGTGACACTTTCTCAGAACTGATAGTAGCTGATGGTAGCAAAAACGTGAACCATAGAGGTTACAATTTTGAGTTGTTGAACTTGGTGTTGAATACGGAAGGGTAAAGTTCCTAATTGAAAAATGAAGTGGTACTCCTCCAGCTTAGTTTAATGGGATACTGCAGCAAGATGAGGACAGAGAGCTCAGAATGGGCGAAAGGCAGCGAATTAATGGGATAAGTGTGCTTTGCTTGTGTTTGATTCCAGAGGAGATTGCATCATGTGCAGTTAGTTCGAATATATTTCCGTTTCACTGAGGATGAATTTTTGGAGCCTTGGATGGTGAGAAAACAGAATGTACATGGGCAGAAGTTGCTCATTCTGCATTTGTATAGAAAGGTGTTATGGGAAGGGGAGGGCTTATTTGTGTTGCTGGCAGTTGCGTAAATCAAATAGGATGATCTGTTGAATGGAGAAGTTGGAACACTTCAATTCTGAAGTAGAGTCACTAGACTCAAAACATTAACTCTGTTTAACATTAGAGACAGTGGGAATTGCCAATGCTGGAGAATCTGAGATAACAAGGTGTAGAGCTGGATGAACACAGCAGGTCAAGCAGCATCAGAGGAGCAGGAAAGCTGATGTTTCGGATCTGGACCCTTCTTCGAGAAGCTTTTCAAGATAGTTTTTCGTTCAAGTTGTAATTTTGTATAGTCATTGTAAGTACATGCATTATGTGATCCAATGTTTGGCAATGTCCCTTCATTTAGTAGGGAACATTGATTTTGAACCTTCAAAAGCAAAATCAGATTCTTACCAGTTCCAATTTAAATTGTGCACTGCCTTCAAGTTCTCAGTAGTAGTAGGAATGTACGGGAGATTCTCCTCATAAAGGTTCAGGCCTTGTTCCTCACCATGTACATGCTGTGCTCTAAACTCCCTATGGTCACTCAGATAAATTACATTTGTATTAGGAATTCCCTGGAGAAGGTGGGATCTTTCATGAAAGCTACCAATGATATCTGGGCATCACTCACCACTTCTGATGGTTTACTCGTGACTCCACTGACTGCTCCTCTCCCTACTCTGTTCCCTCTGCTCATTCTCTGATGACAACACGAGATTTTTCTTGGCATCTGACTCCTTAATTTGCACTTTCCCTTCTATGCACCATAACCTGTAGCATGCAGCAGATAACTACTGTCGTGGCACCATGGCACCGTGGCAGGTGAATACTGCAGAGCACATTTGGAATGGTAATGACACCAAAAACCATCTACTGAGTGACAAGCCACATCATTAAAGCCACATTTGTCCAGACCGGAAACATCAGCTTTCCTGCTCCTCTGATGCTGCTTGACCTGTTGTGTTCATCCAGCTCTACACCTTGTTATCTCAGATTCTCCAGCATTGGCAATTCCCACTGTCTCTAATGTTAAACAGGGTTAATGTTTTGAGTCCAGTGACTCTTCTTCAGAATTGAAGTGTTCCAACTTCTATATTCAACAGATCATCCCATTTGATTTACGCAACTGCCAGCAACACAAATAAGCCCTCCCCTTCCCATAACACCTTTCTAAACAAGTGCAGAATGAGCAACTTCTGCCCATGTCCATTCTGTTTTCTTACCATCCAAGGCTCCAAAAATTCATCCTCAGTGAAACAGAAATATATTTGCACATTGAGCGTATTAGCTTTGTTCGTTCACAGGACATGGGCAAGAATTTACAATATATTTTAGTGACTTGGAGGAAGGAAGTGAATGTACTCCTGCCAAGTTTGCAGATGGCACAAAAATAGGTGGAAGGCAAGTAGTGAGGACGATACAAACAGCCTACAGAGGTATATAGACGGTTAAGTGAATGGTCAAAAACTTGGCAATTGGAACATAATGTGGGAAATTGAGGTCACACATTGGCGGGAATAATAGAGGAGCTAAATGTTATATTAATGATGAAAGACTGTGGAACACTGCAGTACAGAAGGCTTTGCACAAATCACAAAAGGATAGCATCCAATTCAGTAGATAATAGGGATGGCAAGTGGAATGCTGACCTTTATTTCAAAGGGAATAGAGAATGAAAACTGCGATGCCTTGCTAAAACTATTCAGGCATGAGGCAGGCTGTGGCTGGAATACTGTGAACAGTTATGTTCCCCTTATTGAAGAAAAGGAGTATGAATAGGAAATTCGGCCCCTCGAGTCTCTCTGCCACTTAATACAATCATGGCTGATATGATCTCACCCTCATCTGCATTTTCCTGCCCACTCCCATAAGCTTTTAAACCATTACTGAGTAAAGGTTTGTCCATCTCCTCCTTAAGTTTATTCCATATTCCAATTATTGGAAGCTGCCCTTATTGGAAGATATGAGATTCTTCGAGGCCTTTACAGACTAAAGGATGAGAGGTTCTTTCCTCTTGTGAGAGACTCCAGAATCAGAGGGAACAATCTCCCAGTTATGACAGATATTAGGTTTCTCCTCTCAGAGGATATTGAATCTTTTTGTTTATTCATTCACAGGATATTGGTGTCTTTGGCTAGGCCAGGCACCCAGGCATAGGTAATCCTATGGATCACATGTGGGCCAGCAGTTTCCTACCCCAAAGTGAACAATACGAATTTTTCCCCAACAAGTGCCAATGGTTTCATAGCAAGTATTCAATCTTAATTCCAGATTTTTATTGAATTAAAATTCCATCATCTGCCACCGTTGGATTTGAATGCTGGCCCCCAGAACGTTAGTAATTGAGTAATAATACCACTAGACCAACACCTCCCCAGCAGAGGACTATACAGATTGGATCATTGATCATATTCAAGGCTGAGATAGACAGATTTTAATTAGTTGGGGATGCAAAGGTTATAGGCAGAAAAGTGCAGTTGAGTGTTATCAGATTAGCCATGATCACAGTGAATGGTGACACAGGTTGGGTGGGTTGAGTGGCCTGCTCTGTTCCTTTGTCTTATGTCTTATGATGTAAATGCTTTGGAGATAGTTCAGAGAAGGTTTATCAGCCTAATACAAGGAATGGGCAACTTTTTCTTCAGGAGAAAAATTGAACAGCCTGGGTTTGAACCCAGTTTAGAAGAGGAAGATGTGACTTGATTTAAATATGTAAAATCCTGAGTGCTCTTGACAAGCTAGGAAAGGATATTTTCTCCTATGGAAGAATCTAGTACCATGAGTCACTGCTTAAAAGAACAGGGTTACCCATTTAAAGCAGAGATGTGGTGAAAGCAGTGATTGGATATTGTCAGTTAGAGGTAGATTGATTTGGTTAAACCAGGGTTGAAGGGTTATCTGGGCTAGGCAGGAATTTAGATTTAACAATCATGACAGTAACAATCTTGTTGAATGGCAGAGTAGGGTCAAGATGGCTGAATTGCCTATTCCTGCACCTTGTCTACATGTTTGTATGAGCTTTTTGAGTGTTGTTGGAGTTGTACTCATCTAGGCAAGCGGAGAATGTTTCAGCAGATTTCTGACTTATACCTTATGAATGTAGACAGGCCTTAGAGAATCAGGACATCTGTTACTCACTACAAATTGTCCTGGCCTGCTTTTTAATTGTTTCGGTATGGCTGGACCAGCTCAATTCCTGGTCAATGGAAACAACCGGGATGTTGATAGTGGGATATTCAGCAATGGTCATGCCATTGAATGTCAAGGGGTGATGCATGGATGCTTTCTTGTTGGAAATGGCAGTTGTCAGGCAATTCTGTGGCACAAATGTTTCTTGCCACTTATCAGCTCAAGTTGTTGTTTAGATCTAGGTGTTGTCTAGGTCTTCAAGGATATGGATACAGATGCTTTAGTGTCTGAGGAGTCATGAATGGTGCTGGAATTTGTGCAATCATCAACTAACATCCTTATGATAAAGCAGTTGAAGAAGGTTGTGTCTAGGACGCTACCTGAGGAACTCTTGCAGTGATCTACTGTGGCTGAGATGATTGACTCTCAACCACTGTATCCATCTTCTTTCATGTCAGGTATTATTCCATCCAATGGAATGTTTTCCCATGATTCCCATTGATTCCCATTTTGCTCAGATTCCTTGAGGTCAAATTCATTCAAATGCTGCCCTGATGTAAAATGCAGCACCCACACTGCCTTCTTGAGTTCAGCCCCTTTGCCCATGTTTGGACCAAGTCTATAATGAGGTCAGAGCTGAGTGGCCCAGGCAGAGCTCAAACTGAGCATCACTGAGCAGGTTACTATTGAGTAAGTGCTAGTTGGTAGCCCTGTTGACAACACCTTCTAGCAGTTTATTAGTGATTGCAAGCAGACTGATGGGGCATGGTTGGCAAGGCTGAATTTATTTGGCAACAGGACTGGGCAAATTTCTGTATTGCCATGTAGATTTCAGCATTGTAGCTGTACTGGAACAGCTTGGCTCCAGGGGAGCGCCCAGTTGTGGACCACACATCTTCATTACCATCGCCAAATGTTAACAGGGCTAATTGCTTTTACAGTATCCAATGGCTCCATTTGCTTTTTGATATCACATGGAGTGAATGGAACTGGCTAAAAGATAAGCATCAAGAGGCAGCTGCAACTCATCATCCACTTGGCACTCTGGCTGAAGGTGCTTGCAAATTCTTCGTCTTTGTCTTTTGCACCGATGCACTGGTCTCTCCGTTCATTTGAAGTGCAAATAATTGTTGAGCCTCCATTGCCAGTGAGCTGTCTAGCCATGATTTACAATTGGATGTTGCAAGGCTGCAGAGCTGATATCTATCAATTGATTATTGGACTTACTAGCTCTGTAGCATTTGGTTTACGTTGTGTGGCATGCAAGTAGTTTTGAGTTGTAGCTTCACAAGTTGACATGTATGTTTGGTGCTGTTCATTGCAGGCACTCCTGGAATCTTCACTGACAGGTCTTGATCCCTGGCTTAATAAAAACCGAAAGGACTGCGGATGCTGTACATCAGGAACAAAAATAGAAGTTGCTGGAAAAGCTCAGCAGGTTTGGCAGCAGCTGTGAAGAAAAATCAGAGTTAATGTTTTGGGTCTGGTGATCCTTCCTTGGAGCAGTTTGATGCAATTGAGTGGCTTGCTAGTCATTTCAGACGGCAGTTAAGAGTCAACCACATTGCTGTGAGTCACACACAGGCCAGATCAGCGGATGGTTTCCTTCCCTCAAGAACATAAGTGAACCAGATAGATTTGTATGACTCTTGATTCATGTTCACTATTCATTTAGTTCCTAGATTAAATAAATTTAAAATTAATTTAAGAAATAAGGTTGTTAAGAAATTCCAGGTTTATTAAATGAATCCAAATTCACCAAGGTGAGATATGAACTACATTCCCAAAGCACTGGCCTAGTTGTCTGGATTACTAGTCCATGGACAAACCCATTACATTATACCTGTTGGCTTGATTGTTGCCAGGGAAATGCTGCACCAGTCTTCAGAAAATCCCTGGAATAAACTAGCCATGAAAATATTTTGGGCTACTTTAACCTCAGTTGTTTCTGACAGGCCCTGTTGGCTAATGGTTTGAAGCCTAGTTTTTCATGCACCATGACACTGATATCTGAGTACATCTTGGCCTGGACATTCTCAGCTTTCTCTTACATGGACACTCTTCAGGACTTTATAGTTGCACCTCACATAATACACCCTGTGCTCTGGGCAATAGTTTGTTCTCCTTTTTAGCTATGTTTCTTAAGTCTGTGCTTCCTGCTGCCTTGGGATCCTTGCTTTTGCAGCATGCACCTGCCCAGTAGCCTGGATGCATGAGGGAGCTATCAATGGAGGTCTCTTTTGGAGAGATGCTGTTTTTGTGATAGCCTGGTATGACTGCCTGGTGCCCACTTTGCTGCCAGCTATCATTACAGCATCTGGAGTGACTGTTCCCTCCAATCTTTATTCCTTCTGATTGTAAGACCAGTACTTTCAGTGATATCTAAGTGACTTAAGCAAATTGCTATCACCTTGGGTTTACATTCCATCTGCCCTCCAAGAGTAATCACAATTCCTTGTCAAGGAGTCCATTACAACTCCGAGTCCTTCACTGCAGCAGGAATTGAAAAAATGGGATCCAATGTCTTTTTTCCACGACAAACAATAGCTCCTAAGCCTCTCTCTGAACTTGTACACTCCACCCTCTGTTCCAACATCAACCAAAGTATGCAGAGCTAGGACTGGGAGCATCCCACCTTCTATTTTGTTCTTTGGTCTGTGCTCTAATGCAGACAGAGCCATGAAAATCTGTACCATAAAGTCTTCCTCACAAGTTTGAAATACAGTATGATGATTTGTTTTCCTTTTTTTAACATTAGTTCTTTTGTTGTGTTTAATTCTGGTCTCATATTAGGTCCATTTAAGTCCTTAAGATACAATTGCTATGGAATAACCACAAGAATGGTTTAACGAACTAATAGAATTATTTTTGTTTAATGTCATTAATCTGTATTCGGAGGCCATTGTTGTGTTATCCATCACCAACATTCATGATTAACAATCATACATAATTAACAATAATTCTTGGTTGATAACAAAAAGAGTGATCAGTCTTGGCAACCTGATATGTTTAAAATTATTTCTGGGTGCCCTTTCCTCCAAATTAGGGCTTCTGCTGCAACTCCCTCAGAACAATTCAGTCATATTAATATCACATACAATATTGGAGACATCTTCTATTGTAAAGGCACCGCTGCTAGAAACTGACAAGATATACCGTCGGTGTGTCAACCCTGATGGACATGGCAAACATTCTCTCAGCTTCTCTCAACATTTTGTCTGAAGCTGCACTGCAGCTTTTACATTTTTGTACAACATGTGTCAACCAGCTGTTCCAATCGTGCTGCCTGAATGCCCTCCCCACTTTTTAAATAACTTTTTAAAAAATGAGATCCTGCTGGTAGCTTCATCAGGTTCACTGTGTCGCCAGGATTTCCAGGCTTCTGTCCACCCTGTTGTCCACTTCCCTGCTCCAAACTGCCAGCTGGCACTTTTGGGGCCATTGAATTTGCTGCAGTATAAATGTCTTCTGCCTTTCGTATTTTTAAAGCTCAGTGTACTTTACTGGATGCTTTCCTGATTTTAATAGGTACAACAAAACTATTTTAAAACATCAACATCACAGTAATTTATCTTAGTAGAGTGTCAAAGGAGTTGATTTGTCAAACGGCATCTGATTATATTGCCCAATAACTGATTCCTCATACTAACTTGAAACAATATCTTAAAGAGTTAATAGCAATCCTCAAGATACTGTCAACTTGCAATTTGCAATGCAAACTCTTTATTCTGTAAAGAGAAATTCAGAGATCATTATTTCTGGATTAGACTCCTTTTGTGTAGCCAAACAGCATATTGTCCTCAGCTAAAGTAGATAATTTGCACTGGAGTTAAATTACCAAACCAAAGACCAGTAAAGCTTAAGGATCTCAAAGGGCTCTAGTTCTAATCCATCAAAGCTTTCAGATTTCTAACGCATTTTGTTCCCTGTGCTTATTCTCTGTGATGCTGATGTTGCCGCAGCCATTTGTTGTGCAAACCTTTTGAGATCTGAGGTTTCCACTTGTGGGAGCTGATAATGACTTTGGCCACCAACTGGCTTGACTGGTGATGTTCCCTCTTGAGAAGAAAGGGAATGACTCATGCCTTTCTCTGGTTGAGGAAATAAAGAAAACTAAATGTAAACAAATGTGGAATCCAAACAACTCAGCCTGCCTTTCATCTTCCAGCACCCTAATGATCTCTCCTAATGAAGGCATTTTTTTAGCATTTACCATGGAGAGGTTTCTGATTGCCCTTACTGTACTGTTATATTGACTCAGAAGGTACATTTTACAAATGAAAGCTACACCTGCCTCACACAGTAATGTGTGGCCCATTTGTGAGAAAGATCCAATCAATAAATCAATGTAAAGTCCATTAAAATGTCACTTTTCTCAACATTATCACAACAAACCAAATCCAAAGGGTGAGACTCTCGTCAACTTAGTTTTGTTGAAAAAATAACATATTGCGTTCTAGTTGTCTACAGAGATAAAAGCACAACGATTAATCTGTCTGCTATGTCCCTGTCTTAATCCATTTGCTTACCTGTCTTTGAAGAAAGGATGAATAAAAAGCATACATTGTGTCATTTTCAAATTTCAGACACATCTGAACACAGCATGAAACTCCTGTTTCCTATGCAATGTAAATATTTTGGCATGTTCCTCACTTATTGATCAAGACTAAGGGGTATGGACTATTGGGATATAGTGGAAGTGTGAATTTTATTGCACCACACATTTTTACTGCTGAAGATACAGACTTAAAATTTGTTAAACATTGTCTGATTAGAGCAGAGAAATGTTTATAGATCATTTAAACTACTAAATAATAGATTTAGAATAGCCCGGTTGGAAAAGACACTAGCTTGTCTAATGGTATAATGTTAGAAATCTAATAGGCTACAAGTCTAGTTTGTGGAGTTTGCCACTTTTAGCCATAGTAGTACGATGTCGTAGTGTATGTTTTGAGAATAATGGATTTACAACAAATCATAACTATCAATCTCTATCAATTAGTCCACAACAAATTTAGTCACAGGGAAAAGAGAGGCCTGCTGGTGGTGATCAGCTTTGTGAAAACTATATTCAAAGTTTCTTGTTTCTGTCAATTATATTACACATATCATATTTCATATCTCACATTACTCGTATGCTGAATCCTGAAGTAAATTTTCTTAAAGAAAATCAGATTTGCATTTGAATAATTCAAAACTAAGTAGTTTTCAGAGGGCAGTTAAGAGTCAACCAAATTGCTGTGGGTCTGGAGTTACATGTTAGCCAGAACAGGTAAGGATGGAAGAATTCCTTCCCTAAAGGACATTGCAAATCAGACAGGTTTTCAACAATAGATAATGGTCTCAAAGTCATCATTAGACATTTAATTTCACTTTTTAATGAATTCAAATACCATTGTTGGTCAGGGAGGGAGGGCTGCTGATAATCCCTGAGGGGGGATGGTTGGGTATTGTGAAGAACTTGGAAATCCTTGGGAGTGGTGGAATGAAATATTGAGGTGGGGAGGGCATGATTAGGAGGTGGAAGCATGCCGGAAGACAGGGAGGAGTCAAAAGCCATTGGGGAAGGTCAACGGGTTGTCCCTAATTATGGGGTCTTCTCAGGTGTTTTGTGTGAAGGCATTTACCTCTCATGTCCACTTAGTCTTTTTCTCATTATAGATACCAGTTTTCTCATTGGTTATAAAATCCAACAGTGACAACAGTTAAAGCTGAAAATCTTCATCGCTATGAGGTTTGCAGCCTTACCATATTTATTCAATTTCCAATCTGGTCTTTTGGAGTGTGTTGGTTACCTACCTGACTTCCACCCTCAGTTACTATTGGATTGGAAGCAGGTTTATATTAGGAACATATTTTACAGACTTAAATAACTGACAACCAATCCCCCTCCCCCAAACTCACCAAACTGGTCCTGTTTTAGGTAAAAATTCAACCTCGAATGAATCACAAAACTGATCTTACCAAATATTGTTGAACAATGGTAAGTTAATTATTCTATTTCAAATATGATCTGAAAATACACTGGAAGATATTGGGCCACACAGGATTAAGGTCCAACTCAAATTCTTGATCACTTTACCCTAGAATAAGTTAATGATAAGAGCTTTACATTTTAATATTCAAGCCTGGTATTGGCAGTATTACATAGTAGCATTTGAGATTAGCATGCCACCATCTATTATCATGATTCAGCAGGGGATGTAATTTGAGCATGAGTGGAATGGACATGAGAAAAAGTTTGCAACTTCAGGGGAGAAGTGACAGTGGCTGAGGAGGAGATTCTGCTCGAGTGAGATTCCTTGTGGTGTACCATGTTAACTTGACCATCCAGAATGCTGATGAAAATCAGGATTAAATAATGCATCTTCTTGATCAGTAACCGAAAAGGATTGTGAAAGAAACAAAATAGATTGACAAAGAGTGTGAGTTACTTTAAACAAAGTGATGTCAAATTAGGGTCAGAAAGATTGGATTAAAAAAGAGCAAAACACAGCAAAGAAAAAAGCAATTTTCTAAAGGAAAAGTAAGTTTTACATTCAATGAGTCTCTAAAACAATTCACAAGCAGAAAGAATAAGATTCCACATTTCAAATAGTTTAATTTCTGGGCCAAAGAGATTGATTGGCAATCATCAATTACCAGCTTGTTAAGTTATTTAGACTACTAATTACTGGACGTAACTTTCCATACAGAGTTTAATTAATTCATTTGACAATTGATTTGCAAATGCAGTAAATTTATTAAAAGCACAGAAAGGTTAAAGGCAAAGTGTACTTGTTATGACATTGACAGCAAAATGGCACAAGTTATCCAACAACTATGGTGATGCATTATTCTAATGATATCTCCTCCTTGCCATAAATTGTTGGCTGAGTTGCGTGTTAATAATGGTTTTTGTTCTCACACCTTTTTTAATCGCAAATATTTATTTGATTCTTCTATATCACAGAATCAAGTGCTAAGCAATACAACTACCTGGGGACTGATTCCATTTTAATACATTCTCTGGAAGAAATAGGAATTATGGGCTGATTGACCTTTTTCTTTCTCTTTCTCATGTCATGGGTATTGCACATCTTTTCAATCTTCTGAGGGAACATTCTGTTCTAATGTAGTCTAACAAAATGCAAATGCTTCACAGAGCAGTTCAAATGGGAGGTTGGACTTTAAAAGGGAATTTTTCAGCCAAAAGATCATCTGGTTAAGTTTTGCAACTTTCTTCTCTAAAATTACTTGAAATTAAAGACATTCAAATTACAGTTTATGCACTCCTTTTAGAAAACCAGTGCTGAATAATAGCTGTTTAATACCGTTAATGATGCTTTTAATGTGTGCAGTAGCCATTTAGTTGGTTGTGATTCACGCCTTCAAATGGTGCTTCATGCTGTTGAATAAATATTTATAACCTTGTAATTATTTCAGATCTTTGCCGCACTTTTCAATCAGAGAGCTGTAATTCCATTTGGGAAAATAATTGATCTGCGTGATGTGGTGCAGATGTTGCTGTTATTTCTTTCTAGAGGTCAAGACTGTACCTTTTGCTTTAATAACCAACTCAACTCTTCCCATGCTCCCTAACACACCCCCCAAAAATTATGACATTATCATATGATGTATTTTTGACATAACAATAACTTTGGTGATGCTGAAATTGTTTTCCCATGTATGGCACCCAATCTTAATTTCAGGATAGTTTTATGAAATAGTTGAATAAAATTTAGAACTGTGCATGTCTAAATCTACACACATGTAGTCATTTTAAATTGTAGACAGTGGGCGCTTTGACATTGCATTGCAAATGTTCAGTTCTAATGCCAGTGTCTCCACTTGGATATATAAATGAATAGACTTTAATACTGTTGTAGCGGATCCCCACTTTCATCTTCAGATCTTAGAAGATTAGTCAGTTTTATTGGATTTGGGGTGAGATGTTTACTCAGCCTCACAAAAATCAATCTGTCACCGCTGTCTAAGTATTAGGATAACAGTGCAAAATGAATCCATTTATGATCTTGCTGTCTGGTTAACCAACCCAATGATCGAAGAAAGATTGTGCAGACCAACAACAGCAAAAAGCTCTTCGGAGACTTTTTACATTGTTGAGTTGGAGTGTTTTGCTGTTCAGCCTGGTGCATGACTAAGCATTTTGGGTATTCCTCATTGCAGAAACCTTTTATCGATAGCTTGAGAGTCAAATCTTCTGGAACAAACTAAGCAGTAAACAAACATCTTCTAGTGGTGACAGCAAACAAGTTTCTGATTTAAGTTATACATTTAAACTTGGGCAAAATCCAACTGTATTTGACTAGTGCAGAGCTCATACATGAAAAGAAAGACAGTGAAAAGTGCTTTTGCTGAATAAAAGGCAATGTCAGTTTTCCTCTTAATGCCTGAACTAGCAACTACATCACCTGTTTTGAGATAGCCCTCTGTTATGTAAATTCAAGTAAAGAGAAAAGGCATCCCTCGCCCTAGAATCTTCCTGAAGTAATACGAGGCTTGCACAAGAAAACACAACCATTATTCAGGTGGCTGATTTGGAATCAGCACTGTGTTCTGAAGGCAGAAAAGCAGAATGGTGGCTATTTCTGATAGCTCCCATTAATGAGACTAGACATTAAAACCTGAGGATTTCCAAAATCCATGATTCTTGGAGCATAAGAATTTAAGAGTAGCTTTTATATTCTGCATAGAGCTTTCGAAATTATGTCAATAATAGGAAAATAATTGCTTGACAGTACAGAAGTTAAAAACTGTTAGAAAGAGACATGGGACTGAACTTTACATTTTTGAGGTTTTGTCAGCTTAGTCATGGTTCACGGAGGGCGAAACTTCTCTCCATGAGACCCAGTGAGACTTCTTGCTGCATCTGACCAGTGAAACTAATTAACTACCTGTTAATGAGCTCTATGGACTTTCTCAAATGATTCTAGCCCCTTTTTACCACCTGCTGTTTTCAGAAGAACTCTCCACTCACTGGATATCTGTCAAAAACCAGCATCCTGAGCATTGCATCACCCATAAAAAGCTACTGTGTACCCGGATGAACACCAGCATGCTGACGGCATCTCAATAAGGGCATTAATCTGAAGATATTGCAGAAAGGGAAAGGCACCGTGATTCTCCAACAAGGGCCTGGAAGTCCTGGTGGATAGAGTGATCCAGAGGAGAAATACCTCCTCCTGGAAGATTGGCAGAGAAGGCCAGACCGCCAGACCCTGCCAGCATAATCTGAGGCTGTCCCCCACAGAGACATAGGTCTGCTACAAGCCATTGAGCTCTGCGGGAGAGAGTACCAAGTCCTCAGAGGAAGCACCAGTAAAGTCTAACACCTGAACTGTCTGCCACCTTAGATACTGGCATCTCGGTGGGAGTTTGCAGTATGGGAGCACAAAGCAGTGAGCACCTCACTGCGACAGCTGCGTAGCTGGCCAAGGAAGAAATGGTTCACGCTGTTGGCACTCAAAGGACTGTTGGAGACCACACACCTACTCAGCCCCAGACAGGAAGGAACCCCATGGTTTCAGCATAGAATCATACAGCATTGAAACAGACCCTCAGCACAACTCATCCATGCTGATCAGACATCCCAATATGACCTAGTCCCATAGGAAAGAAAGACTTTGGCTAATCACCCTATCCCTGCCACTCATGATTTTATAAACATCTATAAGGTCACCCCTCAGCCTTTGCACAAGGAAGCACAAGAGCAACAAGCTGTGAAGTGTGAGGAATGGCACTCAAAATCCAGCTCCTGCAGGACTGCATCTATGCCATGGAGCCAAGTGCTGCCAGGGTCTGCTAGATATATGCACAGGCGTGTAATCCATTTTCCAAGCCACTGGTGCTTAGGATTGAAAGGACAGTGACAAGGGAATGGGGAATACTCCAGGTGCCTCTTCCTCATGTTGGGATAGTGCAGTGCCAGGAGGCAGCAATCCAGAGGAGCAGCCACACTCAGGTCCCTCAAACTGATCTTTCTCCATTGCCTTTTCCTCAGTGAAGGTGGTACACTGTGTCAATAAACATAACCTCTAGCAATCATTAAGGAGATGTCTCAATGAGCTATAATGTCTACTCTGATTTTTAAAAAAATACTTGTTGTATATCATGTACAAAAATGAAATACCAAAGACTGCCACTTTTAGACCTACCAAGTATGCGGTCTTCCTTAGCCTACTCCAAGAGGATGACATCCCAAAATCTGAGAACAAGAGGGGCTAGCAGTTTCAGGCTACAACTTTACAGGAAGTCGTCATTAAGTGCAACAAAATGAAAATATCATTTTCATTTGCTAAAGGTTTATTACTGAGGCTAATTGCGGAGACAATCCGGGAAGCAGAAACTAACTTTGTTTTGTTCAAAGTGTGCTTTCTCACATTCTAGCATTGGTAAAACGACAAATTGTAATGACAGGCATGCCGTTAAGTTAGGAAATCTGTTCAGACCCTCCAGGCTTTAACTTCTGGGCCCCACATTTAATGGGCACCTGGATAAGCCCTTCACTCTCTTCAACCCAGGAGCATCAGTCAACCTTAACTACAAGCCAAAAGAGCTGAAGGTGCTGTAAATCAGGAACAAAAATGAAGTTGCTGGAAAAGCTCAGCAGGTCTGGCAGCATCTCTGAAGGAGAAAACAGAGTTAACGTTTTGGGTCTGGTGACCCTTCCTCAGAACTGATGATGGCTGGGAAAACGTCAGTTTATGTGCAGAAAATAGGGAAGGTGGGTAGGGTAGGGCGTAAACAGTAGGACAGAGCCCAAAGAGAGACGAAGACAGTTGAACAGACAAAGGAGTTGCTAATGATCGGGCTGGGAGGGTGAATATTTGTTAATGGGGACTGTTAGTGACTAACAACAGTGGGTGTGTAGTGGCAGGCTATGTGGTAACAAGACCTGGTGTGTGGGGTGGGGGCCTGGGACGAGGGAGAGTTTAGGCCCTAAAATTATTGTACTCAATATTGAGTCCAGAAGGCTGTAGGGCGCCCAAGCAGAAAATGATGTGTTGTTCCTCCAGCTTGCGTTGGGATACACTGGAACATTGTCGCAAGCTGGAGGCACGGGTTTTGGCCAGGGAGCAAGGTGGTGCATTGAAGTGGCAGGAAACAGATAGTTCAGGGTCTTTTTTGCAAGCAGAATTTAGATGTTCTGCGAAGTGGTCGCCAAGTCTATGCTTTGTTTCCCCAGTGAAGAGGAGACCACATAGTGAGCAACAAATGCAGTAGACTAGGTTCTGGAAAGTACAGGTGAAGTATTGCTTCACTTGGAAAGTATGTTTGGGCCCTTGCAGGGAGGAGGTAAATGGGCAAGTGTTGCGCCTTCACCGGTTACAGGGGAAGGTGTCATAGGGCTGTGGGGAGGTGTCGGGGGTGAAGGAAGTGTGGACCAGGGTGTCCCAAAAGGAACGGTCCCAGACAAGGGCGGGGAGGGGAATATGTGTCTGGTGGTGGGATCTTGCTGGAGGTGGTGGAAATGTCATCTGATAATCTTCTGGATGTGGATGCTGGTGGGATGGTAGGTGAGGATAAGGGGGACCCTATTGCTGTTGTGGGAAGGAAGAGAAGGGGTGAGGGCAGAAGTGCGGGAGATGGGTTGGGCCTGATTGAGGGCCCTGTCGACAACGGAGCTGGGGAATCCTCGGGTGACGAAGAAGATGGACATTTCGGAGACTCCCTTGTTGAAGTTGGCCTCATCTGAACATATGCAATGGAGACGGAGGAGCTGAGAGAATGGGATGGAGTCTTTACAGGAAGTGGGGTGTGAGGATGTATAGTCCAGGTAGCTTTGGGAGTCAGTGGGTTTGTAATCGATATTAGTAGCCAGTCTATCCCCAGATTTGGAAACAGAAATGTCAAGGAAGGGATGGGAGGAGTCAGCGATAGACCAGGTGAAAGTGAGGGCAAGGTGGAAATTGAAGGAGAAATTGTTGAAGTTTTTCAATTCTAGATGAGAGAGGGAAGCAGCACCAATGATATCATCGATATATTGGAGAAAGAGTTGTGGGTGGGGGCTGAAATAGGACTGGAACAAGGAATGTTCCACGTACCCCACAAAGAGACAGGCATAACCAGGACCCCTCTTACCTGAAGAAGATGAGAGGAGTTGAAAGAGAATTTTTTGTGGGTGAGGACAAGCTTAGCCAAGCGGAGGAGGGTGGTGGTGGGTGAGGATGGTTCAGCTCCATGAAGAAGCAGAGAGCCCTAAGACCCTCCTGGGGGGGAATGGATGTGTAAGAGGATTGCACATCCTTGGTGAAGAGGAGGTGGCTGGAGCCAGTAAACTGGAAGCTTTGAAACTGGAGTAAAGCGTCAGATGAATCATGGATGTCTGTGGGTAGGGATTGGACCGGGGGCTGGGGAGAAGACTGAGTCAAGGCAGGAAGAGATGAGTTCTGTGGGGCAGGAGCAGGCTGAAACAATGGGTCTACCTGAACAGATATAATGGGAACTGCAGATGCTGGAGAATCCAAGATAACAAAGTGTGAAGCTAGATGAACATGGCAGGCCAAACAACATCTCAGGAGCACAAATGAGCACCCTCTGATGAAGGGTCTAGGCCCAAAACGTCAGCTTTTGTGCTCCTGAGATGCTGCTTGGCCTGCTGTGTTCATCCAGCTTCACACTTTGTTATCTTGGTCTACCTGAACAGACCTGTTTGTGGATTTTTAGCAGGAGGTAGAAACGAGCTGTGCGGGGTTGGGGGATGATTAGCTTGGAAGTGGATGGAGGGAGATCCTGGATGAAATGAGATCTGCAACCATAGTGGATACAATGACCTGATGTGTCATGGTGGGGTTATCGTCCAGGTAAAGGGAGGAGCAGGTATCTGAGAGCTGGCGTTCAGCCTCTGCAAGGTAGCGGTCAGTATGCCAGACAACAACAGGACCACCCTTATCGGCAAGCTTGATGACAACGTCAGCCTTAGCTACTCACCCTCAATCACCCTAGAGATATTGGGCATTTGATAACAGAATGACACACACCTCAGCTGAGCATCCACGGAAGACTTGATGGTACTGATTTCCAGGGATGGCAATAAGAAGCCATCAATGTGTTATCAATGTGGCCTGCAGAGGTGAGACTGGTTACAGTGCCTCAAAAGGATGAACAATGTTACACACCACCAGGGTAGGAGTTATTATCTATTCAATGCTTCATTCCCCTATGAGTGTGAGTTAGCATTGTATGTTTATGGCTTCAGACAACTGTCACAGACAAAATTGGGTGCCAGACATCCCCATCACATGCTCGTATGTAATCAATGTCTGTCACTTCATTGCAGCTACCCATGTCGTATTTCTTGCGGCTCAGTGCTACTGCTTCTCTACCATCTGTCATGGTTCGGACTTAAAATAGGAAAGGAGCTGTCATGGTTCGGACTTAAAATAGGAAAGGAGCTCCAACACTCAGTAGCTGAGCTGCCACCGGCTCACAAGCTTTTCATTGAAACTGGGAGGTTGGAGTATCACATCACTTCTCCTCAAACCCTTGCATGGGCCAAGGTCACCACCGTGAAATGCAGCTTTCAGATGAGTACCTTAGGCATATTAGGCATACATATCATGATAAGTTTTAATAACCTCCATCAACTCTTTGACCCACTCAATCACCTTTCTCTCAGAGTCCTTTAACTCTAAACTACACTCACACCACATTCTTTTTACAAGAATCAAACACAAGCAGTTACAGCCCTGGATGTTTGTATCCCCATTTGTATTTATTGTGTACCCACCCTAATTTCATGCATAACCAGCACAAGTGTTTGCAGATGGGGGAGGATTGCCTGACATAAAGGTTTCAGCACCTGCCCACACAAGACCTCCTTGACCTCCATTCAGGGCCCTAAACAGCCCTTCCAAGTGAGACAGTCCTTCGCCTGCATCTCCTCCAACCTAGTTTATCGAATCTGGTGCTCCCGATGTGGTCTTCTCTATGTCGTTAAGAGCAAGCGTGGACTGGGTGACCGTTTTACTCAGTATCTCTGCCTGGCCTGTAATGGCCAACCTAACCCCCTGGTCACTGCCCATTTCAACTCCCCGCCCCATTCCCCCTCCAAAATGTCCGTTTTAGGTCTTCTCCAGTTGCACAGTATTTAGAATGCAAATTTGGAGAACAACATCTTATCTTCCACCTGGGCATCCAACAGCCTCGAGGACTCAACATTGAGTTCTCCAATTTCAAATAAACTTTCCACCATTCCCCACCTCTCCTTCCAGCCCCACCTCCTCCCTTCTATTCTACCTTCTGACCCTCCCTTCCAACTACCAACCGGATTCATCCCTCCCATCTACCAACTTGGTCATACCTACCGCCAATGTCCGCTTTTCACCACCGTTCCACCTGCACCTCCCCCCCACCACCCTTTATCTGCAGCTTCCCCTACTGTGTTCCTCCAGCCTACTGTTTGTCTGTAAAGGTTTCAAGGGCCAGTCTTCCACCCCACCCTTCACCAATGCAGACATTCGCCTCGAGAGTTAATGTACCTAGTATATCCTCAGGGTCACATTGCAGAGAGCACAGCAATGGCACAGGCCCCCAACACCCTCCCTCTGGTACAATCATGTCCTTTCAATAGTGTGGTGACCACAATTGCACACAGTATTCCATTTGTGGCCTAATCAATGCTTTATAAATTTGTAGCAAGACTTCCTTGCTCCTATATTCTATACCCTGACATCTATAAGATTATAACATTAAAAGCTGTGGGAGCAGAAGTAGGGCATTCAGCCCATTGTGTTTAATCTACAGTAATGACTGATCTGATAACCCTCAACTCCATTCTCCTGCCTTTACCCTATAACTCGTGATTAACTGACTGATTGAGAAACTATTGATATACTTAATAACCCAGTCTTGACTGCACTCTTCAAACAAAAACTATTAAGAGAAGAAATTCTTCCTTACCTCTGTCTTAAGCATGTAACCCTTATTCTTACACTATGTCCTTTGGTCCTAGACTGTCCCATAAGGGAAAACAACCTCTCTGCATAAATGCTCTCAAGTTCCCTAAGAATCTTACATGTTTCAATAAGGTCTCCTCTCATGCTTCTAAAGTCCAATGAGTACAGACCTAACTGACATGACCACTCCCATAAGACATCCCTCTCTACCCAGTATTAGCCTAGTGAACCTTCTCTGGAGTGCCTCCAATTCCAATATATCTTTCCTGGGATAAGGGGCCTAAAACTGTTCACAGTATTCCAGCTGTTCTCTGACTAGTTCCTTGTGCAGATTTTGCAAAACCTCCCTACTCCCTACTCCATTTCCTTTGAAATAAAGGATAACATTCCATATGCCTTCGCTATCACCGACTGAACTTGGATGCTAGCTTCTTTTTGATTCACGCAAGAGGATTCCCGAATTCCTTTATCCTGTGGCTTTCTGCAATTTTGGCCCATATAATATTCACCTCCTCTATTTCTGCCAAAGTAGGTAACCTTCCTTTTCCCACATAATATTTTATTGTCAAGTTTTTGCCCATTCATTTAACCTGACTATATCCCTCTGAAGGCTCTTTGTAACAACCTCATCAGTTGCTTTCTCAACTACTTTTGTGTTATCTGCAAACATGGCTACAGTACATTCACTTTCATCATCCCAGCCATTATTATGAATAGCAAATAATTCTGGCCCCAGAACTGATCTCTGAGGGTATTCTTAGAGTCTGATCTGCTCTTGTAGCTGTAATATTTATATGGCTCATCCAGTTCAGTTTCTTATCAGTAGTAACCTTCAGGATGTTGATGGTGGGTGAATCGGTGATAGTACTATCTTCGAATGTCAAAGCATGATGATGAATTGCTGTCTTCTTGGTGATGGCCATTGCCTGTCTCTTATGTAGCATGAATGTATTTTGCCACACATCTGCCCAAGCCTAGTTATTGTCTAGGTTTTATCGCATTTTAGCACAAACTGTTTCAGTATCTGAGGAGCTGTAAGTAGTGCTGAACATTGTGCAATCATCAACACATGTCTTTATTTTTTACTGTATAATGGATGGAAGATCATTGATGCAGCAGCTGAAGCTGGTTGGATCTCGGACACTACCCTAAGGAACTCCTGCCGAGATGTCCTGGATTTGAGATGCCTGGCCTTGAACAAGCACAGCTTTCTTCCCATGTACTAGGTGTGACTCATCACTGGAGTTTTCCCTGATTCCCAGTGACTCCAGTATTACACGGGTGCCTTGATGTCACACTTGGTCAAATATGGCATTGATGTCAATGTCAAACGTTCTCATCTTACTTCTGAAATTCAATTCCATTGTCCATGTTTGAAACAAGAGTGTAATGAGGTCTGAAGATGAGGGACGCTGGTGGAAGCCGAAGTGCGTGTCCCTGAGCAGGCTATTGCAAACCAAATACTTCTTGGTAGCACTGTTGATGACATCTTCCATCAGTTGACTGATGATCAAGTGCAGACTGATGGGGCAGAAATTGGCTGTGTTGAATTTGTCCTGTTATTGCTTACATATCTTGGCAATTTTCCACTTTGTTGAGTTGATGCCAGAGTTGGAGCTGCGCTTGAACGGATTGTCTCAGGGCACAGAAACTCCCGGAATATAAATCTTCCTGTTGGCGGAATGTTGTCAGTTTCCACCGTCTTTGGAGTATTGGATGCCTCCAGTTATTTCATGATGTCATGTGGAGGGAATTGACTTTGCTAAAGACAGGCATCTGTGATGCTGTGGGCTCCTGGAAGAAGCTGAGATAGATCATCCACTGGGAACTTCTGGCTGAAGATCGTTGCAGATTATTTCAGCTTTACCTTTAGCACTAATGTGCTCTGCTCCCCCATCGCTGTTGGCAGGAATATTTGTGGAGCCTCTTCCTTTAGTGAGTTGTTTAATTGCCCACCATCACACACACTTTTGGGAGTTATCAACATCGTAGGTCAGAGTTTTAAAGTGCTGCAGATGCTTTTAAAGTGTGACTCAAAATCTATTTTTTAATGGGGATGGGGGTGGGGGAGGGTCCTGATAAAGCAAAAAGGGCTGCGGATGCAGCTTAAATGACTGCCTAAAGAAGCCCGTGGAAGGTGCCATTAATGGATATGAAGGGATCTTCTTTGTTTTGCATTTTTCCTTTTGAAAAGTACCAGGACAGGGATTAAAGAAGCCATTTTCAACTCAGCTGGAGTGTGTTGTTGAGATTGAACGTTCTCTAATGTACAAACTTGGTTTCAAGCATTAATGTGCTGTGAAGGTCATGGTTTATGGGCTGCCCCCAAGCCACCACTTCCCGTTGTGGGTTAAACATCCTCTCTCACTTTCTACATTAGAAATCAGGTAATAACAGCCAGAAATTACATGATTAGGAATTTAATCACAGTTGAAAGGAATCAAAATGACTGAATCTCAACCGATCTGCAAAGCTAAAGGTTTTGAAATCTACCTCTCAGCCGCCAACATCAACGTTACTGGCGACTTCCACTGCTACCACTGTAACATTCAAATATGCATCGTTCTCAAACAATTCAGAATGATTTTTTTCATCTTTTACCTTTTCGGACTCACCTTTGTATTTCTCATTGTGTTGCATTAATATCTTTTCTTGCATGTGATAGTTAATAACTTGTTTTTAATTCAAGAAAACCTGATGAAATTGGATTCTTTTAGAGCTTAAGTTCATTTGGATCTGAGAGGAAGGTATCCACATAGGAAGGGGACATTTTTCAAATAAATATTGGTGGAAACAGCAAAACAGGTGGATGGACAAAGAAGGGAAGTCAAGACATCCCTCTTCACCCATGAGCTAAGAGTTTGGGGTATTCTGTCTGGAACCAAAATTAAATGGAGAACCTTCCCTGTGTTCTGGTCACATATGTCTTTTAATTGCATTAAAACGTAGAAAGATATATGTTACAGAAGGAGGACAGTTGGTTCATTGTGTCTGGCTGAAAAGAGCATTCCAGGTCTAACCCTACCTTCTATCTTCATCCAACACCTGATATGCATACCCATGTAAATGAATACATCAAATAAAAGTGACAGTCACTGTTATGAGCCATCGCTCAAATCTGCTGTATATTTTTCATCACATCAGGGAAGAGAACATTTACATGCCTTCATCACTAAATGCAAGAGATCAGAATCATTTGTAAAATCTAAAATCTACCCATTAAAAATTCCATATTTTCTGATTCTTGTTCATTGTGTCCAATTAGCATTTCTTATCATTGTGTGTATCTTTCATGCCAACATTTTTCACATGAACCTGAAAATTGTTACCTCACTATCAAAAGGCTGAAATTGTGCTTATTGAGTCCTTGAGGTGATGTTCACCTGACTGATGCTCAGTCCTTGCTGCTTTTGATGCCATAGCAGTTGAATGTCAAATTTCTATCAGCTCCAGGCCAGAAATTCCTTCTTATGCTGGCATTGGAAGAAACAAGATGGAATGGAATTAATTGCCACTGTTGAATAGCAGTGATGCTTGGGACTATGACATGTTTGACATTACCTTGGGAAAATGCAGGTTAGAAAGTCTATAGAGAAGAAAACGCAGATATCTAATTCTGAAAATGAATGCAGCTGAACAGGAATTAAAATTTTTAAAACAATGGAAAGCAGATACTCTGTTTTAAAGCACTGTTTAGCTAAATACTGTTTAGCCATTTAATTTTGGGATGGAAATCTTGTTGAGTGTTGTGAGATTTCTTAGGAGGTTGTTTACCTGATTGGCACCATTTTAGTCTGGCCTCTCCATCTCTGACCTGTTCCAGTGCCACACCACTACTTAAGATCTGCAGCAGGCTCCCCTCCATCCAGGAGACCCTAGACCATCTGCAGGAACTGCCACAGGTCCGATCACATTTGAAACAGCGGTCACCATTGTGGTGAGGACCAACCTGGACCACCCCTGCAGGCTCACATGGTTCCACCAACTCAAAACTCAGCAGCCATTCTCCTCTTCCAGCCTGCAAGGGCAAAGATTGGCAGTACCCCCACACCCACAGGACTCTGGAAGGACTTGGGTGAGGTGCTGTTCCTAGATCTGTTGTACCACACCTGAAAGGATGGCTGGAACAAAGGTACTCTGACAATCAAGGGGAAGAATTCTGATCAGTAGCTCGTGTGGGCTCCAAAAGCTGTGGCGCTCAGCAAGAAATATCCCTTTTAATCCCAGAAAATGGCCACAAAGCAGCCAGGGCCAACTGACAGCCCTAACTGGCAGTTTGTAGCCCAAAAACCAAAGAACCCCCCAACACTTGTTGGAGATCCCAGGCAGTATTCCCCCCACCCCCCCACCCACACCACCCCACCACCAACTCCATAACAAGAATATCTACTATTGGATGTACTGTAAATAAATTGCTACATTTTCCTTCCACGCCAGGTATTTCTAAATATATTTTGTTTTAGTTTGCCAATCTAGGACCTTGATTATTTAAAGTACAATATTTTAGGTGAAAGGTGGCAAATGGAGTTCAATACGGATAAATGTGAGGTGATTCACCTTTGGGAAGAATAATAGGAAGGCAGAATACTGGGTCAATGGAAAGATTCTTGGTGGTGTGGATGTGCAGAGGGATCTTGGTGCCCATGTACATAGATCCCTGAAATTTGCCACCCAGGTTGATAGTGCTGTTAAGAAGGCTTACGGTGTGTTAGGTTTAATTGGTAGAGGGATTGAGTTCTGGAGCTGTGATGTCATGCTGCAACTGTACAAAACGCTAGTGCAGCCTCACTTGGAATATTGTGTGCAGTTCTGTTCGCCCCATTACAGGAAGGATGTGGAAGCATTGGAAAAGGTGCAGAGGAGATTTACCAGGATGTTGCCTGGTCTGGAGCGCAGGCCCTATGAAGAAAGGTTGAGGGACTTGGGTCTGTTCTCATTGGAGAGAAGGAGGCTAAGAGGAGATTTAATAGAGACATACAAGATGATCAGAGGATTAGATAGGGCGGACAGTGAGAGTCTTTTTCCGAGGATGATGACTTCAGCTTGTACAAGGGGGCCTAGCTACAAATTGAGGGGTGATAGATTTAAGACAGATGTCAGAGGCAGGTTCTTTACTCAGAGAGTGGTAAGGGCGTGGAACACCCTGCCTGCCAATGTAGTTAACTCAGCCACATTAGGGGCATTTAACCAGTCCTTGGATAAGCATATGGATGATGATGGGATAGTGTAGTGAGATGGGCTTAGATTAGTTCACAGGTCGGCGCAACATCGAGGGCGGAAGGGCCTGTTCTGCGCTGTATTGTTCTGTGTTCTGTGTTCTATTTCAACTTAAAGGGTGCGATCATGTAGGAAACTGAGTGAACTACAGATATTTTGCATGACCCTACAAACTGATGACTGCTGAGAGAGAGAAAAGCATTGAAGAAGGTTATTCTCCCTTCCATGAGAAGGGGAAGAATAATACTGAGTGCACCAAGAACGGCAGAATTTAAGGTAGCAATCAGTGGTGATGCCTGAGATTAATCTTATTTGAACAATTTCTAGCTTTTTACTCTTCAAAAATTTTGATGTAAATTTAATTTCAATAATGCCTACTCAGAATTTTTTTTAACTGTGATTGTTAAGTACGTTATTTATAAGCTTTTATTGTTTCATCTAAATTGGCTCTTGGTTTAGATTCTAATCAACACTGAAACTATGAAATGCCTAGAAGTCAACACATTCAGCAAAGAGTGGCTTGTGTTTCATTCCAAATTCTCAAAACCCTCTGTATGTATTCTTTCTGTTTTCAATTGTCCCTTAATTGGGTACCCAGAATATTATTTATACTAAGACATTAATGTGAGTGAAACCTTTGCCAGCTCTTTATCCACTACTCTAAACACCCTAGAGATCTGAAAACATTTTTACTTATCCTTAAATCCATGCTGGATGCCAATGAACACCAGATTTTGCACTGTACATTAGAGAGGAAGTCAGATCATTTTTACTGTGGGGAAACCATTGGTTTCCTGCCAAAGAAATTTCATTGCTGATCAGCAAGAGGCAGCTGCTTTCATTCCCCCTGTAATGGAAAATATCTCCCCACTGTTATTGACCAACAAAGACTCTGAAAACATCCTTGAATTTAGGGTGGTGGGACTTATCACAGAAATTATCAAAACAGGTCTCCAAACTCCACTACATTGTTTATTTATGTTAGCTGTGGTAACCCATGTCCTATTCAGGCAGGGTTACTATGGGAAGTGAACTGCTTTTTGCAATTATGTTCAGGTCACCTTCTCCTTGCTCCTTAGTTTAAGCAGTGTAATTACTGGCAGATTCCACCAACAGCATAAAGTTCAAGGGTTCAATGTTAAATTGGCAGTGTCTGTAATTAACATAGACTGTTGTATCTTTATTTAGAGTATGTATATTGAACACAATTGCATTCATTTTCTCAATTTCAGTATTACAGAGTTTAGATTAAAACAGATTGAAAAGGATATGTTTGCCATTCTGTATGAATTGTGATTGCAGGATAATCTGGTCATATGTGCAATATGTTTGAACTACTTCAAAAATGTGATGGAATGCCAGATACAGTTAAATTACGAGGAAAGCTGATCATATTGCTGTCATTCTTGATTCTGTAATACTGTTTCTATTGCATTTAATTTTCTTTTGGTTTGTGTTCCTGTTCATCCACCGTGTCTGGGAATGGAGAAATCTAACCATCAATAGCAGGACATTGATGGCGCAAACGATGTTGTACAGCTGGATTTTGCAGTGAAGTTTCCAGCAAAAGACATTTGCTTGTCTTTTTAGTGTTAGTTAAATTGTGTTATGTAAATATTAATAGAACTTCAACTGTATTCTAATTTTCAGGGTACTTGTGTTCCTTTCAGGGTCTCTTGTTTTCTGCCGGATTTTGCGCCTTTGATCTAGCCAGTTCCATCTTGACAGTGAGAGTGCTATCAGATGCCAATCATGCATGCTTAATAAGCCATATCCAGTATTGGGCTTTACTCGAATTGAAACTCGTTGCTCAAACAGATATTGCTGCTGTGGATCCTATGTCAAATATGTTTGAGCAGTCTTGACCTAGTTCCAAGTGAGTGTAACTATTACTGCATCAAATCCTGCCATGGCAGATGGTGGAGTTTGAATTCAATAAATATCTGGAATTAAGAGTCTAATGAAGAGCATGAATCTACTGTCAATCGTCAGGAAAAACCCATCTGGTTCACTAATGTCCTTTAGGGATGAAAACTGACATCCCTGTCTGGTCTGGCCTACATGTGACTCCAGACCCATAACAATGTGGTTGACTCTTAATTGCCGTCTGACCACTAGAGATGGGCAATAAATATTGCCTGGCCAGCGATGCCCTCATCCCATAAATGAATAAAGAAAAGAAATTTGTTCAAGTGATGATGTGCATCATTTGAAATTTATTCAAAATCCCAAACCAAATTCACTGAGCCGCTTTCTCACTTCTTCATTTCTACTGAAACCCACTGAAATCAGTGGTAGCCTAATGATGGAACAACATTGGCTAGATTTTCCCACAGGCTTCAGGACTGTATCAATGGGACCAAATTGGGATCACAATTCCACACTTGCTGACAGCAGGATGGCTTAGGGCTAACTGTTGCCAAATTCTCCATCAAATCAAGATCGGTGGACAAGGCTCTCAATGCTTTAGGCCTCATTGGAGGGCCAACAGCTCTGGAGCCTTGGCATTGCCCCCAGGGGAGCTGGTTGCTGCTGAGATTGCACAATTGCTTTATCGCAGCAGTACTCTGAGAAGCCCAGTTGCAATTGTTGAGGACGAAACACTGGATCCAGGCTGGGTTGCTTCAGAGAATGTGCCCTTGATCATCCCTATCCTTCCCTGAACTGTTGCCTGGGGCGTTGTCTAGCTTTCCAGCTGTGGGAAGAAGCCACATTGACAGCTCAACTGTCACTTGAAAAACCCTCAGTATGTGTGAAACCCTCTCTCAATAGCATTTTAATTGCCCTAATTTGTTACCTGTTAATGGTAAACAAGTAACCACCACCCAACCAAAGCCATCTCCCTTAAAGAGAAGTGTAAACATTGAGATAGCCTGGCATGCTGACAGGGTAAAAGCATCCAACCCATTACATTGGCCTCTGTCAACCAATACCAGTCCAAGCTATGGAGTTAATGGTTCGAAAATTCACAGTGCTAATTTATCAATTTATAGAAATGGGGGAAGGAACGGGAATAGGATCAGAACTCCAACCTGGCAAAATCTGACCCTATTTGAAATTGTAACACTTTTGGGGGTCCTAAGAATTGATTCAGCAATTGGGTGCCTCTTTCCATTCCTGTTGGATACCAAACGTACTTTCGGGTGCTGTTATATGCCAGAAGTGGGATAGTGTATCATATGCAATGTAAATGAAAAATTTGCATACTTTTTTCACTTATGCTGTTAATTAGGGTGGAAGCCAGTGTGGTTACTAAATTTAAGGTAACATGGAGTAGCGCTGGACGAACACAGCAGGCCAAGCAGCATCCGAGGAACAGGAAGGCTGACATTTTGGGCCTTCCTGCTCCTCTGATGCTGCTTGGCCTGCTTTGTTCATCCAGCTCTACACCTTGTTATTTCAGATTCTCCAGCATCTGCAGTTCCTACTATCTCTGGTTACTAAATATCTTGCAAGAGGTCTGCCAGCCCACTGATGCTGCCGGTAGGTGATACTGTAAAATTGCTCACTCTTCTCTACTTCATATGGTCATCCCAGTTGTTCGAGAAAAAGCAGAAATCTTTGCCCACAATGTAGTGTCAGAGTTTAAAGAATTAAGGTGTGGGATTGGCAATTACATTTGGACTAAGTTCTTTGCACATAGAAATAATATGCACACAACCACTCAGAAGAATTGATGGTAGCTATTCATTGCTTTATTTTTCAGGACAATGTCCTGATATATCAGAATCAACACCGCCTTCAAATCTGGCAATTAACTTTCAAACATCATCAATTGCTGCATTCTCCACGGCAACAGTCGACCAAACAGAATCTGCTTGCTAACCAATCAAAGCTCTACTCTCATTTAGTAGTAACATTCGTTTTCCCTTTTATTGGTACTTTTGCAAATTGTATTGTCCTAGTTATTGTAAGATGAAAAGCCTCAACAAAATGTGTATGACATATGAGGAGAGGCTAAATTAATTAGGATTATATTCACTGGAGCTCAGAAGAATGCAGGGCCTTTCATTAAAACCCATAAAATTGTAATGGGGAAACAGGTAACTACCTGAAGGATAGTCCGAACAGAGAAAGTGTCCAGAACCAGGGGTCATAGTCTAAGGACATGGAGTAAACCATTTAGCACTGAGATGAGGTAAAATTCTTCACCCAGTGAGTGGTGAACCTACAGAATTTATTACCACAGGAAGCAGTTGAGGCCAAAACAAGAAGAAGGGTTTGGATATAGAACTGGGGCTAAAAGGATCACAAGATATGGGGGAAATGCAGGAGCAGGCTATTGAGTTGGATAATCACCCATGATTATAATGAATGGTAGAGCAGGCTCAAAAGGCCAAATTCTCTTATTTTCCTGTTTTCCACGTTTTTGCATTTCAATATTTCTATATGTCCGTGTTCAGCAGTACAGTTCACAAATTTTGTGTGTTGTATCATGCATGACTAACCTTAGGTTAATGATGCTGGAGTATGAATGCACCGCACTCTCAAGGCTGGATTCATTTCATGAAATCCATAAAAAGTGGTTATTTCCCTTCTGACCCTGGGAGCAACATTTCATCGAGTGAGAACACAGGAAGTTTACAATAACTGTTGATGGCTCTGTCCTGAGAGTGATTTCTTAGCTGTGGAAAATGTTCTTTTCTTCACAATCCATTATTTTGATCACTTGATTCCACCAAAGACAAATCCAGTAAAAATTTATGTTATCCACCAACCAAAAAACTGCATCAACCTGAACATCTAACCTGTCTCCCCTACCAGGCCTCAATACATGTGGTGGAAAATGTGAATTTGTCAGCCTGAAGTGACTGCAAAAGAATTGCACCGAGGCTGAAGTATTTACAATGAAGAGAGGCAAAAGCTGTGTGAATTTCAGAAAACATCAAGGCGTGTTTTTGTTTGATTCCTATGATTACTACAAATACAATGGGATAATTGGCATTTTAAGACAATAAATTCATTAGATGTAGGAGCAGAAGAAGGCCATTCAGCCAACAAAGCTCCTCTACTATCCCAAGAGGCCATAAGATATAGGAGCAGAATTATGTCATAGGAGCTAGGAGCAGAATTAGGCCATTCAGCCCATCAAGTCTGGTCTGTGATTCGATCATGGCTGATATATTTCTCTTGCTTTCTCCCCATTACCCCTGATCAGCTTACCAATCAAGAGCCAATCTATCCATGTATCAAATAGACTCAATGACTTGGCTTCCACAGCCCTCTGTAGTGATGATGTCTGCAAATTAACCAAATTCTAACTGAACAAAGTACTCATATTAATTTTAAAGGATTGTCTTTTCACTCTGAGGCTGTGCCTTTGGGCCCTGGTCTCTCCTATGTTCACTTCTCCATGTTCACTCTATCCAGACCTCTCAGGATTCTCTAAGTTTCAATCAAATTCCCCCTTATGCTTCTAAACACCATCAAGTAAAGATCCATAGTCCTCAACTGTTCCTTGTGTGACAAGCCCATCATCCGTCATCTTGTAAACCTCTTCCAGACCCCTCCAACACAGTACAACCTTCCTTAGATATGAGACCCCCAGCTACAAACAATGTTCCAAATACATTCTGAACCTAGCCTAACACAGCCTTGGCATTAACCTGTGATCTTGTATTCTGGTCCTTTTGAAATAATGCTAACATTGCATTTACCTTCCTAGCTGCCAACTGAACCTATATGTTAACTTTAAAAAAAATCCTGAACGAAGCCTCCTAGGTCCTTGTGCTTTAGAGTTCTGAGATTTTTCCCAGTTTTCCAAATAGTCTACAGCTGCATTCTTCCTAATAAAGTGCATAGCTTCACAATTTCCCACATTTTATTCCATCTGCCATTTCTTTGCCACTCTCCTACCCTGTCCAAGGCCTTCTGCAGTTTCCCCACTTCCTCAATATTACCTGCCATTCCATCCATCTTTTATTCATCTGCAAATTTAGCAAAAATGTCCTCAGCTCCTTCATCCATCATATTAATGTATCACTTGGTGACTTACTGCTCTGGTTCCCATGCCCCTGCCATAATTGTTTACACCTTTCTGAGTGACACTAGCAAACCTCTTGGCAGAGAAGTTTGCTGGTATTATTTTCCAGGGTTTAAACTAGTGTGGCAAGGGAACCAGAGCAGTAGGTCAGTAAGTGAAATGAAAGAGGAGTTAGAGATTAAAGCCAGTAAGGTTAAGAGGAAGGACAGATGTGGGTGGTTACTGAATATGACAGGACTGGTGGTCTGAAGTATTTTTGTTTTATTACAAGAAATATGACAGGAAAGGCTGATGAACTTGGAGCTTGCATTAGTTCATATAACTATGATGCTGTAGTTATTGCAGAGTCTTGGTTGAAAGAGGGACAAGACTGGCAAGCTAATGTTCCAGGTTTTAGATGTTTCAGGCAACGGAGAGATGAATTTAAAGAGGTGAGCGAGTTGCATTACTGATAAGAGAGAATATCACAGCTATACTGAGGAAGAAACCTTGCATGGCTCATTTCACAAGGCCATATGGGTTGAGCTCAGGAATAGGAATGTGCATTCATTTTGGTAGGGTTGTATTACAGGCATCCCAACAGTCAGTGGGAAATAGAGGAACAAATATGTGAACAGATTATGGCAAAATGTGAAAACAACAGGGTTGTTGTTGTGGATGATTTTAACTTCCCATATATTGACTGGAACTCCCTTCTTATCTGATTAAAGATTTACAGCGTCTTAGGAAATGAGGAGACATTTCTTCAGCCAGAGAGTGGTGGGCTTGTGGAATTCATTGCCATGGAGTGCAATGGGGGCCAGGATGTTAGATGCCTTCAAGGCAGAGATCGATAAATTCTTGATCTCACAAGGAATCAAGGGCTATGGGAAGAGTGCAGGGAAGTGGAGTTGAAATGCCCATCAGCCATAATTTAAATGGCGAGTGGACTCGATGGGCCGAATGGCCTCACCTCCTCTCCTATGTCTTATGGATTTATGGTCTTAGGTTCATTTGATATATATTCATCAGTGGTGTGACCCTTTGATCTTTTACTTATAAATTCTGTGTCTACCTCTCTCACTAATACTTGAAGGAGGAATGAGGCCCGAAAAGCTTGTCTTTTCAAATAAACCTGTTGGACTATAACCTGGTGTCATGTGATTTCTGACCAGGTCAAGATGGTCAATGGTTTGGAGGGGAATTTACAGGTGGCAGTGTTTGCATGTCCTTGTCACTGCCCTTGTCCTTCTGGTTGGTAGAAATCATAGGCTTGGACCATGTCCTCCAAAGAGTCTTGGTGAAGAGTTGCGTCTTGCAGATAGCACAGTGTACTGTTACTTATCATTGGTGGCAGAAAGACTGAATGTTTGTGGATGTAGTTCAAATCAAATTGGCTACTTGGTCCTGGACAGTGTCTGCACCTTCAGTTTTGTTGGAGCTGCACTCATCCAGGCAAGTGAAAAATATTCTGCCACACTCTGGACTGTAAAGATGACAGCCACGCTTTGGGGAGTCAGGAAGTGAGATTTCTGCTGCAAGATTCCTAGCTGCTGATGTGCCTTTGGAGTCATCAAATTCTACTTAAATTCAGTTTCTGGAGAATGGTTATCCCAAGGATGTTGATCGTGAAGAATTCAATGATAGTGAAGCCGTTGAATGTAAGAGATTATTGTTGAATTCTGTCTTTTTGGAGATGGTCTTTGCCTAGCACTTGAGTGGTCCAAATGTTTCTTGCATTTGTCAGTCCAAACCTTGATATTGCCCAGGTCTTGCCGCATATAGACATGGACCACTCCAGGGTCTGAGGAATTGTGAATGTTGCTGAACATTGTCCAGTCTTTAATGAACATCTCCAAATCTGCCTTTATGATTCAGGGAAGGTTAGTGATGAATCAGCTGAAAATGGTTGGCCTTGGGCACTACCCTGAGGAACTCCTGCAGAAATGTCCTCGAGCTGTGATGACTGACCTTCAATCAACAACCATCTCTCTATGTGCTAGCTATGACATCAACCAGTCAAGCATTTTCTCTATTTCCCATTGAGCTAGAGCTCTTTGATGCCACACTTTGTCAAATGCAGTCTTGATGTCAAGGGCAGGCACTTTCACCTTTACCTCTGGAATTCAGGACTTTTGTCCATGTTTGACCTGAGGCTGTAATGAGAACCTGAGTTGAGTGACCTTAAGAAAACCAAAATACTGCTAAGGAAGTGTTGCTTGATAGCACTTTTGATGAACCATTCCATATCCATACAGCTGGTTGAGAATGGGCTGATGGGGCAGTAATTCGCTTGTTTGGGCTTGTCCTGCCTTTTGTTTTCAGGGCATAGAACATAGAACATTACAGCACAGTACAGGCCCTTCAGCCCTCGATGTTGTGCCGACCTGTCATACCGATCTCAAGCCCATCTAACCTACACTATTCCATGTACGTCCATATGCTTATCCAATGACGACTTAAATGTCCCTAAAGTTGGCGAATCTACTACCGTTGCAGGCAAAGCGTTCCATTCCCTTACTACTCTCTGAGTAAAGAAACTATTTCTGACATCTGTCCTATATCTTTCACCCCTCAATTTAAAGCTATGCCCCCTCGTGCTCGCCGTCACCATCCTAGGAAAAAGGCTCTCCCTATCCACCCTATCTAACCCTCTGATTATTTTATATGTTTCAATTAAATCACCTCTCAACCTTCTTCTCTCTAATGAAAATAGCCTCAAGTCCCTCAGCCTTTCCTCGTAAGACCTTCCCTCCATACCAGGCAACATCCTAGTAAATCTCCTCTGCACTCTTTCCAAAGCTTCCACATCCTTCTTATAATGCGGTGACCAGAACCGTACGCAATACTCCAAGTGGGGCCGCACCACAGTTTTGTACAGCTTCACCATAACCTCTTGGTTCCGGAACTCGATCCCTCTATTAATAAAAGCTAAAACACTGTATGCCTTCTTAACAGCCCTGTCAACCTGGGTGGCAACTTTCAAGGATCTGTGTACATGGACACCGAGATCTCTCTGCTCATCTACACTACTAAGAATCTTACCGTGAGCCCTGTACTTTGCCTTCCAGTTACTCCTACCAAAGTGCATCACCTCACACTTGTCTGCATTAAACTCCATTTGCCACCTCTCAGCCCAGCTCTGCTGCTTATCTATGTCTCTCTGCAACCTACAGCATCCTTTGTCACTATCCACAACTCCACCGACCTTAGCGTCATCTGCAAATTTACTAACCCATCCTTCTACGCCCTCATCCAGGTCATTTACAAAAATGACAAACAACAGTGGACCCAAACCGACCCTTGCGGTACACCACTAGTAACTGGTCTCCGGGATGAACATTTCCCATCAACTACCACCCTCTGTCTTCTTTCAGCAAGCCAATTTCTGATCCAAACTGCTCATCTCCCACAATTCCATTCCTCCGCATTTTGTATAATAGCCTATTGTGGGGAACCTTATCAAATGCCTTGCTGAAATCCATACACACCACATCAACTGGTTTACTGGCATCTACCTGTTTGGTCACCTTCTCAAAGAACTCAATAAGGTTCGTGAGGCACGACCTTCCCTTCACAAAACCGTGCTGACTATCCCTAATCAATTTATTCTTTTCTAGATGATTATAAATTCTATCCCTTATAACCTTTTCCAACACTTTACCAACAACTGAGGTAAGGCTCACTGGTCTATAATTACCAGGGTTGTCTCTACTGCCCTTCTTGAACAGGGGAACCACATTTGCTGTTCTCCAGTCATCTGGCACTATTCCTGTAGACAATGACGAGTTAAAGATCAATGCCAAAGGCTCGGCAATCTCCTCCCTGGCTTCCCAGAGGATCCGAGGATAAATCCCATCCGGCCCAGGGGACTTATCTATCTTCACCCTCTGAAGGATTTCTAATACCTCTTCCTTGTGAACCTCAAAACCACCTAGTCTAGTAGCCTGTATCTCAGTATTCTCCTCAACAACATTGTCGTTTTCTAGAGTGAATACTGTCAAAAAATATCTCATCTGACTCCACACACAACTTACCACTACTATCCTTGATTGGGTCTAATCTTACTTTCGCCATTCTTTTATTCCTTAAATACCAATAGAAAGCCTTAGGGTTTACCCTGATCCTATCTGCCAACAACTTCTCATGTCTCCTCCTGGGTCTTCTGAGCTCTCTCTTTAGGGCTTGGGCTCTTTTTCACATGGTTGAGTAGATGTCAGTGTTGCAGCTTTTCGAGAAACAGCTTGAATCGGGACATGGCAAGTTGGCAATATTACTCTCATTTTCTACATCCAATTCATTAAAATATATACTGTTAATAATCATGGCCCCAACACTGATTTCTGTGACAATCCAATAGTTAGTATTGTCAAGTTGAAAATGCACATTTTATTGCAACTCTGCACTTTCTATTAGTTAGCCAATCCTCTATCCATGCAAATATACTATTCCCAATACCGTGGCTTGTATTCTATGTACGTAACCTTATTGAATATCTTTTTCAGTTTCAAATATATCTTATCTGTTGACTTCCCTTTATCTATCTGGCTTGTTACCTCCTTAAAATCTATAATAACTTTTGGCAGGCATAATTTCCTTTCATGAACTTGTGCCATCTCTGCTGGATTTTATTATGTATTTCTAAATGCTCCATTATTACTTATTTTATAATAGACTCTAGTATATTCCCCATGACAGATGTTAAGCTATCTGGCCTATTGTCAGTTGTTTTTTGTCTTCGTCCCTTTTTGAATAAGGGTGTTACCTTGGCAGTTTTCCAAATCACTGGGACCTCTCCCAAACATAAGGATTCATGAAAGATTACTGCTAGAGCATCCACTATCTCTGTAGTTATTTCCTTTAATATCCTGGGATGTAGTCAACAGGCCCACAGAACCTATCACCCTTTTGTCCCATTAGGTCCAATAGTACTTTTTCTCTTGTGACAGTTATTGTATTTATTTTCTCCTCAATCCCCTCTTAAACTGTATGATTATTTATTATTTTTGGAATGTTATTCATGTCCTCTCTCATGAAAACTGATGAAAAGTATTTGTTCAACTCCTCTGCCATATCCTGGTTACTTTTTTTCTGCTTTTCACATTTTTTTATTTTTAGTTTTTGATTTACTGCCACTTATCTCAATGTGTGCCAGATAATACAAATTCTACTGTGTTTTGAAATTGGATGACATGTCACTATTTTTATAAAAAGGCTCAATATATAAACAAAATTTATTTTGTTACTTTGTTCCTCAGAGCACCATATTGTCAACTAATGAGCACAAACATCTCATGTGGGCTCCCTGTGATGAGCCATCTGGAAGTTGAATAGAAATAAGAACTAAATATTTAAATTTTTATAATCTACATATTCTGCCGATCATTTGATCTCACTGGTGTGCTATATATCCTAGCAGTTGGTACTGGGCTCATGACTTTGTGTGTGAGCTTTCTTATTAGAGTAAAATATATCAATATTATAGTTGTTTGTGATCCAATAAACTTAACTAGACAAAACTAAACTCAACCAGCTAGCACTATTAACAACTCAGCCTGAATTACTTACTGAAATTAATATTCAGTTTTCTTTTGCAGTTTAAAGAATTTTTATAAAATGTGCCAATTTGATGCAAGATGGTATAAACAATTGTTCATTGTGATGATAGGTATTGTAATATATGTGCCATATGAATATCCAAATCAGCATGTAGATTTGCAGAATATGATGCTCACTGTTCTGACATAGTTTTTAAATGTAGCATATAACCACATTTAAATCACAGAGATGGTGCCAAAAAAATATTGTAGGGACTAGATTCAGGAGCAAACCTTCCAATGAAGTCCTTCCTTCTGTTACAAATTCAACCATTTTGAGCACGGGTTTTATTCTCATGATACTGGTAGTTTGTTCTTGTTTGAGCTTGGAAGGAGATTTTGCCTCCAGATAAGGAGCATTCTATGGTAATTTTTGGTTATTGCTTCCTGCCATGTTATCATTGACGGATGAATTTATACTGTAAATATTATGAACATTAGCCAGTATGAATATGGATTCCATTCTTTGCTTCTCTGTTTTACCCCTTATTTCAACACATGGTACATCAAGTGATGTCTGTGGCCAAGAAGGGAAGCATAGCTTGGTCTGGGTTACTAACCAAAGTAATTGAAGCTCATTTCCTAGAATGCGACTATTTAAAACAAAAACTCATCTATGCTAGGAGAAAGATTGTCTTTGATTGGCAACATCCTATCTTACAGTATCTCTCTCTTGGTGACTGGAACTTAACACTTTATTCAAACTGCATTCTGACCTAAGCAACGTAAAGTTTCATCCCTTCCTTCTCTGATCAATATTCTGTTTGGACTGTGTACTTTGACATCCTAATCTACTGTTGCTGAGCCATGGCTGTGCATTTTAGGTCTCTTCTAATTTTATCCATTGCAAGTACCAGCAGATGCATGATGGACTGAATGGCTTCCTTCATGATTCTCTGATTTGAAACCAATCATACAATGTGTATCATCTATGTTTTCTTCCCTGACTTTGATACTTTACATTTACTTGCATTAATGTTATTTGCCATTGTCTATTCACTTATATTTTACATTTACTTACACTTATACATACATTCACTTACTATCCACTTCCAACAGTAATTTCCAAGTCACCTATTGAAATTTCATTGGCCCCCTGGCTTGACTTCATCTGAATATTTGGCCTAACTGCAATACATTTCTAAACCCAGTTCAGATGACCACAGGTGTATTAGAATTTCACTTGCTGGATACCACTTGTGTACAAATCTGATGTTCCTTTCCCCCATGTGTTTAACACTGAGTGCAGAAATTAATTGTAATGACTAGGCAACTGGCTTTTTGCATCTTGGTTTAACATTTTTTTGGTATTGTACAGGAAGGATCAAGTATGTAAGGAGTTAACAGCTAAAGCTATGCTGTGCTCTTGTCATTGATTTGAACCATTATGCTTGTCTGTTAGATTTTGCTCTGTGTAAGCTTGTTTCGCTTCACACACTATGGGTTGATTTATTCACAAACAAAAACAGAAGTTGGTGGAAAAAGTCAGCAGGTCTGGCAGCATCTGTGAAGAAAACAAAATCAGAGTTAATGTTTCAGGTGCGGTGACCCTTCCTCAGAATGGCAGGAAGGGTTGATTGCTTAATTAATTAATCCATTTGAGGGAGCCACTGTTTATAATTCTAAATATCTTGTTAGAAGTGGTTGCATAGTTCCTTGATCTATGTGATATTAGATAACATAACAAATGATATTCCGTTCAACTTCTACAGCAGGCTATGTAGGCAGACTCCCTGGACATGCATCAAAGAATGGCTCCTCAATCTAGGATCACCTTTACATACAGAAGACTCTCACATGTTGGCAAGAGTTGCATTGCAGCAGCTAGTAGACAGATCTTTGTTATACTGTCTGTGGCACAGTCACATTTATCTAGACATTGGGCTAAGTAACATTGAAACAACAAACTGATTGGAGAGGCCAAAATCATACAGGCACATTATGGATCTCACTCTGTCCAACAAGTTAAAGGAAAGAAAGCAGTTCTGGATGGGGTGCCCTCAAGAGTCAAGTATTAAGGCAGCCAATGGCATTCAAGCTTCTCTTGATCCCATAATCATTTATAATGATTTGGAGCTTCTTTGTGAGAATATTGGTATTTTTAAATTATATTGAGATTCCAGGATGTCTTTGGACTCAGTTTGCAAGAATTACTGAAGATCATCCCTGAATCTGGCAAGCATTTGGTCTGTGCATGTGTAGGCCATAACTTAAATGGCAGACCTTGATGTTGACAGTCATAGAGTAGTAACAGCTTCAATCCTATCTTTGCCAAATGTCTAGTTCCCACCTGGCAGAAGGGATAAAACTCAGCCTCAACTTTTCCTTCCTTTGTAGCTGTTAAGAATGATGAGTATGAAGGCCATTCAGGCTTTGTCTAGGGAGTAACTAAAATGATTGCTCTGTGCTGAAAATGCACTGCATGAATAATCAACATTATCCTGCTGTTTACTTCGATTTAATCTAGATTTAGCAATATTCAATATTAATTAGGTGATCTCTAACTACAATTTGCAGGACTATGGCTTTGATGCATGATGGTATTAATAATTTGAAAGAAGATTCTCTATACTGAAGTTCTTGTTCTTTCAAATTTACAGTCACATTTAGTGATTGCCATTTCTTAACCAAGGTACTGGCATTCAATCTATTCACAGTCTGCAATGTTGCAATTCAGTGACTAATTAAAAGTTGTATAACAATATTTCAGTACAAATGTATCAATGATTTAAACCTTATTCCTCATTGGAAACACTTATCCAGAGTTTTGTTCACATGGTGAGGCACAGTTTTAATTTTGTGTGCCTTTATTAGGTGATTGTTTCCTATTATCTACATCCTATGCATTGCACTACCAACACAGCTTAATGCTCGACCATGTCCTGAAGCCAACCTGTCTCTGCCTCCCTAACCGGTTCTTCCTCTCACCCATCCCTTCCTCCCACCCCAAGCCGCACCCCCAGCTACCTACTAACCTCATCCCACCTCCTTGACCTGTCCGTCTTCCCTGGACTGACCTATCCCCTCCCTACCTCCCCACCTACACTCTCTCCACCTATCTTCTTTACTCTCCATCTTCGGTCCGCCTCCCCCTCTCTCCCTATTTATTCCAGTTCCCTCCCCCCATCCCCCTCTCTGATGAAGGGTCTAGGCCCAAAACTTCAGCTTTTGTGCTCCTGAGATGCTGCTTGGCCTGCTGTGTTCATCCAGCCTCACATTTCATTATCTTAATGCATGTTTGTGTCTCTGCTTATGTGTGGACTGTATACAGTTTTATCCTTGATGAAATATTAAGCTTGTTAACTGTCACGTATAATGAGACCTTTCATGCCACTAACCAGTTAATCAGCTGACTGGATCAGTCATATGTGAGAAAGTAAACTCAATCATTCAACTTAATCTAATGCATATGAGTTTAATTTTGAATTGATTCATTTTTAAATCAATTTAATCCAATTCATATAAAGACGGGAACTGAAACAAATTCTTTAGCCAGCTGTTCGGAACTATCTTAACAAAGGATTAATTTCCAAACTCTTAAAGATGTGACACCAGTTGATCTTAAAAAAAATTACACAGCAGACGAAAGTGTGTAATTGTGTGGTTGAATGAATCATGGTTCAGCCATTTTGGTAGGTTCAGCTGCATTTGCAGAGTTACACTATTGGCACTGACTATATTCTTTCTGTTTGGTGCTGCTGTACTACACATGAATTCCATTGCAAATGCGAAAAATGAGCTTTGCAACAGACACAAAACAATGATTATTCAGACAGCTGTGATAATGTAATGTTGTTTTTGAACAGCTGCTTTTTATTTCTGCTCATGAATTAAGGAACATTTTGGCTCAAATCCTACTTGCATGTAGTGCTGCATCTGTAAAGTAAGATTAGAGATAACATTCATTTTGGGATTAATTTTCCTCATTTACAAGGACTGTCTTTTCGCAATTTTTAATCTGAAATCAGTCTACAAACATTCACTGCATAAACATTTTTCCTTCCATTTCATTTTTCTTCTCTGCATAAACTAAATCTTTACCCACCATTCTGAGTCCAGTAGGACTTGTGGTTCAGTTATTTTAGTCTAGCATCTTCCAATGAAGCTTACAAGCTGGACATTCACAGTTGTAGGATGTATTCCAGCATAAATTAAATCAGAAGAGTACTGCACTGCAGAGTACTAATCATGAATATATGACTGAGGAGATCAAGTCAATCCATGTCTTGTCACTTTAACTGCATAAATATTGTCAAGATAATTTGTTTTTGAAAATTCTCTGGGAAATGATTCTCTATCATTATATCAACTCTGCAAATTTTGACTTAAATAACATTCTTCTTTATTCCTCAAAATGAAGATACCGAGCAAGGGTGTCTTTGCTTTCATTAAATTATCATGCAACTATTTCAATGACAACAAAAGCAAAGTATTGCAAATTCTAGAAAGTTGAAGAAAAAAGAGAAAAATACAATAAACATTCAACTGAACAGGCAGGACCTGAGGGGAGAAAAATGGATAATTCAATTTCTGTCAGAGTCAGAGAGAGAAACTGGGAACCAGAAAAATCAAATTTAAGCAATATGTAATTGTTAGAATGTAGGGCACATATTGGAGGGGAGTTGCTTGACTGTTACATGACTTCTTAAAGGAGGAATCAGTGGATTCTTTGAAATAGCTTATTCTGTACTGACCCTTAGCTTCACCTAGCTCTCATATGTGGCTTCAAGTAGTTAGCATGCAATCAGTTCCAGTAAACATACTTTGACCCTTAGAAACTTTGGGATATGTCTGCATTGGCATGCAAAGTCTGATTCTGGTGGACTGGGCAGATCTAAGGTCCAATGATCTTGGAGGTGAGCCAGATTGTGTTGTGTAATGTGCAGAGCTCAACTAGCTGCAGAAAATGCTGAAAACATCAAATGTTGGAGATCACAGCAGGTCAGGCAGCATCTGTAGAAAGAGAGAGCAAGTTAACATTTTGAGTCTAGATCACACTGCATCAGAAAATGTTCTGGTCACCCAATGCATCCAGATCTAACTGCAGCCTCGTTTCTAGACCAAGCTAGGCCAGGTCAAAAGAGAAAGGCTTACAGAAGAGTAAGGACACCCAACACACACTCATCATTTATACATCATCTGTTTCATCCACTTTCAATCATCTCTCATCCATCATCGATTATCGTCCCCAGAGTCCTTTGGTGAAGTGAGAAGAGGTGTAGCAGCAGGTATGGATTCATTTGGAGGCTGCAGCTGTGAACATGCACACAGGTGGCTTGGGGCATGAGGTCATTTTTCATTGGAAAGAAGGAGTATTGGAACTCTGCTGTCCTCCTTAATTACTGATTGGCCCTTTTCAGGACCACACTGTTCACCTCCTTGGAATGACGAATCAACTAGAAAGGATGTCCTAACAGTGTCTATTTTACCTCTTCAGCCAATAGGCAGCAGTTGACAGAAATTCCATTAAAGGATTTGTAAGTCAATCTCAAAAAAGAAAAAAGAAACTGTCACTATTGGCGGATGAAACTTCGGTACCATCATGGACAACCTCTCAGCTGACTGGCCTAAGAATAGAGCTAGCCTGGTCAGCCGAGAGCTGGATACAATGAGCTAAGTATAATCCAGATCACTGCCCTCAGTGAGACCCAACTATCTGAGGAGAGACGTCGTAAGGAAACTGGTGCAGATAATATATTCTTTTGGAGTGGACCTGGAACAGAAGAACAGTGCAAAGCTGCTTTCAGCTGTTGCTACAATGAACCAGGTCATGTTTACTTACCTTCCAAAGTAGGTGTTATTGGTGGTACTTAAACTTGGGCTGCATGGTGACAGTCAAGTAACTCTATACATAGTGTGCATGTCTCTGCCATGGCCGAACCTGATGAAGTCAAGAATAAATTCAATGATGACATCTACCTCTTGATTGCTACTCTGCTAAAGTCAGACAAACTAATCATTCTTGATCCCTCAAAACAAGGGGTGGTACAAATTTCCAGGTGTTAAGAAGGGAATACTGGAAATAAAAAAAGGATTAGCAGTTGTAACAGCAATGGTGTCCTCTTGCTGAAGATGTTTGCGCAGTATGAGCCCTTAATCACCAACAATTTTCTGCCTAATATTTTGACCAATTCACAGTTGCTATAGCGTTAACAAGGGCTACATACTAGCATCAACCTTGTTCATCCATATTTTTCTCTGCCATACTCCTCAGTTCCTTCCACAATGGTGATCTTGACATTGAAATTATATATTGCATTTATTTCCATCAATCGGAAACAGCAGCAACAAAGATCAAGGTGTCCAAGGAGTTCACAATTCCCTGTTTGTTGATGACTGTTCACTAATTGCTGATTTAGAGTGGAACATGCAAGGTAGTATGGACTTGTTCTCCAATGAATGTGACACCTTCAATCTTAACATCAGCATAAAGAAAAGCGAAGTAATGCACCAACCTATTCTAGGAACTCACTTTCTGAAGCCCAGGGTTTCAGTCCACAACCAATTTCAATCAGCAATGGAGAAGTTCATTTATCTTGGCAGCACACTCCTTTGAGCTGTTAGTGTTAACAAGACATATGCAAGAATTCCCAAAGATAGTGTAAGTTTTAACATCCCAGGAACAGCACTGAAGACTTGTACTCCGGGATTTTCTGTGCCCCTAACCAAGCTGTGCCAATACAGCTACAACATTGGCATCATTCTTTATCCTTTGTTCTATCCAAATATATAGAAAATTGCCCAGCTATGTTGTGTACCCTAAAAAGGAAGACAAATTCAACCTGGTCAATTAATGCCCTATCAATATAATTTCAAATCATCAGTAATGCGATAAAAGGCATCATTAACAGTTCTATGAAACAGCATTTATTTAGCAATAACTTGCTCTCTGAGTCACTCAGCTTCTGGCCTCATCACAGCCTCAGTTCAAGTATGAAAAAAGAAGCTGAATTCTGGAAGTGAGGTGAGAGTAACCGTGAGACTACAATTGACTGCGTATGGCATCAAGGAGCCCTAGCAAAACTGGAACCAATGGGAATTGGAGGAAACCTCACTGCTAGTAGGAGTCATACTGGCACAAAGTAAGATGGTTGTGGTTGTTGGAGATAAATCATCTTAGTTGAAGGACATCTCTGCAGGAGTTCCTCATGGTAGTGACCTAGGCCCAACTATTTTCAGCTGCTTCATCAATGACCTTCTCTCTATCATAAGGTTGGAAATGGGGATGTTCACTAATGATTACACAATGTTCAGCACCATTTGTGACTCCTCAGATACTGAAACAGCTCATGTTAAATGCAACAACATCTGGACAATATCCACATTTGGATTGACAGGTGCCAATTAGCATTCATGCTACATAGGTGCCAGGCAATGACCGTCTCCCACAAGAGGAATAACTATTACTTCTTGACATTCAAAGGTATTACCGTCACTGCATCCCTCACTATCAATATCTTGGGATTTATCATTGACCCAGAAACTGAAATGGACTGGCTATATGAATACTGTGGCTACAAAGCAGGTCAGATGGAAGTAAATCAATTTCTTGACTCTCCAAAGCCTGCCTGCCATCTACAGAGTGACAATTAGGAGTATCAAATATTCCCCACTTGCCTGAATGAGCATAGATGAGTACAGGTCCAACAACACTCAAGTAAATTGACACCATCCAGGACAAAGCAGCCTACTTGATTGGCATCACATCCACAAACATTTAGTCTTTCCACCACTAACCCTAAGTAGCAGCAACATGCACTACAGTGATCGCTACATGAAATGTGAACATTCATGGACTGGAAACTTTTTCTGTTGACAAACTCAGCATGTTGTTGATAGGTGCTCTCAAACCAATATTGGTGCAGTCTAAGGTGCCCTGTACATTGGTAGAAATGGTGGAGATTCCCATTGCCCAAATTGATTGACACACGTCATGGGGAAAGAATGATCCTGTGAACTGGACAAAACAGCATATGTTGAAGGACTGAAACACAGACTCGGACTGAAAGCAGGCGTGCTGACTTGATGAGGCCAGCAGTTTGCTGCTGCTGAATTATGTGGATGACCTGAATGTAGCTCCTCTATTCAAGAAAGTGGGAGACAGAAAACAGGGAGCTTTGCAGGCCAATTAACCGAACATCTGTTATAGGAAAAGTACTGAAATATTTTAAGGGGGAATTAGCCAGGCAAATAATTACTTTTACTCCTGTACTATAGGCAAACACTGAAACCAAACTGTGCACATCAAGGTGCAAACAAGTACATAACATTAATAACTAATTAGTCTAGTTTTGAGATGTTGCTCTGGAGTGTCTTGTTGACTTGGTCACAAGGACATGTCTTCTGCACTTCGAATGATACCACAGTATCTTTCAAGTTCTCCTCTGTAATTAAGTACAGTAAGTAAGTACTCCCTTACCTACTTTTAAGCTGAAAGGTCAGCATAAGAGTATGTGGCCAAAGACCTGGATTCAGGCTTCAACTCAGGACCAATTGTAGTTCAAAATATTGCTGGACAGTCATATAGATTACACAAGATGGTATCAAAAGGCCTGATTAACATGCTGCCTGATTTTCTATTTCTGTTGACCCCAGTGCACCATGAGTTACTGATTTGTTCTTGCCTGTTTTTCATGAATGTTCGAGGTGACACAGAGGGTGAGTGTGTTACCACTAAGCCAAGGTTGATACTTTTGACTCATATGATGTTTATTTAATGCAACATTCATTAACATTTTAATTTCATGTATATCCTAGAGACAATACTTATCACTACGTTCCATAGCACTTTCCAAATTACCATTTTGCTAAATATAATTTTTAGTGTAACTTTGAACCTATCAGCCTACTGCAAAGTAAAATGGAATACTGACTGGTTCTTGTTGCTTTGAGCTAACCTTGGAATGATTAACTGGAACAGACAACGAGATTACCATCTGCAATACTCACTATTCCTGCTGTGGAGAAAGAATGTTTATTTTTCCTGGAATGGATGCTTGATATAAGCACTCTCCAGAGGTAGAGGGTCTATAAAGCCATGACTGCTCAGAACATATAGTTCTGCATTTGCAAAGCAATTACATCTTTGAATAACCTCATGGAAGTGCTGGTGTATAAAAAGCAGCGTGAAGGAATCTAATTATTCCAAAAAGAGACAAAAAAAATGCAGGCTGCAAAATATGACATCATTCATTTTATTCTTAGTTCATTAAACTGGTTAAACATCTGTAATTTTAATAAGAATACAACATTATAATAGAATCTAAATATGATAGCCCTCAAAAAAAGAAGGGGCTGTCCATTTTCTTGTTGAAGATCAAGTCGGAGAAATACTCTTTGAATACCCTGGATAGATATGTCCTTGTGCTGAGCACTGTTCTCTCCATCCTCTTCCTCCTCACTCTTCCAGCAACCTGAACTGCTCTGGACATCATCTGCTCATCTCCCAGGCATTCTGTTCTCCAGGAGGTATATCTTAAATGTACCGTTATGTAGGAGGAACTAGTTTGTGTAGAAAACTTGCAGCAAGAATCAAGTCCTTCAGTACTTGCCATTCCACTTGCTATAGGCTTTAGCAAGTCTCAGAAATAGCTTAATCAGGCTCCCAAATGGTACTGCTGGAGTTAACTGACATACTGTTCCTACTCTGCATAATTGTAGGAAGCATGGGCCACACTTGCTACCTGTAAGTGTTAATGGCTTCACCAAAAGCCATCTGGTACAACTTGCACCAGAACTGTTTGAGTATGCCATGGGTGCTAACTTGAACCTCCAAAGTCACTTTTAGTATCTAAATGAAATGGGTCTGGTGCATCCAAAGTATAACAAAATAAATACTCATCTTTCTAACATCACTTGGTGTTAGAAGGTTCTGTTCTTCAATGTACCATGTAATTATTGCATCAGATACATTACACTGTACAGAATCTTGAATATTGATATCTCCAACTAGAATTGCTCAATTTAATTGTATCTGCAGTGAATAAAACTTGGAGCCAAGATAAGCTTGTACCTACTTAACTCTGATTATTAAACATCCATTATAGTTTTCAAAAATGCATCTCGTCACATGGTGATACATCCCTGGAAAACACCACAAATTGTGAATTTGTTAACCGTGAACGTATTTCCTAAAGGGAGTCAATTGGATATCCAAAATTTTGATATTACAGCAGTCAGTACAAGATAAAGTGCAATAAAAATAATAAAAACATCTTTTCCAATTAAATAAAAAGATTTTTTACCGGTGAAATAGTGGAATAAGCTGAGAAATATACAACATTTGCCACACTGAGCATAACTTTAAGGCACTGTAGCCGAAGGCTTGAAGGTGAAGTTAGTTGGGGTTTACAGCAAACTTTTTATTAACCGGACACCTATAGGACTAGGAAAGTGCCAGTTTATCAAATACTCTGGATACTGAAGGGGTCCACATAATCAATGTAAAATACAGAGTCCAAATAATAGAAATGTAATGCTGGGATGTGTACATCACTCATACTTTTTCTATGGCATAAATCACTTAAATAATAATACTTTAATATATAATAATACCCTATATTAATATACTTTACCTTAAATAAAATATACCAGCACAAAGTCTTCTCACTCACACACCTGCCTGACTATTCTGACATTGCAGCAGGTTGTGATATTTGAGAAGAAATTGACTGGAAATGGAATCAACTGTTGGTATTTCATGTGGCCATTCAATTAAACAACTATATTTACTTTCAGGAAAATAATTTTGAAAAAAAATCTATAATAATGGGAGAGAATAACACAGTAAACTTCACTGTGCTTGAGGTATATAATTTTGTCGTTTTATCAAGACCACTGTTTGTTAGCTGCCGGTTAAAACAAAGTTTGCTGTATCATCAGACCGTCTTTTGCTGCTGAAAGCAGATGCTCTCCTTTTTCTTTGCCAGGTCCATTTTGGTATTTTCTTCCAGAACAGACCAGTTTTGTTAGTGTTAAAGACTTGCTATGGTGGATATCTTGTCTCCTCAATATGCTTCTCAGCTCCTCTGGGAACTCACCTGCCACTGCATCACCACCTACACGTTGTGAGGACCGAAGCACTTCTTAAAAAGTGATCAAACTAACTTGCATTAGCTGAATATCCTCTGGAAGGCATGGAGGGCCCTTATGCCCCTCATTAATGTTGCTATTATCATAAGTAGCAATACTTTTTTTGCTACTTTTATGCACTGTTAAAAGTTAAAATGCCTTGTTTCTAATAATTGGTTCATTAACCAGCATCTGATTTTTGATGCTGGTGCACAATCCACTAGTTCAGTAACTTACCTGTTTCTTCAAAGCATTGACCTCTCCTACTTACAATGGTTAACTTGGTAGTATGAATAGCTGAGCCATTAACACTGACCCTTATTTTATCTTCAGACTGTCTTACATACCTAGTTGTAGATACATTAGCATTGTATTCCTTGGTCAACATCGCAACACTCGCACCATATTTCAGCTTATGCAAACTGACATATTTTCAGCTAGAGGTGTCACTTCTACAGGTCATTTACTGATTGGTTCTAGTTCAGTAATTTTTAAATAATTGTGACTTCATGATATCTTCTACTGTACTCACTGATATTAATAATTAAAAGTACTGTATAGGACTGTACAGCACATAATGAACCTAAAGAAGACCATGAACTACTACACTGTACAACACAGAAGCATGGAAGATAGGAGCAGGAGGAGGCCATTTGGCCCTTGAGCCTGCTCTGCCATTCTTCATGATCATGGCTGATTGTCCAAGTCAATAGACTAATCCTGCTTTCTCCCCATAACCTTTGATGCTGTTCGCCCCGAGTGCTATATCTAGTTGCCTCTTGATTACGTTCAATGTTTTAGCATAAGCTACTTCCTGTGGTAATGAATTCCACAGGCTTACCACTCATTGGGAGAAGAAATGTCTCCTCGTCTACATCCTGAATCATTCACCCCAAATCATCATACTGTGACCCCTGGTTCTGGACACACCCACTATCGGGAACATTCTCCCTGCATCTATTGTCTAGACCTGTTAGAATTTTATAAGTCTCTCTGAGATCCCCCTTCATTCAGACATTGGGGGCCCACCTGCAACATGGTAGCTGATGCTTACACTGGACATATTTTCAACCCTTTTTGTCTGATTTTTCTGATTTTCTTTGGCTCCTAAAAACTGTGGGTAAGCAAACATTGATGCTGCAATGAGCAATATGCTGCAGAGAGAGTTTCATGTGGGAAGTGAATTTGCAAACAGTGAAGATGCAGGAGCAGCACTTTGTCGTATTTCCTTTGGCCTCCACAATAGCTGACTCACCAAAATATCATTCAAGTCTTTTGTGAAGTATGTGCAAGATAATCTTGGCAAACTGGGGTCCTGTGTATTGGTGGGAACGAGGGAGATGGAGGGAGGTAGGGACAAACTAAGCAAGGGATGTTTAGGAGTTGGGGTCATATTTCCCCATATGATCACTCAGAATTCCCCATAATACACATCCGTTACATGCAACACATTTCAATATTTCAACCCAACAATACATGTACATTTCTACATTATATGAATAAGGGTACATAGGCAAAAACTACCTACTTTTATAAAAATTTAGAATGTTGCCTGTAAATTAAATCAAGCCATGCCCTCAATAGATCAGTTATAAACCTCATTTATAATTAAGTCGTATCAGACTAGAAAATCCCAGGTTTGAATATCTCCCTGTGCTGAGCAACTACGTTCATCCATTACAGCTGTTGGGGTGCTATAATTGGTCCTCACACACTGAGATGAAGAGGAGCAATATTGGCTGTGCTCCTTCTCCAGATCACTATCCTGTGATCCCTGCTGAAAAGTATGAGTATGTTGACTTAAGCTGAGCTGAATTGAGTTTGATGGTGATACTCGCTCGCACAACATTCATTGAGCTCTCCAGTGCTCACACACTGCACATCGTGGAACTTCCTGATCCACATGCTGCCACAAGGCAACAGGAGGCAACAGAACCAGAAGGAAGGAATAAAACAAATATCCAAAATTGATATTTGAAAAACTTCAAAACATGTGGTTTGTATTCATCAGCTATGATTGTACAAACCACATAGCTGTCAGCCATGCAAACATATCCAGCTCAGAGAAAATGACTGGGAAACCTCCTGCACATAAATTTGGACATAAAGGGATCCCCGGTATTGATGTACAAGAATAGCAGCCGGGAGTATAATCTAAATATAAAACCACTGGGGAGGAAGGATTAGTTCAAGCTCAGGAATCAGATACCTAGTCATTAAAAGTTAATTCACAATTACAATTTTTTTAGATAAAAACAAAAGCAGTGTTGAGTTTTATTGTAAGGTTTAAGACATAAAAGTATGTGTTCCCGCATACAGAGCATTGGGCAGATTTCACAGAGAATATTATCCTCAGTTCTGCATGGTCCACATTAGGCAAATGCACGAACAAAAGCAAACATGCAGTTTATTTTGGAGCAAACGTTCTTTTCATGCCTTGAGTTCATAACACTCTAGCTTTTCTTTTTGCTCATTTCTTCTCCTTTTCTCCCCTTCACTCTCTCACATTGGCTAATTCTTTGGATTTGGCACCAATTCAACAGTTCCTCACAACAGGATGTTTCCATGAGGCCCTTATATACCATGATTTTAATCTTGTGGCTGCGGATTATTCGTCAGCCAGTTTACAGACAAATTCTCTGCTTAATAAATTTCCTGAGATATAAAACTAGCAGCAGCTGTCACGGTGAAGATTGATGGCCACTGCATTTCATATTGCTTACACATCATAATATTCACAGAGATATATTCATGATTTGTGATAGTGCCAGTGTCACTAAATAAATGACGACTGACCATTGACGAGCAGAAAATAACTGTCAGAAAAAATTGTAATTAGGTTAGAAATATATGGCATGTTATGAAAAATAGTAATGTTGCTAAGTATTGGAATTGTCAATTGAATTTGAGTGGCTGCATTAATTAATTAATTCAGACATCCCCTAGGAAAATGCCAAGAGTGGGAAAATTAAGAGTGGCCAGCCAGAGTGGGCCAAGCTGCTAGATGAGGGAGGAAGAGTAAAGATAGAAGGGGCCTCCAAAGGAAGAAAATGAAATATCCAGGATGATTGGGATACAAACCTTTGACCCAGCCCAGAAAATAAATGTGCGAGTTTAGAGAGGCAGTGTTTGCTGCTGGTGCTACAACTATGTGAGGGCCAGAATTACAAGACCATAACAGCTATTTAGGAAGAGCAGAATTAAGCCATTTTGCCCACTGAGTATCATTGAATGAGCCATGAATGTCAACGTTTGTTTTTAACAGGAAGTAAGGGAAGTTAAAATGCACGAAAAATTATAACACCTGTCTTTATAACACGTTAAAGGAAATTAAATGCAGTTAATGAATTTATATCATGTGGTTTTTTTGTTAAGTAAGTAATTAGTAAATAGACAGTCTGGGGCTTGAGGTCTGTCATGGCTGAGGCTGAATGAGTTGACAAAATGGGCAGAAAGGCAAAGTATGATGAGGTGCATGTGATGACAAGCATTGGTAGTAGTTGGCATGGCGGTTACAAAGGCCCATGGAGTAAGAAGGATGTTGGCTACCATGAAGGTAAGAGATCCGTCATTGGGTTAGGTAAAGGGCATAGGTTGATATGGGTGGTATGAGGGGTAATGGGGATAGGTTGAAATGGTACAGTTGAGGCATGGGGAGTTGGGGATTGTCCTGGACTGTGAGGGGTGAGAGCTGGAAGGATGTTTATTGTTTTTTTGTCACCTGTTCTAAGGGGAAGTGCCAGTATACTGGGACAGATTTTCAATTCAGCTCGACTCAGAATCCGGCAACCCCTGCACGGTTTCAAGGAGCGCCTGACATGATGCAGACAAAATCCAGCCTACCTGGAACCAAGTTAGGATTTCAAAGCACATTCTCCTGCTCTGTGGTCACAGAACCAGAATTGACCTGACTCTGCACTCCTGACTTGGAGCAAAAATTCAGGTATTTGCCTTCAAAATTTCCTTTGTTTCTACAGTTTTTGCTCCATCTAGCCAGGCTGCAGTTCATTGGCATCTACAAAACAAAAGCTCAGGAGGAAGGTTGTGGTCAGTTTAACAGTGAGAAGTAGACACTAATCAATACAGAATGCAGGATGAGGGGAAATGCAATTTAAGATAGAGGACTAGATATAAAGATATAGTGATATTTGTTTTCAGGCCTGTTTCTACCAGAGACTCTGCAATTGGTCTAATGTGGGATATTGAACTATTGTTGTACACTGGAAAGCCAGTGGTGCAATTAATAGGACTGACTTCTGAAGGTGCATACACTGACCTTGATGATTACGTGAAGTCATTAGACAACTTGTGGAACCTGATATCAGGCCCTTGAGGCGAGACCCTCAGCTTTGATCACCCTGGCTATCCACTCACTTTATCTACTGATCATGTATCTGGTGGGCTTCTTGACCTCTGCAAATACAGGTCATAGCTTCATTCTATCGCCTCCATCAAGGTCTCCTACGCAGTATTTGGAAATCTTGCAGCCTGCACTCTCCCATTTTTTGTCATTCTCAATGTTTCTGAGGTAAGCAATGCTTCCTACGTTTTTACCTCACTGTTGAATTTGGAGACCAAGAATTATGATTGACAATTCCACATTAACCTCAACGTCCTCAATGAGAAATTTTAAACAAAACACTTCCACTTAACTCATACAATTAAAACTCAGTGATCAATCTGAGATGACTCACCAGAATTCTTTCTGTTGATAGATAGACAATCTAAAATTAAATGATACATTTACGCCACATGAGGTCAATCTGAGATGACTGTGATTATCAAACTACCTTTCGCTGTGATTAACTTAAAATAAAGAACCATGGACGCTGGAGATCTGAAACAAAAACAGAAATTTCTGGTAAAATTCATCAGGTCTGGCAGCATCTGTGGAAACAAAGCAGACTTAACCTCTTGGGTCCAGTGACACTTCCACAGACCTGCTGAGTTTTTCCAGCAATTTCTGTTGCTGCTGTGATTAACTGTTTTATTTCAACATCAATTGTCCTATTCCATTTTGCAGAGTCATTGCTGTTAATAATGTAATAATGTAATTATGCTACAAAACAAATGCTGCTCTGAACTCATTGTCAGTCATTAACACTTTCCTTACAATGACAGCGAGCACCTTTTCCTGATAGTGCATCTCTCCTTTAAGAGATGAAGATCACTTTAAATGGTGGTACTCACTTACGGTACTGGCCCACTGCTGATGCATCCAGCCAAGCAGTAGGGTGGTTAATGCCGGCTGCATGCTGAAATCATTTAAACCAGCAGGCAGCATGAATCTGGCATGCTGATTATATTGCAACGAATAGACACAGGGCTAATCACACATCATTATCTCCTCCGTTATTTATGGGAGCTATGCAATCTTGTCAGCAGATTTAAGCTTTATTGGTTCCCTGTTTGTAAAATATTTTAAATTATTTCAAGAGGTGTCTCTTTTAAAAGCTAATGTTATTTGTTGAAGAACACTAAAAATGTAAAACGCCTTTGAAGAACCAAGAAAATGGGATCTAATCTAGGAAGATTATCATTTCTTTAGCATTCAGTTTTCTTTTCTGACTACAACATTAAGTGTTTTTTTGTTTGAATTGTATCAATTGTTTTCTGTGAGCTTGCAGCATTTATGATTCAGGTAAGATTAAAAAAACCAGAAGAGTACTACATTAATTATTAACTCCCTATGAGTAACAGAACTATATACAATTCTTACCAGGTTGAAAAGAAATTAACCTTTAGTTGCTTTTGACTTCAATTCATTCTTTTCTTAGAATGGACCCCTAAATTTGTTAACATAGAATCCCTACTGTGTGGAAACAGCCCTTTGACCCAACAAGTCCACACTGACCATCAGAGCTTCCCACCCAGGCCCATTCATCTATAACCCACCCAATCTACACATCCCTGAACACTGTGGGCAATTTAGCATGGCCAATCCACCTAGCATGCACAACTTTGGATTGTGGGAGGAAACCAGAGCACCCAGAGGAAAACCACGCAGACATGGGGAGAATGTGCAAATGCCAAACAGACAGTTGCCTGAGGGTGGAATTGAACCTGGGACCCCGGTGCTGTGAGGCAGCAGTGCTAACCACTGAGCCACTGTGCCACCCCCATCTGATTTTGTATTCATTTTCAAATAGTGAACTCATTTTTGTTTTCTTGTCCTTTGGAGGCATTGAGTTAGAAGGCTATCAAGTAACGTGGAATACTTTGCAAATTTATGCTGCTGGCAGGGCAGCTCAGCTGTTGTTACTGTCTATTAGAAATTCTGGTGTACACTGACTATGAAATGAGAATTGATGGGCAGAACATTGAGTCATGCACATGTAAGATATTTTCTAATCAACCTGTTCAGAGATGTTAGTGCACACCTCCAGAGCTGGTGGGACTTGAACCCAGGCCTACTTAATTCAGGGGTAGAGGCACTACCATTGTGCCAAAGGAGGGCCTTTCTAGTGGACATTTATATCTATGGACATGTATTTCCATCATCTGAGGCAGCACAGAGTAATAAAATTATCCCTCAATATACACACCTAACTACTTTAGAGTAATTGCCACGGAATTGATATGAAGATCATGACAGCTCTGATGTAAATCCAGCCCTGTACTTTTCATCAAATCACATGAACCATTCCTCTGGAATCACTGGCTTCTTTCAGAAATGAAGTCCACAGCATGTTTCGCAATTCATTATGACACAATTCATGAAGTATGATCAACGTTGTTAATAGAATTATTTTGATTATGTCTTAGTTAGCAGACTGATATTATTAATTGAAGTGGCATGTAGGAGAGACAGCAAACAGACTTTTATTCATATTTCTAAACACCATTAAATTACACTGTAACATTCCAACAGAAGACTCAAACTACTTTGTCTCTTGACCTTGCAAACCAAGTAGTTCTGTTTTAGTTCTTTCTTCAGTCTTCTAATGCCTATTGTTGTGCTGCAGAAATAGTTAGAATCATTACGATTTTTTGACACATTCATTTAATGTGTGTTGTTTTCAGGAAAGACAGTCTGGCTACAAACATGTACTTTCCAGATAAGGAAGCAGGATGCATGAATTCACATAAAAGCATTGCTGGAGGGAGTCAGCAGAGGTATCAACAAGAAACAGCAAGAACACTTTAGCAGTGCCATTTATGAAAGAAGATTGCCCTGAGGATGTGTCACCCCAGAGATTGTCTACCAGATTAATACTTGCCCAGTTTGTCAACCACCTATTATTTCACTTGTCAATGTTTATCTTTTCTAGTATACGTTTGATTCTTATTTTGTGTTTTGATCTTCATTTTATCTTTCCAAAATTTCTTTCTCATTGCTGACTGTCTCGTTGTCTTTCTGAATTTAATATCATGTCTTCATTTTTGTCCCTTTGTTCTTTAGATCTTCCTTAAATTCTGCTTCTTTTCTTCTTTTTAATGTTATTGGAACACCTCCCAATTTTCACTCTTTCCCCTTATGAAGTTGCTAATCCCCGCTGTGATATCGTTCCACGAGTACCATCTGTTCTCTGGAACCCAAATAACCACTCATTGTATGTAAAGCCTTCACATCACCTGCCATCTCTGAACAATGCTATTTCCCAGAGAAGGCAAAAGCAGAGAATAGAAAAAAAATCTGCAGCCCAATTCTGTGAAATTTCTCTCCGTCTTTTCAAGTTCAACAAACAAACTTCATGAGCAATTTTCAACACTGGATAACATGCAGCAGGATCCCAGCTGGCTTTACATTTTCCCTTTAAACTTAGACATGATGAGGTCAATGAAATTCCTTAAATTTATGCCATGGAAGTGTTGAGATACCTCAGCAAGTGTCAAGTATATTTCCATCAGTCAGGTATAGACCTCTGGTTGTAGGTATCCATCAAGCCAGCCAAAATGATCAGTTTTTCCACTTGCAGGAAGGGGACTTCGATCAATCTGTCACTCCCAGTACTGCACAACATTGTCACATCCACAGCAGTTTTAACACACTGCACACCTTTCCTGTATGTTTCCTGATTGCTTGGTCTTGCCATTTTTGAGTAGTTCTCTCACTTTGAGTGGAAAACAAAGTCATCAAATGCTAATTAGGCCTCTGAGTAAAAGAGCTGAATCTTCACATTTGACTCTCAATCCCTGTAATTCCTTGTTTTCTTCCTCACCCTTGTCAGTGAAACTGACATGTAATCTGTAGGAAGTAGAAAACTTGAGTATTATTGAAAAATGACATATTTTGCAGAACGTTTTCATTTTGTACATAAGGACAATTCAAAAGAAATACCAAAATAATTCTTTCTACCCGGCATAGGGGCCTCTTTATAATATATGTAGAAGTTAAGTTTACAAAGATCATAAGGGGACCTGCTTATTGATAGCAATACAGTGCCCATGTGTTCACAGAAACATAGAAGATAGGAGCAGGAGGAGGCCATTCGGCACGTTGAGCTCTGTGATTCATCATGACCATTGCTGTTACCCAACTCAACAGCCTAATCCTGCTTTCTCCCGATGACCTTTGATCCCATTTGCCCCAAGTGCTATATCTAGCTGCCTCTTGAATACATTCAATGTTTTAGCATTAACTACTTCTTGTGGCAACAAATTCCAGAGGCTCGCCACTCTTGGGTGAAGAAATCTCTCCTCATCTCCATCCTAAATGTTCTACCCCAAATCCTCAGACTGTGACCCTGATTCTGGACACACCCACCATTGGAAACATTCTCCCTGCATCTACCCTGTCTCGTCCTGTTAGAATTTAATAAGCCTCTATAAGATTTCCCCTCATTCATCTGAACTCCAACAAAAATAATCCTAACTTAGTCAATCTCTCCTCATACATCAGACTCACCATCCCTGGAATCAGCCTGGTAAACCTTCGCTGCACTCCCTTGAGAGCAAGAGCATCCTTCCTCCGAAAAGGAGATCAGAGCTGCACACAATATTCTAGGTGTGGCCTCACCAAGGCCCTGTATAACTGCAACAACACATCTGATGCTGCTAGCCCATTTACCAAACTACCACTCAAGCAAGCTATAGACATTTGTACTACAGCATGTATCATGGTGAATTAGACCTGCCACCATTGTGTGAATCAGTATTCATTGAATTTTTGAAATCAGATACTCAACCTGTTGAGTTCAGTTTGAACATCACCATGTATATCCAAATAGATTGTGATGTTATGGGAACCCTGATAACCCTAACGTTATAAATATCTTTGTTGGATTCCATAAGAAATGTGTTTTCAATGGAATGACAACTCATCTCCTATCCTATCAGCATATAGCTACTATGTAGATGATGGGTATGTCGTGTTTGAATCTGCAGCTGCATCTAAGAATTTTCTTCCATGTCTTAATTGGCTCCAGCCTATGTTCAAACCCACCTTTGAAATGGAGCAATCAAATTAGCTCTTTCTTTGATCTTCCACATAAGGATCTGACTAACGAGCTCTATAGTACTGTCTGCAATAAAACCTACCTTCATTGGTCAATATTTTTAGTGGGATTCCTAAAGTTCCATACTCCATCAGATTGGCCTAATTGCCAACCTCATCAAGCCATTTGTTCACCTTGATACTGAGGTAGGGCGTGTCAAAAAGGATAATGATTAATTTGATCAGATCATTTCTCACTGTATATCACACAAAATCATGAAAACACTTAAGGCTATCACTTCTGGTCAAGTGCCTAGTCTATCTCAGATTAGGATAAGATATCTCAAATGTTTCAGCAACAAATGAAGTAAGCTGTTTCACGGTGTCATTATACAGTCGCAGCATCTGTGATGTTCACCATTGACAGAATTCTGCCAATAACGCAGAAAGATACTCCACTTCGCACACAGATCATTTGGTATATGGATTGTAGTGTCAGTGTGATGTCAGTACATAGAGCTTACGTCCCAAGAACAGTAGATTGTATTAAATAGTATCATCCTTCTGCTGTTTGCAACAAGCAAGGTACTGACTATATTCAATCAGCCCACGCTTGCAAAACTTACAACACAGTGTCCAATATCAGATGTGAATCTACTATTTAGCAATGATTGCTGGATAGTCCTCATCAGGCAGAGGATTATGCTGACAACTAATCTATGCTTGCCAGTTGGGCTCACAGTATTATGCATGGGTGTACTGGAAGTTATGTATATTAATACACAGGACCCTATTCTTTCCAGACAGAAAAATGTCGACACACACTGTGCTCATTTCAACTGAAAAAAATAGATGCCAACCAACTGTGGTTCACTTCTCAGGGCAAATCCTTTATCAATCAGAGTCAAGATGTCTTGTTTAATATTTAAATAAAACTTCACATTTAACTATCAGTTATCATTAACTTTACCAATTAGAGTTCACTTGATCATCACTTTCCTCTCAAACAGTATAAATTTTTTCTGAAGAAGGGTCCAGACCCGAAGCATCAGCTTTCCTGCTCCTCTGATGCTGCTTGGCCTGCTGTGTTCATCCAGCTCCACACCTTGTTATCTCAGTATAAATGTTGTTTTCTCTTTACTTTGGTATTTCTTGTGAATCTTCCTTGTGAGTGCAAAATGAAAAGCTTTGACAAAATGTGGCTTCTTTCAGCAAATCCAACAGTCCCCAATCTAAATCTTGATTGTGAAAAAGGATTCGACATATGAGATTTCTGAACTGTTTAGATACTTCCTTTCTGGAGCAGGATGATGATAGAGTGATTAGTCAAACCTTGTAGGATTATACAGCGATAATGAGAACTGCAGATGCTGGAGAATCCAAGATAATAAAGTGTGAAGCTGGATGAACACAGCAGGCCAAGTCGCATCTCAGGAGCACAAAAGCTTGGCCTGCTGTGTTCATCCAGCTTCACACTTTATTATCTAGGATTATACAGCAACTGTTATACAACAAATTCTGCTTTTTATCATTAAGACAGCTAGCTAATGAAGAATCTGGCCAAAAAACTGAACCATAGGGTTCCCTATGATTACCCAAGAGTTGAGTGTGAAGAGATATTCAATCCTTAAGATTATCTGCTCTCCTTTTGCTTTCCTGAAAGCAACAAATAAAGCTAACAACCTCTTCTCCCAAGTGATCATTATTCACACGCAAGCCTAGACACATGGAGACTTTTAACATGGTGGGCTAGGGGAAAGTAAATAGGATCCAAGCCAAGTCAAATGCTCTTGACACATATGCATTTCAAGAAAAAGTAGCTGGTGAAGAGGGAACTTTGCTTTTTTCCCCCCTCTTTTTATCTGGAACTGGAACATTTGTACCACTTATAGTATCCCCAGATCAGCTCAGAGCATGAATCAAATATGGCATTTCTCTAGTCTTTAGTGCATAGGACCACAGCATTCAGCATATTTATCTATCCTGAACAATGAGTGAGTCATATTAATATCTAGAAATTGATTCATGGTAAAGAAGAGGCAAGAAGGATGTTTTGGCCTTTCTCGCCATTGTTCTGTGATGACAAAGCCCACTGCCCAGTATAACTGGATTGCAGATAAACAAGCAGTCACATCTCCAATTCATGAAAACACCATGAATCAAATAATGCGACTGAGTTTTGGCTGTCATGAATGAAGAAAATCCTTTTTATCATTGGCTTGAATAGAAGATATACACGTGATGGTGGCAGATTGGACTTGAGTCATCCTTCATGGCAGGTTTGATGTCGATATCAAAGGAAGATTTATTTGTCGTCATCCAGGATACCAATGATGATTAAGTTGATTCATTAACAGAGAGACAATTTTTTCCCTGGGAGCTGGGGCTTTTTCCACTCAGGATTAAACTAGACTGGAAGTTATTTCTCAAATATGCAGGCTTCTCCGACCTGGATTAATGACGGAAAGCTCTGCAATGAGGAACTGCGTGGCATTGTCTAGTTGTACTCCATCAGATCTGTTAAACACATTGGGAGGGATAATATTTCTGTTCTAATTAATCTAAACTCCGACACTCAGGTAAATTAGGATGCTTCCCTATGGGGAGACTGTGGTGTCTCTGCATAGAGAGCTCCACCATATCTATTAAAGTAAAAATGAATATGAACATAGACCACTAGTCTTAAAAAGAGCAGAAACAGCCTCCAAAGTATGGCAATACAAGACAGCCTTGATTATAAACTTGTCCAACTTCACCTTCAGAAATAAATGTAAGAGATGAATTAAATATCTCAAAAGGTCCAACTAATTATTCAACTGTCCCTGTTACTTCACCTTTCTCCTAGTCCACTGGGCCTCACCTCCTCAAAGGATCTCCTTTTGACAAAATCCTGAATTTGCATCCGATGCCCAGTTTTCACATATACTCTGATCACAGCCAATTTTCACATGCCACCACCTCTCTCCCTCACTGCACTGGTCTTTAAATGGTTTACTTGTCCAACATCCAATTCTGAATGAACAGGAATTGTCTCCAAGTAACTATTAGGAAGATCAAAGCCAGGGTCTCCTGTCTCTGCTGAAACCTATCCATTTCTGAGTATGAGCCTGACAATTCTCAACCTTGACCCCAAGAAGAGCACGTCATCACATATATGCACCGTCACTATGACTGGATATTTCTGCCTGCCCAACATTGGGAATTTTGCCCTTGACACAGCTTTTCTGCTGATGAAACCCTCACTTATACCTTGGCTATCTCCAGACTTGACTATTCCTTCGAACTTCTTACTCCTCTTCTGTAGTCCACTCTCTAAACCCGAAGTCATTCAAAACTCTACTGTACATATTCCAACTAAGTCCTGTTCATCTGTCATCACCAATCACCTCTGTGTTTTGCTTGGCCTATACAATTACATCTGGCTAAATATTGACCTAAGTTTAAAGTTTTCTCAGTTATTTTCAAATCTGTCAATGGTCGTATCTAACCCCATTGCACTCCCATGGCCTCCTTTCCCTGAGCCCATTCTTACCGTGTCTGTAACTCCCTCAAGCCCTATGATCCTCAAGCTGAGTGAAATAGCAGTCATGTTACTGGGCAAGTACACCAGAGACCTTGTCTGAGAAGAGGAGAACATATCCCACCCTGACAGCTGAGAAATTTAAATTCAGTTAATAACGTGATTTTGAATAACATGCTAGTATCATTATTGGTGAACATAAAGATCTGAATTGTGAAAAAAATCTAGTCTGTTAATGTCCTTTAAGGAAAGAAATCTGCCACCCATACCCAGTCTTATCGACATGTGACTCCAGCTTCCATAACAGTGTGGCTAATCTGAAAATGTGGGAGGCCGTGGCATAAGTAGTAATGTTTTTACTAATAATGCAGAAACCCAGGCTACTGATTAGAGATTCAAAATCCATCATGGTAAATGGAAAAATTTGAATTAATTTAAAAGCTGACCTAATTATGACAATGTCATTGAGGTATACAGCATAGAACAGGTCCTTTGGCTGACCGACACCAGCAAACTATACTAATTCTATTAACTGCACTTGGTCCACAGTCTACTGTGCCCTGGCATTTTATGAGTCATCCAGATACCATTCAAATGTCGCTAGAGCACCTGCCTTCACCACCCTCTCAGGCAGCATATTCCATATTTCTGCCATCCTCTGAGTAAAAATATTTTCCCCAAGATCCCCTCTAAACCACTTACTCCTCACCTTAAGCCTATGCCCTCTGACCTGAGACATGTCTACCATTGGGAAAAGGTTCTCATGATTTACTCTATCTATGTCCCTCATAATTTCAATTAAATGCCCCCTCAGCCTCCTCTGCTCTAGGGAAAACAGACCCAGCCTATTCAGTCTCTCCTCAGAACTGAGGCCTTCCATCTCAGATAATCCAGGTAACCTTCAGGGAAGAAAGTCTGTTGTCCTTGCCTGATCTGACCTACATTTGACTCCAGACCGACAGCAATGTAGCTGAAAATTAATTGCCTATGTCCCTTGGAAATTAAAAAAAAAATACCCTCCAAAATAGTTATGAAACAGCTATGAAAAAATCTAATGGGACCACTCACCTTCCTACTCAGTTGAGGCACTGGATGTGCCAATGTCATACTCAATCCAGTCGACTCGGTAAAATTCTCTAGGCTAATATTTAGAAATGTTCCAAAGTTGGGACAGCTGTCCCCAAGACTGTTAAAGCAAATTTGATCTTATCCTCCCCATCTATCTGTTGCTGATGCATCTGTTAAGGCATTACTGGCATGGTAGAGTCTGTGTGAAGAGATGGAATCTGTCATTATGTTTGCGACACCCGCCCATGTTGAGGATTGCTACACTTTATTTAACAAGCAATATTCCCTCTTAATTGGTAACTCACCACTGCCGAGTCAGAACCCCATTGTGCCACTTATGAAAAGCATTAAATATGGTTTGCGATGATCCCGACATTGAGATCAGCCTCGCTGGATTTTTTGTCTGATTCTGCCATATTTCACACCGGAACTCGCATTTCGGGTCATGGATTTTTAACAAACACAAAAACAAATTTGCTGTAAAAACTCAGCAGGTCTGGCAGCATCTGTGAAGGGAAAAGCTGAGTTTATGTTTTGGGTCTGGTGACCCATCCTCACTTCTGAACTGAGAAGGGGTCACTGGACTCGAAACGTCAACTCTGTGTTTTTTGTTCACAAATGCTGCCAGATCTGCTGAGCTTTTCCAGCAATTTTGTTTTTGTTCCTTATTTACAGTATCCGCAGTTCTTTTGATTTTTAACATAGTTTCATATTATGTTAATTACTGATCTTCCTTTAGATATTTCATAATGACTTTGAACTGACACATGGAAATGGGTACAGAGTGAAAACGCCCCTTGAGGGAAGACGTCTTCAGTCTTACATTCTGCCACTTCAAAGTGTAGGGTGAGGTTAAGAGCTGCAAAACTTATCTTTGCAGACAGTTCTGAAGATTGGTGCAGATTCTCAGCTTTGTATAATGCGCCAACTCTCTGCAGTCTCAATTGCTTTAATCCAGTCAAATAATAAAGCATTTAAAAAGAATAGTTGATTAGAGTCTGGGCCTATACTTTAGTCAGATAATAACTGTCCATTTCCTTGGGTCATGAGCACAACTTTTAAAAAGCTGAAGATGTGTATAATCTTAATTCGTTATGGCCTGGAAACTGTACATCATTCTAACTCAGAAAATTTCTATTTAGTTATTTAATCCTTTGATTGCAAGAGGGGTGGGCGGGTGGAAAGGTTGAAGTGTGTGGATTTGTTCATAGAAATGAATTAGTAATCTTCATTAATTAAATCATCTTTTCTACCTCAAGCTTGGACATAGAATTCATATGAAGTGCTGTAGATTGGTGCAGTCTTATACTAATACTTTCCAAGCATCGTTCTGGCTTATTTTCTTTATTCATTTTTCTGAAACAGGTAATAAGGGGCTGCCAGACTGAATGGCTCCAGACTGCAAAGCTTTGCTTTTAGCATCCGAATTCATAAATGCAAAGCTGTCAGCAGGAGAATTGAAGAGCTGGAATCCATAAACAGCTGATGTGGATCTTTTTTCTTTAAGCTGTGACTTAAATGTGGTTTTTCTTTGACATGAAAGGGACTGTGACCCCTCTCTGTTGGCCTTGATCGTTGTGTTTGTAAAGTAAAAAATATCCACCGCATTATTATTTCAAATCTATTCCTGCTGGTTCTTAAAAAGCTTTTTTTTAATGGCTTGCAAAATCATTTTCTTTTCAGCTCAGTTTACAATGAGCCATTCCAGGATTTCATACTCTCAGTGCAGGGAAACCACTTAATATATAATATGGTGGGCAGTATACACAAGGTAATGACTTGCTGGTTAGAAAGGAGGAATGCTAGAGTAGAAGGTGAAATTTTAATGAGATATTATTTTATCTTCCAAGATATTCCTTGTTTTTTCATAAAATGAGTATTATCAACAAACTATGATATGAAAAGTGGAATGTTCAATAGATATGAAATTTGTAGGAACTGCATGTTGACATAGACTTTTAGTACATTGTCATAACATGCAAAATTCTGGTGAAGATGTGCCAGTTAGCTGGATAGGCTATGCTAAATTGCCTGTAGTGTCCAGGAATGTGCAGGCCAGGTGGATTAGCCACAACCCAAACCTCTGAACCCCTTACAATCTTTTACAACCTTTGTGTCATTTATAGCACCTCATGTCCCCCAACAATCCAAATGACCCCACATAACCCCTTGTGTCCCACATGGCAGACTATCTCTCCACATATTCCTCTGTGGTCCCTCATGCCTCCAACCCACAGCCCATGGGACCATAAGTGTGTCATGTCAAGCTATAGCAATCCCATGACTATTGATATGCTCACTATACATTAAATTGCAGCAAAGAATCCTGCATAGACAATAGGATGTGTGGAAAATCACTTTAGAAATAACAATTCATTAACTAAGTTCCATTTTAACGTACATTTCAAACTATCAATTGCGAAAATATGCAATCACTTGAGCCTTCTTAGGCTTGTGTAAATAATCATTGAACAAAGACAGACGAGGGACTAAGCTGCTAATCAAGTAATGTTGTCACCGGCGTTCAGCTGTTTTAGTGGATTTCTGGACTTTCAGCCAAGAATGCATAGTGAGGCTCTCTGATCTATCCAATGGTTGACATATGATGGTATGAAGACCCATGACGGATGATGGAGCATAATCTGAGGGGCATGAAGGTATATGGTAGGGTGAAGGGCAGACATACCCATGCATTGGAAGCCTGAGGACGAACTTTTGAACCTACCATTCAGACCCAAGAAGTGCCATTCACCATAAATATTTGAAAAGTTCACCACACTCAAAGAAAATTGTGGATGACTGGAATATGCTTAGTCCCACAATGTAGCTGGCCAAGGAGTATAGGAAATTTCTTATTACCAAGCTAGCAAACTATCAGAAAGCCATTACTGAAAATTGGAATTACTGGGAATGGTGTCACGAACCCTGGAATCCAGTTTGGGTAATTTTTAGAGTTGTAAGTCATAAACTTGAAATACTAGCTCTGTTTACTTGTTCATAGATATCTCCATCATTTGTTTTCATTTCAATTTTCCAGCATCTGCAGTACTTACTTTATGATTAACTTTAAAGAATAGCCATTGTTGTTTTATAAGCAAATACAGCAACCAAAAAATGGGGACATGAAATAGTGAGGCAATGAACTAAATAATTCAACTGGTTTTGTTGTTATTGGCTAAGAAATGATTACTAGCTGGAATATCAGAAGAACCATCTTCCCTTTTCAGGATATTATGCATCCACACAATAGGCAAATTGGATTTCTGTTCAATATCTCATTTGCAGGACACAACTCATGACAGTGGGACATTACCATAATCTGCATAACAGCTGAGAAATAAGGCAAAAATCCAAAAGGATGAATGTTAAAATGGACAGATATACAAACCAGTCTCTGAAATGGTTGTGAAATATGAATGATTGGATACTGTGACTGTTATAAGGTTGCAACAGTACAGTTGACTTTGGGAGGTGGACCATTGATTTTTGAGATTCTTGGTTTTGCAGGCTGTTTGGAGTTCCTTTGTCCTGATTCTTTTTTAAAAACTAGTTTCTAGCGAGCTAGCCTCAAGCACTCAGAGTGAGAGAGATATTTACCTGCAACACAAAGGTGACTAGGGATTGTACTTTGACTGTGACCTTGACGTTACAGTAATACTCAAACCCAGCCTGAAATACCTGAGAGAATGTTCAGTTCCACTGTAACATTCCAGTAGAGTTGAAACTGGCTTTTTAACCATGCGCTTGTAAACTTTCCAAAGGCAAAAACACAAGACTGAATTTTTCCAGTCCCTGAATGATCTGGCCAATGGCAAGTCGGTTGAGAAAAATATGGCATGTTCTGAAAAATTAGATTTTAGACATTGAGGAAAAAGTGTAATTCAGTAACCAATTTTTGAATGATGAGACAAGAATCTCACTGGTGAGCAGCGGGGAGTCTATTTGTATGGATTTACATGTCATTAGCACCTCACCTTGCCTCATTTATACATTATTTCCTATTTTCCTATTCATTGCCGAGAAACTAGATTCACAAAATTAAAGGCAAAGAAGGTACCTGGTAACTCCTGCTTGCCACCAGCTGCTCTGTGCCTCCATATTGGACAGTAGTCCCCAACAATTCAGGGCACATAATATGGATAATGGCCACCTGCACTATCTCAGTCCATGGAATTGGGCATCAGACACATACTAGGCACACCATATCCTCATGGCACATCTCTGACACAATTAGAATATAATTCTGTACTTCAAATGCTGCACTTTGGAGCACACTAACACTTTGCATTTCAATATCTCTGCCAGGTCACATTACACACAGGGACAAAAACCCATCCCATGGAGTGGAAAAAGTGCTATCAGAACTCCTTGCTTGCCCTCTTGGCACTCACTCACTTTGCACCTACTTGGATGCTTAGAGCGCCTTGTTCTGCCTTAGAGATAGCAAGAACTGCAGATGCTGGAGTCAGAAACAACACAATGTAAAGCTGGAGGGTCCTGACCCAAAATGTTAACTTTCCTGCTCCTGCGATGCTGCTCCAGCTCCACACTGTGTTATCTCATCCTGCCTTGCCTTTTGGCGCTTTGTCATCTTATTCAGAACCTACGGGCTCACAGTCCTTCTGTTTGCTTTGCCTTTAGTACAGACACAAAGCCAGGCACCCTGCCATTATTAGTGGTGATCAGTCAAGGGGTTGGACATGTTGCTGTAATGCACCATTCTACCTCATTGTCGCCACTACAGCATTTGCTAGTAGTGCACCCAGCAAGCACACTGCAGGTGCTTCAACCAAATGCCATGCCTTAAAGTTTAAGTGAGGCAAGCCAAAGGAAGCAGCCTTCTGTCATATGATACCAGCCCAGTAAGTCAGGGGCATCATCTGATATCACGACAACTTGGGGTGCCCATAGTCAGGGTCTGTACTTATATTAGCCAAAGAGGCGGGAGCGGGGAGGGGGGGGGGGGGCGGTGCAGGGTCAGTCCTACTGTCTAGTTCAATGGCTCACAATACATCTATCGATTGCTGCACAGAGATCAATCAAGGTCTGGCCACTCATTGGTCAGAGCTGTCTCTGCAAGTCAGTCAGCAGTCAGTCACAGTCAGTCCACAGGGTGTACTCACTGAATATCAAAGGGATTTATCAGGGGTCACTGGTCTGGTGGGAGTGCTAGAGAGACAGAGTTGCGAGGATTGGAGGCAGCATGATGGGATGTGGTGGTGTGGGGGGGGGGTGATTTGATAATAATTGTGAAGGGGGGGCATCACAACATACAAAGGTGTAAGACAAAAGAACATGTAAGGGTTTGAGCAACAGGTGTCTGCATCAGGGCTATAAAATTAGCAAAGTCCATGTAGAGATATCCCACTGGCCTCCTTATTGGGACCTCCATATTATAATATTTGGAGGATGCTGTTCAAATGTTAGTCGTGTTGCTATGATTACTGAATGATCACATTATTGAGAAGTTGCTTCATTTCTGATATTACCCTTATAGGTTTGTGGTGCATGGTGCTCTCCACAATGGACTCAGACACATAGGTTATTATCATCCCTTTGGCCACTGCACTGAGGGCTGTAACATAAATAGATATGGAGCATTTGGAATCCCAGGGTCAGCATCAGATTCGAATGGATGTGAAGCTGACCCCTAATGTGGAGCTTTCAGCTAGACATAGCTTCTTGGACTGGCAAAGATATAGAAGAATTATGGTCACTAATATTCCATGGAATGCTGTACAGATGAGAGAGGGACGGTGATATTGTAGTCTCTCCCGAGGTGAAGGTCAGATCACCAACGTGATGGTGTCCAGCATATCTGCAACACTGCACTTTGTTCCACTGGGGTCGAAGAGGGATAATGGGTGGCCCCTCATCATCAGATTTCCACGAAGGTCATGCCTGGGACTTTTGTACCAGCACTGTCTGACAGAGGAGCCTGTCTTGTCCCCAGAATCTCTGCTTCAGACAACTGGATGATGCAGTAAAGGCAATGGGATAGGTGATGGAGAATCCATAAGAAAATTGTACTGTGTTAAGAATATGAGGATGTTCTTCAGAAGGGACAGCACTTTCAGTATCCTACAGTGTAACAGCATTGGCCAAAGCTATGCAGACAGGACTTCTTTACGAGTGTTATCCAAGGTAACTGAGTTGCATGAAGCCATCTTTCACAGACTGTAACATTGTGATGCTACAGAGGCCAACATTACCTGTATAGTTCCAACTGCAAATGCAGCTTAGCAGTTAGATTTTTCTATCTAGTTCATGATGTTTAATAAAAATTAAGGTTACAAGCAGATGGAAGCTTTCACAACATCTGACATCCCTCATTTAATCCTTATGGACGCTACAGAAAGATATTGCTCAGACAGGGTAAGAACACCATATGGTGCTAAAGTTAACTAGCATTGCCGTTAAAATGACATTCACTCACATAACTGTTGATGAAAAGAGAGCAAATGTTGAAAATTGTAATAATATATTTACAATGAGGTATTACCCATGCTAACTACATTCCCTCATAATGTCTTTCCATCTAACTACGTTCAGGTGCAGTACCAGCTCTGCAGCTGGTGTAAGGGTAGAGTTCCCTGCGGTGGAGCCTATTGACCTTTGGGTTTTGGTGGGGTGGCCTCAGGGCATCTGCTACCTGAGGGCCCAGACAGTGTGTCCTGCCAGATGCCTTAGCTTCTTCCACAATGTTGAGGGCAGCAGACATGGTGAAGATGGAGGGCCTGTCACCTCTGAATGCCCGAACAGGAAAGTTCAGCGATGGCTGTATGTAGTTCCTCCTTTGGGCCCACTTGCACCAGCCTGTCTCTTTGTGAAAAAGGTGCACCTGGAGTGAGGTCAAGGTCCATCATCCCCCTGTTGTCTTGCAGTTAGTGTTGAGTGCCAATGGGTAGAGAAATGGAGTGGAGATCTGAGCACCTCTCCAGCAAATGCCAAATGCTTGCATGCCAGCGGCAACATGGTACAGAGAGCATTGCGTAGCCCTCTAACGTTGGAGTAAGTTTGCCCAATGCCTCAGAAAAATCTGCCTGCTGCTCCTTTGTGGCTACTAGTGCATTTGGGTGAAGTTATGAATGCCCAATGTCATGGCATCACCTTCTGTTTAGGGATGAGCAGATGTATACCTACAATAGATTCTCTTCTTCCTCCATCTTATGAGGTCTTAGTGTAATCCCTGGTTCCATGACAGGAATGGAGCTGACCTGCCTGCTAGTGGAACCCAATGGCTCTGGATATTTGGTAAGGCGGCTGAGGAAGGGTGTCATTTGCATCTGAACGGGCCAGACATGCCAAGAGTCTTCTTGCTGGAGGCAAGTTGACTCTTTTGAGTTTAGACTTCAAGGCTGGGAAGTGGCCTGAGTGGAAAGTGCAGAAGGTACTGTGTAGTTGCAACATATTCACCTGGGTGTGCCCAGGTCCCTGTCAGAGAATCACAACAGCATCTTCCCCTTCTTGACTCTGTCTGGCAGGGCAACTTTGGAATGTCAATGCTTGTCTGGGTACATTGCTCTCTTTCACAGGTGTTGCAAATGCAAGGGATACTGCTCTTTGGGTGGATTTTGTTGAGTGGCAAGTTGTAGTGAGAACGGAGCATAGTATCATGGAAGTTGGGAATGAGAAACACCATAGGGGGTAGCACAGGTTATCAATGTGGTGAGATTGGTAAAGTAAGATCTTGTGGCAAAAAAGAACTTCCAAAAAGCTTGATGCAACTCAGATTTAGCCAAAAAAGTAAGGTTCGGCCCATTTTCTTGAATTGTTATAACTTTCAGAAACTTAACCTTTGACCCCCTCTACAAAAACTACAGGTTTGTTACTGATTTCATCTTCTTCCGTGATCATAATCTCCTACTGAAATTAGATGGCTTGTAACTCCAGCACTCTGCTCACTACTGAGCTGTGGTTTCGACCCCATGTCTCGCCAAAACTAATGCCACTGGCTCCACCCTCACAGCATTGCCTCAGCTCATCCATTCTTGTGATCCTTCTACACATTTTGAACATATCCAGACTAAATATTCCAAGTTTACATTTTGAATTTCCAATTTCTATCCTCCATATATTACTGCTTGACCAAACATCAACTAGTTATATCATCATCTCATCTTTGATGTTCTACACTGGTCCCCATTTCCCAGTACCTCGTAAGTAACATTCTTCCCATCTCTTAAACACCTCAACCAACCATCTTCCCTTTTACCTCTTGCAGTCCTATATTCGCTCTTAAGTGCTCTGAAAAATGACAGCACCGTGATTCTTTTTTGATGCATTTTGGAAGATCTAATTCAAGGGCGAACTATACAGTAAATGGAAAAGTCCTGGGGAAAATTGATGAACAGAGAGATCTGGGTCTTCAGGTCCATTGTTCCCTGAAGGTGGCAATGCAGGTCAATAGGGTGGTCAAGAAGGCATATGGCATGCTTTCCTTCATCAGACGGGGTATTGAGTACAAGAGTTGGCAGGACATGTTACCGTTGTATAAGACTTTGGTTCGGCCACATTTAGAGTGCTGCGTACAGTTCTGGTCGCCACAATACCAAAAGGATGTGGACGCTTTGGAGATGGTGCAGAGGAGGTTCACCAGTATGCTGCCTGGTATGGAGGGTGCTAGCTATGAAGAGAGGTTGAGTAGATTAGGATTATTTTCATTAGAAAGACAGAGAATGAGGGGGGACCTGATTGAGGTCTACAAAATCATGAGGGGTATAGGCAGGGTGGATAGCAAGAAGCTTTTTCCCAGAGTGGGGGACTCATTTACTCGGACTCATGAGTTCAAAGTGAGAGGAGGAAAGTTTAAGGGAGATATGCGTGGAAAGCTCTTTACGCAGAGGGTGGTGGGTGTCTGGAACGTGTTGCCAGTGGGGGTGGTAGACGCAGACATGTTAGCGTCTTTTAAGATATATCTGGACAGGTACATGGATGGGCGGAGCGCAAATGGACACAGACTCTTAGAAAATAGTTGACAGTTTAGACAGAGGATCTTGATTGGCGCTGGCTTGGAGGGCCGAAGGGCCTATCCCTGGGAGTAATTTTCTTTGTTCTTTGTTCTTCGTTCCGAACTATACTATTCATATACCCTTTGCTCCTTGTTAAATCCACCAAGGTATTTTGAATAGTTGAGGTTTCAGTGTGCAATGGCTCTTAAGAATTAACCTCAGCGGACTGTCCCAAGACAAAACATTCCATCCAAGACCCTGCATTAGTCTTGTGGGAATTGAGAAAAACACCACTCAGGTGAGAACTGCAAAATCTAAAAACCAGAATTTAATTTGTCATGTGGCTTCGATTTCAGTTGAAGGGTTGATGGAAGCAGGACTTTGTTTTTTGTCTTTCTGTATTTTATAGTTCAATATTTTGATTCCCACTGTCATCAGAGGCACAATGTTCGCTTTCTGGTATATGCAGGATGCAATTGATTGTGATGTTACAATCCCTGTGGGGAAACTATAGACCATAATAACAAAATTTACTGACTAACCTCCAAATAAAGAAATTACTGGGAAGGTTTTGCTGTTTTGTAACTTTTACTTTCACATGAATCAGAGCTAGGGTAAATTAAACATGAATTAATAGGCAAATAATACATGAAATAAAAACATAAATTTGACCTTAAGTAGTTGTTAGAACAAAAGTATGTCTGACAAAACTACAAGCATTCCCTTCAGCTTGCATGCATTACATTGCTACCCGATTCCACAATATGTTTTTCTTTATTCGCAGGGGGCAGGTTGGGAGTCCTATTTGATAACAAATTTTGCCCCCAAGTTTTGCAGGTTTGACATCATGAGTGCATTTCGGTGAACTCTCTGCCATGTTTCACAACAATCCTGATGATACAGTTTTCCCAGAATTCTATTTCACCAACCAAGCACTAACACTTCAGTTCACAATTTGGTCTTTTCTGGTAAAACGCCCAGCTATTTAGCTTCTCTGAGCTATTCAAACAGGCTTTGAAGTATTCGGCCTTTGTAGCTGGCTCAAAAAGCACCACCAACAGCTCTTGTCTCTGTTTCTGTCTGAGAGAAAAACTAACTTCTTCCTGAGAGAGATTTACTTCTTCTCTTCGCAAGGATGTCATGTGTTCTTCTTTCTGCCTCGGTCCACTTTCTGTTGTGTCTGCATCAATGTGCTGACTACCTTTTGCCTCCACCTCACTTTTGTCTTGCAAGTTCACTTTAAATCTGTTTAAATGACTTCTGTCTTAATTTCCTTCATGTTGGAATTCCTTTAAGGCTAAGAGTCACATAGAGTTCACATTGACCCATACTTTTATTATCACAGAAAATTACAATCACAGTTTTTCCTTTGGAATTGATGCAGACTCTTTCAGATCCTTTTGGAATAGTCTTAAAGTCAATTTAAATTCCACAGACATTTAAAAGAACTTACCCATTTCCTTCCTGTACCGGACTTCTGAGTCAAAGGTTATCACAGTGGGAGTACAGCTTGCCTATAATCAATGATAGTCAGTGTAAAAGTCATTGAGGCTATTGACTGCAGCCAGCCTCAGGCCCTATTTCCTTTTTTCTGGCATTTATTTTCTAATTACAGTCGGTTCTGCTATAACAAAGTGTGAAGCTGGATGAACACAGCAGGCCAAGCAGCATCTTAGGAGCACAAAAGCTGACGTTTCAGGCCAAGAGCCTGTATCAGAGAGGGGAATGGGGAGAGGCTTCTGAAATAAATAGGGAGAGAGGGGGAGGCGGACTGATGATGGATAGAGGAGAAGATAGGTGGAGAGGAGAGTATAGGTGGGGAGGTAGGGAGGGGATAGGTCAGTTTGGGGAGGACAGACAGGTCAAGGAGGTGGGTGAGGTTAGTAGGTCAGTGGAGGTGCGGCTTGAGGTGGGAGGAGGGGATAGGTGAGAGGAAGAACAGGTTAGGGAGGTGGGGATGAGCTGGGCTGGTTTTGGGATGCAGTGCGGGGAGGGGAGATTTTGAAGTTTGTGAAGTCCACATTGATACCATTGGGCTGCAGGGTTCCCAAGCGGAATAAGTGTTGCTGTTCCTGCAACCTTCGGGTGGCATCATTGTGGCACTGCAGGAGGCCCAGGATGGACATGTTGTTTAAGGAATGGGAGGGGTAGTTGAAATGGTTCGTGGCTGGGAGGTGCAGTTGTTTGCTATAACACGTGTTTCGTCAACGTAATTGAGGAATTTAGACTGCTATCTGTAGAACGCGAACTTTCCTTACTTGTATTGGCTATAACGCGATTCCAGCCCCATTAGTTTAAATGGTGTGGCCATTGTGCGACTTTCTTATAATGTAAGATCGCATGAGGACGGAACTATCGCGTTATATCAGAAATGAATGTATTTCATTGGTATAGCATGGTTAGGGATGTAGAGGGATGGAACTGAAAAGTGTAAGACTGTGAAGAATGGTGACTTATTGTCACTTGTACCACACGAAGAACAACACATTAAAATACAGTGAAAAGCTTCAACTGTCGCCACGATCCGGCACCATTCAAATACTTCAAGAATAAAAAGATAAAGCTGAAAGAAAGTCCATCTTCAGTCCACTGCCTCCACTCTGAGTCCTGAGACTGGAGCTGGCTGACCAATAACAGCAACACCATGTGCCAGTCTCCTCAATATTGGAGTTACCACCTTTCAGGCAATGTATCTTTGTCAATGGGACTACGCTGATGCTGGGCCACACTGGCCCTACAACCAGGAGACCCCCAGCTCCGCGGCCATCGCTGCCTCACTGACAGCCAGGAAGCCCCGACTCCTGGTTTACCACAACCACAAGGTACTGCTGCCGCCACCAACACCGTGCCAATGACCAGGAGTCCCTGGCTCTGCCATCAAGCCATGCCACCTCCCTCTCCAAGACTCCCACAACAGTGGCTCCTCTCCCCAGTGTCACCTCCTCCATCACCACTGAAAGGAAGAAGACCAAGTAAAAGAAAAAGAAAGAAGACAAAAACGATAAGGAAAGAAGGAAGGAAGCGGTCTGGAGCAGATGGGCACAGGAGCCCGAACGCTGCCTACCTTCCTGGTGGAGGTAAGCAAATCAATATTTGACTGACATGTTTGTGAGTTCCAGTTCATTTAAAATGTTGGCTGCTATTGGCAGGCCGAGTGCCTTTGTACCTAGGCCCTCTGATGAAAATACAGTTGATTGTTCATAGATAACAAGGTACAGAGCTGGATGAGCACAGCAGGTCAGGCTGCATCAAAGAAGCAGGAAAGCTTACATTTTGGGTCTGGACACTTCTTCAGAAACGGGGTAGGGGTAGGAGGCTCTGAAATAAATAGGGAGAGAGGGAGAGACAATGATGGAAGGTGGATAAATGAGCAGATAGGTGGAGAGAAAGCAGACAGGTCAGGGAGGCGGGGATGGAGCCTGCCAAGCTCAGTGTACGTAGGGAATTGGGATAGGGGTTGGTCAGTGAGGAGGGATGGGCGGGTAGGTGGGCGAAAAGATGACAGGTCAAGGAGGCTGGTCTTGGGATGAGGTTGGGTTTGGCGAGATTTTGAAACTTGTGAAGTCCACCTTGAGACCATTGGGCTGCAGGATTCCCAGGCGGAATATGAGGTGCTGTTTGTCCAGCCTTCGGGTGGCATCGTTGTGAGACTAGAGGAGGCCCAAAATGGACATGTCATCCAAGGAATGGGAGGGGGAGTTGAAGTGGTTTACGACTGGGAGGTGTTGTCGTTTGTCACAAACCAAGCGTCGGTGCTGATTGTACATACTCATCTTAAGTCTAGGAGTTTGAACCTCCAGGCCTGCTGGCTTAGGTATTATTTAACCATTTATTAACCAGTTGATCCTGCAGTGGCAGTGGAGATCTTTTGACCTGGCATAACAATAAGTCTGAATGAACTGACTATTAGCATTATCTGCCACGTACACTTGCTATTAAGAGAAGAGGTCAATGAGATTGTCCAAATAAACCTGTTGAAAAATCATCAATCATAAGACCAGAAGTGGAATATGAAAGGCTGTACATGAGAAAAGCTGCAAGGTCAGGGGTGACTAAGGTTATTGAGGATAAGTTTGTTTTTGTGAAAGTCATTGGGGATACTAGAACACAAATAAAGCAGTGACGTGTATTCAATACCCTGTGGTATCTAAGGTCATTGCAAAGCTTCTGGGGTCTCAAATCTCAATGGATTCTTTGCTTATTTGGCAATGTTTTGTATTCTTCTATAGTTTAAATCTTCACGCTCAAGAAACTTTCTTTAGATAAAAACATCTCCAGTGATCTCTATTAAGGTCAGGCAAATTGAACTCCCAATGTTTCCAGAAGTGGATTGCAGCAGTTTGAAGCCCAAAGGAACTTTCCTTCTGTTCCAAGCATACTATGATCAGCATGCTGCATTTGCCAAATGAGAAAAGCTGGCCCCAAGATGCTACACTTGCCCCCACAACTCCTCCCTCACCCCCATCCCAGGCCCCAAGATGACTTTCCATATTAATCAGAGGCTCACCTGCACATCTGCCAATGTGGTATACTGTATCCATTGTACCCAGTGTGGCTTCCTCTACATTGGGGAAACCGGAGGCTTGGGGACCACTTTGCAGAACACCTCAGCTCGGTTCGCAATAAACAACTGCAGCTCCCAGTCGCAAACCATTTCCACTCCCCCTCCCATTCTTTAGATGACATGTCCATCATGGGCCTCCTGCAGTGCCACAATGATGCCACCCGAAGGTTGCAGGAACAGCAACTCATATTCCGCTTGGGAACCCTGCAGCCCAATGGTATCAATGTGGACTTCACCAGCTTCAAAATCTCCCCTTCCGTCACCGCATCCCAAAACCAGCCCAGTTCGTCCCCTCCCCCCACTGCACCACACAACCAGCCCAGCTCTTCCCCTCCACCCACTGCATCCCAAAACCAGTCCAGCCTGTCTCTGCCTCCCTAACCGGTTCTTCCTCTCACCCATCCCTTGCTCCCACTCCAAGCCGCTCCTCCATCTTCTACCTACTAACCTCATCCCACCTCCTTGACCTGTCCGTCTTCCCTGGACTGACCTATGCCCTCCCTACCTCCCCACCTATACTCTCTCCACCTATCTTCTTTTCTCTCCATCTTCGGTCCGCCTCCCCCTCTCTCTCTATTTATTCCAGTTCCCTCTCCCCATCCCCCTCTCTGATGAAGGGTCTAGGCCCGAAACGTCAGCTTTTGTGCTCCTGAGATGCTGCTTGGCCTGCTGTGTTCATCCAGCCCCACATTTTATTATCTTGGATTCTCCAGCATCTGCAGTTCCCATTATCGCCAAATTGGCTCGATGACTTTACATTTTTTATTATTTCCATGAACTGAAGATGCCATCCATGAGCCGAGAGGTGGCTTACTGCTCCTGTGAGGCAGCAAGATCAGTTGCTCAGATATCAGGCAAGCTTGTAGCAGGAATCCAACTGCAGAAGACATCAGGAAGAGGAAAAGCAGAAGCTGGCAGCAGCCCACAGTTTTTAATGTGGAGCTGGGATGACCACTCCTCCCCACTGCATATGCTGTACCGGAATCTCAGGCAGCCATTTTATGCTGTAAAACAGTGTAACACTGGTCAATTTCAAGGCCATTATTTCAAGTTGACAAAACAGTGGCATAAATCCTGTTGGCTCTCGGTTGAATTAGATTATTCTTCATAATGTTTGTTCAGCTCACATTTTCTTTTAACAGACTAAGTAGCATAGATGTTCAAGTTGGTCAGTAAGGAGCAGTATGTGATTTGTTGAGAAAAAAAATATATTTCCATGCATCATATACTTACTCAATATAACTCAGGGAATATAATTTGGTGATTGACATTTTTCAAAGGTAATGCAACTACCTAATAAGAATCTGGTAAAAAGTGTTACTACTCAATGGGGTGCACACTGGAAACTATTCCCAAAGCCTTCAGAAAAGTTAAAAAGGTTTTATAAAGAACACAATGTTCCCTGATTTACCTGATGTTCAGACCCAGGCTGAGAGAATGCACAGATCAGGTTCCTGTACTGAACAAGAATTATTATTTATTAAAGTAATTAGACTTTAGCTACAGGTTGTGAGAACAGTCAGCACATAATGCCAATTAAAACTTTAATCCTCATCCCCCTTATACACATACAGACAAACAGGCAGGGTAAAAAGATGTTATGGACTTAGGGAAAAGATTGGAAAGCTGGCTCAGTCATCTTTATTTCCAGGTTCTGTTGTTGATCCTTACCGCTAAACAAAAACAAAGAATGTGGATGCTGCAAATTAGAAATAAAAGCAGAAATTACTGCAAAAACTCAACAAGTCTGGCAGCATCTGTGGAGAGGAAGCAAGGTTAACATTTTGGATGCAGTGACCCTCACCAATTCTGGACTCATGCTTGAATGAGTGTCCAACCATAGTGAGGTGCTTAAGGAGATTATAAAGCTTTTTGGACAGTAGAATTTAGAATGTTCAGGGGCAATTAGATCAAATTCTTCAAAATAATAACAAGAAAAGACAGAGGGATAAAATAAACTATTTCCACTGTTTGGAGATTTGAGAACTAGGGAGCATTGTCGAAAAATTAGGGCCAGATCATTCAGCAGAGGTGTTAGAAAGCACTTCTGCAATTAAAGTTTGGGAGAGGTTTGGAACTCTGTTCCACAAATAATAGTTGATGCAAGATCATTTGTTAATTTTAAATCTGAGATTGTTAATTCTTTTGCTGAGCTGAGGTATTAAGGGATATTGCCCAACGGCAGGTATATGGAGTTATGCTACAGATCAGCGATGATCTCATTGATTTGCAAACGGGTTTATTTGAAAACACAAGCTTTATGAGCCTTGCTCCTTCTTCAGTTGACATTGTTTTTAAAATACTGCATGCTAATATGGTTGTTGCACTAAGAAAACGGTGCACTATCTGTGATGCATATTAGAGGCGCATTATTAAACTGAGGGACCATTTTTTTTCTCTCTAAGGGGAATAATACATCCCATGATGCTTTTTGAAGCAGGACAGGGGCGTTCCCATTTATCTCCTCAGCTAATACAATTAAAACAGATTCTTTGTCCTTTATCTCATTGTTATTTATCAGATCCAGCAAATTAGTTGTTACATTTATTATATTAGAATAGTGACTATGCTACAAAATATTTTGATTGGCCACAAAAAGAACCTACAAGGGTCCTGGTTGTGTGAAAGATGCTGCATAAACACAATTCCTTTATTTTCTCTTCAAGTGCTACTCATTCTTTCATGTAGCGACAACATGATTTCTGCCAAACCATTATTACATTTCTGTACCATTTGTTCAAATCATCCAGAAGCAATATGAATATTATAGCTCACTCACCCCCATCTACCCAAACCCTGGAGCAGGCTGATAAGCATAGGAATCATAAACTCAGATGACAAAGCCATTAGCTTCTGGTGATCTTCCAGGGTCAAGAGAATTGCTAGCAACTCCTACAGTTGGAATTTTTTTATTTATTTGTGGGACATGGATATTGCTGGCTAGGCCAACATTTATTGCCTGTCCCTAGTTATGCATGAGGAAGAGGTGGTGAGCTGCCTTCTTGAATCACTTCAGTCCATGTGCTGTAGGTTGACCCACAATGCCCATTAGGGAGGGAATTCCAGGATTTTGACTCAGCAAAAGTGAATTAATAGTGATATATTTCCATCAGGTGAATGACTTGGAGGGGAACTTGAAGACGGTGGTGCTTCCATATATCTCTGCCCTTTTCCTTCTAGATGGAAGTGGTTGTGGGTTCTGTCTGAGGATCTTTGGTGAACTTCTGCAATGCATCTTAGAATTCCCCTACAGCGTGGAAACAGGCCATTCGACCCAATGAGTTCATATTGACTCTCCTAAGAGCATGTCAATCATCCACCTACCCTTTTCCTGCATTTCCCATGGCTAGTGCACCTAATCTACACACCCCTGGACACTATGGGTAATTTAACATGGCCAATTCACCTATCTTGCACATCTTTGGACTATGGAAGGAAACCACAGCACTGGGCAGAAACCCACGCAGACAAGGGGATAATGTGCAAACTCCACACAGACAGTTGCCTGAGGGTGGAATTGAACACTGGTCCCTGGTGTTGTGAGGCAGCCCTGCTAACCACTGAGCCACTATGCTGCCCCTTGTATCTTGTGGATAGTAGACACCGGTTCTACTGAGCATCAGTGGTGGAGACAGTCAATGCAGTGCCAATCAAGTGGGCAACTTTGACATAGAGTCATAGAGATGTACAGCTTGGAAACACTCCTTTGGTCCAGCTCATCCATGCCAACCAGATATGCTAAATTAATCTAGATCCATTTGCCAGCATTTGGCCAATCACACTCTAAATCCTTCCTATTCATGTACCCTTCCGGATACTTTTTAAATGTAGTAATTGTACTAGCCTCTACCACACCTGGGTGATGTCAATCTTCTTGAGTGTTGTTGGAGCTATACCAATCCAGGCAAGTACGGAGTATTCCATCACACTCTTGACTTGTGCCTTGTAGATGGTGCACTATCTTTGGGAAATCAGGAGGTGAGTTATTCACAATAGTATTAATAGCCTTTGACCTGCTCTTGTAGCCACTGTGTTTATGTGGTGAATCCAGTTGAGTTTCTGGTCAACGATAATCCCAGAATGTTGATAGTGGAGGAGTCAGTGATGGTAACAACAATGAATGTCAAGGGTTGGTGGTTAGTTGTTTCTTATTAGAGGTGATCATTGCTTGGCATTTGTGTGGTATGATTATTACTTGTATTTTTTAAAAAAAATAGAAGCCCAACGGAGTGGAAGCAGGCCATTCAGCACATTTGATTCACACCGAACACCATCCCATGCCAACCCAACTCCTTATCCTAACCCTGTATCTCTGCTTTGGCCATGCTCATGCCCATGGCTAATCCATCTAGCCTGCACACTATGGGCAATTTAGCATTGCCAATCAACCTAATCTGCACATTGTTTCATTGTGGATTGAAACCAGAGCACCCAGAGGAAACCCATGTAGACACAGGGAGGTGTTCAAACCCAGCACAGATGGTCACCCAAGGGTGGAATTGAAACCAGGTCCCTGGCGCTCTGTGCTAGTAGTGCTAACCACTGAGCCACTAGGCCACCCCAAGCCTGTTGTCTACTGGGTGGTTTTGCTATTGAGGATGGGAATATTTGTAAAGCCTCCTCCTCCTCCAGTGAGTTGTCTGATTGATTGATTAATTAATTAATTAAAAACATCATTCCAGATGGGGTGTAAGGCTGTGCTTGAACGAATAACTGCCTGACAGCTAGGTGAGTCACTGCCTCCATGTGAAATTACAGCCCAAATGTCTTTCACTGTTTTATTTACTAACTTTGTTTTATCATAGCCATCAACAATGACGGCAAAATGTAAATGCATTCTTGGAATCTGTGGGCTATGCTTCTGCTGTTGAAATACATAGGCCAAAATTTTCAAAAGTATGGAATATACACGTCCCTGCAAACCTGACTCAGGGAGAAAGTGTCCCTGATGGTTGGATTTTTGGTCTGAAGGAGCAAGCGTTAACTGGAGTCTGGGTCTCTACCAATAGCAAGAGGTAGCCACCTTCACCACGTCCACTTCACAGACACTCCTGATGCTCTATGCATGCAAATCCAAGCTGCTTTATGCCCACTACTCCCTCTCCATGCCCCCTTATAACCTTCATATAAACATATGCTGCTCCACAGTGGGCGGTACTAACTCCATGAAAACTCACACCAACCCATGTCTTGCCCACTAATCACCCTGAATTGCATTTCTACTGACATTTTGGCTAAGCTGGAGGCCCTGCATGAAAATTCAGAACATAGTTTACCGTTCCAGATTAAGCACCCATTTTTAATCACATAAAGCTATCTATGCATCATTGTTTATGTAAATGTATAATTTATCTCATGTTATTGATGATGAATTCATTTTTGACAGCTGGATCTTCTCTAAACTTAGCTTCCACTTAAATATACCACAGCACATGAAGTGTCAAACTCAGCTTAAAATAATAATTCGCAGGCAACACATTTCTCTGTTACTATTTATATCACAGTGGCAGCAGTGTGTACCGTCTACAACGTGCACTGCAGTGATCCACCAAGGCTCCTTCAATAGCACCTTGCAAACACACCACCTCTATCACCTTGAATGACAAGGCAACGGATGTCTGAGAGCACCACTGCCTACAAGTTCTCCTCCAAATCACTCATAGTCCTGATTTGAAACTAGAACCGGGGACCTTCCGAATGGTATTGTGAGTATACCTAAACCAAATGAACTGATGTGGCTCAAGAAGCTAGCTCACCAAGACCTTCTCCAGGTCAGTTAGAGGTGGGCAATAAATGTTGACCTAGCCTGTAAAACCTCCCATAAAATACAGGACAATCTGCTATAATGTATGTTTCATTAACCGGAATTGCCTGTAATGCAATTGATGAAAATGAGCGCTGTTTGGATAAAGGTGAGCTTTCTGCTTATAGTAATTATAGTGATTTTCTATAGCGATTTTTCTAAAATGCGATTTTCTTTGGCAATTTCTGATAGCGCGATTTTCCACAGTGCGAGACACACAAGAATGCAAATATCATGTTATAGGAGAAATACCTATAAACAAAATCCACACGGACTATAAATGGACTAAGTTTAAAGGAATACCACTTTAATAGCAATTGTGCTCTAAAGGCTGCAAACCAAGCCAGCAACATTTAGCTTGGGATGTATATCCCACTATATGCTGACCTGCACATCTTGATTCTTGGTTTTGAGTTGGGACATGTCAAATCCAAAAAAACACAATAACTTGCATTTTCAGCTCCCACAGTTGCAGTTCATTTATTAGTGGGGGAAAAACTACTCAATATTGATCTTAACTCCAGTGTCACAATGATGCCACCCAAAGGCTGGAGAAACAGCACCTCATATTCCACTTGGGAACCCTGCAGCCCAATGATCTCAATGTGGACTTTACAAGCTTCAAATTCTCCCCACTTCCAACCTCATCCGAAGACCAGCACCTCTCGTCCCCGCCTCCCTGACTTGTCTGTTTTCTCTCCCACATGTCCACTCTTCCCACTCATTGACCATCCCGCACTCTCCACTTCCTACCTACTAGCTTCATCCCCGCCTCCTTGACCTGCCTGTCTTTCCTTCCACCTACCCGCCCCTCCCTCCTCACTGACCAACCCCCATTCCAACTCCCTACCTACATTCACCTTTACTGGCTTCAGCCCGCCTCCTTGACCTGTCCGTCTTCTCTCCCCCTATCTGCTCCTCTATCCACCTTCAATCATTGCCTCCCCCTCTCTCGCTATTTATTTCAGAGCCCCCTACCCCTCCGCCATTTCTGAAAAAGGGTCTGGACCTGAAATGTCAGCTCGCATGCTCCTCTGATGCTGCCTGACCTGCTGTGTTCATCCATCTTCATTTTTTTTATCTCTTGACACAAAGTGTGCGCATTGTGGTTCTTGTGTCTCTACTTTTCTGAAGATACAAACATGCTCATCAAAACACATTCTAATCAGGTTTCATAAAAATTTTGCTGTAAATTTAATGATAAGGAATGGGCACATAATTATCAACTTAGGATATTCAACCCAAATACTGCTTTTGCAGGAAATTCACAGCTAATGTTAAACGTGATAATAAATGTGATGAAGGGTCTAGGCCCGAAACGTCAGCTTTTGTGCTCCTGAGATGCCGCTGGGCCTGCTGTGTTCATCCAGCCTCACATTTTATTATCATAGCAACAAAAACATGCTTTTACGCAGCATCTGTAATATCATGAAACATCCCAAGGTGCTTCACAGAATTAAATAAAGTTTCACATCAGTTCACCTAATGATATATTAGATAACAAAAGAAAATTGTGGTCAGCTATGTAAAGATTCGCAGGAAAGACTAGGCATTGAATTACCTTGGGAGGAGCCAAAGGAACTGAAAGGAGCCAAGGATCATCATGCTGGCACAGGTTGACACTTTAAGCTCCTTGGGGCAATCAGATGGCAGTCCTTGGTTGAGGTGTCCAGTAGCTGGTTGTCTACATCAAGAAATAAGTCGGTCCACAGACTGTCTCCGCACGGACTGTCATGTCAAGGGTTGCAAGCGGAAATACAACTTGAATGGAACAGAAACAGAATACACACTAGTTGCAAAATCAACAAGGTATAAAAAATAAGGACATTCTAACCACTGGATATGAACTGCAAACTAAGAGTTTTTTTTATCGTAAAACTACATTTCTGTCCAACAATGAAATTTGTTAGCACCTCCTTTCTTCGTTGCTCTTTCAGCTTGTGCCATGTTACATGAGATCACCACAATGCTTATTGACTATTTTCAAATCAACCGCCATTCTTTTGTCATTTGGTAGAATTGTACGCCTTCCCTATTGCCAACGGTCCTCATTTATATGCAGTCACACTAAAATGATCCACCACTCATCTTCAATGGTCACCAGCTTGAGTTTAAGTTGGATCCACAGTTTCTGAAGTCATTCTGTGTACAAAAATAACACTGACAGGATTCCTTGTATGGGTGAACCTATGGTATTGTACAATGAAATTGTATTGAAATCAGCAAAATCAAGCAGGCTTATGTAAATTCCTTTTCTATTTTTGTGCCAGAATTTTCTGTGGCCTTACGTTCAAATATTTTTAAAGTAGGGATTTTGAAACAGTATTAAATCGCATGGTGAAATATTATGAGTCAATATATCTATTATATGTAACTGATATCCATTTTATCATAACTACCGGGCAAAAATGCAGGCGGTGTCTAGTCTTTAAATATTGCCAATTTAATCCTTTATGAAGAAAACTTGTGTATTTCCAGTGCCTCATAGTAGCATGACTTCAGAGGTTATCACGCTAATTAACGATACAGATTACACCTAAATCGACAGTAAAAGAGGATAAGAGGTTAGGAAATATTTGTGGAAAAAAAAACTTTAAAAATCTTTATATGATTATTTTTACATTCAAGCATTTCCAACTTTAAATTATGGTTTCTGTGGTTTTTCTTCTATAAACTGTAATTAAATAATGTAATTAAGATTACAGGGCTGTGGAAAATAATGACAGATAAAACATAGACTTGTGTGGAAAGTTGCCCTTCATGTTAACATACCCATGTTTCAGAAAATCAGACTCTTTGTTTATGCTGATCCCATAACTTACTTCATTTGTATGCTGCTTCTGCACCAGCTATGGTGCTGTTGATGTGGTTTCTTGCTGTTCACTTTGGTAAAGACTCACTTGGTTGAAAGAAGTCTTACTTCTGAAGTGAGAAAATATGAATAGACATTGCCACTGATTCTTAATCTGGATGTGCATGAAAATAGATTTGCATATGATTACAGAAGATCATTCTTCGGTTCACAAAGTGAGTGAAGTAAGATCCAACACAAATAACATACTGCCTTTTTAAAAAACTAGATCAACCTGTAAAATGACAAAAACCCTGCAGGTAAAAAAAAGCCAGTTTTAGTTTGGACTCAATCCATGATATGTCAGTGATTTCACTACTTTTATATAAGTCATTACTTGTGTTCCTGATAGTCATGTGTTGGTTATTCAACCTAATTTTTAACAAAGGCATCACAAATTCAAAAGCTGTTGAACCATAGTCTAGCATTTCCATATAAGCATGAGCTGCGCTGGTGGATTCAGATCTGGCAAATTCTTTACAGTCCCTCGTCAACATCACAGCATAAGCATTTCACATTTTAACGGAAATAAGATCAAAAATATACCCTTCACTGAACAGAGATACCTTGCAATTGAATTACATTAAACTGGTTGGCAGGCAGCCAGTGTTAATTTACAAGCTGGCTGCTTCACAAAAACCATCAATTAAATGTGAGTAGCTTATATATACTTCTATTTTAGGAGTACAATTGTCCTAAGATGGCATGAGGAAGGCTGGTCCACTTGTTGGTCTAAGGAGTTGTCTTGCAATTTGTTGACTGGTCATTCGCTAAAACTGCCATGACAATTTGCAGTAATTTGGAGTCATTCCCATAAGCATGTTAAATATTCCCTCTAGTGAGCAGCCAATTTTATTGATGCTGCTGCAGATAGGACCTTAGTTGTGTGGAGCCAGTATGTTGACGAGTAACATTGAGACCCCAGTCAGAATTAAAGAGGGATAACGAAGGGTTAGTGACCTTCACTTTATACACTGGAAAGATGAGCAAAGAATTCTGTTTGTGCACAACCAGTTTGAACTGATGCTCTTGAAGTACTAAGGTGTCATAAACTGAATTTTGTCTCAAAATCTTGACAACAGTTGCTTACTTAAAATGCCACCTTCACAGTCTTGGGTTGCCAGCTGGGACCAATTAGTGAATTTCCCTTATTCTACTTATCTATTTTTGTAATTTTGAAAGATGTGCATTATTGCCAATTAAGTCTAAGATGAACAGTTTACTATAATGTTTCAGCTAGAAAACTGAATACCTTTTTTTTTTAAAGCTAATCTTGCTTCTTCTGCTCTATCAGATTGAACTCATGGCCATATTAGGTTCATTTTGAATATGCGATAAAAGTTTATGTTTAAGCTTTTTCACTTTATTTACATTGCAAGTGTTGTAACAAAGTGGCTAGAATTACAGCTTATGGAATCAAATCTCAGTTGAATTGAGTTGGAGAGGCTAAAGTGTATTGAGTCTGTAAACACTGTGGCTCATTCTCTCCATCCTGCAATTCCTCTTTGAAGTGAATAGAAACTTTTGTTTCCTGGAACTCCAGTGAAGAAAAGTGGGTGGAAATCCATTAGAGAAGGTACCTCCTACTTTTTGATGCCATGAAATTTCTGGAACGTTTCCAAGTATTTGGAACAGGACCTGAGCTACAAGAGTCACAGACTTGACAATATGATACAATGATAGGAAGAGAAATTTTCAGTTTGGCCTCAATTTCTTTCTATTATAAACAGGCTACTGATGTCCTGAGTAATCAGAGATAGGCTTTGTTTCTTTACCCTAAGATTGGAATATCAAAGAACAACAATGTAATGAAGATCTCAGAGGTAAGATCTAAAAAAAAACCTTTGTGAGAAATGAGGGTTGCTAGGTAAGTCAAAATTTATTGGTCAACACTCATTACCCCTGCAAAAGCTGCTGAAGTGCTACAGTCCATCTAGTACAAGTACATATACTGTGGTGCCAGAAATGAAGTTATAAGAATTTGATCAACTGAAAGAACGGCAATGCAGTTTCAAGAAAGAATGTTATGTGACTTGAAAGGGAACTTGCAGGTGGTAGTGTTCCCATGTTTCTGTTGGCCATGTCCTTCTAGATGGTAATGTCATGGTTTGGAAGGTGCTGTTGAAGGAAATGCAATAAGTTGCTACAATGCATCCACAGTGTCAGTACCCTCCATTGCCTCTGTGTGCATTACTAGTGAAAGTCAATGTTTAAGTTGATGGATTGACTTCCAAACAACTGGACTTCCTTGTTCTGTGTTGGCGCAGGCTTGGAGGGCTGATAGGTCTATTCCTGTCCTGAATGGAATCAAACTTTGTGAGCTTTGCTAGATCCTCATTTATTCAGGAAACTGGATAGAATCCTATTACATCCCTGACATGTCTTGTAGATGGGGTTATAACCCGAGTCAATATTCAACTTTAATTTTAATTTAATACCAAAAAGAATTTCATGGACTAAGAACAGTTTTAAAAAATGGAGTGATTATTCATAACTCACCATGGCACCAGCACATGCACAGTTGGGGCCACGATGACAGTGGGCCATTAAGGGTCACAGAAACATCTGTGCTTGTGCTACTGATGTCATCGTGTTCTGTGCGTAGTAGTGGCACAAACACATGCACAGACAACTCACACTGAAGTTGCACATGCATAAAAGTCCTGGAAGGCTAGCGGTGAGGGGAGTATGGAGTAGGTCTCTACTGCCAAGGGAGGAGCCAGAAGGTTGTGCATGGAGCTGGGATGCTGCCATACACCTCAAACCTGAACAAGGAGGTGAAGGGGAAGAAGCAGTGGGGGAACAGGCCTAGAAGCAGCCCCAGTCCCACTTCTGAGAAGAACCGGGGCAAGGTAAGTGTTGTGAAGGAGTAGTGGAAAGAAAACACCACCGGGTAGAGGAACAGGAACTCCAAATGTCAGCGCCGCTTGTTCCATGTAAAATATTAAAATAAAGACACTGGTCTCTTGTAAATGTGAAGCCCCTCATGTTGTAATGTACACTCTAAATATTTTAACTCTCAAAGTGAAGTGTCAGGAGCATATTGCTGTATATCTGAAGTCATGTGCAGTCCAGTTAAGGATGGCATATTGCCTTCTGTAAAGTAAGTTTCAACTTCGATTCCAGATTACTTAACTAAAATTAAATTTCTTCCAGCTGTTGAGTTGAGAAATAAACATGTATCCCAAAAGCATTACATGGGCCTCTGAATTACTAGGCTATTGACGTTACCACTACGCCACATACTCCTACAGTTTTCACATTTCTCCAACAGGGACCTCTTAATCCCTTTAACCATTGCTTGATGACACGATGGCCAGGTCTACTGATTTATAAGCATCAGTTCTCCAAAGGACAGAGCTGAGCCAGGGTTGCACCAGAGTCCATTAATTACCCAGCCCCCTACATATGGGCACTTGTGGCCTAGATTTACTTTACTTTGCCTGACCTGGAATAACAGGGAGGCATTTCACTAAAGTTTTAGCCAGCCTGAGTGGAGCTGTGCAAATATATATGACCGTACATGTTGAAGCTCTGTATTAAGGCAGGCTAATTAGAGTGTGAGATATGTAGCATACTCAGATACCAGAAAGCGATGTGTCTCTATTGCCCTTGTACATGGCGCATCTAAAAGTATTCATTTACATCAACTGGAAGAAAGTTTTGTTATCATCTCTACATTCCTAACCACAGATCAACAATATATAATAATGTGCAGAAGCTTTAGCTGCAGGGAGTTGACAAACTTGAAGTATTTTCTTCCAGAAACAACGTTTGAATACACAAATAGATGCTTTAATGACACTTGAATAAATATGGATTACAGTAGATAGACTCACTTTGAATTATTACTTTCTGTGTAATTGCTGGAGTTCAGAGGTTGCCTCACATATTCACCACGCAACGACATCAAACCATTTTTCAAATATAATAGCCTCAATCTTTGGTGAGTAACATGAAATGGTCTATTCTGGGATTAAAGCAACAATCATTGTAGCAAAAATAGAAGTTGCTGGAAAAGCAGAGCAGGTCTGACAGCATCTGTGAAGAAAAGCTCGGAGTTAACGGAGTTTTGGGTCTGGTGACCCTTCCTCAGAAATGCCATCAATTCTGAGGAAGGGTCACCGGACTGGAAACGTTAACTCTGATTTTTTTCTTCACATATGCCACCAGGCCTGCTCAGATTTTCCAGCAACTTCTCTTTTTGTTCTTGATTTACAGCATTCATAGTTCTTTAGGTTTTTAATAATCATTGGACGCTAGGCTGATATTGAGGTTGTAGCAATTTTGAAGAAAGCCTTTGACCCAAAATGTATTATGTACGAATTGTACACATCATTACACACACACATATATATATATACCTACGAACAGTGTTCAAGGCTGTAAAATATTTGTGAAAAGCAAAGTGCTTTGGCAATTTACATACTACTAACCTTGAAGCAAACTGAGGTGGTAGGAATATGTGAGAGAGAGACTACTGCATGGGAATGCAAACTGGCTGTAGAAGCCAACAGTGCTATAATGTCTGAGATAACAAGGTGTAGAGCTGGATGAACACAGCAGGCCAAGCAGCATCAGAGGAGCAGAAAGGCTGACGTTTTGGGCCTAGATTCTGGAATAGAGGCAATTCCACACGCACTCACTCCACTGAACTCACTCAACGTTGAAACATAACTGCTGAGAGCGCAGTTCTGTAGTGCCTTTTAAGTGCCACAGATGATTTGAAATCTCATTCAGATTTGCAAAGTTGGGGTTGATTGGCTGAAACTTGAGGGTTGTAGTTGGAGGCCAAATGTACTCAAAAATCAGACATTCTTTATGCTGCAAATAAAAACCCCAACACACTCAGTCTATTTAAGCTGTTTCTACACTGCTGCTTGTTTGGGTTCAATTCTGGGAGTTGGAGTAGGAAATTTAGCTGGATAAATTCCAGCACTGTGCTTCAATTGCATGGATTGTGTAATATGATTTAAATAATGCCTTTCTAAAAAGCTGAAAATATTTAATTTTCTTCCTGCTGCAAAAGACAGTCATTCCACAGTGCAATGCATTTGGGACACCCCAGACAACTGCTGTTAATTGTTGCTCAGTGAGATCTGCTCAAAGCACACAGATCTGTAGGTGCCAGATTACAAAAGACTTCGTTGTTTTTAATGAGTTGGTAGTTAGTCCCCATGTCAGTTCTGCCTCACACATCTTTCTAAATGTATTCACTCTAACTTAGAAAAATGGTCCATTGGAGTTTGCAGTTCCCTTGAACTTTGCCTAAATGGTCATTTTTCAAATGTGTGCCATGTCATTTTGGTTAGGTTTTCAATGAGAAATTACACAATAGGCAGGCATTGTAGCTAAGCACAACACATTAAACAAACAACCTTAAGTATAAGTTAGCAGCAGTTATCAAGTGTGACTATTTTTTGACCTCAACCACTGCTCTCCTGCTCAGCCTCCCTCACTTCATTGGACGACTGCTGCCAATAATAAAACAACTGCAGTGATTCTGTAGGATGAACCGAAGATGATCCGTATGATTAGTACCACAATTGTGCATTGAGCAATGATAGGAAGAGATTTTGGATGTTTTGAAAATATGTAGCTAGTTTCCAGCAACTTGTTTACATGGAGAAATTGACCAATTTTTGCCAGAAAATAGTATAAGCTGTTTAGCAAATTCCAGTCAAAGTTTGTTTATTGTGAAAGGACCACTCTGACTTGAAATGGATTTTTTTGTTTATGAAATGAATGTAGTGTCCTGTGTGAAAGTTTTACTTCAAATGTAAAGTTCAGCGCAGAAATCCACTCTTTCTCTTTGTCTTACCAAATGAAGCTGCTTGGCTACAAACATGTACTTCCATATTGTGATCTAGAAAATAACCCATGTTTAGTTTGTAATGTGAGTTTTGCTTCCACAGCCTCAAATCCCTTTTTCGCACCGGAAAGTTTAAAAAAAAAGTAACATGATATGTGCAGAGAAAATTAAAGATCGCAGATGCATTACAGTGCTCGCTGTTTCACAAAGAGTCCTTTTGTATTGTGCCAATGTTGTCATTCAGCCAGCAGTAATACCAGAGATAAATGTTCTTGGGTTTGTAAGTACATGAAGATTCAGAAATCATAATTCATCTTGGGTGGTAATGCAGAATGGTTTTGCATGGGTTACCCTTTATTTGCCAGCCTGATATTCAGCTGTTGGAGCTTCAAGGGAGGAAGAAAAGAATGACCACTTAACATTTCAGGGTATTTGGAGAGTTTATGCCATGAATGATTACAGAGAAATTTTAACTAGGGTGTGAACATGAGACCAGTTGAAAGAATATCAGGCTTTTCCCAATTCCTCAGTGTAACTTACATAGGCCATATATAATCAGACCAGAGCTGACTCTTGCTTTTTAAGGTGGATGCCAATGACATGAAGTTGGTTGGGTGAACCTGCAGCAGGAGACCTAAGGGAACTGTCCCTGAGAGTCAGGCAAGATTGGGGAGGTGCTAAGGATTGTGGTCAGGAGAAAGAATGGAATCCCTGAGCAGCCATGTCACAGTGTTTCCTTGTGCAGCTTGAAGAAGCCATAAAGAAACTTAAATATTTTAAGTGAACTCAATTTCTTCTCCCTGCTTTGACCTGATTTCACCAAGATATCTTGCTTTCTTGGTGCATGTTGGGAGCCTTGTGACACATTATAAGCATTGATATGATTGCCTGGAGCAACATTGTCACATGAAAGGGGATAAATTTAAAACTGAAATGAGACGACATTTCTTCAGCCAGAGAGTGGTGGGTTTGTGGAATTCATTGCCACGGAGTGCAGTGGAGGCCGGGACGTTGGATGCCTTCAAGGCAGAGATCCACAAATTCTTGATCTCAGAAGGAATCAAGGGCTACGGGGAGAGTGCAGAGAAGTGGAGTTGAAATGCTCATCAGCAATGATTTAAATGGTGGAGTGGACTTGATGGGCCGAATGGCCTTACTTCCACTCCTATGTCTTATGGTCTTATGATGCTTGAAACAGGCCTGTTTAAAATGGCACCATAGCTAGGTTCAATGCATATTGGATTGTCACATCCCTAAAAATTTAAACCTCAGTACATTTCCCCTTTGCTTAAAGGGTGTGACAGAGGAAGGGACTGATTAAGATCATGCTATTTTTGTAAAATCCTCCAAAACATCATGCAGACTAGCATTTTTCTAATTGTTTCAGATTTTATGAATTAATGAAATATCCTGCCTTTCCCCTATTCCTGAGGAACACTGTTAATAGTTTTGTGCAACTCCAAGCTGTTATCATAGTCTTGCTGTTTTTCTTCACTTCCCAAAGGGCACCAGCTGGATGTTAAACAAATAAAAAAATGCACACTGTCACCTATCAAACAGGAAAAGAAGGTCTTTTTTCCCAGCTCAGGTTTGGTGAGAATTTCTAAATTACATGTCTAGCCCATGAGCTGCAGAAAAATTCCTTACTATTGCAGAAGAGTTGAAAATTAAACTAACCATGTAATAAGATTACACTGCACATCGGGTGTCCTAGCAATGCCATATTGCTACTACAATTTTATTGGCCACTAGGGGAATTACTTACTCTGCACCTTGCCATGAGACACTGAACTGCAGTGTTCTAAAGATCTTGATATAATCATGTCTGACAGAAATTGCATTTATGTTTCACTCCATATGTGGAGCAAGGCTACTTTGCTTGAATGTTGTGTCTACCATTTTTCGTTTGGATTGTAGAATTAAAATGGCACACGTGTAGGCAAATGTACTAGTGTTGGAGTTGCTGGTTGAAAACCATCAGTTCTCTTTCTGCCTCACGTGCTATATCATTTATATCCAACTGTTCAGCTCACACTTTTGCTGCATTTTGTTAGGAATTTAAACAGATGCCCAAACATACAGTAATGGAGTTCATTCCCTGAATTATTTGCAGCAAATGACCATTTTGCAGTGAGACACCATATCTGGTGTTATGAAATGGAGCAGAAGGGCTCAAAGATTGTGCTTATATATTTATTTCATTGATCCTGAAAAGCATATTTAATACTATGCTTCATTCTTCAGGTTATTTTATTCAATCTAAACGGGTTAACAAAAATAAATGGCATTAATCTATTTGCAGTTTTTACTGACATTCTGTTCTGATACAACTGATCTCCTTTCTTGGATATCTATATAGCATTAAAAGCAAGATTCTACTTGCCACCAAGTTCCCTATCCCCATCTCTCCACCATCTTGTCTGGCTGCATTTAAAACCAGTATATTTTAATTCAAAATCTACTTTAATTAAAGCTGTGTATTACCATGGTAATATTTCTAATCAAACAAATACGTATGTTCATAAAAAGGTCATGAAGCAAGCAATTTAATTGCCTATTGATTATTTGCAATCTATTTGTTTACATTTAATGAAAATGAAATCATGAAAGGGGCACAGTATCTGCTGCACCACAAATCTGATACAGAGCTGGAGCTGCAGCAGATTTTAAGCAACTGCATCTTCCTGCAAAGGCATTTGTATTCTGGGCACCTGCAACGGTTTAATGAGGAAATAGTGTTTCTGAGTCATACAGTAATTAACCAGGAGTCCTGGTTCTCCACGTTATTATAGCTTTCTGCTTAAATAGAAGTTTTGGAGTAGCAAGAGAAGCCAAAGATATCATAGATTTAAGCAATATTTTGTGTCAGCTGTGGTTCAGTGAGTAACAATCTCAAATGTGTCAGAAAGTTGCGAGTTAAAGTCCAAGTCCAGAAACCTGAGCTTGCACTCTGTAACGTCAGTGAAGTACAAAGGGAGTGCTACCTTGTTGAGATGTCCTCTTAGATGGTTGTAAAATATCGCATGACATTACTTGAAGATGAGCATCAGAGATCTCTTGATCTCCAGGTCAAAATTTACTCTTCAACGAACACCTAAAACAGAAGACATAGTGTGGTATTTAATTGCTGTTTTTGGGCACTTACTGTACTGACATGTTTCTTAAATTACAATAATACTTACACTCTGGGTTATGCTGAGTTTTGCAAAATATATGAATGTAAGTCTATGTTTAATTTCAAAAGTGTCACTCAGCTCCTACTTTGGGACCAACTTTGAAGAATTCTGAGTGTCATCAAAATGAGTACAGATTTAGAAGGCCCACAGTGCTGATTTCAGTGATTGCAGCCACTAGGGAGAATGGTGTTGCAGTTGAACTCAATGGCTCTGAACTATTAGGAGAGTGAGGGATGAAGGTAATGAACCCCACATGAATCAGAATGAATAGATTTTGTTTTTTTCATTTTGTAAAACGTAGCCTTTTAAAAGCTTTTCAGGCAAGTCTCTGCAGTATATGTTTAATGGAAAGACTCCACTTAGAGTAAATTTCTGTTGGTTGTTTGGGAATACCAAATAGTTCTTGTGCTGACTTATAGTATGAAAGAACAAAACACAATAACTGGTTTCATTTAAAAAAGCTCTGTTGTTACTTTGCCTTCACCTTTGCTGGTTTAGTTAATATGAACTACTCAGTGCAAATTCTGAAAATACCTTGACTAGATTGAACCCACATGACAACTAACCATTACGAAATAGAATATTTACAGAATCACCTAAATAAATGTAGGATTCATACCATGTTCCAAGATTTGGTTACTTTTGGTAACTATTTCAGTAAAATGCCACACACTGAATCATATTGTTTTAAAAACTACAGGAGGTCTCCATAATTAGTAAGTTCTAAACAAAAGCAAGGTAGACAGTGCAGTGAGTTTTATTTTTTCTATGTTAACAATGAATCATATTTCATAAAGTACATGTATTGCATTGCAGATGAACCTTCATTTAAAAGTTAATTGGCTGTGCACCTTGGCTGCACACTATAGTGTAACCAGAACTCATTTATCCTGAGCATGGTGTTTTCAAGCAAAAGGCAGTCATTAGACCTGAAATGATTTGATACACTTATTCGAAGTGAATATGAAAAACTATTTCATTCATAGTGTTCGTTTGTTGAACAATGACCTTGTTCAAGGTTTGCAAATAGTGAACCCCGCTTTGAAATAGATGTCCCTGATTACACTGCAGCCACCTAACCTCTCAAGGGATCCATGTCTCCTGCCCGTGTAATATTAAACAGCTCTAGCTGCAGGCAAATGTCAAATTCCACTCTCATTTTGAGGTCCTTTTAAGAAACAGTATCCCCTTTATGTTAGTTTATGCAAGCCATATTTCAAAAACTGCAAAAATAAACCGCATACCATGCACCCATCAATATTCCACCACCTTCAGACAACAAAGATTTAGTTGATCAAAACAAAAAAAATGCATTTTTAAAATTAAAACAAGTGTTTGTTTTAAACTGATGCATATTTATGAAGAAAATGAAAATAAACTGTTGTGAAACACTATTAATTGAAAAAAAGTGTTGTTTCAAATATGTTAAGAAAAAGGAACAACCTCTTTAAGTATGAGAAATTTGTGGAAACTGAATGGCACTAAACACAAGTTTAATACAGAAGAGTGTTTCAATTATATTCAATTTTATCATAGGCAAAATGAGACATATAAAATACTTATTCTAGAATAACTTATTTTGTTTGCTTATTTTGTCCATTTCTGATTGTTGTATTTTGAGTATAAGGCCTATCAAAGAGATGTCACGATTTAATTGTACAAAGAGTTCGCTGTGGACTTGTTGGGCTGAAAGGCCTGTTTCCACACTGTAGGGATTCTATGATTCAAGAAAAATATTCAGAAATGCCTCCATCTTTGTTTACGACTTTCTTTCAGTTTAACTTTTACTTTTTATTGCTTTGTGGGACATGGGTGTCACTGGCAGGGCCAGCATTTTCTGCCTGTCATTAACTGTCCATGAACTGAAAAGCTTGCTCAGTCATTTCAGACAGCAGTTAAGTGACAGACACGTTGCTGTCACTTTAGAATCACATATAGGCCAGACCAAGGCAGATTTCCTTCCCTAAAGGACATTAATGAATGGGTTTCTATGAAAATTAATTGTTGCAGGTTTACCATTACAGAGAGTAGCTTTCAATTCTAGATTTATTGATTAGTTGAATTTAAATGCCATTAGCTGCTGTGGTGGGATTTGAACCCATATGACCAGAAAGTTAACCTGGGTCTTTGGTTTACTAGCCCAAGGATAGTACTTTTACACTACCATTTCCCATGTAGCATCAAAAACACCTATTCTCACATATATGAATCTAGCAGTATCTTCCAATGTGTACAGATATATTAAGAGAGATTCTAAACTTACTCTGCAAACTGGAAACAGGGCAGTCAGGAATTAAAATCAACACTGGGCAGGGTCCACCCATTCATACTTTTATCTATGTACCTACCTATCTACCTACCTACCTTCCTATTCATACATACTCCCTCCAACACCCTCTTTGCCAGCTTACTGCCAGGTACTTCTAATTCAATCAATATGAGGTAATTCACCAGATAGACAGCAATGTGTGAGAACCAATCTCATTGCAGAATCTGCCTGATTCTCAAAGGAACCAATGGGCAGAACATTGAGCGACTCCTATTGTGATTATCTCAGACATATTACCACCCAGTCAGGGAATTGGAAGCTGTCCGAATACTATCAGCATATTTTGTGCAGGCTCCAGATAGTGTAACCTTTTATATATAGTGAGGGGATGGGGTTTTCATTTCTTGACAAAATCACCCCATCCCCCATCTCCAAACACCCCCCGCTATAGGAAACTTGCAGAATTCACTAAGGTTTGAGTCCTTCCTTGTAGATGGTCCGAGCAGTTTTCATCATCCTAGGATGCCATTATCTAATCAACACTTGACTATTAGGAGTCACTGGCCCTTGCACTGAACAGAAACAGATTTAAGAGAAATTTCAATGAGTTCAAGGTAAAGCAGCATTTTCAAATAACTGGCCTGCCATTGTTATTACCCAAATGAGGTAATATGACCTGTGGCTTGCTATTTTCAGTATGCAATTCTTACTTCAGTGGTGACAAATTATTAGAAAGGGCTCTGAGATATAGGATTTATGATCACTTGGAAAGGCACAGTTTGATTCGTTGATAGCATGGATTTGTGAGGGGTGGATCATGCCTCACAAACCGTATTGAATTCTTTGAAGAGGTCACAACACACGTGGATGAAGGTAGAACAGTGGATGTGGTATATATGGATTTACGTAAGGCATTTGATAAGGTTCCCCATGGTAGGTTCGTGCAGAAAGTAAGGAGGCATGGGACAGGGGAGAAATGTGACAGATTGGATTCAGAATTGGCTGACCCTTAGAAGACAAAGGGTGGCAGTGGACAGAAAATATTCAACATGGTGCTCAGTTACGAGTGGTGTACCACAAGGATCAGTTCTGGGTCCTCTTCTATTTGTGATTTTTGTAAATGATTTGGATGTAGGAGTGGAAGGGTGGATTGGTAAGTTTGCAGACTATATGAAGGTAGGTCATGTTGTGGATAGTGTGGAGAGCTGTTCTAGGTTACAAAGGGACATTGATAGGATGCAGAGCTGGGCTGAGAAGTGGCAGATGGATGTTAACCCTGAAAAGTGTGAGGTGATTCATTTTGGAAGGACAAACTTAAAAGCAGAATACAGGGTTAACGGAAAGATTCTTGGCAGTACAGAGGAGCAGAGGGATCTTGGGGTTCATGTCCACAGTTTCCTGAAAGCTGCCACCCAGATGGAAAGAGGTGTTAAGAAGGCGTATGGTGTGTTAGCTTTCATTAATAGAGGGATTGAGTTCAAGAGCCGTGAAGTTATGCTCCAGCTATACAAAAGCCTGGCTCGGCCACATCTGAAGTTTTGTGTCCAGTTCTGGTGGCCCCATTACAGGAAAGATGTGGAGGCATTGGAAAAGGTGCAGAAGAGATTTACCAGGATGTTACCCGGAAGGGAGGAAAGGTCTTATGAGAAAAGTCTGAGAGAGCTAGGGCTTTTCTCTTTAGAACGACAAAGGATGAGAGGTGACTTGATAGAGGTGTACAAAATGATCAGAGGTACAGATAGACTGGACAGCTAGAGACATTTTCTTAGGGCGGACGTAGCAATTATGAGGGGGCATAGTTTTAAAGTGAGTGGCGATAGATATAGGTGTGATGTCAGAGGTAGGTTCTTTGCTCAGAGAGTGGTAGGGGCTTGGAATGCATTGCTGGAGCGGGTAGTGGAGTCAGCCTCATTAGGGGCATTTAAGCGGCTATTAGATAGGCATATATATGATGGTATAAGGTAGGGGTGAAGATTAGATAGACCTTAGGTTTAGGGTAAAAGTTTGGTACAACATCGTGAGCCAAAGAAACTGTATTCTGCTGTACTGTTCTGTGTTCTATGTTATATTTGTTACAGTCATAAATGAAAGTCTCTGCAACATGCAAATAATGATGTTGTGTTTGTCTTTAATACTTGGCCCTCAGAATCCTGGAATTCCGAAGTGTTACTTCAGAGAAAGAGGATAGTTGGATAGCTAATGAGCGTCACTACTTAGTTCCATTTTCGTGACTTCTCCCCATACTTACGCAAAATGTTTTTATTCAAATAATCATCTAATGTTTTCTTTAGTACTTCAAATGAACTTGCCTCCACTAAATTTCCAGCAGTTCATTCTGCACCTAAACCACAAACTGCTTGTGAGTTCTCCACAATGAAATTCATCAGCCACATATCTTCACACTCTATCAATCTGTTTATGTCCTTTTGGATTTCTACACTGTCTTTCTCAGTTTACAATGCTTCCAAGTTCTGTTTCACCTGCAGACTTTGAAATGTCCCCTGCACATTCAAGATCAAGATCTTTATTATATATCAGGAAAAGCCTGTGCAATACCAACCCCTGGGGAAACATCACTATAAACCTTCCCCCAGCCCAAAAAGCATCCTTTTATCATTGGTCTCTGCTTCCCATCACTCACCCAATTTGGTATCCATATTGCTCTTGTCCGTTTTATTCCATGAGCTATAACTTTTCTCATAAGTGCATTGTGTGTCACTGTATCAAATGCCATTTGTATGTTCATGTATACCATATCAGCAAAATTACCTTTATCGACCCTTCTGATACGCTTCGAAAACCCATGTAAGTTATTTAAACATCATTTCCCCGTTTTAAATCCATGCTGGCTCTTCCTTACCAACCCACCTTTTCCTATCTGACTATTAATTTGATCCTGAATAATTGCTTTGAGCGCTATTGAAATTAAGTTGACTGGTTGTGATTGCTGGGCTTATTCTTCCAAACTTTTTTGAACAATTCTCAAGTCTTCTGGCACCTCCCCTGCACCTGGGATTGACTGAAAAATTTTGGCTGGTGTCTTCTGAATTTTGACCGTCGATTAATTCAATATCCTTGGATGCATCTCATCTGGACCCAATGTTTTGCCAAATTTAAGTGTAAATAGCCTATCTAATGCTCCCTACTTATTAATTTTTAACCCTTCTGGTGACCGAGCTTCCCCATCTGTCACTAAAGCTTGGGTAGCGTAAGCATCCTTGGCACATATTGGATAAACATGTCAACCATGCTTCTTGCCTCCATGTGTAAAAACCCCATTTTGTTGCCTAATTGATCATACTCCTCTTTCTACTACCTTTTCACTCGTGATGGTCTGTAGAGGCCTTTGGAAGTCCCCATCATGTTGCCTGCCAAACTTTTCTCATAATCTCTTTCTTTCTCTAATATCCTTTCCACTAAACGTTTCATATTCCTCATGGTTCTCAATTGTATTTTCTACTTGATAAATGTCATTAGAACAATTTTGCTCTGCTACCTTAATTTTTACCTCTTTTATCAGCCATGGGAGCTCTAGATTTGTTTACTTTCCCTTTCCCTATCGAGGTAATGTATTTTGACTATACCTGAACCTTGAATCTGCCTTGTAGATAGCTTGTTGTTCAGCTACAGATTTTCCCATCAATCTTTAGTTCTGTTCTATCCAGCTCAACTTTCTTTTCGCCCCATTGACGTTGCCCAATTAATTATTTTTACTCTAGATTACCTAATGTCTTTTTTTGTCATCACCCTAAACTTCATGATACAATGATTACTGGCTCCTAAAAGATCCCTCACCGACACTTGGCCTACCTCATTCCATAGTGCATTCTTTCTTTTGGACAGGACACACACTGCTGTAACAAATGTTCCTGAACATAATTTGTGAATATTAGCCCCTCTCTGCCTTTCACACTACCATTATTCCAGTGTACACTCAGGTAGTTACATTCCCCCATAATACAATTCTACCGTATCGTAATCTCCCTGTAATCCTCTTTCTTCATCACTGGAATGCACTTCTTAACCATTACTGCTAGCCCTCTTCCTTTCTTATCCTTCCTGGAGATCTTGGACTATGGCACCACCTTCTCAAAGCCAACTAGGACAGGCAATCAATCCTGGCCCAGCTAGGATGACCTATATCCTATTAGGGTCCTTTCTTGAGACATGTCTCTGTTATCACCATAATATTCCACCGGAAGTATTTCCACTTTGCAATCTGCATCAGTAATTTCCAATTCTTATTTACTATGCTCTGTGGATTCACAAACATGCATAATAACTCAGATTTAATATTTTCCTCCTTACTGTGACTTCACCAATTGATTTTTCTCTTCTTCGTAATAGTGCTATCTGTGTCTCTGAATATAGTGTGCATTCTGGTATTCCTCTCTAATATTTTCTCTTGATTCTCACATCCCTGTTGTGTTAATTTAAAGTCTTGCCAATGGAGCAAAATATCCTGCAATGAGCAGCGTCCCATCTTTGTGGAGGTGTACTACATCCACTAGTATGGGTGTCACCTCCCCCAGAGACAGTGCCAGTGTACCGATAATATAACGCCTTCCCTCCTGCACCATCTTTCCAGCCACACATTCAACTGCCTTGTCCTTCTATCTCTGTACTCACTTGCATATGCACTGGGAGTAATTCAAAGATTACTATATTTGAGATCTTCTGTGCTTACTTTCTGCCTAGCTCCCTAAATTTTGATTGCAGGACCATGTTCCCCTTTCTACTCAGGTCATTGGTTCCTATGTGAACTATGACCTTTGGTTGTTTGGTCTCCTGCAGAAGAACGTTTTGCAGCCCTTTTGTGACATCCAGTGTTCCCATAACCTATTGTAGATCAGGAAAATAATATCACTGGATATCATACAAATTAGGAGCAGAGGTAGATCATTTGACCTTTCAATGCTGGTTGGATGCTTAAATTTTGATTCTTTTAATAAATTCTTAAAAACCAAACTTCTAATTTGGTGCTTGGATGACTGTATGATTAAAGAGGAAGACTGACTGACAGTTAATAATGATCTGCTCTAGTGACATTCTTCTTGGGCATTCTTTCATTTTCTGCACTGCATCCTTGTGCTAGTTGTTCAACAGGTTTCAAGGTTGTAGAATACTGTTTATCAACAAGAACTTTCTGACAGTCAGAATATTTTGGTGACTACTCCATGTCTGTGCATTTGGACTTTTTACATAATGAGCCAGAGATTCTTGATTTTACAGGAAGTGGTAAAATACTTCAGATATTTGGCTTTTATTTAATTAGAAAGCCCTGTTGCTGCAGGAGGTGACCCTCCATTTCCTACCTGCTAAAAGCAGAGTGCCATCACAACTGGTTTAATGAAAACACAGGGGTGCTGGCTAGCTCAGGAGTGATGGCTAGTGTGTAATGAGAAATGATGTCAACAATATGTGTTCAGCCCCAGGTCCAGCTATGATACTTCATGATGACTTGTCCCCTTACCCTGCCACAAACCCAATAACTTATTAGCCAAGACATATGTATGGTCCCTCATGGATTCTGGTTAATAACCAATTCTTGCGTAATAGGTATGTAATCCATCTATGGACCATATTGCAAGTGATATTTTCCATAAATCAATTCATCACTAGAAATTGCTAGTGAAAGAAGATGTGTTGGTTGAAGACGGGGACTAACGAAATAAGATTTATGTGGACTAGCCTGTGTTTGAGTTGTAGCATACTGTAAAGATCACAATCACAGAACCACTCACTGGTCACCCATACATTGCATGCAAAAGGACTATCCACACTGAGTGCTGGAAGTCAACTGACCAGCAGCCAGTTAGAAGGAAACAGGACAAGTGGATTCTTGCTCTGAGTGCCGCCAGCCCGTCACCACAAAAAAAACTCACTTTTATTCCTAATCTGTGTGTATGTATGCTGTTATTTTTCTTTTCACATTTAGTAATTAATAATATCACTTTTGTTAACTCAAGAAAGCCTGGTTAAATCGCCTACTTTAAAATATAAATGTATTCGTTCTGGAAGAAAGGCATCCACAAGGAAGGGGTCCTTTCTGAGTTAACCTTGTGACCGACCAAAGCAAATAAAGTAATGGGGCAAGTAAATAAGGGGAGCTGGTTCATCCATTCATATTCATATTTAGGGTCTTAATAATTTGGGGTATTTGTACAGAACCATTATAACTTGGGGAAACTCTTTCTCTTGGGGTTTGATCAGTGATAACTTCAGCTCATTCTGTTATGTCCTCAGGTGGAGTGAAAGAATTAAAGCAATTCTTTTACATGCTATTTGTCCTCACACTATTTTCACCTTCATGTCACTCTCTGCTATGTACACAGACCAGTCTTAGAGTACATTTTCAAAGCTGTGAGAATCCTTTAGTACCTTATATGTACTTATTATTCATACGGGATCCTTGACATTCTGTCTTTATAGTAATTCAGTTTTGGAGGTTATTCTCAGCTGCTCTTAACACACAGACACTTTCAACAGTTGTTGGCAGACAACAATCTAGGTGCCTGGTTAGTTTTTGTTTCAATAACTGAGATGAGCAAAGGCCAATTCTCATACAGATCAAGAAGTAACATTAGGATAGAAACAGAAACTGATGGAAATGTACAACAACCGGGGAGTAGTTGTAGAGAAAGAAAAGCAGAGTTAATACATGGAATTTTATAATAATAGCACATGACCAAGTGGCGGGTTTACAAGTGGGTCGAGAACTCTATATCCAAGCAAAGACATCAGCATCCTGCTTCTTGTTCCCCAACTTATTAGGGAAGGTTGCCTGATTAGCTGATGGATTTGATAAAGCAAGGAAGTCCAATCTAGGGAACCCTCACAAAGATTACAATGGTTCAAATGGAGTTGGATTTTTGTGTTTGTTAAGTCCACAGAAATGGAAGAGTGACCTGGGAAGTCTACAGTCTGAGTCACTCCTATCTGGGGGTCCTGCTGCAGGAGGTACAAGATTGGACACAAAGGATAAACTCTCTAATCAAATGGGGTAAATGGAATTGATTGAAGAAGTCAGCAGCAGCAAAGTGATTCCTCCAAGTTGGAAACCATACATCAATAGATTATAGGCTATATGACTGTGGAGTGGTACCATACTTTCAGATGACAAATGCCACAATCTCGTCCAATATTCTCCACCATATCACTCTTCAGAACAACACATCTTGCAGCTACTGTTAGTGTTGGCCATTGCTTAGGTTGTAGTTGCTGGGCCAAGGGTGCCTCAAGGGTCTTTCAAGCTCATGGAGGAGTAAATGGGAGACCAAGAGGTCAGATAGGAAGGCTGCAGAAATCTGGGGAGGCCATCTCAGTACATTAGAAGCACCTTGCTCATATTACCATCAAGTGCCCTGTCTATGAAGTGTCCAACTAGGAGACTCACCCAGGAGCTCAATGGGAGACCATAGCTTTCAGTGAGTTAGGACTGCAGATGCTGGAAGCCAGAGTCAATAAATGTGGACCTGGAAAAGGACATCAGGTCAGAAAACATCTGAGGAGCAGGGAAGTCAATGTTTTGAGCCAAAACTGTTCATCAGGACTGGCGAGAGGGAGGGGAGCACAGAAATAAATAGAGAGAGTACGAGTGACGCCTGAAGAAGGGTAGATGGGATGGAGATAGGTGGGTGCAGGTAGGGGGTTAGTATGGTTGGTCAGTGGGAAGGGTGTATCAGATAGATTAGTCAAGTGGGACAGTTTGGGGGTGGAGAGATTTTAACCCTGATGAGGCCAATGTTCAGGCTATTGGGTTTTAAGTTCCCAAGGCGAAATATCAGGTGTTGTTCCTCCAGTTTACATTTGGCCTCACTCTGAGAGTGGAGGAGGCCAAGGATGGGGAGGTCACCACTGGCCAGTCTCCCAATATGGCAATAGGCACCATAGCCTCTGTTTAAAAGTCTGCAGGGATATCAAGCGAACATTAATTGGTGACTGAAGTGGCTCATTTAGCCTCCTGGTGGATGCCTGAGTTGCCAACTTTCCCACCACTGACAAGCCTTGGCAGTGAGAAAGTATTGGGAAATCTCTCACTGTTTCTGTGCCATTTCACCAGCTTTCCCACATCCCGGCTCAATGCCAGAAGGCCTGTAAAATCCCAGGCATTCACTTTCAGATTTAAAGCATTTTTAGTATGTTACATTTCCACTAGACTAGATTTCCTTTCCTAATAGATTTCTTATAAGACATGGGAGCAGAATTAGGCCATTCAGCCCATCGAGTCAGCTTTGCCATTTGATTTGTTTCTCAATGCCATTCTTCTGCCTTCTCCTCATAACCCTTGATCGCCTTACTAATCAAGAAACAATCTATCTCTGTCTTAAAAGTACTCCATGACTTGGTTTCCACAGCCATTTGCGGCAATGAGCTCCACAATTCAGCCACCCTCTGGCTGAAGACATTCCTCTCCATCACAGTTCTAAAGGGTCATCTCTTGACTCTGAGGCTCTGGCCTTTGGTCCTAGCCTCTCCTATTAGTGAAAACATCTTCTCCACATCCATTTTATCCAGGTCTCTCTGCAGTCTGTACATTTTAATGAGATCCTGCCTCATCCTTCTAAACTCAATATAGACTCCGAATCATCAACATGTCCTCATATGACAAGCACATTCCATCCAGGATCACTCTTGTAAATCTCCTCTGGACCCCCTCCAATGCCAGCACATCCTTTCTTAGATATAGTGCCTAAAATTGCTCAAAATATTCCAAATGTAGTCTGACTAGAGATTTATACAGCATCAGTAGTACACCTCTGCTCTTTTACTCTAGCTCTCTTGAAATGAATGCGAACATTGCATTTGCTTTCCTTGGTAACAACTGAACCTGCATGTTAACCTTAAGAGAATCCTGAAATAAGTCTCCCAAGTCCCTTTGTCCTTCAAATTTCTGAAACCTTCTCCATACCTCTAATTTTCCTACCAAAGTACATAACCTCACAGTTCTTAGATTGTATTCCATCTGCCACTGCTTTGTCCACTCTATTAGCCTATCCAAGTCCTTGTGCAGCCTCCCTGCTTCCTCAATACAACCTAGCCCTCAGCCAATTTTGTGTTATCTGCAAACTTAGCAACATTGCCCTCAGTTCCTTTGTCAAGATTGTTAAAGTATCATGGGAATAGTTTTGGTCCTAATACTGATGCCTGTGGAACTCTACTCATCACTGGTTGCCATCCTGAAAAAGGCAGTTTATACCCACTTGTGCCAGTTAGCTAATCCTTTAAATAAGAGCCCGTGGTACTCTAACACCATGGACTCTTATTTAGCAGCCTCCTGTGTGGCATCTTAGTAAAGGCTTTCTGGAAATCCAAATGATCTGTTTCCATGTAGGTATTTCTGATTCATTTGGTTTGTCTTTATGACAGGTATTCTGATATAGTTTGATATGTGGATTTTAATTGTTAATAGTAAGGACTGTTTACCTATCTTTGAATAGATAATGATTGATGTATACATAAGCATGTCTGTTTCAGGATCATTTTAACTGGTGTCTCTCAGAATATTTGATAAATGCACTTATATATGTCTGAATGATTAGATCTCTGTAAATTTTAATGACGTGAATTGAATTGGACAAGCTGAAAACATAGGATTTCAACTCAGCTAGAGGTGTTAAATCAGGTTTTATGCAATTGTTTGATTGTCTGCTTTGTGAATGAAACATATTGTGGTGCAGCATCACCATGCCTCCTGCGCAGTAATGCCTAAGATTAGAACTCTACCCAGATAATGGGTGTTGTCAGGAGATTGCAAGAGAAATGATCAGTTTCTACAGCTCATTTGATTTTTGCCCTTGTAAAGTAGTGGCACATTAGCAATAAGAGGTCATGTAATAGCTTTAATTGCAAATCTGTCACAGAAAAGTACAAAAACAATATCCCTCATGAATCATTTTAAAAAATGTGGCCATCAGTTACCTGCTGTGGCAGGCTAATTTTAAAACCTCTTGTTTTAAAAGACAATTTGTGCATGCTAGCCAAAATTTCAAACTAAGTAAAATGTCAACTATCCCCAGCTTCTCCTTGTCTAAATGATAATGAAGGGATTCAGAATTAATCTGATTTCTGCAGTGCACCATGTGGAAAATGGTCAGTAATGGAAATGAGTCCAAAGAGTTAAGGACATTTTGCAAATAAATGCTGACAGTTGACATGTTGGTGATGTACTGTGTTAATGTTGTAGCTGCCACACACAGCTGCTGTATTTCCATATTCAGATTTAGTTGAGGAGTGCAGGCTACGGCAATGGCTCATTGCTGGTCCTACGTTTGGATAGATGATTGCTATTGTTTACCGGGAACTTTATGAAGCTGCTAAGTAAACACAGTATCTGGGAAAATAATGTAATAAGTGTTCATTTGTAAAGCAATCACGTTAAAGCCAATTCTAAACAAGCAACCTTTTGTTGAGCTTTTGTTGTTTAACCCTTTGGTTCCCATGGGATTGTGATTATGTTTCACCTTCTGTTTGCAGTATCTTTTGGATTAATAAAGGCAAGGATCTTGGCTTGCAGTTTGAAGGAAAAGCGGAGGACAGGAATTTACCTTTTGAAGTCACCAAACCATCATAGGCCAAATCATTTTAAGGTGGCTTTGCCTTTTAAGATTTACCTTGTTTAAAAATGTTATTTGTCATCAACTTTTCATTCATGAGAGGTAAGTACTGCTGGTAAAGCCAGGGTTTGGTGCCCATGAACTGGGTGGTATGGTAATGCATATCAAAGGACAGTGAAAACTCAGTCACGCTACTGGTGATCCGGAGTCAGGTGAGAACAGCAGATTTTCTTCCTTAAAAGTCGTTAGTTAACCCACTGCATCTTTATGATAATCAATAGTAGTTTCACGGTGCCAATACTGAGACAAGCTTTATATTCCAGATTTATCAATTAAATTTAAATATCGCCACTTGGTGGGATTTGAACCCATCTCTCAAGAGCCTCATCCTTTGGATAACACATCCAGTGATGTTACCACACCACCTCCACCTTCCCTATCTTGCCATATTTGGCATTATCAGTTCTTAACATTGTCACTAAAATAAGAGGAGTTTTGCATTTTCCCTGGGTGTGAGAAATGGTTTTACTTAGTGGAATAATTACACTAATTTCATTTGCTGATCTATCATGATGTCCCTACCATCACATTTGTTGGACAAAAACTTGAATCTGTAATCTTGCTCTGTGCTCAATGCCACACCACATATTGGTATTTAGTCACTGAAGCTAGTGGGGAAGCTGATAATCTTTTTATGGAAAAGCTAAACCGTCGTAAGCATTAAAATCATCATATTGTTGTCATGGTTACACTTTTGAGGAAAATCGTTGGGGAAAAAATTGTTAACTGTGGCAGTATGAGTGAGCTGACTTATTACCTGGCTGTGTAACCTTAACACAGGGCTTTTCAGTAATATTGTCCAAGGTAGTGTGTGTGTCGAACCAGTTCTCTCACTATGTTGGAGTGTGTAATTTCACTGATTCACGTTGTCCAATGGCATAGCTAATCACTGTTTAAATAAAATTGTTCAAATAAATGAAGAGGCATTCTTCTTAACTGTTCCATCTGATATTGAGACTCCTCTTAAAAGGTTACTTTTTAAAACTGGTTTATGGTTAGTACTTTTGGAATTTAGTGGAACAAACGAACTCCTTGTCATGTTCATTTTTCAACCAACCTTTTATATCTTCAATTTTCTTTCCTTCTGTCCTGATGAGTTAAGTAAATTGAAATAAGGCTCCACTGTTCTTATTTACATGATGCCATGTCTTTAAGTTTCTTTTCCTTAGGGTTAGCAGGTAAACCATTGCTTTTTCTCTCCCTCAATAAAAAATTATAATTGACTTCGTGCTGCCACAATAGTTCACTATATGCCTCGCTGGTAGATATTGTTTATATGGACTTTAGAGAGGCTTTGATAAGGTTCCTAGCAGTGAGGTTACATGGCATCCATAGTGAGCTGATAAGTGAGATACAGAACTGGCTTGCTCATAGAAGACAAGGGGTAATGGTGAAGGAATGTCTTTCTGACTGGAGATCTGTGACCAGTGGTGTTCTGCAGGGCTAGACTCCTGTTGTTTGTAATATATGTAAATGGTTTGAAGGAGAATGTAGGTGGCTTGATGAGTAAATTTGCAGACAGCACAAAAATTGAGTAGCTCCAGGTATTGGGGAGAATGGCCAGAGGATACAGCAGGATGTGGGTTGGCTGGAGGCTTGGGTGGAGAAATGGCAGATTGTCAAAATGTAAGGTGATGCATTTTGGAAGATCTAGAGTCATAAAGTCATACAGCATGGAAACAGGCCCTTAGGTCCACGTAGTTCATGCCAGCTATCTTCCCAAACTAAACTAGTCCCACTTGACTGCGTTTGGTGCATATCCCTCCAAACCTTTCCTAGCCATGTACTTATCCAAATGTCTTTTAAATGCTGTAACTGCACCTGCATCCATCACTTCCTCTGGCAGTTCATTCCACTCAGGAACTGTATGAAAAAGTTTGCCTCTTTTGTAAATCTGTTTAAAAAGGTTGCCCCGATGTCCATTTTAAAACTTTCTCCTCGCACCTTAAAAATATGCCCACTAATTTTGAGTTCCACCATGCTAGTGAAAACATCTTTGCTGGACACCTTATCTATGCCCCTCATGATTTTATAAACTTCTATAAGGTCACCCCTCAACCTCCTACACTCCCGTGAAAAATTTTCCAGCCTATCCAGCCTATTTTTTACAACTCAAAACCTCCATTCCCAGCAACATTCTGGTAAATCTTTTTTGAGCCCTTTCTAATTTAATAATATCCTTCCTGGAGTAGGGCGACCAGAACTGCACACATTATTCCAAAACAGGCCTCACCAACATACTCTACAACTAATGCAGGCGGTAAATATATAGTAAATGTCAGAACCCTTAGTAGCATTGATGTACAGAAGGAATCCAGGTTAACATGCCCACAGTTTCCTGAAAATAGCAACACAAGTGGATAAGGTGGTCACGAAGGCACATGTAATTCTTGCCTTCATTGGTTGGGGAATAGAATATAAAAATTGGCAAGTCATGTTGCAGCTGTAAAGGCATTTAGTTTGGCCACATTTGGAATATTGCATACAGTTCTGGTCGCCACAATACATGAAGGATGTGGAGAGTTGTAGATGGTATAGAAATGGTTTACCAGGATGTTGCTGGGTTTGAGGGTATTAGCTAGGAGGAGAGATTGGATAAACTTTGTTTTTGTTCACTTGAACATGGAAAGATGAGGGGCAACCTGCTAGTTTGTGAAATTGAGAGGCATGATTAGAATGGATAGACAAGGATGACAACCAAGATGACACCTTGAAGGGTCTAGGCCCGAAACGTCAGCTTTTGTGCTCCTGAGATGCTGCTTGGCCTGCTGTGTTCATCCAGCCTCACATTTTATTATCTTGACACCTAAGTAATGTAGGTTTAAGGTAAAAGGGTGTAAATTTAAACGAGATGTGAGGGGCAGGTTTTTTTTTTACACAGAAGGTGGTACGTACCGGGAATGTGCTGCCAGAGGAGGTGATGTAATACCAACATTTAAGAGATAGCTGGACAGATATGTGTATGGGGAAGGAACACAGGGATACAGATTGTGTAGAGGCAAAAGGTTTTTAGTTTAGAAGTACATCATGTGTCAGCACAGTCTTCGTGGGCCAAATGGCCTTTTCCTGTGCTGTATTCTTCTTTGCTCTTTGTTAATCAGGATTTTAATTACTAAGGCGTTTAGCCTTGTGCGAAAGAGAATTTAAATCTATTTTGGCCAACCGAGGAAGTTGGAAAGAGAGGAGATCTCCATTAAAATTGAAGCAACAGATGTTAGAATTACAATTCCAACAGAAAAATAAATGGAAAGAGATTTCTAGGAATGGAAAAAATAGAGACTGAGAACAGGAAGTCAAGAGAGCCAGGAATGGAAAGAAAAGAGAAAATTCTACGAAAGGAAAAGAGAAAGGGCATTTAAATGAAAGCAGTTCAAGCTGAGGGGTGAGCAGAAATCCCAATGTGCCCATTGAAATTATATCTGGATAGGAAACCACCCCAATTCAGACTTAAGAGTTGAGTTACTTAAGTTCACCCATTTAATCACTAAGTTTGATGAAGAAGTGAACACGATCTTTATCTCTTCTGAATGTTTAGCACAACAAGTCAAGTGACCAGCCCAGCAGTGGACATTGCTGTTGCAGAGTAGGCTGACAGGGAAAACACACAGAGATTATTTCCTTTGGCCCGAGGAGAGTACAACCAACTATGAGGCAGCGAAAGGCCAGTTAGCACCAGAGGCGAATTAATAACAATAGTGTAGCTCAGGAAATGGCCTAAGCAATTATAAATGGAATTTGAATGGCTTAAAGCTGTTTGTTTTTGACCTGTGGACACAACATTTAAAATTATGGTCACCTACGAAAACCTTCATGAGATAATTCTCCTTGAGGACTTCAAAGACTTCCTGCTCTTTCCAATCTTCACTCATGTGAACGGGCTGATGTGGAGATGTGGAGAGGCTGAATAAGCTGAGGCTATTTTCTCTCCGAGGCAGAAGGGTATCCTAATAGAAGTTTGCAAAATCATGAGGGGCATGGATAGGGTGAATAGTCAATGTCTTTTACTCAGGGTAGGGATGTCCAAAGCTAGAGGGCATAGGTTTAAGGTGAAAGGGGAAAGATTTAAAAGGGACCTAAGGACAACTTTTTCACGAGAGGATAGTGCGTGTGTGCAATTTCACTTCCAGTTGTCTGATTTTAATACTTGCGTCCTTCATTGCCTGAAATGGTTTTAAAAGTAAACCAGAGAACTCTGACTTAAAATGGGCTGAAGCATCACCTGACTATGTAAGTAGTCAAGTGTAAAATGTTTCAACACGTATTAAATGAGACAACAGAGCTGAAATCAACTTTTAATCCAAAGGCAATAAAACCAGACAGCAAGTCCCTAGGGCTGGCATGGAAACGCTCTCATCTCCACTTTCAATTTACAAGGGTGCTCACATGTTAGGGATGGATCCTTACCTACAATTAACAAGCGTAAAAACATAACCTCAACAAACAGAATACCCAAGCAAACTTGAATCTGAAGAGACTTCCTTTGGCAGAAAAAGAGATGAAACTTAGGTGCAGCAATGTACATTGGCTGTGAATTCTCTCCCTTTCTCTCTTTAGAAGAAAAAGTGTCAAGTGACAATATGGATTTGGAATACTGAACTGCAATATTCACTGCTGCCAATGGTCTAAGATACCAACAAAACAACATGGTCTCAGGTTGAAACCTAATACCACAAAGACATCCAAAAGTGTCTAAAATGTGTACTCTTTTATGTTTCTTTTAATACCGAACAATATCCTGCTTTAAATGTGTGTGTGTGTGTGTGTGTGTGTGTGTGTGTGTGTGTGTGTGTGTGTGTGTGTGTGTGTGTGTGTGAGAGACTGTCTGAAAACAGTATACTTAACATCAGACATTTATTAAATTTTCCTCAGGATTAGCAGGTAACAAAATTACTCTTTCTTTCACTCAAGAAAACCTTGTAATTGGTTCCTTACTCCGACAGTAGAAATGAGCTTGCTACGTTTTAATTGGAAAGAAGGGCTTGTGCTAAAAGACCAGAAAAATCTTTGTGGAGGCCAGATGGGATGGTTGAAAAGAGGAAGAGCACACTCATCCCTCTTCACTTGGTTGTAACAAGGACAACACAGCTCAGCCCAGAGATAGTAAGAACTGCTGATGCTGGAGTCTGAGATAACATAGTGTGGAGCTGGAGGAGCACAACTGGCCAGGCAGCATCAGAGGAGCAGGAAAGCTGCCATTTTGGGTCAGGACCCTTTTGAAGAAGTGTTGTGACCCAAAACGTCAGCTTTCCTGCTCCTCTGATGCTGCCTGGCCTGCTGTGTTCCTCCAGCTCCGCACTATGACAGCTCAGCCCAGTGCTGTTCTCACTCAACATACTTATGAATTCACTTCCCAGCCGAGTCATCATTATGCCAAGAAAGAAAATCCAGTCTGAGCGTTTCCTTCGCTAGCCCAAGGAAACGAATGCTCTACATTTTCAGGTCATCTTTTTGTATGAATTTGGGAGTACAACCCCTTTAATCCTATTTCTCCATGAAGTGCATTGCTCCCTTGATACATTTCTAATAAGCCCAAATTCGTCTGATGACAAAAATATGTGAAGTTCCTTCATGAAACCTACTAATTTTTCTTGCTCCATTATCTTTGAGGGTAATTTGTTCCATTTATTTTCTACTCTTTTAGACAAAAACTCCAATTTTATTTTGTATATGTCTGCTCGATGTGGAGAAGAAAGGTTGATGTCTACTGCAACCCAAAGCTGATAAGGCAGAAGTCTAAACATTCACAAAGTATATTTCTAGCCTTTGAACCTCTTTTGCAAGGGTCTGTGTTTTAATATAGCTCCAAATTTTCCATTTACTTCCATAATCAATTTCATTGTTTGACACTTAGGGACAACCACAACATCCTCTATGCCTAATTTATGAAATGAAAACCATCAAAAACACCATTCCAAATTAACATTCTTTAACAGAACATCTGATAATCCAAACAAAATTCAACTCATCCCCTTTTTTGCATTCCAGTATGTACTGTCTTCTGGATGTTATTGCTTGTCACCGTGCTCAAGGTGATGTAACACCGATGACTTCCAATGTTGGTGGAAGGCTGCTGGCTTTCGGTGGAGTAGACAGGATATGGCCTTGCACAAGGATCCTGAGTGGCAATAAGGCCCTGGGGACCTGGTTTTGAGTTGCATTAATGTCACCGATGTGGACAGGATGGTTGACAGGCAATAGCAAGGCACTGGCAGAGTCATGGTGCTGGGAGTGTGGATGCTGCACTTTTGGTAAAGGACAATAGGTCTGAGCTCTGCAGAGCTACTGCCATTTTCACAGGTCATCATCTCTGAAATCTGAGTATTCTGCCAGAGAACAGATTACCGAACTGGTGTGAGAACTCAAAAGTACCTTTGAACATTGAATTTCCATGGGGAGAATTTGAGATTTCTTGATCTCAGTTTAAGGTTTCATTGTATTACTCAGCTTTCTGGTCGTGCTGCATTGGAAGTTGACACATTGGCCATTAGACATTACAGTCAACATTACAAGTGTTCCCCTGCAGCAAGACTTCACTTCCATGCTGGACAGGATGATGTCCAAGCTCTCTCTCGTAAGTTGGAACTGAACTCGCTGTGGTCTTTAATAGTGACAGTGAGCTATTTGCCAGTGCACCTTGTGTTTCTGTGTTCTTGCCTATAAGCTGTTTACTGTGTTGTGACCCAAATCACAATATTAATGTCCTCATCTGAGACTTCTGTAGTGGAACACATATATGACCTCATCCTCCAGGGAGCTTGCCTGCGTGTAACACTTTCCTTCTGGTTTTGGCAGTGGTCACTTCTGCCCAGTAACTCATACCATCTCTCCTCTACATTAAGTACTGTGCCAGAATCTGAGCTTGATGCTTATGTGTCAAATCATATGATAGTGGTTTTACCTCATCAGTCTCTCATTCACCTGGGCCTTCAGTGCCTTAAAGCACAGGGAGACAAGGTGAGGGAAGCGAGGGACAGCAAGAGGTGCATATCTGCCGATGAGGGGGAAGTAGGATTACCATCCTTATGATTTCGACCAGATAGCTGATCAATAATGCACTTCACCAATGGCCAGCAGTGTCTTCTCCATGGGGGCGAGGACATGGCTCTTATTAGTCCCTCTGTCCTGCAAGAGATGGACAGACACAGAGAGAGACATGTGTCAGTAACTGTGGTGCGGTGTATTGCAGAGGTTCCCGTTATGGTTAAACTGGCAGTATGTACAATGTGCCAAGAATTGTAGCAATGCTAAGTGTGTGAGGATGATGTGGCAGTGCAAGTACTGGTTGATCAAGAATATTGGTGGCAAGTGAAAGGGGTGTGCTGAATTGAGCAGTATGTGAGACTCACAGTTCATTTGTAAGGATGTGGTATTTGAAGCTGCATTCATCAACCTTGATTACACATATGAGGTCAGTAAGCTTAGTTTGGTACTGTTTTCAGATCATTGGGAATAGATTTGTTGCATTAACCACAATGGTAAAGCGATCCCATTGCTTTCTCAGTATCTGCCTGGAGAGATCTCCTCCCGTATTTTTGCGCCAGAGTCTCCAGAATATCATTTGGGAACCTTGCACTCTCTCAGGACCATTCTGACATTTTGTAGATTTTACTTGGGCTTCAAATATGTTATATTCAATTTCCACTCCACCACAGTCAGCATGCACTTCACCTGATGAAGGGGCTACCTTCCGAAAGCTGCTGATTTCAAATAACCCTGTTGGATTATAGCCGGGGGGTGAAGGGGGAAGGGGTGTTGGTGAGGAGTGGGGAATGTATGACTTCTGAGTATGTGTTTAGTTAAGAGAGACAGGCTAACTTTAAGAATGCAGGGTAGTTTAAAGTGACAGTAAACCAATACCACCCAGCAGTGCATTAATAACAGGAGACCAAGAAGCATCAGAGGAGCAGGAAAGCTTGACGTTTCTGATCGGGACCCTTCTTCAGAAAAAAAAGGGTCCCGACCTGAAACATTAAGCTTTCCTGCTCCTCTGACGCTGCTTGGCCTGCTGTGTTCATCCAGCTTCACACCGTGTTATCTCAGATCCTCCAGCATCGGTAGTTCCTACTATCTCAGTAATAGCAGGACTTCACTTCAGTCATTATAATTATCAGGTAGCACAAAGACTGTGGCTGTCTGTATCATTTTGAATATGTGCATGTTAATTTTGTGGGCCATCTATTTTAGATCCACTTCCTCAGCCCCACCCACCCCCTTCATTTTGCTAGATATCCTACTTTGTCATTCTCTGTGACTTCGATTGCATCTCTTCAAAGAATGTCCTGGTTTGACACTTCAGGGGAATACTAAGATGAAAGTTCAGGGTTTGTAATTTCTGCCTTTCGAATTATATAGTCAACTCCAGAAAATAGAGTCACTTGAAGCTGCTAGAATTTCTTACAAAGATAAATTTAACAGGGATAAACACATGATGACGTATGGTACATAGAAGTTGTGATTGCAGGCATCTATCACAAAGGTACAGCAGATGAATAAATTTTTCATTTGGTAAAGTATTTACAGGAGTAGATGCTTCTGCGAAATATAACATGTAGCAGAATGGACATTTTTGTGAGGCATTTGAAGTGCTATAAGATTATGTGAAAGCAAAGTAACTCCGGGAAGCGCCCATGCTTCTAATAAGGGGCCAGAAAATTACTTCAGTCAAATATGGGGGTAACAGTTGAATTCAAGAGGTTGGCTGAGAGTGACTACTCTTGATAGCAACACAATATTTGGTTATTTTTTAATGTAGGAAGTTATGAGACTGAAAATATTTTCTAATAGTTCTGTTCAGAGATGTTATTACACACCTCTGCAGTAGGCAGGGCTTGAACCCAGGCCTCTTGGCTCAGAGGTATGGTCACACACTGCAACCACAAGAGCTCCAATGAGTACTTGTATGGCTGATCCTGATCATTTCTGTGTGTAATAAGATCTCTCAACAGGCTGATTAGAAAATCATTGTAAATGCTCTGAATATATAAGCAGGACAGAGCTGGGAATTCTGTAGTGACTAACTCACTTCATGATGCTCTAAAGTCTGTACCACTATCTGCAAAACACAAATTAGAGATATGATGATGTAATATCTATTTAGATGGATGAGTGCAGATCCAACAACACTCTAGGGGCTCAATGCTATCCATCAGCTTGCACAAGATGGCTGCGGTGTGAACCATCCCCAAGCAAATTTGATGAAGGTCCATTAACAGTACTAATGAATTTGTCTGCCAAATTTAGTATAGTGTGATCCTGGAAATGAATAGACTGAGGACTAACCACTTGAATTTACCTTTAACATAGTAAAAATGTCTAAAGTTCTTCACAGGAGCATGATCAGGCAGTTATTTTTCAGCTACATGAAGATATGTTCAGAGCAAAGGCTTGTACAAAGAAGTGTTTTGAATTATAATGTATTATAATGATAGGCTGTCCAGGTTCCACCAAAACTGAGGCTTCAGCTGAACATTCTGCTCATGTCTGGGAGTTGTTGATGATTTTCACCTTTCTGTCTAATAGACATTAAGTAAATCCATTTTGTCGAATACAACATCAAATGTTGTATCATCCTGTTGATCAATACTGGAAATTGGGCTTATTGTAATTTGAGTCTCAGCAAATTGCCACTTTACAGGCTTGTAATGCTAATTGAATTGTGCATTCATGGTAGTTTGCTATTGTATGCCTGTGAATTATTTATACGCAGGTGCAGTCTACTTTGCAGCTCAATATATCCATTTGAACGGATGCTACATGCAGCAAGAAAACTGCAACAAGAGACATTACTGTTTGCTGAAAAATTCATGTAGGTACAAGCAAAGTGTTTCGCATTGTTCACTGTTATTAATTTAGATACGCTTGGAGACCTTCACCAGATCAGTTGCTCCCTTAAGTGGCCTGCTTTTTGAAGCAGAATTTGAATCAACCTGCCCTATATCTATGAGTGTGGCAATGACACCTATTCCAGACCACAAGGGGAATATATTGTGTATCAACCTTTTTGTTTGCACTGGTATTTCTATATATTTCTTTAATCTCCCAAAAGATAGACTAATTTAACACACGTGTAGTTTCATTGAAACTAAGTTTCTTAATTCCACCATAGGTTAAAAAAACACACAGAAGTTGGATGGGAATCGCTTAATTAGGTCACAAAAATCTGAAAATGCATCAGCTCTTGCCTTTTCAACCAGGGAAGAGTTCCCTACCTTCACATTCTTTCACTATTCATCCACCATACCTGACCCCAAGCCCACTAACACACCTTGATATATTCACTCTTTATTTTAGGAACCTTTCTTGTAGTTTTAACAGAGCTCATAAAATACTTACAACACCAAAATGCAAAGTGTCTGTTTCAATAATGAAGCTTGATTAATGAATTATTCATTTGTTTTGCATCTTGGAGAAATAACTTCCCATCAGCATCAGCTGTTATAACTGTACTTAATAGGAAAAACATAATTAACAAAGCTCACACCAGATCCATGACAAAAATGTCAAAGAAGCCACAGACATTCTACAATACATATTCTAGGTTCCCTTCTCTCCAACAACTACCTAACCCTTATGAATGATTAAATAGTAGTAAAGCCTATCAACATTTTAAATGGTGCACAGTGCACACTTGAAGTTTGAGTCCACTATCAATGGATTAAGTTTGCACAATAAATGTATGACCAGTAAAATTTCCCAAAATGACAATGCCAGTAGTTAGAACAAAATTGGCTTGGATAAGATATTGATTTTATGGAGAGATGGCCTGTTGTGAAGTGACTTTGAGACTAAGTACAGAATAGAAGAATAGAATCCCAACAGTATGGAAACAAGCCATTTGGCCCATCAAGTCCAGAGCAACTGTCCAATCAGCACCCTACCTAGACTCACCACACCACCCCCCTCAACCCTGTCCTTGTAACACAGCATTTCCCAAGACTAATCCACCTAACCTACATATCCCTGGACACTTCAGGGCAATTTAGCATGGCCAATCCACCTAACCTGCACATCTTTCAACTGCGGGAGGAAACCAGAGCACCTGGAGGAAACACACGCAGACAATGGGGAGAATGTATAAACTCCACATAGACAGTTGCCCAAGGCTGGAATTGAACCTAAGACACTAAAGGAAATAGTGTGGTGACATGCATGACTTCAAGCAGCAACAGCAGTGTCCATTTGAAGAATAGCTTCGAGCTTGAAAACAACATGGAGGAAAAATATTAAACTGTGACAAGAACATCATGAGGTGATTGGTTGGTGCATATTAATATTGTATTTTCTTTACTCCAAAATCTAAATCAATAGAAGGGAGCGGCTTGTGAATCTTCTAACTTTTAACTGACGTTTTTCAATATTCGCGTGGTGCGTTAATATATAAGTTTTTAACAGTGGTATGGTTTATTATTTAATAGATAGAGAAATGGGAGAGTTGTTCTGGCCTCTACACCACACATCCTGTGCTATGTGGGAACTCCAGGTTACTTCCTGTCTCCTGGATAATCATATGAGCAGCAAATGTTGGCAGCTATACCATCTCACATTCCAGGTTTGGAACTTCAGCAGTGGACATCATTGCCAAGGTTGAATATTTTATGATGAGCAAGGTTATAGACATGGTCACACTGCAGCATAAGAGTATGTAGGAAGAAGGAAATGAGTGATTATAGATTGTCAAGAAGAAACTTAAAGATAGGTCAGTAATCCCTCGTGGCCTTCCCATTCTCCAACTAGTATTCAGATGAGAGTGCTGATTCAACTGGGGAATGTGGCCAGAGTCAAATCCATGATACCAAGATTCCTTAGCTCCACAGGAGGGCATAAAGAAGCCTAGAAGTGCTAGTGTTGGACTGACAAAGTTAAAGTCAGAAGTCACACGACACCAGGTAATAGTCCAACAGGTTTACTTGAAATCGCAAGCTTTCAAAGTGCTGCTCCTTCATCGGGTGATATTTCACCTGACAAAGGAGCAGCGACCGAAAACTTGTGATTTCAAATCAACATGTTGGACCGTAACTGGAGTCATGTGACTTCTGACGTTGGAAGAACAATAGCGATAGGAGATTCAAGAGTGGGGGAACAGGCAAGCATTCCAGTAGCTGCAGATGTGAATCCATCGTGTTTTGTGGCCTCCTTGGTGCCAGGGTCAAGGATATCACTGAACAGCTGCAGACTACTCTGAAGAGTGATGGAAAATAGCCAGGTGTGGTGGTACCAGCAGCTTGGAAAAAAGAAGGACGCAGTCCTATAGTCAGAATTTAGGGAGTATGTAGGAAATTATTAAGCACTTTGGCTCCATGTTTCTTAATGCATTTGGCTAACGAAACTTTAACAATCTAAGATTTTAAACTATTAATTGAGATGGCGTCTGGTCTTTTGCATGGGATAGCATCCAGAATCAAAATAAACATGTCCCAAGCAATTTGGGTGTAGTTTTGGAAGAAACCTGAATGCAGGAGGGCCGTTATAACTCAGTAATGAGTCCCAATGGGCCCTGTTTTCACTACAGCAACGGTCTTAAATCAACAAAGTTGGAGTTTTGAATTTTGAGAACATATGTAAATGCACTTGAAAGGTGGATAGGTTTTGGAGAATTTTCAAGTTGTAAAGTTATTAAATCTCTAGCATTTTTACAAAATAAAACAAAACAGCTTGGATGTATCCATTGAGAAAAAAATAATTGCTGTTTCTCCTGTTACAATTGTGGTTTGTTGGCAATATCCTAAAGGATCTTTATGAATGCAAGGTTGCTTTCCATAGTCTTTAATTATCTCAGAAGGTGGCACTCGAAACTCACAGTTTAATTGACAGCTTATTAAATGGCATGCTTTCTTTGATATGGGGTTTTGAATAGGACTTTGCTTTTATAAGGTACTGAACACTTGAGGAGATGTAATAGTTTTGTATAGACTTTCATGAGTAGGAGATATTTCATGACAGAGCTGACATACAGCAATGGATTGGAGGGATGAGTGGGCTGCATGAGTTGGCCTGGAGGGTGTGACAGGGCTTTGGAGGGAGTGAAGGGTGTGTTTTGGAATGGATAGGATGTTGGGAATGAGGGTGTGCAAAGGCCCATGGTCTTAAAAAGTAAGTGGCCAACTGGGATAAAGTCCCAGGCGAGATGATTGGTCAGAATACAAAGAATGCCAATGAATAACTAAAAAGTTAATCCAGAAGAAGAAATCAGAGTATTCCTGGAAGCTAGCTAGAAATGTAAGCATGGATAATAAGAGTTTCTGTATTTAAAACAAAAAAAAAAGTGAATGTGCTTTACAGAGAGTGAGATTGGGGTGTTAATACTAGATAATAAGGAAATGGTAGATGAAATTAACAAATTTTGTGCTGTTTTCAATATAGAAGATATGAAAGGCATTCAGTAATATCCGTTGTAAATCAGGAGATTTAAGGAAAAGAGTGACATAGCAAAATTATAGTCTCTAGGGAAGCAGACTAATGGAACTGCAGTCTGTCAAACCTCCAGGTCCAGATAGGCTTCATCCTAAGGTCATAAATGAGCTGGCTAATGAGATAATAGATTCCCTTGATTCCCAAAAGGTTCCATCAGACAGGAAATATAGCCCCTCTGTTCAGGAAAGGAGGGAGGCAGAACAAAAGAAACGAAGGGCAGTTAGCTTGACATATGTTGATGTATGACATAGGGAAAGTGTTACATTCAATCATTAAAGAAATTATAACTGGACATTTAGAAAAACAAAACCAAGGTAATCAAGAGGAGTCAGCATGGTTTTGTGAAAGAAGGACCATATTTTACAAATTTATTGGCTGTTTGAATGAATAACATGTGTTGTAGATGAATGGGAGCCTGTGAATGTTCTGTGTTCAGATTTCCAGAAGGCATTTGTTAAGCTTACAGCAGAAATTAAAATGGTTTGGGGAAATAGATTAGTGTGAGTTGAAGATTGGCTAGCAGAAAACAGTGTATGCATAAATGGGTCTTTGTCTGATTGGCAGGATAATGATTCGAGGAGCCTCTCAAAGTTTGGTACTTGGGCTTCAACATTTTACAATTTACATCAGTGACTTAGAGGAGGAGAATGAAGATATAGTACCTAAATTTGCAGTTGACATAAAAATAAACAGGAAAGTACGTTGTGAAAGAGACATAAGGTTGAGTGAGTGACTAAAAAATCTGGCAGATGGTGTATAATGTGTGAAAAATTTGAAATGGTTCACTTTGATAGGAAGAATAAAAATGACATTAAATAGAGCAGACTGCAGAAGCCTGAGGTGCAGAGAAATTGAGCTATATTAACGCAGGATCACAAATGTATATATTGTACATAATCAGTAAATTTAATAGGATTTTTTTTAAACAAGAGAAATTGAACACAAAAGTAAGTGTCTTATGCTTCAATTGCATAGGGCATTGTTGAGACCACTTTTGGAATATTGTTTGTTGTTTAGTTTCCTTATTTGATAAAAATATAAATGGGTTGAGGTGGTTCAGAGGACGTTTAGTATATTGATATCTGGAATAAGGTAGTTGTCTAATGCGAAGAGGTAGCAAGGGCTGGGCTTGTTTCTACTGCAGTTTAGAGTGAGCCATGACTTCATTTAAGTGTATAATGTCTTGAGTGGTTTGGGGTGAATGCAAAACTGAAGTACATTGTTTTAAAATTAGGTGTTGCCCTTTTAGGACAGCATAAAGGAGAAATTTCCTTTCTTAGAGGTTGTGCAACATTGAAACTCTCAGCCTCAAGGTGGTGGAGATGAGGTATTTGGGTATTTTTAAGGCATAGGTAGATTCTTGCTATGTGAAACATGTTAAAGTTTATCACAGGTAAATAAGAATGTACAATTCTGAACCCAAATGGATCAGCCATAATCATTGAATAATGAAGCAAGACTGAGGGGTTTAATAGCCAATTCTGCTTTTATTTCAAATGTTTGAATATTCTTACGCTTTGCGAATGGCACACATTCAGATATGCTAGATATATGTTTGGTCTTTTACAAATTGGTTGGATGTCAATGTGTTTTTTTTCAATTAGATGTAGTTTCTTGTCCAGTGATTTAAATGTATTTTTATAGTAAAAGTTAAATTAAAATTGAAAACCTCCCTTGATTGCAAGTTCTTAAACATATTGTCCCTGATGTCCATGAGTGATTATTAAATGAGTTGAGGTATGAATATCATTTTCATGAAAAATTTGTATTTTGAAAATCTAGCACATTTCTTGTGTCTCAATTCTTTATCGGATTTCAACTCATTATTAAATTCTGGATGATTTTCTTGAATTGCATAGATCTTGGATAGGTAGCATACTTCTAGGATACTATCACAACATGTGACATTCCAGTATAAAAATCCTTGCCTTACTTTCAGTATTCACAATGCAATGAAATCAGTGCAATGGGCAGGTAGTCAGGCAGTTATGTGTAGCCATTGTGTTACAATCATGTAAAGTAGCTGTTGCATCAGTAAGCACAGGACCCAGGCCATGTGCAAGTCTGAGATATTATAATGTAAATAGTTAGTCTTGTTAATAAACAACAAGACATCTGTCTCAACAATAAGTCAGTCTTCACAGTGTATGTTAAATGGGCTAACATACAGGGACGTACTCAGACCATAACATAACGGCAGTGGCATTTGACCCAAGAAACCACATCAGAGTATTCTAATAGTTGTGGTAGAAAATTTGGGTTAAACTTGATGATGCCAGAATGGGCTTCAAAATGTTTGCATTTCCAGTTTCAATTTCCAGATAGTTCTCAATAGGAATCTTTCAGCCTGATCTGAGCTGAACAGTGAATTATTACAAAAATAGATGTAATGGAGCTATGCTGTGCAAACAACGTATTCATGACTATCTCTGTATTCCTTCCAAGTTCCTGAGGCGACCCATTCTTTTAATATGGGATTTTGTAATTTCACAAAATTCTAAGAGGAGATGATCTCAATGTTTCTTCTTAAAAAAGTAATTTTGATCTTTAATCTTTGCACTTCTCCTTTATCCTTTCTTTCATCTTGGATCATTTATTTGAGAACTTGATTAATTTCAACCATGCACACAATATCCTTGCTATAATCCTGCAATAAATCATTCTAGATCAAGGTACTCACAGATGGATAAAATTATGGAAGATAATGTGACAGGAACTGAGAATCATATGAACAGTAATAGCTAAAGTGATCCTGAATTGAGAGGAAATCATAAACGCAATTTCTTTTTGCGACTTGCCACGATTAAAGTGAAAATAACTTGTCCTTTATAACACGTAAAAAAGTAAACAAAGGCGTAACTCTTGCTGCCAGAGTTGCATATGTGAGACACTAAAAGAAGACATTCTGTCAGGTACATCACCAGGATAAATTGATAGGGTCTTCTTTCCTTTTAACTTCTAGCAAGTAAACCACAATTTAGCAAACTGCAGTTGTGATGTTGGTCTATAAAATTGCAGATAGACTTGAAGTTACCACAGTCAATGTGATTGAAGATTGAGGGAACTGTTGAGTGAAAGTAAGAAACCTTTATATTGGGAGTGTAAACAGATTATTCAGGCTATGATAAGCAAAGAATCATATGACCCTTTGGAAAAAGTCCAAGCGAAACAATATGGAAATACAAGCACCACTGATAGAGACCATAGTGGGTGTGTCATTCCCACCAGTGAAACTGCAAGTGATAACATTGCTGCTTTTATGTCAGCTAGCAGTTCAGTTTCCACTCAATTTTCAATAAAATAAGTCCACTCAATCTTGCGTCAGGTGAATCTTTATCGTGGTGAAGCCTGCTATCAACTGTTAATGCAGCAGATATGGGCAGGCAATAAGAGAACCTCATTGCCAAACAAAAAACATCTGCACCATGGCCACAGCACACTTCACAAATTGCACTGCCTCAGTAATTCCACTATTCTCTCACTTTATCAACTTATGCCTATTCCCTCACCCCCAAACTGTTCCTCATCATTCTTGATCCTTCTTTTATTTACTGTTATTCATCAATCTCCCCTGGCACACCCATGAAGCCTCTTCATTCCTCCACACCCATGACCCCACTCCACATACATACCACTCCGACCCCTCTCATCAACTGTTAAACCACTCCGAGATAACAAGGTGTGAAGCTGGATGAACACAAACAGGCTGATGTTTTGGGCTAAGACCCTTCATCAGAAATGGAGGAGGGGAGGAGAGTTCTGAAATAAATAGGGAGAGAGTGGGAGGCAGATTGAAGGTGGATAGAGGAGAAGACAGGTGGGGAGGAGACAGGCAAGTTAAAGAGGCAAGGATGGAGCCAGTAAAGGTGAGTGTAGGTCGGGAGATAGAGAGGAGATAGGTCAGTCCAGGGAGGACGGACAGGTCAAGGAGGCAGGATCAGGTTGGTAGGTAGGAAATAGGGGTGTGGCTTGAGGTGAGAGGAGGGGATGGGTGAGAGGAAGAACAGGTTAGGGAGGCAGGGGCGAGCTGCGCTGGTTTTGGGATGTGGTGGGGGGAGGGGAGATTTTGAAGCTTGTGAAATCCACATTGATACCATCAAGCGGAATATGAGTTGCTGTTCCTGCAACCTTCGGGTGGCATCACTGTGGCACTGCAGGAGGCCCAGGATGGACATGTTGTCTGAGGAGTGGGGGGGAGTTAAAATGGTTCGCAACTGGGAGGTGCAGCTGTTTATTGCAAACTGAGCAAAGCAGTCCCCGAGCCTCCATTTAGTTTCCCCAATGCAGAGGAGGCCACAACAGGTACAGCAGATGCAGAGTATCACATTAGCAGATGCCACCCGAAGGTTGCAGGAACAGCAACTGGATTTTTATGTCAGGGATGTTGTTCAGTTGGGGGTATTAATCCTGCTGTTGTAATCTTGCTTGCACCATCAGGCTACCAGGAAGGTCGATTATACCAGCACAGCACCCCAGTGTATGCTGCAGGGTTGTCTGCTGACCCTATCACCAGAATGAGGGGAGAAAGTTTGGGTGAACTCGGGAGAGGACCCACTGAAGGGTGCACCTTGACTGTCATTTTTTATTTTCACGATTCCCAGTGATCCCTTCCATTTGCCAGTAAGAGCCCTGAGCTTCATTGCCAATATGCAGAAATGAGCCTCTTGGGCTCCCTGATTTGTGTGTTTGTTTCAGATTTCCAGCATTGGCAGTATTTTGCTTTTAGGTCAGAAAAGGGACGTTCCAGAGAAGTGGGGAGATATGTGTTTTCGATTTAAATGTTGAAGCTGAACCTGCAACTTATGAGCAATTTTACATAGAGAGTTGTGGCAGATGTAGAACAGAATAGTACCAGGGATAGATTTTTGAAGAACTCCAGAAGTAACTCTGGGGACGGGAGGAAAATCAATTGTAACGATACAGTTATGCATTTGCCAAATCTCAAGAAAAACCAAAGAACTGTAGTTGCTGGAAATCGGAAACAAATTTCTGTAAAAACTCAGCAGGTCCTACAGCATCTGTGGAGAGAAAACAAGCACAAAATCTCAAAGAAGTGTCACTGCATAAGATGGGATGACTGTAAATGGAAGTAAACGGTTCTAATTTACATGATCAAACATGTTTTCTGAAATGAATACAGTTAAGTTGATTGAATATGTAAATGATAATTCAGTACTATTTAGTGCAACCACAACCAGAAATTTTATTGCCTCCTGCTATTGATGTGAAGAATGACAATTTGCAGTGAAGCACTTTGCCTGTGAGAGATGACAATCCAGTTGACATGGTTTACACAAAAATCACCATCATGGGTAAAATACAAATTAGATTCTGATGGATCAATTTCAGTTGCTAGTTTGAAACATAAATGCAAAACTTCAGACAGTTCCCGAATTGTTACCAATGCAACATGAAAAAGAACAGAGAGAAGATTAGGGTAATACTCAAAATGTTGACTGCTCCTCTCCTCCAGATGCCGCCTGGCTTGCTGTGTTCTTCGAACCTCCCGTTTGTCTACCTTGGATTCTAGCAACTGCAGCTTTTTGTCTCTAAGATTTGATACTTGTCTGGATAGTGGTGTCAGAGGCAGGTTGTTAATTCATGGGACATTACTATCAAGACGAGGGAAAGAGTGAGTGAATTGCACTATTAGGATGGATAACTTCTTCAGCAGCGTTTCCTAGGGTTTTTCCTGACATGACCCCTTGGTGAAAACTGGGGTGGGAGTGAGGTGCCTGTTAAAGCAGGAGCACAGCAGTTACACCTTTCAGAACTCTGGTATGGCCTTAAAATATCAGCTTTTGACTCCACCTGGGATCTCAACTCCCAATTTAGGAAGCCCTGTCTTAACTGATGAAAAATCCTCAGACTTCTTGCTAGGACAGCACAGTGGTTAGCACTGCTGCTTCACATCACCAGGGACCCACGTTCAATTCCAGCCTTGGGTGACTATGTGGATTTTGTGCTTTGTCCCAGTGTCTGTGTTGTTTTCCGCTGGGTGCTCTGATTTCCTCCTACAGTCCAAAGATGTGTATGTTAGGTGGATTGGCCATGGCAAATTGCACACAGTGTCCAGGGATGTGACACTAGGTGGAGTACACATGATAAATGAAGGGTTACAGGGATTGGGTGGGGTCCGGTGTCTTTGGAGAGTCGGTGCAGGCTTGATGTGTTGAATAGCCTCTTACTGCACTGTTGGGATTCTATGAGAGAAACCCAGGGTCAATAAATTTCCGGTCAATAGGCAGCATCTTTTTCCCCGTCTCACAGTGAGCTTGGTGATGAGGGTCCATCTTAGTGGGGAGTGGGTTGTAGCTGGGGACTCAGTTACTGCCTTAACCCCAGTAGAACCTTTGCTAGGATGCGTTATGGATAATCTTCCCATCTCACAGCCAACTGAAGCCTTTAAATGGATAATTAATGGTGGATCATGTTCTTTTCTCATTTCATCTCATTGTTAATGCAATGACTGAAGGGGACACTTTGTAGAGCAATGGCAGTGTCCCTACCTCTGAGCTATGAGCTTGAGTTCAATTTCCACATGTTCTAGAGATTAATAATGGTGTATCTGAACAGGTAGATTAGAAAATACAAATGGGACAACTGAAAGAAGGCTATGCATTTAGAGAAGTACAACTGATAGAAAATCACCAAATTTGCATTTTTAACTAAAGAATTCAGGAAATAAATCTCTGCTTTTGGAGCGGCACAGGTATTCACATGATAATGTATAAGTCATTGGAAAAAAAATGAATAAGACACCTTTTGGACAGATAAAGCTCTATTACTGAATTTGCATCTTTGCCCAAGTTGAGTTTCACCTTCTTTGCAAAGTTTGCAAAATTAATACTGTTTCTGTGAGGACAGAAGTCTGAAAACGCAACTATCATAAAAATTAAAATGGGAGGCTAACTCTCAGTAGGAATAAAACAAAACATGAAAGCATTCGCTTACATAGAAAGTAAGATGGACATGCAATAGTGTCTGACATAGACAGTTTTATTCTTAGTTTAATATTTTAGGTCTGTATTTAATTTCTATAAGTTGTTGAGTATTATTGATGGCACATATAAATCATGTCAAAAAACAGCAGTAACTTGTTCATTTTAAAATCTAGTGTCATGACCCCTGTTTTTCATGAGAAGATACAAAGGTTCTGGGTCCTTCATCTGCCTCTATTGTGTGTGGTACCTAGATATCGGTTTCTATTTCATTCTATTCCAGAGGTTGCCTGTTTTCACTTACATCTTGAAAATGATCTTCAGTCCTTTTATGTTAGTTACATCAGTGGCATGTATATGACAATGTGTAAAATTGCCTAGGTATGTCTTGTGCAGAAGAAGCAGGACAAATCCAATCCAGTCAAATACCACGCTATTGATCTACTCTTAATCATCAGCAATGTGAAGGAAGGGATCATCAGCACCGCTATGAAGCGGCACTTGCAAATGAAAATCCTTGTCAATGATGTTCATTTTGGATTCTGCCAGATCCACTCCAGTACTGATCTCACTATGCACAAGGAAATAGGAGCAGAATTAGACTATTCAGGCTCTCAAGTTTGCTCTGTCAGCCTCAGTCTAAACATGGACAAAAGAGCTGAACTTGAGAGGTAAGATGAGAGTGACATAAACTGAAAGTATATGACTGAATATGCCATTAAGTAGCCCTAACAAAACTAGAAACAATGAGAATCAGGGTAAAACTCTCCATGGTTAGAGTCATACCCAATGCAAAAGAAGCTTGTTATAGTTGTTGGAGGTCAGTCATCTAACCTCCAGGATGTCATTGCAGGAGTTCATCAGGATAGATATTTTCTAATTAACTGTGCAGAGATATTATTACACACCTGTGAAGCAGGTGGACCTTGAACTTTGGCCTTCTGGCTCAGAGGGAGGGCACTACTACTGCACCACAAAAGCCCACAAGTTTCCTTCAAGTAGTGTTCTCAGCGAAGTAATTTCACCTGCTTCACCAATGGCCTCCCCTCCAATATATGGCCATAAGTGGGGATATTTGCTGATAATTGCACAATGTTCAGCCCCATTCACAATACGCAGCAAGATCTGGACAATATCCAGACTAAGGCTTATAAGTGTAAGACTCCTGCCGCACGAGTACGAGGCAATGGCTATCTCCAAGAAAACCGAGTCTAACTGTTGCCTTTTGACAGTCAATGATATGACTATTGCTGTATCCAGCATTATCAACAGCCAGGGGATTACTATTGACTAGCAACTGAACTGAACCTCTCATGTACATATTGTGGTGACAAGAGCCAGGCCAGAGGCGAGGACATCTGTGGCAAGTAACTCACCTCCTGTCTCTCCACTACTTGTCTAACACTTACAAGGCACAAGTCAGTGGTGTGAAAGGTGCAGCTCCAATATCACTTGAGACGCTTGACACCATCTAGGACAAAGCTCCTTCTCCAGGTTAATGGGCGTTAAATGCTGGCCTAGCCAGAGACACGCTCATTCCTTGAATAAATAAATGAAAAATCACAAAATAATTATCCGCTTCGGTGCAAGTTCAGAAATACTGTAACAGCAATATTATATTTACTAGAAGATTGCATATAATAAGTATTTTGGGCCATTGTGATGTGTAGAGTCAGCATAAGTTCAAATGCAGACTAAGATGAAAGTCCGTTTTTCCTTGACTGCAAAGCTCTTCTGTGCATTTAGCCTGACTAATCTCAACAAAAGTTCTCATGTAACTGAAACTATGAAACATAATAAGGCACCAATTTGGTGGTCTCACTCGCGGGAGGTTAAATGGATCATTATGGGGAGACTGAATAGTGTCATTAACGTACTTTGTGTGAAGGAGTTGTACTCTGTATATGCATTATCTGATCATGTCATCAGAATGGATATAATGATGGAAGTGGTAGAAATGTTTGATTTATCAAGAAGAATACCTCCTGTAACAGGCACACAAAACAAATTAGATATATAGATTGGACGTACAAGTGCTTTTAAAAACTGGGCTAATATTTATTCCTGAACAAATGGAAATTAAAGCATTTTACATTCGTATCTCATTCATTATCAGAAGTTTATATAAGCTGTTCTGATTAGAACGTGACCTGATTGGTTAGCTTTGTGTTTCTGAAGAACCACATCCACAGGTTTTACAATATGTATGGTGCGTGCCTATACATAAGCAAAAGGAGTTGTAAAAATTTAAAGCCACTATATTGACACCTGTCTGTCATAGTTCATCCAGGGTTAGGATGTAAATCAAACCACATGTAGTTAGCTGACTTTTAACACATTGCTTTGACCAATTGTGAAAACATATGTGAAATGCTTGCTAGCCTTTTTAAAAGTCCAGGTATAACACACAATTTTACTCTTAATCTAAATGTAGCTGAAGGTCATAAACCTGAAATCTGAAGGTTTAGCACTCAAAAACTAAATAGATTGATTAGACACAATTTTCATGGTCTTTCTCACATCCATTTCCATTGAAGGTGTAATGTAAGCTGGCTGACTCACAGCAGTAATGTTGCATGATGAATCGGGGCAAGGAGAATCATGTCAGGTCCTTGTATGTCACTCTGATTGTTGTGACGGAGGAGTTCCGTTAAGGGAGGGATGTACTGTATTTATGAAGTGATGGTGGAAGAATATCGGTGCATTCTTGTTCCTATTTCCTGCAACAGCTGCTGCTTCTCAATCTCCTACTCTTCATGAAGCCCAAGTTAGGCCCAAAATGTCCATAAACAAGCACTTCCTTTCTCCTGCACAGGGAGAGAAGCAAATATTACTCACCCCTCTGGTTGAACTAAATATTGCTGCAATAGTGAAATACTGACAAAGTGTTCCAGAATGGGTCCTAATGCATTTCTGAGATCTTCTTCAGAGTAATGAATATGAAATTGTGAATATTCCTTGAAATCAACATCAACGCTATGTTTGCTCCCAACAGTAATTTGGGCAAAATGCTGTGCACCCTCTTTCATGATCACAACAGACCTTTTGAGGAGGCATCAGCTGCTGAACCAAACTCCAGGTGGCGATTGTGTGCCCCAGCTTCAATTTCTTTACCAATATGCTCCCTTAAGTAAAATATACAGGTTAAGCATCATTGCAACTTAAGAATCTTATCTTGGCTTAAGAATCCTATGTTTAATTTTCAGTATATAATGCTGTGGAAGTGAAGAAGCAGGCCATTTGGCCCATCAAGCCAACCCTCCGAAGTGCATCCTACCCGGACCCACGCCCCCTGCGACACTGTACCTCTGTATTACCCATGGCTAACCCACCTAGCCTGTATATCCCTGGATGCTATGGGCCATTTACTACGGCCAAAATACCTAACCTGTAAATCTTTGGTTTGTGGGAGAAGACCAGAGCAAACCCATGCAAAGGATGGAATTGAACCCAGGTTTTTGTCACTGTGAAGGAGCTGTGCTAAACACTGAGCTACCGCGCCGCCCATTTCTGAGGGGCTGACCAGTCAGAGTTCCTTCAGAAAGCCAAATTTCCATTCAGACAGATTTCTTGTCACGCCGATCTTTTGGGGAAAGGCAGACCAAGGTCCATTTTCACAGCATTCGGCTGGTATACTCTGAAATGCAAAGGTTTTGAATTACAGCCATTTTGACAGCTGCTGTCAAGCAATAAGTTCACAAGGTAAGTGTGAGGTTAGGGTGTCAGCCGGATACAGTGTTTCAGGAATCCAGAGTGCCACCTTGCTGGTTGCCAAGGTGTAAGGTGCCAGATAGCGTGTCAGAGTGCAAGGCATCCAGGTAAGTATGCAGTGATTAGGGTCGTTTGAGGTGGGTGGGAGAGACTGCGTCTGGTGGGGGTGGGCGTTAGATCCTGGGGGACTATACGGGTACAGCCTGGTGGCAATGACAGCGAAGGCAAATTGGGGATGGGGGATTGGGTCCCAGGAGGAGGAGGCAGATTGAGTCTGGATCAGGGAAAGGAGGGCAAGGGTCATGTCTGAGGAGGTGGAGGCAGCTTGGACCTGTAGCGGGGTAAGATGAAGGCATGGGAAGGAGGGAGTAGGTTGAGAGTGGGTCAAGGGGGAGTGGGTCCAGAATGGGTGAACAGGGATCGACTCCCAAAGGTAAAATGAGGTTGGATCTGCAAGGAGAACTGGGAAAGTTCCTGGAGGTGAAGGCGATCAGGTCAGGAGCAGAAGAAAGAAGTAATGTTGTAGGATTGGCCGGACAGTCTGAGATATGTGAATGATCTGGGAGAGCTGTAACTGGGAGGGGGCATATGAGGTTAGTATGGGATCAGAAGAATAGTTACTCTGGACTTAGACGATGTATTTAATCATGAACAAAATCAAAGTTGCTGGAAATGTTCAGCAGGTCTGGCAGCATCTGTGAAGGAAAAAAAGAGTCAACGTTTCAGGTTAACGTTTCTGGCCCTTCCTCAGAGCAGGTCACCGGATTTGAAATATTAACTCTGTTTTTTTCCTTCATAGATGCTGCCAGACCTGCTGAGCTTTTCCAGCAACTTTGTTTTGGTTCCTGATTTACAGCATCCGCAGTTCTTTTGGTTTTTATGTATTTAATAATCTTAGCTTTCCTGAGAAACAACTTACTTAAAGTCATCAGGATCCTCTGAATTCTCTGATTTGAGCGGACTTTCAAAGAGTTCGAGGAGTAGTGGAATTGCCCAACAAAATCTTCAGTTTCCTGGATAATTCTTTTGGGGTCTGCTATGATGAGGATTCAGCAGAGACACCAAGCGTGACTCCGGTCAACACTGGAATAATGTAGATTATTGCACTCAGGCAAGTGAAAAATCCAGATCTTTCTTTAAACTTGAATATACAGAGTTTCTTTCCTGTGGCAGACAGTCAGTGGGAGTTGAATGCTGTGCTGGCTGTTCAATTACTGTTGTGTGTCACCTCACATTTTTGATCACAGTAGCAAGTCTACCTGCTTTTTACTTGCTGTGTGATATATAAGGTGGTTTGTGGGTCTATAAATCACACACTGAGTCATTAGTTTCTTATTCACAGTCAACTCCAAACTTAAAATATACAACTGCAGCCTCAAGACCATTCCACTGCAGACAGAGATTCCCTTGATGTACAGTAACCAGCCAGACATTTTGACCAGACTTACATCCTTTCTGTAATACAATCCGTTTTCCAGATGAACATCTGCAGTGTAATAAAGTTCAGGGTGAGGAAGAGTGGATTTAGGTTGGCAGCTGTTTCTGTAAATTGTGTGCAATGTTTTTCTGAAGCCTTCTTGTCATAAAAAGAAATTATGATATTAAAAGAAGGCTCTGAATACAATTTGAACCTACACTGCTTAAATAATTGCCTTGTTGCATCAATTAAAATTATGCTGTTACCTACAGTGATGATTTTGAATCCTTTTCCTGATGCATATTTCAATAGCAAAGTTTTTTTACCTCCTTACTGGTGCAGACTCATACTGAAGCCAGACAAATGGGTTATTGTATAGACAACGGTCTCTGTCATATTTTGTGGATCCTGTCACATGGTTAAAAAGACATGGCTCTCATTTGCCCTCGCTGTTCATATGTTGTTTCTTTTTCCAGCCGACGTGTAGAGGTGGGCCTAACAGGAGGCACTTCTGCTCAGGGGCGATCATATTTTCTCAAGCAATTACATTCCTCTTGGTGTATTATATATCTACACACTGGTAAAATGCCAAATTTTATGGGCAGGAAAATCTATTCCTCACCAGGACATTGTAAGTTCCAACATCTGGACACTGTATTTAAAAGACACCCAGATAACATTTCAATCTCTGCAATACAGGAGCATTAATACAAGTTTTGCTTGTCACCCCCTATGGCTCAGTGGTTAGCACTGCTGCCTCACAGTGCCAGGGACCCACCCTCGGTCTGTGTGAAGTTTGCAAATTCTCCCTGCATCTGTGTCTGTTTACTCATGATGCTCCAGTTTCTTCCCACAGTCCAAAGATGTGCAGCTTAGGTGGATTGGCCACAGTAAATCACCCACAGAGTCCAAGGATATGTAGGTTAGGTGGATTAGCCATACGAAATGTAGGGTTACAGGGAGAGAGTGGGTATAAGTGGACTGCTCTTTAGAGGCTCAGTGTGGACTCAATGGGTTGAATAGCCCACTTCCACACTGTAGGGATGTTATGAAAAATACTCTGGAAATGTCAGGGACTGAATGAAAAGTAGTGCCATGTTTTGGAGATACTTTCCTCAAGGTCTTCCTGAAGGATGACTGAGAGACATGAAGTTGTTTTCCCTAGGATGGTAACAGGGGGCATCCTGACTGATAAAGTCAGCCTCAACAGAGATGGTACTGGAGGCCAGCTCCCATGACAGCTAGAGAGAACCTGTTCTCCAGTGCTGCAAGAGGATGAATGATATGCTGTGGTCTGCCAGGATTAGTACCACAATCGACTGAATGCTACAATCCACTGTAAACGTGAATTAACATTAGAAGGTTACCACTGTCAATTGATTGAGTTACTGTCATATGTAGTGAAGTGCAGTGAAAAGCTTTGTTTACGAGCAGTATAGGCAGATCATAGCAAGCAAGGGTGTGCAGATCAAAAAGACTGAAACAGAAGCATACAGGTTACATTGCACAGGGCATGCACTAGACGTTATCAACGTTAGCAAGATCAGCATTATTTTAGGGTAGAGAGTCCACTCAGCAATTAAATAATGGCTGGGAACAACCTGTTCTTGAAACTGGTGGTGCATTTGTTCAGGATTCTGCATCTTCTACCTGACGGAAGAGGTTGATGGAGATCATTACCTGTCATCAGGACTGTCATCAGATACCTTGTGCAATTAATGTTTGTCACAAAGTTGCAACTACCAACATAACACCACTTACACTGGAGAGCTATTGTCTCTCAAACACTTGCCAGATTTCACACTTACAACATAAAAGGGGCTACTTCGCAGCTCACACATTATCAGCTTCCTGACCTTGTTTCACAACTAACAGAATCATACACATCTGATAGCTTTTTGTAAAAGGCTTACATGGGACAAGGGCAGCATCACAACTGGTTACTACAGGATGAATGAGTGATAATGGGAACTGCAGACGCTGGAGAATCCACGATAACAAAATGTGAGGCTGGATGAACACAGCAGGCCAAGCAGCATCTCAGGAGCACAAAAGCTGACGTTTCGGGCCTAGACCCTTCATCAGAGAGGGGGATGGGGTGAGGGTTCTGGAATAAATAGGGAGAGGGGGAGGCGGACCGAAGATGGAGAGACAAGAAGATAGGTGGAGAGGAGAGTATAAGTGAGGAGGTAGGGAGGGGATAGGTCAGTCCAGGGAAGATGGGCAGGTCAAGGAGGCGGGATGAGGTGGTAGGTAGGAAATAGAGGTGCGGCTTGGGGCGGGAGGAAGGGATGGGTGAGAGGAAGAACAGGTTAGGGAAGCGGAAACAGGCTGGGCTGGTTTTGGGATGCAGTGGGGGGAGGGGTCGAGCTGGGCTGGTTTTGGGATGCAGTGGGGGGAAGGGAGATTTTGAAGCTGGTGAAGTCCACATTGATACCATTGGGCTGCAGGGTTCCCAAGCGGAATATCAGTTTCTGTTCCTGCAACCACCGGGTGGCATCATTATGGCACTGCAGGAGGCCCATGATGGACATGTCGTCTGAGGAATGGGAGGGGGAGTTAAAATGGTTTGCGACTGGGAGGTGCAGTTGTTTGTTGCGAACCAAGCGGAGGTGTTCTGCAAAGCGGTCCCCAAGCCTCCGCTTGGTTTCCCCAATGTAGAGGAAGCCACACCGGGTACAGTGGATGCAGTATACCACATTGGCAGATGTGCAGGTGAACCTCTGCTTGATGTGGAATGTCATCTTGGGGCCTGGGATGGGGGTGAGGGAGGAGGTGTGGGGGCAAGTGTAGCACTTCCTGCAGTTGCAGGGGAAGCTGCCGGGTGTGGTGGGGTTGGAGGGGAGTATGGAGCGGACAAGGGAGTCACGGAGAGAGTGGTCTCTCCGGAAAGCAGACAAGGGTGGGGTTGGAAAAATGGCTTGGGTGGTGGGGTCGGATTGTAGATGGCGGAAGTGTCGGAGGATGATGCTTTGTATCCGGAGGTTGGTGGGGTGGTGTGTGAGAATGAGGGGGATCCTCTGGGAGCGGTTGTAGCAGGGATGGGGTGTGAGGGATGTGTTGCGGGAAATGCGGGAGACGCGGTCAAGGGTGTTCTCGACCACTGCGGGGGTAAAGTTGCTGTCCTGGAAGAATGTGGACATCTGGGATGTGCGGGAGTGGAATGCCTCATCCTGGGAGCAGATGCGGTGGAGGCGGAGGAATTGGGAATAGGGGATGGAATTTTTACAGGAGGGTGGGTGGGAGGAGGTGTATTCTAGGTAGCTGTGGGAGTCAGTGGGCTTGAAATGGACATCGGTTACAAGCTGGTTACCTGAGATGGAGACTGAGAGGTCCAGGAAGGTGAGGGATGTGTTCGAGATGGCCCAGGTGAACTTGATGATGAATACCGTCTTAGTGTCACAGGGACACATATCATGTCATGCTTTATTAGTTCTTACACTGAACCACCTTTCAGAGTCCAGCTGTCTCTGTAGGATGGGTGATGTCTGCTATAAATGGGGACACTCAGTCTATCACTTGAGCCATGGAGGCATTTATTGACCGTCGAGGCTAGAGAGGGCTGATGGACATTGAACCCATCCCCCCTTCCAGGTATCCAGTCTCATCAGTCAGTAAGGGTGGTGCCGCTGTGCCTTTACAAGGAGGACTGACAGACATATATTGAGGGATTGCCATCTCAGGACACTCCAGAGATATCCTGCCACACTATTTCCTCTCGGCCTGGTACCTCCATTGGGTCAGATTGAGGAGATTGCACCTGAACCTCTGCAGGAATTCCCTACCAGGCTAGAACTCTCTGGATCCCAGTGTGCTATAGGACATCTGCCAGTCACCTGAGGCCAGCTGACAAGCAGTCAGTCAGCTTCTTCAAGGTCAGCTGTGACTGCTGAGGGGCACCAAGATGGATTGGTAAGAAAAGAAGAATTAAACAGCGCTTGAGTCACTCTGAGCCCAAGGGTGTCAACATTCTGTGCAAACTGAAACTTGACACAAGTGTCGCACATTGTACATCAGTCTTGTGGATTTTTAAAACCTGTTAATACTTCTGACTATCTACATTTCCTTTTTTGATTGCCTTGAGGGTTGCTGATTAGTACGCTCATGCACTCCATGTTCAGCAGTGTAGTGAGAACTGAAACTGTCATTCTCTGCTGCCCTCTGGGATGAACATAATCACTGGAAATCGGGAATGCTAGCTAGATGTTTGGGTTTTTAAGAGTGAACAAGCATAGTTTAGTCCCTCTATATATCTGTAACAGATGACTGTCCCCCACAAATTGAGGTTCAGTTCATGTAAATGTAGCCTCCAATGACATTGTGCCTAGCTGGACACTGATGCTTTGACCAGGAAACTGAAGAGGAGGCTATTGGTGTTCAGGAAACACATTAACTTATCATTACTGGCAATCAAAATATCTTAAAATTTTAATGGCATGAAACAAGCACACCCTTGAAGGCAGGATTGCTCCATACCGTAACTATCTCACAGTTCTGATTGTCCATATGTGATAAAGTTTTCTGCCCTCAAATCTAGCTGCTGTCAGATTCTCTTGGATCTGTCTGCCGCATTCCAGTACTTCCTTGGCTTCTTTGGCATCCTCAGGATCAGTGTTGGCTCCCTCTGTATCTCAGCTACTCTTGCTCTCTTCCTTATCTGAGGAGGTAACTGGTTGCTCTATTTCATCCTGTCACTGAGCTACATGGTCCGGATGATTGCAGCCTCAACAACACTGAAGAAGCATGACACCATCCAGGACAAAGCAGCCGCTCAATTGGCACTACATCCACAAGCATTCACTCCCTCCACCACCGACGCTCAGTAGCAGCAGCATGTACTATCTACAAGATGCACTGCGGAAGTTCACCAAAGATCCTCAGACATCACCTTCCAAACCCATGACCACTTCCATCTAGAAGGACAAGTGCAGCAGATATATGGGAACACCACCACCTTCGAGTTTCCCTCCAAGCCACTCACCAGCCTGACTTGGAAATATATCGCCGTTCCTTCACTGTTGCTGGGTCAAAATTCTGGAATGCCCTCCCTCATGGCATTGTGGGTCAACCCACAGCAATATGCCCACATCCCACAAATGAAAAAAAAAGTTATGCAGGTTACAGCAAACAGACACTAATCTGAAGATTCAGTCTAGTGACAACAACAGTTCAACTCCTAAGCAATCTAGACAATAGAATCACATCTTCAAAAAACAATTGTTTATTCAACGATGGCTCTAGTGGATGCATGGGCAGCACTGCAGTGCTGTTCAGCATAGGTCTGCAGGTTGCGGACCAAGACTACCAGCCTAGCATCTTGGAGTGCTTCATATGACCCATCAGCCAGCAGTGGATATGATGTTTAGGAGCAAGTGTTTGCAGAACCTGGCCTGTATCTAAGCACGGGACAGTTTCCCAATTTTCAGCAACACATTTGCCTGTGGTCACAAACAAGCTGGATATTGACTGAGTGAAATCTTTTCCTTTCAGCAATCTGATTGGGTGATGCCAGAGAGTTCTGAATGCCACATGTGTGCTATCGATGGCCCCTTGTATTTGAGGGGTGACACTGATGGCTGAATCAGAGAATCAAAGACTTCCTACAGTGTGGAAACAGGTCCTTTGGCCCAACAGGTCCACACCAACCCTCCAGAGAGCACCCCATCCCCTGCAACCCTGCATTTCCCCGTATGGCTAACACAGCTAATCTACACATCACTGAACACTATGGGCATTTTAGCATGGCCAATCCACCCAGCCTGCACATCTTTGGACAGTGGGAGGAAACTGGAACACCCAGAGGAAGCCCACGCAGACAAGGAGACAATGTGCAAACTCCACACAGACAGTCGCCCAAGGCCGGAATCGAACCCAGGTCCCTGGTGCTGTGTGGCAGTGCAACTAACCACAGAGCCACCAGGGCACTATGAGAAAATGAGACCACTTGGGCATCTTTGCTCACCAAGTTCATGGTGCACTGCATAATCTGTATTACTTTCCTGAGGCAACCATTGCTGAACCGATGAATGCTCTTGCGTCCTGCTGATTGGGAGATGGCACACATGTCCCTAGTTGAGCTTTGGATGGGAGCTACTGGCTAGAAGTTGCCATAGGCATGGTGATGCCTCCCAATTTGTGTGGATGCAGAGCTGTCTGCAGGAGGTGGCAGATATAGGTGACAGCTTCCTCAGCTGCAATACCTTCTGTACACCTTCACTTGATACACTGCTTGATGATGTTGAACACCCAGATTCCCGTCTTCAGGCATTGCTTGTTCATCCACAGCTGCAAGTCCCAAGCCTTCTGTTTCTGTTGTTCATCCCTTCTTCTCCTCCTCTTTCTCTTTAGCCTCAGCAATGTAATCACTGGATAACAATTTTATATCGGTTATACAGGTATGTCTTCATTATAAATGTGGAAATGAGAATTAACAACATGTAAAGTTGACAGGAAATGCATGCAAACCAAAAATATTTTCATAACACTGTACTGTTAATGTGGTTAATTACTGAGATGTTTCATAGAATCATAGGATTGATTGCCAAACAAAATATAACAAAAGAAGTTAGATTTTATTCATGAAGGACAAGGCTTGAGTTGGATAATTTCCTGAATTGGTAAACTATTTCCTTTAAAAGGGCCTCACCTACACATTTTCATTCAGGGATTTGCAGTGGGATGGAATCAGGTTCACTACCAATGTGGGGGGGTTTCAGGGGGGGCACAGATCAAGGCTGGATGGGAGGATGAAGAAGGTGCAGAGATACTTTGGTGTAATTTGGACAAGTTGACTGAGTGAGCAAATGTATGGCAGATGAAACATAATGTGGACAAATCTGAGGCCGTTTACTGTTGTAGCTGAAACAGAAAGGTGGATTCTTATCTGAATGCAATAGATTGGGGAGAAAGGGGAAGGTAAAATGAGGCCAAGATGCTGTTTTTCACCAGTCACCAAAAGTAAGCACAGAAGTATAGTAGACAGTGAAGAAGTTAAATGGTATGTCAGTCTTCATAGCACGAGGATTTGAGTACCAGAGTACCGTTGCAATCCCACAGGGTGATCTTGATGACGTTGTACCTGAAATATTATGTGCAGTTTTGTTCCCCTTATCTGAGGAAACATGTTCTGATCATGGAGGGAGTGCAGCAAAGATTTAGCAGACTGATTCCTAGAATGGTAGGACTTTACAAAACCCTGGTAGGACTATACAAAAGACTGGTTCGGCTACATCTGGAGTATTGTGTCCAGTTCTGGTCGCCTCATTACAGGAAAGATGTGGAAGCATTGGAAAAGGTGCAGAGGAGATTTACCAGAATGTTGCCTGGAATGGAGCGAAGGTCTTACGAGAAAAGGTTGAGAGAGCCAGGGCTTTTCTCTTTAGAACGATGAAGGATGAGAGGTGACTTGATAGAGGTGTATAAAATGATCCGAGGTATAGATGGAGTGGACAGCCAGAGACTTTTTCCTAGGGTGGAGGTAGCTATTACGAGGGGGCATAGTTTTAAAGTGAGTGGAGGTAGATATAGGGGAGAGATAGATTCTTCATTCAGAGAGTGGTAGGGATGTGGAAAGCATTGCCAGCAAGGGTAGTGGAGTCGGCCTCACTAGGGGCATTTAAGCAGCTATTAGATAGGCATATGGATGATAGTATAAGGTAGGATTGGAGGTTAGATAGTCCTTAGAATTAGGGTAAAAGTTTGGTTAAACATTGTGGGTCGAAGGGCCTGTACTGTTCTATGTTCTACTTCTACGTCCTAATGTATGAAGATGCTATTTATCAATTGGAACTATATTCACTGAAGGTAAGAAGAATGAGGGGGACCCCATAGAAACCTATAAAATTCTATCAGGTCTAAGCAAGGTAAATGCAGAAAGGCTGTTCCAATGGCTGAGGAGTCCAGAATCCGGGGTAATCGTCTCAGGATATAGGATATTTAGGACTGATGAGAAGGAATGTCTTCACCCAGAGATTGCAATGCTCTGTCACAGAAAGTGGTTGAGGCCAAAACATTTAATATTTTCAGAAAGGAGATAGGTATAGTTGTTAGGGCTATAGGGATCAAAGGGTATGGGGCAAAAGCAGGAACAGTGTGGGGAATATTGATCAACCATGATCACATTGAATGGCAGAACAGCCTTGAAGTGCTGAATGGCCTACTCCTGTTTGTAGTTGCTTTGTTTCACAGGCTGTGAGCTTAAATTTGAACAAGAATAAGATGGGCTAGTTAGAAGACCCAGTCTTGGGTCTCTCAGAGTTCATCCTATCATTTTAAAGACAATTAGGCATTCTCAGAGCTCAGATCTGCTTACTTTCCACCTTGCTGCTTCCAAGACCCTTCTATAACTACCCTACATCTTCCAATGTTCACTGACCCACCTTCAAATATGGAACAGGGCTCATACAATAACAATGGCAAATATGAAAAGCACTTTTAAAACAACCATTCAGAAATCTGTTTTGAAAAAATTCTGCTCATACAAACCTATAATATTGTCAAAGTCTCAGCCACAGAAACTTTGTCTCATGTCTTTATCATCCAAATAAATACCTAGAATGTGATAGAAAAGTTTCAAGAATAGAACAACTTATCAAATCCCCATAATGATGCTATTTAAGCAAAGCAAACAGTCAATTTCTATCTGTGAAAATAGAAAATAGAGATACCTACTCTTGCAATATAGCTGAGCTTGTCAGGAGTGCTCCCTGTAATATTTTTATCTTGAAATGGCAAAAAATGTCAGCTATGAAATCAGAACTCAGAATTCCTGGTCAGGGTTTTGCGAGATGTCCAGAAATATGGTCCTAAGTCAATAAAGAGCTATTAGGGCATTGATCAGGAACTTGATCTGAGAGGGAGCTTTAAGGTGCATCTTAAGGGAGAAGAGTCAAGCAGAAAAACAGGGGTTAAAAAAGAAAGGTTCATGATGTATCAGACTCCATTTTGCTTTAGATAGCAGTGAAGTGAACAAAGAAGACTTTTAAGAAGAAAATCCCACATTCAAAGATATATCATCAAGGCCCTGCATTTAAATTCACTATCCAATTAGCACTAACAAATTAAAACCAAACATCAGAGACACTTTAAAATTTGTGTCATCATATGGTGAAACAGTGCTGCCTAATCAAGATATTGTGCTCTTGTGTTGTATTGCTTTTGAGCTGATGTCAACTTAGATGAAAAGTAAGTGCTCATGCCTTAAACTGGTTCAATAACTTTTTTTAAATTTTACATTGCAATGAATAAAGGTATAATAGAACCCATTGACAAAACTTCCTTTGGGAAATATATGAAAGCTGAATTGTGCTGGAGAACTTTATGAAGGCGTCTACTGTGCTTAATTCAGATATTGTTACAAGAGGTACCATTGGAAATAAAAAAATACTTTCAATAATACACCGCAGTGACAGAGGCCAGGCCAGAAGATCCTCATAAATGTATTTCAAGTAATTTATTTTCCATTTGGAATAATGCTTATACTGTTGCAGATCTAATATGCCATGAACAGCTGTGAGACATGATAAATAACTCCAAATGGGGACTAACCATAACTGATTCACAATTTGTCTTTCACCAATTATATAGTCAGGAGCATTCATCATAGAATCATAGAAGAATCATGTAATACAATATCTCACTGTTGGCTACCATGTACCTTCTATGTTTACAGTCATATTTAAGCAAATTCACTTTGAAGAAATGGTATCACCATGGCAATCTGTCTCCCTGCACATTTTACACAAAAGCACAGTCATGTAACTGTTTTCATTTATCATATGACTTCCGTAATTTCAGATTTTATAAAAATAATGCAATAAATTATAATTCATCAACTTGTATTTGACACAGTCCAGTGTAAATTTGTTTTCACTCAACATGATGATGGCTCCTTTGTGAGGTTTTTTACTTAAATTTATTTGCTACTGAACTGAGCAGCCCTTTCATTGTAAGTTCAAGCCTTGCATCAGCCAAAAAATTTGAACTTTTTTTGTTGATTAATAATATTTATACCTTAAACAAAGTTGTGAAATTTTCAAAGTGCTTATAATTTTATGTTTTTCTAAGTTTTAAATGGTGTTGTTTCCTCTGTGGTGAACTAACTTCATGAATGCTTGTTGTCTCCGATGCAAAGTCACAGTTATTCATCTGTGATCCTTGACAATGAAAGTCAAAAATTATTCGCCTAATGTTGACAGTGCAATTGAGCCTGATCTGCCCTTACCTTCCCACAGATAGGCCCCTTAGCAACAGTCTACCGAATAAAGGTCAGGAATGGAAATCATGGTTAAGTTTCTTCTCCCTAACTAAAATTCTTGCAATGAGTTTATGGTCACAACAATAACAACTTCACCACAACAATACTGATGACAAAATGACAAAACTTCCCCATCCTGCTCCATCTCTCCTATTTAAATGTCAGTATGTGATCACATGAACCAGGGAACAGGACAGGCTAAGGCCAAGAAAGAAGGAGATGCAAAGGACAGCGAAGATTTGATCTTCATCCCTTGGCCTCAAGGGAATGGTCACAACCACAACTTTGCACAAGCCTCTTTCGTCCAATGAGGTTAGGGATCCGAAAGAAGAGTTGGTCCTGAAATTAGCCACTTACTTCTTATAGCAAAATAGGAAATTGTTAAGAACTCACATCAGAAATGAGAAACACGGTCTTAAGTTGGTTCTCCTGTGTGATGCACCAAAGATCTAAAGCAGGAGATGGACTCAAATGCTATGACAAAGACTTACTCAAGAGGGTAAAAGCTGGCCTGAAAAGGGCTCTCCCAGAAAGGAACATTGATTTTTATGAGACACTAGGTAGGATGAATGTTTTTACAAAGAGTCTATATGATTATTCCTATGCATGATAGACAGGCTCACTATTTTGAGCTTCAAGAGACTTTTTAAAACTTGTAATGTCATAAAATGACCCAAAATATTTCACTGGAGTTTTCTCAAACAAAATTTGGCCTGAAGTCACATAATGAAACGTTGGGGAAAGATGGTCAAAGATTTGTCTTATAGGGAGGCCTTTAAGATAGTGAGGCAAAATGGTTTGGAAGGCAAATCCAGAAGTTAGGACTGAGGCAGCTAAACCCCTGACAGGTCCAAATGGAATCAGTTAACTGAACAAAAACTGGGAGGTTAACCTGGGAATTTCCAAGCGTGGGTGGCTCAGCTATTTACTATGTAAACCTGTTGAATCAGGAGGAATGTCTGTTTATCATTTCTGATTTTTCTTTCATATCCTGCGTGTGGTCTTAATGCTTCTTTCCAATTGTTTTGTTTTTGTTCCTAGAAATAATTCACATCTGTCCGGGTTCATGACTTTCACAACAGAAGATATTTCTAACTTATTTGTACTTTCCCCCTCGAGCAACATTGGAGTAGGATGTATCAGTGGCTGTTACACTGTTGGCAGCTTTAGAATTACTGGGCGTGCAATTTGGTTGGAGCTACAGAAATTAATCCCTCCTTCTCCTGGGAATACTTCCTGGGCCATTAGCTGTTCCCAGAGTGCCGTAGTGAGCAAGGTTTTAATGTAGAAGTCCCCTGTGTAGACATGAAGCAGCTGAGTCAGTGCTATTACACATATTTAATGGCTGACGCGAAGTTTTTTTTTCTCTAATTTGGATCATTCAGATCAATTCAATGAATTTAATTCACCAAAGAATGGGCACTCATCTGCGAGAAGAATCCACCACAAACAGTCCTTAAAGGTCCATCTTGCGCCCAATTGCGGGTTGGGTGACTTGATTGAGGGGCCTGGCATTAGGAAGTGGGGACAGTTGCTGAGAGCCACACAAATTGACCTTGTGTTCAACCAGCCTCTCCCTACCTTATATGTAACCCCTCCCTCTGATCCTTATTCTGCTCACTTGCCTCGCTCCGGAGATCTTGTGATTCTTCCTGTCAGCTAAATCTGCAGTTAATAGAGAACTGTGAGCCTCTGACTGGCCAGCAGATCACAAATGGATTTTCTGCTGTGGATTCAATACAAGGGAGGCTAAACGTTGCCTGGTAAGTGCTGGTTCACATGATAATCACATGAACCTCCTCGATGAAGTCAATCTCCAACCCTATGCCAAAATTAAATTCCATCCAAGGACAGGGGAGAGAAAGGAAAGTTGGAAATAACGGCAGATTTTCATAGATATGTGAGTCAACTGAATGTTTTTTAGCCAATGTCCCTGGGACATTCAGGGTTCAAAGATGGTTTTATTGAGGAGAGGAGTGGTTACAGTAGATTTGAAGGAGAGTGGGAAAATACATAATGAAAGGCTACTCCTAACAGTGTCAATTAACCAAGGAGCCAAGAAGTTTGGTGAGGATAGAGCTGAGGAAGCAGAATCTGGGTCTTAATAGACAAGGTGAGCTGGGAGAGAGCATGAGAGGAAATAGGAGAAAAAAGAGAGAAATAATTGAAATAAGTACTAGGTTATTCTGGTTCAATCTAAAATAGTGGCAGGAGAGAGAAATGGGCAGTGTCAAGGATACAAGATTTATATGGGATCTTAAGACATTGGACTCAGTCGTCAAGATAGGGAGGATTGTTTAAGAAAATGGTTTGCAGTGAAATAAAGAATGTGGACTTATCAGTGCTCTCAGTAATAATCCTTATTAGCACGTGTTTGTGGCAGAGAGACGCAAGGCCAACTAGCATTCATGTTTGCACCCTTTGGAGCCAATACGAAAGCCAAAACAGATGAAACAATTAGGATAGAAGACAGTAAAGATTTTTTTGAGGACAACAGGCAAAGAGTTAGAAGTGTACTGGGCAGAAAAATGACTGCAGATGGATCATGGCTAATGATGAGCCATATGTGAGGCAAATGAGAGTTAGAAAGTACAGTTCAAACAGATTAATGAGTATGTTGTATTTTCATAAGACAAAACATTTCTACATTGTTTTGAGTAGTTTTGATTTCATACAACATATGTGCAATTTTTAATAATTTCAAGTTTAAATTACAATACGGTGATAATTTGAAAGCTATATATGAATCATAGGTGCAGATGATAATTACAAAACACTTCTATTATTCATAATCTAATCTGAATAATTTCATAACTACTCCCAATTATCTGTTATTTTACATAAAATAGTAGATTGACACTGCTCTGAAAGGGAAATTGTTGCAGTGAATTTTCCAGGCAATGTTTAAAATTCAAATTGCTTTTTATTCACTTTGATCTGATGGTAGTGAGGATTTACAAAATCTTGGCATCATGTTGAAGGGAGGAATGCAAAAAACAAAATACAGTTTAATCAAGGATCTTACGACACCATCCATTATGTATTTTTAATGCTGATGAAGAGAGTTAATTAGCATCCTATGACGAATAATTTACAGCAGCTGTTTTAATTATTCATACCATGTCCTCTGCATTAATTTATTATGTGAGATATTGTTTATTAGTAGATCTCTACATGGCTTTTGCTAACATGAATATCCATTTACATTTACATGAAAAGTTCACAGAGGAACATTCAGCCAATATACCCCCAAATTCAGGACTTCATTTATACATATAGAATTAATACGTTATCATTAGATACTTATAGACAATGCTACGTTTATCATGAACGATTACAAGCTAAAATTGCTTGTGCTTGAGAAAATTAACTTTTGGATGCTCTAGTACATTTATGTTTTATTTTGATTATTATTTTCTGCCTTTAAATCCTTGAATGCATACTTTGCACAGTCTTTGTTTTTACAAGTATTACAAACATGCGCAATCTTCGTACTTCACTGACTAAAATCTGCTGGCATGCAATCTGAACCAACATAAATAGCCAGGGGACACACACAGTGTTGAACAACAATCTCAGCAGTTTACTTCTTAACTTGAAAAATTAAACCAATGGCCCAGTGGCACCATTATGGACTGAGCTGGCTGAGCCTGAAAGGACAAACCTGTGTCATTGATTGTGCGTCATGTGGTGAGAGAACCAACAAAGGTGGAAAATGTACCTGTCCTCATTCCTACCAATCTACATGTAGTAGATGCATCCGTCTATGACAAAAGTGGTAAGATTGACCACTGCAGAATCCTAGTGGCGATGAAATCTCATTCAGATTGAGGAACTTTCCGTTGTGTCATGTGGCATCATACTAAATGCAATAGATTTTAGACAGATTTAGCAAACAAAATCAGTCATCTATGAACTGCTGTGGGCCATCACTAAGAGCAGACCTGTATTCAACTACAATGTGTAAATGTATTCCCCAGCATATTCCCCACTTCAACATCCCCCATGCAGCTCGTGGATCAATTCTAGTTGAATGAAGGCTGCCAGAAGGCCACGTTGAGAATACTTGAAAAAGAGTTGTCTACGAGTTAAGTTACAACACAGGACTACTTGAATGCTGTTGGATCAGCATGCAATAGAGTGAGGTGATATGACAAACAATGGATCAGATCTAAACTCCGCAGTCCTTCTGTACACGGTAATGAAGAGCAGTGAATAATTTAACAACTCACTGGATGAAGAGGCTCCACAAAAAAAAACCCTACTGTCTATGATGGGAGAATCCAGCACATAAGTGCTAAGTCAAGACTGAATCATTTGCAATAATCTTTAGCTAATAGAGGAGAAATTAGGGATAATATTGCTTGATCATCTCTGCCTGACTCCGAAGTCCCATCATCACACATGCCACAGCCTTCAGCCAATTATTTGCATGTCATATCAAGAAAATGACATGGGCCCCCGACAAAATTCCAGCAATAGTATGGAAGATTTGTGCTACAAAACTAGCCACAAATAAGTTAAGGTTTCCCACAAAAAGCTACAACATTGGCATCTATTTGAAAATGTAGCAAAATGCCCAGCTATGTTCTGGTTATAAAAAGCAGAACAAATTCAAATCGGCCAATCACCATCCCATCAGGCTACTCTTAGTCACAAGCAAAGTGGTAGAAGCGGTGTCGACAATTCTATCAAGTGATACTTACTCAGCAATAACCTATAGCTGACATTCAGTTTGGGATCCATCAAGCCTCAACAGCTCTAGGTCTCATTACAGCCTTAGTCCAAACACGGACAAAAGGCTTGACCTCAAGCTATGAGCTGATTGCCATGAAGGCAGCATTTGACCGGCTGGGGCATCAAGGAAACTTGGTAAAATTAAAGTCAATGGGATTTGAAGGAAAATTCTCCATTGGTTGGACTTGTACTTAGCACCAAGGAAGTCAATTGTTGTTGTAAGAGATAAAATCATCTGTGCAGGAGTTCCTCTGCGTAGTCTCCGTGGTCTAACTTTCTTCAGCTGTTTCATCAATGAATCTCCCTCCATCCTAAGGTCAGAAGTGATGACATTTGCTGATGATTGTACAGTTTGCTTCAGAACTTCAGTTACTGAAACTGCTTTTGTCCAAATTCAGCGAAGTCTGGACAATATTCAAGCTTTGCCTGATAAATAATAGATAACATTCATGTCATTTAAATAACAAGCAACAGTCAGTGCAAACAAGAGGGAATCTAACTTGACATTCAATAGCATCACTGTTACTATCCCACAATAAATATCATGAGTTATAATGACCCAAAACTGAACTCTACTAGCCATATAAATACTATGGGAGCAAGACTAGGTCAGAGGCTGGTAATTTTGCCTTGAGTAAGTAATTCACTGGCTCTGCAAAGCCCGAGCTATTTGCAAGGCATAAGTCAAAAGTGCAATGAAATGTTCTCTACTTGTAATGGGTGTGTGTGACTCAAAGAACACTCAAGAAAGGTGAAGGTTTCCAGGACAAATTTGCCAATTTGATTGATGTCCAACGCACCACCTTAAAGGTCACAGTCTCACACAGACACATGATGAAAAGCAGTATGCACCATTCTGCAGTAAACTATTAAGCTTTCTACTTCAGCAACTTCCAAAGTTGAAACCTCTACCAATTAGAAAGACAAGGACAGAAGGTGCATAGTGACACCACCAATCACAAGATTCCATCCAAGCTGCAGATCAAAATTCATGCTGGTAGTGTACAGGTTCACCCTCAAAAAGTCCAAATTACCCTGGAGAATTCAATCATGGGAGCAAGCTACAATAGAAAAATTACTTTCCTTCATAGAACTGACAGAATCAATGACTAGTTTCTCCTCCAATCACAAACAGGTTTACTCTTGCATTTGTTGCTAATAGATCCAATAAAGAGCCTCTCGGTAGCAAAACATGGGAGAGAAAGGCCAGTGACATGAGGAGCAGCAAGCGGTTAGGAAAGTAAGTGGTGGTAGTAAGGGAGCTGTTGGAGGAAGTCAAAACCATCTATTGCTGTGAGCTAGGGGCCAGGGACTGACATCTTGCTGCTCTCTATAGCTTTGTGCCAGGGTTGGGGCTTTTGCTGGGTGCACACGTATCATATATCATTTGTCATCCCTACAGTTTGGAAACAGCCCTTCAGCCCAACAAGTCTACACCGCACCTCAGAACATTTCACCCAGACCCGTCCCCCATAACCCTGAACACTATGGGCAATTTAGCATAGCAAACCCAACTATCCTGCACATCTTTGGGCTGTGGGAGGAAACTGGAGCACCCAGAGGACACCCTTGCAGACACGGGGAGAATGTGCAAATTCCACACAGATAGTTGCCTGAGGGTAGAATCGAACCCGGGTCCCTGGTGCTGTGAGGCAGCAGTGCTAACCACTGAGCTACCATGCTGCCAAACAAGTAACCTCCTGCGAGCTGGAATTGATCCAGTGACCTAAGGATGTCTTTGTGAACTTGACAGTCCTCTGCTCTACCTGCTGAGCTATTGAAGAAGGTTTAAGGGGGAGGAGCATCTGTCAGACTGATGAGACAGCCATAACAGGAGTGGAGAGGAGGAAGTTGTAATGGTTTGGGGGTAAGAGGAGACTGCAAGATGGGGCTAAAGACAGGAGGAAGCTGCAAGACGTGGGTGAGGAGAGCAGCTGACTGCAAAAGGGAAAGGAGAAGCCTACAAGTGAGTTTAGGGAAGAAATCTGCAAAACAGTGGCACAAATGCAAACCACAAAGCAACTAGGAAAGTAAAGTTTAAGGGGGGAGGGAGAGGAAGGCTGCAAAAGAGAAAATAGTTTCAAACCTGCTAATAGAGAAGTGTGCAACCAACTGGGAGCCTGAGAAACCTGAAAGTACTAATGTAATGACTTACTAGCAAATAAATATGGAATCTCTAGCTTAAGGTTTCACAGCTCTGTGTGGATGGCAATGTATTGGAATTTGGTAAATGTGACACTCTTCAAGAAAAAAAATAAGGTTATATCTAATAACTACTTTCTGGTCAGTTTCACATTTGTGATGGGCAAGGTTTTGGAAACAACTAATTAATCAAACTGATTTTTTTTAAATGAAATAATAGACAAGGTTAATGAATGGAACATGGTACATGTTGTCCAGGTGGAAAGCATTTGACAATTGTACCACAGAAAAGGCCGATTCACAAAATTGAGGATCATGGAATAGGTTTGTCACTGTCAGCTTGGATAAAAATAATTGTCTTCCGGATAGAAATAGTGAATTGTGACATTTTATCGGTACTTGCTTTTCAGGCTGAAGTATGGTAGACAATGCTCTCCAAAAGTCAGTGTAAGGACCAATGCTTCTTTTTGATACTTAAGTATAACCTAAATGCTGGAATGCAGAGTAAAGTGTAACATTGCTGCTGATGATACCACACTTGGCAATATAGAAAACAGTGAGGATGACGACAATAAACTGCCCATGAAGTAGGTAGTTTAGCAGAACAGGCAGAAAAATAGCAGATAACACGGTGTGAAGCTGGATGAACACAGCAGGCCAAGCAGCATCAGAGGAGCAGGAAAGTTTGACATTTCTGTTTGAGACTTAAATAGCTAGTGGAACTTAACACAGTGACGTGTAAGGTGATGCATTTTGGTGGAAGATAAAGAAACAATTTATACTTAGTTTCAGTTCCAAACTGTGTTTAGGGCAGAGAGAGCTGGGAATTCAAGTGCATAAGTTTTTGAAGGTAGGAGGAGATACTAGGAGCAGTTGACATCTTGGTTTACAGAAAGAGATATTGAGTACAAAAAGAGGAAGGTTGAGAGAAACCTTTCTAAAATTTTGGTTTGCGCACTTCTAGCTTTGGTCATGACACGTTAAGAAGTATGTGAAGATCTATGAAAGAATTCAAAGAAGATTTGCTAGTGTTGTGTAGGCAAATAAGCAAATTTAACTAAAAGATTAGATTGAAAACATTTGTCCTTGAAACAACATAATTTGAGGGAAGAGATAACACGGTGTGAAGCTGGATGAACACAACAGGCCAAGCAGCATCAGAGGATCTGGAAAGCTTGACGTTTCGGGTCGAGACCCTTCCTCAGAAAATTTTTCTAAAGAAGGGTCTCAACCCGAAACATCAAACTTTCCTGCTCCTCTGATGCTGCTTGGCCTGCTGTGTTCATCCAGCTACACACCGTGTTATCTCAGGTTCTCCAGCATTGGCAGTTCCTACTATCTCAGTAATAATTTGAGGGAAATTTGGCAGAGGCGCATGAGATTATGACAGATTTAAATAAGGTAAGGCAAACTGTTCCTGCTAGTTGATTCCATAGGGGCTCAGGGATATGAATGAAAAATTTTAATTAAGAGATTTGTGTAAGTTGTGAGGAAGAACTTTTATCGTTGATCAATTGGCAGCGATGTGAAACATCATGCTTACAAGGAAGTGAAAACTGAGATTGTTGGTGATTTGAGAAGAAATCGGTTAGGTATTTGAGAAAAGTAAGCTGTCAAGCTGAGGATAGAGTGGGAGAAAGAGAGAGATTGGATTCCTCTACAGAGAAACAACATGGACTCAATGGAGTGGCTGCTTCCTGTGTTGTAACATTATGACAGCCAGACAAACAGAGGGCAGTCTCAGCAGCCTTAATGTCCTGATTGCATAATTACAATTTCTGTCCACGCTTGTCAATCAGCAGTTACAATTATTAATTACTTTGTCAATATTTTCCAGTGGATTTTGTCAAATTGACTGATGCAGTTTAGGTGACAATTCCAATCAAATGCCGCTCCACTGACAAGATGACTCAGAATCAGGATGACATAGCAACGTGCAACATTAAATGGGCACTCCCTGCATTTGCACATTTTTATTGTTGAGCACTCTCCCTTTCTCCATGACCCATTAGCAGCTGCCTAGAGTCCATGTTCAGGAATTGTCTACCTCACCCAGCTCTACTTGTTTAAGATACATTTTAAAAATCCCCTTTTGGACTGACACTTTGGTTACATCAACTTCAGTCACTTATCATTTATTTGTTTTTAATTAGTTAACACGGTGAAAATAAATCTTAGCTGTACAGCCATGTTCTCTTTAATTATTTTTCTGGCTGTGTGGGCTTTAGCTATATTAACATAGTACCTTCATAACATTTGGAGTATTTTTACTCACGGACAAATGGAATTAGAGTTAATTAATACCCTCAATTGCTATTAGCTCTCCATTAACCTTAAAGCTATTCCACACAAGGAATTAATTAATTTCTGAGACACCATGGCATTTAAATTATTACAAAAGAGCAGGCATAATTTAGCAAAACATACTGTATCTGCAGTTACTGCATCTTCCAACTGAGAAACTGGTTAAAGTTAGTTATATAAGATAATGGTTCTGAAAGGGTTTATGTACAACACTGCTTTAGGGCCCACTTAATTTAATGTGTACTACAGTTTCGCGTGAGCAAAATTGGAGCCTAGCTCAAGACCCCAATTGAACCAGAGATGTCATTCCTGCTCCTGATAGTAATTATGTCCAAACGGCCATTGTAACTTGTTCCTATAACTTCCATGTAATAAAGTACATCTTGTGGCTAAGATAAGTGCCTTTTCTTAAATTATTGACACATTGTTAAGCAAACCTTTGACTCAGTAGAGAAAAGAAGATTAGTGGCAGCAGTGTATCCAACTATTAGCTGGGTAGCTGTTGATTCCGAAAAACATACACCAGTTTTTTTGGTGGCCATTCCCTGTTTGAAACACAAATGCAACTGTGTTGATTTATCAGGTCAGTGCTTGTTTTTAAATAAATTTGAAAGGACTATTTTCACTTGTCCAACTTATGCAGCTGGAGAGGAACCAGATTGCCTTTCCCATTATAATTCTGGTGGCTGGGGAATTTAATCCACCCCGATTAAGCCTGTTATAGGAAGGCCCATTGACAGCCCTTAAGCAGACAATTGATGCCCATTTGTCTACAAGTGGTACTAACTGCTGGTGGGATGGGGAGGGGGTCACCACAAGAAACAGACTATGGCAAATCTAGGGGATTGGGACATTGATGCAGGGGCAATCCCTCCTTCAAAGGCACTCAGTGGCAGATCAAGGGAGCTGGCATCAGAATACGGCAGGTGCCTGCTGAGAGGCAGCACTCGTCTTGGCAGGCAGTTGACTCCCCTACACTCTTTCTCATGATCCACTTGCTGCCATCTCCCATTTGTCAGGATCCCTCCTCAAGGGAAGGATTTCATATAGTTGAGGCCTCGGGAGGATCGCGTACTGCAAACAACCACTACTTCCTCAGTGGCACTGCTGAGTAAGAACCTGCAGTGCCACAACGATGCCACCCGAAGGTTGTAGGAACAGCAACTCATATTCCGCTTGCGAACCCTGCAGCCCAATAGTATCAATGTGGACTTCACCGGCTTCAAAATCTCCCCTCTCCCCATCGCATTCCAAAACCAGCCCAGCTTGTCCCCGCCTCCCTAACCTGTTCTTCCTCTCACCCATCCCCTCCTCTCACCTCAAGCCGCACCCCCATTTTCTACCCACTAACCTCAACTTGTCCCCTTGACCTGTCCGTCCTCCCTGGACTGACCTATCTCCTCCCTACCTCCCCACCTACACTCACCTTTACTGGCTCCATCCCCGCCTCTTTAACTTGTCTGTCTCCTCTCCACCTATCTTCTCCTCTATCCATCTTTGATCCGCCTCCCACTCTCTCCCTATTTATTTCAGAACCCTCTTCCTCCCCCCCATTTCTGATGAAGGGACTAGGCCTGAAACATCAGCTTTCCTACTCCTAAGATGCTGCTTGGCCTGCTGTGTTCATCCAGCTCCACACCTTGTTATCACAGAAACACTGCTGTCCAGTTCTGAGGAAGGGTCACCCGACCCGAAATGTTAATTCTGTTTTCTCCTTCATAGATGCTGCCAGATCTGCTGAGCTTTTCCAGCAACTTTGTTTTTGTTACTGCTGTCCTCTGATTTTCTGGTTGGTCCTTATGGGTTGAACCTCTACCCTAGGGTCCTTAATCTAGGAGAAAGCCCACTGTTGCCTGTCAAGTGTTTGATTAGCTCAATATGTAAACAGCCTTCTTATAATGTGGCAACATAGGATTCTGTGGCTCTCTAGCCAGAGACTATGATACATCCTTTCACAAAATTCTGCCCTTGAATTGGGAATCCTAATCACCAAAAGAAACAGAGATACTCATGTCACATTTCCATTTTCCACCCCATTAAGAAGTCAAGAACTAAAAATGTCCACCTGAAACATGTGAACCTTTTTAATGACGTAACTTATTTTGTTTAATACTTTAAAGACAATTTTCTAATAAGAACAAAGAACAATACAGCACAGGAACAGGCCCTTCAGCCCTTCAAGCCTGTGTTGATATATTTTGCCCTTCCCTACTCAAACTGTCATCACTTGCAGGATTCATATACCTCTGTTCTCCTTCTTTTTCATGTATTGATTCAGGTGCTTCTTGAATCATGCTATTGTTCTTCCACTGCCTCCACTACCATTCCAGGCACTCACCACATCTTGTGCGCAAAACATGCCTCACATGGAAAAAGCCTCATTCTTTCCACTCTATCCATGCCATTCACAATCTTATAAGCTTCAATCAGGTCACACCTCAACCTCCTATGTTCCAGTGAAAACAAACCTTGTATATCCAACCCAAAGCTAAAAAACACCACACCAGGAAACATCCTGGTCAACCTTTTCTGTGCCCTCTCGAAAGCATCCACATCCTTCTGGTACATGGTGACCAGAACTGTATACAATATTCCAAGTACGGCCTAACTAAAGTTCTGTAAAGCTCAGCATAACATGTCTATCCTTTTACTCAATGCCCCTTCCAATGAAGGCATAGGCCTTTTTGACTATGCTATCTACCTGCACAGCCACCTTCAGTGATCTGTGGGCCTGCCACACAGATCCCTCTGCATATCAATACTCCTAAGGGGTCTGCCATTCACTGTATAATTTTCACCTGTACTTGACCTTCCAAAATGCCCTTCTAGGTAGTTCATTCATTATAATATCCTTGTGAAATGGCATTTATAGGAGATGTGAGGTCATTGTAAGTTCATTCAAATCACACATTAATGCTGAATATTTAGTAGCTACTCTTCATTTTGTGTCTTCAATTTTTTCTTTTGCACTTGAGATCCTAATATATAATTTTGTAAATGATGGACTACATTTTCATTTTGTTAACCATTCAATCACTGCTACCAAATAATGTTTCCCAGTGAGAATCAGTTGACTTGAGTTTTTTGGAGGAACGCAATCACAATGATCAGTAAATAGTCTGACAATTCAAGCTGCCTCCAAGGCATTCTCTGTTATCTACTAGAGATATTTATATTGTGTTCATAGAAAGGATTAGTACTAGTGAAAACTCTTCTCTCTGGCCTTGATATCAGACTGAACTGCTCAAATAAAAACTATGAATGCCTGACTAATTGTGATGCTGGATGTTTCCGTAGGATCACTTCAATCATAATATATAATTCAGTGGTACTCCTCGAAAGGACATGTGCTTGTGTAATCGACATGCAATGTAGTCTGCATTGGTAATCATTGAAGCAATCATTCTCTGATGTAATTTGTGAAAAATGATATTTCAGGCTAGCTTTTCTTAACTAAACAAATTTCAGAATTATACTTCTACTAAAATATTTCAATCTTAAAGTGAAATACAGGGACTCTACAGTGCCTGAAATGATGACCTAACCATTCCATGTGAAGGTCACTTTGCTAGTTTGAATTTGTCTCTTTAGAATTAAAATTCCGAAATGGGCATAGCAGTATTTGGAGTCTTTTGCTTGTTGTATCATAGATGGAAAGATGTGTCAGTGCATGGAAGTAGTCATACTGGCTTTATTCTTTCCATAACAATGTTATTGCATAGTCTTTCAGAGCAGAATAAAATACTGCTTGTGTAAATTCTGCAGTTTCTGCAATTGAATACAATTGATAATGCACCTTCTTTACTTTTGCAATTTTTTAAAAATTGTGTATTTTTGAAGAACGTTGCCTGTTTAAATCTAAATGACTGTTCTTTTCATCCCATGCGCCACCCTGTTGTACTTTCTATTGGTTTTTATATCCTGTGGCCTGTTTGCTAGCGTGTGCTGATACTACCCAGCTGTGGATGTGAGGAAGCAGTGACAAGATGGTGGCACTTACCATGACTTTGCAGAGAAGGTTATTGACCTTTCACCTTCATGGCTGGGCACTGAAACCACAATAACCTCAGTGGGAACTTCAGGCCAGGTTGGCTGGGTCTCTGCAGGTCTGGAGATGTGAGAACGCCCTTCCTCTTACCACCCCATCCACCAGGGCCTCCAGGTGCCTACCTACAAAATAGGGACCTGATTTCCCTTCCTTTGCTATGTTAGGGCAAATGTGTCAATGTCCATACAGGGCAATTCCAGCCTGACACTGTTTGTTTGAGTGAACAGCAGTCTTTTAAATGCGACGCTGTGTCAGGAATTTTGAGCTATTCTGTGATATCCCAGCACAGTGATCTTGATATTTTGTAATTTCATCATGAAGATTCTCCAGTGTTCTTACAGTCCTCTCTGTCTTATTTATTGTCTGTTCATTGGTTGATGTGGTCTGCAAAACATTGTAAATCCCTTCTGGTGCATTTAGGGTTATTAATGTGAGCTTTCAACTTGCTTCATATCGAATACCTGGAATTCCAGATCTGTAGTGGTGCCACAGAATTAGGCTGTCCTATCTTGGTGAGCAACATGCCATCACAGAGCCTCAATGCCTCCTTTGAGGGTTTAACTTCTGGATTGGTGTTTGGTATACCCTTATGTAAGTCTGTGCAGTTCAATGTTGTGAGAAGCACCAGAATCCATCTGGCACTTCATATTTACTCGATGCTGTCCTACTACTTCTATTTTCATCACAATAGTTACAAACCTTTTTCTTTGTTACATTTGCTGTTCTCAACCTGCTCTAAGATATAGATTGAATAATCCACATTTTCACCTGATATCTCTGAGTAGCTAGGCTTGATTTGACCAAGTAGTTGTCTGACCTCTTTATTTGTCTGCTTACTAGCTAACCACGAACGCAATGTGGTTTAGCTCCTTTCAGTTAAAAGACCGTGTCTTTTGTAGTGATTGGAACCAGGTGGACCCCGTTAAGTATGTGTAGAGCTGGATGTACACAGCAGGCCAAGCAGCGTCAGAGGAGCAGGAAAGCTGACATTTCGGGTCGACACCCTTCTTCAGAAATGGAGGAGGGGAAGGGGATTTTGAAATAAATAGGGAGAAATGGGGAGGCGGACAGAAGATGGATAAAGGAGAAGATAGGTGGAGAGGGGACGGTGGGGGGGAGGTGTTGGAGCCAGTAAAGGTGAGTGGAGGTAGGGAGTTAGAGAGAGGATCGGTCGGTTCAGGGAGGACGGACAGGTCAAGGAGGCCTCGTTTTTCAAGGACTCCAACTTCCCCTCCGCAGTGGTTGAGAACGCCCTCGAACATGTCTTTCGCATTTCCCGCAACTCATCCCTCACTCCCCCTCCCCGCAATAACAACCAAAACAGAATCCCCCTTGTCCTCATGTACCACCCCACTAACCTCTGGATCCAACACATCATCCTCCAACACTTCCACCATCTGCAATCCGACCCCACCACCAAAGACATTTTTCCCTCACCACCCTTATCTGCTTTCTGGAGGGATCACTCTCTCTGTGATTCCCTTGTCCGCTCCACTCTCCCCACCAGCCCCATCACCCTCAGCACTTTTCCCTGCAACCGCAGTAAGTGCTACACCTGCCCCTACACCTCTCCCCTCACCCCCATCCCAGGCCCTAAGAAAACCTTCCACATCAACAGATGTTCACCTGCACATCTGCTAATGTGGTATACTGTATCCGCTGTTCCCGGTGTGGCCTCCTCTACATCGGGGAAATCGTATGGAGGTTTGGGACCACTTTGTGGAGCACCTACACTTCGTTCGCAATAAACAACTGCACCTCCCAGTCGCGAACCATTTCAACTCCCCCTCCCATTCCTTGGGTGACATGTCCATCCTGGGCTTCCTGCAGTGCCACAATGATGCCACCTGAAGGTTGCAGGAATAGCATCCCATATTTCGCTTGGGAACCCTGCAGTCCAATGGCATCAATGTGGACTTCACAACCTTCAAGATCTCCCCTCCCACGAGTGCATTCCAAAACCAGCCCAGCTCGCCCCCGCCTCCCTAACCTGTCATCCCACTTATCCACTCCTCCCACCTCAAGCCTCACCACCATCTCCTACCTACCAGCCTCATCCTGCCTCCTTGACCTGTCCGTCCTCCCTGGATTGACCTATCCTCTCCCTAACTCCCCACCTACACTCACCTTTACTGGCTCCATCCTCGCCTCTATGACTTGTCTGTCTCTTCTCCACCTATCTTCTCCTCAATCCATCTTCTATCCACCTCCTCCTTTCACTCTATTTATTTCAGAATCTCCTTCCCCTCCCCCATTTCTGAAGAAGGGTCTAGATCCAAAATGTCAGCTTTCCTGCTCCTCTGATGCTGCTTGGCCTGTTGTGTTCATCCAGCTCTACACTTTGTTATCTTAGATTCTCTAGCATCGGCAGTTCCTACCATCTCCGTTAAGTATGAGGTAAGCTACCACCATCATGCCTTCACTAGCAAATGTGTGGGGGACTGCATTCCAAAGAAGTCAATCTGCGTATTCCCCAACCTTGGATGAACCAGGAAAACCACTTCCTACTGTAGATTAGACAGTGCAGCATTCAAGTCAGATATCACAGACCAATACAGGAAATCCGCACATGAGCACTGCAAAGCCATCAGAGATGCCAAGAGGCAGTACCCGACCAAGTTAGATGCCCAAACCAACCAAAAAGAGCCCTGGCGCATTTGGCAAGGCCTGAACAACACTGTGGGGTACAAAATGAAGTTGAGCGCAATAACAGACAAAGACACAACCCCCCCCCCCCAACACACTCAATGCTCTCTATGCTCAGTTTGTGCAGAATGCCAGCGACATGGTGATGCCTGCTCCAAAAGCCCCAGACACACCTTTTCCCTCGGACACTGCTATAGATGTCAGTTTCCTGGGAATCAACACAAGGAAAGCGATGGGACCGGACAGTGTCCCCGGGCGAGCACTCAGATCTTGCGCGGACCAGCTGGCAGGAGTATTCACCAATACCTTCAACCTCTCACTCCTACAAGCTGAAGTCTCCACCTGCTTGAAGAAGGCCACCATCATTCCCTTACCTAAGAAAGCACGTGCAACGTGCCTTAATGACTACCGGCCAGGGGCTCTGACCTCAGTAATCATGAAGTGCTTCCAGAGGCTGGTCATGCCCACATCAACACCAGACTCCCAGCCTGCCTTAATCCCCTACAGTTTCCCCACCGAAGTAACAGCTCCACAGGGGGTGCTGTATCCCTCGCCCTGCACTCACCCCAGAACTTCTGAACGACAAAGACACCGCATCAAACTCCGGCTTGTTGACTTCAGCTCAGTCTTCAACATCATTATCCCCTCCAGACCGATCTCAAAACTGTATTTCTTGGACTTGGCTCCACCCTCTGCAATTGGATCCTCAGCTCTCTGGCCCATAGGCCATGGTGAGGATATGTAACTGCACCTCCTTCACAATAACACTCAACACTGGAGCAGCAACTCTCCCACTCCCCCAGGATGCATCCTCAGCTCCCTACAGTCTTCTCTGTACACTCGCACTGTGTTGCCAAATTTCAAACAAATGCCAGCTACAAGTTTGCTGGCGACGCCACCATAGTAGGACAGATACCCAACAATGACAAATCAAAATACAGAAGGGAGATAGAGGGCTTGGTGATGTGGTGTAATGAGAACAACATCTCTCACTGTCAGCAAAACTGAAGAACTGACTGCTGACTTCATGAAAAAAAAGAACATGCCCCCGTCTACATTAATGGAACTGAGGTTGAGAGAGTGAAGAACATCAAGTTCCCATGTAGATGTGACAGTTAAGAAAGCACAACAACGCCACTTCTACCTTGGGGGCTCAGGAAATTTGACATGTCCCGCACCAACTTCTACGGATGCACCATTGAAAGCTTAGTGTCGGGGTGCATAACAGCCTGGTATGGAAGCTGCTCCGTCCAGCACTGTAAGAAACTACAGAAGGTGGTATGCACAGCCCAGGCCTTCACAGAAGCCAACCTTCCATCCATGGGCTCTACACATGGCTCACTGCTGCATAAAGGTGGCCAGCATCATCAAAGACCCATTGCACCCTGGTAGTGATCTTCTACAACCTCCTCCATCTGAACACACACATCAGCAGGGTCTGGAACAGCTCCTTCCCAGCAGTTACTAGACTGATGAATGGACTCTCTATCCTCAAATAATGCTGATCTCATTAATGTTGATCTTACCTAGTGCACGCCCTGTGCAATGTAACCTGTGTGCATCTGTCTAAATCTTTTTGATCTGTACATTCTTGCTTACTGTGATATGCCTGTATGGCTCAGAAACAAAGCTTTTCACCGTTCTTAGGTATGTGTGACAGCAAATCAATCAATCAATCAGTCAGTCAACCAACGAGGTTCTTGATTAGCCCAGGTGAACAATCCCAATCTGGAAAGTCTTTGCTGACCAATATAACCAGACCATTAGAATCTCCTCATCTGAGTACACTGTCTGAGCTGGCTGGCTACAGCCAGTGTACTGTTCGTTAGTAAAATAAAAGGTGACTTGGTCATAGGACACAGGCGTCGATGCAGTTTATTTCTCATGTTAGATATATTTTCTTTTGTTTTAAATGATGAGCTCAGCAATATTGCAACTTATCCTTTGTGCTTTATTTTTTTTCTGTTGAATCTTCTGTGGATTTTTGATGTTTTCCTCCTGCATAATTGTATTTGCAGGCTATTTATTGACATCTCAGACAGCCCAGGGCTATTTTTCCATAATCTGGACCAACTCACCTGTTGTCCCAAGTAATTTTTCTTGCTGTTGAGTTACAAACTCAAAGCTTCTACACATTTATAACTCCTTCAAGAGTAAGATTCCCTGCTCTTAGGTTGTTTGAGCCATCCTGGTAGACTCTCTTATCCCTAACGTGATTCTGTCTTTAATTAGCTCATCTTTTAGTTGCACAAATTCACAGTTTCTGCAAACTGAGTTCATGGTGCTTCAAACGTTGGCTTATGGTGTGTTAGGTTTTATTGGTAGGGGGATTGAGTTCCGGAGCTGTGATGTCATGCTGCAACTGTACAAAACGCTATTGCGGCCTCACTTGGAATATTGCGTGCAGTTCTGGTCGCCCCATTACAGGAAGTATGTGGAAGCATTGGAAAAGGTGCAGAGGAGATTTACCAGGATGTTGCCTGGTCTGGAGCGCATGTCCTATGAAGAAAGGCTGAGGGACTTGGGTCTGTTCTCATTGGAGAGAAGGAGGCTAAGAGGGGATTTAATAGAGACATACAAGATGATCAGAAGATTAGACAGGGTGGACAGTGAGAGTCTTTTTCTGAGGATGATGACTTCAGCTTGTATGAGGGGGCATAACTACAAATTGAGGGGTGATAGATTTAAGACAGATGTCAGAGGCAGGTTCTTTACTCAGGGAGTGGTAAGGGCATGGAACACCCTGCCTGCCAATGTAGTTAACTCAGCCACATTAGGGGCACTTAAACAGTCCTTGGATAAGCATATGGATGATGATGGGATAGTGTAGGGGAACGGGTTTAGATTAGTTCACAGGTTGGCACAACATCGAGGGCCGAAGGGCCTGTTCTGCGTTGTACTCTTCTATGTTCTATGTTCTAAATTGATCAATGGTCTCTTTTACATTGGTCTCGAATATTACACGTATGTTGTTCAAATAGAGTCATACAGTCATACAGATGGACAGCACAGAAACAGGCCCTTCAGTCCAACTTGCCCATGCCAACCATATAAATTAATCTGGTCCCATTTTCCAGCATTTGTCCCATATCCCTCTAAATCTCCACCACTTCTTCTAGCAGTTCATTCCATACATGCACCACCCTCTGTGTGAAAATGTGCCACTTGGGCCCCTTTTAATTCTTTCTCCTCTCACCTTAAATCTATACCTTCTAGTTTTAGACTCCCCTACCCTGGAGAAAAGACCTTGATTATTCACCCTATCTGTGCCCCTATAGCAGTGGCCCCACCAACATCTGTGGAACTGCAGTGACATCCCAATTCCTATACTCAGTAGTGTGAGCATTGAATATAGTAGCTTTCACTGTCACATGTACTCAAATGAGTGTAGTGAAAAGTCTGTTATCTCGCCTCTTGGTGCCAGCTTAAGTACAGGGTACCTAGGTACAGATACTGAAGTGTTGTTACAGAATTGAAATTGTAAAATAAAAGACTAGCATGGGAATACAGAGTTTTAATAGACCAGAATGAGAATAAAAAGTGTACTTAAAATACTCAAGTTATAGTCCTTTGCTCATTGAGGCCATCTCTGCTGGGCTTCAGAACATGAGGTCTCACTGCCTCCATGCATTGTCTTCCCTCCAGGACTTGCTCCCCCTTGGCCAGCCTGGGCTTGCTCTGCTCCTGCTTTAGCTCCAGTCCACGAATTGCTTCCAGGACTTGGCCCACGCAGGCTGTGCCACCGCTCCAGGCTCCAGCCATGACTCAGTTCCCAGCTGAGCCCATGCTTGCTCTGCTCCTCATTCCAGGCTCTGACCCACGACTCGTTTCCAAAACTCAGTCCGCGATTTCTCTGCTCCTACTTTGGTCGTGACTTGCTTCTGGGACTTGGCCTGCGATCTTGCTGTCCCTGCTCTGGCCGCAACTCACTTCCAGGACTCGGCTCACGCACACTCAGGCTGTGACTCTTCTCCTGTGCCAGGCTGGTCGTGAACACCATTCTTCATTCCCTCCAGGTATAGTACATTAAGAAGTTAAAAGTTGGTGATGGGGAAGAAAAACTGCAGCAAGAGGGAAAAAAAGAAAGAAAGAGGAAAAGGAGCTGGCACACAGAGGAGTTTGAGCTGGAGCATCTTACTCTGCCACCATCTTAATCTGACAGCAAGCATGCAAAACGCTTACTTAACCACCCTGTCTACCTGTGACGCAACTTTCAAGGAACTGTGTACCTGAATTCTTTGGTCCCTCTTTTCGACAACTCTACCCAAGGCCCTACCATTAATTGGATAAGTCCTGCCCTTGTTTGTTTTACCAAATTGCAATATCTTGCATTTACCTAATTAAAGTCCTTCTGCCACTCCTCAGCCCATTGGCCCAACTGATCAAGATGCCTTTGTAATCTTAGATAACCTTCATAACTGTCCACTACACCACCAATTTTGGTGTCATCTGTGAGCATATTAATCATGCCTCCTAATTCTTAAATGGTTTTAGTGATGTGGTGCCGGTGATAGCACCCTCCTATCCCATGCTTGAAGCAAGTCTACGAATATGGTATATGCCTAGGCCTCAGCGTCTGCAGTGCCAAACCATAAGGACATTTATGTACTCCCTTGACCAAACAAAGAGTCCATTTGTGACTGCCTGTAGCATCTACATGTGGCCGATTCTGATATGCTTCAGGCATCTATTTCTGACCCCTGGAAAGAATCAAAAACTTAAAAATTGATAGCCACTGTGATCTTGAGTATGACTGTCTGGGCAGACTGTTGTGCCAGATATTGACACATTTGTCAATATTGGCAAACAAATTTCCAGGAGCCTTCTTTTGCATTGGCCCTCCGTCTAATTCAGATTACCCTTCGGCTCTCGGTGGATCCTTGCTTCAGGGTAAAACCTGGTTGTCTTTCTCAAAAGCAAAAACATAAATTGATAGAGAAACTCATCAAAATGTTCTGATGTTGAGTCAACAGATATGTCAAGTTTATTCTTCCTTTGTTTCTACAGTTGCTGCCAGACCTGCTGAGATTCTTCAGCAATGTATGTGTTTTTTTTACATATTTCTGCCATCCATAGTACTTTGCTTGATATTATTCCGGGTGTCTTTCTGCCTGATGCATGCTGTGCTGCCTCCACCTTCTGTCCTTGGCCTCTTCCTTTGGCCACACTTTGCTCCTACTCATATGCTTCTATTTTGCAAATGCTCCACCCACACTTTGCAGATTTGATGCCCATTATATGCACTTTTCCTCTTCTTTGGCACACTCTCCATCATCCATCCTAGGTGCCTGAGTCACCACAGGCAAATATACATGCCCTTCTAAAGTTAGAGTTCCCATTCTCTTAGATGTCAGGCCTGAATGGGTTTAAATTGGAGGAAGTTCTGCGACAACTTGGTTTAAGTTTTTAGAGCTCTGCAAAGGGACACCTGACCTCTCCAAGGACCTGTGGAGAGATCAAACTTTTCCTCAAAGTCATAAACTCTACAAGTTGTGCTTAAGAAACCTGGGTAATGAAAATTACTCCTGAGAGAAAGGGCCCATACTTAAGTGTGCCATTCCTCTGTAAATCACACATCTGCAAAATAGATCCTGCTGCTGCTTCCCTGAAATAAATTGTGGAGTGCCAGACATGGAGCCAGGACTTTCAGGATCCAGGGTTCGGGCACGTTTTTTTCTCAGCTGTGGGCCCCTTCCATTGCCAGGAAAATTTGGGCCTTTATCATTGGTTGCAATATGTCATATCTCCTTCTAATTATTTTGGCCTTTCCATTTTAGTTATTGAACAGAGGAAATTGTAATCTGGGATGGGTTATTGAAGTAAATATAGCAGATGACTAGCTTACTGCTTGGACTCTTTCAAATTCTGACACAGCTGTGTCTAACTAATATTCGACAAACTTAATCATAACAAATACAGTGTTAACAAGGTGTGCAGCTGGATGAACACAGCAGGCCAAGCAGCATCAGAGGAGCAGGAAAGCTGACGTTTCGGGTCTGGACCCTTCTTCAGAAAATAGGCCCGAAACATCAGTCTTCCTGCTCCTCTGATGCTGCCTGGCCTGCTGTGTTCAGTTAGCTCTACATCTTGTTAACTCAGATTCTCCAGCATCCGCAGTTCCGGCTATCTCAAAACAAATACATACTGGCAGTCAGAGATAATGGGAACTGCAGATGCTGGAGAATCCAAGATAATAAAATGTGAGGCTGGATGAACACAGCAGGCCAAGCAGCATCTCAGGAGCACAAAAGCTGACGTTTCGGGCCTAGACCCTTCATCACAGCCTTCAAAGAGACCCTTCATACTGGCAGTCAGGCTGTTTTACAGTCTATTCAATTGTCAATATTTGTGATCATTCATTTCAAGCTAATGTTGTCTTTTAAAGAGATGGTAAGAGGGAGAAATATTTTTAGACTACCTGGTTACCTCAGAATACGTAATACTGAATGACTCAAATATAGCAGTCTTGCTCCCAGCTAGATTTATCAAAAGAGGTTTTGTGATGAAGAATGGATTAATGTGTTTATTTGGTGTTGTTAGAGGGAGGAATATAGCTCAGAGTATCAAGAGAACTCATTTCTCTTATTTAAGTAGCCCACAGCAACTTTTGCATTCATTTGAGTAGATAAGCATGGCTTCAATAGAACATCCGCTTTACAATGCAATACTCTCTCACTACTGATACTAATAACACCATAGAAACGTTTATGTCCCGGAGTGGGGTGAGGTAAGTGTGCTGCAACTGGCCAGTTCAAGTATGTTTGATGCTTTGCATTCAAAATAGATACTCCAAATCAGCCAATATGAAACACATTGCTACTTCTGTGATTATGGATGTTAGTTTTGAGAAGGATTGAAAGTAAAGAACAAACTGTACGTAAAGTAATTGTGAAATGGAAAGGAACTGGTCATGAGACCTTGTCATATAAGACATGGTTTTGTGAATACTCTAACTCATGAAAGGGCATAATCAGAACAAAAGTGAGATAGCAACAAATGCAATGCTGTTTTTCAACGCGCATACATTTAAGGGAGCATGAGCATTAAAAAAATCTCCACTATCTTGCTTCAAGCGGGAAGGGCACTATCATCTTCAAATGTGAAAATTCAAAGTCGGTGCCAGCAAGGGTTGGCATAGTGGTTAGCATTGCTGCCTCATCGTGCAGGGAGCCAGGTTTGATTCCAGCCTTGGGTGACTGCCTTCGTTGATCAGGCCATTGAGAATAGGAGTTGGTATGTCATTTTGAGATTGTACAGGATATTGGCGAGGTCACGTTTGGAATACTGTGCACAGTTCTGGTTACCCAGCAGTAGGAAGGATATTATTAAATTGGAAAGGGTTCAGAAAAGATTTATCAGGATGTGGTTCGGACTAGAGGACTTGAGTGAAAAGAGATACAGGGACTTTTTCACTGGGGCATAGGAGATTGGGGGGGGTGACATTATAGAGGTTTATAAAATCATGAGGGGCAAAGAAAAGGTGAATAGCAGAGGTCTTTTCTCAGTGTAGGGAAGTTCAAAACCAGAGGGCAAACTTTAAAATGACAGAAGAAAGATTTTTTAAAAAGACCTGAGGGACAACTTTTTCACACAGAGGGTAGTTCATATGTACTGCCTGAGGAAGTAGTAAATGCAGGTACAGTTACGATATTTAAGACAATTGGACAGGTACATGAATAAAAAAGGTTTAGAGGGATATGAGCCAAATGCAGGCAAATAGGACTAGTTTAATTTGGGAAACTTGGTCGGCATGTGCGAGATGGATGCAAGGGTCTATTCTTGCGCTGTCAGACTCTATGATTCTATGACTGTCTGTGTGGAGTTTGCACATTTGTCCTGTGTCTATGTGGTTTTCTTCTGGTGCTCCGGTTTCTTCCTGCAGTCTAAAGATGTGCAGGTTAGGTAGATTGCTCATGCCAAAAATTGTCCCTTGAAATCCAGCTATGTGCAGGCCAGTGGGTTAGCTATGGTAAATGCAGGGTTATGGGAATAGTGTGGGGCATTGGGTCTGGGTGGGATAGTCTTCAGATGATCGACCTGATGGACCGAATGGCCCCTTTCTGCACTGTAGGCATTGTATGAATCGCAAAAATCCTGAACTCCCTGTAATGGGACGCTGACTTAATCCAAACTGAAATGTCTTTTGGAAATCTCAGCCTTCAGGTGTCATCCTGGCACTGGCATGCTGGTAATTGAAATGGTGGAGCTAGTTGACCCAACTAATCTGAGGGAGGCATCCAGGCAAGCCCAATGCACATCTGCTTCAACTTCAGAAAGAACTACATTGCTAGTACACACTTGGCGAATAGAACCCCTACATAGCAACAACCATTCACATTAATATAGCACCTTTAAAGCTGTAAATCTCTTTAACTAGCTCAAAAACGAAGCAAGTCAGCCTACTGTGATTTGTTGCCTGTGATTGAAGCAATGTTCTGTATTTTGTGCAGGGAATTAGCAAGGGTGGGGGCAGTATTTTGTCTTGATTTTGCTATGAACAGATGACATGGTTTGTGTGTAGGCAGGAAGCACAACTTGTGGTTTCACTGTTACATCTATTGCCATTCTGACTTAGACAGTCAAGCTGCTTGTCAATTGCATTTAGCTAATCCCATCTCCACATTAAGCACACAGTGAAGGACATGAGAAGAATTGTATTAATCTTGTAATCCTGTACATTCATTTCATGAATTTTACGGGTGTGCAGACTGTAGATTTTATACCTCATTACCAAATCTTGATGTCTGTTAAACCAGTGTTGCCCTTTGTGTAGTTTTAATTAGTATGGTTTCATTTATCCCAGTTTATTTGCATGGACACAGTTTGTTTTGTCTGTGGAAAATGTACGATCCTTGTACATGTGCAAACTAAATAGTTAGGCTTTAGTGTCAGTCTTTCGTACAACTCAAACACTGAAGAAGAGTCTATTATGTGCTACAGTTTATAAAGACATTATTTTGTATCATTCCAAAAGCCTATCATTCAAATGGCATCATATCCAAGTTAAGGATGGAATTTGCTCTTGCTGCAGACGAGCTTGGAGGCTTGCAATGGCTTGCAGCACACAAAACAGTTGCATGTGCATGGTCAAGATACTGGGCATTAGAAAGGGAGATGGTTCCAATCAAAGCCATCCTCTCAGCTTTTCCTTTGCCTTCAACCTTCCCTGTCTCTCATCTGACAAACCCAATGCAAATACCAACCCCCTGACCTTCACATACACATTACTTCACTGCAAACTTGAGACTCCTGGGAAGTGTTTTTTGGCAGCAGCCATGGCTTTTCCAGAGAACTGTTAAACTCAAGAGTTGCTGGCCTCTGTTTAGCTGGCAGCTCTCACTAGGCAGGACCCTGACCTCTGCCCCTAGAGTCTTGATTCTCAGAGAAGGCCTACTGGTGCCTTCACCATTGCCTGACTTGTAATTTCCCAATCCATGCTAAATCTTATGTTCTTCTGGCTAAGTAGCAGTTGAATTTCATGGATCGTTTCTCTTTGTTACACACCATAAATGACACTGTCCTACACTCAATGACAGAAAATGGAGATATGTGCTGCTTAGCATGCTTTCAGGTTTTGCATTGCTAGATCTTCTTTATGTAGATATGCCTAATCTATTATGTGAGTGAATGAGAAGAGAAATAAGGGGTAACAGTATCACATGGACCAAAATGGACAGTATCCTTCATCAGTGTAACATACCAGCTTTTGTGCTCCTGGGATGCTGCTTGGCCTGTTGTGTTCATACAGCTCCGTACTTGGTTGTCTCGGATTCTCCAGTATCTGCAGTTCCCATTACCGAGACCATTAACCTGGGTTTCAGTATTACTTGGTTAGTGACATTACCAATACTATGTGAAATTAAAGTGACCCAATGTTTGACAAGATTTTCAATTGTACTCTACAACTTGACTATGTAGGTATTCAGACATGAGCTGCAGCAGAGGATAGAGGTCCATGGATAAATAGAGAGATTAGAAGGGAAGTGAAACTTAAACAGGACATATACGGTAAAATTACTAATTAAAATCATGTGAATATAGAACGCATAGTGGGAACAGAATTATAGAGATCAGAGGCAGTTGCATTAATATTGATGAAAAGCCAGCAAATAATTTAAACTGAAATGAATAAGTCTTTATAACCATTCAATAATAAAGCACGAGTTAAAGGTACACTAGAACTAGAAGCAATCTAGTTGTGCAGTAAGAAAGTCTGTTCGAGATATGTGCAATATATTAATAACCTTATATCTACACACTTGCCTGTTGTTAATGTTTTCCATTATAGTTGGCCACTTTAATGTCACACACATCATTACGCTAGCTACAAGTCCTCTAACGTTTGCCATTTCAAGATTTCTCTGCTTACAGGGCCGAATGGGGCAAAATTCAAGCTCTAACTGAAAAAAGGCTCACAAATTAGATATTATTTAGTTCCTTGGAGGATTCTAATTTATTATGCTGTTTAGTATGCAAAAATCTGGTTATCAAAATTCATAAATAATAGTAAGTACCTGACGACTGGGGAGAGATAATTGTGGTAATTACAATCTTCAATAAAGGAGCCAAGAGCTAATTCTGCATTTAGAGAGGAATAAGTTAACTGCGTTACCCTGGCAAAGTATTGAAGAAGTGGTCACTGCAGAGGAAAATGATGTGCAACAGAGGTAGTGCAAAAAAGAAAAGAAGTGGTTTTTGGCCAGGACTAAGTACATTGTAGTGGTACAAATTCGAGAAGAAATTTATCAAACATTCTCAACTGTTACAATCACTTACATTTTAAGCAGCCTTCATCAACATTTGGTGTGAATGATACATACGCATGACACATTTTAAGGAATTCTGATGTTCCTGAGAAGTTTGTCATATTGATCAGAACGCTTTATAACAAGTCTTTGTGTGTGTTGGAGTGGAGAGAAATTAATGGAATGGATGGGATCAACAGTGGGAATGAAATAAAGATTCAAACTGATTTATCAATGGGTATCAAAGTCAAAATAACTCCTACTTCACAAACTGATTATTGGAGAAGTTTCCTTATGTGGCAAGATAATCATGATATTAAGTTTAATGATTTTCTGAAAATATTGATTCATAGCAACATTTAAAACGGATTACTGCAGGTTAGGTTATGTGACAGTATAATCATTTTCACGTGCCTCATTATAGAAATTACATTAAACATGATCACATCCACAGTAAAGAAATGTGGGCATTTGATATCTGAAACAAAAACGGAGATTGCTGGAGAAATGCAGCAGGTCTAGCAGCATCCATTGAGAGAAAGCAGAGTTAACATTTCAGGTCCAGTGGCCCTTCTTCAAAACACACCATGCTTACAGTGGTGATTCACAAGGGGTATACAAGCATTAAGAACATATAGTTGTGAAATATATTTCAAATTCAGTGATTATTTCCATTGGAGTTGAGAATACAAAAAAGAACCATCATCAGGGTTTTGAAATTATGTAGATTAATAGTGTGAAGAATAAAATAGTGGACTGATTATTACATTTTGTTGGCTAAATCAACCGCTATCACATTTATTGAAGTGGTTTCTGCCATGAGGCCTGGTGAGATTGCTCACTGTATCTTACTAAATACTCCTCATTAACCACCTATTTCACTCCTATGGTCTTCCTCATGTCCAATTCTATCTCCAAGTGCTGTTCCCAGAACAACTCGTCATTCAGCAGATATCCACTGAATATCCCCTTGCACTCAGGCCATCTTTAAAAACCCATTGTGCATTCAGATATATAATGTCAATCTAGCTTTGCCCCTCATTGGCAATGTAATGGCACAGCAGCCTTAAAGACATTTCTTCAAACATACAACCTCCTTCTGTCCCCCTAGTTGCCATTTAACCACCACACCACAGTTTACCTTTCTTTAGCTACATTCTTTCCAAGTATTTTCTTCAGGTGAGTACCTTCTGTCCCCAAAACCCACTGTAGACCCACATCTTGTCATTGTCCAGTAGGGAACATCTCATAGAGGTAAACAATTGGATAATTCCAGATATGAGCTTTTATTTATAGTCACCAAAAGTGAATACAGACAAAATGAGTAGAGGCTCCCTTTCACCTTCCCCATCCCAATACAAACGCAATGCTCAAATTATGACCAATATCAATTTTACATTTCATGATTATCTGCTGCATGCAGGTCTCTTCTACTTGAGCTGGGGGTCAAACAAATCCTCTCTGGCTTGTAACATCCAAAGTAGCTGAGGTATAACATGCATACAGAGAGAAAACACCTCTCCAGTGTCCTTGTCCTTCTCCTTGGAAGACTGTTCCATTATTCCAGCATCTCCCCATCTATTACATCACCTCATTACTTGCCCCAGTTGTGCAGAGCACTGCACACCAACCACACTCTGTCTGGGCTATACTGGAGGATCCCCAGACTGGTTCAAGCAACAGAACCGCATCTCCAGCAGCCCTATTGTCTGCTCCACTGTGACCGTTGTCAATGTATGGGCTGCATTGTATCTGTAGTCCACATCAGTCAGGGGTTTCACGATATCAGCATCAGCCACGATAGCTACTGTCTGCCGGCAACCAGCCCTGTTAAGTCCCCTGGACCCTCAATTACACCACATACATGAGAGTACTCCAGAAGGTAGGAGTCATGGCAGCTGCCAAGGTAATGGGCACACACCTCCAGGAAGCAGTAACAGTGTTCACAGATCATGTGAATATCAGTGGAATGGAATCCCTTCCTATTATTGAGTTCTACAGCGCTGTAAGCTGGCCCTCTCAGTGCTATGTGTGCGTGGTGAATGTCATCCTGCACCTGGGGGAAGGCAGCCATGTGTCCAAAACCTACTGCCTGGGGTACAGCACCACACACCACCTCCCCCAACACCTGACTGAACTGAGGACCAGATTCCACTTGGCCACTTTGTGCTGTGTATTTGTGCGGGCATATTGCATGGGTGTTAGATTGACATCTTGCTGTGTGGTACAGTAAGATGATCTCCCCATTCCAACGCTACCTAACATATCCCTATACACCAGCAGTCTGTCTGTGTGTGTATCATGTTTAGAAGACAAATCAATACGACTCTAGCTGAAGCAGTGATGCGTGGCTTGGCAGGGCTTGGATGCTGCAAACATGCAGGTCGATGATTGAGTGCTAAGAGTGCAAGTGAGCAGCCCTGAGATGCAGCCTTCTCCAATTTGTGAGCTGGGAGGATGTCCTTGTATGCAAAATCTATCCAATCTTTGCACTTCGTTATGGAAACAAAAGGTCCCAATGTTCTGCTCAAACCTTATACCCTCCCTTACTTTGAATAGTTCTTGGCAGCATTGACACTGAATGGAAAGTTTGTGATTCTTGTAGACTGATTGAAATTCCTTTACCTTTGTTCCTTTTGGCAGGGGCTGGCTGGCTGCACTCAGTGTAAGAGAGTCCTTTCCCTCTCTTTACCTTCAGTGCAGAGATGTTTAATGTTTGTTCTTAAAGCTGTGACCTTCACAGCACCTCAGTCCGGATGCAAGGACATCAGGCCACTAACACATTCCTAGAGCGCCAAATGGAATAACCCTCCTGCCTTCATGGAACAATATTAATAAGTAGCATTTACACAACACATTTAACAAAGGGAAACATGGGTGCATCACAAAAATGTAATCAAAACAAAACGGAGTTCGGAGTTGTTTTTCTAATCTGCTACCTACAGGCAGACATTTGTTCTTTGACAAAGAGTCATCCACTTGAAACGTTAGCTTGCTCTCTCCACAGACACTGCCAGACCTGTTGTGATTTCCAGCATTTTTTGTCTTGTGCTCCATGTTGATTTTTCCTCCATTTCACTTGTACCTTCCACCTCTTCCCTCTCATAGTTTTAGGAAGAAGTTTTAAAATCTAGACAGATTTAAAGTTTTTTTTACCCATGGATATGACGTTGTGACCTACAGGTTGTCACATTCTTGGAATAGCGACTTTTATTCTTGCAATTTCTATAATTTCACCCTTCCGTAGCCTCCAAGTAGCCACATTACTGGTGGGAAGCAGTAGTGGCACTTGAGGGATGAGTAGGTCATGCAATATCTGATTACTCTGACAAGGTGGGCCCTCACTGATTATAGTGTCAGTCATATCCAGTGAACTAGTTTGGAATAATTTACATTGAAATCTCACATTTTCAATAAATGTTAAGTAATTCTGTTGTGCTGTAAGCTATTTAAGTATATCGAGCAAAAGGAAACAAAAATTATATTAGTAAAAATTATCCCAGTTCTGGAAAAGGGTCACTAGACCTGAAACACTAGCTCTGATTTTTCTTTACTGATGCAAATGGACTGCTGAGATTTTCCAGAAACTTATGTTTTTGTTCCTGATTTACTGTACCTGCAGTTCTTTCAGTTTTTATAAATTATATTAGTTTCATTTGTATGCATTTTTGGTATGCCCCACAAGGTCATAATCTTTGCCAAATTGGGTTCTGGGTATGAACCACTGGCGTGTGGTTGGAGTAATTCACTCCTTTTCTCCTTTCTCTTGCTGAATCTAAGGGCCTGTCCAATTATCAGCAGTAAAGGAGAGACTTAACAAGAAGAGACACTTGTCATACATAAGAAGATGTAGATTTTGCATGATGTGACAAATAACATTAATTCATCAGGCATAACAGCAACTAACAGGGAACTAGTTTTGTCATGCTCTCCGAATACTTCGGTACGTCATGCAAGTTTAACTGTTTTTCACACAAAATCTGTGACATCATCTCATTGGGTAAAACTAATACAATTTCAACAGAACCATTGCCTTATATAACAGTGAGTGACTGTACATGGGATAGTCCCACTGAATATGGCCTCTTGATCAGAGAATGAAATCAACTAGCTGAGACATGACCAATTCTCACTTGTCTCACTACACATGGGCAATGAGAGATGCGAATTCAACTGGGACAACACAACCGTAATCACACAAGCCAAGTGGAGATACACCAGGGAATTCCTGGAGACCTAGTATTCCAACCAGAATTCCATCAACAAACAAATTAAATTAGACCCTGTGTACAAACCGCTGAGAACCAGAACCAGAAGTAATACCAACCACTCCAGCAAACCGAGGCATATAAATAAGAGGGGGACACAGCAACGACGCTTTGCTGGAAGCACACTGATGATGTTACCTAGCAGGGTGACAAAATGTTTGCAACCAAACCCATCAGCTCAACAAGCATGTCCACAACCTCACCCACAACCCGAGCTACAGATCCTCTCGAAAACTTTAAAATCAAACCCTTCTGCTAACCTGCCGCATTCTTCTGTTGAAATAACAGTTTCATTGTCTGAACAAATTACTAGCTTGCATTTGTTTTGAAATTTCAACTGCCTCAGCAATGACCTTACATTTTTCATATAATATTCTCATTTAATAGCTATTAATTTTTAAAGTCCCTCTGAAATGAAATTTATATTTGTAATAAAATAATTCCAGTATTCTGATAGGTGAAAATAGTATTGTTTCAATGCAATAAACAGAAAACAATTAATGCTTTCCTTTGAAATATTCTAAAGTTGAAACCACTGTGGTTAAAAAATATATTTTTCCTTTGTGGTCATCAAATGTTGTTTTTACAGTTAAGATGTGAAGTCAGATTCACATGAGCATTGCATGATTGTTATGAAATGTTTCAGTCCGTAAATGAAAATGAAGTGCATATTAAAATCTGACACAACATAAAGTTTGCAGGCATTTTATCTATACTTTAAAATAACTCTTACAAGATCCTTGGAGACAGCATATGACTGCACATGCCACTTCCAGTCAATAAACCATTATCAGCTTTTGTTCTCTGTAACTGGTGAATAAGTGCTGACAATGCTGAAAAGCTCTGTTGCATTGAAAAGCACATTATGATAATACATTTTTGATTCCCAACTTATTTGAATATAGGAAAAGAGATTTTTGGTAAGCCATAGCGAGATCATTCCCATCTGTGTCAACTACTATGTATCATCTGCATACTTATGTTTTTGTCATTGTTATTAGTATGAAGGTTTGCATCATGCCAATCCTTCAATGCATTCTGACAGGCATTTTCATGGTAATTGGCTTCAGATTGAAATTAGAATCATGCACTATAAATGGTTCAGTTCTATGTTAAGTTTGAGTTGAGCCTTTCTTGATTCCTGAGGAGATATTATGAGAGTAATACTGTTTCTCTGGGGTGTACCAATTGCGTTAAGTATTTCAGAATTTGGTTTTAATTTTTTGACTCAACCCCAAAGTTCTGATACATCAAATCGAAACTTCAAAACCTGGAACAATGAGTGTGAAAAATAAACCAGGAGGCCCACTGACTCCCACAGCTACCTAGAATACACCTCCTCCCACCCACCCTCCTGCAAAAATTCCATCCCCTATTCCCAATTCCTCCGCCTCCGCCGCATCTGCTCCCACGATAAGACATTCCACTCCCACACATCCCAGATGTCCAAGTTCTTTAAGGACCGCAACTTTCCCCCCACAGTGATCGAGAATGCCCTTGACCGCGTCTCCCGTATTTCCCGCAACACATCCCTCACACCCCGCCCCCGCCACAACCGCCCTAAGAGGATCCCCCTCGTTCTCACACACCACCCTACCAACCTCCGGATACAACGCATCATCCTCTGACACTTCCGCCATTTACAATCCGACCCCACCACCCAAGACATTTTTCCATCCCCTCCCCTGTCTGCTTTCCGGAGAGACCACTCTCTCCGTGACTCCCTTGTTCGCTCCACACTGCCCGCCAACCCCACCACACCCGGCACCTTCCCCTGCAACCGCAGGAAATGCCACACTTGTCCCCACACCTCCTCCCTCACCCCTATCCCAGGCCCCAAGATGACATTCCACATTAAGCAGAGGTTCACCTGCACATCTGCCAATGTGGTATACTGCATCCACTGTACCCGGTGCGGCTTCCTCTACATTGGGGAAACCAAGCGGAGGCTTGGGGACTGCTTTGCAGAACACCTCCGCTCAGTTCGCCACAAACAACTGCACCTCCCAGTCGCAAACCATTTCCACTCCCCCTCCCATTCTCTAGATGACATGTCCATCATGGGCCTCCTGCACTGCCACAATGATGCCACCCGAAGGTTGCAGGAACAGCAACTCATATTCCGCCTGGGAACCCTGCAGCCATATGGTATCAATGTGGACTTCACCAGTTTCAAAATCTCCCCTTCCCCTACTGCATCCCTAAACCAGCCCAGTTCGTCCCCTCCCCCCACTGCACCACACAACCAGCCCAGCTTTCCCCCCCCCACCCACTGCATCCCAAAACCAGTCCAACCTGTCTCTGCCTCCCTAACCGGTTCTTCCTCTCACCCATCCCTTCCTCCCACCCCAAGCCGCACCCCCAGCTACCTACTAACCTCATCCCACCTCCTTGACCTGTCCGTCTTCCCTGGACTGACCTATCCCCTCCCTACCTCCCCACCTATACTCTCTCCACCTATCTTCTTTACTCTCCATCTTCGGTCCGCCTCCCCCTCTCTCCCTATTTATTCCAGTTCCCTCTCCCCATCCCCCTCTTTGATGAAGGGTCTAGGCCCGAAACGTCAGCTTTTGTGCTCCTGAGATGCTGCTTGGCCTGCTGTGTTCATCCAGCCTCACATTTTATTATCTTGGAATTTTCCAGCATCTGCAGTTCCCATTATCTCGGGTTCTAACCAGCATGGGAATGGATTCCTTGCATGCTTGTCCATTTGATTGTCAAAAAATATTTGCCTTGCATAGATTCAGAAGAATCTACAGGAGTTAAAAGTCAAAATATCAGTGCCTCCATGCTAATTAGTACTGGTGAAAATATTCTATCAGGTAAAAATTGCAGTGCCATTTAAGGAATTGAGTTCAGTACTTTCAGTTCTTTGCCATAAGGATTTACCATCATCAGACATTACATACTCCATCCTCTTGTAAGTAACAAAACTAAAAATGTAAAAGAAAATGCCTGTGGAGTGGAAGCTTCTGTTGCGTGTGCTAAAAAGGAATTATTACTCCTAATTAAACATCCAGCTGCCAAATTTGATTCTTTTTAAACACACTTAACAAACAAAACAATCACTGTCGACAGTAGTTAATTATCTTCTGCTTGACTAGAGAAACTTAACAGTGAATAGTCAGCCACATAACATGGGTATTATTATCATTTTGAAGGGAAAAATGTTCAAAATGGCTGAATTGCCAAATGGGCTTACCTTGGTTGGCAGCTGTGGGTTTACTGTAACTCTGTGTTTTGACTTCTACCTGCAAGAGTTACAATTTAAGCAGCAAGGCAAACAGTTCACATTGTTTTTCTTTTCCTTTGAGAATTTAGAACTCTGAACTTTGCTTCATCTCAGAGCCCTCGCTATGCGCTCATTTTCCTTGTAATGGGCTTTGGTTATTCCCTGACTATGGTACAGCCTTTTCACCTTTCGGGGTATCTAACACTTCATTTGTTGTTTTGGACAACATGCATTTATTTGGCTTTTAACAGACTTCGAGTCAATGTAAGAAAAAAGTCCAGATGGATTTTGTAGACAAACATGATGACACTGGAAATGAAAACAACATACAATAATGCTCCTTGGGAAACTGGCTTGTAAAACACAAAATCTGAAATTTTAGTGATGATGCAGCTCATCAACAAATATCAAATGACAAAGTAGTACCCTCTAGTGGATAAGCTCACAAACAGCACAGTATTGGTGCTCTTCAACAGAAAGTGTAAAATAAGGCCTCTACTCAGCTACGTGACATCCTTTGTCCACCTTTTGTAAAGGCAAGTTTTCATCCACACGGTTGTGACAGCTTTGGAGTTTAAGATAGGACATGAATACAGTGCCCACAGATATGGTACTCAAAGGTTACAACATACGTACACAAACTTGAATGTAAAATGTGCTGCAATAACTACAACCATCTTTGTTTGTGCTAGGTGTTAATCATTGGAGAGTTTTTTTTCTCGAACTTCAATGAAGTAATGTTTGTTGGGGCTTCTTCAGGTAAAATCATATTGATGTCAAGGACTTCACTCTCACTTCACCTCTGGAATTGAGCTCTTTTGTTCTCATTTAGATTAAAGCTATAACAGGAGAACTCAAAGTGGGCATTAGGAATCCTATTATATTAAGTAGCTTCTGCTTGGTAGCACTGTTGGCAAAAATTTGCATAATTTTCTTGTCGATTGTGTGTAGGCCGCTCAGGCAGTAAATTGTCAGATTAATTTTCCACCTTGCTGGGTTGATGTCAGTGCTGTAGCTGTACTGGATCAGCTTGGCTAGAGGCGCAACATGTTAACACAGGTCTTCAGTACCACAGATGGGATGGGATGTGATTGGGACCTATTCATCTTTGCTATACAACCTGACATTGGAATTTAAAATTCTCACTGTTGCATTTAACTCTTTCCATAATCATCAACTGTTTTTTTTCTCTTCCTACTCCAGCCCTACAATTCTTTCAATAACTCTGCATTCCTTCAATTCTGGCCTCTTGTGCATTCTACACATTTTTAATCAACCTGTTCAGAGATGTTGAGAGTTCAGAGGCGTTATCTGCTTGTCAGTGAAAGGCAAGGCTGGTAAGATTAGGGAACAAGGGATGAATAAAGATGTTGAGGTTCTAGTCAATAATAAAAAAGATTCATATATTAGATATAAACAACTGGAACAGACTCAATCTCTTGAAGAGTATGGAGAGTGTAGGGAGATTTTTAAGAAGGAAATCAGGAAGGCAAAGAGGGGTTATGAGAGAGTCTTGGCAGATAAAGTTAAGGATAATCTAGAAAGATTCTACAAATACATTAAGAGCAAGAGAGCAATTATCGAGAGAATACGAGAGTACATTGTTTCTTGGGCTGAAGGACAGTGACCAGTGGTGTTCCACAGGGATCTGTCCTGGTCCGCTTTTTTTTGTCAATTTATACAAATGATTTGGATGAAAATATAGGAGGCATGGTGAGTAAGTTTGCAGGTGACAACAAAATTAGTGGTTTGGTAGACAGTAGAGAAGATGATTTGAGATTACAAAGAGATTTTGATCAATAGGGTCAAGTATGCTGAGGTGTAATGGATAGAGTTTAATTTGGATAAATGTGAGAAATTGTATTTTGGTAATACAAACAAGGACAGGACTTCTACATTAATGGTAGGGACATGAATAGTATTGCTGAACAGGGAGGCCTTGGGTTTCAGGTACATAATTCTTTGAAATTTGAGGTACTGGTAGACAAGGTGGTTTAGAATGGGCTTAGCACACTTGTCTTCATTGTTCACATCTTTCAGCACAGGAGTTGGGATGTCATGTTGAGGTTGTACAGGACGTTGGTGAGGCTTCTTCTGGAGCACTGTGTGTAGTTCTGGTTGTCCTTCATTATAGGAAGGATATTGTTAAACTGGAGAGGGTTCAGGAAAGATTTGCCATGATGCTGCCGAAATGGAGGGTTTGAGATATAAAATAAACTGAAAAGGGTAGGGCTTTTTTACTGGAGTGCAGGAGGTTGAGGGGTGACCTTATTGAGTTTTAAAAAATCATGAGGGGCACAGAAAAGATGAATGATAAGGACCTTTTCCTGAGATGGGGAGTTCAAAACTAGGAGGGCATATTTTTAAAGTGGGAGGAGAAAGATGTAAAAAGGAAATGACGGGAAACTTATTTACACAGAGAATATAGGTTCGTATGTGGAATTAACTGCCAAAGAAAGTGATGGATGCAGGTACAATTACAGCGTTTAAAACACATTTGGATGAATACATGAAAAGGAAAGGTTTGGATGGGTATGGGCCAAGCGCAGGCAGATAGGATTAGTTTGGTTTGGGATTATAGTTGGCGTGGTCTGGTTGGACCAACTGGTCTGTTTCTGTGCTGTATGACTCTATGTTATTACATACCTCTGGAACAGATGGGACTTGAACCCAGGCTTCCCAGTTCAGACATAAGGACACTGTCACTGCACCAGAAGAGTTCTTCTCTTGTGCATTCTAATTTCCTTTGCCTCACCATTTACAGCTGTGCCTTTGGTTGTCAAGGCTTGAATCAAAATTCTCTCCGTAAACCTGCCTGATTGGCTGCCACTCAGTCCATCTATAAAGACACTCTTAAAACGTATTTCTTTAAATAAGTGTCATCTAATCTAATATTTCCTTACAACAACGTAAGAAGTAGAAAGTGGAGTAAACTATACAGACCCTGGACTCTTTTGCATCATTCAATACAACCACCTCTAGTTTCCAGCTGTATTTCTATGTCCCTTAATGCTTTTAGATCCCATCCAAAAATCTCTGTCCTGATTATACTGAATGACTGAGTTTCCACAGTTCACTTAAGTAAAAAATTTCATTGATTGACAATCCTCCGAGTGAAGAAATTTCTCCCTCATCTCTGTCCTAAATGATGTTTGCTACCCCTGCACCTAGTTCTAGAATCAGCAGCTAGGGAAATAACCTCTCAGCATTTAACCTGTCAAGCCCTGGAAGAATTTTATACATTTCAATATAAAAATGTATCTTGGAGATACTTGGCCATTCTGTTCTATTTTTCCCTGTGGAATAGTCGTAGGATCCTTGAAATCAGTCTAGTGAACTCATGTTTCACAGCCTCAAAGGAAATCATATCCATTCTGAAGTAAAGAGACCAAAAGCTGTGTACAGGAAGTCAGATGTGGTCTTCAAAACCTTGTGCCCCCTTTTGTTATTTATTCACAGAATGTGGGTGCCACTGGCTAGGTCAGCATTTACCGCCCAGAGAGCAGTCAGGAGTCAACCACATTGCTGTTGTTTTGGCGTCACGTGTAGGTCAGACCAGGTAAAGATGGTTGTTTCTCGCCCTAAAGGACATCAGTGATCTAGATGGAGTTTTTCCCCAACAGCTGGCAACGGTTTCATGATCATCATTAGACACTTAACTCCAGATTTTTATTGAATTTAGCTCCAAAATCTGCCATCTTCCCTAGAACATTACCATGTTCTTGGGGTAGAAGAGAATAGAATAGAAATTTATTGTCACGTGTACAATTAGGTGAAAAATACAGGGAAAAATTTATAAGCCACCGTGCCACAGTGCCTACATTGATGACAGAAGTCATACAGAATAATAACAAAATAAAACTAAGTCAATGTTTTAGTATGAATACAACCGGATTAATAGTTTAGCAATAACACCATGAGCCCATTGTGTCCCAAAATGGCAGTAAGAATTGCTCATTCATATGCTCCAACCGTTTATGTTGCTCTGTGTTTGTTAATGCTCCTGTGAAGCAACGCTATGTTTAAAGTACTATATCACTGTAAGCAATTTTTGTTGCCTGGAGTTTCCATACTGTTAACTGCAGGGCCTATGTCTCTTAAACTTGTAATTGACTAAATTTTGCAAAGATGTTAACCGCTTTTTATTGTACTTGCTTCTACAGCATTGCTTTTACTAAATATTTTTCCATGTTTGTAGAACTTTTGTACTATAGAAGAACTTCTCCACTGATTTCTAACCACAATATTGTTGCTGCTATAGTCTGCCAACTTTGGGTTTAACCACACTGTGTATGAACATTCCATCAAGGCAGCCAATGCAGGAAGAAGAGGAGTTCATGCAGAGGGTAAAAAGACAGTTGCATTTCTTCTGGCGCCTATCTGGAATCAGCCCAGGAATGTTTCCCAGCCTAGGGACACCAACTTGGCCCCGTCTGGGAAAACCTGGTTTCACTGCCTTCACTTCAGACTTAGCTTTTAAATAATGGAAATAAAGATCTGGGGTAATAGTAGAGAGGAATATAAGCTATATATTTTATGGAAAGGGTTTATTTAGACATTAAATAGATCAAAGAAGGAGGTCAAGGGAATGCATGTTAAAATAGTAATGGAAATCAGGAAACACTTCTGCCAGAATTAATTAACATTTGGAATAGAATTGTATGGCAGAAGTGAAAAATGTTTGCATGCAGAAAAGACAGACCTTGTAAAATTATTCTGGATGAATGAAATATAATAGGCTTCCTTACCAATAAGTATCTTCATAGAATCTCTACAGTGTGGAAACAGGCCATTCAGCCCAAACCAACTCTTCAAAGACCATCCCACCCAGACTCAACCCCCGCCCCCCCAGCCTATTGTTGCATTTCCCAAGGCTAATCCACCTAATTTATATATCTTTGGACTATGGAGGAAACCAGAGCACCTGGAGAAATCCCACACAGACACGGGGAGAATATGTAATCCCCACACAGATAGTCAGCGAAGGCTGGATCCCTGGCTGTGAGGCAGTAGTGATAATCACTGAGCTACTCTGCTGCCCCTTGTGAGGACAACATTGTTAATGCATGCCACATTATTCAGACTTTTGTCTGTCAATGCTTCAAATCTTAGATGCAGGGGAGATATACAAGACCATAAGATGCAGGAACAGAAGTTCACCATTCAACCTGTGCTGCACCGTTTGATGAGATCATGGCTGATCTAACAATTCTTAATTCCATTTTCCTTCCTTTTTGCTGTACTTCACTCCAGTCATCTAATAATTATTGTATATTGTTAATAATTGTGGCTGCAGCATTGTTCCTTGTGGTAGTCTACTAGCTACAGATCACCCATTCTGAAACTCCCCCTTGTTCCAATTCTGCGTCATCTTTTGGTGAGCCAATCCCATATCCATGCTAAAATACTAGTTTCAGCATCATGGGCTCTTGTTCAGTTTTACTTTTTTTTATGGACAGAAGTCAGCGGTATTTGGCCAACATGTTTCCCTAAAATGTAGAGGCTTATTGATATTTTGCAATGCAGGTATTGACATCCCTAACAATACCATGTTGCATATATGAAGAGGAGACATTTCAGTTCATTAAATTACACATGGAATAAGACCATAGAGTTATACAGCATGGAAACAGACTCTTCCGTCCAACTTGTCTGTACGGAGCAGATATCCGAAACTGACCTAGTCCCATTTCCCAGCATTTGGCCCATATCCCTTTAAACCCAGATGTTTTTTAATGTTATAATTGTACCAGCTTCTGCCACCTCTACTGTCAGGTCATTCCTTACACACAACACTCTCTGCATGAAAATGTTGCTCCTCAGGTCCCTTTTAAATTTTTCCTCTCTCGCCTCAAACCTATGCCTTCTAGTTTTGGACTCCCCTACCATAGGAAAAGACCTTGGCTATTCAAAATGTGCACACCTTACATGATTTTATAAACCTCTACAAGGTCACCCCTCAGGCTCCAACACTCCAGAGAAAATAGTCCCAGCCTATTCAGCTTCTCCCCGCTGCTCAAACCCTCCAACTCTGGCTACATCCTTGTAAATCTTTTGCTGAACACTTTCAAATTTAACAACACCCTTAACAATACCCTGTCTAACTGTGATTCCACGTTCAAGGAACTATGCACCTGCATCACCCCAGTTTGGTAACACTCCCCAGTGCCCTACCATTAACTGTGTAAATCCTGCCCTGATTTGCCTTACCAAAACGCAACACCTTGCATTTATCTAAATTGAACTCCATCTACCACTTCTTGGCCCATTGGCCATCTAATCAAAGTCCCTTTGTACTCTAAGATAATTTTCACTATCCACCACACCAGCAATTTTGGCATCATCTGCAAATTTACTAACCATACTTACTATGCTCACATCCAAATCATTTTATATAATTGACAAAAAGCAATAGACCCAGCACCGATCCTCATCGCACACTGCTACTCACAGGCCTCCAGTCTGAAAAATACCCTTCTACACCACCCTCTGTCTCCACCATCAAGCCAATTTTATATCCAATTGGCCAGGTCTCCCTAGATTCCATGAGACCTAACCTTGCTAACCAGTCTACCATGAGGTAACTTGTCAAATGCCTTGCTGAAGTTCATATAGACAACTTCTATCCCTCTGTCTTCATGAATCTTCTTTGCCACCTCTTGAAAAAACTCAGGAAAGCTAGAAAGACACAATTTCCTATGCACAAAGCCATATTGGCTAACCCTAATCAGTTATTGCCTCTCCAAATGCATGTAAATCGTATCCCTCAGAATCTCTTCCAACAATTTACCCATCACTGTCATAAGGCTCACTGGTCTATAGTTCCTTGGATTTTTCTTATCACCTTTGTTAAATAATGGTACCAACATCAGCCACCCTGTCTTCTGGCAACTCACCCTTGGCTGTTGATGATACAAATATCTCAGCAACGGGCCCAGCAAACTCTTCCCTAGCTTCCCACAAGGTCCAGGGATATGCCTAATAAGGTTTGGGGATGTATGTACTTTTATGCATTTTAAGATCTCCTACAGCTCCTCTTCTATAATATTGACCCTGTTGAAGAGCCATCATTATTATTTCCCCAAGTTCCCTAGCTTCCATTTCCTTCTTCACAGTAAACACTGATACTAAATATTTAAGGACCTAACCCATGTCCTGTGGTTCCATACATAGACAGCCTTGTTGATCTTTAAGTGATCCTGTTCTCTCCCTAGTTATCAAGAACAAATTCTCAATTGCAGTAGAGGGGAGGGGTGAATTTGAAGGGGAATGCTTGCAATTGCAGAGCAGAGTATAAATAACCTAAGTTATTTTTGTAGACTCTGGAGGAACTCTCCTTTTTCTGGCTGCCCAAAGATCATTTGAAAACCAAATGGCACCTTTTGCTTAGACTGGTTGAAGAATCCATGCTATAAGCAGTTCTGCAGTGAAGTGGCCATGGGATTCTATGTAGATCACAGCAGTCCAGTTTGCGTACTAAAAAAAAATGTACTCTGAAACAGGGGGAGATTCAGCTTCAACTGAGAGGTCCCTGGAAAAATTACAGGGATAGAATGAGTTTACCATAAGCTCACATACTCATCAGCACTGAATTCAACAATATGAAAGCCGAGCAACATACTAAACTTATCACCAGCCACAATGGCCCAGAATTTGCAAGGATAATAATGATATTAAATAATGTACACTGATTCTTAGTGTTTAACAAATCAAACAATTGATGGAAGTGAAACACCATGAATTGCAACCATTTTTAAAAAAAATACTTTTTTTCTTACATTTCCTTTCACTTTTCTCTTTTAATCCAACCATTCTATTACTTTATTATTTCTTTTTCTAGACCTTCACTCTAATTCAAGCCATTTCTTTCTCCATCATTCCTGTTTTTCTCAATACTTTAATATAATTGGTTAATGGGATAGACAATTGATTGTATCATTCACCAAATTTCCAAATGCTGTATTAAACTCGCTATCACCGGCAGTTAAAACTTATGACATCAAAAATCCCAGATTGAAGAATGAAGGGCAATATTACAGGACGTATGGCTGCATCACAGTCTAGAAAATACACACGTACAGTACGAATTTGGCAAGAGTACATTTATTTCCATCATTGAAGTCATCAATGTATATTGCAAATAAGGGTAGCCCCAGCACTGATTTCTGTGGCACTGATAGTTACAGCTTGCCTGCCTGAAAATGCCCCTTCTCATTAAGGTGCACGCGTGTGGCCATGTAGCTGTTTTAAAGGGATAGAAAATTTTTTTTAAAGGAAAGTTCGTGGGAAGATTGTTAAAGGCTAAAGAATACAGTCTAATTACAGAGTCCTGCTCCAGCATATCCCATGCCAGTCAGCTGAAATTTCTCAACGTAGCTTTCTTTGGGTGATCAGGACCAGTTCTGGGTTGCAAGCCCATTTTCTGGAGGAGTGAAACTCCAGTCTGCACAACCAATTAGGTAGGATAGATGAGATCACACATTTACTAAAGCCACTACCATGATCAATCCTCCTTGGTATTTGCTCAAAAAATTCAATCATGATCATCAGAGATGACCTTCCTTTAACAGATCTGTTGTAATAGTGCCCTCCCATGGCCATTTGTCTGTGTATGTATATGGTTAAACTGGAATAAACCAGTTTCAGTTGAATAGTAAGATTCCATGGGCTGCATCTTGTGTCTCTTTGGCTATGTGTCATTTCCATGCAGTTTTTTGGAGGGTTTCTCTCTTTAAAGCCCAATGGGTTTTCTTGCCATTTCTCACCAAACACACCTCATTAAAGAACAACCCCAGCTCTAATGTGCCTCTCTTGACGATTCTAGTCCCTGTCACCCAGGATGGCTTAGCACAGCTGGGAAATCCTAGAATGGACTGCCATCCTTGGCACCTGCGGCTTCCTTTAAAGGCCATTGTGCACCAGCACAAGAGCTGCCCTGTCATTTGCATCCGACATTACAGGCGAAAGGAAGTTGGGGCCCCGCTTTTCAGGCAGAAACCCAGATCGGGTGGTACAGAAACAGGATGTTCTCTTTCCTCAGGACCAGCTGGACTAACACTAGACCACAAAACCAGGCCAAACCATTCTTAGCTGTCTGGAGGAACTTACAGCGATGTAGGAACAAGTTCAATGACCTTCTTCAGTCTGCCAGCTTTAGGTGCCACTATCTTTTCCCTGCTGTCTCACGCTGCATGACCTCCCACCAAGACTCCTGCTTTATCATTCTTACAACTGCCTGCCATATCCTTCCTCACTCACTCTTCCCCACCCCAACCCCTGACATCACTAACATTGCATGTCCTCTGCGCTGCCGACTCACTCACTTGGGCTGTCTCCCCACCTGCACCAACAGTTAAACTTTCATCTCCTTTAATATGTGCTTCTCTCTCGTTTCAGTGGGAAAGCAGCCCACAAGATGACAAAAAGACCCAAGATGGGCGGTGGGCTGTCTAACATTTGGCTCCTCGCCCTTTGTGTAATGAGATCTCTGATTCTGACTACCCTCTGTGGCTGACTGACTGTGTTCCAGCCTCTGGACTGATGTTACAGGCTGCCTTTGACTTACTGTACAACAATCCTATGACTGAAAGCTTTTTCCCTTTGACTTTACTGAAGAATGCTGATAACCATCACAAATATCCTGGCTTTATATGGGTGCTAATTGGCAAGGTGATGCAGAAATAACATGAATCTGGTATCCAGCTGAGGGGCAAAGAGCAAAAAGGTGAGTCCAGGAAATTCAAGGCAAAGATACAGTGAACATCCAGCTTGTGGGTCAGTGACAGTGAACTTTATGAGAGCAAATAAACTGCCAGAGATGCAGGCTGGTCCAGTTGCTGAGCTGGGAGCATGTCCCTGAGTGCCCAGTGTCCTGCTGCAGCATTGCAATGGAGTTGCCGCTGCAACTCAAGATGCAACACTAAAGTGAGGAAGTGTCCTCTCAGTGCATCAGAGACGTGCCATGAGGGTTCTTAGAGGCTGGCACACATCATATTTCAATGGCCGTGGGCATGAGGTGCAAGTGGTCAGTGCCCATGGAGTGTGCCCTGAGATGTTGGTACCTGGTGTCCAACATCAAAGGTGCTCTGTAGCTAGTGGCAAGCTGGAGGTACCTGTTCGAATTTTCTTACTGAGAATCTTCAGTATCTAGTTTGCTCATGGTGGGTAGCAGAATAGAAATATGCATAATAATGACATTGATGTGCAATTAATTCCCCTTAATTAGCAACTCATTGCTGCCTTGAAAGAATATCGTGTCAGTGCCTGGAATTTAGTGGCAAATTGTTCTGGATGTCGAGATAGGCCTCACAGGAACTATGATGTGATTCTGCCACATATCTCACCATAGTCAATATCATTCAGGCCCTTACAGGTGTTCTGCCAAGTTTTTGTTCGGGAAAGATATTATTTTCTGGCAGCAAGGTGGGACTGTGGATCTCCTGTGGTTAAAAAAGACTTTGTTTGGAAAAACCTCCAGCAAACTGAGGAACTGTGAGGTTTTATTTGCTGAGAATTAGGCTTTAATATTCAGTCTTAGAGAAAAGGCTGCTTATAGAATAGACTGACCTTTGAATTCAGCGACAGCAAAGGCATTAACGAACAACGAGGAAAGTACCACCTTAACTGACAGGCTTTTGGTGCATCGTTGGAATTACTTGAGATGTGTCTCAGTGCGAATATTTTCCTTGACGAGTCTAATAATCTAATTGTCAATCAGGTAGTGGGAAAAGAAGAGAGTGATAGTTCAGATTAAAGCAGGCTGATGGTATATAACTGAGGTGGCTCAGTGGTTAGCACTGCAGCCTCACAGCACCAGGGACCCAGGTTCGAATCCAGCCTCGGGCGACTGTCTGTGTGGAGTTTGCACATTCTCCCTGTGTCTGCGTGGGTTTCCTCCGGGTGCTCCGGTTTCCTCCCACAGTCCAAAGATGTGCCGACTAGGTGGATTGGCCATGCTAAATTGCCCATAGTGTTCAGGGGTGTGTGGGTTATAGGGGGATGGGTCTGGGTGGGATGCTTCAAGGGGCGGTGTGGACTTGTTGGGCCGAAAGGCCTGTTTCCACACTGTAGGGAATCTAATCTAAAACACTGAAGAATTTGCTGCCTCCATCAAAGCAAAAGAAACAACCAAGCATTAGAAATTGATGAAAGCTGTTGGTATGGAACAAGGAGTCAGCTACCCATTGAGAATACTGCATCATGGCTTTACAAAAGCTGTCCATATTTTGCCATTTTGGAGAGTTTCAAGTTTAAGCATTGCAGGACAAAGTTGTGTGCGGTTAAAAAAGTGAAAACATTCTTGATAATTTGCTGAGCAAAGTTGCTTTCATAATAGCTTGCCAAACAATGTTGCCCAAACACCCAGTGGAACATGACTTCAGAGAAATGAGTTAATGCATAGGAGTCATCTGCTGAAGTATAGAAGCTGCAGATGAGTAAGCAAAAGACCCCAGCGACAGCATTTACTAGCAGCAGAGGTACAACATTGGTGGTCAGGCCAACATTGGGCTCAGAATTATTCATTTGTGAAAGCATATTCAATAGAAGAGGAACAATCTTGCCAGGAAGAGAGACAAATTCAGACAAACATGTCTGGTGAAGTGGAAAATTCAACTGAAGATCAAGGTTAAAAACAGCTTTTTTTGGAAATAACTTCTTGGATTCTGGCCCAAGTGAGTCAAGGCCCTTCCCCAGGTTCAGAAAGGTTGCATCAAGAAGGAGTGTGCTTTTACAAAAAGCAAGTTAGTAATTGAATTGGATTTGTAAGTTAATAAAAAAGAAATATATATGTTATTTGGAATTTGAACTTATGCAACTTTTTACTATGGAGGGAGGCATGAGATAGTACTATCTTTCAACCATTGTGAATGTATGCATAAACCAGAATAAACCAGTTTTAATTAATATTAGAACTCCATGTTTGGGCTCCAGTTTTTCTAACTGGCAAAGATATCATAACTGTCTTTGATTAATCTCTTTCTTTTCAAATGATCCAAATTTATCTTGTCTCACAGTATTATTTCCAATAATTTACATACTGAAAAGGATCAGCTGAATGGCCTGGAATAGCTTGGTCTATCGCTTCATTCTTTTAAAACAACAGTGAAACATTTGTTGTTGTCTCGTACCAATCCTATAGCCTTAAGGTAGAGCTTCCCAAAATGGGGATCAGAGACCCAAGTGGGGTCATATGTGAAAAGCTTGGGGTCCCAGTCTTGGAGGCAGTAATGGGATTCCAACCAAATTATAACAGCAACGTCCTCTCTTCAACGGGACACTGTTGTCACTGATTGCCTAATCCACTTTTACATTTATTGCTGAGGGGCCATGACAATTTTCAATCCTTGATGTGGGTCATGGCAGGAAAAGGTTTGGAAAGCACCACCTAAGGAGTTTCAATTGGTTTTCCAGTTCTGCAGAGCATGTGGCCACCAGCGGACTTAGCCTGTCTCTGGAACAAGCAGGAGGGAGCAGGGATGGGGCTGGACATCTGGCTACCAGCACTTTTCATAATTTTTCTGCTCCTCTCCTCAAAGTCCAAAAATGCAGGTCTGGGTAGATAGTCTGCACTGTTGCAGCAAATATTCTTTATTCAGGATTTGATTGCTCTTGTGACTTATTGTCAAGCTCATATTGGTAATTGTAACATTATTATGAGCATATTAAAAACAACCTGTTTTCGTTCCTCATACTATATTTTTCTGGACAACTATGCCTAACAGGTGACAAGTACTAGGCCGCCTGCCAATGTTGCACTGAGCCTAGTTCTAAGCGATATTATGAACGACTTACTTTCTGATCTCTCTGCTTTCTTAAAAAAGTGCCATGTTTCTGGTTGATGTACCTTTCTTTCAATTGGTTGAGATTGAGAACTTGCTGCATATGTCTCTCTGCAAGCGCAAATTGTAACTGATCGGCTCACGTTGCAACATGCTGGCCTGTCACTATCAAAATAAATAGGTTTCACAAGAAACTTTTAAATTTTTGCTACGAGAAAGTAAATAATACCTGCAAATGACAAACTTTTAACTTATTTTGACAATATGCCAGTGTACATCAACCCTGACATTTATGTTACATATGGAGTGAGAGAATGGAAAATTTGAAACACACATTAGATATCCTGGAATGCAATCCAGATTCTCCAAGGTGTAATTGGAAAATATAAGTTCGAACCCTCTCTGTAGTCTTATGGTCTAGCCTGTGCTTTAGTTACTTCAGCTTGTTTATATTATCCCCACAGGTGGTATAAATTGTGAATTTCCACATTCAAAGAGCATTAGGCATCGGATTGAATTTCACATGGATCAAGTTTTGCCAACTCTTGATGTTATTCTCAAGGCACCTCTGTTTCCTTCATTATGAAAATAGGGATTTCCTTCCTTTCTGTTTCCTCTCTTTTCTGATCTCTGGGGAGATTCCACAATGTGCTTACATTGCATCTAAAAAGCATTTCTTTTATATCTTGGAGACAAGGATACGGTAGGCCAGCACAACCATCTATGTTGTATTTATCATTCTGCAGATTGTTCTGCACTGTTGGAAAAGTAGGGTGAGAAACTGGGCTTTTTAGCACCTTTTTTTGAGTTCTTCGAGTGCCTTTAATGCTATAAATTATCATAGATGCCATGTTTCTGAGAGCTTCAGTGAGCATGCAGTGACTATCTGCCAGAACTATGAATAAGAGCAGGTAATGTCACCAATAAGCTTGCAATCAGTTATGATACTATGGAGTTCATTACTTCTGTTAGCATTGCCTCTTGGCTCATGGAGCTGAACACAAGTTTGGAAACAGAACAGAGATTCCCAATGGTGCTATTTAAGAGGATTACCCACTACTGACATTTCAGTTGCTGGTTGATCTCTTATGAATGTTAGAACTTTTAAAATTTTTGGTAATTTCCATTGTTACTTCAAGTTACAAAAATCTTCTCAGATAGAGTGGAAGTTGCTGAAGAAGCATTTGGTGATTTCAACTCAAACTTGTTACTCCTAGACACTGGTGCACGAGTATTATTCTCCTTGGAATACGTCATGACTTGGAGAATGACCTAGTCGCTGGAAGAGAATGGACAAAGAGGAGAAGAAGGATACTTCAGAAGTAGATATATCCACCTGTACTGTTTCGAGAGTAATTCTCCTGCCTGAGCCTTACAACGGAGTCATGTGTGAGATGTATTCACTTCAGCCAGGCCATCCTCACTGAAAACAACCCAGAGATGCATCCACAAAAGCAACATGAGTATGGTTCAAGATAATAAAATGTGAGGCTGGATGAACACAGCAGGCCAAGCAGCATCTCAGGAGCACAAAAGCTGACGTTTCGGGCCTAGACCCTTCATCAGAGACCTGCTTGGCCTGCTCTGTTCATCCAGCCTCACATTTTATTATCTTGGAATCTCCAGCATCTGCAGTTCCCATTATCTCATGAGTATGGTTCAAGGTGAGATTTGCCAGGTGACTGTTGTGTTGCACACCTCCCAGGGTGGAGTTGGAGATATTGCAGCTTGCCAACTCCTGTTGTAACAGGGAATTGCAGGTGTTCTGGATCTAAAGAGAGCTAATTCCATTTTGTTCTCATCTGCCAGAGACAAGCAGGCAGGATGTGCAGCCAGTTTCACTGAATTAGAGCATTTCTAATTATGCAGGGCATAAACACATTTCTTTGTGGGTGCTACATGTTAATGTTATCCTGTAGTTAAACTGCAAAGGACTCCACTGCTTCAGTGTCTAATCGGTACACAATCACTCCCTGGTTGCCCATTATACAGGTCAATTCATAGTATCCTGGCAAATTGTCTGCATTCTGCTACCTACAATGGGTCTATTACATTTGGCATTAGAAAGTGTGACGACTGAATAAAAAGGATTACTTGCTGGCAACATGTCTAATAACAGTAGTGCATAGCTCAGATACGTAGGCATGAAGGCCAAGCTGTACATAAACCATGTTATTGCAGCTATTATTGCATGGTGGCTCAGTGGTTAGCACTGCTGCCTCACAGTACCAGGGATCTGGGTTTGATTCCACCCTTGGGCAACTGTCTGTAGAGTTTACACTTTCTCACTGTGTCTGTGTGGGTTTCTGCCGGGTGCTCTGGTTTACTCCTGCAATACAAGTTAGGTGGATTGTCCGTGCTAAATTATCCACAGTGATCAGGGACATGTTGGTTGGGTCCATTAGCCATGGGAAATATAGGGTAGGGGGTGGGTCTGGATGGGATGCTCTTCAGAGGGCTGATGTCAAATGGCCTGTTTCCACACTGTAGGGATTCTATGAATTGGCTTACTGAAACTGTGCTTTTGTTTTCTGAACCACCGTGGAGGAGCCGGGCATTATGTGAAAGAATAGGCATTAAGCTTTGTGTTGGTCTTCTCATCTTGAGCAGTTAGCTCTCGCCACTGGTTACACGATATGTAGCTGCGGAGCAGGAGCACAATGAGAAGGAGGAAGAAGAGAAAGAGGACAGGAGTTAGATAAAGGGTAACCTAACATTGGGCTCTCTGTAATGAATTCATCCAAGTGTGATGCTAACATCACAACTTCAATTCCTAATTTAACAACAGCTCTGCACCTTCTCTTGTTTTTTTATAGTAGCCATCACAATATCCATTTGGTCGGAACACAAAACACATATTCCACTAAATAATTATTCCATGTCACCTTTATCAATGAAATCATTCTATAATGCATAGTATTGTCAAGTAGTTTGACATTCACACACTGCCTGTCCTCCATGTGCCTTTGCTTGTCCTCATGCTCCTATGTATTAAAAGCTACTTAAGTATGGAAGGCAAAAGGCTGCCAATTTCCAGTGAAGAACACTGCAGATGGCATTAGAAGATGCCCTCTAGCAGTTCTGAACCTGGAAAGTGGGCCATCTGTCTTGGTTGGCTGAGAGGAAACTGGATAGGCATTAACATTGTAGGAAAACAAATGGTGTCTTGCTGAGAGAAAGCAGTTCCTTTGAGCTTTCAACTGAAACTTTGCATTAATAAATTTAAGAATCTGTTGGGAAACACCCTACAGCCTCCCTGTTTCAGACCTTCAATGACAACAGTCTGGTGCTGGATGTCCACTGCAGCACTTGGGAAGTTGTACTGCAATGAAGCTCTTATATTGGCCACCGCATGCTGTATTGTGATTACGTTTATAGGTGTCAGTGGCCACCATTTCGATGCTGGAAGGATAAGCTTCAACCTCAATGCAAAGCTTTATGCAAACTGGTACTCTAGAACAAAATGAACAAAAGAGAAGTACAGCACAGGAACAGGCCCTTCAGCCCTCCAAGGCTGTGCCAATCATCATGCCCTAATCAGAAAAACAAACCTTCTGCCCTTATGTGGTCTGTATCCCTTTATTCTCTCCTTATTCATGTACCCAACTAGGTTCCCGTTAAATATCGTCAATGTGCCAGCTTCCACCACCTCCTCTGGCAGTGCTTTCCAGGCTCCTACCACTTTCTGTGTAAAAAACTATCCTTGTACATCTCCCTTAAACTTTCTCCCTCCCACCTTGAACCTGTGCCTCCTTATAATTGAAACTTCAACCCTGGGAAAAAGCCTCTGACTATCCACCCTATCTATGCTGCTCATAATTTTGTAGACCTCAATCAGGTCTCCTCTTAGCCACTGTCTTTCCAGTGAAAACAATCCTAGTCTTTTTAACCTCATAGCCAATGCCCCTGAGACCAAACAACATCCTGAACATTCCCAGTACTCTTTCCAAAGCTTCTATGTCTTTCTGGTAATGTGGCAACCAAAACTGCACACAATATTCCGAATGCAGCCTAACCAGGGTTTTACATAGCTACAGTATGGTTTGCCAACTCTTGTACTCTATGCCCCGGCTGATGAAGGCAAGCATGCCATATGCCTCCTTAATTACTTTGACTACTTATGTTGCTACTTCTAGGGAACTGTGGACCTGTACGCCAAGATCCTTCTGTATGTTAATGTTTCTAAGGGTTTTGTCATTTACATGTGCTTTTAGTTTTTGTATCAATCTGCCACATGGGACTTTATCAAATGCCTTACTAAAGTCCGTACAAACTATATCCGCAACCTAACCCTCATCAATTATCTTTGTCACGTTTTCAAAAAGTTGTCAGGTTGGTGATACATGACCTTCTCCATACAAAATCATGCTGCCTGTCACTAATTAGACCATTTTCTTCCAAATGTACACATATTTTGTCTTTCAGTATCTTCTCTAAGAGCTTCCTCACCACAGAGGTCAGGCTCACTGACCTATAATTTCCTGGATTATCCCTGCTTCCTTTCTTAAGCAAAGGAACGACTTTGGCAAATCTCTAGTCAAAGTGGATGAGAAGATATCTGCTAATGTCCTAGCTATTTCTTCCCTTACCTCTCTCAGTAACTTGGGATAGATCCCAAGACGCTCGCGGGGACGTGTCTACCATAATGCAATTTAGGATACCCAAATGTATTTAAATATTGTGTGAGCTTCCATGTTACTCTTGCAATGATTGAAAAGCTGCATTGCCAGTTTACTTGTTGCATACTTCATAAATGCATAAGTTTTAGTTATTTCTTTCCCTTTGTCTCTCCTCTGTTTCCCCTCCATTCACTTAATGTTTCCTCATCCCACAGATCTACTTTTATCGAGAGACCAGGCAATGACCTGCACTCAGGGCCCCAGCCGTACTTTGCAACCAGGCAGTGGGGGAAGTGCATATGTGTCTGTTGATTCCGGATCTAGTCCCGCTGGGAGACACAAGTCTTCCATCAGCACCTCCCCCAGCTGGCTTTGCTGAGGTCAGGAACTCACTCCGCACAGAATATCTGAGGATGACCTGACCTCTGCCATTCTGAGCAAGTCATAATGCGGTGAAAGCAAGCAGAGATACAATCAAATTTCCAAGGACCACTGAAAATTACATGTGCTTCAAATTTTTAATGGAAAACAATTATTCAATTTTAAAACATGGAATATGTTATTGCAGTAAAAATCTGTTAGGACAGAATAGTTTACTAGCTGCAGACTCAAAAATACTTCCTTTGCAAAAAAAAACATGGTCATTATGCATCTACAATGACAATCAATTAACACATTTCAAGGAGCTAAGGTGTCATTTTATCAACAATATCTTATTCTGCAATTGTAAAGTGCAGATTTGTGGTTGACAGTGACTCAAGGGAAACAAACGGATTACAAGTTTTGCTAATGATATATAGCAAGTTCTACCATAATAATGCAATGCAGCAACATTTTTGCAAGGCAAGGTAGTACTCCAAGTACACAGAGAGGAAACTACAATGAACATAGTCATGGATTTTCCAATGGCCAGTGAGATGTTTCTGCAACATAGATAGGAGTGTGCATCTGGGGATCCCGCAGAATCCCTGACAGAGCATTCTCTATTGGAAATGCCTGGGAAATTGAAGATTCCAGTGGACACTTTCCCTGCAACAAGAGCCCTTTGAAAATAGGTATTTAAATTGCAGAATTCAGAGGGTTCTGCTGCAGTTGACTGCCCAAATTACTATTCACACGCATCGACACCTCCTTCAGATCTACAACTTGTCCAGACCCTTACACCACCATAGGCCCTGACATGTGCTCTCCCCACCAGACGGAACACCTCCCTCCCGTACCTGACTCTCACCTTCTGTCTCCCCACACCACAACAACACTCTGCTTCCCCTGTGAACTGACAATTCCCCTTCCAGAGACCCAACACAATTCTTTCCCTGGGACCTGAATCCCCTTCTCCCCCTAGGAAAAGAATACCCTCTCTCACCTTCAAACCCAACATTCAGCCTTCTCACACCTAAAGGTTCACCCTGTCCATCAGGACCCAACACACCCATTTCATCCAGGAGCTGACTGCCCTCTCCATCTGCCCACAACCTTACACTGTATCGCCCCCACTGCTGGATCCAACACATGCCCTCTCTCCCTGGGGCGTGACGCTACTTACCACTCTGGAAGTTGACACCTCCTCTCACCTTGACACCCTCTTCTTTCTCCTGGGCCCGACAACTCACCTCCACTGGACCAAACATCCTCTTCCACCCAGGACCTGACATTCCTTTCCCCTGCTATTAGACTTGACAATATTTCTCCCTCCAGGAATTGATTCCCCTTTACAAACATGAAACTGCCCCCCTCCTACTCACCATATCTGATAACCTTCACCCAGCCTAACCTATCCAAGCCATCACTGACCTGGTACACTTACAAGTTGTGTGCTTGGACCCTGCTCATATGGCATCCTACATACCTGGCACTCTACCTTCCCGGCATCCTACTTACCGAGCACCCAACCTGCCTGATAATCTTTTTGCCTATTATTCAGGCACCCTACTCATCTGGCACACTTCCCACCCTTCACCCTACCGACCGGATGCCCTAACCTTATACTTATCCTTTTACAGAAGCTATAAAAGTGGGAGGCTGTACTGCTGGACATTAAAATCAAAGATTTAAGTCAAAAATAGAGATTGTTCAAAAAGCTCAGTAGGTCTGGCAGCATCTGTGGACAGGAATCAGAGTTAACATTTGGGGGTGAGTGATCTTTCCTCAGAACTGTTAGATTTAATATATACACCATATTTCTGCTGCACCAGTCCTCTGAGCCTCCTGCCTGAAATGTGGAGTTGTTTCTTAACGCAAGTAATTAGGAATAGAGTAGGAATCTGGCTATGATTGGCATTCCTAGGAAAATCTGGTCCATTAATTCTTATGAGCTATAATTATCGATTGTGGGTCAGTTACAAAATCTATGACTTATGACTTTCATATTGCTGTCCTGTTGCAACACCATTATCCAAGCATGATGTTGACTGAAACTTCCATAGCATTGTCCAATGCAAGCTCAGAGTGAAGATACTTGGCTGAATCAGAAAGCAGACAAACTTCAGTCCAATATTAACCACATTCTACAATTGTTTAAAATCAGCCTACTGGTCCTCACTAATCTTAACCCTGACAGCTCAGCAATGCTTACAGAAAGAACCCAAATTCAAGAGAAGTGATCAGATTACTTCAATCATATTCTCAATCGGCTTTCATCCCTCACTGAAGAAGCAGCAAAGAACCGAAGCAGAATTATGAGATCATGGTATTAATTGGTTCAAATATCCTTTTATTATAGCTTAAAAATGTAAACAATCTTAATAAGTGAATAACTCTTCACTCACTAACTCTGAATTCTATCTCCTGCCTGCCCACCTTCAGGTTGTAGTCTCTGCTCAATGCTGCTTTCCCTTTGACCTACCCATTTGTCACTTCCATCCCTTGAACCTTCACCATGAGCAAGAGCCTGGAAGAGGAGCAATGGGATGAAGGAAGTGAGTGAGACAGCAAAATAGTATAGCATGATAGTATAATGTAGGATATGCAGGGTAGGATAATAGGTCGGCACAACATCGTGGGCCGAAGGGCCTGTACTGTGCTGTACTGTTCTATGTTCTAAAAGGCATGGTACATTGTAGAGTTAAGGAAGGAAATAGTGAGCAGAAGGGTTGGGTAGAAGAGTGAGAGGGAAGCAGTGGGTGGGATTGGTGTCATTAATGTCAGGGAAAGAGGCAGTGAGCAGGAGAGTCAGGGAACAGAGGTGATTTGCGGGAAATACAGTGACCAGGGGGTCAAGGAAAGGAGGCAGCAAGCAGGAGGGCTGGGAAAAGGGAAGGGTATGCACAAGATATAGCAAGTAGGGGGTTGAGGAGAAGAGGTATTGAGTGAGATGATCAGGCAGGGAGGTGACAAGCCCGGGATCGGTGAACAGGTTGCAGGACATGCAAGTTTTAATATCATTTTGGGCTTCTCATATGAGTGAATTTGGCAGTTATTTGCACCTAATTAATGATGTTAGGCTCTGCACTGTTACTGTTCAATCATGGAAAAATTTATCAGTTATTTGCTCATGGTAAGGACCGATAGGATACGTCACTTAATCTGCAGTGCATGCACAGCTGTAATAAATATGAATGTGTCACTCAGAGATAATAAGAATTGCCGATGCTGGAGTCAGAGATGACACAGCGTGGAGCTGGGGGAGCACAGCAGGCCAGGCAGCATCAGAGGAGCTGGAAACGTCAACATTCCTGCTCCTCTGATGCTGCCTAGCCTTCTCTGTTCCTCTAGCTCCACACTGCATTATCTATAAATATGACTGTGTCACTTGATGGACTGTTGCATGGCTCCACATGTGTATAGTTTAGAGGGAACATGAGTCTGGACAGGACATGCAATACTCGAGGTGTTTTGGTTGAGGTGACTTTTAACATACAGCCACCATCTTCTCAACCACACCGAACTCACCTTCATAGTATGGAGGGTGGGTGAGCATTGAAATTGGCACCTTGTCCACCAAATGTACATATCGAATTAAGGAATAACTGAGCTTATTAAAAGCACAATTGATAGATTGATTTTATTGACTCGTGTATATCCACAAGCATTCACACCCTCCACCACCGACTCAGTAGCAGCAGTGTGTAAAATCTACAAGATGCACTGCAAATATTCACCAAAGACCTCAGACAGCACCTCCCAACTCCCAAAACCACTTCCATCTTGAAGAACAAGGACAGCAGATATATGGGAACGCCACCACCTCCAAGCTCCCATCCAAGTCACTCACCATCCTGACTTGGAAATATATTGTCATTCCTTCGCTGTCACTGGGTCAAAATCCTGGAATTCCCTCCCTAATAGCATTGTGGGTCAACCCACAGCAGGAGGACTGCAGTGGTTCAAGAAGGCAGCTCACCACCATCTTCTCAAGGGCAAGTAGGCATGGGCAAGAAACGCTGGCCAGCCAGTGACACCCACATCCCACAAATGAATAGAAAAAAAAATACAATGAAAAGGTTTGTTTATGAGCAGTACAGGCAGATCACAACCAGCAAAAGATATACAGATCTTAGATGCATGCAGGTTACATGATTTGAGGCGAGCATCCATTCAACAGTCTGACGGTATCTGTATCTTTTTTGATTGCAGAGTTGTAGGAGGTCATTACCAGGGTGCAATGGGTCTTTGATGACGTTGGCTGCCTTTCTGTGGCAGCGAGCCATGTAGATATAGTCTACGGATGGAAGTCAATACAGTGTTCAACTGGAGGAACACTGCAGGTCAGGTAGCAGAGGAGCAAGAGAGTTGACATTTCAGACCTGGACCCTTCATCAGGACTGGGGAGGGGGAAGGGAGCTGGGGAATAAATAGATGGAGGAAGGGTGGAGCTGGGGGAAGATGGGTGGGATGGTGATAGGTAGATGTAGTTAGGGGGTGGTGGGGATTAGTCAGTGGGAAGGGTGAGGCAGATACGTGGGGAAGAATATGGACAGATTGTGTCAGGTCAAGGAGGCGGGGACTGTGGGGAGGGTTGGACATGGGATGAGGCCAGGGTGGGGAGACTGTGAAACCGGTGAATTGGCATTGTTGTGCTTTCTTGACTGTCGCATTTACATATTAATTCTAGGACAGGTCGTCGGTTATCGTCACTCCGAGGAACTTGATGCTCTTCACCCTCTCAACCTCAATTTTGTTGATGTAGGTCGGTTGGGGGGGAGTCTGTTCTCTTCCTTTCTTTCTGAAGCCATTGACAGCTCTTTAGGTTTGCTGAAGTTGAGAAACAGACTGTTTTCATTGCACCGTGTCACCAAGCCCTCTATCTACCTTCTTTAGTCTGATTCATTATTGATATCCGTCCCACTCTGGTGTTATCTGTGATGTCATCCATGAGCTTGTAGATGGCATTTGTTCAGAATTTGGCAACACAGTCGTAGGTGTACAGGGAATACCATAGGGGGATGACGACACATCCTTGGGGGCTCCAATGTTGAGTGTTATTTTGGAGGGAATACAGTTATGTATCCACACTGAGTGTGACCTATGGGTCAGAATGCTGAGGGTCCAGTTGCAGAGGGTGGAGCCAAGACCAAGGTTACTCAGTGGCCAATCAACCTCAATACTACATTGCCAACACAATAATTCACTCATAGTCAGGCTGTTGTGGAGTTATCTGGTTGGATTGATTAAAAAAAAACTTTGCTTGGTGTGGGCAGTGGGACATAACACAACATTTTTAAAGTTTATAAAACTGCAGAACGGAAGGGGATTGCAATCATTTAAAGAGGTCCTTGCACAGCAGGGGCATACCTTGAGAATATGTCCCACAGCTTCCTTCCCACCTCTAATACCCACCAATCGCACCCCCTTTTCCCATGGAAATTATAAAAGAAGATGTTGCAGTTTTAGAAACAAGTTCTTGGAACTCATCTACAGTCTATCTGCAGTCCTGCTGGGGCAATGCTAGACATGTTAGTATCATGTGTGCATGTTCAGCACAGTTTTGTTGATTGGTTTTTCAATTGACCAGTTGTGTGAGGCCAAGAGAGCTCATAATAGTAAAAAAAACTTGATTAGTATCTGGGTAAGTGGCTACAAACTTGTGTTTAGGCAATAGTGCAGAAATAGCCAGCCTGTGAGGAGAAGTAACAGAAAACCTCCTGGCAGATGTTCTCACTTAACACTTTCATGAAACAATTCTCTTTAAGTTCCTTGGTGAAAAAAAGACAGGAAAACCAACACTTTCACAGACACTGAAAGGGGGAGATTCTCAACCAATGGATGAAAGACAGAACTGGCGTGCAACAAACATTGCCTTGTTAACAAAGTTTTGGAAGGATCTGAAAAAAAAGCTGAAAGATAACAACTCACCACCATCTGTGATCAGAACTGGTGCTAGAACTGTGGTTTCTGATTATGTCTGTCTTCCCTCATCCCTTTATAACATGTGTGTGCCTTGTCTTTTCTCATTGTGTGTCTGTTTATATGTGTATGGGAATTTTAAAAATATGTGGCTTTAAATTATTGATTGTAAATTGGCAACTCATGTATCTTTCTCGCCATTGATTAAAAATAATTTGACTTCCCAGCAATAGTGTTCCACTTGTTAATTACAAACTTGATGTACATATTAGGCAGTTGATAAAGTTGGACATTTCTGTAGTTTATCAGACTTTCACATTTGTGATGACTCTAGGAATAGTGAGGCTTAGTGCTAGCACACTAGTGTGCAGGCCCTCAAATTTACATTTCCCAATATAAATTAAGCTCCGTGCATGGCAGCAGCTTCTGGAAGCAGAAACTGATGTGTCAGCACACTGATCAGGAACCTCAAGATAATAAAATGTGAGGCTGGATGAACACAGCAGGCCAAGCAGCATCTCAGGAGCACAAAAGCTGACGTTTCGGGCCTAGACCCTTCATCAGAGCTGTCTGAATATTCTGGGTGTAGAGGTGGTCACGGTTGGAGCCAAATTGGGAAGGCTGAAATGTGGACTGTAGTCCCTTGGGGATGATCTGGTTCCGTAGGCAGGTGCTGAGGAAGGTGATGTGGCTGTGGTACCTGGTTTGCTTCAGGACATGGTCGAGCAGTTTCAAGGCCGAAGAGATTACAAGAGAGTTGCAATGGGAGAGAGATTCCCTGAGGTTGGTCCGGAGGGAGGAGGGTAACTTCTTCAGGTTAGGCATCCCTGGAAGAGGCTTCGCAGTGAGGTTAAAATAGTATCAGAGATAATGGGAACTGCAGATGCTGGAGAATTCCAAGATAATAAAATGTGAGGCTGGATGAACACAGCAGGCCAAGCAGCATCTCAGGAGCACAAAAGCTGACGTTTCGGGCCTAGACCCTTCATCAGAGCTGTCTGAATATTCTGGGTGTAGAGGTGGTCACGGTTGGAGCCAAATTGGGAAGGCTGAAATGTGGACTGTAGTCCCTTGGGGATGATCTGGTTCCGTAGGCAGGTGCTGAGGAAGGTGATGTGGCTGTGGTACCTGGTTTGCTTCAGGACATGGTCGAGCAGTTTCAAGGCCGAAGAGATTACAAGAGAGTTGCAATGGGAGAGAGATTCCCTGAGGTTGGTCCGGAGGGAGGAGGGTAATTTCTTCAGGTTAGGCATCCCTGGAAGAGGCTTCGCAGTGAGGTTAAAATAGTATCAGAGATAATGGGAACTGCAGATGCTGGAGAATTCCAAGATAATAAAATGTGAGGCTGGATGAACACAGCAGGCCAAGCAGCATCTCAGGAGCACAAAAGCTGACGTTTCGGGCCTAGAACCTCCCTGTGGCTGCCAGCTTTGAGGGAACATTGTTGGTGACAGTAAAATAAAAGTTGTTTGTGCACATTCTACCTGAGGATGATAAAAGAAAATGGCCAACATATTACTTTTCCTACCCTGGTCAGATCATTTAACCTTTTCCGGCTTTTGTAGTTAGCTCCATTACTAAGGTATGCAGCAGTCTTTCTCCTATTTGCTTATCCAAAAGTGTCTATAGTCTACTTTCAGATTAATTGATTAATATTCTTTCCCGTCCTTCTGCTGTACTATGTTCTCTGGGACCCCCTCTAGAAGTCTTTTTTGAAGAGGCTCAAAATTAAACATGATGATCCAGTTGAGGTACCTGACATTCTATTTATATGACTAATAGTGTGGTATTACATGTAGTCAAGGTGGTTAAGAAGGTGTTTAGCATGCTTGCCTTCATTGCTCGCATCTTTGAGTATAGGAGATTGGACGTCACCTTGACTTTGTTCAGTATGTTGGTGAAGCCTCTTCTGGAGTACTGTGTGCAGTTCTTGTTTGCCCTGTTATAGGAAGGATTTTATTAAGCTGGAGAAGGTTCAGAAAAGATATACCAGGATTCTGCCAGGAATGGAAAATCTGAATGATAAGGAGAAATTTGATAGGCTGGTACTTCTTCCACTGGAACATAGGAGGTTGCAGATTACCTTATTGAGGTTTATAAGATCTTGACAGGTATCGATAAGATGAATTGCAAAGGTCTTTTCTCTCAGGTGAGGGAGTTCAAAACTATTTAAAGTTAAGAGGAGGAAGATTTAGAAGGGATAGCAACGGCAACTTTTTTATATATATATAGTGATTAGTGTGTGGAATGAGCTGCCAGAGGAAGTGGTGGATCTAGATTAGATTAGATTAGATTAGATTCCCTACAGTGTGGGAACAGGCCCTTCGGCCCAACAAGCCCACATTGCCCCATGCAGCATCCCACCCAGACCCATCTCCCTGTAACCCACAAACCCCTGAACACTACGGTCAATTTAGCATGGCCAATCCACCTAGCCTGCACATCTTTGGACTGTGGGAGGAAACCGGAGCACCCGGAGAAAACCCATGCAGACACAGGGAGAATGCAGTTACAATGTTCAAAAGACATTTGGATAGGTACATGCATAGGAAAGCTTTGGAGGGATATGGGTCAAACACAGGCAAGTGGGAACCAGTTTAGTTTGGAAATGTGGACTGTTTCCATGCTGTATGACTCTATGACGAATGCTGTCTCACCTGGTTTCTGAAATAGTCAGCTATTTTTGACTTCTTAAAGGTGGCACTCTAAATTACTTAATGCGCCCAGAACACTTCTGTCTTACATGAATGGTATTTTTTAAATTGTCTCTGGATTTAGAAATGAAATAACTTAAAAATTTTAGGCAGGTTCAGAGTCAGAGAAGACTGCCAGATGCATGTCAGACTCAAGGTGGAAGCATTGGTGTCTCTGGATTTTTGGGGCTGTGCAGCTATTAGAAGTCATCATATGTTTATTTTGAAATATCTTGTAAATTTAACACAATTATTGCTCTTAGCCATTTGCTGGGTATAATCGATACGCTCAAATATGACGGAGTAAAAAATACCTTGCATTGGCAAATAGATATTTTGCACATAACACTGGCAAAATGTCTAACAATCAAATTGCATCCTCCTCTGAGTTACTTCCAATTCTAAATTATTATTGTTACCCCTGGCCCAATTCAAAACATTGTTGGCTAAGTACACATTCTTTCTTTGTGCTGTAGAAAATAACAAAGAGATTTCATTAAGACTATTTAATGCTGCATGGTACAAGTATTGAGACCTTTGGGACACTGCAAGCCTATTGTTTACAGGGGAGATATTCGACTGGAAAATGTTATAAATGACGTAAAAACAAAACAGGGAATACATCAAGACTTATCAGACAAAGACAAAATGAGTGTAGTTTCTGCATGAGCTATTTGTTTGCAATCTAGCAGCATGGTCTATGAATGTACATCTGTGTGTGTAAAACTGGTCCAAATACACATAAGCAGAACTCCTTGGATGACTGTACAATATATCCAGAACAACAGAAAATTGAGTGGTCTCAAATGATACTCTGAGACTCAAAGTGACCCTGATAGGATTAATATAAATATATGAGGGCAAGAGTAGCAAATCATGCATTAAATACGGCATTCTGAGAATAAATCCAAACTCTGACCATCTTCTATATTGTAATATGCATTGAAAATGTTATAAATGGCCTCAGTCAAAATCCAGGAAGCAGGTATCTGAGAAGAGGTAATTTTTTCTTTTTACTCACTACAACTTGTTGAATGATTTTAATTAAAGCTAGCTGACTTTTGTACATGCATCTTTTGTCAGCTCATAATTCAAATTGAGCCGTTTGCTCACATCAATTATCAATTGCTTCTCAGCACTCAAAAAAAACTGAAATCATATCCCCTGCCAATTGCTATCCTTTTTTTTAAATATACATTCAGTTCTTAAAGCCTAATTTTTGCATTTGTTCAAAGGAATCTGGTCATCAGAGGCTAGGCTAACATTTATTGCCCCTCCCTAATTGCTTTATCGAAGGTAGTACTGAGCTGCCTTCTTGAACCATTGCAGTCCTTGGGGTGTAGGGCAACCAAAGTGCTGTTGGAAAACGAGGTCCAGGATTTGGAACAGTAACATTGAGGGGAACCTCATGTTATATCAGTTATGTCTGAGTTATGTTAAGATTTTTGAAGGGCTTTTCACCACTGGGCCTAGTGAATATTCTCACTGCAAATGTGCAGCATTAACTATCGACACCTCTCTATAGCACTCTTCACATCCAATTCCAGCTCCCCCTTACCACATGCCATTCCCAGAAAACCCACCACTAGGTGGATATCTGTCAAAAGATCAGAATTCCGTGCACCTGCACCTTCTTTCAAAAGCATCTGTGCACCAGGATAAGCATTGACAACCGGCCAAGCTGCTTATATGCAATGTTAAAGAACATCGGCCACAAAGCATCAGTGTCCAGGCTGTAGCCTGGCAGGCTGACACTTCCTCACGTATACAACCCCAGTCTCTTATCACTGTTTCACCAATAGGCCACACTCTTTAACTGTCTGTAGATACATCCCACCCAAGTCAGAGCTACCCTGTACCTGTTGGCCACCGTAGACTCATAACTTGTCATTGTTCAATCGGGGAACTTCACACACAGGCAAACAAACAGACAAGTCCAAACACCGTGCTTGTGTTCACAGCCAGCAACAGCAATCACAAACAAAACCTATGGAGGCTGAAGATCGCCTGACAACGCAAACCAGATTTCGCCATCATGACCAAAGTATATTTAACAGTCTACCCAGCAGCCAGCTCATCTATTGGAAGCAGTTGTCAACGAGGTTCTATCAAGCTTATGGTGCTCATCACAGCCGAGCTTTGTCATGTACAAGGAGAGCTTTTTCCTCCTCAATGTCCTCCTCCTCCTCCTGTTTGCCTTCCTCCCAGCTCCTCAGCTTCTGTTATATCGCCTTGTTGCCTGGTCCAGTTATGCAAATCATAGTACATCGGAACAATGTGGCACAATATGTCTGGACTATACTGGTGCAAATGTTAATTGCCATTCAGCAACCTAAGTCTGGATGTTGTGTGGGTTTCGCTGCATATGGACATGAGGTGCTTCAGTATCTGAAAAGTCATAAATTGTACATTGTGTAATCATCAGCAAATATCCCCACTTCTGTCTGCATGATGGAGGGATGATCATTAATGAAACAACTAAAAATAGGACCTAATACCATGAGGAACTGCTGCAGAGATGTCTTGGAGCTGAGATGAGTGACTCCAATAGCCTCAGCTATTTTCCTTTGTGATACGTATTGCTTCAACCAGTGGAGTTTTCCCCATTATTCTAATTGACTCCAGTTTTGCTCAAGCTCCTTGATACCATGCTCAGTCAAATATTTTCTTAATGTCAAGGGCCATCACTCTCCCCTCTGGAGTTCAGCATTTTTTTAACTGTTTGCACCAAGACTGCAATGAGATCAGGAGTTGCATATCCCTGATGAAACCGAGATTGAGCAGAGGTGAACAGGCTATTCCTTTGCAAATGCTGTTTGATAGTTCTGTCGATGTCCCGTCCTGTCACTTTATTGTTGATTAAGAGTAGACTGGTGGGGCAGTCATTGGCTGAGCTGGGTTTGTTTTACATTTTGTGTACAGAACATACCCGTGTAATTTTCACATTATTGGGTATATGACGGTGTTTACCTGTACTGGAACAGCTTGGTTGTGGGTGTGGCAAATTATGGGGAGTAAGTTTTCAACGCTGTTGTAGAAATACTGTCAGCGCTAATAACCTTTGCATTATCCAGTGCCTTTGACTATTTCTTAATATGATGTAAAGTGAATTGACTTAGCTGAAAACTGACCTCTGAGATGCTAGGAACCTCTAGAAGACAATGAGATGGATGATGCCTCAGCATTTCTAGCTAAAGATCAGTGCAAATACTTCAGCCTAATCTTTTGCGCTGCTGTGCTGGGCTCCCCAACAAAATGACTGGATGTGTCAGGGCTGCAGAGCTTAGGTCTGATCCTTGGTTGTAGGATCACTTAGCTTTGTCTATTGTTGGTTCTGCTGCTGTGTTGTAGTTTCACTGTTTCGACACTACAGTTTTGAGTATGGTTTGTGCTGTTGCCATCTTTTTCATTGAGCCTTGGCTGATCTCCCACTCTGTTGGTAATTGTAGAGTGGGGATATGCTCTTCCATGAAGGTTCAAAATTGATATCAAGCATCCACCGTTCTTTTTTTTTGTTTCTAATAATCTGACAGAATATATAAATTCAATTGAATGCAAACGCATTTATGTTAAGATTAAAGCTCATGTGTTTAGTGACCTAGGTTGCTAAACAGGAAGAAAATTAAAATATTATTATGTTTTTCTTCCCCTGCATGATAAAAGGAGCATTAATAGTGCTCTGGTTCAATTATTCTGTTAAAAATGACAAAAGAAAAATAACTGAAGAATAATCTTCACCAAATAGTACGTGTTCCCTGGAGGATATGCCTTGTTTTTGTTCAAAGTTGGATTTGGTCTGATAAAATCAAAAGGGAGCAAGGCGTCTGGAATTTCAGCATAGCAACTATAAAGGGATGTGGGGATGTTGAAACAGGCTTGTTTTCTTTCATTCAGTGACATTGAACACGCTAGAGAGGTATAACTTACAATGATGTTGTAGCATTTGTAAATAATGTGCTTCATATTAATTATCTTATTTTCCTTGTGATAACAATAATGCAGTGAATACTATTTAGCATCACATCCAGTGTTAACATGCATTTAATATCACCTGAAACTTTTTCTATTTGTTCATTCATGGGATGTGGGTTTTAATGTTCCTATCCTGAATTGCCCTGGTGATTGTAGTGCTGAGCTGGTGGTGTGTGCAGAGGGGAACTTGCAGGTCATGTATCCATTACTGTTATATTTCTAAGTGGTATTGTTGTTCAATACTATTGTCAAATGCTGTTGAAGGAGCTTTGCTGAGTTACTGCAGTGCATCTTGTAGATAGTGGCCAATGCTGCCATTATGTATCAAAAATTATGGAAATAAATGTAGAAAGTAGGGCATAGGGTGCTAATCAAGTGGCTACTTTGTCTTGAATGGTGTCAAGTTTCCTGGGTGATGTTGGAGCTACATTCATCCTGGCAAGTGGGGAGTATTCCATCACACTCCTGACTTGTGTATGCAGATAGTGGGTGGGCTTTGGGAAGCCAGGAGGTGAGTTACTTAGTTGCCTGTCTTGCAACCATACTATTTATATGTCAGGTCCAGTTCAGTTTCTCCAATAACCTGAAGGATGTTGATAAAGGGAAATTCAGTGATAGTAATGTCATTAAATGTCAAGGGGAGAGAGTTCAATTCTGAGATCAGAAGCCTGTAAATCAGAAGAAGATTACACAGATATTAATTGCTGAGAACATGATTACTGGCATATTATTGATTGCCATTAACTATTACAGTATGACCCTTGCCATTTTTGTAACATTTGCTTAATCAAGTTTGTAGAAGGATTTGATTATTTCTTTATAAATGAACAGTACTTTTAATCTCAAATAGTTTATCAGTGGTTTCCTTTAAAGGATTGTTAACATGCTGAGATATAGGCTGTGCACATTGTTAAGAGAATTCCAACAGTGATTCCAACACATGGACTGGGACAGAGCCAAGGGCCACTGTTTCAACATTCCTCTGCACTGTAAAGTTAATCCAAAGATAGCATAGACCACACAGCAGAGAATTCTTATGTAGTTATTTATAAATCACTCTGTCACTCCTAATTGAAACAATCAGACATTCCATCTGTAAGACATGGATTAATTTGTCAAATGGACATATATTTGATGGCAGCAGTTGTGCATGCCTGGTGCTGCTATTTTACTTGGGCTGTTGGTCTTAATAACACAGTAATCGGTTTGTCAGACATAAACAATTTTATAGATTCCTTTTTTTGAATGGTTTCATGTTTCTTCTGCAGTTTTCTTTTTCTTTAGCCATTACAGAACATTACAGTATGACTTCAGATGCAGGTTACTGTGGGCCTTACTATTTCTACTCCCAACCTCTGACGTTTTCTGACTATTTTTATGTGAGGTTGGTTGGCTGTTAGGTTCACGTTTCTAGCAAGTCAGACTCACTACAACTTCTTAAAACCTGACAGCTGCACACCATATTTTATAAAATAGTTAGAAGAACTGCAAGTCATTGTGGTTGAATGGAATCTTACTGCCTTTAAACATAATCAAGGAATATGATCATTTCTAAATGCTGCACCATATTTGCTTTGGCATGAGCCTCTGGCAAGCAACTTTCTAATTGTTCACGTCCAAAGGTATTAACAGTTTAAGTGGACATACTTTGGCAAATGGAGTATAGAAACATTGAACCAGGGAAGGGTAGGCCATTCAACCCTTCGAGCCTGCTCTGCCATTCAATGTGATCATGGCTGGTCATCAAGCTCAATATCTTAATTCTGTCCACCGTCCAGATCCTTTGATCCTTCAGTCACAACAACGATACTTACATCTTTCTTGAAAACACATAATGTTTTGAGCTCAACCACTTTCTATAGGAGTGAATTCCACAGGTTCACCACTTTTTGAGTGAAGGAAATTTTTTAGTCACTCAAGGGATGTGGGCATCATTTACTTTCCATCCCTAGTTGCCCTTGAGAAGGTGAGGGTGAGTTGCTTCTTGAACCAATGCAGTACATATGCTGCAGGTAGGCCAGCAATGGCTTTATGGGGAGAATTAAAGGAGTTTGACCCAGTCACAGTGAAGGAATGACAATATATTTCCGAGTCAGGATGGTGAGTGTCTTGGCGGGGGGGGTAGGGTACTTGAAGATGCTGTTGTTCCCACGTATCTGTTGCGCTTGTCCTTCTAGGTGGAAGTGGTTGTGGGTTTGGAAGGTGCTGTCTGAGGACCTTTGGTGAATGTCTGCTGTGCATCTTGTAGATAGTACACACTGCTGCTACTAAGCGTCAGTGGTGGAAGGAGTGAATACTTGTGGTACCAATCAAATGTGCTTTGTCCTGGATGGCGTCAAGCTTCTTGAGTGTTGTTGGAACTGCACCTATCCTTTCCTGGCTTGTGCCTTTGTCTATTGTTGACAAGCTCTGGGAGTCTAGATGAGTCACTTGCCACAGTATTCCTAGTTCTAACCTGCTCTTGTAGCCACTGTGATTATGTGGCGAGTCCAGTTGAGTTTCTGGCCAATGGTAACCCGTAGGATGTAAATAGTGGGGGATTCAGTGATGTTAACACAATTGAATGACAACAGGTTATGTTAGATGGTGTCTTATTGGTGATGGTCATTGCCTGGCATTTGTGTGGCATGCATTTTACTTGCCACTTCTCAACCCAAGCCTGGATAAGTTCAGATCTTGTTGCATTTGAACATGGGTTGCTTCGGTTGTGAATGTTGCTGAATGTCATGCAATCATTGGTGAATGTCCCCACTTCTGACCTTATGATGGAAGGAATGTAATTGTTGAAGCAGCTGAAGATGTTTTGGCCAAGGGCCCTGCCCTCAGGAGCTCCTGCAGAGATGTGTTGCAGCTGAGATGACTAATTTCCAACAACCATGACTATCTTCCTTTGTGCTGGGTGTGACTCCAACCAGTGGAGAATTTGCTCCTGATACCATTGGTTCCAGTTTTGCCAGAGCTCCTTGAATGCAGCCTCACCTCTGGAATTCAGTTTTTTTGTCCATGTTTGAAGGAAAGCTGCAGTCAGGACCTGGCAGAGCTGAAACTGGGCGTCATTGAACAGGTTATTGCTGAGCAGGTGCTACTCGATAGCACCATTGATGACACCTTCCATCACTTTACTGGTGAACAACAATAGACTGATGGGCAGTAATTGGCTTGGTTGGATTTGTCCTGTTTTTTGTGTATAGGACATACCTGGACAATTTTCCAAATTATGGGTAGAAACCAGTATTGTAACTATACTGGAAGAGCTTGGCTAGGACAACAGCAAGTTCTGAAGCGAAAGTCTTCAGTACTATTGCCAGAACATTGTCAGAGATTGTAGCCTTTGCAGTATCCAGTGCTTCCAACTGTTTCTTGAAATCACATGGAGTGAATTAAATTGGCTGAAGACTGGTATCTGTGATGCTGCAGACCACTGCAGGAGGCCAAGATGCATCATCCACTGGGCACTTCTAGCTGAAGATTACTGCAAAAGCTTTAGCCTGATCTTTTGCAGTGGTGTTTTGGCCTCTTCAGTTATTGATGATGATGATATTTGTGGAGCCTCCTCCTCCAGTGAGTTTTTAATTGCGCAGCACCATTCATGATGGGATGTGGCAGGACTGCAGAGCTTAGATCTGAATCGTTGGTTGTGGGATTGCTTAGCTCTGTCTGTTACTTGCTGCTTATGCTGTTTGACATGTAAATAGTCCTGTTTGGTGGCTTCACCAGGTTGACACCTCATTTTTAGGTATGCATGATGCTGCCCCTGGCATGCCCTCCTGCACTCTCCATTGTACTAGGGTTAATCCCCTGGCTTGATCGTAATGGTTGAGTATGGGATTTGCTGGGCCTACAGGTTCCAGATTGTGCTGGAGTACAAATTCTGGTCCTGTAGATGGCCCAATGCACCTCTTGATTTGTTAGGTCTGTTCGAAGTCTTTCCCAAAGTATGTTGACAGTACCACACAACATAAAGGGGGATATCCTCCATGTGAAAGTGGGACCTCGTCTCCACAGAACTGTGCAGTGGTCACTCTTACCAATAGTCTCTTCGACAGATGCGTCTGCAACTGGCAGATAGCCATCTTCCATCCGCCTCCACCCCTCTCTCTATTTATTTCAGAATCCCCTTTACCTCCTCTTCCATCCGCTCACCCCCCTTTTCTGTTTATTTCAGAATCCCTTTCCCTCCCCCATTTCTGAAGAAGGGTCTATAACCGAAATGTCAGCTTTCCTGCTCCTCTGACGCTGCTTGGCTTGCTGTGTTCATCCAGCTCTTCACCTTGTTATCTCAGATTCTCCAGCATCGCCAGTTCCTGCTATCTCTCTCCCTATCAAGGGTAAGGTCAAGTTTTTTTTCCTCTCTTGACGGTACCCTCACTACTTGCCACAGACCCAGTCTCTCAGTTATTGATGTATTGATTTATTGTTGTCACATGTACCAAGATACAGTGAAAAGTGTTATTTTGCGTACTACACAGGCAAATTGTACCATACAAAATGCAGCAGGAGAGCAGAACAGTGTGCTGAATACAGTATTACAAACGCAGAGAAGTTGCAAAGAGAGAGAGGCCTGTTCAAAAGTCTGATAGCAGAGGGAAGGGCTGTTCTTGAATCTATTCATACATATATTCAAACTTTTATACCTTCTGCCCAATGGAAGAGGGTGGAAGAGGGTATAAGCAGGCTGGGAGGGATCTTTGTTACGTCGATATGCTTTCCCGAGGCAGTGGGAAGTATAGATGGCGTCAATGAATGGAAGGCTGATTTGTGAAATGGACTAGGCTGTGTTCATGACTCTCTGTAGTTTGCTGCTGTCTTGGAAAGAACGGTTGCCATACTACACTGTGATGCATCCAGATAGGATACTTCCTACGGTCTATCTACAAAAATTGGTTAGAGTCCTCATGGACATGTTGAATTTCCTTAGTGTCGTGAGGAAGTTATGTCCATTTGGAACTGACCAGCTTGATCAATCTGCTGCTGAACCAGTCTTGGTGGTGGGCAGTGAAATCCCCCACACAGTATGTATTTTGTGCCCTTGCCACTCTTACGGCTCCCTCCAAATGTTGTTCAACAAGAAGGAGTAGCTCATTCCTCAGCAAAGTACAGACAGTATGTGGTACTCAGCAGAGGTTGATTCATGTGGTCTGGAGTCAATGTTGAGGACTCCCAAGACAACTCCCACCCAACTGTACAACACTGTGTTGCCACCTCTGCTGGGTCTGTGCTGCCAATGGGACAGGATATATCCAGGGCTGGCGATGGTGCTGTCTGGGACATTGTCTGTAAGGTATGATTCCATGAGTATGACTGTGTCAGGCTATTGCTTGACTAATCTGTGAGACAGCTCTCCCAATTTTTCCAATAGCCCCCATATAGTAGTAAGGAGGAATTTTGTAGGAGTGACAGGGTTGTTTTGTCATTGTCTTTTCTGGTGCCGGCTGGTTCATCCAGCTTCATTTCTTCATTGAGACTTCATAGCGATTGATACAACTGAGTGACTTTGTAGGCCATTTTGTAAAGTTCAGAATCAACCACATTGCTGTGGGTCTGGAAACACATGTAGCCCAGACCAGGTGACGATGGAAGATTTCTCTCCCTGAAAAGCATTAGTGAGCCAGATGGGTTTATTTGACAATTGACAATCGTTTCATGGTCATCAGTAGATTCTTAATTCCAGATTTTTAAAATTGAATTCAAATTCCACCATCTACCAACGCAGGTTTCAAACCAAGAACCTCAGAACATTAGCTGTGTCTGGGTTAATAATCTAGTAATAAGGTCACTATTACCCGCCTATTGCTCCTCATCCCAGCCCTAAAAGGTTTACTCCTTATCCTTAAATGATGACCCCAGTTCTGAATTCCCTCACCATCGGAGCATACTTCCTGCATCTAGCCTGCCTAGCCCTGGTAGAATTTTATAGGATTCTACAAGAGCCCCCTTCATTCTTTGAAAGTCCAGTAAATACAATCTTAACTGACTCAATCTCACATCTCATGTCAGTTCTGCCATCCCAGGGGTCAATTTGGTAAACCTTTGCTGCACGTTGTCCCTGGCAAGAACATCCTTCCTCAGGTAAGGAGACCAAAACTGCAATAATATTCCAGCTGTTGCCTCAACAATGTCCTGTATAATTTCAGCAAGATATCCCTAGTTCCTGTATTCAAATTCTCTTGCTACGATGACCAATATACAGTTTGCCTTCTTTACTGCCTGCTGCACCTGTGTGCGTTTACTTTCAGCAAAGACTACGCGAGGACACCCAGGTCTCGTTAAACATTCCGCTCTCAATTTACAGCCATTCAAATAACATTCTACCTTCTTACTTTTGCGATCAAAGTGGATAACCTCACATTTATCCACATGTTACTGCAAGCGCCATGCATTTGCCCAGACTGGGGACTGTGTAAATCATACTGCAACATCTCGGCATCCTCCTCACAGCTCACTCTTCCACCCAACAAATGTCATCAGCAAATTTTGAGATATTACATTTAGTTCCATCATCTCAATTATTCACATATATTTTCAGTAGCTGGGGTCCTAGTACTGATCCTATAGTACCTCACTAGTCACTGCTTGTCATTCAGAATAAGACCTATTTTTGCCTACTCTTTGTTTCCTGTCTGCTCATCAATTGACTATCCAACTCAACATGCTACCCAAATCCCATGTGCTTTGATTGTACGCATTAATCTCTTTTGTGCGACTTTGTTGAAAGCCTTAATGTGGGGAGATGCAAAGTTTTCCACTTTGGAAAAGAGAACGAAATAGCAGAATATAATTTAAATGGATATAAACTGCAGAAAGCTGCAACACAAAGATGGGGTTCTTGTTCATGAAATGCAGATTGTGCAGCAGGTGATCAGGAAGGTTAATGGAATGTTGGCCCTTATTTCAAGAGGGTTGGAGAGTAAGAGGAGGGACATTTTATTGCACCTGTAAAAGATGCTGATGAGTGCACATCTGGTGGACTGTGAGCCGTATCGGGCCCCTTATTTAAGAAAATATATCATTTCATGAAGTCAGTTCAGAAAAGGTTCATTAGGAAGATCCCGGTATGGAAGGATTGTCTTATGAGCTAAGGTTAAACAGGTTGGAACTCTACTCATTGGAACTTTAACAAAAGAGAGGTGATCTCATTGAAACGTATAGAATTTTTACCCTCATGGGAGAGTCTAGGATCAGAAGGCATAGTCTCAGAAATAAAAGGGGTGCCAATTTAAGATTGGGTTGATGAGGAATTTCATCACTTAGATAGTTGTGAGTCTTTGGAACTCCTTGCCACGGACAGCTGTTGGGTCAGAGTCCTTGTGCGTATTTAAAGCTAAGATCGATAGACCCTTGATCAGAAGAGCAATCAAGGGTTACCGGCAAAGGGCAGGAAAGTGCATGTGAGGAATGTCAGATCAGCCAAGAACCTATTAAATGGCAGAGAATGCTTGAGAGGTCAAATGATCAACTCCTGCTCGTGTTTCTCATGGTCTTGATGTCTGTTTTGTCAGTTAAGGATGCTGAAACTACACACACAAGCAGTAGGCCTACAGCCTTCTGAAGTGGGATGGGTGTCCTAATGGCAGAGGTGAACACGACTGCTTCAAGAGATAGGCTGTGATGGATTTAATTTTTAAAATTAAACTGGATTCACAGGCCATTCTTATGGAGGGGTGTAGCTATTACCCACTGATTCCTGTGCGTTCATGTGGGGGAACTAAATCATCTCCAGTTACTGACCATTCTTTGGCCTCAGCAAAATGCCCAAGTGTGTTGTGTCCCCAATCAGCTCACAATTGGGTACTTGATTATTCAAACTGATTCCCCTCAAATCAAAATATTTCTCTCAGTCCTGCTTTAAACTAACTCCACCTTCATAGAGGAGGAATATTTTGTTCTTTGTAAATTATTTATATCTAAGTCTGGCACAATTATTTTTACACAATGAAACCTGAGCTCTGTTACATGCTAGTGGAATCTATAATGTTGTCCCATTCGAGGGAGCTATTAATCTCACAAAAGCTGACACAGCTATGAGGTGCATGCTATTGTTTGTTAGGATCAACAGAAATCTGCACATAGATAAATGAAACAAAGGAACCTTCCACCCACACAGCCCATCTCTATGGTAACATGACACGCTTTGGATGTACCAAATAACAGAAATGCAGTACAATTATCTTTAACCTTAAAATCCCTTTAATTCTGGGACCCACATAAATAATGTATTTCTTTAATGGAGTTAATAGCCCTCACTGAGACTCCCTGGTTCCACCAGGGAACCCAGTTGGCTACAAAGGTGCTTTAGCTTCTTTGATCGAGAAACTACATGAATAAAATAAATTCCTTATTGAATTATATGTTAGATCTCCTGACCTTACCAAAAGATCAAAGGCTGGTAATACATAATTTACGTTTCTGTCTTTCTAAGTCTAAATTTCTGAAATGAACCTGGGTTATCCTTTTAATCAGGGAAATATTTTTCAAATCAGGGTTTGCTGCCTTGCCACTTGAAGTGTCAATGGAGAATGTATCCCCACCACACCTGCTTTCCTGCTACTATTTAACACTGCTAATGGAGAAGAGACTTCTGCTCCTCACTCAGGGAGCTCTGACCTCAGACAGCTGCTGGTTTATTTGGAATGGCTGACAGCTCAGAAGCCCCAGTAACATAGTGATGAGGACACAGGCTGCAAGCTCTCCAGTCCAGTAAATGCAAGAGGTCTTGGGGTGAAGAAGGGTTGTGAGGAGCTTGGCATGACGGTGGAGGGGGGAATGGATATCATGATGCAGATGTGTTTGGGGGAGGGTGGAGGTTACAGAGTACCTGCAGGAGGCAGACTTTGTGGGGGAAGGGTGAAACCCAATTTGTGGAGTAGGTTGCTGACAAAGATGCAAACCCTGCCTTCTCATCTATGGCCTGTGTCTGGTGATGTTCAATTTCTGCCTTGGCTGAAGTTACAATGAAGGTCCCACCTCCTCAATTTTGCCCTTTGTCCATGTCATGGTAATCCTCAGGTTATACTCACCACTCTCTAACTGGAGAGCATGGTTACGGTGACTTTATCTTTTTGCTTATTTTACATTTAAATCTAGAACTTATACCTCTAAAACACATGAATTACAGAGTCAGATATTTTTGACATTGGCTAGAGTATTTTTACAGTTTTTATTTCCTGAATTAATGTAGGTTATATGTGCATCTGTATTCAAAGGACTCCTGCCGTCAGTGTTTGATCCATCAATAGTTAATGCAAGGAGTTTGGAATATGTAGATGCATTTATGGGTAAAGATTAACTTGGTAGACACTGTGAAGCTGTAGATTTAACAATGAATATTTTATGTAATGAAACGTATTAAAATAGCTTTGGTTCGAAAGGTCCCTGAGCTGGTGGGAAAGAAATAACTCAACTTTGTGAATATAGTGACCTCATGTGGAGAGAATTGTAAAATAAAAATAATTACTCCATATATGGTATTGACGTTGGCACTCTGCTCTTTTCAGCAGCTATGCTACTACATTAATCCTATACAACATTGCATAAAAGGACACCCAACAAAACTGGAATCAATAGGAACGGGGGACAAACTCTCTGCTGGTTGGAGTCATACCTGGCACATGGGAAGATGGTCGTGATTGTTGGAAGTCAGTTATCTCAGCTCCAGGACATTTCTGCAGGAGGTCCTCAGGGTAGTGTCCTAGGCCCAACCAGCTTCAGCTGCTTCATCAATGACCTTTCATCCATCTTAAGGTCAGAAGTCTGCTTTCTGGGTATCAGGAGTCATAATTCATGGTAAGTCCATACTTTTTCGGATTATTACATAAAATTGATCTACCTCCCTCAACTGAATGTTTTCAGTGCTTTGCTGTGCTCCTTAATGCCACACTCTATCAAATGAAGCCTTGATGTTTTTGGCTGTCACTCTCAATCACCTCTGGAATTCAGCTCTTTTGTCCATATTTGAACCAAGGCTGCAATGAGGTCAGGAGCCGAGTGGCCCTGGTGGAACCCAAATTCGGCGTCACTGAGCAGGTTATTGCTGAGCAGGTACTGCTTGATAGCGCTGTTGAAGATACCTTCCATCACTTTACAGGATGATTGAGAGTGGACTGATGGGACAGTAATTGGCCTGGTTGGATCTGACCTGCTTTTTATGTACAGGACAACGCTACAGCTTCACTAATATTCTACTTTAACACTTGCAGGACAGGGTGTTTGATTCCATCTCATAAGTCACAAAAGTGAGATGTGGGAAACGTAGTAGAAACATATGGAACTAAATGGAAGTTGGTTGAAGTTGAGCAAGGTGAGAAATGATCTCTGTGAATCATATGATCCCAAGAAGCAATGATCTAAAACATGATCCACTTTAGCACTGTTTAAATTGTATTAGTAGTGAGACAGGAAGTAACTTATTAAAAAGGAGTGAGTGGTACAAATGCCAAGATGGCTGGCAAAGATGGCCACCTGACCAAGTGCAGATGGTGCCAGTACTCTTTGTATTCACAGCCTTTGCCTAAGCTGTAAATCAGTAATAAGTTTGCAGTGATCGCAAGAGAAATATCCCAGGCTGCAATGAAGAAAGCTTTGCCCAGCAGCAGGTTTGATGAAGGGAAGCTCTGAAGTATCAGAATGAGGTGGAGGAATGCTCTCTGGTGCAAATAGATAAGCAATTTCTTGCACCTACGAAAATATTAAGAAGGAAACCTGAGAGTGAGTAGCAAAGTAGGTAGTTAAAAACAGTAATTGTTGAAGGAAATTCTCAGCCTAGAAATAAAAAGTTGAAAATGTAATAACCTAAAGTCAAAGGCTCTTCTCAGAGTCACCACATCCCCCCGAACAGAGCTGAAGCAACAACAAAATACTCATTGATCCACGGCCAGCTAAATATTGCAAATTCTGAAATGCATTTGAATTTAGCATTTGTTAAACCTTGCTGTCACAATACAGTTATTAGGTAAATATTTCACTTGACTTCATTGCACTTACGTGCTCTTTGCAACACCTACAGGCAGCATTATACGATTTTTTGACAGTATTATGAGCATGTATCAGCATACCAATAGGCATACTCAGAACCTTATGGTATTTAGTGTTGATTAGGTGTTTGTGGTAGCTTTAGGAATTTTTCTGATGTGAGCATTTCCCAGCTCTTGTGTATTGGAAGCTGTAATTTCTGGTTGATCAGATGGTTATGAGCATGGGTTTTTCAACAGTGTCCACTTGCGTAGTTTGCAAGGAAGTTGTTAAATGCTTGAACTAACCATCTTTGGACTAACTAACTTGACTAACTTCTCCAAATTGGGTTTCTCTGACCATGCAAGTACCTCTCAATTTGTAACAGCAGGCTAGCAGTGCCAGAATAATGATGGTGTTCTCCTTTTCCTCACTTTCCACCTTACAAGTCTCCATAGGTGAAGGATAGTCTCTGGCTTTTTCTACACCTCAGCAGATGTCACCACAGAAACACATCTTTCCTATCCCCATTTCAACATTCTGCAGGAAATATATGCACTGATACACCATGGTCAACTTCAATGGCACTCCATGGCACCTTACCATTCAATCACAGAAGGTGTGATATAAGCCTCTTTACCTTCTCTATCCTTGATCTCCAGACACACTTATCAGAAGCAATGGCTTACTTGTATTTCTTTCAATTTGTATCCTCCAACCTTCTTTTATACTTATACACAACCTAGTCGCATATTAGTGGAACAAAAGAATCCATTTATTTTCATGAAGTGTGGGGCCCATGTGGCCAAACGTTTTCAGTGTGCACTTTGGATGAATATGCCACATGGAAATGAAGTTTTCATGTTATTTTCATTGGGATAGTGATGAAAACATTTATTCTGGCACATCAGGCATCTACCACATACATTATGTATCAATCCAAAAAGGTAATTTGGCCTATTATCTCCTGAAGTTGCATAAAAACTAATGGTCATAGTCAACTTCATAGTGACTGATAAAGTTGTTAATATCATCGAAAGACTGAATGTCCGGCAGTCAGTGAGGGCATAACTTCATTGTTGCCTTCCAGTGAAGCAATGGCAGCAAAAGTAATAACTGTAAGGGTTGGATAAAGATATCTGCAACAATCTATCCCTAGACCTCTTCTCCAAACAGAAGGAGTAGAATTGTTACCATCTGATCAACCAGAAATTGCAGTTTCCAATACACAAGAGCTGGAAAATGCTCAGGTCAGAAAAAATCCTAAAACTATCACAAACTCCTAATCAACACTAAATACAATAAGGTTCTGAATATGCCTATCGGTGTGCTGACACATTGGCTTCCATTTTCAAAACCACCTGCCAAGTACGGACTTTGGAGATCTATGCACAGATGGCATGATTGCACAGTGGTTAGCATTAGGGACCCAGGTTTGATTCTAGCTATGGTCTGTATGGAATTTGCATGTTCTCCCCACATTTGCATGGGTTTCTTCTCACAGTGCGAAGATATGCAGGTTAGTTAGATTGGCCACGTTTGGGCATGCACTTTGGAGATCCATATAGCAGAGCAAAAGAAATAGAGGGAATGTTTAATACAAGCCTAGCCTGTCCAGAAAAAGTGGATGCATTGGTGATCACTTTCCAGCACTCTGTAGACTCTGGAAGAGTTCTGATGGACTGGAGGGTAACTAATGCAATTCCACTCTTTAAAAACAAGGAGAGAGAGAGAAATTGTTGAATTATAAGCCAATTAGCCTGACATCAGGGGTTGGGGAAAACGTTGGCGTCAATTATTAAGGATGTAATAACTGAGCATTTGGAAAGTGGTGACAGAATCAGACCTAGTCAGCATGGATTCACTAAAGGGAAATCATGATCGACAAACCTCGTAGAATGTTTTGAGGATGTAGCCGTAGAGTAGACAATGGTGAATCAGTAGATGTTATGCATCTGAACTTTCAAAAGGTTTTTGACAATGTTCCACACAACAGATTAATAAGGAAAATTAAAGCTCATGGTAACGGGGGTAAAGTATTGACATGGATAGAGAATGGCTGGCACTTAGGAAGCATGGTGAGGCCATACCTTGACTACTGTGTACAGACTTGGTCTCCTAGTCTAAGCAAGGACATTCTTGCTATTGGGGGAAATCCAGCGAAGGTTCACCAGACTGATTCCTGGGATGGCAGGACTGACAAATAAGGAAAGATTGGATTGACTGGGCTTGTATTTGCTGGAATTTAGAAGAATGAGGGGAGTTTTCATAAAACATATAAAATCCTAAAGGGATTCCACAGGCTAGATGAGGGAAAAATGTTCCCATTGTTGGAGAAGTCCAGAACAAGGGGTCACAGTCTAAGAATAAGGGGGTAAGCCATTCAGGACTGAGATGAAGGAGAATTTCTTCATTTAGAGAGTTGAGAACCTATGGAATTCTCTCCTACAGGATGCTGTTGGGGCCAGTTCATTAGATATATTAAAGAGGGAACTGGGCATTGCTTTTGTAGCTAAAGAGTTCAAGGGATACAGGGAGAAAGGGGGAATGGGATACTGAGATTGCATAATCAGCCATGATCACATTGAGTGGTGGTGTAGGCTCAAAGGGCCAAGTGGCCTGTTCCTGCACCTACTTTCTATATTTTCTGTTTTCTATGTCCAACCTTTCCTCATAAATCAACCCACCATTCTAGATATTAGTCTAGTAAACCTTTTCTGAACTGCTTTTGACACATTTATGTCCTCCTTTTAACAAAGGGACCAATACTGTATACGGTCCTCCAGATGTGGTTCCACCAATGCTCTGTATGACTGAAGCACAACCTCCCTATTTATGTATTCAATTACCTTGTAGTGAACAATTACATATTATTAGCTCTCCTAATAATTTTCTTTACTTGCATCATAACCTTTCATCATTCATGTAAAAAGACACAAAGATGATCTCAATTTTCAAAGCTCTACAATCTCTCTACATTTAGAGAAACTTTTTTTAATCTTTCTGCCAAAAAATTCAAATTTTTCCACAGTGTGTTCCATTTTCCAGATCTTTACCAATTCACTTAATCCATCTATGTCCTTTGTAGACTCCTTATGTTGTCTTCAAACTTAGTATCCTACCTATCTTTGTATCACCAGCAAATTTAGCTACCATACTTTTGGTCTCTTCATCCAAGGTATTTATATAAATTGTAAAAAATTGATGTCACAGCCTTGATATCTGTGGTATACTAGTCATTACTTCTTGCCAACCAGAAAATGACCCATTTATGCCTACTTCTGTGCTTCTTGTCAGTGAGATAATCTTTGCTCCATGCCAACATGCGACTCCTTACGCCATGCTCATTATTTTCTGCAATAATCTGTGATAGACCTTCTCAAATGCCCACAAATACTTTTTTTTAGCAAATTGTAAATTTTGTGGTATTAATAGAGGAAGTACAATGTATAATTTTTTTGAATTCTAAGGCTCTGAAGCTGAAAGATAATTGATTAAATATTAGATGCATTTTAACCCAGTTTTTGAAACAGTATATTGACCACTTGAGGGAGCACTTGGATTTCAAGAACAGAAAGTATTTCTCTCAATCTTTGTTAACCTATTTGTAGAGCTATACAGCACAGAAACAAAGCCTTCAGTCCAACTTATCTGCATTGACCAGATATCCTACACTGATCTAGTCCTATTTGCCAGCATTTGGTCCTTTCCCTCTAAACTCTTCCTATTCACATGCTCATCCAGATACCTTTCAAATGTTGTAATTGTACCTGCCTTCATCCCCTGCTCTGGGAGTTTGTTCCATACGTGCTCTACCCTCTGCCTGAAAATGTTACCCCTCAGGTCCCTTTTAAATCTTTCCCCTCTCACCTTAAACCTATGCCCTCTAGTTTTGGATTCACCTACCACAGGGAAAAAGACTTAGCAATTCACCCTATTCATGCCCCTCATGATTTTATAAAGCTCTATAGGGTTGCTCCCGAGCCTCCAGTGCGCCAGGGAGAAAAAGCCTTCAGCTTATTCAGCCTCTTCCTATAGTTTGAAACCTTCAATACTGGCAAAGTTCTTGTAAATCTTTTCTGAACCCTTTCAAGTTTAACAATATCTTTCCTATAGCAGGGGTTTCCAGGTCAACAAGCATTTCATTTATTATCTTACAATCTGTCTATAACAATAAAATTCAAGGTCAGTAAAGTGAGTAATAATTATGTTCACTTATCAAACTTAAAATAAATATATGACTATCACAGATTCAGATGTGAACAATGGTGACATAGGCAAACCCTAAGTTGGAAACTGTCAGACTTGTAGAACAGCAACTCAACTCCTGATCACCTTCCCATTTTCTCAAGGCCTTATGCCAACCAAGCACCTCATAAAACATGGCCTGTCCTTACACTTTGACCATCTGGGACTTCCAGGTGGCAGCTCAAAGATTTGAGATGAAGAAACAATTGCATCTTTTGAATTCTTGCCCCCTCTCCCATCAGAACATTCTCATCCATTTGGATCCCTCTGGGCACTAATAATCTAATGTGCTTTGGTATTTTTCCATATATAAGTTACTACATTTATTAGTCTGCATAACATATAACTCTGAGAGTGGCCTTAAGGCTTATTATTAACAATTTATAATTTGTAGTTTATTTACATGACCATAATATCACAAACTTACTCATGTGGTCTGGGGTCTGTGCTTCCTGATGTCATTGTACATTCAGTACACATAGCTCACTAACCATACTTATTTCTAGACATAGCAAATGACTGGAGGTGAGACCGATATCTTCATTCCAGAGCATCACATGTTGTAATCTTATGTTGCTGTCTTAAAGGTATAGCTCTATCTGATCTGGTATCCATGTCATAATATGCAATCTCCCTTTCTCTTTAAATAAGAACATCCTCTTCTAATAACATGCATGCATATAAGTATAGAGAGTGGAACATTATAGGGGTCAGGATGACGCGGGCTATGGTAGGAAATGTAGCAGAATCATGCGAGAAATCCAGTGAGCCTTATCTTGACATTCAGAACAATTCACTACGTCTTTTAACTAAGTTCCAAGCACCAGACGAGATTCTTGCTCAGGATCAGTGAGTTACCTACTAAGTGGGATTATTGCTTGTTTTTGCTCTAACTAAATGCACATCTCACCTCAGTCACATGTAGCTACCCATCCAACTGTGTATTGCAAGCAAACTAAACCCAGAGAATCTCTGGCTGCAAATAGCTTCCATGTTCAGGATGCAACTACATCACAGAGCATGATCCATTTGCACCAGCTGCATGGCACATCTTATTCACAGATATTGGCATCCTTTAATGGCCATACCCTCAAAAACCTTGTACCTCCCTGCAGCAGGATGCTTAGGAAACACAGACCTATATTGTAGCTCACGCCAGCAGCTAGCATTAAAAAGCTGCTGGAAAGGACGCACACTGGGACAGGGATTCAGCTCACAGATTGGACCAGGCTGTATCTCAGGATCGCTCGCTTGTCCTTTTAGCACTTGCTCACTTGGTGCCAACCTGCATTTTCACAGCATCCAAGCCATGGCTTGTCATCACACAACCAGACAACTTGGTTTGCTGTCGACTGTCCTCAGTCAAGGGAGTGTATACAGAAACAAAGAAACATAAAACAGGAACAGGAGTAAGCCATTCAGCTCTTCAAGTCTGCTTCGCCATTCAATAGGATCACGGTTGATCATTCTGCTCAGTGCCCTGTTCTAGCTTTTGCCCCCATCCTTTGATTCCTTTAGGCCTAAGAACTATATCTAACTCTCTCCTGAAACCTTTCAATATTAGGTCTTCAACTGCTTTCTGTGGCAGCGAATTCCACAGGATCACCATTCTGGGTGAAGAAATTTCTCATCATCTGAGTCATAAATGGTCTATGCCGTATCATTAGACTGTGATCCCTGGTTCTGGATTCCTCAATCATCGAAAACATCTGTCCTGCGTTTACCTATCTAGTCCCATTAGAGTTTAAAAGGATTCGAATGAACCCTGTCTCATTCTTCTAAACATAAATGAGCATTGTCCGAACATCAGTGTCTCTTCATACATCTGCCATCCCAAGAATAAGTCTGATAAAACTTTGTGGCACTCTTTTCATAGCCAGAACATCCTCCCTCCAATTAGGAGAACAAAACAGTGCATAGTACTCCAGGTATGGTCTCAATAAGGCCCTGTACAATTCCTGAAAGACATCCTTAGTCCTGTACCCAAATCGTCTCGCTATGAAGTGCAACATACCTTTTGCCTTCATGCTACACCTGCTTTTACTTTCAGTATCTAGGTCTCATTTCTGAATCTATCAATCTATTATCTATATTATCTATTCAGATAACAATCTGCCTGCTTGTTTTTGCTCGTCAAAATGGATAACCTCACATTTACCCACATTGTACTGCATCTGCCATACATTTACCTACTTACTCAACTTGTCCAAATCAAACTGAAACATATCTTCATCTTCCTCACTGTTTACCCTCTCACTCAGGTTGTGGTGTCTGTAAACATGGAGATATTACAAATCATTAATATAAATTGTGAACAGCTGGAGTCTGAACACTGATCCCTGTAGTACTCTACTGCTCACCGGCTTTCAGTCAGAAAACGACCTGTTTATTCCTACATTTTCTTTTCTGTTGTCAGCTAGTTCTCTATCTATGTCAGTATATTTCCCCAATCTCATGCACTTTTATTTTGCATGTCAACCTTATATGGAACCTTAATGAATGCCTTCTGAATGTCCAAATAAATCACATCCACTAGTTCCCCCTTATCAATACTAGTAGTTGCATCCTTGAAAAATTCCAATCAATTTGTCTCGCATCATTTCCTTTTAGCATGCTGATTCTGTCCAATCTTGACACTGTTTTCCAAGTGCTTTGTCATTAAGTCTTTTTTAATGGACTCTAGCATTACCGACATCAGGCAGTCTATAATTTCCTGTTTTCTTTCTACCTTTTTTTAAATAGAGGGGTTGCATTAATTACTTCCTAATCCATGGATACTGTTCCAGAGTCTATAGAATCTTGAAAGATGACCAGCAATACATCCACCATTCCTAGGGCCACTTCCTCAAGTACTCTGGGATACAGACTATCAGGATGTGGGATTTGTTGGTCTTTAATCCTATCAATTTCCCCAACACTATTTCCCTACTGGTACAGATTTCCTTCACTTTCTCTATCTTACAAGACAATGTGTTTCCCCACATTGTTGGGACATTATTTGTGTTCACATTTGTCAAGTTGGAATCAAAATCGGTATCTGTCTGCCATTTCCTTGTTCCACATTATAGCTTCCCCTGTTTCTGATTGTAAAGGACCTACATTTGTCTTCATCAATCTTTTCTCTTTTCACATTCCTACAGGAACTTTTACAGTCAGTTTGTATGTTATTCTCATACTGTACATGCCCCCTCTTAATCAATCCCTTTATTGTCTGCTGAAATTTAAACTGCTTCCAATCCTCAAATCTACTACTGTTTTCGATCAATTTGTGTGCCGCCTTCCTTGGATCTAATACTATCCCTAATTTCCCTTGTTAGCTATGGCTGGACCACCTTTCCCTTCTGTTTTTGTGCCAGGCACGAATGAGTAATTGTTGTTATTCCTCAATATGTTCTTTAAATGCTTGCTATTGCCTATGCACTATCATCCCTTTAAGTAATGCACCCCGATCTATCATAGTCAATCTATCATATCTCATACCATTATCGTCTCTACTATTCAAATTCAGAACCTTCTCATACATACTCCAGGTATTCCTTCCCTGTCATATTGTTACAGATTGGATTTGTGCAAGCATATGTAAATTATATGTAAAGTCATCCATAATTACAGCTGTACCTTTATTGCCTCTGATCCTAAGTTCCTGTTTAATGCACTTTCCAACATTACCACGACAGCTTGGGGGTCTGTATACAACCCCCACAATTGGTTTCTTCCCTTTGGTGTTTCTAAGCTCCATTCTAAACATTAACCTAAAATTTGCTTGGATAGCTAAAAGTATCACGATGTCATGTGGGAAGGGTATTCATGTACGGTCAGGAACACCCTGACTTAAAGGGGACAATGTACAATCACACCTGGCATGGTCACCTCATATGTCAGGCTCTGGTCTAGGGTATGTGAGGCCGAAGTTGGGCTAGTGTAGGCTCATATAGATGGGTTAGGTGGGAGTCTGGGGAGGTGCGAAGACTAGACGTTTCATAGGAAAGGCCATCAGGAAGGACATTTGGATGTTGTCTGACATGTAGCAGTCAAGGCTGGAAACCACTGCCCAAAGTACACTCACTGTCACCTTCCAGTGTGCTGGAAACCAAGACAACACAAGTGAAAGAAAATGGCTGTGATGACACCTGGAGTGGGTAGAGAAAATTGGCCAACCTGTGAGAGAGGCAACTGCAAGACCCACTGATGTAAGGCCTTTTGGAGGACTATAATAATAAATACAGACCTCACCATTCTACAGATCATAGACCCTTTGGCTCCAAATGTGCTGAACACCTCCCTGCCACACACATTACTGACCATTTCATTCAATACCCCCTGGAATAATTGGTAATGTAGTTGTGAGAGACCCCTTGGGGATGAGTGACTATAAGATGGAGAGTGAGATAGTTGATTCTGAGAATCTTAATAAGGGAATCTATGATGATATGAGGTGTGAGCTGGCTGTGATGGATCAGGAAATATTACTGAAAGTAATGACAGTAGACAGGCATTGGCAAACATCCAAAGGATTAGCGGGAGATGGAGAAAAAATTGTTTATTCTTGTTGGTGCAAGGGTACAAGAAGAACAGTGGCCAAACCATTGTTTGCAAGAGAAGTTAGAGATCATATTAGTTACAAAAAAGAGGCTTACAAATTGGCAAGAGAAAACTACAGAACTGAGGATTGGGAACATTTTAAATGTCAGCAAAGGAAGACCGAGGGATTGATTAAGAAGGAGTAAGTACAGTATAACAGTAAGTTTGTGAGGAATATAAGAACTAACTGTAAAAGTTTCTGTAGGTTTACAAACAGATAAAAGATTGGTGAAACCTTGTGTAGACCCCTTACAGTCTGAAATGGGGAATTTATAATGTATAATAACAAAACAATAGCTGAGGAACTAACTTCATAGTCTTCAGCAAGGAGGACACAAATAATTCAGTAGAAATATAGGGAATATAGGGTTTAGTAAGAGGAAGGAGCTGAAGCAAACTTGTATCAGTAATGAAATAGTGTGAGAGAAACTGATGAGATTGAAGGCTGACAAATTCCTGGAGCCTAACAATCTACATCCCAGAGTACTTTAGGAAGTGGCCCAAAAAATAGTAGATGCATCAAGATTCTTTATGCTTTGGAACAGTTCCTTATAGATTGGAGAGTAGCTAATGGAACTCCATTACTTAAGAAGGAAGGTAGAGATAAAATAGGGAATTGTAGATGAGTGAGTCCGATGTTGTTAGTAGGGATGATGCTAGCATTACTATCAAGGAATATATAGCAGAACACTTAACAGTGTAGATTTACAAAGGAAATCATGCCTGATAAATCTGCTGGAAATTTTTGCTGATGTAACTAGTAGAGTTGATGAGGGGAGCCAGTGGGCGTGGTTCATTTGGAATTTCAGAAGACTTTCAATGAAGTCCCATGTAAGAGATTAATATATAAAATAAAAGCACATGGGATGGGGGTCGTTCATTGAGAAGAATAGACAGTTGGTTGGCAGACAGGAAACAAAGAGTAGAAATAAATGGGTCATTTTCTGGGCCCCAGCTATTCACAGTGTATGTTAATGATTTAAACAATGAAATTAAATATAATATCTTCAAAATTTGCAGATGACACAAATCTGGGTGGAAAGTTGAACTGTGAGGAAGGTGCAGAGATGTTGCAGTGTGATTTGGACAGCTGAGTGAATGAGCAAATGAGCAAAAATACATGCATGAATGTGAGGTTATCTACTTTAGCAGCAAAATTAGGAAGGCAGATTATTATTTGAAAGCCAACAAACTGAGTTAGGGGAATGTTCAATGAGAACTTATGCACCAGTTGCTTAAAGTAAGCACCCAGGTACTTCACAAGATCAGAAGTGCAGATATTCTTTGATTATTACACAGTTTTCATAATTATTCATGACTCCTAAAATACTGAAATAGCTGTGTCCTGGTGTAGCAAGGCCTCAATAAAATCCATGTTTGGGCTGACAAATGGCAAGTAGCATTCACATTACGCAAGTGCCAGACAAACAGCATCTCCAATCAGAGAGAAACTAATCATACCGCTTGGTATTCAATGGCACTGCCATCACTAAATCCCTTACAATCAAACATCCTGGGGATTACCATTGACCAGAAATGCACTGGACTATCCAGAAAAATACTGTGGCTACAAGAGCAGGTCAGAAGCTCAGAGTGCTGCAGTGAGTAATTCACCTCCTAATTCCCTTGGTCTACAAGACACAAGGTAGCAGTGTGATGGAACATTCTGCATTACCCGGATAACTGCAGCTTCACCAATGCATGATAAGGTTGACACCATCTTGGACAAATCAACCTGCATGATTAGCATTACATTCACAAGCATCACCCTCCACTACTGACGCTCAGTAGTAGCACTGCGTACCAGCTACAAGATGCACTGCATAATTTTACCAAGGCTGCTTAGCTAGCACCTTCCAAACCTAGGACCAGTACAATCTAAAAGGACAAAGGTGGCAGGTACATGGGAACATTGCCATCTGCAAATTCATTCCAAGCCACTCATAATTTTAGCAGCAGTGGCACGGCTCCAGGACATGGCTGGTCCCTGTACCCAATGGTGGAGGTGGTGGTGTTCTGGATGCAGTGGTGTGCAGTGACTCAGATTTAGATTGTACTGGTCCTAGGTTTGGAAGGTGCTAGCTAAGCAGCCTTGGTGAAATTATGCAGTGCATCTTGTAGCTGGTACACAGTGCTGCTATTGAGTGTCAGTAGTGGAGGGTGTTCACAGACTGAGGGATGGACTGTGTGACTTTGCTTTTCTAGTGACAAGGACTCATGGCGGAGGTAGGGAGTGTAATATGGATGTTTTCTATTCTTTTGGCTGTTTCTTTTATTTCTGCTACTGTGTTTAATCCTGTCTTTTGTACACTAAGATGGAAGTAGGGAATGTTGACTTTGTATGCTTTTTATAGTATTTCTGTATTCCTGTACTTGAGTATATTTGACAATAAAATTTAAATCTAAACATATCACTGTTCCTTTACTGCCATTCAATCATATCATGAAACTGTCTAATTGCATTGTGAATCTACCATCTTCAAATGGACTGCAGCAATACAAGAGGGGAGCTCACCATCACCTTCTCAAGGGCAACTCGGGTTGGATAATGAATGTTGACTCATTGGCAATGAATGAATAAAACATTTTCTTCAAAAAACACAGATAGTTGTGAATCTCTGGAATTATCTATCTGAGGAAATAGATGCTTGATTGTTGAATATATTCAAGGCTGAGATTGATACATTTTTGAACTCAGTTAGATTCTGGGCAAGAAAGTGGAGTTCTCGCTGAGTTTCAGCCATGACTCCCTCTCTAGTTTCTTACCTTCTTATGATAATCCTAATGCTGCTGCCTTAATAAAGTGGGAATTGTATCATGGCTGCTGCCAAAATTATGGATATTCACTGAGATAATGGTTTGTACTTTGTCCCAAACCAATTGCACAATAATGGAATGGTGGGTCACCTTTGTGATTCTTGTGTCATTCCCCACTGATAAATACAGCTTGCAGAGCCAGGAGTGAAAAGTCAATGCCTCATTGCAGTGTTGGGATTCCCACAAAGCTGACAAATTCACGCATCTGCTCATCCTGCTCTACTCAGCTTTGTCAGTACATGTTGCACTTATCTTATCACATATTTGTGGCCTGCATTAACTTCCTGATGCATTGATTAATATTGCTTGAATTGAACCAGTCAATAGAATGTCGCTGTAACTTGTATGCTTAGCATTTAATAAAAGCACTGTCCTTGCCTTGATGTGAGGCTGCAGTTTCTGTTGAAAGAGGTGGCATACCTCTGTGATCATCTCAATATTGAATCAGCGTCACATCAATCTTTATTCCAGAATGTGTGCAGAGGAAAGAGTACTCTGAAAATCCATGGATATAGGGTTATCTCTGGAAAGTTCTCCGACTTCTTTTCTGTCCCTCTATTGCCTCAGTTCCACTTATCAGGCATGTTGTAGACCCTGCAAAGAAAACCCTGTACCTTGCAGACTTGGTGAGCACAGATGACCAAATCCTCTGTGCCCACCTCCATGAATTAGTGCAATGACTCACTGAAAAACTTCCAAAAACAAATCATTGAGTTTTCACAAATTTTGTCATAGAAGAAGTCAAAAGCCCTTTATCATGGTACTCTTTATAGCAGTAGTGGTTGGTAGGATCACGTAGATTCCACGGTGCAACCAAGGTTGGATATGGTTCTGTTGTTTTTATTTATCTTACTTAGAAAGTTTCAAGAAAAACAGGATAGAAATGTCTGAAGGCCCTCCTTTAGGCCTGAATTGGGTATGGGTCACAGAGCACTTGTTTTGGTCAGGGAGTGCAAAACCAGCTTTAAATTGCATTCAGACCTCATTAATATTGTTTGGGAGATCAGTTACTGCTGATCTCCACAGGCTGCCTACCCATTTTAAGAAGATAAATTCCATCCTGTAAAAGTTGCTGGAGGGGCAAGTATCATTTGGAACAATGTGGAATCAGGGAACACACTGTCATAAATTTGTTCTGACTTATATAATAGAAAATAAATGAAACTGATAATTTATAATATAAAAAAGTGATCATTTTATTTATCTCTGTAAAAGTTTACATGTACAAAAAGCCAATGTAATATTTCATTGTGAATGAATGTTTTAACAGTATATTGAAATGGTGTATGAATGACGTTATAATAATGCATGAATCATATTGAATCAATGACTCTCTTATTGCAACATGAACTGAAATACTGAATCACATGTAAACAACTGAATAACTACTGTATTATCATCTATTGTATCATAGCTTACAATTAGCATAATTCAAATGGTAAGCTCTGAAGGCAGGGCACAATAGCCTCATAATTGCAATGTGAACTCTGTAAATCTGTACACATGGCGTTATGTTGAATGAATGGAAATTCACCTGCGCTATATTTTAAGCATACTTAAATATGATTTAACATTTCTTTTAATATCTGTTTCCAGCCATTACTGACGGAAACCTCAGCATTTCAAACATGTTGCAAGCCTCCCAATACTTTCTGAAGCAACGAAAAACCCGAAGATAATATTCAATACTATGCTTTTATGTTGATAGATTTGGAGTCACTCAGAATTCTCTGATGGTTAGTAAATTTTAAAAATTTAGAAGAAAGAAATTTCTGCGGAGCCAAAAAGAGCAAGTGATTCCACAATAGCTCTGAATTTTATCTTCCCTATCCCTGGCCCCACAAACTGAAATTTATCTTCTTAAAATAGCGGGCAACCTGTGGAGACCAAAGCATGCCCAAAAATATTAATGAAGCTTGAACTAAGGCTCTGTGAACAGCACCATTTCAGGGCCAAAAAGTGGCAGAAAGAAATTTGCATCCTGCTGAATTTTTAATGAGCCCCTCTAAGCCTAATACATTTAGTCATAACTTTATTCCTGACATGTTGCTGAGGCAGAAGATATGTTGATGTCTGTGGGATTCATAACTGGACAAGGTTCTATAATAGGAAGGTAATTAATTCTACAAGTTTATCACCCCGTCAGTGAATTCAAATTTTTACCCCACTCTTGCTTTAAATGTTGCTTACTAAAGTTGACCAGTGATTTGAGATATCTTCTGGCCTCCTTAGTTTGGAATAATTGGACAAATATTAGTCTATGTTATTTCGTGGTCTGCATTCTGCGCATTCAAAGATTCTGGCTCAGACGTTGCTTCCTGTTGAGAAGGATCTGAAGCCATTGTTTTCGATTCAACTTGTAAAAATGCTTCCTGATCAGAAGATTTTTGGGCCCCTTCCTGCACACCTGTCTCTGAATCCAACAATATGGAATCATCCGCTGAGCTCGAGTTTGCATTTGCATCATATCTAAAGTTCATTTTTGCCTTTGCTTCTTTTTTCTTATTCTTAAGTTGTGCAATTTTCTTTTCAGTGTCTTCCATGAAGGTGGTCAGTAAGTTAAAAAGAAGTGCCAACCATGCCATGCCAAAGAGGATCCAGATTGCCATCACTGCCCGGTAAAATTTTAAGTACTTTATGTGGGGATTGACACCTGTTGGCATAGATATAATGAGTTTACCTCAGAAATTCAAAGTAAACTAAGTCTTTTAAATCTGAGAAATGAAAGAAACAGAAAACACAACAAAACGCTGGAAACATGTTGAGGTACATGCTTGTATCAACCTAGTAGTGCCTTTTTACCAGTTATAATCCCTGATAGAAGTTCAGTTCTGTTCTCTTCAGAAACTAGTGAGATGTATAACAGCTGGCTGATCCAATGCAACCACTCAGCACTGCTGCATAGCACGAATTTCTAAAGAGATATGACAGACCAATGTTTCTGTTTGAAGATCATTAGTCCTAGCTTGAATGAAATATTATCACAGGAAACGTAATTCTGTCTTTTGTCTGTTGGAAATCTGATAGACCTTCTGTATATTTCCAACATTTTCAGCTGATACTTGAATCAGTTTAGGTGGCAAAAACAGTCTACATGTGTACAAAATGATTTGACCTTCAAACACTAAAATTGAGGTCTGAAATACATGCCCAGCAAAAGCAGTTTTTGCAAGATCTATCAAATTTGTTACAAACACAGCAGAAGGTGATATCTTTCAAGACAGGCAGAGAAAAATTACAATTTGTGAGGAGAGGTATCCAGCCTCAGATTTTGTACTTCAGTTTCATCAGCTACATAGTGCACAGTTTCCCGTTAAATGCCAATGATTAGGCTGATGTCAAGAAAGCTCACTCTGCTGCAGACCGCAGGTGATTCAATAATTCTGCTTTAAATGACGGAACAATGATAATGATTTTAGGATATTTATTGGGACAGCTGTAACAACAAGTTTAATTTTAAAGAATAATTGTTGTTAACAGAGGAACTTCACATTCTTCTTATGATCTAATACAATACTTTTAGAACATAGAACAATACAGCACAGGAACAGACCCTTCAGCCACTATGTCAGAGCCAACCACTATGCCATTCAAAACTAATCCCATGTGCCTGCAAAAGATCTTTATTCCTCTATTCCCTGCCTGTTCATATGGCTGTCTAAATGCTTCTTAAACTTTGCTGTTGCATCCGTTTCTATCACCTCGCCTGGCAGCACATTCCATGTACCTTACCACCTTCTGTGTAAGACACTTACCTTGCACATCTCTTTTAAAGTTTACCTCCTCTCATCTTAAAGCTACACCCCCTAGTATTTAATATTTCCACTCTGGGAGAAAGATTCTGACTGTTCACTCTATCCATGCCTCCCAAAATTTTATATTCATCTATAGCTCTACCCTCAGCCTCCGATGCTCTAGTGAAAACAATCAAAGTTTGTCTAAAATAATAAAATGTGAGGCTGGATGAACACAGCAGGCCCAGCAGCATCTCAGGAGCACAAAAGCTGACATTTCGGGCCTAGACCCTTCATCAGAGAGGGGGATGGGGTGAGGGTTCTGGAATAAATAGGGAGAGAGGGGGAGGCAGACCGAAGATGGAGAGAAAAGAAGATAGGTGGAGAGGAGAGTATAGGTGGGGAGGTAGGGAGGGGATAGGTCAGTCCAGGGAAGACGGACAGGTCAAGGAGGTGGGATGAGGTTAGTAGGTAGGAGATGGAGGTGCGGCTTGGGGTGGGAGGAAGGGATGGGTGAGAGGAAGAACAGGTTAGGGAAGCAGAGACAGGTTGGACTGGTTTTGGGATGCAGTTGGTGGAGGGGAAGAGCTGGGCTGGTTGTGTGGTGCAGTGGGGGGAGGGGACGAACTGGGCTGGTTTTGGGATGCGGTGGGGGAAGGGGAGATTTTGAAGCTGGTGAAGTCCACATTGATACCATTGGGCTGCAGGGTTACCAAGCGGAATATGAGTTGCTGTTCCTGCAACCTTCGGGTGGCATCATTGCGGCACTGCAGGAGGCCCATGATGGACATGTCATCTAAAGAATGGGAGGGGGAGTGGAAATGGTTTGCGATTGGGAGGTGCAGTTGTTTATTGCGAACCAAGCGGAGGTGTTCTGCAAAGCAGTCCCCAAGCCTCCGCTTGGTTTCCCCAATGTAGAAGGAGCCACACCAGGTACAATGGATGCAGTATACCACATTGGCCGATGTGCAGGTGAACGTCTGCTTAATATGGAAAGTCATCTTGGGGCCTGGGATAGGGGTGAGGGAGGAGGTGTGGGGGCAAGTGTAGCATTTCCTGCGGTTGCAGGGGAAGGTGCCGGGTGTGGTGGGGTTGGAGGGCAGTGTGGAGCGAACAAGGGAGTCACGGAGAGAGTGGTCTCTCCGGAAAGCAGACAAGGGTGGGGATGGAAAAATGTCTTGGGTGGTGGGGTCGGATTGTAGATGGCGCAAGTGTCGGAGGATGATGCGTTGTATCCGGAGGTTAGTGGGGTGGCGTGTGAGAACGAGGGGGATCCTCTTTGGGCGGTTGTGGCGGGGGCAGGGTGTGAGGGATGTGTTGCGGGAAATGCGGGAGACGCGGTCAAGGGCGTTCTCGACCACTGTGGGGGGAAAGTTGCGGTCCTTGAAGAATGTGGACATCTGGGATGTGCGGGTGTGGAATGCCTCATCATAGGAGCAGATGCGGCGGAGGTGGAGGAATTGGGAATAGGGGATGGAATTTTTGCAGGAGGGTGGGTGGGAGGAGGTGTATTCTAGGTAGCTGTGGGAGTCGGTGGGCTTGAAATGGACATCAGTTACAAGCTGGTTGCCTGAGATGGAGACTGAGAGGTCCAGGAAGGTGAGGGATGTGCTGGAGATGGCCCAGGTGAAATGAAGGTTGGGGTGGAAGGTGTTGGTGAAGTGGATGAACTGTTCGAGCTCCTCTGGGGAGCAAGAGGAGGCACCGATACAGTCATCAATGTAACTGAGGAAGAGGTGGGGTTTGGGGCCTGTGTAGGTGTGGAAGAGGAACTGTTCCACGTAACCTACAAAGAGGCAGGCATAGCTGGGGCCGATGCGGGTGCCCATGGCCACCCCCTTTGTCTGTAGCAAGTGGACAAAGGGGGTGGCCATGGGCAGCCGCATGGGCCCCAGCTATGCCTGCCTCTTTGTAGGTTACGTGGAACAGTACCTCTTCCGCACCTACACAGGCCCCAAACCCCACCTCTTCCTCCGTTACATTGATGACTGTATCAACGCCGCCTCTTGCTCCCCAGAGGAGCTCGAACAGTTCATCCACTTCACCAACACCTTCCACCCCAACCTTCAGTTCACCTGGGCCATCTCCAGCACATCCCTCACCTTCCTGGACCTCTCAATCTCCATCTCAGTCAACCAGCTTGTAACTGATGTCCATTTCAAGCCCACCGACTCCCACAGGTACCTAGAATATACCTCCTCCCACCCACCCTCCTGCAAAAATTCCATCCCCTATTCCCAATTCCTCCGCCTCTGCCGCATCTGCTCCCACGATGAGGCATTCCACTCCCACACATCCCAGATGTCCAAGTTCTTCAAGGACCGCAACTTTCCCCCCACAGTGGTCGAGAACGCCCTTGACCGCGTCTCCCGCATTTCCCGCAACACATCCCTCACACCCTGCCCCCGCCACAACCGCCCAAAAAGGACCCCCCTCGTTCTCACACACCACCCCACCAACCTCCGGATACAACGCATAATCCTCCGACACTTCCACCATCTACAATCCGACCCCACCACCCAAGACATTTTTCCATTCCCACCCTTGTCTGCTTTCCAGAGAGACCACTCTCTCCGTGACTCCCTTGTTCGCTCCACACTGCCCTCCAACCCCACCACACCCGGCACCTTCTCCTGCAACCGCAGGAACTGCTACACTTGCCCCCACACCTCCTCTCTCACCCCTATCCCAGGCCTCAAGATGACTTTCCATATTAAGCAGAGGTTCACCTGCACATCGGCCAATGTGGTATACTGCATCCATTGTACCCGGTGTGGCTCCTTCTACATTGGGGAAACCAAGCAGAGGCTTGGGGACCGCTTTGCAGAACACCTCCGCTTGGTTCGCAATAAACAACTGCACCTCCCGGTCGCAAACCATTTCCATTCCCCCTCCCATTCTTTAGATGACATGTCCATCATGGACCTCCTGCAGTGCCGCAATGATGCCACCCAAAGGTTGCAGGAACAGCAACTCATATTCCGCTTGGTAACCCTGCAGCCCAATGGTATCAATGTGGACTTCACCAGCTTCAAAATCTCCCCTTCCCCCACCGCATCCCAAAACCAGCCCAGTTCGTCCCCTCCCCCCACTGCACCACACAACCAGCCCAGCTCTTCCCCTCCACCCACTGCATCCCAAAACCAGTCCAACCTGTCTCTGCTTCCCTAACCTGTTCTTCCTCTCACCCATCCCTTCCTCCCACCCCAAGCCGCACCTCCATCTCCTATCTACTAACCTCATCCCACCTCCTTGACCTGTCCGTCTTCCCTGGACTGACCTATCCCCTCCCTACCTCCCCACCTATACTCTCCTCTCCACCTATCTTCTTTTCTCTCCATCTTCGGTCTGCCTTCCCCTCTCTCCCTATTTATTCCAGAACCCTCACCCCATCCACCTCTCTGATGAAGGGTCCATGCCCGAAATGTCAGCTTTTGTGCTCCTGTGAAGCTGCTTGGCCTGCTGTGTTCATCCAGCCTCACATTTTATTATGTTGGAATCTCCAGCCTCTGCAGTTCCCATTATCACTGATACAAGTTTGTCTAAACTCTCCTTTTGCCTAATACAGACGAATCCAGGCATCGTCCTGGTAAACCTATTCTGCCTCCTCTCCAAAGCAGCCACATCCTTCCTATAGGGTAGTGACCAGAATTGCACACAATACTTCAATGTGGCTTAACTAAAGTTTTATACAGCTTCAACATGACTTGCCAACTTTTATACTCAATGCCCTGACTGTTGAAAGCAAGCTTGCTGTAACTCTACTTTACCTTATCCACATGTGTTGCCACTTTCAGGGAGCTATGGACTTAGATCCCAGGATTGGTCTGTATATCAATGTTCTTAAGGATCCTACCATTTACTATATGTTTTCCTCTTTTATACATCAGACTACTGTGGAGTAATATTTTAGCACCATGCAGGTAACTGTCATCATATTGTATGTTTACAAATGATACTCAAGCTTTGATTTTAGAAATTGTTATAAGGTGGTTTTCTTTTTGTCAAATAATTTCAATGCTAATTTTGTACTGAGTTCAGATGAACAACTGTTGGGTGAGCAGTGTCCAATTAAAAGCTATCACCAATTGTTCAAATAGCATTGTAGTACTACCCTAGCTGATACGCCAATTTTTCTCAAAACACAAACACAGCAGATCAGCAACAGATTTGTTTTTTCAAACTAGTAAGGACCTTATTGATTTATTCCTAGCAACTGACAAATGACATTGTGCTTTAAAATGTCAACAGAAGTACTTAGTCTCTGTTCTGTCTGGACAAATGTGAAAATAAACAGAAGTGCAATTACTCCTGCATGAAGTGGAACAATTGCTGCCAATGACTTCAAGTAAGACTCTTGTATATGGTCTTTCTGCATTACTGGTGTGATCAATAAAACTATTTCCTCCATGTGCAATAGGATATTTTTCAATCGTTTAATTTATCAAAAAACTAACAGCAGCTGCATGCAACAAAACTGTTTGTTTCATCTGACATCACTGCTCTAAGACAAAACTGCAACAACTTGGGCTCTCAGGTTGATGTGCAAATTTATCTAGAGTGGATATATATTGAAGAATGGGTATCATAAGTCACCATTTATTTCATAATAGCTGATTCTGTTTGCTCTTGATAATCAGCAAAGGCAATAATATTCTAGTATTCTAGTTCGTCGACATACCATACTTCAAATTCTCAAGTGTGGGGAAATCTAATAATGTTGGTATTGGGTATAATAAGAATTTTTGAGCATATTGTACATTAAACTGAGGAAGGGTGCTTTAAAATCATAGTTTTGTGATTTGTGTGTATTTGTTGTGATATTTTATGTTCCATAAAATTATAGAATGACTACAACATAGTACGAGGGAATTCAATCCAATGTTTCTATGCTGACTGTGTGAGAAAAATTCAACCTCTAGGTTTTGTCTAGAGCCCATAAATCATCTCTGTTCAGATAATTATCCAATTTCCCTTTGAAAGCCATGGTAGAACTGCCAGTGCCATTTTCTCAGAGATTGCATTCAAAATTCTAGCCACTTGTTCAGTAAGGAGGTTTTTCCTCATGCTGCTTTGGTTCTTTTGTCAGTTAAACTAATAGAACAGTTCAACGAATAGAACAGTTTCTGTTTATTACTCTGATTTGAATTCTCTTATTAAATCTTTTGTCAACATTTTCTTCTCCCAAGAGAATAACCTTAGCTTCTCCTCTGTCTCTGGTAATACCATCAGTTGCAGCAGCTTGAACTCTGGGTTTCAGAACTTTAGCAGCAGCTGGGGATATCACTGCAGTTTATCCATGAGGCTGAGAGCTACATGGATAGCACATTTATAGACGTGATCACTGCACAGGTTAAGAGTATGTTGAGTATGATCACAAGGCAGTCATAAGAACAGACACACATAGTGCAGGAGTTCTTTGCATCTCGCTCTCCAAGCAATATTCAGTTTCAGATGGAATGGAGCTGATGGTTCACTTAGGAGTATACACAAAGCCAAGTCATGGTACCTTAGGGGGCTCAGGTGTGGAATAGATGAAAGGCTGGAAGAGCCGTGGTGATAGATGATTCAGCAGTTAGGACAATAGCTAGGGTTTCTCTAGCCACAGATGTGAATTCAGGATGGTGTTGATCCCAGGATCAAGGGTTGCACTGAGCAGCTGCAGGTTGGAAAGCACTGTCTGAAAGTGTGTGGAGGCAGGTATATTCAACGCATTTGTAAAGAAACGTAACAGTTATCTGAAAGGGAACAATGTGCAGGGTTAAGGGGAGAAGGCAAGGGAAGTGAGCTGCTCATTAAGAGTCAGCGCAGACATGATAGCCTGAAATGGCCTCATTCTGCACTGTACCAATTCTGAGATTGTATCCTCCCCACAGCTCATGGTGCTTCCTTGTTTTGTATAAGCTACAAATTATAAAATTATGGTGATAATCAAACAAAAGCAGTGGCCCTAACACTAAAGCCTGGGAAACCCCAATATATACCATTCTTCACTTAAATAATCAGTTATTAGCACTACTCTGTTTCTTTTCACTCAGAAAACATGGCATTCCACGGGTATCAATTTTGCCTACAAGTCTAATATGGCACTTTTTGGAAGACATATCAAACACCTAGCCATTTATTAAACTTCCTGTTACATCATCAAAAAAAAGCTCAATCAATTTAGCTAAATACAATTTATGCTTTACAAACCTGTGTTAGCGTTCCTCAATTAAAGCATATTTGTCTAAATTGATTTTCCTTTGTGTCAAGGGTCAGAATTTTCCATTTTTGAGTTAAAGTACAGTTGTGGGCCCTTAAATGGTCTTACTTCCTACATGGCCTGTGGTGTATTATCTGAAGCACTCATCGCTTCTCCAACCTCTGGTTTTCGTTTGCACACCTCCTGACTGAAGATGGCTGCAAGGAACCAGAAGCTGACTTGCCCATTTCTGAGTCTCCTCACGGAATCTACATGCTTGAAGTGCATTGAAGAGCTCACACAGACCTTACACTGACAATTTTTCTGCACCTGTGGAGAGGGAGACATGGCAGAGCCAGTGAGGAACATTCTTATGTCAGTTCTCAGATGTGTAGACACCCTCATACATTCTTCTACAGAATAGTCTTGCATCTGCAGCAATGCATTCTTGCTTTTGCCTTCCACAGGCATGCATGGCAACCAGACGGCAAAACTAAATAAATTACAAAACTGGTTCGGCATTAGTACGGGATGAAGTCTGAACCCTCAGGGACATGCCTTCAAAGCACTCGCCTGCACATTCCAACAGCTCAGAAACTATCACATTGGTGGATACTGTATCTCAAGTAGACTTGGCGAAACAATCTGGTGACCACATCACTGACACTTGTCCACAGCTAGTGGAACATGAAAGACCCAATGTCATTGACTTTAGAGGCCTGGCAGAGGCCTGAGCCCCACGCAGAAAATGTACCTGTGTACTTGGCTATTAGTGAGAAACTCAACCTGCAGAGACAGGGAGAGGAAGATCAGACAGGGATGCTAGAAGCGAGACATGAGCTAAAGGTGGAGGACATATGTGAGTATTTTAAAAGTCTATTGACCAGAGTTAAAGTCCAGTGTGTTCCTGTGAAAATGAGAGATAAGGATGGGAAGATGAGGGAATATTGGATGATGAGAGATGTTGTAAGTTCGGTTAAAAAGAAAATGGAAGCAGATGTAAGGTTTAGGAAACTGAAATCAAACCAGGCCCTTGAAGAACATAAAGGAAGCAAAAAAGGACTTAAAAAAGAAATTAGGAGAGCTACAAGGGGCCAAGAGGTATCCTTGGCAAGCAGGTTTAAGGAGAATCTCCTATGTATATTAGGAGCAAGAGGTTAGTTAGGAATCGGGTAGGTCCATACACACAGAAAGGAGGGAATTTATGTGTAGAGCCAGAGGGCGTGGGTGAGGTCCTTAATGAGTATTTTGCATCAGTATTCACCAAGGACAAGAACATGGATGGCTTTAAAATTAGAGAGGGGTTTGTTGATACTCCGTGTTGATATTAAGAGAGTGGAGGTATTGGGTGTCTTGAGAAACATTAAGTCCTGAGAATCTATCCAGAATGCTGAAGAAGATAAGGAAGGAGATTGCTAGGGCCTCGACAGAGATCTTTGTATCCTCTTTAGCGACAGGCAAGGTGCCAGAAGATTGGAGAATAGCCAATGTTGTTCCTTTGTTCAAGAAGGGCATCATGGATAATCCAGGAAATTATAGACTGGTGAGCCTTACATAAGTGGTAGGGAAATTATTGGAGAAGATTCTTAGGGACAGGACTTATTTGCATTTGGAACAGAATGCACTTATTATGGGCAGTCAGTGTGGCTTTATGTGAGGGAAGTTTTGTCTCAAAAATCTGATTGAGTTATTTCAGGAAATGATGAAGATGATTGATGAGGATAGGGCAGTTTATGTTATCTAAATGGACATTACTGAAGTATTTGACAAAGTCTCTCATGATAGGCTGATTCAGAAGATCAAATTATACGGAATCTAGAATTGGCAAGTGGATGCAAAATTGGCTTGACCATAGTAGATAGAGGGTAGTTGTGGATGGGTATTTTTTTGACTGGAGGTCTCTGATGAGTGGTGTTCCCAAGGTGCAGGGCTGAGACTTCTGAAGTTTGTAATATATGTAAGTGATTTGAATGAAAAGTCAGTGGTCTGGTTCGCAAGTTTGCAGATGACATGAAAATTGGTGGAGTTGTGGATAGTGAGGAGGGATATCAAAAGATGCAGCAGGATACAGATCAGCTAGAAAGTTGGATGGATAAATGGCAGATGGAATGTAATCCAGACAAGTATGAGGTGTAGCATTTTGGGGTGTCAATTGCAAGAGAAAAGAATACAGTAAATGGCTGGACACTTCGGACCATTTAGCACAGACCTGATGAGCTTTTTCAGGAATTTCTGTTCTTGTTTCTGTTTTACTGAATCCACAGTTCTTTTGGTTGTATTCAATGGAAGGGATCATTGCTGCCTTGGGGAGCTAGAGCCAGCAACACGCTCAGTGGCTGCTCAATGTTTGCTCTGAACTGCACTCCATCACCCAAGCCTTGTGGGCCCAGTATCAATGCATTGTAAAGGGGGTAGGTATGAAGCACTGCAGCCTGATGATGCCAGCAGGCACCATCAGGATGAAGAATCGATAGGCAGGCATTATGGAAGTTCATCTGAGGACACTCCAGAGCCCCTGGGCCCAGACAGGGCAGCCGCAAAGGTCTTCACCGCTACCTGGGCCTACGAGCCAGCAGGTTCCTTCCAGCCTACCTGCAGATATTGGGCTTGCCCCCAGATGTAGTGCGAGGCAAAGAAAATGGTAATCCTTAATAGGGCACCTCTGTGGCCTGGTGCTTCATTAAAGTATAGAAATCTTGTACGTGTAAATATATTGACACTTTCACTCTTTTAACATGTGATGCCATCTCATTTCCCTGCTGGGTGCATGAAGTGAAAGCCCTGCAGCACCCTCCCTTATTACAATGAGATGCCACCCTTCCCTTGGGATATGTTTGCTTGTCTCACTGCATCGGTAATGTGTGTGTCTGAACTCCCTCTCATTCCCCCAGCACATATGGGTCCAGCATTTGGCCAGTGCAGTCAAAGCTTCAGCGGTAATGTTGAGGAAAAAAGACTTGTCCCATCGATTCAACAGCAAGATATTGGGCCTGGGGCAGGCACACAGTGGACCTTGTACAGATAATTCACGAAAGTCGTGCTAAGTGTGTAGCACCTAAAAGGGTGTGGAAATCAAGGGTCTCTTAACTGTTTGGGATTTCCATAGACAAGCTAGGCATTCTCAGTATATGAGACAGGTAAAGCACATCTCATCAGTCCCTTGAGCAATTGGTGGATGGGGGACTAATGTTGGCATTTGTACACCTCATGAGGCTCACTTACTGAGAATGCACAGCCATAGTAATGATCCAGTACAGAATCCTAACATTCTGCAGGACTGTTGGGAGAGACAGAGAGGGCAATGTGAGACTAAATATTAAGTAGGATGTGTCAAGCCTAGAGAACCTTCCTCGGTCTGAGCGGTCCTTAATCAGCCTTCTTTTTAATGGAGGGCAGCCCAAAATATAGCAGCCCTCCAAGAGTCCCTGCAGTGCCCGCTGTGTTCCAGCTACATATTCACATAGTTAGCTCAGAGTTTACAGATCTCTCAGGTAGGCCCTCTGCCTGAAAGTTATCACATCAGTAGGTGACAGAAGAAACAATTTATTTTCAAACAATGTTGCAAATTGAGACACTTCTAAGTTAAAGAGATGTTTTGGATAGATATTGTACAGCTTCCCAAATAGTAGGTCATTTACAAGCAGAACAACAAAAAGACACAGGTCCATGGAACTCAGGCCTTAAGAAATGTGTGGTCAGGATGTTCACCTGACAGGCTAAAATCGTGTTGATCTGATATTGAAGGGGGAGTGGGGGTGCTTGGCTATTTCAGGATCAGCTTCATCCTCAAAGGAGAAGTCCTGTTCCTCTATTTCCTATTGACTGGAAACCTGTCCCCTTTGTACAGTCAAGTTGGAGAGGGAGCAATAAACAATTATGGGGCACTCTGGGGTATACTACCTTCTATTACCTAACCAGTCCAGGTATGTGAATCCCATCTTCAGGAGCCCAAGGGTCTGCTTTATTTTAGCCCTGTTGAAGTCGGCTAAGTGTTATAAATCTCCTCAGTATCAGTCTGTGTATTCCTGACAGGACATTTATTGTTCTTCATGGATACAATCAATTGCATTCGGCACCTGTTCAAATCCTACATGAGCAGCAAATCTCACTGCCCTGGCCGCCTGACTGGCAGAATCTATTGGGAAAATAATAACTAGGGAAGCCTTGGCAAACAAAGCATCGGTCACCACCTGGATAGATTTATGAGTGATCAACTCAGATTGTCTAGGGCCATTGTCACCTTCAAGGCAACTGGGATGGGCTGGCCTCCTGGTTCACGAGGACACAGGAGCACATCCAGAAGTTGGCAGATGTAGGACACGATTCCCGGGACATCTGAGTCACTTGTTGACACTGCCAGTCTGTCATTTGCAGATGGCTGTATGGTGCCCCAGAGACTCAGTTTCAAGCCAACGTGCACCATGCATGTTGACCGGCTTGTGTGGGCTGTTGTACCTCAGCAAGCTAGTCTGCAGCTAGTGCTGGATCAGATTGCTGCAGCTGTCCTGGCTGTTTGGGCAGTTGACATTTTGTGGCTGCTTCTAAGAAGCAAGACAACCAGTCGAATGGCAAGATTAATCTGTGGCACCTTGATGTTGTTTTCATCTATGTTGTAGACAGCGAGGGAAGGCAGTAAGTGGAGCAGATAGTGAGCAATCCCTGAGCCAAAGACTAGGGCATTGCTAAAGCTGTGAAGGAGGGATAGAGATGTTAATTGTGTCCTTTTCAAATCTTCATTTTTATGCATTTTGGGTTCAAAACATCAATTCTGGTTTCTCTCTCCACTGATGCTTTCAGGCATGCTGGGTTTCTCTGGTACTTGCTGCTTTTATTTCAGATTTCCAGCATCTGCACTATTTTGCTTTTACTTGAGCCTGAACGATCCTTTCCTTGAATGAAGTTAGTTTTACACTGATGTTCCTTGATCTCCCTACAAGACAGTACAGTGCCTCAGCTTCAACTCCCTGGCTACTGCATCCAACTGCCCCCACCCATGACCATACTTTCTGCTTCAGCACAGCCCCAAAATACAGGACATGAGTTAGCTTCACAATTGACACTGCACTACACAGACCTCTTAAATCTGGACTGACATGTACCCCAGACCCAGACGGACTGCCACTTAGTCCCTAGGCTGACTGAATTACAACTGCCCACCCACACTGAACATACCCTTACTGACCTTTCCTTCCTCGCTTTCATCACTTCTGTGGTTCAGTGCTGTTTAGTCAATGCCACTCTCTGTTTCATAGTTCCATGCAGATCAGCCATAAGCAGGCCTTTGCAATTTTTGCTGAGATGTGCTGTTCAGCCATAAACAGCCTCCAGTTTGCCATGTGCCTGTTGGGCACAGAGATTGTCCAGGGATACAGCATGTCTGGTCCACTTGGACATGTCAACTCTACTCTGAAAAATCATATGCCAATAACTGAGAGTGGAGTTTGAAGCCATGCCACTGTAAGGACATAGCAGTAAGTACTTGTCCTGAGGTGGATGAAGAAATGCAACTCACCAGGTACATTCCTAATTTTTAGTATTGGTTTTCTGAAGTATGAGTTTCTAGGTTGTGTGGAACTTCATTGAGAAAGTCAAGTTTAATCCAATGAGTCGTGGCATGAATGAAATGTAAATACGTGTAGATAAGGTGCTCACCACCTGCTAGTGGCATACTTGCCTCAGCATTTGAAGGAGAGCACTTAATCACTGAAGTTTTTCTCAACAGCAACCATCTTATTTTTGACCTTTTGCTTGATATGTTCACGCACTAACCATTCTCCTCAGCATGGCATGGACTGGAGTATCCTGTCCCATGATTTCTAAAAGCTGTTCCAACATGAGGTTAAATTGGCCACTACTTGCAGGGATTATCCTTATTACAATCTGTTTTGAAAATAATGTGCAGTGTTTGTAATTCTGCCATTATCGAGGCGTTACGTTATCTCTGTATCTAAGGAGAATTATGGTTAATGCTTTACCAATTTTCATCCTTATTTTCCCCAGATACATCCCATGCAGTCTTAGCAACCTTAATTACAGCCAGCATTTCAAACATCTTCACTTCATCAATTTTTTAGGCATCCATTGCATTAACAATTGTTTTTCATGTGACACCATGTTCTTTGGTAAAGACAAATGCAAGGTAAAATTTTGGACATCAGCAATATCCTTAATGTGTATGCATACAGAGATATACTTTTACTAGTTATATGCCTAAACAATGAGCAAAGAAAAAAAGAACAGTATAGCATAGGAACATGCCCTTTGGTCCACCTGCCTGTGGCGTCAATAAATGTCGTTGCTTCTATGTGATCCATATACCTCTGCTCCTTGCCTATTCATTTATCTGTCAAGATGCCTCTTAAATGTTGTTATGTATCTGCTTCCACCTGCATCTCTGGCAGTGCATTCCAAGCACTTAACCCTCACATCTCCTTCAAACTTTCCTCCTTTCACTATAAACCGATGTCTTCTAATTGACATATCTTGCATGGGAAAAAAGACTCCAACTAACCATTCTATTCACCTCTCTTCATAGTTAATACCCTGCAAACCAAGAAATATACTGATAAAGGGGTAGTAGGAACTGCAGATGCTTGAGAAGCTCAGGAGAGGTCCTTTGCAGGTCTGGGAGAGGGAAGCTCTGAGCTGGGGTCGGCTTGATTGTAGTGCCGGAGATGCCGATGCACTGCTGCGAGTGTTTGTTTCAGGAGTTGCAGGGAGAAACACTTCTGAAGGATCTCAATGTTCTGAATGTAGACATTGTCACAGTTGGGTCCAAATTGGGAAGGCCTGAATGTGGACTGTAGTCCATTGGGGATGATCTGTTTGGTGCTCTGATGCTGCTTGGCCTGCTGTGTTCATCCAGCTCTACACCTTGTTAACATACTGGTAAATCTTTTCCGTGCCCTCTCCAATATGCAATATTCTACATGTAGCCCTATTAACGTTCTATACAGCTGCATCATGATTTGCCAATTTTATACTCTATGCCCCGACGGATGAAGGCAAACATGTCTTATGGCTTCTTGGCTACTTGATCCACTTAGGCGGCCACTTTCAGGGAACCGTGGACCAGTATGCCTAGATCTCTGTATAAAGGTAGCTTTTGTATTTCCTCACTTGTTATTTCAACTTTTAATACCAATCCCAACACAAGCAAGCATTTAGTTTGAACTGCCTGAAGCACAAGACTTCATTTTCAAGGATTTGAGAATGTTTTCAAGTATAAGCCTGTACAGGCAATCAGAAGTAGTTCATATCTCCACTTCGAAAACGCACACATTTGTGCTGGAAAGAAGACTTAAGCAATAATTAATGCAAATGCATTTCTATTGGGTGCTTGTGGAATACAATGCATTCTCATTTACAGTTTTGACTGAATTATCGAAAACTGTAATCTTTATTCAAATATTGACACTGTCTATTGCAGAATTCTGCAACTGGCTGCAGCTCCATCATGCCATATTCAGTCATGCAAAGAGCAAGTGAAGACTGATTCAGTTGAAGATTAAAAACTACAGGGTTACAGCTTGCCATTATTGTGTCAGACATTCAGAGTGTTCGTTATATCAGTAATTGCTGTATTTATAGTCCACATTGCAGTAATGAAGTGTTATGAAACAGCAATTTATTGCTGGCAGTTTAATTAGTATATGTAATTAACATTAGATAAGATTATTAAGTTAGAGATGCATTTAATTAAGATGTGTTATATAAAGATTGCTTCAGTCTTTGCATTTTGCTACTTTTATTACTGTAAATAATACTAAAACACAACAAATAATTATAGCCTTACAATGGCTTACATGAACAAAACTGTCTGTAATATCAGTTTTGCAGTTTTATTGTCATTAGTTTTCTTATTAGGGAAATGTGCTATTTTTAAATGGGGCTTGGCATTATCTAGATGAGAGGAGGAGAAACGCAGCATTCGTATTCCAGTAGGCCTGTTTGCAGCAGTTTCAATGCATTTGTCTTTCATTTATTAAAAAGTGATTATCCTTACATTCTTAACAATTAATTAATAAAGTGTATCATAACTCACCCACAATATAATCGCCAAAACCAATGGTGCTGAGAGTGATGAATGCATAATAAACTCCTTCCCTGTAGGACCATTTCTCAATAGAGCAAAAAACTAAAGGTGGTAAGGCCAGGAAGATTCCAGCACCAATCACAAGGAAAAACAGGAATGTTAAAAGCTCCACTCTTTTCTGAAATAAATAAAGATTCATTTTAAATTTGAATAGCAGATAGAAGTATCAATTTAAAGAAACATTCACTTTACACAGATCTACACAATTCTAAATGGAAATGTCAAATACATTCTTAAATACCAGACTTGAAAATTGCAGGAAACTGTTACAAATTTAAAAAGTCTGTCTGCTGTTGTTTGTACTTCTGTCTAAACAAATTCTTATATTATTAATTATCGTGTTACCCAAAAGCCTGAGCTGTCTGTGCCAAAGAAATTGTTTTAACTGTCAAGGAAGCAATTTGATTTGTACTTACCTATATGCATAAATGCAATCCACAATCATCCAAGTGGATTGAACTACACACACCTTGTTCCATTCTTAGCTGACTCATCACAGCCAGAGAAGTACCTGCATGACTTCTCTTCCCATCCCCCAACATAACTATAGTATCTCACAAGAATATATTTAGAAACACAGAAACGGAGTAGGCTATTCGGTCCTTTGACCCTGCTCTGCCATTCAATATGGTCATTGCCGAGCATCCTGTCATCTGTACCTGTATCTACTTTTGCCCTTTACACTTTAGCTCTAAGAACTATGTATATATCTCCTTAAACACCTTCAATATTTTGGCCTCAACTGTTTTCTGTGGCAGAGAATTCCCTCAAAAACATCATCCAAAAATGTGTCAGTCTTCACATGTACTGTGATGGCACCAGTCCTATCTCACCATGAATTCTCTTGATCACTTCACTACCCCTCAATTGTCAGACTTCTTGCTGAATGTCAGTACTGGATGAGCAGACATTTCATAGAGTCATAATATTAGGAAAATTAAACCATGTTTGCTGTTCCAGTTTTCCCTACCCAATAATGTCGTCTCCCTCCCTGGCAATGTCTGAAGCTGAACCTGACTGCTTATGACCTTAGACTTCTGAATCATCCACATTATTACTAAAACTACATGTTACAATCGAAATGACATCACTGGTTTTGGTCTGTCCAATGGGTCAACTACTAAAACCTACATCCATGCCATTGCTTCATTATTCTAATGTATTCAGATAGGTCACCCATTTTCTATTTCCATAAACTTGAGGCCATACGAAACTCTTATTTGTGCCGTAACTTGAACCAAATTCCATTGGTCCACTGGTTAAGCACTTGCAAAATTTTCATCCTTATCAAAAATTCTTCCATCACCATACCACTTCTCATCCCTGTAATCCTCCCAACCCTAACAATTCTCTACTATACCTGCATGCTACTAATTGTGGCTTCTTGACCATTTACCATTTTAATTGCTGTATCATTGAGAATTATACTTTCAATTGTGTCAGCTTCTGGGTCTTTTATTCCATCTCTAAACCTCTCTGCCTCTCTATCTCACATTCCTCCTTTAAGACGCTACTTAAACTCCATCTCTTTGACCAAATTTTGATCATCTGCCCAAACATTTCTTGATATTACACTCCATTAGAACCTAGAACATAGAACAATACAGCGCAGAACAGGCCCTTCGGTCCTCAATGTTGCGCCGACCTGTGAACTAATCTAAGCCCATCTCTCTACACTATCCCATCATCATCCATATGCTTATCCAAGGACTGGTTAAATGCCCCTAATGTGGCTGAGCTAACTACATTGGCAGGCAGGGCGTTCCATGCCCTTACCACTCTCTGAGTAAAGAACCTGCCTCTGACATCCGTCTTAAATCTATCATCCCTCAATTTGTAGCTATGCCCCCTTGTACAAGCTGACGTCTTCATCCTCGGAAAAAGACTCTCACTGTCCATCCTATCTAATCCTCTGATCATCTTGAATGTCTCTATTAAATCCCCTCTTAGCCTTCTTCTCTCCAATGAGAACAGATCCAAGTCCCTCAGCCTTTCTTCATAAGGCCTTCGCTCCAGACCAGGCAACATCCTGGTAAATCTCCTCTGTACCTTTTCCAATGTTTCCACATCCTTCCTGTAATGGGGCAACCCATTGTAATACTTCTATGAAGCATTGATATATGACATCAGACGTCTTGTAAAAATGTAACTTGTTGTTGACATATGTATCTATTATTTAATAGTAAGGGTACGTAACAATTGTAATGTAATGTGGCCTTGATGATGCAACATACACATTTAAGTTGCATGACAGCGTGGCTTCTATTTAAGAATGTGCTTTAGTATTTTATACGCAAGATTTTTCAAATTTTTGAACCAAATGAGATTCTGGTTTGAAACAACCACAGTTGAAAATTTGACAGAACATATCTTTTCTGGTGGTAGTATACTGTCAGATGCTAATCTTTCATTTTAGAGTTCAAAGGTAAGCAGGAAGTACACATTATTGTGCATTGGCAGAAATGAAAAATGAAGGAGTGCTAACATGAGCAATTGTGGGATTTAGGTTCAATTGTAGTATTCCCTGAAAATCGTCCTGATGCCTTTCTTCTCAAAGGGACTGCACTTTGTACACATCCTGCAATGCATTCAATATTCAGGAGGTTTCAGTCTCTCCCCTTCCCTTTAAACAACAGATAGTCTGTGGCTAACATGAATTAAAAAAGGAAGATATTGAAAGGCAGGCAACCTTTGGATAGTGGTTTTAGTTCCCATTTGATATATATTTAAGCTACCTAACTTCAGCATATATTTGTGTCAATGTAGAATCATGTTTATGAATTACTGCAACAAACACCATAACAAATCCAAAGTTATACGAATATGGAATAGGCTTCTGGTGTGCACGTGATAAAGTAACGTAAGTGCAATATTTATGCATTGGTTAATCTTGGCCAAAATGATGCCTTTTAAAGACAATATTGGTCATTATTTCAGACATAGTAGGAACTGCAGATGCTGGAGAATCTGAGATAATAAGGTGTACAGCTGGATGAACACAGCAGGCCAAGCAGCATCAGAGGAACAGGAAGGCTGACGTTTCGGGTCTGAAGAAGGGTCTAGGCCTGAAACATCAGCCTTTCTGCTCCTCTGATGCTGCTTGGCCTGCTGTGTTCATCCAACTCTACACCTCGTTATCATTGGTCATTATTTCACTAGTTAAAATTAGACCTGTTCAAGAGGACCCAAATTAACTTTACATAATTTGTGTTTATAGTTTTAAATAATTATACAAATGGCAAGCTCTTAAAAATTTAGTGTATATTTTTGCACCTGTACCTTTTTCATTCCTTTCCTGAACAGACAAGCGCGTACTTTTTCTGAATGGGAAGATAGATTTTTGCCAACAACACCGAGAATAATCACATGCAGGGGAATTCCAAACAAGGCATAGAAAACACAGAAGATCTGACCTCCAGCAGTTGTGGGTGAGAGATTTCCATACCCTTTGGGTAAGAAAAAATAAAACCATTCAAAACAAAAACCATAAATGGTAATCCTTGTCTCATTATGAAGATATATTGTCTGAAATATTAACTTATATCATTAGATGGACATATATATGTTGAATTTTTCAGAAACAACAATTTGCAAAGCAGATGATCTTGGCTACAGCAGAAAGAAATGTAGCAATTACAAAAAATACATGCTCATTGACTGGAGTTACCTGTCTATAATACTTACAGGAAAAGGCCATATGATCAAGCTTGTGGGTGTAATAAAGCTATGAATTTTGAACACACAGAGAAACTGAAATAGCTTACTTGAGGATCAATAGTCCTTTGGCTTCTCTCTCTCTCCTTCTCTCCAAATCCTCTCAGCATAGAATGTGAGATGAAGATTCCCAAAAAGTCCTTGTCACCAATATTAAAGAACGTTTTGGAATGTATCTCACTGTCTCCAGAAAAGACATTTTAGCCAGCCACAACTGATCCAATAAGGCACCATAGTACTAACTGTCTATAAGTAACTTCAGCCGTAGAAAAATATTTGGGACGCTCTATGAATAATCCTTTTTTCCCTGAATTTAACTGTCACTTAGCCAAACTACTTCTGAGATAACAATCTGCATTGTGTCTTTGTGGATGTGTGTGTCAATTTTCAGGAAGCCATGATGTGGAGGACAGGGTGGGCAAAGTCAGAAATCACACAAAGTGACTTCACCTGATGAAGGGACGCTTTGTAAACTTGTGATTTCAAATAAACCTGTTGGACTATAAGCTGATGTTGTGTGACTTCTGAATTTTCAAGAAGAATAATGATATATAAATTGTCTAAGCCTGTGTTTAACAATCTTTGCTTGAATAAGTTGAGTTTGTTTTTATTTTAAATTTTAATTTTTCAAAGAAATCTGGTTTATTTATTTCTGATCTAAACAAAGTCTGATATCTATGTAACTGGCAATATCACCATTCTTTGCTAGAGCTAGAAGAAGAGTGGGTCTGAGAAAGGAATCAGTTCACCCCTCCAAATTCAATTGTAACATCAACAAACTAACCTTTCTTGAAATTTACCTAATTTCTGCTAAACTTGAGCAACTGCAATTTTTTAAAAAAACTTACTCATAAATATTGAAAGACCTTTGTACATTCCAATGTATGTCAGCTAAACAGTGAAACCTTTTCAGTTGAGTGACTGTAAATCCATTTTACTGTTTTTAAGTGAATTCTTTGTTGACTTTAAATTAACAGAGACTTCATCTTTTAGGATAGGCCAGAAACTAGGAGTGTCACAATGAAACAATTTAATACTTGGCAAGGAACAGGTATTTTGTATATGCAAAGCATAAAAATAAAAATGTCAGGCGACAAAAGGAGTGGAAAAAGTTATGAAGGTGTTAAATTAATTTGGATTAACTCTGAAGGTCTGAAGAAAGATCACTGGAGTCAAAATGCTAACTCTGCTTTCTCTTTACAGATATTACAAGACCTGTTGAGTTTCTCCAGCAATTTCTGCTGTTGTCTCAGATTTCCAGCATCCGTAGTTCTTTGTTTTATTCCAGAAATTAAACGTAATAAGTGGGAATCTCCAATGAGCAGAAAGCCAATTCTGCAGCATAGATGGGCTTGCATGTCAGGACCTGGGGCATCCCCAATGTAGCAGACTCCAGGGGAGTTGCCCAGGATATTGAAAACTCTGATGCGCACGTTCTCTGTGCTTGGAAACCTCCATACGGATCCAATTAAATCTGAAAATTTGGAGGGTTCCACTGCCTTTGTTAGTAACTACTTAAATTAATAGTAGAAAACTGAACAGCCTCACAGTACTCCCCAACCTCCACCCAATCACATGTATGCTTGGCTCCTTATACTCCCTGGACTCTGACATGACACCCCCACCCTCAGTGCTACCAACTCCTCTATCCTAGGGTTCTGATATCACCTCCAGCCCCAAAGACCTGACAAACCCCCTCCCCGGGACCTAACTTTACTTTAGCAGTAGAGTTGAAGATAGTGCAGATGAACTTTGATAGTTCCTGAAACTGGGCTCAGAGATTGTGATGCTCATTGAATCCAAGCCACTTGGAATCATTGCAGTTAATGTACAGTGGCCATGTGGGACAAAAAAAGGGAGCAGACAACATTATGTTCTGGCTTACTGCCCAATGAGTCTTCCTGAAAATAATTCCAAGTATATATTAGGTGAAGAATGCATCTGGCTTAGTTGTTATGCTGCTTGCCTCGTATTCAAGTTTCCCATCAAAGCACACTGTCTGGGTTTGGACATAAAGAATGATTTATTAGGTAAGGCACTGAAAGGGCTTTTCGTACTTGTGAAGCCATATTGCAACTTAAGTCAGTACTTGCAGAAAAACAGAGAGAAAATGGGAACTGAACTAAAGAATAATAATAATAATAATAATAATAAAAAATAAGAGTCAGAATTGGAAAATGATTTAAATCGTACCAGTTTACTTAACCCGCCCTGAGTTAGAGGATCCTCAGCTTCAGAATTAATTCAATAAATGTGAACTTTACCTATTGTTGACACCACTGTAGCTGCAAAAAAGAAAGAGCTGCTCATATCCCAATTACTGTGGGAAGATTTGGAATCATTTCCAATAGGATTCACTCCATGCTTTACAGCTTCAGTTACTGCCTGTAGAAATATGAAATATAACTGATATTACTTCATGCTAATGCAGACATACTTGGTTCTCATATTACAATTAAATTTAGAAACAAATTTAGCACAACTATTTCACTCAATGAGATTTATTTCTGAAAATGGCACTTTGGCTCAATACTCATGCTTGATTATTTTCCAACATAACATATCAATTGCTTTTTAGGCTTTTTTCTTTGAAGAAGTGATCGATTGGGTGGATGTAATGAATCTTGTAAATGTCATGGACAAGGATATTCAATAACTTATTTCACAATTCAGCTTGTTAGGAAATTGCAGGCAAATGGTTCAAGAGCAACACGAATAGAAAGTTGGTTGTTATACAGTAAATTAATGGGTAAACTTTTGCATTTAGTTAAAGGTTATTTCAAAATGGTGATGGTAAATGCCTAGGTTTTGGGTTAAAAAAGGATAGCAACTGACACTCAATGAAACAATCATGAAGATTATTGTTAACAGAGGGATCTAGGAGTTCAAATAGATAATCTCATGAAAGTACAAGCTAAAGTAGAAAACTGTGTAAAAAAAGACTGAGAACATTTTACGGTTACAAATAAAAACCAGAAAAAAGTACAAGAGTAAATGTGTTCAAGTGAATTTGGTTGAAATATAAATTAAGCCACTGTTACAATACTTTGTGTAGTTTTCATTCCTCCTTCCCCCTGTACCCTATGCCCCATTGATAATGCCGAAGATCCTGTGTGTTTCTTTTGAATGAGGAACTTGCCCCACCCCACACTTCACCATCAGCAGCCCACAAAGTAAACACACCAGAGTTTAATCATTGTGCTCACTGCATGGCTACTCCTCTATTTACCAGTGAATTACTAGAAGTAATGATGCACTGAGGCCTTTAAGCGAGCAATTGTTACTTAAGGGCTTCACATAATTTGGGCAGGATGGTCATCCACTGGCCTTTCCACCACAGAATTAATCAGGATGGAGGTAGGATGGTGGCACAGACACATCCACCTCTCTCTTGGTGAATTAAATAGTTCTATCACCAAGCATGCCATGGGGGAGAGCATAGCATTGTACCCATAATTTCACAATATTGTCATAATTCAATGCTGACTCAACAGGTCAAGTAGTATCTGTGAGATGTTCAGGCATTAAGTCCTTAGTCCTGAGTTTTTTAAGTTTTGATTTTTTTTCCATACATGCTGGTTGATTGAATAAGTGCACCCAGCTTTCTTGGTATTGTTTTCATCCTGCTCCTATCTATTTCTGAATATAGCCATTTTGTTTTTTTTCTTTATTCATTCATGTATCTAGGTCAGAAGTTATTGCCCAGAGGGCAGTTAAAAGTCAACCACATTGCTGTGGGTCTAGAGTCACAGGTAGGCCAGACCAGGTAGGACGGCAATTTCCTTTCCTAGAGGACATTAGTGAACCAGATGGGTTTTTCCGACAATGTCCTATGGGAAAGGAAACTGCCATCTTTACCTGGTCAGTGAGTATAGCAGCAATCTGTAAACTATTTCAGTTATTATAAATCATCAAAATAAAAACTAAACTGCTGCAGACGAGCCACTGTTTCATTATTGTTTCTTGTATTATATACTGCAGCTTAAATGCTGAGACACTGTGGCACAGTGTTTAAATGGGCTGATGTATGGGTCAATTTAGAGATGTTTTAATGTAATTTTCATTTAGATATTATAGAATCGCTACAATGTGGAAGTAGACCATTCCACTCATCAAGTCCACACTGACCCTCTGAATAGTATCCCACCTATTCTCACCCCCTACCCTAACACTCTGCATTTCCAACGGCTACTCAAACTAGCCTGCACATTTCTGGACACTATGGACAATCCACCTAACCAGCTCACCTTTGAACTGTGTGAGGAAACCGCCACAGACATGGCGGGAATGTGTAAACTCCACACAGACAGTTGGCTGAAGCTGGAATTGAACCTGGGTCCCTAGTACCATGAGGCAGCAGTACTGATGCATGATTGTACAATCAGCAAGAGTGCATTGGCACAAGTGAACATTAAGAAAAGGATAGAGAGTCCATCTGACTCACAATGCTCAGATCCAGACAGCATCCACACAGATAAATCTTCCTCCCAGTCTTTCTGGGAGCATCTGTGAAGAAAAATTCAGAGTTAACATTTCGAGTCTAGTGACTCTTCCTGAGAACCCGAAAGGTTAACTCTGTTTTTTCCTTCACAGAAAGCACCAGACCTGCTGAGCTTTTCTAGAAACTTTGTTTTTGTTCCTGATTTACAGCGTCTGCAGTTCTCTTGATTTTCTCCAGTCTTTAACAGCTCCTTTGTACCTTTGGCAGCTTGAATTGTTAGTATTTACTGAGGTAACAGGCTATCTATTTTTCAATTACGTTCAAAAGAAAATATATTTAACTATTGTATTTAATGGTGGTTCAAATAGGGTATTGAACCAATGCTACAGAACAGTCATAATTTGGCCAATGAATATTCAGAAACAGAAGTGCACTGAATTGCAAGTTTATACAGTGCTTTGAAATTGTGCAATATCATTTCATACTGTTAACCAAGCTACTGCTCTGGGGGATGCATATGGTCACTCCTCTTTCCAATTATTTTCTCTGTCTCAGCGGAACCATCAACTTTGGCAAAGTGCCAGGACTGAAACAGTAGATCAAAGTAGCTGACTACTCATTACTGGTGCACTGGAGACCAAGGTGAGGATTAATTGTGATCGAAACTAAACATGGGGAGAAGACTTGGGGCAGGGATGAGGGTAGGGGCGAGGGTGAGGTTGTGGGTGGGGAGAGGTGTTTTGAACGGCGCAGATCCTTTGGACCTTCTGAACCTAGTTCAACCCTGCCTGGTGGCGATATAGATATTGAGGTAACGTGGATGCTGCTGCTGCACTCTGCAAATGTTCCAGTTGCAGGACCTTAGCTGAGCACAAGGCTTTTCTGTTAAGGTCATTTGAATAGAGCAGTTTTGGGCCTATATCTAAGGAAAGATGAGCTTGTATTGAAGGGTATCCAGTGGAGTTTCACAAGAATGATGCCAGCGATGAAGAGGACTGGTTGAAAACTTTGGCTCTGTACTTCATGGAGTTTGGAAACATGAGGAAAGGTCTGACTGAAACTTACAGAATACTGAAAGGCCTGGATAGAGTGGAGTGGAGAGGATGTTTCCACCAGTAGCAGAGACTAAGACCTGAGGGTGCAGCCTCAGAGTGAAGGGATGACACTTTAGAACTGAGGAGAAGAGGAATTTCTTCAGCCAGAGGGTGGTTAATCTGTGGAACTCAGAAGGCTTTGCAGGCAAAGTCATTGAAAGCATTTAAGACAGAGATTGCTAGGTTCTTGATTTAAGAGGTGAAGGGTTACTGAATGAAGGTAGGAGAATCGGATTGAGAAACACGGCAGCCCATGACGGGCGAATGGTCTAATTCTACACCTATATCTAATGGTCTTACGCTGACGGTAAAACTCCTGCAGAGGATGATAGCGATCACACACTCCTTAAACAGGGTGACCTCAGTTTAGAATAAAATGAATAAAGACGCACTGCAATGTTGAATTGAAACAAGCTGAGTCAAATAGCTCGATTTACACGGCGCCCACCCAGGTTCCCATTAGGGAGCTCTACCCTTTCACTGAAGCGAAACAGAAATGTGCCTTCTATACTTCCACCGTTTAAATCTAACAGCTACACTATTCGCCCTTAGATCTGAAATGAAACTAAACGTTGTAAAACCAGATCTTGCTTTAGAAACTGCAGACAGTACTCACCTCCATAAAAGTCTCCAGAACTTCGCGAGTAAGGCAGCTGCAGTTCTCCAGGAATTGCAGTTTCTCGTTCCAGATTTTGGTTTTAAGTTTATGCTCTTCCTTCAACTCCAACGCCTGGAAGACTACAGCTCCGATCAGGAGGTACATGAAATAGCCCAGAAAAAGCAGCGCACACCTCCTGGAGGACAGTCTGTTCCTCTCATCCATCCCTCCGGCTGTCTGAGAGAGCTGGGCACTCCCCATGCACTACATGCATAGACCGTGGGGGGGGGGGGGGGGGGGTGGTGTGGATGATATACACATACGGAGAGGAACGAAAAGCACATTTCCTCTTTGAATTTCAACTGATAGAGGAAGTGATTTCCACAACATGGTATCTTCGTGAACGCACTGCATATAATTTTTTTTTCAAGTAAATGGCGAAAGTCATTTTGGAAAGTTACTGCTGAATCGGTGAAATGTGTGAAAGCTGCTGCAGAGCTTCACACTGTAAAAGCAACCCCTCAAGATTCTGCAAACGATTGTAGTATCTTGTTAAATTGCACCGTTCTGTCAATATTTTTCATAGCAGGCTGAGGGGTGCCCTGAAAGAAGGATATAAAATTATGACAGGCATGGATAGGTTGGATAGTCAGTCTTTTTCCCAGGATGGGAATATCAGATACAAGGGGACTTAGATTTAAGGTAAGAGGTGGAGAAGTTTGAGGGAGATGCATGAGACAAGTTCTTTACACAGAGGGTGATAGGTGCCTGAACATGCTGCCAGGAGAGATAGTAAAAGCTGATAAAATAGCAATGGTTAAAAAGTATTTTAGACAGCTATATAAACAGGCAGGAAGTAGAGGGATACAGACCATATTCAGGCAGATGGAATTAGTTTAACTTCATGGTCAGCATGGACATGCTGGGCAAATGGGCCTGTCCCTGTGCCGCACTGTTCTATGTGTATCAGAATATAGATAGAATACTCATCTAAAACTAGGTTGAAATAGTGAAACCAAACAAGCGGAAAGAAAAAGTGATTATGTAGCCTTATATAACTTGGGTTAGGCCACAGCTAGATATTGTCTTCAGTCCTAACTGTCTGCAGTTTCTAAAGCAACATCTGGTTTTACAGTGTTTAGTTTCATTTCAGGCCTAAAGATGAACAGTGTAGCTGTTAGATTTAAACAGTGGAAACAAAAAATACACATCTGTATCGCTTCAATGCCACACTATCGGAAGAATGATTGTGCTAGAAGAGGTGCAGAGGGGACTCACCTGTTGCCGGGGCTGGAGTGATTCAGCTATGAAGAGAGACTAGACTGGTTGTTTCAGAGATATTAGGAACTGCAGATGCTGGAGAATCTGAGATAACAAAGTGTAGAGCTGGATGAACACAGCAGGCCAAGCAGCATCAGAGAAGCAGGAAGGCTGACATTTCAGGCCTAGACCCTTCTTCAGAAAATGAAGACTTTCTAACTCTGTGACTTACTAGAGCTGAAACATCTGTGTTCATCCAGCTCTACACTTTGTTATCTCTAGACTTGATCTAAATGTTTTCCTTAGAGCAAAGAAGCTTGACGGGGGGAACTGGACTGAGGTACACAAAGTTCTGGGAGCTTAGATAGGCAGAAATGTTTCTTCTTAGTAGAGAGGTCAAGAACAAGGGAACACAGTTTTAACCTAAGGAACAGAGGTTTAGAGGGGATTTGAGGAATCTCTTTTCACTTAGAAGGTGACAGGTGTCTGGGACTTACTATTTAAAAGGATGATAATGGCAGGAACCCTTAAGGTTTTTAAGAAGTATTTAAATGAGCACTTGAAATGTAGTAGCACACAGGATTACAGGCCAAAATGGGATGAGAATGGATAGATGCTTCATGACCAACGCAGAAATGATAGGCCGTAGGGCCGCTTTCCACGCTGTAAAACCTCTGTGACTGTGAGAAGCCAGTCAGCACCTGTGGACTGAATACCAGTCACTGTGCATAGTGGGTGGCCAATCCCAAAATGCCTGTTTTGCATCACCCCTGAAATAAATTTCTAGCTGGAAGGAGCCTTCTTCCTATTATTAGTGCAGACAAGTTTACTGTGATCTGTCTTGAGCAATGGCATGCAGACATTAGACTTCCCACTAATGGCTTTGTAAACAAGGCTTTACACTGGCTCGTGTTCTCCCTGGTTCCAGAATTCCGTCAGGCCAGAGGAAGAATATTTGAATCAGGTGAGGCCTACTCAAAATACAGATTCTGTGGAGAAAGCATTTACCAACTGAAAACTGAAACATAAACAGGATTGAAAGGAACTGCTACAAAAGAAAGAAATGGATTGAGTAAGCTATTTAAAAGAAAAGCAGTTATCCTGATTTAGACTTCATTACTTTGTCCCTTGCTCAGATTGGTAGACATTTATAGAACATAAGAAGCCAAAAAACAGGAGCAGGAGTATAGCATCTGGCCCTTAAGCCTGTTCTGTCATTCAATAAGATTATGGTTGATCGTTTCATGGCCTCAGTTCCACTTACTTACCCTCTCACCATAACCCTTAATTTCTTTTACTATTCAAAAAATTGTCTGTCTTAGCTTTAAAAGCATTCAATGAGGAAACTACTGCTTCATTTTATTCACAGATTCCACAAATTCACAACCCTTTGGATGAAGAAGTCCCTCAATTCAGTCCTAAATTTGGCCTCCCTAATTTTGAGGCTATGCCCTCTTGTTCTAGTTTTACCTACCAGTGGAAACAACCTCCCTGCTTCTATCTAATCTATTCCCTTCATAAGTTTATATGTTTCTATAAGAACACCCCTCATTCTTCTAAATTCCAATGAATATAATCCCAGTCAATTCAGTCTCTCCTCTTAAGCCAACCCTCTTAACTATGGAATTAACTTGGTGAATCTTCTCTGCACCCCCACCAGTGCCAGTACATCCTTTCTCAAGTAAAGAGACCAAAACTGCACACAGTACTCCAGGCGTGGCCTCACCAGCACCTTATACAGCTGCATCATAACCTTTGTGCTTTTAAACTCAATCCCTATAGTGATGAAGGACAAAATTCCATTTGCCTTCTTAATTAACTGTTGCACCTGCAAACCAACTTTCTGCGATTCATGCACACGGACACCCAGATCCCTCTGCACAGCAGCATGCTACAATTCTTTTACCATTCAAACTTTACTGTTATTCTGACCAAAATGGATGACATCACATTTATCAACAGTGAATTCCATCTGCTAGACCTTTGCCCACTCACTCAAACTACCTGCATCCCTTTGCAAACTTTCAGAGTCCTCCACACACTTTACTCCACCACTCATCTTAGTATATAATAAAGAAATAGAATAAATAAAAATAAGTAGTCAATAAATAGAAAGCGGGACATAACACCAGCGCTTCGTCGGAGGCTCACTGATGATGTTACCTAGAATGGTGACGAAACATCTGAAAACTAACCTTCCAGCTCAGCGAGCAAACTCACATCCAGAACCTCAATCTGAGCTACAAATCTTCTCAAACCTCGCTACTCATCTTACTGTCATCCACAAACTTTGATACACTACATGTGGTCCCTAACTCCAAATCATCCACGTAAATTATAAACAATTGCAGTCCCAGCACTGATCCCTAAGGCACACCACTAGTCACAGTTTGCCAATCAGACAAGCACTCATTTATCTCCATTCTTTGCTTCCTGTTAGTTAACCAATCCTCGATCCGTGCTAATACATTGCCTGTAATGCCATGCACCTTTATCTTATGCAGCAGCCTTTTCCGTGACACCTTGTCGAATGCAGTTGGAAATCCAGATACACCACTTTCTTTGGGACCCCATTGTCCCACACTCATAATGTCTTCATGGAATTCCAGCAAATTAGTCAAGCCTGACCTGCCTTTCATGAATCCGTGCTGCATCTGCCCAATCGGGAAATTTCTATCTAGATATCTTGCTATTTCTTCCTTGATGATAGATTCAAGTATTTTCCCCACTAAAGAAGTTAAACTAAACAGCCTATAATTCCCCAAATTTTGTCTACCTCTTTTTTTTGAACAGCGGCATCACATTGGGTGTTTTCCGATCTGCTGGAACTGTCCGAGAGTCCTGTGTAATTTTTGGAAAATTACAAGTACATTTGCTCTCACTCTCTTTTAGCCATCTCTTTTAGTGCACTGGAATGCATTCCTTCAGGGCCTGGAGACTTGTTTACCGTTAGCCCCATTAACTTGCCCAACACTACTTCTTTCGTGATAATGATTATATCTAGATCCTCACCTACTTCTGTCTCTTCATCACCAATTACTGGCAAGATACTCGTGAGCTCCACTGTGAAGACCGACACAAAATACCTGTTCAATGCCTCAGCTATTTCCTCATTTCCTGCTATTAATTCCCCTTCTCATCCTCTAAAGGACCAATGTTTACTTTAGCCACTCTTTTTTGTTTTTTTATATTTATAAAGACTTTTGCTATCTGTCTTTGTTGGTTTTTGGACTCATAATCTATCTTCCTTTTCTTTATAGTCTTTTTTGTGGCTTTCTGTTGACCTTTAAAGTTTTCCCAATCCCTGTGATCTTTGCCATTTTGTATGCCTTACCTCTCAATTTGATAGCCTCCCTTATTTCCTTAGACATCCATAGCTGATTACCCCTTTTCCTACAGGCCGTCCTTTTCACTGTATTTACTTCTGCTGAGCACGTTGAAAAATTATTTTGAAAGTCCTCCACTGTTCCTCAACTGCCCCACCACAGAGTCTTTGTTTCCAGTTTACTTTAGCCAGCTCCTTCCTCACCCTGTTGTAGTCTCCTTTGTTTAAGTACAGGACCCTGGTATTCGATTTTATCTTTTCGCTTTCCATCTGTATTCTAAATTCAACCAAACTGTGATCGCTGCTTCCAAGAGGATCCTTAACTTAATTATCCCTCTCTCATTACACAGGATGAGATCTAAGACTGCTTTCTCCCTCGTCGGTTCCATTACATACTGTTGAAGAAAGCTATCGTAGATAAATTCAGTGAACTACTCCTCAAGCCTGCCTTGACTGACCTGGTTCAACTAATTGACATGTAGATTAAAATCTCCCATGATAATTGCCATACCATTTTTACAGGCATTAGTTATTTCTTTGTTTATTGCCAATTCCAATGTGATTTTATTACTTGGTGGCCTATAGACTATACCTATCAATGACTTTTTCTTCTTAGAATTTCTAATTTCCACCCAAATGGATTCAACCTTATTCTCCATAGAACCCACATCATCTCTCACTATCGCTCTGATGTCATCCTTAAATATCAGAGCAACATCACCTCCCTTATCTTCCTGTCTGTCCTTCCAAATAGTCTGATACCCCTGGATATTTAATTCGGAGTCATGACCATGTCTCTGTAATAGCTACTAAATCATGCTCATTCGCGATAATTTGTGCCGTTAACTCATCTACCTTGTTCTGAATCTATGAGCACTCAGGTAAAATGCTTTCATGCTAGATTTTATACCTTCTTTTTGAATTTTAACATCTCCATTAATAATATCTCCTGAATTTTCCTTCCCCTTAACTTCTTTCATAGTCTTCAATGTAGTTAAACCCTCCTGCATAAATGTTAACCTACTGTTTCCTTTTCTGTTTACCATTATATTCCCTGTTGTTTCCCTCTTCCCTTTCCCCACTTCACTAGTTTAAAGACCTAATGACCACCATATTTATCCTCTTTGCGAGAACACTGGTTCTAGATCAGTTCCAGTGATACAGATTCCCCCCTGTTCAAAACCGGTATCAATGCCCCATGAAACGGAACCACCTTTTCCCACACCACTTCTTTAGCTACGTGTTTGCTTCCCTAATTTTCTTACCTTTATGCTAATTTGCATGTGGCTCAGGTAGTAATCCAGAGATTATAATCTTTGAGGACAAGTTCCTTAATTTCGTTCCTAGCACTTGATAATCCCTAAACAGGTCTTGCTTCCTGACCTTGCCTATGTTGTTTGTCCCAATATGGATCACAACAACTGGATCCTCACCCTCCTGCTTCAATAAGCTTTCAAGCTGGTCAGAGCCTCACCCAGGCACCAGGCAGGTAACACACCATGCGGGACTCCTGATCCTGCTTGCAAAGGATGCGATCAGTCCCCTCAATTGTAGAGTCCCCTACAACTACCACATGTCTTTTTGTTCAATGAATGGTATCCTGTACCATGGTGCAATAGTCAGTTGGCTCATTCTTCCTACAGCCCTTTTCCTCATTCACACAGGGAGCAAGTACTTCACACCTGTTGGACAAAGTCTAGAGCTGAGGCTCCTCTGTTCTTGAATTCGGGATCCCCCTACCGGCCTCATTTGCAATCACACCCTGCTGTATCTGACCACTGAATGAATTTGAAGTTCATAATCTACCAGGTTTGACCGCCTCCTGAAACAAAGCATCCAGGTATTTCTCCCCCTCCTGGATGTGCTGCAGTGTCTGAAGCTCAGCTTACAATTCGTCAATTCTGAACTAAAATTCCTACAGCAACCAACACTTGCTGCAGATGTGCTCAATGTAGCTCACATTGGGATCATCCGGCTCCCACAACAAACAGCTATAGCAGTCACCTGCCCAGCCATTTCTATTTGGATAATTAAATTGTTAGCTAGTTAATTAATGTATTTATTAGTTTTGGAGTGTCCTTTATAAATTTAGGGCAGATTTCCTACCAGCCAATCAAAGCCACAGCTCTCCTGTGATGACACCTTTCCAGTTGGAAAGCTGGAAGATGTGTTAGTACAAGTGCCTGTTTAAATTAAATGACACAAAAGTTTCTGACTCAAACTTTCTTTCAGGAAGTGACTTCTAGATTTCAATCACCCTCTGTGTGAGAGAAAAAAAATTCTCCTCAACTCTCTTCTTCACCTTCTCATCTTAAAACTGTGCCCTCTGCTCGTGGCTCCTCTACTATTGGAGCTGATGCATTCCTATTACATTATCTATGCCTGTCTTATTCTTGTACGCCTCTATTAGACCTCCAGAATCAATCTGGCTCAACTAAGCAACAAAAGTGGTGCATTTACTTTGCTCAGTGTAGTCCATAGACTATGAGCTTATGGGAAGGATGTGGAGGAACAGATCTGCAGGAAAATTATAGAGAGATACTAACATCATAAAGTAGTTAGAATTGACCATTTAAACTATTTGAATTTAGATTAGGAAGGTGATAGCATTTGGACACAGAGAACAAACATTCCTAGACTATGTTCAGGAAAATTTCCAATGGCAATATGTATCCACTCCAATTAAAAAGTATGCTCTGTTGGACCTAATTCTTGGAAGTGAAATGGACCAAGTAGATCAAACATTAGTAGAGAACCATTTAGAGACAGCAATCTTTAAGCATATCATAATGCTTAAAGTGATGATAGAAAAGGATGTTAGGCAATTTAGAGTAAGAACAATTAACTTGGCAATTTCAGTGGGGTAATAATGGAGCTGAGCCAGATTGAAACAAGAGATTGATGGGGAAACTGCAACTGTGCAATAGGCTAAGTTTAATGATGAGATAGTTTGGAGGCAATCAAGGTATATTTCCTCAAAAGGGAAAGTGGAAGTAAACAAATCCAGAGTTCCTTGGATGAAAAAGAGATGGAAAATAAAATAAAGAAGAAAAATGAGCATATGATGGATTTCAGGAAGAAAATACAATTGAGAACCACAAGGTATTCAGAAGATTCAATGGAGAGGTGAAAGACCATCTTAGAGAAGATAAGTAATGACTGGTGGCCAGCATAAAGGGAAATCCTGATGTCTCTTATAGGCACATCGATAGTAAAAGGATAGTAAAAGGAGGAATGGGCTGATTAGGGACCAAAAAGGGGATTTATATATGGAGACAAGAAACGAGCCTGAGATGTTATATGGATATCTTGTGCCCAAGCCATAGTGATAGACGAGGAACCTCTGTCATCAGAATTGATAAGGAGGAAGTATGGGACGTGTTTACAGTAATTAAAGTTCAAAAGATGAAATGCGTCCAAGGATATTGAAAGACATGAGAAATTACAGGACTATTACCCATAATCTTTCAACTTTCCCCAGAATTAGGCAAGGTGTCAGAGGACTGGAGAATTGCAGAACTCAGTCAAAATTATGGCCTTGTTCAAAAATGATTGTAAGGACAAACCTAACAATTATAGACCTGTCCACTGCTGTTGAAGTTTCTGGAAACAACTATTTGAGATAAAATTAGGTGACACATGGGAAAAAGAATAGACTGATTAAGAAGAGCCAGCTTGGCTTTTGAAAAGGGATGTTTGACTAACTTGCTGCAGTGTTTTGAAGAGATAACAAAAAGGGTCAAAGAGGGTAATGCAATTGGTGTACATGGACTTGGATTGGTGGATGGTTTGGTGTCCATGGACTTGCAAAAACCATTTGTTACAATTCTATACAACATACATATGAGAAAGTTGTGGCTCATGAAAAAAGGGACAGTAACAACATGATTACAACATTTTCTGATTAAAGGCAAACAGAGAGTAATGACCAATATTTATTTTTGGGTTGGAGGAAGGATTGTAATGGAGTTCCCTAAGGGATCATATTGGGGCTCTCACCTTTCCTGATATATAAATGATCGGTATCTTGGTGCGGAGAGTACCACTTCAAGGCTAGTGGTTAATACAAAACTTGGAAGCATTGTAAATTGTGATGAGGACAGTGTAGAACTTGAAAAGGGCTTAGACAGGTTGGGGGAGTGGATAGATAGATGGCAGATAAAATTCAATGCATGAGGTGACACACTTTGGTAGGAAGAACATGGGTACAATATAAAATCGGGAATGCAACGTTTAAAAGGATACATAATCAGAGGGACGATGATGTTCATATGCATGGATCATTGGCTTGACATGTGGGAGCTAAGGTAATAAAGCATACATTATCATAGGCTTTATTAACAGAGAATAGAGTACAAGATCATGGAGGTTATGTTGAACTTATATAAGACACTTGTTCAAACTCAACTGGAGTGTTGTAAACAGTTCCGCGCACCACATTAAATGAAGGAATGCATTGGAGTATGCAGACTAGACTTAGTGGAATGGTTCTAAGGTTAAGAAACTTTGATCATGAGAGTAGTTTGGAGACTTTGGCACTGTTGTCCTTGGAGAGAAAGCTAAGGGGAGAAACTGCCCCACTCATCAAATGATTGAGAATGAGAGGGTACAGATTTGAAACGATGTGTAAACATAGCAACTAAGTTCTGAGAAAAAAAAACATATTCATGCAACAGGGTACATGGGTCTGGAATGCACTGCCTGGAAGTGTGGTGGGGGCAGAGAAGATTGAGGGTTTCAAGAGGGCATTGACTGATTATTTGAATAGAAAAAATGTGCAAAGGGGAAAAGGCAGGAGAATCCCATTTGAGACCTGGTGCTGAATCAATGGGCCGAACAGCCTTCTTCAGTGCCCTAACAATTTTTTGATTCCATGTGGATTCTGATAGATTTCAGAAATGTTATCTCAGTGAAGTAATGAAAATTAAGAAAAAACCTTCCAAAATCTCCAACTTCCCCCTCCCCACCCCAAACTTGTGACACTAACATTTAACATCGTGAATTCTGATGTCAAAGCAATTGATTTTATCATGACAAAAGGACATGTACCGATCCAAGACTAAACATTAATTTCTGTCACATTCTCCTGCCTCCCTTTGAACTCCAATATAATATGCCAAATAACCATCCACAACAACAACAGTTCTGAGGAAAGGACCCAAAACATTAACTCTTATTTTTTTCTTCACAGATGCTGCCAGACCTGCGGAGCTTTTGCAGAAATTTCCGTTTTTGCTCCTGGTTTACAGCATTGACAGTTCTTTCAGTTTTTAACAGTTGTTGATTGCACTTCTTCTGATGACCTTCCTTTCTTTGCTTAAAAGTTTGCAGTTCCTGAATGCACACAGTCTGCTTCCATCTCCTGCCTAAAATATACAAACAGGAATCATTGTGACGCTGAGCTTCCTCTTACTAATCACATTCATTCATCCCTCCAATACCAAACTAACTTCAAGGCCACATACATACAGAGTTCAGACATAGTTCAAACTACCATTTCAAACTTCAGCAAAAATTAGCTTAGTTTTCATTCCCATGTTTCTTCTGAGTCCATGATAGTGCTTCGTACATTGGTCCAGATATTTCAAGGAGTGAAAATCACAGTCAGATTGCCACATGACAGTTCCAGCCAAACAATGTGACTGCTGCTGTAAAAGTTGAAGTGTGATGGTGGTACGGGGTTGGTAAAGGGGTTAAGGCACCAGGTAAGTAAGTTCCCAGTTGGATAGGGTACCAGGTTGGTAAAATGCCAAGTGGGTGGGGTGTCAGGTAAAGGATAAAGTGCTAAGGATATCATGGTTGAGACTGGGTGTGTTGGAGCCAGTGGCAGCCAAGATGGGTGTCACGGCCAGAAGCAAGGGGAGTTACAGAGCTAGCAAGGGTGAGATATCAGGTCTTGAGGTTGAAGCCAGTGGCTGGTGGGATTGGGAGGTTGTCAGGTCCTGGGGATTATTTCCGGCAGCTGAAGTGGTGTATTGGGTCTAGGATAAAATCATATTGGCTTAGGGGTGTGTCAGGGGTCAGGGAAGGTGCATGTGTCAGGGGTTTCCAGGAAAATGATATATCGGTAGTTCAGCTTGCTAATTACCAAGAAATGACCTAGGTTTGTAGTGATCTAACTTTTCCTGGCAAGTATTATTGGAATTCTTCATTTTAAATAGATTCTTTTAGATACAAGGAAATTGCTCATTTGAATCTTTCATTTCCTGGGCAACTCCCATGTAGACTGTTGTGTTCTACATGGTCCCGACACACAACTCCAACAACTATCTGGCAATTGAAATAACCACGAAAATTAATATTATTGCAATGTGAAATAATATTTGAAAAGTACAATATGTAGCCTATTTCCCACCTGGGTTGTTGACACACAATATTTAGAACAGGAAGTTGTCAAGTTATTTCTGATCTAGAAAGATTGAGAAATTGACTGCTCATACATATAATAATTGTATATATTGCAGTCATTTGTAGGCTTGATGCTGTAGTTTGTGTACATCTGTACTTCATACTTTATTCTATGATAAATATGAAAATAAACTGTAATTGAAATTATTCTGGTTAAAGAGTATTGAAAGACTGAAATGGAATCTAAACAGGAATTAAAGTTGCTGTATCCATTCAAAAATGTTCCAAAAATGAAATGCCAGAAATCTTAAAATTTTATAATATTGTTTGCACAGGATTTAAAATGCTTACATTAAATTATAATTTAAGTAAAAAGCCAGAAAAAATCTTAACTTTATTCATAACTTTTTCTTAAAACTATTGAACATGGGTAACTGAACAATAGTTAGCATGGATTTGTTTAAGGCAGGAGATGTTTGACCAGTTGAATTGATGCCTGCGATTTCCTTTGCTGTACTATGTTTTGTAGCCAGTTAAGCAATATTTAAGGGACATGCTCATGGTACACAGTTCTGGTCACTATACTACCAGCAGGATGTGGAGACTTTGGAAAGGATACAGAAAAAAATTATCAGGATGTTACCTGGTTTGGAGGGCATAAGCTTTAAGGAGACATTGGACAAACTTGATTTGTTTTACTTGAATGTTGGTGGCTGAGGGGCAACCTTACGTAAGTGTTCAAAATTATGAGAGACTTCAATAGAATGGATAGCTGGAGTCTTTTCCCTGGAGAGAAATGTCAATTACTAGGGGACATGGATCGAAGGTGAAAGCAAATACATTAGCAATGTTTAAGTGACATCTTGACAGATACATAAGTAGTCAGAGGATATGAACCACATAGAGACAAAAGGTTTTAGTTTAGAAAGGCATTGTGTGTTGGCACAGGCTTGGTGGGTTGAAGGGCCTGTTCTTGTTCAGTACTTTTCTTTGTTCTTTGATATCATCAATGTGACCTGACATTATAAACGTCTAAGTCTCCACCTTGCTGAGACCATTTATAGCCTGAAAAGCTGAGAGAAACCTGCTACATTTGGCATCCTAATTGCTTTGCCTTAACCCAGACACACAAGTGCTTGTGATTGTAATATATTATTTACATGCTATATATATAGAAGATCAGTTCAAGGTACAAGTCAATTTCTAGACTAACAGCCTCCAGTTTATGTCATACTGACAGAAACCCAAACAGTCCAGATCACCCTATCAGACCACCTGCTCCAAGTAGAGGTGCAATCACAATGCAGTGCCAATACTCAAGTTCACTAAGATTCTCTGTCTGGTACATTCCAATAGTCCAGCAGCAACAAGACTTCCAATATACACCATTCTCAATACAGTCACCATTCATCAGAGTCACTCACTGTGACAATACTGTTAAAGCTACGGTACTTTTCCTTCAAAAAAAAGTCATATGACCAGCGAACAGGTGGAGAACTATCACAGCCATTCACCGGACAGAGTATAAGTTGGATATCCAGTCATGAATAAGCAGTAAAGGTATCAACCAGGCCAGACCATACAAAGTAATTACTGATTACGGTGCTACATTTTGAAGAAGCAGTAAGCTGTTCAGACCAATATACGACAATTAAGTTGTCAACCAAGAGTGGACAAAAATAATATGTGCCACTCCAGACAAGTGGACAATCACCAGATCAGATGAGTTGTTAAATCCCCAAAACACTTTAATGAAATTTGAACTCCTAATCTTGTCAATGCTCTTTTAGCTGTTTGTGTAAATACTGAAATGGTATCATGTTGCTATGTACCATAGTATGTGACCTGATAGTTTAGATATGCTATGCTTCTATCTGAACTGTTTAGCTTTAGCACAGACACAGAAGTGTCTGTGATTATAGCATGTGTGTAAATATGTACATGTAGATACCGGGAGCTTTAATAAAAAAAATCTATTGATTCCTGCAGTACTACATCACCTACATCTTGTGGTTATCTTATGGGTGATAATGTAAGTCTCACCTCGTCAGGTACAGATATGTATCTGCAAGTAAAATATCCATCACAATATCTTCAACAGATCGTGAAGGCAGAGCAGATCTAGGTTAACTGCTGAAAAGAAAAGTACTAGAAAATCTCAAAGTCTGGTAGCATCTGTGGAGAGAGAAACAGACTTAATGTTTAAAGTCAATGCGACTTTTATTCAGAACTGATGGCATAAAGGTCTAAGTCTCCATCTTGCTGAGTCACACTTACAGAATAGCAAGCTGAGAGAAGCGAGCTACAGATGTCAGCCCAATTGCTTAACCCTAGTTTCGGCTGTAGATCTTTAGACCAATAGTTCTGAAGAACAGTCATATTCTACTCAAAATATTAACTGTTTCTCTCTCCACAGATGCTGCCTGACTTACTGAGTTTTTGCAGTATATTCAGTTTTTTTAAATCTCAGATTTCCAGCATCTGCAGTATTTCACATTTATTGCATTAATATTAGTCACTGTTTATAAAGAAACAAATATCAAATATGTCATATCACTTTATCCTGTTCACAGTTGTAACATCAGCAGAAACCTTAGTTGTGTGTGCAAACTGGATTTCTATCAATGTTTTGGCAATGGAACAGGATAAACTATCAAAAAAAATCTAAAGGGTCTAGGCCTGAAACGTCACCTTTTGTGCTCCTGAGATGCTGCTTGGCCTGCTGTGTTCATCCAGCTCCACACTTTGTTATCTGGCCATAAAAGGTCTTTTTAGAATTGAAAGGTGAATGGTGAAAGAGGAAATGTAGCAGCATGGATACAAAGGACTGCATTTTAATCTGGAGAGTCCATAACATTTGTGCAGGGGAAGGGTTAAAACATTGACAGCACTTTGGAAAGCTAACTCCAGCTGTCACCTCCCAATCCCCATAGGAGATGTGGATTGTCAATTATTCATTTATTTTTTGCTCAACTTTGGGTTCATGAGTTTCTCAAAACTCAACAGAGTAGGCAAAACACCTTCTTAGAAGCAATTGATGCAGGGGCAATCTATCTCAAGTAAACATGTCAGTAGGTGTTCAGTACTCGCTTCTTATCTGCTGGTTTGAAAGTGTTTATGCACAATGCTTTTGCTGAGGATTTATTTTCTACACTTTTGGGTTTGCTTTATCTTACAAGGATCCCCTATGGATTCTCAGGCTTTCTGCCCCCGCTCCTAGTTCCCTGTCAAAAAAATGATCATTTGCAGACCACTCACTTGAATCTTTTTGAGGCTTTCTGACGAGACCAGCATGGCAAGAGGCAGAGACCAGCTGACCATCCAAAGAGACACAGACAGACGAAGAAAGGAAGCAGTTTTGCAGGGCCAGAGATGGAACCAGAGACAGAGAGCAATGATATAAAGAGACTTGGGAGCTTAAGGGACCAAAAAAGATTAGAGATAGAGTTTAGCTTTAAAGATTATTGTAACTTGTTTCCTAATGCAGCTGGACTGTTTTGCATTGGTACCGACTTGTGTTCATAGTGGTTTGACCGCTTCAGTATTATGGGACACCTGGGCAAATTCATTCATAACATTTTGGTTGGAGATATAAGGAGGAACTGGACAGCAACAATGAACATGATGGATTTTTGCTCATTGATTGTAATCTTCTGAGAATTACTACCTAAAGTTACAAATGAAGGTGCCAGTAAGTTGAATTGATAATAGTTGTTGCATCCAATGTCCTGTTTCATGTATGAGGCAATTCTCAATCGCTAAGTTCCGAGTAGCTAAGGAAGTGTAACAAAATCATAGCACTAGCCAGTATTTCTCATTGGCAAGAATGTTAACTTTTTTATGGAATTTCTTTTAACTCTGCAAATCTATCATTTTCTCCTCTAACATGCTAAATTGTTCAAATTGGATCTCACACAAAATCATGCAGTTTATGGGCCTTTATGTTCTTAAACAAAAGAAAACTCTGTGTATTCTATTAATTACATTGATCAATATCAAAGAGCATTTTGAAAATTATTTTTCTCATGGTATAGGAATGACTATGTGACTTAGCAACATTCAACAACTTAAAGTATTAAGTTTTCTCTCAGTTGCCACATTATAGAATAATACACTGAAGAGTGCATAAAGTTCATTGAACGCACTTTGGAATGTTCATGGCACACCCAGGATAAGTATGCCTTGTAAAACAGTAATTGCAACTGCATCACTCTGAAAGGGTTACTGTGTTCATTCCAGTGTAATTACTAGTGATTAGCAAACTTCTGTTTAGTATTGAAACTTATTAAGTTAATTGGGAATAGTTGTAGAAAACCAAAACATGTGCTAATCAATAGTACTTGCTTTTCTGTATTACCTATCTATATTCAAAATAATTGTGTCATTTTTGAATCATTCATTGGTTGTAGGTATCACTGGCAAATCCATATTTACTGTTCATCCCAAATTGGCCTGGACACAGTGATAAGCAGGTGATGAAAGCAATATATTGCTTATAGAGGATGTTATGTGACATGGTCAGTAGGACACGGTGGAGTCCCTGATGCACCTGCTGCTCTTTTCCCTCCCTGTGGGTAGAGGTCCCAAGTTTAGAAGAAGCTCTGGCAGTTGCAGTGAAAGCACTTGTGAATGGCATACACAGCAGTCACTGTGCATCAGTGATGGAAGGTGTGAATAATTGAAGGGGTGGATTGAATGTCACTCAAGAAAGTTGCTTTGTCCTGAACAGTTTTCATGAGTTTGGTGCAGCTGCACTTATTGAGGCAAGTGGAGAGTACTCCAGCTCAACCCAAACTTGTGCCTTATTAATGATAGTGAGTTACTTGTTGCAGGAAACCCAGGCTCTGATCTTGCTGCAGCCGTAATATGTGTGTGACTGGTCAAGTTAAGTTTCAAGTCAATGGAAAGCCTTTGAAAATATCTTTACTAGAATAATTTTAGAACATGTGATTTAAAAACATGATGTATCCCCAAAACAGAGGGTTTAAGAGGCAAAGGCCACTGAAAAGTTTCTAAGACCTAATAGACATTTATTCTACAATCTTAAAATAAATGGCTAGTGAGAAAGCTCATGAGTTGAATTTAATTCTCTGATTTGAAATTTACCTAGATTTAGGGAAGATTCCATTCAATTGAAAATTTACAAATGTAACTATTCAAAGGGGAGAAGGCACAAAACAGGAAATATAGGCAACAAGGCTGAATCAACATGTTTTTTTTTGAAAGAGAAATCATATTAAGCCAATTTATTGGTGTTCTTTCATTGGCCTAGCAATTTTAAAATGGTACTAACTAAAATGGCACTAATCAATTGACATTTCCCCACTGAAGAAAATAGCTTATGTATCCTAGTCTAACCTATCAAATCCTTTTGTCACTTTAAATGCCTTGATCATTCTGAAACTTTCTTAACTTGAGAAAATGCAAGGTTATGAAGTGCCTTTCCTAACATTCTGTTTCCTGATAGGTTCCATTGTTGCCAGGAAGGGAATGGGGCAGGGCATGCTTTGTGCACAAGGGAAATCTGAAGTCAACAATGCTAATTGGACTCAGCGTTGAGTTCAAACAGACTGTGTTGGCTGCTGCATGGGATTTAACCAATGTACAAGTCATGAATTTATGGAGTAAATATGGGCTTGAAAGACAGATAAAGTCTATTTGACTGTAATGAAAAAAATCTTTTTTAATGTCCTGCTGTTTAAACTTTGTCTGCAGCTGTCAGTGAGATTTATAAGAAGAAACTCTGTCTTGGGAGTTTCAATAACGGTTTGTTGGCATTTCCCTCAGGGTGGTTATAAATGGTTGACTGATTTCCAAAAGTAACAATTATCTCAGTAGGTGAACTGTCTTCACAGATTGATAGGCAACTCAAAGAGCCTGTTTAGAGTTTAATTGCCTTTGATATGTTTTGAACAAAAATATGTTTTTGTAGAAGATTAATTATATAATTTAGGAGTTTGTTTTTTTTATATACGGTAAAAGCTATATTAAATTTTTAGAACTTAATTTTATTTCATCTCAGCTTGGCTTCTGAAGTCTGCCTGTGGTATATACTAATGTGTTGACATGGAGATGTAAGAACCATGGGAATGGGGGTGCAGTCAGGAGTTGAAATGACTTGGAATGGGCCCTGGAAGTAGACTGTGGTCATCTTTTGGCTTAGGTCTATAAGTAATCATGGGAGGGTTGTGGTGGTGATGGATGAATGGACTAGCATGTGTTGACATGATTTGGCATAGGAATATATTTGGGCAGTGAGGGAATGTGTGGGCTGAGGGCCTAAGATCACGCATTACAACTGGGAAGAAGTCTCGGAGGATCAAGTTGGAACTATTAGCCAGCTCACCTTGCAAATCAGCCAAACCTGTGACCAACTATGCTATCCTTCTCTAGTAACAGGCCCAACTGTAACCTGTAATCACCGTAACTGTCTTTGGTGAGGAGATTACCCTTCTCAGGGTCTCTTCCACTGAGGCAAGGCAGGGAAAATTTCCTGACTTGAGCTACTAGCTTCAGGACCAAAAGTCTGGTGTCAAATCTATGCTCCTCCATAATTCCATTTACTGAAATTGCTGAACATGTGTTGCACGCAGCCTGTCTGTTAATTTGTTTGATTTTGCTTTCTGGTATTTGCAGCCAGTTGCCTGAGCACTGAAGCTTGCAGCTGCTTTGCAATTTACTATTTGTTAATTTCTTGCCACAGAGAATCATTTTGGTTAGGAGTAGATAAAGTTCTTCTCAGCTATGAAGGTGTCGTAAAGTCATAGAGATCCACAGCACAGAAAAAGGCCCTTCGGGCCATCACATTTGCGCCAGTCAAAAACAACCATTGATTATTGGAATATTGATCAGTCCAAGCTAATTGTGCAATGTGGCTTGAGATTCATTTCTGTTGCTCCTAATATTTTTGTCAGTTAACTTACCTAATATTTCAACATATTTATACAGTACATGAAGCGAAGGCAGTTATTTACATGGCCTTGGTTCAGACTAAGTTTGGAATATTTCAATGATTTCTGTTCTAATCATGACTAATACTGATAATTGTCACACCCTACAGAAGTACTGGTCTGGAAATCAACCCCCTCTATTCCCAGTTATGACAAATTTTAAAAACTTAGTGTAAGTAGCAAAATTTTCCAATTTATCTGTTTTTAGAGTCAGGTTAGCAGAAAGAATGGGGCAGGTTTCAGTATTTAAATACATAGATTTTAAATACAGGTGAACAATTATGGACTGTTGACATATAATTCCACTGGTTAAAACTCCAACCTTTCATAAAACACCCACTATAAACACGCACGCGCGCACAGACACACTGAGTTACAAAAAATGGTGTTATGGCTGGGGGGAATACTAGAAACTCAATTCAATGGTCCCTGTCCCAAGTTAGTTGAAATGATCCTTTTGGCTTGCCAGGACTTTATGCTCCTCAATTTCTCTTCTCCAGATACTTGCACTTGCTTGTAGGAGGTACAGAGTGACTGGTTCACAAGTCATCAAGTCTCTGGCCTATTGGTTAAAAGCAACAGTTTATAGCAACTGGTGAGGGAGAATAAACTGGCTTTCTTCAGGTTGTAGGTTTTTTTTAAACTGCAGAAACAACTCACTTTCTGGAGACCTGAAGTCATCTTCCCCATTTCATTCACTTTATCAAACTGATAGCGAAGAAAATCACTGTTGTTGGCAGGCCGAAGGCCTTTGGTATTGACAATGGATTCCCATTCCATGGACCAGTCAGCTATTTATTGCAAGTCAAATTTCATTTTGTGCACACTCCATAGTGCCAGTTCACCTGTGACTAAATGTCCCCCATTAGTTTCTCCAGCAACACTGTAGATGCTGGTAGCTTGCTTTTGAAATCCCTGCCACACTCACTGATTTATAAAACAGTCCTTTCCCATTTATAAACAGTCCATAATCAAAAATAAAGGAAAATAAAAAAAATACATTATTTAAATAATCCACTCCTATTTCTGCTTCACTATATTGCGGCTTACATTCTCTTTGTATTTGCTCCATTGCAATATGAATATTTGAGATTGCCCACTATGTGCAGAATTAAGACAATTTTGTTTGCATGGCCATTCCCATCAGATTGAAACTGCTGCATCTCATTTTATGTCGAATTCATATATCCACCAGACAAAGATCCACTTTATCAGTCTGGCTTTATCTGATCTTGGAACATAGCAGTGAGATATCAACATTTAAAAGGCTGAAGTTTACTGTCTGTCAGACAACGTGACACCTACCACAATCATCTATAGTGAGAGATGGGAAATTATTATCTAATTTGATAATAATTTATGATCCAATTTTATAATAATTTGTTCATTGTCTTCTGATTGTTTGAGGGCAGGTATGTCAATAACAAAATGTGGGGGGTCTAACTAATTGTGAAATATAAACGGTGATCCGTACTCATTTGACCTTTTTCGATGTAGGGATGGACTCTAGTCTGAAGAACAATATTCTATGACATGGAAATTTCCTTTAAGTTTGTGAAATCATTTGCCTGATTTTTGCTGTATATTTTAATTATGTTGTGATTCCTAAGATTTGGACATTATTTATTGAAGATGCCTGGTTTCATTACTTTATAATGTTGTGGCATTGCGTTTTGTTCAGTGGCATATATAAATTGATCCTTTCCTTAAATTATTTATAACATTTCAATTCTTTGTCTGTTGAATCAGTTATGATTTATATATTTTTGTATGACAATTGAATTGTTTCTATGTTAACTACTTAAGTGATTTTTTAAGTTGTTTATTTTGGTGGTTAAAATGGATCTTTATTATTTGTTTTGTTTCTTGAAACTGCTCCACCCCCTCCCCCACCTCCATTTGATGTTATTTGCGTAAATATTTGTTTTCCTCCTGCAACTTTGCAGATGTTATGTGCTGTAATGATGCAGCTGATGTTTGCTCAGTGGGTTTTCTTTTGTATTTTGTATATTCTGTCTTGTGAGGGCATTTGTTTCACCACCTGTGTAATAATCTTGAGACTAACATCCTTTAAATGTCAATTACTTCATTAAAGACCTACTTGGCATTTTCTTCTGAATGCCATGGTGAATTGGTTCCACTGTTTTCACTCTTTCAGCACTTTTATGTTTCTTCAGTAACACGTTTAATTGTTACAGTGACATTTTTCATAAATATATTATCCTGTTTATACTTATATTTCCAGTTCATTTAATGGTCAAAAGTCTGTACAAAATTTGTATTAGAATCCAATCAGTCCACTTCAGTACTTCTTCAATGATCAGTGTGAATTTTGTAGGAAATTTAAGCCAAAAGTGCGAAGCTGTAGTAACACCACTCAGACACAAGGTGGTGGTGGTGTGCTATACTTTTATTCTTAACAATGGAAGAGGTGGCCTTTCTTTTCCAATTTGCTGGAGAGTGGTTTGTGAAACGCAAGCCGTGACTATGTAACACCAGCACATTGGTTGTTAAAGAAATGGCATGGCAAAGTCACTGAGACCAATGTACATAAATTAATTCTCAAAGCGCAATTAAACAAAGCTCTACAGAGTTAGGGATGGCACAATGGCTCAGAGGTCAGTGGCTACCACTGCTGTCTCACAGTGCCAGAGGCCCGGCTTCAACTCCACCCTCGGGCAACTCTCTGTGTGGTGTTTGCACGTTCTCCCTGTGTCTGCATGGGTTTCTTCCGGGTGCCTCAGTTTCCTCCCATCCAAAGATGTGCCGGTTAGGTGGACTAGCCATGCTAAATTGCCTGTAGTGTTCAGGGATATGTAGCTGAGGTGGGTTATAGGGGGATGGGTCTGGGTGGGATGCTGCAAGGGTCAGTGTGGACTAGTTAGACCAAAGGGCCTGTTTCCACATGGTAGGGATACTCTGATCTTAATGACTACATGTATGACTTAATTCAGTTTTCACCCATTCGTTCACTCAAACATGCTTTCAAACTATTTCCCTAAACAATAATATCACTACCTATAATCATAGTTTTCCACATGAATAGTAATAATAAAATAAATGTATATTACAGTTAATTATTTTTCGGTTTGACTTATTTAGCCCAGAACATGGTTTCAGTGTTGTGAAATTTCCACATTGTTGTGGGGAACAGACTTTTAAGAAGTTAAGGTTAAAAAAAACTTTAAAAAATTGAATAACTGCCTCATTCCATTGCCACACAAGCTCAGACTGTTGTGAAGAATAGCAGTGTTCAAGAGTTTTCAGAGTGTGATAACAGTCCTGATCACCACTAGGAGGAGTAGCAGTGAAAATGATGATGATACATCAGCATAACGCTATCGTCCCATCACTGCCTGCCAGCAAGCCCGCCAAATAGGTCCTGTCCATGCTGATATGGTGCAATCTGTCCTGGCTCTCCTAGGTCAAGAGCTGCTTGGGGTCCCAGTTCAAGGCTATCTGCAATCACCTCCACCGAAAATCACCAACTTTCCATCGGCTACCGTGGAGCATGCTGTGTGGGGTCACGTGGACAGGCAAACCCACATAGAGACATCACTAAAGAAATACAGAAGGGTAAAAATGGAAAGAGCTGCAGATGGTGTAAATCAGGAGCAAAAACAGAAGTTGCTGGAAAAGCTCAGCAGATCCGGCAGCAACTGTGTAGGAAAAAAATCAGAGTTAACGTTTTGGGTCTGGTGACCCATACTCAGAACACAAGTACAGAGGGTGATTAGTTGATTGTTACATTGAATATTATGTGGTATGATTTGTAAATTTGATGGAAAATGTTAGTATTGATACAGCTTTTACTTTTACATTTTGTCGAAGACCACATTATGAAGTTTCATCAGGAGGACTGCAGTGGAGCTGCTGGTGAGTAAAATATTGGGGCTGAATTCATTGGGACCATTACCCTATGAACTGATCACAACTAGCCTAACCTTAATGGTGATGTGTGGGTTGTCTCCACCATTCCCCCTCCTCAACTGTTCACCTGATCTCCAGTGGCCCGGAGCTGTCTCTTGATGGGTGAAGCATTCATGATTCCCCCAGAGCTGTTCGGAGAACAAAAGTGGGGTAGTTTTCCCAAACACATTTTGTGTGGCAGCGTTGCTTTCACTACGTGTGTCAGCCTGTGTATGCACCAGAAACTTGAGTTATATAATCAGTGGATAATACTTACTGCCCAGTGGCCATCCTCTAGCTTCTCATGGTGCCTTACACACAGATAGTATAGTGGACGGCAGCAGAATGAAGGCATTGATGAAATCTGAGCATTGGCCTGCATGATGCGCTACTATGGTTACACAGGAAGGGATCCTGAAGGAGCAACACTCCTTTCTGTTGCACTACATGTCAGACCTGGCACGCAATGCCCACAGAGCAATGAGCAAGTACTGCACGATAGGGAGGTACCAATAATGGCAAAGTCACATTCTTGATGTACTTGCTTTGCTCTGTCAAGAGAGAATCAAGTGTACTTGACACTTTCCACACAGCGTCTTAGTGCTCTCTCTTATACAAGAGTGAGCAGTGAACTGCTGGATAATACAAATATTGCTTGAACCAGTCTCTAAGGAGCCAGACTTTATGGCCACGGTTACCTTCACAGAAACTGACTGACTCTCCTTACCTGCCCTGCGGTGATAATTCAGACTGCAGGGCACAACAGATATCAGTGAGCATCTCCTTGGTGAATTGGAGATACTTATCGCATTGTTCCTTTCTGATGTTAAAACGAGAGATTTGATCTCTGAATGCCCTGGCAGTTATGGCCTCCTTCTGAGGAGCCTCCCCCTCTTCCTTCTCTATCATCATTCAGCTTGATCTGTTCTCTCTTATTAAAACAGAAGATGCTGGAGAAACTCAGCTAGCATGGCAGCAGTAGCAGAGAGCAAAACAGTTAATGTTGCCAGTTCAGTATGTCTCTTAACCAGAACCGAAAAGTTTTAGAAAATTATTGTTTTTATGCTAATGATAGAAAAGAAGAACGACTAGAACTCACAGTAAGCATGTTCAGAACAAGGGACAAAAGGAAGTGATAATAATGGTAAAGAAGTGATAGAGATATAAAATAAGCATAACTGTTACCTACAAGAAGTCTAATCTACTCAGCTTTCTTTCAATTTCATGGTCATGTTTGATAAAAATCATTGCACTTCTCACTGGGACTAAATGGTCTAACAGTAACTCACAAGTCACGACTAAGACTTCCACCATGTGCAACACCAGGAAACTTTTACAATTTTAAATAACAGTACTAATCACCAAATGCGTCTACAATTACAGCCTAGCCAGTAGTCCATCAGTTATAAAATGCATAGATAAGGTAAATAACAACAATCTTTTCCCCAGTGTACGGGAATTCAAAACTAGACGACAAAAAACATAAGAACATAAGAACTAGGGGCAGGAGTAGGCCATTCGGCCCCTCAAGCCTGCCCCGCCATTTAATAAGATCATGGCTGATTTTTTGAGACTCAGCTCAACCTCCCTGCTTCTACCTTATCTACTCCCTTCATAATCTTATATGTTTCTATAAGATCTCCCCTCATTCTTCTGAATTCCAATGAGTATAATCCCAGTCTACTCAGTCTCTCCTCATAACCCAACCCACACAACTCTGGAATCAACCGAGTGAATCTCCTTTGCACTCCCTCCAGTGCTAAGGAGACCAAAACTGCACACAGTACTCCAGGTGTGGCCTCACCAGGACTCTATACAACTGCAGCATTGCCTCCTTGTTTGCAAACTCCATCCCTCGAGCAATGGCAGACAAAATTCCATTTGCCTTTTTAATCACCTGCTGCACCTGCAATCCTACTTTCAGTGACTCATGCACAAGGACACCCAGGTCCCTCTGCACAACGGCATGCTGCAATTTTTTACGATTTAAAACACAGTCCATTTTGCTGTTATTCCTACCAAAATGGATGACCTCGCACTTATCAAGATTGTACTCCCTCTGCCAGACCTTTGCCCACTCACTTAGACTATCTATAACCCTCTGCAGACTTTCATTGTCTTCTGCACACTTTGCTCTATCACTCACCTTAGTGTCATCTGCAAATTTTGACACACCAAACTTAGCCCTCAACTCCAAATCATCTATGAAAATTATAAACAATTGTGGTCCCAAGACTGATCCCTGAGGCACTCCACTAGCCACTGACTGCCAACCTCTAAAGCACCCATTTACCCCTACTCTTTGCTTTCTACTGGTCAACCAATCCTCTATCCATGCCAATACATTACCTGTAATACCATGCAACTTTATCTTATGTAGCAGCCTTTGGTGTGGCACCTTGTCAAACGCCTTCTGAAAATCCAGATACACCACATCCACAGGTTCCCCACTGTGCACCATGCAAGTAATATCCTGAAAGAAGTCCCCCAAAGGGTTACAGTGAGAGGGGAAATATTTAAAAGGGACCTTAAGGGCAATGTTTTCAAGTGGAGGGACTCCCATTAAATTTTGTACATTGAAGAATAGCTGGAATACCAAGAATGAATTAAAGTGCTGTAGCACTGATGGTTTCAAACCCAAAAGGAGAAATGAAAAATCCTCTAGATTTTGTCATGGATAATGAAGAATGTATAATATACAATGTATAATGAAGTGGAAGTAGGAAATAAAACGAGGATCTAAATTTATGTACTCTAATTCTTAACCACCAACAATGTTCGGCCAGTAATGCTTGTTTTGGTTAATTATTTTGTTTTGGGTAAATAAACAATAATATTTGTTTTTGTTCAAAAATGTGAAAGTATGTGATGAGGTTCTTTCATTTTATAATTGGGGTTTCAACTTTCTCTTTAAACATAAAGCTAGTTACAAATTACAAGTGGAATATCTGGTTGAAAGAGAAATAAATTAACATGGAATCAGATCAAGCACTTGAAATTGAAACTATTGCTCCTGTTAGATGTGGACCATGTGAAACATTTCTAATAATCGGTTGGAAATAAATGTCCTGCAGTTGGCCTCAAAGTTTCTGGAATAGCCTGAATACTATCAAAGAGGATTCCCATGCTAATTGCTAACTAAGAGACCCTGCTAAGAGTTGGATGCCAGGTGAAGACAGGATTTAGTCCGGCTGCCAGCATCCATTGGATGATGTCCAAGCACTGACAGCAACTGTGCTGTCAGCTTTAGGAATGAAGAACATTAGGAAAAATATCTAAATTGCTTTACAGAACAAAATATTCAGAGAGAGAATCTTCTCATAGAAGCATTTGACACAAATATTCTCATACAATAAGAACAGAGTTAAGATTTACCATTTCTAATTAATTAATAGGAATTTCACATATATACACAGCATGAACTTGCAGCTTTATATTAATTGTGATAGCATAATACAATCTCCAGGTGGTGTTACAAATGCAGAAGTGAGTGATAAATTGTCTAAGGGTTAGAAATTAATTTGCCCAAATTTTGGGAGAAGATTTTTGTAGTTGGAAAATGAGATGGGTAAAATTTGAGTGCCCACTTTATCTCTATGATTGACATGTGGCTATAAACAACCTCTGCACTGAATTAATCTCCATAATACTGCTGGTTGAATAATGTTCAGGCTAACCATGTGCCCCAGGCAGTCTTCCCTTTTATAAAGCCATGGGTCTCTACAATGTGGAGTGCAGCAATGCATTAAGGCTGCTGGACCATCACAGTGGAGGATTGATGGGCCAGAGTATATCATATGTGATCAGGGACTCAGGTTGCCGCTTCAGGAAGCTGACCAAGAGGCACTTGGTCATAAGGCTGAGGTCAGGAAGAAGGCTATGTTACCACCAGGGGGCATTAAACTATCATAAATGAGCCCCAGATGTGAATGAGAGCAAGTGACTTTCTTGATTAATGTCTAAAGTGCAGCACTCGGGACATGACTGCAAATCCCAAAAATGTTTAAAGACTTCAGTCAAGTTGTCAAGATGAGCCAATGCTTCAAATCAAAAACTACCCCACTTCACCCAGATCTCAAAGTGTTCTGTATTGACATCATTCACCCAGAAGTACTTACTACCTACCACTCAACATTCACCTCTCATAATCCCTCAGAGCAACCTCCCACACATAAACACACACACACATATGTTCTCTCTCACACATGCGCATGCGCGCACACACACACACAATCTCTCTATGTTGGATGTGGGTGTCAGTGCTACACAGTGATATTGCTATAGGAGAAAAAAGATTAATAACTTCCTAAGGCACAAAGGTGGTATAATATCTGTACAGAACAAGTGCAATTATTCTTTCTACGTATTAATTATACATTTTTTGTTGTTAGTAGCTACAACAGTTGTATGGAATCAAAGGCTTTACATCTCATACCCAGACAACTCTAGATGATGCAAACCTACGTGTGGACCTATGGATACAAGATTTATGGTGTCAAATCATCAAAAGAGGCAGGTCTGATTATCCTGATGTGGAGGTTTAAACCCTGGGCAGCACTGGAAAAGTCAGGGGCTTTTAACCTTGCTAGCAATCCAGCAGGTTATATTGACCTAATTATCATCTCTCTGAGGCTGCTGTTCGAGCACTGTTTGCAACCCAATCATTGCATGTTTTGCTAGTGTCTGCAATGGCAGAACTCTTTGTAAAACCTCATCGGCCTCATTTACAGAACGTGTTAGTGAGATATGAGTGTATCACTGCCAACTTACAAGTATCCAATATAACCTGCACACGAAGTGAAAGAGTTGCGGATGCTGAAAATAAGGAACAAAAACAGAGGTCACTGGAAAAGCTTGGCTGGTCTAGCACTATCTGTGAAGGAAAAAATCAGAGTTAACATTTCAGGTCCGGTGACCCTTCCTCAGAACTGCCCAGTGTTTTTTCCAGCCACTTATGTTTTTATAACCTGCGTATGGGCTTGCTCCTGTCAGTTCTCATTTCTTATTCCACATGCCAGCAGTACTTGTTATATGCGTTATGTAGGTAGTGTCCAGATCCTCCGGGCACAGATGATACAATGTTATTTGTGCAGCATACTTAGTGCAATATGTGATATAAGATAATAAAATGTGAGGCTGGATGAACACAGCAGGCCAAGCAGCATCTCAGGAGCACATGTGATATGCTTATTTCAGATAGACCATTTTCAGCATCACAGTGTTGTTCACGTGAAAATGTAGAACTTAATGAAGGCACCAGAGCAATTTCATGAAAAAAACATCAGTTCCCATGAGAGAATGGTAAGCTTCCAGCTGTAAGGAGATAATAACCCACAATGGCATTGAGATAATATAATCCCCTTGGTCTCAAATCTAGCAGGTATGACATCATCATGAGCCTTTCTGTTGTATTGCATGGCTATCCTTACATATGCCAATGCATCAACATCATAAGATTCTCCACAGTATCGCACGGCTGTTCTTAGATACACCAATGCATCCGCATCATTCCCTCCCTAATCATTTTTCTTCCCCTTCCAATTCATCACCCGAAGAGACATCTGCAAATTGTGCTGCACATTCCCCCACCTTTGCAGAGCGAACTCTCTCAGGGCTCAGCAGACAAAAATGATCCTGGACACTCATTCTGGAGAGTACTGGAGGAGTCCAAGCAGTGGAACCTCACCTTTAGCTGTCCAATCGTCTGTTTTATTGTTTTTATTGAAACATTGTAACTTTCCTCAGATGCATTGCAGTTTTCATCTCTGTTGTTACCAGTTAAGTCTTCTGCTGTACCAAGGAATCATCCCTGCAGGTGATTTTTGAATCTACTTTTCTAGGTTCAATAAAAAGATATTAAATTCAATGTTCCTGATCTGCAATTAATCCATTAAACCATATGAAAAATGTTTTTAGCGCAAAAGCTGACGTTTCGGACCTAGACCTTTTGTCAGAAAAGGGGGATGGAGAGAGGATTCTGAAATAAATAGGAAGAGAGGGTGAGGCGGGCCAAAGATGGATAAAGGAGAAGATAGGCGGAGAGGAGAGTATAGGTGGGGAGGTAGGGAGGGTATAGGTCAGTCCGGGGAGGACGGACAGGTCAAGGGGGCGGGAGGAGGTTAGTAGGTAGGAATTGGAGGTTCGGCTTGAGGTGGGAGGAGGGGATAGGTGAGAAGGAGAACAGGTTAGGCAGGCGGGGACGAACTGGGCTGGTTTTGGGATGCAATGGGGGAAGGGGAGATTTTGAAGCTTGTGAAATCCACATTGATATCATTGGGCTGCAGGGTTCCCAAGCGGAATATGAGTTGCTGTTCCTGCAACCTTCAGGTGGCATCATTGTGGCACTGCAGGAGGCCCATGATGGACATGTTGTCTAAGGAATGGGAGGGGGAGTTAAAATGGTTCGTGACGGGGAGGTGCAGCTGTTTATTGTGAACCAAGTGTAGACGTTCTGCAAAGCGGTCCCCAAGCCTCCACTTGGTTTCCCCAATATAGAGGAAGCCACAACGAGTACAGTGGATGCAGTATACCACATTGGCAGATGTGCAGGTAAACATAAGCTTGATGTGGAAAGTCATCTTGGGGCCTGAGTGTCAGCTTTTGTGCCCCTAAGAAGGTGCTTGGCCTGCTGTGTTCATCCAGCTCCACACTTTGTTATCTCAGATTCTCCTGCATCTGCAGTCCCCACTATCTCTGAAAAATGTTTGTCTCTCTCCAATTGTTCTGCATTTGTTTCTGATGCTCTCACAGCCTTCATTAGGGCATTGTTAAAAACAGAATGTGCAGATATTGGAAAAAAAAGAAACTGTTCATGACTATTGGACAACACAAAATGCTCTACGGACAATTAATTAATTTTGAAATGTAAGTGTTGTAAAGAAGGATACACAGCAGCCAGTTTGTACACAGCAAGGACCATTATTACTGTGGAAGTAAGAAATTTTGCAGTTTCCAATGACTGACTCCATCAATGCACCCCAAGGGAGTGAGAAACATGCCCATCATGCATTGTCTCATCTTCTTCTGTACACATGTACACAAAGGCAGTCACAGTCTTGATTTACTATCTTATGTAAAAGCCATCGGTGCAGTATTCCTTCAGCCCTATGCTACAGTGTTGACCTTGATTTTTGTACTCAAGTCCAAACATAGGAGTCAAGAACCGTATGACTCAGGTGAATATGCTAGCAAATGAGCCGCAATAACTGATATCACCGTTGAAAAGATGGAACGTTGGCCAATGTCCTAATGGATAATGTGAATAACCTCAGTCTTAATCATAATGCTATCAACAGATTGAGCTTTGAGTCTTGCTGCTACCATTTTCTGCACCTGGTGGATGCCTTGGAGGGTAAAGTGCATTATTACGTGCCTCACCAAACCCCAAAAATAATAGTATCTGAATTTAAATTTTGTCTGTTTCCTTTAAGATTTTGACTTGTGTCATAATGCCCCTTAGGAGCTGTCAACCTTAATTCTGACTTAATTTGGTTATTTAGTTTTATTAAGTGAATTGACAGATAGAGAAAACAGCCAGCAATAAGCTGTAATGTTTGTATTGCCACCACCCTGTACTCAAGCTGTGTGTCCGGTTTGAAATCGGTCTTGTAAATTAAGTCTTGTGAACACTGTGGTCTATATATTTAAAAAATATATAAACGCACACTCAGTGAGGATTCTGAAAACATGAGTGAGATGAGGAATTAGCTAACTTATAATTTGCCAGCATTCCTGCACTCTCCTCATAAGTGCCTCTTATTATATTCTGTGAATTCAGATGAAGGACCATCATTGCACTGGAGGTACGAAATCCTGTGAAGTTTCCAATGACTGCCTCCACCAATGCACCCCAAGGGAGTGTGAAACATATCCATCACGCATTGTCTCAATTTTTTTTTACACATGTACACAGACAAGAAATCAAAACTAAAAATAGAGATTCAGAGAAAGAATAGGGAAATTCTTTAATGTGATCCCAAACAAGGTTTATTGTGAAACATTGGTTGATAACTGAATGTCATTGGATTACTGTGCTTGCAAAATGGTAGACACTTTCACAAAATATCTTGTGTAATTTCTCACCTATTTCTGCTTGTTTAGATCATTTTGCTGTTCCATTGATGATTTTATACTTGCTTTGGCAATCACGTTGATCCATCAACTGTGATTTGTTGTAATTGTTGCTTTTGTTTGAATCATTTGTCTCTGTTATTTTTGTTTATTTAGACTCCAAAAGTTCAACAAATGCCCTGTAGGAGTGTAATGTTTCAATATTATCTTTGGTTTCCAATGTTTCACAGATTTGTGCTGTATCAGGGTTCTCTTTGCAAATGGAAGCATTGTAAAAAAAGATAAATGGATAATATTGCATCTGATTACATTAGATAGTCAGCACAGAACAGGCAATTTCATCCAACCAGTCTATTACGGCATTTATACTTCACTCAAGACACTTACCTCCTTTCCTTATTAAAACATATCTGCATAGACCTCCATTCCATTTACACTTTGTGTGCTGGTTTAGCCTCTCTTTAAGCATATTGATATTGTTTCTTTCAACCATTGTCTCCAAGTTCTACATTCTCACCCCTTTCAGGGTGATAACATTTCTTCTGACTATGACATTTAACTTAGAGTCCACATCAACGCTCCCAGGCTCATCCCTGTAACCTTACATATCCCATGGATAATCCACACAATCTACACATCCCTGATGACAATGGGCAATTTAGTACGGCCAATCCGCCTAACCTGCATATTTTTGGATTGTGGGAGGAGACTGGAGCACCTGGAGGAAACCCAAACAGATACAGGGAGAATGTGCAAACCCCATGTAGACAGTCACCCAAGGGGTAGAATTGAACACAGGTCCCTGGTGCTTTAAGACTGTAGTGCTAACCACTGAGCCACTGTGCAGCCCAATGGCAAGATCCTGAAGAACATTGACATACATGGGCTTCAGCAAGCTACATTCTAAAACAACTTGGTTTGGTACAAGTATATATTTCAAACTCCACTGAAAAACAATACTAAACCAGTAATAATCAGAGAAGTAGAATTGTTTGAAATACTTTCATAATGGCACAATTGATTATTTTTCTGAGGTTGGAATTAAGGTACATTTTTAGGAAGTTAAGAGTTGAAATACACAGCACACAAATATTTTTTCTGCTCATAACTGTGGATAAATATGCAAATCAATACCTCAAATGAGATAATATTTCATCAGATGTACAAACATCCTGAAAGAAATGAGAATTATTATTCAGCATTTTAAAAGAAAATGTTGTGTTATTGCTGTGAGATGGACATACAGGACGTTTGTACAATGTGTGGTATTGTATTGCACAGATGTAACCCCTGATATTCCACATTGGTGTTCGTGATCAACACTGTCATTATGCAAAGATAACTTTGTGACTTTTGGTCTGATGGCAATTCAAGCAGCTTTTATCATGGTTCCGATAACTCTCGGCTAACAATTAATAAAATTGTATTTGAGTTCTAAATTAAGCAAAAAAAATGTATGGATGTTAGTCCCATCCAAAAGATGGATGCTACTTGTGTCATGATGAGATAAAATAAGGACTATTGGTTTTTTGAGTTCCATCATCCACATTCATAACTGGGACTTGCATACACTGAAACATGTTACAACAAAAACAAAATCATTGCGTTAAAGTAGGCACAAGCATCACCTCACCACACAAATGGCTCAGGAAACAAACATGGATTGGATAATGGACAGCAAGCTGATTTAACATTTTATCCAATATTTTCCATTTTAGCCAGCAACCTCCCAAGAAGATGCAAAAGGGTTCTCATCTCCTATCCCAATTTACATCTTTGTATGAATGTTAGAGATAAAACCTTGCCTACCACAGAAACAGAATACACTGTGCCCAAAACGTCAGCTTTTGTGCTGCTAAGGTGCTGCTTGGCCTGCTGTGTTCATCTAGCTCTGCACTTTGTTATCTCGGATTCTTTAGCATCTGCAGTTCCTGTTAACACTGAAGAAGCTGCTATTTCAGGAAGCTGCTTTCAGCAGAGTGAGATGAAACTAAAACTGCAGCACTGAACACAGCTAGGAATTCTCTCTCTGTCTCTCAAGAAGCAAAGGTACCTGCGGCAACATGGATTAAAAACAAATATTGTAAAACTGAGAAATCAAAGGATAACTGCAATATTTGCTACTGCTGATGATCCAAGACACCCACCAGTCACAGGTTCAAAACTTCACGCTTCAACGGCACACTAAGAAATTAAAATTGCACGTTATTTACCATCCTTCCTACTAAACATTATATGCTTCTAACTTTGTCCCTGTATATGTTTGTGTGAAGACTCATGCAATTACATAGAGATCCTTACGCTTGACACCACATCCTTATTATTTTTCTCGAGATAAGCAGGTAGCAAAATAGCTCTTTCTTTCTCACAAGAAAAACTGAAAATTGGCTTTTTGTTATTCCAATGAAAACAATTGACTGTATTTTTAATGGAGAAAGGTATAGTCATATGTTAAAAAAACATAAACCTTTATCACAACCATCCAAGAATGTTAGAAAAAACAGAGCCAATTCATTTCTCCTCAGCAGGTTGTAACACCTTTTATACCAATTAACTACAGTATTAGCACTCACACATTTTACTTTATCAAGTGTCATTGGAAGAGATTTCAAGAATGTTTACCTCCTTTCCCTTTTGATTACAGCATGTGCTTAGGAAGAGGAAAGGGAAGCAAAATAACTTACAGAAATTGAAAATGGAACAATTAAATATCTGATGGCAAGAAAAAGAGGCCTTTATCACATGTGCAAGAAACTACTTCAGAGAAGATATTGCAAAACAAAGTCACTCTGTTTTTACAATAACCTAGTTTTCTGTCATTTAACTAATACAAAAATTGCAAGTTCACTTAAACCCCAAGGTCTCAACATTTTAAAATAGCATAAAAACAATATGCTGCAAAGTCTACAAATAATGTTGTCCTTCTAATCCATGTCCATCTTTCTGGCAACTCTTTGTTTGAAGTTTTACAATTTTATAGGATGTCTTTTTCTGCTCCTCTATAGCCATAATCATAGATATGAAAGATCATCTCTGTAATTATGACCATAGTAAATTTAAATGATCCCTCTACACCCTCCTCAACTTCTTTATAGCTACAAATATGACTGACCACAACATGCTGCTTTTAATGCTTTTCTGTTATACAGTTTGATGGAATTATCTTAAATTTATATCAGTCTTAATTAATTGAAAATAGTTAGATTATCTCCTGCAAGCAATTTTCAAAATAACCTAACCTCAGCCCCTTGTCAACCAACTGACGCTTCTTTCTGACATTAATTTCCATGGCGATTTTCTCAGACCGAACTGGATTGCTCATATCTAAATATCTACTTGCGACTGAGTCCATTTCCAACTTCATATATACTCTTCCACAAGATTGTTTAATTTCAATCCCAACACATTCTCCCTAACTGCAACTGCCACAGACCGATACTTGATGAATTTCTCTTTAGTAACTCCAGATATGACTGTTCCAGTGGCCGCCTTGCAGGGATTTTATTCTTCCACTCTCCATTCCCCACTCTTTAAAAACTTAAGCTTATTTAAAATTCTGCAAACTATACTACATTCTGCACCCAGTTTCAATTACTGGATGTTCACGTTTTCACTAAATTGGCTTTTGGCCGTCTTAAGTTTAAAATGGCCACCCTAAGTTTCAGCTCTTTCATGGCTTCAACGTTCTCCATCTGTATAATTCCATCTATCCCAACAAATATCACTCTGCCCCCAAAAACTTTCTGTTCCTATGATTCCTTAAATTTGCACAATACTACACTCAGTTCAGCAAGAAAATATTAGAAATACAGGGTTTAATGGAATAAAGTATAAAATAGTGGTTATTCAGAAATTTCTTCTACATCATAAAAGCAATCATTCCAATCTTCTGTTCTTTACTTGTGATCATCATAGTTGGTACCATGGCCTCTTTCAGAATCACTTCATTGCATCAAAAGCCAGCTGATCAACTGACTTAAGGCAAAGTTCTGAAGTGTGATTTCGTGCCTGCCACATCAAAAGCCATGCCACTGCTAAAATTAAGAACGGTACAAGCATCAAACCCATATCACTTTGATCTTAGAAATTCTAAATGTTTTGAATCCACCGAGTACTGAATTTTTAATTCTGAAAGCAAACGAACATTACTTGTCATCATCCAAAAGCGAACCATTAAAGCAAATTATTTCACAAAGCAATTTGGGCATGCAGGGCCACAATTCATATTAATAATATTTATTACAAATCTTTTTCTCTGCAGTTACCCTTAGTATCCCAAATGTTTAATTGGTTGTTGGAATGTACATACTTATAATGATTTTTACCTAGTGAACAGGAGACATTCATTTTCTTACTATGATGTTACTTCTTGATGATTAAAGTTAAATGGGACCATTGTTTGGGATTCAAACTATTTACAAGAGAACAGGGAAGATCTTGTAGCTATTTATAAACATCAGCAATGGTATAATGAGATTTTGTCTTAAAGGCAATGCAATAGTCATTTTACTCAGACATATCAAAGCAACTTTGTACAGCCATTTGAAAGTAATCATTCTTACTGATGAGTTCTGTTACATTTCTAAGTGATTCATCTGTTACAGAATGAGAACCAACATTCTGCCATTGGGTATTGAGCTTGTCATGCCAAAGTTTGGTTTTGATTTTTCATAACACATAAGCAAATTTTGCACAATTTTCTATAATATTTAATGCTTAAATGATTGTTAATGTGTAATTTTGAAGCTAGACTAGCAATACCAGACAAACGACAGGATGCATGCCATCATATTGTATTGCACTGCCACTACATTAATTGGGCAGATTTTGACTAGTTCTAGCAAAACAGAGCACTATGGTCCATCAGCAGAAGTCGAATTGATTTCTACCATAATCTGTTACCTTGAGTCTAGCACAACTTCACTCTACCATTGTTGTCAAACTGGGAGATTAATGCTGGTTCACTGAAGAGTGCAATAGGCAGGAGGGCATGCCAGGAGTAGCATGATGCATACTGAAAAATGAGGTGTCAACCTCATGAAGCTCTGAAACAAGACTACTTGAGTGTCAATCAACAGACAGAGTTAAACAATCCCACACCCAACAGGCCAGATTTAAGCTCTGAAGTCCTGCTTTATTGAGTCATGGGTGATAGTGGACAATTAAACAATTAACAGGAGGTTGAGATTCTGCAGATATCCAAACCTCAATTCTTAATTGACTGGGGGATCGGATAGTTCTGGAGCACAAGTCTTCAATTGACAGATGTTGTTAGGTCCCATAGATTTTGCAGCATATAGTGCCTTCAGCCATTTTCACATATCACATGAAATGAATCAAACTGAATGTAGACTGGCATCTATAATGCTTGGAACCTCAGGAGGAGGTGAAAATGAATCATCCATTCAGCACTTCTGGCTGAAGGCGCATGTAAGTATTTCATGCTGCACTGAGAAGAGCCAACAAGAGCAACTGAATGAATTAAGGCTAAGGATAATAGTTCAATTCTACTTGACAAACTTTATATTTATGATGAAGGGTCTAGGCCCGAAACATCAGCTTTTGTGCTCCTGAGATGCTGCTTGGCCTGCTGTGTTCATCCAGCTCCACACTTTTGTTATCTCGGATTCTCCAGCATCTGCAGTTCCCGTTATCTCTGATTGTATTTTCAGGTCACTGTTTTGAAGGATAAAATCTCAAACTATAAGAATTAGCATATATTCTTTGATGCAAGCTCTAAAAAGAAAGCACTGGGTGGAATTTCGCCCCCCCCCCCCATGACATGGAATGATGAATGGCAAGAAATGTGGGAAAATACAAACAGAATGTAAAAAGAAGAGCGATTTTTGTAATTTTCCCCCTCGAGTTTCAAATGGTGACTGTAAAACCTCATCATTGGGTGTCGACTACATAATTTTATGTATTTGCATCTTATTAATGCCCAGTCTGTCATTTCATCCAATTCTCCTCTCCTTCCCTGAGAAACAAATTGGCACAAATTTTGGACATCTAAATCAAGGTGGACATCTGGTGTCAGCAGCTGACTACCACCCAACTACTTCTTCAAAACAATGCCGCTGCATGCCCTAAGACCATCACCATCCTCGCCAGTGCGAATTGGCAAACCAGTAGCCAGTTACCACATCAATAAGCCTGGTCTCAGATCAATGTCACATAATTTCAGCCCTTTAACATTTTTACTTGGAGCTCAGAATGTACATAATTGCATGTTTTTCTGGCAGGTCACTTTATAAGTGGGACCAAATACCCATCTCACACATCTGCACAGATCTCCACATTGACAATGGAAGTGGATGAAACAGCCATTAGTGGTCATGCAGAGGTAGGACAGATGAACAATTGTCCTGAGTAAGTAAATATGATGCACAGAGGGCAGGAAGCGTTAGTAGTTTGAGAGGATGCGATGGGTGAGAACTGTTGAGTGAATGTGATGCATATTGTATGGAGAATTCCAATAGTTTTGTTCAGAGGCAAGTGCAGTGATAGAGTTAGAATGAAGGACTTTTGAGTGTGAGGCAACAGAGAAAACACAGTGACACTTAACCTTGCAGAGCACGGAAAATCATTGACATTCTTCCTGCTCTCCCGGGCATCCTGCTTTACCTGGGAAACAGCACTGATGTGGGCTGAAATCTATGTCCAGTCTGCCTTGCTGTGATGGCAGGACCCCTGAGGTGGTCTGCAAAATAAATGATAGCCCTCTTCTTAACATCTGGTCTACCATCACCTCCCGGTTTTTGCCAAGAGTGAATTTTTCTTTCCTCTGGGCCATGTTAGGCCAATTCCTGGTTTGCAGCATCTGAAGTGGTTTACAGCTGGGCTTTAAGTATGGTGCTGCTTTGTGAATTCAAGAAGGGCCTTGCAGTGGTGTGCACCTCTGCCTCTCTGGTCATATAATTCCCTAAGCAAGGCACCCAGGAACCTGGCTATGTAATTAATGAAGGGGAGGGTGGAAGATAACGTGAGAAATGTCACACTGAGCTGCAGCAGACAATGAATTTCACTCGGCAGAACACTTTAACTGAACATAGGGAAATACCTTGAGAGGAAATTCCTTTATTTAAAATTGCTTCTATCATAGGAAAAAATCCACTCAGTATTTTAATTTGAAAAGAATACATTTTCTCATTTAACTGTTTCATACATGAAAACGCTGCTTATTCAGCATCCCGAGGTAAATTACAGATAAATGGCATAATAATCTTGGAGACTGTGCACAAACTTGATGTCAATATGTACCATTCTTTCTGACCCATGGGCAGAAAATGGAAATAACAAGTATCATAAATAACTGGAGACAGACAATTTCAAAGCATTATTAAGAATCATGGAGCCTTGACCATCAATAACATTTAAGTCCCATTTGCACTCCCACTCCAGTGGCTGTGTCTCCATAGGACTCACTGGAAATAAAATATCTTAAATGAAAAGTCTAGAATTCAGAGCTGCTGGTTTCAGCTACATTTTATGCCACACAGGCAATGACATATTTCTTCTTGTACCAATCAATTAGGTTGTGCAAGGAGCTCCTCATGTTGTAACAAGTCGGCTGCCTTTGGCACCTAACTTATCTGACCTAGTGGAGGTTGTCATGGATGTGTAGCCTATCGTGCACCAAATCACGCAAATCCTACCTCCATGATATGGACAGTTTTTTTTTAGGGAGATTCTCTAAAGTGCTATAGTGTTACATGACTCCGATTTCTGAGAAGAGAAGACACTTACAGCTCTAAGAGTTAATCACTTTTCTAATATAAAAATACAACATTAAGGGCTGAAAGTAATATGAAGACAATCCAAGAAGTCAGAGATTGGATGCACAAATAGGGAGGGATATTGCATTAGTGAAATGCAGACTGGGGATGAACTTATCATTGGCAATGGGACTATGAACATGTAAATCAGGACCAACTTCATTGTATAAATCTAATGTAACATGATTGTATTCATTGGGGTATGTGTTCCCTGCCCTTGCTACTTAATTTGCTGACCCAGTGTCAGCCAAAGGGTTCAGTTCTTCCCAATGAATGTAATTCTTTGGGCTTTTTGCTTAGCTAAATACAAAGCTATTATTATCAATCAGCAACTAATCCCTCCATTAATTAAATGCTGTTAATGAACAAAATAACAACATGCAGTGCAATCCAAATTCAATTTAAGTCAGAAACAAAAACAGTAGTTGCTGGAAAAGCTATGATGTGGCAGCATCTGTGAAGAGAAATCAAGAGTTAACATTTCGGGCCCGGTTCTGAGGAAAAACAGCCCTGAAGAAAGGTCACTGGACCTGAAAAGTTAATTCTGATTTCTCTTCACAAATGCTGCTTGGCCTGCTGAGCTTTTCCAACAACTTCTGTTTTTGTTTCTGATCTATATCTTCCACAGTTCTTTCAGCTGGAAGGTTCATTTTCAGATGTTTTGTCACTTTTTTTATTTGAAAAAATATACTTTATTCGTAAGATGTACAAAAAATAAAACATATTTACACACCTACCCAGTCATGCAAGCCGCTCCGGGTTACCCAGGGGGTACATACACCAGCTAAAGGAAAAAAAAGGAAAAAAAAACAAAGCAAAGAAAACACCCCGGCAGTCGTCACCCCGCACAGTCCCCGTTGGCCCCCTGACCAGTTGGGGAAGGCGCCAGCTGGGCCCAGTTACCAGATAGGGTTCTTTTTTCTATTCTGGATGAGGGGTTTCATACGGTGGTCTTTCCCCACCGCGCCTTGGCGGCGGCTGCCCCAAGCTTTAGCGCGTCCCTCAGCACGTAGTCCTGAACCTTGGAGTGCGCCAGTCTGCAACACTCGGTCGGGGTCAGTTCTTTCAGGTGGTAGACCAGCAAGTTGCGGGCAGACCAAAGAGCGTCTTTCACCGCATTGATGGTCCTCCAGGTGCAGTTGATGTTGGTCTCAGTGTGCGTCCCCGGAAACAGCCCGTAGAGCACGGAGTCCCGCGTCACGGAGCTGCTCGGGACGAACCTCGACAAATACCACTGCATCCCCCTCCAGACCTCCTGCGCATAGGCACACTCCAGAAGGAGGTGATCGACAGTCTCGTCCCCCCCGCAGCCGCCTCGAGGGCAGCGTGCGGTGGTGCAGAGATTCCGGGCATGCATAAAGGATCTCACTGGCAGAGCCCCTCTCACCGCCAGCCAAGCAATGTCCTTGTGCTTGTTTGAAAGTTCTGGCGATGAGGCATTCTGCCAAATGACTTTGGCAGTCTGCGTGGGGAACCACACGACGGGATCCACCCTCTCCTTTTCCCGAAGTGTCCCGAGGATATTACGTGCTGACCACTGCCTGACGGCCTTGTGGTCAAAGGTGTTTCCTTTCAAAAATTTCTCCACGAAGGACAGGTGGTACGGAACGGTCCAACTACTTGGAGCATTCCGCGGCAACGAGGCCAGGCCCATCCTTCGCAACACCGGGGACAGGTAGAACCTCAGAGAGTAGTGACACTTGGTGTTTGCGTACTGAGGATCGACGCACAGCTTGATGCAGCCGCACACAAAGGTAGCCGTCAGGGGGAGGGTGGCGTTTGGTACGCCCTTTCCCCCATTTTCCAGGTCTTTGTACATGGTGTCACTGCGGACCCGGTCCATCCTCGACCCCCAAATGAAGTGGAAGATGGCCCGGGTGACTGCAGCGGCGCAGGCCCAGGGAATAGGCCAGGCCTGTGCCACATACAACAGTACCGAAAGCCCCTCGCACCCGACAACCAGGTTCTTACCCGCAATGGAGAGGGACCGGAGCATCCACCTGCCCAGCTTCTGCTTCAATTTGGTGACACGCTCCTCCCAAGTCTTAGTGCACGCCCCAGCTCCACCAAACCAAACACCCAGCACCTTCAGGTAGTCTGTCCTGACGGTGAAGGGGATGAAGGAGCGGTCGTCCCAGTTCCCGAAGAACATAACCTCGCTCTTACCCCTATTGACTTTGGCACCCGAGGCCAGTTCAAAATGGCCGCAGATGCCCAACAGTCTACTCACCGACCGACGATCGGTGCAGAAGACGGCGACATCGTCCATGTACAGGGAGGTCTTGACCTGAAGGCCTCCGCTGCCTGGGATAGTCACGCCCTTCAGGCTCACGTCCTTCCTGATGGATGCGGCAAAGGGCTCCACACAGCACACGAACAAGGCAGGAGAGCGCGGGCAGCCCTGCCTGACTCCAGATCTAACAGGAAAACTGTCTGATTCCCACCCGTTGATCGAGACTGCGCTAACGATGTTGGCATAGAGCAGCCGGATCCAATGGCGGATGCCCTCCCCGAACCCCAATTTGGAGAGGACGTCCTTCATGTAAGCATGAGAGACCCTGTCGAAGGCCTTCTCCTGGTCCAGGCTGACGAGGCAGGTGTCCACCCGCCTGTCCTGTACATCGGCGATCGTATCCCTGATGAGCGCGAGGCTCTCAGCGATCTTCCTGCCCGGCACAGCACAGGTTTGGTCAAGGGTGAATCACCGACTCCAGGACAGACCTGACCCGGTTGGCTATGACCTTGGCCAGGATTTTGTAGTCCACGCTCAATAGTGAAATGGGACGCCAATTCTTAATTTCTTCCCTCTCCCCCTTCCTCTTGTAAATGAGGGTGATGATGCCCTTCCTCATGGACTTGCACATTTCCCCTGCCCGAAGCGCACTATCGTACACATCCAGCAGGTCCTGGCCGACCAGGTCCCACAGAGCGGAATACAGCTCGACCGGTAAGCCGTCGCTTCCGGGAGTCCTATTCCTCTCCAAGCACTTGACGGCTCTGGTCAGCTCGTCCAGGGATATCGGCCGGTCCAGCCACTCCCTCGTGCCGTCGTCTAAGACCTCCATGATAGATGACAGGAACGACTCGGAGGCCGTGCTGTCCGTCGGCTTCGTGTCGTACAGTCCGGCATAGAAGGATCTGCTGATCCTCAAAATGTCGGGCCGAGACGACATCACCGAGCCATCGTCCTCCTTCAGCCGGCTAAGCACAGAGCTCTCTTTGTGCACCTTCTGAAAGAAGAAACGCGAGCACATCTCGTCCTGCTCCACGGAGCGGACCCTGGACCAGAAGATTATCCTGGAGGCCTCCGCGGCGAAGAGCGAGGCTTGCTGGCCCCTCACCTCGTGGAGGTCCTCCGTGACATCGACCCCCATCAACTGCAGAAGGAGCAGGTTCTGCACCCTTTTCTGGAGTCGCGACAGCTTTCCCCGCCTCTCTCTCGCCTTCTGAACACCCTTGAGGACACAGAACCTCTTGATGTTCTCCTTCACTGTCTCCCACCAGTCGCCCGGAGACTCAAAGAGGGGTTTCACGGTTCTCCAACCGGTGTACTCCATCTTAAGCTCCTCAACGTTCTCTGGGGTCAACAGAGTCGTGTTGAGCTTCCACGTCCCCTTGCCGGCCGGCTAGTCGTCCTGTAAGTGACAGTCGGCCAGCAGGAGGCAGTGGTCAGAGAAGAACACCGGCTTGACGCCGGTGGACCTGACCGAGAATGCCTGTGACACAAACAGGAAGTCTATCCTTGAGCAGATAGACCCGTCTGGCCGCGACCAGGTGTACCTCCGCTGCGCTCCGTCTGCAGGGGTGTTGAAGATGTCGAGCAGCTTGGCGTCCTTCACCGTGCCCAGCAGGAATCTGGACGTGACGTCCAGTTGACTCCCCCACCCGCTGTCCCCACGCCGGATCTTCCATCTGCCTCGATGATGCAGTTGAAGTCGCCGCCTAGGATGACCGGCCTGGACGTAGCCAGCAGGGGTGGAAGCCGCTGCAGGGCGGCCAACCGCTCATTCCGTACCGCTGGGGCATACACGTTGATCAGCCTCAGGGGAGCGTTGCTGTCGGTGACGTCAGCCACTAGGAGGCGCCCCCCCCACCACCTTCTGAACTTGAGAGATGGTGAAGTCGCGCCCCCACAGCAGAATAGCCAGGCCCGAGGAGCGACAGTCGTTACCCCCTGGCCAGATCGAAGGCCCACAGGTCCAGGCGCCGGACCATTTCCCGTACCTGCCGAGGTGCGGTATCCCGCACTCCTGCAGAAACAGGAGGTCCGCCTTGATGGTGGTCAGGTAGGCCAACGTGGATACACATCTCGCGGTTGACTTGACGCTGCGCACATTAATGCTCGCAATTTGTACCCCCATTGTGGGCAGTGACCGCAGTACCCTCCCCAAGTCCAAGGCCCAGCCCCTCCATCCGTCCCTTCATGCCCATTGCCCGGGCTAACTGCTGGACGCTCTCCAGGCTCAGGAGACCGTCCGTGCTGCCTTCCGGGTGGCATCCCCCCGTCAGGGGTGCGGAGGCAGGAGGGTCCAACTCTGGGTCAGGCTGGGGACGCGCTGTTTCCTCCTCCCCGCCTGGAAGTGCGGGGGGGCCCTCCAGTGCCCCAGAGGCACGTGACTGGGTGTCGGAGGGAGCCTCAGGACGCCTCCCGTCACCTGGACGCGGGGTGCTGCTTTCCTTCTCCCTCGAGATCTTTAACTTCTGCTTCGGGCGGGCCCTCTCCGAATCCCCCTCGTCAGAGGAGCTCTTATAGCCTCCCTGTAGCTGCCTCTTCCCGCCTGATGGTTGCGGTTCCTGGGCCCGTCGACGCACCTTCCTCCTCGCTTTCCGGACCGTCGTCCACTCCCCTGGGTCACCTGTCGCCGCCTCCATCGACTCCGGGTTGTCGGGTGGGAGCGGAGCCTGCAGGGGCGCTTTGCTGGCCTCGGGCCCATCCTGCGGGCTGGGCCCTCCTGCACAACCTGGCCCTCTTGCACATTAGTGGGGTCCTTGCTGGGTCCTGGTGCCTTCCTCTCCTCCGGGGGGGCTGGCCCCGAATTGCCCCTGCCGGCAACCTGGGCATAGGTGGTCCCCCGCTGCGGGCATGCCCTATAGAGGTGGCCCGCTTCCCCGCAAAGGTTGCAGCGTTTCTCTTGTGGGCAATCCTTTGCAAGGTGTCCCTCCTCCCTGCAGTTCCTGCAGATGGTGGCTTTGTAGTCGGCCGCCATGTGACCTGACCTACCACAGGCATGGCAGACTTTAGGTTGCCCTGCATAGGTCAGGTAGCCCTTGCTCCCGCCGATCGCGAAGCTGGATGGTGGGTGTACGACATTCCCGCCCGCGCCCATCCTCAGTGTCACCTTGACCTGCCTCTTACTGGTCCAGATGCCAAAGGGATCCATGATGTCAGTTAGGTCCCCTTCCACCTTCACGTACCTTCCAAGGAAGGTCAGGACATCAACTGCTGGCACATGCGGGTTGTACATGTGTACAGTCACCATACGGCTCCTCTGCGCTGGCATCACAAACAGCGGGACAGCGGTCAATACAGAGAGGGGGCCCTCACCTCCTTTCTCCTTGAAAACCTCCAGGAAGCGCTCGCAAAGCTTGGCACTCCTGAAGGTCACATCGTAAAAACCTCCTCCGGGGAAATCCTGCAGGCAGTAAATGTCCGCAGCAGCGATCCCACAACAGTCCAATAGGACCCTCTGCACGAAGAAGGTGCGGTCCACAGGTGCACCTTCATCCACCTTCTTTACGGAAACACAGATGGTGTTCCGGACCCCCTGACCTGGGGCACGAGCACTTGCCGCAGCCATCGTTGCAGGTTGGCTGCTCCCCTGAACCAGCGTTAGGCTGAAGCCAGCATTAAGATCCACTGGTTGCAAGGGTGCACAGCCAACCAGACGTCCTCCTTTCACCTCCAAGTCAGCACTCTCCTCCTCTCGGTCCACAAGAGAGTGGGTCTTTATTTTGTTCCAGATGTAAGCTGGTTCACTGAGCTTGAAGGTTTGTTCCCAGATGTTTTGTCACCATTCTAGGTAACAACATCAGTGAGCCTCCGACGGAGCGCTGGTGTTATGTCCCGCTTTCTATTTATCTGGTTAGGTTTCCTTGGGTTGGTGATGTCATTTCCTGCATTGGTGATGTCGTTTCCTGTTCTTTTTCTCAGGGGATGGTAGACTGGCTCCAAATCAATGTGTTTGTTGATGGAATTCCGGTTGGAATGCCATGCTTCTAGGAATTCTCGTGCATGTCTCTGTTTGGCTTGTCCTGGGGTTGGATGTGTTGTCCCAATCAAAGTGGTGTCCTTCCTCATCTGTATGTAAGGATACGAGTGATAGTGGGTCATGTCGTTCTGTGGCTAGTTGATGTTCATGTATCCTGGTGGCTAGCTTTCTGCCAGTTTGTCCAATGTAGTGTTTGTCACAGATCTTGCAAGGTATTTTGTAGATGACGTTCGTTTTATTTGTTGTCTGTATAGGGTCTTTTAAGTTCATTAGCTGCTGTTTTAGTGTGTTGGTGGGTTTGTGGGCTACCCTGATGCCAAGAGGTCCGAGTAGTCTGGCAGTCATTTCAGAAATGTCTTTTTGACATTTCAGCTCAGCTCAGCGAGCAAACTCACATCCAGAACCTCAACCTGAGCTACAAATCTTCTCAAAACTCGCTAACAGTTCTTTCAGTTTTTATTTTGCAAGTTAAGTCAGTTTAGTTAGAATAACTCTCCTCACACCAATTTTAGCGGCCAAGAAAATGTTGAGCAGCAAAGGAACTCTTAGGTGTCGGTTAAATGCCTTAATAGTGTCAACAGTTTGGATTACAAAATAAAGTCTGTGGTTGCTGAAATAGGTGTGGATGGCAGAAGTGCAAGGATGATCTGCACCCAGCAATAGCAACTATAATGATGACTTACTGCACATAATGTAGGTTGATACTTGATACTTGTGGATGAAGTGTCAGCAACAAATGCTCAGGTTGGAAGGGTGTACAGTGATCAAAGCATTCAAACTCAGAATCCTTTCTAACACCTTGCAGGCGACAGACGTGAGACTTACTGGTCTGTAATTGCCGGGGATTTCCCTATTTCCTTTCTTGAAGAGAGGAATTACATTTGCCTCTCTCCAGTCCTCAGGTACAACTCCAGTGGAGAGCGAGGATGCAAAGATCTTCGCAAGTGGCAAAGCAATTGCATTTCTCTTTTCCCAAAGCAGCCGAGGACAAATCTGGTCCGGGCCTGGCGACTTGTCAATCTTAATGTTTGACAAAATTTTCAGCACATCAGCTTCCTCTATCTCTATCCATTCCAGCACGCACACCTGCTCTTCAAAGGTTTCATTCACTACAAAGTTAGTTTCTTTCATAAAGACAGAAGCAAAAAACTCATTTAGGGCTTCCCCTACCTCCTCAGACTCCACACACAAGTTCCCTATGCTATCCCTGATCGGTCCTACTCTTTCTTTAACCATTCTCTTATTCCTCACATAAGTGTAAAATGCCTTTGTGTTCTCCCTAATCCGTTCTGCCAAGCCTTTCTCGTGCCACCTCCTGGCTCTCCTCAGACCATTTTTGAGCTCTTTCCTCGCCTGCCTGTAATCCTCTAGAGCTGAGCTTGACCCTAGCTTCCTCCACCTTATGTAAGCTACCTTCTTCCTTTTGACGAGAAGCTCCACCGCTCTCGTCATCCAAGGTTCCTTTATCTTACCCCTTCTTGCCTGTCTCAGAGGGACATATTTATTCATCACTCGCAACAACTGTTCCTTAAACAGTCTCCACATGTCTATAGTGTTTTTACCATGGAACAATTGCTCCCAGTCCATGCTTCCTAACTCATGTCTAATCACATCATAGTTTCCTCTTCCCCAATTAAATATCCTCCCATTTTGCCTAATCCTCTCCTTCTCCATAGCTATGTAGAATGTGAGGCAGTTTTGGTCACTATCACCAAAATGCTCTCCCACCACAAGATCTGATACCTGCCCCGGCTCGTTTCCGAGCACCAAGTCTAGAATGGCCTCCCCCCTCGTCGGCCTGTCAACGTACTGAGTTAGGAAACCCTCCTGAACACACCTTACAAAAACAGCTCCATTCAAATCTTCTGCTCGAAGGAGGTTCCAATCAATATTGGGAAAGTTAAAGTCACCCATTACAACAACCCTACTACGTCCACACTTTTCCAAAATCTGCCGATCTATGCTTTCTTCAATCTCCCTGCTGCTATTGGGGGGCCTGTAGTAAACCCCTAACGAGGTGACTACTCCCTTGCTGTTCCTAATTTCCACCCACACTGACTCGGTAGGCAGATCTTCCTCGACAATGGAAGCTTCTGTAGCTGTGATACCCTCTCTGATTAGGAGTGCTACACCCCCTCCTCTTTTTCCCCCCTCCCTATTCTTTTTAAATGCTCTAAACCCTGGAACATCCAGCAACCATTCCTGCCCCTGAGGAATGCATGTCTCTGTCATAGCCACAACATCATAGCACCAGGTACTGATCCATGCTCTAAGTTCATCACTTTTATTCCTGATACTCCTTGTGTTAAAGTAAACACACTTTAACTGATCCCTTGGTTCCTTCCCAGGAAAATCCTTCCCACTAGTTGGCCTACTGCTTGCTACTGCCTCACCTGCATTAACTCTCACCTCCGGTATACAGCTCAGGTTCCCAGCCCCCTGCCATACTAGTTTAAACCCTCTCGAACTACTCGAGCAAACCTTCCACCCAGGACATTGGTCCCCTTCCAGTTCAGATGCAACTCGTCCTTCTTGTACAGGTCCCACCTTCCCCAGAAGGCATCCCAATTGTCTACATATCTGAAGCCCTCCCTCCTACACCAGCTGCGCAGCCACGTGTTAAGCTGCGCCCGCTCCCTGTTCCTCGCCTCACTACCTCGTGGCACCGGTAGTAAACTAGAGAACACTACTCTGTTCGTCCTGCTTTGCAGCTTCCATCCTAACTCCCTGAAATCACTTTTTATATCCTCAATCCTTTTTCTGGCTATGTCATTAGTGCCAATATGTAACACGATTTCTGGCTGTTCGCCCTCCCCTTTTAGAACCTTATACACCCGATCGGAGACGTCCCGGACCCTGGCACCAGGGAGGCAATATACCTTCCGGGAAACCTGATCCTGACCACAAAATCTCCTGTCGATTCCCCTAACTATCGAGTCCCCTACCACAAGTACTTTTCTATTCTGCCCCCTTCCCTTCTTTGCCACAGTATCAGGCTCAGTGCCAGAGAACTGACTACTATGGCTTTCCTCTGGTAGGTCACCCCCCCCATCAGTATCCAAAACGGTATACTTATTGCTGAGGGGAATGCCCACAGGGGATCTCTGCACTGTCTGTCTGTCCCCTTTCCTCCCCCTAACTGTAACCCATCTATCCTTGTCCTGAGCCTTAGGAGTGACCAACTCCTGGTAACTCCTCTCAATTACACCCTCTGCCTCCCGAATGATCCGTAGTTCATCCAGCTCCAGCTCCATTTCCCTAACACGGTTTTCAAGGAGTTTTAGCATATTAAGTGGCAAACAACGTGTACTTTGACCACCAGAATAACTCAGCCTATTCCCAACATATCAGCTCCAGAAGAGCTGTCAGAAAGTGCAGGGGCAAGTATCTCTCCCAACCAGGTACCACAAAACTGATGTGCCAGGTTCTCAAACAAATGCCAGCAGTTTCTGAATCCTAAAGTTGTCCTTTGAAGTCTATTCTAGAAGGAATCCAACAGCAATGAGGCAAGTCTTTCATATCTTTGTGCAGTGTGGTTGGGGTTGCAGGAAGAGGGGAGTCAGGGGATTGGAGGAAAGGGAGGGAGGTTGGGTTTTCAGAGGTCATGCCCTTGTCCAGGATCTATGCATTTGACTACTCCTAGATGGGGACAGTTGGATACCTGCACCAAACCCAGCTGGTTGTTCCAAAACAGAAATTGCTATGAAATCTCAGCAAGTCTGGCAGTCTCTGTGGAGATAAAGCAAATTTATTGTTTTGGGTCCAATGACCTTTTACGAGAAATGGCAGTTTGTCCTGGTTTTCCAGTCTAGACACTTTACCCAAACCACCGTGGAAGCGGGTGATCAGAGAGTTAACAAGTTGAGGATCTTGATCGACCATTAATTGATCGCTTACTCAGACATTAATCTATTGAATTGTAAAGCAAGTTCAAGGGGCTGAATGGACGACTCCTGCTCCCTTTTCTTATGTTCTAATATTGAAAATTTCAAACATGTGGGATTTAACTTATCTATTTTATGAATTTGGTCTTATATTTTGGAACCTAAACATTCCTCCACTTGCTCATAATAAGCAGAGTAAAGATCATAATGAATCTATTTGCATAAGCAAAACACAAAACAAAATATCTTTTGTTCGATATGATTCCACAATTGGAAAGTATTGTTGAACAATCCAGAGTACACTAATATCTGCGCTAACTGCCAATTTAAGATAATCTGTCAAATTTGTAAAATGGTTCTTTTAGATTTCCTACAAGTAGTATATATTTGTACACAAAGACATATTCTCTGCAAAGAAAAGGTATAAATTCAAGCCTTGTGCCTTTTCCCAATTACCTGGGAACCTGAGAAGTCTTTAGTTCTCGACTGCTTTCTCCAGAACAATACCACAGTCAATCACAAAACTTACTAAATAATGAGCAGTCTTTCCTCCTGTAATAAAAACTGTTGCAATTGTTTAAAATTTAGCATGAACACGTTTATCTTAATGAGTGCAAACCTTCAGCATTAAGTCTCTCTTTTCAACAATATTCCCGGAAAATAAATTATTCGCTGAATATTAATGGGCTGAAGTTTAGTTTTTCACATGTAGGAATTTAATATAGATGGTACACAAAGGCGACTTCCTAGAATTTCCCAGACTGCTTTTATTGAAATATAGCTGTATGCTCAGGGTACAAATCTACAGCTGGCAGCACAGAGGTCAAAAGGTTGTCAGGATTTCCTGGGCAGGATCGTAAATGTCCAGGCACAGCTTCTGAAAAGTCACACCTGCAATTCCTGTTGACTTCAGTTTGGAACTGGACTTTTCCTGTGACGTATAATGCTGAAATGAATCAGGAATTGCCTAATTCACAGGGACAGGAAAGCCAGCTATTGTCAGTCAAATGTCCTAAATGTTAAGGATCAGCATTAAAGCTGAAACCAAAGAAAAGGAAACAAATTCAGATTGTATCAAAAGCACAAGTAACAGTGCAATGGCCAGAACCCAAAACAAGAAGTCTGTAACTGAAGACGACTTCAACAAAAGGTCAGCCGAGACAATGATACTTCTCTGTGAGCGATATGCGCTGAACAGGAGTCTTTAAAAATTCACCTAAATCAAGGAAGGAATGCACCAGAATTCATGGGGCAGCAAAGCCATGTCCCCAAAAATAAAATCAGAGATAATGGGAACTGCAGATGCTGGAGATTCCAAGATAATAAAATGTGAGGCTGGATGAACACAGCAGGCCAAGCAGCATCTCAGGAGCACTTGTGCTCCTGAGATGCTGCTTGGCCTGCTGTGTTCATCCAGCCTCACATTTTATTATCCCCAAAAATAAAGCCTTCACGGAGTTTACATTACTATAATTCAAGCGCATCAACAAATCAAGGTCAAGCTTGATTTGGGGAATGGAGACCTTCATAGTACTGTACTGTTACAACATGGGAGCTGACTTTTAACCCCTGAATACCAGCAACTTTAGTGTCAAAAATGTAAATGACCTACTGACTTAATTAATGACTAGAACATAATACCCCAGGGATCTACTAAAGTTTCTGGGGTCAAGCGACAAACTAGGCAAGGCATCCTAATTGTACCGGAGGTGAAAGGTCATCTTCCCAACAGTGGGGTTACATTTGGGAACTTTGTTGGCATTGGATTATAGGTAGATTGTGTTTCCCAATGCTGTTCGTTAGCATATCATGCATACTTCATTGGAACATACGGTCATCAGATTAAATTGCACTTTTGTGATTAAACTGGCAGCAAATGACAATCAGGTACTTTCGGATTCATGACTGATTAAAAGTGGGGCACAGCAGGCAGGATTGTCTTCCTGTTGGATTTGGGATGAGTAGGGGCTTCTTTCCATGTATGAGGACCCTTTGGGAAAAAGGGAGCAAATGCCAAGCTGTTGATTAAGGAGTTTGGGGTACAGGTAGTTCTGCTAAAATGCGTGTTTCGTTAATGCAAATTGGTGATAACGCAATTGATGAATAGCAGACATTGTTTGGATAATGCAAACTTTCTGCTGCCCAGGTATAATGATCTTCTATAGCGATTTCCCTATAACATGATCTTCTGCTGCAAGTTTCTGTAGTGCGAGGTCATGCAAAAACGCAACTATCACATTATAGGAGAACTACCTGTATAGTTGTCCGTGACAGGGAGGTTGAGGTGTGGTGGTCAGTGGAAGGGTCATGGGTAACAGAGGGAGGGAGCTGGATGACAGAGAAAACATCAACCTCCACCAAATGCAGCTCAAGGATGATAGAAAGAGTTCAAGGGTGATTAAAGGAGGACTGAGGGAGACTATTGTCGGGTTCAGGGTGTGGGGTCATGTGGCCTAGGTTGCCAACCTTACAGGATTGGCCTAGAGTCTGCAAAAATTGAAAATCAATCTCAGGGATACTACAGTGTGCAACCCTAGCGAAAAAAAAACTTGGGACATTAACAAGAAGTTATATTTTTGTCAGAGGTAGTAAAAACTGCCAATGCTGGAGTCTGAGATAACACAGTGTGGAACTGGAGGAACACAGCAGGCCAGGCAGCATCAGAGGAGAAGAAAGCTGATGTTTCTGGTTAGGGCCCTTCTTCAGAAAAATACTTTTGTCATTTTCTTTATTAGGTATGAAAATGTAGGAAGTCGAGATTAAAAATGCAATTTGGTTGACAGTAAAGCGTCATCCAATTGAGTAATGAGTTTTTTTACTTTCCAGCCTGCTGAGGAAGTCAGTGTGTCATGACAGTGGATGCGTTGGCTGAGTATTTGCTGATACGTAGTGCCAATCATGACTAAACGCCCAGAAACACGTGAATTGTAGTTGGCAGCCTCTTTCACAACTTCTGGGAAGCAGAAGTAAAAAGGCTTATGACCCTTGGCATGAACAAGCCCATATGCATGCATCAAAGCCACAGATACTTCTGACTGGGAAGGAGGTTGCACCTGTTTCATACACATATTCCAATACTGGCAAAGCATTGTTAAGAATTGAGGTGTTCACCTGGTTTTGCATGGGATGTCTATGTTGCAGATGCTACTGTGACAACAGCTTCTGAGAGGAAGTAGCGGGGTGAAAACATAATCAAACAAAAGAAAGAACTGTGGCTGCTGGAGAGCTGGAACAAGAACAGAAACTGCTGAAGAAGTTCAGCTGGTCTGACAGCATCTATGGGAAGAAAGCAGAGTTAACGTTTCAAGTCCCGTGGCTCTTCATCAGAACTGTTGGTAACGAGGAAAATGTTTAGGCTGAAGCTGAAGTGGATTGGGGGGAGAAGGGGAGCGGTGACTGGATAGATGCAGGCAGAGCCTGGAGTGAGAGAGATATGAAAGTGACAGGTAAACAAGAAGATTTGGGATAGCAGGCCAGGGCAGAACAAAAGCTGAATTGGGGCTAATAAACACCACACGTAAGAAAGCGAGTAAACTGTACTGAATGCAACCCACACAAAATGACACTAGGCCGAGGAAGACTTGGGAATAGATGACGGTGCTAAAAGCACCTCATGTCATGGCAGGACTGGGTGTGGTGGGGCAAAAGATATGGAAGGATGGAATCAGGCTCAGTATTGACTCCTAGATAACAAAGTGTGAAGCTGGATGAACACAGCAGGCCAAGCAGCATCTCAGGAGCACAAAAACTGACGTTTCGGGCCTAGACCCTGACCTCTGATGAAGGGTCTAGGCCCAAAACATCAGCTTTTGTGCTCCTAAGATGCTGCTTGGCCAGCTGTGTTCATCCAGCCCCACACTTTGTTATCTTGGATTCTCCAGCATCTGCAGTTCCATCATCTCTGATCAATATTGACTCCTAGAGGCTGCATGGTCCCCGAGTTGGAAATGTGATGCTGTTCTTTGACCTTGTTCTGAGGTTCGCTAGAACACGGAAGCAGACCTAAGACAGAAAGGACAGCAGATACATGGGAACATCAACCCCTTCAAGTTCCCCTCCAAGCCACTCACCATCCTGACTTTGAAATTTATCACTGTTCCTTCACTATCACTGGGGCAAAATTCTGGAATTCCCTCTCTAAGGGCATTTTGGTCAGCCCATTCATTGCAGGTGGACTGCGACAGTGCAAAAAAGCAGCTAACCACCATCTTCTCAAGGGCAACTAGGGACAGTCAATAAATGTTGGCCCAGCCAGCGATACCCACATCCCATGAATGAATAAAAAATATTATCCTCAGAAATGTTACCTTTCTCCTCATTCACAGTCATTCATTGACTCATGCTCACCTACTCCTAGGCACTACATCACATTAAATGAGTTACATTTAGCAATTCATTTTTTCACTCTTAGGTCGTAGTATCACTTCTTCTGTTTTTCATCTATCCTGGCCTGCTATATATTATATACCGCAATCTGACAACCAATGAATGGAGGATTTTCAGCTCTCCATTCCAGTCACCAGTCTGCCCATAGATGAAATCATGTGCTAACAGGCTAGAGCCATGGACAAACTCACGGCTTGTGTGGGCTCCTTCCCTCTCTGCAGAAGGCTGTATGAAGGAGAATATAAACCATTAACTTGATGTTGTTAATCCCATTGCTCGGGGCAGCATCACGTGTTTCTTCAATTTACCCAGTTCTTGACGTCAGTTTGGAAAAATTGTCAGTCTACTTTCATGACATTCAGGCCACATGTTTGACAACTGAGCATCCAGCTCATTCCCCAGTAGATCATGAGACTCCTCCTCAGCAGGGCTCACTATACTATCAAATGTGCTGCCACTATTCTTTTACATTCTCTAACATGTGCAAGCCTAGTATATGTAGTCCGCACATATACCTTCTGTAACTGGTGCAACTTTAACTGCATGCCCTGCCTCCCCTGCACTCAGCCTACATCTTCCATCTGCTGCTGAGGATTTTAAACCAAACTGGTGTCTGTTACATTTCTTCACTCCCGTATTTACATGGTTTGTTGCCTTCATGAGTCTCATTTTGCATTGATTACTGTTACGAGTAACATAACTTTAAGTTTAATTTATATATTTTTGTGTATTAAAGAGGGGGAAATATGGTTTTAGCATCATTTTGGAGCTGGTTTTGTGGCTTTGTGTCGAAGGTCTGGAGACATGCTTGTGTACATGTATTTTTAATAAGGGTAGATAATGATGAAGTGAACAGATGGGGATTGGTGGTTTGTTTCAATCAAAAAGGAAGAGAAAAAAAACTGCCACTGCCTTGTGACAGGAATCCAGAGACACGTAGAGGTAGAAAAATCAAGAAGTCAGTCAGTACATGTGTGGATGTGCCAGCGAGTGGAAGCAATTGGGTTAAACTCTCTCGTAAGAGATCCTGCAACATTGCTGAAAACTGGGTTGACAGAATTCATGTTTGTTCTGAAGTTAATGTAATGTTGAGTTTAGCCTACAACTTGTTTTACGTGTCTCAGGGACAGATGCCAGCTGAAGGAACGCATTTATTGAATGCACAGGGATTTGACAAAAGGAAACTTCTTGCAGATGTGCCAGCCTGGGCAAAAAGCTTTAGTGTTCAGATGGTTGTAAGTTTACACTGGGCTTAGTGTTTGTGAGAATATTACTTGGATAAAAGGAATTGTATGAATTTAAATTCTTTTGTTGATTGTGCTGAAATCTTTCCAACCATTTTGTCTAATGTAACAATTGCTCTTATTTAATAATCATTTTATTCTTTGTGATAAAGGTACATTTGCTGAATTTTGTGAATGAGTTGGTAACTGAGCTCCATGGTTATAAGGCAAAAAACATTAGGGTCTATCAAATAAGAATATATTCTGGTATCTGACTTGTCCAGTACTAATATCAGCTAGGATCACAACAGTACATCATGCCACTTAACCTTACAAAGAGCAGGAGGTCATTGATCTTTTAGTGACATTAGATCCTGATCACATGTGGATTCCAAACCTCCTCTGCAATCTTCATTTGGGTCACCTTGGTCAGTGAGGGGCCCTGCTGCTGTTGCTGGGAAACAGGGCCTTCTACCCTTTCCAGACTGCCTGGGGGACTGCCTATGGGGAAGCAGAGCCAAAACATGTCCTCTACATTGAGACATTTGTTCATTTTGAATTGGTGACAGCAGTGAATAGAATCCACCAGAGTGCCAGCAGCTCCAGAAATTCTACTAAGGCAGGTCACGGCAGTTCAAGATCAGACTCCAAGTCTCAGACCGCCAGAACAAAGCATTTGACTTGCAGGTTGTGGATACCTGTACAGGACTGTTTGGATATGACACAAGAACTCCAACTTCTTCCTGCCCCCGATGTTCATGAACTTAACCATTCATGGTAGATCTATTCATTTAGGTGAAGCAACAAAAATCTAAAAATGGTTTTACAAGATTGGGAAGATATCATGATAGTGCTATCTTTGTTTCAATATTTCTGGGTCATTGCTCCTGAAAGTTTACCATCTATTTACTCCATTGTGGCCCATATTTTGTGCCAAAATATTTAGGCCTCAGCATTGAAAAATGGATGCAGGAACAAGCTTTTTTTTTGGTGCAGGCAACATGCAAACTTAATGCTGACAGCTCATTTAAATGATTATAGCAGGCAGCTAGTGTCAAGCAGTGTTATATAATGTCTACACATGTGAGCCCTCGGCATAAAATCATAACCAGGAAGCAAAAGTCCTAGCAAACTGGAGTTAATGAGTCAATGGCTGTTACTTGCTGCACATGCCCGCCCTGGACAATTGGCCATGCCTCTCAACTGGCTGACATGTGGCCAACTGCCCAACATTCAAGCAGTAGTTCTGTTTACTTTCAGTCCTGGTTTGAGACACTCAATGCACCAGCAGAATTCCTTCCTCTGATGTTATTTGTGCAGGGATTTCAAGCAGGGAAAGAACCTTTGTTGGTTGAAGTCTGTAAGACTTTAACAGCTGGTCTTGTGACACACTTTGGGATGGTGTACTACGTTGAAGGAGTTATATAAGTGCAAACTTTTGCTGTAATCATTTCCAAGTTTCAATTCTTTGCTATCGGAAGCCAGTTTTGATGCCATCATCTTAGCAACACATCCCCAATGAAGTCCTGAGCTACTATCTGACATTTTACAGTAGTTCTTGCCTTACCTTGCTTTGTTTTCTCAATCACGTTGTACTATTTTGAATGCGTTGGCATACAAATAACCTTCAATTATACCACCTGCATCTACACTATTGCACTAAAATGTTCCTTCTTCATTGGTTAGCATTGTTTTCCTCTGCTGAATGATGTTACAAGTGTGTATAAAAATGTAACTGCATTTATCAAATCATTCCAAAGGGAAATCTTAAAAAGTTACATTCATTGTGTGAAAGTTATGCCTATGCCTGGCCTTTCAAAGAAAACTATTCAAATCTGACATCAACACAAATACTTCGTGATGCAATGTTGTTTAGAATGTGATTTTTAATATGTTTACTATGAACCCAGTATGCAAAACAATTTTCGTTGTAAAAGGTGATGCATGCAATTATCATTAATTTCATAGAGCAACAGAAATGTTTGTACAGTGAATGATTAGGACTCTAGGTAATGATTATTTCTTGCATATTGAGCCATTGTGAGCTTTTATTAACTTCACCAACATTAGCTGAGAAAACTGTGTTGTGAAGTGTAGTGAATTTTTAAACTTGTAGAAGTCCGTGTTAAGATTTCATCAAATTTATCTTGAATTATCTATAAACACATAATCCACATGTTATTTATTGACTAACAACAGAAAGAAATTTGTTTTGTGCTTATTCTTGTAATTTAGCTTTGAGGGAGACAATTGTCTCAACTTGTTTCTTCTGAGACAGATTATGATTAGATGTTCATGAACTTAACCATTCATGATAGATCTATTCATTTAGGTGAAGCAACAAAAATCTAAAAATGGTTTTACAAGATTGGGGAGATATCATGATAGTGCTATCTTTGTTTCAATATTTCTGGGTCATTGCTCCTGAAAGTTTACCACCTATTTACTCCATTGTGGCCCATATTTTGTGCCAAAATATTTAGGCCTCAGCATTGAAAAATGGATGCAGGAACAAGCTTGTTTTTTTTGGTGCAGGCAACATGCAAACTTAATGCTGACAGCTCATTTAAATGATTATAGCAGGCAGCTAGTGTCAAGCAGTGTTATATAATGTCTACACATGTGAGCCTGGGCATAAAATCATAACTGGGAAGCAAAAGTTAAAGGTAGCCTACATCATTAAATTTAGCCAGCACCTCTTAAAGAGAGGCTGAATTTTGGTTGGAGTGTGTGCCGGAAGAAACTGTAAAAGCAATTTTGACAAGGCAAAGGCACAGGAATGGCAAAACAAAACAGCAAGCCAACTTCAAGACTGCTGTAGAATACCTTCATAATAAAACCATTGCCATGACACTGAGGTTGACCTACAAGACAAAGTGTGACATCAAGGAGTCCTAGCAAACTGGAGTCAATTAGAATAAGGGGAAAATCCTTTGCTAGTTGGAGTTATAGCTAGCAAAAGGAAGACAGTTGTAATTGTTAGTGGTCAGTTATTTCAGCTTCCGGGCATCTCTGTACGACTTCCTCAGGGTAGTGTCCAAGGCACAACCTTCTTCAGCTGCTCCATTAATAAGCTTCCCTCCATCATAAAGTCAGAAGTGGAGATGTTTACGGATGAATGCATAATTTTCAGCACTGTTCATGAATCCTCAGATGCTGAAACAGTCCATGTCCATATACAGAAAGACCCTGAAATATCCAGGCTTGGGCTGAAAAGGAGTACGTAACATTCATGCCACACAACTGCCAATAAATTATCATCTCCAACCAAAGAGCGCCTAACCATTTCCATTGACGTTTACTGGCAATACCATTGCTGAATTCTGCACTATCAATAACGTGGGGGTTACCATTGACCAGAAACTGAAGCAGATTTACTACGTTAATGCATGGACGCAAAAGCAAGTCAGAGGCTTAGAACCCTGTAACAAGTAGCTCGCCTGCTGATTCCCTAAATCTAAGGCACAAGTTAGAAGTGTGATGGAATATTCCCCACTTGCCTGGGTAAGTACAACTCCAACGACACTCACGAAGTTCACAGTATCCAGACAAAGCAGCCCAACTAACTGGTATCACATCCACAAACATCCATTCACTTCACCACTGACACATTCAGTGTTAACAGTGTATATCATCAACAAGATGCACAGCAGAAATTCACCAAAGGTCTTTAGATAGCACCTTCTAAACCCATGGCCACTTCCATCTAGAATTACAGAGCACCAGATTCATGGGAACAGTACAGCTTGCAATTTCCTCTCCACTTCAATCATCATCCTGACTTGAAACTATATCGCTGCTCTTTCACTGTCAGTGAGTCAGAATCCCAGCACTTCCTTTTGGATGGCATTGTGGTGTGCAAGCATTAAATGGACTGCAGCAGTTCAAGAAGGCAGCTTTCCATCACTTTCTCAAGGACAATTAGGGCCAGGCAATAAATGTTGGCCTGGCCAAGGACATCAACATTCTATGAGTGACTTAAAAAGAAAACAACTGCAGTTAGTGCAGAATCCTTGAAGTCAGGGCAATATCCCGTAGCACTACTACACTACTCTCTATTGATTTCAGAAATGTTACAGAAATCTATAAACCACAACACACTGCTACAACTGCAGCGACAACCAGCAAAAATCAATCATCAACTTGAAAATAGTTGGCGATCCCTCTAAATAGGGCTGATTGGTGTTTGATCATGTGGTGAACATATATTGAATTGTGCAAGGTTTTCCCAAGAGCACGGTATCTGCTGTCAATGCACTGGAGCAGGAATTCAGTGCTGCAGATGTGACAATGAAGCTCCTTTTGCTGCTGCCTCCACTTTGCTGCCCTGTTTTCCATTTCATTTAATGTCCCCACTTGCCATTCTCATCACCACCACGTCCACTGCTGATTGCCAACCTGCTTTGTACTGCATTCAGTGGGCAGGCAGTATGTGAGACACCAACAGCTCTCTCCAAGAGCTCGGCTGAGACAGCAGTTTAGCATTAACTTCACAAATGGGCGATTTTGGTTTATTTATTGAGGAAATTTTATCTCAAACTTTTGAATGCAGTGGGCAGGAAATAAGAAGGGAGGTGCTCTGGAAAATCTGTGTTGACATTTAAGTAAAATGCTTTACTGAGGAAGCCACCCATGGCACTATTTGCAGTAACTGAATGAGAAGTGAGAACATCTCCTTCAGTTGCAGCAACAGCAACTGCATTGTATTAAGACAAGGTGTTAGTATAAGTGTTGAACTCTAAAATGGCACTAATGATGTCAGATCAGTATTAAATACTGATTCATGACATGACCTTCTGACTCTGCCTCCTTTGGCAGCACTCATTATTCCATCAAAATGATATCCTGTGTGGCCAGCATCGGAAATGAGTATGCACATCATGGAGGCTGTTTTGGAGGCAGGAATGGCACCTATAGAGCGGACAAACTGGGTATTACAATGCAAAATTTTGCAAGTTGCTTTCTCAGGATGGTTCCCTTAAGAGTGGAGAACAATGTTAAGTTGTGAAAAGAATAAAAATTCAGGGCATGGCCTTTCAGTCTAGGTTAGCCAAATAGTTAAACAACAGGTGAACACAGTGTTGAATGAATGATTTAACTGTGAATGGCAAGGCTGAGAACAATATATTAGAGGTCTTTAAAATGTTGAAAGGATTTGACAGGGCAGCACAGTGTGAAAGTTCCCACTTTTGTGATGTAGTGGTAATATCCCTGGACTAGTAATCCAGAAACCCAGGCAAATTCCTTGGAGGCACAGGTTCAAATTGCATTGTGACAGCTGGTCGAATTTAAATTTGACTAATTAATTAGTCTGAATTAATTTAAATTTGAATGATGACCATGACAACAGTCATCCATTGTTACAAAAACTCATCTGGTTCACTAATGTCATTTAGTGAAGGAATTCTCCTGCTCTGACCTTCATATGTTTCGAGATGGAATGCAGTGTGGTTGACTTTTAACTTTTGTTGGAAATGACTCAGCAAGTCACTCAGTCTAAGGGCAATAAGGGATGGGCAAAAAAAGAAGATGGCTTGGCCAACAATATCTAAATCCCATAAAAAACTAAAAAAACTTATTTGGACGTTCAAAACTAGAGGTCACCAATATAAAACATTCACTAAGAAATTAAATAGGGAATTCAGGAAAAGAACTTCCTCATTCAGAGACTGGTGAGGATGTGGTACTTACTACAAGTAAGATGAGATAAATTCTATTGTAGCATTTAAAGGGAAGCTAGATAAGCATTCCAGTGAGAAGGGAATATAGTGCAGGATTAAGCTGATAGATTCTGATCAGGGAAGCTTAATTGAAGCATAATGGCAACCTGGAGAGATTTGGCTGAATGGCTTGTTTAAGTGCTGTAGCACCTACTTTAATGTAAACATTTTGGAAGTGCAACAAATGGCACTCCTGAATGTGGCATTAAAACAAAATGAACGTTTATTTCATGTCATTACAATAAAATCAAGGTAACATGACAGAGTTAAGAAGAGCAAGGAGGGGACATGAGCAGACATTGGCAGGTAGAATAAAGGAGAACCCTAAAGCTTTCTATAGGTATGTGAGGAATAGGAGGATGACTAGGTTAGGAATAGGGCCAGTCAAAGACAGAAGTGGGAAGTTGTGTGTGGACCCTGCGGAGATTGGAGAGGTGCTAAATGATTATTTCTCATCTGTTTTCACTGAGGAACAGGAGAATATTGCAGAGGAGATGACTGAATTACGGGCTACTAGAATTGAAAGGATTAAGGTTAGTAAGGAGGAGGTGTTATCAATTCTAGAAGGTGTGAAGGTAGATAAATCCCCTGGGCCGGATGGAATTTTTCTGAGGATTGTCTGGGAAGCTAGGGAGGAGGTGGCGGAGCCTTTGGCCTTGATCTTTGAGTCCTCTTTGTCTACAGGTTTAGTACCAGAGGACTGGAGAATTGCAAATGTTGTGCTCTTGTTCAAGAAGGGCAGTAGGGATGACCCAGATAATTATAGACCTGTGAGCCTTATGTCTGTTGTAGGTAAAGTTTTGGAAAGAATTATGAGAGATAGGATTTATAATCATCTAGCAAGCAACAATTTGATTGGAGATAGTCAGCATGGATTCGTCAAGGGCAGGTTGTGTCTCACAAACCTCATTGAGTTTTTTGAGAAGGTGACCAAGCATGTGGATGAGGGAAGGGCAGTTGACGTGGTGTACATGGACTTCAGTAAAGCCTTTGATAAGGTTCCACATGGTAGTCTATTGGAGAAAATACAGAGGCACGGGATTGAGGGAGATTTAGCAGTTTGGATTAGAAACTGGCTTTCTATAAGAAGGGAACAAATGGTGGTTGCTGGAAAATCTTCAGCCTGGAGACCGGCTACTAGTGGTGTGCCTCAAGGATCTGTTTTGGGACCACTGCTGTTTGTCATTTTTATAAATGACTTGGACGCAGGCATAGGTGGATGGGTTAGTAAGTTTGCAGATGATACTAAAGTCGGTGGAGTGGTAGATAGTGTGGAAGAATGTTGCAGGTTGCAGGGAGACTTGGATAAACTGCAGAATTGGGCCGAAAGGTGGCAAATGGAGTTTAATACGGATAAATGTGAGGTGATTCACTTTGGGAGGAATAATAGGAAGGCAGAATACCGGGTCAATGGAAAGATTCTTGGTAGTATGGATGTGCAGAGGGATCTTGGTGTCCATGTGCGTAGATCCCTGAAAGGTGCCACCCATATTGATAGTGCTGTTAAGAAGGCTTACGGTATGTTAGGTTTTATTGGTAGAGGGATTGCGTTCCGGAGCCGTGATGTCATGCTGTAACTGTACAAAACGCTAGTGCAGCCTCATTTGGAATATTGCATGCAGTTCTGGTCGCCCCATTACAGGAAGGATGTGGAAGCATTAGAAAAGGTGCAGAGGAGATTTACCAGGATGTTGCCCGGTCTGGAGCGCAGGTCCTATGAAGAAAGGTTGAGGGACTTGGGTCTGTTCTCATTGGAGAGAAGGAGGCTAAGAGGGGATTTAATAGAGACATACAAGATGATCAGAGGATTAGATAGAGTGGACAGTGAGAGTCTTTTTCCGAGGATGATGACTTCAGCTTGTACAAGGGGGCCTAGCTACAAATTGAGGGGTGATAGATTTAAGACAGATGTCAGAGGCAGGTTCTTTACTCAGAGAGTGGTAAGGGCATGGAACACCCTGCCTGCCAATGTAATTAACTCAGCCACATTAGGGGCATTTAACCAGTCCTTGGATAAGCATATGGGTAATGATGGGATAGTGTAGGGGAGGGGCTTAGATTAGTTCACAGGTCGGCGCAACGTCAAGGGCCGAAGGGCCTGTTCTGCGCTGTATTGTTCTATGTTCTATGTTCTAAACTAAGAACTAAGAACTGATCTGGCAGAATCAAAAATGTCAAGATATAAGATCTGTATGGTAGATTTGCTGACACCATCATCTTTCCTGGTATGGACCTACATGCCCTGCTTTATCTCATGTAATACACCACTCGGCAATTGAACAATCTTACTTCAAAATAAATTGCTGTTTCTTGTATGATGATAACTAGGTACAAGTTACGGTCGTGTGATAGACACTGATACTGAAACTGAGACTGAGGGAAATACTACCTTCCACTCCGTTGAAATCCAATAATGATTGTCCACGTAAGTCCAAATGTCGTCATTACAATGTTTGGTGCTTCGTGGACTCCTCAGTGTTTACCCTTTCAGACCCTTGCATTCTTATACAACAAAGTTCAATTTTAACTGAGTTGAGTTAGTTTACTTGTGGTAGGGTGCATTACAACTGGCTTCATCATTTCTGGGTTAGATGGGAGTATATAAGACAGTGATCCTGCTTCAACTTGTTCTACAGAAATCCAAGCTGGCAATTGCATCCTTGCTGAAGTGGGATAAACCATTTGGGATAAACCAGCTGTGTTCCTGAATGCAGTCCCTCCCCACCCTTTCTTCAGGCCCAGTCACCTGCACCAAGGCAGCATTAGTCAGAAAAGAGGGACTTGCTCAGGCAGGCTTAAGGAGCAGGAACAGCCAGATAATGCAATGTTTGCTTAATAACTGTTTTTGCCAGATCATTTTCCATTTCAGCCACAGGGCTTGTCTGTATGGTCCTGCTGAGAGGCATCTGTTCTCCATCTAACAGGCAGGCCGTGTGTCCAATATTTGAAGAGCAGGAAGGGCTGGAAATGTATATCCATGAGGGAGGAATTTAACTCACATCTATCCAATTATACTCAATCTTTCTCTCCCCCAGAATTTTACTTCCCTTCCAGAAATATTGAGCCTTCTTAAGCATAAGGAACATAATGTAATATACATTGTTCATATCAGTGGTTACAAAGAAATGTTACTTTGTTCTGTCAACTCTTATATGCTATTTTTCTTCACTAGTCCACTTGGTAGACAACAACATTTCAACAGTTTTTATGTTAGTCACCAATGATCAAACTGAAATTAGTGCATGTTCTTGTCCTTAGGCAGAATATTTTCGGTGAATTTTAAAAATATCGAATTCGTACAGTGGAAAATAGAAGCTTTAAAAATAATGATGTAGGAAGCATTGCTTGACAATTCAATTTTTACTGATTTTTATTACATATATGACAGACTGGATGTGAGTTTGCTCGCTGAGCTGGAAGGTTAGTTTTCAGACGTTTCGTCACCATTCTAGGTAACATCATCAGTGAGCCTCCGACGAAGCGCTGGTGTTATGTCGCGCTTTCTATTTATCTGGTTAGGTTTCCTTGGGTTGGTGATGTCATTTCCTGTTCTTTTTCTCAGGGGACGGTAGATTGGCTCCAAGTCAATGTGTTTGTTGATGGAATTCCGGTTGGAATGCCATGCTTCTAGGAATTCTCGTGCATGTCTCTGCTTGGCTTGTCCTAGGATGGATGTGTTGTCCCAATCAAAGTGGTGTCCTTCCTTATCTGTATGTACAAGCCAAGCAGAGACATGCACGAGAATTCCTAGAAGCATGGCAATCCAACCGGAATTCCATCAACAAACACATTGACTTGGAGCCAATCTACCGTCCCCTGAGAAAAAGAACAGGAAATGACATCACCAACCCAAGGAAACCTAACCAGATAAATAGAAAGCGGGACATAACACCAGCACTTCGTCGGAGGCTCACTGATGTTGTTACCTAGAATGGTGACGAAACGTCTGAAAACTAACCTTCCAGCTCAGCAAGCAATCTCACATCCAGAACCTCAACCTGAGCTACAAATCTTCTCAAAACTCGATATATGACATAATTGAGGTCATTCTCTCAATTTTTTTGTCACACTGTTTGTTATCCATGCTGGCAAGGAAGTAAAGAGTCAAAGATGCGAAGGAAGAAGCAAATAACTAGACAGGTAAAGGCATAAGCAAAACAAAATTCCAAAAAGGCCAACAAAAAGGGAAAAATATGAATACAGTGAATCTGAAATATCAGGTGGGTATATTTTCAAATTATCACCCAGATATAAGCCTCTTAGCTACATCCACCCAAACCAACTGAAGTGAATATTAGCTTCTTTGCAATTTAAAATATTAGATCAATAGTTTTAATTTATAAATGCACATGAAAACATCAAGAAAGAAGGCCTTACAGAAGTAATTTCATTAACTGCCTGCTTTAAAATCAATAGAATGCTGTAGATTTCATTTTGTGTCCTCATAGCAGGAATTGCTTAATGGAGCCGCAATCTTTATTCGTCTGTAGATTTCCTGAGAGGATCTACAACATAGCACTTGAACTGTCCTTGCAATATTATCCCTCTCTTGAATAAGAAGACATTGTCATTCTCACAGACATGCAGTGCTCAGTAGTCAAGCAGGATTAAATAGATCTAAATGGAAGACGACTGCAGTTTACAAATTTAGCACAGAACTGAGCTACTTGGGTGACTACTCAAAGGACTTTGAAATGCTGATGCAAGAATGAGATGTTGATTTATACATTCGTTGGACTTCTCTTTAGTTATATGATAATTTTATTTGATATTGATTGTGTTTGAGCTATACCTAAGTAATATAATTTCATTATATTTTCCTTCAATGCTTTCCTGAGAATGTTTATTCCCAACAGCGGCCTTCCATCAGTGTGCAAGTGACCACTTTTCCTTTATGACAGTCTGTTGATAAATGGTTTAGGAGCAACATAGCAGCTAAGCCCAATACACTTGTCAACAAAGCCTCATGAGGTGCAGTGGTAGTGTCCGAAGGTCTGGGTTTGAGTCCTGCTTGCTCCCGGCACACATCATAACATATCTGAACAGGGTGATTAAAAACATCTACACTTGTCATCATAGATCATTGAAGAGGAAAACTAGATTGACTTTTCCCCTTTACAGCCTAAGGGTTGAAGTCAATGAAATTACCTTTATTGCCATGCTTTGAGTGCAGGAATGATTATGCAATCAATCAATTCCCTTAATTCTTCTAGCATTCCATCACCCTACTCTATGAACCGTACCTTAGAGTATTTCATTACTTTTAAGAGCCAATAATATTGCAAATGACAATGCAAACAGAATTAGATAAAGTAGAACAGAAGTAAATGATAGAAATTTTTATTTCATGAGTTTGTCCCACAAGTACAGATTTGTGGTGTTAAAATGCAAGATCAGACTTTTGAGTTCAAACTGTCTCTTCAAATGCATTAAAATACTTCACCACGAGAATGATGGTTATGATAAGTTTCAGTTACTGACCTGGTAGACTGAATTATTACAGTAGTGAGTCACTTGAGGTATCATCATTGCAAAGTCTGCATAAAAGCATCATGTGTCATTTGTGATTATATATTTCATAAAAAGATATAAAATGTCCAGATTGAGTGCAGTTAAAATGAATACTTAATCTGTAATTTGTAAAATATCATGCTTTGAATTCCAATAGTTATTTAACAATAGAGGCCTTGATTTTCTTCAGAGTCTGCCAGTTTTCAAATGAATTGTGGAAAGAATCTGACAGGAATTGGCAGAAAGTGGCAGCATATTGTTTGCACTGAGTCCTAACTGTTTCTGGGATTTTTAGGTGAATTTATAAAGAACTAAAACTTTGCCTGCTTCTTTTAAATAAAGTCATGATGGGGAATGCGGTCATGATCTGAGAGAAAGGACAATCCCAGGTATCTTGGCTTCTTATTTAAAATGTCCATGGACCCAATAGAATTTGCAGGCCAGTGAGTGCAAGTGTGATCTACGATTTGGGTGAAGGGTGAAGTATAGCCAGGCCAGGAAAGTGCTGTGGACTCCTGAAGAGAGGACTTAAAATGTTGGTATTGCAGGATCAGTGTTATTACCAAATATGGACGCTCCATGGTGTAGCTACACTGAGGTGCTCTCTCTAGGCACTAGTTTGATCAGCTGTGCAGTGGGCAGGTGCATGCACCTGAAATATGCCCGCAGTAGAACAAGCGTTCACTTCCCTGTTCAAATAGGTGCTGTCCCACAGAACCAATAAATGCCAGGGGTCAGATTCCTAGTTTTAAGAGCAGGGTGAAAGGTTACATGTTTTATTTATTTATCAGCTGATATATTCATTGCAGTAGAACAATAATAAAAAGGTACATCCATAGGAGCAAGAGACTATTTACATTTATAGGCCAGTGTCAAAAATGTGTGCTGTTTGCACAAAGCAGCAAAATCCAGCCCAGTCACTCCCAGTTACACAAATCACTGTTATAACAAGTCACAGCTGCTATCACATCATCACATTGACAACTGTATCTCTGAGGATCTGATATGAGCAATTTTTTTCCACAAATCTCCAGTTTTTATTTTAGCTTATTGATTGCATATCAGAGCTCTTTTTAAAAAGAAGTAAAATCCATGGTTTCTGAATTAGGATGAATAGTAATTACTTCAATAGAGAAATGTAGCTGCAAATGCATTTGTTCCAGTTCTCAAATCAGGACAAAATGTCAGCAGCTAAGTCATAGGAACTGAATCCAACTTGTCCATTGTGATTTATTAGAGTTTCTATTTTTGCCTCAATGCTGCCATCAAAATACTAATCAACTCTGACAGAGCATCGTAGCCAAATTAAAAATGATCAAGTGTGTGGATTATATGTTGACGTTTTTTGCATATTTAAAATGATAAATAAAAATGCCATTGCCCTCATCTGCAGCCTCAAGGGAGGCTGATCCTGCAGCATTAATTACTTAATCATCAACTAGATATGCAGTTTTCTTTTCATTATTTTCCCCAGGTTCTATTATAGAACACCAGCCCTAAGGACATTTTAAATAACCTTCATATTTGGATATCATGCATGACTGGTTTCTGATTTCAATACACTGTACTTACTTTACATTGTTGAATGAAATAAATGGTCTATCAAATTCAGCCTCAAGGGAGAACTGCCATACCAATAATTGCTCAGCCACAACCCACATTGTATCCTGCACAAGCAGAAGCAAGCATAGCTAGCTAGGGCCCTAAATACATTTGTTCTGAGAAAAACCCCACCCCGTATAACAGGAAAGTTGAACACAGAGGACGGATTCTTCCCAGACACAGAACAATGTTGAAGTGGTGAGGAAGTTGTGAGTTGGCTAGAAAGTAGCTTCCTGATGACGAGATTAAAAAGTCCCATTTTCCAATCCAATGCTGAATGGCAAGTTGTGATTCTCACTGATGAGCAGTGAGAGGACTATTTACATACATTAACATTCCCATTATGACATCATGATGTCTTACTGATATGCGGTTTCCCCATTCTCTCAGTCGCCAGATAGAAACCACATGGCAGCAGATCCCAATAAGAACGTGAGAACTCTAAGAAATTGGAGACTCTAGCTAGCTGCTCACTCCTCTGGCCCTCCATTTGTCACCGATATCTCAGGCCAACCTGCACACATTCCCAGTTGATTAGGACTTCAAGGACTCAACAAAGTCTTCATTTGTCAGCAAAGTAGGATGCCAATTTCTTCTGTTTGATACATTTGGGTAATTGACAGAAACTGTGCAGGATAGTTGCAGACAGCCAGTACCTGACAATGTGAACCAGGCTGTGCTTTAAAGATGGTGCATGCTAGGAATCTCAGGAGGTTCTGGCAGTGACCAGTACTTCTGCCTGTCGCGATTGTGAGAATATGATGGGGTGGTGTCATAAATGTGTGCTGCATAGATAATAAGATGAGTTTGGGAAGATAGTGTGCAAAAAGTCCTTGAAATTTTACTAAAACTGATACTCAGCAGATTGCTGATAAAATTCAACCCAGAAAATCCAGAAACCAGCATAGTTAGCTTGAAACATATGGCTCTAGATCAATCTCTTCTCCTGCCTTCCAATAACAGGAGGGAAGATCTAACATGAAAATACATTCAGGGAAGTTAGTATCAAGGGCAGAGTGTGAACTAATTTACACAAGTTTTGCCTAAAATTAGATGAAACCTAAGCTGTGAGCTGACAAAACTCCACAAATGCAGTTATTTTAAAATTATGCATTTGACAGTCTGCACCAGGAAAACGACAGAGGCAGAGAGCTGGGTCTCAATTTTCCAGCTGGAAGTATTTTTGTGTGCAGATATATGCTCACAAGTAGTTCTTGATCATGGGAGATAGTGGAGGAGACAAGGATTTTAGTGATTTGAGTTGACATTGCTAATATCAGTTACGTTTCATGTAAACCATCAAGATAAAAACAACTTAGTGCTTTATTTCAACTTTTAAATATAGAGTTGTTATTAATCTGTTTGCTTCTGTGAGGTGAATGGTGAATAGCTTCTGCTCAAGCAAAGCTTTTTATTGAATTTACTCATGGTAAGAGAAGCAATTGCTGACTTTTCAATCAGTTATGGTAAGGGAAGTTGTTGAATGCCCAGTGATACATATGTATTTCTGAGACAGCAAAATTTATTACCCTGAGTTTCATTTTGTTGCTATATTTCACTGTCTATTCATGGGTAAGATATTATGGCTATTGTGATATCTCATAAAATACACCATATGAAAACAAACATGAGCTACTTGTCACCAACAATCCAACTTGGCAGCTGCGTACAACTATTTTTATTAATGTCGACAAAATTATATGTTTTGAAAGGTATCAGGTTAGGTCTTTCTTTTATCACCATTCTGTTTGTTAAACAATAAAACAATTTGGAAGTACCCTAATGTAATTAGTAAAGATACAGAAAGCAATTTGCAAGGCAAGGTCCCCAGGGGCAAACTCGCAACTCAAAACAAATAATAATTTGTATTTATAAAGCACGTTCAATAGAGACAAATAACCCAAGTTCATTTACGGAAGTGGAGCCATACGAAAGAAAAGTTATATTTGGATGAGTGGTCAAAAGCCTGGTTGAAGATCTGGATTTTAAAGACAGTCTTAAAGTAGCAGTGTGTGATGCAGAGGCAGAGGAATTATTTATTGAAAGTATATCTGACACGATAACATCAAAATATCTCAGAAATAGTAAGAGTCCTGCTCAAAGAACAAAGAGCTTTGGGATTAAAGTACATTTGGAGAAGGTTATGGATGAGGGAAGGGAAAAGACCATAAGAAAATTAAATGATAAAATTTGAAATCTAACGTTGGAGAAATCGGGAATTATGCGTAGAATCTTGTTTTGCATTGAGGCTGGAAAATGATTGAATCATACGTAGACTTTGTTTTCAGAAATGCCTGTCGAATCACAGGACAATGCAGGCAGTACCAAAACCACCAGCAGGCCTTTTCTAAATCAAGTCTGAGGTTAGGAGTGGTGTGGGCTAAGTCTTGCCTCCTAAGAGTTGCCAGCTAATCAGAGGTCAGCAGCTCTTGTATTCAGTAATTTCACCAGGGAGTCTGTGGCTGCTACCAGAATGGCAAGTTGTAGAGTCCCAGGATCACAGAGTGATTAAGGCCATAGGTACATAAATGTGGGGTGAATGGTTTTGCAGGATAGGGTCAAGGGGAAAGAGCTGCAAGGTGGTTAGCAGCAAGGGTAGAATGGTTGGCTGTCAGCAACCCACTCTCCCTGACATCCTTTTATTTAGAATCTCACTCCCACCTCTCCTAAGGGACGAGGGTTGAGCTCCTGAATTGGGCATTAGTTGGTCATTAAGGAAAGGAATTCAACTGGTGGCGTAGAGGGAATGCTGAGGATGGGCCTGCCCTCCCAGAAATTATTTTATCAAAGCGGACAGCCGGTGAGGTTCAGGCACACTACCATCGCACCAGAACATATGCCCATCTCACCTCCAAGTTCACTGACATTAGAGCAGAAGATTCTGCCTTACAGGTTAGCAAGAACTGAAGACTGGGCAATTGTCATTTGTTGTGTCTTAAGTTAATCATCAGGAGCTTTGTGTGAGCAAAACTGTATGGAAGGTAGAGGAAGAGATATTGGGTAGGAAATCATTAGAATAGTTAGGAGGATTTTAACAAGATGTGGGCTGAGATGTTGTTGAGACTTTTCATTTTACAGTGGTGGATGTAGGTGTCCTTTCTGTCAAAGATGAAACAAGAGAGGACATTCAGCTTAAGGTGAATAAGGTGCCTTGATTGTATTTAATCTCATTCATTACTAAGAAAGTGGTAGGACTAATAATTGGTGACAAAGGTACAGAGTTTGTGACAGTGGCCAAAGGTGGTGACTTTGGTTTTGCTATTGTTAAAATGAAAGAAGTTGCAGCTCATGCAAGATTGCAAAATAGACTGGAATGTACAGTGGCTTAAGAGAGATGGTGAGGAGGTAAAATTGGGCTTTGTCTGTGTATGTGGCAAAGCTAACGATATTTCTGCAAATTGTGTTGCAAAGGAGTGCTATTTTAATGAAAAAGTAAAGGTGGAGAAGATAAATTTCTGAAGGACTATATTGGCATTCAATGGGAAAATTAACAGTTGAAAACCAATGTTCGGGCTGCGAGGAAATTAAATGAATGAAAGATAATTGATAAACATTGAATCTGCTTATTTGACTTCATTATATGGTGTCAAAGTGCACAGATGGATAATTTCAGTACCATTTTAGCTGTACACAGCAGGCCAGGCAGCATCTTAGGATCAGGCCTGAAATGTCAGCTTTTGTGCTCCTAAGATGCTGCTTGGCCTGTTGTGTTCATCCAGCTCTACACTTTGTCATCTCGGATTCTCCAGCATCTGCAGTTCCCATTATCTCTGCACTGTCCGAAGTAGTTTTGTCTAATAAATGTGTGAGAATACTAAAAATTTGGAATACAACCTCAGTGAATTGTAACAATGGTGAAAAGCTGCACAGAAGAATGGGAGATATTGGGAAGTTCATCAGCAATCACATATTGCTTCAGTAACACAACTTTAAAAATAGACAGAACTTTCTCACCATCCCCCTCTAAGTGACTTAAATTCTAGAAAATTTGTCACATATTTCATCTTGATATGTATCTAGAATATTCTCCTATATCTACACTTCAATTAAATGTTTCTACTAAACAAAACGTTTCTATTCATGGATAGTAAATGAAAAACCATTGCCTCCGTTATTGCTTAAAAATGAACACTCACTGTGCAGTATTACAGCTTATGTGGTCAACAGTAATCAATCAGCCTGAAATCATAAAACAGAAAGTAAGCACAAGAGTTGTCAGCAACCTTCATTTTCACTTTCTACAGCTCAAGTGGTACTGAAATTATCCATTTCGGTTAGAGTGGCATTCATAGGAACACCATGGCTTCAGGCATCATTCATACATATAACACATTTTTTTGTAAAGAACTTATCTGTCACTTTTCACAATAACCGGAAAGTGTCACAATGTCCTTCACAGCAAATGAAATACTTTCAAAGTATAGGCTGTTGTGGAAAACACAGCAGCCAGGTCACACAAACAACAATGAATTTAAATGACCATTAGTTAATTATAACACTGTTTAATGAGCAATAAATGGTGAGTAGAATATTTGAGAGAACTCCCACCTGAGCCCTTCTTCAGAATACATATATATAGAACATAGAACAATACAACACAGAACAGGCCCTTCGGCCCTCAATGAATGTTTTCATGTTTACCAGTGAGGAGAAAAGGTGACCTTTAAACATTCAATAAGAAAGTCAATATCACTGGAACCTTACCACTAAATCAAATCTGAATTTATATTTAATCTGAACTTGGTGACATTTGCAATACGATTCTCTAGGTCAGTCGTTCTCAAGTACATTATTTAAGTGACCACTCCTATGAAATTTATGAACTTTTTGGCCTTATATTTAAATGCTGCACTTCCCCCATTACAATAGTGGTTATAGTTCAAAGGTACTTAATTGATGATAAATTATTTTGGGACATGCTCAGGTCATGAATGATTCAATACAAAACCAAGTTTCTTCTTTCTTTCCTTCTTTCAGTGGAGGTATTGAAGTTGAGCATATTCCTGTCCTCATCTGATCTCTCCATGTCTGCACTGTACAGGTGAGATTGTTTGATTATGATCAGAAGCAGAATTCTTAGCTGATAACATCTTCATATTTTCTCCAAGGTGTTAATGTATCAAAGTGTTACTATATAAATTTCCATTTTTTTGCACAGTGGCATATTGTGTACACTATCACGGTCAAGTTGAAATGGTGTTAACTTAATTGGCCATATACTTATTATTTGATATTCATAAGAGAGTTTACCCTGTTTGCTTTTCTGTCACAAGTATCCTACTTACTTCAAATGCAGCTGCAAGACCTTTGATGAAGTATTTTCCTGTTTAGCCAGGTCCTTTCGTCTAAACCTTTGTGAAAGAAGTTGTCCCCAATTTGCAGTCTACTGAGGGCCTTTTGAATCTGGCTCTATAATATGTTTATAAACAGTATAAAGTTTTAAAAAATGAATACTTTGTCCATCATGAAAACCTATATCTTTGCTCAAGCCTATCCCTGTAAAATCCTTTCTAGGACCAAGTTGCAGTAAGTGTATCTAGCAGGTGTTGCCACTATTCCTTTGGATCTGGCCACAACTGACCTAAATATCTTGTCAACAGATTTATGCTGGGCTTGAGTAATGCTGTGGTAGTGTCCTTACCTCTGAGTCAGAGGCTGTGGTTCAAGTCCCACCCATTCCGGAGGTGTGTCATAAAATGTCTGAACACATGGTTTGAAAATTTCCTTTCCAGTTTCGGGTCTTGCAACACAGTGATAGTGTCCCTATCTTTAGGCTAGAAGCTCCACTCACTCAGGAGTTGTGTCAAAACATGCCTGACCTAGGTTGATTGAAATATTTTGAGGAACTCCTGCAGAAATATCCCAGGACTGACATCATTGACCTCCAACAACTATGACCATCTTCCTTCCTATTAGGAATAAAAAACAGAAGTTGCTGGAAAAGCTCATCAGGTCGAGCAGCATCTCTGAAGAAAAAAAATCAAACGTATTGGGTCCAATGACCTTTCCTCAGAACTATTCAGAACGTTAACTCTGATTTTTTTCTTCACAGATGCTGTGAGAACTGCTGAGCTTTTCCAATAATGCCTTTGTTTATTCCTGATTTACAGCATCTGCAGTTCTTTCAGTGTTCCTTTGTGCTAGATATGACACCAACATTTACTACCAGTAATTTATAACATTGTCTAATTATTATGCATTATATACAGCTTGACCTGGAGCCATTAGCAGAGGGTTCAATAATAAACCTTGAGAAAACTTGCAACAAATCATGCCTCTATATTATTTGATCATGGCTATTTGATTTCTTCTAAGTTCTATAACATATTTGGGCCAGTGCTTTAGCTGAAGGAACAGACTATAGAATTTTATGTTTTACTGAATATTTTGCCTATTTTACATGAGCTTGCCATAATGCTATTTAGTGATATACAACAGATATCCAGGTTCTTCAGATTCATCAATCAGTCTATTTCATCAGCAATTGACAGACGATCATTACTCTGATACCAGTTTCCAAAACATTGACCAGGGCTGTTTCAGCCCTTCCAGTCTGAAAACAATATGGTTTTAGAAAGCAATAGCTCAAAGAGCCAAGACTACTTACAATAGAGAAAATAGAGGACAATATAAAGAAAATAAAGACTGACCAGACCATCAATTTATTATATACTTTTAAAAAAACTCACATAGCAAGCTATTAATTCATAACACTCAATTTTTTTGGAAAATGACATAGATTCATACATGGAAACAGACCTTTCAGTTTCACTCATCCATGCCGACCAAGTTTCCCAACACTAAACTAAATGCAAGATAATAAAATGTGAGGCTGGATGAACACAGCAGGCCAAGCAGCATCTCAGGAGCACAAAAGCTGACGGTTCGGGCCTAGACCCGGCTCTGATGAAGGGTCTAGGCCCGAAACATCAGCTTTTGTGCTCCTGAGATGCTGCTTGGCCTGCTGTGTTCATCCAGCCTCACATTTTATTATCTTGGAATTCTCCAGCATCTGCAGTTCCCATTATCTCTGATACTAAACTAAATGTATTTGCCTATATTCCTCTAAATCTTTCCTGTTCGTGCATCAGTCCAAATGACTTTTAAATGTTGTAATTGTACCTGTATCTACCACTTTCTCTGGCAGTTCATTCCACATACGAACCATCTTCCCTGTGAAAATGTTGCCCCTCAGAGAAAAACAAACATTTCTCATTTATAATGACATTTTAGTATTTACTTTCAAGTACGGAGCTTCTCTGCATGACGGTTTTAAATATTGTGAAGAATTTATTTGTTTCCATATGAAAGGATAATGACCTCAAGAAAGCCGTGAGAAAAAAAGTTAGTGCTGAAGCAGGATAAATACATATGTTTAAATATACTTAAATTGCAGGAGATGGAATTCTATGAATATATCAATGAAAGAATCAAAAAGTAATTTAGAAAGAGATTTTATCCAAACAATGGATGTGGCTTCAGGGTGTTCTTACCAAAAGAGTTAACCGGCCTTGATTATGCAACAAATATGTATTAACAAAGGTAAAAACATGTGTTTCCTCCTCTTCAGTATTTTAAAAGCCTACACTGTAACACTCATTGCTTAGCACATGAATGATCACACCCAGAACATTAAATTGTCAGCCTCTTATTAGACAATAAACTTCAGTTAAAAAAAAATCGGAGTTAAATTAAAACCTTGTTTGATGGATGATTTCATTTTCTATATCATACTTGAGACAAGCATTTCACCCAACAGTTCTTGAACCCAATTAAACAATACATCACACAAATGAGATGGGCTTCCTGGCTTAACTTCAGCTGTTTCATCAAACATCTGACAGAAATGCAAAATATATAGGTTATGCTGCAGTTGCCACAAAGTACTACATTTAAATCATTTATCTGCACTTTACAAATCACAATAAACTTTATGATTAAAAAGCAGCGTACTAATGAATTATTGTAGACTCATATCTGAGTCTATATTTAATGTGTACTTAATATTAAAGAATCAATAGGGGTATCAAATTGAATAGCTTCTGAAACCAAGATCAGGGACGACAATGAGTGATTAACCTACGTTTGTTAGTTAAAATTGCATGCCCCTGACCTTCATGGGACCTCCTCAGCAGAATGAGTGCTGCATGCTGGTCATTGGCTACTAACATAAAAAGGGATCTATAATCATAATATGCACCAAAATAAACATAGACAACAAAGCACAACTTAAGAATACTCTCCACCTCTTTAAGAGGTTAATGGCAGAGGTGCTTTGTACATCACGGCTGCAGCAGATGCTTCAAATCATGCAGGAAGTATCCTGGGAAACAGTGAGGAATGAGAACAGCATGGGAGAGAATGAAGGCTCTAATATGTTCTGGTGCTGCATTGGTAGCCCTGGTGGTGGATGAGGAGGGAAAATATCACCTATATATAATGGGGCATGGAGTCCTACATACACACAGAAAGAAGGCCTTGAGTGTAGATTATTTTAGAAGCTCATAACAGGATTCAAGGATTGAGATTTTAAATATAATGGAATATAATTCTCTGTAAACATTTGATGACGTCACATGAGTTATCGAGGCCAGTGAATGCATCTGCAAATGTCATACCAATTACAGCGTCAGCCTTTGCCACTACTCAATTCACCACACAACATCACGCATCTGCTTACATTTTGTATCAGTCAGGACTCAAAACTAGTATTCATAGCTTCTCCTGACCCATGCACACTTAGTATAGCTGCAAGCCTTACAGTCAAGTTTTACACTTTACCATTTTCCAGCTGCTCAACCGTGACAGTGACATCACACACTATTACACAATACTGACTGACATACTTCGTGTAATGCACAATCAGATAGAAGGTAGTCTACTCAATGTAACAGGCATCTCCACATGCTCTAGCTGTGTGGGGGAACAGTGTTGGTCTTTACTGGGATTGTTATTGCCGAAGTGGTGACCAGTAGTTGAGCCATTGATGATAGTGGTATCTTTCTGATTGCTTCTGCTTGCCACATCCCGATTCCTCTTCAACTTGATTTACAAACGGCAGACAGTGTAATCATGCACTGTTACTTTTCCCTCTTCCATCATGGCATACTTATCTAAGTATCTATTTTTCTTTCAGCTGCCAAGAAGAAAATTCTGGTCAGGTAGTGGGCAAACATAAGGAATAGAACCAGGAATTAGCCATTTGGTCATAGAGCCTGTGCTACCATTCCTTAAGAGTGTACCTGATTTGATTGTAGTTTTATCTTCACTTTCCTGCCTGGCCCTTATACACCCAGATGAGAATAATGATGAAGACATAGCGTCATCACTTGATTTCATAGTCTCAGTTGCTAGCTCTGATACTAGAACCAAATTTCTCAAAGAGAGATCAGAGCCGGAATACTCATATTATGAGATAATTGGCTTGAACAATAGCAACCAGACCCAGTAGCAAGAATAACACAGAAGCCAGTTCACCAGAGAATGAGGGAGGGTATTTAGATTCCTGAATCACCAAGACCATCCCGGGGAAGGTGGGACCCACACAAGCAGGATAGTTTACACCTGAACCAGAATGGGACCAATATACTAGCAGGTGGGTTTGCTCGTGCTGTTGGGAGGAATTAACTAGTTCAGCACCTGGAGAGGACACATTGTGTTAGCGCAATAGAGACTCCACATATGGCACAGGAAGTTCAGTCATGTGAGTTTCAAGGGAGTAAGGTGAGGTTGGACGGTCTCTGCTTTAATGTTAGGAGTACCACACATAAAATGGATAATGTTATGGAATATCACATGCAATTGTGATATTGTTGCCATCACAAAGGCATCTTTGAGGGAAGGGCAGGATTGACATCTAAATATTCAAGAATATATGGTCTTCAGACAGGACAGGGAGAGTGTAAAAATGGAGGTGTTGTTGCAATATTAATTAAAGAGTCAGTTACTGCAGTAAGGAGTGCAATATCTGAGAAGAATCTTCAAATGAGGATTTGAGGGAAGAGTTTAGGAATAAAAAGGGAGCAAACACACTTATGAGGGTATGAAATAGACCTGCAAACACTTAGCAGGCAGTAGAGGAGCAGATAAATCGACAATTCACTGAGCTGTGTGAAAGCCATAATAAAGCAATTATTTTAGAGTATTTAATGTTCCTCGACATTAAGTGAGATAGTCATAATTTAAAGGGTTTAGAGGGGCAAAATTCTTGAAATGCATCCAGGAGAGCTTTTCATCTCAATATGTAGAAGGTCCAACCAAGGATGGTGCAGTTCTGGATCTAATTCTGAGAATGAAGCTGGATAGACGTTCAAGGTGGTAGTGGGACAGTGTGTTAGTTACAGCAACAACAACACTGTGCATTTTAAGTTTATTATGGGAAAGGAGAAGGATGGTCCGCAGGTTGGGGAAAGGCTGGTTTTGTTTAAATAAGGCAGGATTTGGCCTGGGTAAACATGTGACAGAACAATGGAAGTGGTTGGAGCAGGGTAGGGATTTCAAAACTGAATTATTAAGATTTCAGGTCCAAAATGTCGTTTCAGGTGAAATATATAAGCATCAAGCCCACAGCACCCAGGAAAAAGAGGAAAACAGGGTTTTAACTGGTACAAAGGGAATATATGGAAACTTGGGACCATAGTAACACAGGAATAAGAGTTGGCCATTCAGCTCCTCGAGCCTGCTCCATCATTCAATACGATCATGGTTGATCTGTGTGCTAACTCTATATGCCTGCTTGGGCCCAGTCCCTTTGATAACCTTGCTTAATAAAAACTTATTTAGCTAAGATTTAAGTTTAACAATAGAATTAGCATCAATTGCCTGTTGAAGAAGAACATTTTAAACCTTTACAATTCTTTGCTTGTAGAAGTTCTTTCTGACACTTTTCCGTCTGACTTGGCCGAAGTTCTTTCACCTGGAGCATCAGAGGCTGACGGCTGGCTTGACAGATGTTTATAAACTCATGCAAGGCACAGATAAGGTGAACAGTCAAGGTCTTTTTCCAAGGTTAGGAGATGCTAAAACTAGAGGTCATAGGTTTTAAGTGAGAGGGGAAAGATTTAGAAGGGACATGAAGAGCAACATTTTCATAAAGAGGGGGATGTCTGTATGGAATGGGCTGCCAGAGGAAATGGTAGAGGCAGGTACAGTTACAACATTTAAAAGACATTTGGCCAGGCACATGGATAAATAAAGGTTTAAAGAAACATGGACAAAACACAGGCAAATGGGACTAGTTAAGTTTGGGATACTTGGTCAGCATGGATGAGTTGGACTGAAGGTCTGTTTCCATGCTGTGTGACTCTATGACTTTATGGTTCCTGCTTCTAGAATCTTTTGACAGTGGAAAAAAGGTTTATCTGTATCTGCCCTGTCTTTCCCTCTTAATATCCAGAAAACCTTAATTAGATCACCCCTTAATCTTCTAATTCAAGAGAATAAAGACCTCATTTGTCTAATTTCTCCTCATAATTTAACTCCTGAAGTCGGGTATCATCCTTGTAATCATGTGTTGAACTCCCTCCAGGGCCAAAACATCCTTCCTAATATGTGGTGCCCAGGTCTGTTCACAATACTCCATGTGGGATCTAACTGGGGTTTTGTATAACTGCAGCATAACATCTTTGAAGCCCTTTGGAAAGGAAGTGCAGGAGCAAACTTTAGAAATCAATTAGTAGAGCAAAGAGGGGCTATGAGAAAACACTGACTGATAAGATTGGGGAGAACTCTAAGATATTCTATATGTATATTATCTGGAAGAAGATAACCAGGAAAAGAGTAAACCTATTAAGGACCAAGGGGGAAATCTGTGTGTGGAGCTGGAGAACATTGTCGGGTGTTAAATGAATACTTCACTTATGTCTTCACTCAGGAGAAGGAGGATGTATGTACATGAATCAGGAAAAGGAGCTAAGAGGTCCTTTAATAGTTTGATATCGGGATTGGAGAGATATTAAAGGTTTTGGTGGTCTTAATAGGGAACAAAGCTCCAGGTTTGGGTGTATCCCATCTGCTGTCAGAGATGAGGGAGGAAATTGCAGGACATCTGACACAAATTATTAATTCCTCTCTGCCTAGAGGGGAGGTCCTAGAGAACTCAAGGATAGCTAGAAGGTAAATGACTCGAGAATGCGGTTCCAATTTTCAAGAATGGAGGTGGAGATAAACCAAGGAATTACAGACTAATTAGTTTCACATCAGTAGTAGTTGAACTTGGAGAATATTCTGAAGGAGCTAATTAATCTCCATATGGAGAGGCCAAGTTTGATCAGGGATATTCAGCATGGCTTTGTTAAAAGGAGGATATGTCTACCAAGTGTGATTTAATTTTTTCGGGAGATGACCAAGTGAGTAGATGAGGGCAGAGCAGTTGATGTACTTTATATGGGTTTCACAAAAGTCTTTGACAAGGTCCCATATGGGAGACTGATAAAGTGGATACAATTACATGGGATCCAGGGAAACTTCAAAAGTTGGATGTAAAATTGGCTTAGTTGTAGATGGCTGTAGAAGACTGTTTGTGTGACTGGAGTCCATAAGGATCAATGCTAGAACCCTTATTAATTGTGATATATATAAATGTATAGAAGAAAATGTGAGGTAACAGGTAAGTAAGTTTGTGGATGACATGAAGATTGTCTGGGTAGTTGACAATAAGGAAAAAGACCTTTGGTTACAGAGGATATAGATGGGTTGATCAGATGGGCAGATCAGTGATTAGGTGGAATTTAAAAATAAGTGTTCTTTGGAAGAAGTAACATGACAAAGGGGCGTACAATGAATGGCAGGACATTAGGAGGCTCAGAGGAATCTTGGTGTACTTGTCCATAGATCCCTGATAGCAGCAGAACAGGTTAACAGGGTAGTTAGGAAGGCATATGAGATACTTGAGTTTATCAGTCATGGCATACATTATAAGAGCAGGGAGGTAATGTTGGAGCTATATGAGACTATGGTTAGGCCACAAATGAGCTGTTCTGGACACTACACGATGGGAGGATATGATTGTCCTGCGGTGGATGAAGATGAGATTTACCCGGAATCTCTGAAGAAGGGTCAGTGGACACGAAACATTAAGTCTGAGTTCTCTCCACAGATGCTGCCAGATCTGCTGAGACGTTTTCCAGTAATTTTTATTTTGGTTTCATCAGGATATTGCCTGGAATGTAGTAGTTCAGCTATGAAGAGAATCTAGATAAGCTTGTATCAGTGATAATGGGAACTGCAGATGCTGGAGAATCCAAGACAACAAAGTGTGAAGCTGAATGAACACAGCAGGGCAAGCAGCATCTCAGGAGCACAAAAGCTGACGTTTCGTGCCTAGACCCTTCATCAGAGAGGGGGATGGGAGGGGTTGCTGGAATAAATAGGGAGAGAGGGGGAAGTGGACCGAAGATGGAGAGAAAAGAAGATAGGTGGAGAGGAGAGTATAGGTGGGGAGGTAGGGAGGGGATAGGTCAGTCCAGGGAAGACGGACAGGTCAAGGAGGTGGGGTGAGGTTAGCAGGTAGGAAATGGAGGTGTGGCTTGAGGTGGGAGGAATGGATGGGTGAGAGGAAGAACAGGTTAGGGAGGCGGAGACAGGCTGGGCTGGTTTTGGGATGCAGTGGGGGAAGGGGAGATTTTGAAGCTTGTGAAGTCCACATTGATATCATTGGGCTGCAAGGTTCCCAAGCGGAATATGAGTTGCTGTTCCTGCAACCTTCGGGTGGCATCATTGTGGCACTGCAGGAGGCCCATGATGGACATGTCGTCTATCTCCAGCACATCCCTCACCTTCCTGGACCTCTCAGTCTCCATCTCAGGTAACCAGCTAGAAACTGATATCCATTTCAAGCCCACTGATTCTCACAGCGACCTAGAATACACCTCCTCCCACTCACCCACCTGCAAAAATTCCAAGGCCTCTATTTGTTTTCCTGCCATTCTGCACTCCAAAGGAAATAGCTATTAATTAATACAAACATGTCTGAGAACAACTATTTAGAGCAGAAGGCTTGAAGTTAGGATAAACTCCTTCAATACCTGCCAAACTACTCCCTATAGACTTGTGACTTAAAACAGGAATGAGAAATAACAACTTGTGCAATAGTAAGAAGATATTCACTGACAATTTATCTGCCAGTAGTTGATAACCCCTTAACCGTGCTGGTGTGTCCTTCCTGCTGCTAACATGTGATACACTAAATTGGGAGTCAATATTGGCTGAAATGTTAAGTTCCAAAAGGACATTGCCAATGTCAAATCCTCAGTGCAAGCCGTGATGAACTGCCCTCATAGAAATTTGTATGCGTGTACCAGATCTGCCAAAATACCCAGCTGAATTTTGTACATGAAATATCAGCATGAAGGCACAGTGCTTCAAAATTTCCTTGCAGTTTTTCATAACTTCCAACAGAATCAGATTTGTTAACTGAGCTCCTGAGTGGAGATTGCAGAATCAATGTTAGTGCCTCCAGAAGGTGTAATTCGATCTTGCCTCCCAGCCCTCCAATCACGTCTTCCACCTACACACTTCCTGCCTCGTGTTAAAATTAGCCTAAATGTAATTTCTGCAGGGAGAAAGGGAAGAAAAAGAGCTAATTATCTCAGGGAACGTGAGGAACTAATTGTTGACAACAAAATGTTGGTGGAGGTCTTTGAGCATGTTTGCATTATCTTAGGAAAAATGTATATACAAAAGGTCTCATGGAAAAATAGACAATATGTTTCCAAGTGTGGAGGCAAAACCAGTTAATGTTTCCATTCAACCAGTTCTCTATCTTTCATTCTAGTTAACAGTTTTGTATCTAACATTTGTTGCAAGAGGAATTTGTGATTTGTACAAAGCTCTGAGGCCCTGAAATCTCGTGAGTGATGTTAAAATAGCACAGGTGTGTTGGAGTAGGGCCCTTGGTTGGCTACAAGATACAGCCTCTATGCCTGTGGAAAAGTAATTTGAAACAGTAAGAATAAATAAGAGATGCTTGTCTTAATTAATATCAGAGATTTACAAATGTGTTCCAATGGCTGGTCAGTGACCTGGGAAGAGCTGACGAGCAACAATGCCAGAAATTAATAATCATTTTAGGGGAGATCAGTGGCACTTTAGAAAGTTAATCTATCCTCTTTGGGATCATTTACCTTCTCTTTTGTTTCCATTGAGTTTATTCCAAATGCCTTGGTAGATCTCACAGTGATTATCCTCTAACATGAGTTCTACGGATCTATTATAAGTTTAAAATAGGCACAGTTCCCAAGGTAATAAAATGTGAGGCTGGATGAACACAGCAGGCCCAGCAGCATCTCAAGAGCACAAAAGCTGACGTTTCGGGCCTAGACCCTTCATCAGAGAGGGGGATGGGGTGAGGGTTCTGGAATAAATAGGGAGAGAGGGGGAGGTGGACTGAAGATGGAGAGAAAAGAAGATAGGTGGAGAGGAGAGTATAGGTGGGGAGGTAGGGAGGGGATAGGTCAGTCCAGGGAAGACGGACGGGACAAGGAGGTGGGATGAAGTTAGTAGGTAGGAGATGGAGGTGCGGCTTGGGGCGGGAGGAAGGGATGGGTGAGAGGAAGAACAGGTTAGGGAGGCAGAGACAGGTTGGACTGGTTTTGGGATGCAGTGGGTGGAGGGGAAGAGCTGGGCTGGTTGTGTGGTGCAGTGGGGGGAGGGGACGAACTGGGCTGGTTTTGGGATGCGGTGGGGGAAGGGGAGATTTTGAAGCTGGTGAAGTCCACATTGATACCATTGGGCTGCAGGGTTACCAAGCGGAATATGAGTTGCTGTTCCTGCAACCTTCGGGTGGCATCATTGCGGCACTGCAGGAGGCCCATGATGGACATGTCATCTAAAGAATGGGAGGGGGAGTGGAAATGGTTTGCGACCGGGAGGTGCAGTTGTTTATTGCGAACCGAGTGGAGGTGTTTTGCAAAGCATCCCCCAAGCCTCCGCTTGGTTTCCCCAATGTAGAAGGAGCCACACCGGGTACAATGGATGCAGTATACCACATTGGCAGATGTGCAGGTGAACCTCTGCTTAATATGGAAAGCCATCTTGGGGCCTGGGATAGGGGTGAGGGAGGAGGTGTGGGGCCAAGTGTAGCATTTCCTGCGGTTGCAGGGGAAGGTGCCGGGTGTGGTGGGGTTGGAGGGCAGTGTGGAGCGAACAAGGGAGTCACGGAGAGAGTGGTCTCTCCGGAAAGCAGACAAGGGTGGGGATGGAAAAATGTCTTGGGTGGTGGGGTCGGATTGTAGATGGCGGAAGTGTCGGAGGATGATGCGTTGTATCTGGAGGTTGGTGGGGTGGTGTGTGAGAACGAGGGGGATCCTCTTGGAGTGGTTGTGGCGGGGGCGGGGTGTGAGGGATGTGTTGCGGGAAATGCGGGAGACGCGGTCAAGGGCGTTCTCGACCACTGTGGGGGGAAAGTTGCGGTCCTTGAAGAACTTGGACATCTGGGATGTGCGGGAGTGGAATGCCTCATCATGGGAGCAGATGCGGCGGAGGCAGAGGAATTGGGAATAGGGGATGGAATTTTTGCAGGAGGGTGGGTGGGAGGAGGGTGTATTCCAGGTAGCTGTGGGAGTTGGTGGCTTTAAATGGACATCAGTTACAAGCTGGTTGCCTGAGATGGAGACTGAGAGGTCCAGAAAGGTGAGGGATGTGCTGGAGTTGGCCCAGGTGAACTGAAGGTTGGGGTGGAAGGTGTTGGTGAAGTGGATGAACTGTTCGAGCTCCTCTGGGGAGCAAGAGGCAGTGCCGATACAGTCATCAATGTAACGGAGGAAGAGGTGGGGTTTGGGGCCTGTGTAGGTGCGGAAGAGGGACTGTTCCACATAACCTACAAAGAGGCAGGCATAGCTTGGGCCCATGCGGGTGCCCATGGCCACCCCCTTTGTCTGTAGGAAGTGGGAGGAATCGAAAGAGAAGTTGTTGAGGGGGAGGACGAGTTCGGCTAGGCGGATGAGGGTGTCGGTGGAGGGGAACTGGTTGGGCCTGCGGGACAGGAAGAAGCGGACGGCCTTGAGGCCATCTGCATGCGGAATACAGGTGTATAAGGACTGGACGTCCATGGTGAAAATGAGGTGTTGGGTGCCAGGGAATTGGAAGTCCTGGAGGAGGTGGAGGGCGTGGGTGGTGTGAGGCGTGGGCGTGGAGGTAGTTTGAAATCTGACATGCCTGTCTCATGTAGAATTGTATTAAGACCCTGCCCTACCCACCAAAGCTTAAGGTAAAGTTTAGAGGTTAGGAGCCTGATGGCAGCTCTTTCCAGCTTCAAGAATTCAAAGTATCAAATGTTTTAAACTCAGCAAAATGGTTAATCAGTATTTGATCAGAACATCAAATTTGTTTATTGCAATACTTTATTGACTAAACATTCATGAATCAAAACTTACTGTCATTGAAAAAAAATACATACTCCACCCAAGAAATAAGGTAACATGCTGCAAGGCAGACATTAATTAACAAGCAACATAAAAGCCACGAGTTCTTCACAATTAAAACTTCAAACAGAAGTTGGATTGGATGGATTCAAACCACTGCTGAGATGGACATGGAAATGGAAGACCAAAATATTCAACATTTTTCATCCTTAGAGAGGTAAGACATGACCTGAGAGTAAGAGAAGGTAATGAGTGAAGGTAGATAAAGATATATCAATCTTTGAACTGCAGTAGTTTAAAAAGACGTCTCTTCTATCTTCTCCAGATAGGTTCGGGATGATCCCTAAATCCTGGCCTTGCTAGTGAAGTATGCATCCCCTGAATGAATTAAAATGTTGGGTTGAATTCTCCAGAACCCTGAAAGATTGGGCTATGGCTTATGTGAGAAGTCAAGTGAGGCACTTCTTGATGTTGGAAACAAGAAGTTGACCTTTCATGCTGAGTTTTGGATGTCAAAATGATATTCTTGCTATTGAACAGTGAAAGCCTATTGACAAGAATTTATTGCTCAGTTGTGGAAGGTGAGGTCAACTTTGAAACATCCTGAGAGGAATCTTCTGGGGAGCCTGTATGTGATTCTTCCTTAAATTGGTTGTGTCCTAGCAGTGTCCTGTCCTCTTGTGAGGCAATGGCTCATGGAGAGGGCTCAGCATCCCTTGTACCCCTGTCTGCAAGGCAGGATACTAATTTCTCCTTTCTTACTAGTGTCAATAAGTATCTTCAAATTCACATGGTAGTGCTAGACTATGAGCACTTAACTGATGTGCGATGACCTTTAAAGTAGGACATCAGCACCAAAGATGCCTGTATATCTTAGGATATCCCAGCAGTGTTGGGTATTTCTGACTGTGGCGAGAGGCAGAATCAGGCCACCATTGAAAGAGTGCCAACTGGCATGGTAGTTAGCTAATCAGGTGAATTTGAGATGATAGCGTGAGAAAACTCACTAGGCCTTGTAGAGGAAAACTTTCCATGAAATTCACTGAAACTGAAACTAACAGAGAGATTCAACCAAACAACATTGCCTAGCATGAGCTGCATGAATGAATATTGATCTCCCAAGTCCCAAAGGAAAAAAAACAAAGAACTCAAGAAAAAAACCACGAAATCTTAATGAACAGTGACATCAGTTTAGCCCAGAAGAGATCTATGTTTCCTTTGTTGCCAAGCAGTACAATATGAAGGAAGGCCCCAAAGGTTCATGTTAAAGTAGAGAAAAACTACACCTGCATTATTGAAAAAGGAATCTCACAATGCATGCTCGAATAAAGATCAAATTGCAAAGCAAGATTGTTAAGTTCAACTGTCCTTAAAAAGTAGTGCTTGTAATAATAGCTGAAAATTGGATTGGAGAAATTATTTAGCCAAAGAGTGTCAGAGAGTTGCAGGGTGCATCAACACTCTCATTATGTCAAATTGTTGCGCTAATTTAGTTTCTTCATATTTTATACTCAGGAACTTCTCCAGTGCAGCTTCCCAAATGAATTGTTAACAGCCATTAGTTAAAGCAAAACCAATTGATTTGACAGAACAGAAACATGCTTGAATTTACATTTTAATCATTTTTATATTATATTCTTTTTTTAAAGGATTACCTGATAAAAATGGTTTAGAATGTTCAATTTATACACTGAAGAAAATTTGAATATTTGTACAATCTTTGATGAGCTGCAATTTTAAACGCATAGCAGCTTTCTTTCTGACAGAACACTTGTACAATATTTGATCTGCTGCAATTTTAAATGCACAGCAACTTTCTTTCTGACAGAAAACAGAAGTGACCATTGTTTTCCAATGCACTTACAGCTTCTTAAGAGCTTAGCATTTTGCTTCACAAAGTATGTGAAAGGTTCAATTTTAAAAATCAAGTATCTATTTTTCAGTTTTGAAGGGTGGTATTGTCAGTCAGGAATCAGGCAGTGTTTTTGATCTATGCCATTATTTTCAATAATAAACTTAAATGAAATCTAAAGCTGTGTTTAGAACTGTACAACCATCAGATAAAGGAAAGTTCATCACATCAGTCATCTGAATTCAGACATACGTTCCAGACTTAGAAGGACACAAGGTCAGTTGTGCATGAGGAGTTAAAATAAGTTACTTTTAGATAGTAATCGCCATCCAGTTTAAATATGCTACCACCAAATTTCATGGAATTACATTTGGATGTCTGTAAGTAACCGACTCACTGAAGTCAGGACCTTAACTAATGCAAGTGTGTAGATACTTAGGGCAACAACTGACAATTTTATGAGTTGTTATCTTCAAATGTAATAGTTCCAACTTGGGTTCAAAGGTAAAAGGAGGCATAAAATGTGTGCAACGCTGAAGAGAGCTTAAGCCCCATTCACTGTGATGATGTCATATGGATTTGGCAGGAGAACAGATTAGGACCTCAAACAGTAAGGCCAGCATACCCTCATTGTCTTGGTAACAGTTAGCATATTGTGTAACTAGTACCTGATTGTTGCCAAGTAATGGACTCCACCTTGATTAAGACAAGTATCTGTTCTTATTAAACTAGCAATTGGTTTTCCTCTACCACATCAGACCAGTGGGATTTTTAGAACCCTATGCTGAAAGAGGGTGATGGCAGCAAACCTACCCTATAGTGAGCAATAGTGCAGGCCGCCTTGAACAACATAGAGAGCAGTGGTGCATATTGTTTGTACAACATGGTAAGCCATGGTACATATTCCATTTAGCTGCCACATGCCACGTGCCAGAAGCAGACGCAGTCTAAAGATTTCTTTAAGCACAGCTTTAAGATCACTGTTAATGTAAACAAAAATAGGAACAGCTGAACTTTCAAGTACCCTGTAGAAGAAAACATTTTAGCAAGATTCAACAAGATAAAAACTACAGCCAAGGGGAAAACCATTTCAGATCTGTAAGGGATGTGTTTTAGCTGCTGAATGTTCGGAACTCCATCAAGTTGAAGTGTTAAATGCTCCAGATTATATTGTGTGCCAATAATGATTTGTAGGAATGGTCCTAAATTGCAGAGTGAATGGACATTCGATGTTCTACATGTAAAGCTAAAATCCCAACTGGGAAAAGGAAAACTTTAGGAAGCAGCGCAGAATTACAGGCTAGGAAGCTAGGAGTAAAGAAAAGAGCTTATACCTCAGATCAGCATTTCGGACATAATATTTTGGTCTCATAAGGCACAAGTACAATAAGCGAATTCAGGGGTCATAAAAGAATTTCAAACTGAAGGCACAGTCCCAGAGATGTTAATAAAAGGCTAACATTTTTCAAGGTCTTCGAGGAGTTAAATGACAGTTGGGATGATGCATTGATATATGGCAGAACAGTTGAAAAGCACGATCTGAGAATGCATACGGTTACAACACTCATAGGCAGAAGGACCCACACTTAATGACAGAAGTGAATTTTCTGAAGAATCCACTTGCTTCATAGGGCAAATTATGATGGGATAATGGCAGATTCGTGGGAAATTGTTGAGTTTCCTAGTCTGTTATCACTCCTGACTTGCAAAAATCCTTAAGATGGTAAACCACTTGGTGAAATTTTGTTTCATATGTTTTGTTTCAAAACCTTTGAGATACTTCCCAAAGAAGATGGAAGTCTGGGATTGAAACCACATCAGGACGCTGTACATCGAAGGATTAGGATCTCCATGGATGACAAAGTCCATTTGAATCTGTCCTACCCAGCCACTACAACTGGTAACTCTTCAGCGATAGACGAGGAGCAGTGTTCCTCCGGGTTCAAACAGATATGTTGTATGTCAGTCTTCTATACATCATAAGCATGTCAAACATAGAAACATGGTACACCACGATTGAGAAGAAAATTCTCTTGGTTATATAACTTTGCAAAAGATTTTCAGTAAAATCTTTGAACATAGAGATTGACCTCAAACCTCGGGTCTCCCCTATTAGATAAGAAAGAATTAACAAGGTTTATGCCATGAATACCAAGATTTCAACTCTGTCTTATGATGTTTCCGATGAAACAATATTTGTGTAGGAAAAACTGCAGATGATAGGTGATGCATTCTGCAGAGATCTCCAGGTCAATATGCTTCCAAGGCATTACATTGAGTTTGCTCACAAGATTGTTTTATGTACTCACTCTTGCAACATCACCCAGCAAAAAATGATCAGCTTAGCCCAATATGACAGGGGAAGATGGAAACCAAGAATGTCTCTGTTAATATTGTTTTGAAGTTTGATGAAACAAAGGCCCAGTGAGTTGGCATGAAAACATGTTTTGAGGACCAACATCATTTCACAAACTTGGAATAATTATGGGCATATGATGTGTTATGATTGTGACAGGAAGAATGCTTTGGTAAGCAAGGTCCACTACTCCACAAGTTATATTATAAGTGCAAATGTTTCACATCTATCCACAAAATGGCTACAATTTTCTTTGATTACTGGCATCTAGAACTGTTATTACTGTGGTCTAATTGTTGTTATTTTTAATACAGTCAAAAGTAACACGTTGATTATAAACGTAATCTATTCTTTAAACAAGTGGCAAAACTGGCTAACACTAAGTTGTATTCTGTAATCCTAAGTGAACGCATTCACATGTCAAACAAGTTGTTATATCAAGTATTTTGAAATAGCTTCCTAACTTCCAATTTAATAGCATTGTATCTAAGTAAGTTTAAAATAAAATTTTCTATTAAAACAACGCTTTCATGGGATATGCTATCATTTTTGTCCATCCATATTTGTTCTTGAGAAGGTGTTGGTGAGCTACCTTCTTGAATTGCTGCAGAATTCCAGAATTTTGACTACTAATACTGAAGGAAGGGCAATATGTTTCTAAGTGAGGATGGTGAGTGGCTTGGAGGGGACCTTGCAGATCATGGTATTCCCATATATGTGCTACCCTTGCTCTTTTAAACAGTAGTGATCATGGGTTTGGAAGATGCCGTCTAAGGACCGTCTGTGAATTTTTGCAGTACATTGCATAGATGATACGCACATCTGCCATGTGCATTGGTGGTAGAATCAGTGAATGTTTGTGGTTGTAGTGCCAATCAAGAGGGCTGCTTTGTCTTGGATGGTATTAAGCTTCTTGAATGTTATTCGAGCAGAGCTCTTCTAGGCAACTGGGAAGTATTCCATCATCCCCCTGTCCTGTGCCATATGGATAGGTTTTGTGGGGAGTCAGAAGTGAATTGCTCACATTCCTAACCTCTGGTCTGCTATTATAGCCATAGTGTTTATATAACCAGTTCAATTCAGTTTTTGGTCAATAGCTTCCTCCATAATGTTGACAGTGGAGAATTCAGTGATGGTAATGCTCTTGAATCTAAAGGGGCAATGGTTAGGTTCTTTCTTGTTGGAGATGGCCATTGCCAGACATTTGCGTGGTGCAACTGTTACTTGTGACTTTTTAGTTAAAACCTGGATATTGTCCAGGTTTTCTTGTATTTGGACATGGGCTGCTTCAGTATTTGAGAAGTTGTGAATGGTGCTGAACATTATGCAACCATCAGTGAACATTCCCAATTCTAATCTTACGATGGAGGACAACTCCTTGATGAAGCTGCCGAAGCAGTTGGGTAAAAGCAAAATACAGCAGATGCTAGAGACCTGAAATTAAAATGCAAATGCTGGAGGAACTCAGCCGGTCTAACACCATCTGTGGAGACAGAAACAAAGGGCACATTATGAGTACAACAATGAGTCTTCTTCAGGATGGAACAGAATTGACATTGAAATCCCCCAGCTAGAGTACATTCTGTTCTCTTACCATCTTTAGTGCTTCCTCCAAATCATGCTCGATGTAGAGGAGCACAGGGTTATCAGGCTAGGAGGGTTTGGATGGTAATCAGCAGGGAATTTCCTTGTCCACATTTGACCTGCTGCTTTGAGACTTCATGAGGTTCAGAGTCAATGTTGAAGGCTCCCAGAGCAACTCCCTCCTGATCGAATACCACTGTGCCACTCAAGTTAGGCATGAACTGCCAATTGAGCAGGGATGGTGATGGTTGCATCTAGGGTATTATCTGTAAGCTATTCTGTGTAAATATGACTATGTTGGATTGTTCTTTGATCTCTTTGTGGGGCAGCTGTCCCAGTTTTGGCACTAGACACTAGAAGTTGCAGTCTGCAGCATTGAGAGGGCTGAATTAGCTGTACTCAGTTGCGGTGCCTTAGTCAATGACAGGAGGTCCCTCTGGTTTCATATCTTTTTGAGATCTTCCAGAAGTTCGAACAACTAAGTAACTTGCCAGTCCATTTCAGAAGTCAACCACGGTGATATGGGTCTGGAGTCATATGTAGGCTGATCAGACACTTTCCCCCCCTACAGGGCATTATTAACCAGATTATTTTTATGACAATCAATGGTTTCATGGCAATCATTAGACTTTTATTTCCAGATTTTTTTTATTGAGGATAGACGTGACCACCAGTTAGGAATCTGGGCATCTGTCAGCTGGTCATTCTAGGTGGGTGGGTCATAGTCATTCTGTCACCACCGCTCACCACAAAAATTAAATGTGAAAAAGAGCTGGGAATTGGGGGAGTGACAGGGAACCAGTATAGGCACACGTACATGGCTTGGGTGATGACCTGGAGAATGTGAACTGAGTTAAGGTTGCAGAATGGGCACCTAGAAAGGAGTGAGTGATGTTGGGGGTCTCAATGATGTTTATGCTTAGGCTGAAAACCAATGGCAGAGGACCGCTCGCTGTCATTTCCATCATGAAGAGTATGGATGATGGTTATAAAATCTCTCTTAATAGCTGGTATAAGTGAGCTGAGGTGTAAGGCAAAGTGGATAGGCCTTTGTAGAGAGAATATTGGCTGAGTACATAAGATCTTGGTGACAAAGGCAGTCAGAGTATGTGGTCCCTGGCAATAATGCAGCATTGGCTTTCTCTGTGTGTCACACCTTTCTGGCAGCTTCACTGCTTCACTTTGAAGGACATTCTCACACACACACACACACACACACACACACACACACACACACACACACACACACACACACACACACACACACACACACACACACACTCCCAGCTGAATAATTGGCAATCATGAAGGGGAGATGACGGAAGTAGCTAAGGCATTGGACTGTTTACCATGGTGGAGCCAGTTGGTTCTGAAAATCTGCTGGGGAAGCCCCTGGTGTTTGTGTCCAGACAGGCAGACATACCAAGGGTCTTGTTTCCTAAGTTAAAGTGATCCTTCATAGCCTGAACTTCTAAGGGTTGGAGGAGGGCAGACAGAGTGGAGATAGAGGCTCTGGCTGACTCTGTGTTCTTCTGATTAGAAACTGCAGAGGGACATGCATGTTCTTTGACCAGTTGGATTCCTCTGGACACTACCCTTGGCATCTGGACTGTGGTCTAGTCTCCCAGCCCTCCTTTCACCCTGACTTCAGTCTTGAGGATGAATGCCCGGCATCATAGCATTCAATGACTCTCTAATATCCCCAGAGAGCGCTTGACTTGTCTGCATTGCAGCTGCCAGTCCAGGGTAGATGACCATTTCCTGGGCTGGCTCTGTCGCTCCAGCATTACAGTGATGAGGGCCATTACATCCTGAATGTCAGCAAGCCAGCATTGCTTCTCCTTTAGCATGTATATGAAGACCCTCATGCCATGTCCATGGATCATTTCCTGCTGCTGATTGGCTGATTGAGCAGGTGCCTGGTCTCCAACAATCCTCCGAATGCCTGTGGCCTCAGATGTTTCTCGCTCAACCACGTACACAACAATCAATGTCAAGTTCTCAGCAGCCTCCATTTCCACACTCCCTTCCACTATTGACCCTACTAACAAGTCAGTCTTGCAGCTAGTGGGGAGTCCAGCAGGCAGCCTTGTTAATGATTCCTCTGGACCCTGGATGGTGTTAACCTCTGAGGTTGAGGAGGGGACGATGGACACTTCTAGGCTGATGTGTTTGGCATGCTGGCTACAGCCGTGAGACGTAGGAAGCCGAAGGCCTTGCAGCCACTCATTACAATGGCCTCCATTGCTGGCAAATTTCAGCTTTTCAGCACTAAAACAAGTGATATTTATTCAGTTTCTGGGACATAGATAGCTCTGCATTCTCAGAGGACTAGTCCTGATCATCTTGTGCGAGGACTAATACCCTCTCCTCATGTGGGTGAGTATTAGGGAATTGCCCATTCATCCTTCAAAGCCCCCAGTGCCCCAGCCAAGGGTGTGGTTGCTCAGCTCTGTTCTGGGATGCAATGTCCTGAATTGACATAAAGGGGTAAATGAGTTAGACAAAAGATGGTGACACAGCTGTTAGTGCTGACGTATGTGGGAAAGATGTTGAGGTGTTCCAAGGGATTCAGGGTTAGAGATATGTGAGGATAGGTGGGGTGTGATAAGGAGAGTGATTGAAGGAAAAATGTTGCATACAACAGAGGTGTTGTCAGAGCAAAAACTTTGGTGCAGCTGAGTTGAATGGCACATATAGAGTGAGTGTAAGATAGCAAAGCATGGCACTTACCATGGCTGAACAGAGATCATTGACTTCTTTCAACACTGCTGCCCAGTCCTCTGAACCTGCACATGGCATTAATCTTTGTCCAAACTAGCATCATGCAGCCTCTGCAGTCGGACACTGGGATTACAGTTCTCCTCTGCAAATCCATCAACCAGGGCCACAAAGAGTCTGTCAGAGACTGAGTTACTAATTTGCCCCTTTCTGCCACCACTTCATGAGCAAAGCAGTTGCCAGATGTAAACATTCCTCCTGGTGTGTTATGGGATTTTAAAAGATGGCATGGCTGCAGGGGGAATCTGGTCTTAGAACGGATATTCAGTGATTGGAGAGTTCTTCTGGGAATGACTCATAGTAAGATGGGGAGAAAATCAAATGTAATACTCACCACGGGGGCAATTACAACAATTCAAGCAGTGAGTTTAGTAAAATTCAGAAAGAAAACTCACTCGATCTCACAGTATAAAACACTCCGCCAAATTCAACTTACCCTGTACTTAGCCAAACAAAAATATAAGAGTTAGTTTCTTGCATGTTTCTAAATTTACAGCTATAATCTCTTTAATGATCAATTCCAACACTTTCTCAAGGGCAGACGTCAAAATAACTGGCCTGTGGTCTTTACTTTTATGAATCCCTCCCTCTTAAATAGGGACCTTGAAATTAATAACAATGCATCTTCTACCTCATTAGTTATTTCTTTTAATGCCCTCGGATGAAATCCATTTTGTCAGCATGCAGCTCCATCGGTTTAAAGAGTACCACTTCCTCTGCAATTATAATTTCACTACTTTCCTCTCTCCCTTACTTCCTGATTACTGGCATTATTTTTGTGTCCTTTATAGTGATGACAGAACAAAATATTTCCTTGTTCATTCATGGATTCCTTACTATCTACTATTAACATGCCCCCATTCTCACTCTCTGAAGGATCAACACTGGCTACATTTTTTTCTTTTTAACTACCTGTAAAAAAAAATCCATTTTTACATTCCTTGCTAGCCTCTTCTCAAACTTCAGTTATTTCATCAAAATCATATGTTGTTACTGGCAATGTATCAACATGTGAAAAGGGCAATATGTCTTCCCTGTTGAGTTCTCTCTGTAAAGGGTACAACAATACAAATATCGCATCAGCATTACAATGATCTTCTGATTATCTGTAATAAAAGTAGTATTTATAACAGACACAAACAAAGTCCATCATTGCACTTGGCCTGCAATTAATGTGATACTAAGGATTTTAGATTCAAAATTGCCTTCAGTGTCTTATGATCAGTTTCAATTGTGGAACTATAATCATGCAAGTATTTACAAAATCTTCTCGATCCAAAAATCAAACACAAGGGTTTTTGTTCTATCAGAGCATAATTTCATTCACTGCCACTGAGGGTCCTCACCATTATCCAACACGTGGAAGATCATGGCATCTGGTTCATACAGAGAAGCTTCATTTGCTGTCTTGATCTTTTTGAACACAGCATAATGTACGAGAATTGTATAGAATTTTAATTTACTTTTACACTGCTTGAATGCTTCATCATCATCCTTGTCCAATATCATACAATAATCTTCCTCAAAAGCCTGTTCAATGGTTGTAGTAAGGTTGCCAAATTTGATATGAATTTACTGTAAGAATTCATGTGACACAAAAAAAATCTGAGGATTCTGATGGATACGTGATGGATCTCTTACTGCTTAAACTTTTCACTGAGTAGGAAGTAACCCATCATTTTTATCACTATGCCAACCCATTGTTAACTCCGAGTCCTCTAGAATCACATTCCACCATATCCATGACCAGTGCTATTTGGCAAGTTACATAAAAAGCTAACTTTGGAAACGTCAGCAATTTATTGCAAATGCATTTTCTTCTCACCTTTACTCAAATCCATCCTGTTATGTTCTCTCTCGAAATTTTCCAAAATTACAATGGAAGGACAGCTTTTCAAAGTCAAGATAAAATCTCCAGGAACTTCACTATGCAACTGATTACTTGATTCAAGCTGACAATTTTCTTCAAACTCTAATGACTTGGGACTGTAGTTCTACACTCTACAGCTAAGCTCATTTGCGACTTTACCTCTTAGTGAACTCGCTCTGCTAGCGTTTCTCACCACACGTGCCTATCCTGGTCTATACACTGGAATCCTGTTATAACCTGGCTCTTTGTATCCATATTTCAAGACCACAATATAAGTAAGAATACATTATACTGCTATACTGTTGTGTTTATCTTATGTGAGATTTTAAAGAGATAAATTGTTACTTTGTGCTTTAATGGGTGTATGGGAACCCCACACTCTTGATTGAGCAGGTTTGAAATTTTTGTTTCGCTGCCCAGTTAATGCATTCCTCCAACAAAAATAAGAATCTCCATAGATATGACAGAATTGCACAGATTGCTATCATCTGTGCTGCTTTTCACCCTTGTAAACATTTTAACTCAAGTCTTTATAGTTAAAGTTGGGGGTTGGGTAGCCATCTGGTAAAGATCAAAAAGCAGACAGAATTTTCTAAAAGGACAAACTTCTGGTTTTGATGTGATTTTTAAACCCAGTGCAGCTGTCAATATTTGTCAGATAATTCCAAAATACAAACACTTCAGTAACCTGGAAAGGAGCATCCCGTGCTGAACAAGGAGACCAAAATTGTTAAACATATTTCAAAACATTAACCCTAGCCACAAAAAAGTACAGAAATTAAGCATTTTTAAAAACTTCATGTCAATTTTCAGTAATGTATGTCTAAACTAATGTTATATGACAACTGCAGAGATAAATTTAAAAATCTTGGATTCCAAGGTAAAGATCTGCACGATGACAGACCATACTATAGTGACCTCTCATTGTACTACACTGTAATGCATGCTCAGTGTTAATATCTGATGGAGTGGCTTAGGTTGACTGAACAAGTGATGGTTTTTCTTCACCAACTGTCTGGACTTCATGGTGCATTGCTTTACAAGTGGCAGTTCTTGGGTATCTGAGAGCAAAAATGCAAAAGACAAGGGTTCAGATTGAGGATAGAAGGTTGAAGTGAGAAAACAGAAGAGCCATGGAGGCGCCATTAGGGAAGAAACATAAAGCAGGAACATACCATTATCCTAAAAGTAATTTGTGATGCCAGATGCATCAATCTAAGCATCTGAAGGTCTTATAATATGGAGAATTCTCCCCTCCCAAAGAATTCAGGGAATACAGGCATGCCCATCCTCTGCATATTCTGTTTTTCTTCCTCCTGCTATGGACCACCTTCTCCAGAATACACAGGGAAGAATGACAGTAATTGCTTTATAATATGTTTGGGTGATTTGCATAACACAACAGAATAGCATGAGTTATGTGGAAACATTGGGAGCTGGATGTGTAACTAATATTATTGAAAAGTATATGAAGATGATGTAGAGTATTTAGATTTTAGGGCAAGATGTGAGGGCCAGGGACTGCAGATGGTTGAGTGATGATGATGAGATATTTTAAATAGCATGATATTGGAGATTTTGGAGATTGGAGATTTTGATATAACTTATGTAAACATGACCTTCACCACAAATCTAATGTTATTGTATTTCATTTAGCTCTGCCTCAAGTCCTTGATACCAGACTTCAGGAATTGATCTCCCTGGTCATATGTTCCTAATCCTGTTTGAGGGTGCTTGTTCTGGACATTTTGATCCCATTACCACAACATGGTATTCCTCATCTGGACCAGCTCCACCACCGACGCCTCCAGCACATCATCAGTGAAACTAGGAGCCCTTCATTTCCCAGGGGTCTGTTTATATACTCTGTTCCTACATTCAGCCAGTGTCATTGAAGGTAACCAGCAGCAACTCCCTTCAACCAAGCTCCCACAGCTCACCAACGAGGAGGAGAACAAAAGCACAGTATTATGAACACACCTTGTCACTTGAATCTGACACCACCTGAGATCTTGATTGAAAAGCAAAATTCTGCAGATGCGGGGAATCTACAATAAAAACAGAAATGTTGGAAAAATTAAGCAGATCAGGCCACATCTGTGGAGGGAGAAATAGGATTAATGTTTAAAGTTGTTGACTTTTCATCAGAACTGGGAGAAGTTAGAACTGTAATAGATTTTGAGCAAGGGGTGAATGAAGGACTAAAGCAAGGTCAGTCATAGTGTGAAAACAGGAAAGATTGGATGCTGGAAAAGGTGTTCTTCTTGGGCCAAAAAGAATGGTCATGGGGAGAGAAAATAAATAAAAGAACAAAGGATATGTTTGCAGGAGGTGTGCTAATCAAAAGCAACAACAAGAGAAAAAGAAAACAAAAAAGCAAAGGAAATGAAGCAAAATAGAGGCTTAGATTATATTCTAAAACTGACAAACTTAATGTTGAGCCTGTAAGGCTGCAAAGTGACCAACTGAAAATTGAAATGGTGTTCGTTGAACAGTGCAGTGCACCGAGGACAGAGATATCAGTGTGAGAGTGATGTGTGAATCCAAGATGACAGGCAAATATCTCCAGAAGCCCAGGGTTATGCTTGTCCTCAGCAACATTACTCGTATTCATTTGTTTCTCAATGAAAGTTCCCTGATCTAACATGTCTTAAGAAATGATAAAAACAGAAACTGAGGAGTCCTCTGCACCCGCCCATAGTCTTATGCATTCAACCAGAAAAGACTAGATTTCATGTTTGTAATTCGGGATGACAGAATCTCCTACTTCCTAAAGACACAGATTTAAGATATGAGAATTCTTGACTGTAAATACTGTAAATAAAGTTCTTCAGACAGCTAAAGGGAGGTCGACTGCTTGATCCAGTTTGATCATGCCTCCCTTCACTCTGCACTTGTGCTGTATCCATGGCATGGGCTTCCTCAAACGACCATCTCATATTTCCTGCATGTCTTTCTGATTCCTCCCTCGTCTGGAACCCTTTGCAGTAATGTACAAACTGCACCTATCTCCAACACCAACTATCACCAATGCCTGCAATTTCTTATCCCCATCTCAACATCTCTGATCACTGCCCCAGCCTCAAATCTTCCCTACCAATGCATCAGATCTTGCAGCACATCCTGGTCACCAACCAATTTTCTTCCTGTCTCCCCTCGAACTTCCAATCTCTCTCCTCTATCCAAGCAACTCAGCTCTCCCCTTTAGAATTTATGTTCTCAATCCCACTCCATCGTCTCTGATCAACTCTTAACCTCAATTTACCAGTAAACCTAACTCTCCCTCGAACTTCCAATCTTCGCCTTATGCCCCATCCCCACCACAAAATCATCAACTCTACAAACTATTCCTTCTAACTCTGGCACATATAATCTCATCTCCAGCCTCCCAACTCTTGTTTGCCTCTGATCTTTCCTCTGGCTTTCAATTTCCCAGCCTTCACTCTGGGATCGCGTTCTACTTCCTCTCTACAAGCTGCATCCTGGTATGTGCCTTTCAATCTTTCAGTATGTGACTGGAAAACGGAGAAAAATATCAATCAGGTTCTGCTGTTAACTTTGGGAGAACCTGAATAAAATTTATTCTTTCCTCCAACCTGCATCTACTTTTCTGCACCCCGACCTCTGAGCTAATATTGGGACTGTAGTTATTAGTTATCTGGGCAGAGGTGTCAACTGACCAGCTCAGTGTTTCCAGCTTATTCATTTCAAATTTCTTAAAATTTAGATGAAAGTTGGACGTTTTCTGGTGCAGACACAATGGTCTTCTTCAGCACAAAAATAATCTTGTGATTCTATTATTCTTATGTTAACAGGACAAGCGTACTATCCACACACACAATCACACACACACACACACACACACACACACACACACACACACACACACACACACACACAAATTCGGTGATCACTCGCAATTGATGAAACAAGATATTCTTAACTAAATATATCCAGCACAGATGTGGATTATTTTTACTTTCCTGAAATAGTATGGATTTGAAGGATTACAACTGACATTGCATACATGTTGTTTCTTTCAATTTGGCAATGACACAGGAAGATCATGAGGCAGTGAAAGATTATCCAATGACAGTCTCATCCAGGAAATATCATTAATACTCAGAAGCCTGACGTCAACAGAATACATGGATTGTCTAATTCATAATAGTACTTTCAGCAAAATAGCCTTGAGGATAGTTCCATTCATTTAGCAACAGCTGTAATCTATCCACAAAAGGTTTAGATGATATCATGAACTGCAAAAGTGGAAATGATCAATATTTACTGAAATTAAATAATAGGTTACTGCCCTTTTTAATGTCTTCATAATATTTTGTCCTGCTTCTTACTGAAAAATAAAAATAAGTTTCACTTCTTAATGTTGTGTGGAGAGTTTGACAAAGTGTTTGACTTACACAGCAACACTATGTAAACTTGCAATCATTGGTAGGTGTTAGCTCTTATGTCTCAGCTGAAGTAATACAAAGAAATGATTTGTGCTGGACTAAAAGAAGCTCTGTATACATTATTTTGTTTCTGGGTATGCAGTGCGAGATGAATTTGAACAGCAGGGACTATGCCCTCATAAGATTAGGTGTGGAATTTGAGAAGACTGCCAATACATATTCTCTTCCATAGGCATCCAAATTCAGCATTGCTTATCAAATGAAATATTTTTCACTAGACTTAGTTAAGTTGTTAGTTTAGCTATAACCCTGTATTTTGATGCTGTGGAAAAGCACAAGCAGAAACTTAAATTACTACAAATTGAATAGTTTCAAATTGGGGGGGTGAAGAGGAAAAATATCAGTTAATCAGTTTTTCTTACAGTGAATGTTCACTTTGAAAAGTAAATAGTGAATGACTCCATCATTAGGAAATACCTTTAACTTTTCAAAGTACTGAAAGGAAAGAAAATGCCTTTCCAATGTTGTTATTGCATGGTTCCACCAATACTGGCAGCTTCTAATACCCAGCTGATATCCATGCATGCTCATTGATCATTAAACATCTACTGTAGCTTAATAGTGACAAAAAGTCAGGCTGACTTGTTTCTTACGTTCAGCCAATTGTAGTAGTTACTGACATTAATCAGCTGTAAATCCACCAATTGAAATGAGATTGTGACTGTTTGCATAGCTCAGTTCTACAAGAAGTTATGCTTTAACTCAGTAACTAGGCCTTTTGGGTGTTTTTCCTTTACCACAGTAAGAGATCTGTATTGTCTTAAATTGCAGTGTTTTTAAAGCTCTGTTTTTCAATGAAAAGTGTTCGGCCAGTTGGAAACTTTTCAATGAGGGTAAATATTTGCAATGATAGACTCCAACCAAACAGCATTGCAAATCTCACCAGTCCCAATCTTCACTAAATTATTGGAAAATCTCCATACTCAATTTACTCATCCATGGTCTCGGAGAACAAATTCAAAACTTCTTCACCAGGAAGACCTGTTTTCAGACTGCATTATCTCAGCATGGGAGACAGCTTTCTGAGTTGGCTGGCTGACAGACAGTAGGAAGGACACTACTGGGAATACTGTTGTGATCCTAGGATATGCAGACTGTAGAGAGCTGCTGTCACTCCACCAGACAGTACCCAGTGATCTAGCCATCTGTAGGAATTCAGGTTGCGAGCCTGCTGTCATGCAAAATCATGTGCCAGCAGTCCAATCCTCCACTGCAAGACATGGACATGTGTAGTTGTTGTTTCTGTTGAAATGGAAGCTAAGATAACGGCCACTAAAAACTGCAGTAACACAAACATGGCAGTACAAACAAGTTGATAGAGTTAGTCACCATATTAGAAAAGAGGAATTCCTGGCTCTAAGCAAAGAACACATCAGCCAGACACCTACATATTCCTTGACACAGATCGCAGACTTCATGGGAGACCTGTCGGTGCAACAAACATTTCAGCCTCAAAAACCATCAGGCATTGTTGAAGCCTAGCCCACTAGAAGTTGTCATCTAATTGCTTTGTAGAAGAGCTCATCTACAGCCTCACCCTTCAACAGGCTTGTCCCTGCAGTACCATTGTCATCTGTGTGTCTGTTTAGTGTTTGTTCCTGGTGTCTCCATGCAGAACTTGCCTCCATATTATTCTCAATGTTATCCTTTAAATTATGTGGAATCTCAGTAACTGAACTGGTGACTGCTATTGTGACATCAGGTGATGGTTTGTCTACATTATCACTGGCTTCTTATTCTTCTCTCAATTTGTTCAGGTTGCTGTTCTCTCATATCTGCTGGGATAAAAACAGCAAAATAAACTGTTTGGAGTGGAGAGAAAGAAATGAGTGCAACTTGAAAATTAGAACAGATTGTGAGTGCGTGTATTTTAAGGAGAATTTATAAGAATACTGTCATCCTTAATGGTTTGAGTCTCACCAGTAAATTTAGCCTTAGCAATTTCCTTCCCAAAATAGATATTACTCTCTCTTTGATAGGGTTTAGGACATGCAGCCACACCTCATGTTGTCTTTAGTAATGTAATACTTTTCCGTGCAAGTGGGATAACTAGTGTTTTGCATTGTGTATGGGTGATGTGGTGTATTGTATAAAATATGGTAATGATGACAACAATATTGCTAAGTCTGTTATAATCTCCATTGCAGCCAATAACTTAAAAATGCTTGAATTTTCAGTTATTAATGCAAGGAATGACACAACAGTTTCCAAATTTTAAACCTTCTATTGTAATAAATGACTAAAAACTAAATAACATTATTTTCTTGTGTAGGCAATTTATGTTTCCAAATTACTTCAGAGAAAGGAATGTTCTCCTTACATACTTATTACCTATCGCTCTCCATAAGTTATAGTCCTGTTAGCAATCTGTCCACAGTCAGGCTTGTCTTCCAAAGGGTTACAATATCCTCATTTTATTAGTTGGAGTGACTGACTACAGATTCTTTCTCCAGTTTCCATAGTTTCTTAAATCCATCGCCATCAAGAAAGGCTGCCTGATTATTTTCCTTGCCCCTGGTTATGTCAAGGCAAATCTCCAGATATCCTTAGACAGCTACAGGGTGCATCTCTTTGCCTACAGACCAGCATTCTTCTGCATCCAACTACGGTAGCTCACTAAGCTAAAAAGCCTCTGCTGTTTGCCATCCATAGAGAATATCTGCTGTCTAAATGTTGTATTCAGTGATTTATAGGGAAGCCTGTACCTTGATCATACAAATGGCTTCCTCTGTCTTCTTTCTCATGGCAACATGAAAGACGTTAATTTTATGCATAAGTAGAAATGCTACTTAACCAGCCTTGATCCTATGTCCCTTCAATCTTGGAAATGAGTAGACAATTTATAGTGTAACTGTTTACAACCTCGCATTTTCAATACTTTCTTGGACTTTAGGAGGCTTACAGTCGAACACATTTTTAATTCAGAGACTATACCTTGTACTTTCTTCTCAGTGACACAAGCTGAACCTTCCTTTGATCTTGAATAAACGAACCACTCAGGTTTATGGCCAGGCAGAAAATACAACAGGTCTCATGATTCTTTTCATTAACTCTAAATTAAAAGTTAAAGTCCTAGGTAACGTTAATCTTATAAATCTCAGATAGTGTGTATGAGGGGAAGGTGCAGATTACTATGAATGCTTATTGAGAGAGAATATAGATGAATAAGCAATGGGGATGTGGTGAACTGTTTTGTCTAAGGTTAATCATGTTGTTGGTACGATATAGTGCTGGAAATTTCATTTATTGACAACACTACATCTACATCATTAGGGCTAAATATTTGTCATTGATCTCCACTGACTATTCTCCTCCCTTGTCATCATGTGTTAGGAAGGCCTTCTACAGGACATTTCAGCTCTTTTCCACTCCCTCCACTGAGAGCTCCAGTGCAGCAGCCAGGAAAGTTTATGCACTCTGTCCTGTTGTCAGTCTTTGTTGTTCGTTCCTACTACTCCCAATGATTTCAGAATCTGTTTGAGCCACAATGCATTTTCCCTTTAAAAATTGCAGACTCAGTTTCATGGGGCTAGCAGCATGCAGAGAACATGACAATGAGCTGGCAGCAGGAATTTTATATCTTGCCTGCATTACATTAAATGGGCATATTGTGATCTCAAATCTGAATCTCCATATTCATTTTCAGTGACCATATAATTTAATATCCAATATTTCAGAGATTTATCAAGCAACAAGCAGCTTTGTTTTATCCTCCTTTAGTGCATGGAAGTAAATGCATTATTAGAAAAAATTGTATATTGAGTTACTGCGCAGTTTGAATAAATTCTGGCAACAGTCCATTAAACATTTGTATTTATAGATTGTTACAATACAGTCACAACCCATTATATGGCTGGAAAGCAGCAGCAGAACTGCAAATGCTTGTAAACACCTACATGCCTGACTGCTAGAATGTAGTTAATAGCTGTTAGGAAGTTGAATGACAGCACAAAGTGGAGGGAAACATTCAACAAGGGAAAATAGCTCAATTGAAACACAACAGTCACAGTTGATACCTCTAACAGTGGTTTATTTAATGACAGCATCAACTACTGGCAGCCTAAATGCAAGATCTCCAAACCATATTAAATGAGGAAGAAAATCAGAGCTTTATTATTTTCTTGGAATGTCCCAGGGAACTTTACAACTTGATTATCGCTTTGTTGGCAAACATGAACAAAAATTGCTAAGGCTATAATGCTCTACAAAGACATATAAAAGTAGTTATCAAATCCAGTAACAATATTTCCTTGATTACTAAATGTGCAAAGGAATAGATGCTTCTGCTAAAGAACTAAAGAATACATACCCAAAAATCCCAAGCATGAACTCAAGTCAGTTGATCATGACTGGTGAAGTCATAAAGTGATACAAATAGCTTCTGTGTTTTTCAGCAAGAAAACATCTAACTGGTATTCTTGCTCTTGAATAATGTTCAGTAATGTCTGACCATAAAGTGAACTTATAATGACATTGGGTTTGAACAACTAGAAGTGTCCAAAACCGATTACCCTGCCAACATCTATTGTAGAAATATCTTTCACATTGTCAATAACAATAATCTGAGGAGATGCACAAAACCAGCTCTTCACTTTCTGAGACATTTTTAACATATCTTAATTCTCAAAAGTGATGGAAAGTTTTTATTTGGAAATCAACATTCCAAATGTCAGACTACAGGAAATTGAAGGATAGATTTTAACTTATTAGCCCTGACATTGGAACATTGATAGGGGAGGTTGTAGAGGCGTGAACAGGCAGGGAATAAAGGAAAATTGAAAATGTGCAGGCAGATCAGATTAGTTTGGAATGGTATTATGGTCAGCACAGACTTGTGCTGCAGTGTTCAATGTTCTAAATTCTATGTTCTGTTACTAATTTATGATTACTTTACACAAACAAAGTTTAAAGTATGGATTTTGGGGAGATGGTGAAATAAAAAAGGCTGCTTGACAACGCCTGTATTGTTTGATTTCAACTTGATGTATAGCAAGACTTTGTTAAGGAGACCTATTATACCAACATTCTCAAGAAATGACACCATTTGAAATTGGACTTGAATGAATAATTGGCATTGCAGACAAATCATACAAATCTGCTGGAAATATCTTCCACATCCATTCTCTGGACTTCAATTTCACCTGATATTATGGGGAAAACAATGAATATGTTCTCCTTCAGAGACAAGACAATCTTTACTCACTCCCTTGAAAATGTCAGCACTCATCCAAAAAGAACCCAAGAAACCAAAATTTTCTGTTTGCATCCATGAGCAAGTATCACTGCCATATCATTTTAACTGTACCCACAGAACTCCCAACATTCTAACTTTTGGCTCAATATTTCTCACTTCTATTGGTTATTGATCTTCCCAGTCACTCCTCATCTTTTCCATTGATGCCTTAGTCACCAGTATACACTTCACTCTCATACTTATTTAAATGATGCTCCTGTCAAACTCCCAGCCTTCATAAACTTCAGCTTTTCCAAAATTCAGCTGTTTGAATCGTAACCCCACCAAATCCCATTCACCTACCACTCTTGGGCATTCTGACTTACAATGGTCCCAGGACCATCAAGAGCTCCAATCTAATTTTTGGCTGTCCTCCCAAAGTCTCTTCATATCCTGTCCCTCTGTGACCTCTTCCTGCCCTACAACTGTCCAAAAACGCTGTGACCTAGCAATTTTGCCATGTCTTAAGCTTTATCATTTCATGACCTCCTTTAAATCTATTTCTTTGACCTAACTTCCACAGGCACACATCTAGGAAGTGCCTTTGAATGTTTTTCAATACTAACGTCTTGAGATCCATGCAGATTTTTGTCCTCCATTTAGTGTCATCCATAAGAAAATAATTGGAAATTCCATCAACCGACTTATCAAATATGAGTGTTCTTGTTCGTTCTTTGATTGAAAATATATCTAAAAATAGAGGTAGATCTCATGTTACACACTGCTTTAATCTCAGGCCATGCTATTTCCCTTTGATGAATGTAAACCTAGTCAGGAACAATGGTCAAATGACCAAAATCAGAAGTAAATGTAAAGAATCAGATAATAAGAACTGCCGATGCTGGAGTCAGAGATAACACAGTGTGGAGCTGGATGAACACAGCAGGCCAGTTGGCATCAGGGGAGCTGATATTTCGGGCCGGGACCCTTCTTCAGAAAATGTAGAGACTCATTATCTATGAAAGGACTTCAAGAAGATCATGAACAGTGAGTGTCAGAAAACAACTATTGTAGCAATTTGATATGCTGATGCTGATTATAAAAAGTTGAAAATTAAATACCCTCTTGAGTCATTATCAATTAATGCTGGATGTTGAGTGAATTTAACAAATATTTAGGTCAATCCTTTGTGTAACTCTTTACCATTTGGATTAGTTGGATATTTCTAAGTTTGCATACAAGACTAATGAAAAGAAAAAAAAGTCTGAAAACCACAAATAAACTATTGAAACTCAATGGCTGAAATTTTATATTTATAAAAAACGAGGTGAATAACACTCAAATTTATTACGGAGTAAATTGGACTTCCAGAATACGCATATGTGCAGCTAAATGTAGAATTCAGGTAATAATTTGAGTTTTGTGGTTCTTCACAGTTTGGGATATGATAGAACTAACCAATGGATTCAGCCTTAAAATTAAGTGAGAGCATTAACTTATGTAGCCTACCCATTAGTTACTTACGAAATAAACCAATAAAAATAAGGGTTGGTGTATTTACATAAAAGTTAATCTTTAATTACATGATCAAATCATAAGTGAAAATTTTATATTTGTGGATACTCATTGCCTCAGAATTTAATTCGTATTGATTTTTAAAGACGCTTTTTAAATCTATTTTTAATTCTGCCTTTCTTTCCCAATCCTTATTTCACTTCCTGCAGTCTCTTTCACAATTCCTCATTAATACTTGCTGGTATAAACTCTCTGGGAAGAAGCCTATTGGGGTCTGAGTGATGTGGCCTATCGCAAGATATGTAGCAGATGAGACATCTGGTGTGGCCCATCTCAATGTCAAGGTCATCACAGTCCATCCTTTACGTATTTCAAAAGTGACATAATAAGATTCACACTATGCCTTGATAAAATGCCAACTGATGGTCATTATTGTTAAACACCTTGTTAATACTACAACTTGCCTCAGTAATATTCAGTGTCTCAACTTGCCAAAAAAGTTACGTATTAGGAAAGCACAACAAACAAACTAGAGCAGGTATCTGGCAGATTCAGCTCACCACTTGTGCCAAACAACATCCATGTTTGTGATGACCATACTACAACACCATCATAATCCATAGGCACCAGATGCACTCACTCTTCTCACACCATCTAGGAATTAATTCTCTTATGCGATGACAGTGCACTGTGGATGCATTGGGTCACATTAGCGACTAGCATTAGAAAGCTGCAGTGGAAGCATCTTGTGCATGGACAGGCAACCTGCTTGCAGAAGTGGACCAGGCTGTATCTCAGAATTGCTCACTTTCTCTTTCAGTGCTCAATCACATAGCGCCAACCTGGCTGAACTCAGCATCACTTCATCACCTTGCGTGTCGTACCGTGCCAATTTGCACATTCATAAAATCAAGCAGCCGACCTTTCTGATAAACATCCTTAGACTTGGGAACATATATCATGCAGAATGACAATATGGGGCATTAATTTTCACAACTGCTGCATGTGCCAGCAGTTTACATGGCAAACACATTGCTTGTGCAGCAAGAGGGCAGCCATATCTTGGGAAGTAGTAATTACCATCAGAAATAGGTCAGCAAGATTCCTTTTGTGACAATTAAAGAATTAATTTATTGTAAGTAAAACATATTCAATGAAAGATACAAAGGCAATTAACAAAACATTTGAAATGTACAAATATATACAACTATAGTCCTTAAAACTTTCAATCACAAACACAAAACCTCCCAAATCTGGGAAGAAAATAAAAACTTGGCAGAATGCCATCTTAAAAGTTCTTTGGCCAAGTAACAATTAAATTCAGGAAAAATAATTATTTGGAGATTGTCCAAATGTAGTACTACATCCAAAGTCACTTTGCACACAAGCTATTGATATTGGAATATGTTTCTGGATCAATTATGGGTGACTGAATTCACTTTTCTTGAGATGATGGTATAGGTTCCAAATTATCTTTTAGTAATTCTCCATTCATGAAAATAAGGTTTTTGGTGGGTTTACAACTCAAACATTGATGAGAGGGGTTCTGAAGAAATGTCACTGGTCCATAAGACCATAAGATATAGGAGTGGAAGTGAGGCCATTCGGCCCATCAAGTCCACTCTGCCATTTAAATCATGGCTGACGGGCATTTCAACACCACTTCCCTGCACTCTCCCCATAGCCCTTGATTCCTTCTGAGATCAAGAATTTGTCGATCTCTGCCTTGAAGACATCCAACGTCCCGGCCTCCACTGCACTCTGCGGCAATGAATTCTACAAGCCCACCACTCTCTGGTTGAAGAAGTTGTCTCATTTCAGTTTTAAATTTCCCCCCTCTAATTTTAAGGCTGTACCCACGGGTCCTAGTCTCCCCGCCTAACGGAAACAACTTCCTAGCGTCCACCCCTTCTAAACCATACATTATCTTGTAAGTTTGTATTAGATCTCCCCTCAACCTTCTAAACTCCAATGAGTACAATCCCAGGATTCCCAGCCGTTCATCATATGTTAAACCTACCATTCCAGGGATCATCCGTGTGAATCTCCGCTGGACACGCTCCAGGGCTAGTATGTCCTTCCAGAAGTGTGGGGCCCAAAACTGGACACAGTACTCCAAATGGGGCCTAACTAGAGCCTTATAAAGCCTCAGAAGCACATCGCTGCTTTTATATTCCAACCCTCTTGAGAAAAATGACAACATTACATTTGCTTTCTTAATTACGGACTCTACCTGCAAGTTAACCTTTAGAGAATCCTGCACCAACACTCCCAGATTCCTTTGCACTTCTGATTTGTGAATTTTCTCACCGTTTAGAAAATAGTCCATGCCTGTATTCTTTTTTCCAAAGTGCAAAACCTCACATTTACTCACATTGAATTGCATCAGCCATTTCCTGGACCACTCTCCTAAACTGTCTAAATCTTTCTGCAGCTTCCCCACCTACTCAGTACTACCTGCCTGTCCACCTATCTTCGCATCATCGGCAGATTTTGCCAGAATGCCCCCAATTCCTTCATCCAGATCATTAATATATAAGGTGAACAGCTGTGGCCCCAAAACTGAACCCTACGGGACACCACTTGTCACCGGTTGCCATTCTGAAAAAGAGCCTTTTATCCCAACTCTCTGCCTTCTGTCAGACAGCCAATCCTCAATCCAAGCCAGTAGCTCATCTCGAACACCATGGGCCCTCACCTTGCTCAGCAGCCTCCCATGAGGCACTGTATCAAAGGCCTTTTGGAAGTCTAGATAGATAACATCTACTGGGTTTCCCTGGTCTAACATACTTGTTACCTCTTCAAAGAATTCTAACAGGTTTGTCAGGCACGACCTCCCTTTACTAAAACCATGCTGACTTGTTTTAGTCTGACCCTGCACTTCCAGGAATTTAGAAATCTCATCCTTGACAATGGATTCTAGAACTTTACCAACTACCGAGGTTAGGCTAATCGGCCTATAATTTTCCATCTTTTGCCTTGATCCTTTCTTAAACAAGAGAGTTACAACAGCAATTTTCCAATCATCTGGGACTTTCCCTGACTCCAGTGACTTTTGAAAGATCACGACCAAAGCCTCCTCTATTTCCTCAGCCACCTCCCTCAGAACTCTAGGATGTAGCCCATTGGGGCAGGAGATTTATCAATTTTTAGACCCTTTAGCTTTTCTAACACTTTCTCTTTTGTAATGCCTACCATACTCAACTCTGCCCCCTAGCTCTCCCTAATTGTTGGCATACAACTCATGTCTTCCACTGTGAAGACTGACGCAAAATACTTATTAAGTTCTTCAGCTATTTCCTTATCTCCCATTACTAGCCTTCCAGCATCAATTTGGAGCGGCGCTATATCTACTTTTGCCTCTCGTTTGTTTCTTATGTATTGAAAGAAAGAAGTTTTTACTATCATTTCTAATATTACTAGCTAGCCTACCTTCTCCTTCCTTATTGCTCTTTGTTATCCTCTGTTTGTTTTTGTAGCCTTTCCAATCTTCTGATTTCCCAGTTCTCTTGGCCACTTTATAGGCGGTCTCTTTTTCTTTGATATATTTCCTGACTTCCTTTGTCAGCCATGGCTGTCTAATCCCACCCCAGATAATCTTTCTTTTCTTTGGGATGAACCTCTGTACTGTGTCCTCAATTAGACCCAGAAACTCCTGTCATTGTTGGCCTACTGTCTTGCCCGCTAGGCTCTGCTTCCAGTCGATTTTCGTCAATTCCTCTCTCATGCGTCTGTAACTACCTTTATTTAACTGTAACACCATTTTGATTTTGCCTTCTCTCTTTCAAACTGCAGATTGAACTCTACCATATTATGATCGCTGCCTCCTAAGTGTTCCCTTACTTTAAGGTCTTTTATAAAGTCTGGCTCCCAAAACATAGACTCTGCTTTCTCTCCACGTATGCTACCAGACCTGCTGAGCTTGCCTAGCAATTTTTGTTTTTGCTTTTAATGAAAGGGTGGTACACAATCAAGCTCATGGATGTTCTCAGGAATTTGCAGTATCTAAAGATGTGGTGAACACTGTCAACAGCAAAACTGCCTCATTATATTTCACATTCCAGTGCTCATTTCTGCTATAATTTGTTGAAAATATTTGGCCCATGCCATTTCAGATTAAGAAGAATTCTGAAAAATCTCCTTTCGACCCTTTCACCCTTTAACCCTTCAATACTTCAGACTGCAAGGAAGCTGAAAAGCTGCCCTGAAATGCTTGGGCACTGTATTTGCCAGCATTGAACCTATGAGAGGCAGCTTGTGCTGCTTTCCTTAGAAGATAAATGCTCAATGAAGGATAGTGGACATGAGAAACACTCTTGGTCTTGAATAACATTGTGCCGCCTCGAAGCGACGATACACAGAATGAACGTTTCCCTGAAGAGGTGTGTGAAATCATCTTTGATTACATTTACTCTTATTTATAAATGTAGAATGGCTTACGTAGGGCAGGCCATTGCACAAATCCTGAACACTGTTATTCAACCACAGTATTGTCCACATTAAAGTGCAATGTCTTGGCTGCAGTCATCAACACCATGGTTGAACCATCCCTAGAGACTGATGCTATCTGCAGTCAAGCAGTCAGTTTCTTGTGGTTGATGAACAATGTTTGGTCATTCCAATTTGTTTTACCCTTGTAATGTCTGAATAGGCTGCTCATCTTTCATGTGACTTAACAGGAATTGACAGCAAAAATGACTTTAGAGAGACAGAATTGAAATGAACATATTGCATATTTACAAAAGTGTAAGTGTATTTACAATTACATGTCACCCGTTCTGCCTATATGTGCTCAGTAAGTTTTCTCCTTCTGCTCCCTCCCCGTTACATTTAACTGCAGCCCTGACTTCAGCAGCTGGATTGAAGGCAGCCTTCTTTGTAGTTGTCCCTGTTGGACTGGATGTCTTGGGCCATCATCCTCAAGATCATTTATGTCTCGGAGTCCCAGGTCTGTTACATGTCTTGTGCCAGCTGCATGCTTACCTTTCTGGGTTTGGACCTCTGCAGGTTTTGGTATCATCGGCAGAGAGGAGGTGGAGGGGCTGCACACCTCTGGAGTGTTTTGAGAAGAAGCTTCTGTGGGTCCTATGTGTGACTCCTTCTCCCTGTGGTGCCTCCTAGAATCAACCTGTCTCATGGGAGGAAAGGACACCTGAAGTGAGATTAATCTCTCTTTGTCTCCTTGTCACATTGCTATTGATGCTGAGCACCAATCCTAGCTTTTTAATTTGCTATATTATTATCACATGTTTTGCGTGCAGTACAGGCAGATCATACCATATAATGTGCATAAAAGGTAATATTACAGCATGAGGAGTCCAAGATTATGGCTGCAGAGAAGGTGCACAAAGAATGAGGTCAACATTAAATTTGAAATTTGAGAGGTCCATTCAGAAGTCTAGTAACAGTGGGGAAGAAGTTGTTTTTGAATTTGTTGGTACATGTGTTTAAGGTTTTGTATCTTCTGCCTGATGGAAGAGATTAGAAGAGATAATAACTGGGGTAGGAGGTGACTTTGATAATGTTGGCTGTTTTTCTGAGGTAGCGAGAAGTATAAATGGAGTCAATGGATGGAAGGTTGGCTTGTGAGATGTTTTCACAACTCTCTGTAGTTTCCTAAGCAGAGCAGTTGCCATACCAAACTGTGATACACCTGGAAGGAATGTTTCTATGGTGCATCTATAAAAATTGGTAAGAGTATTTACGGACATGCCAAATTTTCTTTGCACCCTGAGCAAGTAGAGGTGTTGTTGTGCTTTCTTGACTGAGATATCAATATGGGTGGACCAGAACAGATTGTTGGTGATCATCACTCCTCAGAACTTGCCGATCTGGACCATCTCCACCTCAACTCCATTGATGTAGATAGGCTCATGCTCTCCACCTTGCTTCCTGAAGCCAATGACAAGCTCTTTCATTTTTCTGACATTGAGGGAGACATTGTTATTTTTATGCCATGTTGCCAAGCACTCTATCACTTTTCTGTATTCTGTCTCATCATTGTTACAGATCTGGCCTACAGTGGTAATATCATCAATAGATGGTGTTAGGGTGAAATTTGGCCACAAATCATGAGCGAATAGGAAGTATAGTGAGGGGCTGAGTATGCAGCCTTGCGATGTGCTGGTATTGAGGACAGTAGTGGAAGAGATGATGCTGCCTATTCTCACTGATTGCAGTCTGGGGGTCAGTAATTCGAGGATCCAGTTATAGGGGGCAGAGCAGAGACTTAGGTGTCAGGGTTTGGAGATTAGTTTGGTTCGAATTAGTGTTGAAGGCAGAGCTATAGTCAATGAGTAGGAGACTGACATAGGTATCATTGTTATCCAGTTGTTCCAGGGATGAGCATAGGGCTAAGGAGATGGTGTGCAAGTACGTGCACATACTGATTGTACTGGACTTGGACCTCCAATGGTAATTGTCAACCTCATCAGGGAGGCAGCCAAACACATATAATAGAGCCAGTAGAGTATTGATAGCATCACTAGACTCTGCCATTCTTTGATCCAACTTACAAACTGCCTATGACAAACCTGATTATAGTTTTACAAGTTCTGATGAAGTCTCACTGAATTTGAAATATTAACTCTGCTTTCATCTTTACAGACGCTGCCAGAGATGTTGAATTTTTCCAGTTTCTATATGATATTGTTTATGTGCCTATCTGTAAATTTTAACAAAATCATTAATAGCTGAGACCCATGGGATCACCTTCTACCTGGTGCTGAACTGATACCTGGTCTCCAGTAGTTCTGAGTGAGAGAGACTTGGGGCATTTCTTCCTCAATCACCCTGCAGAGATGTGTCAAGAGATGTTCTAGAGATTGTACTCCTGAATTCATTCTACATGAAGTATCCACTGGGGTGAAAATCTCTGAGCTAGTATGTGCAGGTGAATACTTTGCTAGTGATCTTCTAAAGTTGCAGTGACTTCCTCCTCAGTAGTGGAGCTGAAAATTTTTGATGCTGGCCTCTTCCATGCCTAGTTTCACAAGGTGCCACCATTCTGGCAATTAGCTAAGAGAGGGACTAAAGGTCTATTTCTGCCCCTATTATTTATTTGTTTATACATTTGTATTGCTCTTCCCTAGCAAAACCAAATATTTTCTCCTTAAAACATGTGTGGATCCTAACACCTACAACTTCACTGCTGTTGGTCTTGGTTCTCTCAGCCTGGAATGGGTCAGTTTTTTTTTCTGCAATGAGACAAAGGTAAGGATTAAGCAGGATGAAAGTGGGTGCAAGTATAGTTAGTGGTTAATGTATGAGCATGAGAGGTGCTGAGGCACCTGGAGTAAGTGAGTAGGAAGGTCAGAGGGCAGACACTTTAATAGTGTGGGAAGATGGTGCAGTCAATTGCCATTAAGTGGTCATGATGCGTATTATCGTCATGATGAAGGGTCAGCAAACTCAAAACGTGACTACGGTTTTTCTCTGCGCAGATGCTGCCAGACCTGTGGAGTTTCGCCAGCACTTTCCAATTTTGTTTTTCGTGATTCTTGGTGTGTTGCATATGAAATGGCAATGTTAGAGTGAGTGGAGTCCCTATGAATGTGTGGTAGCAGATAAAAGATAGTTGCACTTAGTATTTTGTGTATTTCATTGAACTTGGGACTCAGCACTAACCCAATATTTGCAATTCTGGCTGGCTATACCTGGTGGGAATGTGCAGGAAAACAGATGCTGCTTTCTTCACCACCTAGTCCATCAGCATTTCTGGGTATCTGCCCACAAAATGGGGAGCTAACTTGCCTTTCTGGGCCATTTTCACAGGGGTAAAAGTGTAAATTCATAGTATGAGGGCTAGTTCCTCTCCGGAAGCATCTAAAAGTGGTATGAAACTTGGTTTAAATATGGCATAATGGGAGGAGGAGGATCAAGATCAGGAATATCACACTGGCAGCTAGAGTGAAATAGGTGGAAGTCCAACTGATACATTATGGGTGGTTTTTTAAATTCATTCATGGGATGTGAGCTTCGCAGGCTAGGCCAGCAGTTATTCCTCATCCCTAATTGCTCCGACGGCAGTTAAGAGTCAGCCACATTGCTGTTGGTCACATGTAGGGCAGATCAGGTAAGGGTGGCAGTTTCCCTCCCTAAAGGATATTAATGAAACGGATAAGTTTTTCCGACAATTGACAATAGATTTGCAGTCACTGTTCGACTCTCAATTCCAGATTTTTTGTTGAATTCAATTTCCACCATCTGCTTTGGTGTGTCCTCAGAACATTACCAGGTACTCTGATTAACAGTCCAGCATGATACCACTAGGCCATCATCTCCCTTATACATGGTCCCAGATATCATTTCAGGCACTATTCATTATGCTATCATCAGTTCCTCAATTCACTTCCCCTATAAACAATGATGGATATTAGTCGGGATCGCCAGCTACTATCTTGCTAAAGACTGGAAGGACCCTCTATTACATTTTGCTTTTCTTATATAATTCTAATGTGCTTGTTGTTGCACAGAATGTTCTCAAATCTCAAGGGGCTTTTGGTAATTTTACTTTTCATGCAAGTAGTCCTTCTAGCAATCCCACTCTGATTAGATTGAGAGATAGTGAGTCAGGATTAAGAGGACTGGAGAGTATATTGCAGCTACAAGATGAACAAATAAATTGAAGCATATTTTCAGATTTCCTCGCATCACAACTGATATTATAGGCCTAGTTTAACTTATTTGCATTTCTACAGGGGCAAATACAAAAATAAACTGCGCTGCTCTTGGGAGCACATTACAGTGTTATGTCCACTCTGCTGAGTTCCAAATAAAAATTCCAGAGGAATTATATTGGACTGGAAACACTAACTTTGTTTTGTTCACCACAACTGTTGCTGCACCTATTGAGTTTCTCCAGCGCTTTCTGTTCTTATTTCAGATCTCCACTATCAGCAGTTCTTTGCTTTTGTTGTATGAGTAGTGTCACGCAAAAGAGATTATTAGTCACATGCTTAACAGAAATTAGCATAGTTGATGGTGAAAGAATCATTTGCATAACCATTATAAGTAGTGATAGACTTGTCCATCATTGTTAGGTTTCTTTAAAATGTAAATATTTAAAAAAATTAATTGTTTAGATGTGGGCTTTTGTGGCTAAGTTTCCTTTACTGTCCATCCTAAGGATAAAGCTGAATGTCTTGCTAAACTGCTTCATAGGGCAATGAAGAGACAATGAAAATTGGTGCCAAAATAGAAACAGATTTTCTTCCCTAAAGCACTTTAATGAATCAATGAGACATTTATAATGACCTGAAAGTTTGGTCACTTTCTTAGCTATGTGCACTCACATAAATACTGATTTGTGATTCAACAATTTTAGGGTACATACATCATCAGGGGCATTGGCAGAATTATTGCCAAAACTAATTGCCCTTGAGAAGGTGGTGGTGAGCTATCTTCTTGAACTGCCATAGCCCATGGGGCGAAAGTATTTCCAATGTTTTGGAAACCAGGGTGCTCCAGGAATTTCAATTCCAGTAACAACGCAGGAATGACAATAAAGCTTCAAGTCAAGATGGTATGTAAGCTTGCAGGTTGGAGGTTTTTCCATACATCTATTCCTCTGGTCCATCTAGATGATAGAGATCTAGGATTTTGAGATACTGTTGAAGGAACTTTGGCGAGTTGCTGCAGTGCATCTTGCAATGGTGGTGGAAAGATAAAACTTTAAGATGTTAATGGAGTGCCAGTTGGATGGACTTCCTTTTGTTACAATTGATTAAAGTACTTTGATTTGGGACTGTATCTTTATATTAAAATGAAGGGGGTCAAGCAACCTTTTCTGATGTCTGCCTGGCAACAGGTCAGGGTGATGGGGTTGCTAAAGATTAAGGGATTGTATAGATTATTTTACAAAGTTTCAAGTTAGGCACATTTGTAGACAATGTTTCAATGTTAGTAGACAGACTGCGAGTCTCCATATCTCTGGGAAGTATTAAGAATGCAAGATTTAAAAAAAGGAAATGGTTTGAGCTATCCATTTAATTCCAGAACAGGATGGATTTGGGGTCTAAAGTATATTTACAGTGTCATACAGCAGGGAAACAAACCGTTTGGTTCAACTATTCCATACCTACCATGTTCCCAAACTAAACTAGTCCAACCTGCCTACATGTGGCCTATATCCCTCCAAAACATTTCTATTCATGTACTTATCCAAATGTCTTTTAAGCGTTTTAACTAGCACTTCCTCTGGCAGTTCATTCCACACATGAACTACTCTCTGTGTAAAAACATTGCCCCTCGTGTTTTTAAAATCTTTTCCCGCTTAACTTAAAAATATGGCCCCATGTTTTGAACTTCCTCACCAAAGAGAAAATACCTTTGGTATTCACCTTATCTATGCCTGCCTGATTTTATAAACCTCCATATGGTCATCCCTCAATCTCCTACGCTTCAGTGAAACAAGTTCCAGCCTATCCTTATAACTCAAACCCTCCAGTCCTGAAAACATCCTGGTAAATCTTTTCTGAATGCTCTCCAGTTTAGTTATTTCCTTCCTATAACAGAGCGAACAGAACACACTCCAGAAGAGGCCTCACCAACATCCTGTACAACCTCAACATGACTTCCCAACTCCTATACTCAAAAGATTTGAGCCACGAAGGCAAGCGTACTAAACAACTTTTTAACCATACCTCTCTACTTATGATTCAAATTTCAAAGAATTATGTACTTGAACCCCTAGATTTCTCTGTTCTACAACATTACCCAGGGCTCTGCCATTAAGAGTATAAATTCTGCCCTTGTTTCTTTTCACCCAAATGCAATACCTCACATGTATCCAAAATTAATCTCCATCTGCCACTTCTTAGCCCATTGACATAACCAATCAAAATACTTTTGTAATCTTAGACAACCTTCTTCACCGTCCACTATACCACCAATTTTGCTGTCATCCACAAACTTACTAACCATGCCTCCTATTTTTCTCATCCAAATCATTTATATAAATGACAATCAAAGTAGATCCAGTACTGATCCCAATGGAACATTGCTGGTCATTGGCCTCCAGCCCTAAAAGCAACGCCCCAACACCACGCTCTGTCTCCTTCAGGCTAAAGGGATCAAAGGGTACAGGGAGAAAGTGGGGACAGGGCACCGAGTTGGATGATTTACCATTATCATATTGAGTGCTGGAGTAGGGCTTTAAAGGCTGAATGGCTTAGTCTTGCTCCTATTTTCTATGTTTCAATGTCCCTTGAGATGGATAATAAATCCTGGCCCAGCGAGCAATGCCACATCCCAGGAATAAAAACAAAACTGCAGTGATATTAGATAGAAGTGTACCAGGTCATGACAGGTTTTGGATCAGGTAGACTAAAGCTGTTCTCATTAGCTGATGGCTTGAGGTCTGGGAGAGGCAGATTTAAAGTTTTGGGCAAGAAATTCAGGGGAAGTGTGAGGAAGAACTTATCCACAGCGAATGATCCTCGGTGCACGCAAGGGCCTGGAAACAGATACTATAAATGATTCTCAAAGGAAACTGGATGGTGACTTGAAGGAAACAAAGGTACAGGTTTGAGAGGGTGATTGGTTGGATTACCCTTGGGTGATACAGCAGCTTCTTGATAGGATGAATAGCTTCCTTGTGAATGAAAGTTGATCAGTGTTTCGACCTTGATACAAAGGCCATGTGATTTACATTGTAATGGGCAACCTTGCAGAGAAAGCCATTACGTTACAGAATTTCCTAAAATATCACTGAATATCACAACCAGATGGTTTAGTGTACTTGGGGTCCAGGAGAGAGAATGCAGCTACAGTCCAAACTTTTCTATGGCTCACAATGCTAAAAATGGGTAAATGTTTAAGGTCAGATTAAAAGCAACAATTTTGTGAGAACTTGAAAGATTCTCCAAGGTTGCAGTAGAGTATTAGAGATAACAAGATGTTAGGCTGGATGAACACAGCAGGCCAAGCAGCGTCAGCGGAGCAGGAAAGCTGACATTTCAGGTCTAGACCCTTCTTCAGAAATGGGGGAGGGGAAAGGGAAGGGGATTCTGAAATAAATAAGGAGAGGGAGGCGGAAAGAAGATGGATAAAGGAGAACACAGATGGATACAGGAGACAGACAGGTAAAGAAGCAGGGGTGGAGCCAGTCAAGGTGAGTATAGGTGGTGAGTTGGGGCGGGGGGGGGGGAACAGGTCAGTCCAGGGAGGATGGACAGGTAAAGGGGGCGGGATGAGGCTCGTAGGTAGGAAATGGGGGTAGGGCTTGAGGTGGTAGGAGGGGATAGGTGGGAGGAAGGACTGGTTAGGGAGGCGGGTCGAGCTGGGATGATTTTAGGATGGGGTCGGGGGAGAGGAGATTTTGAAGCTTGTGAAGTCCACATTGATACCATCCTGCTCTACACCTTGCTATCCAGATTCTCCAGCATCTGCACTTCCTACTATCTCTTGTAATAGAGTACTGACCTTTAGTAATACTCTCACTGTGAAGCGGGGGGAGGGACAAAAATCAGAGGTCCCAGTGCTTCTCCTGGCCCCAGCCCATGCCCCTGATGAGCAAATAGGCTCCCTCAAACTTTAGTCCTCAGTTATTGGGCCCTGATATAACCCTATCCTAGGATTTGCTATGAAGAAAGTTCCATATTGCAAGTTGCTGAGAAAACAAAAGAAGTTGAGAGCTTTGGGAGTTAAGACTTTGGACAATTTCAGTAGTATAGAATGTCTACTTAAAGAATAGTGTTGTCTATAATGGTGAAATGAGTTCACTCAGTTATATTAAAATCGAGGGATGTATTCTGTTCTGTGGTTTAAAGTGTAAATTTCTTCTCAAGATAGTATTTAATTGAAAGGGTTTTATTACAGTAAATGTCTACAAATATAATATGGCATCTTTTCAGTTGTTTGATTTCACTCTAAGAAGATTATAATATATTTCTGCATGGTGTTAGGATATGGACAGTCAGTCATTGGAACCGCACGTATCTATGCAAGAGGAGGATATTTCCATCATCTCCAGGACTATGCCTTGAGGATGTTGAATGACTGAAGAGATAGTCCACAGATATAGACTTCCCAGTATTGATCTTTCTCCTGTTTTGCTACTATTTGTGTGTGAGCCCCAATTTGGTTTTGAGTCAATGGTGATCATAGAATATCAATGATGGAAAATTTTACGATCATAATGCAACTGAATGGCATAGGGAATGATTACGTTGTCGTTTGTGTGTGGTTGTACTGGCTTGCACTTGTGTGACATAAACGCTACTATCCAGTTCTTACCCCAAGTCAGGATGTAATGCAGTTCTTACTACATATGCACAGGAACTGCTTCATTATCTGAGAAATTGAGGAATAGAACTGAGCATTAAGAAATTATCAGCAAATATACTGCTTCCTGACCATATTTTGGGGACAAGGTGGTTGATAAAGCATCCAAAGATGGTTGGGTACTACCCCGAGCAGCAATGAATCAAGGCTGAGATGATTGACCTCCAACAATCATGTTCTTGCGCTAATTAGGAGTCCTGCCACTGGACAGTTATCCTCTCGTTGCAATTTATTTCAGTTTTACTGAGATCCCTGATGCCACTGTCTGTCTCCAAATACTGTGATGTGGAGGGCAGCCATTGTCACCACATTGCTAAAATTGAGCTCTTTATCTGTGTGTGGACCAAGGCCATAATGATGTCAGTGGCTCAACTCAAAATAGTATAAGTGAGTAGGCTGTTGGTGAGTAAATGCTCAATGATTTAGGGTCATTGGAAGTGAAGTTATTTGACTACAAGTTTAATAAATTGGGTTTGATATCTTGGTGCTTCAGTATTGCTGTCTCAGATTATACATAATTGTCAAGAAACTAATCTCCCTGGGGCTGAAAATTCTATTAGGGTCCAGTTTTCATTTCTTTGTAGAAATTGAGTTATGTGGTCATTTCAAGTCAACAATACCATTTTGCTGCATTTTAATTTACTGCAGAAATGTTGCAAAACCAGTCTATGTAACAGAAGCCATCACTCAACCTAATTACAGAACATTACTTCGGCAAACATCCTTTGAGTGTTGAGGGCATGTTATTACATTTATTGATTTTGCTTTAATTTGTTTTGGAAATTCTGAAGCAAATTCACCAGGTTTGAGTCACCACTCAGGTTGGACTAACACATTATTTTGGAAGTACCAAGCAATGTCGAGGCTTTATAACTAACTTGACAAACTACGTGGCTTATCTTTTTTAAACTAAGAAACAAACAAACCTGAATTGTACTCAAAACATTATTCCGTGTTTAATATTACGAGATGTGCACAATTCCAGTTGCGAAAACGATTTACATTGTTTTTACTGTACAGCTTTTTTACACGTGCATAGAACTGTTTGTATATATTATTTATACAGCGCCTTTCACGTCCATGGGACGTCCCAAAGCGTGTTACAGACAATGTAGTACACATAATTAAACACACAAAATTTATATTCTGTCTGAGATGTAAAATCAATTACGAACTGAATTTTAAAAAAGCTGTAAACAACAGGTCCAGTCAATCGATTGGCTTTTGAACCAGTGGTCATCGGTTTATAACTTCTATATTTTAATTTTCCAAAAGAAATGCCAAGTAATTTATTTTGAACGGAGCCATGGCCTGTTTGCAAAATAATAAAGTTACGACGTACTTGAACGCTAATTTAATCATGCGTTTGGTATAAACAACCGTGGATTCCTGAAATGGGTATTACATTACAGTCTGGTGGAAGATCAGTATATTCGATCTTTGACACACGTGTAATAAGTGCCATATGGCTCCTTATATCCCGGCTGTGGCCCTGCCCTGGTTAGTGCACCTATGAACCATTTCCATCTGACTGATTTCAAATAGACCTTTGCCCTACACTTATGAACACATAAGCAGACGCCAATACACTGTTTATTACGATCTGGCCATTTTGACGAATTTGAAAGGCGTGTCCAAAGCCAACACTCACTTGACCTTAGTGACAGTTTAAAGTGCTCACGTGTAATGATGAGTGGTGATTCATTTCACATAAGGTGTGACTCCACCACAATGTAAGACAAGATGAACATGATCCGTCGTGACGGAGAGTGCTGCTTTTGGGTTTTCTTTGACGATCAACCCCCGCGGGCTAACCGTTCAAGAACTCGCGCAGCGATAATCGCGAACCCTACCACGCCCGCAGCCACGACTCCAACGAGCGCACGTGAGCCCCCTGACAGCTCCATGCTTGAGGAAAGCCGCTCAGCGTCAGCCAACGAGAGAAGCGTTACCACCATTAGTCCGCACCCTGCAGGACAACCAATAATTACTGGTCTTGCAATTGAAGCGGTGTTACCATAGCGGCGGCCCCTGGGAATTGTAGTCCTATTTGATTGGCTGATTTCCTCCCTCCCTCCTTGAATCCTGCGAACTACAACTCCCACGATTCATTGCTGAAGCCGAACCAAGGAGGGTGCATGCGCAAGAGGTTCACTGCTGTCTTCGGTGGGGTCGGATAGGATGATGTCACCTGCAGTGAAAGGAAATTGTTAAACTGAATCCTTTTGTAAAAGAAAGAAAAATATGGACGTTGCTGCACGGATGGATGGAATTTGTTGGTGAGCAATCTCTGTTGTTTTATTTTGCCCGGAGGGAAATAAGATTTGCGGCTGGGTTAGGGTTGATTGATCGTGTTCGGCTGGTTCATCAAGGGGAAAGTGTGTGGAAATGTTCAGGTTAGTGCAAGGGTCCGGTTGGGAGCGCCACTGACCGGACCACTGTGTTTGCGAGCTATTTATTGTCAGGCGAGCCGGCAACAAAAGGAGACGCTAGGAGTTTGCAGGGTTGTTTCTAGTCTGCCTTCTACCGCTGGGGGAGGCTTTTTCCCTCTAACCAGACTCCCCAAATCCCACCCATTCGCAGCTGTTACTTTCATGCCGGGAGAGGAGTTTGGGGGCGATTTTGCGCCGGAGAAGCTGAGATGTCGCGAACAATGTCAGTTTCTCGTCTGATTTCCTTCTGCTGGTTCATGGAATTATAACGCCAAGCCCACATGTCAGAAATCATCAGTCGTTCCCAGTTCTGTCCTGCGCTTCGCCTTTTGTTTGTCAGCCTTGTGGCTCTTTTTCAATTTAAGGTGAGGTTGATCTAGTGGGAGGGGTGTCTTTTCCCCCTCTAATGTCTGTGAATGGTTGAAAGAAGGTAGGAATTAATGTGTTGAACGTTTTGAAGCTTGTGGCGCGTTACTGTTCAATATTCCCGAGTGGGGAGACCTTAGGGTTGAGGACTGGAATTTTGAGGGCAATCACCTGTAAAGGGATTTCGTGTTTCTGCCTCCACCCTTCTAAATGTGAGATGCATAATGAAAAGGCATATGTTTAAAAAAATTGCGAGGGTTTGGTTTGAGGTTTGCCCCGAAATATTTCATTTCGTCAGACTTGCACGTAACAGTATTGAGGCAATCGGGCAAACACTCGCTTCCAATCTGTTATCACTAGAAATACGATTGGATATGAGTACTAGAACACGTACGATTCCGTCTGCAATCAGTTTAATCATGGAATAGGGGCGGGTTGGGGAGACTACAGGAGGCAGAATGACTGCAGCTGAATGTGACTGAGAGGCGTGTGCTACTGAAGCGACTGAGAGTTTGACGGGATTGACGTGTGCATATATACTGCGATGAGATATGTTGGGATCGTAATCGAATTGTAATTTTGGGTGTGTCCGTTTTATACGTGAGGTCATTGGAGGAAAAAGTTACAGCATCAATAAGCATAGCTTCATAAGGGAGAGGTAAGAATATACTACAAAACAAGGTGGACAATTCTAGCTTTCATCTCTTCATCCGTATCGACTTGTACGCAGTTTATGTTGAGAATTTAAACGATGACTGACTATGAACACATGATGCGATATTACAATTGGTGCGTGGGTGAAGGTTGTCACACTAAACAGGCAGATTGTTTACCTTGGTACGAGGAACAATGTCAAATTTAGCCGATACCCAAAAAAGCTTGTCTCCATTTACAAAGCAAACATCATCTGGTCCAGAGCAACTTTGATTTTTTTTCCAGTAAGAGATGACAGCATAAATCAATGCATTTGTTGCGTTACCTGATACATCGCTTCAAGATTTTAATCTGAACGGCATTATATCAGAACTGCTTTTAGCTAAATTTATGATGTCTTGTTAAAGGAAAGGGCAATCTTCCAAATTTACCAATATTTTGAATATCAATATACAGGTTCTTGTCTTTTGTAATGTTTTAAGGTGTTTTGATAAATTAGTTCTGACTAATCCTTTCGCTCATGTACAGTTTTTTAACTGTGCTTTGTTGAACATCATTTCATAACTTTTAATGAAGTACAGTCTGCTTTTGTTGCAGTAGTTCTAGTATCTGTGATTTAATGGTTAAAGTATTTTTGACTTTAAACATGCATAGTGAACACAATTGCGATGCAGGATAAGAGGTCATCCTGTTGATTGAAACACTTCCTCTACATATGACAGTGTGACACATTTAATAATAGACAGAAAAAATACAGCAACAATTTGCAATGTGCTCTTTAGTATTTGGTTTACTTTTAAAAATAATGGTAAAACTTTAGGATACTATAGATTTTTTTGGGATATAGATGTGCAAAGTGTTACATTGAATGTTTCATATGGAACATATGTCATATATAGTGTAAAGTACTGTTAAATTTCAGGGTGCAAATCAATGTATTTTTCAGAGCATTTCTAAAGAGTTACAGAACACTGGGTAAAGGACTTGGGCCACAAAAGTAATTAAAACAATCTGAATTATGCTAGAACTGAATGTCCTAGAAGTGTTTTTTCATTTCTGCTTCTCGGGGAAGTTAGACCACATTCAAAAAGACTTCTTCTGGCACATCACATAATGGTTGCAAGTCTTTGACTTAAGATCTGTCTAGGAGTAGTTGCATTCTGATTATGATTAGACAAGTTTAGATTAGACTCCCTACAGTGTGGAAACAGGCCCTTTGGCCCAACAAGTCCACACCACCCCTTGGATCATCCCACCCAGACCTATCCCCCTATAACCCGCACATGCCTGAACACTACAGGCAATTTAGCATGGCCAATCCACCTAGCCTGCGCATCTTTGGACTGTGGGAGGAAACCAGAGCACTACGCAGACGCGGGGAGAATGTGCAAACTCCACACAGACAGTTACCCGAGGCTGGAATTGAACCCGGGTCTTGGCGCTGTGAGGCTGCTGTGCTAACCGCTGAGCCACTGTGTCGCCATATGTCAAATAATATCAAGGTCCATGTGTTTTTTTAAAATGTGTGGCGTGTTAACATAAGGACTCTAGAAATACAAATTTCTTTAGTTTTTAAACATTAAGCATCTGGAGTAATGCATGGTGTTACTATAATTTGCAGTTATTTAGATTCTTCTCTTGGAATTGCTGGTTCTTAGTATTTTGTCTATCAGTTGCTTTTTTTCTATTTTGAACTTTGGCTCTTTGTTAAATGAAACAAAATTTTTAAAAATCTTTGCAGTAGATAATGAGTTTTTCTGCCTCTTTGTTCACGTCTTGATACTAGTACAGTTTGTAAGCAAAAGCTGAGAGTTAAGCCCACATAATTGAGACTTGCAGATACTGTCATCTCATTTATAAATCAAAAATATGTTTCTGTTCTTGTATTAATAAACGTGCTACTTTTCAAGGAGACTTTTGGACTTGAAGTGCAATTAATGCTGTCTTTTTGAAGAACATTTGATAGAAATATGTTTGTTTGCTTCCCTGAAGATGAAAGCTAATGGTGACAGCCTCAACATAATTAATCTAAGTTCAGCTCTCCCTCTTGAGCATATCTTGGTTTTATTGCATGAGTTGTCCATCCAAGCTTATTTTGATGGGAGGGATAAGGTGTAAGGGAGTTGTTTGGCTACTTGGGTTGAGTCATAGTCATTGTTGCAGCCAATGCATCCTGATGAAACATTTGGACAGCACTCTACTATGCTGCATTACCAGTTTTGCAACTTGTGATCGCTGATCAAGTTCCTGATTTCAGTTATTCATTTTTTACATACTTTTATGATGCCCATAGGAAAGTAATGCAGCCTTCAAAGGACAGCCAGCCACAATGGCTATCTAGTAAGGAAATGCTGCAAGAGGGAGGGAAACAAAATGTATCTTTATGGAATAACCTACTTTCTTATGCTAACCAAGGATGCCGTTAACGTCTCTGATACTTAGTATAAGACTGTTCTTTGTATATCAATGCAAACGTAGCTGTAAACTCAGATTATCAAGTACAGTGTACTTTGACTTGCAAGACTCCTCCAGAAGAGCATTTAAATTCTTTCTTTATACCACTTGAAGTTCTAGGGTTGGCTTGTAGTCACCAACGGGCAGAAAGTCTTTTGTGAAGTACAGTGCAGTTTTCCTAACTCTGAGGGAAATACTATCAATGCGATCCTTTGCATGGGTGCAGTTATTATAAGTGTCAGGACATTTTGGATGTATTTTGGTAGCAGTGCAGAAAACTGAAGAATTTCACGTGTATTGATATTTGAATATATGTCTAGTATAAATTGAAACTGACTCTGGATTCTGTTTCTCTTCCCATTTGCATTGCCAGACTTAAATATTTGCAATATTGCACTCCTGCAAAGCTGCCACCCCCACCACCAAAAGAGATCTTTAAACTTTTCATAAATGTAATTGTACTGTCTCTCTCATGTTCTTTTTATACTGTTGAATAACCCGTATGGTTGTTCATCATGTATCCTTTGTGATTAGCTCTGAGATTTTGTTCCCTGTGCCTTTTTCTGCTTGTCCTGTTTCTACAAAAATGTTTACTTGTCTTTTTCAGTTCTAGAGATTTTGATGAGTATGAAATGCTAACTGACCTGCTGCATGCTTCATTCTTTTGGTTCTGCATGTGATACTATTGGAGCAAAGTTCATCTGTGGTGAATTATTTAATGCATTTAAGAAAGAACAAATTTTGTCACCTTTTTAAAAGTAGAATGTTTTGTAGATAATTCACTTGGGTGATTGCTTTAATATTTAATATTTTCAGAAAGTGCCTTGAAGAGGAAAAAAGTATAGTATCTCATGTTCAGAGTTTCTTTGGAAAAAATTCTGAATCAAATTCTTGAAGCAATGCACTTTCCAAAATTTGAAGACAAGTAAAAAATGTTGCCTTAAACTTAGATCTAATGCTATTACATTGGAGTTTGCAAAGTGGCTTTGAAATACTTGATAGAACTTTCAATGAGAATGGGTGCATTAAAGTTTTTTGTTGATTTTTTTGATTTGGAAACACTGGATGGAATTTAATAATTTTATTATTGCACTAAATATGTTCAGGGGTCTCTGACTATTTATAGTGCAGGAATGACAGCTGTTCAGTGACAAAGCATGATCTGACTGTCAGCAGAACAGGTTGCATTTTAATAGTAGAATGGAAGAAAGGGTAATTAATCAAAAATTAGCTGGTCTTGCTCATACTGTTCTCTGAATTGTGTGACTATCTCAAAGTCTGCTTCCCTATCCAAAGACTTTTTGTAAGATAATGATGCACGCAGCCTTGCTAATGGGAAGCAGCATGATGTGGAAAATAATCAATGACAGGAAGGATATATTTGAGCTTGAGCAGTAAACAAGTTGCAGAAGGGACTTTCTCAAATTGGAGACCTGTGACCAGTGGTGTTCCACAGGGATCTGTGCTGGGACCACTGTTGTTTGTGATATATGTAAATGATCTGGAGGAAGGTGCAGGTGGTCTGATCAAGTTTGCTGATGACACTGACACTAAGATTGGTGGAGTAGCTGATAGTGAAGGGGACTGCCAGAAATTACAGCAAAATATAGATAGACTGGAGAGTTGGACAGATAAATGGCAGATGGAGTTCAATCCGGGCAAATGCGAGGTGATGCATTTTGGAAGATCTAATTCAAGGGCAAACTATACAGTAAATGGAAAAGTCCTAGGGAAAATTGATGAACAGAGAGATCTGGGTGTTCAGGTCCATTATTCCCTGAAGGTGACAACGCAGGTCAATAGGGTGGTCAAGAAGGCATATGGCATGCTTTCCTTCATTGGGCGGGGTATTGAGTACAAGAGTTAGCAGGTCATGTTGCAGTTGTATAGGAATTTGGTTCGGCCACATTTGGAGTACTGTGTACCGTTCTGGCTGCCACATTACCAAAAGGATGTGGATGCTTTGGAGAGGGTGCAGAGGAGGTTCACCAGGAATTTGCCTGGTATGGAGGGTGCTAGCTATGAAGAGAGGTTGAATAGATTAGGATTATTTTCATTAGAAAGACGGAGATTGAGGGGGGACCTGATTGAGGTCTACAAAATCATGAGGGGTATAGACAGGATGGATAGCAAAAGGTTTTCCTCCAGAGTGGGGGCTAAATTACTAGGGGCCATGAGTTCAAAGTGAGAGGAGGAAAGTTTAAGGGAGATATGCGTGGAAAGTTCTTTACACAGAGGGTGGTGGGTGCCTGGAACACGTTGCCAGCGGAGGTGGTAGACGCAGACACGTTAGCGTCTTTTAAGATATATTTGGACAGGTACATGGATGGGCAGGGAGCAAATGGACACAGACCGTTAGAAAATAGATGACAGGTTAGACAGTGGATCTTGATCGGCGCAGGCTTGGAGGGCTGAAGGGCCTGTTCCTGTACTGTAGGTTTCTTTGTTTCATACTTCCCATTGATGAGACATAACACATTTAGGTGCCACTTAGGTATTTCTGTATGGAGGTTCTGATTTCTGGCGACAGTGTTGAGATGTAGCTTCCTCATTTTCACTCCAGTGGTAAGCCCAATTTAGCTTTATCAAAAATTCGCCAACTCTAATTTCTAAAGAAATTTTTTTTCTTGTTTTTTTTTGGTTCAGCGTTTGAAGCAGGATCCGTTGCGTGCATTTTCAAGACATGCTTGTCAGGGCCTGAGGTGTGTGAATGCAGAGCCCTCTACTGACAGCCAAAGCATGATTGAATATCTTGCAGTAACACAGTCCTCCCATGTGCTAACAGACCATATGGCCCAACAAGTTCTCTCACACTCTGAAGATGTTCCTACCCAGATTTGCCCCTGCTATCCCTGTAACCCTGTGTTTCCTGTGGCCAATCCACCTAACCTGCACATCTTTGGACTGTGGGAGGAAACCAGAGCACTACAGGAAATCTATGCAGAGACCGGGACAATGTGCAGACTCCAACCAGTCACTTGAGGCTGGAATTGAACTCTGGTTCCTGGTGTTGTGCTGCCTTGCTGCTTTTGGCACATGTTCTAATCATAAAATCCCTGCAGTATGGAAGCAGAAAATTCAGTCCATCAAATTCACACTGAACCTCCAAAGAGCATTCCACCCCAGACCACCCCCTACACTATCCCAATAGCCTTGCATTTCCCATGGCTAATCCACCTAACCTACATAGACAGTCGCCCGAGGCTGGAATCAAATCCAGGTCTCTGGCACTCTGAGGCAGCAGTGCTAATCACTGAGCTGCTGTGCTTCCCCGTTTATATCTGTGAATTTCATAATCCCAGATTAGTAATGCAATAAAATTATACAAATTAGTGAATTACTCTTCATATACAGTTTGCTATATTATCATTATGCTGAATGATGCAATCCAAAGTCAGGAATTTGATGCACAGACACATCTGTGTGTTCAAGTCCATTGTTCCCTGAAGGAGGCAACGCAGATCGATAGGGTGGTCAAGAAGGCATACGGCATGCTTTCGTTCATCGGACATGGTATTGAGTAAAAGAGTTGGCATGTCATGTTGTAGTTGCGTAGGACTTTGTTTCAATCACACTTAGAATACTGCAGACAGTTCTGGTTGCCGCATTAACAAAAGGATGTGGATGCTTTGGAGAGGGTGCAGAGGATGTTCACCAGGATGTTGCCTGGAATGGAGGGCGCGAGTCACGAAGAGAGGTTGAGTAAATTAGGATTATTTAGAACATGGAACAGTACAGCACAGTACAGGCCCTTTGACCCACGATGTTGTGCTGTGGAATAATCCTAATCCAAAAATAAAATAACCTAACCTACATTCCCCTCAATTCACTGCTGTCCATGTGCATGTCCAGCAGTCGCTTAAATGTCACTAATGACTCAGCTTCCACAACTACCACTGGCAAACTATTCCATGCGCTCACAACTCTCTTGGTGAAGAACCTCCCTCTGACGTCTCCTTTATACCTCCTCCTAACACCTTAAAGCTGTGACCCCTCGTGGCAGTCAATCCTGCCCTGGGGAAAAGTCTCTGGCTATCGGCTCTATCTATGCCTCTCATTACCTTGTACACCTCGATCAGGTCACCTCTCTTCCTCCTTCTTCTCTCCAGAGAGAAAAGTCCAAGCTCAGTCAACCTCTCCTCGTAAGACAAACTCTTCAGTCCCCCAGGCAGCATCCTGGTAAACCTCCTTTGTACCCTCTCTAAAGCCTCCACATCTTTCCTATAATAGGGCGACCAGAACTGGACACAATATTCCAAGTGTGGTCTCACCAGGGTTTTGTAGAGCTACAGCATAACCTCGCGGCTCTTAAACTCTACCCCCCTGTTAATGAAAGCCAAAACACCATATGCTTTCTTAACAACCTTATCCACCTGGGTGACAACTTTGAGGGAGCTATGCCCTTGAACACCAAGTTTGCGCTGTTCCTGCATTGCCGAGAATCCTGCCTTTAATCCTATATTCAGCATTTAAGTTCGACCTTCCAAAATGCATCACTTCGCATTTATCCAGGTTGAACTGCATCTGCCATTTCTCAGTCCAGCTCTGCATTCTGTCAATATCTCGCTGAAGCCTGCAATAGCCCTCGATACTATCAACGGCACCTCCAACCTTGGTGTCATCAGCAAACATACTAACCCACCCCTCAACCTCCTCATCCAAGTCATTTATAAAAACTACAAAGAGCAGAGGCCCAAGAACACAGCCCTGCAGGACACCACTCAGCACTGACCTCCAGGCAGAATACTTACCATCTACAACCACTCTCTGCCTCCTGTCAGCCAACCAGTTCTGAATCCAGACAGCCAAATCACCCTATTTCCCATACCTCCTGACTTTATGAATGAGCCTGCTGTGGGGAATCTTATCAAATGCCTTGCTTATCAAATTTATATTAGAAAGATGGAGGTTGAGGGGGGACCTGATTAAGGTCTGCAAAATCATGCAAGGTAAAGACAGGGTGGATAGCCAGAAGCTTTTTCCCAGAGTAGGGGACTCCATTACTAGGCGTCAAGAATTCAAGGTGAGAGGGGAAAAGTTTAAGGGAGATATGCGTGGAAAGTTCTTTACACAGAGGGTGTTGGGTGCCCGGAACACGTTGCCAGGGGAGGTGGTAGAGGCGGGTACGATAGCGTCATTTATGACTTATGACATATCTAGACAGATACATGAATGGGCAGGGAGCAGCGGGATACAGATCCATGGAAAATAAGTGACAGGTTTAGATAGAGGATCTTGACTGGTGCAGGCTTGGAGGGCCGATGAGCCTGTTCTTGTGCTGTAATTTTTTTTTTTGTTCTTGTTTTTTAGTACTTTCCATATTATTGATGCTTTTATTAGGCCTTACACCTGTATTCAATTGATTACTTGGAGTCTTTGGAATCTGACAGATTATCAAGCTTTGTACATTTCTGTGGCTCTCCAGTTATAGTGCTGAAGTGATTTAGTGCACGTGCCGAAATATTTCATACTTCTAAGGGATTTTTTTCTAACTTTTTAAGATTTGAATGATGCAATGTGATGTGGGGAGAGGTATGGATTAGCTGAATTTTGTAGGGTGAAGGAATTTGAAACCAGTTAAGATGAAAAAGGAATAAATTAATTTAGGTTTTACAACAATATGTATGGGAAGTTTCATTTGATTGCACACCTTAAAACATCAGGCACAATTTTTATCTCTCTTGCAGAGGTTAGAGATGTTGATTGTTTTCCTGAATTGACTTATTTTTTTGTGCAAATGTTTTGTTCCTCCTTCTAGGTGATATCTTCAGTGCTGTCTATCCTCTCTTGAAGCACTGTTTGTTCTGTTCTGTTCCATTTTGAATATATGGTCCGACCTGTTTCCAGTGTTGCTCTGTAGTGGTATGTAGATGGGGTCTATTTCAACCCTACCACCCCAGCAACCGCCGTCCACCATATCATCCTCTGCCACCTGCAATCCAACCCTGCCGCCAAAAACATTTCAGTCCCCGCCCCTATCCGTCTTTGTATGGACCACTCACTCCTCAACTCCCTCATCTGCTCCAAGTTCCCCGCTAACCCCATCAGGGTTAGTGCAGTTGCAGGAGGTTCTGCACTAGCCCTATATCTCCCCTCTCGCTTCCATCCAAGGTCCTAAACAAACTTTCCATATCAGACGCGTGTTCACCTGTCTATCCTCCAACCTGGTCTCCTGTATCCGTTGCCCCCAATTGTGGCCTCATTGGTGAGCCCAAGCGCACATATGTGGAGCATCTGCACTTTTTGTATGCCATAATCAACAACACCTTATGGTTACAAAGCACTTCAACTCCCTGCCCCACTCCCTTGATGACATGTCCATCCTGGGCCTCCAGTGCCACAATGATGCCACATGCAAACTGGAGGAGTGAAACCTCATATTCTGCCTTGGAGCCTACAGCCCAATGGACTGAATGTAGAATTCATCAGTTTTAAAATCTCCCCATCCCTGGCCTCCTCGATTTGACTCAACCTGTCCCACTGACTATTCCCCACTACCCCATACCTGCATCCACCAATCACCATCCCAGGTCCCTTCCCCACTGAACCGAAACGTCAGTTTTCCGGTTCTGCTGACTGATCTATTGTGTTCCTCCAGCTCCACGCTGACTCTGACTCCAGCATCTGCAGTTCTAACAATCACAATTTCAACATGTTTGTTTATGGTACTAGTGTTCGAAAACCAGGCTCCCAGAATTTCTCATGCTTGTCTTTGTTTTGCTTGTCCTCATATTGTAACTTTGTCCCAGTTAAACTGATGTCCTCCTTTGTCAGAGTGAATAGAAACAAGGGAGAGTTGGCCGTCCCGTTTTGCTGAAAGTTGACGTTTGTCCTGATGGCAAGTTTCCTGCCTGTCTGTCCTACGTGTTGCTATCTGGTATTTTGTATATCACATTTGATGTACAAACCAGAAATGGAGCTACCCATCAGAACTGACTGAACCATCTAAATTTTTAGAATGGAACAGAACGGTGCTTCAACGGAGGATAGACGGCACTGAAGATGTCAAAAGGGGGACAAAATATTTGCATGAAAACCAGTCAGCTGGGTGAACCAACCAACAACTCCAGCCACAACCTGAGCTGCAGATTTCAGCTAAACATTTTGCAGAGGATATGGGTTGTAAACTTGTTTTAATGTTGAACATTGTTCGTGGCAGTTGTACACAACTTGGTTCAACCTGAGTCAGTTACCTGGGAAGGGCTTGATGGTAAAGGAATGGAATTTGTTGTGGATTTTAAAAAAAAAAAATTCATTTCTAAAGATTTAATTGAGAAGATCAAGACTTGTCAAAGGTGCAGAAAAATGGAAGGGATTGAATACATTGCTAATGAAGTAGCGCTAGAAGTGACTGCGTGCAATCCAATATCTCTGGATGTTATTTATAAAAGGGATATATGCAGACAAAGATGAAGGAACCAACAGTCAATAACAGACATTCTTTTGAGAAGTTGTGTGCCATGTCATTGGTGGATTAATTAAGTTAGTATTAATAAGCTAAGTCCCTTGAGCAGGGCAGAAGAAAAATTGGCATGTGATGATATGAATTTTGGCTGCAGAGCTGACGAGATAGTGTTTTTGTTTCACAGGCTGAGTATTTGTTCATGACCCAGTTATAACATTAATGTCATATGATATTCGGTCACCTTATCACATGTCTTTGTTTTTGGCCTGTAACCTCGAGCTGCAAGTCAGATAGAAATACCTCACTAATGCAAAACAAGCATTTTTTTTTGTGAATAACTTCTGGTGTTCAAAACATTTGAAGGGCATTTTATTTGTAGGTGGTGGAGATTGTCCTTGTGCCAATATGTATTACAGTGGGCACTTAGTATATCTGATACCCGGCTGTGCAACTGCATTTCCTGCAGCACTTCATTTTTTTTTGTGTACTTGTCATGAGACGTTCAGTTTGCTTGTCACTGATTGCCATTGAGAAGCTGGTGTGGTCCTTGAACTGCTATGGTTCAGATATGAGTACAATGCTGTAAGGTTTAGAGTTCCAGAAATATTAATTCAGCAGCAGTAAATGATATATATCCAGGTGGGGAAGGTTTGTGGCTTGAATTGCTGTTTCAATTCAATTCTCCTTAGGTGGTTAATTCAAGACTTTGGAAGATGTTTTTGAAGAAGCTGCAGAGTATCATGTAGATGGAGTCCACTGATGTTGCTGGTCGTGTGGGGAGTGAATGTTTGTTTTGTTGGATGCAGTACTGAATGTATTTAGAAACCTTTTAATTTGAAACAATATTAAGTGATATGCAATTGGAGTATTCAAGATAAGTGAATTGATTCATTCTGGATGATGTCATTGTCATAGAGATGTACAGTACCGAAACAAAATCTAATCTCCTTTGGCAGCATTTGGCCTATGTCCCTTTTAAACCCTTTCTATTCATATACTCATCCAGAAGCCTTTTAAATATTGTACTTGTATCAGCCTCTGGCAGCTCATTCCATAGATGCACCACCCTCTGCATGAAACAGTTCAGCCTTAGTTTTTTTTTAAAATGGACCTTTCCTGACCCCTTTTAAATATATGTCCTCTAGTTTTGGAATCTCTCTTTCTTTTTCACTGCTGCCCCACCCCCAAAGACCTTGTCTATGCACCCTATCCTTGCCTCTCATTATCTTATAAACCCCTGTAAGGTCACCCCCTCAGCCTCTGATCCAGGGAAAATAGCCCCAGTCTATTCAGCCTCTCCCTATAGCTCAAACCCACTAACCCTGACAACATCCTTGTAAACCTTTTTCTGCATCCTTTCAAGTTTCACAGCACTCTCCCTATAGCAAGGAGACCAGAGCCGCGCACAGTATTCCAAAAGTGGTCTAACCAATGTCCTGTTCAGCCACAACATGACCTCTCAATTCACCAACCAATAAAGGATAGTTCTTGAGCCACAACTGCGCTTGATGATAAGGCCATGCAGAAAATTCCTTAATTCTCTGACTTTTGATCATTTTAGATGGTGGGCAGGGTGTAGAGAGTCAGTAGAAAACTCCATTCGGAATTCCCAATCTCTGACCTGTGTTTGTAGCCACAGTATTTAATGACTGATCCAGTTAAGCTTCTGTGCATTGGTAACCAGTAAGATGTTAACTGCAGGCAGTTTGATCTGTGATAATGTTTCATGTAGATGGAGGCAGTTGGATTCACCATGGTTGGACAATCTTGTTTCCTTCTGTCCCGTGAATGTCACCTTGCCTATTATTAGCTTGAGTCAGAATGTTGTTAAAGTCTTGTTGCATGTGGTCACAAATTGGTTCATTATCTGAAATTGTGCATGACAATACAAATCAGTAGCAAACATTGTTTATATCTGGCCTTGATTGGAACAGCTGAAGATGTTTGGGACGTGGACCTGTGGAACCTAGGGCTCTTTATCATCATACCATAATGTAGGAGGTATTTCTAAGAAGATTTATGTTCTACACCTGCTCCAGAGGTAGGATCATAGAATCCCTATAAGACAAAAATGGGCCATCAAGTCTGCACAGTGAACCTCCAAGCCCTCTAGCCTATCGCCGTAACTCCACATTTATCACGGCCAATCCACATAACCTGCACATCTTCGGACTGGGAGGAAACTGGAGCACTGGGTGGAAAACCACGCTGACACTGTGAGAACGTGCAAACTCGACACAGACATTTACCTGAGAGTGAAATTGAACCCAAGTTCCTGGTGGTGTCAGACAGCAGTGCTAACCACCAAGTCACAATGCGGCCCTACAGGTGTATAATAATATCTCTGAGCAGCTTGGTTAGAAACTCTGTCCTGGGGAATCTAGATGTCCCAGAACTGATGTGTTTGATCTTCAAGCACAAATGTCTTCCTTATGCTAGGCATGATTTCAGCTGTGGTGTGGAAATTTTTTTTAAAAATTGACTTCAATCTAATAAGGCTCCTTGATGCCACATGCTCTGTCAAATGCTGTCTTGGAAGTCAGCATCATCAGTTCACCTCTGAAATTCAGTTCTTTGGTTCATATTGAGAGTGGACAGAAGAAGCTGAATTGGAATTTTTCTACATTTTTTTGTGGGTTGTGCATGCCTGGATTCTGACATTGTGGCTAGGTGCCAATATTTATTGCTGCCCTGGAGCAGATTGGCTAATAAACGTCTGTTTAGTTCTAGAGCAAAGTCTTCAGCATTAAAACTGAAAGTTGTTGGGGCCTATAGACTTTATCAAAGTGTTGCAGCCATTTTTTCTATCTCCTCCTGAATTGACTGAAAATATTTGTTGTGCTGTAGAACTCAGATGTGCACCATCGGTGTGGTATCTCCTGGCTGAAACTTTTTGCAAAATCTTCAGTCATGTCTTTTGCTTTGAAATGTTGGATACTGGCATCATTTTGAGAATTGGAGTGAATGCAGAGCTTGTTCCTCCAAAATGGGCAACCACCTTTTAGTGACTTAAGGCTCCAGAACTTCGATCTTATCTGTTGGTGGCTGTCATTCTGTTTGATAGACAACATGCATGCTAATAAACTATCTGTAGCTTTACCAGGTTGGTACCTCCTTTTTAATGAAGCATGCATTACTGTTGGCATGCTCTGTCTCGATCTGTATTCATCCCCTGGCTTGCTGGGCATGGTATAGTGAGGACAATGCTGGGCCATGAGATTACAGGTTGCTAACTTACAATCCTCTGGGACCATTTTAGAATCTTGTAATTTTGAAAAATTAAAGCCCTCACATACTCTGTCAATGCAGCTGAAAGGTGAAGTCACTATAGTCCTAGCAGCCCTATGGTCTGCATCTCATTAGAAAGAGGTAGTTTAGGGTCTTGACTCTTCAGTAAAGGGGCAGAGCTGTGAAGGTAGGGCCTTCATGGTGACCTGACTCAGTGCAAGCATCGAACCTGTGCTGTTGGCATCACTTTGCATTGCAAACCAGCTGCCCAGTCAACTGAGCTAGTTATCTCTTTTTAGAACCCTGAAATTTAGGCCATCAATTGTTAACATCTAATTTTGTTAATAGTGTATTGAGTACTTTGGAATTAAAATTTGGTTCCTGACAGCAGTTTTTGTCAATTTAGGTAATTGGATTAAAATGCATTAGGAAAAGTCAGCACAGAGGACTGTCTCTTTAAAAGTACAGATCAGCTGGAACTCTGCACAGTTGAACCAATAAATGCTGAAATTTGCTTTTAAAATCAATTTCTCTTGGATGCTGACTTGAAGCCCAATTAAACAACACTTTTAAAATTTTTTTGTTGTCCACTAAAATTTGAGCTCCAAGCTGAACTTGGCGTAGTGTCCCTCAAAGCATAACAGTACCCTGACCAAAACAATAATATTTGAGATAAAATGTATATATTTTCTCTAATGAAGGGCAGTTGCTGCAAGTTTCTTTTTTTTAGTTAATGCTTACTGGCCATTGGAAAGAATTTATTTTGCTTTTGGTCTTTAAATTGAGTCTCTTAAAATAAATTGAACACTTGCTTTAGTCAAAGAATGTTGGGAATGTTGTTCACACAAACACCAAATTGTTACAGTGCAGCAGAAGGCTATTTGACCAATTCTCCTGGCTTCTCCCCTGCATATCCTTCCATTCTGGATAAGCTTACTACCCTTTTTTTTTTGATACTTTTAATTGAAACTGCATCCTCCACAATCTTGGGCAGTACATTCAAGACCTTAAACACTTTCACGCAGCATGGTTTTTTCCCTTTTTTTTCCAGTTTCATCCTGTAAGCAGTTAATATGAATTGTACAAACACTTTCAATAGAACATGCTCCCATGAATGACTTAATGCTATGTACAATATGCATTTAATAAATGTGAATAACTACTATAATCACTGAAATTTAAAATAGTAGTTTGGAGTGTGGGGGGAAATAAACGTATTTAACTTAAAGTTATCTTCCATTGTGCTCTTACAAATATCTAGTTCATGTTTTTGAGTGTTTAGTATATATTAAAACTTAATTTCTAATTAAAATGGGAAGAAATGCGATATGTACAATTGGCGCAAGTATGATGTCCCACAAAAGTTGATGCCTTGCTGATTTTACGAGATTAGCAGCTTGAATGGTAAGAGCAAGCCCATCTGTTTGAGCTGAAGATGTCTAAACTGCTTGCAGTAAGAACAGCCAGACCTGAGAGCATCTTGGGAGTTAAAACCTAAATTCATTAAAATCACTGACATGTTTTGAGGTGTTTAAAACCCATTTCATTCACCAGATTGAAAAAGAAATTGTAGCTAAGCTAAAAGTCAAGCTAAGGATAGCCCAGAGTAGGCTGTGTCATCATGGAGATGGGTGGAGCTTAAGGTTATCTCACTGTAATTTATCATTGGTGTCTGGGAGAGGAGGTAACTTTTTTAGCTTGAAAGATTGAAGCAAGGTGATGGCTTAAAGCAGAACAAATGCTACTGTTAGCAAACTCTAGGCCTTTAAGGCTCAGGCCAAGTCCTCGGTTTTGGTGCATCTGTGCTATGATAAAGATTACGGCTAGCGAGGAAATCTTGAGGGACATTGATAGTGAAGGAAGCCTATAAGCAATATTTGTTTATTGTAGTTTAGAAATTCACAGCTTTGAAGTTATTTTGATATTTTAAAGTAGAATTGCGATACTAATTACACATCAGATGTTTCAGTAGTCCTTTTAGATATGACTTGGTGGGAGCAGTGAGAAAACACTAAGATGTGCACAGTTTTTGAGACAGTCTGAGTACACAGTTTTGATGTTCTAAGGGAAGACCTTTTTTAAAGTGAAAAGTTGGAACTGCCTTGCAAATGTGATTTGAGTTTTAGTGGGATGTAGAATGAGCATCTGGGTAGATTTGTCTTGATTATACTAAAATGCAGTGAGAATTTCATTCACTGTTTATCTGTTATTATTTATCTAAATTTAAATCCTGAATGTTAGAATCTAAATTTGGTTAGTTCAGGATCATTTAACTTGCATATTCAGTAGAGAAATTATAGTCACTATTACATTTGTTAATTTGAATAATAATATTTTTGTCACTTCAATTCAATCCTAGAATCCTGCTTGTTATTTTCTTAGCCCTTGTCTTCCAAGCATTCTGTTGTTAAAGAATATCTATCAAGCCAAATTATTAACAAAGATCTGGTTTATCCAGTTTAGTCATGACTGGGATCACAACTCTATTAGATGTCTCAGTGATGTCTTATTGTGCCTTCAGAGTATGACAGATTGGTTTATATCATGAATTTTTAGTAATCATTTGCAGTAATTCATTTGAGGTTAATAACTGATTTTTTTTTAAAGTTTTCTTTTGGGAACTCCTGAAATATGAAGAATGAGCAGTAATTCAGTCGTCACATCTGAGTATCATAAATAAATATCATCAAATGTGGCTCTGAAAAAGCCAATGGCAGGATGCTGGTATTACAAAAATGCAGGATAAAATATTAAAACATAGCATTAGGAATAGCTTTTAAGAGCAATGTACCATGGAGCTAAGCAGATAGCAAGCTATCTTGGAGCTACTAATGGGTATTAAGGGAGGTTTAATAAATTATTGTCAAGTGAAAAATTCCCTTGGAAGTAGTGATGTTAATGAGAGAGTTTAATATTTTGTTTGGAAGTGAGAAACTTTGCTCAAAATCAAATCTTCAGCTTAAAGGGAATTACAATGAAACAAGGATGGAGTTAGCTAAAGTGACCTTGGTGGATTGATTAGCAGGCTAGACAGTAAACAAGTAGTGACAGACATTTAAGGATTTAATTCATTATCTCAGCAAAAATATGCCCCAGTGAGGAGGAATGATTCTGGGAGGGATAAACCAACCATGGTTAACCAAGGAAGTTTGGGAGAGTATTAAGTTGAAAGAAAGAGAGCATATATAGAGGCTAAAGTAGTGTTAGTCCCAAAGACCTGGGATAGATTCAGAACTCAATGGTAGACTAAAAACATAATAAGGATAGAGAAAACAAACTATAAGCGGAAACCAGTGAGGAATTATAAAACTGATAGCTTCTTTTAAATATATGAAAATGAGGTGAGACGTCAAAGCGGGCATATGCCCATATAAAATGAATCTGGGGGAGACAATTTCAGGAATCAAGGAATGGCAGAGGAGTTTAAACAGTCTTTGCATCAGTTTCTATGGCAGAAACTACTTCAAACGTCCCACTAATACTAAAGAATATCGGGGAACTGTAAGTACCATCGCTGTCACTAAAAGTAGTATGAGACAAATTTAATGTGGCTAAAGGCAGGGAATGCCCTGGCCCTGAGAACTTGCATCCTAAAAGAGGAAGCTACAGAAATAGATGCATTGGTTGTAATGTTTTCCAAATACTGTTGGATTCTGGAGAAGTACAACTGGATTGGAACATCCTTTTTTAAAAAAGGGCTGGAAACACAATGCAGGTAACTATAAGCCAATTTGGTTAGTCACTTTTTGAATACTGCTTTCAATTCTGGTCTCCTTGATTATAGGACAGATATTGTAAAACCTGGAAAGGGTTCAGAAAAGATTTACAAGTTTATTTCCGAGGTTGGAGCCTTTGACTTTTTAGAGAGGCTGAATTGGCTGGGGTTATTTTTTGCCTGGGATATCAGAGGCTAAGGGGTGACTTTATTGAGGTTTACAAAATCATGAACGGTATAGATGGGGTGAATAGTTGAGGCCTTTTTCCTGGGGTAGGGTAGTTCAAAGCTAAAGGGCATAGGTTTAAGGTGAGAGGACACAGATTTAAAAGGGACCCAAGGGGAAACTTTTTCATGCAGAGGGCGGTACATGTATGGAATGAGTTGCCAGAGGAGGTAGTGGAGACTGGTACAAGACAGTATTTAAAAAGCATCTGGATGGGTGCATGAATAGGAAGGGTTTAGAAGGATATGGACCAAATGCTGGCAAATGGGACTAAATTTATCTAACTTATCTGGTCAGCATGGGCGATTTGGATGGGAGGACCTGTTTCTATGCTGTACATCTAACTCTATCTCTTGTTGGAAAAATATTGGAATCAGTTATTAAGGAATTAATAAAAGTACGTTTGGAAAACCCTAATAATCAAGCAGAGTCAAAATGACCTCAAAGGGAAACTTTCTAATTTGAGTGTTTTTACATAGAACATAGAACAATACAGCGCAGAACAGGCCCCTCAGCCCTTGATGCTGTGCTGACCGGTGAACTAATCCAAGCCCCTCCCCCTACACTATCCCATCATCATCCATATCCTTATCCAACGACTGTTTAAATGCTCCTAATGTGGCTGAGTTAACTACATTGGCAGGCAGGGCATTCCACGCCCCCACCACCCTCCGAGCAAAGAACCCGCCCCCGACATCCGTCCCAAATCTATCATCCCCCCCCACCCCAACTCTGCAGCCACACCCCCTCGTACAGGCTGATGTCATCATCCTCGGAAAAAGACTCTCGCTGTCCACTGTGTGTGTGTGTGTGTGTGTGTGTGTGTGTGTCGGGGTGGTTTTCATTGGAGTGAAGAGAGATGAGAGGTGACTTGGTAGAGGTGTACAAGATGGTAAGAGGCACAGATTGAGGGGATAGCCAGAGACTTTTTCTTTTGTGGGTTTTTTATTTGAGCATCTCAACCAGAGTGGAACTAGTAGCTGTGTTGTATTTTGAGTTCGTGAAGACATTCTGCAAGGTACGTTGCCAAAGATTGTCATAAGTCGTGCCTGTGGTGTTCAAGGTAGTATGTTGGCATGGATACAGAATTGGCTCACCACAGGAAACAGTGACTGGGATATAAGGGGTTCCTTTTTCATCTTGGTGGCCTTTTAACCAGGTGGGGGTTCCATAGGGATCTGAGCTGGGACAGCAGCTATTTACAGTGTATATTAATAACTAAGAGGAAGAAAGTGAATGTACTGTAGCTGAACTTGCTGATGACCAATAGATGTAAAGGTAGGTTGCAAGAGGGGTAAACACAGCTTACAGAGAGATATTGATAGGTTAAGTAAGTGGACAGAAAGTTGACAAATGGAGTATAATGTGGGAAAATGCAAAGTCATTTATTTTGGAAGGAAAAACAAAAGAATGGGAATATTATTTGTTTGAAGGGAAACTTCAGAAAGCTGTAACATGGGGGTTGGAGGCACTTGTGTATGAAACACAAAGTTAGCATGTGATACAGCAGGTAATCAAGCTTGTGGAATGTTGGGTCTTATTTCAAAGGTGTTGGAGCATAAGAGCCTTACTGCAACTATACAAGGAGTGATAAAACTACACCTGGAGTACTGTAAGCAGTTTAGGTCCCCTTGCTTTTTTGGAAGCAGTTTAGAGAAGATTCACTGGAATGATCCCTAGTATGGAGGGATTGTCTTCTGAGCAACAGTAAAACAGTTTGAGAGTCTAATCACTGAAGTTCAGATGGATTAGAGGTAATCTCATTGAATCATGTAGAATTCTTAAGGATCTTGACAAGGTAAATCCTGAAGATGTTTTCCCTTTATGGGAGAGCCTAGGGATAGAGAGCATAGTCGTCGTCTTATGACCTTCTGGTCAGGATTTCCCCACTGCCAGACACAATGATATGTCTAGCAAAATTCGATGGCATATTTTCAAAATCCTGACCATAGAGTAAACCTGTACCTTTATTTCCAATTGCCAACATTTGAAGGTCAATTCTTGAATTGCATAGGACCTCTAACTATAACCAGAAATGGAAATCAGTGTCTTTTTAATGATTATGGCTGTGTCAACAAGATGTCCTAAAGATTGCCTTTGGAAAAAAGTATGGCAAAAATGGTAGTGGAATAGTTTTCTTTGATCTATAGCTAAATCAAAGAAATACTATAGATCAAATTTCAAATTTAAAAATTTGTGACATAGTTTGGGGGGAAAATTTTACATTTACGTCTTATCATCCACCATCTCAGAGCATCAAAGTTGGTATCAAACTTCAAAGACCATGATTTGGATTTATTGTCAGGAATGTCCCAGTAACTGATATTTTTTTTAAAAAAACTCCTTTTTGTTAATTATTGCAATTAGGGACTCTTCTAGCTTTTGACTTGGTATGACTTGAGGTGAGGAGATCATGTAAGTTGATAACTGCAGATCGAAGACTATATTTTTGAGTATGAAAAGCCAAAGCTTGGAATTTTCTTTCTGGAGACCTTGAGGTGATTATTACCTGCATCTGAAAAATCATTAAAAACAAAGTTTACTGAACCTTATCAAATCAAAAAGAAACTCAATGTGAGAAATTATTTTTCTTCCAATCAAGAGTCCTCAAAACAAGTGTCTTGTTAATATCTTGGGAACGTTGTGATTATTGACAAAAGTAGAAATGTATTTGTGGAAGTTGAAAAATCAGATGAGATAAAAATGTCAGACTTGGACAATGAATCAGAAATTGAAAATTCAAAATTGATGCTTCACTGGTTTGGTTAATATAGGTATGCTTAACATTTTAAAATGGAATTCTGTACTATTTTCAGTAAACTACTGAGGAGTCTTCCAAAGGCCACTACAGACTCCTAAATTAATTTTTATGGAAAATACTTCAGTCATACACGCTAATGCAGGCTATGTGTTATCTGCAAAGCAAAGTCCTTGTGCTCAACCTGTAGAAGTTAACTTAAGTGAGGGAAGAGATTAAATTCGTGATATTCAATTACATTATTGAACTGAATCATAGCTGGGACTTTGCTAGCATGATGTTGCTGAAGCCTGATGAATCACAAAGCTTCTGTATTGATTATTGCAAAGTCAACACTGTTAGAATAATTGGGTTCCAGCCAATTCCTTGACTTGTCATTGAAAGAATTGGACATGTTAATTTTGACGATAAATCATACTTATTAAAATTGATATTTCTTTGGCTCTGTACCTCTGAGTGGACTTTACCAATATAAAGTCATGCTGTTTGGAATGAAACATACACCAGCAAATTTGCAACAATTAACCAACAAAGGGAAGGACGATGTAATGTTAACTTTTTGTATTCAGCTAAAACTGAAGAACACTTACACCACTTGATTGAACTGTGTGTTTGGCTATGAAGAACCATTTTGTTCATAAATCTAGCTAATTTTTGGGCCATACTCGGTCACATCCAAGTAGTGCCTACACATTTGAAAGCATGGGGTATTTTAGATTTTCCAGAGCATAGGCAATATATAAAATCGCCAAATTTCATATTGGCAGAAGTGGACTTTTGGAATTCCAGTTGATAATGGCACCGTTTGTTTTTGTTTTAGCAGCAGCAAATCATAAATCATTGATACTGCATGATATCAGCAATATCAACGTGGGTGGCGATTTCACTATAAGACGACGAGTAGGGATTGAATGGTTTTTTTTTTAGGAAATTGAAAGCTGGGATACTGAAATATTTCAACAGTGGAGAAAGAGGCACTGAGTCTTGTGTTAGTTCTACATCAATTTTATACTTTATGCAGCAGCTCTGAACAGACTTTTCTTTGTAATGACCACTATTTTATTGGAGATGGGAGGAGCTGCAGATGCTGGAGAATCTGAGAAAACAAGGTGTAAAGCTGGATGAACACAGCAGGCCAAGCAGCATAATAGGAGCTGGAAAGCTGACGTTTTGGGCCTAGACCCTCCTTCAGGCTATGGGGGGAGAGGAGGAGGTTCTGAAATAAATAGGGAGAGAGGGGGAGACAGATAGAAGATGGATAAAGGAGAAGATAGGTGGAAACGAGACAGACCAGTCAAAGAGGTGGGGATGGAGCCAGTAAAGGTGAGTGTATTTGGGGAGTTAGGGAGGACGGACAGGTCAAGGGGGTGGGATGAGGCTGGTAGGTAGGAGATGGGGGTGGGGCTTGAGGTGAGGGGAGATGATAGGCGGAACGAAGGACCAGTTAGGGAGGCAGGGATGAGCTGGGCTGGTTTTGGGATGTGGTAGGGGGAGGGGAGACTTTGAAGCTTGTGAAGTCCATATTGAAACCATTAGGCTGCAGGGTTCCCAAGCAGAATATGGGTTGCTGTTCCTGCAACCTTCAGGTAGCATCATTGTGGCTCTGCAGGAGGGCCAGGATGGACATGTCTGCAGAATGGGAGGGGGAGTTGAAACGGTTTGTGACTGGGAGGTGCAGTTGTTTAGTCTGAACTGAGCGTAGGTGTTCCGCAAAGCGGTCCCCAAGCCTCTGTTTGGTTTCCCCAATGTAGAGGAGGCCTCAACGGGAACAGCGGATGCAGTATACCACATTGGCAGATATGCAGGTGAACATCTTGACGTGGAAAGTCGTCTTGAGGCCTGGGATGGGGGAGAGGTGGGGAGAATGTAGGGGCAGGTATAGCACTTCCTGCGGTTGCAGGGAAAAGTGCCAGGTGTGGTGTGGAGGGGAGTGTGGAGCGGACAAGGGAGTCGCGGAGAGAGTGGTCCTTCTGGAAGGCAGATAAGGGTGGGTAGGGATAAATGTCTTTTAGGGTCGGATTGCAGATGGCAGAAATTTTGGAGGATGATGCATTGGATCCGGAGGTTGGTGGGGTGGTATGTGAAGAAGAGAGGGGTTCTGTTTTGTGTTTTTTTTAATTGTGGGGAGGGGTGTGAGGGATGAGTTGTGGAAAATGCGGGAGACACGGTCGGGGGCATTCTCGACTACTGAGGTGGGGGTAGTTGCTTGGAAAAATGAGGACATCTGAGATCTACAGGAGTAGAATGCCCCATCCTGGGAACAGTTGCGGCGGAGGCAAAGGAATTGGGAATAGGTGATGGCATTTTTGCAGGAAGGTGGGTGGGAGGAGGTGTATTCTAGGTAGCTGTGGGAGTTGGCGGGCTTGAAATGGATATCGGTTTCTGGCTGCTGGAGATGGAGATGGAGATGGAGACAGAGGGGTCCAGGAAGGAGAGAGAGGTATTGGAGATGGTCCAGGTGAGATAAGGTTGGGGTGGAAGGTGTTGGTGAAGTGGATGAACTGTTCAAGCTTCTGTTGGGAGCACGAGGCGGCACTGATACAGCCAATGTAACGGAGGAAGAGGTGGGGTTTAGGGCCAGTGTAGGTACAGAAGAGGGACTGTTCCACGTAAACTACAAAGAGGCAGGCATAGCTTGGGCCCATGCGGGTATCCATGACCACCACCTCTGTCTGCAGGATGTGGGAGGAGTGAAAGACAAGTTGTTGAGGGTGAGGACGAATTTGGTTAAACGGATGAGGGTGTCAGTGGAGGGAGACTGGTCGGGCCTGTGGGACAGGAAGAAACGGAAGGCTTTTAGGCCAACTGTGTGGGGAATGCAGGTGTATAGGGACTGGATGTCCATGGTAAAGATGAGGTATTGGGTTCCAGGGAATTGGAAGTTCTGGAGGAGGTGGAGGGCGTGGATGGTGTCACGGATGTAGGTGGGGAGAAAATGAAGTCCAGATAGGTGGGGCAGGAGCAGGCGTAGACAATGGGTCAACCAGGGCAGTCAGGTTCGTGGATTGAAAAGCAACCCTTCACCACCCTCTGTCTTCCTTCGAGCCAGTTCTGTGCCCAAATGGTTTTTTTTCCCCCTCTTTTTCCATGTGATCTAACTTTGCAAACTGGTCTGTAATGAGCAACTTTGTTGAACGCCTTACTGGAGTCTGTATAGATCACATGCACCCCTTGTCTTTATCAGTCCTCTTTCTTTCTTCTTCAAAAGACTCATCTGTATCAAATCGGTGAGTCACAATTTCCCACACACAAAGCCAGGTTGGCTATCCCTAACCAGCCCTTGCCTTTCCAAATGCATGTAAATTCTGTGGCACAAGATTCCCTCCAACAACTTGCCCACCACTGATGTCAGGGTCACCAGTCCATGGTTCCCTGGATTCTCCTTACTCCTTTTTTGAAATAATAGCACTACATGAGCCAACCTCCAGTCTTCGAGCACCTCACCTGTGGATATCGATGATACAGATATCTCAGCAAGGGGCCCAGCAATCATTTCCATAGCTTCCCATGGAGTTCTCAAGTACACCCAATCAGGTCCCAGGGCTTCATCCACCTTATGCGTTTTAAAGATGTCCAGCACCACCACCTGTGTAATATGGACACTCCAAGATTTCTGTGTATTTCCCCGTATCCTTCTCCACAGTAAACCCTGATGGAAAATTACTCTTTTAATATCTACCCCATCTCTTGCAGTTCCATACATAGGCAGCCTTGCTCACCTTTTTAAGGGGTCCTATTTTCTCTCGAGTTAACTTTTTTCCTTAATATTTTTGTAGAATCTGTTTTGGATTCACTTTTAACCCTCCTGATTTTCCTGCTTTTATGCTCCCTTCTAGGGATTTACTCTTTTTTTTCTGCTGTCCGTACCTCACTTAGGCTTCCTTCTTATTTGTGACCCAAACCTTTAACTTGTGTAGTCATCCACTATTCCCTACATGTACCAACCTTGCCCTTCATCCTGGCAGGAAGATACTACTTGTTTGGTATTACTATTGAGATAACAAAGGAATGTTGTTATTAAGCACTTATTAATACCTTTTTTGTTTTCTCTTGTGAAAGGTGATATATTGTGTAAAATATTTTTGGAGTTTGATTTATGTTTTTAAAACAAAATCAAACGGATGTAGATTAGAGCTGTTATTTTCTCAAAAAGAAAAACTTATTCTGTGGCCTCAATGCACCAGTACGAAGAAGACCTGTGACTGCAGTCACATGCTGGACAGAACCCTGGGAGTGTTAATGGGTTAATATTATTTTTGGGCTTGTGGCTTAACATGGTTATACTGTCATTTTAGTTTTGACTTGTGTTCGGTTCAGGCAATGCCAAACTTATAGTTAAGAATGAAGAGTTGAGTTCAGATGCAAGTGTTTAGTTCCTTCCCTAATAGGTTTTAGTTCAGTTCAGAAAGCAAAAGCAGTTTTTATTCTCTAGTTTGTGAAGTTTCTAGGTGAGGAGAGCTTGGCACAGCAATCTTCAGGTTAGAATTGAGAAAGTTTAATCCATAACAGAGGTTACGGAGCGCAATGGAGGCCGGGACGTTAAATGTCTTCAAGGCAGGGATTGATAATTTCTTGATCTCGCAAGGAGTTAAGCGCTACAGGGAGAATGTGGCTAAGTGGAGTTGAAATGCCCACCAGCCATGATTAAATGGCAGAGTGGACTCGATGGGCTGAATGGCCTTACTTCCACTCCTATGTCTTATGCTGTCGTAAATTTGTTCCTCTAGTTTAGCAAAGAGAAATTGAAAGTTTTGAAGTAAAACAGTATGGAGAATGAGATATGAGTGGAGTTTAATTTTTCTGGATCGAATGTTGAAATCTCAGTTTGAAATCCTCACTGTTTATAATTCCAACTGTAATCTGTTTGTAATTTTGTGTAATAAGCTTGTGTTTTGTTAGCATCTGCAGCCTTGTGAATATTTTTGTGAACAACCACTAGATTAACTTTCAAAACAACCATATTTAAAGCCACATGTCATTGTGCACATTTTGGTTAGCAAGTCCATCAAGAGAATTCAACTTACTTCTTACGTTTTACCCGTAAGTGCATTAAACATGCCAAAATAAGGCTTGTCCAAACTGATTTAAATACAGTGGGTGCTTGTTTTGAGGTTGTTCCTATTTCAGTTACTTTTTTTCTTGTGCAAGCAATGGAAGCACCGTGTACTTTTTTTTAAAAAAGGTCTCAACATCTTTTTAAAGCCCGAAGTACACCAGCTCCACTATTTAATAACTTAACTGACATTTGTGATCAAAACAGCATTCATGCAGCAAAATCGCTTTCACCATTGATTTTAATTGCAATTGTTGTATAGTTGACAGATTTGAGGGAAATGGTAGAGTTGTGTAAACATTGCAGGAAGTTATTGTATTGTGCATAAATTAGTTTGCTTGTTGTAATTTCCTGGGATTAGTATAACTCAGATTTGTTGTTCACTTGGGCAACAGACTTGCAGAGGACTTGTCCATTGTGGACTCTTCTGTGACTGTGTACACTACTTTTTGTGATAACTATCCAAGTTTAAATTGCAAGGCAATTTACTGTTTTATATACTGTGGCCAAAGATGGCTCTTTTGGTCCAGTGGGAATGTCCATACATTTGAGCTGGAGGCCTGAGTTCAAGTCCCACTTGCTGCAGAATGTGTGCAGCATTTCTGAACAGATTGATTGATTAGAAAATATTCCTTAATTAGACTGCAATTACTTGATTTTTTTTTAAAAAAAAGTTCATCCTGTAGTTGGTCCAAGTGTGGATGTCTGATTTTTCATAATATTCTACACTGAAATTTGTTAGTGTTTGGTGCTAGACTTGGCTTCCTTAGTGAGGTGAGTGAGATGACTAAGTTTGTCACAGTTAATCCATTTGTTCTTCATCTATCTAGACTCCAACTATCATTGCTTTTTTTTGTATGTGAACATTGCTAATAAGGCTGCTGTCCTTTGATTTTTGATTTGAGTTGCTTGCTTAGACATTTGAGAGTCAACCGCATTACTGTGATCCTGGATGATGGTCAGTTAAGGATGGCAAGTAATCTTCCCTTAAGAACATTAGTAAACCAATAGGTTATGACCCATTAGTGACTGCTGTCATCGTTGCTGTTACTGATGCTAGTTTTATGTTCTAGATTTATTGTCCTGGCAGAATTTATATCCGTGTCTCCACTGCATTAATTAGCCTGGGCCTGTGGAGTTTTAGTGCAGTGACACCCACCATCTCCTCCCTTTTAATGCAATTACTGGTAATATTTGTTTTATATAATAATTGCTAATTTCTTTTGACTGTGAATCTGCATTTTGTTGTATTAATTTTCCTGAAAATTAAGTGCTCAGTGCCAGCATTCTAATCTAGTACTCTTTCTTAACGTTTTGGTTTGAAAGGACTTGAAGGCCAGAAGAGGCAGCAATGCTGTATATTTCAATGTTAGTAATTTTTTTGTGAAGAAAACGTGGGCTTCTACTCGTTTCCAATTGTTTTAAATGTGTACCTGTGTAATGCCATCTGGGGTGATTTAACAAACTGGATTTAAATACTAATTACTAAATTATCTGGGAAATTCTTTAGGTTATATAAATTTTGTATGGTTCTATTTCCACTACATCATTCAGCATTGTTTTTGCCTGATTGCTAAGTGGACTGAGTGGTGAAGGTAATGTTTCCAGGGGAAAAGTCACAAGCTAAAATACAGATTACTGCTTATACTTCACAAAAACTGTTCAATAGTGATCCAACGTATTGGTGCCCCAAATATTGTCATGGAGTATTAATACATGGGCTTGTGCTTCAGATACTGATCTGCATCATGGCTTTATGAACAATCATTAGACACCATTTTGTTCATCAACCCAACTTTTCATTTTGTTTTTGTACAAGTTGTACATGCAAGATAATATTTCCTGAAATAGGTCTGCTGAGCTGCAGTTAGATCAGTGACCTCTCCTATTGTTCTGCTAAGTGTACTGAAATAGTTTTATGTATTGATAGGATGGGCCGATCATTAAACCTTTTTGCGCTAATCAGTATGCGATGCAATCCTATGCATTAGATTATGGCATAACTCTTTTTAAACCTTGCTGTTCTGTCTAAACCATCCAGAATTATCCTGGGGGCAAGGATGCAAGTTATTTTTTCTCTGCATGGTCTTAACTTGTGGACTGATATAATCTTTTGGCTGGATGCCTGCTTTAGTTTTTTTCTCTGAAAAGTCCTTTGTCCTTGTATTTATTGTACTTTAATTGTGTTACATAAATGCATTCATGTCATCTTACATTGAGAATAAAATAATTTGACAGTATAAACGCAGACTGGTACAAGTAGGCACGATGCAGAGTACCACAGTATCCAATGTGTTTTACTCTTAAAATTAAATCTTGATGTTTTTAATGTTGATTTTATTATTATGTCCCTAGGTGCAGTGAAAAGTTAGGTACAGGCAGATAATACCTCATTGTGCATTAGGGCAATAGAACAGAGTGAGGAATATAATATTAAGGCTGCAAAGAAGGTGCATAAAGAGCAAGATGACTATTTAACTTTAAAATTTGAGAAGTCCATTCAGATGTTTGATAACAGCAGGGAAAAAGCTCTTCTTGAATCTCTTGATACGTGTTTTTAAGCTTTTGTATCTTGCTGATTGGAAGAGGTTGGAAGAATTTATAACTGGGATGGGAAGGGTCTTTTGCTGCCTTTCCGCAGGAATGCGAAGTGTAGATGGAATCAACAGATGGATGGTTGGGTTGCATCATGGACAGGGTTGTGTCACAACTCTGTAGTCTGTCAGTCCTGGGCAGGTAGTTGTTGTACTAAACTTTGTATCTGGTTAGAATGTTTCTCTGGTGTATCTTTTAAAAATTAAAACTTTCCGGACGTGCCGCATTTCCTTAATTTCCTGAAGTAGTGGTGTTGTGATGCTTTCTTGACCATAACATCGATGTGGGTGGACATTGTGTATTGGATTCAGTTAGAACAGACTTTTTGTGCTGAAATGTTTCCTGTTGGCAGAAATGGAAAGCAGCTGTGGCATTCTCCTCAAGCTAGTTTTTACAGAGTAGGAAGTGGAAGGGTAGTCTGAGTTTTATTTGATAGTCAGAAATGGTTTTGATCATCCATGCTTGATGTTAATTTTGTTATGTACTCTAAGCTCTTACTTGCAAGGTTTGGACATGGCTTTAATTATGTAAGTTAACCTAGATTTATGGCTGTTGGAAAAGTTGTCTGCCTAAAGTTTGATTAGGAGCATTTAAACAATTCTTTTACATCTCATTCCAGCTTCCTTTTTAGAATGTGTTAATTTATTACAGTGCTAATAATATCATCCAGTTTAAGCTGCTGTTTTTGTTAGAAAAACAGAACCGGTGTATCTGTTTGAAGTTTTTTTTCTTAAACTAGGCAAAACACTTTGCTGTCCCCTTTGCCCTGTGTAAGGCATGTGTTAATTCCTTGCTCATTCAAGTACTTCATGAGGCAATAAGTGGCTTGGTATCTTGGTTTATAGTACATATTGACATGGTTACAACATGGCCTGTTTCAAGATTGATTTTAATGTACAAATAATTAAAAATATTTGTTTTTTTAAATAGAAATGATTAGGTTTTTTTGAGATTGTGTTCCAGTTTGTAGTGGAAAGTTTGCTTTTAATTTGAGATTTTAGAACCTGTAAAAGGTGTGGTAGGTGAGTGTAAGCAGAAAATTTAGTTATGGACTCGGTTAACACCACTATCTATCAAATGCACTTCTTCATTGGGTATTATAGCAAATGATTCTGGTCCGTCAGTTGCTTGTTTGTAGGTTAAATGAAGATGGAGAAACCCAATGACTTAATGTTGGCATTTTAACTATGCTTTTAAGCTTCACTGAATAGAAAAGGTACTTCTGGTCAGACTTAATGGGTAACTTGTAATCTGTGCATTCTAGATTTTGGGGGGGAAAAACACTTCATTCATCAATAATTGGATAAATTAAATGATGCATGTATTCTTGAAGCATGGTGCACTCTTAAGACACCTTTTTATGTTGCAGACGACTGGTGTCACCAAGAGAAAACGTGATTTCATTATCACCCTATCATTTTAACTCTTTGGCAATCGTGGCTGCAACGCAGTCTTGTTGCATCCAACTTTCTATATTATGAAAGCTGACACACCCTTACGTGGTCGATATACAGAAACGTGGAGTGAAGAGGTGACCGGTTGTTTTTTGTTACTTTTTCATATGGCTCAAGTGCAGTTGTCAGTTTTTGTGTGAAAAATGTAACTCATCTCTGAATATTATGCTATTATGATCCTCTCTTACATTGCTCCAACTATTGTAAATAACTCATTTCTGTTGAAGAACAAGTTTAACAAAACCAGTAGTTACCATGACCAAAGGGTTGTTGAAGAATGTTATTAGGATTATTTTGGAAAAATTCTGCACATGAATGTCTTGGCATAGCTATTGATCATTATCCATTCACAATTGTTCATTTTGTTTGAAGAACTGAACTGCTGCTAATTTTTATTGTTGCACATATAAGATGGGCATAGTTACTTTGACATTTCATCTGCAAAATTTTGTAGATTTGCTTGATAACAGGTTTTAAGATGTTCAATTCCAGAATATTATTAAAGCAAGGAGTTGGTTAGCTCAGTTAGCTGGATGGCTGGTTTGCAGTGATGCCAGCAGTGGATTCAGTTCCGGCACCGGCTAAGGTCATTAGCAGGAACTCTCATCCTCAACCTGTCCATGTGACCCTTCAGTTAAGCCACCAATGGTTCTTTCATTGTTCCACCAGACCAGTGTTGCTCTCACAATGGTGAGCCCTCTCGCCCTCTCGCCCTCTCGCCCTCTCGCCCTCTCGCCCTCTCGCCCTCTCGCCCTCTCGCCCTCTCGCCCTCTCGCCCTCTCGCCCTCTCGCCCTCTCGCCCTCTCGCCCTCTCGCCCTCTCGCCGGAATGAATTCCATTTTGATTTCTTTTTTGTTGTTATTGCCATCTGATGTAGAAGCAGAAATTAAACCCAAGAAGTCTGATCCTCCAGTCAGTAAAATCATACCTAATCCTCATTCCACTTTCTTGCCTTTATCCCCACAATCCTAGATTCTCTTGCTAATTTTAAAAATCTGTCTCGCCAGCCTTGAATATACTTAATGAAACTGCCTGAACAGCTTTCTGTGGTAAAGAATTCCATAGATTCACAACCCCCTGGGAGAAGAAATTCCTCTTTGTCTCTGTTTTAAATGAACAGTACCTTTTATTCTCACATGTCCTCTGGTCCTAGATTCTCCCACAAAGAGAAACAACATTTCTGGATGAACCCTGTCCGGTCCCTTAAGAATTTTATATATTCCAATATAGTTGTCTCTCATTTTTCTAAATTCCGTTGAGTAAAGCCTCAGTCTTTTCAACTTGTCCTCTAAGACACTACTTCAAATCTGGTATCAACCTAGTTAACCTTCTCTAGACTGTCTTCAATGACCTATATCTTTGCTTAGGTAACCAAAAACTGTTCAGTGTCTTGAATTGCGTCTTGTATAATTTTAGTGAAACCTGTTTATACTCATTCCCTTTTTAAAATAAGAGCCCACTTTCCATTTGATTTGCCTTTCACCTGCTGAACTTGGAAGTTAGCAGCCTGTGATTCATTCATGGGGTCCCTCAAAATTCCTCTATAGCTTTCTGCAGTCTTTGTCTAAACAATATTCAGCTCCTCCTATTCTTCCTGTAACATTGCATAACCCCATTTTTTCACATTGTATTCTATCTACCAAAATCTTGCATACTTGCATGATCTGCCTCTGCCCCCCTGTAAACTTTGCAATCTTCACCAATTGTCTTTCCCACCAGTTTTGTCATAAGCAAGTTTTGCCATAGTACATTTACTTTCCTTATCCAAGTAATTAATATGGTTTGAAAAAAAATTGTGACCTCTGCACCAAATCCCTGTGGCACTCCACTAGTTAGGGATTACATTCTGAAAATGCCATCTAGGCCCGAAGCGTCAGCTTTTGTGCTCCTGGGATGCTGCTTGGCCTGCTCTGTTCATCCAGCCTCACATTTTATTATTTTATCTAACTATCTTTTTTTCAATTAATTAGTTCTCTATCCATGCTAATATTACTTGCAACACTATGGGCTGTTATTTTACGTAGCTTAATGTATGTTCCCTTTATCAAGAACCTTCTGAAAATCCAAATATATTGCATTTCCTTCCCCTTTTTTTTATTCTATCCAGTTTCTTAACCCCCAAAGAATTCTATTAAATTTATCAGGCATGATTTCCCTTTCATGAAAGCATGTTGACTGTACTTGATCATGCACTTGAAGTAAGGGGTAGAAAGTTTACAGGAGATTTGAGGAAAAACCTTTTCATCCAGAGGGTGGTGAGAATCTGGAACTCGCTGCCTGTAAGAGTGTTAAAAGCAGAAATCCTCTTAACATTTTAAGAAGTATTTAGATGAGAACTTACAATGGTGAGGTATACAAGGCCATGGGCCAAGTGTTCAAAATAGGATTAGAACAGTTAGGTGTTTACTTTTGACCAGTGCAGCCATGATGGGTCAAAGGACCTTCATCTGTACTATAGATCTCTTGTAAACACTTGACTAATGTCCATTTTGTTTTGTTTTAAACGGTAACATTTTTCCAATAAGGTTAAGCTAAATGGCTGATGGCACACCACAGTATGCCCTTTTTACTATGTCTGTAACGACCACAAGGCTAAGGTATCGGCACTCTTTCTTTCTACCCAATTGTGTATCTTTGATTTTTAGCAGCTGTCCCTTTAATTCCCTAGGGCCTAGAATTTCTTTTCTGAAACTATTTTTCTCCATCCCTCCTCCTTTTCAGACATTTTTGTTTTTAAAACCAACCTATTTGACTGTGTGTGTGTGTGTGTGTGTGTGTGTGTTTGTGTTTTTTGGTCATCTGTCTTAATACCACCTGTGTGATTGTGTCACATTCTCTTTGGTTCCGCCTCATGAGTGTGGCACTGGAATGTTGATATTGATTACAAATTAAGGGTTGTTCCTCATATTCAGATGAGATATTAAACCAAGACCTGTTCTGCTTGCTGAAATGGACGGTAAAATTTACTTGATACTGTTTTTTGGAGAAGTAAATGGGAGTTAGCTGGTGTTCTGGTCAGTGTGATGGAGGATAAATATTGGGAAAAAAAAAATGAACAGATTTTCTGGTCATTTTCACATTGCTTTTTGGGTGTTTGTTGTGGAGAGTGAGCTGATGGTATTTGCTTACAGTGGGTGAAGGGTTTTCAGCAAATATCTTCCCTTGAGAAGGGCATGACAGATAAATCCCATGCACTCGGTTATTAAAGAGCAAAAGGAAGGAAAAAGTAACTGTTAGGTTCCAAGGGATAAGTACTAAAGAAAACCCAGGTGAGTAGCAGTGAAGCTAAAATGAAAATTTAGGAAAGTGAAGAAAGACCATGCAAATATGTTCATAAATGTAAAACGTAGAAAATGAAAAGGTCTTTTACAATTCCTAGACAATGTTGGTGGTTCAAAGCACATGGTATGGTAGAGTTTTATGTTAACCCAGTGGTTACCATACCAAGCTGTTCCTTAAGGCTTTTCCTTGCCAGTTGATGCTCAGTAACCACAAAGCTTCAAAACCCTTTTTTTAGAGCTTCAGTCTCGTTGAGACTTCAAAGTAATCTGCATCTAACAAGTCCTGTTGAAATTTTGATTGCCATGACAAATTTCATTACAGCAGCTGAACAAATCCACAACAATATTTTAGAATCAACAAAATTCTAAATGCTAAACACTATACTTAAAATGCTGTAAATCTGAAAAAGGATTATTTTATTGTCACAGATACTGTCTGCCCTAGACTGTTACAAGAATACAAAAACTAGAAAAACTAAGTGAAACAGCCTGCAGTCTTTTTATGAAATCAGTTTGCCTTGCATTCTAATATTAAAGTCTTTCCTTTTTAAAAAATAAGAAACCAGAATCTTGATCTTAGCCAAGTTGGTCCATACGTGTGTAAACCATGTTTTAGTGAAATGTCCTTTTTTAATGTACTAGGATGCAGCGCTTCAGATCACAGAATCCCTACAGTGTGGAAACAGGACTTTCAGCCCAATAAGTCCACACTGTCCCTCAGCATCCCACCCAGACCTATCCCCCTAATCTACATATTGCTGAACGCTATGGGCAATTTAGCATGGCCAATCCACCTAACCTACACAGCTTTGGATGGTGGGAGGAAACTGGAGCACCCAGAGGAAATCCTTGCAGACGGGGAGAATGTGGAGACTCCGCACAGTCGCCCAAGGCTGGAATCAAACCTGGGGTCTTGGCGTTGTGAGGCAGTGGTGCTAACCAATGAGACAATAGTTTTTGAGAGAGACTGTGTGTTTACAAGCAAACTGGGTGAAACCTTACCTCCCACCTTCAGTGGCAGAAGTAATAACAGGATGATGACTGTAGAAGAGTGGCCCATGTTGGGAATGAGAAGATAAAGTGCAGGGCATTGGATTGATTCTTCGCAAGGGATCCCAATCAGAGAGGAGGAATGTGAAGTATTGGTGGAAGTTTCCATAATGAGAGAGGAAGTTTTTTAAGAAGCTTAACATCTTTTTTGAAAGTGAATAATTCCCCAGACTCTGGCAAAATCTCTCTTGGGTGTTAAGGGAAAAAGAGGAAATATTGTAGATTCTAACAATCAACTTACAATCTACTCTAGCAGCAGACATAGAGCCAAACGATGGAGGATAGCTAACATTGTGCCATCCTTTTAAGGAAGAAACATGTATAAACCAAGTAATTAAGGCCATTTAGTCTAACCTCCGTGGTGGGAAATGAAAGGGGACAGGATATATTTTAATTTAGACTGTTCGTTCCAGAATAATCCATGCTGATATTAAGGGAAGATGAAGTCTGAGTCATTCAATTTTTGACCCTCTATCAGTAGGAATAATGTATTTGATACAGTCTGTATCAGTTTCAGCAATACCTTTTTTGATAAGGTCCCACCTAGCAGACTGACCATGTTACTAAAAACCCCATGGATCCAAGGCAGAGATGTAAGTTGGAGCCAAAATTGTTTCAGAGAGCTAAGAATAGGTAATGGTTAATGGATGTTTTTGTGACCAGAAGGCACATCCCATTGGGAATCTGCACAACTATAGGCATGTGGCTTTTTGTAATATAATAAATGGCCTTTATATTCCATGAAGTGGCTATCACAGTCAGATTGAATTAAAAATGGTATTTCTGGGATGTTGGCATTGCTGGCTGGGCCAACATTTATTGCCCATCCCTAATTGCCCCAAGGGCAGTTCAGAGTCAACCACATTGCTGTGGGTTTGGAGTCCTATGTGTTAGGCTTGTTTTTCAGAGACCCTCCCAGACTTGATGCAAGAGCAACACACTGACCTGGTTACAAAAACACAATCCTTTTATTACTAAGCAAGTACAACCTGTGGAGGATCGCTGTATGCAACCCGGCACAGAGTGCTGAGTGTTGTGAGCGATTCTCCCCGAACAGGGGACAGTCCTGGTTTTATACCCTTGGAATTGGCAGATACATAAAACAAAACAATTACTACATCTGAGAACAGGATACAGCTTTGTCACGAAGTGTATGATAACGACAGGATGCGATTTCATGGGGTTACAACTGCCTGGCTTGATCAAAGGTCACTGATCTGGCCATTTCAGCAGAAACAAGGGAAGGTGGCAGTGTGAGGGTAGAGCCCATAAAAATTACAGAGCTTAATGCTTTTTGTGTTTACAGGTGTTTCACACCTAATCCTATTCAGGCAGGCAGTTAAGTGTTCACATACCCCTGTATGAGGAGAGAGGGAGCGTAAAAATTTCATGGGATGTTAACCCATTAACATCTCACTATGTAGGCCAGACCAGGTAATGATGGTGGATTTTGCGCCCTAAAGGACAATAGTGAACCAGATGGGTTTTTCCTGACAATTGGCAATTTGGTTTCATGGTCACTATTAGGGTTGTTTCATTATTTGGTAGCATCACTAGTAGTGTCAAATTCTGCCATCTGCATTGGTGGGATTTGAACGCAGGTCCCCAGAACACTATGTAGATCTCTGGATTATCTAGTGTAGCGATTAATATGATTAGGCCATTGCCTACCTGACAGCACTCTTCTCGCTGGTACCCCCCCCCCCCCCCCACACGCACATACACGCACACACTTGATACCATTTCTGACCAGCAATTTTGATTCCAGTCCTTCAGTAATGTTAGTAATGTTGCATACCTGAAATCCAAGCTAGCAAGGGTGGGGTGGTGTCAGTTTAATATTTATCCGGGAGTTTTCAATCGTCTTTTCCCTGGGTAACTGTCAGCTGAAGCAAAGCTGTCCAAATTCCACAACTTTAAGATGCTTTTTCAGAGATGTCAGATGTAGTGAAATTATCTGAATTTTCCTGGGCAGTTCCCACTGGACTGAGATTTGGGATTCCGCAAGGTCTAACTGTCAACTCTAGAGATAGCAAGAACTGCAGATTCTGGGAATCTAATAAGTGTGGAGCTGGAGGAACTCAGCAGGCACAGGCAGCATCAGAGGAGCAGGCAAGTTGATATTTTGGGTCAGGACCCTTCGGAAATAGGAGGGGGCAGGGAGCTTAGAAATAATTAGAGAGGAGGAGTGGAGCTGGGGAAGGTAGGTGCGATGGAGATGGGTAAGTGCAGGTGGGGAGTGATGGGGATTGGTCAGTGAGGTGGGAGGGGCTGTCAACACGAGTCAGCGTTGTTTTAACACAGTGCCTGGATCAATGATTTGAAATTGAATGCAGGGCGTATGATTTTAAAACTTGCCAAATTAATACAAAAACTGAGATGAAGAAGAAAGCCGTAAACACTTCAATGCCAGTTGATCCTTCACCATAGATTCTCTTGATTTAAATAAATTTATTGTAGCCAATGCAATTCCTCTATGGTGGATTGAGATTTTTTTTAAAAGAGGAAACCAGAAGTTTCAAGCATTTCAACCTTCTATTTCTTTAGAAAATCATTTTGTGTTGATTTTGACTGATTTGGCTTCTTAGGAGCAAACAATGGTAATAAAGTCTCCTCCCATACCTGTTAACAAAATCCCATTTAAGTAATTTACATAAAAATTTCAAATATTTAATTGTATTGAAATTACAATGTTAACTCTGATGATCCTCGGTCTTGAAATGAAAAGTAGAAGTTTCGTTTGAGTTTTGGGTGAGTTTTGATTTGTGAGACTGTTAAGCTTGTGGAAACTACATTTAGAGATGAAACATGCAACTTTTTTGCTTTGTTTATCTGACTTTTGGGCTTTTCCTTGAATTTCTTTGCAGCGTCAATTCTGTTTTGAAAGTAAGTTTTTTTTTTATTGACAGGTTATTTGGGCCAACTTTGATTAAACAGACTGAATTTATTTATTTAAGGTTGGGAAAACTAACAACACAATGTGGAGCTGGAGGAGCACAGCATGTCAGGCAGCATTAGAGGAGCAGGAAAGTTGATGTTTCCGAAAAGAGTCCTGACCCAAAACATTAACTTTTCTCATGCTACCTGACCTGCTGTGTTCCTCCAGGTCCACGCAGTTGTCTGACTTGAGAGTCTGTAATTCTTGCTATCTCTGGGTTTAGGAAAGCTGCTCCATTTTGATTATGAGAGATAATGGGAACTGCAGATGCTGGAGATTCCAAGATAATAAAATGTGAGGCTGGATGAACACAGCAGGCCAAGCAGCATCTCAGGAGCACAAAAGCTGACGTTTCGGGCTTAGACCGTTCATCAGAGAGGGGGATTCGGGGGAGGGAACTGGAATAAATAGGGAGAGAGGGGGAGGCGGACCGAAGATGGAGAGTAAAGAAGATAGGTGGAGAGGGTGTAGGTGGGGAGGTAGGGAGGGGATAGGTCAGTCCAGGGAAGACGGACAGGTCAAGGAGGTGGGATGAGGTTAGTAGGTAGCTGGGGGTGCGGCTTGGGGTGGGAGGAAGGGATGGGTGAGAGGAAGAACCGGTTAGGGAGGCAGAGACAGGTTGGACTGGTTTTGGGATGCAGTGGGTGGGGGGGAAGAGCTGGGCTGGTTGTGTGGTGCATTGGGGGGAGGGGATGAACTGGGCTGGTTTAGGGATGCAGTGAGGGAAGGGGAGATTTTGAAACTGGTGAAGTCCACATTGATACCATATGGCTGCAGGGTTCCCAGGCGGAATATGAGTTGCTGTTCCTGCAACCTTCGGGTGGCATCATTGTGGCAGTGCAGGAGGCCCATGATGGACATGTCATCAAGAGAATGGGAGGGGGAGTGGAAATGGTTTGCGACTGGGAGGTGCAGTTGTTTGTTGCGAACTGAGCGGAGGTGTTCTGCAAAGCGGTCCCCAAGTCTCCACTTGGTTTCCCCAATGTAGAGGAAGCCGCACCGGGTACAGTGGATGCAGTATACCACATTGGCAGATGTGCAGGTGAACCTCTGCTTAATGTGGAATGTCATCTTGGGGCCTGGGATGGTGGTGAGGGAGGAGGTGTGGGGACAAGTGTAGCATTTCCTGCGGTTGCAGGGGAAGGTGCCGGGTGTGGTGGGGTTACACACCACCCTACCAACCTCCGGATACAACGCATTATCCTCCGTCATTTCCGCCATTTACAATCCGACCCCACCACCCAAGACATTTTTCCATCCCCTCCCCTGTCTGCTTTCCGGAGAGACCACTCTCTCCGTGACTCCCTTGTTCGCTCCACACTGCCCTCCAACCCCACCACACCCGGCACCTTCCCCTGCAACCGCAGGAAATGCTACACTTGTCCCCACACCACCTCCCTCACCCCCATCCCAGGCCCCAAGATGACATTCCACATTAAGCAGAGGTTCACCTGCACATCTGCCAATGTGGTATACTGCATCCACTGTACCCGGTGCGGCTTCCTCTACATTGGGGAAACCAAGCGGAGACTTGGGGACCGCTTTGCAGAACACCTCCGCTCAGTTCGCAACAAACAACTGCACCTCCCAGTCGCAAACCATTTCCACTCCCCCTCCCATTCTCTTGATGACATGTCCATCATGGGCCTCCTGCACTGCCACAATGATGCCACCCGAAGGTTGCAGGAACAGCAACTCATATTCCGCCTGGGAACCCTGCAGCCATATGGTATCAATGTGGACTTCACCAGTTTCAAAATCTCCCCTTCCCCCACTGCATCCCTAAACCAGCCCAGTTCATCCCCTCCCCCCACTGCACCACACAACCAGCCCAGCTCTTCCCCCCCCCCCCCCCCCCCCCCCCACCCACTGCATCCCAAAACCAGTCCAACCTGTCTCTGCCTCCCTAACCGGTTCTTCCTCTCACCCATCCCTTCCTCCCACCCCAAGCCGCACCCCCAGCTACCTACTAACCTCATCCCACCTCCTTGACCTGTCCGTCTTCCCTGGACTGACCTATCCCCTCCCTACCTCCCCACCTACACCCTCTCCACCTATCTTCTTTACTCTCCATCTTCGGTCCGCCTCCCCCTCTCTCCCTATTTATTCCAGTTCCCTCCCCCGATCCCCCTCTCTGATGAAGGGTCTAGGCCCGAAACGTCAGCTTTTGTGCTCCTGAGATGCTGCTTGGCCTGCTGTGTTCATCCAGCCTCACATTTTACCATTTTGATTATGGACAACTTTGAACCAGGCAGCTAAACCTGATTTTTCTTCCTGTTACCAGATTGCAATTTGTAGAACAAAGAACAGTAGAGCACAGGAATAGGTCCTTTTGGCTTGCCAAGCCTGTGTTGATGACAACTCCTTTCTGAAGGAAATCGCTTTGCCACTAAATGGTCTGTATCCCACTACTCCCTGGCTGTATATGTATCTGTCAAGATGCCTCTTAAACATTGCTGTTGTATTTGCTTTTACTACCTCATTTGTCGGTGCATTCCAGGCACTTACCATCTTCTGTGCTTGAGAAAATACAACTAGCCTCTTTTACATCTTTTTTAAACTTGCCTCCTTTTTTACCTTAAATCTATGCCCCCTAGTAACTGGCATTTCTACCCTTGGAAAAAGAGTTCCCCACATGTCTGCGTGGGTTTCCTCTGCGTGCTCCAGTTTTCTCCCAGAGTCCAAAGATTTGTAGGCTAGGTGGATTGGCCGTGCTAAATTGCCCGTGGTGTTCACAGATGTGTAGGTTAGGTGGGTTATAGGGGGATGGGTCTAGGTGGGATGCTTTGAGGTTTGGTGTGGACTTGTTGGGCCTAATGGCCTGTTTCCAAGGATTCCTATAGGAATTCTGATATCCATCCATGCCTGTGATAATTTTGTAAACTTCTGTTAGGTCACCACTTAGCTTCCAACATTCAATTGAAAACAAATGGAGTTTGTCTAATCTCTCCTAGCTAATACCCTTCAAACCAGGCAGCATCCTGGTAAACTACTTCTGTAGTCTCTCGAAAGCCTCCACATCCTTCTCGTGGTGTCGTGACCAAAAGTGTATGCAATATTCCAAAAGATGGCCTTCTGAAATTTCTATATTCTAGCAACATGAGTTGCCAATTTTTGCACAAAATATGCCTCGATCGATTTGAAGGCAAGCACGCTGCATGCTTTCTTGCTCACCTTATTAATTTGTGGGCAGATTCAGGGAACTGTGGATCTGAAAGCCTAGATCCCTCCATAGTTACCGATTCTAAGGGTTCTGCCATTTACTGTATACTTCACATCTGTATTAGAGCCTCCAAATGCTTTACCTAGTCTAGGCACATAAAGTCTATCAACGTTCCAAACTGACCATGCCAGATTATAGGCTAGATCTTGAAGTTCCTGTCACTAATAGTTATAGCTTGTTTCCGTATACTATGCGAAACAATGTTCAACTGGCAATTCCAAATCATTCTATATTAAATTTTTTTTCTTCTTGTCCACCTCCAAATGCTTTGTCAAACTTGCAAGGATTATTAAATTCAGCCAATACTCAAATGATACTGTTGTGATCCCAGCAGACGACATCACTGGATTGGGAGTGTTGCCAAATAAAGAGACTGAGTGCAGGCTCACGGCTCCTTGAAAGTGGAGTCCGAGGTAGACAAGATAGTGAAGAATGCGTATGGTATGCTTGCATTTATTGGTCAGTACATTGAGTATGGGAGTTGGGAGGTCATGTTGCGGCTGTACAAGACATTGATTAGGCCACTTTTGGAATATTGTGTGCAATTCTGTCTCCTTGCTATAGGAAGGATCTTGTGAAATTTGAAAAGGATTCTGAACAGACTTACGAGGATGTTTCCAGGGTTGGAGCTGAAGGGTGAGGCTGAATCGGCTGGGGTTATTTTTCCTGGAGCATCGGAGGCTGAGGGATGACCTTAGAGGCCCTTGCATGAGGGTCATGGATAGGATGAATAGCTAAAATCTTTTCCCTGGGGTGGGGGAGCCCAAAGCTAGATGGCATAGGCTTATGGTGAGAGGGGAAAGATTTAAAAGGGACTCAGCAACTTTTTCATCTTGAAGGTGATGTGTGTATAGGCTGAGTTGCCAGAAGAAGTGGTGGAGGTTGACAAAATTACAACACTTAAAAGGCTTGTGGTTGGATATATGAATAGGAAGGGTTTAGAAGGATATGAGCCAAATGCTGGCAAATGGGGCTAGATTAATATGAAATATCTGGTCAGCATGGATGAGTTGGACCGAAGGGCCTGTTTCCATTCCTGTATGGCTCTAAGATTTTATGAAGAAATCTACCACTATCTTTTGTGAGCATTGACGTCTTTTGTCACTGGCACCCATTGGCAGCAGGGTACGATAATTAAAATGTTTGCTACTGCCAAGATATTTTTGATAGTGCCTTCAAAACCCAGGACCTCCTAACTTTTTGGGAATTCAAGTGTAGCAGATAAAAAGAAATCCCACCTCCCTTCTAAATTCCATTCTGACTTGGAATTGAATTTAGTTCCAAGATTCAGTTGTCACTAGGCTACAACCTGGAAGTCCTTCATGGATGGATGTAATTGTGGATGTAACTACACTGGCCATTGAGTTTATTCATGACAAAATTGGGCAGATATTTGATAGACAACGGAGTCAGATGGAGTAGGAGGCAGCCCAAAATATTGAGTTTCATATCAGATAAGTGATTTTATCAAATGGCAGAGCTGACTCAGCTGAATAGTCTACTCCTGGTCCTGGCTCCTATGTGTTCTGAAATGGGCTCCAGTAGTCTCAAACAGAAGCTCCCTATCACCTTTGGTTAAAAAATGTCCACCTTTTAAGTGGATCCCAAATTCTAAGAGCAAATAATTTTTTTTTAAAAGTGTTGCAGAATTGTTTGGCTACAATTTAAAATAGTTGTAAAATATCACCCAATTTGTTTTGCTTTATAACTGGATGCTAGTTTTTTTTAGTGCACAATGTCCCTGTTTGAAAGAGCAAACACAACTACAATGGAAAACAAGAATGAATTTCGTGGTTAGGACTCAACTTAACTTGTGGTAAACTGGCTGCATCCTGTAATGAGTGTTGGCAGGGGTGGGGGTGCATGGGTAGTGGGGAAGAAATGTGAAAGGCTGCTTTTATTTTGACTTATAGTTCTGCCTTCCTATGCATGTCCAGGTAAGTGTGGGCTTTTTAGACACAGTCCAGTATCTCTGTTGTTGAAACTATGGGATAGAGTCAGTGCTCGTGTAAAAATCTGATCCCGGATTCAGCTAGTTTATCTGCAAATACAACATCTAAAATTGATAGAGGAAAATACCAACCGATTTATCTAGCTTGTCCCAAATGCTTATGGCTGGAATATTGTGACAAAGCCGCCTTTTTAACTCATCTGTTTTCTGTTTATTCTCTCTTTGTTGCTGGCATTGAGGTTTTTTTCCTAACTTTCATTTTGATGTTTGTATCTTCCAGTTAATTTTCAGGTGTCTCTTTAGGTTGTGGTTTTAGTGATACCTCTCTTGGAATATAAAATTCCTGTGCAATATGTTTACCTGGCACTGTTAAACATGGAAATTTCATAACATCAGCAGGAACAAACTGGTTTGTTTGTTTTTTGTTCACGATAACATGTATATTGGTGAGAGCTAATGAATTCAAAGTTCCAATAATTTAGACTTGACTGCATCATTTTTTTCCTCTTTTTATAATGCAGAATATTTCATGAGAGGACTTATTTGGGCTTTGAAGTTCCTTTCACACTTCTACGTTCTGGCATTTCAGATTTTTTTGATATCTGCAGCATCTACTTGGCAATGGCTGCTGCAGAGGAATCAACATTCATACATAATCAGTTTTAAGTGGCAGAAACTGGAGTTATTTGCTGTTAGCCAAAATGCTTCAAGTGTAAAATTTTAAAATCATGGTGTACTATTGAATGTCATTTTAAAATGGAGTAATAGTTGATGCTGTAATATTGAAACAGAGTTTCATCTGCAATGAATTATGCCTTTTTATCAAGACCCTTTTGTTCATGTTATTCCTGAAAGTAGTGGCTGTAAATATGCACAGTTGCTGCTAGGTACAGCTCACATCTTGGCCTCACTCAGCCCCTACTTGCATATTTGCTGTGAGGGAGCTGAGTTAACATAGTTTGGAAAAGGTTCAGAGAGGAATGCAATAGGAAATTTGTAGATAAAGGGGGAATGCTTGCATGATAAACAGAATAATCTGTAATGTGACAAACAAATGAACAATCCAACATTGGATTAATATTAACTTTTCTATTCCAGTTGTGAATGGCAGTAGACAATTAAACAAATAAGAGAAACAAAAAAAAAACTGTGCTGAAAGAACAACTCATCAGGTCTCGCAGTATCTGTGAAGAGGAATCCAAGTTAACATTTCGGGTCCAGTGACCTTTGCTCAGAAGTAAGATGCTTCTCCAAAAGTATCTCCATCCTTGATGAAGGGATGCCCTGCACATCATTGAAAAAGATAGAGCTTGCAACCGTCTTCTGCCAGAGGTGTTGAGTGAGTAATTCATCCTCCTTCCAAGGTCATCGGTGTAAGCAGCCAATTTGATTCACTCCTCCACCTGATAGCAAGGAATTTCTGAAGGCTTACAAACTGGTTGCTGCAAAGACAACATTGGACTCTGGACTGTGACAATATTTTGGCAGAAGTACTGAGGACTTCTACTCCAGGACTAGCTGCACCTTTAGCCAAGCTTTTCTAAAATAACACTGGCATTTACTTGACGTTGTGAAACACAAGCAGGTCAGATTAAACCTGTTACATTACTACCCCGTCATCTTCTGTTGATCAGAGTGATGGAAAGGATCGTTGACAGTGCTAACAAGTAGCGCTGATGCTCAGCAATAGCCTCTTCACTGATGCTCAGTTTGAGTTCTGTCAGGAATATGCCACTCCCGACTTAATTACAGCTTTGGTCCTGATGTAAGCAGAAAAGTAGAGTCCAGAGATGAGGTGACAGGGACTGTCCATGACTACTTCAGGGAAGCATTTTACAGAATATTTTATTTATCAAAGAACCCAAGCAAAACTGGAGTCACTGGAAATGTGTAAAAACAATTCTGTTGTTTGCAATCGTACCCAGCATAAAAGAATGTGGCTTTAAAGGTCAGTCATCTCACTTCCAGACCTAATCATCTTTAGCTGCATCATCAGTGACTCACCTTCCATCAAAAGATGAGAAGTGGGGGTATTTTATACCTAACTCCTCTGAAACTGGCAGCCTGTATCCATATGTATCAAAACCAGACTTGGCCTGGTAAGTAGCAGGTAATATTTTCAATCCCATCAATGACCATCTCTAATGAGAGAGAATCTGTCCATCTCTCATTGAATCTCAATGTTGAAAGCTGAATCTCCATTCTGGGAGTTACTATTGACTAGGAACAAAACTGGATCAGTGTAAAAATATTGTTGCTGCAAGAAGAGGTCAAGTTAAGAATTCTGTGAATGCCCCTTGTCTTCCCAGCATCTGATGTTTGTTGACAATGGACAGAAGTGTGATTGGAATTGTCTACTTATCTGGATGGGTGTGGCTCCAACAGCACTCGAAGCTAAATCCCATGTACCCGCATGGGCCCAACCTATGCCTGCCTCTTTGTAGGTTACGTGGAACAGTCCCTCTTCCGCACCTACACAGGCCCCAAATCCCACCTCTTCCTCCGTTACATTGACTGTATCGGTGCTGCCTCTTGCTCCCCAGAGGAGCTCGAACAGTTCATCCACTTCAGCAACACCTTCCACCCCAACCTTCAGTTCACCTGGGCCATCTCCAACACATCCCTCACCTTCCTGCACCCCTCAGTGTCCATCTCAGGTAACCAGCTAGAAACTGATGACCATTTCAAGCCCACCAGCTCCCGCAGCTACCTAGAATACACATCCTCTCAGCCACCCTCCTGCAAAAGTTCCATCCCCTATTCCCAATTCCACCGCCTCTGCCGCATCTGCTCCGAGGATGAGGCATTCCACTCCCGCATACCCCAGATGTCCAAGTTCTTCAAGGACTGCAACTTTCCCCCCACAGTGGTCGAGAACGCCCTTGACCGCGTCGCCTGCATTTCCCGCTACACATCCCTCACACCCCACCCCCGCCACAACCACCCCAAGAGGATCCCCCTCGTTCTCACACACCACCCCGCCAACCTCCAGATACAACACATCATCCTCTGACACTTCCGCCGTCTACAATCCGACCCCACCACCCGAGACATTTTTCCATCCCCACCCTTGTCTGCTTTCCGGAGAGACCACTCTCTCCGTGACTCTCTTGTTCGCTCCACGCTGCCCTCTAACCCCACCACACCCGGCATTTCCCGAAACGTCAGCTTTTGTGCTCCTGAGATGCTGCTTGGCCTGCTGTGTTCATCCTGCTTCACACTTTTTATTATCTTGGATTCTCCAGCATCTGCAGTTCCCATTATTTCTCCCAAGTAGTACCTGGTTGATTTGGTATCCTATCCACTGCCTTCAGGGCTGATTCCTTCACCACAGTGGCATAGTGAGTTGTCAACAAGATGCACTAATAACTTGCCAAGCCTTCATTGACAGCACCTTTCAAACCTGTGATCGTTTTCCACCTGGTTGGACAAAGGTAGCAGATGCTTGGGGGTGACACCACCACACCTTTATAAGCCCCTGTCATTCTCACTTTGAACTCCTATAGCTGTTCTTTCACCATCAATAGGTCAAATTCCTGGAATTCCATTGTTGGCAATACTGTGTATCTGCTCACCATGAACTGCCATGGTTCAAGCAAAAACTCACTAACACCACCTCCAAAGGCAATTAGGGAATGTTAATCTAGTTAGAGATGCACATGTCCAATAAATAAAACCAAAAGAAAAATCTGTGCAGTGACACTGTTTCTGTACAAGAGCCACCGGGATTGTGAGATAGTAACTGTAGGATTGTAGTAAATCGGTAGGAAGTAAATTAGTTCTGGATGTGAGTTTGCTCGCTGAGCTGGAAGGTTAGTTTTCAGATGTTTCGTCACCATTCTAGGTAACATCATCAGTGAGCCTCTGATGAAGCCTCTTCATCAGAGGCTCACTCATGTTACCTAGAATGGTGACAAAACGTCTGAAAACTAACCTTGCAGCTCAGCGAGCAAACTCGCATCCAGAACCTCAACCTGCGCTACAAATCTTAAACTCGCTAGTAAATTAGTTTAGAACAGGATGTAGAAGCAGAGTTTGATTTCACCTATTGCCTTCAAAGCAAAGTGATTTTGGAGCTAATGGACTCTTCAAAAGATCTCCTCATATTTAAATATTTAATTCTGAAGTGATAGTTCAGTTTTTAATCAATAATTCAATTACCATTTTCTTAGCAAAATGTTAAAAGCTTAAGGCAAGTGAAATTGTGGGATGTAGTTTGAAATGAAGGAGGCAAGTATAAATTTTCCCCCAAAGGAGGGAATCTTAACTTTTACTTGACTGCGGGGAATTGTTCCCTTCAGTACTGTTTTAAGTAGTAAGGATTACGAAGTTAGCTACAAAATAAGGGCATTTTAGGGATTCTAGTAGGAGCCAAAGAGTAGGGAAAGGAAGTAATACAAGTTATGGTAGACAAAGACCAGATATGTAGCTATGACCGTATGTACCAAGTATGTTCAACTGTAGGTGAGAGGATGACTGAGCTCTGATTGTAGATCAAAGATGTTATGAAGTGCAGGGAAAAGAATTTCTTTCTGTTGCACTTTGGAGAACATGTGGAGAGTGTTCGAGGAGCCATAGATAAAATTTATCATGAGGTAAGCCAATGTTTGTTTTCAAATACGTAAAAAGTATTTTAGTGGAGTATTTTGCTTGGATTAACACCGATCAGTAGAATTGGCTCTGCAATTATAAATAATAATTACCAGATTCTTCCTAGAATATAATATTCAGTATTGGAAGCCAGCAATACATAACTGGCCTAGAAAAACTACAATGAGTTGTTTGAGGCTTTAAAATAGGATACTCTGAAGGACAGGGACTCTTCATTGGGCAAGATGAGATTGGGTATGACTTTTTCAAATTAGTAAGGCTCAAAGGCGTAGTCGCTGGTCAGGTTGCATACCTTATCAAAAGGTAATAAGAATACGGACTTTGGATGAGATGCAACAATTTTGGTTAACTTTCGCAGTAGCTTGGGTAGAAAATAAGCAAAACCTGAAATTGGTGGAACTTGGGTCTGGCAGCTGCACAGATTCTGTAGTTTCTTCAGCAATTTCTGTTTTAGTTTCCAGAGTCCAGCATCTGCAGTTCTTTGCTCTGTTTTCTTTTGTAGGTAGACTGTAAGTTGCTTCGATCTTCTCTTGAGGGTAAAAAATGGCAGCGAGATGTGCCATCACATGGGCATTTGCTGAGACTTGATGCAACAATGTAAATTATATATGAAGCACCTGTTTCCTGTCCTTGCAACCTTTGCTCATCTACACATTCGCTGACTGACAAACCCACAGCTGGTTGAACCATCTTTGCTGCACCTCATTTTTTTCACTCTGACCTGTTCAACCACTTCCCAGCTCCATGCCCATATGGAGCTATCTTCCCGGGTAAAATAGATCATACCAGTGGATCAAGGATTTGGAAACAGGGTCATTAACCAGTTCATTATAACAGGCAACGTCTGTTGAATGGCACACTTTGAATTACTGTAGTGTGTATGATGTGTGTTAAGTTCTGGACAAGCCAAGCCCTCTGTGCAGCCGGTCTCTGCTGCTGGCCTCTCCCCACAGTATTCACCTTTTATGGCTTTTATGATTGTGTAAACCCTATAAGGTCACTCTTCAACCTCAAGTGAAATATGTCCTAGTCTTATCCAGCCTGTCCTAATAACTCAAACCCTGTGGTCCCAGCAACACCTCTGCCAATGTCTTATGAGCGCTCTCCAATTTAATAATGACATTCCTACGAGCAGGGTAACCAGAACTGTGTACAATACTCCAAAAGTAACCTCACCAGCATCTTGTACAAGAGTAAAGATTCAGCACTTTTGATAGTGTTGCATTCACAGAATCAAATTTGAAATGCGGCTAACAATGAGAATTGATTGGGGAATTGCATCTTGCTGGAGAATGGGTTCTGTCTGCAGGATTCCAAATGATCATATGCAAAACAATGCAAAAAGCCTTCATATCTTATGAAGCTCTATGTGGGAACGAAGAATTGAAAGCTTAAAACCAGATAATTCTGTACTGGATAGGCATGTATAAAGATGTGGAAAGAATGGTAAATACATGCAAATGTACCAGAAGTATAGAAAACAATACAAAATGGAAGATACTGAAGTACCATCCAAACCAGGACCTACTATATGACCTAATTTGTTCATACACAATTGAGAATGGTATTTCAGTTGTAGACTATTGCTCAAAGTTCCCATTCATTGGAAAGTGAAAGATTTGAGAGCTACAACAATCATCTTAACATTACAGGTATTTTGGTTGCTGTGAAAGTTGGTTCTGAATTGTAACTATTCAATAAGGAGGTAGACGCAGCCAGTGACATCACTGAGCTGTGACAGGACAAGCTGCAGGAAATGTGCAAGCTGTGGTGATGACTGCTCTCTGCTCAGTGATATTGCCATTGGTGCATGTACCTCTGGACAGTGTTGGGGAGCTGAGGCAGAGCTAAGGAACCTAGTGAGAGCCGTCAAAGGCCTGTACTAAGAACACTGTTTGAGAGTTGTTTGTTGTTGAGTGAGGGGAGGATGTGGATGGAGTAGGAGAAAAGGAGGCTGCTAGGATAAAATGAATCCTCTTCTTTTTGGTAGGCAGACTATGTTTTATAGTTGGCTTTGCAGAATGTAAAATCAACAGACATTTGTTTCTGTTGCTTGAGAATGGTGTCAGTTTTCTTTTTTACTTTTTGCACCACTTAGATGGTGTTTGTAGGAAACTGAGCCATTCCTGAAAAAATAATGTGACATGGGAACTCCGTTCAGCCCTAGAGAATTTGAGCAATTCTCTAAGCAGAATGGCTTCAGTATCACCTTGGCACCACATTACCCTAGAGGACACTTTTTTTTTTATTGACCTGTAAGATTGACATAATGCATATGATTGCAGACACCATGACCGGACCCAGTTTTATGATTTGGATTAAAATAAATGCTGTGTAATTAAATTATAGCTTTTTTAATAGGCGTACTGGAGATGCCATCTGGGTTCCAATCTCCATTGAGTCAATCAATGTGGCAACAGAACAATTTGAATCCAGTTGCTGCTGTTACATGGAATGTCAGTATATTCCTGCGATTTGCAAATAAATGCAGTCCTCCAGTTTATGGCAGATAAATGCAGATTGCATTTTTTATTACAAAATGATTAAGTCATTTTGAGGAGCTGCGTTCTTTGTGGCCTTTTTGATTAGGACAGGCAACTGAACATGCTTGGTAATTCCTTTTTGATCGCAAAAGCAGCGGCCTAATTTAAGGGACCATCAAGAACTGTTCTTTTATCACTGGCTGCTGTTTGTACTGTATTTCTGGTCCCATTCAACTTGGTTTAATTGGTGCTTTTATTACAAATATGCCAATATAAATTTTTGAATTTTAATTTGCAGTAAAATTTGACAAATCTTTCGTGAAAATGCAAAGTAAAGAAATTTGAGCTGCAGCCATATTTTTCTGTATGGAAACTAGTTAAACTATTTATTCTTTACCTCAGTTATTCATCCCAAGATTGTGCGCAAATTTGCGCACGGCACCATCAAATCTCACACGTGTTCCTAGCTCAAATCTGGGAAAGCCTTGTTGAGTTGTACGTTAGGTGTGAAGTACGGGTGGCTGCAGCTCTAATTTGTTGCGATTAATTCAGTTCATCACACACACGCTGCCTACAAAACAGTACAATTTAAGATCAGTGTTAATCCAGCATGCATGTTCTGTTTCTAAATATTTTTAAAATCAAGATGTGCAAATACTGAGTATCATCTAAACAAATTGAAATTTTCACAGAAACAAATATTTTTGTCCTTGTTTATCTAAGTTGTATTTGTGCCCCATTGGATTCTTTTATCAGGTGAATGACAGGGACATAGTTTAAAAGTCTAACGGCCATTGAGTTTGCAAAAATGCATTTAATTGATGTTTGTATGGAGAGCAAGAAGAACCAGATGACTAATGCATAATTTCTTTGCTATCTACACATAAGGACACAATGAAGGGTTTTTGATTTTGCATCTACATGCCATGTATGTGTGAACAAAGTGCAAGAAGCACTTTTGGTTTGTTTAAAGCCATTTAATAAAAATGGGTCAAAACTAGTTACAATAGAGTGATAATTATGTTCAGATCACTTTGGGTAGAATATACTAATATTCTTTCAAAATGGTAAAATAGACAGGAGTTATCTTGCCCAGAAGTATTTATTTTCTCTTTTCCCCACAGGAACGCAGTCAAGTTGAATCTTGTGAGGCCTTCAACTTGCCTGGTCTCCTGTGCAACATTTTAAAATGAACTACTAAACACGATTTAGAATGCAGACACCTCCAGGTTGTGCAGTAAACTTTCTTTTTCAGACCAAAAGCAATAGATTAGACAAAAATCTTTAGAATTTCTTCAGCAAGGAATACAATTCTAGTGATTAGTGAAAAGAGCTATAGTTTATTTGTGGGGATGAATATAGAATCCCATCTGTGCAGTTCTTCTTGACTGCATGCTATTCACAGGGTGCCAACAGATGTGTCTATATTGGCCCTTTTGTGTTTCCTGTGCAAAAGAAAGTGGCTACCATGAGCTCAATGAAGTCTGTACACTTGAACAGAATGTTTAATGTCAGATTTAAAGGATAAATGCTGAGTGGATTGTGTGCCAGGACATGAGGTGTGAGAGGGTTTTTTCACTTCGCTTCAGCTGTAATAGTGAAGAAAATCCTATCTGACTGGAGATGCCAGTCACTAATTGGTCATGTTCTGTTCACTTTGGTATTCTTAGGTAAAAAATTTCTTGCATCTTAACATGAATTATTTGTGTGGTGGAGAATGAGAGATCATGAGTTTGTGAATATTCTGCTCTTCTTAATTTTGTTTTGCAGAAACCTAAACATTCAATCCAGATGAAAGTATCATTAAAAAGTGCTACAGCTCCAGATCTCTACAATATAAGATAATACCTCTAGATTGATAAATAGCTAGGCAAACAAACTTCTTTAAATTAATAATCTTTCAAGTGTTCCATGTAGAAAATCTTTTATAGGAATTTAATTACTTACACTGAAAATATGTTTGAATATATTGCAATGTTTGAAGGTAAAGGTGATTTATACCAACTTGGTGTCAACTGGAGTTGATAACTTCAAGGTTAAAATAAAGTATTGATACATGATTGCTGGCGTCAGTTGTGATTTACTGCTTGATGATGTACCACCACAGCAGCTATAAATTTTTAACTGTTTTAGAAAGCATCATTTAAATTTCATTGTTTTTGCAATGACAAATAAAAAAAACTTAGGATTTATTTTCATGCTGCCAGGGAGTTTATTGATTCTACCAGTCTGTTGCTGTTCGTAGGTATAACAAATATATTAAAGGAACTACGTACCGAACAATTTATTTGTGGAACTAAATTCAGAGTCTCACATCATTCATAAATTAATTCATAAGAATGGAGAATTCATAAACCAGCACTGGTTTATTATCCCTTGATTTTAATTTCAGTTTATGCCAAACTTATTGCCAAATTAGTTTTTATCTCATTATAGCCTGTCATCTACATTATTATATCTCATACTACTTTCAATGTTGATACAAGATAATTGCACCAATATTGCAAGAGAAAAGACTGCTAGTGTTCAGATGTCAGTTCAGATGCACTTTAGCTAATGAAGCTGCCAGTGTTTTTAATGAAAGACAGTTAGACTTTTTTGTTTATTCATTCACAGGATGAGGGCATCACTGGATAGGCAACATTTATTGCCCATCCCCAATTGCCCAGAGGGCAATTGAGAGTCTACCACATTTGTAAGTCTGGAGTCACATGTAGGCCAGACCAGGTAAGGATGGCAGTTTCCTTCCCTAAAGGACATTTGTGAACCAGGTGTGTTTTTCCAACAATTGGTAAAGGACTCATGGTCATCATTAGACTCTTAATCCCAGATTATTACTGAATTCAAATTCCACCGTGTACCATGGCAGGATTCGAACCTGTGTCCCTAGAATATCGCCTAGACTAACAGTCCAGATTGATACCTCTGGGCCATCACATCCCTGTATCCTGCTTGTTGTTCTTTTCAAAAAAAAGACAACTAAATCTGTTTTTTTTAGGCCAGTCAACTTTTGTTTTTTACGCTCAAGTGTTTTTACTGGTTTGATTTGTTTTGACTCTCATGCACTTGGAAAATTGGAAAGAGCATTTCAGAAGGTTCTTAACAAATCAGCAAGTAAATGCAAAATCTGAATATAAAAGGTTTGTTAATCTGCAGCTTGCGATTTCTAAAGTTAGTTAATTTTAAACTTTTTTTAATAGCAGTCAGTAGTCCAAAGAACTGACTTGTCCTTGCTTTTAAATTTTGGACCTTCCTGTTTAATGTAGTGTGCCTTGCTTTTCCACTGTTAGATCATGATTAGAAGGAGAACATTGACAGTGGGGCCCAAGATCCCTAGTTTATATGTATAGAAAAATTTGAAAATGCTGCAAGCATTAAACTCTGACAGCATTTTTTTTGACTCTCTTTCTCTCTTCAATGTTTTAGGTCCCTGCCCTTTTCACCAGAGCTGGGTAAAGCTAAGTTTGTATGTTTTTTGAATAAGTGAAGGGATCGGAAGAAAAATAAAAGGAAGGCCTGTGATGGAGTGAGAGGATAGAAGATACTGTTTCAAGGTACAGTAACAAAAGGAATTGTAATGGCTCAAGAGCAAAAGATGTGTCCAGAGGCATGAATGTTAGGATTCTAAATAGCTGTGTGGATGCAAATGAAATGATGGAAGTAGAGGGGGAGAAAGACAGAGTTGGACAAAATTATGGGCTAGCGATTTACAGTCTACAATTATTGAACTCAATGTTGTGTCGAAAAGGTTGTAAAGTTCCACTTAAAAGATGAGCTGCTGTTCTTCAAGCTTGTACTGAGTTTAATTGGAATATTGTAACAGGCCAGGGACAGAGCAGTCAGGTGGGATGCATGGTGAAGAATTTACCATACTGGGAGCAGAGGGTCAATAATGGTTCGAACATGGGTGTTCCATAAAGTGATCAGCTCAACTTCATTTAAGATAACCAAGTGTGGAACTGGATGAACACAGCAGGCCAAGCAGCATCTCAGGAGCACAAAAGGAAACGTAGGGCTGGAAACGTCAGCTTTTGTGTTCCTAAGATGCTGCCTGGCCTGCTGTGTTCATCCAGCTCCTCACTTGGTTATCTCGGATTCTCTAGCATCTGCAGCTCCTGTTATCTCTGAGCTCAATTTCATTTGCTTTTTCTCAATGTAGGAGAGGCCACACAGAGCACAGAATACGAAATGATTAAACCGGGGAGACTGTGTACAGGGTGGGGCCACTTCTTGTGAAAGCCTCCATTAAGTTTGCAACTTTATGCCACCCGATCGTCATACAGAATGAAAACAGACCTTTCAGTCCAACTCTTCTGCACCAGCTGAACTTCCCAATCTAACATAGTCCCATTTACGAGCTTTTAACCCAAATCCCCCTCAACCTTTCCTATTCATATATCCATTCAGATGACTTTTAAATGTTGTAATTGTACTAACCTCCACCATTTCACCTGGCAGCTCGTTCGATACACATAGCATCCTCTGCGTTTTAAAGTTACCTCTTAAGTCCTTTCTTAAAAATCTTTCCATCTCACCTTTAAACTTATGCCTTCTAGTTTTGGAGACCCCACCAGAGGAAAAAGATATTGTCTATTCACCGTGTAATGCCCCTCAATTTTATAAACCTCTAAGGTCACCCCTCAGCCTCTGATCCTCCATGGGGGGGAAATAAAGCACAAACCTGTTGAGCGCCTCCCTATAGCACAAACGCACCAACCCTGGCAACATTCTTGTAAATTTTTTCTGAACTCTTTCTAATTTTACAACAGCAGGGAGACCAGAATTGAAAGCAGTATTTCAAAAGTGGCCCAACCCAATGACCTGTACAGACACAATATGACATCCCAACTCCTGTACTCAATACGGTAAAGAATAAAGGCAAATGCCTCCAAAACCCCGTCCACCTACGATTTCACTTAACAGGAGCTATGCACCTGCACCTCCCAGATCTTTTTGCAGCACTGCCCATGGCCCCGTCATTAACTGTGTAAATCCTGACCTGGTTTTCTTTACTAAAATGGAACACCTCGTGTTTATCTAAATTAAACTCCATCTACCATTCCTCAGCCAATTGACCCATCTGATCACTGTGCCGTTGGACTCTGAGAAAATCTTCTTCACTGCCCTACAGTATGTACTTTGATGTTATCTGCAAACTTATTAACGTGGTCATGCCCAAATCGTGTTTATAAATGCAGTGGAGTCAGTACTGATCTTTATGGCATACTAGTCAAAGGCATCTGGTCTGAAAAGGTGTACAACTACAGCCATCCTCGATCTCCTAACTTGAAGCTGATATTTGGTATCCATGTGCTGCTGCCTCCTCCCTGCTCTCTTTCTCCTCCCCCCCCCCCCCCCCCCCACTCCGGGTGATCCAACTTCCGTAACCAGTCTACCATATGGAACCTTTGGATCAAGATATTCAAAATCTACAATGTACGTTCCCTAAAAGAATAACAAAATGAGGGACTTGAAATACTTGACCATGGAAGATGATAAAGCAACAGAAGAGTGTTTATGAATGGTGTGGTCTTACCTGCTGCTGGATGTTTCCCTCTGGCAATGTTTTTGCTGTCCCTCATTATGTAGGCCAGTTTGGATATCATAGTATTGAAGAATCTAATAGAAATTTATCATAGGTAGCTCCACTACAAACATTACCTTCACAGGTACTTAAGTGCCTGGACTAACCTTGAGCTATTGGATTATAAGAGAGATATCAAACAGTGCGTTTCTAATATAGTGTCATGGTTCAAGTAATCCCCAGCAAGAATTGTGAGAATTTTTATATCCTCACGTTCCGTAAGATTGTGAACATGTCTTTTTTAAAAGACAATATTGACCATTTAGATGTAATGTAGTATTGAGCAAAGAGGAGTTTAGATTCTGAATGTTCCAGCCAGGGCTGGCATTAAACCTGATGAGTCCGTTGTTCTCTAATTCTATTCTGATCGCTGGAATTTGGTTCAATGTGCTCATTAAAAAGTTAAAGTATGATATTGACAGCTGATTTTAAAACTGGTAGTCAACAAACTACATATGGTCACATTGTTGCTACCTCCAACAAAAAAGAATCTGACCATTGTCCCTTTAATATATAATGGTGTTATCATCATGGAGCCCTCCATTATCAATATCCTGGGAGTTGACATTGGCCAGAAACTGAGCTGGACCAGCTATATAAATGCTATACATACTTGAACATGTCAGAGGCTAGGAATTCTGCAGTGAGCAACTTGCCTTCTGTCGCTTCAATTCTGTATTCCATCTACTAAGCACAAAACAGCAGTGTGGTGAAATCTCCTGTACTTGCTTGCAGCTCCAACAACTATCTTTAAGTTTGATGCCATCCAGAACAAATGAGCTCACTTGATTCGCATCTTACTCATCACCTTTTTAACTTTACTTGCTGCATGCCAAGTGCACACTGGCAATAATCTGCAAGATGTACTGCAGTTATTAACCAAGCCTTTAGTGACAACACCTTCCCAAATTGGGACCTGTACCACGCCAGGGCAGCAGAATGTGGGAGCACCAGCATCTGGACGTTCCCCGCCAAGCCAAACACTATCCTGAGTTGAAACTATAATCACCACTTTTGATCAACTGAAATCCTGGAACTCCATTCCTGACAGCAGTGTGGCTGCACCTACACTCCAAGAATTGCATTAGTTCAAGAAGATAGCTCGCTACTGCCATCTTTAGGGCAATTAGAGTTGGTCAATCTCATAATCAATTAACACTTTTTTTTAATCTTGAAGCACAATGACATTTGTACCTTTTTTGGGTTAAGAGACCCCTGGTAATCATACTTGGGAGTACATTTTATTTGTTACAGCAATCAGGGTGAATTTAGGAGGTAATAATTCAATAATGTAAGATCCAAACAGTGTGAAATGGATATACGTAAAGTTTAAGTATAAAATGAAGGATACTGTCTTTGAATTTATAAAGCTCTAGAAGAACCACTTCTGCTTTGTAGTGCTACCTGATATGCAGGCTTCAGTCAGGTTGCAGAAAATTGTGACATGGTTAAATAGAATTTAATGCTATAATGTTCCTTGGAACTGTTTTGAGAACCTACTTTTCAGCACAAAGGACGGCTATTTGGTCCACGACAGGTCCTATAGGTACTAAGCTTCTCCTTCATCTGTCTTTTTCTCTGTGGCCTATGACTGTTTTCTGTTCAGAGAAATATCCAATGTTCTCCTGAACAATGTTTTGAATCTGTCTACCACACTCTTAGATGGTGCGTTCCAGATCTTAATTATTTGCTGTGTAATAAAACAAAATCCTTGTGTCACTGTCTCTTGCCATTCAGCTTAAATTGATGTTCCTCTAAGTTGTGAAGCACTTTCTCCCTATATATAATGTTCAGACTCATAATATTATTGTAATCTATGAACGTCTGGGGTTTATCATTGATTAGAAACTGAACTGAACCAGTCATAAGTACTGTGGCTTTCAGAACAGGTTAGAGACGAGAAATTCTGCAGCATGTAATTCACCACCTGTCTTCCTAATGCCCATTTACTATCTACAAAACATAGGTCAGAAGTGCATTCGATTACTCTCCCCTGCCTTGATCAGTGCATAACCAACAGCACTTAGGAAGATTGACATTAACCAAGACAAAAGAACTGCTTAATTGGTACCCCATCCACTGCCTTCAGTGCAGCGATAATGGGAACTGCAGATGCTGGAGAATCCGAGATAACAAAGTGTGGAGCTGGATGAACACAGCAGGCCAAGCAGAGATGCTGCTTGGCCTGCTACGTTCATCCAGCTTCACACTTTGTTATCTTGGATTCTCCAGCATCTGCAGTTTCCCATTTTCACAGGCTGGTGGAATAACTTTGACCTACAGTTTCCCCATACCGTCCTGCCATGGAGTTATATTGCTGCTCCTTTGCTGGGTCAAAATTCGGTGACACCTTTCTGTGCCTCCCTTCCTAAAAGGCATGAGTGTTCCCACACCCTAAGCAATACAGCAGGTCAAGAAGACAAGTCATCACTTTATTCCAAGCACTAATGAACACATCCCATGACCAAATAAAATCTTTTTTGACCACCTCTGTCAATATCCTGTCAAGTTTCTCTTTTTTTTTTAAGGAGAACAATCCTAGCTTCAGCAATATAGCTAAATGACAGAAATTTCATACCTGTACCATCCTTGTAAATCTTCTCTGCATCTTATAGTAACATTTTGACAATCAGTGCACTATACTATTTTTTGGGAAACAACACTCCATTGGCAGAACAACTGTTTTTATAAAAGTTTTCCATGTTTGTTCTCTAAGCTTGTATTTGTGAAGCCTGCATGCCTTGTTACCTGGTTTGTCAAAATGCTGTATCTCCCTAAGTGTTTTCTTTTGTAAATTCATTTGTGGAATGTGGGCATCGCTGGCTGGCCAGCATTTATTGCCATCCCCTGGTTGCCCTTGAAGGTGGTGGTGAACTGCCGGAGTCCACTTGTAGGTTGACTCTCAGTCCCATTATGGAGGTAATTACAGGATTTTGATCCAGATGACAGTGAAGGAAGATGAGTAGCTTGGAGGTGGTGCTGTTCCCACAATTTTGCCCTTGTCCTTCTAGTGGTTGTGGGTTTGGAAGGTGCTGTCTGCAGATCTTTGGTGAATCTTCGCATTGCACCTTGTCAATAATACGAGTTGCTAAGTGCACAGATACACCAAGGTCCCTGTTCTCCAGCACTGCGATCAGAACTGTAACCAAATTTCAGTTCACAATTCTCCACTTTAAATTTTTCCTACTATGAGTAAATATATACTCCCCTTTCTTGAGCTAAGACATTAGAATGTTTGCTAAAATCTCAAATGTTGCCAGTACACACACATGCACAGTAATCCTGCCAATGATGTCATTCTGTTCCACTCACTCACTCGGTATTTGGTCACTGCCTTTTTTTAAAAACTGGCAGACCATTTCACAAAGTGTACATACTCAGAACTTTTCATATGCACAAATTTTGGAGTGGGGGAGGGAGAGAAGGGAATGAACAAATTTGCAAAGAATTTACCTGTGGCTTAAACAGTCTTGAGAATCCTTTAGCTTCTTCCTGGAGCCTTCATAAAACTGAACTTAAACTTTTCAGCTAGTAAGAACAGCTGATGCTGGAGTTGGAGATAGCATAGCGTGGAGCTGGAGGAACACAGCAGGTAGCATTAGAGGAATAAGAAAGTTGACATTTCGCATCGGGGCCCTTCTTTTGCAGCTTAAGATGTCCCAAGCGTTGTAATCAAAGACCTCCGGTCTAGAATGTTCAGTGAACTCCTTGCACTGTGGTAACCTATTTCTTGACAACGCTAATCTCTTCAGGGTCAATTTTACATCCGCCTTCAGCCAAATATCCTGCAGAACTGCCTGGACTGAAACATAATGCAGCTTTTTCTCCTATTAAGTGTTTTTCCCTTAATTGAAAAAGAAATTCCTGACCACCTAAACCAGTGCCTAATGCACTCTCTTTACCTTGCTTGCTCAATTCTCCCAATGTAAAAGCCTATTACTATCTAGGAAGGAAAAGATTTGGTGGGAAAGCTCAGCAGGTCCGGCAGCATCTGTGGAGGAGAAAACACAGTTAAAGTTTCGGGTCTGGTGACTGTTCCTCAAAACGGTTCTGAGAAAGGCTCACCGGAGCCAAAGTATTAACTCTCTTCTCCTCCACAGATGCTACCAGACCTGCTGAGCTTTCCCAGCAAATTTTGTTTTTGTTTTCATTCCTGATTTACAGCATCCGTACTACTTTCAGTTTTTATTTACTATTTAGGAAGAGTTTGCCGCTCTTTGCCTTTTAAAGGAAATCACCCTAGCTGCAGAAATACCTACAGGTTAATCATTAAACCATTTCAAACATACATAAAACCCTATATGCTACTATTTCAAATCCAAAGATACAAACTCTAACATTAAAACCTTTTATAAAAATCACTCATCTTGCATCACAGTATAAATCTTCATATCATAGAATCCCTCCAGTGTGGAAACGGGCCCTTCAGCCCAACAAGTCCACACTGATCCACAGAGCATCCCACCTAGACCCACCCTGCCCCATAACCCACTTAATCTATACACCCCTGAACACTACTGGCAATTCAGCATGGCCAGTCCATCTAACCGGCATGTCTTTGGACTGTGGGAGGAAACCGGAGCACCCGGAGGAAACCTGCGTAGACACAGGGAGAATGTACAAACTCCACACAGTCACCCGAGGGTTGAATTGAACCTGGGTCCCTAGCGCTGTGAGGCAGCATTGCTAACCACTGAACCAACGTGCCACCCCAAATGTGACACTAAGCCAAATCTAGATGAGAGAATCTTTATAAAGAGCAGAGAGGGTCAAGAATTCCTAAAGTCTGTTCAGGAGAATTTCTGTTGTATTTTGCGTCAATGAGAAAGGAGGCATTACTGAGCATGGCTGTTCAAAATCGGGTCTGGTATGTAAATAAAGCGATAGTAAGAAAAATTTTAGGGGACCATAATCCTATGAAAAGGTTTTGGGTTACTATTGAAATGACCTGGAACCATCCAGGTTGAGAATAAGTGGAAAAGAGCAAACTTCAGTGGGGGTGAGAATTGGCATGTAAAATTAACTGAACAATAGATTGCTTTTATAGAAAAGCTATACCTTGATTTGTATCAGAACTTCTCCTGGATGATGATCAAATAGGATGAAATAGAAAAGGTATGCTTACGACTGATACTAGAGAGAGAACTTGGTTGAGAGTAAAGTACAATGTAGAAGTTTCAGAAGGAATCTTTAACCAAAAACAACAAAAAGTGGAGTAAGAGCATTGGAAGAAACTGGCAGCTGATGTAAATGAGTCCAAAAGTCTTCTGTAAGTGTAGTAAAATAGTAAAGGGTGGTAAAAGGAGAAGTGGAGCCAATTATGGACCCATTAGAGGATTTGTGTACAGAGGAATGAAATTTAGGATACGAAGAGGATGCTGCCCAAGTCATGGTCAAAGAAAATGCAATTGAGACATCAAATGGGTTTAACTTTGAGGATATTGCTGTATTTGTACTGTGTGTTTGGGACTTTGTGAAACTTGTTAAAGGATACTGAGGAAATTATGGAGGTACTGACCATAATTTCTCTTTTTTTTTTTCCTTGGGTGTAGGGGTAATGCTGGGGGATTGAATCTGAATCTGTAACACCCTTGCTCCAAAAGTAGTGTAAGGAATCTGACTACAGGCCCATCACTTTAACCTCTGGAGAGTAAGGTTTTTTTTAGAAACAATTAGTTTTGTGTTAACTTTAGTTATTTGGGAAAATGTCAGAATTTAGCAGGATTTGAGGGCAAATTGTTTAGCTATCTTACTTGAATCTTTTCAGTAACAGATTGGAGAATGCTGTGGATTTTTTAAAATTGGATTCTGGCTGAAGTACACTCAGAACAAAGATGCACAAAAAAATTTATAGGAAACTTCTTTGTGTATTAATTACTTGTAATTGTGTGCAAGTTTTGGAAGTTTTCCAACAACACTAGAATTGGAAATGGCATTATCGCAGAGTAAGATGTGACAACCCTATCATTATGGGTGTACCTTCGCTGCCTTCTCGAAGGCAAATAGGAATTGGCAACAACACCAGTATCCCCATTTCCTGTTTTTTAAAAAAAACCAGGCTGGAGTGGACAAGTGGCAGATAAAATTTGACTCCTCCTGTTGTAACATTCTTTATTTTGTTAGGCAAAATGGGAAAATTTTGAAGTAGCTGGAAGGGGTGTTTGTGCACACATCTTTGAAAATTGACAACATATTGACAAAGCAGCTAATAAAGCACATGAAGTCCTGTACTTAAAAGAGGCACACAGCACAAAGGTCAATACAAATGTACAGTCGTTCAGTCCTTCTGGAATATAATTCCCCATTCTGATGTCACAAATTAGGAAGACAGTGAAGGCAGGGATATGGATATAGACAATCTTTTTATTAGGATGGTTCCAGACCTGAGGGATTATCATGCAGAAGCTGTGACTATCTGTCTCTGAGCAAAGGAGGAGATTTGGTCAAGATGTGTAATGTCATTAGTTCAGATATAAACTGTTTCAAGTGATTATTGACTCCACAGCCAGAGGGCACAGATATGAGCCAGAGATAAGAATTTTCATTTTATGCAAGAGGTAGTTAGATTTTGGCATGTCTCTCAACTTTATTGGCAGCACATATTCAATTACAGCTTTTCAACAAGAATTGGTAAATACTTAACCAAAAATTGCGAAGATCTGGGGAAACGTCTAGAACTGAGAGACTAATCGGATAGATCTTGGAGGGAGCCAGTGCACTTTATGGGTAAATAGCTCTCTCTCCTGTGCTGTACTAGTCTATAATTGTGACTGATGTTAAGCATCAGGTGAAGAGAGAAATCTATTCATCTCTTCATATACTCAGACCCGAGCTGTATTCTTGTAGCTATCCATGCCTTATGGTATTGCAGAAGTATATAGACTGCATGATAATTAAAATTTACAACATTTATCATGCCAATGTTCTTGATAGAGCAAATACAATAACAGAGCTGCTAACTAAAATGGCCAGAAGAGCGTGCCTAGTTTTATTTTCTCATCTTTCCTTTTCTCAAGAAACAGGAGTATTGTAAAAGTAGCTGGATTGGTTAAAATAGCAGTTAATGGGCTGCAATAAATGTCTAAATGGCCCTGGTATTCAGAGGGTAAGAGTGGGTTCTGTGGTTTAGACTGCAGTTGTGCTGTGGGACTGTGCAAAAGTCCCCACACAGCTGACTCTGGGGGAATTGCACACGTAGTTGGTTTTTCCAATGAGCAAATTCCCTGAATTCTCTAAAATAATCCATGAAATCAGGTGAATTCTGAAGGATGCTTAGTAGTAATAAAGTTAATTAAAATTCGCCATGACCCTGGGATAGGTATTAAACAGATTCCTGTTTTTTTTTCCCAACCCCCACCCCAACGTGGGCTACCAACTGCTGCAAAAGGGACTAGTTTCCATGTCAATTCTTTCTACTGTTGATTGTGTGGATCCCTGGACAAGATTGTAAAAAGAGGTCCCTATGCAAAAAATGTCTCAGGATAAATGGGTAATTTTTAATCTAATCTGATTCAAAAGTCGTTTCTGACCTTCGGAATATCTGGGCCAATGTTTGAATTGTATTTCAGCATCCCTTTTCTGACTGTTGTGATGTACAAGTTGCAACATTGTGGATCAGATTTTAAAACTGAACTCCTTCATATGCAATTGAATTGTTGCTAAATACACTCCAATAAATGAGCTTCTGCTCTGAATTTTCTTTTCCATTTCTTTTGTTGCTTAGGCACACAGGTACATGTACTGTCATCAGCCTTGCCATTAGAAAGATGGATAGTCTGCTTTAGAAGAAGTCTTATCCCCGATCACTTGGGCATTTCAGAGCAATATAGATCAAGATCTTTGACTCAGCAGGCTCCCATGAACTTAAATTCAGGTGAAAATTGAGTTCTGGAAAAATGAGCATTTCATTGAGGGGAACTGGGGAATTGTGAATACTTTGACATCATGTTGTTGCTACATTGCTTTTATAGTCATTGCTTTTGAGAAGAATGAAATCAGAGGGATCCAAAATCACGGTTGCTTAGTTCTGTTTTTTTATCTCATGACTATAAATTAGGACCTTTGCCTTTGATATAAACATAAAAAAGGGGCAGTTTTCCACTAATTTTGTGACAAGGATGGGACCTAGACTTTTTGCCTAATCAACTCATCCCTTACCTTTCCTCACTTTTTTTTGCTTCCTATTCTGTCAAACTGACATGCTTTTGTCTTTTTCCTTGTGTGTCGAATATGTTGACAAGAAGTGAGACAAATGACAAAATATCTACAAAATTCAATGATAGACATTTTTGTCAGCAAAATAGTGTGGTCACTTTGTGCATTATGATTTGAGCGTTTATTGGCTGGGGAGAAGTTTAAATTATGTGTAGTTCATTACTGGCAGATGCCACGGAATGCAAGCATTAAGCTAATAATGCTTTGTCCAGTATCAAGGATCTTGGAACAAATTTTGAAACCAATTTTTGAACATAAATTGTTATGTCAGTTTTGCAATAAAATTTTTGGTAAGCTTCTAATAGCTAATTTATTAGGAAACTTGCAGTTGCTACAGACATGTCTTGCATGGTCAAAAAACTTTGAAAAGGATCCTAAGATAGGGTCAGGAAAATTTTTTTTATTCTTGAATACTTGCGTGCTCTTTGTGGTTATTGGAGACATTTGGATTCAAGTTAAAGTACATTGTTACTTTAAGATAGTGAAGCTTGTTTATTATTTTTAGTTGGTTACACAAATAGGTTTTGCATGCCTCCAGCAAAGAAGAAATAGTAGCTCAAAATACCACTTGTCATCTTTTGTCATGTTCCTGTTTAATGACAAGCTGTTGCATCGTCTCAGTGTCTCCAAGTGAAGTTGAATTGTCTCTTTTGTGGTGTTGTCACTTCATGGTTTGTGTTTAAACAAAGACAACGGAGATGAGCCTATAATAGCACACCATAAATAACAGGTTTAGGGTTGAGCCAAGAGCAAATATTATACCAAAAATAGTGTAAAATATTTAAGTTGATGAATAGTTATTTTAGCATGCAAGAATGGCTTCTGAAAGAATGACTTGGAAGTAACTTCTATAGCCCTGAAGGAAACCAATATCTAACTTGAGCTGTGGTGGAGTGAAAACATGCTTTGTGGATGTGGAATGTATTTTTGTAAAATATATTATTGGAGAGGGATGAATACAAATATATTTAATTTCTGTCAGGTATTTCTCCAAGTTGTTGCACTTCAGGGCTTGTGAAATATATATAGATCTGTTGTATTGACAGGATGTCAAATACTATATTTTGTCAATTTGATGCAATTTAATACAGTTTTAAATGGAGCCAAAATTTGCTGATTTGGTGCATTCAGTGCAATTTCTTTTTAAACTGGTGACCAAAACTCTTAAGGCCACAAAATTTTGTTCGTAGTATAAATTAAAAGTTTCCTGTTGCCTGTGGGCTACTTTACAAATCTAGTATCAAAATGAAGAAATAATTTCATCAACAGAATGTTTCATACCAATAAAATTTTAAAATAGCTCTCAAATTTTAATACAATTGTCTACTAACAAATTAAGTTCTTTATGAAGGCAGGTTTTTGTTAAAGCATTATGGAGTTTGTGTCTGTTTCACACAGCAGAGTCTGTGTCTTTATCCTTTTTAGGCATGGATAAGACTGAAGCCTTGAACAGAACGAAATATGCCTCTGGCTATCACTTACCCACCCACTTACCCTGGAGGCTGGCACCCTTGACTGTCATCCATGTTACTAAACATGCTTTGTGTTATGGCTATGCTGGGAAGATGCCGATGGACCTCTGTTTAAAAACCAAAGGCTTAATGCTTAGTAGCAGAGATAATGGGAACTGCAGATGCTGGAGATTCCAAGATAATAAAATGTGAGGCTGGATGAACACAGCAGGCCAAGCAGCATCTCAGGAGCACAAAAGCTGACGTTTCGGGCCTAGACCCTTCATCAGAGAGGGGGATGGGGGGAGGGAACTGGAATAAATAGGGAGAGAGGGGGAGGCGGACCGAAGATGGAGAGTAAAGAAGATAGGTGGAGAGAGTGTAGGTGGGGAGGTAGGAAGGGGATAGGTCAGCCCAGGGAAGACGGACAGGTCAAGGAGGTGGGATGAGGTTAGTAGGTAGCTGGGGGTGCGGCTTGGGGTGGGAGGAAGGGATGGGTGAGAGGAAGAACCGGTTAGGGAGGCAGAGACAGGTTGGACTGGTTTTGGGATGCAGTGGGTGGGGGGGAAGAGCTGGGCTGGTTGTGTGGTGCAGTGGGGGGAGGGGATGAACTGGGCTGGTTTAGGGATGCAGTAGGGGAAGGGGAGATTTTGAAACTGGTGAAGTCCACATTGATACCATATGGCTGCAGGGTTCCCAGGCGGAATATGAGTTGCTGTTCCTGCAACCTTCGGGTGGCATCATTGTGGCAGTGCAGGAGGCCCATGATGGACATGTCATCAAGAGAATGGGAGGGGGGAGTGGAAATGGTTTGCGACTGGGAGGTGCAGTTGTTTGTTGCGAACTGAGCGGAGGTGTTCTGCAAAGCGGTCCCCAAGCCTCCGCTTGGTTTCCCCAATGTAGAGGAAGCCGCACCGGGTACAGTGGATGCAGTATACCACATTGGCAGATGTGCAGGTGAACCTCTGCTTGATGTGGAATGTCATCTTGGGGCCTGGGATGGTGGTGAGGGAGGAGGTGTGGGGACAAGTGTAGCATTTCCTGCGGTTGCAGGGGAAGGTGCCGGGTGTGGTGGGGTTGGAGGGCAGTGTGGAGCGAACAAGGGAGTCACGGAGAGAGTGGTCTCTCCGGAAAGCAGACAGGGGAGGGGATGGAAAAATGTCTTGGGTGGTGGGGTCGGATTGTAAATGGCGGCAGTGTCGGAGGATAATGCGTTGTATCCGGAGGTTGGTAGGGTGGTGTGTGAGAACGAGGGGGATCCTCTTGGGGCGGTTGTGGTGGGGGCGGGGTGTGAGGGATGTGTCGCGGGAGACGCGGTCAAGGGCGTTCTCGATCACCGTGGGGGGAAAGTTGCGGTCCTTAAAGAACTTGGACATCTGGGATGTGCGGGAGTGGAATGTCTTATCGTGGGAGCAGATGCGGCGGAGGCGGAGGAATTGGGAATAGGGGATGGAATTTTTGCAGGAGGGTGGGTGGGAGGAGGTGTATTCTAGGTAGCTGTGGGAGTCGGTGGGCTTGAAATGGACATCAGTTACAAGCTGGTTGCCTGAGATGGAGACTGAGAGGTCCAGGAAGGTGAGGGATGTGCTGAAGATGGCCCAGGTGAACTGAAGGTTGGGGTGGAAGGTGTTGGTGAAGTGGATGAACTGTTCGAGCTCCTCTGGGGAGCAAGAGGCGGCGCCGATACAGTCATCAATGTACCGGAGGAAGAGGTGGGGTTTGGGGCCTGTGTAGGTGCGGAAGAGGGACTGTTCCACGTAACCTACAAAGAGGCAGGCATAGCTGGGGCCCATGCTGGTGCCCATGGCCACCCCCTTAGTCTGTAGGAAGTGGGAGAAGCTTAATGCTTAGTACTTCATTACATTGTGCCAAAATTTAAATGAGTTTTGTGAAATATGTTCTGCGAGTAATTTTTTTTTAAGAGGAATAAACTACCAAATCAACAAACTTAGGATGTAAATTAATACCTTGCTTGAATTTCTTTTCCATGCATTGACTTACAGCACTTCCTCTGTGCCCAGGGAGTTCTGTATTTGTATTCAAATTCCATTAGTACTTAAATCATCAGACCCTTGGGTCCAGTGTTCCTACTGGGCAGTGCAATGTACCGAAATTCGCCATACAAATCAATGACAAAATCCTGTGTGCAATGCATACAAACCTTTAGAAACAGCATCAATTTCTATGCTGCCTTTAATGAAATAAAACATCCCCAAAGTACTTGAACTATTATCAGACAGATTTGACACCTGATATACACAAGGAGATACTAGAACAAATGATCAAAAGCCTGGACTCGGTTCAGCTTTAGGATATATCTTGGAGGAAAGACTGCTGGGGGTGGGGGGAAAAAATGTTTCAGGAGGGAAACCATAGTTTATAGTTATAAGGCTGGTAAAGACCAGTTTTAAAATTATCATTCATTAGTGGACTGGGGGAAGCCAATGAAAGTCAGCAAACACGGGCAATTAAAATCAAGATGCTTTTTGTGGGTGTTTTGTTTATGGAGAGCACAGACTATTGGAATCAAATCTAGAGGCAATAAATGTACAGATTAATGAATGAGCTGCAACTGGGTGAAGTCAGACAATAATATGGAGATGTATATATAGACAGTTTTTGTAATAAAGCAGGTACGTGGTTGGAAGCATTTCCCTGCTTAAAACTGACTGCAGAGGTACTCAATACAAGCATGGAGTCTTTTTTTGTGAGCAGAGATTTTTGCAGGGCCTTGAATAAATGGCTTTTATATTCCTAATGTTCAATTCAGGATTTTAGTTCAGCAATCTGACCATTTAGACATGATGGAAGTGTCAAGACAGGTGGGACTGACATTTGGTGCATGTGGAACCTGAGGTGTTTTGGATGATTGTCATTTGAGAAGCGGTATGTAGACCATTAAGGTCTTTAACAAAAATCATCATTTTGTCTGTTTTTGTTTATTCTAATCAATGTGCCCAGAAATGATCTTGCACATTTCTGGAGCAAGTGTGCCTTGAACCTGGAGTGGAAACACTACCACAGCTACCAAAGTTCTATTTGTAAAACACCCAGAATATAATGAAACCTCTGAAGGTGCTTCACAAGAGCATTCTAAAACAAAGTGACACTTAAGCTGCATTTGCAAATATTAGGTCAGATGTCTAAAAGCTTATTCCAAGGATTTAAGGAATATCTTGAGGTCAAGGCAGATGAAGGAATGCCTGCATGTAGTGGAGTAATTAAAAGTGGGTGATGCACAGGGTGCCAGAAATTGACGAGGTATGCAAACAAAACAGTTTGTGTACTTGAAAGTGTACTTCAAAAAGTACGGAGAGGTTTGAAAACAGAGATTTTAATATCAAGATGTTGCTTCTTCAGGAACAAATTTAGGTCAGAGTGCAAGGGTGATGAGGAGCAGGAATTGCTGAGACTTGAAGTGTCACTTGAGTTTTCAATCACCCACACTATGGAGGGTAGAATGTTAGAAGTGGTAGGAGCGCTTTGTACTTTGGAATAGTTGAGTCCAGAGGTAATAAAGGCATGAGTGTTGGTTTCAGCAGCAGATGAGCAGAGATGGGAATAAAGTCAGGTGATGTTACAAAAGTAGAAATAAGAGATTTTAGTGATGGTATGAATAGAGTTGCAAGTTTATCTCAGTGAAATATGACAAAGACTCTGTAAGACTGCCATCACTGCCAACCCATTTTCAACTATTCACAATAGTTTCAACTGTCGAAAGGCAACAATGTGTTTGAGGACTTGGCAGAGGATGGGGAAGTTTTGAAGGTGGTAGTTTAGAAGGATGATGGCATCATGATTAACTTTTGAGTAGAGGAGTGATGACACACTTTTAAAAAAGAAGGAACATATCCAAAAAGAGACAATATTGGATAGTGGAGGATTAACGGTATACCTGGGTGATGGCTTTACAGGGGATGTGAAGTGGATGAACTTAGAGGACATAAGGATTTGGGAGTGAAACTTAATGAAAGTTACTTTGTACATGCTAAGACAGCAGGGTGTATAAAAGGAAGATTTTGGTCAGGCATCCTTATGGAAGGGAGGCAGAAGCAGCTAATGGAGTCTTCTTGATCTTGGCAACAAAGGAGAACATGAGCCCCCCCTTTATTATTACTGGAAGTCAAGCTGAAGCTTGTAAGTGAAGTGAAGGGTTTAAGAAGGCAGTTTGGAATAGAGACAAGAAGCTAAGGTTTTTTTTTCTGTCAAAGGTGATCCTGGAATGTTTAATGTTAACAGATATGAGCAGGATATGGTAGTTTAGCTGGACAGCTTAAAACACTATATAGGTTGATGGTTAAACAGTTAGCTGCCATACCCTTTCAAATCTTTGTTACTTTGACTAGAGAGGAGTTTGTACCAGGGTAGAAGCCAGGAGTGGGGAAAATATAGTTTTACTAGGGAATAGGATGTCAAAATTGGGACAATCTTAATTGTGGTACAGTAATTCCACAAATTTTAGCATGGATGTAGGAAGGGACGCAGCTGCAAGTGATTTCCTGAATGTGACTGAATAGATGAGAATGGAACCAGGCATATGTAGTTTCACCCAGTTGTTGTCAGATGGATTAGAGAACGTTGCTGTGATAAGCAGTGCTGAAGACTGAAGCAAGGTGAAGAAAGTTAATTTATCATAGTCACTAATGTAGATTTTTTGAAAAATATCTTTTGTTACTGTGGCAGGGTTGGAAACTTGATTAGAGGAACTGTGTTCTGGGTTGGCAGAGATTCATTCAGAAGATGGCAATATGATGGAATGGGTAACTGAAACCCTTAAATTATAACACAGTATACAGAAACCTGGAAAAATAGGAATATGAATAAGCTGTTTGACTATTTGAACCTGCTCCACTGTTGACTATAATTATGGGTGATCATCAATTCCTAATCTTTTCCTGCACTTCTCCCTGCCTTATCTAAATCCTGTGCACCTTTTTAAGCCCTAGGTGCTATATCCAACTCCTTAATCAGCAGGCCAGGCAGCATCCGAGGAGCCAGAAGGCTGACGTTTCGGGCCTTGACCCTTCAGAAACGTCAGCCTTCCTGCCCCCCTGATGCTGCTTGGCCTGCTGTGTTCATCCAGTTCTGCACCTTGTTATCTCGGATTCTCCAGCATCTGCAGTTCCTCCTTGAAATCATACAATGTTTTTTTGCCTTGATAACAAAAGTGTGTAGCTGGATGAACACAGCAGGCCAAGCAGCATCTCAGGAGCACAAAAGCCGATGTTTCGGGCCAGCTGCTTGGCCTGCTGTGTTCATCCAGCTACACACTTTGTTATCTTGGATTCTCCAGCATCTGCAGTTGCCATTATCTCTGATCACAATGTTTTTGCCCTGACTGTTTTCTGTGGTAGTCAGTTCTAAAGGCTTCCTGATCTGTGATTGATGAAATTTTTCCTCATCTCAGTCCTAAATGGTTTACTCTGTATCCTTAGACTGTGATCCCTGGTTCTGGACTCTGCTATCATAGGCAACATCCTTCATGCATCTACCCTGTCTACTAACATTAGAATTTTGTAGGTTTTTGAGGTTTTCTGCCTCCGCCACATTCTTTTCAACTCCTTTTAATATAATCCTAACCATTTTAAGCACTCCTGATACGATCGTTGCGTTATCCCAGGAATCGGTGTGATGAAGCTTTGCTGCAGTCCACCTAAAGCAAGAACATCCTTCCTCCGATTCGGAGATCAAAGCTGCACACGATATTCCAGGTGTGGTCTCACTGAAACCCTGTATAATTAGAGCAAGATGCCCCTGCTCCTGTATCTATTCTCTTAAAAATCTTAAGCAACATTTTATGCTTGCTTCAAACATTACATTTCAAATGGTGCACTTCTGTAGAAGTGCTGGCTTATTCGCATATCATGTTGGGGGCTTTGCTAATCATAAAATTTTAAGTCATACTTTAATTTGGATAAGTCAGTTACATATATCTGGAACAAATGAGAAATGTCAGGTACTGCTTGATCTGAGTATTTGCAGCTTTTCTATTGTCATACATACTTGAACTTTTACTAGAGGGGATCCTGTCAAAGGTGGCGTTGTTTTAGTAAAAAGTAAAAATGCTCAGGCAAATCCTAAAGTTTAACTTGTCTGTGGACTAAATGTAAACTGTAATTGACCTTCTATGTGGACCTTGTTTGTCTGTCCCTACCATGTACATTTTATACTGTTTTGGAACAAACAATATTTAAATTAACTAATCAAGTTGAGCAACATTTGTAACATTGAAAAATATTCAAAGTTCTTGTAAACAAAGGACAGTGCTGCATTATTTGTTTCAAGATGAAACTTGATGTGAAACTAATTGTATTGCAAAACAGGTAATCCTGTGTGAGGCGGAGTTGTTTCTTTGTTAAAATAAAGCTGCACAAAACCGACTCAAAAATACATGGACATTCTGCTTAAAGTGGAAGATGCTAGTATCTTAGAATCCTGAGAGGCAATAGAATGCTATTGCCACTTAACACCTGATTTTCCAACAAACTACAATAGCAGTAACTCTAGTGGTATTTTGTTAAAATTTAATTTCAGTTACTAAATTCAGAAACCAGTTTTCCTAAAAATTGTGTCTCAAAGTTAGTTCCTCTGTATATGTAGTTGAAATGTATCCTACCTTGACTCGGTCTTCTCTCCCCAGTCCAATCCCTGCCCACGTACGCCTGTGATTCCTCTGATGCCTTATGCTGGTTTCAAAACTTCCAGGATCCAGGTTCCAGCCACTGCCTCTTTGCCCATGAATGTGCAATCCCTTTACACGTCCATTCCCCACCACTTGGGGCTCTCTGCTTCTTCCTGGAGCGAAGACCTGAACTATCCCCACCCATCTCCACCACCACCCTCCACCGCTTAGCCAAGCCTGTCCTCACCCTCAACTTCTCTTTCAACTCTCTCACCACCTTCAGGTAAGAGGGGTGGCCATGGGTACCTGCATGGGCCCCTGGTTCTAACTGTCTCTTTGTGGGGTATGTGGAACGTTCCTTGTTCTAGTTCTATTTCAGACCCCAACCACAACCCTCTGGCCAATATATTGATGATATCGTCAATGCTGGCTCTCGCTCTTATGTCTGGAATTGGAAAAGTTCATTTCATTTTTTTCGCTTCCAACTTCCACCCTGCTGTTGCTTTCACCTGGTCTATTTCTGACTCTTTCCTGCCCTTTCTTGACATTTTCTGTTGAGGATTTTTTTGTATCATTGAATCCCTACAGTGTGGAAACGGGCCCTTTGACCCAACAAGTCCACAGTGACCCCCCCCCCCCCCCCGCCGCCAACCAAGAGCATTCCACCCAGACCATCCACCTATAACCTACCTAATCTACACATCCCTGAGCACTGTGACAATGCTAAATTGCACAACCTACCCAGCCTGCACATCTTTGGACAGGGGGAGGAAACCGGAGCACCTGTAGGAAATCCACGTAGACACTGGGAGAGCCTGCAAACAGACAGTTGCCCAAGGGTGGAATCGAACCTAGGTTCCTGGCACTGGGAGCCAGCATGCTACCTATTTCTGGAGATAGACTTGCCACTAATATCCAATATAAACCTACAGACTCTCTCACAGCTACCTGGACTATACATCCTCGCACCCTGCTTCCTGTCAGGACTCCATCCCATTCTCTCAGTTCCTTTGCCTCCATCATATATGTTTGTTTGAGGCTAACTTTGACAAGAGAACCCCTCCCCGAAATGTCCACCACCTTCCTCAACAGAGGATTCCCTAACACCATTGTTGACAGGGTCCTCAAACAGGTCCGACCCATCTCCCACATTTTTGCCCTCACCCCCCCCTCCCCCCGCCCTCGCTTCCTTCCCACAACAGTGATAGGATTCTCCTTGCCCTTGCATTCCATCCCAGCAGTATCCACAGCCAGAAGATCATCAGAAGCTATTTCTGCCACCTCCAGTGAGATGCCACCACCAGTAAAATATTTCGCTGTCCTCCCTTGTCTGCCTTTTGCAGGGACCATTATGTCCAAGACACCCTGGTCCGCACCTTCCCTTGTAACCACCAAAGGTGCAACACCTGCCCGTTTACCTCCTCCCTCCCTGGTATCCAGGGGCCCAAATGTACCTTCCAGCTGAAGCAACACCTCACCTGCACTTCGGGAATCTAGTCTATAGCATTTATTGCTCACAATGGGGTCTTCTCTACATTGGGGGATACTAAGCATAGCCCGGGTGACCGCTTCACAGAACGTCTAGTTTTCTGCTCACAAAAAAGACCTCCAGCTAACTGTTGCCTGCCATGTTAACACACCACCCTGTTTCTGTCTGTCTGTCTCTCCCTATTTTCTGCATGTAAGTCGATGTTTTCCCAGCTATCACTTTTGAGGAAGGGTCACTCGACCCGAAACATTAACTCTGATTTTTTTTTTTCCCCCTCACAAGTTACCAGGCCTGCTGAGCTTTTACAGCAACTTTTTGTTTTTGTTCCTGGTTACAGCATCTGCAGTTCTTTTGTGTTTTTGTTGTGTTGGGATGTATCAAATATAATTTCTGTTTAGAATTTTTGGTTGACTTTAAGTTGACATGAAATTGAACATTTATTTCACATCAGCCAGTCCTATTCCAGTTTGTCATGGCTCCACTTAGTGACATAATTGCATGTTAAACTGCAATCATTTTAATAATGCTCTAATTTCACATAGCCATGAATAGTTTGTGGTTGAGTCCTACATTTTTGTGTACTGTATTCTGCTGTAATTTTTTGTTTGCTGTGGGCTTGCATAGTATTTGGGGTGTTTCTTTTTTTCAGTGTTTTGAGAGACAAATTGGATCTACTATTGGTAATTTAAAAAAAGTTTTAGATTTCCTATTTCCTTCCAAAGTCCAATATGTTTTTAACTTCTCAGGAATTTACTTTTATTGCCCTGGAAAACGCTTAATCAACATTTGTGCCAACAGAATATGTGAATCTTAAATGCTTTTTGAGTTTCATGGATGTAAATATTTTATCTCAAATATGGAGCAATAAATTGAGAAGGGTTGAACGAGGCACAGCATTTGGATTAGGATGTGGATTGTGTTGTTTTGGTATTTTGCAAGGATGTAATTAACCTAGCTTACTATGGCAAATTTTAGTGATTTGAATTTAAAACCAAATGTTCATGTGAAACAACTTTAAGAGTAAGAGTAGGCCAGTTGGGCCCATTCAGTGATCTGATCATGGCATTGACCTCACTTTCCTGCCGGTCCCCATAAACCCTAGACTTGCAGATCAAAATGAGGTTGAATGGTTACCTACAGTGGTCAACTGTATGTATGATGAAGCAACATATCGCCAAGCTATAGTAATTACTTGGCCAATGGGGCAGAACCAAAACTCACAGCCAAACATCTACCATTATTGCTGTCCATCATTTAAGAACAACCCTGATGTAACTGGCATCCAACACTTTTCTCCCTCCACAAGATAAATGCTTCAGCATTTGTGCAAATTTCCAGCCTATCATTTTGCAACATTTTGAAGATATTTATACTGCTGAACTTCTGTAATTTGGGAACATGTAATGAAATACAATACAGTGGAACTGTTTTTGGTGGAAAGCTGACTGTTACTGCTGTTGATTATCCCACTTTAAATTATCAATATTAGGACAAAGCATCGCAAATCAATTTGCACATCTTGTTTTACTATTTCCTCCATTGTAACATAAATTAAATCACATGGGGAGGCTGTATTAACTTTATTTCTTTTGCATGTTGTCATTCCTGTACCACTGGTATAGTGATACACAATTGTGAACTCAATTCTTGACCTAATCCTATCTGTTTGTTTTGCACAAGAGACCCATGTATCTACAATAAGAAACTGAAGGATCCCTGGCAATTACTGGTTTACCCCATCATCTGTGAATTACAAGTTTCTTGAATTTTAAACAATGTGAAGCTGCCAATTTTACAAAAGAACTTGAATTTTAGAATTTGTAATAAATATAAAATGTCCAAATACTGAACATATAATTTAATGTTTCAAATAACAGTAGAGCCTAAGTTTTTAGAAATTGTTGAAAGGAATTGGATTAATGTTTAAGGGTGTTAGGAGCACAGTTCATGTTAATGCCTCCTGCAGGTTTTCAAGGAACCAACAGTCCGATCAAACCTGATTACATTTCTTAATGTTAACGGCATAGTACATGCCTACTCGTTCTCTAATGCAGAAAATTAGAATAGAATCTTGATTTTTATTCTTTGTTTTAAAGTGCATTATTCTTTAAACAGAGCTTGCAGAATAAAACCTATTAAAATTTCCACTTGTTTTGAAACAAAGTCATGTTTACTGCGTGCTGATTGTTTGTCTTTAAAAGTTAACCTTAAAGTTAAAAATACATTTTAAGTTATTTACTTTACAGTTCAAGAGATTTGTGCATTTTGACTGCACCCACATGGAATGTTCTGTTGTAAAGCAATAATGTTGCACTAAAGCTAAATTGTTTGGTAGCTACAAGTTGCCAACATTTCTGATCGAGTGTTCAGGTTTGGAGCATGATCTGGATAAATGTGAATGTCTATATTCTTCGTGCTAAAATGAACCAAGCAGTATACAATTTAAATAGAACTTTAGTTGGGGGTGGAGGAAGTGTGGTGGTATCTGGATGTCCTGGTACATGAATTGCAGAAAACGAGTATGTAGATACAGAAAGTGATTAGGAATGATGGAATGTTGTTTTATGCCTGGGGAATGGAATAAAAAACATAGGAAATTTTACTGCAGAGGGGAACAGGGTGTTTGCAAGGCCTTATCTGAAGCACTGTGTGTAGTTTTGGTCCCCTTACGTGGGGGAGAGAAAATGCTGCTTTAGAAACAGTTTGGAACAGGCTAATTCAACTTTATTTCTGGGGTGATGAGCTTATCTCATGAAGAAAGGCTGAACAGATTCAGCCTATGCCAGTTGCAATGTAGAATCAGGGATTTTTTTGAAATGCAACATCTAGAAGGGACCGAAATGAGGTGAATGAAAAAGGATGTTCCCTCCTGTTTTGGGGAGACTAAAACTAGCAAGTCTAATTTAAGATATTTCCCTTTTCAGGACAGAGCGTGAGAACTTTTTTAAAGAAGGTGGTATGTGTAGAACTGGAAGGTAATGGAGGCTGGGCCTTTTTATTTAAGGTTAGATTCAGTGGCCTTGTGTGAAAGGCAAACTTCCACAAAAGATTCAATATAGTTTTAGGTAATTGAGTTGTAGTAATTATAACTTAGCCTCCTGAAAATTTGGAAATGAAATTACTGTCTAACATATTGACCTAGCTGATACAGTGCAGTGGTTAGTAGATATTATTGATGTCAAGTTTTTGACCATTCAGAGAACTTATTTCTATCTGATTACTAGGCTCATTTGTGAACTGTTATTCCAAATGTACATGAAAACTTGAGTATATTTGCATTTATCTAAATAAAATGTTTTGTCATGCTGTAAGCTGTGCTTGCAGATAGAAGCAGACTGAGCTAATACAGTATACAAAAATTGCAGTATTAAATTGAAAAACTTGGCAGCTAAATATGCTGCTTGATATGTTGAAGTTATGACTCTGCTGGCACTATTTTTAATTGGTATAATTGATCCTGTAGACAATCCTTGACTACCTTATGAAAAATAATTGCATTACTCAAGTCCAACCATTTGAAATTTTAGTCCTCCGAAAGGTGGTTTTTTTTAAAGGCACTGGTAGTTTTTCTTAAATGAAATGTATAAATAAAATGTTGATAATTTTCTCCTGCCAGCATTAACTTGAGTCAATCATGTTGAATAGTCAAAACAGTGCATGTGAATTCTGACTTAACTCTTTCTGTACTAATGTAATTATCTCTCTTCAGTTCTTCAGGCACCATTAGCTGTGATAAGTAAATAAGGAAATATGAACATGGCCCCTCGAAAAAGAAGTAGTCGGGGTCTTTCCTTCATATTCTGCTGCTTTCGAGGAAGTGACCACCCAGAGATCACGTACAGACTAAGAAATGATAGCAATTTTGCATTGCAGACAATGGAGCCGGCATTGCCCATGCCTCCAACTGAAGAACTGGATATCATGTTCACTGAACTGGTGGTATGTACATGGTCTTCATAACTGATATTTAACAGGAATCTTTGTTTCAAGACACACATCAATGTGACTTTTACCAACCTTTGGAAACTGACATTTGTGAAAACCTGTTGCAAAAGAATAAAGATTTGCATAATTGAGGAATAATTGTTTGACTAGATGTCAGTAATGCATGTACTTGCATCGTCCTCTTGTAACAATGAATTTGCTTTGCCAAATTAGTAATCGTACCTGAGATGTTAAAACAAAATGTAGCTTCTTGACCGAGAGAAGTAAAATTTGGGGTTTTTAACTACACCTTCGTCCTTTTTTTATTGGGTAAGACCTCTCAACAAGGCACCTTAACTCCTGTACTTGGGATGGGACGTGATGAGAATTGGTAAAGACTAAAAGTAAGAAATAGAGGGAAGAGGAGAGCTGATCATCTTGTATATCCGTCACGTGCTAAATTTATACAAACTACTGCTATTTTGTATGAAATGCATTTTGTTCTGTTTGCACATTTGTATATCAGGTAATGCTAGCATCTACCTATTTATTAATTTTTATTGCGTTCATTCCTCCTCCCTCCTCCCTCCTCCCTCCTCCCTCCTCCCTCCTCCCTCCTCCCTCCTCCCTCCTCCATCCTCATCCTCATCCTCATCCTCATCCTCATCCTCATCCTCATCCTCATCCTCATCCTCATCCTCATCCTCATCCTCATCCCTCCTCCCTCATCCTCCTCCCTCCTCTCTTCTCCTCATCCTCCTCCCTCCTCTCTTCTCCTCATTCTCCTCATCCTCCTCCTCTCTTCTCCTCATCCTCCTCCTCCTCCTCCTCCTCTCTTCTCATCCTGAAGCAGCAGACCCTGCCCCAGGTGGAGCGGTGGGTCTGTGGACTCTGCATGGTTATTCCACCGCTTGTGCCTGGCCTCTACTTGCTCCACTTGGCATTGCTCAAAATAGTTAGTGTCTCTGGGGATGCTGCTTCATTTTCTGTATTCTAGGGAAATTGATTTCCATATGTTGGGCATGCTGCATTTGTTTAAAGAAGCTTTCAGAGTGACCCTGTAGCATTTTCTCTGCCCTCCTAGCTCCTTACCACTGCAGACCTCTGAGTATAGCGCTTTTATAGAGAGTGACCACAGGCCCGACAACAGTGTGGCCCATCAATTGCAGCTGGTCATGTGTGAGCAGTGCCTTTTATATTGGTGATATTGGCCAGAGAGAGGACGCGCACTTGTGCCTATCCTGCCAACAGATTTACAGGATTTTATGAAAGTAACATTAGTGACTCCAAGGATTTAATGTACATGGTCCATATTTCTGATGCGTACAGGGCGGTGGGTACAATGGCTACTCTGTAGGCAATTGATGTGGACAAAGTCAGCAATCACACAACACCAGGTTATAGCCCGACAGGTTTATTTGAAAACACAAGCTTTGGGAGCCTTGGTCCTCCTTCAGGTGTTAGTGAGAGGCGCAGTATCAGACACAGAAATTATAAGTAAAAGATCAAAGGGTCTCACAACTGATGAGGATGTATTAAACAAACCGAAGATGCTATTAATATGTACATATTAAAAAATAAAACCTTCTGACTGATTAAAGATATACCAACATCTTAGGTTTGTTTAGTACAACCTCATCAGTTGTGTGATTCTTTGATCTTTTACTTATAAATTTGATGTTTAACACTACCACTGTCACTCACTAACACCTGAAGGAGGACTGAAGCTCAAACTTGTTTTCAAACAAACCTATTGGACTTGGTCTGATGCCATGTGATTTCTGACTGACTGTAGGCTATGAGCATGGTCCTTTTAAAGTCTGAGTTGCGTTGTGTGGCAGGAATGAGCTGTGGGTGAACAGGTTTTGTTTTCTGAATGCTTAGTCTGAGGCCCATTGTCTCATATGCCTGCGTGAATACATTGCTGATTTGTAGCTTGGCTTCTGGGTCTGTGCACGCAGGCGCTGTCTTTATACAGCACCTTGCAGACAGAAATTGGAAGTTGTCTTGGCTCTGGCCTAGAGCCATTAAAGATTGAATAGTTGGCTGCTCATCTTTTAAGTTAACTCAGTTCCAGCTAGGAGCCGAATAGAGATGATGTGGTGTGTTGCAGTGAGGAAGATGTTGTGATGACTCCAGTTTACAAACGTAGTGAGTCTATGGTGGATCCGTTGGTGAGGATCGTATCTTTGTATGTCATCCTGATACAGGCAGAGATTGACAGATTTCTGCAGGCAACCAAATCTTAGGGTATTCCACGATCCTTCACATTTGACAGAGATGAAGGCATTTGAGATTGGAGGTGGCCGCAGACAGAGGTCGGCACCTTTCCCTTCACTTATAGGATGTGTTGTGCACTGGTAATCATGTCCCTTGTACCTCCTTGATAAGCAGAAGCTGCTTTGAGATGTTGGGGAGGAGCTGTTGAGCCTCTGAAAGGAAGTAGGTTAAGGAAACTTCTCCTGTTCTTTCCTGTGGCAGGCTGTGGGGAAATCCCTTTGAAATTTCCGCAGTTGGACCTGTCTCCTTTGTTGAAGATGGTCACAAATACGGTATCTGAGATCTACCAGCATGCTGTATTACCTCCCAGACAAGGATGATGAGGTTGTGGATTTGTCCAATTGTTTTTTTTTAAAGCTGTCAGCTGACTTTTTTGACTTTGCAGGCGGTTGGCAGTGCCCTGAGATGGCAACAGGTACTGTTTGCAGGATGGTGCCGGGAACACTTGCATCAAACCTGCATCTTGTTTGAGGAGGTCCTCTAAGTCTCCTCTCCTGTGGATGTTGACCGGCTCCTGGTGTTTGAGCGACTCTCTGTTTTTTTTTGGTTCTTTGGACTTAGCCCTTGAGCTCTCAGATTTTAAATAACTTTAATTGCGCTGAAGAAGCGGCACACGTTATGGCTTTTGGTGAGTTGCTGAGTCTTGTGGGCTTTTTCTAGCCACTATCCTTTAGGCAACAGGTTCTTTGTTTCACCTCAGCCTTCCGTTCCCTGTCGGCCTGTTTCTTCTCATTTGAGGTTTGATGGAGCTGTCAGTTCAGGAACTCATCATGTTTGCGATGAGGGAGATCCTGAATCTTCTGACCATTCGCAGGGAAGCAGTCTTGGTGGTTCACCAGTCAAGAAGCTGAGCATCTTTATGTACCTGCTCAGTGGCTTTTGGAGGGGACCAGTTGCTGTGGGCGCTGTTGACCTAACACATTGGTCTTCGCCAGATGGGCCGAGACACATCACTTGACTAGATCTGCCTTCTCCAGGGTGTTTAAGTCCAGCAGCACAGTCATCTGTGGAAGAATTTTCCTAGCTCAGATGACAGAATGACGTGATAACGTCTTGACACGGAAGTAAAATTTCAAGGGTATGTTGAACCACATCCACTTCTTTTTTTAATCCATTGTCAATAGGTAGGACATGCAGACAAGTTGTTTTTTTCTATTCACTTATGGGGTGTGGGCATTACTGGCTGGCCGGTATTTCTTGCCCATCCCTAGTTGCCGTTGAGAAGGTAGTGATGAGCTGCTGCCTTGAACCGCCTTTGCATGGAATGTGATGTAGTGAAGTAAAGACTGAAAGGAAGAAATCATTGATCAGCTGATACACAAACTTATACAAATTACCATTACTTTATATTTAGTGTTTTTTTTCCTTTGATTTGAGAATCTCTGGAAATGTCACCAATTTGTTACCCCTCCCTGATTGCCCCTGAATTGAGTGGCTTAGTAAGTTAACCTTAAATGACATTACTTTGGCTTTGTATTCATGTGGAGGCCTTGGCAGATAAGTCTGGTAGATTTCCTTTCCTAGAAGACATTAGTGAATTAACTGGGATTTTATGATATTATAGATATGCACCCAATATCACTTGGTCTTTACAACAGTATCTATGTTACTGCAATGTGATTAGTTTGATAATTCTGCAGTTATAACCAATGTATCTCTTCGGTAGTGCACAATTCATTTATTTAAAAAATGTAGGGCCCTTTTAAACTTCGTTCTGCATCTGTGTATGTATGGGTAACTTAAAGGGGATGGTTTGTATATACTCTGCATAAGGAATTTTGCTGCACTTTAGAGGGACACTAAACTGTTTAGCCATATTTAAATTTCTGGAGAGAATGTAGGATTCTTCAGACTGCTTCAATGGTTGATTTTGCAGTGCCCATGAGATGCATGTTAGAGTGAACATTCTTGTTAAGTAAACAATTGACCGACAAATAAACTGATCATTGATGGGTTGACTCATTTCAATGAAGCCAAGTTCTACTTAAACAAAACCTCAAGCATTCTGTTGCTTTTGAAAGAGCAACAATTGAATTGGACTTAATACAAAGCATCAATCGCTGATCAGAGGGAGCTTTCTACAGCATGTAGAACCTCCAGTCTGACACTTTGGCTGTGCTTATTAAAAGTCACTGTAGACTTTTAACACAAGATCGTCATTATTTGTATGAATTAACGCTACCGATTATATGGTTGTATTATTCTGGCTTCGATACTTACAGGCCTCCCTTCTGAGGAGTATTTTCTATCTGTGCTGACTTGATGTGTTCTGAATGTGTGGAACTTCTTCAGTAGGAAGAAGGAGTGAGAGAATGGCAGAGAAGTTCAGTTTCCCGAGAGTGTTTAACAATAACTTGTCTTCAGTTGAGAATGTTGTAAACCAAAATTAATAGAATAAGGGAAAAAACTCCTTATGGTCAATTGCTGTTCATTGTACAACTCTCAGGAAGTTTGTTGTTGTATTAAAAGTGTTTAACAAAAAAGTGCTCTGTACAACAAGTATTTTGTGACTATTATGGCTACTATTTTCACTTGTGCTTCTGAATTATAAAGTCAAAATGTTTTGACATTTTTGAAGGCTGCTATGCTGAGTGTGACCTTGTTACATTCTGAGCAGAAGGTCTGCACTGTTGTATCAAGTTCATTTACCAAAGATCAATGCAAGTACTTGTTTATTCAAGCAATTATACCTATGTAATATATCTGTAGTTCTTCCTGTTTTGAGTATCTAAATTGAAAGATAATAATACCTCTCTCTTTTATATTATTAAAACCTATGAAGTTTAAAAATAAACTGACCTCCGAGATCAAAATGTAACAGCTTGGGTGTGTACAATTCATTCAGCTCTTAGTATTGAAATCTCTTCTGCAGAGGTGCCCAGCAAACTCGTTTTGATACAATTGCATGTGTTATATTGATCTTATGAGCAGTTTTAGTGTTAGAATTATGTATACTTGAGTAATTTGGCAATAATTCAGGCGAAGCATTTCTAAATGGCTTAAATGACATTTGCTAATGTTCAAAATACATAGAGCATTTTTGGAAAAAAATTACAGCTGTTGCTGTTTAAGCAATTATTTGTTTGATGGGAAGGTATTTAAAGTTTGTGTCTAATTCTGTAGTCCATCACATTAGGACACCATTTGTTTGACAGTATGTAACTTAAGTGTATGAGTTGCGTTTTTGTCTAAGCCAACATAATGTCAGAGCCAGTCGGGGCATAGTGGGATGTGACCACCTTCTGTTGTGAAATTCTGATTTCAAAGGATGAAGTTGGAATTGCAGCATTGTGTCAATGAGATGCCATGCAGATGTACAGGGTGTCTAACTTCCACAGTATCAGTACAAATGAATCACGAGCTCAAAGCTAAAGTGTTTTGCATCAATGCAACTGTTATAGTTAATTGCGTCTTTCAAGGTACCTGAGAATAATGTCATAATGAATTTTCATTATTTTTCATAGCTACGGCATGAATGCAAAAAAACTCATGACTGTCAATTTATAATGGGCTAAAATTCTTTAATGTTTTAACAAAAATCTGTATCTCCTGTTATGGTTGGAGTTGATGGTTGGTTTGCCAAGCTGACTGGTTTTGTGCAAATATTTTGACTCCTTTTCTAGGTGACATCATCAGTGCTGTCTAGTCTCTGAAGCACTGTTGTTCTGTCCAACTCTCAATTTATATGGTCTGGGCTGTAATGGTGGATAGTCTTGTTTTCGATTTTGTACTGTAGTGGTACGTAGATGGGGTCTATTTCAACGTTTATTCATCAGACTTGTGGTTGAAAACCACCCTCCAGGAATTCTTGTGCTTGTCTTTTTCTTTGTTTTGCTCGTCTTAGTACTGTAACTTTGACTCATTTTTTAAAACTGTATTGAAACGAGGGAGAAGTGGTTGTGCTGCAAGTTGGTGTTCATGTTTCCTGGTGGTGTTTCCTGCTGTCTGTCCTATGTAGTGTTTCTTGCAGTTGTTGCATGGTATATTGTACATCACATTTGCCTTGCTCATTGTGGATAACCAACAGCCACACTTAGTTACTCTCAGTCAAAAGACCCCATACCCGTAATGAACAGGGCAAATGTGACATACAAAATATCTTGTGACACTGTGAGCACCACTAAATAGGACAGATGGGCGAGAAACCCGCCACCAGGATACATGAACACCACCCCTCCCTCCCTCGTTTCATACACTGACCTAGAAAGGCGTCAGTTTAAAACTGGGACAAAGTTGCAGTATTGGGACAAGCACGAGAATTGCTGGAGGCCTGGTTTTTCAACCACTGATGTGATAAACAAACATGTTAAAATAGACCCCAACTACATAACACTACAGTACAAAACCAGAAACACGACCACCCAGCCATGATAGACCATGCCATATAAATTTAAAGCGGGACAAAGCAACAGCGTTTCAACAGAGGCTAAGCTGCACTGAAGATGTCACCTAGAAGGGAGATGATGACTGGTTTTCATACAAACCAATCAGGTCGGCAAACCAACCAACAACTGACTCAAATTCTGAAAAGCAAAACAAATTACTTTGGGAAAAGAGCTACATGTTGCCAAAGGTCTTAGATTGTTCCAGCATAGAGCTATCTCAGAAATGATGGGCTGAGAGACCCCCAGTTCTGCAAACCTTGTTTAAATATTCTTTCATAATGTTTTTCAAAGCTGTTAAACTACAGTGAGAATCTTTATCAAGACATTTTTTAGTATAGTTTACACAACCATGCAATACATAATACTTGTTGAAGGTATTTAATAGTTTTCTGTTTTGGAAAACCCAAAGTAAAGACTGTTTTGACTGAGATAATTTTAAGAATTTCTCTAGGCGCTGCTTCGAAGGGTGATTATTGTGGAAATGTCTTCATATTGAGTATGTTCTGTGTTGTGTGGCAGTACCATGGCACTGAATGAGACAGGTGTATGATTTAGTAACTCAAAACTGGGCATCCATGAGATGCTCTGGGGTATCAGCAGAAATGTATTCATGAGTTTTAAGATTTGTAGCTCAGGTTGAGGTTCTGGATGTGAGTTTGCTCGCTGAGCTGGAAGGTTCGTTTTCGGGTGTTTTGCACAAACTAACGTCATTTGCAAAATACCTTGCAAGAACTGTGACAAACGCTATATTGGACAAACGGGCAGAAAGCTAGCCATCAGGATACACGAACATCAAATAGCCACAAAACGACATGACCCATTATCACTAGTATCCTTACATACAGATGAGGAAGGACACCACTTTAATTGGGACAACACATCCATCCTAGGACAAGCCAAACAGACACGCACGTGAATTCCTAGAAGCATGGCATTCCAACTGGAACTCCATCAACAAACACACAGGCTCCAAATCAATCTACCACCCTCTGAGAAAAAGAACAGGAAATGACATCACCGATGCAGGAAATGACATCACCAACCCAAGGAAACCTAAACTGACTGATAGAAAGCGGAACATAACACCGGCGCTTCACCGGAGGCTCACAGATGTTACCTAGAATGGTGACAAAACGTCTGAAAACAAACCTTCCACTCAGCGAGCAAACTCACATCCAGAAATGTATTCAACCTCGATCTGTAACCTCGACCCAGCATATTCTTCATTGTATCATTGCCATCAAGCCATAAAATCAACATTGGTTCAATGAAGATTGCCAGCAACAGCAGCAGGAATATCAAAAATGAAGTGTCAGCCAAATGCATGAATGTCATAAGCATCAAGTGAGAGACTCAGCTCAGCAATTTCATTATCAACAGATAAGATCAAAAGTCTGCAGTTCTGCCACATCCAGTTGTGAATGGTGGTAGACAGTTTACGAACTCAATGAAAGAGGAAACTCTACAAATATCCCAATTACTGATGAGGGAAATTAGGAAATTGTTTGGAAAAAATAACAAGGCTGAAGCATTTGTGAGGATCTTCAAACAGAAGTGCTGTGTGGATGTTCAATCTTGACCACCTCCAGAGCATCATAGATGTCTCTCTCTTTAGCCCATTAGTCTCAAGCCATGTGGTAAAGAATCTGCTAGAGGTAACATTGGTTACAAGAGGCCATGGGTCCTGATTACATTTTGGCAATTGTATTGAAGATATGTTCTCCAGTATCTGGTATGCCCCTAGCCGAGCTACTCCAGTTTTGCTGCAGACTGCTATCTACCTGACAATGCAGAAAATTTCTCGTATGTCCTGTACATAAAAAGCAGGATAAATCCAACCTGGCCAATTGAGTCTGCTGTTGGCTATCAGTAAAATTCTGGAAACTGGCATTTTACAGTGCATTCAAGCAGCATTTGCTGATCAATAACCTGTTCTCTGATGCTTAGTTTGCATTCCATAGAACCATTCTGCTCCTTACCTGGGGGCGTGTTGTACGTTTTCACTCTTTGGAGTCATACCTAGCATAAAGGAAGATGTTGGTTACTGGAGATCAATAATCTCAATTCCTAGGCATCTCTGCAGGAGTTTTTCAAGGTGATGTTCTAGACCCAATCATCTTTGGGTGTTTTGCCAATAACTTTCTCTCCTTCTGAGTTTATCAGTGGGGATGCTTTTTTTTTGCATTATGTTTAAAACCATTCGCAACTCCTCAGGTACTGACACAATACATCTTTATATATAACAAGATCTGGACAGCATCCGTATTTGGGGTGAGAAGTAGCATTTCATGCCACACGAGCCAGACAATAAATATCCCTCAACAAGAGGAGTTAATCATGGCCCGTTGATATCCAATGGCATTATCATGGCCAAATCCCCAACTATTAACACTCTAGAGGTTACCACTAATCATAGATTGAGTTGGACTGTCATGTCAGAGGCTAGGAATTCTGCAGCTGCTACCTCACCACTTGACTTCCCAAAATCTGTCCATCATCTACAAGGTGCAAGTCAGTGTGATGGAATACTTCCCGCTGTAGCTGGGTAAGTGCATCTCCAACATCACTCAATTTGACACCGTCCAGGACAAAGCAGTCTTCTTGATCGACACCACCTCATCCACAAACATTCAATCCCTTTTCCATCACCAACAGTGTGTACCATCTGCAAGATACATTGCAAAAACTTACTGAGGCTTCTTAGACCACTACTGTCCAGAATGAGACAAGACAGCAGATACATGGGAATCGGATAGCTTGACCTTAAGTTCTCTTTTAAGCCTTGCCCTGCCCTCACTTGGAAATATATTGCAATTGCTTCAGTGTTGCTGGGTCAGAATGCTGGAACTCTCCGAACAGAACTGGGCAAGTACCTATGCCAAATGGGCCGCACCCCTTCAAGAATGTAGCTTGCTAACATTTCAATGGCGACTAATGATGGCCAAAATATATTGGCTAAGCCAGTTACATCCACATCCCATAAATGAATAAATAAAATAAATCTAATGCCCTTCCACCTGCAACAATTCTCCAGTCACATTGTGTTTAATTGAACAATTCTGTTCTCAATGGTCTGTACCATGTGGCACTGGGAGTAGTAGGATATTGCTATGAGGTCCTGCTTTTGAATTTTCCTTCCTAACCCAAAATATCTGCATCCTGCTTCCTCCTTTATGTCTTTGATACTAGTGTGGCATCTGGCCATTTGCTCTCCCTACAAGTGCTTTGTGACATCTTGGACCCTGATACCAGCGAGGCAACACCCCATCCTAGAATCACATTTACAGTCGCAGAAATGATTTCTGATTCACTTGACCATGGAATCCCTGTCAGTTTTGCTCATTGTCGATCATCTTCCCCTCTGTTCAGTTCACTCCATGGAGCCAAACACTCAGTTGTAGCTGTGCTCTCCAAGGAATCTGTGTGCCTTCACTGGTAATCCGAATGGAAAAAGCAGCAGATAGACTTGGGAAGTTCCTGCATTGTCTGTCTGGTGGTCACCTATTCCAGCTCGGCCTATGCATTCCCAACCTGCATTGTGACTACTTGTCTAAATTCATGTAATTAGTTGCACAGGTGACTCCAGCTGCCACTCATGTTCTAAAACTTGGAGCTCAAACTTGTAAAGTTGGTACACCCCCTGCAGATACATTCATTTAAGATGCGTTGTATGTACATGGTTTTCCATGTGTTGCAAGACGTCAGTTATGCTTGGCTGAGCTGACGTGTCCTACTATAAAAGCTATTTATTACAGTTAAGAAATGAGGAATAACTTCCTCCTTATCAACTTTTTCTCTAGCTCTCTCATTGCAGAGCTTTTCTTCCCTTACACCCCACCTCATGCATTTTTACGTCCTGCTGTCCTGGAGGCTAACAAAGTTAATAAAAGAATGGCTGAAGGCTTGGTCGCTAGTTGTGTGATTAATTGGGGTTTTGGGAGCAGCTGCATGAACAGCTAGAAACATTGGGTAATAGTAATCCAAGTGAGGAAGGGGAATCACAGATGTGTGGCAATAAGAAGCATTTGGAGGATTTGAGGACCAAGACACAGATTTTTAAATTAATGACTTGGGTAAGGAGCCATTTGTAAGTCACTGACATTGTTGGGAAAGGATCAGTGCCGCAACGTTTTGGTACTTCTGTGGAGGTTGGAAGTTGAGAGACCAACAAGAAATATGCTGGGGTAGTTAAGAATGGAGGTGGTTGAAGAGGTGTAGAAACATAGAAAACATGAGGAAGAGTAGACAATTCAGCCCTTTAAGCCTGCTGTGTTATTCACTATGATGGCTGATTATCCATATCAGCAACCTGTCCCTGCTACATTGCCTCTCCATTCTTTGTTCTCTTTAACCCCAAGTCCATTGTCCAACTCCTTTTTTAAAAATTTTATCCTCTTCTCAGCCCTAAATGTATCCTTACAGTATCCTGAGACCGTAATCCCTAGATCTGGACTTCATTACCACTGGGAGCGTACTTCTTGCATCTATTGTGTCTAGTCCTGTTAAAATTTAGGGTTTTTTGAGATTCTGTTTCCCCTTCCTCACATTCTTTTGAACATTGAATATAAACCTATCCGCTTAAACCTCTGTTGATAAGTCAGTCCTGCCAAGCCAGGAATCAGTATGGTGAAACTTTACTGTATTCCCTCAATAGGAAGAACATCCTTCCTCAATTCAGAACACCAAAACTCCGTACGCTACTCCAGATATGGTCTCACCAAGGCCCCATCCTCCTGTGTGCGCATGCTTAAAAATCTTGTTTGCGACATTATGCTTGCTTTAAGTGTTATAGTTTGGATGGCGCCTTCAGCATTTTTTTAAAGGCTGTTTTCATAAGCTTATTTAATTAAAAACATACAAATATAATTAAGAATATCTTAATATTAACATTGAATCCAAAAGCAAACAAATAGTATGAAACTGATGGTAAGAATTTGTAATAACATATGCAATTGAAGCTATTCTGATGTCTAATTGTACTCTCTAACATTATTTTTACAATGAAAGCTCAGCAGGACCATAGAAAGAAGGCATAGCACACTTCTAAAAATGTTAAAAAAAATGCAGCACAAGGTCAGAATGTGAATTTGATAATTTTTAATATACAAGGTCAAAGTGGATAATCTGTGCTGGTTCCATTGATCATTTTACCTCCAGGGATATTTTACCTGATCGGATGATACTTGCATTATCGCCTGTGACATAAGAAACTGAGTGTGAATATCTTGGTATTGAAGAATCCAATAGAAATTTTTTAAACTTCACTATTACGTACGATACTACAATTAACCAGTAGGCTTCCAGTATCGTGCATCATGCAACAGTTATCAGATCTGTAACAAGGTGCTGGGATCCTAATGGATGGTAATGTTGGATAAGTTATCCCAATGTGTGACTTGGCTTGATAGATCCTAAGTTTTTTTATTTTTCTATTTGCTTACTGTGGTGGTCAGTCACTGAACCATTCACACAATGCTGCTAATGTATTTTAACAAAGGATCATTGAAGTTTATTATACAAAAAGGAAAAAGAAATTATACAGTATGAAATCTACTTGAGTATTTTAGCACAAATATTACGAATAAAGATTCAACCTGCTTATCTTCAGCAACAGCTTACAGATACTCCAACCTGAGTGAAAAGTTACCATTTCGTCATACCAACTGATCAAGGAACTATAATTGAGTCAGACGCAGAGTTGTACAACATGGAGGTCCGACTTGTCCATGCTGACCAGATAACCTAAACAAATCTAGTCCCATTTGCCAGCTTTTTGCCCATATTCCTCTAAACCCCACCTATTCATATACACATCAGGTGCTTTTTAAATGTTGTGGTCGTATCAGCTTCCACTGCTACCTCTGGTAGCTCGTGCCATACATTCACCACACTTTGTGAAAGAGTAGCCCCTTAGGTCCCTCTTTTTTTAAAAAAAAATTCTTTCCCCTCTCACCTTAAACCTATGCCCTCTAGTTTTAGACACCCTCACCCTGGAGTAAAGACCTTGTCTATTCACACGACCTATGCCCCTCATGATTTTATAAAACCTCTCTAAGGCCACCCCTCAGTTTCCGATACTCCGGAGAAAATAGCCCCAGCCTATTCAGCTTACCCCTATAGCTCAAACCCTCCAACCCTGGCAACGTTCTTGTGAATCTTTTCTGCATCCTTTCAAGACTTCTAAATGCTTTCCGAGTAGGCAGATCAGTTTTCGTACCCTCCGCTTCTAACAGTTTTCTATTTTTAGTTTTTCTCTTTTAGCCACTCAGCTTTTCCTCATCCTTGATCCTTTGGAGTCTATATTAAATTGAAACACTTTTTCACTTGACTGATATTATATATGCTACCTAATCTGGGTAGTTTGGTCTTTCCATGATGCTGGATTCATATTTTGAGGTAACAAGCTTCTTTCATCCCTTCTCCTACTTTTAAAAAAAAATTCACTGAACTGCACTTTTGAAGACCTCCTTTCAATGCATGTGAATGAAACCTCAGATGCCCCATTACCACAGAGTTTGAAAGGTAATGTAAAACTGTTAACAAGGTGTCGAGCTGGATGAACACAGCAGGCCAAGCAGCATCGTAGGAGTAGGAAAGCTAATGTTTCGGGCCTAGATCCTTCTTCAGAAAAGTTCCTACTATCTCTGAAACAATTTTAACCCCACTGTGAAGCCTCTTCTAAAGATGCCTGCCTTGAAGTATTTCTGAAGAGGGGTCTAGGCCCAAAACGTCAACTTTCTTGCTCCTCTGCTGCTTGGCCAGCTGTGTTCATCTAGCTCTATACCTTGTTATCTCTGATTCTCCCAGCATCTGCAGTTCCTACTATATCTCTGTTCTCCCTTTTTAACTTGTGCAAAACAGAAATACAAATTAAACATAAATTCATATGTTGTTTTTCCACTTTAGATTCCAGATTTCCAAATAAGAACTTATTACTAATCTGCATTACAAAAACTACAAACTTGGGAAGTTTCTTTTAGTGGCTGCGGCAGAAAAGTCTCTAACGTTGCTTAATGGGGAATTGGAAGATTTAAAAAGGAAAAGTACGAATGTGGAAATGTTGGTTTTCAATAATTAATCATTTAGATTTTAAATGAATGATGAATTAAATTGTTTGTGATTAGTTGTAAAACACTTGCTGCAAGGAGAAATAGCCATGTTGCCCAGGTCAAAAGTAACAGCATATTTCCTTCCTTAAGGAAAGATATAATTTTTCATTGGAGGCAGTTTCGGAGAATGTTCACTACGATGATCCTTGGTATAGAGGGATTATCTTTGAACAAAGGCCAAACAGTTTGGGACTCTATTCTCTCTAGTTTCCAAGAATGAGTGTTGATCACATTGAAACATATAGGATTCTTAAGAGGCTTGACAGGGTAAATGTTGAAGATGGTCCCCTTGTGTCAGTCTAAGACAAGTGGGCATAGTCTCAGAATAAAAGGGCACCAATTTAAGGCTGAGGGGAAGAGGAATTTCTTTGAAAGTTATGAGCCATTAGAACTCTTCCACAGACAGCTGTGAAAGCAGAGTAATTGTATATATTCAAGGCTGAGATAGTTGGATTGATCCTTGATCAGTAGGGGAATTGAGGGTTATGGGGACGGGCGGGAAAGTGGACATGAGGAATGCTGGATCTACCATGATCTTATTCAATAGTGGAACAGGCTCAAAGGGCTGAAATGGCCTATTCCTGTCCCTGTTTCTTATGGCCTTGTGGTCATAGGTTATGGTTTTTATGGCCCCCAGGCCAATGTAAACTTGAAATGTGAAAATGTTTTGAGGCAAGAGGTTTTTATTCAAAGACAGTTGTGTTTTAACATGGTTTAATTTTTTCATAATAAGCAACAGATGTTTTTCCATTTTGTTTTGATAGACATTTTGATTATTGTTTTAGGCATCTGTAGTTATTCTGAATTCACATGGGGTTCTTTTAAAGAATATGATGTCTTGGAGAACATTATTTATGAGCTGGGACATTTGGGGTGATATTATCACTAGGGAGATGACACTACACACTAGAAACAAATCACAAATTGTTCTATTGGTCCAATCTGTCTTTAATGAGCTAAGACAAACAATCCACTGCAAATAAGATGCCCTTACAAAGTAAATGATTGCCAAATTTGGAATTAATTGGGAACCACTGAGATGTGATGCTAGAATGATCATTAGTTTCTTTGAAAATAATCATGAATTGGGCAAATACTAACTAGCCAGTCCAAGATTGACAATGAATTGTTTATGCATTAATAAGCTTATTAGATTTCAAGACATCTGATCTTATGTGGTGATAGGGACTAGCGAGGATTAATAAACAGTGGTTCTTTGTGTTTTGGTGCGCAAGGAGACCTTGTGCATCAACACCCTTTTAGGCAGTGAATGCTAGATAAAAAGCACCCTTTTTCTCTCTCCTCTCTTCTAAACCTCTACTCCTTACCTTAAAACTGTGGGCCCATGTTATTGACTTTTCCACTAAAAAAAAAGTTTCCCCAATCTACTTTGTCAATGCCCCCCTCAATTTTGTCCATCTCAAACAGATTCCCCCCAGTTCTATATAAAACAAAGAACTACAGATGCTGGTGATCTGAAACAAAAATGGAAATTATTGCTGGAGAATCTCAGCGTTTGGCAGCATCTGTGGGAAGATAGCAGAGTTAACATTTTGAGTCCAGTGACTCTTCAGTAGGAACCCCCTTGGCCTTCTCTGCTGTAAGAAAAACAACCCAAGTCTTTCTAGTCGCTCTTTGTTGAATTACTCCAGCACAGGCAACACCCTGGTGAATCTTCTCTGTACCCCACCTAGTGCAACTGCATTTCATCTAGTGCAGTTCTGAACTAGGGTCACCAGACCCGAAAAATTTAATTTTGCTTTCTATCCGCAGATGCTGCCAAACCTGCTGAGTTTTGTCAGCAATTCTAATTTTGTTTCACATCCTTCCTGTAATGTGGTGGGCTGTACTGCAGTTGTGGCCTAATGTTACAAAGCTCTATCATAGCCTCTTTGCTGTTGTATGCAATGGCTAATAAAGACAAGTATTCTGTATGCCCTTTACCATCTTATCTATTTGTCTTATTGCCTTCAAGGATCTTTGGACATAAACACCAAGGTCCATCTGCTTTGTATTTCCTCGGGTCCTTCAAAGTGTACTCCCTTCGTTTGTTAGTCCTCCCAAAATGCATCACCTCTCATTTTTCAGGATTAAACTCCATTTTGCCACTGCTCAGTCCATCTGACCAGGCCATCAATGATGCCCTGTATTCTAAGGCTTTCTTCCTGCCTATTTACCACATTACAAATTTTCATAACTGCTCCAAACTTAGTGATCATATCTCATGCATTTATGTCTAAATCCTTTAACGTTCACAACAAACAGCAAGGGACATCACTGAATCCTGTGCTGTGACACAGCAGATGCAGAAACACCCTTCAACCATCGCCTCTATTTTGCTACTAAGACAGTTTTGAATCCAGTTTGCCAGATTGCCTTGGATCCCATGGGCTTTTGCTTTTTTAACTATTTTTGCCATGAAAGACCTTGTCAAAAACCTGAGTGAACTCCATCTAGATTGCATCAACTGCACTATCCTCACCTACACACCCCGTCACCTCTTAGAATTCATTTTTCAGTTGAATTTGTTGATGTCCCCTGACCTGTGTAAACTGGTATCTCAAAGTGGATAGAAACTTAAACAATGAAATAACAATCCATTTTGTACTTGATATGATAAATTTTATTTCCACAAAATTTGTGATAACCTATTGGTACACGGGAAAGGACTTCTAACTAATCAGGAGTTGTAAGCTTTTAGGTTACAGAAATTTGGCTGGGTTGGAGAAAGTCAATCATTGTAATTGACTTAGACGTGCACAATGTTAGCGTTCACCTATGTAAAGTGGAAGGGTTATGAGATATTTTGTCTCCATTGAATGCAGTGTGCAAAATATCCTCATTTGCCATAGTTTTATTATGTAAATGCTTCTTAGCAAATGTTATATGTTGATATCTTTTTTAATTAAAATGCTCCTTAGTTTTACTGTTACTACTTACTTCAAATGTCTTGCTGAGGTCTACTTCACAAGTTTCAAAATCTCCTCTCCCCCAACTGCATTCCAAAATCAGCCCAGCTCATACCCGCCTCCTTAACTAGTCCTCCCACCTATCTACTCCTCCCACCTCAAGCCAAACCCCCAACTCCTGCCAGCTAGCCTCATCCCGCCTCCTTGACCTGTCCATCCTCCCTGGACTGACCTATCTCCCTCCTTACTGGCTCCAAGGTGCCGCCTTGATCTGTCTGTCTCCTCTCCACCTATCTTCTATCTGCTTCCCCCTTTCTCCCTATTTCAGAATCCCCTTCCCGTTCCCCCATTTCTGAAGATAGGTCAAGACCTGAAATGTCAGCCTTCCTGCTCCTCTGATGCTGCTTGGCCTGTTGTGTTCATGCAGCTCTACACCTTGTTATGTCAGATTCTCCAGCATCGGCAGTTCCTATTGTCTCTGATTATAACCTGTGTTGTCTGACTTATGACCTTGCCCCCTCCTGCCCCCAGTCCAATACCAGCACCTTCAAGTCATTATTTACTTCAGATAAACATTTTTTTGTCTATCCTGTGTAACTATGATACTGGTGCATTATATTGCAGCTTTGAAGCTGGTAGCTGCAGTCTTCTGGACAGTGTATCTCACTTACATACCTGACTTGATCTGAAATTTGACTGCTCAGCAGAGAATTCTGTCCATGACTGTTTACGCAAATCCAGAGATTCTCTTCTGAGCTAAGAATTGAATCCTCTGGAATTTTGGATGGAAACATGTGCATGTTTAAAAAGTTTAAGCTCTTAACACGTGCTTGGGAAAATTTAGATCAGGTTTGTGGAATGAGAATTTAAAGTTTGTTGCAGTTGGAATATATTTCTGCAGTTATGAACAGACCTATAAGAGCAACTTTCATAGAATATCATTAGAATCCCGACAGTGTGGAAACAGGCCCTTCGGCCCAACAAGTCCACACCCACCCTTGGAGCATCCCACGCAGACCCATCGACCTATAACCCCGCCACCAATCTTCTTATTTCCGAACACTACGGGCAATTTAGCATGGGCAATCCACCTAGCCTGCACATCTTTGGACTGAGGGGGGAAACTGGAGCACCTGGAGGCAGCCCACACAGAAATTCAGAGAATGTGCAAATTCCACACAGAGAGCCACCCAAGGATGGAATGAAACCTGGGTCCCTGGTGCTGTGAGGCAGCAGTGCTAACCACTGAGCCACAGTGTATTGCAGCAGTCATAAAGCTGTCTTAATTTAGTTGTGATCCTGTTGGCATTCTCTGAACTGTCAGTATGACTTCAATGTCTCTCACTGCATGTTTGGGATCACAGTTGCAAGTATGGACAAAATGTTATTGTTTAGAACGCAAACATTTTTATGCAGCAAACTTTTTATTAAATGCCACCCATAAGACCAGGAGTTGATCAAATATTTTGGTTGATCAAGTCCACATAATCAATATAAAAATGCTCTAAGTAATAGAAACAGAATGCAGGTGCTATACACACTATTTATGGTATAAATCGCTTAAATAATAATACAACTTTGCCTTAAATAAGACTATCTGGCACAGAGCGTTCTTGCCCATACCTTCAGCTTTTCAAAACTTTAGTTCTCCATGTGGCATCCAACACATAAAAACAGAAATTGCTACAGAAACTCCTGTAGGTATGACAGCACCTGTGGAGAGAAAACATTTCAAATGATCCTCCTTTAGACTATTTTTTTTTCCACAGATGCTGCTGGACCTGCTGAATTTCTCCAGTAAGTTATTTGTTTCAGTCTCCAGCATCAACAGTCCTTATTTAACTTTTAGTATCAAATTTACAATGTAATGAATTTGTGATGGATGTTTAGAAGAGTCCACACGGATTTTTCAGGTTCTTTTGTCGATAGTACATTTGATGGGAAAGAAGTAGTAATTTGACTTTGTGACTTTGTTTTCCTTTATCGTCATTATTGTCACGTGTACTCAAATGAGTGCAGTGAGAAGTTTGTAATATTGCCTCTCGATGCCATCTTAGGGACAACGAATGTAGGTATATATGCTTAGTGGCTCACAGAATTGAAGTAGTAAAAAGAAAGGTTAGCGTGGGAATAGAATTTAAAAATCCAGAATGGGATTTAAAAAGTATCTATAACGTTCTCAAGGTGTAGTATTTATAATCCTTGTCCAACGTGTGCCTGTGCTGCAGGGCTTCAGAACAAGACGCCATGCTGGCTTCTGTTCGGGACATTTCCCACTCCGGGACTCAGCCTGTGCTCACCCCCATCCTACAGGTAGGATAGGGTAGTTTACAAAGTTGGGGGTGAAGGTAGGATGGGAAAGAAAAACCACAGCAATGCGGAAAAAGTAAAGGAAAAGGAACTAGTGAGCAAAGGAGCTCTAAGTGGCACATCTCACGCTGCCATCATCTTGTCAAACAGACAGACTTCATTTGGTTCATTACTGAAGTTCCATTCCCAAATCTAGCTGCACAAGTGTCCTTGCATATAGCATCATTTTAGATAGATAGCCTGTCAAATTGCTAGGAACTAAGAATAGATCAGTACATGGATGATGTTTTAGACCAATTGTTAAAATATATTTAATTCTTTCAGGGACGAATTGTAACACTAATTAAGAACAATAACATTTTTCTTGGAAGATTCCTATAAATGACCATTGGTGGCATTTTGGTGTGCTTGTGCAGAATAGTGAAGTGTCTGTCTACCCTTATTTAATTGACCAGTCATGTTGCCAGGAGCTTAAAACCAAAACTATATGTGCTACCTAGTGTCAGATGAAAGTCGTATTTTTGGAGTTCAGTCACTAAAATAATTAGGTTCCACACTGGCATTTCTACATAACTAATTAAAGATGATGATATTGTTCCTAGGGTATTTTTGTAAATTACAACTTCTTTGCATGCTACAGTCCAAATGAAATTAGCCCAAGTGACATGGTTACTCCTGCAGTACCTCTGCAGCTAGATAGTAGAAGTGAAGTTGTTTTTCTCCTGCATGTTTAGTAATTTAGCTGCAGAGTGAAACACGGGGGGGAAAAAAAACTGAGACCTTGTTGTCTTTCCAAATATTATTGTTAGTTTGAAGGTAGGCGATTGAATTGAAGTGAGACAGGAAAGATTTTAAAATGGACCTGAGGGGTAACATTTTCATGCAGAAGGTGATGCATGGATGGAGTGAGCTGCAAGAGGAAGTGGTGGGATGAGTCCAATTACAACATTTAAAGGACATCTGGATGGATAAATGAATAGGAAGGGTTTGGAGGGATATGGGCCAAATGCTGGCAAATGGGACTAGGTTAGATTAGGATGTCTGGTTGGTGCAGAAAGGGGTCTGTTTCCATGCTCTATGACAGTATTAGGTGGCATAAACTTACAATTTGAATGGAGGTGTTCACAAGAGGTGGCCCCAGCCTTCCCTGGTATAATCACTTGTATTCCCTGCTCAGTGTGGCCTCTCTTGCATTTGAGAAGAGCAAATGACGTCTAGGTGATCACTTTATGGACCATCCATGTTCAAACCATAATGACCCTCTGCTCCCAGTATGGTAAATTCTTCACCATACACCCACTAACTGCTCTGTCCCTGTAACAGTGTTCCAATAAAGCTCTGCAAACTTGAGGAATAACAGCTCATCTTTCAACTGCAACATTGTGTCCAAAAGGCAGTAAAATGTTGAGTTCAACAATTGTAGACTGTGATCTCTGGTCCATAACTTTGTCCCTCACCCCCTCTCTCGTCCTCTTTGTCTTCTATCCTCTTATCTCTCACTCTATCACATCTTTTATTGTTCTTTCCATCCCTTCACTTGTATCTAAATACAAATTTAGCTTTACCCAGCTCTGGTGAAAGGGCAGAGACCTAAAACATTAACTCTCTCTCTTCAAAAGATGCTGCCAGACTTTAATACTTTCAGCACTTCCTAATTTTTCTAAACGTATAAGCTAGGGGATCTTGGGCCCACTGCCGATGCTCTCCCTCTAATCATGATCTAACAATGAAAAAGCAAGGCACACTGCATTAAACAGGAAGGACCAAGCTTTTGTTAAAATTAAGGACAAGTCGGTTCTTTGAACAATTGACAGTTAGTGAAAAGGTTAAATTAACTTTAGCTTTTAGAAACTGCCTGCTGCAGACCAACAAACCTTCTTAAGATTGAGGTTTTGTATTTATTTGCTGATTCAATAAGAACCTTCAGAAAATTTCTTTCCAATTCTCCAAGTGTGTGAGATTCCAAACAAATCAAATAAGTTTTTAAAAAAACCTTGAGCGTAAATAGGAAACAAGTTGACTGGGCTAAAAGACCAGATTTTTGAGAATGACAAGCAGGATCTGGCTAACTGACTATTCCATTGTTAAAAATGCTGGCAGCTTCATTAGCTAAAGTGCATCTGAACACGAGCAGTCTTTTCTCTCGCATTATTGGTGCATTATCTTAGTATCAACATTGCAAATAGTATTAGATGTAATAATGTAGATGACAGGCTGTAATGTGATGAAAACTCATTTAAATGTTTACTGAAGTGAAATCAAGGGAAAACTAAACAAGTACTGCACTCTTATGAATTCATTTGTGAATTATGTGGAACTCTGAATTTAGTTCCACAAATAAATTGGTAGGTATGTAGTTCCTTTTAATCATGGGTCAGTACTTTATTTTAACCGTGAAATAATCAAGTTGATACATAATTGATACAAATCTTCTTTACTATAACTTTGGCAGTCATCTTCCTTGGTAAATATATAACAATGTACTCAAGCAAATATTCAGCCTGTACCTATGAATCTCCATTGTGGTTTCCAATTGATCCCACTGCTTCTCTGAAAATTCTTTGCTGACATGTCTTTTTAGAAGTTCACTATATTCTCATGCTGTGTTGGCTACCAGCATGACCTTGCGCTTCATTTGTTTTTTTTTATTTCTTTTTCACTTACCAATACCTGCTGTATTCAGTATGAATGTGTTATCACGCTAACATCTGTCATGCTGTCTCCTTTATTTTCCAGCTTTGTTCAGTTATATTTCTGTTATCATCCAGAGAGTTCTGACCTGGATTGCACTTTGTTCCTCCTGTGGTAATGCACTTGCGCAGCTCCCAAAACCACTCCCAAAGGCTGACAGTTGCTCTATTGCATTTCTGCCTGTTGGTCTTTGACTCCAATTTACCTGGGCCAGATCTGTCCTTCAGATTCTGTGAAAGAAGCTGCATAGATTTGGAATTCCAATTGAGTATTCAGCTAGTTTGTTCTTTGTTTTCATAACTAGTATAAAGTTGCTCTCCTCTAGTTTTTCACCCACTGTGATAGTACCAGTTCATTCCCCAGGATTGAATCTAGCTCAACCTTCCTTCTCATTGGGCTGTAAACAAATATACCAAAATGTTCTCATGAACACGCGTTGTTTCAAGTGTACAACACAGGAATGAAGTTTAGGATATTGGTCTATAGACTGTGTGCACATCTCATTCAAGAGGTCACAGCTATGGCATCCTCTTGTACACAACATACGTAATAATCCATATTTCTTTTTCTTTGCTTAATCAAGTTACCAGCTATGTATACTATATTGTTCTCATGCCTCAGCCCTACTCGTCTCTGCATATGATGTGAATGTGTTTTATTGCCATTGGTTGTTTAGGTGAAGGTGCTTTGCCAGGGAGTGTCATTCTTGAGTTGTTGCCGAGGCAGTTATCATTTTATTTCTGCTGCTGGGTTGTTGTAGACTTGTGGATGTTTTGGTCAGTGCATGTTTCCTATAGATGGTGTGTTAGCCCAACTGCAGGCAGCTGATCAGGAAGGGGTAATGTGCCTGAAGTTTTGACAATCTAGCTGTTTTATTGTGCAATCAAGGTGACACCTGCTCCACACAAGACTCTGGTTTGCCACTTCGACTGTTTCTTGTTGAGTATGTGTACTCTGATTGCCAGAGTTGAATATTGCAGAGTCAATGGTTAAACTGTCTTGTTTTAAATGGAGAGTTGGATGAACACAGCAGGCCAAGCAGCATCAGAGGAGCGGGCAAGTTGACATTTTGGGCTGAGACCCTCCTTCAGAAAAGGAGGAGTGGAAGGGGCCCCCTGAAGTAAAAAGGGGGAGAGGGAGAGGCAGATACAAAATGGATAGAGGAGAAGATAGGTGGAGAGGAGACAGACCGGTCAAAGAGGTGGGGATGGAACCAGTAAAGGTGACTGTGGGTGGGGAGGTGGAGGAGTTAGGTCAGTCCAGAGAGCACAGACAGGTCAAGGGGAGGGGATGAGGTTAGTAGGTAGGAAATGGGGGCGGGGCTTGAGGTTGGCGGAAGGACAGGTTAGGATCCACTTCGCAAAATCAGCCCAGCTCGTCCCCGTCTCCCTAACCTGCCATTCCTCCTACCTACTAACCTCATCCTGCCCCCTTGACCTGTCTGACCTCCCTGGATTGACTTATCCCCTCCCTACCTCCTCACCTGCACTCACCTTTACTGGCTCCAGCCCTGCCTCTTTGTCCTGTCTGTGTCCTCTCCACCTATCTTCTCCTCTATCCACCTTCTATCTGCCTCCCCCTCTCTCCCTATTTATTTCAGAACGCCCTTCTCTTCCCCATTTCTGAAGAAGGGTCTAGGCCCAAAACGTCAGCCTTCCTGCTCTGATGCTCCTTGGCCTGCTGTGTTCATCCAGCTCTATGCCTTTATTATCTCAGATTCTCCAGTATTTGCAGTTCCTACTATCTCTGAAACAATGTTTTGTAAATGGAATTTGGCTTTCTGCTTTTCATCCTGATTATTTCACTCGTACCTGTTGTATCTTCTGGATTTATTTGCTTTATTTTTGCTATGGTAGGAGTAGATTGTTGTCTTCACAACAGTCCATGCTTTTGGTAGGTGTTTCTCCATTTGAGGATTGCCATGTACACGTGTATGTGGTTTCTTTGATTTTTGTTTTGTTTTTTGTAGATTTCTTTCATTTTTGTTTTTTTTTAACTGCTGCCTCAACTCTTCCATCTGAATGGGGTTAGTGTAATGTGTGTTGTTGAATTTCCCAATTTTTCAGATAGCAAGAACTGCAGATTCTGTAGTCGGAGACTACAGTGTGGAGCTGGAGGAACAAAGCAGGCCAGGCAGCATCAGCGGAGCAGGAAAGTTGATGTTTTGGGTCGGGACCCTACAGAAAATTTTTCCTCCTGCTGTGATGCTCCCTGGCCTGCTGTGTCCTCCAGCTCCACACTGTTGTCTGAATTTTTTTTTCTCTCATAAACTGAAGGCCACTGTCACTAACGATAATGTTGTACTGCCATGAGGCCTAATGTGTACTTCTAAGCATTCACCAATAGAGGTGGTTGACATTGACATTAAATGATCCACCTGCCAGTGGTCAGAATAGCAGTCTGCTGTGATGAGCTAATCAGTTCTTGGAAGTGTGAAGAATCTGCTTCCTGCTTCGGCCATGGTATGTCGGGGTTGTCTTGTGTTTTCAGCAGCTCTCTAGCTTGTTTAGCTTGGTACTTCGAACAAACGCTGCACTGTCTGATTTTGTGGTCCTTGATTTTGTTGCTCATGTTTTTAAGAAGAACATATCTGAGCCCATGAACCCAACGGTGCCCACAGATGATGACTTGTGGCCGCCCGAGAGTCAGGTGGAGAAGAGGGGAGAGGAAGAATCAAGCAGGATATAGAAAGGGAGAGAAAAGCAGGAACTCAAGACGGTTGTAATGGTGGAGGGGAAGAATCAGGTTGATTTGTTCAGGTACACAGTGGGTGGGGCGGGGGGGGGGGGTAGGTGTGTAGGTAGTGGAAGGAGAGTGGTGGGCAGCTGCTGGCCTTAGTTCGGATTGGGGCAGACGGGAGATGGGGCTGTCGCAAGAAACAGTGGCTGTTGCAACAGCAAGCCAAAAAAAATGGGGCAGGACAAGGGTTAACATAGCTGCCTCACCGTGCCAAGGACCCAGATTTGATTCCACCCCCTGGCAACTATCTGTATAGAGTTTACACATTCTCTCCATGTTTGTATGGGTTTGCTCCCGGTGCTGTGGTTTCATACCATGACCAAGATGTACAAGTCAGGCAAATTGACCATGCTAAATTACCGTTCTTTCCAGGGGTGTGTAGGTTACGTAGATTAGCCATGTTAAATGTAGGATTACAGGAATAGAATAAGATGTTCTTCAGAGGCCAGGTACAAACTCAATGGGCCAAATGGCCTTTCTCTGCGCTGTAGGGAATCTGTGATGTCTCTTTCCTCCATCAGACTTAATTTCTTGATGGCTTGCATAGACGAGCTTTAGCATGTGTCTTCTCAATTCCTTTGGGATAATTATTTTATTTCCGATGTGCAATCTGCCTTTTTTTTAAACTGTCAATTCATCTGTCTATAACTTTCCCTGCTGTGTTGCTGATTTCCAGAACATGATGAGTGCTGCTTTGCGCACTATAGTATGCTCCACTTTCTTCAAGAGGACTGGTCTCAATAGCATGTCTGCAATATACATCTGTTTTCCCTTGCTTGCATGTCACATCCAGAGTAACCACCTTTGCAGATGCTTTTGGAGCAAAAAGCTGTGTTTTGAGGAAAATGCTTTGAGGTGGTTTGTGGTCAGGCTTGACTGTCTCTTCCAAGTAAGTATTGTCAGGAACCAAGCAAAAATTATTCTTGCTGTTGGTCAAAAGCCTAGGGTTGTATTTCAGGCACCTATAATTGTAATTTTTTTCCTTATTAATCTTCAGATTCACCTGATGAACTCTATATCAAGCAGTAACTCCTAGATTTTGATTATCATCAGCAATGGCTTCTTGTTCGATTTTGTCTCCGCAACCATAAACTAGCAGATCACGCACTTTAGCTTCCGCTTCAGGACGGTCACTATCTATCTCATGTATGCATTGATATTCTTCAGGGCAGTGAAACTGTCAAATGGTATGCGCAACCACTTATAACTACATTCTGAACACCCTTCAGCAGATATCTGCTGTTTTCATCCAGCTTCTCTTGCCAAGTAGTGAGATCTCTTCAGGGCTTACTTATATTATTTGAGTAAATGCACATTCTCATCTTTCCAAGATGATTCACTGCTTTTGTGCTGCTAATGCATTCCATGGAAGTTGTCACTTTCTTGATTAGTCTTTTCTAGTTGATTTGGAACTCAAGAACCTCACTCGTTTTATTGCTACGCGAGTCAACAGCAATGTCCTCTCAGCACAAGTGTCATGTCATCTTTATAGCCTTAATCTAACTTGCAAGGGCTTCTTTTTTTTAAATTGTCATGTTGAGTCACTTTGTATAGATTTGTCAAATTGTTGCAGCATAATGTTGCAAGCTATGTCTCATCAGTTGACTTGACTGAGCCAACCTATTATTTGGTGTATAGTGACTTGTCACAATCTTCAGCCAGTATCTCTTGAGTGGCTGTCTGTACTTGTTATGCTTCCTTTTTGCAATACCTTGTAGGCACAGTATTCAGCGTTTTGTAGCCAGAACATTGCTATCCTCCTCTTGTGTGATGTCTTCTGCAGTGAGGGCATCATGCTGTTGAGAGTCGTAAAGCTGTACAGCACAGAAACTGACCCAACTCGTCCATGCTGACCAGATATCCTAAATTAATCTAGACCCGTTTGCTGACATTTGGCCCATATCCCTCTTAAACCCTTCGTATACATGTACTCATCCAGATGCCTTTTTTAAAATGTTGTAACTGTACCAGCTTTCTCCACTTCCTCTGGCAGGTCATACCATGCATTCACCATCTTATGCATGAGAAAGTTGACCTTTGGTCCCTTTTTGAATCTCCCCCCTCTCTCCTTAAAACTATCCCTCTAGTTTTGGACTACCCCACCCCCATGCTGGAGAGAAGACCTTGTTTATTCTTTCTTTCTTTCCATGCCACTCATGATTTTAGAAACCTCTGTGTAAGGTTACCCCTCAGCCTCACATCCTTCCTGTGACTAAGAGATCAGCATAATATGCAGAATTCCAAAAGTAGCCTAACCAAAATCCAATGTAGCCCCAACATGATTTCACAACTCATACTGAATGCACTGAAGGCACAATAAAGGCAAGCATACTAAATGCTGCCTTCGCTACCATGTCTGCCTGGGATTTCACTTTTAAGGAACTATGAACCTGCTCTCCAAGGTCTTTGTTCAGCAACACTCGGATCTTCCCATTAAGTGTATACATCCTGTCCTGTCCTGTCCTTTCCATAATGCAACACTACGCTGTTTATCTGAAGTAAACTCCATCAGCCACTCCTCAACCCACTGGTCCATCTGATCAAGATTCTGTTGTACTCTGAGGTCCTTCACTACACCTCCAATTTTGGTGTCATGTGTAAACTTACTAACTATCCCTCCTATATTCACATCCGAATCGTTGATATAAATGATAAGAAGTAGTGGCACCAGCACTGATCCTTGTAGCACACCACTGGCCACAGGCCTCTAGTCTGAAAAGCAACCCTCACCACCTTCTGTATCCGTATGGCTATTTCACCTTCATTCCAAGTGATTTAATATTGTTAACCAGTCTACCATGGGGAATTCCAAGATAATAAAAAGTGAGGCTGGATGAACACAGCAGGCCAAGCAGCATCTCAGGAGCACAAAAGCTGACGTTTTGGGCCTAGACCCTTCATCAGAGAGGGGGATGGGGGGAGGGAACTGGAATAAATAGGGAGAGAGGGGGAGGCGGACCGAAGATGGAGAGTAAAGAAGATAGGTGGAGAGAGTATAGGTGGGGAGGTAGGGAGGAGATAGGTCAGTCCAGGGAAGACGGACAGGTCAAGGAGGTGGGATGAGGTTAGTAGGTAGGAGATGGGGGTGCGGCTTGGGGTGGGAGGAAGGGATGGGTGAGAGGAAGAACCGGTTAGGGAGGCAGAGACAGGTTGGACTGGTTTTGGAATGCAGTGGGGGGGGGAGGAGAGAGAGCTGGGCTGGTTGTGTGGTGCAGTGGGGGGAGGGGACGAACTGGGCTGGTTTAGGGATGACCATGGGGAACCTTTTCAGATGTCTTACTGAAGTCCATGTAGATCATGTCTTGTCTGATTTGTTTAGTCCTGTGTGTGGGGAGTCCCTGTCTGGCCTGGTCTGCTCTGCCATGAATATGATGTAGTTATTGATTCACTACCTGTGCACTTAACACCCAGGAGGTCAATTAATTGGTGCAGAAGTTGTCGTCTTTCGAGCATGCCTTCACTTCTTTTTGACTGCTCGTTTCTTAGATAATCTTGTCTCTAATAGCTTATCCTTTATTTATGCAAGTTTGTCGGTTTCTGGAAGCTAAGTTCACCATGTTATGTATTGATAAATGGATTTTTTAAAGATTTGCTCCTTAATATTGAATTAAATCTGCCGATGTGCAACTTTCAGTTGGGGCTGAAAGCATGTCTGTAAAGGTTTTAAAGTTGCGGTTTGTTTTTGGCTCTTCAGAGAGATTTAGGATGGAATACACTTTCTGAAAACAAGTCACCTCTTCGCAGTGATCAAGGTGGCACAGTGGCTCAGTGGTTAGCACTGCCTCAGCACCGGGGCCCAGGCTTGACTCCACCCTCAGGAGTAGAGTTTACACATTCTCTCCGTGTCTGCGTGGGTTTCCTTCAGGAGCTGCAGTTTCCTCCAACAGTCCAAATTTGTGAGATTAGGTGGATTGGCCATGCTAAATTGTGCCGTAGTGTCCAGGGATGTGCAGGTTGGGTGGACTGGCCATAGGAAATGCAAGGTGATAGGGTGGGTGAGTAGGGGGAAAAACTGTAGCTATTTCTCAAATGTTTTCCCACTGGCAGCCCAGCTCTGCAGCAATGTGCACAGCAGTGTGTTTAAGACAAGACCTTTATTGAAGTAAAGCTTAAGATACCTGCCTGTAGGGTGTGCACCTTATAGCTTTTATTATCTGACTATAGCAGACTAGAAAGGATATTTGTTTGAGATAGCAGGAACTACAATGCTGGAGAATCTGAGATAACCAAGGTGTAGAGCTGGACGAACACAGCAGGCCAAGCAGCCTCGGAGGAGCAGGAAGGCTGATATTTTGGGGCTAGACCCTTCTTCAGAAAAAGGAGGGTCTAGGCCCGAAATGTCAGCCTTCCTGCTCCTCTGCTGCTTGGCCTGCTGTGCTCATCCCGCTCTACACCTGGTTATCTTAGTATGTTTGTAGTGGTTTAATTTGAATTTGAATTCAAACATCCTCCCTCAAGTGAAGTGTCTGTAAATGCAGATAGTGAAGATTGTTGAATTGTGTACATGACTTCTGTTCGTAAGAGTGTAAGATTTGTCCATGTGGTTACCCTGGCAGATGTGTCTTGTTGTACTGGTAATTTCCTGACTTTTCTATCCATTGACCTGTTTGATAAAGAAACAGATCAATATTGTTTCAGATATTGGCAGAATCCCAACTCTTTCATCAAATGATGCAATACAATTGTAATTATCCACCTGAAAAGACATACTGAATCTCTACTTATTGACTTGTGTGAAGACAAAGATACGGCAAACATTTACTCACTCCCGATAAAACGATGCTATCTATGCCTCCATCTGTTTTGAACAGCTGTTTTTGTAGAATTTTTGTTTATTCATTCATAAGGTGAGGTATCACTGGCTAGGCCAGCATTTATTACCCATCTCTAATTGCCCAGAAGGCAGTTAAGAGTCAATCGTATTGTTATGGGTCTGAAGTCATAAAAGTAGGCCAGACAAGATTTCATGGTCATCTATTAGACTTTGAATTGAATTCAAATTCCACCATCTGCTATGGGAGGACTTGAACTCCAATCCCCAGAACATTACCTGAGTCTCTGATTTAACAGTCCAGTGATGATGATAATACTAGATTATAGCCAAATGCAACAATTGGTTCTGGTTGGTACAAGGCAACTTGATTTACACAAACTTAAAGCTCCTCCTAAATGAAAATTACAGTTGTTATCTGTGCTTTGTTTCATGCCATTGATTTAAACAAGATAGAACAGTACAGCACAGTACAGGCCCTTCAGCCCATGTTGTTGTGCTGAGCTTTTACCCTAAACCTATGGTCTGTCTAACTTCCACCCATACTATCAGACATATGCCTACCTAATAGCCACTTAAATGTTCCTAAAGAGGCCAACTCCATTACCCCTCTCCGGTAATGCATTCCATGCCCCTACCACACTCTTGAGTAAATAACCTACCTCTGATGTCTCCCCTATATCTACCTACACTCACTGTAAAACTATGCCGCCTTGTAATAATTACCTCTACCCTAGGAAAAAGTCTCTGGCTGTCCACTCTCTCTATGCCTGTGGTCATTTTGTACACCTCCGTCAAATCAAAATTGTAATTGAAATCTAAATAAGTTTTTGTTTAGGTTATTTCAAAAGTTGAAGAGTGTATTGCTAGCTGTGATTTCCTCTTGTTAGGAGTGAACTGTCAGGAATGAAATAGTATATGCATTTTGTTACTGTTGGGTGCAAGTGTGGAATTAAAACTCCATCACTTTTCTGTCCAAAATATGTATTTATTTAAAAAATTGAATGCTATTTTCTTGCCTTTGCAGATCACCATTGCCTTTGCAGCTAGCCTTTAAAATTGTGACTATTTGAATGTTGCTTGAGCTTCATCTGGAATTAAATACAAGTGCTTCTAACAGGCAACTCACTGGTCCCGTGATCAAGTAGCTGCCTTAGATTGAACTTGGAAGACTGAACAAAAACAAAGTTGCTGGACAGCACAGCAGGTCCCGCATCTGTAAAGGAAAAAAAATTACCGTTTTGGGTCCAGTGACAACCTCAGAACTGTTGGTGGCTGGGAAAACATCAATTTTTGAAATTCAGAAAATATGGAGGTGCGTGGGGTAGGAAGTAAATGATAGGATAGCGCCAAAAGAGAGAGAGAGAGACAGACAGTTGGAGAGACAAAGAAGTTGCTAACGATCAGGCTGGGAGGGTGAATAATTGTTACTGGGGACTGTTAGTGACTAACAGGGGATGTGTAATGGCAGGCTATGTGTAACAAGGTAACTGGTGTGTGGGGTGGGGCCTGGGACATAAGAGAAGTGGAAAATAAGGTGGTGTTCCTACAGCTTGCTTTGGGCTTCGCTGGATCACTGCCACAAGCCAGAGACACAGATGTTGGCCAGGGAACAGGGTGGTGCATTGAAGTGGCAGGCAACACGTAGTTCAGGGTCTTTTTAGCGAGCAGAGCGTAGATGTTCTGCAAAGCAGTCACCAAGTCTACGCTTCGTTTCCCCAATGTAGAGGAGACCACATTGCGAGCAGCGAATGCAGTAGAATAGGTTCTGGCAAGTGCTGATGAGGTGTTTCTTCACCTGGAAGATATGTTTGGGCCATTGGATACTGAGGAGGGAGGAGGTAAATGGGCAAGTGTTGCACCTTCACCAGTTACAGGGGAAGGTGTCATAGGGCAGTGGGGAGGTGTTGGGGGTGAAGGAAGTGTGAACCAGGGTGTCCCAGCGGAAGGCAGACGAGGGAGGAGAAGGGAATATTTGTCTGGTGGTGGCATCTCGTTGAAGCTGGCGGAATGGCATCTGATAAACATAAGTTTTTGCATGAAAGCCTAATTGTCGTGTTTGTTCTTTTCGGGAAGAAATGATTTGTCCTTAGCGGGTCAGGCTTATTAACATTAAGTTATTTATTTTGCTCTGGCTATGTACCCTTAAGGACTAGTTCCAAATTACCTGTAACAGTCCAACAGTGATGATCACTTTTTAATTTCTCGCTGAAATAACCTAACGTCTCTCAGCTTCCTCTCTGGGGAACTGGGAATGCTAATGAATTGTGGCCTACCAGTCACTGCAACATCCTGAGAATGAAAAATAACAATTCCATGCAATTTAAACAACAACTTTGGCTTTTGCATAGCCAGAGCAAAATAAATAACTTAATGTTGTATTATGGCATAGACTTTTCAGTTATTCCATTTTATCTTGAGAGGCAGCCGCATCTTTTTATGAAATTCTATTTTGATGAATTGCAAAGGGAATGACTTTTTCTAAATCAGATTGGATCAAGTTTCACTTTGCATCAATCTGCTTGATTTTCAATTCAGTATACTTAAAAGCTAGGGGAAATGCAACTGGCAATTTTGAAATTTGCTTTAAGCCCATTGACAATATTTTCAAATTCACCACCCCCAAACCACCCACCCACCACTTTGTCAAGTGTGAATACTGCAATTTGTTCATTTGTTTCAAAGTATAAAGTTTCTTTTCCAATAAGGTACACTCTCTTTATTATCCCTCGCATTGTCCTAATGCCCATTGATCCAAACTACAATCTTGACTGTGATAATAAAATGTGAGGCTGGATGAACACAACAGGCCAAGCAGCATCTCAGGAGCACAAAAGCTGACGTTTCGGGCCTAGACCCTTCATCAGAGAGGGGGATGGGGAGAGGGAACTGGAATAAATAGGGAGAGAGGGGGAGGCGGACCGAAGATGGAGAGTAAAGAAGATAGGTGGGGAGGTAGGGAGGGGATAGGTCAGTCCAGGGAAGACGGACAGGTCAAGAAGGTGGGATGAGGTTAGTAGGTAGCTGGGGGTGCAGCTACCTACCTGGTAGCTGCAGCCATATGGTATCAATGTGGACTTCACCAGTTTCAAAATCTCCCCTTCCCCTACTGCATCCCTAAACCAGCCCAGTTCGTCCCCTCCCCCCACTGCACCACACAACCAGCCCAGCTCTTCTCTCTCCTCCTCCCCCCCCCCCCCCCCCCCCCCCCCAACCTACTGCATCCCAAAACCAGTCCAACCTGTCTCTGGCTCCCCAACCGGTTCTTCCTCTCACCCATCCCTTCCTCCCACCCTAAGCCGCACCCCCAGCTACCTACTAACCTCATCCCACCTCCTTGACCTGTCCGTCTTCCCTGGACTGACCTATCCCCTCCCTACCTCCCCACCTATACTCTCTCCACCTATCTTCTTTTCTCTCCATCTTCGGTCCGCCTCCCCCTCTCTCCCTATTTATTCCAGTTCCCTCTCCCCATCCCCCTCTCTGACGAAGGGTCTAGGCCCGAAACGTCAGCTTTTGTGCTCCTGAGATGCTGCTTGGCCTGCTGTGTTCATCCAGCCTCACATTTTATTATCTTGGAATTCTCCAGCATCTGCAGTTCCCATTATCTCTGATACAATCTTGACTGTGCTGCCTTTGACTATGTCACCCCAGCCGCACCCCTCAAGATAGGGCCAATAATGATAACACTGTTTCAGGTAATTTGGGACAATTCCTTAAGGGTACTATTTTGAATGGCTATTACTATTCTATTTGTAGGAGTTAAAGTAAGGAGGACAATTTTAGTGGAACTTTTCTGAGGAAGTGTCGAGACCTGAAACGTCAGCTTTCCTGCTCCGCTGATGTTGCTTGGCCTGCTGTGTTTATCCAGCTCTACACCATGTTATCTCAAACTCGAATAGGTTAGACTGTTAGGTCTGATGAAGGGGTCTAGGCCCGAAACATCAGCTTTTGTTCTCCTGAGATGCTGCTTGGCCTGCTGTGTTCATCCAGCCCCACACTTTGTTATCTTGGATTCTCCAGCATCTGCAGTTCCCATTATCACTTAGGTTAGATTGTTGAATGGGTTGAACAAGTGGGTGGGAGAGAAATAATGCCAATAAGATGGGACATGGTGAAAGAGTTCAAGCAACAGCAAATTATCTGATGAGAGTAGGAGTTGTGTCGAATTATGGTAATAGTACTCTTCACATTAATGTGTATAAAGATGTATTGCAATAGTGCTTTTCATTTTGATTCAATTCTTATTGTTTGAAAATGCATCTATAATTAAAAAAGATTCCCTTCTGTGTTGTTGAATAGATTTTTTTGAAACTTTAATGAAACAATTGTGCTGTAATTTTGAAACTGATGGAAGTTAATTGTATTCCAGTTTAGATTAGTTCATGAGTAGCTTCTGGAACTTTAAATACATGTCACATGTACCTGTGAGCAAACATCTGATAGTTGTTCCTTTTGTTTGGAACATTGGTGTACAATGTGTGACAAGCAATTTATCAATAATTAATCTCAATTCATTACAAAGGACTGCGCTTAACTGGAGTCTGCTGTCTTGGTGTCAAATGCATCCTGTATCTAGGTCATTTAGTGTGCGCAGTTGTTCTATAAAATCAAATGTATGGTGTCTTTTTTCCCCAAAGTGTGGATTTTGGGTTAATCAAATTACGATGTTGTTGGTTAACATTATGGTCTGTAGAGGTTTTACTTACAAGGCCATTTATTATTACTACAACAAGTATATGGGACGGAGGGGGGAGCTTCTGCTTTGTTTAGCTGAGTAACAAGGTTTCAAGTAGGGTGATAATGGGAACTGCAGATGCTGGAGAATCCAAGATAATAAAATGTGAGGCTGGATGAACACAGCAGGCCCAGCAGAATCTCAGGAGCACAAAAGCTGACGTTTCGGGCCTAGACCTGTCATCAGAGAGGGGGATGGGGTGAGGGTTCTGGAATAAAGAGGGAGAGAGGGGGAGGCAGACCGAAGATGGAGAGAAAAGAAGATAGGTGGAGAGGAGAGTATAGGTAGGGAGGGGATAGGTCAGTCCAGGGAAGACGGACAGGTCAAGGAGGTAGGATGAGGTTAGTAGGTAGGAAATGGAGGTGTGGCTTGGGGTAAGAGGAAGGGATGGGTGAGAGGAAGAACAGGTTAGGGAAGCAGAGACAGGTTGGACTGGTTTTGGGATGCAGTGGGTGGAGGGGAAGAGCTGGGCTGGTTTTGGGATGCGGTGGGGGAAGGGGAGATTTTGAAGCTGGTGAAGTCCACATTGATACCATTGGGCTGCAGGGTTCCCAAGCGGAATATGAGTTGCTGTTCCTGCAACCTTCGGGTGGCATCATTGTGGCACTGCAGGAGGCCCATGATGGACATGTCATCTAAAGAATGGGAGGGGGAGTGGAAATGGTTTGCAACTGGAAGGTGCAGTTGTTTATTGCGAACCGAGCGGAGGTGTTCTGCAAAGCGGTCCCCAAGCCTCCGCTTGGTTTCCCCAATGTAGAGGAAGCCACACCGGGTGCAATGGATGCAGTATACCACATTGGCAGATGTGCAGGTGAACCTCTGCTTAATATGGAAAGTCATCTTGGGGCCTGGGATAGGGGTGAGGAAGGAGGTGTGGGGGCAAGTGTAGCATTTCCTGCGGTTGCAGGGGAAGGTGCCGGGTGTGGTGGGGTTGGAGGGCAGTGTGGAGCGAACAAGGGAGTCACAGAGAGTGGTCTCTCCAGAAAGCAGACAAGGGTGGGGATGGAAAAATGTCTTGGGTGGTGGGGTCGGATTGTAGATGGCGGAAGTGTCGGAGGATGATGTGTTGTATCTGGAGGTTGGTGTGATGGTGTGTGAGAACAAGGGGAATCCTCTTTGGGCGGTTGTGGCGGGGGCGGCCCACATTCTGAGTATGGCTCCTTCTATTATGGACTCTACCCTCTAGATATCTTGCCAAATATCCATCGTTATGTAGGCCTAAATATCAGTATTTGATGAGTCATTACAGTCAAACCACTTGTTTTCACCTGACCCTGCTATGTGTACTACTCAGTAGCTGGAATTTTTATTTAGCAAACTAACTCTAGCTGGTCTTTATGCTCCCCCGCTCTATCCTCTGCAAACTCTCATACTGTGCTTTTGTTTTCCTGTTTTAGGTCAAATCTACGCCCCTGCAATATCTTGAGATATCTAACTGTGCTGATCATACCCAGAGCTGTATGGCTGTATTTTGGCTTTCAATGAACTTTTTTCATGTGTTGAACCATTACCTATTCCTTCTAAGTCAGATCTTTGACAGCAGAAAATCTTGGGCCAATTGACGTTTGCTGAGGGATTTTCATAGGTTAAGCTGAGCTTTTTCTAAAACAAAATTCTTTACCCTCCTGATGTTGCCAGCACTTGCCCATGAGAAGCTGGTGGTGGAATGCCACCTTTTTAAACCGCATTATTCCATGTGGTGAAACTACTCCCACAGTGTAGCCAGTGTTTCAGAATGTTGAACCTTTGACGTTTCAGAGCAAGGAAATGTCCAGGGTGCATGCAATTTTTGGCTCCAGGTCAGAAGAACATGACTTTTTGACACCCTGCGAAAAATATATCGACTAGTGCTAAATTGTTTTTAAATTGACAGACTTCTTGGGAAACATAACTGTCTGAAGTATGTTTGATGTTGGTTTATGATGCTGAAAATAAATTATTGAAAAGTCTTCCCCAGTCTTTGGATATTTTAATTATAAGCAGCAACCACTAAATTCCCTCCATACTATAATAGTGTCTGCCAGATGGACTAATTGTGTTAAATATGCTATGTGCTGTTCTGAATTACCATCTGTGGCAAAATTACATTTGACATAACTGCCATTCTTGAGCTGTCACATATATGTAATGATTGCCTTGACACTGGAGTAATGACTGTTTACCCAGACACACAAACACTGAAGGTGATAGACGAGTAACGAATATGCAACCAAAGTTGTTTGTATTTTGTCACGAGGTGAGCCAAATTAAATCATCACTTTTTCAACAGAAAAGAGTGGAGTGCTAAGACAGAGTTTTCTTTTTTAAACAGTACATTTGTCACAATTTTCTGTACTCTGGGCTGCTATTCCAGTATTTTTGGAATCATTGTTTTCCAGTTGAGATGTTAAACTGAAGCCAACTTTCCTGGTGCCACAGCCAAAAATTAATGATCTCATGGACTTGGACTTGTTTTCATGTTCACCTGGCCTTAAAGATGTATCTTTTGTGGGGTGGTGTTTCCTTCCCTGATGTTAGACATTTTCTAATTGACCTATTCAGAGATGTTATTGCAGACTTCTGGAGCAGTTTAGTCTTGGGTCTAGGCCTCTGAACCTGATACCAAATTGGGGGTGGTGGGGTTTCGGGTGTTTGTGAACAGTCATGTCATCAAGCAGTCACCAGGAAGATTGAAGTCTTCTTAAACAGCAAACCAAAAAATGCAAGCCACTCATTCTTCACTTGTAATTTTAAATTTCGGAGAGCAAGACTAAATGATTGCGTTGTGTAGAAGGAATTAAGGCAGAAGCTGAAAGACCATAAATCTTTTAAAAAAAAACACATCTTAGTTTTTTTTAAACCAAATGCAGTTTGACGTTTTGCAAACATCGAACTTGTTTTCGGAGCCAATTATTTCCTAAACTTGAGATATCTTTAACCACCTACTTGTGCCCACTTAAAGATTTTTATAGCAAGACAAAGAGCATTGAAATGTTCTTGCCAGTCAAATAATGTTATCTAATTGAATGAAGTCTGGCTGTAGTTCAGCATACTTTGGAGAAGAGTAGAATCACTGACAGCAACCTGTGGATTTCTGCACTTAGCTGCATATTCGTAATCTCCAGAAATAGTTTTTTTTAAAATTTTGGTTTGAGGAGTAACCAAAGAGTATGCTAATCAGGTGCAGAGCTGGATGAACACAGCAGGCCGAGCAGGTAAGCTATGTTTTGGGCCTAGACCCCCCCCCCGCAGCGTTCTCAAGCGGAATATGAGTTGCTGTTCCTGCAACCTTTGGGTGGCGTCGTTGTGGCACTGCAGGAGGCCCAGGATGGACGTCGTCTGAGGAATGGGAGGAGGAGTTGAAATGGTTTGCGAATTGGAGTTGCAATTGTTTAGTGCGAACTGAGCGTAGGTGTTCCGCAAAACGGTCTCCAAGCCTCCACTGGTTTCCCTGATGTAGAGGAGGCCACAAAGGGAACAGTGGATGCAGTATACCACATTAGCAGATGTGCAGGTGATGTGGAAAGTGTTTGGGCCCGAGATGGGGATGAGGTGCAGGGGCAGGTGTAGCACTTCCTGCGGTTTTGGGGAAAAGTGCCGGAGGTGGTGGGTTGGAGGGGAGTGTGGAGCAGACAGTCATGGAGAGAGTGGTCCCTCTGGAAAGCGGATAAGGGTGGGGAGGGAAAAATGTCTGAGGTCAGGTTGCAGATGGCGGAAGTATCGGAGGATGATGCGTTCGATTTGGAAGTTGGTGGGGTGGTTCGAGAGGACGAGGGGATTCTGTTTTGATGGTTATTGCAGGGACGAGGTGTGAGGGATGAGTTGCAGGACATGCAGGAGACATGGTTGAGGGTGTTCTCGACCACTGTTGTAGTCCTTGAAAAACGAGGATATCTGAGATGTAGGGGTGTGGAATACCTCATCCTGGAGGCAGATGCAGCTGAGGTGAAGGAATTGTGAATAGGGGATGGTATTTTTGCAGGGAGGTGGGTAGGAGGTGGTGCATTCTACACCATCTCCCGCTCACCTTCCTACAAGAACGCTATCCCCATTCCCAATTCCTTCGCCTCAGCCGCATCTGCCTCCAGGATGAGGTATTCCACGCCCCCTACATCTCAGATATCCTTGATTTTTCAGGGACTGCAACCACCCCCCACCCCAGTGGTCGAGAAAGCCCTCAGCCTTGTCACCTGCATTTTCCGCAACTCATCCTGCAATAGCAACCAAAACAGAATCCACCTCGTCCACACGTACCACCTCACCAATTTGCGGATCCAACGCATCATCCTCCCGACGTCTTGCCATCTGCAATCTGACCCCACCACCAAGGGCATTTTTCCCTCCCCACCTTTATCCGCTTTCCGGAGGGACCACTCTCTTTCCGTGACTCCCTTGTCTGCTCCACACCTGGCACTTTTCCCTGCAACCGCAGGAAGTGCTACACCTATCCCCTCACCCCCAGCCCAGTCCTTAAGAAGACTTTTTCCACGTCAAGCAGATGTTCACCTGCACATATGCAAATGTGGTATACTGCATCCACTGTACCTGTTGTGGCTGCCTCTACATCGTGGAAACCAGGCCGTGGCTTGGAGACCACTTGGCAAAACGCCTATGCTTGGTCCACATTCAACAACTGCATCTCCCAGACGCAAACCATTTCGACTCCCCCTCCCATTCCTCAGACAACATGTCCGTCCTGGTCCTCCTGCAGTGCCACAACAATGCCACCAGAAGGTTGCAAGACCTGTAACTCCTATTCCGCTTGGGAATCCTGCAGCCCAATGGTGTCAATGTGGGCTTCACAAGCTTCAAAATCTCTCCTCCCCCAACCGCATCCCAAAACCAGCCCAGCTCACCCCCGCCTCCCTAACCTGTCCTTCCTCCCACCTATCCCCTCTTTGCATCTCAACCCTCACCCCTACCCCCACCCCCACCTCCTACCTACCAGCATCCTTGACCTGTCCGTCCTCCCCGGACTGACCTAACTCTCCACCTACACTCTACTGGCACCATCCCTGCCTCTTTGACCTGTGTGTCTCCTTTCCACCTATCTTCTCCTCTATTCATCTTCTATCCGCCCTCTTTCCGTGACCCCCCCATTTTTTTCAGAACCCCTTCCCCTCCCCCATTTCTGAAGAAGGGTCGAGGCCTGAAACGTCAGCTTTCCTGCTCCTCTGCTGCTTGGCCTGCTGTGTTCATCCAGTTCTACACCTTGTTACCTCAGGAACTGCAGATGCTGGAGAATCTATTATCACTACACACTAATCATTTTGTTATTGTGCCTACTACTGACTGCAAGCTTATGTCATGCTTTGCCTAGAATGTTGGGAAACACCTGCTGAAGGTATGGTCAGACATGTGACTCTAGGATTGGCTCATCAGACCCAGAAAACACACGACTAGTGATGCAGGATTCCTTGGATGGAAAATCACAACCATCACTGAGTGATTGCTGCCACTGGTCAGAAAATTAAGCTACATCGTCAATGTTTTTTCATTCTTTTCTCTATTCACTGGCTGCCGCCCTACTTCCTTGTTGATGCACCATGGTCACTGACTGGCCATCAATTTTTCACTGAACTGAGCACTTTTAAAAGTGAGTGATGCCAGTGAGTATTAATTGAGGGAGTTCATTCATGTCCTTGCCCAGTGCCCCAGCATGTGATTATTTGCTGAGTCTTTGAATTGTGATGCAGAGGTGGAAATCAGGTTGCTTTCTTTTCCATTCCAAAAGCCTGAGAATAATGACCTCCATATAAATATCTCAATTGGCTGTGCTAACTTTGTAAAGGTAAGCTAACCACCTAACCTATGTTTTCATCCCAAGCATAGTAACGTCATGACCATAACCTCAACAGCTCAGTAGTTCTTCGTTTTGTGGATTTTTATATGTATTAAATGTCCTTTCCACCTCAATGCAGGCTATGATGTTTGTCTTAAAATGTTGCAATTCCAGTTACGTGTAGTGTAGTTTTGATTTTATAGTCAGCAATCAATGGCAGGTTCTGTTTCCAACCACCGTGAGTTCAGTTTAGTACAGGGTGAAGCTATTGTAAGCAATGTTACAGGAAGTGTTTGTGATATTTTGAAGGTTAACAAGTCAGATGCTACATAAAACTTTCTTCCCTTCCGCACTCCACCACCCCCCCGCCCCGGCCCCAAATTCTCCTCTGGTTTTTTTTGGAAAAAACCTAGTGCAGCGAATCAGATTCAGAAATACGTTCTTAGTTGTAATGCACTGTCTCATCTTAACCTGCCATTCTTAACTTTTCATGCTGGGCCCAATTTGCGTGGAATTATATCTTGTGTTGTAGCTTTGGAGTAGGCTGAAGTTTTTCTAAAACAGTTATTTTTTCAGTTTAGTCAGCCTAGGCCATTTTACTCTTTTTGGTGCAAGAAGTGTTGGGTTAATGACAGACTCCAGTGTATAAATGTTTAGACTATTAATGACAATGACACTTTTTGGCAGTGGAAATGCATAAATATTTGTACTTGGTTATATTGTATTTTCTAAGATTTGTAACTTTGTATTTTGTCTTCCTAGGATGAACTTGACCTTACTGATAAACACAGGGAAGCCATGTTCGCACTTCCTGCAGAAAAGAAATGGCAGATATACTGTAGTAAGAAAAAGGTAAGAGAAATCGCTTTTTTAAAAACTATGCTTTTAAAAGTAGAAGTTGCCATTAAGTCCGAGTATAGGAACTTGAATTCAAAGGATACTTGACAAATGATTTTCACAAGAATGTTAACTATTGCTTGCATGTGTTTGCCTGTTTTTAATGCCTGTGCTTCCTGCCGCTTTCAAGTAGGGCACGGAATAATGACCTACTTTGTCCCAGCTTCTATTGATGCCCCTCTAAGTAACTGTTGTAAGTGTGTCTGAGAACAGCACTCAAAAGATGACAACACATGCATGGTATGTTTTCTTCCCTGCTGTTGAATAGGAGCATCTGTGCTGTATTTGATTTCTTCTCCCTGATTCCGATTCTAGAACACATTGGATATTTACAGCAAGTGAAATAATATTCAGGATGAGGGAACCAGGTTGAAGTTGGTTATACTGGCAAATTATAAATGGCTTTCTCTCCTCCTCATCTCTGTTGTTTTGAGGGGGAGAGAGAGAACCAGTGGAAAACATAAAGCGCTTGTAATTTTAATTTGTGCTTGGTAAAAGGATTTTTTTAGAAAAGCCGAAATCGTAAATCTCATAATTATCTGATCGCTGAAAATTATATTTTCATTTTCTTTAATGAAAGACAGTGTTGAAAAATTAAGTCCACTCTCATTCTATTTTCAGTGACAAATTTTGTTGTGTTTCTGCTGGTTTAATAGCTTTGACTGAGAGTATTGTTCAGCTTAGAATTGTTTTGTACAAGCAGCTGATTATTCATCTGTGCATTAATTTCCAATCAGCTAAATATTTCTTCTTTTTTTGTCGACCTCTGGGGCAGTCTTTGTGTTTTTAACAAAAGTCACACAAAGGAAATTAAGTTTGTTTTGATGAATGCCTGAACCAGGCATTCATTTCACTTACCCTGTTTTGGAGCTTTTACAGCTAGTAATGATCACTCATAGTCTTGTTTTATTTCTTGTTGGATGCATTTCTCAAAAATACTTGAGGATTGGATAATGATTTCAGTCTAAAATGATTTTGTGTTGCACAAATACCCTCTGTCTAAATACGAGCTTGCAGTTCACCTTGAACAAGAATTTTGAACTTGCCAACTCAAAAATTTCCTCAATAAAATTCAACAATGGTTGATCAATTAAAACATCTATTTTTTGCTTTACAACTCAGTTATTAATAGGTGCCAGCATACCCCACAATTTTTATATCTGTAACAAACATGATGTTGTTTCTGTGTATCTCTGAATCAATCTGAAATAGTTTATTGACATCAGTTGGGAAAGGAAACAGGTGTGTTTGTATGATATGTCTTTGTGTCTACTTCAGAAAGATCTGTCACTTGGCCTGACTCTGCTATTCTTCCTTTTGCTTCTGCATGTTCTGATTTGAATATTAAACTTTTTTTTTATTAAATCCTTGACTCTTGGAGCAAAAGAAAGTAATGAGTAAGGATCGAACACATGTGAACACTTTGACATCTTGAGCATCTCCTGTGATTTCAAGATCGAAGTGATCTTTTGTTTGAAAGTATTTATCTGCATGTAATAAATCTCTCATTGGCCTTGCCTATCCTTTTCTCTGATTTCTTCCAGCACAATGCTGACTCCCATACAGTGTGTTCAGCTTGTTTTGGCCTTTAGCAACATTAATGTCTGGTAAAGACAAGATCCATATCTTAAAATTTTGAAAGCATTTTAGTAACATATGTCCTGAGCCTAAGGACTCATACTTACCCAAAAGTCGTCCCTGCATTTTAACATCTCACAAAAGTGTTTGTGGGAGATGGGTCCTCAAGCTAGACATTAAACCTACAGTTTTGCATAATATACTTTCTGGTTAAATTTACAGGCGGTGAAATGCTCATAAATCAGGTTTCTAAGCTGACTTCAAAATCTGGAATATGCTCAGAAATGACCCATAGTGTTTAAGTGTCCCTACGTATTTTGGTGTGCTTAGCTCCCTCTCCAAACCCATTTCTTTACCTTAGGGAAGAGTATGGGGTTTTTTGACCGAGACCAAAAAAATCTCCAAGCCCTCATTTGTGCAACATTTTTTTGAAGCGGAGACAGTGTTTCAATTACTGAAATAGTGATTTGTTTTCAATCAGTATAACCTTTTTAAAAAGGCTTACTAATTTGCACTGAGCATGTAGATCGGGTCATAACATTTATTGCAAGCTGCTAACTGCGACACCATCTGACTCTTCAAAATATGCCAGAAAGTGGTGTGAACATTAAAACAGGAATTGGCAATTTGACCATTGGGCATGTGCCTCCATTTAGTTAGATGATGGTTAATATACACCTCAACTTTATTTTTCAGCAACAAAAACACAAGTTGCTGGAAAACCTCAACAGGTCTGGCAGCTTCTATGAGGGGGAAAAAGATCAGTTAACGTTTAGGGTCTGTTGACCCTTCCTCAGAACTAATGGTAGCTGGGAAAATGCAGAAGATAGGGAACAGGTGGGGTAGGGACTAAACGATAGGATAAAGGATAGAGGCGGAAGAGAAGAGCAGTTGGATAGACAAAGGAGTTGATGACAATCTGGCTAGGAGGGCAAATAGCTGTTAATGGGGACTCTTAGTGACTGACAACCTGTCATTACACACAATAGGTATATTTACAGTCACTAACAGTCCCCATTAACAGCTATTTGCCCTCCTAGCCAGATTGTCATCAACTTTTTTGTCTATCCAACTGCTCTTCTCTCTCTCCTGTCTCTATACTTTATACTTTATCCTATAGTTTACTCCCTAACCGTCCCCGCTCCTATTTTCTCCGTTGTACACCAACGTTTTCCCAGCTACCATTGGTTCTGAGGAAGGATCACCAGACCCAAAATGTAAACTCTGATGTCTTCTTCACAGATGCTGCTGGACCTGTTGAGCTTTTCCAGCAACTTGTGTATGTAATAACAAGGCCTCGCGCGTGGGATAGGGGGCTAGGACATGGGAGAGTTCAGGGCTTAAAATTATTGGACACAATAGTGAGTCCAGAAGGTTGCAGTGTCCCGAAGCCGAAAATGAGGTGGTGTTCTTCCAGCTTGCACTGATCTTTGCTGGAACATTTGAAGCAAGTCAGAGAGAGGGATGTTAACCAGGGAACAGGGTGATGTGTTACAGTAGCAGGCAAATGGAAGCACAGGGTCTTTTTTGCAAGCAGGACATTGGGCAACTGAATCGCTGAACTTCTGCCTACACTTCGTTTCCCTAATGTAGAGAAGACCACAATGTGTGCAGCAAATGCAGTAGATTAGATTCTGGGAAGTGCAGTTCAAGTTTTGCTTCATCTGGAAGGTCTATTTGGGCCTTTGGATACTGAGGAGAAAGAAGGTAAATGGAAGGTTGCAGGGTACCTGCAGAAGGTGTACTCTCCTCCCCTTCCTTGTCCATGTCTGGATGTGGTGGGAATGGCACCTGATGATCTTCAGGGTGTGGGTGCTGGTGGGTTGGTAGATAAGGGAAAGGGAACCCTATTGCTGTTGCAGGAGAGAAAAGAAGGGGTGAGAGTGGAAGTGCAGGGCATGGTCTTGGACCTGGTTTGGGGCCCAGTGACAACTGTGCTGGGGAATCCTCAGTTGAGGAAAGTGGATATTTTGGAGGCTCCCTTCTCAAATATAGCCTCGCCCGAACATATGCGGCAGAGACAGAGGGACTGAGAGAATGGGATGGAGTCTTTACAAGAAACAGGGTGTGAGATGTATTGTCCAGATGGCTGTGGGACTCGGAGTGGGTTTACAGTGGATATTAGAGGCCAGTCTATCTGCAGAAATGGAAACAGAAGTTGAAGAAGGGAAAGGAGGACTCTGAGGTAGATCAGATGAAATTGGAAGTGAAATCGATGAACTTTTCAAATTCTGGACGAGAGAGGAAAGCAGCACTGTTCTTCCTCGACCGAGGATTCCCCTGCACCGTTGTTGATAGGGCCCTAAACCAGGATTGACCCATCTCCCACACTGTGCCCTCACCCCTTCTCTTCCCTCCTGCAACAGCAGTAGGGTTTCCCTTTTCCTCGCCTACCATCCCACCAGCATCCACATCCAGAAGATCATCAGATGCCATTTCTGTCACCTCCAGTGACATGTCACCAGCAGACACCTATTCCCCTCTTTCCCCCTCCTTGTCTGTTTTCTGCAGGGACCGCTCCCTCCGGCCCACGCTTCCTTCACCCCCAACAACCCCACCCCGCCCCCAACATCCCTATGGCACCTTCCCTTGTAACTGGCAAAAGTGCAACACATGCCCGTTTACCTGTTCCCTCCTCAGTATCTAAAGGCCTAAACAAACCTTCCAGGTGAAGCAACACTTCACCTGCACTTCCCAGAATCTAGTCTTACTGCATTCACTGCTCAGAATGTGGCCTCCTGTACATTGGGGAAATGAAGCGTAGACTGGGTGACCACTTTGTGCAAAAAAGACCCTGAGCTTCCAGTTGCCTGCCACTTTAACACACCACCCTGTCCTGTGGACATCTTCTCTGTCTCTGGCTTGCTGCAGTGGTCCTAGAAAAATCAACACAAGCTGAAAGAACAGCACCTCATTTTCCTCTTGGGGGCCTTGCAGCCCTCTGGATTCAATATCATGTTCAATAATTTTAGGGCCCCAACTCTCCCATGTAATAGCCCCACACCCCAGGCCTCATTATCACATAGCCTGCCATTACACACTGTCTATTGTTAGTCACTAACAGTTATCCACCCTCCAAGTCAGATCAACCCCTTTATCTATCCGAGATAGTGGGAGCTGCAGATGCTGGGGTATTCAAGATAACAAAGTGTGGAGCTAGATGAAAGCAGCAGGCCAAGTGGCATCTCAGGAGCACAAAAGCTGATGTTTCGGGCCTAGACCCTTTATCAGTAAAGGGGGATGGGGAGAGGATTCTGAATAAATAGGGAGAGAGAGGGAGGTGGACTGAAGATGGATAGAGAAGATAAGTGGAGAGGAGAGTATGGGTGGGGAGGTAGGGAAGGGGATAGGTCAGTCCGAGGGAAGATGGACAGGTCAAGGGGGCAGGATGAGGTTAGTAGATAGGAAATGGAGGTGCGGCTTGAGGTGGGAGGAGGAGATAGGTGAGAGGAAGAGGATGTTAGGCAGGCTGGGATGAGCTGGGCTGGTTTGGAGATGCAGTGGGGGGGAGGGGAGATTTTGAAGCTGGTGAAATCCACATTGATACCATTGGGCTGTAGGGTTCCCAAGCGGATAGAAGTTGCTGTTCCTGCAGCCTACGGGTGGTATTATTATGGCACTGCAAGAGGCTCATAATGGACATGTCGTCTAAGGAATGGGAGGGGAAGTTCAAATGGTTCGCGACTGGGAGGCGAAGACAGTGTCTCCCGCATTTTGTGCACCTCCTCCCTCACACCCCGCCCTCGTAATAACCATCCCAAGAGAATCCCCCTAGTCCTCACATACCACCCTACCAACCTCCGGATACAACGCATCATCCTCCAACACTTCCGCCATCTACAATCTGACCCCACCACCAAAGGCAGTTTTCCCACCCCATCCTTGTCTGCCTTCCAGAGAGACCACTCTCTCCGCGACTCCCTTGTCCACTCCACACTCCCCTCCAACTTCATCACACCCAGCACTTGCCCCTGCAACCGCAGGAAGTGCTACACCTGCCCCCTCACCTCCATCCCAGGCCCCAAGATGACTTTCCACATCAAGCAGATGTTCACCTGCACATCTGCCAATGTGGTATACTGCATCCGCTGTACACGGTGTGGCATCCTCTACATTGGGGAAACCAAGCGGAGGCTTGGGGACCGCTTTGCAGAACATCTACACTCAGTTTGCAGTAAACAACTGCACCTCAGTCGCGAACCATTTCAACTCCCCCTCCCATTCCTTAGACGACATGTCCATCCTGGGCCTCCTGCAGTGCCGCAATGATGCCACTCGTAGGTTGCAGGAACAGCAACTCATATTCCGCTTGGGAACCCTGCAGCCCAATGGTATCAATGTGGATTTCACCAGCTTCAAAATCTCCTCTCCTCCCCCCACCCCCGCATCTCCAAACCAGCCCAACTCATCCCAGCCTCCCTAACCACCTCTTCCTCTCACCTATCTCCTCCTCCTCCCACCTCAAGCCGCAACTCCATTTCCTACTTACTAACCTCATCCCGCCCCCTTGACCTGTCCATCTTCCCCCGGGCTGACCTATCCCCTCCCTACCTCCCCACCCATACTCTCCTCTCCACCTATCTTCTCTATCCATCTTCAGTCCACCTCCCCCTCTCTCCCTATTTATTTCAGAATCCTCTCCCCATCCCCCTTTTCTGATGAAGGGTCTAGGCCCAAAATGTCAGCTTTTGTGCTCCTGAAATGCTGCTTGGCCTGCTGTGTTCATCCAACTCCACATTTCTTGTTATCCTTTATCTATCCAATTGCTCTTCTCTGTCAGGGCTCTATAATTTATACTATAGTTTACTCCCTACGTCACCCCCCCTTCCCTATTTTCTGTATGCAAACTCATGTTTTCCCAGCTACCATCAGTTCTGAAGAAGGGTCACCTGACCCGAAACATTAACACTGATATTTTTCTTCACAGATGCTGCCAGGCCTCCTGAGCTTTTTCTGCAACTTCTGTTTTCATTCCTGATTTACAACATCCACTGTTCTTTTAGTTTTTATTTTTCCACATTTTTGTTCTGTGTATTCCTTGATGAGATGACCTAATGAACGTTTGTCTCAGTCTTGGAAACTAATAATCTCAAAATCCAAAGTCATTTGAGATTATTATTCAGTCTTGTAAAGGAGTTCCCATTATCTTGTTAACCAAATACTGTCAGCCTTCGCAAGTGTCGTTTCTTCGTCAGTTTTAAGTGGTTATGTATTTAATTGTTCCTTCCTGTCGAGCTGAAGATCTTTAGAAGCTGTGACTGTCTTCAGCGATTCAAATGCAAGATTGTGTTTATTAATACATAGCTAATTGATTTTTCTTTACATTCTTACACCTTCAAGGTTTTTGGGCATCACATTTTGTTTTCCGTTTTGGAATTGAAACTCTACAAGTTAATCTGCAGCTCTGCAACAACACACCACAACAATACGTCAGTTTACAAACAGTCACGAGCTGGTACTTCTGATACATGTCTATAACATGAGTCTACTGATTCTATTTGTCAGTTTAAGCCCTATTATCAAATATTATCAACATTCTTCCGTTAGTGTAATCTCAGCCTTTGATAAATACATCTCTTGTCCATGATCTTCAGTCCCAAAAAAGTGAATTGTTGAATTCCCTTCCTTAAATATACATCAGCCCTTTGTGATATTTTTCACTTCCAGTGTCAGTTGTTTTACCTTTATCATTGAAGTCTCATTAATTCTATTACTAGTGATTTCTTCTGTGATGCGCTTTCAACTTGCTCTTCCTTAAATAATTGCCCATTTCTCCCAGATCAAAGCTTCTCCAGCCAATAGCTTTTCCTTTTCAATCTCCAGTTACAATTAATCATTTTGTTCTCCATATGACTATTATTAAAATGTATTTTTCTTATTCTACCCTTTCCTCTTAAATGTATTCTTTATTATTCTTCCTGGTCATTGTGCCACTTTTCATATAAATTAAAATTACTGATCTTAAACAAATTATTATTAAACCATGTCATTCCTGGAGTATTAATGAATTATCCCAAGTTTTTTTTAACAACTTGTTTCTGTTTTAAATAAGATTATGTTCAATCTTTACTTTTCATGATACCAATCTGTTATCTAGGAATTGTATTTCAGCTTAAATTAAAAGCCATTTTTTTAGCCTAGTATCAAACTTCTAATACTATATTACATCTCTTCTAATTTGCCTTGAGATATAATGAATTGTTCATTCATAATTATCTGTAAAAAAACTTTGCATTAAGCATGTAATTTTTTCACAACGAACCTCGTACTTTCCCATTGTAAATTTCTGCATCAGCATTTTCTTTCAGATAAGCTGTCAAGGTTATTGTATAGCTTTGGCTGTTGAGTGGGGCAACTAATGACCTATCACTCAATTCTATGCCATCTTATTGCAACTTCCTCCTCTTCTGTCTACATTTTGTCTATCAACATTAATCTGCAGACTATAATTGCTTTATACTGTAATTGCTTGAATCTATTCTATCCTCCACCTGTTTCTCCCAGCGAGTTTTGAGAAGATTTGTAGCTCAGGTTGAGGTTCTGGATGTGAGTTTGCTCGCTGAGCTGGAAGGTTCGTTTTCAGATGTTTCGCCACCATTCTAGGTAACATTATCAGTGAGCCTCCGACGAAGCGCTGGTGTTATGCCCCGCTTTTTATTTATCTGGTTAGGTTTCCTTGGGTTGGTGATGTCATTTCCTGTTCTTTTTCTTAGGGGATGGTAGATTGGCTCCAAATCAACCTGTTTCTCCGCTTCATGTGTTTGTGTGTCCTGTTTCTGAAACACATTGGATATGAGATCAGGGTGATTTGCTCTCTGGAAGAGTGATTGAAAGGGTTTCTCAATTTCATGTTTCCTGAGCTAGCTGCGTCCATAGACAACTCTGTGTAATATAGCAACTTGAACGCATGAGAATATCAAATCAACAGACTCTGGAACATTCTACACCCTCATCCTTTTGCCTTCAAGAGTATCTACCTTTAACCAGGAGGTATTTCTTTTCTCTCCCCAGGCTTTAATTTCAAGAAGTTTTTTTTCCCCCCATTTTACCCAAAATGTTTGCTTTGAATTATTTATAGGGGTAAGCATTTATATTTTCATATGGCAAAATGTGAACCAATTCTGAATTTTTAGATTTGTTTTGTACTAAATCAATAATTTTGTGCTTAAAGAAGCCAGGTTGATTGCTGTTTTGATTTTTTAAAATTCTAACATTGACTGTTTTCTCAGTTTTATATTGCGACCTGTGGAGCTGTGGGACAGGAGTGACAGCACAGGGCTTCCATCTCAATTGTCCTTACAATCCTTTTGTATTATTTTGCTGATTGGGTGTGGACTGATTTATCCAACAGTTAGTTGGACCATATTTATTCTCCTTTGTAGGCAAAGCATGCCTCATCACTCTTTCACTTTGTTAAATAATGGATGTTGTAATTATATTAAAATACAGCTTGTTCTGGAATACGTCTTCACTACAACCAGGATGTTAAGGCCAGTAGTCTTTGTTGTATGCCTTTATGTTGAAGCATTAAAGAATATGATTTTTAGCTTGAAGGTCCTATTTAATGGACACCCAAATGCTATATGCTTCTAAAGTCTGAAATTTCCTAGGATTATCCTCCCTGGAAAGAAATCTCAGTTCTGTAATTGAGTCTTCAGAAATCTTGTGATTGCGGAAATAACACTTTGTTTTTCCAAAGGGGCTGGAGGGGAGGAATGGGCAGGGGTAGAGGAAAAATAAGCTGTTTTCCTTGGAACAGATGAGGCCGAGGGGTCGTCTGATGGAGGTATACAAAATTAGGCAGCATAGACAGTAGATCGTGAGAATCTGTTCCCCGTGGTAGACATGTCTAAGACTGGAGGGCATACGTTTAGGTGAGGACTAAGTGGTTTAGAGGAGATCGGAAGAAAAATGTTTTCATCCAGAGTCTATGGAATGTGCTGCCTGAGAAAGTAGCAGAGGCAGGTACTCACAACATTAAGAACCATCTGGATGTGTACTTAACATGCCAGGGCACTGCTGGCTATAGATCAAGTGCAGATAAAATGAGATTATAGATTTTGTTGGTCAGCATGGAAACGGGCCTTTTGGCCCATCATTTCTGTGCTGTTTGAATCTATTATTATTGGTTGTGTGCTACAAGAGAGTAGGAAAGAAAACAGACAAGAGGAGAGCATGTATCCTCCAGTTCCTGTTTACAAATCCATTTGCACACACTGTTCTGCCCAGGTAATTGTTTTTGAAATTTTGAGAATTCCTAAATCGGGTTCAACATGGTCTATAGATGTGTTACATTTGAAGGAACTGGGTGAAATTTAAGATGGAATTGTTCAGCGAGGAGCAAATTCCACCAGGGATGGGTGGGTGGCGGTTGAGAACCGGGTGGCACTTTGTTCAAGGAGCAAGCAAGGATTCTTTGAACTATTCTTGTGAGGATATTGCAATCAGATCAGCCATCCATTGTTAAGGTGGCACAGGGCCAGGAAATTGAAAACTTGTGACAGAGAAAATTAGTGGAACTGTTAATGTATGTTGAGATATACTGAACAAGGCGAAGAAGGTAAAATCCAAGTAAAAAAACAAATCAGTCAGATGGGAACAGGTCAAAATGATGAATCTGTTTCTGTTTATCTGAGTTCTGTTTATGGATCTGGGAAGGAGATGCTGAGTTGTAAAGAGTTGGTGATTGAGTAGGAAACTGTGTAGGAAAGATCTTGGGAAACCATGAGGTCATGACTGTTCTTGAAACAATCCATTGATAATTGGTGGGATCATGGTTTAAGGAGAGTAGGAGGAAGTGTTGGAGAGTTCGAGTTCAGCCTCTGCCAGGTAGAGGTCAGTTTGCCAGACAAAAGCAAATCATTATCACCAGGTTTGATACCAGGGTTAGCCCTGAAAAAGAGGTGTGCAGCAGGTTGAGAGAGAATGGGTTCGTGTGTGTGTGAAAGGAGCAGAGATGTTGAACATAAATGTTTCATTAGTTATTGTTTTCGTATGAATTGTTTTTGAAAATTAGGAACTCTTGAAATGGATCTATAAACGAGTTACAGGTTAAAACTGAAGAAAAAAATCAGCATTAGGGAATAAATCTCATTGTATTTTGTTGGTCACCTCTCATCCGAACAGATAATACTAGAACTGCCCGTCATTCGACCCTTCACTCAAATTTGTCACAGCTACTGATGTCTTCTAAGTTCCAGAGTAAAATTTCATTTCTAAGCCAGTATGTATTTTACCTTTCTAATATTTTACATATCAATTTATTGCATCAGTTTGAGTATAAGTTTTTTTTTCAGCTTTCAAAACCTCAATTAAGCTGTAAGCATTCAGGAATATTACATAATCTAACCAATATCTTGTGGTCAGTCAATAACCTCCATGGCTTGTTGCTGCTCTAATTGAAGTTCCCGTGAGAGGTCCCATGCTCATTGAGTTAATTCAAACAATTTAGGCTTCAATTGCAAATTAGTTTTGGCAAAATGTAAAGATTGGCTAAATAAGTAAAACTCTGTTCTTAAGGGGAGTAGAATGTGTGTCCCATTATTATTTGAAGAACAAACACTTCATGTCTTTTTTACTATGCTTACGGAAGCTAACCTATTAAAAATAAAAGGAATTTTTGAAACATTACTTTTTGAATATGAGTTGAGTTCCTTCCAGCAAAAAAAAACTCATGGAGATGAGAGGAAGGAAGTGCCCTTTGACTTCCAGTGTCATTGCACATGTTAAATGGGGAATATGGTCATCTTTCTTACTATGGGTGTCTTTTTCTCGCTATTTATCTCTATTATTACCTTCTTTATCTCTTATCTCGGCTTTATTTTAATTTCCTTTGGGTAGCATTTTGCATGAAGAATTTTGCAGAGAAATAAATCACCAGACTGCATTTAAATGAGGTCAGAAATCACACGACACCAGATTATAGGCTAACATTTTTTTTGAAATCACAAGCTTTTGCAGACTTGCTCCTCAGAATCAGAAAAGAATCAGAATCTCTACAGTGTGGAAACAGGCCTGTCAGCCCAACAAGTCCACACGGACCCTCTGAGCATCCCACCCAGATCAATCCCTATAACCCACCTAATGTACACATCCCCAAACACTATAGGCAATTTAACATGGCCAATCCACCTAACCTGCATATCTTTGGACTGTGGGAGGAAATGGGAGCACCCAGAGAAGAAGGGTAGAATTGAAGATAAAATGTGAGGCTGGATGAACACAGCAGGCCCAGCAGCATCTCAGGAACACAAAAGCTGACGTTTCGGGCTTAGACCCTTCATCAGAGAGAGGGATGGGGTGAGGGTTCTGGAATAAATAGGGAGAGAGGGGGAGGCGGACCGAAGATGGAGAGAAAAGAAGATAGGTGGAGAGGAGAGTACAGGTTGGGTGGTAGGGAGGGAATAGGTCAGTCCAGGGAAGACGGACAGGTCAAGGAGGTGGGATGAGGTCAGTAGGTAGGAGATGGAAGTGCGGCTTGGGGTGAGAGGAAGGGATGGGTGAGAGGAAGAACAGGTTAGGGAGGCAGAGACAAGTTTTGGGATGCAGTGGGGGGAGGGGACGAACTGGGCTGGTTTTGGGATGCAGTGGGGGAAAGGGAGATTTTGAAGCTGGTGAAGTCCACGTTGATACCATTGGGCTGCAGGGTTCCCAAGCAGAATATGAGTTGCTGTTCCTGCAACCTTTGGGTGGCAACATTGTGGAATCAATGTGGACTTCACCAGCTTCAAAATCTCCCCTTCCTCCACTGCACCACACAACCAACCCAGCTCTTCCCCTGCCCCCACTGCATCCCAAAACCAGCCCAGCCTGCCTCTGCCTCCCTAACCTGTTCTTCCTCTCACCCATCCCTTCCTCCCACCCCAAGCAGCACTTCCATCTCCTACCTACTAACCTCATCCCACCTCCTTGACCTGTCTGTCTTCCCTGGACTGACCTATCCCCTCCCTACCTCCCCTCCTATACTCTCCTCTCCACCTATCTTCTCTCCATCTTCGGTCCACCTCCTCCCCCTCTCTCCCTATTTATTCCAGAACCCTCTCCCCATTCCCCTCTCTGATGAAGGGTCCAGGCCTGAAACGTCAGCTTTTGTGCTCCTGAGATGCTGCTGGGCCTGCTGTGTTCATCCAGCCTCACATTTTATTATCTTGGATTCTCCAGCATCTGGAGTTCCCATTATCAAGGGTAGAATTGAACCTGGATCCCTGGTGCTATGAGGAACAGTGCTAATCTCTGAGCCACTGTGCCACCCCTCCTTCAGGTAATGAGAGAGGTAGTATCAGACGCAGAATTTATCAGTGAATGATGAGGATGTCTTAAAACAAACCTAAGGGCCTGTTAAAGATTTAATCAGTTAGAAGCTTTTAATTGATTAATATGTATTTTTAAATCCCTGAATTCCTTTCAAGTCACTTTCCTGAGAGAACTAAAGGTTTAATCAGTGTAAAGAAGGCAGGGGTGAAAGTTTTTAAGTCACTGCCTGTTAGATGTGAGGCCATGTTTAGAATCTGTTTGGTTTGAAGTACACAGGTTTTATTTCTGAAGCAGAAATTTCTAAAATGCCACAATAACTTCCTATAAATTTTGCCGATGGGGTGGGGAGGGACTGTGATGGCGAGGAATCACTGAAACAACTGCGTAGTGATATCAACACGTTTCAGCTCACCATGCGATTTACCACGCACTACTTCTTTAGAATCAGTCTCTTTCTTGGACACCCACGTCTCCAGGGACGGACACCTCAATACCTCACTCTGCCCTGAGCCTACACATAACCTCGTGATGCCACATTTCTCTAGCTTCCACCCGAAACGCGTTAAAACGGCCATCCCCTATGGACAAGACCTACGCATACACAGGTTCTATTCAGATGAGGAACGAGATGGACACCCTCATGGGAACATGGTACAATGCACAACTCATTAACTGCTACTTCTGATGTGCCACAGCGCAAGACCATAATGACTTCCTCAGAAGACAGACATGGGATATGCCCAATAGAGGGGCCCTTCATCGCCCACTGCTACCTGGGAGCGGAGAAACTATGCCATGTTCTTTGCAGGCAACAACACGTTATCGATGACTATGAACACCTTGGCAAGGTCTTCCGCACACTTCCACTGCTCACTTTCAAATAACCATCAAACCTTAAACAAACCGTAGTTGACAGCAAACTACTCAGCCTTCAGGACAACATCGACCACAAAGCTGTACAACCCTGTCATTGGTAACCTCTGCAAGATATGCCAGATCTTCGACATGGACACTACCGTCACACCAAGGGAACACCCCTGTCGATGTGCACGGCAGATACTTGGCCACTGTTGTGTCTTGGATGCTGAGGCAAGTATACCCCGAGGCACGATATATTGGTGAAACTATCCAGACACTATGACAATGGATGAATGGACACCATGCAACAATCATCAGACATGGATGTTCTCTCCAAGTGGGGGAACACTTCAGCGGTCAAGGACATTTGGCCTTGTAACTTCGCTAAAATGTCCTGTAAGGTGGTCTTTGGGGTACGCAACAACAGAGTTGCCAAACAAAAGCTGATAGCCAAGCTCGTTACCAATGTGGGGGGCCTCAACTGCAATCTTGAGTTCATGCCATATTAGAGGTAACTCCAGCACACCATACACTCTTTTTTTATTTCTCTCACGCATACACGTGCACACTCCCGTGCTTTTCCTCCCCGTCCTGCACATTTGCACACTGTTGTGTGTGTATGCACACAAGTACATCCTCCCTCCCCCCTCACAATCTCACTTTGCTGATTCGTTCTATTCTGTCCGAAAAGCACACAATTCGTACAGTCAATTATTGTGGCGTTTTATACATTCCAACGTGAGAAATAAAACCCGTCTGACTCCAAAGCAAAACACAAACGGATTCTAAACAAGGCCTGGCACCTAACATTCATTGTCTGATCTAAAATGTCACCACCTCTTTACATTGATAAAACCTTTAGTCCTCTCAGGCCAGTGATTTGAAAAGAGTTCAGGGATTTACCTATACATAGTAATCAATCAAAACCTTTTTAACCAATTAAAGATTTAATGGTATCATAGTAAAAACCAAAAGAACTGCAGATGCTGTAAATCAGGAACAAAAACAAAGTTGCTGGAAAAGCTCACCAGGTCTGGCAGCATCTATGAAGGAAGTAAACAGTTAACCTTTCTGGTCCAGTGACCCTTCCTCAGAAGTGATGGTGGCTGGGCAAATGTCAATTTATATGCAGAAAATAGGGAGTTGGGTGGGGTAGGGAGTAAACGATACAATAGAACCCAAAGAGAGAGTTGGACCAGACAAAGGAGTTGCTAACAATCGGGCTGGGAGGGTGAATAGTTGCTAAGGGGGACTGTTAGTGACTAACAACAGTGGGTGTGTAATGGCACCATCAGTTCTGAGGAAGGTCACCGGACCTGAAACGTTAACTCTGTTTTCGCCTTTGCAGATGCTGCCTGACCTTCTCATCTCTTCCAGCAACTTTGCTTTTGTTGTTGTTTCCAACACTTTGTTTGTTTAGTACATCCTCATTAGTGGTGTGATCCTTTGATCTTTCACTTATAAATTGTGTCTGATCTACCTATCTCTAACACCTGAAGAAGGAGCGAGGGCCCGAAAGCCTGTGTTTTCAAATAAACTTGTTGGACTGTAACTTGGGGTTGTGTGATTTCTGACCTTGTCCACCCCAGTCCAACACCTGCACCTCCACATCGTGGCATTTAGATGAGGGATTTCAGATTTTATAAAAAATTCCTGTTTATTGACACTGATTCTACCCCTTCTCACATGTTTTCCCATTCTCCATTTCCCTCACTCCTAGTACGTACTCTCTCTTCCTCTTTGATTTATCCATACATACCTTAGCTCTGCTGTCAACTCAGCCCTAGGCATCCACCTAATCCCTTCCTGTCACTTTTGAAGGATGGAAGTAAGTAAGATCTCCTTACCTTCAGGGTGGCGCGATGGCTCAGTGATTAGCACTGTTGCCTCATAGCACCAGGGATCCAGGTTCAATTCTACCCTTTCTCTCTGGGTGCTCCAGCTTCTTCCCGCAGTCCAAAGATATGCAGGTTAGGTGGATTGGCCATGTTAAATTGCCCATAGTGTTTGAGATGTGTATATTAGGTGGGTTATAGGGATTGGTCTGGGTGGGATGCTCAGAGGGTCAGTGTGGACCTGATGGGCCTGTTACGACACTGTAGGGATTCTGATTCTTTGGGGCGGCATGATGGCTCTGTGGTTAGCACTGCAGCCTCAGTGCCAGGGACCCGGTTTGATTCCAGCCTCGGGCGACTGTCTGTGTGGAGTTTGCACGTGCTCCCTGTGTCTGTGTGGGTTTCCTCCAGGTGCTCTGGTTTCCTCCCACAGTCCAGAGATGTGCAGGCTAGGTGGATCGGCCAATCTAAATTGTCAGTAGTGTTCAGGGGTGTGTGGGATGCTTCCAGGGGCAGTGTGGACTTGTTGGGCTGAAGGGCCTGTTTCCACACTGTAGGGAATCTAGTGTAAACATTTTCTTCGCAGTGTTTTTTTAGTGCTTTACCTCAACAGCCTGTTTTCCTTCAAAACCTGTCTGATAACTTCTATAGCTTCATCCCATTCAGGTATGTTCCAGAAAGTCAACATTTACAGAAAATTAAAGGAATCTAATAATGAATGACAAATTTTGATTACACCTTGATGTCCAGGATCCTCATTTTGGAATCCTGCAAGACTTGGTATCGATTTGTTTGGTGCCACTTGTCAAGGATATTATGGTCAAGTCATTTGGTGATGAATATTGACGTGAAGTACGGCATGCATTTGGAACTTCAAATCAACCAGGAGATGACAGAAACAGAGTGCTGAAAATCTCATGTCTAGCAGCACCTGTGGAGAAAAATGTTTTGGTACCACTGATCCTCCTTCAGAATTCAAATGTTTATGAAGCTTTATCATGACAACTGTTTTCCTCCCTTTCATAATTTTGCATTAGAACATTTTTCAGAATGCTGTTTAAATTTGTAATTTCTGAAAAATTACACTTTACGAAGATAGGTGGACAGGCAGGTAGTACTGAGGAGTTGGGGAAGTGGCAGAAAGATTTAGACAGTTTCGGAGAGTGGTCCAGGAAATGGCTGATGAAATTCAATGTGAGTAAATGTGAGGTTTTGCACTTTGGAAAAAAGAATACAGGCATGGACTATTCTCTAAATGGTGAGAAAATTTGTAAAGCAGAAGTACGAAGGGATCTGGGAGTGTTGGTCCAGGATTCTCTAAAGGTTAAAATAGGGAGGTGGGTGGGGCAGAGGCCGTGATTAAGAAAGCGAATGTAATGTTGTCGTTTATCTCAAGAGGGTTGGAATATAAAAGCAGAGATGTGCTTCTGAGGCTTTATAAAGCTCTAGTTAGGCCCCATTTAGAATACTGTGTCCAATTTTGGGCCCCACACCTCAGGAAGGACATAATAGACCTGGAGCGTGTCCAGCAGAGATTCTCACGGATGATCCCTGGAATGGTAGGTTTTATGTACGATGAACGGCTAAGGATCCTGGGATTGTACTCATTAGAGTAGAGAAGGTTGAGGGGAGATCTAATAGAAACTTACAAGATAATGTATGGCTTAGAAGGGGTGGACGCTAGGAAGTTGTTTCCGTTAGGCGGGGAGACTAGGATCAGTGGGCATAGCCTTAAAATTAGAGGGGGTAAATTTAAAACTGAAATGAGACGACATTTAAGATGAGAACAGGCTTGTACTTGGTTTTTTTTGGAAGTTTCTCTGTATTTTGCATGTTAACACCTTTGCATTTAATACCATTAAATGTAACATTTCGTGAATTAAGCCCAGTCTTCTACCGATGGATCAGTTGTCTCGACATAGCATTCGTATGCACCAGAAAGTGGCATGAATATCTGAATTTGGAAATTATGGCTTTAAAATTGATCAATGTGTAGTGTTGACTTGGTCAGCATTTATTTTTTGTTCCTACTCACAGTTAACTGAGTGGCTTGCCAGGCAATCGCAAGGGGGTCGTGAAAATAAACCATAGTGCTCTATGGTTGGAATAATTAGACCAAACTAGGAAACGATGGCAGATTTCTTTATCTAAAGGACATTGTTGAATCAGTTTTGTTTTGAAGAATTGAAAATTGGACAGTTACACGCTCACTATTGCTGAACTAGCTGTTACGTCAATATTTATTAACTAACTAACTAACTAAATTTAAAATTTACAACTGCTATGATGGAATTTAAATCCTTAACTCTTGGCCCTTGATCAATGCTTTTAGGTTACAAGTGAGCGAAACAGAATTCCTGCTAGCAGGAAGAGGCTATTTGATCTATCGAGTCTGCATCAACTCTCCAAAGAGCATCCTGCCAAAAGCCACCCCCAGCCCTATTCCTGTAACGCCATATTTACCATGGCTGTCACCTAGCCCGCATATTTTTGGACACTGGGAAAATTTACCAGTCCACCTGACCTACACATCTTTGGAGTGTAGAAGGAAACTGGAAGATCTGGCAGAAACCCACACCAATATGAGAGAACATGCAAACTCCAGACGGTCATCCAAAACTGGGATTGAACCTGGATCCCCGGCGCTGTGAGGCATCAGTGCAAATTACTAAGCTACCATGCCACCCTTATCTTTGTAAATTTAAGGCATTGAATATTCCTCCCACTCATTGAAGCCTCCAAAATCAAGTGAAGTTGGTAACAGAATTGTAGAATTATAGAATCCTGACAGTGTGGATAGAGATCGTTCAACCCATTGAGTCTGCACCAGCCTCCTGACCAGCAACGCACCCTTTCCCTGTAAACGCCACATTTATCATAGTATTTACCAGTCCGGTAACATTATCACTGTACTACTATATCCCAATAGATTAATGCTGTGATACTTGCATTCACATCACTTTGCAATGCCTAAATTAGTGTTTTTATGCTGTTCTGGCATCTGTGTATGAGAGGATTTAATAATCCCTTAATCTTGAATATTGTGTTTAATTAAAATAATAAATGTGCACTGTAAAGTTTAATTCCTAGATGTCGTCAAATTTGATGTTGCTTTCTGAATACCATGGCTGTTCTTTTATCCCCTCTTCCTCTTTAATTTGGTTTTGCATGCGTTCTCTTACGTGCTATTCTCCTTTTCTGAGTGGCTGCTTAAAATTTCTTTGACAGTCATCAGGCCAAAAAAAGTAGCTATTTGAAAGAAAATACTTTATTTCCTCCTTTTACAGTTAAGGAATACTCTGTCAGTTCAAGAGTTTGATGTTTTCTGGCATCAAAAATGAGATTATAAAATTTTGCATGATTTCCTCATTTATGTGCATGTTTTTATCCTTTGCTAATCAAGTAAAAGTTTATTTGCATATTAATGTTAATATTTAAAGCTGAGTGTTTATTTCAGCATGTTTGATACTCATTCTTCTATTGGTTTTGTGGTGAGGGCTCCAAAGTATTAATGCTCAGCTTGGGTTTTAAAGTGAGGAATGGTGTGTAGCTTTAACTTTAAATTGTTGTTCTGTGTTTTGTGTTGAGGGCTAACCATCATTTTAAGTTTCATTTCTGCTTGTTCTAAGTGTGATTTGGGATGTCTGGACGTTTGTTTTGTTTATATGCAAAAATTAGCTCTTTAATTCTTTTGAGGTGAACGGTTCAGTGCATTAGCGGACAAAACAACTGCTGTTTCTTGCTGTGGAAAGTCAGACCAATCCAGAAGTCACCCAGTAGTAGGCTTCGTCGGAGAGAAGAGGTTCCCAACAGAAGAGGTGCTATTTGTTAGTAATCTTAGGGCAGAAGGGAAGAAGCCCTGAGTTGCTTAGAAGAAAAAGCCAGAAACAGAAGACTGTTTAGATGTCAGAAAGAAAGACATTCTTCTTGAAGAGCATTGAAGACATATGAAATAGCCAAAAAGCTGAGTTAGCTTGTTTAAGGGTCTTGGGAAGAGGCTAACGAAAATAGCATTGGATGAATGCAGAAATTTTGCCAAGAAACTCTTTGCTTCATTGTTTATTTATTGGTGGGATGTGGGCATTGCTGCCTGGCCAATATTATTGCCCATCCCTAAATGCCCTTGAGAAGGTGGTGGTGAGCTGCTGCCTTGAACCATTGCAGTCCACCTGCAGTGGGTTGACCCACAATGCCATTAGGATGGGAATTCCAGAATTCCAGAATTCTAGAATTGACTGAAGGAATAGCAATATATTTCTAAGTCAGGACAGTGAGTGGCTTGGAGGTGGCGGTGTTCCCATGTATCTGCTGCGCTTGTCCTTCTAGATGGAAGTGATTTTGGGTTTGGAAGGTGCTGTCTGAGGATCTTCGGTGAATTTCTGCAGTGCATCATGTACGTAGAACACAAGGCTCCTGCTGTGCATCAATGGTAGAAGAAATGGATGCTTGTGGATGCAATGCCAACCAAGAAGGCTGCTTTATCTTGGATGGTATCAGGCTTCTTCTGGGCTGCATGTGTTGGCAATTGGGGAGCATTCCATCACATGCCTGACTCGGGCCTCGTAGATGGTAAACAGGCTTTGATGAGTCAGGAGGTGAGTTACTTACTGCAGTATTCCTAGCCTCTGACCTTCTCCTGTAGAAACCTGAGTTTATGTGGTGAGTCCAGTTGTGTTTCTGGTCAATGATAACCCCAGGATGTAGATTGTACTGCCAACATGGCTGTAACAACAATGAGATTTAGTGTGGCGACCAGGTGACTTTTCACCTGAGTGTGGGTGTTCCTAAGAGTATTATTGGGATGAAAGGGTTTAGTTTACCTTTCTGATATTTGTAATGAGGCCATTTCAAATGGATATTGTGATAGTGTACTACAGTTCATCTTTCTAATGCATGTCTTTGTTTGCTAAAAGTACATTGGCAGTCTCTTGTAAATCTGGTTAATGACTGGCCAGCATGGTAAGCAAAAATTGAAACTTATTCTATCAACCCAGATTTCACTTTGGGATTTGACATGTCTATTATTATCATCAATGGAGTCCTAATAGTTTCACTGTGTCAACGCATTGTGGATTTTTTTCAGTGAAGTTTTTGTTTCTGTGGATTGCTGCATTTGACATTCATGAAAATATTTGAATACCTTTAATGTTGTCTGCCTGCGTGCAGAGTTCTTGCTTTTACTTTTGCTGTAGTATGATGTTACTGCCTTGTCCAACTTCAAGTTTGAAATGAGGGAGGCTGGAAAAATCAATTTACCTAAATTGCAATTTATGCAAAATCCACAAGCACCTTTTATGACCTGCCTTCACATCAAGCCAGTTGTTACCAGGTTCCATTGGCTTCCAGTTTCTTAGCAAATTCCCCCAAAGGTGCTAATTCTCACTTTTCAAATATTTCAATATGCAAGCCACACCCTAGCTGTTGGCCTTTGCTGTGCACTGCTATTTAGATGCTGCCATTCTGTTTGTTTCCCACTCAGTATCCATACTGTTAGCAGTTCTCTGTATAATGTCATGACTCCGGGCAGTTTGCACAGTATTAGCATAGCTATTTGAGGCTATCGAACCAGAGCCTGATTCTACCCTCGCTGAACAGTCAAATACTTACTATAGCATAGATGACCATCTAGTACTCAGAACAATAATTTTAATAGATTTTCTCACTGGTACAGAGTTACTCCCCCTGCTGAAATTAGTTAAGTCAGCATAGACATTAAAACTACAGCCGGTGATATTCACTCCAAATACCACTGGAAAAAGTTCACTCTATTCCCGTTAAATCTTTCCATTCCCTTTCTCCTATCATACACTTGTGGTAATTTGGTGATAATTGTACAATCTACCTTCTTTTAGGAGCAAGAAGAAAACAAAGGAGCTACAAGCTGGCCAGAGTTTTACATTGATCAGTTAAACTCTATGGCAGTTGTAAGTATTCATTTTATTATTCTCTACACTTATAAACCATACTATTCATCAAGTGTAGCCATAGTTCTGATAATGATTTTTAAAATGCATTTGTTCGTTGAAGAAGTTGTTTTTTGACAGAGACAGTGAATGGGAGTAAGTGGAAAATAGCAATTGTGTTGCAGCTCACTTTGAAATTTTAGGTTTCTCTCTATTTACCTTTAATTCAAACTTTTAGAAAACAGTAAGTGTGGAATTTTGCACCTTTAATTTTGGACTGAGGTAGCTTATTTCTCACATTGTTCTTAACTAATAATGCTTCTCAAGTGACAAATTCCATAAACTGGTATGTGCACTTTTGCTCATGAGTTATCGGTTATTTTGCCATTATCAAAGCAATGATAATGAAGGCCCATCTTCTATTTCTGTTTTTAAATGAATTGGTATCTGCTTTGTTTTGCCTTTCTAATCAATGTTTACCTCAAAAGTATTGAGACTAGAGCTCAGTGTATACTGACAGTGTTCTGATACTTCACTGAGCAGCTATTCTCTTGCTTGAACCTTAACTCTGAATGTTGATGGGCTATTGAACTGCAGTGGAGCGTTGCAACCAAACATGATTCCCTCCTCTCTCAGTATCTGCTTGTGCATGACCAGAAAGGGCTAATGGTTGCCATCAAGATAGGATTTTGTTTTTTCCCTTTTGAGGTGTAAAAATCAGTGTTCCTACTGTTAGTACAGCTGAAATCTATAACTCTGCAGAGATCAGGAACTAAATAAATCAAGAACATGGGGCGGCATGGTGGCTCAGTGGTTAGCACTGCAGCCTCACAGCGCCAGGGACCCGGGTTCGATTCCAGCCTCAGGTGACTGTCTGTGTGGAGTTTGCACATTCTCCCCCTGTCTGAGTGGGTTTCCTCTGGTGCTCTGGTTTCCTCCGACAGTCCAAAGATGTGCAGGCTAGGTGGATCGGCCATGCTAAATTGCCTGTAGTGTTCAGGGGTGAGTGGGTTATAGGGGGATGGGTCTGGGTGGGATGCTTCAAGGGGCCGTGTGGACTTGTTGGGCCAAAGAGCCTGTTTCCACACTGTAGGGAATCTAATCTAATCTTAAAAAAAAAACTAGGATGTTCTTGATCTGTGCGGTCCATATCTTTGCTGGATAACTTAATAAGCTACTTTAAACATTCGGTCTTTATTATGGAACTCAGCTTGGGATGTAATAATAAGGCTACTACTGTTTAATTTGATTTATTATTGTCATGTGTACTAAGACATAGTACACAAAAAAGTACTTTCCCTATCTAGATGAATCACACCTTACATAAGTACATCAAGATAATAAAATAGAATGCAGAGCATAATGTTACAGCTATAAAGAAGGTTCCGAGAAAGACCAACTCTGAGAGGTCCATTCATAAGTCAATTCTGCTTCAGAATGCTTAGTACACTAAATAGAACTGGCTATGTTTGCAATTAAAATGTTTATTTTGAGTTGAATACAATTTCGACATCCTTTTGATGTACCTTTTAGGAATGCTTCCACTTCCACAGTGCTGCAATGTGGCTGATCCTAAATTTAATGTTGGGTTTGCGGGAAGTTTTAAATCTAAGGCAGACATCAAAAGGATGAGAAACAATTGGAACAAAGAAAACTGGAATGAACTACATATAAATAGATATGAAACACATAAATTATTTAGTTCATTGCAATACGTGTGCTCATCAAGGGCAAACGTAGACTCCATTTATTCAGTTGCACAGCCAGAGTCAATACTTAAATATAGGTGAACCATTTCAAACTGAAAGAACAATTGCTCTCATACACATAAATATAGAAGTTCAGGCAGGAAGTGTTTTAAAAATGAATGAAAGAATATAAAGTAAGGAAAGTGCAAAATGTGAATATGAAATTCTTGCAAGCAATGTTGTGAAGTAAGGATCAAAAATGTTTATAAATGCATTGAGACAATAGTTGTAAAATGGGAATATGAATCCATACTTAAAATAGAGGTGAGACCAAATTTGAAGGTAAGGAAATAACAAACTTGTTAAACAAATATTATATGTCAGTGCTAGAACGAAGAGGAAAAAAACAAAATACCAGCAATTGTAATTGCTGCACTATTGACGGCATTGCCTTCAGCTGTCAAGTGCCTATGCAGAATTCTGTAAGGAGTTTCTTCTGCTACATCCAGCTTGTTTTGCTCATATCTTTGTGGCACTATTATCGGGAAACACACTCGCAATGAGTGCTTTGTATTTGGAACATACACTTTGAATGTGTAATCGAGGTAGTTTCAATTGAAGCATTTAAAAGGGAATTATAAGATTTTAATCTGAAAAGGAAGAATGTGCAGGGTTACAGGGAACAGCAGGACAATAAGATGTTCTTTTGGAGAGCCAGTATAGACATGACAGACTGAATAGCCTTTTTTCTGACAACTCTGCAATTCTGTGTTAGAGGTACTGTATAAATACAAGTCAGCTGTTGGTCAGAGAATTTTTAAAGATAAGTTGAGCAGAGAAACTTGGGTTAGTACAAATTTTGGGGAAAAATGTGATAGAGAAAATAATGGGACTTATGATGGCTAATCCTCAGGACCTGATGTATCATGAGGTAGAAACTTGAAAGAAATAGGTAAGCAAATTGTAAATCCATTAGTAGTGTTTCCCAGGAATCACTTGATGCTTCTATTATTTTTAATTAGTTTTATTTGGGATATGGATGAAGTAGTGGAGAGTCCTGTTTCCAGGTTTTGAGGGGACACCAAGTTAAGAGTGTGAATCAAAGTGTGTGATAAAACTTGTTGGTATTTCTGGCGAGGGTCAGAAAGCACACGACACCAGGTTATAGTTCAACTGGTTTATTTGAAAACACAAGCTTTAGGAGTCTTCTTCCTTCTGGTGTTAGCGAGAGGTAGTTCTGAAAGGATTACAGATTGTGACCCCACTGAAGTTGACACTGATTACGCTGAGAGACTTTGCTGGTGCACCTCTCGCAAACTCCTCAATCATCTCATACACTAACTCTATAGCAAACGCTGTAACATTGAAATTGAGGTATAATCCATATTCTCAGCTTGGGCTCAAGATATAGTTATACAGTACAGTTATGAGACACTGCCAAACAGATGAGGCAACTGAACTACACTAAGAACAAGAGGCTGGAGAAACTGGCATCATCACCAGCAATAACCATGTGGGTCTAGGCCCGAAACATCAGCTTCTGTGCTCCTAAAATGCTGCTTGGCCTGCTGTGTTCATCCAGCTACCCACTTTGTTATCTCCTAATAACCATGTCTTCCGTTTAAAAGCAGTACCACCATGGGAAAATCCATCGTCAACTTATCTGACCACAGCCTTCAAACAAATGAGAGCGAAGTTCTCAGCTGAGGACTTAATTTTTGCCCCACCACCAAAATGAACCTGATTGCATCTGCTGCAGGACCAGGAATTCATTAGATATGAGACTGGGAATTCTTCCAAGACGTAAACAGTGAGCCCAATGAGACACCTAGCGAATCAGATCAGTCAACAGAGATCCAAGGGGGAGCGGGCAAAGGAGTCGTCAGATTGGACCCCTGTGGATGGCCGCTGCTTGGGGCTTGACAGATATGCTCAAGCCAGAAGAGAATGTGTGAATGCCAGATTAATCAGCTGCACTCACAAGGTTAATGCAAAGCTACCCAGGTACAACTCAATGCCATCCATGCTGTCAAGACCAATCACAACATTGTCTGCTGGTTTGGTGACAAAGGGGGAGCCATTGTCACACAGAATAGAACAGACTACTGCAAGGAAGTGTGCCGACAGCTGAATAACCTAGAACACAGACGACAGCCAACCCAGACAAAGAACATACCCATCAACCGAACAGACTGGTCAAGACTTTGATTCAGTCCTTCAGAGTACCCTACACATACTCATCCTGGGGAGGGGACGACTTCTGCCTTCCAAAGATACACAAAGCTAACACGCCTGGGTGTCACATGGTATCACGCAATGGGACTCTGTTAGAACCTCCCTGGCTATGTCGAAGGCATTTTAAAACCCATTGTCCAAGGGAATGCCTCCGGTTCTGTTGTAGCACTACAGATTTACAAAAACTCAACACCCATGGACCAGTCAACCAGGAACATTCCTTTTCACAATGGATGTTTCACACTCTACACCAGCATCCCCCACTCCGATGGCATTGCCACAACAGCCTCAGTGTTCAATACCACCAACCACCAATTTCCAGACGTCATTCTACAACTCATCCAAAGAACAAAGAAAATTACAGCCCAGGAACAGGCCCTTCGGCCTTCTAAGCCTCCGCCGATTGAGATCCCCTCTCTAAACCTGTCATCTATTTTCTAAGGGTCTGTATCCCTTTGCTCCCTGCCTATCCAGATACATCTTAAAAGACACTATCATGTCTGCGTCTACCACCTCCGCTGGCAATGAGTTCCAGGCACCCACCACCCTCTGCGCATATCTCCCTTAAACTTTCCTCCTCTCACTTTGAGCTCATGACCCCTAGTAATTGACTCCTAGTAAACCAGACCCCCACTCTGTGGGTGGTGGCGGGGGGAGCTTCTTGCTATCCACCTTGTCTATACCCCTCATGATTTTGTAGACCGCAATCAGGTCACCCCCTCAATCTCCATCTATCTAATGAAAATAATCTACTCAACATTTCTTCACAGCTAGCACTGTCCATACCAGGCAACATCCTGGTAAACCTCCTCTGCACCCTTTCCAAAGCATCCACATCCTTTTGGTAATATGGCAACCAAGATGTACGCAGTATTCTAAATGTGGCCGAACCAAATTCTTCTACAACTGTAATATGACCTGCCAACTCTTGTACTCAATACCCCATCCAATGAAGGAAAGCATGCTTGTATGCTGCCTTGACCACCCTATTGACCTGCGTTGCCACCTTCAGGGAACAATGGACCTGAACGCCCAGCACATCCGCTTCATCGACCACAACAGCTTCACCTTCGGCAACCAATTCTTTATAAAGACCCATGGAACCGCCATAGAAACCACATTTACTCTCCAATATGGCAAAATTGCCATGCCAAGGATTGAACAAGACTACTTTGTGCTATACCTCTAACCAATGCGATACACCAGATAAATGTCAACGTTTTCTTCCTTTGGACTTATGGCGAGGAATCACTGAGAAAACTGCATGGAGATGAGTTTCATCCTACCATCACACTTACCATGGGCTACTCATTTTAGAGTCAGTCTCAATCTTGGACACACACACCTCCCAAGGGTGGACACCTCTGTACATTACTCTACCACCAGCCCACGGATAATCTCTCAATGCTGCATTTCTCTAGCTTCCACCCAAAACGCATTAAAACAGCCATCCCCTATGGACAAGGCCTACATATAGACAGGATCTGCTCAGATGAGGACGAACAGGACAGACACCTGAAGGTGTTGAAGGGCATCCTCATTGCCAGTTCCGACGTGCCACTACGAGGAAAAAACCGTAATGACGTCCTAGAAGACAGACATCGGATACACTGACACGGTACCCTTCGCCATCCAGTACTTCCTGGGAGTGGAGAAACTACACCATGTTCTTCATAACCTTCAACACATTATTGATGACTTTAAGCACCTTGCCAAGATCTTCCCCATGCCTCCACTTCTCACCTTCAAACAACCACCACACTTTAAACAGGCCATTGTTCGTAACAAACTACCCAGCCTTCAGGACAACATCGGTCACAAAACTATACAACCCTGTCATGGCAGCTTCTGCAAGACATGTCAGGCCTTCTAGGACACTACCACCACAAGTGGAAACAGCGCCCACCAAACGGAAGGCAGATGCCCATGTGATTCGGCCACTGCAGTCTATTTCATACACTGCAGGCAAGGATGCCACCACGATGCATGGTATGTAGGTGAACACTTGTGTACACTATATGGCCACGGACAAATGGACAGCGCACAACAATTGCCAAACAGGGATGCTCCTTCTATGGTGGACGCTTCAGCGGTCAAAGACATTCAACCTTGTGTCCTCCTAAGGCAGACTCCGGTATTTCGGTATACACAACAGTGTAGAGTCGTTGAGCAGAGGCTGATAGCCAAGCTCATTACCCATGAGGGCCTCAACTGAGATCTTTGTTCACTGCACTGCAGGTGACCCCACCACACTACATGCACATGCTGTCTCCTTTTTTCTCTCGCTCGCTCTCTCCTTTTTCTCTCGCTCGCTCTCTTCACCGCACCGCGCCTCTCCACCCCCCCCCCCCCCCCCCCCCCCCCACTTCTCCTCGCCACGTGTGCTCTCATCAATGGAGTGAATTTGTATTGGCACATACAGTTGACTTTGCTCAAAAAGCACACAATTTATAGATAGTCAGTGACTGTGGTGTTTATAAATTCTTAATTTAGAAATAGAACCTGTCTGACTCTGATTCTAAACGTGGCAAAATACCTAACAGATGTTGACCTAAAATATCATCTCTTCTTTACACTGATTAAATCTTTAATTCTTTCAGGACAGTGACTCCAAAGGAATTCAGGGATTTACATATACATGTTAATCAATTAAAATGTAATAACTAATTAAGATTTAACAGCACCTTAGGTTTGTTTAATACATCCTCATCAGTGGTGTGACCCTTTGATCTTTCACTTATAAATTCTGTGTCTGATACTACCTCTCTAACTTGCACCTAAAGAAGAAGCGAGGCACGAAGCTTGTGTTTTCACATAAACTGTTGGGACTATAACCTGGATTTGGCTGATTTCTGACCTTGTCCACCCCAGTCCAACACCAGCACCTCCAAGTGTGTTCCTGGAGCCATTTAATTTTGAAATCCATGTGACAGGAGTTCCTGGAGTGATGACAGGGATTAATTTGCACTAGGAAAGTTTTACGAGTGGACAAACTAAATCATTGAGTAGCACTACACTTTCCCAATTTAGAAGGATTGAGATTTTCTTTGCTTTGGGGAAGAACCCATAGCTTGGAGAGCTTTTGTTTTGCAGCTTGCAGATTATCAGGTGGAAATTAAAGTATGAAACATTTTGCGCAAAGTAAACGGATAATTTAGAACTGTTCGAAATGTTACCAAAATGTAATGATTCTAGTGTGAAGATTATGAACCAAAAATCACAACAATGGAGAATAATCTTGTTAAAATTGTAACCAGAGTCATTAATGAGTGGAATCAGGAATAATGCATTTGCGAAGATGTTAGTTGAAATCTGGACTGATGCCAGAATAAAAAATGACAATTAAATTCTTCAGTTGAGATCTTGTTTTTTGTCGGAGTTTCAAGGGACATGGAACAAAAGTAAGGTAGACAATGCAGTTGGAGATCAGCAATGATTTAGCTCAATATTGGAATGAGCTCAAAGACTGATACTTGTCCCTGTCTCTGTGAACATATACCGCAGCATATTATACGTATTTATGCACTATTGAATGTACTAACACTCCTAGTACCAACAAAATACAATTTTGGGGGATGCCAATTGGCTTCAAATAGGAAATTGCTTCTGAACACTTGAAGGTGACCTAACTGTTTAGTGTTGAATCTTTTTTCTCTCATCAGTGCATTCCAAAATCTGTAGAAATGTTTCGTGTAAAATAACTAAATAATGCTGATTAAAATAAATTGGCAATTGCTTATCATAAATATCTAATTCAGTGTTTTTTAATGAGAATATCATGTAATTTTGCAGAGTTACTCATGCAGTCTGAGAATACAGAAATAGAGGCCCCCCATTTAGGCTTCGTTACGTAGTGCAGCCTCCTAAGTTTATTAGGATAATTAGCTTATGTGTTGGAGAAAATTATTTCCTTTCTTGCACATCTTGCTTGTGACAATCAGTCTTCGTGGTCTTGATGGCTGTGCAAAATTGAACCACGGATGCTGATTTAGATCCAAAAACTAACTTGAAGCTGGGCGGTTAATTTGACATACATTTCTTTTCCAGCCTATTGTATCAAAAGTGTTCATTTTCTTTATCATTTTTGCATGCTGTAATATTAAAGGAAAGAATTAGTGAACTGATTTTTATTTGCTTTTTAGAGAAAATCGTTGATAGCTTTGGAGAAAGAAGATGAGGAAGAAAGGAATAAAACTATTGAGAGTTTGAAGACTGCACTGAGAACGCAACCAATGAGGCATCTGTCTTTGATTTATGCTTATGATTTTACATTGAAAGACTGTGTTTGTTTCTATTAAAGGTGACCATCAGTGTCACTTGCATGTGCCAGGAATTTCATTTAATAGTATGGGTGATGGATGTGTGGATGATGTCATGATACAGAATGATCTGAGATTCTAATTTAACGGTCAGTATCAAATGGGGAAATTTGGGGATCCAAATGTCAAATGAATTAAACTCGAATATAGATCAAACTTCATAGTCGCTAAGAAAGCTGTCTTCAGCTACATCTGGTGTTGACTCTTGCTTCCTAATTCAGTTATTAACAAGAAACATTGCTAGCTGATAAAGTGTAAATCTTCAGCTAAACATTCCATTACCAGGATGGTAGAAGGAAATCAGACATTGAAAATGTCAACTAATCCTAGCTATTTGATTCTAAAATATATTTTTCTGAATAATCTCATTTAGATTTGAATACTGCGTCCAGTTCTGGGCGCCCTATTATAGGAAAGATGTGGATGCTTTGGAGAGGGTTCAGAGGAGGTTTACCAGGATGCTGCCTGGACTGGAGGGCTTATCTTATGAAGAGAGGTTGACTGAGCTCGGTCTCTTTTCATTGGAGAAAAGGAGGAGGAGAGGGGACCTAATTGAGGTATACAAGATAATGAGAGGCATAGATAGTCTCTGGCTATCAACTCTATTTCCCAGGGCAGAAATGGCTAGCACGAGGGGTCATAGTTTTAAGCTGGTTGGTGGAAAGTATAGAGGGGATGTCAGAGGCAGGTTCTTTACGCAGAGAGTTGTGAGAGCATGGAATGCGTTGCCAGCAGCAGTTGTGGAAGCAAGGTCATTGGGGTCATTTAAGAGACTGCTGGACATGTATATGTATATGGTCACAGAAATTTGAGGGTGCTTACATGAGGATCAATGGTCGGCACAACATTGTGGGCTGAAGGGCCTGTTCTGTGCTGTACTGTTCTATGTTCTATGTTCTATGATGCAATGCTACCTGCTAGTAGTTGCAAAGATTAGCGAGAGTATGGGGAGCCCTTGTTTTATGTCTCCACTTTTTTAAAGTTGTTTTTTGCTTTTTAATGCCCCCCTCCTCACTTAAAGTACAATTCCTCATTTTAACATGGAAGGCTTGCCATTACAACCCTCAAAGGCAACTAATGATGGACATTAAATGGTGGCCCAGCCAACATTGGCCACAGCCCATGGGGAAAACAATTATTGTGGTTTGAAATCTTCTTGATCTAAATATTTAACCCTGTTAGGATGCTGCAGAGTTTCTTGACTGTGAATGGATGGGCAGCACCATCTTTAGTTTGGCTGGTGCCATACTATGTCTGTGTGGTCGTGTTACCCTACACCACCCGAATATTGTGCATGTGGTGCTCCACCTGTTGGTATCATTGGCCTTAAATGAAACCACCCAATAAAGCAATCAATTTCAGTTTGGCATAACTGTAGTTAATTTCTATAATTACCTTTCTATAATTGATAAATGTTCTTTTTAAGGCTCTTAATCTTCTCTCTCTTCTGTTTTGGCAAATAAGCTTTCTGAAGGTTTCGTTAGGTAGTTGACTAAGATCAGCAAGTGTCATGAATATAGGGAGTCCTCCATTTTAAGTCTCCATTTTAAAAGTATTTTACCTTTTTTATACTCTACCTCCTCACTTAATGTTATTCCTCATTTGAAGATCCCTTACGTCCTAATTGTGCTGGTCTTCATTCGCTCCTTTCACATCCTTGCACCTCTTGTGCCATTGCATTATCAGTGAAATCCCCTGATTCTATTGTTAGCAATTGTGCCATAGTGTTTGCATCCTGCAATTAAAGATGGTTGCTTTTTAAACATTACTCTGCTCAGGTACTGAAGTAAATTTGATTTTTAATCTTTGTTTCTAAATTTCTGTGCTGTTTGTACCTGTACTGGCAGAAGACCTGTTGATTTTTTTTTCTTAAAAAGTAACTGTCCTGTTCTGTACTCCATTGTACTTTAGATATGCAAGTACAATAGTTGAGGAGCTTGTACGTTACCTGGATTGTAAATTTATTTAACAACTATTCTGCAAGCCTGTTTTCTTTACTTAGACCTTCCTTGTTTTACAATCAGTTTTAGCTAGGAATGCACAGTCATGCACGTGGATGGCACAGTATTTAAATTTTTTTTTTGAAAACCATTCATCTAGGAGGACTATAGTCTATTATGTGTATTTAAATTGCATAATGACCAACTGAATTATTTTTGCTTGTTTTGAGCCTGATATTCTTCTGTTTGGCAGGTTTGTTACCAGATTCATTGACTTGGATGGTTTAACATGCATTCTGAACTTTCTGAAAAGTATGGACTACGAAACATCAGAATCTCGAATACATACTTCTCTAATAGGCTGTATTAAAGCACTAATGAACAACTCTCAGGGCAGGGCCCATGTTTTGGCTCATGTAGAGAGTATTAATGTAATAGCTCAAAGCCTTACAACAGAAAATATAAAGACTAAAGTAGCAGTCCTGGAAATTTTGGGAGCTGTGTGTTTGGTGCCAGGTGGTCACAAGAAGGTTTTGGAGGCAATGCTGCACTACCAGAAATATGCAAGTGAAAGAACACGTTTTCAGGTACAGTTTCCCACTGGTTGTGACCTGCAATTTTATCAAATGGAATTAAATATATGATCATTCATATAAAGGTCTGAGCATCCACCTCACAAAACAAGACTGAGTAACATCTTATGAGACTCTTGACTTCCTGAAAGGAGCTTCTGCCTAATTTCTTTTTGGTTTAGTTTATCCGTGTTTCCTGCCAATTGTAGCAGTGATGTGTTATCCTCGTAGAATACAGAATGTGAAAAATATGACCGCGATATGACCTTTTTAATCCCATGATCCCTAAACTTTGTAACTGTCAGTTCTTTTATTGCTTATGCAGTTTCTCTGAAGTAATTTTTGAGCTTTTGCTTATTTACCTCACTCATAGTTTTAAAAATTGCAAATTGCATCTTTCTCCTTCAGAGAGAAAGTTGATTTAGCCTGATTTGATAGTTCTTTAATTTGACGTTTTTTCACTTTTATATGATTTCATTTTTTACATTGTGCTGTGGGCTAATGTCCTGAACGTACCAAGCAAATAAAAATTGACTCAGTGCTTCCAGAAAGATCAGGCTAATGTTTGTCTCTTTTTTAATTGTGATGTTTGAAAATTAGCCTTTTTTAATTCAAGTTTAAAATGTAAATGCTGAATAGTAACTTTGACAATTGGACAGATCTTTAACAATTAAAGTTACTAAGTGGAAATACTTGCTATCTATTACACAACAACTTTTGTTGCAATCCTGAGAGATGTGCTGTTACAGTACAGTTTCTACATGATCTGGAGGGCCAGATGTATCATTTTACATAAAGACTGGCACTTGGATGCAGCTATAGACATCAGGCACTGACCAAGCATTTAGAAACCAGGTCTAGGATCTTTTATCAGAGATAGCAAGAATTGCAGATGCTGGAGTCCGAGATAAGTGTCGAGCTGGAGGAACACAGTAGGCCGGGCGGCAGAGCAGCAGGAAAGTTGATGTTTCGGGTTGGGACCCAACTTCAGAAATGGGGAGAGGGAAGGGAGTTGGGAAATTCTTGGCGGAGGGGTAGGGCTGGGGAAGGTAGTTGGGATGGTGATATGTGAGTACACTTAGAGAATGATGAGGATTGGTCAGTGAGGTGGGATGAATGGATAGGTGGGAGAGAAGATGGTTCTGTCTGGTCAAGGAGGTGGGGATGACTTGACTCCATCTTCTCTCCCAAATATCTGCTCCCCCCACCTACCTGACGAATTCCCTACGATGCACCTCCTACCTGTATTTACCTATACAAAAAACAAAAAATTGTTGGAAAAGCTCAGCGGGTCTGGCAGCGTCTGAAGGGTAAAAACAGAGTTAATGTTTCAGGGCTGGTGACCCTTCTTTCCCTACCTGCATTCACTTATCACTATTCCAACTATCTTACCAGCACCCAGCCCTCTGCTCTCTCTTTATTTCTTCCCCCTCCCCCATTTCTGAAGAAGGGTCCCAACCCAAAATGTCAACTTTTCTGCTCCTCTGCTGCCTGACCTACTGTGTTCCTCCAGCTCCACTGTGCTATCTCTAGCATCTTTTAATTTTGATTCCTTGATTGCTAATTCAACGCTGGCAGTTCACTACCCAAATATCAACTACGTCTGGGTATGAAGCAGGATCTGCAACAAATCCAGAACAGTGTATGTCAAGAGAAAAGACCCTCAATATGGATGGTTAAACACAGTGTCACCTTGTCTTTTTTGTTTTAAATTCCTTTGTTTTGATGTGTGATTAGAGACAGATGAGTAGTCCTCCTACTCTTATGTAATACTAGGTGTCATTAGTAGACAGTCTTGATGCCAGAAGCATCAAATTTAACTTTTTATGAATTCTAAGCAGAGGCAACTAGAAGTGTGTATATCTTTCCTGTTGCTACTCCAAAGTCCCAGTCAGCACTGACCACATTGTCAATATACTAATATTGATCATTTTTAGGCTTCTAATTTCTGCTCCACTCTTCCAGTGACATAGTATCAATATATGAAGTATTTCCTTGCTGTTCAGTGAAATATGAAAGTTATCCTGAAGAGGTTTATAAATAGGGCAATTTGTCAGTTATATTTTTCCTTTAGTTAGTAAAGCCACTACATAATATTTTAATGACCTGCATAATGTGTAGTACAACAAAAAGTAATAAAATTATTGGAAAAATATTTTAAAAGGTTATGAAAAATGTTTTTGAAATATTAAAATTTTGATTAGACTGTAATCCTTCAGGAATAGTAGAATTTGATTTTCAATCTGCGATTATGAAGAAAAAATGAACACATTAGGTACCTCTGTTAGAAACTAAAAGTACTTACTTTTCTTTGCAGTACTTTTATGTGTGCCCATATTATTTTCTCATCAAACTGTATGGTCCCTTTTTTCTCCTTCAGACTTTAGTCAATGACTTGGACAGAAATACAGGAAGGTACAAAGATGAAGTGAATCTCAAAACTGCTGTTATGTCTTTCATTAATGCTGTTCTAAGTCAAGGATCAGGAGAGGTGAGAACTTATTATTCAGAAGACCTAAAATTTGTCAATGCCAGTATTGCAACCTGTTTTATAGCCTGCCTATCATGAATGATTTTTAATTTTGAGCATGGTGTAAAATTGTTTGCTATCAACTCATTTGTCAATACTGCTGTTGGCCATTTCTGGTTCCCACTTATTTACAGTTTAGACCTCTTATTTTTTTCCTTGGGTATAGGTTTAAAAAAGCTTCCTATAATACTGTTTTTGTTCCAATAGGAAAGTCTCGATTTCAGAGTTCATCTCCGATATGAATTTTTAATGTTGGGTATTCAGCCTGTTATTGACAAATTACGTGAACATGAAAATGCAACTTTAGATAGGTAAGTGTACTTTATTTGCAGAAAATAAAATTTAAAACACTGATGCTGTGTTTATACTAACTCTGTTCATTTCTTAGGCATTTGGATTTCTTTGAGATGCTAAGAAACGAGGATGAAATTGAACTAGGAAAAAGATTTGAGATGGTGAGTAAATGGGTTATTGTTTACATTTTATGCCAAATCATATTAATACAAAAGTTTGGTCTGTTAACTTATGGTTATGAATGTACTATTTCAGGTCCATATCGACACAAAGAGTGCCACCCAGGTATTTGAACTGGTTAAGAAAAAGATCAGTTATACAGATGCATACCCGCACTTTATGTCAATTCTCCATCATTGTCTCCAAATGCCATGTGAGTACTGTGGATCATTTCATTTAAGGGAAAACAGTGCATTCAATTTTCAGTCGAAGAGTGAGTAAAGTGAAAGGAAATCATGGTGTAGAAAGTCTAGGCCTGAAACGTTGGCCTTCCTGCTTCTCTGATGCGGCTTGGCCTGCTGCTCGTCTAGCTCTACGCCTTGTTATCTCAGATTCTGCAGCATCTGCTGTTGCTACTTCCTCTGAAAGGAAATCAAGACTTGATTCGAAAATATGGTCAACTCAATTTAAATTAACGTGACTTCTGAAATATATTTGAAATCTATTTTGAAAAGTAATTGAAGAATATGGTTTACTTTAATATGCTAATACAGTGTAAATTGTTCCAGAGTAGTAATATGCATCTGTGCTGTTTCAGTTATTGTAATAATATCTCTTACCTAATCTTTGTTGTTCATGGATATATATTACTTGTACTCATGTAGAAGCTCAGCGATAAGGCATTCCAGTTTGTTATGGATTTATTTTTAAACAGTAATCTGACTCTGTCGTCTTCATTGATCTCAGAATAATATTCAAAGAAATTTTAACTGGCCTGTGAATTCTGCATGATTCCATTCCATTTTAATATTTTCTCCCTTTATTAGATAAACGAAGTGGAAACACTGTACAATACTGGTTACTGCTTGATCGAATATTGCAGCAGATAGTTTTACAGAATGATAAAGGACATGATCCTGATGTTACTCCTCTGGAAAATTTCAATGTGAGGAATGTTGTTAGAATGTAAGTTTTTTTTTTTTTTCCCTGTTATTTTATTTATCTTTAAAATTGTCATATTAGGCATTTTAATTTTGAAGACTGTTCAATTCTCATAATGTGTTAAACTGTATTGTGACAATTTTTAATCAATGTCCAACATAAATAGGTTGGTTAATGAAAACGAAGTCAAACAATGGAAGGAACAGGCTGAAAAAATGCGAAAAGGTGTGTTCATTATTTTATTCACTTTAGTTTCATGTTTTTAACTTTGTTCTAACATGTATCTTTCAGCCATGGAAATGGTGCTGCTTTAAAATTGCAATTCTATTATCCACTGCCACTCTAAATTTTTTGTTTTCTCCTGAAACTACTGCTTAATATGCTGTTTTGTAGGAATGAGTACCCTTCCAATTACTCTTCAGACAGTAATTCCTCATGTGTAAAGGTAGGACGATATAGCAACCCTGATGACGATACTGTATTTATTTGATTTCTGGAAGCTCCATAGCAAACGTGAAGAGGATCCCAACTGACATTTCTACTCTTGTCAATATCTTTAAAACTGATGATCATAAATGTAGCCCTCTAAAATATGTTGTTTTGAGCTAGCTAGAACTAAATTGAACTTAGGGTTGAGTCTGGGATCTTCTGCGTAGGTATTCTTCAAGTTCAGCAGTGTTATTTTTGGCTTGAGGGAAAACACAACAATGTTATTTCAATAAAATCCAATTAACTGAAGTAACTGTTCTTCAGATGCTTTATTTTCCACATGCACCCCCAACCCTAATAAGAAATCTGAAAAAGATCTCTTTGATTACAGAGCATAATGAGTTACAGCAAAAACTGGAGAAAAAGGAACGAGAATGTGAAGCTAAGACACAAGAAAAGGAGGAGATGATGCAAACACTGAATAAAATGAAAGAGAAACTGGAGAGAGAATCTCAGGAGCACAAAGCTGCTAAGAAACAAGCAGCTGATCTGATGGCCCAGGTCCAAGATCTAAGCAATGCAAGTTTCTCTTAATAACTGAGGCTGTTTTACTACTTTTTAAATGTAAAAAGTGCAATGTTCAAAATTTTATAAAGAAAGTACCGGTTAATTGTTACAAACAGTTGAAAAGCTGTATATTTTACTTTTTACTTATAGTGATAAGAAGTTGAACGTAAATACGTTGGTATGCTGTTCTTTTCCAAGGAACAGTCTGGAGTTTATCTAGTTCGAATGTGGTTGCTCGTTGCCTAATATCTTTTATGTAATTTTGCTTCAATTTTAGAGAGCGAGATATTCTGGAGTTCCTGGTGGGCCCCTTTTGACACATGGAGCCCCTGGTGGTCCAATACCACCACCTGCACTTCCTTTAGCAGGTGATCATCCTCCACCAGCAGCACCACCACTGCCTTCGAGTGGATTGGTGCCACCGCCACCACCCCTACCCCCAGGTGGACCTCCTCCCCCTCCAGGTTTGCCGTTGTTAGGTGGTGTGCCACCACCACCTGGAGCACCTTTGGGTCTAGGACTCAAGAAGAAAAATATTCCCCAACCAGGAAATCCTTTAAAATCCTTCAACTGGTCCAAGTTACCAGAGGTTAGTCATACTTGATTCATATAGTAAGAAAGATATCATTTTTGGTTTAAATAATCTTGTCCTAACAAAAATTATAATGTTTTATTTGTATTAATTGAATGCACTTCAATTTTACTGAATTATTTTTGCAATTAATCTTTCTAGAAATATATCCTTTTTAAAGAATTAGACTCTATGGTATGTTTAAAATATGTTTGCAATTATGTGACCTATATTCTATAACAAATTGAAAAAATGCTGTAAGAAACAACCCATGAATTCATTAATGTTTGTTCTAATTTTTTCCAAAATGGGTTTTGTTTTTGTTACTATCAATAGAACAAACTTGAGGAAACAATCTGGATGGACATTGATGATTTGAATGTTTTCAAAGTACTTGACTTGGAAGACATAGAAAAGACTTTTTCAGCTTACCAAAGGCAACAGGTAACTTGAATTAAGTTCCTGCTTTCAACACGTGGAATTAATATGTGCATAAAATACATGCCCAGAAAACCATGCATTGATCAGATCAATGACGAAGAAATGATATTTGCTCAGCAAATTGGATAACTTTATACAAAATGTGTAGTTTAGTTTTTTAGCATTGCACTTCTTGTTTGGCAGTTATAGTAATGTGATCACTGTAGTGATAGAGGAACTGGTTAATCAGCAGGTTTCCAACAGTTGTGCAGCATGTTGAGAAACATAGTGATATCACCAATGTGACCTAAATTGTTTCAAACTCGATCAGTAGATCAATATGTAACTTACCTAGTTAGTGTGACCACTTCCCATTCAACTCAGAAGGCAAATGGGAGATTAAACAGAGTTGAGATTTACTCCTGTTCTGTGTTCAGTAGAGGTTAAAACATTGATTCTGGCTGTTACATGTAGAAAGACCACGTCTTTTACATTCTAAACTATTGATGAGTAATTAGTAAAAGATGCTCAGCAATGAGTTACAGTTAAGCTCATTCTTTTTATTCTTATTTGGTCTATTCTTACACTATAGTTAAAGAAAGTGTGTTTTGCTTCAAGCCTGGTGATCTGTCCATTCGAATTACATCCGGAGCACAAAGCCTTACATTTGCCTTGAAAAATAAACGAACGTTGGGGTCTGGGCCGTCTTGTTAAAATATTTTCAGGGGGTTTGGTCTGGTCCACAACATAGCTTGTTGCATTGTATTATGAAGCATTAGTGCTTGATTACCTAACAAGTCAGATGTTCCAACCCTTTCGGAGCATATGCATCTTGACAAACTTTCGTAACACCTTACAAAATCAGCATTAGTTTGCACGTTATTGAAGTTATCTCTAGGATTGTTGAAATATTGTATCCAATTTGACACTGAACAGTGTGAGTTTGGAATATATAATTTGATATTATCCAGATTCTGATAAACCTGCACTCACTATAACTACTTCTATGCCTCAGCTTCCTTGTAATGGTGAAAGGGTTAACTTTGGCAAATGGCATTCTTGCTTGATGTGTGAAAACCTCCAATCACATTCTGAAAATGCTTTATTTTCTTTGTGCTGTAACTGTTATTTTCCATTTTGCAACAATCGCTGAACTGCAGTTTGTTTCTTATTGCTATTAACTGATGCTACCTGTTATCCTCCTTTTTTTGCTTTTGGCCTGCATTTAGGACTTCTTTCTGAGCAATCATTCCAAACAGGTAAGCATGTGCTTTGATAAAGCAAAAGGGATCCATTTGTAGTATAAATCACAGGGTGAGGTTTATAATGGTGAAGATACACATTCAAGTTAGTTTCGGTTTTGAGTAATGTTGATTTTAGTGAGTATACTAACCTGCATGTTTGCAGCATGACAAGTCACTTAATGCAATATTTTCTAATCAAGTGAAAACATTGCACACGTATAAATATATACTGTAACAGCATGTAAACATTGTTACAAATGGAACTTGATTTTTGAAGAATTTGGGGAAGTAGAATATTATGCAGATTAATTTTACCCTACCAAAAGTCAGAAGCAAAGGCTTAAACAGTAATAGGTTGCACCATGATTTATTAAAATTAACTTGCACAAATTGAAATGAAAAGACCTTTGCATAACTTCAGTACTCAAATTGCAAACGCATTTCACTTTGCACCTAAATTTTAAGGACATGAATTGTTAATGTTCCATATTTTATTTCTTGCAACAGGTTATTGGTCATGTAGTATTTTTATTTGCTAAAATGGGACTATAACATTTTAAATGGCGCATGATTTCTTACTGTTAGTTCATATCTGTCCTGCATTGATTACAGAATGTTACATTAATCCTCAGGCTATACAGACTACCAATGATTGAGAGAATTTGGACATTGTTTAGTAAAAGCTTATGTATGTTGCATGCATCAAAGATTCATAGATGTGGATTTTCCTGCATTTGCTATTTTATCTTTTTGGTAATTCTGTGTCTCAACCTTAATGTTGGTGCTGAACAATGCAAGGCACCTCTCTAAAAGCTGTCCCTGACCACCTCCACTTGCACACTACTAGGCAGTAGACAGTAATCTAGGATAATAAAGTGTGAAGCTGGATGAACACAGCAGGCCAAGCAGCATCTCAGGAGCACAACAGCTGACGTTTTGGGCCTAGACCCTTCATCAGAGAGGGGGATGGGGTGAGGGTTCTGGAATAAATAGGGAGAGGGGGGGAGGCGGACTGAACTTGGAGAGAAAAGAAGATAGGTGGAGAGGAGAGTGTAGGTGGGGAGGGGATAGGTCAGTCCAGGGAAGACGGACAGGTCAAGGAGGTGGGATGAGGTTAGTAGGTAGGAGATGGAGGTGTGGCTTGGGGCGGGAGGAAGGGATGAGTGAGAGGAAGAACAGGTTAGGGAGGCAGAGACAGGCTGGGCTGGTTTTGGGATGCGGTGAGGGAAGGGGAGATTTTGAAGCTGGTGAAGTCCACATTGATACCATTGGGCTACAGGGTTCCCAAGCGGAATAGGAGTTGCTGTTCCTGCAACTCAGTTCGTCCCCTCCCCCCACTGCATCCCAAAACCAGCCCAGCCTGTCTCTGCCTCCCTAACCTGTTCTTCCTCTCACCCATCCCTTCCTCCCACCCCAAGCCGCACCTCCATTTCCTACCTACTAACCTCATCCCACCTCCTTGACCTGTCAGTCTTCCCTGGACTGACCTGTCCCCTCCCTACCTATACTCTCCTCTCTACTTATCATCTTTTCTCTCCATCTTCGGTCCACCTCCCCCTCTCTCCCTATTTATTCCAGAACCCTCACCCCATCCCCCTCTCTGATGAATGGTCTAGGCCCGAAACATCAGCTTTTGTGCTTCTGAGATGCTGCTTGGCCTGCTGTATTCATCCAGCTTCACACTTTATTATCTTGGATTCTCCAGCATCTGCAGTTCCCATTATCTCTAAGACAGTAATCTAGGATTGTGATTTCTACCTGATATCTTCCTCCTCATCAGAGATTTAAAGCTAATTGTTCCAATTGAAATCTGCCAGTTTGAAGATTAAAGAAAGCCTTTGTGGTCTATACAGTTGACTTTTAAATTGGATAGTTTCTGACAGGATCATTTGAGTAGAATTGTGCCAAAAACCTTGCCTAATTAAAAGTTTTGTGCTGAATATGTGTGCGTCCAAGTAGATAGACAGTTGTCTGAAAATAGTTTAATGTTAAAAACTGAACTGCATTATTCAGGTGAGACCTGAAATTGAACATGCGTTTTGCTTAGGAATTTGGTTGTGCAATCACACCAATTTCCCCTGCATTCAAAAAGCTGGACAAACTGTAGTTCAACAACTTTTTGGAGAAGGACCGGATATAAATATTAAGAAATGTTTTTGGCCAAGCTTTACAGAAGTTGGCTTCAGTTTCTATCCATGCTGAAAGCAACAGCTTAGTTGTTGCTCATCAACAATCCAAAATTTGTCAAACTGAGGAATTATTATGTGACGCTTTCAGAATTTCATTTATGAAGATGTCTGTCAATTTGGGTGACACAGTGGCTAGACATGACCTCGCAGTACCAGGGACCCAGGTTTGATTCTAGCCTTGGGTGACAATCTGTGTGGAGTTTGCATGTTCTCCCGTGCCTGTGTGGGTTTCCTCCCACAGTCCAGAAATGTGCAGGTTTGGTGGATTGGCCACAGCAAATTGCCCTGTAGTGACTGGGAATGTGTAGGTTTTGTGGGTTAGTCATGGTGAATGTGGGATTTTGGGGATAGAGTTTGGTGCTGGATTTGGGTGGGATGCTCTTTGGAACAATGATGCAGACGTGATGGGCTGAATGGCCTCTTTACGCACTGTGGAGATTCAGTGATTCTTACTATCATCAAATTTAGTTTGATACCTTAATTAGCTTTTTACCCAGACTGGAGAGAACTTGTTATGAAACAGATTGAGTGTGTTCTTTTGTACATTTCTATTTATATCATCTGTTATTCCTTGACACATTTAGTGCAAAGGTCTAAAGTAGGTAATGAAGCCATTGAGCATGCATTGGTAAATGGGGCTGTCTTTTACAACGTGATAACTAAATCCACATGTGGAGCTGATGGTACTTGGGAATATTTTTAACTGTGCATTTTTTTATTTTAACCTTCAAAACTTTTATAGAGGTGATCCAAATGCTCAGAAATTGTTATAAATGTGCGATGACTGTAGCTCCACGAATAAAATTTGCCTGTATGGTTAAGACTTCTGTGGTATATTCCACTTATTTACCATTGTCATATTTTCTTGGCCCACAGAAAGAGACAGATGCCAATGAAGATGCATTTAATTCCACAAAGAAAGTCAAAGAACTGTCAGTAATTGATGGGCGAAGAGCCCAGAATTGCAATATTCTTCTGTCCAGGTAACTGTTTTATATTAGAAGAAAGCATGGCATTATTTACAAATTCAATTTTCTGGCTTGCACTTTTATTTTAAATTCTTAAAATAGCTATGAGGTGTTCTTGAGGCTGTGTGTACTTGTTTATTCAAACATGAAGAAACTGAAGTTACAAGCATACCATGGCCATAAGTACAGCCTAGAACTATTGAGAATATGTCGGGAACGTAGTATCAACATGAATGTTGGAATAGGAAACTTGGTGCATTAGAATTTTTGAGTTGGCATATCAGTGTTTGTGATTCTGTACATTAACTCCAGCATAAATTATGAACACCAGCTGCACTTGCATTGCTGCCTCTGACGCCCATGCTGGTGGGCGGGATAGAATTACCACAGAAAGAGAGAGAGAAGGAGGGAGGAAAGAAATGGAAGAACAAAAAGAAAGAACTGGCGAGCAGAGTGGAGCTCCAAATGAAGTGCCTTTGCCTGCAGCCATCTTGCCGAATCTTCAAAGCTGGCCGTATATTGCACTTGCAAATACAAATCTGTTGATGCTTGGCATTATTCTCATTATAATGCAATAAAGAGGTTGGTTAGTGTATGGGTGTAAACATTTCAGTACAACAACTGTAATTTGAGCACTTGAAGCTATACAGCACTTTGAGATGTTCTGAGTTTGTGAAAGGTGCAACATAAATCCAAGTTGTTTCTTTTCCTTTAAACATAATTTTCCAACTATAATTGTAATCTATTGATGCCCACAGCCCATGAATAACATTTGCAGTTTAATTTAAGAATATACAGAGCCAGATTTTCCGAGGAGGAGTAATCTCCTGCAGATTACCACTGTGCCCTTTTTTTTTAAAAATTAAAGGAGGGGTCTGCAGTTCTGACTTGATTAATTACTGTCATATGTACTGAGATACAGTGAAAAATATCATTTTGCATGCTGACCAGACTCCTATCTTAAATAAGTACATCAGATGATAGAACAGAATGCAGAATTTGGTGTTAAGCTACAGGAGAAGATAGAGAAAGATCAATTCTCATATGAGAGATCCGTTCATAAGTCTGACGACAGCAGGCAAGAAGCTTTTCTTAAATGTGTTGGTATGGGTTTCAAACCTTAATCTTCTAACAGATGGAATAGAGGAGGCCAAGCCTGAGCCTTTTCTGATGTAGGGTCTATGATGCTTTTGTGCTCCTAAGATGCTGCTTGACCTGCTGTGTTCATCCAGGTCCACACTTTGTTATCCATTTGACTTTGCTCTGTGGCCCTTTATATCATGCAAACCCTGCCATAGTTGGCATGTGTTATGTGGTTAGTCTAGGACTTTTAGTCTGATATTGTCAATTGGTATTCCTGATTGCTTTGCTTTGTGAAGGTTTGCCTAGTTTGCTTGTTTTCTATCAGTGTTATCCGACTTGAACATCTCAGACCTGAATCTCAGGAGAGAATGTATCTTCCAGTTCATCCAGAACATCTGGTTGGGGAACACTCAGATTAACTTCTTTAGAAGAAGGTTCGAAATGCATTACCAATGAAATCACTGACAATAGTGGCATACTCATTTACTTTGGCCGTTGAGTTCTCGAATATGGACAAGTCCACCGACTCCAAGCAATCACAAAGGAGCTTGCCCATTACCACAGACCAGCACTGTATGACTTTCTATACCAGATCCCCTCTCTTTAGTTTCTGCTTGTAAGATGGGAGAAAGAACACAGCATTGTGATCTGATTTACCAAAATATGGGCAGGGAATTGAGAAGTGTGTGTGTGGCAATGGTCTAGGTTGTTTGGGCCTCTGGTGGACAGGAGACATGTTAGTGTTATCTTGGTAGCCCACTCTTGAGGTTGGCTGGGTTGAAGTTATCGGAAGTTCAAATTCTGAGATGAGATTCCCGTCAGAGCTCCTTCAGAATGTGAAGCTGTTCGTCCTTTCTGTCAGTTCTTTCTTAGCACAGAACTGTTGGGGAAAGGCAAACCATGTCCCCGTTTCAGAGCAGTTCGTTGCAATATTCTGAGATATGAAGGTCCAGAATCAGTGCTTTGAATAGCTGTTGTCCCATCAACTCCTATCTGTGTTGGAATAACAATGGTCAGGTCATTGGGAAATCTGGACCATTGTTGCGTAGTAACTAGGGTTTTATGTTGGTTTAAAATTAAACTTGTATTCCCTCAAGTTTTGGCAGTTGGCAAGAGAAACCTGAGAGGATACTAGTTGAGGTTTTACTAATTCTTTGGATGTGAGCAGCACTGGCAAGGTTGTCACTTATTGCTCTGGAGTTGGCATTTTCAGCTATTTTCTTGAACTGCTGCAGTACATGTGGTGTAGCTAACCCACAATGTTGTGAGGAAGGGAATGCCAGGATTTTTAAAAATTGAGATATGGATGTCGCTGTCTAGACTGGCATTTAATGCTGATCTCAAATTGCATTTGAACTGAGCAACAGAGCTGGGCACATTACTGCAGGTCTGAGTTGTATGTGGACCAGACAAGGGAAGGATGGCAGATTTCCAAAAGGACATGCATAAACTAGATTGGTTTTATGACGGTTGCCTTGTTAATAACCAACTACGTGGTTACATAGTCACAGTTTTTTTTATTTTTATCGAATCCAAATTCAATAAATTTGGGGGATTTGAATCAATTTCCCTCGTACGTCAGCCTGGGGTTATGGATTACTAGCCCAGCAACATTTTCCACTATGCCACTGCATTTCCCCATTTTAACTTCACAGAAAAGTATACATGTCAGTCTGTTTAGATTTTAAACTGTTTCTCATTGTTTTTAGTAATGAAAGTAATGAAGATAAATGTATTTCAACAAAATTATAGCAACTCTTGTAACACATTTCAAATTTTAACTGGAATACGCCACCTGGTGACATCATTGCAACAGTATACAAAATAAACCTCTTACTTTTTTTTTGAATAAATCTAAGCTAAATAAAGATTGACTGTTTTCTTGCTTCACCGACTGGCTATCAGGTATCTAACACAGGTAAACTGAGATTGACAATGTTATGAAGGTAAAGTGTATAATATTTTAAGATGCCATGAATATATAGTTAAATTTTCATCTTACGACACCAAAATTATGCACAGACTTGTTCAGTCTTAGACTGTTGCTGAGGGTAGGGATTAAATTGATTGCTTGGAAATGTTGTCAAAAATGTGGACTGAAAATGAAGGATTCCTTCTTCTAAATATTTAATTGGAGGAGATTTCTGGTAATCTAGTATAGGGTATTGATAAAGCAGTCTGATAACTTAGTAGATGTGGAGGATTTGAGAGATGGCAGTTCGGTAGTGTGGAATGTTAGAATAATATGGCATGGAAACAGACCCTTTGGATCAACCCATGCGTGCTGACAAGTCCCATTTTCCAGAATTTAACCCATGTACCTCTAGACCCTTCCTACTCTGTTGTTAGCATCGTGAAAGAAACCATCTTAAGTTAAAACGTTAAAAACGTAAATAAATGTGTTTTAAGTTTGGGTTTTGAATTTTAAAAAATGCAATTCATAAGTTTTTTTTTCAAATTATGTTTAGTAACATGGTTCTCTGAGTCTGAAGTTGCGAATTAACTTTTAAGTATTTCTGCAGCTATAGTGATTAATTTTGTAACAGTTTGTGAAGGCTATTTTGGCAGCTTAATGGATTTTACAACTTGGGGTAAGCTATTGTATGTCGAGACTTCTGTTTGTTTGAAATTTCTGGACTGGGAGTTTTTTTCAGGCTTGAGAGAAATGCCCATACAGGGAGAGACTTTCTTGTTTCAGTTTGTTGTTTATGAACAATTCTGAGAGGTTTTTATATAGATGTAGATATATAAAGGGGGAGAATATAGTAAACGAGATTGCATTAGAGTAAGGAATTAATGGCAATTCCAGGCTGGAACTGTTGAGATAAAACCCTGAAGAGGAATTGAAGGCTGTTTGTTTCATCTTAAATGTATGGTAACTCCAGGAATAAGATACTGGAGGTTGCAGTTGAGGAGTCAAAGTTACAGTTAGTTTCTCCAGAATACCCTTTAAGGGCACTATAGAGAAAGAGATTGTAATGTGAGTACTGTACAAGGGTTCCTCTGCTAGGAATGTTGACTTGGTTTTTGAAACTGGTTTTGTAACTAGTGGGACTACGCTTTTACTGTGTGTTTAAAACTTTGTGCTGTAAGTCAATGGATCTGGTTATTTTCTTTTGCTTAATAAACTTCTGTTTTATTGTTAAGAAATTACTGCAACATTGCGTGATTCAGTTGCAATGAGAGCACACCATGTTCAAACCAAAACAAACCAATAAGATTTCAGTCTGGAATCTGAGTTGTCCAGTCAAAATATCAGCTAAGAATCTTAACAACATCTATGTAAAAACTCATGCTGTGCTTTTCAATCATACCATCATGGGGAAACAAGTGGATGAATGACAGGAGAGGACCAAGAATACATTGTTGGCGGGGGACCCAGTGGTACTGATTTGTGAGTAGGAAGGCAAGCCATTGCGTGTAAAAACCAAAAGAACTGCGGATGTATAAATCAGACATAAACAAGAAATTGCTGGAGATGCTTGGCAGGTCTGGCGGTATCGGTAAAGAGAAATCCAATCATAAGTCTCACAGGAAGGGTCACTGCACTCAAAACGTTAACTCTGGTTTCCCTTCACAGCTGCTGCCAGACCTGTTGAGCTTTTCCAGCAATTTGTTTTTTTTTTGTTTCTGAAGCCTTTGCATGTGTTCCTCTGGGAGAGGTTGTGGTCAGGAGAATGGCCAAAAGCTACAGGTAGATTCAGGAGGATGAGGAAGTCAAGGTTACATTTTGTCCCAGTCTCAGGAAGTTATTTGTGACTTTAAGCCATTTCAAAACTGTCGCAAGATTGGAAACCTGGTTGGAAGGATTCAAGAAGAGTTCTTGGAAAGATGGTACTTATTTGGAAGGCATCAACAGAATTTTGGAGAGGAAAGGGAGATTCGTGACTAGTTCGCAAGGATGGTGGGCTCATTAATTTTTCTAAGAGGAGTGACTTGTGGACAGAATAAGCTAAAAGTGGGCAGAGGACAGGACTAGAGAGGGGGGGGGAGAAAAAGAATGAGCTCAGGTCAGGTCAGATGGAAGCTTTAAAGAGGGTTTGGCCTTGTGGGCTACTGGAAGGGGTGAATACGGCAGAGGTCGGTCGTTTTCATAATGTCGAAGATGTCTGTGAGCTCTTTATGCTTACTGTATAAATTCAGTAAAGCAATACATTTTTCACTTGCTCTCGTTGGAAAAAATAAAACAATGTTTCAGCAGCAGAGTACAAATGAAACTACATGATAAATATGTAGCATGTATATAATCAAAGGTCACCGATTTAACATGTTGCTCTTTTTCAGTGGTTCACACTTCATGCTTTTTGTTACTTCAGCTGAAGCTCGCACTTTAGGAATCTGGGTAGTGTCAACTCTGTGCCAGTTAACAATTTCACAATGTGCTTTTGGTGTTGCCTTTGTGCCACTGAAGTGCTATACCAGTACCAAAAGTGCAGTATCAAACAAGCAACTGAAGGTTCCTAGAACTTACTGTATGGAACCAGACCCTTTGGTCCAATTTGTCAATTCTGACCAATCCAGATCTATTTGCCTGAATTTGGCCCATATCCCCCTTAACCCTTCCTATTCATATACCCATCCAGATGCCTTTTAAATGTTGCAACTGTGCCAGCCTCTACCACTTCCTCTGTCTACTCATTCCATACATGCACCACCTTTTACGTGAAAAAGTTGCCCCTTGGGTTCCTTTTTAAATCTTTCCCCTCAACCTTAAAGTTATGCCTTTTAGTTTTGGATTCCCCCACCCTGAGGAAAAGACTTTGGCTATTCATCCTATCCATACCCTTCATGATCTTATAAACCTCTATAAGGTCACACCTCAGCCTCCAATGCTCCTGGGAAATAGCCCCAGTCTTTTCAGCCTCTCCTGATAGCTCAAACCCAGCAATGCTAGCAACATCCTTAAATCTTTTCTGAACCTTTTTAAGTTTCACAACCATCTTTCCTTATGGCAGGGAGACCAGAACTGAATGTAGTATTCCAAAAGTGGTCTAACCAATGTCATATATAGCCACAACATGACCTCCTAACTCCTATACTCAATGCAGTGACCAATAAAAGCAAGCATACCAAATGTCGCCTTCACTATCCTGTCTATCTGGGATTCCACTCAAGGAATTATGAGCCTGAGCTCCAAGGTCTCTTTGTTCAGCAACACTCCCCAGGACCTTACCAGTAAGTGTATAAGTCTTGCCCTGATTTGCCTTTCTAAAATGCAGCACCTTGCTTTATCCAAATTAAATTCCATCTGCCAGTCTTCAGCCCATCAGTCCATCTGATTATGGCCCTGTTGTACTCTGTACTCTTTGCATTCCACTACACCCCTGATTTTCATGTCCTCTGCAAACCTCCTAACCATGCCTCCCATAATTCACATCCAAATCATTACATAAATGATGAAAAGCAACAGTCCCAGCACTGATCCTTGTGGCACACTGCTGGCCATGACCAGTTAGGAATAAATAGCTTTGCCACACGTGTGTGTGTGTGTGTGTGTGTGTGTGTGTTGGAGTGAAGGATAGAAAGGAAGTGGATTGTATGGCCAAAGGCAACCGTCTGTGACTACCTATTTGATTGGCTTGACTTTGTGATATTGTCCAGCAGTGTAGAATTACCCCTAACATTTAGTGTTTGGAATGAGATCCAAACCGGAGCTCAGTGATTGTGACACATGTAACTGTTGATGAAGGGATGATCCGAATTTAAGTTCCAGATTTGTAAGCATCACATCTAACAGCACCTGTGGGCAAGTTACATTCCTGGTCAAAATGACTTTTCCACAACCATTCAGATGCTGCCAGACCTGCTGAATTCACCACTATTTTCCATTTTTATTTTAAGATTTCCAGCATCTGCAGCACTTTGCTTTTATTTAAATGGATCATGTTCTACCTGCTGAAGTACAACGGTCTACTGTTTCAGTGAAACAACAGACTATACATTTATGGCGCATTCTTCGGTAACTGGCATATGAAAAAGAAATTGTAAAGTAGCTCTGATATCTCCCAACTATTGTCAGTGGTTTTGGCAAGGAGAATCTCTCCATCCCAGCTACAGGGTGTATATATAGTAACTGAGGAGATGCAATTTATGTACCTGTTGTCTATTTATCTATTTAGGCTAAAGCTGTCCAATGAGGAGATCAAACGTGCTATTTTGACAATGGATGAGCAAGAGGATCTACCTAAGGACATGCTTGAACAGGTACTATGTTGATTTTGAAGTATTTTGTGCTGTGATTGTACTTAGTGGGGCTGGGTGACTGGAGGCTATATCGCTTCCGTGGTCACTTATATTTTAGACATGAAGGGCCACTACATCTTATGTTGGAAGATGAATCTCTCTCCTGCCACTTTGAACAGATTTCACTTCCAGCAAAGAGTTTAACAATGATTACTCCTCTTCTGTCAGGAAATACTGTACCTGTACTTCTCTGTTTAATGGATAGAGATAGAGGAAGCTGATGTACTGAAAATTTTGTCAAACATTAAGATTGACAAGTCGCCAGGCCCGGATCAGATTTGTCCTCGGCTGCTTTGGGAAGCGAGAAATGCAATTGCTTCGCCACTTGCGAAGATCTTTGCATCCTCGCTCTCCACTGGAGTCGTACCTGAGGACTGGAGAGAGGCAAATGTAATTCCTCTCTTCAAGAAAGGAAATAGGGAAATCCCCGGCAATTATAGACCGGTAAGTCTCACGTCTGTCGTCTGCAAGGTGTTAGAAAGGATTCTGAGGGATAAGATTTATGACCGTCTGGAAGAGCATGGCTTGATCAAATACAGTCAACACGGCTTTGTGAGGGGTAGGTCATGCCTTACAAACCTTATCGAGTTTTTTGAGGATGTGACTAGTAAGGTTGATGAGGGTCAAGCTGTGGATGTGGTGTATATGGACTTCAGTAAGGCATTTGATAAGGTTCCCCATGGAAGGCTCATTCAGAAGGTCAGGAGGAATGGGATACAGGGGAACTTAGCTGCTTGGATACAGAATTGGCTGGCCAACAGAAGACAGCGAGTGGTAGTAGAAGGAAAATATTCTGCCTGGAAGTCAGTGGTGAGTGGGGTTCCACAGGGCTCTGTCCTTGGGCCTCTACTGTTTGTAATTTTTATTAATGACTTGGACGAGGGAATTGAAGGATGGGTCAGCAAGTTTGCAGACGACACAAAGGTCGGAGGTGTCGTTGACAGTGTAGAGGGCTGTTGTAGGCTGCAGCGGGACATTGACAGGATGCAGAGATGGGCTGAGAGGTGGCAGATGGAGTTCAACCTGGATAAATGCGAGGTGATGCATTTTGGAAGGTCGAATTTGAAAGCTGAGTACAGGATTAAGGATAGGATTCTTGGCAGCGTGGAGGAACAGAGGGATCTTGGTGTGCAGATACATAGATCCCTTAAAATGGCCACCCAAGTGGACAGGGTTGTTAAGAAAGCATATGGTGTTTTGGCTTTCATTAACAGGGGGATTGAGTTTAAGAGTCGTGAGATCTTGTTGCAGCTCTATAAAACTTTGGTTAGACCGCACTTGGAATACTGCGTCCAGTTCTGGGCGCCCTATTATAGGAAAGATGTGGATGCTTTGGAGAGGGTTCAGAGGAGGTTTACCAGGATGCTGCCTGGACTGGAGGGCTTATCTTATGAAGAGAGGTTGACTGAGCTCGGTCTCTTTTCATTGGAGAAAAGGAGGAGGAGAGGGGACCTAATTGAGGTATACAAGATAATGAGAGGCATAGATAGAGTCGATAGCCAGAGACTATTTCCCAGGGCAGAAATGGCTAGCACGAGGGGTCATAGTTTTAAGCTGGTTGGTGGAAAGTATAGAGGGGATGTCAGAGGCAGGTTCTTTACGCAGAGAGTTGTGAGAGCATGGAATGCGTTGCCAGCAGCAGTTGTGGAAGCAAGGTCATTGGGGTCATTTAAGAGACTGCTGGACATGCATATGGTCACAGAAATTTGAGGGTGCATCCATGAGGATCAATGGTCGGCACAACATTGTGGGCTGAAGGGCCTGTTCTGTGCTGTACTGTTCTATGTTCTATGTTCTATGTTCTATGTTCTCCTGCATTTGATTGTTTAAGCGGATGCAGCTGAATAAAGGTAAAGTGCGTAGTCTGGCATGTAAATACTGATTTGATTAGGGTGTGTAGATGATACAGTATGTGTGAGGGAGGCTTTTTTGGATACTGTGCCATTGTGTTGCCAGAGAGGGGCAACATCAGATTGCCATAACCGGCGCATAGCAGCCTTTTAAAGATAGCCTGAGCCCAGGGATGCTGGTCTTTTGGTGGATGACAGCTGAGTGGTGAGTTTTTCTAGGAATGGAATGTGTTAAAAATGATTTGGATGTGAGGGATAATGTAGAGATGGTGGATAGTTAAGATGATGCACTGGTAAGATTGTGAGAAATATTACAGGGCCTTAATGGCAAGAATACCTTCAAAAAAACTTGTCATAGCTCTCAGTAAGAGTCACCCCATATCTCTATTTATAAAGCCCTGGAATTGGATTTCCTTTTAACCATACTCAACCTGCCCTGCCACCTTCCAACGCTGTGCAAATATACTGTAGGTCTGCAGGCCTGCACTCAAATTAGAATCGTGCTCCTTCTTTATATTTCTTGCCCTCCCTCTTCATACTAACATAATACTTCATACTTCTCTGAATTAGCTTTCAATAACATATGACCTCCATTCCGCCAACTTGTCTATGTCCTCTTGAAGTCCATGCCTAATTTCCTCAAAACTACTTTGTTTTGTAGCATAGGCAGATTTTAAAACTTTGCTCGGCATAACCAAGTCAAAAGTGTGTACCAACACTCAGGAAGACCAGGACTACAAGCAGACTTAAATAATAAGTGGCAAGTTAAATTTGCACTGCACAAGTTCTCAATTCCAGCCTCAAACGAGGGAGAATCTAACCAGCTACCCCTGATGTTTAATGGCAATAGCAATAACTAATAACTTAAACAGATTAATGACTTGAAAAGTATGAACACAAGATCAAGCCAGAATGGGTATTCTACAATGAGTAACTTGCCACCTGTCTTCTCAAAGCTTTCTAAGAATCCCCAATACACAAGTCAGCGCTGTGATGGAATGCTCACCATTGGCCTGGACACTTGAAACTCTGACAACACTCTTAGAATAGATAAGAACTTAATGAGCTAGTTTGACTGGCCTATCACGATCTTAAACATGCACCCACTCTCTCACCAGTTTGCAACTTTTGCAATGCAAACTATCTACAAGATGCATTACATGATGTGGCTAGGTTTTTGACAGCACCTCCCAAAGCCACAACTACTTTCATCAGGAAGGGCAACAAATAAGAAATAACAAATGGAAGCATAAAAAAGGGGGAAAAGTACACCTTTTTGCCCTTTGAGCCTAGTCTGCTATTCAACATGATCATTGCTAATCATCCAACTGAGTGAGTGTTCTGTTCCTCCTCCTCCTCCTCCTCCTCCTCCTCCCGCCCCCATATATAGAAGATAATGCTTAGTAACGTTGTAAGCTCCAAGGCCCCAATTAAGTATATATTGTCATTTGCTCCTTGTTACAGAGTTAGAATCCTGGGACATCTTACCCAACCACGCTCTGAGAATATTTTCATCTCACACTTTTCACAGTTCACAAAAGGAGCTCATTGTTGTCAATTAGGAGTAGGCAAGGAATAAGTAAATTTGTTCAAACAAGGATGAAAGATAAATTGCCTGCTCCGCCCTTTGCTTTAAATGAACAACAGCAATAATTTGGATTTGTGAAACATAATTAACATAATAGGATTAGCAGGTAGTGGACCACAAACAGAAAGGAAAAGTACAAAATGGGAGTTGATTCACAATTTGAAGATATTGAACTCTTTAATATTTAAGTCCAGAAGGTTGTAAAGTGCCTAGTCTGGACATGAGGTCGTGTCCTTCCTGTTTGTGCTGAGATTCACTGGAGCACTGCAACATACTGAGGACAGATCAGTCGGCACTTGAGCAGGATGCTGTGTTAAAGTGACTGGCTACTGGAAGGTCAGGGTCATGCTTGACCACAGACTGGAGGTGTTCTGCAAAGCAGTTACCCACTCTGGTTTCTCCAGTCTAGAGTAGACCACATTGGGTAAAGTGAATGCAGTAGACCTCATTGGAGGAGGTACACGTGAAAGGCTGCTTCACCTGGAAAGGCAGTTTAGGGATGAACTGGAGGGGGGCAGGTGTTGCACCTTCTGCGGTTACATGGGAAGGGACGTACTGGTGTTGCTGATCATGGAAGAATGGACTAAGATGTCCCAGAGTGAACAGTCCCTGTGAAGCGCAGGCATGGAGTGAGGGGGAAGATGTTTTTGTTAGTGACGTTCTGCTGGACTTGTCTGAAATGGTGGAGGATGATCTTTTGAGTGTGCAGCCTGGTGGAATGAAAATTAAGTCAAGGGGGGGCCTGATCATGCTGTTGTGAGTGATGGAAGCACCAAGGGTGATAGCTCAGATGCAGTTGAAGGCTCAGTCAGCCACAGTTGAGAAACCACTGCTATGGAAGAAGGAAGCCATGCCAGCAGTGCTGTGAAGTTAAACATGGAGTTAGAGGGCATAGCTCAAATACTAAAAGAATTGCTTCATAGTTGCTTTCATCAAGGAAGATGCAGCTGCTAACCACGTAGTGGAAGTGGAGGCAATCAAGAGACTGAAATGACTAAACATTAGTCAAGCAATGATTCTCTGTACTTAAAAGTTGATATGTCACTAGGACCAGAAGAAGATCATCTGAGGGTATGGTGGAAAGGTTTTGCAGAGGTAGTTAATTAATAATCTTCCAAACCTCCTTGGATAGGAAGTGGTGCCATATGACATGAGAATTTCAGATGTTTGACACTTTTTCAAAAAAAAAGAACAAATTGTTTTGCTAAATACAATTTTTAACCTATTGTGGGAAAGTTCTTCAAAATAATTGGGGGCTGAATTAACAGCCACTCAGACAAATGTGAATTAATTAATGAAAATCAGCACACCTTTTATATTGCAGAGACTAATTACTATGGCTACCTTGATTGTGAATTTTGAGGCAACAGAAGGTAGTTGAGGGTAATGCTAAAAGTGCCAAGGAAAATGATCATCAATCAATAGCAATGTTGAAGCTCCTGATATAAACTGGATGTCGGATTAGCAGTCTGATTGAGCAATAGTGGAGTAAGGGAGGAGGTGGTGAGGTAAAACTGTTAGCATACCCATAGAAGCTGTTGTACTTTTCAGATGATGTCTTGGGGCTAATGAGTTGATCAAAGGTAGGAGGGGCTAAAGATATGCCTTGGAGAACATCTGAGGCAGTGGTTAGATGAGTGGTAAGAGGAGTCATGGAGTAGTACAGTACAGAAACAGACTCTTCAATTCAACTCATCCATGCTGACCAGATATCTTAAAATAATTTAGCCCCTTTTGCCAGCATTTAGCCCATGTCCCTCTAAACGCTTCAATATTAAATATTCCTATCTAGATGCCTTTTAAATGTTGTAATTGTATCAGCCTCCTCCACTTCTTCCTTTTGGAAGCTCATTCCATACACACACCACCTTCTGCATGAAAAGGTTGCTCCTTGGGTTTCTTTTAAGTATTTCTCCTCTTATCGTTTGTCCTCGAGTTTTGGACTTGCCCAACCCAGGGAAAAAACCTTTGCTATTCACCCTATTCACGACTCTCATGATTTTACAAACCTCTATAAAGTCACCCTTCAGCCTCAGATGCTCCAGCAAAAATAGCCCCAAATTCTTGCTGTAGCTCAAACTCTCCAACTCCAGCAACATCCTTAAATCTTTTCTGAATCCTTTCAAGTTTCACATCTTCCTATAGCAGGGAGACTAGAATTACACATGGTTATGCCACTTTTGGAATACTAATGTACGGTTCAGCTGCATCATGACCTCCAAACTCTTATACTCAATGTTTTGACCGATAAAGTCAGAGTTATACAGCATGGAAACAGATCCTTAGGTACAACTAGTCCACGCTAACCACGTTCCCAAACTAAACTAGTCCCACATGCCTGTTCGGCCCAAATCTCCCTAAACCTTTCCTGTTCATGTACTTATCCAAATGTCTTTTAAATGTTGTAACTGTACCTGCATCCATCGCTTCCCCGGCAATTGATTCAACACATGACCCATGCTGTGTCTTTTTTTAAAATGTTGCCACCACACTTCCATGTCCTTTGGAAAACTTTGGCCCCCTGCACGCTGGCTAATTAGTTAAGTTCATAACTAGAGGAGTGCAATCCCAATCAGCTGATTGGCTGTTTTTTAAAAAACAGCCATTGAGGGAGAGTAGTGCAGACTAATGTGTCACTGGCCCCAAACAGGTTGTGAATTGGACTAGAGTGGATCGTATATTGGTCAGTGTTACTTCACTACTGCACTGGGATGTTGATTTAAAGTAGAACTTGAACCCTGAACCTTGTGATTCAGGGGCAAATGTGCTATTACCGAGCACAGCTTTTGCACTGAAACCTGGAACCTGAAATCTTTCAGATAATTAGAGTGGCAAGTGCAGACAATTAGTACCTGTTATTATATAGAACGTATGGCACAAACAAGCTATTTAGTTCAGTAGGTCTGTGTTGGGAATTCTAGTCCATGTTGGCCTCCATGCACCCTACTGTGATTCAATCCACAGTGGTCAAAAACACCTTCGACCATGTCTCTCGCATTTCCCACAATTCATCTCTCACACCCCTCCCCGCAACAACAACCTAAACAGAATCCCTCTCGTCCTTGCGTACCACCCTGCAACCTCCAGATCCAATGCATCATCCTCCAACACTTCCGCTGTCTGCAATCTGACCCAACTACTAAAGACATTTTTCCCTCCCCACCCTTATCTGCCTTCTGGAGGGACCACACGCTCCATGAATCCCTTGTCCCCCTCCAGCCCCAGCACTTTTTCCCTGCAACTGCAGGAAGTGCTATACTTGCGCCTACACCTACCCCCCCACCCCCATCCTAGGCCCCGGGAAGACCTTCCACATCAAACAGATGTTCACCTGCAGATCTGCTATTGTGGTATACTGTATCTGCTGTTCCCGATGTGGCCGCCTCTACGTCGGGGAAACCAAACGGGGGCTTGGAGACTGCTTTGTGGAACACCTACGCTTGATTCGCGACAAATGACTGCACCTCCCAGTCGCCAACCATTTCAACTCCCCCTCACACTCCTTGGACGACATGTCTATCCTGGGCCTCCTGCAGTGCCACAATGATGCCACCCCAAGGTTGCAGGAGCAGCGCCTTGTATTTCGCTTGGGAACTCTGCAGCACAATGGTATCAATGTGGACTTCACAAGCTTCAAAATCTTCCCTGCTCGTCCCTGCCTCCCTACCGGCCTTCCTCCCACCTATCCACTCCTCCCATCTCAACCTCCACCCCCACTTCCTACCTACCAGCCTCACCCTGCCTCCTTGACCTGTCTGTCCACTCTGGACTGACCTATCCCCTCCCTAACTCACCACCTACATTCACCTCTACTGGTCCCATCCCTGCCTCTTTTGACCTGTCTGTTTCATCTCCACCTATCTTCTCCTCTATTCATCTTCTATCGGCCTTTCTCCCCCCCCCCCCCCCCACCCCACTTATTTCAGAACCCCTTTCCCCTCCCCCCATTTCTGAAGAAGGGTATAGGCCCGAAACGTCAACTTTCCTGCTCCTCTGCTTGGCCTGCTGTGTTCCTCCAGGTCTACACCTTGTTATCTAAGAGAGCCTTGTTTCTGTCTTTCTCACATACTTTGCTAGTCTGTCCATGCTCCTTGCCCCAGCTGTTCGCCTCCCTAAGCATGCTTTGGATAAGATCATTGTCCTGAATTCCTCCTTGAATTTAATTGTAGATATCTTCTATTTATGACTCCCTAGTTTTGCACTCCCTCCACAAGTGCAAACGTCCTTCTTGTAGCATGCTACTTTTTCCTGTGTCAAATATGTTTACAAGCTGTATGTTTCACTACCTGCATTGTGATGGGAGGAGTTCCAGCTTCCACCTTTCTGAAAAGGGTATTGTCACCACTAATTTATCAGTTTTCTTCTGCATAGAAATCTATGGCATATGAAATGCACCATGGTGTTCTGAAAAAAATTAAATATTGCTTATGTAAGAATGTATACAAAAAATCCCAGTTTCGTAGACTGTACAGAAGAAAGCCATTCGGCCCATTGTGTACATGCTGGTCAACGAAATCTTGACTACATTTTCCTGCTTTTGGCCCTGTAGACTTGAGACAATACAAGTGAATATCTAAATATTTCTTAAGTATTGAGAGTTTTTGACTAAACCACTCTTTCAGGCAGTGAGGTCCAGATTCCTGCGACTCTATGGGTGAAAACTTTTTTTTCAACTCCTGTTAGCCTTCTACCTCTGGCTTAAACCTGAGCCCCTGGTTATTGATCTCTCTACTAGTGGAGCAAGTGCCACCTTATCCAACTCTCAGCATATCTCTCAATCTTGGATACCTCCATCAGGTCCTGTATCAAGCTTTGTTGCTCCAAAGAAAACAATCTCACCCTGTCTAATCTTTCCTCTTAGCTCAGATGTTTCAGTCCAGGTAGTCTCCTGGTAAATCTCCTGTGCGCCCTTACTAGTGTAATCGCGTCCTTTGTATAACACAGTGAACAGATCACTCTGAGCATCGACTTTCATGTAAATGTAGCAAAATGATTTCCAATTAAGATTAAAACTTGTGGAACCAGATTAGCAAACTAAAGTTGCAGGTATGATTGAAATTTCAGGTTTTGTAGAATTTGCCTTTATGGCAGCTCATAATTTCTAGTAGATGCAGTCATTGAGTTTTGCAGTTCGTGTACTTTGCATAAATTCTTCAAAATATTTTAGGTTTTCAACTTAAATTGTTTTCACCATCCAGAAGGTGAAGATAGACCTTTCCAGAAAATAAATTGAACAGTCCTTTATCAAGCCTGCTGAGTACCAGGTTTATTGCTTATTTTTAATGTCTGAGATTCTCTAATGAATAGCTGAATATTTGTGGTAATTTCAAATTGCTCTATTTCTTTGGCATCTGTCACAAACAGCACACTTGTGTACAATATACTGTTGCATTCCTGCCTCTGTTGTGTTTGACATTGCACTTACTAGCTCTTTACCAGAACCACATGGGCTGGAAACAAGTAGGATAAATTGCTGACGTTGGATATGAGCTCTGGTTAATGATTGGGCTACTTCAGCCAATGTTGTAACTTTTGGTATGGGCAGCATGCAGCGTGCTTGTCATGTCCTGCTGGGATACAAAGATTAAGCATCTCAAGAGTTTAAAACTCATGTACGTAATGTAAACCGGTGATAGTTGCAAACAATATATGAGACCAAAGGCACATGGCAGTTGTAATTTAATGTAGAAATGTAGGAGGTAATTTTGATAGGAAAAGTAAAAGGTGATGTAAACCAAATGACACCGTTTCAAAGGGGATATAAGAACAAAGACTCTGGATGTTCATATGGACCAATGTGCTGTATAGCTTTTTTAATGTATATGGCATTCTTCTCTTTACACAAAAGAATGTGAATTGCAAAAGCGTGGAGGTTGTGATAAATCTTTACAAATCATTTTAATTCAGAAGTTGAACAAAACTCTGGAAAGCTCTGATCTGACACCCTCCCTAGAGAGAGAGAGAGAGAGAGTTAGCATGACAAGTCCAACGTGACTCTTCTTTGAAATAGTTAAGCTGTTATATTACTGGTGGACTTAGCTGGAATATTGTGCCCACTCCTAGGCATTTCACTTCAGGAAGCACACTGTGGTCTTGGAGAAGTTGCAGTGCAGACTTATCAGAATGATACCAGGAATGATGGAATTCCGTTTTGTGAAGAGACTGTAGAATCTCAAAGCTTTCTACATGCAGAGTAGAAGGCTGTGGGGGGAATTAACAGAATGATTCAAACTTGTAAAGTGCTTTGATAGAATGAATATGGCCAGACTGTTTCTATTAACAGGGTTGCCAATAAGCAGAGGATACAGATTTAATATAATTGGCAAAAGAAAAGGAAGTTTTTTTTTACAGTTCTGATTTGGCACAGATTACTTAAAAGGGTGTTGGAAGTAGATTCAGTAGTAATTTTGGAAAAGGAGTTGGAACTATAAAGTCCTAAAAGGAAACATTTGTAGAGCAATGGAGAAGGAGCAGGGGGTAGACCTGCTCTTGTATTCTGTGTTGCTTGTGGTTAATCTGGAATTTTTGTTCTGCTTTTTGAAGTTGTTGAACAAATTGGAATGAAAGCACTTCATTTTCAAAGGGAAAAATAGCTCTTTACAAATACCTACCAGCCAATAAGATTGAAAATATTTATTTAAATGCAGTCCTTTGTTATGAAATATACCATAGCATTTAAGTACGGGTTGGTTCTGAAAGGTTTGCATATGTATCATAGAACACGTTTTATGGAAATCGCTGTCCTGTTGTCTGATTTAATTTAATTTCCATTTTTTTGCATTGGTCCAGTCTATTTTTCTATCCTGTAAGTCCTTAATAGGCATGATAATTCAACAGTACCTGGGCTTTTGGCTGAGCTATCCTATGTACCTCATTCGTTAATCATAGCTTCACGCTTCGCACAGGCAACAGGGGACAGTGTAACAACTTGATTGGAAGAGTGAAATGTATTGCAGTGTGGTGTTATAGTTTGGCCCTGTCCACTTTTAAAATCAGTTTTTATTCTCCAACATGTGCCATGGTCAAATATATTTTAGAACCAGAACTGCGTGCGTTTAATCTATTCCTAAACTCGTAAAATTAAGCTAATGACCGGAAATTGTACTGGTAATGGCCCACTGTGGCATACCAGCTGGATTGTCCTTCTTGGAAGGAAGTGCTAGGTGGTATGGCAAATGTCAGGAAACTGATTTGAGCAAATTGTACGAAGTTGAAATCATGATCCCATTCCACACACAGCACAAGTAAGCTTTTACCTATGCACAGCTTTTACAGTTTTATTTTAAGCTGTATGGTTAGTGTTCGTGCATCAGTTCAGATTTTTAACTTCTGTGAAAACTGATGGATTTCAAGTTGCTGTTTTACACCTCACCTAAATGATGCTGTAGTAAGTGCCTTTCAGTGTGTGCACGTGACCCCTTTCATTGTGAGAAAATAATTAAATATTTGAAGTGCATAATGGAGTTTAAAATTTAATGAAATTCACTTAATTTTAAAAAAAAGCTTTCAGTGATTAGTACCATATGGAAATTGAATTGAAAGCAAGAATCCATTTTAAAATTTTGGGTGAACCTTTCCAGCACATCTACCGAGGTAAGCTTTTAACGTATATCAGTGCCAGATCGCTTACTATTGTACAGTTGGATAGTTTTAAGTTTTTTTTCCTTTAGCTTTATTCTTGATGCACAAGCAAGTGCAATATTGACAATAAAGTTGCCACAAACTCAGGCTATTTAGTGTATATTAAGAGTCTAGTTAGAAACTTGTTTACACCCTCCTAAAATTTTTGTTATTAACAAATTAACACCATCTCTGTTAGTCATGACACTTTTTTTGGAAGATTCTTTATTGTGGATTTATTTTTTTTAATCTGAAACAGAAGACCTCTTTCAAGTGATTTGTAAAAGCGTTTGAGTAATGGATTATGAACTACATGTGGTTTACAATTGCGGACAGTTTTTGTATTCCTGTTTGACGTACATGAGAGTAAACCGGTTGATGTGGCATATATGGATTTCAGCAAGGCGTTCGATAAGGTTCCCCACAATAGGCTATTGTACAAAATGGGGAGGAATGGAATTGTGGGAGATGTAGCAGTTTGGATTGGAAATTAGCTTGCTGAAAGAAGACAGAGGGTGGTAGTTGATGGGAAATGTTCATCCTGGAGACTAGTTACTAGTGGTGTACCGCAAGGGTTGGTGTTGGGTCTACTGCTCTTTGTCATTTTTATAAATGACCTGGATGAGGGCGTAGAAGGATGGATTAGTAAATTTGCAGACGACACTAAGGTCGGTGGAGTTGTGGATAGTGACAAAGGATGCTGTAGGTTGCAGAGAGACATAGATAAGCTGCAGAGTTGGGCTGAGAGGTAGCAAATGGAGTTTAATGCAGACAAGTGTGAGGTGATGCACTTTGGTAGGAGTAACCGGAAGGCAAAGTACTGGGCTAATGGTAAGATTCTTAGCAGTGTAGATGAGCAGAGAGATCTCGGTGTCCATGTGCACAGATCCTTGAAAGTTGCCACCCAGGTTGACGGGGCAGTTAAGGTGGCATACAGTGTTTTAGCTTTTATTAATAGAGGGATCGAGTTCCAGAACCAAGAGATTATGGTGAAGCTGTACAAAACTCTGGTGCGGCTGCACTTGGAGTATTGTGTACAGTTCTGGTCACCGCATTATAAGAAGGATGTGGAAGCTTTGGAAAGGGTGCAGAGGAGATTTACTAGGATGTTGCCTGGTATGGAAAGAAGGTCTTACAAGGAAAGGCTGAGGGACTTGAGGCTGTTTTCATTAGAGAGAAGAAGGTTGAGAGGTGACTTAATTGAAACATATAAAATAATCAGAGGGTTAGATAGGGTGGATAGGGAGAGCCTTTTTCCTAGGATGGTGACGGCGAGCACAAGGGGGCACAGCTTTAAATTGAGGGGTGAAAGATATAGGACAGATGTCAGAGGTAGTTTCTTTACTCAGTAGTAAGGAAATGGAACGCTTTGCCTGCAACGGTAGTAGATTCGCCAACTTTAGGTACATTTAAGTTGTCATTGGACAAGCATATGGGCGTACTTGGAATAGTGTAGGTTAGATGGGCTTGAGATCGGTATGACAGGTCGGCACAACATCGAGGGCCAAAGGGCCTGTACTGTGCTGTAATGTTCTATGTTCTCTAACATTGCTTTACGTTGACAGAAGCTGGCTTGCCACTTTATAGGAATCTCCTTGCACCTTAATCACTTCTCTTTCATCAAATCAACTTTATGCTGCCACATCTGACTGCCATTAGTCAGCTGAGTGGAGACAGCTGGTTACAGTTTAAAATGTGAGCAAAATAAAGCAGTAGTTCTTTCAAGCTTCCATGAATTGGGGATCTTTGTAATATAGTCCAGATCAAGGGTCCTTTTTCTTTTAAGATGAAGGGAAAGGATTAAAGAACTCCAAGTCATTGCCAATTGTTAGTGGTCACACAAACCAGAAAGTAACCTGAGGAAAGTACAATTTCACAACTAAATCAAGTACTCACCTCTCCTGTAAAATGTTTGTAATATGAATCTTGAAATTTTATTGATGGTTTTTATCATGAAGTTCACATCCCAGGATTAAATTGCCTGAATCCAGAGAAAGTAAAAATTTGTGGAGGGTGCGAAAGGTCTGTTAGAATATTGAAACTGAGACAGTGTGCAACATTTGGGCTAACAAGTTTATTGTATATTTTACCTTGTACAATCCTTTTTTAAATTAGTGTTTTACTTGACTCTTTGCAAATTTAGTACAAAAATTAAATTGGAACGTTTAAATGATGTTCTAAAAGGTTTGATTAGTTTTGGATGCCCGTATTTTGTACAAATAGAATCTTTAATACTCAGTTAACCTGATTATAACGTTTAGTCAATATGCTGAATAATTCACTTGTATGTGCTTGATATAATTTGCTATACTCTGGTTAGCAGCTTGAATTCAGATGGTTCTTCTGAAAATGTTTTTGCAGAGTTTGACTTCGAGTATTTCTTATTTTTACATGACTTCTCACTATTTATTTGAAGGATTGTAGAGTAGACATGCCTAGATGTTGATTATGGTCCAATATTTGATTGAGAGAATGATGGTGGAATATTTGACCCGGTTTCACAGCTTGAGTTGATCTTTTTTTTTGTTTAATAATCTTCCTGGAACATGATCAGGAATTATATAAAATTAAACTCCGATCACCAAAAGTATTATACGGTATATCAAAGTAGGTATCTATATATCAACTGACGCTGGAGAAATAAACTATATTCCTAATATCGGCAAGTACTGTATATGGGTTTTATATGTCCAAACTGATGTGGGAATTTTCTGAAGGCCAAGAAAAAGGCTGGGATCTCTGTAATTTTCGAATCCTTGTAGCAAGGAAAAAGCTATTTTGCCCACAGAGTGTGCACCAACCTGCTGAAGAGTATCCCACCTAAATCTCATTCCCTGCAACCCTGCATTTACCACAGCTAAATCACCTAGCCTACACATCCTGGACACCAAGGAGAATTTATATGGCCAGTCCACCTAACTGGCACATCTTTGGATTGCGGGGAAAAAACCCAGAGCATCTATAGTAAACCCACACAGACACTGGAAGGATGTGCAAACTCAACAGAGTTATCCAAGGGTGGAATCGAACCTGGGTCCCTGATGCTATAAGGCAGCAGTGTTAGCCACTGAGCCACCGTGATTCCCAACCATTCATAGATAGCTCCCAATGCTTGCATTATCATTTTAGATTGGATTCCTTCCTGTTGGAAGGGATTTTTTTTTCCTTTTTTTGGAAGTAGATTATCAATCTAAAATCCAATTACAAGTATTCAAGAATGGAACCCGAGAACAATGTTGGATTGATCTGCGAAACTTTACAACATTATGATGATGAAATGGTCCTTCGGTTGTGGAGCAGTTTCTTAAAAGGGTCCAGTGGCTCCATATGTGGGGAGATGAAAAATGGCAAGGGACTTGAATATGGGCTAGTTTTCTATAAACATAGATTTCTCATAAAGCTGCATCTATTTTAGTTGAAGTACTTTAATTGGTTCTTAATGTTCTTGTTCCAACTGGAAATATGTTGCATAAACATAAAAAAAGATTTTAAGTAATAAGGCTAAAATTATCCAGATTAAATATGCAATGTGAATACAATTAAGGAAATTAATTTTAAATTCCCTTTTCAGCTGCTGAAGTTTGTCCCTGAGAAAAGTGATGTTGATCTGCTAGAGGAGCACAAGCATGAAATTGAGCGCATGGCAAAAGCAGATAGGTTCTTGTATGAAATGAGCAGGTATGAACATTAGAACACTGATATAAGCAGAAATCTCTTGACAAAATTTGGTAGAGAGCTCAAAGTAGTCATTGAAGAAATTAGAGATAAAACATCCCTGATATATAGAATTAATGGAAGAAAGGAGTTTGAAGAGACTGAAGAGGACCAAAAATTCCAGAAAACGGTCAGTGTGACCTTGGAGAGATTAAGTTATAATTTATTGCTTCATTAATTAGGTTTATATTAGTGGGACACGTTTTTATTTAAACAGTATTCATAGTAGAGTTTAAACTAGTTGGGAAGTAATTAGTAGTCTCGGGGAGAATTGTTGGTTTGTTTGTAATTTTGTTAATTTGTTCATTGGGTTAAATAAATAAATTGTTGCTTGTTACCTGTAAAGTGGAGATCAGGGATTTTCTTTCTTTTAACCACTCATTAAATAGATTATGAGTGGGAAGACTAGTTTCTCAGGGTGTTTAGGGGATAATTTATTAGGGGGGAGCCCCTACTCCTGTCATAACAGATTAGGGCTTATGTCTGAGTTTAATTATCAGAGGGCTTTGGCCATTCCCTGTCGTAAAATTAATTATGGAAATGAACTGCAGGACACTTTTGTGGACGTTGTAGGGTGGTTGAATATTAATTCTTCTGGACAAAAAAAAATAAGAAACATAGGGAAATATGAGTTGTTGTGTTGTAATAATAATCTTTTTAATAAGCCATAACATGCTTGTAATAATAATTACAATTACACAAAGACTTTCCAAGGGGTTGGGTTTCCTGAAACTGACTATTGTCAGAAACAGAATATTTTTGTATTTGGAAGCTAGTTGACTGTAGTTTACTCGATAGTGTTATCGACTGAAAGTTAGGGGATCAGTTAGCTCACTTGAGTGGACAGCTGGTTTGTGATGCAGATTGCCAACATTGGGGGTTCAATTCTGTCACTGGCTGAGGTCACCATTAAATGTCTTACTGCCTTAAAGTATCACAGCCATGTTTATCTAATGAGACAGCAGTGTTTTGGTCATCTAGGACTGTGGCAACTTTCCTTTCGCTAGACTGAAAGGTTACAAATGCATTGCTGTGCTAACTTGATAATGTTTGGAGACTTCCAATGCTTTTCAACTAAATTAAGGAATTGACTTCAATAAAAAGAAGTGGAAAAAGTTGTTGTGTGAAGTGCGCAGCAACTGATTGGTCAGCTGTTATAAAAGCTTTCAGCTCCCCCCAGCCTTCCCCTTTCCTTTCTCCTTCCTGTTGAAATCAATAGAAAGGGAATTGGGGTTGGGTGCATAATGACTGATTGGTTGATTGACTGATTTGTTTATCTGATGACCGAGCTAAAGTTGAATTTCACTGCCAAAGAGACAAGTGGATGTAACAGATCAGCATGTGTGCTTGCGTATGTGTTAGAGAGAGACAGTTACAGGCCTCAGCCTTAAAACATATTGTTTTGGGATGTCTTACCCTAATGTTAAAATGTCTTTGTTAGAAAGTATACATTTTCTACTGGAATGACCTGTTTGAACTATTTAATGATAGCAATTTTCAGACAGAATTCCTGCTGTCAGACACTGCAATCATGTTCACGTGGATTGTTTTTATTTTCACTAGAATTCCTCACTACCAGCAAAGATTACAGTCCCTCTATTTCAAGAAGAAATTTGCTGAAAGAGTGGCTGAAATTAAACCCAAAGTTGAAGGTATAACTTTTGCTGTTAACAGTCTTGCTTGCTTTAGTGTTTCTGGCCTTGTCAGCATTCAAACTAGATAAGATAAACAGCATTACTTAAGAATAACCAATGGAAAATTGTCTTAATTTTCTTCAATTGACTTCACTTGTCTTGTTTCACAATATGCCTAGTTATGTGCTAAAACATTTCCAATAAGTTTTAATAGTAAATAATTTCACAGAATCACAATTGTTACAGCATAGAAGGAGACATTGGTCTATAATCACTGTGCTGGCTCACACAAGGCATATTTCACCTCCACACTGTTTTTTGTCTTTTCTTAGAAGCCCTTCATTTTCTTCCCTTTTTTTAGTTAATTCAATTCCCTCTCGAATACCCTCATTGAACTTAGCTCTGTCTGTCTCTATCTGTCTCTCTCTCTTTCTGTTTCTGTCTACTATCTGTGTCTCTGTCTGTCACCCTCCTGCCCTCGCCCAAGCAGTTCTATACACTTGGGCATATCCTTTTCCCTCATGTCACCATTACTTCTGTCAGTTACCTTTTTATATTTGTACCTTCAGGTTCTTGTTCCTTCTATCATTGTAATTTTGAGCTCATCTATCAAATCTGCTCCAACCTTCTCCATGGAAAGAATTCACAACCCCTCTCATCTACGTAACTGAAGCTCCTAATTCTTGGAGCTATTCTGCAGAAACATTTTATACTTACTTTTGTTCCTAAAGTGCAACCCCCAGAATTAGACATGGCACTTCATTTGAGGCTACGCTAATGTTCTGTTGAGGTTTGACATAAATTTATTGCTTTTGTATTCTGTACCCTGAGCAATAAGGCCTGACAACTTTCTCAACCAGCCCTGCCTGCTTCAATGATTTAACTCTTACACATTCCCATCTGTCTGCTCTCAATTCAGAATTGCACTCTTTGGCTTGTATTCTCTGTGCATTCTTCCTATCAAAATAAATTACTTTTCTTCATTAAGTATAATCGATCATTTGTCCTCCCATTCCAGCAACCTATATTCTTGAGAAGGTCTGCATGGTTTATAATGCTTCACATATAATCCACAAATTGTGATATTGTACTATGTGCACTAAGAAAGAACAACCCTAATACTTACCCTGGGTAACTTCACTGTGAACCTTACCCCATTCTGAAAATGACTCGTTGTTATCTTTTGTCATTCAATCAATTTCCTATCCACGTTACTACAGCAAACTCTCCAGTGTATCACCTTAGTAGCACTCGATGAAAATCCACTTTCTCTCTATTGCATCAAGATTATTTGAGCAGAGTTGAATGTGGACCTACACATGTAGGAAGTTAAATTGGTCACTGGAACTTAAAATAACTAGGTAATTTACTGTTTACAACTTTATAGGAAAATTTCATTGGATGAGCAATAGATTAAAGCTTTAAAAAAATGTTTGTTAAAGAAGTACTTGGCTAGTATCTTTTACTCTTTGATTACAAATGGAATTGTAGTGCAACCACCCTGCCATTAAAACCAAGTAATTTTTGCCTGTGTCATCACCAAATGAAATCACCTTTTAAATCTGACAGCAGTACCTTTTTTTTTCTCCTTTAAAACGGAAACCAAAGAGAAACTAAACATGGATTTGAATCTGGTCTTCCTGGTTTAGAGGTAGGGGGACTGGCAATGCATCACAGGAGTTTCAAGACTATCAATAACAGATTTTAATTATAGATGCTTTTTAATTATATGGAGATGTTGTGACATGCTTCTGGAAACTCGAACACCCTGGCTCGTTACTTTGAGCATGTGAGCCTGTCTCATTATCAGTGGTAAAGCATAGACCATGAGAGAGCCTAAATATGAATAGACGCTTGTATAACGTTTTTAAAAAAAGTATAACTTATTGTGTGATACAATCAACAATGGACACCAGTAACATGAACTAGTTTGGCATGATTGCAATTTACCCAGGGCCAGGTTAGTCATGTTTGGCTCCATTGAGACCTCCTGAAAGATCAATGACAGTCTCTCCATCCAGAGACTCTGATATAAGGTAGGGTGGAGCTAATGCAGCTTCCACTTTTTCTAAACCATTGCGTGTGATTGTTATGTAAAGTAGATTGGATTATTAATAATTTGATAATGTAACAGAACTATCTGGGTCAACCTAATTCAAGGATTGCTTTGTTTTTCTCATGAGTACAACTACCATTTTTCAAAATGTACATAATCAACATTTTTGATTAGATGTATTCTTTAATCAACATTTAATGTAATTATTGTGAAGCTTATCGAATAGCTTTTGTTTTGGAGGTTGGAAAGTATTCTCTTTTTCCAACAAGTTCCTTTTTCTGTCAATTTTCATGCAGTCTGGAATAGATTTAATCTTTTTAGCAAAACCATAAGTGTTATTGCGCTGATTGACTTGTGAAGCATTATCTTGTGTTTTTAAGGTGGTATTAGAACATGTTTTGAGCTGCTTTTGAATTTTGATACTTCAAATTTTTAGACCACTTCATTTTGAATATTTTGTAGCTGTGCGTAGAATATGGTAAACTCAGGCTCAGTTTCAGTAAAATGACCTTATTTTATTTTTGTTTTTTCAGCTCTTCTTTTGAGTTCCAAGGAAGTTCTAGAAAGCAAAAATCTGTTGCAGCTACTGGAGGTGGTTTTAGCTTTTGGCAATTACATGAACAAGGGACAAAGAGGCAATGCTTATGGTTTCAAACTCTCTAGTCTCAACAAAATCGCAGACACAAAATCTAGTATTGAGAAGTAAGACATTAATGACATTGCTCATTCAAAATCAGATTGTTACTGTTTTGTCAACTTTAGATGTAGCACTTTATTATTACATTATCTAGACAGAACAAAAATCTTTGATATACTGTGTTATATTTGTTGGCTATAGAGGCTGCACCAAAAGTTTGGCGGGGCGGGGGAAGACTTTGAGCAGTGCTTTCCAAACATTCCCCACTGTGACCCCCTTTCAAAGCTTGCAAACTATTTGCCCTCTTAGTGAGATTTGACAGCATGAGGAGAGGGGTAGCAGGGTGTTGTGGAAAGAGCAAGTGTGATAAAGGACCTCTAGGAGAGGTGGGCAGGCTTATGAATATGGAGGTCAATCTGTTGGAGCAGGTATTAACTGCTACAACTCAGTTCCTCAGTGGCAATTGCTGCTTAGGAGCTTGAACCCAAAACTTCTAGCGTGCGGCACCATTTTTGACTCTGCTGTAGACTGATCATGACTGATCTGATTGTAAACTCAAATTGATATTCCTTACAACAGGTGATAATCTTTCAGCCCCTTGCTAACAAGAACCTTATCTACTTCTGGATTAGCAATATTCAAGTACTCTGCTTCTACCAGATTTTCAGGAAGAGAATTCCAAGTATTCATGCCCCTCTAAGGGAAAATATTTTGCCTAACCTAAAACACCTTCTCTACATCTACCCTAAAGACCCCTCAAGATCTTGTGTTTCAATCAAGTCACTTACTGTTTTTAAGCCTAGCCTGTTCAACCTTCCATAAGACCAGGAGAGATAGGAGCAGAATTAGGCAATTTGGCCCACCAAGTCTTTCCTCACAACTTGCCCATTGCAGGTATAGTCTGCTAGCCTCCGTTATGCCTCTAAGACATTTGCATCCTTAAATAGGGTGACCAGTACTATGTCTAATGCTCCAGATGTAATTTCACCTTAATGATTGAAGCGTAAGCTCCCTACTTGATTAAATTCTGGGTTTTTTTGAATGATAACATTCTGTTAGCTTATTTAGTTGCTGTACTTGTCCTCATGCATGAAGCATAAAATAACATCGTATTCCTCCACATCTCAGAGCTCTGCAGACTTTCACCATTTAGATAACATGCTTTTATTTTATTCTCCTGCCAAAATGGATAGTTTTACGTTCTCCCATATTATACTCTACTTGCCACATTGTTGCCACAGACATAACGTGTTAAGAAGTTTTTGGAACCTTATTGTTCCCTCTTTTATCACTTGTTTTATTGCTTATCCTTATTCAGTCAGCAGATTGGCTGACAATCTTTTGTCCCATCATCATAAGTAATTTGTATAAACTGTAAAATGTTGATGACACAGCATCAATTCTTGTACCATGCCTCTAGTCACATATGGCCAACTTGCAAGGACCATTTCTGTATACTTTGCGCTTCCTGTTAGCCAACCACTTTTCTATCTATGCCAATATGCTATCCCCTACACCACGAGCTATTTTCCACCATTATCTTTGAGAGACCTTATCAAGTACCCTTTGGAAATGAAAAGGAACTGATTTAAATTAGCATTGATAATTACACCAGAAGGAAGTACACCATTTATTTGAAACACTTGCTCATTTGGTAAATACAGTAGAGGAATTGTTTGAAACAATTTACTTCATCCAAATTGAGAAGAATTGAAAAGATTTTTAGCCATTTGTGACTGTTGATCCCATACAACTTGTAAGGATCTCTCTTTGATTCTGTAGATTTTTTCTTGCTTTGTGTTTTTTGATTGCTTAAAATAATTAATGTTATTAATTTTTTTAAGGAACATTACCCTTTTGCACTATTTGATTACAATTTTGGAGAAGAAATACCCAAAAGTGGTGAACATACATGGTGACTTGCATAGCATTCCTGATGCAGCCAAAGTAAAGTAAGTTTTCACGATGTGTGGCTGTATAACTAGAGATGTTTATCCAATGCCGCCTTTGTAAAATCAGAAGTCATTTAATAAAATTCAGTAATGGTTGCACCATCATCTACTTCAGTTAAATTTAAAGAATGGGTATTATAGGTATTATAGTCATTGTGTGATTTTCAGAACCCTCTTCATTTTTTCTCCTGATATATCAAGCTGTTAACAAAACGACAGAAATTGTGCCCTCTTCTGAGTGCTAGTGACAGCATGGCATCAATTTTTTTTGTTACTCTTCCTTCCATGTTACTTAAAAGATAAATGTTCTGGGCAACATTATTTTCATTCTGCAGTGTCATGTCAGGCAAATAACCATCTAAAATATTACAATCTCTTGTGCAAGTGAAAACACATTACCTGCTTTTCTCTATTTTCGACGTGCATTTCTCATGACAAAGTGCCTTTTTTTTTTGAAAGATAAAAGAACAAAAGCAATTTCTTTATCTGAATTCTGTCTTCAGTAGCATAATTACATTTTGTTGCCTATCTCTAGTTTCCCTCAAGAATGTGATGGTAAGTTGCTGCCTTGAACTACTGCTCTCCATATGGTGAAGATGTTTCAGTGGTGGTGTTATATGTAGAGTTTAAACATTTTGACCCATTTTAGAATGATGCATGGTTTGGAGGGAAGTCATTAGATGGTGATGTTTTTGTACACTTGCTATCATCTTTCTAGGTGGGAGAGGCTATGACCTCTGGCAATGCTGATGGAGTAATGTGGAGTTGAGTTGACATGAAGATTGAATGAATGTGCCTTAGAGCAATTAACTTTGCCGAACTTCATAAGTGATGAATCAAGCTACAGCTCATTGACTTGCTGAAGCATTGAGAGTTCTTGACTAATTTTAAAGCTGATTTTCATTCCAAAATTGGCTTTCAAAGTGCTTCTCGCTAAACTTGTGGAGTGGGCATTTTGCTTGTAATTTAAAATAAGATTTAGTTTTAATAATTGAGAAGATGTTCGCTAAAACATGTCCATTGATCAGAGTTGTGTATTTTTTTAAAAGTTTGATTGAGCTGGAAAAAGAATTCAGTAGTCTCAGAAATGGCTTGAAGGCTGTGGAGAATGTAAGTATTCCTTGTATTTTTTTTTGTTTTGATCCTTGTTGGATTGTTTTCTTAAGTATCCAAAGGAAATCAGGGTGGGAAACTGTGATGGTCATTTGTGTATCCCATTTCCCATAACATCAGACATACTTCCTTCCTCACTACACTACACATGTGCCTATTCCTTCCTGTATTGTATACTTATATTTGTACCAGAACAGCCTGATTTCTCTCTGTTAAATGCACGTTTTATTGAGCTTGTTAGTTAACATTTGCACAAAGTACCAGTGCAATGGTGGTTCTGAAACTTCAAGGTAACCAGGAGTCATAGATTGGCTTTTCAGCTACAGGACACAACATTGACCAATATTCTCATTTTTTTTAAATTTGGCTTTCCTGTGTAATTCTATTGTTACAGGCATTTAAAAAGCTGGAAGCCAGATGCACAGGAAAAACTTTGTAGGATTATTTTTAGGAGTGGCTTACCCTTCTTTGTTTACTTGAACTATCTTTTAGAATACAGTGAGTTGTAATAAGATAAACCATCTAACTGTGTTCAGAGAGGTTAGAGTTATTTAAATTTGTGAAATATTAAATCATTGCTATTTTACTGAAGCTTGAAAGCATCATGTTGTGACAAAGGAATCTGAATGTAACTTTAGATCATAAAAGGGAAACAATACAATTTGGATTTCAATTGTGAAATAACAGGGTGTGGAGCTGGATGAACACAGGCCAAGCAACATCAGAGGAGCAGGAAGGCTGACGTTTCAGGCCTAGAACCCTCCTTCAGAAATGGGGGAGGGAAAGGGAGGTGGGGGGGAGGCGATTGGAGGATGGTTAGAGGAGAAGTTGATAGATGGAGAGGAGACAGACAGGTCAAAGAGGTGGGGATGGAGCCAGCAGAAGTGTGAGTAGGTAGGGAGGAGATAGGTCAGCCCAGAAATGGACAGGTCAAGGGGGCGGGATGAGGTTAGTAGGTAGGAAATGAGGGTGGGGCTTGAAGTGGGAGGAGGGGATAGGTGGGAGGAAGGACAGGTTAGGGAGCTGGGAACAAGCTGGGCTGGTTTTGGGATGCCGTAGGGGGAGGGGAAATTTTGAAGCTGGTGAAGTCTACATTGATACCATTAGGCTGCAGGGTTCCCAAGTGGAATATGAGATACTGTTCCTGCAACCTTCGGGTAGCATTGTTGTGGCACTGCAGGAGGCCCAGGATGGACATGTCGTCTGAAGAATGGGAGGGGGAGTTGAAATGATTCGCGACTGGGAGGTGTGGTTGCTTAGTGCCAACTGAGCGTAGGTGTTCTGCAAAGCGATCCCCAAGCCTCCGTTTGGTTTCCCCGATGTAGAGGAAGCCACAACGGGAACAGCAGATACAGTATACTACATTGGCAGATGTGCAGGTGAACATCTGCTTGATGTGGAAAGTCTTCTTGGGACCTGGGATGGGGGTGAGGGGAGAGGTGTAGGGGTAGGTGTAGCACTTCCTGTGGTTACAGGGAAAAGTGCCAGGTGTGGGGCTGGAGGGGAGTGTGGAGCGGACAAGGGAGTCCCTCCAGAAGGCAGATGAGTGTGGGGAGGGAAAAATGTCATAGGTGCTGGGGTCAGATTGGTGGAAGTGTCGGAGGATGATGCATTGGATTTGGAGGTTGGTGGGGTGGTACACGAGGGTGAGGGAGATTCTGTTTTGATTGTTGTTGCAGGGAGGGGGTTTGAGGGATGAGTTACGGAAAATGCGGGAGACGTGGTCGAGGGCATTCTTGACCGCTGAGGAGAGGGAAGTTATGGTCCTTGAAAAGTGAGGACATCTGAGATGTATGGGAGTGGAATGCCTCATCCTGGGAGCAGATGCAGCGGAGGCGAAGGAATTTGGAATAGGGGATGTCATTTTTGCAGGAAGGTGGGTGGGAGGAGGTGTATTCTAGGTAGCTGTGGGAGCTGGTGGGCTTGAAATGAATATCGGTTTCTAGGTGGTTGCCAGAGATGGAGACAGAGGGGTCCAGGAAGGGGAGAGGGAGATATTAGAGATGGTCCAGGTGAACTTGAGATTGGAGTGGAAGGTGTTGAAGTGGATGAACTGTTCAAGCTCCTCCATGGGAACACGAGGCGGCACCGATACCGTCATCGATATAACAGAGGAAGAGGTGGGGTTCAGAGCCAGTGTAGCTACGGAAGAGGGATTGTTCCACATAACCTACAAAGAGGCAGGCATAGCTTGGGCCCATGCGGGTACCCATGGCCACCCCATTTTGTCTGTTGGAAGTGGGAGGAATTGAAAGAGAAGTTGTTGAGGGTGAGGACAAGTTTGGCGAGTCTCGGCCCGAAACATCAGCCTTCCTGCTCTGATGCTGCTTGGCCTGCTGTGTTCATCCAGTTCTACACCTTGTTATCTCAGATTCGCCTGCATCTGTAGTTCCTACTATCTCTGGATTTCAATTATGGTACCTTTAAAAGGATCTTTGACTTAAGTTATTAAAATAAGTCCATGTCAATTGTGTAGAGAATTGTCTTTGCAAAAGTGGAAATTAGCATGTTGAGATGAGTGACTTTTTAGTAATGAGCTTTTTCTTGATCTTTGTGCTATTCCTATTTATTCTTTCTTCTTTCATGCTTTGAAGAAGGGTTGGAGAGAACCACAAAAACTGGCACATAGGAAATATTTCATACTGTGTTTAAATTGTGAAAGTTTTAAGAGATTTTGAAATCCCTTGTTTAGCACTCCTAATATATTCCTAAAACAATTGTACCAAACAAATCACTTTCCCGTGATAACAATGTAATAAAACTGGATCGTATTTCTGTACTGTAATTGGCTGCCTTGAGTGTACCTGGTTCATGCATCCATTTACTCAGACCAAGATGAGAATTCTTAATTACTTTTTACTTGCCTCTTCCTGCACCCCACTGCCCCAACACTCCTCCTCATTGCTCCCTTGCCTGAATCTTCTATTTATAACTTCCTGCCTTGCACCTCACTCCCAGCTCCTCTTCCAAGCCCTTGCTCATAGAGAGGGAAGGGAGAATGCAAAAAAGAAGCAACAAGTGTCTGGGTGAGGAAAGTGGCCTTTTTTAGTGGAAAAAGACTGTCTGCTGTAACTGCGTTTAAATGAACATGGAGGCAATACTTTTTTTTTAATATTCCTAATTCACAATGTGCTACCATCCAAATATGCTGAGAGAATATGTTTTAAAGGAAATGGGTGGAGGTGTGTGTGGGGGCCAGTACCTGTGTAATCATTTGGGTAAAACTGCTTCATATCCTCAAACTAGAAAAGAGCAGATAAAAGCTCCTCTGCGCTGGGTCTCACTATTCCAAGAGCTTTATAATCACTGAGTGCTACAACCTGTTAAGATGGTAAAAATCTTTAACATTCTTATTAAGTGGTTACAAGGAAATTAGATCACTTTGCATTTTTTCATAGGAGCTGGAATACCAAAAATCACAACCTGCGCAGACTGGTGACAAGTTTGTCTCTGTAGTGAGTCAGTTTATCACTGTTGCAAGCTTCAGCTTCTCTGATGTGGAGGATCTGCTGTCAGATGCTAAAGAGCTGGTAAATAACATGCAGTTTTTAAACTTTTCTTTACATTTGTACCCCTTTAACCCAGTACATTTGAAGTTTCCTGACAGTTAGGCCTTCCTATAATCGTAAACACCTCTCTTCCGGTTTTCTATACGCCTGTCCCCACCATGGACTTGCTATTTTTGAGTTAGCATCGTGTTCTTGGATAACTAATCTTACTGCTCTGACGCAGCTGTAGGAATTTGAGGCTTCTTAACTGGGAATGATCTGGTCAGTACTCAGCTCAACATGCAGGATGACTGAGATTGCTAACTACAAAGCAAGGTTTCAGATATACTTTCTTCGACTCTAGTGTCATGATGTCCTAACATGGGACAACACTGCATTACCATCACAAGTAACTTGTTTTAGAATTATGTAACTGGAGCCAGATATTTGCTGGAAGAGTCAGTATAAAGAAAGTAATTCATTTCATTTACTACTTTCATATTCTGATATTATAATTAAAAGTGCGATTTTTGGGCAAATTGTGCAGTGCTTAAACAGGAGAACAATTGATACATCAGGAGACTATTCTGTGACTGTACTGCAATTGCAAAACAAACACTTTACCTCAAGTTGAAAAATAACTTACTAAATGAGTAGGACTTTATGAAAACAGAACTGATTCAAAATGGTAACAATTCACTATTTTGTTTGAATCCTGAGAATAGCACTTTTATTCCAGTTGACAAATAACATATTCTTGGTCCCTGCTGCCAAACACTGTCTGCTGTGGTCATAATTCAATGACAATCATGTTTTTGATGTGCTTTATTTTAGTATTTAGTTGTGCTGTTACCTTGTCTGTAAATCTGGATTGCCGGTTTGAATCCATAACTTATTTTAGGAAGTGAAAATCTTCTGTCCTTCAATGGTGGGTCCTGTTGTCAATATTTAGTGTTTAAACACAAACGTGCCTAACGTTGGCCATGCAGAAATTAGCAAAATAGTGAATATTTTTGACCACCTGGTGTTCTTGAGCCTTTGTGGTTACACATCCTTTATTTGAACGCTGAGCTACGTGCCTGGTTCCTGTTTTTAATAAAATGAATGTGTTTGCCTCAGGACTATAAAGAAAGTGTACAGATGGTACCAATAGTGAAACTATGTATGATAAGAGGGGACTAACTAGATCAAAGCAACTTCATAAATTAATGTTTTACTAATAAAATGTTTTATGATCTAAAATGAAATCCTGAGCACTGTGATCTGTACTGCTGTTTTTTTTACTGCTGCTTTTACTAGAACTTATCAAATGAAGTACGTGGATGAGGTTGAACAGCAAGATTAGAGTCGTAAGGGATAAAGAAACACAAAAACAGGAAGAAAAGAACGCTGACCTAACATGATTGCACGTCATTAATGTGCGAATCCTATTGTAGTAATTCTGTATGTGATGTGGAACTACTGCATAATATCATACTCTGGTATAAATAGAGCTTTGCTAGAAGTGTACGATCAAAAACGGACAAGAGATCCATTTTTTTGAATGGGGAGACAATGTGACACCAAATGCTGTAATGGAATGCAGATTTCTGTCATGATTTACTATCTCCAACAAGAGATTATGCGTTATGGGACAATGCCCTGAAAAGGCAGGAGCACAAAAATTTTATACGATTGAACAGAAAGTCAGTAGCATTAGATGTTTAATATTGCTGCAAAGGAGGATTGTGAATACAAATTATGAAGGTAGAATTTGCAGGGTATCAAAAATGATAGTGTCAAAAATTAGTCTGAAGGAAATATAGCCACTATTTCATGAAATGTGTGATTTTTCCAATTGGAAGATTTTATTGCAAATATCTTGATCAGTAATAGTTGCATCCTGTGTTGGCAGTCGGGACCTGGATAAATGTATCACACTGCAGCTTGCTTATTCTAAGTGAAAATCCACATGAATAATGGAAAAACTTATTGTTTTTGTCATCAGTTAAATTTTCTGAACGTGCAACTAAATGCGTATTAGCTGATTTAACCAGTTTTGGCTACTGGAAAGTTATGTTCTTTGGTATCGTAAATGTGTTTTGTATTTACATATTGTAGATTTCTAACTTCCTACCCTGTCACTGTGCTTCTCCCAGTTTGATAAAGCTGTAAAGCGCTTTGGAGAAGAAACTGGCAAAATACAGCCTGATGAATTCTTTGGAATTTTTGATCAGTTCCTCCAAGCTTTTGCAGAGGCCAAACAGGAAAATGAAAACATGAGGAGGAGAAAGGAGGAGGAAGAAAGAAGGGCAAAAATGGAAGCACAGGTTAGATGAATGTATTTCTCAACCACAGGCATCTGTTCTTGTTTTTCATTTTCTTGTGACAAATTCTCAAATGATATCACCATTGGAAAAATTGGAATTGTTTGACTTTATATCTGGGGGAAAAAATAGGAGTTGCACAAATAAATGTGTACTTCAAATTTCATGTTTGTATTTTTTGAAACTATTTGTATGGTTTTAGATATTCCATATCGTTTGACCTCTAATATCCTGTTTATTATGTCTCATTCAATGCATTATTATATTGCCTTTGATAACTTGGGGTGCTGCAAAGTACTTTAAAGCCACTGTAAGAATATCAGAAACAAACTTATGCTCAACAAATGTGCACAAACTACAGCATAGCTATGACCTGATTATCTGTTTGAGATGTTTTGATAAATATTGGTTTTAACACTGATAACTTATGTAACTTTCTTTGAAACAGTGTTGTGGGACCTTTTTCAATAGTGCTGTTAAATTGATAGTTGCCAGATTTCAGTGCTTTGGAAACTACTTTCTTCATAAGAGACTAGGCATAGAGCTTTGAGTGTGATCGTTCTTTCTCATCTTATTGTTCAGAAAGTGTAAAACTTGGGCTAGGATATACCAAATATTTAAGTCCAAAAGATTGTTTTGTACTGTTATTGCACAGCAGCACTGTTAGTGATTAGACCATGAGACATAGGAGCAGAAGTAGGCCATGCAGCCCATCAAGTCTGCTCTGCCGTTCAACAGATCGTCTGATAATCCTCAACTCCAATCTCCTGCCTCCTTCGTAACGCTCGATTCCCTTATTGATTCTTTTCCATGTGTATCTATTTCTTATTTCTTACTGTAACTCATTGCCAGTTTTATAGATCCGTTTCTTTGTTTGCTGTGTCCTGAAGGATTACTTCTTTTTTAATCTGTGCCCAAATCACTTTACACATCAAATGAAGTATTATAATATTCATGGCATCATCAGAAATGGGAGGTGATTAGGTCATTTGGCTTGCTCTACCATTCAAGAATCATACGGCTAATCTGCTTATGGCCTTTCTACCCTTTAAACTCTTGACTCCCAAGTAAATCAAAACTCCATCTAATTCAGCCATGCATGTATGCAATGACCCAGTCTCCATTGCTGTCAATGAAAGAGAATTTCAAAGATGAACAACACTCTGAGAAAATAAATTTCTTCTATCTATCTTAGTTGGGAGATCCGTTGTTTTTAAGCAAGATCTCCCCATTTCTAGGAGACAGTAAAAACTGCAACTGCACAGAAATGGAGTCAGAGACAACACAGTGTGGAGCTGGAGGAATATAGCAAGTCAGGCAGCATCAGTCTCCAAGTCTACACCTCAGTCTCAGCGATTGTAGAGGAGTTCCGACCCCACGACCAAAGAGATATTTCCATCCCCACCCCCATCTGCCTTTCGTAGGGACCACTTTCTCTGTGACTCGCTCATCTGTTTCACAGTCCCCACTAACCCCACCACACCCGGCATCTCTTTCTATACAAACGCGGGAAGTGATACACCTGTCCCTACACCTCCCCCCTCACCTCCATTCAAAGTCCAGAACAAATCTTTCGTACCAGGCAGGGGTTCACCTGTACATCCATCAAATTGGTCTACTGTATCTACTGTTTCTGATATGGCTGCCTCTACGTCGGTGAGACCAAGCATAGATTCGGAGACTTTTGCAGAGGATCTGTGCTCTTTACGTGACAAACGACAACACCACCTATTTGCCAATCATTTTAACTACTCTCCCACTCCTTTGGTGTCATGTCCATCCTGGGCCATCTCCAGAGTCACAAAGACACCATCCACAAACTGGATGAGCAATACCTCCTATTTTTGTCTCGGGAACCTACAGCCCGATGGCCTTAACATGGAATTCACCATTTTTTAATATCTCCCCACACCCCCAGCCTCATCCCATGCCCAACCCTCCCTCTCATCCCTGCCTCCTTGACCTAATGCAACCTGTCCATCTTTTCCCCCACCTATCCACTCCATCCATCCCACTGACCAATCCCCCTACTTCCTACCTGCACTCACCTATCGCCATCCCACCTACCTTCCCCAGCTCCCTTCCCACTCCCCATTTCTGAAGGCTCCTGAATCGAAATGTCAACTTGCCTGCTCCTCTGATGCTGCTTGACCTGCTGTGTTCTTCCCGCTCCACACTGTGTTGTCCCCCTGTTTCTAGGTTCCTCCACAAGATAAAACATTTCTCTGCTTCTACCCCATCACGTCCTCTCAGAATCTTGTATTTCATTAAGATCACTTCTAATTTTTCAAACTTCAAGGATTTGAATTGAGACCAAAACCATACCTAGTGCTCTAGGTTCATTCTCACCAATGCCCTGTACAATGGTAGAAGATCTTTCTATAAACGTTAAATTCTGGAGAGGCTAGAGATCTGATATAAATACAAAGTGTGGAAAAAGGTGTAGCAACATTGTGGAGAGAGAAACAGTTCATGTTTCAATTCAATATGACACTATTTCAAAGAAGAAAAAATATTTTGAGCTCCAGCACTTTGTTTTAATCGGAAGACCTCCTGTCTCTTATATTCGATCTCCCTTGTGATAAAGGCCACCATTCGATTTTCCTTCCTAATTGCGTGCTGTGCGTGCATGTTAATCTTTTGTGATTCATGTATGTCAACACCTTCCTCCAGACTGCAGCATCCTACATTACACTGCACATTCTGACTTTGTATCCATGTCACAGCTTGCTTTCCTACACTGTCATCAGTAAGTTTGCGTACAATGTTATGGAACTTTTCATCAGTTAATATAGATTGTGTTGTTACAGGTACCAGTGTTGGTACCTGATCAATTCACAATGTTTAGAGTTTGTCAACCTGAAAATGATCCATCAATCCTGACTTGCTAGCAAACAGGAAACAGTCCTCAGCCCATGCTGATATACCACCCAAGTGCTTGTGCAATCATCTTTTTTATGTAGTACCTTTTTTAGTGTTTGGATTTTCAAAAGATATATTTAATGGTTTCCTTTAGCCACAGCTCGTTACATCTTCAAAGAACTCTCAAACATTTCAGGCAGGATTTTTCTTTCACAAAACCCTGTTGTCTCTGCCTAATTGTAATGATTTTCTAAATATCCTGCTACTACTACTATAATGGATTCTAGCATTTTACTAATGACAGATGTTAGACTAACTTGCCTCATAGTATCCTGCTTTCTGTCTCCCTATCTTTTGCATTTTGTGGCTTTCCAATCAGCTGAGATCTTTCCAGACTCTGTTGAATTTTAGTACATTGCAATCTTTGCATTCACACTGTCTGCAGCTACTTCCTGTCAGATTCTAGATTGCAGGCTTTTGTATCCAGGGATCTTGACAGGTTCTGGTCCTGTTCATTTTCCTACAGCTATTTAACATAGAACATAGAACATAACAGCACAGTGCAGGCCCTTCGGCCCTTGATGTTGTGCCGACCTGTCATACCGATCAAGCCCATCTAACCTACGTTATTCCATGTACGTTCACATGCTTATCCAATGACGACTTAAATGTCCCTAAAATTGGCGAATCTACTACCGTTGCAGGCAAAGCGTTCCATTTCCTTACTACTCTCTGAGTAAAGAAACCACCTCTGACATCTGTCCTATATCTTTCACCCCTCAATTTAAAGCTATGCCCCCTCGTGCTCGCCGTCACCATCCTACGAAAAAGGCTCTCCCTATCCACCCTATCTAACCCTCTGATTATTTTATATGTTTCAATTAAGTCACCTCTCAACCTTCTTCTCTCTAATGAAAACAGCCTCAAGTCCCTCAGCCTTTCCTCGTAAGACCCTCCCTCCATACCAGGCAACATCCTAGTAAATCTCCTCTGCACCCTTTCCAAAGCTTCCACATCCTTCTTGTAATGCAGTGACCAGAACTGTACACAATACTCCAAGTGCGGCCGCACCAGAGTTTTGTACAGCTTCACCATAACCTCTTGGTTCTGGAACTCAATCCCTCTATTAATAAAAGCTAAAACACTGTATGCCTTCTTAACAGCCCTGTCAACCTGTGTGGCAACTTTCAAGGATCTGTGTACACAGATCTCTCTGCTCATCTACACTGCTAAGAATCTTACCATTAGCCCTGTACTTTGCCTTCCGGTTACTCCTACCAAAGTGCATCACCTCACACTTGTCTGCATTAAACTCCTTTGCCACCTCTCAGCCCAGCTCTGCAGCTTATCTATGCCTCTCTGCAACCTACAGCATCCTTCGTCACTATCCACAACTCCACCGACCTCAGTGTCGTCTGAAAATTTACTAACCCATCCTTCTACGCCCTCATCCAGGTCATTTATAAAAATGACAAAGAGCAGTGGACCCAACACCGACCCTTGCGGTACACCACTAGTAACTAGTCTCCAGGATGAACATTTCCCATCAACTACCACCCTCTGTCTTCTTTCAGCAAGCCAATTTCCGATCCAAACTGCTATATCTCCCACAATCCCATTCCTCCGCATTTTGTACAATAGCCTATTGTGGGGAACCTTATCGAACGCCTTGCTGAAATCCATATCCGCCATGTCAACCAGTTTACTCCCATACAGAATTCCTACAGTGTGAAAACAGGCCCTTCAGCCCTACAAGTCCACACCAAACCTCAGAGCGTCCCACCTAGGCCCATCCCCCTATAACCCACCAAATCTACACCTTCTCTAGCAATTGTGATTTGTTTTTGCCTCATTTTTTTGTTCCATTCTAACCTTAGCAATATGAGAGCTCTTTAGACAAATGAAATAATGGAATCTATTAAAATACTACAAAAAAAATGCTCCATCTGGTTGAAACTTGCTATTTCTAAAACTTTTGTACGTTAGAATGTTTATATGAAGGCACTTTTTGAGAGCAGGTACAATACTTCCTTAGGAATAGGAGTGGATGATTTAGACCTTGGAGCCTGTTCTACCATTCATCGAGTTCACAGATGATCTGTGACCTAACTTCATGCTATTACCTTTATTTCCTGTTCTTCACTACTTTCTGATAACATTGATGTTAAATCTGAGTTTATTAGATTAGTTACTGTTTTGCAAATGAGTTCTAAGCTTCTTTTCTACCCTTTCCCAAGCTTTTACTAATTTCACTCCTGATAGTGGCAGCATCGTTGCAGAAGAAGTTGAGTTTAAAAGAATCAAGCAAGCTCAATATGTTGCTTTAAAACCAGACATCTGTGAATTATTGCAGAATTTGGAGTTCAGAATGTGTCTGATGTGAAACTCATCTTTATCCAATGGACAAAGGAGACTCTGTGTTGTACGAGTGGATTTTGTAGCTGGGAGTTATTTTGTTTCCTGATATTTACATGAAATTAATTATTCAATTGCGATATTTGTAATTGAAGGATTAGTAGCTGTGGATTATACCATAACCCACTGGATGGTGTGCTATAAATTAAGCCCCACCGTTCCTGGAGTTGTACCAAATGTTAAAAAATTATTTTATTATGGTCCACAGAGTACCCCAATTTATCTGACTTGCAGACCAATATTGATCAAAAACACAGACCAAGTTTTTGTACTAAACGAGAATTATTTCTTTTAATTAGACAATAGCTACGGGAAAACAGATATAAACCATCTGCATGTGACACTATTAACTAAGACTCTAATCTCTTCACAAACTCTTCCATGTACATGTATACACACGTGCTCTTGCATGCACATATGCGCAGACAAACTATGAGGAAAGTAGATGGTTGGCGGAGCCTGAAAAACGTGGAAAATCAGCTCAGTGATTTTGCTTCCCAGCTCCTGTGTTGATATGATCCTTCTTCCACTGGTTGTGCTCTTGGTGTTTAATTGTCTTTCTCTAAAAGCATACACTGATATGTAAGAAGTATATTCCTTGTATGATGTTTCCGATTGATCAATTCAGAAGCCCCAGCTGACAACTGCAGAATTGGTAAAAGGTTTTCAAGCTTAAACTGAGGCTTTAACTGCAGCGAACAGACAACTTCTGCTTGAGAGAACAACGCATACCTTCCTGTTTCTTTCTTTGTCTGTGTAACTTGTTTCCAACTCCAGTCTGCTCAGCTGAGAACCAATTGGCTTTACTTGTAAACAGCTGGTCAACTCCTGATTGTGCACTTATTGCAGGAACCCACAGCCACAAAAATAGAGTTTGCACTAAGTTCCGTATTTGAAATTATGCAGTCATTTGGTAAATTCTCATGTTTAAAACAGTTCCTTCTCATTGCACCCCAAAGTTTTAGACATGGCTCTTACAATTACAGTCTGTGGGTTAGTGGCCCATCTTGTCATTGTGATTTGTATCAATAACATTTTCCTTGCAATAAGATACATCATGACTAATTATAAAGATCCTTCACAACTTGTCTAGATATTACATTTTCTCTTCAGAGGGAGCGTAAAGTGAGGTTGTAAGTTGCCAATGTTTAATATGAAATGGTCTTTTTTCCTCCAATTGTAACAGTTTTGTCTTTCTCAAATTATTTTTCCTTCAGCTTAAAGAGCAACGTGAAAGAGAGCGCAAAGCAAAAAAGGCAAAAGAAGGCAGTGAAGAGGGAGGAGAATTTGATGACCTGGTGTCAGCCCTACGTTCCGGAGAAGTCTTTGATAAAGATTTCAAGCTAAAACGCAACCGAAAGCGTGTCATTAGCCAAGTAGATGGTAGCCGAGAACGACCAGTTACAAAGCTCAACTATTAAGCCATTGCCTGTAGTGCAGAATCATGGCTGTGTAGCAGCCAGTTTGCACTTGCTGTCCTGTTGTGATTACACTGACTGATAATACTGCCGATTGGCCCTATTAATGGCTGCTGTTCTTCAAAGCGGACTCCCTATCCCTCTTTGTAGCTGGGTTTTGCATGCACCACACTTAATATAAGAGATCTTTGTTTATGTGGTGCTGAAGCACAGAAAACATCCGATCATTCCTTGGATTCACACAACTGATGAGCAGAACTTTTGTTTTCATGATTTCATAATTAAAAACCTGCCCTTCCACAAATTTTCCACTGTGTAAGCATTCCATCTAAGCTAAGTGAAAAATTAAGCAACCTAATGGATTAAAGATGGTGCTGATGCAATTAGATTTATGGAGTTGATGATTACTTGGATTTGAACCTGAAGCTGGAGTATCCTGGGAAGATGGTGCAGACTAAGAACAATTGAAATGTGTATTGCTGAAGACCTGCAAACATCTGTGGCTTTTGACCTGGTTCCAAGGAATTGAGTAATTTCCCTTGATCATTTTTTAAAAACAATTCTTAGTTGGGAATTTTTTATTTTAAAAATTGTTTACTCAAAACTTTTTCTTACTGAAAATGAGTATGATCATCGGAATATGTTTATAGTATGTTGGTGATATCCAGATTTCCTTTGCTTTTATAAAAACATTCCAAAATTAATGGGGATGATAATGAGGGTTCTCTGAAGGGGCAGTGTAACGTTGAAGCTCTTTTCTTGCTGCTGGCAGCTCTACAGCAGGACCATAGCCAGACACAAATTATAATTGAAGCAGTTTTTAACAGTTATATTGGTTTTGGGATATGTGGGGAAAAGTAAGAATTTTGTTTAAAGGAGGGAAGAAACTGCGCTTGAAACTTGAATTTAAAAATGACTTTAGTAACCTCGTATCTAACTATAACGCAATTGCAGAATGAAAATGGCTATTGTAAAAAGGACAGTGTGAATAATTCAGGAGAATCGAACTCTACAGCCTATTTATATTTGGACATATTTGGGAAGAGGTGTCAAGACATTATATGTATTCAAGTACTGTAACAAATTATTCAAATTTTGTAGCTGAATCATAAGGCATCAATTTGGTAGCAACTGATGAAGAGCCTTTCCATTCACTATATAGTGAATTGATCCCTTAACCAAAGTGCCTGCAAACAGGTTTGTGTTTATGAATAGGGCTCGCTTTCGTAAAGTTTGGTGATTTCAGGATCTGATGTTTTGTTTTAAAAATGTGTGAACACTGTGCTGTTTAAACTATTGGCTAGGGGACATAAGTGTTCTGATTTGGTCCTGTCAAGAGTGAGAACACTATAAAAGCTTAGGTCTGAGTGTGTCTGAGTGTGTGTGCGTATGTGTCAATGTAAACAATTGTGTCTACATAAGTGAACACCTGCCTTTCCTGACAGACTTCGAAATACCCATTTTGCTTTCCTTTTCAAATTGGAAGTGTGAAAGCAATTCCACGTGCCACTATTAAAAAGTATTTTAGACTGGTGCTGGTTCCGGTAGAAGCTCATTGGTTTCTTGGGTTTATTTGACAATTGTTTCTAAAATGCCAAAAATGGTTAAAATATTTGTAAACAGGAATGTATACAAAGGATCTCATTTGTCGTTAATTTAGTGGGATGTCATTATAACATGAGCAATCACAAATGCTGTGTACCTTTTTTGACTTGTTAGATCCTAATGGTAAAATGCAATAAAGAAAAGTAGTTGAACAATTATTTTGTGTATCCTATCAGAAGATGGTGAATATTTGCAAAAGCTAATAATTCTACCAAGTGTATTAGGCAGCAAATATTTTTCAGTTGCTATTTATGGAAATTGGCACTTCTTTAAAGCACAAGCAAATCTTTCATATACTCTCTGGGTGTATTCGTTACTTCTACTTAACTGGATTAAAAAGGCATTGACGGTAATGTGATCAGAGATAATGGGAACTGCAAATGCTGGAGAATCCAAGATAACAAAGCGTGGAGCTGGATGAACACAGCAGGCTGAGCAGCATCTTAGGAGCATAGAAGCTGACGTTTTGGGCCTAGACGAAGCCCGAAACATCAGCTTCTGTGCTCCTAAGATGCTGCTCGGCCTGCTGTGTTCATCCAGCTCCACACTTTGTTATCTTGAAGGTAATGTTATAACTTTAAAGAAATAGTGCGTTACAGATACCAATCTTGTATACAGAAATTACACTTGCGTATTTTAAAAAATTTCAATTTTTCAGAAGACTAAAATAATTTTCAAGAAAATGTCAGAGGTTTTGCACAGTGCAGTAAACAAATGCTGACCAACTGACTTCAGTTATTGAAAAGTTTGTCTCCCGTAAATCACCTGGCACTCTTAGGCATTTAACTACTGCTTACAAACTTCCATCAAAATTCTCCTTCAAGGCTATGCTATCTGATGATATATTTGAAGTATTTTAATATGAAATTCTGAAATTAAATATTTTGGAAACTAATAACCATCATTCACGGGATATGGGTGTTACTTATATCCAGAGGGCAGTTCGGAGTCAACCACGTTGCTGTGGGTCTGGAGTCACATGTAAGCCAGACCAGGTAAGGATGGCAGCTTCCTTCCCTAAAGGATATTAGTGAACCAGATGGGGGTTTTTTCCAACAATCAGCAATGGATTTATTTTTTTGAATTAAGTTCATCCATCTGCCATGGCGGGATTCGAACCTGGGTCCCTAGAATGTTACTTGGGTCTCTGGATTAACAGTCCAGTGATAATACCACTAGGCTATTGCCTCCCCTACAGAAAGCAAAATTAACGATATTGTGGTTACATGTTGAATTGAATCCTGATCCTACTTCAAACAAATGCAAATTACTGCATAGAATGCAGTAAACTAGAGACCTTTATAGCAGTATTCATATCTTCAGAATGTCCCAAATTACTTTACTGCTCATGAAGCATTTGTGGAATGTAATGTAGGAATCACTGGGGCAATTTGCACAGAGCTAGTTCCCACAAACTATGTAAAAATTACCTGAAAATACAGTGTGATCAAGGTGCCAATTTGATAGGTATAGTGTACTGGGTAAATCTCCTTATTTCAATTTTAACATTGTGCCTTGGAATCATTTGTATTTGAGTGAGCAAATAGGTATTCAATGTAATCTTTCGTCTGAAAGATGATACTACTGATGGTACAGCGCTTCCTGTATTCTACTGGAGTGACAGTGTAGTTTTCTAGTCTCTGAAGTGGGACTTGAACCCACAAATTACTGGCTCAGATGTGTGTGCAGCATATTGAGCCAAGGCTGATGTTATGTTTATCTATAATTGTGTTGAAACACCGCTACTAATTAATTGGAATTAGTCGAAAGTACTTCTTAATGCCATTGAGAAAACTGTGTGCTGGGAATGATTTTCTTTGGAATTTTTTTGCATAATTCCTTTTTAACAAACTTCATCTTTTGAATGGCAGGCTTTGAGCTACAACTACAGGAACCTCTGTACAAACCCCTTATGCACTTGTGGACAGACAAAAACAATGCTGCATGCTACCAGGGATGACCCCCATCCACCAACCCCCACCCCAAAAAAAAACAGGCTAAGTGGCAAACATCTCAAACTGTGCAAATGAAGAGGTGCTCATTTGGCTTCAGGGATTTACATTTGTTAAATAAGTAAATTTATGTAATTTTGCTTTTGGGAAATATTTGGTCCACAGCATTTTGTTGGAATCCTTGACTGTTATTGATTTTGTTACTCAAGTTTAAATAGTTTGATTTCCTTTAAGCATTGTAAGACTTGAACACTACTTGATAGGCAAAATAAAATTGAGAGGGTTGTGTGTTTATAAAGTGTGACGGTTTGAGGACCAGGAATATGATTTTAATTTGTGCTGAAATAAGAATAAACTCAATATTAAACTAATCCTTTCTCAAGTAGTGAACCTCTGGAATGTGTTCACCAACTTCAGCCGTACTGCATCTCATCACATCTTCAAGAAGGAACTTGGCTGAAATAGATTGGATCTTATAACGGTCAGTGTGTAAACAGTTAATGCACGCAGTCAATAAGATCCTTGGGGCAGAATTTTTCCCAGCCCTTGAGCAGCATGGAGAAAGCTGGAAAACATGGTCAGATTGAAAAAAATTTGTATCTTAACACAGAAAAATTCACATTTTCCTCTTAAGGTTTCAATGATGAGTTCAGAATCTACTGATAAGTGATGAATGCTTTATTTCCATGCATTTGCATTTCATCTAATCTCTCATTTCTTTGTGGTTTGTGATTCTCTCTTCCTTTCTCAAAACCAGATGATGATGATTCCTGTCTTGAAAGTCAGTGATTACGTATTGATGGAGCTCACCACTTGCTTTTGAGAGCCTCCATTTTAAAGTCTATTCACCAACGTGTCATTGCATGCTGTTTGAGCAATGCCTGTCCCCTCCCTGTGTCTATGGAAGTTGACATCAAAACAGTAGCCTCGTCATATTGCATAATGCACTTCACCCTTGCTCTTAAGCTCGTAAATACCTTGTCTTTCAGAGCTCCAGGTCATTCTGCACATGGGGACAAACCCATATCATGAATCTGTATGGGATATGTCTTGTAGGTTCTAGCTTGCTTTCTTATTACTCACTCAATTTGCAACTCTCAGCATCTCGGGCTTGCATTAGTTTTTAGCATGGAGATTGGAAGCTTGTCATGCTTGGCAACACCAAGCAGAGGCCTGACATGTCACTCTGCAACACCATGCTACATCAATCTCACACGGACAAAATTATGACAGCAGCTTACACAGTAATAGTACTGCATGTACTTCAATCAAATAGTCTTCTCTCAGTCAGAGGGGCCCACCTTGATGTAGTCAAGAGGATTGAGGTGAGTCAGGGTATGATGAGTCAGTAAAGGGGCTTCCACAGGGGCTTAGTCATGATCGATCTGGGGATCATTGTATCTGCTGCCTGGCGATTGGGACATGCTTAACCCTGCAGATCAAGTCTAACCAGTCCAGGGATTAGAGGCATGTCATAAACCAACACAAATTGTTGGATGATCTGACAGCATCTATGGAGAGAAAACATTTTAATGACATGAGGCCGGTGGCTGTTCTTCAAAAGTTCTGAAGAACTGTGGAGACACCACTCCAGTGGCTGGATTGTGAATAGTTTGGCACATTCTCTCAAGTCCATCAGGGAATTGGATGTTGGCTAATTCATTTGGGTAATAGTCAGGAGCCTCATCAGAAGCCAGTCCATTGTGTATTAGGAAAAGTGGGATTCTCAAATCTGGAGAGGGGCTGCATGAGAGGATAATGTACGTGAAATTCATTATCAGGAATGGAATATGGTGCAGCATAGGAGTGTCCGGGATACTATGTGAGAAATGTATGTTTGCAGGTCACAGCCACTAAGGAAGGTCCAAGGAAGGTCATAAAATGCTGCTGTAGCGTAACCATGGATTGAGACACTGGGGATATGTGCAATCAGATAAAGGGATTTGATGGGAAAATGGAGACTTGAAAGCTGTTAGGTTTGATGGAATATGGCAAGTTGGGGACATCAATTCATGAATAAGTGTGTGTTTCTATGTAAAACAGATGAGAATAAACTTCCCTTCTGGACATGCGTACGTTTATAAATGATCACACCACAAGGTGACTATAAATGTGATATTAGGGGAGGCCAGGGCCTATCACAATACTTTTGGCCTCGGAGCACTCCTCATTAAACTGCAGTGTATTTGTGAAAGTAAAGCTGATAGGAATAGCTATGTGAGAAGCTTTTCAAAACTGAATACTTTTATTATTACAACCTTTATCAATCTTGTATGAAGAGACTACTTAGTTCCAATGTGGAGGATGAGGTCGGTGAGAACCATTAATTGGACATGCAGCACGCAATAGACAGGGTTGTAAGCCAATAGCCCCAGTGATCTTATTGTGTAGAGTAAGTGTTGTATGATAGTGGGGAGATGATGGTCTAGTGGTATTGTTGCTAGTTTATGAATCCAGAGGCCTAGGTAATGTTCTGGGGATAAAAGCTCAAATCCCAGTATGGCAGATGATAGAAATTGAATTCAATAAGGAAAATCTGGAATGAGTCTAATGATGACTGTGAACCCGTTGTTGAATGTCGGAAACACCCTTCTGGTTCACTATTGTCCTTTAGGGAAGGAATTGTGCCATTTTTACCAGGACTTGTCTACAAGTGACTCCAGACCACTGCAATGTTGCTGACTCTTAAATGCTGTTTGGGCAAATAAAGGTGGGCCAACCAGCTATCCACACATCCTGTGAATGAATTTTTTTAAAGAAAAGCTAGCATCTGTCCTTGACAGAAGATCATTGACATTCTTCCTGCGCTGCTTGGCATTTTATTTTGTCGAGAAAAGCAACTGGGCTGGCTTGGGTCTGGTGATATGGCATTCTTTTTAAGGGTAGAGGATGGATCTTTTCTCCCCACCCCTACCACCAGCTCTTCAATGTTTCTGTCTGAAAGCTCAGTCACATCCTGTGCAAGGACAGTCCAGCATCGTAATGTGGAAGGCAGTTGCTGACTTTTTTTTCAGCAGCATCTGAAGGTGTTTCAATATTAAGTATGGTACCAGTGACATAAAGGGCAAGCATTGAGCATTGCTGCCTCTGCTATGAGACTGCAAAAGATGTGTTCCATAGGGCTTGAATGAGGTGAGCAGAAAATAGTGAGGGGAAAAAATCGCCGTGAGCCACATTTGGGACAATTAAACCCTTGAACTAGTTTTGATCACATGTGGGTGAGTAGTACTTGTTACTTTGCACCTTATTATTTAATTCCTGTTGAAAATTTGGTACTGACAAGGACTTAAGCAAAGTGTCTATTAATTAGAACACAAGTGCAGTAAGTAATTTTGTCAATTTTTAATGTGTGTAAGAATGCCTCTTGATTTCTGAAATCTGAGTTTAAATCTAGCCTAGACTAAGGGAATAAATTTCTTTGTGAAATACCAATGTGAAATGAACTTCTCAACTGGTTTGCTATTTAGTCAGTTAACAAGCTGCTGTTATTGTTTGTGTATGGTACGTTTAGGGAGAGTTTCAACATTTTCCAAATAATGTACTGCAACATAAGTGTATCATGCCATGTCGGAATCAAGTTTTTAGGTATGTTTTTTGGAGCATTTCAACAAAATGTAGCTTTAGTTGGCCAAAAATAATCCAATTTTGCAAATGCAGCTTTGAAATCATTGATACTTGTTTTAGCTGCCATTACAAAAATGATGTATTCAGTCTTTAATCAATATTTCAAACAAAATTAATTTGACAATGTACTTTCTACAGAGAACTCTGAAATCTGGGGATTGGCCAGAAAGTGCATTTCATTTTGAGGTTTCTTAATTTTCAATTGTTCTTTAAGTCATGTAAAGAGAGTACAACCGAAATGTAAAATTTCCCGATGCATGTCCTTTCTTGAATGGTACTTTCCTTTTTGATGTGACCTTCATTTCCTGTTTTCTACATAAGCATTTTTGTGCAGTCATCAACTTGTCATCACTATTACTTTGGTTCCAGAATTTAACTTGACTACTTCATCCCAAAATTTTCATTCCAACTGTTAATGTAGCAAGGCTACATGATTGTACTGACTGTGTATATTTTGGCTTAACTTATTTCATAATTTATTTGCATAGTAATCTTTTCACAGCCCACCAAAAAGTTGATAGATACTGAGCCACTATATAACCATGCCCTCATCTATTTCAGTTTTCAACATTAGTTTCAAGTGTTTCATTTGGTCCTTTTTATATCTAAATTGAGTCTTAGTCATGTCAATTTTTATAGAAGTTAGTTTACCTCTTAAAAAATTTATTTCGTTTAGTTCCCAATTTTTTAAAAAAATAATCAACTAAGACCTGGGCTGTCCCTGGGAAGATGACTTGACTTGCTACAACTCTGGTTCAATGGTCTTGCAATGACTGAATCCAATATGTGATCTACAGACTCTGCCACATCTCGGACATGTGCTGTTTGAGAGATTGAGTATATAAGATTTTGGAGGTTTGTGTGCTCTACAGTGCTCACTTTTGCATGCACCAGATGACATGTCTGTGATCTGTACCCTCCCAAATAAAATTTATATGTTATCTTTATCTGTTGTGACCTGCCATAAGCCAGGGTCTTCAATGAGCCAGTAAAGATGCTTAATCTCTTCAGGGTTGCTTTGGGAACCAGTTGCAAGTAGCTCTGCCATAACACATGTTTTGTTAATGCAAATTGGCTATAATGTGATTGATGAATTGTGGACGCTCTTCGGATGAAGCAAACTTCCTGCTGTGCAAGTATAGTGATTTCCCTACAACACGACTTCTGCTAATTTTCTATAGCACTCGGTCAGGTAAGAATGCAACTATTGAGGCTATAGGAGAACTACTGAGTAGAGTATTTGCTCTGGGAGTCTTGTGCCGAGCATACAAACAACCCATCCCATCCAGCGGAGCTGATTTTGGATGATTACTGCCTTGGTGCTGGGCATGTTGGCTTGGGAGAGGAAGTTGCTGGTTGGTAGGCTGTCTTACCACCAGATTTGGAGGATTTTTATGGAAGTACCACTTTAAGATGTCTACTGTAGGTTACCCAAGCCTTTTGAAGCATAGAGAAATTTGGGTGAGCATGACTGTCTTGTAATCCATTACCTTTAGTTATAACTTTGAAATCTGAATCTCGATCTTTTTTTTTTATTCTCAGCTGGAAAACCTTGAATTGGAGGAAATTTGCAATCCATTTAAATGGAGAAATCTACTAGCAGCATATGGGGTGCTTCCCTTTTTATCTCACTGGCTCACAACGGTTTACTAAACCGAGGAATGAAATTTTGTTCTGGTATTTCAACTGCTTAAAGGGCATGAAAGGAGTGAACTGATTGTGGATTGCTTAGTTTTTATTTAGGGGTTATTTTCTAATGCAAAAGAAAATGGAATTGTTCCTGGCCACTCTGACCATTTTATTTAGTTTGCTTAGATATGTGGCCTACAGTAACTCTGACCTTTCTCAGACGCTGATCCACAGAGAGAAAATATTGAGACTGTGTTGAAATGCCAGTAGCATCAATAGGCTTTTAAATGACCCAGTTGATCTGGGACTTGAATGTTGTACCTTGATAAATTTCAAATGTTTGAGCAGAATGAAGGAAATTTTTAATGCAACTAATTGTTTACAATCCATATATGGCTTCCATTTTAATACAGCAGTGTAAAAAAGAGGTCTAACATGTTCCTACCATTATTAACATATTGATTTTGCCTGTTGTAAGAAAAATGAATGAACAACAGATAAAAGTATACATTCATTAATTCACTGGTTGAAGCTATATTGTACAGAGCATTATATATGCAAAGCCACCTCATGGTAAATAAAGGCTAATGTTTGATTCCAAGCTCCCTTAACTCCCTAGGTCCTTAATTGTGGTGTTGCATTTCAAATCTGTTCCCAACTTTACTGGGAGATAGCAAGACCTGCAGATGCTGGAAGTCGGAGTTGATACAGGAGAAGGAACAGAGCAGGTCAGGCAGCATCACAGAAGCGGGGAAGTCAACATTTTGTGTCGAGAACATTGACCTGAAATGTTGACTTTCCTGCTCCTCTGAGGCTGCCTGACCTGCTGTGTTCCTCCAGTTCACACTGTATCAATCCATCTTTGTTGGAATTTATATGACTAGGGTCTACCAGATTAACAGCCCCAATCTAGGATCTCTGGCCGACAGGTATAAATAGGAGCCTCTGAGGAAGCTGGATCAGTGTCAAGGACTCTCCACGTGCAAATAAGGGGTGACTTGTGATGGGATACCTGCCTCTGTGGAGTTATTTCAGAATTCTCTCACTTTTTTAAAATTGCTTCTTTCAAAGCACCAAAACCAGTAGAAGGCCCTCAGGGTGGTGTCTTAGGGTCAACCATCTTCAACAGCTTTAGTAATAACTTTGCTTCATCATAAGATGAAAATTTGGGATGTTTATGGGATAATTGCACAATATTTAGCACATTTGTGACTCCCCAGATACCAAAATAGTCCATGCACAAATGCATCCAAGCCCTGGACAGTAGCTAAGTTTGGGCCTGACAAATAGCAAGTCATATTTTTGCCTCACAGTTTCAATGTGATCACCATCTCCAAAAGAGACTCTAGCCATCATCTTTTACCATTCATGGCATTAACTTTGCTGAATTCCCCACTGTCAGCAGCCTGAAGGTTACCATTGACCAGAAAATGGGTGCAAGAGCAGTTCAGACATGACTTTCTATGTTGACCAACTCCACACCTGGATCCCAAAGTCCATCCTCTATTGACAAGGCATGAATCAGAGGTGTGATTTAAGATACATTCAACTGGACAAGTGGGGAGTAACTCCAGCAACATTGAAGAGGTTTGACATCATCCAAGACCAAAGCCAGCCGTTTGATTAGCGCCACATGTGCAAACATTCAGTCCCTCTGACATCAATGCTCAGTGTGTACTGTGAATTTCTACTGTGCCTCTTGTACAATTAGTTTCTTTAGACAGCGATTTCCAACCCACAATCGGTATTATCGAGAAAGGCAAGGTCAGCCAATGCGTGAAACACTACCACCCTGCAGTGCCCCTTCAAGCCATGCCTAATTCTGATTTAGAAATCTGTTGCTGGGTCAAAATCTAGACACCAACTCCCTTTTTAAAAAAAATTGTAGACCCACCTATACCAAATAGACTGCAGTGATTCAAGAGGGCAGCTCGCCAATTTCTCAAGGCCAGCAAGAGCGCAGAAATAAATGTTGACCAGTAAGTGATACCCATACTCCCATCTATGGATTTAAAAAAAAAACTACAGAAGTGTTTTTTTTCCTTCATTTCATTCGTGGAATGAGGGCGTCGCTGACTGGGCAGCATTCATTGCCCAGCCCTAATTGCCCAGGCAATTTGGCCCATTCACCCCCCCCCCCCCCCCCCCACCCCATCTTATTCGGGCAACCCTGCAATTTGCCCCTGGCTTTCTGAAAATTCATCAGTTTGGGGAGGAGGTTCATAATAAATAATCAGTAAATGGTTGTTTACTTCAGCAATGTATTTTATTTGAGTTGATTCTTGTTAATTATTATATTGCGCAGACACAATAAAATGATTATTGAAAGTAGGGTTGAACTCCGAGTTTAGCACAGAATGAAGTATAAATATCCACTTCAAAAGTAGGCCGATGATTCTTCAACTCCAGAAATCCTGGATCTATTATCTTTTGATGAAGCTAATGACAATCTAATGCAATGGTGATGTGGAGAGGATAAGTATAATATACTATTTCACATACTGTGTGGACAGGGTGCTGATTGGTTAAACCATGATTAGGATGCTGAAAGAATGGTTAAATATCAATTTTTAATTCTCAGAGCAGATCCTGATTGGTGTATTGCGATGGAGATGCAACCCTTAGCAACCCTTATTACGAAAAATGTGCAGTGTGTGTACAAATTCCTTTTGCTGTCATAAAATGAGGTCCTGGGCTTAGCTGCTTGAGCATGCAGAAACATCACGCTGTGGGACTGACTACTGAATTTCAGTTGATTTCTGGTGTAGTTCTTCGCACGGTCTGGATTATTTACTAAATGATTTCAGGAGCAAGATCACATCTAATGATTGGTTAATTGTTCTGAGGCTTGCAAGCATGGAATCATAGATTTCTATTGTACAGAAAAAGACCCTTAAGCCCATTGAAACTATGCAGTCAACCATCTGTTCTAATCCTAGCTCTTGGCATGGTAAGTGTATATTTAAATACTTCTTAAATGTTACGTGGATTTCTGTCTCTATTGCCCTCGCAGGCAGAGAGTTCCAAATTCCCATCACCCCCCAGGTGAAACAATCTTTCCTCACATCCCCTCTAAACCTCCTGGTCCTCAGATTTCTATAAACCTATGTCCCTGGTCGTTGATGCTTCCACTGAGGGGGAAAAATTTCTTCCTGTCTATGCCCCTTTAAAATTTAATACATCTCAGTCAAACTCCCCTCTCTGTCTCCACTGCTCTGAGGAAAACAAACCTAGGCAGTCCAAACTCTCTCTCCATAACTAAATCCCCTCTCTAACTTCACCATTAGAATGTGAATACTGGAGCGGCACACAACACTCTCTAGCACTGGCCTAACCAACCTTTTGTACAGTTCCAGCATAATTTTGCTGGCCTTAAAAGCTCTGCCTTGGCTAATGAAGTCAAATATACCATATGCTGTAAGGTCCCCTTTTGTTCCTGTGTTTGCCAAAGCCTACCATTCATCACATTTTGTCTTCTCTAAGTGCATTACCTCACACTTATCCGAATTGAATTCCGTTCACCACTAGTTAGCCTATTTGACCAGTCTGATTGTATCTTTGTCACAATTTACCACCCTTCAAATCTTGTATCTTACAAAAGTAACTGATCAAACTCTCTCACATTCAAGTCTAAGTTGTTCATATATACCACAAACTGCAAGGGCTCCAACACCAATTCCTGCAGGATTCCACTGGGCACAGACTTCCAGTGACAAAAAAAACACATCTCTACAATTGCCATCTGCTTCTGGGTACTCAGCCAATTCTGGATCCAATTAGCTAAATGTCCTTGGATTCCATGGACTCTCTGGGAATTGTCTCCCATGTGGGACCTGATCAAAAGCCTTACTGAAGACCGAGTACACTATATTAAATGTTTCCTTCATCTACACACCTAGTTACTACTTCTGCCAATTCAATCAAGTTGGTTAGGTATAAACTTCATCAAAACCATGCTGACTGTTCCCAGCCCCTCTAAATGCATGTTAATTCAGCCCCTCAGATTTGCTTTCAATGGTTGCCCCATCATTGACGTTAGACTGGCCTGGAGTTTCCTGGTTAATCACTTGCTCCCTTCTTGAATAACTAGATTGACTGACCCCAAATGCACTGGCATCTCTGCCCTGGTCACAAAGGAACAGAAAATTTATTGCCAATATTCTTGCTATTTCCTCCCTTGTCTCAATCAGCAGCCTAGGATATATTACATCTGCACCTGGATACTTATCTAATTGTTAAGCCTGCGAGACCACTTAGAATATCCTGCCCGTCTGTACTAATTTCTTGAATTATATCACAGCCCTCCTTCCTGATTGTTTTATCCATGTTGTTTTGGTGTTCTCTCATGAGGGATAAAGCACGAGCAGTGTGCAACCTGTGGTGAATGGTCAAGGGGATGTGTTTGGGATGTCCAAAGCAGCGAGGACCACCTCCCCAGTGGTGTCAAGTGCTAGGTTTTCTGATACAATTTGCCACAAAAGCTACATGCGTATGGAGGCAATATTAACATACTGCTTAGCTCCCTGATCTCTTCAGGCACCAGAAGCATTCCTTTAAGCCCCATTGGTACTTTTGATCGTCACTGAAGGAGGGAGATGTTTTTGTATTCCTCTGCTATTTATGAAAGCTTGGTAGGATCGCTGTAAATTGCTGTAGGACTTGTCACTTGTAAACATTCATTGTAAACACAAGCTTTTCTTCCTGATTAAACCAGGAAGAGCTGAATTCCAAAAGATGAATGCGTCATAGCCAATTAATTGGTACCCTTCCTTATTGGAAAGGCATCATGAACATCTGACCCTGGTGGTGAACCATTCAATTGATCAGAGCTGCAGCACGTGTCACCGAGCATCAGATTTCTGCTTTAATCTTGGTGATAAAGGTTTTTCAAAACTTGTAATGCATCACTGTTATACAAAATAGAAATAATGTTTGCAGATCTAGAAGCAATTCTCTGAAGTAATTTAGGAAAGCTTAGTGGTGGTAGTTCCGAGCATGTTCAGTTGTTAATTAACGGGGCTCTTGACCTGGATTCTACACTTAAATCCCATACTGAGTGGTTTTTTAAAAAATCACTTTTCTTATTATTCATTTACTGGACAGCATCTTTTTTTGTAAAAACAGAATAAACCCTTTTGATAAAATCTGCAATAAGTCTAATTGGAAAAACAATATCCTGATGTATTTATGACAATAGTAATAGTAGTACTAAACAAATGAATAGAACATTTAGGGGAACAGTTGATCCTAAATGGTTTTTAATTTACCTCCTAATCCAGGTTTTGGTTTGCATTTAAAATTTTTAATATGGGATATCTGTCTGGTTACAAGTAATTAAATCATGGTCTAATCTATTGACACTGTATGTGCATAGAACTGACCTTTGACCTGACCCCCGCACCCCTGTTACAGCATAACATTACCTGTTACACCCAGCCTTTCAAAAATCTTACATATATCATAGTCATCTTTACATCCACAAAACTGGAAGCTTAGTATTGAGTATGGTGTTGGGTTTTGACAGCGCTGTGGCTCCTACTTATTGTATCTCTTCTTCAGAAAGAAACTACATTCAAAATCTGTGTTGCCTTATCTTCCGTTATCTTTGACGCATTAAATTCACGGCTCTTTGGGTAAGCCTGTCATTCATCCGACATGCACATGCCTGGGAATCATTGTATTAGAGAGATCCCCTATGACTGACTAAATTTATACCTACTGCCATTAAAGAGTGAAGTGTGGTCTCTCAAACCACACAGTTTCATGGCCCTGTCTTGACCATATCTGTTAATTGATATGTTTTGGTGGATATTTGACCATAGTTTGTCTTAAACTTGCATTTGCTTAATGTTAGTTCTGAATGTTTGAGACTATTTTCTGTGCTGAGTAGATTACTGTACAAAATTAGAAAAGCAAAATTTTTAGATTAGATTAAATTCCCTACAGTGTGGAAACAGGCCCTTTGGCCCAACAAGTCCACACCGCCCCTTGAAGCATCCCACCCAGACCCATCCCCCTATAACCCACACACCCCTGAACACTACAGACAATTTAGCTTGGCCAATCCACCTATCCTGCACATCTTTGGACTGTGGGAGGAAACCGGAGCACCCGGAGGAAATCCACGCAGACACATTTCTAGACAAAACTCTGGAATCTTTTTGCCCTTTTATTCTCATATCAGGTAACTGGGATCTCAAACTTTGACTACTTCAAACGTAAAGGTACTGTTTCATAACTGGATTGTAACATGGACACACTTTCCTATCCCTTGCCAATCTGTCCACCTCTTTGTTTCCTCTTGTAAAGTCAGTTTGCTGTCCGTTCTGCTACATGTCACTTGATACTGCTTGCTATGATTTTACTTATTAGTCCACTATGTGCTCCATAAAATGTTTTGGAAAGATGAGAGATAAGTGGGAGCTGTTGAAATGGAAATTGGGGATCGGTGAGCAAGAGTATCGGGTGCACTGGTTGCACAGTGAACTCAAGGTGCATGAGAAAAGTGAGCAGGTGTGGGCAATTAAGCCTATAAAGTTTTTTTTTGCACCAATTTATTGTATCTATAGTCCCTCATTCTTCATCCTGGAGGAAGTCTGCTTCTATCGATGTAAACCATACTTCGAATTCAAAAGCGTACTTTAAATAGCTCATCAGTTCATTTTTGTAAGTGAACAGAAGATTTTTATTTATTGATCTTTCTTTGTGAATTTATGCTCTTCCACCCCTCCACTAACCCACTACATTTTATCTTTCTGATAGAGCACACATCAAATAAGGTCTTGAAGCTTTATGTACACTTGTCATTTCCTCCTGCAATTAAAACCAGAATTCTATTTGCTCTTATTCAGTTTTACTACTCTAATGGTGCTGGCTTTAGTGTTCGTCTGTGTTCCAATCTCTTCTGCTGTTTCATGTCACTGAGCCAACTTGTGTTCTGAGCATAATTAACTTGTACCAAATGGAATCACCTTGCATTTATGGCACTGAATTACATATGGCCTTTTTCAACTCAATCCCACTACACTTGGTCATCTTAAGAATTGAGTAGATTATTAAGTGGCATCTACTGTGAACTAACACAAAATTCAGCGAGGTAAAATTCATGATGTGGCCAATTTGGAAATGTACCTGTGGAGCCATAATTAAATACTGAAGCAGTTAAAGCAGCAAAGTGGCAGATGGAACAGGTATGAGATGGCCATCAGAACAGCAGGTACTAATCGGGTGTGTGAACAATGACTGGAAGGAAGGCGTGACCTGTACGTTATTCATTGCAAAAGATTGGAGGTAGTAGAATTTGAGATGGGATAATAAAATTATTTTTCCATTATAGTTAGTACCATACTAATTTTAAGATGATGATCATGATCAAAGTTGACAGAAGCTCGAAATGTTAGATGTAAGGTTAGAGGACACTTAATAGTACAAGTTATTGAACAGTACGTTGATAACTACATACTGAGGCAAAAGGCTATATTATTCTCATTGTATTTATCACTAGCCATCTAGTAGAAGTGTTTTAAATGCACTGTTAGCTCCCTGAGAGGGCTCCTGCATTTCCTTTTCTGCACTGTCATTTGCTGGCCACCTCCATGCTGGAGGCACTGGTGCTGAAAGGAAGTGCAATGTTGCTATAGCTACCACAAGATTACAAGTGGCCATTTTGTGGCTGTAGCAACTGGATAGTCTAGCTGCATATTTCCTCGGTACAAATTTGCAGATTCGTCACAGTATTATTGGCGTGAGAGAAGATAACCCTTCTAGGGATGATCTGTAAACATGAAAGAAGGTGACAGAAACAGAAGTGACAAAATGCATTTCCGGTTACAAAGTGCACCATACGGTTGTCTGTGATTGTACAATGTCTTTGCATACTGTTTTCATTATTAAAGGCAAAATAGTCAACAGCAAAAGACCAGAGATAGCCACTAAAATCAAGTCATCTGAAGGCCTTCCTCCTGGTCAAAGCTTGAAAAACATAACTGTCTACATTATGGGCAAATGTCATAATGAAATGCAAACGAGAAAAGTAATGCAGAAACTTATTTCTCGGTTCCCACCTATATAACTGGATATCTCAGTAGCTAACGCTGTCTCAACTGGTTATGCTGTTTTTTTGGATAATGTGGGTTGGTGGCTTCTCAGGGGAGTATATCAGTGACAGCTAGGTTCCTGATACTGTGACTGGCTCTACTGCAATTAGGGGTATGTTAGGTTCCAAGCGAATTATTGCAATAAGGGACTCTCATCTGGGGCACAGGCAGACATTTCTGCAGCCATCAGCGAGCCATCAAGATGGTGTGTTGCCTCCCTGGTGCCGTGGTCAAGGATATCTCCGACAGTGCAGGATATTCTGAAAGGGGAGAGTGACCAGCAGGAAGCCATTGTTTACATTGGAACCAATGACATTGTCAGGGAAAGGGATGAGGTTCCATAGAGAGATTGTAGGAAATTAGGTAGGAGTTTAAAAAGTAGGTCCTCGGTAGTAATATCTAGACTAGTATTGTTGCTATGTGCTCATGAGAGTAGAAATAGGAGAATAGGGCAGATGAATGTATTGTTGATGAGCTGGTGAAGGGGATAAGGATTCACATTTTTGGACCATTGCCTCACTCCAGGGGCAGAAATGACATGTATAAGAGGGACTGGTTCTGCCTGAATTGGAAGGGGAGCAATATCTTTGTGGGGAAACTTGTTGGTACCACTCAGGGAAAGGCTGAGACTGGTACAAAAGATAAGGGGAGCAAGTCAAGCAGTCAAGAGCTTGGGAGAGAATGAGGAAAGCAGATGAATTAAACAGGATTTACGTCAAAGAGGCCTGACAGATAAGGCAGATGAACTTAAGGCATTGTTGAGAACATGACTGGGATGATATTGCTATTACAGAAAAGTGGCTCAGAGACAGGACTGCCAGTCCTATGTTCCAAGGTGTAGATGTTATAGAAAGGATAGAAAGGATAGAGAGGATGGAGAGTGAAAAGAGTCTGTTTGTTGTTTATGGATAAAATTATGGCTATACTGAGGGAGGATATTTCTGGGAGATCATCCAGTGAAGTTACATGGGTGGAAATGAGAAATAAGAAGATGATCACTTTGTTGGGATTGTCTTATAGTTTATTTATAATCTCTTAGTTATCTGTGGTAAGAAAATAACTGGCTTTCTTCAGGCTTAAGATAATTTCTCTGCAGAGAGAGAGAGAAAAACACAGCCCTTCCAGTAGTACAAATGCTTCTCCCTGTATTGTTCATACCCACAAGCGATTCAGCTGCTGATGAACTAATTGGAGACTTGTTATCTGTCTGACCTTTGGTATTGGTTTGTGAAATTGTAACCAGTTGTCAATCATTTTGTTGCTTGCCAAATCTCTGTGTAGGCACTCATCCCTGGACCATGTCATCTGCAAATAACATCACCCCCACTTCGTCATCAAAGTAGCAGTGAAAACACCATATGCAGTTTAATTTTTTTTCAGTCGTTTCCTTCCATAGTCCTTGGGAAAAGGACAGTTTTAAAACTATTTTGGTCCTTGATCAAATAAAATGAGATATCAATGTCACAATTAAATAGCTGCACTTTTTAGTGGACACTAGGGCAGAGGCATTCATGGGGATTGGTGCCTGATAGGTCTCTTCAGCCTGATATCTCTGGACAACTTGCTTACATCAACATGGAAGAACAGGGAAAGGATAAGCTTAAACATGATGAAATCCTTTAAAGGTTTGTTCTTATATTTCAAGTATGTTAACATTTTAAAATCCTTGGAAGAAAACAAAAGTGAAATTAGGAACTTTGAAAAGTTTTAAAACAGAAGTAACAAAGATTTGTAGCTCAGGTTGAGGTTCTGGATGTGAGTTTGCTCTTCCTTGGGTTGCTGATTTCCTGTGTTGATGTCATTTCCTGTTCTTTTTCTCAGGATGGTAGATTGATTTGGAGCCAATGTGTTTGTTGATGGAGTTCCGGTTGGAATGCCATGCTTCTCGGAATTCTCGTGCGTGTCTCTGTTTGGCTTGTCCTAGGATGGATGTGTTGTCCCAATCAAAGTGGTGTCCTTCCTCATCTGTATGTAAGGATACTAGTGATAGTGGGTCATGTCATTTTGTGGCTAGTTGATGTTCATGTATCCTGGTGGCTAGCTTTCTGCCTGTTTGTTCAATGTTTGTCACAGTTCTTGCAAGGTATTTTGTAGATGACATTCGTTTTGCTTGTTGTCTGTATCTCCGATATCAGGGTTCTTAGCAGAGGCAGTAATGCAGAGACTTGAACAAACAGCTCTGCCAATCATCCAACCCAAACTTTGGGTCCGCTATGTGGATGACACCTTTGTCATCACTAAACAAAACTAATTAGAGGAAACCTTCAAGACCATCAATAATACCCTTTACTGGCATAACATTCACAAAAGAGGAGGAAAACAACAACAAACTGCCATTCCTAGATGTCACAGTAGAGCGAACAGCCAATTTCCGAAATGACTGCCAGACTACTCGGACCTCTTGGCATCAGGGTAGCCCACAAACCCACCAACACACTAAAACAGCAGCTAATGAACTTAAAAGACCCTATACAGACAACAAATAAAACAAACGTCATATACAAAATACCTTGCAAGAACTGTGACAAACACTACATTGGACAAACTGGCAGAAAGCTAGCCACCAGGATACATGAACATCAACTAGCCACAAAACGACATGACCCACTATCACTCGTATCCTTACATACAGATGAGGAAGGACACCACTTTGATTGGGACAACACATCCATCCTAGGACAAGCCAAACAGAAACACGCACGAGAATCCCTAGAAGCATGGCATTCCAACCGGAACTCCATCAACAAACACATTGATTTGGAGCCAGTCTACCAACCCCTGAGAAAAAGAACAGGAAATGACATCACCAACCCAAGGAAACCTAACCAGATAAATAGAAAGCGGGACATAACACCAGCGCTTTGTCGGAGGCTCATTGATGATGTTACCTAGTATGGTGACGAAACGTCTGAAAACTAACCTTATGGCTCAGCGAGCAAACTCACATCCAGAAGTAACAAAACAACAGAAAAAAATTCAACTATTTAAGGCTTTGAATATTCGAGCCTGCCATGAGCTGGCTTAAAATCCTTACGAGGAAGGAAAAATATTTTACTGTATCTCCAATATTCTGCTGTTTTATTTCATTGTATCTATTTGCAATCTTTCAGTTGCCTGTGTAGCAATTAGTAATCAAGTTGTGCTTTGTAGCTCTAAGCACTGTTCAAGACAAAGACTTATCATTGACTTAGAACATTTGAGGTGGTCCATCTATCTCTTGGGGAGAGGAGAGCTAATACAGCACTGCATGGAAATGACCACCCATCCTTCTAGATGTGAGTCAGAGTGAGTAGGCTAGTGGAAGCTTTGCCAGTGGGTCTTAGAAATGGGTACACAATATTGAGTCCCAAGATATCATTGACCTATAACACATGTTCTAATATGTGCCAGTGATAAATTCTTTGAGTACATGTTCGTTTCAGTTAGAAAACACTACCTCATTTTAAATTCTGTTCTCTGTTGCTTTATTCTCCACTCTTGTAGATCCCCTGACAAAATCTGAAATAAGTGACTGAAAGGTTTAAATTTTCCATTATAGGAAATTTTCACCTAGTGTTGTTCTGCAGAACTTATTTCATGTAAACCTTTGGTCTCCATGAAAATCTGCTGTAGCATTAACATCACTACGTGCCCGGACATTCCTATGCAAGTATCATATTGATCCTGAGAAATGTGGGTCTTAGTTGAAGTTGGGAGCAGTCAATCTTCAGAGGCAGTTATGAGTCTCTGGTTCGGAACAACTCAAATGTTTATTTGTGCTGGACCTCTGTCTCAATGTTATAGAATTCAATGGTTCTTCTGAGCAAATGCTCATGGCTTTGAACAGTGTAAATTGGTTGAGTATTTGCTGTGCCATTTTGTGAATTGTACGAAACAGCATTTTATTTTATCTATTAATGGGACATGGGTGATTTTAGCTAGGCCAGCACTTGTTGCCCACCCATATTTGTTCCTGTCATGATCTTGTTGGGTTTGAATTGTTGTGGAGTTATTTGTTAAATTCATCCATAACGAGCCAACAAACATCAAGTGATTACACAGTGGTTTCTGCTGAGAAAAGATCACAAAAATGGGTTACACTTCACGTGAAATAAAATATCCCAAAAGTGTTCTCAAACAGGTGCTATTGCTAGGGTGGGCATGGAGTAAGCAGCTTGAGCACTTGTCCTGCTAAAAAGAACTGAATGATTATTAGAAGCACCAAGAACAAAACAGTTTGGAAAGCTAACCCCTACTTGAGTTGTTATAGGTTAAATAGAAATAATTAATGGAATTATGATCCTCATTCATCATGGAAACAAATCCTCTGGCCTAATTCATCCACTCCGATCAGACTTCCTAATCAACCAAGCCCCATTTGTGATCATTCAGCCCACATCCCTTTAAACTCTTACCATTCATATACCCATCCACATTTCTTTTTAAGTGTTATAATTATACCAGCCTCCTCCATATCCCCTGGCAGCTCGTTCCATTCACGCACCACTCTTTATGTAAAAAAGTTAAATGTTTCCCACCCCCAGGAAAAAAAAGATCTTGGCGATTCACCTTATTTGTTACCATTTGTGATTTTATGAACCTCTATTAAGTCACCTTTTTGGCCTCCAACACTGCAGGGGAGAAAAGACCCCTAGTTTCTTTGGTTTCTTCCCATAACTCTGATGTATGTGGAAATACTGCTAACAGGGTAGGTAGATTGCTTAACAAGTGTTTAACATTAATGCTCTGATTTGAAGGAAATGGACGCCTTCAGGACATGCATTTTGTAAGAAGAGAATGCTGCTTTCAAGTCTGGCAATGAATGATCTGATATTGCTGCATGGTGGAAATGCACGAGGTAATTTTAATGTGAAGTTGTCCTTGTAAATCATTCCAAACTGAAAGTAGTCTGATGCTAAAGGAATTATGGAAGAATTGTAATGTAGCTAAGGCTGATGCCAAAATCTCTGTAGCTTGCAATGAGATTGCCTCATTCAACATGACTGGTCTATGGAAGAAGCTGTGGCCAGATTGCCTTAGAGCCAAAGCCGATGTGGAACATATTGAAACAAACCCAGGAGACAAATGTGAAAATGGGCAGGAAAATTGGATTGGATAAGCTGAATGCTGAAGGTTTTAGAGTCTTTTGCCTCCCGTGGGGCATTTACTGAGGAACTCTGCTATGGAGAAGGAGTAGAGTGATGAATAAGAAACAGTCATTTTGTTCAATCATTAAAGATGCCTTGAAAAAGCTGTAAGAAGCAATGACCACTTTTGATTAAAATCTTTCTGAAAAAGACTATAGTATGAATGAAATGAAACATTTAAAACGCACTTCTTGGGATAGAACATAGAATGGTACTGTACACTACAGTACGGGCCCTTTGCCCTATGATGTGCCAACCTATAATCCTACTAAGATCAAACTACCCTGCATACCTTACATTTTACTACCATCCAAGTGCCCATCCAAGAAACACTTAAATGCCCCTAATACATCTGACTCTACTACCACCACACTGTGAATAGGGAGAATACAAAAGCATAACTGTCATTGGAAGAATTCTTTAAGATCCCACTTCGAGACATTCATAAAGTGTACAAAGATTTCTTGTAGTCCTTCCAATCTTTCCTGAAACCTAACGCTGTCACCATTTATCTATTCCCTCGATAGAGGTGGGTTGCACACATTTGACGATATTTTCCACTGTGTTTTGAGGCAGTATCATCTTGCAAAATGGAATGCATTTTGAACAGAAGCCAAAAGAATTGTGGATACTGTAAATCAGAACCACAAACAGAAATTGCAAGGAAAGCTCAGCAGGTCTGACAGCATCATAGAGTTAATGTTTCGGGGTGGGTTCTGAGGAAAGGGGGCTCGACCCAAAACGTTATCTCCAATTTTCTCCAGATTCAGCCAGCCTGCTGAGCTTTACCAGCAATTTGTTTTTGTTTCAGATTTTGAATAGGTCGAGTAAGCCAACTCTGTATCCATACAGCCCTGTGGGCTATTGGCAGTATCAGAATTGTATTCAAACTCAATTTGTAAACTGATGATATAACCCCACTCCCCACTGCTGAGGAATCAACTGTGATAAGATGAGGTGTGCAGGAGCAGTACCCAGCAGACCTAAAAATGAGATGTCAATTTGATGAAGGTACAACGTAGGGCTACTTGTTTACCAAACAGACCTAAACTCTGCAGTCCTACCACCCCCAGCTGTGAATACTAGTTTAAATTTCCATTATCAGGAGGAGAAGGCTCTACAAGTATGATGGGGGAGCACAGCATGTTAGCAGTAAAAAATAAGGCTGAAGCATTCACAATGACTTAAAAAAAATTGGTGGACTAAGATGGTCGGAGAGCAGTGGTAGCTGAGGCTGAGCCAATGATAGAGGAGAAGGCATTCAGTCCTGTATCGGCAGTGGCTGCAATGCCAGGAGGAGGTGAACATGGCACTTCCCAAATCCAGGGTCACCTGGCTTGGACATGCAGACCTAACTGAGGCTCCAAGTCCACAGCTAAGTTCAGGTGCCTGAGTGAACAGCAGCATCAGTGGAGTGGATAATGGAGGGCCACTGTGACTGAGGTCTGCGCCATTGTCTGGATGAGCATTGGTTGGCACCCTAGAAAAAAATAACTTCTACTTCAGTCATATCTTTTAATACCTTCAGTAATTCAAAATTTTTTTTGTTTGAAATACATGTGACAGTAAACCATGAAATTTGAATCAAATTTCAGGCAGTAGTGCTGTTTGGATGATCCGTGTTGGTCTCCTCAAAGTTCCCATCATAACAAATACCAATCTGCAGCCAATTTGAATCTATCCATGTGATATCAAGAAATACCCGGAGGCACTAGATAATGCAAATAATTAGCTGTTTCCCTAGCCAAGCTGTACCAGCAGAATTACAACAATGAACAATGTGGAAAATTGCCCAGGCCTGCCTTGTGCTTAAAAAGCTATTGTGGACCTACTGCCCCATCAGTCCCCTCTTGATGATCAAAATGAGACAAGGGCGTTGTCAACAATGCTATCGAGCATCGCTTGCTCAGCAATTCCAACAGGACCACTTGTCCCCTCACCTCATAAACAGCTTTGGCCCACACTTGGACAAAACAGCTGAAATTAACTGTGAGCTGAGAGTGACAACCCTATTTAAAGGTAGTTTTTAACCAAGTGTGGCACCAAGGATCTCTTGCGGAACTTCAGTTGATGATGATCAAGGGTGAACTCTTGTGATTAAAGTCATAACTAGCATGAAGGGAATTAGTTGTATTTGTTGAAGGTCAATGATTTCAGTTACAGAACATCTCTACAGGGTTGCATCTTGAGCACAACCATCTCCAGCTGCTTCATCAATCACCTTTCCTCGATCATATAAGTCAGAAGTGGGATAGTCACTGATGATACCATAATGTTCAACTCCATTTGTGACTACTCAGAAATTGAAACAGTCTATGCCCAAAGGCAATGAGAATTGGCAATATCTAGGGAAAGTTACATAAGTGCCAGGCAATGACCATCTATAACAAGAGATAATCCAGACCAGGATAAGATCAGCCATGATCATGTTAAATGGTGGAGAGGACTCAAAATGTTGAATTGCTTACTCCCACTCCTAATTCCTTTGTTCCTAAATTCTTAACCATTTCTCCTTGACATACAATGGAATCCCTCATTAAAAACAGCCTGGGGGTTACCATTGATTTGAAACTAAACCTGCTTGTCATAAGACTGTGGCTGCAAGAGCAAGTCAGTGACTGGCACTCCTGCAGTGAGGAAAGCACCTCTTGCACTCCTTAGAGACTGTCCACCATCTACAAGGCACAAATTTGGAGTGTGATTAAAACATCTCCCACTTTCTTGGACATTCCAATAACATTATAGAAGCTTGACCCCATTCAGGACAAATCAGCCCAAATAGCACTGCATCCACAAACATTCATTCTCTCTACTGATACTCAGTAGATACACTGCTGCTACTATCTACTGGATGCACTGCAGAAATTCATCAAGACTCCTGAGAGAGTGACTTCAGAACCCATGACCACTTCCAAATAGTAGGACAAGGGCAGTCGACACATGGGAACACAATTACCTGCGAGTTTCCTACCAAGCCACTCGCCATCTGACTTGGAGATATATTGCCGTTCCTTCCGTGTTTCTGAGCCAAAATCCTGGAACTATCTCCCCAATGGCAATGTTTGTCTATCAATAGCACATGGAGTGCAGTAGTTCAAGAAGACAGCTCACCACCTTCTCAAGAGCAATTAGGGATGGGCAATAAATGCTAGCCTAGCCAACAGCCTCCACATCTCATGAATCAATGAAAAAAACAAACTAAACTTTTATAATAAAAGGAACCTCCTCACTGAAAGACATGCATCACAATGATGCCCACCACTTTCTCTCTTATTGCTGGGTCAATTTTAAGATGATTAACTTTGATTCCTTTTGAGCTTCTAGTGACAATGAAGGTCTCATTAAAAGAACATGATAATGTTCAGACAATGTACACTGTAAATCCACTGAATTCCAAAAATAATTGCCCTGTCATTTTCCATGTCCAGTTTCATTTGAGCCTTATTCATAGACTGCCTGCTCAATAGTGTTACAGTGTATCTTCATGTTTCTTAGTAAATTGCTCTCATTGTTTAATTTTCTTTAATTAGATGTTTGGTCATCTGCAGAATTATAAAATCATTCCAATACTTGAGTTTACCATTTTGTTTGACAATTTTATAGGCCTTTCCTCTTGATATAATACAAAATCCTCTGTTCATCATGGTTGAAATACTTCTTACTGGACTTTGTGCATTAAACAAATTTATTTTTGTGTGCTACGCATTATTAGCCAGCACCTATTTATTGTCATATCTTTTATTTACTGGTTAACTAGTTCAAAGACTCTATCATGCGCCTCTGGAGCAGATGGGCTTGAACCCAGTTCTCCTGGCTCAGTGGTAGGGATGGTACTACTGCGCCACAAGAGTCCACTGTCGGGTTTTTTTTTAATGTATTTTTCCAATCTACCATAGCCAATTTGTCACTTTAGATTTAAGGCCCCATTTTCTGATTGTAGAACACCATTTTCAAACTCAATGAAAAATGCAATCATATGTGGCTGTAATAGGGAAATAAAATTCTACATCTGACTGTATGTGACAGTGAAGAAGGAGAATGGTGAGAGGAAATATATCTATAGTTCCTCAAAGTCAAGCAATATTTATACGTGTTGTCTTGTTGTCTTGTTTTATCAGGCTATGACTTCATGTGCACACAATTTCATGACTTCAGTTTAAAAACCTGGTAAAAATATAATCTTTAACCCCAATAACTCATGATAATCTCAACACCTAATAAATGAACTTGAGCTGCACATTGTTAAAATGTGATGACCCACTAATTAAATAGTAACCTCCAAATCCAGGATTTACAGTTATTATGCAAAGGGACAACAGCCAAACAATGTCATTCTGGCATGCAAAAGACTAATTAACTTCAAATTTATGGAAAAGGTTGTCAGTGTTCTTATTTAATTATTATTCCCTTAAATTCCTTTTGCATCTTGGACTGACATTTATCGTAAGCAGATAACTTTTGCTGATTGTATGGAAAAAGTGGGATATATAGTTTCAATGTTTTAAGTAACAAAAAACTTGGAAAGGTACAAAATGGTGAGATGGGAATAGCCAGACTGCAATAAACAGACTTTTTGCAGATCAAAATGAATTCCGGAAAGTGTGAATTAATGGATTTTGTGGTCAGAATTAGAAGAGAAAATATAAACCAAATAGTATTTTTTTAATTGGATTGGCATCATCAATCATTCACTCATGCATATGATTGTCCACTTAAGAAATTCTGCCACTGGTCCTGGGATCTGAGAGTCCTTGGGATTCTGATGAGCCTGATCCTAGAACCACATCTCAACAATGCATTCACCAGGTGTCTGCAGGAGGTCTTGAGATCATTGGCATCCTTTTTCTGGTTTCATTTCAATATTCGCTCCTGCCAGCGGGTGTTCTCAAAGAATTATGTCCCTTCGTGCAATCCTCCAAGTTGGTTCCTCCTGAACAAGGGTCTCCGATGTGTTGACATCTGTGTTGCATTTCTTGAGGGAAGCCTTCAGGAAATGTTTGAAATGCTTCTTTTGTCCTCATTTGAATAGCTTCCTTGAGCTAGGTGAAGATGATTTACTTTAACGGTGAGAACTCAGGCATTCTAAGCACACAACTGACATAGAGGAGTTTGTTTTCGGATAATCATGGCCTCAATGCTGGAACTATTTGCTGCTTCAAGGATGCTGATGTTAGACCATAAGACCATAAGACATAGGAGTGGAAGTAAGGCCATTCAGCCCATCAAGTCCACTCCGCCATTTAAATCATGGCTGATGGGCATTTCCACACTACTTCCCTGCACTCCCCCCATAGCCCTTGATTCCTTTTGAGATCCATAATTTGTCGATGGATGCTTTCAAGGCAGAGAATGTCCCGGCCTCCACTGTACTCTGCGGCAATGAATTCCACAAGCCCACCACTCTTTGGCTGAAGAAATGTCGTCTCATTTCAGTTTTAAATTTACCCCCTCTAATTTTAATGCTGTGCTCACGAGTCCTAGTCTCCCCGCCTAACAGAAACAACTTCCTAACGTCCACCGCTTCTAAACCATGTTCGTGTGCCTGTCCTCCCAGCTAATGCAGTGAATCTGTTTCAAATAATATTGATAGTATTTCTCGAGTGTCTTGAGACACTCTATGCATAGTCAAATGAACAATATAATTTATCTCATATATGCTATGGATGTGAGTTTGCTCGCTGAGCTGGAAGGTTCGTTTTCAGACGTTTCGTCACCATACTAGGTAACATCATCAGTGAGCCTCCGAAGCGCTAGTGTTATGTCCCGCTTTCTATTTATCTGGTTAGGTTTCCTTGGGTTGGTGATGTACATCACCAATGCAGAAAATGACATCACCAACCCAAGGAAACCTAACCAGATAAATAGAAAGCGGGACATAACACCAGCGCTTCGTCGGAGGCTCACTGATGATGTTGCCTAGTATGGTGACGAAAGGTCTGAAAACGAACCTTCCAGCTCAGCGAGCAAACTCGCATCCAGAACCTCAACCTGAGCTACAAATCTTATCAAAACTTGCTTATATGCTATGTCTCAATTTATGAAACTAAATCATTTTGCTAAATTTCTAGGCCTCAGTTAAGGTATTGAGTCCATTTCAGGGAAGTCAAGGTTTTGGAAAGGTGTAGAGAATTACTAGAATGATACAATGAATGAAGGACATTTGTTATGTAGAAACTAAAGAACTAGGATTCTTCTGTTTCATGCAGACAAATTTGAAGCACTACTTTATGTAAATTGCCAAAATTACAAGGATTTTGATGAAACTGTATCTACTGCTGGGTGGGATACCAGTCCAATGCTAGACGATTAGGTAATTTGCAAGGTAAGTAAAGGGGAGATGAGTTTAGATTACATAGTCAGTTTTATGATCTGCAATGCATTGCATTAGAGTGACATTCAATAGTAATTTTCAAGAGAGAATTGAATATCTATTGAAAAGGAACAATTTACAATGCTATGGAGCAAGAGAATAAGCCAAATAATTTGCTTTGTTCAATACAGACATAGTGAATGTCCAGTTGTCATAATTCTATAATTCTGCCTGCACATCATATAATGTCAGCAGATACTTATTAGGAATGGCATTCTTCCATCAACAAGAGATGATGACAGGAACACGGCTTTAGTCCTTTGTTCAAGGTCAGATGAACTTATTTGCACATCTTTCAGTGTCTGATGATCCCATTCTAGAAGCACAAGGTCTGCCACAAGCGTCACACCACAGTGTTGTCCTTTGCTGGGAGTGTGGGTTGACCCCATGCTGATGCTTTGTGTTGCAGAGCTTGAATCCGCCTTAGAGCTTCTAAAATCGCATGTTGTCATGGTGGTGGTGAACTCTTGTTCACAGCTGATGTCAACCGATGCCTCAACCCCTAGGTCAGCTTTCCCACTTATCCTGGTTGATACTCATGGATTCCATGTCACTTTTGATAACATCCCCAAATTAGATGTTTGAGCACCATGCTGGCCTTTGGAAATTGCCTCCCCCATGTAAACATATCCTTGGTGATGCGGCTGTATTTCATCCCATGTATATCTCCAAACCAGTGAAGTTCTGTATGCTCAATTAACACTAGCATGTTTGGTGCATTTGCCCTTCTCTTCATTGCTAACTTTGTCCTTCTGTGCGTTGCTACGGGTGTATCGTTAAACACCAGAAGCAAATTTTAAGCCTAATTCTTGATACTTTTTGCATCCAGTTAGCATTCATGCTGCTGCTATTAGCAATAGTCTAGCTTAAGCCATTTCAATAAAACAATTGGTGATAGGTCTCTTATTATTTTGGCATATTTCCATAACAGCATAGCTGCTTCCTTCCCTCAGCTCAGTAAAATCAATTTGTCCCAGCATAGTCCACCTCCGCTGTAATATCCTCATTTGCAGGAAATGATTCCTGACTTTTTTTCTACCACACACCAGCTGGTCCAGCTGCTCTCAATATGTCTTCTGGGATTGCAGGCAGGCAAGCGAGTTTTATAGGCAGCCTTTCATCTTGATAGGATGACTGTTTTCACTCATTCTGTTCAGCATGGGGAAGTGCTTACAGTTACAGATCTTCTTGTCAAGAAGCTTTAATAATTCATTTCAAATGGGGCACACAATTAAACGTACCTCTGGGAGATGCATGTTGGCCCTGGAGCCTTTTTGTAGATCTGCCAGTAGACTCTTGCAGAGGAAGACATTTAGTTCAAGGATTTTTGCGGTGGGGGAAATAATGACTTGATAAGCAAACATCACTAATGTTTTCAGGCATTTTAAATAGATGATGATCTCATCAGAAGTTGTGTATTTTGCACTAAAACAGTTAAACATTTTAAATAGGTTTGTTGTTTGTGCACAGCAATACTGTGCTTTTTCATTTACTGTATTAGTACAATTATGCCATCATGTGGCCTAGCTAAGAAATGCAGCAAGGCATTGTCCAGGACATAGAGAATCATGTGGAGCTGGATGAACACAGCAGACCAAGCAGCATCTGAGGAGCACAAAAGCTGACGTTTCAGGCCTAGACCCTTCACAGAATCATCTTTTTGGAAGAAAATGTCTTTCAATAATTTTCGCACACAATGAGTGTTCAGACATGGAACATAACATTTTTGTTAAACAAATAATGCAGCTTATATTTTTGACATCTTTTTCTGCATTATTAAACCTGCCACTTTTCCATCTTTCTCCAGTTCTGAAAAACCAAATTGGATTCAATGTTAGAGATAGCAAGAACTGCAGATGCTGGGGTCAGACAACATAGTATGGAGCTGGAGAAGCTCAGCAGGCCAGGAAGAATCAGAGGAGTAGGAAAGTTGACATTTCGGGTTGGGACCCTGCTTCAAAAAATGTCAGAAATCCCGACCCCAAAACGTCAACTTTCCTGCTCCTCTGATGCTGCCCAGCCTGCTGGGCTCAACAATAACTGCTTCTCTCTCCATGAATACTGCTGGACCTGCTGAGCTTCCCCAGCATTGTATTTTGGTCAAAGAAAGCTGGATAGTTGAATTTGATGAGGTCACAGGCAAGCTGAAGAGATACAGAGAATAGATCCAGAAGCTGAGAATAAGCAAAGATACAGTCGCTACAGTTCTTTGTGTTAATTGAAGATAATATTGGATCTACATCATTGAGGCTAAGTTGAGGAGTTTCTGAGGATGGTGTACCATTTGTGCTAATGACTATAACCATGAAACTCTGTTCACTGGGGATCAAACTACATTCCAGAAGCAGAGCAGCTGAAATTCTTCGTAAGGCACAGCATTGAAGAACTGTGTTATTGAGTGTAATGCCTTGATATTGTGTGAACTGCCAAGCATTTAATAAGCTCTACCTTAGTTGTTTCTACTATTTAATGTGTAGTTTATAGCTTATAATCAACGATAATTTACTTGTTAATTTGAGGAGGCGATGTAAGATATTACCTAGGGTTTGATTTGTTTGATTCATGTACAGTAAATATTCTTCTGTTTTAAACTGTGGACGTTTTTGGCTTCATTTTTATTTTAGTCAGTAACTAGGATTTTGGCTCACTTTTAAAAAGAAAGTTAATGGAGTATATTGCGATGTAATAGTAATGTCGTGGGATTCTAGGCTGGGTACTGCAATATTGAACTGATTTGTGCTTCTAAGGACCCTCTGTGTAAATGTTTTAAAGGGATCCCAGACTGGAGACTTCAGCATGCCTTCTGTACTCCTCTATGGATATCACTGCATGGGAGGTGTCATTCTTATAGCCACAATTGAAAGATCCAGCTGAAAGTACAGAAAAGGACGTGTGCCCTATGATCTGTACAGGCAGCAATGATGTGTGCAGCGTCAGCACTGATTGGAAGATCATGTCCACTTGCAGCCTTACTGCACAGGACCAGGTAAAGGGCAAAACATTCAACAGACATTGCAAGACTTTGCAAGGTTACGTCTGAATTAACTGATAAACGGTATGGATGGTTGCAGCAATATGACAGCAAAGTCTATAAACTGGCAAGGAATGTTTTTTGTTGATAATTGAATAGCAGACTTTGGAAAGAAAATCATGTGAAACAACTTGATGCCTCTTGTGGCGCAATGGCAGCGTCTCTACCTCTGGGCTAGCAGGCCGGAGTTCTGGTCACACCAGCTCCAGACGATTGACATAACACGCCTGAACAGGTCGATTTTAAAAACTGTTACTTAAAACAGGTATAAAGGTATTAAGAAGACACATGAACAATATCAGACCATGTTTTGGAGGATGAGAATGTTTCATAGAATTTGCTTTCTGTCCTCACACAGACACACAGTCGTTTGATAACAAAGTGTGGAACTGGATGAACACAGCAGGCCAAGCAGCATCTCAGAAGCACAAAAGCTGACGTTTCGGGCCGAGACCCTTCATCAGAGAGGGGGATGGGGAGAGGGTTCTGGAATAAATAGGGAGAGAGGGGGAGGCGGACCGAAGATGGAGAGAAAAGAAGATAGGTGGAGAGGACAGTATAGGTGGGGAGGTGGGGAGGGTATAGGTCAGTCCAGGGAAGATGGACAGGTCAAGGAGGTGGGATGAGGTTAGTAGGTAGGAAATGGAGGTGCGGCTTGGGGTGGGAGGAAGGGATGAGTGAGAGGAAGGACAGGTTGGGGAAGCAGAGACAGGCTGGGCTGGTTTTGGGATGCAGTGGGGGGCTGCCTTCGCCTCCACGCTTACTTCTTTCACCGGGAACCTAACTCTCCCTCCACTGACCCCTTCACCCTCCTCCAACACAAGTCCTCTTCCTGGACACCACCCCCAGGCCTCCTACCCTCCCTTGACCTCTTCATCTCTAACTGCCGTCGAGACATCAACCACCTCAACCTCTCCACCCTTCTCACCCACTCCAACCTCTCCCCCGCAGAACGGGCAGTCCTCTGCTCCCTCAGCTCCAACCCCAACCTCGCCATCAAACCCACAGACAAGGGTGGCACAGTGGTAATATGGTGCACTGACCTCTACATTGCCGAGACCGAATGCCAACTCTCCGACACCACCTCCTACCGCCCACTTGATCATGACCCCACCTCCGAGCACCAAACCATCATCTCCAACACCATTCATGACCTCATCACCACAGGGGACCTCCCACCCACAGCCTCCAACCTCATTGTTCCCCAACCCCGCATGGCCCGTTTCTATCTCCTTCCCAAAATTCACAAACCTGCCTGCCCTGGTCGACCCATTGTCTCAGTCTGTTCCTGCCCTAACGAACTCATCTCCACCTATCTGGACTCCATTTTCTCCCCTTTGGTCCAGGAACTCCCCACCTACGTCCGTGACACCACCCACGCCCTCCACCTCCTTCAGGACTTCCAATTCCCCGGCTCCCAACACCTCATTTTCACCATGGACATCCAGTCCCTATACACCTGTATTCCTCATGCAGATGGCCTCAAGGTCCTCCGCTTCTTCCTGTCCCGCGGGCCTGACCAATCATCCTCCACCAACACCCTCATCCGCCTAGTTGAACTCGTCCTCACCCTCAACAACTTCTTTTTCGATTCCTCCCTTTTCCTATAGACAAAAGGGGTGGCCATGGGTACACACATGGGCCCAAGCTATGCCTGCATCTTTGTAGGTTACACGGAACAGTCCCTCTTCTGCACCTACACTGGCCCCAAACCCCACCTCTTCCTCCGCTACATTGATGACTGTATCGGCGCCACTTTGTGCTCCCAAGAAGAACTCGAAAGCTTCATCCACTTCAGCAACTCCTTCCACCCCAATCTCAAGTTCACCTGGACCATCTCCAACACATCCCTCACCTTCCTGGACCTCTCTGTCTCCATCTCAGGCAACCACCTAGAAACCGATGTCCATTTCAAGCTCACCGACTCCCACAGCTACCTGGAATACACCTCCTCCAACCCTCCTTCCTGCAAAAATTCCATCCCCTATTCCCAATTCCTTCACCTCCACCGCATCTGCTCCCAGGATGAGGCATTCCACTCTCGTACATCCCAGATGTCCTCTTTCTTCAAGGTCCGCAACTTCCCCCCCGCATTGGTTAAGAACACCTTCGACCATGTCTCCCGCATTTCCCGCACCTCATCCCTCACACCCCACCCCCGCAATAACCCCCTCATCCTCACATACCACCCCACCAACCTCCGGATATAACGCATCATCCTCCGACACTTCGGTCATCTACAATCCTAACCGACCACTAAAGACATTTTTCCATCCCCTCCCCTGTCTGCTTTCCGGAGACACCACTCTCTCCGCGACTCCCTTGCACGCTCCACGCTCCCCTCCAACCCCACCACACCCGGCACCTTCCCCTGCAACCGCAGGAAGTGCTACACTTGCCCTCACACCTCTTCCCTCACCCACATCTCAGGCCCCAAGATGACTTTCCACATCACGCAGATGTTCACCTGCACATCTGCCAATGTGGTATACTGCATCCGCTGTACCCGGTGTGGCTTCCTCTACATTGGGGAAACCAAGCGGCGGCTTGGGGACCGCTTTGCAGAACACCTCCATTTGGTTCGCAACAAACAACTGCACCTCCCAGTCGTGAACCATTTTAATTCCCCCTCCCAATCCTTAGACGACATGACCATCCTGGGCCTCCTGCAGTGCCACAATGATGCCACCCGAAGGTTGCAGGAACAGCGACTGATATTCCACTTGGGAACCCTGCAGCCCAATGGTCTCAATGTGGACTTCACAAGCTTCAAAATCTCCCCTTCTCCCCACTGCATCCCTAAACCAGCCCAGCTCGTCCCCGCCTCCCTAACCTGTTCTTCCTCTCACCTATCCCTTCCTCCCAACTCAAGCCGCACCTCTATTTCCTACCTACTAACCTCATCCCACCCCCTTGACTTGTCTGTCCTCCCCTGACTGACCTATCCCCTCCTTCTCTCCCCACCTATACTCTCCTCTCCACTTATCTTCTCGTCTATCCATCTTTGGTCTGCCTGCCCCTTTCTCCCTATTTATTTCAGAATCCTCTTCCCATCCCCCTTTTCTGATGAAGGGTCTAGGCCCGAAATGTCAGCTTTTGTGCTCCTAAGATGCTGCTTGGCCTGCTGTGTTCATCTAGCTCCACACTTTGTTATCTCAGATTCTTCAGCATCTGCAGTTCCCATTATCATTGGGTTCTTCTGATGGAGCCATGGAAATGGTTCATTTTGTGTTTACAGTGAAGTCTTGCATGCAAATGTTTGCTATGAAAAGATTCATAGACGTGTTAGAGCATAAGATATAACAGCAGAATTAGGTCAATGAATCTGCTCCGCCATTCAAACATGGCTGATAAGTTGCTCAACCCATTCTCCTGCCTTCTCCCCATAACCCTTTGATCCCCTTGCGAATTGAGAAAACGGCTATCTGTCAGTACCCTCAATGACTTGGGCTCGCCAGCCTTCTGCAGCAATGAGTTCCACAGATTCACAACCCCCTGGCTGAAGAAATTGCTCTTCATCTCAGTTCTAAAGGGTTGTTCCTTTAACCTGAGCATGTGCCCTTGGGTCCTAGTCTTTCCTAACAGTGAAAACATCTTCACCATGTCCACACTATCCAAGCCCCTCAGTATTCTATAAGTTTCAATTAGTTCCCCATCATCCTTCTAAACTCTATTTTGTACAGACCCAGAGTCCTCAAATGATAAGCCCTTCATCTCAGGATCATTGTGTAAACCTCCTCTGGATCCTCTCCAAGGCCAGCACATTCGTCCTTAGATATAGAGCTCAAAGTTGCTCACAATATTCTAAATGCAATCAGACCAGAGCCTTATACAGCCCCAGCAATGCATTTCTGATCGTGTATTCTAGCCCTCTTGAAATGAATCCAAACATAGCATTTGCCTTCCTAACTGCCAACTGAATCAGCAGGTAAACCTTTGAGAGAATCTTGAACTAGGACTCCTCAGTCCCTTTGTGCTTCATATTTCCAAATCCATCCCTGGTTTAGAAAATATTCTATGCCTCTATTCTTCCAAACAAAGTAAATAATCTCTCACTTTCTCACATTATATTTTGATCTTCTTTGCCTGCTCTCCTAGTCTGTCCAAATCCTTCTGCAGACTCAACCGAATTTTGTGTCACCTGCACACCTCGCAACAATGCCCTCCATTCCTTTGCCCAGATCATTAATATATAACATGAATAGTCATGGTTCCAACACTGACCCCTGTGGAACTCTAAATGCCACTTACTATCATTATTGACCACACCAATGGGCTAATCCTTCCTCCAGGCCAACTGGCCCAAATACCACAGGCTCTTGTTTAGCAACCTCAAAGATGCCCAAACCAGGCTGTTTCCTGGATTCTTTTCAAATTCTCTAAATTTCTGATGAAAACCCTGCAGAATAAACCTTGAAAACATTTTTAACCGAGGTGTCACTGCTTGCCAATTAACTGATTTGTTTTATTTAAATTTAAGCTTGAACTGAAACACAAACATGCTGGGGTAATTTTAATCATTTCTGGTGCGTGTATCAGTTTCAAGAGAAGCATTAAATTGATAAAAATGTGATATCAAACTCTCACTAAAGTAGCCAGTGCAAGCTGAACTTCAGAGAATTTTGTCTGAGCAATAATGTGCAGAGACAAAACAGTGATGATTAGATGTACAAATGTCTTTGTGCCTTACGTCTTGCCATTGATTAATGATAAAGGGCTGACTTTTATAACAATGGTTGAGAAAACCAATAGTTAACGAGCGGCCAGGTTCGGCTGGTTACATTCTGGAGCTTCGAAGAAGGAAGATATTGAACTCAAGATAATAAAGTGTGAGGCTGGATGAGCACAGCAGGCCCAGCAGCATCTCAGAAGCACAAAAGCTGACGTTTCGGGTAAATTATACAAGTAAATGCAAACAGTGAAAATAATATAAATAATTAAGACATTTGTATTAGTACATAACTACAAATATCCTAGTTGATCCATTCATCGTCATCAGGGTCTAGGCCCGAAACGTCAGCTTTTGTGCTCCTGAGATGCTGCTTGGCCTGCTGTGTTCATCCAGCTCCACACTTTGTTATCTTGGATTCTCCAGCATCTGCAGTTCCCATTATCACAGATATTGAACTCAATGCTGTTTCTCTCTCTACACATGCTGCATTGTGTGTTTAGTCTAGCTGATTTGCACACTCTTCCAGCACTCCTTGTGAGCAAAAATGTTCCCTCTGTCCCTCAAATAATCAGTTGCAGTTTATTTGCAGACCCCACCATAGCAACCTCTTCCATCTGTAACCTCCCTCCTCACAACCTTACCCTGGTTATTTACCTGTCCTCTTGGGCACTCATTCCCCCGCCCTTCAAAATTGCACCTCTTGTCCCTGACACAAACTGTTTCTCAAAATACTTTAACCCCAGAAAATGATCCTTTTTTAAATATTCATGTTGTGGGATGTGGGCATCACTGGCTAGCCAGCATTCCTTGCGCTTCCCAATTGCCCTTGAGAAGATGGTGGCAAGCTGTTTTCTTGAATGGCTGCAGTCCTCCTGCTTTAGGTTGATCCACAGGGAATTCATCCATGGATGATGATGAATGGATCAACTAGGATATTTGTAGTTATGTACTAATACAAATGTCTTAATTATTTATATTATTTTCACTGTTTGCATTTACTTGTATAATTTACCTTTTAATTGCCTTCCTATTTTTTTCAAATTTACTGGAATTATTGTCCTTTTGTACTTTTTGGTCATGCAACGCAGGATTCATTTTAATCTTTAAGCAGCAGTGAATGCATTTTTTAAAATGATAGGGTAATCATTTTGTGGTAAGTCTTTGACTTTTTTTTGTTCAGATTAAATATAATTTAAATACCTGTGTGTTTTTGATAAGACAAACTGTCCATACCTAGAACAGGAGAAGAGATTTGTGCTGAGGTGAAAGATTGCAGGGGTGTATGTGAGAGAAGGAAGCCCAGGCAAGATTTGCATAGAGGCAGATAATAGAGGATTGAAAGGAAATGCAATTATGTGAGGTTAAAGTTTGGAACGAATTGAGATAATGAAAAGGAGCTGCCTCTAAATTAAGGTCTGATTACTTTGTGGAGTCATAAGTAAACTTGGGCTCTAAGTGCATTTGGCCTAGAGACCAGGGGCATACATTGAACTCTATTCAGCCCAGGATATCCGGATTCAATGTATAAATTGTCTATGAATTATTGGGGGATTCTGAATCTCATATGGAGCATGATTGGAGGTCTGATTGACCAGCAATTTTAGGGCCAGTTGGAAAAATTAGTTTGTGATTTATTTTCTGACTTTTGAAATTAATACCTAGTGTGTGACAGGAAATTCCTATTGGCTGAAAGAAGCTTTGTGCAGTATGATAGTGGTAAAATGCAAACTGGAAAGCAAAGAAGAAGATGATATGCAATTGCACTGTGGGTGAAACTACTTGGCCTGCGTTCATACAAACAGGTAGGTTGATAGTTTATGACAATCATAAACCATTGTTTGGAAAGAGACAGCGAGCTAAATGCGGCAGAAAATACTGCACATCACCAACAGAATCCTCACGATTTCCTCTCCAATTTTGTTAGATTTTGGAAAAGGATTTCATTCTTCCCAATTTTCCTCTGTGGGTTAAGGAGGGAGGGCTTTGGTTATGTTTCATTGGGATGTCTTTTGGGCCAGGTGGGCCTCTACTATAAGGATGGGTTACACCTAAACTGGAACGGCATCAATGTTCTGGCTGGGAGGTTTGCTCGTGTCACTTTGGGTTTGAACTAGTGTGGCAGGGGAATGGGAGCCAGAGCAATAGGTCAGCAAGTGAAATGACCAAGAAGGAGGTACAGACTAAACCCATTAAGACTAAGAGGAAAAGCAGTCGGGGAGGGTACTCAACACATTAGGACCGGTGGTCTGAGGTGTAATTTTTTTAATGTGAGGAGTGTGACGGGTAAGGCAGATGAACTTAGAGCTTGGATTAGTGCATTGCATATAATGCTGTGGCTGATGCTGTGGCTATTCCAGAAATTTATTTGATACAGGTTCAAGTCTGGCATCTTAATGTTCTAGAATTTAAATATTTCAGGTAAGATAGACGAAAATGTAAAAAGGGAGAATATCACAGCTGTACTGAGGGATGGGACCTTAGAGGACTCATCCAGCAAGCCCATATGTGTAAAGCTCAGGAATAGGAAGGGTACAATAAATATGATGGGGGCTGGACTACAGGCATTCCAACAACCAGCAGGAGGTAGAGGATATATGGACAGATTATGGGAAAATGTAAAACTACAGGGTTGTTCTGGTGAGTGATTATAACTTGTCTGATATTGACTGTATCAGTGATAATGGGAACTGCAGATGCTGGAGAATCCAAGATAATAAAGTGTGAAGCTGGATGAACACAGCAGGCCAAGCAGCGTCTCAGGAGCACAAAAGCTGACATTTCTGATGAAGTGTCTAGGCCTGAAACGTCAGCTTTTGTGCTCCTGAGATGCTGCTTGGCCTGCTGTGTTCATCCAGCTTCACACTTTATCTTGATATTGGCTGTAACCTCCTTAGTGCCAGGGGCTTGGATGGGGGGAGTTTGTTAGGTGTGTCTAGGATTTTTTTTTCAAGCAATATGTAAATAGTCCAACTGTAGAAGGAGCCATACTGGATCTGGTATTGTGGAATGAACCTGGAATGGTGATCTAAGTTTCAGTGGGGAAATTTTTCAAGAACACTGAAGGGAAGAAAGCTCAGGTGGAAAGTCTATGGGCCTGGTAATGGTCTGGCAGTACTGAAGACATGTGCTCCAGAAGTTACCACTCCTCCATCCAAGTTTTTCCAGAATAGTTACAAGACTAGCATCTTTCCAATAATGTGGAAAATTGCTCCCAGTATGTCCAAAATATTGCCCCAGAATCGAATCTGGCCATTTACCACCCCTTTAGACCATCAGTAAAGTGATGAAAGGTGTTATCAACAGCGCTATTGAACAGCACCTGCTCAGCAATAGCCTGCTCAGTGATACCCAGTTTAGGTTCCACCAGGGCCACTCAGCTCCTGACCTCATTGCAGCCCTGGTTCAAATATGGACAAAAGAGCTGAATTCCAAAGGTGGGGTGCGAGTGACAGCCCTTGACATCGAGGCTTGCATTTGACTGAGAGTGGCACCATGGCATTCTAACAAAACTGCTATCAATGGGTATCAGGGGACAAACGCTCTGCTGGTTGGAGTCCTACCTGGCACATAGGAAGATGGTTGTAGTTGTTGGAGGTCAGTCATCTCTGCTCCAGGATCTCTCTGCAGGAGCACCTCTCGTGTTCTAGGGTGAACCATTTTCAGCTGCTTCATTAATGACCTTCCCTCCATCATAAGATCAGAAGTGAGGTGTTCGCTGATGATTGATTGTGTAATATTTACCACCATTTGGAAGTCCTCGGATACTGTAGCAGTCCATGTTCAAATGCAATAAGATCTGGACAATATCCAGGTTTGGGCTGACAAGTGGCAAGTAACATTTGCGCCACATAAATAAATGCCAGGCTATGACAATCACCAATAAGAAACAATCTAATCACCATCCCTTGATATTAAATAGTGTTACTATCACAAAATTCCCCAGTATCAACATCCTGGGTGTTACTATTGACTAGAAATGCAACTGGATTTGCTGCATATCACAAGGTCGACAACAGCAAAACAGGTTAACACTGTGGTGAGTAACTCATCTCCTGACTTCCCATGGTCTGTCCATCATCAGTAAGACACATGTGAGGTGATGGAATACTCCAGACTTGCCTGGATGAGTGCAGCCCCAATAACACTGAAGAAGCTTGACACCATCCAGGACAAAGCAGCCCCCTTGATTGGTACCATATCCACAAACATCCACTTCCTCCACCATCTTCCTGAGTAGTAGCAGTGTATACTATCTACACTATGCACTGCAGAAATTCACCAAACATCCTCAGCACCGTCTGAACACATGACCCCTTCCACCAGAACAACAGATACATGGGAACACCACCTGCAAGGTCCCTTCCAAGCCACTCACCAACCTGTCATAAAAATATATCACCATTCCTTCACTATCGCTGGTTCAAATCCTGGAATTCCCTCTCTAATGGCTTTTGGGCGAACATACAGCAGGTGGACTGCAGTGGTTCAAGAAGGCTGCTCACCACCACCTTTGCAAGGGTAAGTAGGGATGTCAATAAATGCTGGCCAGCCCACGACCCCACATCCCACAAAAGAATAAAAATAGCAACAAACACTACTATACATAGCTTGGACAAGCAGCATGTTTCTGTGCTGTTAATTGTATGTAATTCTTTTGATCATAATAAATCGTGTTGCTATCTTTTAATGGTTCAGCAATTTACCTTAGCTGATTAGCTTTCCAATTAAAATGAATGGAAAGGGAAATTGGGCTGTAGAACTGGCGATTTTTGTGTTAATTACTGAAGCCTGGTGGACGTTTCTTCAATTTGGGATAATAGTACAGTGGAGAAATAAGGTGACAATTTAGGTAATTAAAATTAATTAATTTTTAATTTGCATTTTTGGCAGGACTCATGGAGTAGTGGGCTTGGACTACCAGCATGTTCCTCCCGTTAAATGTGTTTTTTAAAAAATATTTGGCAATGATCCTATCACATTAGAGGGCCACAAACATTTGGAAACCCTCGTTGAAAAAGTGGTGGAAGCAAAGTCTTTGAATATGCCACTGTAGAGGTAGATTCTTGGCAAACAATGGGGGTGAAAGGTTATCAGGGTTGGCAGGAATATGGTAGATTGAAGTGTATGAGCAGACCAGCCATGATCTTCCTAACTGATGGAGCTAGCTTGAGGATTTGAAAAGTCTACTCCTTATTTGTATATGTAAATTTACTGTACCAATCTTACATTGGCTGTATTGTCTGAAATGATGTAGATTCTACCTGGGAATATGCTGTTTGAAATTTGGCTGCTGCATTTCCTGCAATGAATAAGCCTTTAAAATATCTCATGTAAAGCAATTTGACACATTCCATGATCAGAAATTGTCTGTCTGCATTTTGCAGGGATCACTCCCCCTAGGACACCCTAGTCCATTCCACAACCACCCAAGCCACTCCGCTCCCCATGGCACCTTCCCATGTAACAGCAGAAGGTGCAACATCTGCCCCTTCACCACCTCCCTGCTCACCATCCAAGGGCACAAACCATTTCACCTATACCACCTCCAATCTTGTGTGTTGTATTTGCTGTACCCAATGTGGCCTACTCTACATTGGAGAAACCAAACGCAGACTGGTGACCACTTTGTGGAACACCTCCTGTCTGTGCACAAGCAGGACCCCGACCTTCCCATAGCTGGTCATTTTGATACAACATCCTGCTTGCATGCCCACTTGTCTGTCCTTGGCATGCTGCAGTGCTCCAGTGAATCTTCAGACTAGGCACTTTACAGCCTTCTGGACTTAATATTGAGTTCATCAGCTTCAGATTGTGTATGATTTCTTCTCTTTCTTTTAGCTTATTGCATTCTGTTATCATGTTCTCTCTCCACCCCACCATCCCCATTCCAGTGGGGACTGTGTACTTTCAATCTGGCAGGAGATGCACCATTGTTCTGCCTTTCACCCATTCGGATCACTTAATCTGAACTATCCTTTCTTCATCAGCAACCTATATCCACCACCTCCTCACTACCCCCCTTAAACCATAGCATTATGCTGTCCCCTCGACATTTCAATTCGGCTCTGATGAAGAGTCATCTAGACTCGACGTTAGCTTGCTGTCTCTCCATGAATGCTCTCTGACCTGCAGTGATCTCCAGCATTGGTTGTTTTCAGTACAGATTCCAGCATCTGCAGTAATTTTCTCCTACATTAATGTGCCTTTGTCTTTCTCTTTCCTGCCACAATAAAAAATTTGGATATTGCAACACAGAAGGTCTTAAATTAATTTTCTAATATGACTGTATGCCAATATTTCTGTAAATCCTTTAGATGAAATCTCATCAGATGGAAGAGGTAATAGTCTACAATTCTCAAATGGTTAACTTTTTGCATATGTAATTCAAAGCAAGCCTTGGACATTGCAGATAATAATTACATTCTAGATGTTTGCCAGTAATTTGCTTTCAACATTGCAAACATCTCCCACAGTTTAAACAAAACGAATATGGTTTTTATACCCTCTAACCAAAGTTTTTGATTGAATGTGGCATCAAACAGGTAAGAAACCACAAAAATTGGTGCTGCTCCTGGCTTGGGTCGTAAACCCTGAACCAATCGTGGTGCACCTTCTAGAGCTCAAGGCCTGATTTCCATAGAACCCCTACAGTGTGGAAACAGGCCATTCAGCCCAACAAGTCCACGTTGACCCTCCGAAGAACATCCCACCCAGACCCATCTCCCTATGCTTTTCTGTAACCCTACATTTCCTATGGCTAATGCACCTAACCCATACATCCCTGAACACTACAGGCAATTTAGCATGGCCAATCCCCCTAACCTGCACATCTTTGGACTGTGGAAAGAAACCAGAGCACCTGGCAGAAACCCATGCAGACATGGGGAGAATGCCTGTGTGGCATTTCACAGTTACCCAAGGGTAGAATTGAAACTGGGTCCTTTGCGCTGTGAGAACAACACTGCTGACCACTGATCCGATGTGTCGGTGTTTTGGAGCCAGTTGAAGGAATGGTTTGGAGGCAAAGTGCAGCCTGGAGAAACACAAAGAGAGAATCATGCCAGTAGAGCAGTCTGACTGTGGATAGCCTGGAAAAATCAGATGGATCAAGTTTGAATTTGTGGATAGGAAGGAACTACTAGATGTTCACATATTCCTAATTGGTAGTTGTAAAGGGGAAGCAATAGAATCAGAAGAAATGCATTCACAGTGGTTTGACCGGGACAAAATTGAGATGTAATTTGATGACGTCTACTAGTCCCCTTGTGACTTCAGAAGAAGCTTTTCAAGGGTTACTTTAGTTCAAAGGATATTCCACTATCCTGGAATACATACTGGTGGATGAGCTGGAAATGGAGGAGTCCTGATTTTAAAAAAAATTCAGAATTGTGACCCAGTGCCATTACTGAAAATTAAGTTGCAACAGAATAGTGTACAACTTGAGAGGAATTTTCAGGTGGTGCTTCTCCTAGGTATCTGCTGCCCTTCTCCTTTTAGATTGTGGAGCTTTGGAAGGTGTTGTTGAAGAAACCGTGCTGTGTTGCTGCAGTGCAGCTTGTACCTCAATGCCCTGGTGCCATACTGTGTTGGTAGTGAACGGTGTGAATGTTAAGTTGGTGGTGGATGACGTGCCATTCAAGTGGGCCTGCGTTGTTCAGGATCATGTTGAGCTTCTGGAAGCAAGTGGAGAGTATTCTGTCACAATCCTAAGTTGTGCCTTGTCAATGTTGGGTGTAGTTTTGGGTCCTGACGTAAACCTCTGTACCAGACGCTGGCATCAAGAAGTCCGAACGAAATTGAAGTCAATGGGTAACAGTGGACAAACTTTCCATAACTGGAGTCATACTTAACATAAAGGAAGTTGATTGTGGTTGTTTGAGAGCAATCATCTTGTCTCCAGAGCATCTCTGCAGGAGTTTCACTGGGTAGTGTCCGAGGCTAATTATTTCCTCCATGAACTTCCTTGCATTGACAAGATAAAACTTAGGGATGCTCACTGCTTAATATTCTGAACAATTTGAGACGCGTTAGATGTAATGTACACACAAAGGCTACCTCAGTAAGGCCTAGCCCATATTCAAGACTGGACTGGTGAACGGGAAGTAACATTTGCACGACATATATAGCAGGCAATGGCTATCTCCAACAGAGGTGCTAATCACCTATCCTTAACACTGAACCATGTTACCGCAGCTGAATCTGTTAAGATCAACATCCTGAGATTTATCTGGACAAGCCAAATAAATACTGTGACTACAAGAGCGGGTCAGAGGCTGGGAATTCTGCAGCAAATAATTCACCTCCTGAATACCAAAGGCCTTCTCACCATTTACAAAGCACAAATCAGGAGTGTGACTGAATACTTGCCACTTGCCACTTGCCTGGGTAGATGCAGCTCCAGCAACATGCAGGAATCTAAACACCATCCAGGACAAAGCACCCAGGTATATAGCACTCTTTCCAACACTAACTCACAGTCACAGCAGTGTATACTGTCGACAAGATGCACTGCAGCAACTCACCAACAGCACTTTCTAAAACTGTGACCGTTGCCACTTGGAAAGATAAAGGCAACAGATTCTGCCCCCCCAAGTTGCCACCATACTGACTTGTAAAGATATTACCATTCCTTCGCTGTTATTGGGTTGAAATTTGTAAGTCTCTTACTAACAGCACAGTGAGTGTACCTACATGAGTTAGACTGCAGTAGTTCCAGAAGGAAGTTCACCATCACCACCTTCAGGGCAATGAGAGATGGGAAACCATAAGACCATAAGACATAGGAGTGGAAGTAAGGCCATTCGGCCCATCGAGTCCACTCCATCATTTAAATCATGGCTGATGGGCATTTCAACTCCACTCCCCTGCACTCTCCCCGTAGCCCTTGATTCCTTCTGAGATCAAGAATTTGTCAATTTCTGCCTTGAAGACATCCAACGTCCCGGCCTCCACTGCACTCCATGGCAATGAATTCTACAAGCCCACCACTCTCTGGCTGAAGAAATGTCATCTCATTTCAGTTTTAAATTTCCCCCCTCTAATTTTAATGCTGTGCCCATGGGTCCTAGTCTCCCCGCCTAACGGAAACAACTTCCCAGCATCCACCCCGTCTAAGCCATACATTATCTTGTAGGTTTCTATTAGATCTCCCCTCAACCTTCTAAACTCTAATGAGTACAATCACAGGATCCTTAGCCGTTCATCGTACGTTAAACCTACCATTCCAGGGATCATCCGTGTGAATCTCCACTGGACACGCTCCAGGGCTAGTATGTCCTTCCTGAGGTGTGGGGCCCAAAATTGGACACAGTATTCCAAATGGGGCCTAACTAGCGCTTTGTAAAGTCTCAGAAGCACATCACTGCTTTTATATTTCAACCCTCTTGAGATAAACGACAACATTACATTCACTTTCTTAATCACGGACTCTACCTGCAAGTTAACTTTTAGAGAATCCTGGACCGACATTCCCAGATCCCTTTGTACTTCTGCTTTACAAATTTTCTCACCATTTAGAAAATAGTCCATGCCTGTATTCTTTTTTCCAAAGTGCAAAACCTCACATTTACTCACATTGAATTGCATCAGCCATTTCCTGGACCACTCTCCGAAACTGTCTAAATCTTTCTGCAGCTTTCCCACCTCCTCAGTACTACCTGCCTGTCCACCTATCTTCGTATCATTGGCAAACTTCACCAGAATGCCCCCAGTCCCTTCATCCAGATCATTAATATATAAAGTGAACAGCTGCGGCCCCAACACTGAACCCTGCAGGACACTACTCGTCACCGGTTACCATTCCAAAAAAGAGCCTTTTATCCCAACTCTTTGCCTTCTGTCAGACAGCCAATCCTCAATCCAAGCCAGTAGCTCACCTCGAACACTATGGGCCCTCACCTTGTTCAGCAGCCTCCCGTGAGGCACCGTATCAAAGGCCTTTTGGAAGTGTAGATAGATAACATCTACTGGGTTTCCCTGGTCTAACATACTTGTTACCTCTTCAAAGAATTCTAACAGGTTTGTCAGGCACAACCTCCCCTTACTAAATCCATGCTGATTTGTTCTAATCTGGCCCTGCACTTCCAGGAATTTAGAAATCTCATCCTTGACAATGGATTTTAGAATTTTACCAACTACTGAGGTTAGGCTAATCGGCCTATAATTTTCCATCTTTTGCCTTGATCCTTTCTTAAACATGGGGGTTACAACAGCAATTTTCCGATCAACTGGGACTTTCCCTGACTTCAGTGACTTTTGAAAGATCACAGCCAAAGCCTCTACTATTTCCTCAGCCACCTCCCTCAGAACTCTAGGATGTAGCCCAACGGGACCAGGAGATTTATCAATCTTTAGACCTTTTAGCTTTTCTAGCACTTTCTCTTTTGTAATGCCTCCATACTCAACTCTGCCCCCTGGCTCTCCCTAATTATTGACACGCTACTCATGTCTTCCACTGTGAAGACTGATGCAAAGTACTTATTAAGTTCTTCAGCTATTTCCTTATCTCCCATCACTAGACTTCCAGCATCAATTTGGAGCGGCCCAATATCTACTTTTGCCTCTCATTTGTTTCTTATGTATTGAAAGAAGCTTTTACTGTCATTTCTAATATTTCTAGCTAGCCTACCTTCATATTTGATCCTCTCCTTCCTTATTGCTCTCTTTGTTATCCTCTGTTTGTTTTTGTAGCCTTCTCAATCTTCTGATTTCCCAGTGCTCTTGGCCACTTTATAGGCTGTCTCTTTTTCTTTGATATATTTTCTGACTTCCTTTGTCAGCCATGGCTGTCTAATCCCACCCCAGATAAACAAATGGCAGTGCCCTGCCGGAGACACTTGCATCCCTCGTTTTGTTTTAAATGACTCAGGAAACACCCATTGCAATAATTCTATTCAATAATTGTGTAGTGCTCATTTGATTTCAAATGTACATTTTATTCAAATGTATTACACTGAATTTTTCAATATGACAACCTTGCCCTGATGATGCAGATTGCTAATACTGAACATTAATTTTAAAAATATTTAAGCTGTAATGATAACAAAAAAAAGGACTGGCATACGCACAATTTCTGTTCCTTGGTTTATGCAACACAATAACATACAGCAATCTGGGCATCATTTGCTTAGAATATAAAGCTACATTAAAATGCAAGAATTTATTTTTGATTTGTTTTACAAAATATTTTTGACAAACATTAGCAAATTCTGAGGAACCATTTCTCAAACTTTAAAATGCCACACAAGAAAATTTTGGCTCCCTTTTTTACTGTTGTTTTCAAACGGAAAATGAGGAATGAAAATATATCATACTATAAAGCGTCAATATTTACGACTTAATACGAATTAACATCAAGCCACAAGAACACCTTAGAATGTGAAAACAACAAACTCCAAGTTGCTGGCTTTATAAATAAGCTTTCGTGTGTTCACTATGTTTTAATTAGAATTGTTCTAAAATGTAACACATCTGTAATGTTAGCTTTGATGTTACTCATGAAGAGATTTTTGGTTAATTGAATAGGTACTAGTGTTCCCAGTTAACTGCTAGCATGTAAGGTTCAAATGACGTGATTTTTCAATTGATGTACAGCCAAATAGACCCGTTGTTAAAAACAAAATGATCTCACTGTTTTGGCACTTTGGGCACTTATTTGATTTTGACACATAATTAGCAACAATGAAAGTATACGTACAACCTGACAGCAGAAACATTTCAACCTTGTGTTATATGGCATTGATTGACTCAGTGTTTTTCGTCACTTGTTCACTACTTCTATGCTCTCATCAGACTCTTCTCCAAAGGAGTTGGTGTCATGGTTCCATAGATTGTGATCATCGTCTGAAACCTCACTCGAGCAAACATTTGCGAATTTCAATAATAAATGCTGGCTACCATTGTGTGGGGATGAAGGGCTAGAGGAGGAGGGGGCCTAAATCATTACAACTATGAGCTTATCTCCAACTATCCTACACAGTAATGACACTGAATTTATATTTGATCCCTTTCCTTCAAGCGTTGCTGAGGCCGCTCATGGTAAACCCATTGTCTCAGAAAAGTTCAATGAAAACATTCAGTAACCTAACATCACAGGACAAATGACGGTGCCAGACTTGTCAGCATTGTGGTCTTTTCGATCAGACTAAACTGAAGCTCTTCAGATGGATATGAAAGATCCCTTAGCACCATTTTGAAACAGATTTGGCCTGATGTCCTGAGCAACACATCACTCAGTTAGCACTGCCAAAGTTAAGCTGTTTGTTCATATTTCACACTGTTTGTCAGATCTCTGTGTTGTAAAATTGGTTGCTGCTTTTCCCTAAGATACAACAATGACTATCAAAATTATTTCATTGGTAATGGGAAATGATTGGCAGGGGGGTGTCCTAAGGTACCAGATAAATCCAAGTTTTTTTTAAATGATAAAAATAAAAATAAAAATCAAAGCTGGATTTTTCAGGCTGTATGCCTCAGACCGTCAAACAGCGGACAGTTCCAATTACAGTATCCTAAAGACTTAATCAAACGTCTTTAAAATATTAAAATGAGATAAGTTATGTGACAACTGAAAATAATGCAGTTGCCTTCTGAATTGAATTGCAATTTTCAAGCATTACATATATTCCATTATAAGTTGTTCTGAAATACAATCTTGTGGAACTCAGCATTTCAGAACATTTGCTAAGTGTCCTGAAATTACATCTTATTGTTTAAGAGTTCCCATTAGTACTTCCAACTATTTTGTTAGGAACTGATTTTTTTTTTACTTCCTAACTGTTAATATAGGATTATACCATCTTAAATCCAAATTACAATTTATTTTAATATAACTAAATCATAGATAATGGGAACTGCAGATGCTGGAAAAATCCAAGATAATAAAGTGTGAAGCTGGATGAACACAGCAGGCCAAACAGCATCTCAGGAGCACAAGAGCTGACGTTTCGGGCCAAGACCCTTCATCAGAGAGGGGGATGGGGTGAGGGTTCTGGAATAATTAGGGAGAGAGGGGGAGGCGGACCGAAGATGGAGAGAAAAGAAGATAGGTGGAGAGGAGAGTATAGGTGGGGAGGTAGGGAGGGGATAGGTCAGTCCAGGGAAGACAGACAGGTCAAGGAGGTGGGATGAGGTTAGTAGGTAGGAAATGGAGGTGCGGCTTGGGGTGGGAGGAAGGGATGGGTGAGAGGAAGAACAGGTTAGGGAAGCGGAGACAGGCTGGGCTGGTTTTGGGATGCAGTGGGGGGAGGGGAAGAACTGGGCTAGTTTTGGGACGCAGTGGGGGAAGGGGAGATTTTGAAGCTGGTGAAGTCCACATTGATACCATTGGGCCGCAGGGTTCCCAAGCAGAATATGAGTTGCTGTTCCTGCAACCTTTGAGTGGCATCATTGTGGCACTGCAGGAGGCCCATGATGGACATGTTGTCTAAAGAATGGGAGGGGGAGTTGAAATGGTTCGCGACTGGGAGGTGCAGTTGTTTACTGCGAACCGAGCGGAGGTGTTCTGAAAGCGGTTCCCAAGCCTCTGCTTGGGTTCCCCAATGTAGAGGAGGCCACATCGGGTACAATGGATACAGTATACCACATTGGCAGATGTGCAGGTGAACCTCTGCTTAATATGGAAAGTCATCTTGGGGCCTGGGATAGGGGTGAGGGAGGAGGTGTGGAGGCAAGTGTAGCACTTATTATACATTGGTTTTCTTTCAGAAACTGTTTGCTACAAATTTCAGCAAATTTAAAGCCCCTCAGTTTATAAACATATCTCATTGAATAATTTTGAATTTTGTCTAAAGGCTTGTATTTGCAGTCTCTGATTTGGGTGCAGTGGGCTCAGAAACAGTATCTGGTTGTCCATCTCTGCAGAAGAGCACAGCTGGGTTTTTACAAGCCCACATTGCAACATCTCCATTTGCAGGGCTGGAGGAAGACATCCTGCTGCCAGAGCCTTGTCGACTGATGTACTGATCCCTTATTCTGTCCACCCTACTCCTGGCCTCATGGTTCTGACTGGACAGGTATGCTGCTATGTTTCTAGTCCTGTAGCCATCTTCTCTGTTCCTGCCCAAAAGAATGGAGATGTTAGGGTTCCTGGTAGCATAGATGAGTGGATTGAGAGCTCCATTGGCCCATGCTAGCAAAATGGCTACAGTGTCCATGATAGGGGTGAAATGGAAATTGCCTGTGGCAGTGATGATGCCCATGATACAATAGGGACCCCAGCAGCAGATGATGAAAACAATCATGATCAACACAGTTGTAGCTGTCCTCATCTCACTGTAGAAGCGCAGTAGGTGGGCATAGGTGGTGACTGGGCGGACCCGGATCTCTGACAGCCTGACCGTCTTGCAGATGTTGTAGTGGCAGAAGCACATCAGAGAGAAGGGCAGAAGGTAGCAGACAACAATCAGGATGATGCTGTAACTGGTGCCCATCCGGGAGCTGCCTGAGTGGAAGATGTACATGCAGTGGTAGAACCCCTTCTTGTGGACAACCATTGGACCATTGGCTTGGGCCATGAGATACCAGGGGAAAGAGAAAAGGACTGCAATCAACCAGACGGCAACCAGTAGCTGGGTGGCCCTGCGTCGCCCAATCTTCTCCTGGGGTTGCCTGACGATGGCATAGTAACGATCAAAGGAGATGAGCATCATGGTGAGGGTGGAGATTATCCCAAAGCAAGAGTTGAAGAAGCCATTGGCAATGCAGAACCAGTCACCAAAGATCCAGACCCCCTCCTGTGTGAACAGCATGATGAAGGAGAAGGGAACACAGAGTAGAGCGGTCAGAAGGTCAGACAGAGATAGAGACATGATGAAGGCATTGGTCACTGTTCTGAGCTGCCGGTGTTTGACGATCATCACTATGACTGCTGAATTGCCCAGACAGGAGAGCAGGAAGATGAGCAGAAGGATGAGAGCTTTGGAAGCCATGGCCATGCCATGGAGCAGAGAGTTGGTGTCAGCCTGATTGCTGGGTCGATCCTGCAAAGAGATCCTGGTTCGGTTGCCAATGATGGTGGTAACGTTGATGGTTGTGTCTGAGCTGTTGATCTCTGTGAGACTGTTGAACAGAGGAAGCTTGGTTGAAAGATCCATTGGACTGAACAACACATCCGGGAAACGGGTAAGTCATCACTGACCCTGCTTTAACCATAATACAGAGGTCAAATGAATTGGCTCTGATGGCAGGCGGATATCTACTTCTAGCTCAGCTTTTAGAGACTTGAACAGTGGAATGTTCTCGCCATTATCCCCGTGGTGTGCAGAATTTCTGTGCATACCTTTCCACTGGTGTGTCAGTACCTCATTAATGCCAGAGGCAAGCCCCTACTATTTAGAGTATTGCCATTTTATTGAGCACTCTGGTAATCAGAATAACACCAGTGCTGTGGGTTCACATCCTGTTCTGACATGAGGTAGACTTGGGACCTTCCTCCTCATCCAGCCCAACGGGGAGGCAATGAAAAACCACCAGTGACAGAAACTGCCAAGAAAACAGTTCAGGATGAAGCATCAGCAGACAATGATGAGCCAAGGATCTGCCTTTGGGTAGAACACACGTGAATGAATGAAGCATGATACAAAATAACAAGGCAACTTACATAAGTAGCTGGAGGTCCACGAACCTTCAGCTTAATCCCCTGCCCAGAGACATACAAAAAACAGAAGTCACATGACCAGAGAATCACATGACCATAGCCATGACGCAAATACCACCCACCTACAATGAAACTGCAAACTGTACCAAGGGGCTCCTGATGATGATTTGCTTTATCTTCCCCCTTTCTGTTACAGATTTTGTGATGATCGGCGAGCCCTCTCTGCTATCGTTAACGCCCTGAAATGTTTGACCATTGCGCGCTTTGTCATGGGGAAGGAAGGCTGGTGTGAATATGAAGGTTTGAGCCGCCTCCCCACGTACTGAGCAGGAGGGGAGTGGAGGGAGTTACGGGCTGCACAGCTGGAATCGCAGAAACACGGTTTTGTCTCAAACGTTAGGCACTGATCCACGTTTTCTATCAACAGGCAAGACAGCTAGGGTGACTAGAAATGGCTCAGTAACACTGAACCCCACTATTACAATGGGGGTGTTAACAATCTGCGATTTCTTCCCTGTGCTGTACTGCCACAGACAGCGCTTCTGATGTGACAGCAAACCAAATCTCTCACGTCTGCTATTATTTTATGGTAAACTGAGTCGGTGTCTTTTTTAAAAAAAGTGATCGAGAAAAAAAAAGTGCAAGGGGCAAGCTTCGACCTTACACATTAATAGACAAATAAAGACTGAAAACGTTAATCATGAAAAAGAGTGTCTCTTTGTTTAGTGAAACTGACAGGAACGCGTTAAGCTGCCAAGTAGGCGCATCCCCATAGTTTAAAATCTATTCCAAATGATTACAGACCTAAACAACGGTTCGAGGAAATATGCCAAACATGCTCAATGCTGTGGATTGCCAAAACTATTCACAATCTTCAAATTATTCAGTCGCACATTTTTGTGGATGAAATACTGCATTTCGGTTTTGTTTGAAATTAACCGTTTGCATTGTCATGAGTAGGAAGGGGGAGTGTAATCACAGATGTAATTTAATGCTTGTAATAATTACGTACAAATGTTGATCATACCAATGAGGAGCTGGTGTGGACCATACTATGGGATCTACTTACTCCCATATTCCTTCATTACAGGAGAGGCGAAAAATCTGTCTATCCCGTTCCTAAATATATTCAACTGTGAAGTACCCACAATGTTCCGGGGTAGAGAATTTCAAAGATTTGTAATCTTGAGTGGGGAAATTTCTCCTTGGTCCTCTTTAACATTTCAAGCTTATGTAGTAGAGATCATATCCAGAAAGGTAAACAATCATGTTACCGGAAATATGGGCATTTTCAGAAACCAATTCAAATAGAAACTGACCTGGGTGAGGGAGTTGCAGTGGTTGAGTTAAACAGCTAGCACATGATGGGTTGAGTACCTGTTTCTATGTGATCGTTGGAAAGGTGTGCTAATGCTTGAGCTTCGCTACTCCTGGGTTCATCAAAAATGTTAATAATTTTAGCAACTTATTCATACGTCTCCATTATTTCTGTTTGATTAACTCGAGTGAATCTCAAGTTTCTGTACTTAAATTACTACTTATTGCAAAGAAATCAATGCTAACTATAGACAAGCAAAAGTACAGATGATCGCTTTGTTAGCTGAAACTCTAACCTCTTCACCTCCAACCCCTACACAAGCAAAGGTGACAGTTATAGACCACGAAAATAATATCAAAATGCCGTTCAATAGCATTCGATAAAAAGTCCCCTTCACTTCCTAAACCCTTGATCTTCAGGCTTATTCTTTGAGTTCTTTCAGATCATTACTGTAAACACAGTGTAACTTACACACAAACTTTCAGTCAATGGTGAGGGACAACAGCTCATATCAGCTCGTGAAAAAGAATACATGGCAATTTTCCAGGCTTTGGTTGCTTCACTGTACTGAGAGAGACCTGTTTCAGATGCAACCTGGAAGTTTCTCCACCTGTAACCCTAACACATTCTGTAACCTGCTGATGACTCATGGTCTCTCCAACTGCTCCCGATTGGTTTGGATAATTAGCCAATCTGTCCTTGAATGAGGTTTACTCTGTATGCACTCAGAATGCTTTGGATCTGAGCCACCTTCCCTATTACCAGAACAAGGCATTGGTGGAATCACGACTCGCGATGCCAGTTCTTACATGTGCAGCGACTGCTTCCACAGACCTTGGTTTACAGCAAGATCCTTTCCCTAATTTGTACCTCAATCCAAATTAAAACAAAACAAAATATGTGATTTTACAATGAGAGAAAAATATTTTCTAATCCTAACTTTTGACATCTTCCACAGTTAGCATACCCTCCTGATTTTTTTTAAGTATGCTTGACCTTTTAGTGTTTATTTGCATGTCACTGGACAATTTTGCTGGGACTTTCAGGTTATTGGGTAGTCCCAGAACCTCGAGGGTCCACTGACTCGAACCTGGCTTTATATTTAAAATGCTATCTTTAGTTTTGTCTGAATATATAGTTAGGTTTATGTATTTAATTGCAATGACAAGTGAATTATTTCACGTACATTGAGTAGGGTGAGAAAGAAAAAGTAAACAAATACAACATAGTTCAACAAGTGGAGTTGCTTAGAAACTCAGATCAATAATTGATAATCACAGAATTTTTTTACAACACAAATATAAGGTTCTTAGCATCAGAATTGGCTCTTTTAAATGAGCAACTCTCTTAGTGCCACTTGCCTGCCTTCTCCCTGTGATCTAGCTCATTCTTCTTTCTCAGTTAACAGTCTAATTCACTTTTGAAGCCCCAATTGAAATTGCATCCACGATACACTGTGTATTCCAGACCAGAATCATTTGTGTGAAAGAAATTTCCTTGTGTCACTTTTGCCTTTTTTAATGATTACTTTAAATCTCTAATGGTATCTTTGAATAAATTGTTCTATTAGGTTTATAGTTTTAGAATAATGTAATAGTCAACAAGTGATTTATCGAAGGTCAGGAAACCACAGCAGTCCCAACAGAAGCAGGAAATCATCGTGTTCTGTCTCAGTTGATTGCAGTAATTTGCTCACTAGATTTTAGGCAGTGGCTTCTTAACTTCCCAAAATGATGGCTATCACCTGACAAAGGGTCTATGCTCGGAAAGCTTGTGATTTGTGATAAACCTGTTGTGCTATAGCCTGGTGTCATGTGACTTCTGACCTTATTCACTCCAGTCCTGCACCAGCACATTCATATTACATTTTGAAAGCAACCACACATTTATGATTTTGGGCAATGCTGAAATTCTAAATTTGAAGGTGTTGGAGAAACTCAGCACGTCTGGTAATGTTTGTGTCAATACACGAACAGCACAGCCGTTTTGAGTCCAATATAATTCATCTTCAGAACTGAAATGCGAAAGTAATGGTCTTTCGCTCTATTCGCTAAGACAGTGTGCATTGTACCTCTTTAAAAAAAGTGAGTAATGAGAATTTCTGAGATAGTAGGACCTGCAGATGCTGGAGAAGCTGAGACAACAAGGTGTAGAGGTGGATGAACACAGCGGGCCAAGCAACATCAGAGGAGCAGGAAAGCTGACGTTTCGGGCCTAGACCCTTCTTCAGAATATCAGCTTTCCTGCTCTTCGGATGCTACTTGGCCTGCTGTGGTCATCTAGCTCTACACCTTGTTATCTCTAATGAGAATTTCAGCTTTTCATTCTGCTATGGCACTAATGGAAACCTCATGAAAAGTTATGACCTATTCAAATAGTTTGTAATAGGAAGTGAAGAATAAAATTGAATAGAATACAGAATTTATCTTGATAAATTACTTTTGTAGTTGTCGAAGGATGTTATGTGATTCTTTTAAAATTTAAATTGAGGAAAAAAGGTGAAAGTATTTTCTTGTCTACCTCATCTTTTCTGTATGTTTGAATTTTTAGTTTGTTTCACTTTTAAAATATTCATTTTGGTGTCTTTGTTTCCCGGTTAAGCATTTATGAAAATCCCTTAATGTGATTTGCTGCTTGGACAGTCTAATGATATTGCTCCATTCTGAAAATACCCCACTGAAGATCATTATGATCTGTACAATATTACTGCATGGTGATAAAGCTGAAATTCTCACCAAAAATTTGTTTGCTCTATGTGATATTTTACTTCAAGGCCAGCAGCAAATGTCCTTGCTTTGATGATGACTACCAATTCCAGACAATGTGTATTTTGTATGTGGAGTCCACGCTTAATTGAATATATCAGTTACTTATGTAGGTGGCAGTGTATTGGGAATTTTCAAGGCTGAAAGCATTTTCTAAAGTGACAAGAAAATGTTTGCAAATTCTGATTGCCATTATTTAATAATTGTTCAAAAAGCTTTTAACTTCCATTTTTATTTTGCAACAAATCTCAAAAAAAAAACTTATCAACTGTATTAGTGTCTTAGTGTTTAAGCTAAGATTTGGACTTAATATTTTTGCCCAAAGCTGTGACATTAGACTTTTGAAATTGAACATGGAAGTGGAATACAATAGCAGAGGAATCTAGGGACAGAGGTAGACAAATCACAAAAAGTAGCAATGATGGTAATGAGGCCATTAACAAATGAACCAAACATTTGGAGTTCACTTCCACAGGATAGAATCGAGAAACTGAGAAGTTATGATTAGACTACATTTGGCAGGACTGCAAGCAATCTTGGCCTGTTTGTTTATACAAAAGGATTAGAGATGCTGCAGAATGTGCAAAAAGGATTGTCTCCAATGATGTCAGAGCTGAGAGATCATTATTGAAAAAGACTGCAGCTTTCTTCTCCTCAAAAGAGTAGCTTGAGATTCTACCTGATATGGAAGGATTTACTGAACAGAAAACGTAAATGAAATATTTCCACTCTGGGGAAGGGCGGAACTAGGAGCTAGAAAGTATATGCAGTATACTAATGTACTTGTGAACCAGTAATGCTTTGTTGCTGTAGTAGTATTCATCTAGCTAAACTGAGAATTTTTCTTTAATATCTAGCAAATCCTTTCTTCAAGTTATTTTGAAAAGTAAAACAGACTTTCTGAATAACCAATCGCAGACTCTGCAAACAATTAATTATATACATTAGGTTTGTGGCTTAAACAAACTTAGCAATTTATGAGTGATGCAATTACTTTAACACAGCAAAATTAAACAACAAAGTAATTTAATTGATGTTCTATGATTTAAACCTAATAACCTTTGTTTTTGGTTTTAGCCACACAAATGTCAGACAAACAGACACAGTTAAGAGATGAGTAAAACAAACTAACAAATTTGACCAGATTACTTTAAGCAATTTTCATTTGTGCTGTTCCATAGGCATATATGATTTTTTTGAAGACATTGATCAATGCCACCTTTTCCAGTTCATATGATGTAGTATGTATGGATTTGTATATGATACAACAGATAATATCATACAGATCAAAACCAGAAATGACACTATAGCAGACCAGGCAATATAAATTCCAAGCGGAGTAGAATAGCACCGCTTCATCAGAGGGTCTATTGATGATGTAATCTAGCATGGTGATGAAACATTTGAACAGAAACAAACCAGCTCAGCGAGCAAGTCAACAACCTCAACACAGTCCAAAACCCAGCTCAAAACTCTGGCTTCTCCCTGTCAGACTAACCGTCTCCCTACAAGTCCCAGTTACCACTCAATATCTGCCCTCTGCTTGACCATATCTCTCCCAGTCTTCTGGAACCAACTCCCAGGTAGAACCTTTGATCCAGAACCAACCTGTAATTAATTTCCAGGTCTGACCTCACAAGCAAACAATAGTCTAAAGGCTATTTTCAGCTCACCGTTCTAAACCAAAACGGTTAAAAGAATGAAATAAAAATAATGAAAAGTCAGTAAGGGTTTTAACAAATGCAATGTGGCTCCATGTGAAAAAAAAACACAATATTCTGAGTGTTTGTAAAGAGTAACTAGCTGACAAAACTTTTTCAGCAGCTCTAGCAGCATTTGTGAAGGAAAAAAATCAAGTTAACATTTTGCGTCCGGTGACCCTTCCTCAGAACAAAGTTTCAGTGATCCTAATGTGCTTACAATTGTCCATTGTATCTGTGTTGGATAGTTTGTGCTGAAAACAAGGCTCCTATGTTAAAAGTTCATGGACAGGCAGTCTTTGGCCATCCTTGTCAAATTTCGCCACGTACCAGTGTATTGAGAATTTCTCTAAATCATCATCTGTGAGATTAGAATACTAAGAATCTGTTCCCCAACAGATTTATTGGAAGTGTGACCAATGGTTCCAGCCATGGTGCTGCAGAGATGCAGATAAACGGAGGAGGAGCAGGGAAGCCAGCAAACCTGGGGGCCACAGCATTCTCTTGTGGCTATGAACAGATGCCACATGAAGAGCTCGCAGCTGAAGTATCCCTCGGGATGTGGAAGAGATACAGAAGGTCTATACAGAAGGTCTAGAGTCTTTTATCCTCAATGCCATTTTCTTCCAGATGAGTGTGTTAGCTGCTGAAGTGGGACATGTGACCTGAAAGAGTGGGTCGCCATCCTATCCCAAAGGCCATCCAGCTGACATCTGCACTACATTATTTTATGCAACTGCCTGCATTGAAGGATTCATGCGCCCATGTGGAATCTTTTGATCTTTGACTGAATATATCAAGTCTGATATGTGAGATATCATATTATCGGTCTCTTTACTAACTCACTCACCAGCTTGCTATATTTGCTAATACTGCATTCCCATTGATTCATAACCCTTTACTAACTCGTTGTTTACTGTAAGATGTTTTCACTCATTCATTCATAAAACCATGACTTTTGTCGTGCATTTTACTATTGCAAGATGGACTAAATTAAAACATTCCTTCCTCAGTCATTACTGTTTCTTCACAGCTTCAACTCTTATCAGATCTATTTACATCAAAAGCTACCTCTGAATAAACATCAAAGACTAATCATCCCTCACTGCCGTAGATCCAAAACTATGGAAAGATTATAATATTAATCAGGCCCTTGGTAACCGTCTCTCGGGACTGGAATAGGTTGCAGAGCATCCTCTGGTAGCATATACTGTTAAATGCATGTTGAATATGGCCTTTATTCCCTTTACGAAAGTTACGATCAAAACAGCGCTTCTGTGAAATTGTATGAATGAATGAAATTCACCAGCAAATAGTAAACAATCTCATGATCCAGCTGCGGTAATTAGTTTAATATCCTTTATACTTTTATTCAGTGTATGTATCATTTCTAACTTATTTAAATCATATAGGTCTAGTATTTTTACTAACTTAAGAGGTGTTAGTCCTTTTATCTTTTAATTATGCAAATTGACCATACACACACTCTAATCCAAGTAGCAGCAAGCACTTAACAAATGTACAATTGATAAAATTGTGCACCACCATAGTGATAGAGCTTTGATATATGTAAGAACCGTGCTTTGGGATTCTAACGCCGCCTCAAATTGTGCTACTACGGATACTCAATAAAGAGGCTATTTTTGCTACTCACTGATTTCGGTCATTATTTGAAATACGATCCTACAGATATCTACGCAATTTGTGCCAGATCACACCACTCCATCTTGCTTCTCCAAGATGAAGTTATTGATGCATTCTGACAGTAAGGTTTACAAACAAAGGTGACATCTCCCAGGTACTGAGTGCTCTAGACTGCATTGAGAGTACAAGCATATGGACGTACATGGAATAGTGTAGGTTAGATGGGCTTGAGATCGGTATGACAGGTCGGCACAACATTGAGGGCCGAAGGGCCTGTACTGTGCTGTAATGTTCTATGTACCATAAGGCAGACTTCATTAACATTAAAGGGTTCCATTCCATAATATACAAGCCATTTGTGATAGCTCCTTGGAAGCTGCCATGATGCTTATATCCTTCAGAACGCACATTCCCGTCTTGTTTCAAGTTCCGAATACCTTACACAGGTAATGTGTGTAAAGTGATCCTTGTGGCCACAATTACAATGATTGTCAATTAGGCAGGTAATGATGTAAAATAGCAATGCATTTATGCATGAGAGCTAGTACTTGTGAAGTGCTACACCTGTCACTTTCTGTTAAAAGCTCATTTTCTTTTATTTTTCTCCTACAAAGTGTACTGTGAAGGGAAATTCCTGGCTGGCAGCATTCGGCCTGACGCACGACTGGGTTTTAAGTATGGAATCGATAGGTCCTGGCAGTGGTAAGTACTTTCACTGCATAGAGATATGGTACATATGAAGCAAAATGAATTGTGTAAACTTGCATGAGAAAATACTAGAGCTGACCGTCCATTAAACTTCTCTAAAATTATGCGTAGCCAACTTTTAGTATAATTAATGAACTCAATGGGTAGCAGTTACATTTACTGTATCCTTTGCCACACTGACACAATAATTGTTAATGTAGCGACCTCATTCAGAGTTTGTGTGTCTGACTACACATTAGAAAGCAGTATGTTCGAGTTGCCTTGAAGCCAGTTTCCTTCAGCAGACAGGTTCAAAGGGCTACAGACCTACTCCTATTAGTTCCCAAACATTGAGTGATTAGGTTTTTGGTTGCCCCTTCTCCCCAAAGACAGTCACTTTCTTTTTTTAAACCTCATTGTCTGGCCATATTTCATTGTGAACCAGTAAACGATCAAGCTGTAGAGGACAATAGAGCTAAAACTGAACCTATCTTTACCCAGTGTTTCATGTATAGATGCAGTCCTGTACGAATTGATGTGCAGTTATTAGCAACTACAGTTTGTATTTATATAGCACCTTTCACATTGATCATGCCTTGGGCATTTTACAAACAAAATTTGACACCTTGCCACAGAAGGGCATAGTTAGGATAGGTAAACAAAAGCGTGGTTAAACAAATAGGTTTTAAAAGTAATTTTTATTGTGAAAGGTGGAGAATTTTATGAAGGAAATTCCACAGCTTAGGGCTCAGGCTGCTCAAAACATGAACAATGATGCTCTCTCTATCAAAATTAGGAATGTGCAAGAGACCAGTACGTTTTCACTTTATTAATCGAGGATTCTATAAACAACATACTCATTTGGTATGAAACCTGTAATCTATTGGTCGACGCAACACTGAACTGACAATTTTACCTGTGAAGCACTTGATGATATTTGAACATTTAACAGAAGTATCAGAAGATTTACCCCATGTGAAATTCTGTGTTCAACTTGTATTGTTATACCTTTGAATTGTAATGTTAATTGTTCTCCTGTTTAAGGTTATGCCAATATATTACTGAATGGCTTTATCAAAATCCATCTATGTCCAATAAGAAAGCAGGTTAGTATTGAGCAAATTTATAAATGAGATTTTGATTTATTAGAAGCTTTTGAATAATGTTATAACTATTTTGACCATATACTACGCCTAAATATGGTTTTCTACTTGTCACAGCATTTCAATCTCAATATGAAGCTGATTCTCAATACTTTGGACAATATGCGACCAATTTTATGGTTCACTTAATCTGGCTTTGTATTGTACAGGCAGTCCCTGGGTTATGAATGTTCAGAAATTGATTTGTATGCAAGTCTGAACAAAATGCAGGACATTATAAAGTTGCTGCTCAAAAGTACAGGAAACGTTAAATTTGAGAGCCCTGTGCAGCAACCATCATAAATATCATATCACAATATCCAATTCTAATGCATTTAGTTTTGCAATGTACTTTATTGTTCTCCAAAGCTTTAATTAAATAAAATTAAATCAAATATCACAAATAACTTTGTAACAGATTGGCCAGATTTGCCAGCATCAGACTCAAATTAAAATCATACAAAACAGACATCTAATTTACCTAATAGTGAGATACAGAATTATGCATAATAGATTAACAATGATTAAACGTTAAAACTAAGTTAATAGAAATTTCAGGTTATAACAATTTTAAAAAGTTTGTGGTGATCCGAGAAGGCAGTGATTTATAGATCCTATGTTTTCATACATCGTCAGATGTTCTGATTAATAACTTCAATAGAAGCATAAGTATATTGTGATTCAAAGCCATTAGAAATATTTTGCAGACTAGCATCTTTGTCTGCCTACACTGTATCCTCACAATTAACAGTGCACAGAGTTGCATTGCATGATACACTTAAGTACAATTAACGCCATTAACAGGAAAGCACTTTGTTCAGACTGAAATACCAGATAGATTTACTCAGTATGAAACATTTCTGGTGTGAAATACGTAATTGGTTCATGGCACATTGTAAATATTTAACTCATGATTAACCATTACTAAACACATGACACAAACAATTATACAAGAATAACTCAATGCCATCGAGATAATAAGATTCAAATTAAGAATGCTAAATTGCATTTAGAAAGATGGGAAGTTTAGAAATTAATGTTTTTAAAATACCCGTTTGATTCTTAATGACAACTGACTTTTTAAAAATTCTTATCGGAGCAGAAATCCATCTTTCAGATCATCATCATCTTCCACATAAAAACTTGCTGTTCCTGTGTAATGTGCTTGTCCTGATATTTCCACTATAACAGCTTTAAAATCGCCACACTTAGCTTCCTAGGTGGGGATAGAGGGGAGAGAAAAAAAAACTATTCCTATCAGTCTTTTTTATAATATTGCTCATGGTTGGCAGGTAATACACAGCAGTTACCATATAAATAGAACAGGACAGGTTTTGCTGTATTTTGTGTTATACACAAGTATTTAATGTCATGTGGACTCTAATTCTCGTAACTATCAAAAAACCTTTGGTTTTGACCAGCTTTTAATATTTCTTAATAGTTACTTGTCCAAATTAATTCAAAATGCTTTGTTTTTGAAAGAAATAATGGTAGTTTTGTGTTTCTGAATGGAATAGTCTACTTACAATTCTTTAGCTTTTTAATATATAATTCAAGGGAGGTGGACTAAGTCAGAGCTTATTTCCCACTCCTAGCTGCCCTGATGAAAATGCCTTCTTGAACACCCCTGGGGCACAGGAAAGGGAGTTCCAGGATTTTCAGTTAGTGACAATGAAGGACCATTGATATAGTTCCAAGTCAGTGGTGAGTAACTTTAGAGGGCAACTTGCAGATGGTGGTGCTGCCATTCACCTGCATTTCTTGAGCTTCTTATTTGCAGAGGTTGCACAGTTGGAAGGTGCTTTCGAAGTAATTTTGAATTACTGTAGTGCATCTTGTAGATGATATACCCTGCTACCAGTGTACATCAGTGGTGAATGGGTTGGTTGGGCACCATTTGTTAACGCCTCTCTCCTCAGGTGTTATCCCTCTTTTTTTAATCTTCCATCAGCACCTCTTTCCTGAAAAAAACCCCCCTTTAATCCTTTGTTCTGCCATCCATCCCCAAACCCCCTTCTTCAGGCCCTTTTTGTTTCCATTCAGAAATGCTTTCATGCCCAACGGAAGTTTTTTTTTATTTCTCCCATCAGCTGTGTTATTTTTAACCTGTATCCAGTACTACTAAATGCCCGTGTTTTCCAGTTAAATTGCCACATTAATATGGAAAGCCTATCAAGGCCAGTGCAATAATCCAGAAGTGAGGGAAAGGAGGGATGGCAAAATCAAAATGGAATTGCACATATATTGAACCAATTTCAATAAAGAGGGATATTGGAGACACAAATTCTGCTGCATCCCCATTGCAGTGCCCTGACCAATGAGAATCAATAAGCCTGAATGTTAAGATTGACAGCTGTTTCTGCATTTCCTTGCCAATTGTGGCACAAACAATCTCCAACCTCTCTCATGCTGTATAAAATGTGTCTTTTTTATCCCCCAGTTTGTTTCTTGTGGGCTAATTCTGATTAGTGTATAATGGAATGCTTCAAGAAATGAACTTTCTCTCCTGTCCTAAGGCTATGCTATGTTATTCTAATAATGTAGACAGAATCTTACAGTGAAGCACACCATACGCAATAAATTAATAGGAAAAAGAATTTTCCTTTTTTTTAAATCCAAATGTATTTCTTGGTTATATATTAGGAATCAACTTAGACAGAATATCACCGTTAAGTGGTGGAGTGGAAAGACATGTTTTTAAAACTGGAGCTCAGTACAAGGGTGACTAAATGCTGATTAAATTTGAAGGGTTTTTTTTTGAAAAGCAGATATTTGAATTCTCTCTCAACTAATATTCCAAAAGTTAATACTGATAATGATTCTGGGTAGTGCAATGGAAAAGATTCAACCTGCTTGCAGAGCACACAGAGGACATGGAAGGAGACTAGCTCTGGGTGCCACACAGATGGAAACTGCATTTTGTTTAATACCTGAAAAATTGGATCAGTCTGCAAAATGTTTGTATACTTCCTTTACTGTTGATAGTTGAAACCATAGATTTTGAGGAACGTTTAAAATAATTTCAGAAATCAGAAGGATTAATTAGAAAAATTCACAAGCAATTAAAAATGGAATTTCCAATAAACATTATTTTCTGAAGCTCAAGTTAATTTCTACATTTTGTCGTGAATACCATATTGCTATAATTTCCAATTACAGTTGGTATAGATTATTGGCTTTTCATAATGATAGAAAAGGTAAGTAAAGCTAAGCATTATGGCTTGGGTCAAAATAGCTGCATTGGATTTCAGAAAGCAACATTATTTATGTTAATTACCTCTACAGCTTTTGCCGTGAACAGTGAGCTTGTTGGACCGCTCTGAAATGTCCTCGTTTGATTCAGAGGTATCAATCCTTTGTGGTACTGCAGTGAAACACGAGCTGTCACACCTGAGCCACAAGGACTTCTGTCAACCTATTAAAGATACACAAAAAATATTTGAACTGTTTTTTTATTAATGAATCTTATTTGATCGGGGATTGGTTAGCTCAGTTGATTGGACAGCTGGGTTTGCTATGCAGAGTGATGCCAACAGCATGGGTTCAATTCCTGTACTGGCTAAGGTTACCATGAAGAATTCTTCTTCGCCCACCCCTTCCCTTGCCTTAGGTTAAACCACTACTGAGAGAGCAGTCCTATGGTCCAGTAAGATTGCAACTTTTTATTTGATTTCAGCCATCCAACCTGTTGATTTTCCTCAGCTGAAATGATGGAGAGGTTATTTTGATTTTGTAAGCATTAAAAAGTATTTAATATTAGAAAACATTGCAAAGATAGGGGTGGAAGTTCCAACTATCGTCACCATTGTTTAGGTAGTACTCAGCTCATTTTTAATCATAGCTCTTAAAGTTTTCAAGAGTTACCCCAATGCATGTGAAAATTTGCCCTATAATGGATTTTCCTGGTGCTGCCCTCAGTGAGAAAAAATTCAACTGATAGCAAGAAAATGAGACATTTCCAAAATTATCACATTTCAAGAGATCTCATCAATTCCATTTATACAGAAAAGCAAGAACATTTTGAATAAGCCTGGAGGGACACTTTCTTTTTTCTTTATTGCACAAAGCATGTGAGGTACAATTTCATTAGTAAACTTTAATTGTAAGCTGATATTCCTAAAAATAAGAGATAACAAGGTGTTGAGCTCAATGAACACAGCAGGCCAAGCAGCATCAGATGAGCAGAAAAGCTGATGTTTCAGATCTGGATAATAAAATGTGAGGCTGGATGAACACAGCGGGCCAAGCAGCATCTCAGGAGCACAAAAGCTGACATTTCGGGCCTAGACCCTTCATCAGATCTGGACCCTTCTTCAGAAATCCATTTCTGAAGAAGGATCCAGACCAAAAACGTCAGCTTTCCTGCTCCTCGGATGCTGTTTGGACTGCTGTGTTAATCCAACTCTAGACTTTGCTATCTCAGATTCTCCTTCATAGGCAGTTCCTACTATCTCATTCGTAAAAATAGACACGTTTGAGAATTTCAAAACCAAGATTCAAAGATTTTTTTTCAATGCCACCTCATACAAGTTGGGCTAAATGAAATTACTGAAAATCATAATGTTTACTTTAATAAATTTTACTCTGATTTTACCTACCTGAGCATCTGCAAAAACACAAATATTTGCCGTTGGCTCTTCTGAAAATGCGTCTTTTCCATCAGTTAATATAGTCCCGTACAAGAAAGCAAGTTCTTCACTGTCAGGGTGGTGGAGCTTAACCTGTAAAAAAGAAAATTACTCAGCAAGGTTTGATATTAATGTATTGGATCAGCAGTAATAGTTATTAATAGCTGAAAATTTATTCTCAAAGTCAATTATTTTAAAATGTAATAGCTCGTCAGAATCTCAATTTGACAAACAAGCATTAATCAATGTACTATTTGACATGAAAATAGTTAAACTGATAAACAATTAACCTGACTGCAGGAAACGGAGTGTTCGTCACAAAGGGCAACAGTGAATTCTGAGCAAACCATTTGATGGGTAATGCCCACAGTATAAAACTTTTTTGCACGTTAGCTTACTGGATCAGAAGTAAACTAATCAAAGCCAAATAAGTGTCCCCTGTAATACTTATAACAAAGAAGAAAGATAGGTGATTTATTTTCTTAATTTTGGGTTCTCCACCCACCCTGGAGACAGAGGAGGAAAACAGCTGTTAGGGGTTGGAGATATATCCCTCCAGAACTGATTGCCAAAGATATAATCTGTTTACAGTATTGCTTGGTGTAGAAGGAGTTGCTTTATTTGGTGGTCCTCTACAGGGTATTGACGGACACATGTTCCAGTCAGTTGCGAAACAGAATGAATTTGTACAGAGCGGCTGAATTTTCACAAAAAGTACATATCAGTAATAGACTCCACCATCCGTTTTACAGGGTTTTGTTTGGAATTTGGTTTTCCTTGAATCTCAAAAGCACCAACAACTATGTTGTAACCTGTGATTTGATACAGTACAAAATAGATGTCCTGAGTTCTGGAGCTGTTCGAACAACATCTTGTACAAAGAGACACTACTGGCAACCCATACTATCTCACTTATTAGCCACAAAAGGTAAGTGATTATAAATGAAAGAGTACATCATAGAGTTAGATATGGATGCCAATTTGGAAGGGTGAAGGCTTGTCACAATTAAATTCCAGATGCTTGTATTCGTTTAACATGAAAGACATCAATACTGATACAGGAGTGTCACAGAGAAGTAAACTTTTACAGGTTGCAAAGGTTTGTCAGACGTTAGCAAATTATTGGTCAGGATTTTGCATTCTAAATAATGCAAGGGAACACTGACCAATATATTAACTAGGCCAAGGAGATCTGTGTAGAGAAGTTAAAATTAGCAGTTTGAGAAAACTGTTCTGAAATGATACACTGACCTTGAATTATTAATATCATCAACTTTATTTTTACACCTGCTGTGGCTTCAACTGTTATTAATTGGGAGACTGAAAAGAATTGGCAGTGAGAGGGCGGGGTGGGATGTCACTGACGGGGGAGAAGACAAGGGTGGCACGGTGGCTCAGTGATTACTACTGGTACCATACAGCGCCATGGACCCAGGTTCAATTACACCCTTGAGCGACTGTCTGTGTGGAACATTCTCCCCATGTCTGTGCGGGTTTCGTCTGGGTGCTCCGGTTTATTCCCACAGTCCAAAGATGTGCAGGTTAGGTGGAATGACCATGCTAAATGGCTCATAGTGTCCAAGGGTGTGTAAGGTAGGTGCATGAGCCATGGGAAATGCAGGGTTACAGGGAAAGAGTTCAAGGGTAGGTCTGGGCAGGATACTCTTCGGTGGGACAGTGTGGACTTGTTGGGCCAATTGGCCTGTTTTCACCTTGTAGGAAGCCTATGATTCGATGAATTAACCCTGATGCAAATAATGTAATGCACCCCAAACGTGTAAATACCTTCTCTCTTAAGGCTTCGTGGGATTTCAGGAAATATTTTAACCAAATCCTGGGTTATTATCCCAGGTTTGTAACGTTGCCTGCCTGGCAAGTTATGCCAACTCGAAACCAGGTGATAGGTCTGCAGCTGTCAGATCTTCATGTTGAGTTTCCACAACTTTCTGATCTGGGGAGGATGAGTATAAACAGCAGGTTTAAATCTTGTCCAAATGTTCATTAATATCAAAGGGTTTGCCCCTCAGTTAGGTTTGTACGGTATAATTTGCGTAAAATTGTCATCAGGAGCGCACAATGGTATTGTTTAATTTGTTGCACACAACTGGTTGACAAAGGAGGGATCTACTCCTAATCAAAAGAGCAGTATGGTCACATTTCCAGTTGAAATTTGCAGACCTTCCTAGCCTCGGGGGGAAAATGAAGGGACAAGTAGTATTTGAAGTCAGAATACAGAAAGGTGAAATACTGATCAGTCAAAACAATATTTGGCTCATTTACATACATGTGTTTTCACAGTATTAGTGACAGCTACTGCTGCATCTACAAGATCCCGGGTCCTGGAGGAACAAACGTCTAAACCAAAATGATCTGCGCTCACAAATGCATAAAAAGCACCTCCATATGCAATATCCACTGCAATCTTCCCATATCCTTGTACATCAACAGTAACATCTGAAAGAGATGAGTAAACTGGTATTGTATGCTGTTTGAATATACAGGTACAATAGCTCTGAAACTGTCGCACCAGTAAATGCAAAATGTGTGGCTAACGGCATGGAAATCTACAACAAAAAAGGCCCATCAGCCCATTGAGTCTGTGCTGGTCATAAAAACAGCACCTAACTATACTAGAGATAGTAGGAACTGCTGATGCTGGAGAATCTGAGACAACAAGGTGTAGAGCTGGATGAACACAGTAGGCCAAGCAGCATCGGGCTGAAACGTCAGCTGTCCTGCTCCTCTGAAGCTGCTTGGCCTACTGTGTTCGTCCAGCTCTACACCTTGTTGTCTCTCTCTCTCACCTAACTATACTAATCCAGTTTTCTAGCACTTAGCCCTAAGCATTGTATGATTTGACATTGCAAGTGCATATCTAAACACTTCAATGTTATGATGTGCTGGAAGTGTTTCTCAGCACCTTCAGCTAGCTATTTTCTGGGTCTGTAAATTGTTAAGGTGCAAAGCTGGCTTTCAGTAGAGAGATGTATCCTTCCTGTTGGATGTGGGGCATGAGAGAGAGTTTCCATGTTACTGACAATCATGACTGTGGGAAGTTTGTTTGATTGCAAATCCTATAGGATTGCATGGATTGGTTGGAGTGGCAGTTAATGTCAATGAGGAATTGAGAGGAGGTAGGGGGTACGATGGATGGCAGTTGCAGGGACGGAGATACACCAGAGATACAGTCAGGTAGATAGGTAGCCTCCAGGAAAGGTAAGGAAGGGAGGCAGATAGTACAGGAGTCTTCTGTGACTATCCCTATCTCAAATAAGTACACTGTTTTGGAAAACGTACAGGGTGATGGACTCTCCGGGGAATGGAGCACTGACAGCCTGGTTACTGATACTGAGACGGGCTCTTATGTAACGAGGGGTGTGTCAGGTTCCAAGCAATCAATCATGATAGGGGACTCTCTAGTCAGAGGCACAAACAGATGATTCCGTGGCCAACAGTGAGACATCAGAATGGTGTGTTGCCTCCCTGGAGCCAAGATCAAAGCTATTTCACAGCAGGTGCAGATTAGTCTCAAAGGGGAGAGGGACCAGAGGGAGGTCGTTGTGCACATTGGAACTAATGATAAAGGAAGCGAAAAGCATGAGATTCTGAGGAGAAAACTTGGGAAGTTAGGCAGGAATACAAAAAGTAGGTCCTTCATGGTAGTAGTAATATCTGGATTAGTCCCAGTGCCACGACCTACTGAGGGTAGGCATAAGAGGATAGAGGAGATGAATGCATGGCCGAGGAGCTGATACAGTGAACGATTCACATTTTTGGATCACTGGAATCCGTTCCAGGGTAGAGGTGAACTGTATAAGAACGCAACCATGGCAACACGGTGGCTTAGTGGCTTAATGGTTAGCACTATTGTCTTACAGTCACAGGGACCTGGGTTTAATTTCAGCCTGGGGTAACTGTCTGTGTGGAGTTTGTACGTTCTCTCTGTGACTATGTGGGTTTCGTCCAGCTGCTCCGGTTTCCCCCCACAGTCTAAAGATTGCAGGTTAGGTGGATTAGCCATGCTAAATTGCCCATAAAGTCCAGGGATGTGTAAATTAAGTGGATTAGCCTTTGGAAATGCAGGGTTAAAGGGGTAGGACAGGAGATGGGTCTGGGTGGGATGCTGTACGGGGGGGGTTGGTGCGGGCTTGTTGGGTTGAATGGCTTGTTTCTGCACTGTGGGGATTCTATGATGCTGACAGATTGCAGCAGAGTTGGAAAGTGACTAATATACTGGCAGGGAGATTTGCTAGAGCTGCTTGAGAGAATTTAAGCTAGTAAGGGGCGGAGGGGATGGATATAGTTGGGAAAAGGAGTAAGGGCAGGCAGAAAAAATAGACTGAGAGGTAGGACTGAGAAATTTAAACTGTAATTATTTTGATACAAGAGGCCTAATAGCTAAGGCAGATGAACTCAAGGTATGATTGGAAACATGGGACTGGGATATCATAGCAATTACAAATACGTAGCTCATGGATGGACAGTTCTGGCAGCTTAGCATTACAGGATACAGATGCTCTAGGAAGGATTGAAAGGGGAGTGAGAGAGAAGGGGTAGAGTCATTTTTGATTGGGGGTAATATTATGGCTGTGTTTGAGGAGGATATTCCTGCGAGTACATCTGACAGTTTGTTTCGGTGGAACTAAGAAATAAGAAAGGGATGATGACCTTATTGAGATTGTACTATAGACCCCCGAACAGTCAGCAGGAAATTGAGAAACACATTTGTAAGGAGACCGCAGTTATCTGTAAGATTGGTGGGTATGGTAGGAGATTTTAACTTTCTAAATAGATTGAGACTGCCATAGTGTTAAGGGCTTGTACGGACAGGGATTTTTGAGCGTGTACAAGAAAATTTTATGATTCAGTATGTGAATTTACCTACTCTTGGGACATAAGGCAAGGGCAGATGATTGTGATGTCAACGGGGGAGCATCCTGGAGCCAGTGACCATAATTCTATTTGGTTTAAAATAGTGATGGAAAAGGATAGACTGGATCTAAAAGTTAAAGTTCAAAATTGGACGAAGACCAATTTTGACCGTATTAGGCAAGAACATTCAAAAGTTGACGGGAGCAGGTGTTTGCAGGTAAAAGGATGACTGAAAAAATGACAAGCCTTCAAAAATGACATTAGGCAAGACCAGAGACAGTATGTTCCTGTTAGGGAGAAAAACAAGGCAGGTAAGTGCAGGGAATGCCAAATGACTAAAGAAATTGAGGCTTTGGTCAAGAACAAGAAAGAAGTATATCAGATGTAGCTAGCAGAAATCGAGTGATTCCCTGGAAAAGTATACACCAGCTGCCTTTATGCTTGAGGGAAATCGGGAGGGCAAAAAGGGAAGATAAGATAGCTTCGGCAAATAGGGTGAAGGAGAATCCGAAGGAATTCTATAAATATATTAAGGACAAGTGGGTAACTAAGGAGAGAAACAGGGTCCCTTAAAGATCAGCAAGGCCGCCCCTATGGAGAATCACTGGAGATGGGGTAGATACTAAATGAGTATTTCACATCAGGGCTTATTGTGGAGAAGGACATAGAAGACAGAGAACAGGGAGAAATAAGTAGCAACATCATGAAAAATGTCCTTTTTGCAGAAGTAGTGGTGCTGAATGTATTAAAAAGTATAACGGTGGATAGATTCCCGGGACTTGATCAGGTGTATCCTAGAACTCTGTGGGAAGCTAGGGAAGTGATTGCGGGGCTGGGGATTGGTCAATATGGCGCCACTCTTTAAGAAAGGTGATATGGAAAAGCCAGGGAACTATAAACTGGTGATATTAGTGGTGGGCAAGTTGTTGGAGGGAATCCTGAGGAGCAGGATTTACATGTATTTGGAAAGGCAAGGACTGCTTAGGGATAGTCAACATGGCTTTGTGTGGGAAATCAAGTCTCACTAACTTGATTTTCTTGAAGTAACAAACAGGATTGATTAGGGCAGAGTGGTGGACGTGACCTATATGGACTTTGACAAGGCTCCTCATGGTAGACTGGTTAGGAGGGTTAGATCACATGGAATACAGGGAGAACTAGCCATTTGGATACAGAATTTTGTTATCTCTGACTCCAGCATCTGAAGTTCTTGTTATCTTGGTGCCGAGTCCACTGCTTTTTGTGATTTGTATATGAACATAGGTAGTAGGGTTAGTATGTTTGCAGATGACACCAAAATTGGAGGAGTAGTGACAGTGAAAAGTACAATGGAACCTTGGTCAGATGGGCCAATAGGCTGAGCAGTGGCAGATAGAATTTAATTGAAATGAATGTGAAGTACTGCATTTTGGAATGGCAAGTCAAGGCAGGACTTATACACTTAATGGTAAGGTCTTGGGGAGTACTGCTGAACAAAGAGATCTTAATAGTTCATAGTTCCTTCAAAGTGAAGTCACAGGTCGATAGGACAGTGAAGATGATGTTTGGCATGCTTGCTTTAGTAGTTGGTGCACTGAGTATAGGAATTAGGAGGTCATGTTATCAGCTGTATAGGACAGTGGTTAGGCCACTACTGGAATGCTGTGTGCAATTCTGGTCTCCCTATTAATAGGAAGGATGTTATGAAATTGAATCACAGAATCCCTACAGTGTGGAAACAGGCCCCATGGCCCAGCAAGTCCACACCAACTCTCAGGCCATCCCACCCAGACCCATCCCCATATAACCCACCTAATCTACATATCCCTGAACACTATGGGCAATTTAGCATGTCCAATCCACCTGGCCTGCACATCTTTGGACTGTGGGAGGGAACCCACGCAGACACGGAGAATGTGCAAACTCCACACAGACAGTAGCCAGAGGGTGGAATCGAACGCTGGTCACTGGTGCGGTGAGGCAGCAGTGCTGCCCCAACTGAAAGAGTTCAGAAAAGGTTTAAGAATATTGCCAGGCTTGGAGGATTTGAGCTATAGAGAAAGGCTGAATAAAGTAGAGCTAATTTCCCTGGATTGCTGGAGGCTGAAGGGTAACCTTGTAGAGGTTTATAAAATCATAAGGTGCATGGATAGGGTAAATAGACGAGGTCTTTTTCCCAGGCTGGTAGAGGTGAAAATTAGAAGGCATAGGTTTAAAGTGAGGGGATTTAAAAAGGATCTAAGAAACAACTTCTTCATGCAGAGGGTGCTGCACGTACAGAATGAGTTGCTGGAGGAATTGGTGCGTTTACAACATTTAAGAGGCGCCTAGATGGACATGTCATCAATACAAGTCGAGGGGGATTCGGGCTACATGCTGATAAATGGGACTACATTAATTTAGGATATCTGCTTTGCTTCGACGAGTTGGACCAACGCGTTTGCTTCAGTGGTGTCTATCCCTGTGACTCTATAACAGTGCCAACTGGACGATTTCGTTAAAACGTTGAAGGTACGTTGCACGTTTGGAGGGACTGACAAGAGTTCAAGGTGTTTTGTACTGAAGGTCGTTCACCCGAAACGTCAAAACTTGTTCTTTCCGCACGAATACTGTTAGATCAGCTGAGTGTTCTCGGCATTTTTCTTTGTTTAAAACTATTTCAGAGTTGTACCAGAGTTTTTGTTTTGTTTAAATGTTAAACAAATGGATTTAATGTGGGACTTGCAAACCGGACTGACAGTGTAACTAAAGGTTAAAGTGCTGTACCTCAGTGCCCGGCTCCCATCTCTCTCTCACCTGTAGCGAAGACGAAGGCGGGGACGCTGTGGAAGCGGACCCGCCCGCTCTTGCCCTTGTGGTACTGGACGAAAGCCCGGACTAGGCCGCAGGGACAGTGGATATTGACCTGTGTTTCGGGGGAGCTGGGCTCTTTGATCAGCCCGTAGTCCAGGGCGTAGCGGCCGAGGGCCAGCACGGCATGCCCGCACATGGTGCTGTAGCCCTGGTTGTGCATGAAGAGGACTCCGAGGTGAGCGTCCGGCCGCTCGGAGCCCACCAGCAGCGCCCCGTACATGTCCCTGTGGCCGCGGGGCTCGAAGATCAGCCTCCGCCGCAGGCCGTCCAGCCGCTCCCGCACGTAGCGCCGTTTGCTGAGGAGGTCGCCCGCCGGCACCGGGGGGAAGCCGCCGGTGACGATCCGGAGCGGCTCACCACCCGTGTGCATATCCAGTACCGAAAGGACCGATCCTACCCCCGGGGGCCGTCTCGGCAGCTCCATCTCGACCGAGAGCAGTGGGGGCGGGGGTCAAAGCCAGTCCCCGCCCTAACCGGAAGTGAACTGGGAAGGAAGCGGAAGTGTCGTATGATTGGAATGGCGGCGGTTGTTGTTGGATGTGAGCATGGGTAAGGGGCCTAGTTCTTCACAATCTCTTGTGTATGTGCGCTCAGTGATGATGATTGTGAAGAAGATGAAATACTTTAGGAAGCAGAGGTGATCTCATAGGCATTTAAACCACACGGGGTCCTTTGGCAATCTCACCTTGGAGCCTTCGCCAAAGTATCAGGAAACACCAGTCTGGCTCTTGTGTCGCCAAATGTAAAGCAAACAATCCCCCAGGACCAACCCCCCCCTTCGTTTACTCTGTACTCGACTGACAACCGCCCAATCCTTTAGAGTTTATAAAAAAAATCCCCCCCACCCCCACCTTGCGTGCCCATTGGACAAAACAGTTAACCCACGGGGCCACCACTGGACGTTCAAGGCCTTAAATACAAATTTAACATGTATTTAGATAAAGGTAAATCGATAAGGTGTTTTCTTTAAATCTTTAAACATGCCGAAATAATTCCGTGCATCGTTGGTGTCAAAATCGAGCTATTTCTGCGTCAGTGAGAGCCACAACATATCACTGCAGATCTCTCCCAAGATAATAAAATGTGAGGCTGGATGAGCACAGCAGGCCAAGCAGCATCTCAGGAGCACAAAAGCTGACGTTTCGGGCCTAGACCCTTCCTCTCTGATGAAGGGTCTAGGCCCGAAACGTCAGCTTTTGTGCTCCTGAGATGCTGCTTGGCCTGCTGTGCTCATCCAGCCTCACATTTTATTATCTTGGAATTCTCCAGCATCTGCAGTTCCCATTATCTCAGATCTCTCCCAAGACTGGGTTTTCAAAACTGTTAGAAGCTGGTCGTAATTCTCACTTGCATAGTTATAGGCAGTTCTCCCTTAGACTCGTTGAAAATCCTCGTGGAATAATGGGAGTTTTTTTTAAATGTGCATTCTGTTTTCACGGTTACTAGTGATTCAGTGACCACGAATATACTGACAGTAAATGTATTTATATGCATTTCTAAAATTACACACAAATAATTGCTTCCAGTCAGAACATCCACGAAGTAAAGTGATTTGCTTTGTTCAGGACGTTATGTGAATTCAAACTGTTGGAAACAGACTGATTAGGAGATAAATGATCAGTTAATACACGGGCAAAACTCACATGATGTAGCAAATTCTGTTTTGAAGTCGATGTTGACAAAGATTTGCAACAATGCAGATATACTTCACTTTGTATATAATTTGTACTATGCCTGCCCTTGGAATGATTTATGGTGCCACTTATATTAGCTGTAAGAACTGGTGATATTTAGCTGATCACTCAAAAGTCATCAAAATTAAATGTAGCTCATTGGAGAAAGCTTTAGACTTTAAGTAAAATTCCAACTGCAATGACATTAGATTAATTAGAAGAATTTCATAAATACATTATTGTTGTTATTTAATAATTCTTATTTGTAAGAACAATGGAACAGGTTACTATTTTGTAATACCCATCAATGTCTGTATATATTAATTTGAATTGTTAATGTTCAAGTAGTTGCAACTCTCAGACAAGCACAACAACTTTTGCCACCTTAATCTCTTTGGCTTTGTATATTCAAATGATGACTCTTGTCCTTCTCAATGACTGAATTTGCAAAGTTGTGAAGTGCTCACAGTGACTTGGAGTGGATGCATTGCATTATGTACATTTTAGATATGTATGTGATGTCATGGTGATGAAGGGATTATATTAGATCAAGTAGCAGAAATGCTAATCAAACTAATTACTTTATCCTAGATGATGTTGAACCTGTCACATATTGATCTTGACCTCTGTGATATGTAATGCTTATTTGAGATTCAGTATTGGCAGAAATTGCTTCCAGTCAAACATTCGTAAGTTAGTAACGATTTCCTGAAGGTTTCACCATGTACACCATTTTCTGACTCCTTGGATTTTGAAGTTGAGCCAGACAGCTAGCATCCTTGCTATCTGTTTTGACTTCGAGCTAAGCATCCACATCCTCACTGCGTACTTTACTAACTAACCTATTTTCATAACATAATCCTATCTTTGATGCTGTATCATCTCAACTACTGCTGAAACCCATCTGTGACCATTTAACTGCTGGATTCACTCTAGGCTAGTTTCCTACCTTGCATTCTTGTTAAACTTACCTTCTCTTCCTAACTCCTACCAACTTATGTACACACTTCACCTCACTCTCTTACTCACCTATATTGGCTCCTGACTGTACAGCATCTATTTTTCAAATCTTCCTTGTTCTTACTGTCCATACCTCTGTAACCTTCTCCAACCCAACAGTCTTTTGCGATATCTGATTTCCTCCAGTTCTGAACTCTGTCATATTCCTCACTTTCTTCATGTTGCTCAGGATCCAAACACTGGCATTCTGGTATTGCAGAGTATTGTGTGTGCACATACACCAGATGGATTGCAGTAGTTCAAAAAGTTAACTTGCTATAATTTTCTCAAGGGTAACTAGGGATGGGTAATAAGTGCTGGCCCATCTGGCAACTCACATGCTCTGAATGAATAAAATATTTTCTTAGTAAGCTTTTCCACTGCTTTGCCTCTCCTCTTTTACGATACCACTTAAATCTTAACTTTTGATGACTTCTCTTCATATCTCTTTAGATAAATTCATCAGGACTAGGCTACTTGACCCTACTGTGCCGTTAAATAAGATCATGAATTATCTAACTGTGGCCTTACACCATTTTCTCGCCTACATCCTATAACCCTTGAATCCCTTTGATGAAATTTCACTGCAACTCAGCCTTGGATGTATTCAGTATTTTGGTCTCCAATCCTGTCTCTGGAAATAATTTTAAAGACTAAAACTGAGAGGAAAAATTCCTCCTCCTTCTTATTTTGAATGGGAGATCTCCAATTTTTATATTGTGCCTCCATGTTTTAGATTTCCCACAAGAGAAAACATCATCTCAGTAGCTACATTGATATGCACACAAGCAATCCTACAATTTCAGTAAATCACTCTGTCTTCGGAATGTAAACCTTTTCTCATAAGACAATCACTTCATCCCAGGATTCAGCGTATTGAACCTTCTCTCAATGCTAGTTACAATCATAAGCCTGTAAAACCTCCTGTATGTCTCAACATTTAGCTTGATCACCTTCCTTTTGACACTCTCGAGCATTTTACAATTAAAAATGCTACAAACATGCAAATTATTGCATGTGTACCCATCTGAACAAGTGGCTAGAATTCACTTGCACTCTTGACTTCATTCTTGTAAATGCTTTAACAGTTTTGGAGCGAATCGTTAATTGTGACTTGCCCACATCAAACATAACCCTGAATTACATACGTCTTTTACATTTTGTGTAAAACAGATTTTTTTGGGGGAAAAATAAGGCAAAGATGATGGGAATGAAAATTCTGAGAATATAAATTCAGTCACTGGAAAATTCCTGTGTAGATTATACTCTGTTCCAAGAGAAACAACAGAATATTGTCAAGCAACTTCAGACAAGGAAATTTCAAAGGAAGTGATGCAATACAGAAAGTGAATTCTAACCTTGTGTAGTTGCAGTGATAATGGAGGCCAATTACCACTTCAGCAGGAACCACCTTCTGTGACTTGTATCCCAGACTGTAGACAAGATGAGGTAAATAGTAGCAGATCTGGGTAACGAACATGTTTGTCTTTCCCCCTGCCAGGAATATATAAAAGAAGGCGTTTTTAAAAAAAAATTGTAACCTAGATCTGTGTGTGCTAGTCTGGTGTTCTAGTTTTACTGACTTGGTGTGTGCTGCAAAGATCATAGCTAGAGGATATCTATGGGACAGGCAAAAGAAGTAGTCTATCTCCCTCTCTCTCGATTGATTGCTGAAAGCAAGTTGCAAGTCAGCAGAGCCACTGTTGCAGAGGAAATAGGGCATTTTTCTTCAGTTAACTTGCAGAATCGAGAACCTGAGATTAGCAAGGCTGGAACTACTCAATTTAATGGCTCTAGTATCTCACCATTACTACTACTCATGAACAAGACAGACTGATTAGTACCTCATTCCCTTCTTTGACTTTTATGTATTTCCTCACTTCTCATTTCTAATCGTTTTGCATTTTATTACTCTTCCTTGCATTTTAGGAACTTATAAACTTGTTCCTTATTTTAAAACATAAATACGTTGAAATCGGGAGATGTATCTATGACGGAGGGGAACCCTTGTATAATAAAACAGATGTCAGAGCTGTGAAATAAACAGCAACAGAAAATTCTGGAGAAATCTAGCTGGTCTGGCAGTATTTGTGGAGAGGTTTCTGGTTTTGTTTGTTTATGTGATCCCTGCGTTAAGTTAACGTTGGTTTCACCAACTGGGGTGAAGGGTTTGAATAAAGGTGCCACTTACTCCCTCCTTATCCAGGATTGTAATGATTTGGTGATGTCTTATCTGGAATCTTAATGAGACAAAACAATAGTGCAGGAGCTGGAATCCAAGGTAGATAAATGGGCTGCAAGAACACAGTAAGTCAGGCAGCATCCGGAGGAAAGGAGAAGTCAAGGTTTCAGGTATTACCTGTCTTCAGCCCTGAAGATGAGTAATACCCATAACATTGACTTCTCCTTTCCTCCAGATGCTGCCTTGCTTGCTGTGTTCTTGGAATAAGAATTAATTTAGGAGCCTTGCCTGCGGATCAGTGGTAACAATAGTTAATATTGCTGGTCCTGTTCAGCATCTGACCAATAGTGATCCATGTTAGAAGTCTTAATAAAGGCCAAGGAAAGGTGGTTGAGTACTTTGAAATGGTTATTGTCTGCTAAATATTATCTACTATTTCTAAGCCCAAGCCTGAATTTTCAGAAGGTCCTAAAGCAGACCGGCATGGGATGCTTCAAGAAAAGAGTTAAATACTCTGGAAACCTCAGCAAACAACTTCAATCCTGAACTTTGGTGAAATAAGTATAGTGACTTGGCCAGAAACACTTTGCTGAGAAACTCTTGGCGAGATTACCTTGACTGTGATGAGAGTTCTCTGACTCCCAACTACCTTTCATTGTACCGGATGTGTCTTTACCATTAGAATTATTTTCCATTTGATTTTGTTCGGGTTCCATGATGTCACACTCTTGACACTTTGATATCTAGTTAGTTATAAATGGCTTATAATAATTGTTCATTCAAATATTTAAGTTATAATTACATTAAAATTAACTTAACAATCAAAATTTTTTAAATGTTATTCATTTCAGATATTAATTTATTATGTCCTGGTTTATACTGTGGAAAGCCAATAATAGAAAGCAGAAATGACAGTCATCCGCAGTTTGGAGACTGTGGGGTAAGATTTTTTTTATGTTTTTCACTTCTTGTGTAAAATTGACAATGATTAAAGGCAGAATTAGTCTTTGAAGATCGCTCCTTTTGACATGTAAAGGAAGATTCCTTGAGCACAGATTATTTGGTGTTGCATTGACTGGCAACATAGTACTTTGGTCATGCTGAGGGAGTATTAATAATTGTGTTGTGCTTTGATATGATTGCTTAGACATTAGCACTATGTGCGAAACCTTACTTGTACTAAAGAAAATATATAATGAAGTTATTTCCGAAATTGATTTTGAAGGGGATAAAGACTCTTGCTCCAAATTCTAAAGTTTGGGAGCTAGTTTTAGTTGAAATGGAATTGGGAATGTATGTCCGTGACTTCAGTCTGGAAAAATGTGGCACACCAAACGTAATGTAACTTGCTAATGAATATTTTTTTTCACTTTATCTAAAAACACCTCCTCTGTAGGTATGCCCAAGAGGTGAAAGAACAGATAATCTGAAGATTTGTCGTAAATGTGAGGATTCACCAGAACTCTATGACTGGTTGTACCTGGGCTTCATGGCAATGCTGCCTCTGGTTTTGCATTGGTTCTTTATCGAATGGTATTCAGGGAAAAAAAGGTTAGTGTTATTTCAGAACAGTAAACATAAATGGTGGTGTTACTGGGTACTGACTTTTAGATGTGGAGATGTCACGGTAGGTTAAACATTGAGTTTTCTTTGGTAGGAAATGGTTTGGTAGAGACTGAGGGTGTGAAAGTCATCTTTGGTTTCTGCAGGAGGCCCACGTGAAACACAACTGAATATTAGTTCTGTTTATAGTTGACAAAAGACACATTTTCTCAAAATTCTTTGTCTTGCACACATGGGGGTGATTTGTAAGAAACACCAATGTAAAGGTTAAACAACAGTTTATACTCTTAGGGTGCTAATCAATTAATGAGTCGATTTTGATGGGGGGAGGCATTGCTGTGCAGAATTATGTTAAAAAAATGACTCTCGGCTTTGTTTAAATTTTGAATCATGCAGCTTAACTCTGGTGTAGGTCTTGCCCTGAGAAATGAACCAAAGAATTGTTTTCATTTGGCTTTGCTGAAGCAACAGCAGCCATATGTGTGCATGTTCTTTCTGTCTACAGAGAGCAAGGCCCTGTGTATAAAGATATGCATCTTCCAAAATGCACCCATTGCAAGCTGACTAACAATTGTAAATTAGTTGTCATCTTAGCATATTCAGGATTATTTATCAAATGCTGTCCAAATCTTGATTCACATTTCACATTGGACACTGTGATTTGAATTTCTCAAGCACAGGCAGTTGTAAAAAAAAACTGATGGGACATGGTGGTTGTTGTTGGTTAGCCAGCATTTATTGCCTGAGAAGGTGGAAATGAGCTGCTTTCTTGAATAGCTGCAGCCCAGGTGCTTTAGGTTGACCCTCAGCGAAGGAATTCTAGGATTTTGACCCAGTCACAATGAATGAACAGTTTTTATAATTTCCAGGTCAGGATGATGAGTGAACTTGCAGGAGGTGGTGTTGCCATGTATCTGCTGCCCTTGTCCTTCTGAATGGAATTGGTTGTTGGTTTGGAAGGTGCAGTCTAAGGATCTTTAAATTTCTGCAGTGTATCTAGTAGATAGTACACACTTCTGCTACTGACAACTGCTGGTGGAGGGAATGTATGCTTTTAGATGTGGGGCCAGTCAAGTGTGTTGCTTTGTCCTGGATGGTGCCAAGCTTCTTGACTGTTGCTGAAGCTATACTCATTCAGACAAGTGGGGAGTATTCCATTGCACTGCTGATGTGTGCCATGCAGATGGTGGTAAGAATTTGGGGAGCCAGGTGTTGAGTTACCACAGTCTTTGAATCCTTTGACCTGCTCTTGTTGCTGCTTTGTTTATTCTATTGAGTTCAGGTCAATGATAACCTTCCAGGATATTGATAGTGGGTGATTCAGTGATCGTAACACCTTCAAAGGGGCGTGTCATTGCCTGTCATTTGTGAGCTGCAAATGTTACTTGTCAGCCCAAGCTTAGATATTGTTCAGATCTCATTGCATTTGAACACAGGCTGCTTCAGTATATGAGGAGTCGCAAATGATGCAGAATTTTGTGCGATCAATGGTGAACATCCTCACTTCTGACCTGATGATGGAGTGAAGATCATTGATGAAGTAGCTGAAGGTGGTAGGGCTTAGGATATTTTCCCTGAGGAACTCCTGCAGAGATGTCCTAGAGCTGAGATGACTGACCTCCAATAACCACAACTGTCTTCCTATGTCCAGGTATGGTGTGAGCCAGCAGAGAGCTTGCCCTTTGGTACCCATTGATTCCAGTTTTTCTTACAGAGCACACTCGGTTGAATGCAGCCTTGATGTTAAGGGGTATCACTATCACCTCACCTCTGCAGTTCAACTCATTTTTTGTCCATGTTTGCACCAATGCTGTAATGCGATCAGGAGCTGAGTGTTCAGGTGGAACACAAACTGGGCGTCTGCAAGCAAGTGCTACCTAATAGCGCTATGATGACAGCTTCACTTTACTGATAACTGAAAGTGGACGATGGAGGTGGTAATTGGCCAGGTTAGATTTGGCCTGCTTTTTTGTGTATGGGACATACTTGATCAATGTTTCACATTGTTGGGTAGATGCTTATGTTGTAAATGCGGTGCTGCAGCTTGGCTAGGAGCATGGCTTTCAGTATTACTGTTGTCAGAAGATGTAGATGTTGCACTGTCCAGTACTTCCATCCATTTCTTGACATTGTGGAGTGAATTCAATTGGCTGAAGACTGGTATCTTTGATGCTGAGGATCACTGGAGCATGCTGAACAGGATCATTCATTTGGCACATCTGGTTGCAGATTGCCCAAAATGCTTCAACCTTATCTTTTGTCCTGATGTGTTGGGCTCTTCCGTTGTTGAGGATGGAGATATTTGTGGAGCCTCTTCCTCCAGTGAGGCGTTTAATTGTCCACCACTGTTCAAGACTGGTCATGGCAGGACTGCTGAGCTTAGATCTCATTGCCAAGTTGTTGTGGAATCGCTTATGTTGTATGGCATGCAAGTTGTTCTGTTTTGTAACTTCAGGTTGACACCTGATGTTTAAATATGTCTGGTGTTATACCTACTGTGCCCTCCTGCACTCTCCATTGAGTCAGGGTTGAACTACTGCCTTGATAGTAATTGTTCTGTTGGGGACATGCCGGGTCATGAGGTTCCAGATTGTACTGAAGTACGATGCTGCTGTTGATGACTGACAGTGCACAATGGATGCCTAGTCAAATGAAGGCTCCAAAAATCAAAAGTAACCTTGAGAAAGCCCTTGAGTAAAAGCATTTTGATCCCTGAAAGGATTAGCCTATGAGGAAATACCGAATAAATTGCTATGACTTGTCACTTACCAGGTTGAAAGTTCAGAGGGGATTTGAAAGAGCAGATAAAAGCAAACATGAGAATAACCAGCAGTTAACATAAAAGGGAATTCAAAATCTTTGACAGGACTATGAATAGCAAAAACATATACCATAAGGAGTGGGTCTTATTAAGAACTATACATTGGATTTACCTATGGTAGCTGTGGTAGTGGTTGAGATAATAGTACTTTGCATTCATCATTACCAAGATGCTAACTATGTCATAATCAAAAAGAAAATGCTTAAATACTTCTAAAGTTTAACGTTGTCAAGGAAGTGTGTTGGACAGCTATAATGTAGAAGTTGATAAGACACCAGGACCAGATGAGATGCAACAAGGATGCCATAGACACTCGGAGTGAAATTACAAAAGCACTGACAATAATTTTACAGTCAGCAACCCAAGGGGAATGGTGAAGAATTGCAAATGCTTCACCTTTGTTCAAAAATTTATGTAAAGATAAACCCTGAACTGTAGCCAATTTAACCTAAATAGTAGGTGAGCTTTTAGAAGTTATAATTTGGGACAGAATTCAAAGCGACATCGGGAAATACATTTTCATTAAGGAAGGGGAGCAGAGATTTCTTGAGAGGACACACTGCCAAACTAAATTGTTTTGAGATGTTTTGATGTAGGATTAAAGAAGATTTTTCAGTAGAAGTGCTGTAAATGGACTACTAGAAGATATTTGCTAAAGTGGTGAACAACAGACATTTGAATAAAGTTATAGCTCAAGAATTAAAATGAAGAGTGGTAACATGGGATGTAAAATTTTGTCCTGTTACTGAGATAGAGTAGTGTGAGCTTCTAATTGCCTACCACTTCAACTTACTATATGATCATAAGATATAGGAGCATGTCAGAATGGGCACTTGTCTCATTTTCTCTCTGAGCATTGTCTTGTTTTACCTTGGGTTGCTCCTCTCGCACTCTCTATCTATTATTCCATGATCTAGAGCCAGCTCAGTCACTTAAAAAAGCCCATTTCTAATTGTTCCTTTGCATTCCCTCAATTTCTTTAAAATTTCCAGGGCCTAATGAGAGCAGCTTCTATTTGCATTTGCTTACACCATGAAGTAAAATCTTTCGGCAGTATTTGAAAGATCTAAACTTCACCTTAACAAATTCACTAATGTTTTTCCTATAGTTCTAGTGCACTTTTTCAGCATGTGACAGCATTATTGGAATGCACTGCTGCAGCCATTGTTACGTTACTGGTGAATGATCCAATTGGGCGACTGAAAATCCGGTCCTGCCGAGTGAAAATGCTTTCAGACTGGTATACAATGCTTTATAATCCAAGTCCTGATTACATCAACACATTGCACTGCACACAGGAAGCTGTGTTCCCTTTGTAAGTATATGATTTTCAATAAATAGTAACTTTAATTTACTCAATGGTTATGTTAATTTGCAAATTGCCATACATTTCAGACAGGTCAGAGCTCCATCTAGTGTACATTTAAAAGCCATAGTGGAGTGGTAATCTATTATTTGTGTTTAATAATATTCAGATAGTGGGCATTAACTAGGACTTCACTTCAGCACTGACCAATGAAGGCTGTTATGTCACAATTGTAGTGTCCCTACCTTTGCGTCAGGAGGCCTGGGTTCACCTGCTCCAGAGGTGTGTAATATCATTCCTGAAGAGGTTGACTTAAAAAAAAAAGTACTCTTGAGCACCCACCATGGAATCATGCCATTACATGACCAAACAGGTGGATTAAACAGTGGTCCAGATAAGAGTTGTACCAGGTGCACTACTTTTAGATGCGGAGATATCTGCTATGAGACAGGGGTATTGATTAACTTCTCATTATAGTTCACTATGAGGGAATTGTCTGAATGGAAGTACAGTTCTGCACTTCTTAAGGTACCTTGATTTGAATCTTGTGTCAGAACTGCGGAGCTCTAGTTTGTTTGTTAAAAAAAAAGGGTAGAGTGGCAATCTGCACGAGATCATTAATCCTCATAAAATCCTGCCTTTTTTTGTATGTAAAAAGCCACATCAGAATCTTGTGAGAGAGTTTAGTGCCTATACCTCTGAGCCAGAAGGCCAAGATTCAGGTCCCACTCCAGGATTGATGGCTGTGGTGTCATATCCAGATTGTTTTTTTAATAGTATGTTTTTCATTCACTTAGTAAAATGGTTACACTTGTAAAACATTAAAATATTCTAGTCTGTTATGCGAGCGACTGGATTTCAGTGCAGGTTTATTTTGAAAAAATTATCCAGATGTGAAACATTTCACCACTTAAATTACTGTCTTTTGCCCTTGACTGAAGAAAAAACAGGCTGTTTCAACAGATGATATGTTACTTGGTTTCCTCACCTCCCTACATAGTTTTCTTAAAAATAAATGAAAAATCATTTGCAGTGGTAACGTCCCTACCTCTACACAAGGTGTCTGGATTCAAATCGCATCTGTTCCAGAGGTGTGTAAGAACATAAGAACATCTCTGAACAAGTTGATTAGAAAATATTTATGAAGAGATACTCTCCTTCAAGGGTAGGTCTTTATTTAAAAAGCTAATTAGTTTATTTGTTTTCTTTTCCAAAAATATTAAAAGCTACTTATTAAATCTCTATAGAGTGGGGGAGTTAGGAGCTTGTAGTGCTAACTGTGTAAATAATTGAGAACAAAGATCATTCCTGTACTATGCTTCACCAACTGCTTTGCTGAAATGGAACAGTAAATGACATATGTTGCCACTTGTATTAACAAAGAAGAATATACTGTTTTTTGAGCTTATGCTATGCCTTTGACAAGCTGATGGCTAAAAGTAGCGAGTGAATACACACGTTAAGTTGGAAACCAGTGTTTTGAAAATGGGAATCTCAATTTCACTGCTGTTCTTTTTTAATGGTGTTTTCTTTTGATGGTCAGTTTTTTTTCATTTTCAGATACACTATTATCTTCATATACTATGCCTTTTGTCTGGTTTTTATGATGTTGCTTCGTCCACTCCTGGTTAAAAAGATTGCCTGTGGTCTTGGAAAATCTGATCGATTTAAAAGCATTTATGCAGCCCTATACTTCTTCCCAATTCTGACAGTACTTCAGGCAGTTGGTGGAGGCCTGCTTTGTAAGTACATTTTCATGTCTAGATGTTACCTGTGGATTTAGCTACAATTCAAAGCTTTTCTCACAAGGTTTTGCCACAACCTATTTGATTTCAGTGACTATCCAGCAGAATTTCGTTTTTAAAGCTTTTTACAACATGTTTTGAGATTTACAGTATTTAATGAGCATCACTGATCTGTAAAGGAGTTTTGTTTGCTATAATCAATTTTACGTTCTTTCATTACTGATTTCATATTACAAAAGACATTCTGTAAGTCTATAACCAGAGTATGTTATCCCTTCTCCTTATCTTTAACTGTTGCTTGGTGTTCATTGTGAATAATCGTGCCATGCTTTTTCTTTTCTTCTGTTGGTTTCACATATTGTCTAACATTGTACCATTGCAATGCTTTAATTCCTATTTATCTGAATACAACTAGCATCTGGCCAGCAAGGATTTAACCCTGGTTCATTACTTTTTAGTATCTATCTCTTAAATGACATCATCTATTAATATGGGAATCAGTGTCCACTGGTATGCTGTTACTTCCCACTTTGACTTTTCTGCACCTCATTTGATTTCTTGACTGTATTGTGTTGCCAACTGTTTGTTCGTCTAAAGGCCTAGCTTCTTCAAACTCAACTTTGGAAGGACTGAAGTCATTGTCTTTCATCCTTGCCATAAAATATACTCCTTTACCACTGCTCAAACTGTTCGATATTGGCTTTGAGAATTTTCACTTTTATTTTTACAGTACCTCCCGTGTGCAAATGCATGGGTTAGTGTTCTCTGCAAAAGTTTCCTGACTTTGAGCTAGAGTTAGAGATATTGAAGAGTGTTTCAGGACTTAATATTTCCTGGGTAACTGTCATGTTAAGACAGGAAATGACCTATAATTCCTGGGTAATGAATAGCTGCTTAGTAGTACAGAACTTAAACTGTATAAAAAGTTTTGTCTTGGATTCATCAGAACTTGAAACATTATTTACACAGTATGAGAAGAAGGTGCTGTTTGGTTGGAATGTAGTTGGTATTGGATATGTAGCAGGAACTAGTAACTGTCATTAGTTTGTTGAGACTTCAACTCAGACCAGACTGGTCGACTCTGATTGGTCAGGATGTTGCATGGGGCTTACAACAGGGATCAGGAGTCTCCGTAACCCTCATATCAAAGAAAAAGATGCAATGTATAGACAAATTCCTTTGGCCTACAAAGATCAGTGTCCTGTGAGAGAATATATGTAGTTTCTGGTATGCACAAATGAACCCTGCTGCAAACCTGACCCATGACCTTCAGTTGATTGTTGGTGTACTTCTTGGCAAAGTCAGAATTATTAAATAATTATGTCCACAGAATTATATTTAACATTGGGTATTTGCAAGCATGGGGCAGATTGAGTGGCTGGCACACTGCCTGTTGTGGTTGGTCAGAGACATCTGTCATTGCGCCATGTGGCCTACATATCTGGAATCATGAACTACAGGATTAACCTGTTGATAATCTTCTGAATAGGACACAGGCTATTTGCTCACTATATAAGTTTAATGTAACAATGGGGCATACTAAAACTATTCTGCATGAAGATGGATATTGTGATCAGATCATCATTTTGCATAATGCACAAACTCCTCAAAACGCCTATGACTGCCATTTGTGCCATGGAGGGATTCAAACCGAACACACATGTCAGAACATTATCCTGGGATTTTGGTTTATTCGTTTTGAATGACAGTATCAGAATGCTACCTCCCTGTGAGTAGAGCAGCAGGTGAAGTGAGCCACACTGTATGCTCCTTTACAGTGAACACAAGTAACATTCTTGAATATCAGGATGCTGCCATCAAGACAAAAAGACATTTTGGTTGCCATCAGACAACAGTAATATAGTGTGTGAGTTTCACTGGTGGTGTATTGCCAGATATTTTCCATTACAAGACCATGACCAGTCAATGACTACCTGCTGGTCTGAGGTTATTCACCTAACAACAGGGACTGTTAATTGTTAGTTATAGTATCTGTATGCTAATCAGCTCCTCCTCCCTGTGCTGTATAAATTGGTGTTCCATTTCTAAGTATGGTTTCTTGTATGTAAGATGAGTGTCAGTTTTTTGTCTCAATTTAGCAATATTAAAATCCTGGGTGACTACGTGACAGACCCCTCTCCCAAAATACCTCTTCAACCCCCCTCCAGACCTGATCTCCTGGCTACCCATTGTGACCATGCTATGGTGCTCAGGTTCTCCCCTCACCCCTAGCCCAAATCCTCAAACACATTAACCGCAACTTCCCCTCGACAATGCTTGACCATCTTTCTTAACAATGTTGTCCTGACCTGAGCCAGCTAACTCTAACCCACCTTGAGGCTGCAAACCCACTTAACTCACCCAACACTTTAAATTTCGGTTATGGCAGCCAGTACCTTAGAAGGGTGATGCAACCAGGTCCCTCCTCATTCAAAACCGCTGTGCTGAGCTCTTTGATTAAAGAGCAAGAAATTGTGGAGTGATGGTTGGATGGGTAGAAATTCAAATGAAATGTCAATGTGATTATTGCTCCATAATTACAAGTGCTGTTGTTCAATTCGTTTTTGTTTTTAACTTCTTTATTTCATGGAACCCATAAAATTGCATTTGTCTTAAAGTTTATATTTATTCTGCAAATTTATGATCTCTGGAATTTAGGTGAGGCCATGGTGACTCTTTCTACTGTCTTCATTTAGGCTGCTCTTGACCACAGCTCCAAAAGAAATCTTTCAAGGATCTTACATTTTAGCTCCTCCAAAGTAACCTCATTTAAATAAAATTAGCAATTTGCTAATAGCTCTTGCTTGCTATAACGGGTGTAATAGTGAGGAGATGGTGCTTACCCTGTCCTGCCTGATGTTTCCGGTGGTGGTGGCGGTGGCAGGCGGGGTTGGTGGATGTTACAATTGCACAATGACTATTCTTCAGTACCCGTGTATACATCCTTCTGTGCGTATGAGTTTGTTACTGAAAGTGAATTACTGCTGAGTATTTTACCCAAAATGAATTTAAGACCATTTAATGTAGCTGTTAGTTTGCTTGTTTTGCTCAGAAATAATTAAAAGGACAATACAATGCATAAGATTTAAAAAATTCTATTAAATTATAAATTCACCCTTGACGCTGTTTGTAGTTGGTTATAGTACAGCGTGCAGATAATTTTGTAGCCATTATTGACTGTTCCCCTAACTAGTTAGAAGTTATGGTTAAACATGAGAAAGGGACACCTCTAAAGATCAGTTGAAATTTTATCCCACATTTAAATTATTTCATATAGCTCTAGATTTTATCTAATGATCTACCATTTACTTACACCGATACACATGATTGCTTGAAACGTACACAATTTTAAGAATAAGTCAATCAATAATTTACCCTTTGTTTATATTTGCAAAATAAATTTAGTCAGCATTTTAATGTTAAGATATTGTAATGAGAAGCAATTAACTAACTTTTGGTCATTTGTTTTAGATTATGCTTTTCCATACATAATTCTAGTCTTGTCATTGGTAACTTTGGCAGTGTACATGTCTGCTTCAGAAATACAGGTAAGTCGGAATACTCTTAACAAAACAATGAGAGAATCTTTGTTAGAAATTCTGGAATAATGTAGATTTAATGCTGTATAAACCCTCAATGCACCATAGTTTCGGAAACATTTAGTATTTAAATATTTTTAGCTAAATGTGTAATAGAAAATAGTACTGTGACTTAAAACTGATTATCTGCTGCAAAGCTTTTTTGCAATATTTATTCAATTTGTGATAACTCGCTTATGATTCACATGATTCCCTAAAAGTATGTTCAGTTCTGCGCTGTTGGTGAAATCCTAAATTGGGATGGGAGGGATGTACAATGAAGGACCGTTTAAGGGTGTGCATCAGGTGTAGTGTTTTGTAACAGCAACAGGGAATGAATAAAATTTTAAAAATAACTAAAAAAAACCTGTTCTTCATTTATAGACATACAAGGATCTGATCACCAAAAAGAAGAGACTGGTTGTTCTGTTTAGTCATTGGATGTTGCATGCCTATGGAATAATCTCAATTTCAAGATTAGATAAACTGGATCAAGATCTGCCTCTGCTGGCTTTAGTACCAACTCCAGCACTTTTCTACTTGTTAACTGCTAAATATACCGAACCTTCAAAGATATTGTCGGAAGGTGGCAATGGACATTGAAAAGAAGCATGATACTATAGAACAAGGGATGTTTGAAACAGATTCTAGCCATTTGCATAGGAATCTGTATGATTACAGTATACTTACAATTGCTTGTTCAGTTGATGTGCTAACTGCTTTATTTGTATATAAAGTTCTGTTCACACGCTTTGTTTAAAATAGCATTAAAATGCAGATAAACTTTATTTCAATAAGTTGAATACATCTCATAACTTCAGTGGATTATATAAAGTATAGATTTCAGTTTCCTTGTCATCCTGTGGGGGAAAATATAAATGGTGAATCTTTTGCAATGATGCAACGTCCAAACCTAAATCAACATTAATTTTCATTACTGCGTTTCTAAGCTTTGGCTAATGACAGTGTATTGGAAGATATTTTTTGATCTCCCTGAACAGTCTGGTGGTAGTTCACTTCTTGAATATTATAGATTATATTTTAAGTTGCCACACTAATAATTAGTCCACATATTTTCACTGTTATTCTTACCTATCTATTTTCTAATGCAGCTCCTCTGTCTATATCCATTTAGCTTTCTATCATGAAAGGTTTGGAATTAATTTTTTCTTGAGGCAATTTTCTTACATGTAATTAAAACATATAGATTTTAAATGCAAAAACAGGACGAAGTATATTTTTTGTAAATTTCGATAAATGCTTTAAACAAAAAGATCTGGAGAGACTCACAAGGAGAAATGTGTGATATTGCTGGTTAAAAGTCACTAAATATTTTTCAAAACACATGGAATTCAAATTAAAATGTTATTAATGTGGCTTCATGGTATTTTCTTACCTATATAGTGTTAAGTCATTGAGGTGATGTGATTTGTTCCATCATGCATCTTCCCTTTTCTTCTGTGATTCAAAGATAAAATAAAATTTAAAATACGTTTAATCCAACTAAGGAAGTAATTTTAGTCAAAGCCCAAATATAGCCTACCAGTAGGACGTGTGGCTCCCACAAAGGATTGCAATTTACTTAAGTACTGTTTTAGCTGATTACTAATGTAGCCAACTGTTTGTATTCTGTGGTAGATTCTCTGCATCAGCTTCTGTATTGTGTTTAGTACATCCTGTTCACACTCTAAAGACTCCTGCAAAAGAACCATTTGTGAATTCTGCGATAAATATATGCATAAATACAAGTAAAGATCTTTATTACTCACTACCTTTTGAACACTAGAATCCAATGACCAGCTGTTCAGAAGATTATCTAAAAACAAGGGAAAAATAGTATTACATTGCTAGTGTGTGTTAATAGATATATTATTCCTGGTAGAATTAAGTGTAGGTAAACTTGCAGATAGTGACAGGATAGTGCATGCATACTGTTTGCACTTTCAGTGTCAACAATAATGATCGAATTATAGATGCCTTTTGCTTGAGATTGGTATGTAAATATAAAAGAGAAAAAGATGACCAAAAAACTTAAGCATTTAAATTTGAGATTATGTTTTGATTCATGATCACAAATTGAAATATTTTGGGAAATTCAAATCTATTTCGGACTTGGAAAAAATGTTTAACTTGCCATGTGTTAAAGAATATGATTTGACTATGAACACTGACATTTTGGGTCTAGACCCTTCTTCAGAAATGGGGGAGGGGAAAGGGGTTCTGAAATAAATAGGGAGAGGCGGATAGAAGAGAAGATAGGTGGAGAGGAAACAGACAGGTCAAAGAGGCAGGGATGGAGCCGGAGGTAATGGGAACTGCAGATGCTGGACAATCCAAGATAACAGTGTGGAGCTGGATGAACACAGCAGGCCAAACAGCATCTTAGGAGCACAAAAGCTGACGTTTTGGATGTAGACCCTTCATCAGCGAGGCGGATGGGGAGAGGATTCTGAAATAAGTAGGGAGAGAGATGCTGCTTGGCATGCTGTGTTCATCCAGCTCCACACTTTGTTATCTTGGATTCTCCAGCATCTGCAGTTCCCATTATCTCCGATCACAATTTTAACCTCACTGCGAAGCCTCTTCCAGGGATGCCTAACCTGAAGAAGTTACCCTCCTCCCTCCGGACCAACCTCAGGGAATCTCTCTCCCACTGCAACTCTCTTGTTCTCCCTGGACTGACCTATCCTCTCCCTACCTCCCCACCTATCTTCTCCTCTATCGATCTCTGGTTTGCCTCCCCCTCTCTGCGTATTTATTTCAGAACCCTCTCCCCATCCCCCTCTCTGATGAAGGATCTAGGCCCGAAACATCAGCTTTTGTGATCCTAAGGGATGGAGCCAGTAAAGCTGAGTGTAGGTAGGGAGGAGGAGGGTCAGTCCAGGGAGGACAGACAGGTCAAGGGGGTGGGATGAGGTTAGTAGGTAGGAGATGGGGGTGCGGCTTGAGGTGAGAGGAGGGGATAGGTGGGAGGAAGGACAGGTTAGGGAGGTGGGGATGAGCTGGGCTGGTTTTGGGATGCAGTAGGGCGGAGGGGAGAGTTTGAAGCTTGTGAAGTCCACATTGATACCATTGGCCTGCAGGGTTCCCAAGCGGAATATGAGTTGCTGTTCCTGCAGCCTGTGGGTGGCAACGTTGTGGCTCTGCAGGATGCCCAGGATGGACATGTCGTTAGAGGAATGGGAGGGGGAGTTGAAATGGTTCATGACTGGGAGGGGGAGTTGTTTAGTGCGAACTGAACGTAGGTGTTCTGCATAGCGGTCCCCAAGCCTCTGCCTGGTTTCCCCGATGCAGAGGAGGCCCCAACGGGAACAGCGGATGCAGTATATAGATGTGCAGGTGAACATTGCTTGATGTGGAAAGGCTTCTTGGGGCCTGGGATGGGGGTGAAGTGGAGGTGTAGAGGCAGGTGTAGCACTTCCTGCGGTTGCAGGGAAAAGTGCCAGGTGTGGTGGGGCTGGAGGGAAGTGTGGAGTGGACAATGGAGTCCTGGAAAGAGTGCTCCCTCAGGAAAGCGGATATGGGTGGGGAGGGTCAGGTTGCAGATGGTGAAATGTCAGAGGATGATGCATTGGATCCAGAGGTTGGTGGGGTGGTATGTAAGGATGAGGTGGATTCTGTTTTGCTTGTTATTGCGGGGAGGGGGCGTGAGGGATGAGTTGTGGGAAATGCGGGAGACACATTGGAGGGCATTCTCGACCACTGAGGTCAGGGGTGGGGTTGTGGTCCTCGAAATACGAGGACATCTGAAATGTATGGGAGTGGAATGCCTCATCTTGGGAGCAGATGTGGCATAGGCAAAGGAATTGGCAATAGGGGATGACATTTTTGTGGGAAGGTGGGTGGATACTTGGTTTGCATTAAACAACTGCTCTTCCCAGTCATGAACCATTTCAACTCCTCCCATTCCTCAGATGACATGTCCATCCTGGGCCTCCTGCAGAGCCACAACAATGCCAGGGTTGCAGGAACAGCACCTCATATTCCATTTGGCAACCTTGCAGCCCAATGGTATCAACGTGGACTTCACAAGCTTCAAAATCTCCCCTCCCCCTACCGTATCCCAAAACCAGCCCAGCTCATTCCCAACTCCCTAACCTGACTTTCCTCCCACCTATCCCCTCCTCCTACCTCCATCTCCTACCTACTAACCTCATCACGCCCCCTTGACCTGTCAGTCCTCCCTGGACTGACCTAACTCCCCACCTACACTCACCTTTACTGGCTCCAACCCCGCCTCTTTAAGCAGTCTGTCTCGTCTCCACCTATTTTCTCCTCTATCAATCTTCCATCCGCCTCGCCCTCTCTCCCTCTTTATTTCAGAACCTCTTTCCCCTCCCCCATTTCTGAAGAAGGGTCTAGGCCCAAAACGTCAGCCTTCCTGCTCCTCTGATGTTGCTTGGCCTGCTGTGTTCATCCAGCTCTACACCTCGTTATCACAGATTCTCCAGCCTCTGCAGTTCCTACTATCTCTGATTTGAATACGAATATGATCAACTTTGCATCCAAAATATCTGAGATGAGCCAAAGTTTGCACATATAGTAACTAATTTGTTGGTAAAATATTTTGGAGTAAGAACTCACTCAAAACTGTAAACTATATAAGAGATTTGATGTTTAAACATTGATACTAAAAATATTAACTTTTCAAGAAACAGTTTTGATTTCAGATGATGCACCATAGATGATTTGTAGTTCACTATCCTGTTGGTTCTTTGCTGTGTTTTGCTTTTCTCCATCTTCTTTGAGTGAGGCAATGACTCTCAACAGTTGGAATTTGCACTGTTAATGAAAGATGAGGAAAGATTATTTGAAGTACATCGTTATTAATATGGAACAATTTCAATCCAATTAGAGGTGACTGTAGTCCTGCACATTTTTGTAGCAAACTTGCTGAAAGTGTTTAAGAATGGAAATCCAGACCTGATAGCTAAAATTTCTAAGCTAACAGCATTAATAGTAACACCTGAATATCATAGCAGTTTTTGGTAATATTGTTGGTTGAGAAAGAGCAGTGGAGATGCTTTATTTTACTACATGATGCAGAAACATTTCTTCCTTGAAGAAATTCTGCCATATAGATACATGTACATTTGTTTTCAATAGAAGACACTGCATTGCTAAATGATACTTTACTCACCAGTTTCAGTTTGCAGTTTTCTATCTCAACCTGTTCAAGTCTTCTACTTGCTTCATATATATCTACCTCCATGAATTTTAATTGGTCAGCAGTACTTTTAACTTGGTTATAGAGGCTGTTTCGTAGTACAGCTAACAAACGCTTCAGTTGTGTCTGGTGAAAGAAATCAATGCATTTAATGTATTCTGGTATTGGTATTTGCTATTCTTCAATTATTCCAAAATTCACTTCACAAATGTGAGGCTGTTGGATGTGTGAATTGATCGTGGAATGGTGCATTTGGGACTTCCTGAGCATCAAATCCAACAAATTTATTTCTAAAACCATTTCAGTTTATGAATCACCAGTGAACAATGAAAATGGAAACAGAATGAGAAATAAAGGAAAAGAAAAATCCAGCAAACTTCTGGTGTGTAATTGTTCAAATGTTTCCTTGTTTGGTCTCCAGAATTGAGTAGTACAGGCTAAATTCTGGATGAAACTGGACAGTACAACATGAAATATCTGTAAGGAGCTGAATTTGTCTTAACTGCATAAATCAACTAATTCCATAACACAGGAAGGACTCTCTGGAATCAGAAATAACGGAGCTGGAGGAACACAGCAGGCCAGGCAGCATCAGAGGAGCAGGCAAGTTGACATTTTGATTCGGGTCCCTTCTTCAGAAACCTTTTAAACAAATTGGGGTAGCCTGATTTTATTCAGTTTTTGTCAGGCTAGAGTACTGAATGTCATAGCCCCCATTTGTCATAAATTACTGTTTTTGCTTTACATGCTAATGATGGCTGGCATAAGAAACTTGCCAATATTTTTGAGCAAGCTCTTGTTATAGCCTTTTTACCTAACTAGTATAAATGGTTGGCCATTAACTGATAAATTTGAATGATATTCAAACACATTCTCATTTGCTGTTCATTACTTACTTAATATTTTAGATTTGTTTCTTTTAACTAATTTTTATATTCTGTCATGTAATTTGCTCAAAGTTCTTTAAAATAAACCTATCTATTTTGAAAAGAGGATTAAGATCAAAAGAAGGCTAAGTTTCAAAGTATTTATAACTCACTTAGTCAATGTATAGATTTGATGTTGCATAGTTTATCCAATATCAAATGTTAAGATTTCCATGTGGGTTATCCTGAGCTGCTCCTATAATTTCAGCAGGGGGAATTTGTATTTACTGCTTTTCTGACATGTCTGCACTGAGGATAGGTTCAGATGGGAAAACACACACAAATTCTTAGCCATTGAGATTTGTAAATTGCTAAATTAACAACCTTCATGCTATCTAAAAGTCATTGCATCTGACTGGATGAAGTACAGCATCCTTTGGACCAACTTTCATTTATACAATTCTTCTGGAAGGATTTTGGTTTGTAATAATTCTCAGCTTCTGGTTTTGTTCATGGTAGCAGTGTGTATTCTTTCACGTCATGCATCTAAATGATTACAAAATCTACAAATAACATGGTGAATTCTTTGGTGCTGGTCATCAATTTGGATGTTTGATGATCTGTAGCCTGTTTTTCAAAGAAACTGCTCGGGGATTATTCAAATTGACTATGCCAAAAGCTTACACAGCTCTGTAGACTGCAAATTCCTAATCGCTAACAAATGGTACTTTTATTAAAATTGGGAGAGCTGCCTCATAGTTTGGTCAAATAACAATTTAGCACAGTGACACAGAAGCATGTCCGTAAGTTGCTGTATCTCAAAGAAAGTTGACATGCACAGAAAGCAAGCATTTAGGCAGATAAATGACATCAGGTTTTTTTTTATTGTCAGGAGATCAGCATTTGAGAAATTTATTCCAATTAAACAGTGTATTGATCAGGATACACCTGGAGTCCTATGTAGTTTTCATTATGCGCCTTAGAAGGAATACAATGAATGCCCTCTAGACTGGTTCATGGTATGAAGGGACTAATGAGCAGAGATTGAGTAAATTGGACCTGTGTTGACAGGGAAGATACTGAGAAAATGTTTCCTCTTGTTGGGGGAATCTAGAACACAGAGTCATGCTCAGAATATGGATTGGTTGTTCAGCACTACAGTTCTTCATTCAGTTTCTTGGCATGGAGGTTTACTTGTGCCACTGGGCCAGTTCAAATTAGTATGATTGTGAGAATGGTATCCTGAATGACAAGCAAGAAAATTGGAAATAGTGAAAGAAGTTCAAGAAATCAGAGGAAATACACAGTCATCAAAGGAGTTGCTTGGTGATTAGTGGTATATACTTCAGCGCAAGGAGTCGAGTGAATAGGGCAGATGAGCTGAAGGCACTGACGGAATTGCAAGCATGTTATACCTGTTACTGACATGTCACTTAAGGAAGGCCAGGAATGACAATTCGCTTTTTGGACAGAACAGAATGGCTGATTGTTTTTTTCCTAAACGGAAGGTGTTGCAATATTGGTTAAATATTGGGAAGGGATAATATGGCAGATCAAGCATTAACTATGAGCCACTTTGGCTGAATTGAGGAGCACAGCACAGCGGCTCAGTGGTTAGCACTGCTGCCTCACAGTATTAGGGACTCAGGTTCGATTCCAGGCTCAGGAGACTGTGGAGTTTGCACATTCTCCCTGTGTCTGTATGGATTTCTTCCTGGTGCTACAGTTTCCTCCCACATCCAAAAATGGGTTGGTTGGGTGGATTGTCTATGATAAATTGTCCGTCGTGCTCAGGCTGGGTGGATGAGTCATGGAAAATGCAGGGTGACAGGGAGAGGGTAGCGGGGTGGGTCTGAGTGGGATGCTCTTTGGAGGGCCAGTCTGGACTTGATGGTCTGAATGGCCTGCTTCCACACTAGGGATTTGATGAAAAGAATTGGTCATCACACTGCTGGGAGTGTACACTACAAATGTCCAAACATGAAAAAAAATTGTTAAAAAGATAGAAACGAATGGGCAGTAAATACAGGGGAGTTCTTAAAATATATTCAGCAAAGCTCTTTAGCCCGTACATGGCAAAACCAATGATGTAAACGGCACATCTGGTTTTAGTTTTACTTTGGGTAGGTTAAAGGGATGTCATACAGTGTGGAAATAGGCCCTTTGGCCCAACACAAAACCACACCAAACCCCACCCCACCCAATCTACACATCCCTGAACACTATGGGCAATTTAGCATGGCCAATCCACCTAGCATGCACAACTTTGGATTGTGGGAGGAAACCAGAGCACCCAGAGGAAAACCACGCAGACATGGGGAGAATGTGCAAATGCCAAACAGACAGTTGCTTGAGGGTGGAATCAAACCCGGGTCCCTGGTGCTGTGAGGCAGCAGTGCTAACCACTGAGCCACCATGCCGCCCCAAATGAGAGAGCCAAGTATCAATGAGAAAACATATTGGTCATAAGAACAATTCAGTTAGATTTAGACTGGTTATGGAAAAGACTAAGATTAAAGATAAAAGTTTTAAATTGAGGAAAAAACAATTTCATTATACTAAGACGTGAACAGGCAAAACGTGGACTTGAAAGAACTACTTGGAGGCAAACCAGCAGTCAGAGCTGTGGACTGTATTTGGGGATGGGGGGGGAAGTGAAAGAGGGTTAACAATAAATGTGTTCTCAAAATATAAAATGGCTTGACAGCAACATGATGGAAAGTTGCATCGATGGTGCTATTATGTGGCATTTGGCCATCAGTTGACTGCTCACTATTTCTCAGTTTGAGTTTGAACAAGTCTACTTAGTGTTAAAGGCTATTACAGCCTTAGTCCAAATATGGGTAGAAGAGATAAGTTACAGATGTGTGATTACCACTGACATCAAGGAAACCTGTCAAGTTGAAGCTGATAGGGTTGAATGTAAGAACTTTGTATTGGCTTCAGTCATAGCTAGCACAAAGGATGCTGCTTATATTTCTCGAAGGCTGAACGTTTTAACACGAGCATATCAATGTAGGAATCTCAAGGCAGTGCATTTGGTTTGACTATCCTTAGTTGCTTTATCAATAACCTTCCCTCTAACCTGAGTAGATATGCTTGATGATGACTGAACTGCTGTGTTCACTTTCATCAACAATGTTTCAAATAATTAGTACTGGTGAAACTGTTTGTTTACTGTGACTTGATGGTTCTCAGATTGTGGTATCATTCCAGACAAAAGACTCTAAATTTAAATTCTTGTATAAAAGGCATAATACTGATATTCTAGTAACTTAAACCTTTAAGTTAATGGCACATTTTCAATGCTACTCAACCTATATTTACAGTTGTAATATGAAAGTTACCTTAGATGAAAGGACCATTTCAGTTTTTGCCTTTATCTGAGTAATTGCTTTATCAAGTTCATGTTTCTCGTTTTTTTGAACTGTAAAATGAAGAAGTCATGTTTGGTTATAATATTTAATGGTTCAAATCAAGCCTTAATTTCAAGTTCTGGCTAAATATGCTAACTTATGCTCCAACTTGACAAGAATACTATTTTCCATGTTATATTTTCCTCTACGCAGTATGGATACAATATAATTCTTAGTGTATGGGATTTATGAAAGTACAAAATTCATTCTCTATTTCTGGCTCTCTATTGCATTCTATGAACACCTCACACATAGATAGAACATAGAACATTACAGCACAGTACAGGCCCTTCGGCCCTCAATGTTGTGCCGACCTGCCATACCAATCTGAAGCCCATCTAACCTACACTATTCCATGTATGTCCGTATGCTTGTCCAATGACGACTTAAATGTACTTAAGGTTGGCAAATCTACCACCGATTCTAAGATTTTGAATATGAAGTTTTTATTGAAACCATTTGTAAACTCAGTTTGGTTAGTGACTCCTCAAGAGGTCATTATATTAAAACAGGTAACAAGCATAATCTGAAGAGTGTCTGCTAGTATATTGAGAGCAACTAGAGAGAGTAGGCCGTACCTTAAAGATCAAAGAGGTTGTCTTTATGTTGAGCCTCAAGAGATGAAAGAGATATTAAATGAATATTTTGCATCAGATTTCACTGTGAAGAAAAGAAATGGAGGCTGGAGAACTCAGAGATAAATATTGATGTGTTGAAAACAGTTTACATTACAGGAAACGAAGTGTGGAAGTTTTGGAAATATAAATGTGGATAAATCTCCAGGGCCTTAGCTAGCATAACCCAGGAATTGTAGGGCCGCTTGCAGAAATATCTGTATCATCTATCTCTAATTCAGCGGCAGGAGTGGTGAGAGTGCAAGCTGGGGGCAGCTGGGCAAGTGAACTATTATATTCAGGCAGTGGTTAAACCCAAAACACTGCATGTTTAGTGTCTCCCACTCATTCTCCTCCTCTAACCAAAAAAGACTGTGTGGAAGGTCAGTAAGGTAAGCTTTATTTTCTTTAGGCAATCTTGAGTAGAGGGACTGGAATCTGGGGCAGTTGCATGTTCCTCTAGTAGGATGTGGGAGTTAAGGGCCACTACTAGTGTCCGTTGTGACTTCACCTGCAAGAAGTACACCCAACTCCAGCTCCTCACAGACTGCATTATGGAACTGGAGCTGGATGAACTCCGGGTCATTCGGGAGGCTGAGGGTGTGATAGATGAAGAGTTATAGGGAGGTTGTCACACCCAAGTTACAGGATAAAGATAGCTGGGTGACTGTTAGGAGGGGGAAAGGGAATAGGCAGACAGTGCAGGGATCCCCTGTGGCTGTTCCCCTCAATAATAAGAAGTGTACCACTTTGATAAGTATACTGTTGGTGGGGGGGGGTACCTACCAGGGGAAAGCCATAGCGGCCAGGTCTCTGGCTCTGTGGCTCAGAAGGGAAGGGGGAGAAGAATATTAGGGTGATATTGATAGGAGATTCGATTGTTAGGGGAACAGACAGGAAATTCTGTGGTCCCAAGCCAAACTCCTGAATGGTATGTTGCCTCCCGGGTGCCAGGGTCAGGGATGTCTTGGATCGAGTCGCCAGGATTCTTAAGGGTGATGGAGAGCAGCCAGAAGTTGTGGTACACATCGGTACCAATGACGCAGTTAGGAAAGGGATGAGGACCTGAAAAATAAATATCGGGAGTTAGGTTGAAAGGTAAGAGGCAGGACAAACAGAGTAGTAACCTTAGGATTACTACTGGTGCCACGGGCTAGTGAGGCTAGGAATAGAGAGCAACTGCAGCTGAAGATGTGGCTACAGAGCTAGTATAGGAGGGAGGGCTTCAGGTATGTGGATCATTGGGATACCTTTTGGGGAAGATGGGACTTGCGAAAGAAAGACGGCTTGCACCTGAATGGGTGGGGCACCAATATCTAATAGATTTGCTAGAGCTCTTCTGGAGGGCTTAAATTAGTTTGGCAGGGGGATGGGAACCAGAGCTATGGATCAGAGGATGGTATAGCTGGTGTGCAGGCAGGTACAGCATGCAGAGAGGGTTGAAGTGTCTCTATTTTAATGCAAGAAGCGTTAGGAATAAGTGTGACAATCATAGAGCATGGATCAGTACTTGGAGCTACGCTGCTGTGGCCATTACGGAAACTTAGATATCACAGGGGCAGGAATAGTTGTTGGACATGCCGGGATTTAGATGGGGGTGGGGGAGTGGCATTGCTAATTAGAGATGGTATCACAGCTGCAGAAAGGGAGGTTGCTGAGGAGGGTTTGTCTACTGAGTCAGTATGGGTGGAAGTCAGAAACAGGAAGGGAGCAGTCACTCTGTTGGGAGTTTTCTGTAGAAAACTGTGTCCAGGAATGATTTCTGACTCAATATGTGGATAGGCCGACTAAAGGGGAGGCCATATTGGGTTCGGTGCTTGGCAACGAACCAGCCCAGGTGTCAGATCTCTCAGTGGGAGAACATTTTGGTGACTTTTACTATAGTCACGGAGAAGAATAGCAGATGGTATGCGAAAGTATTTAATTGGGGGAGGGGGTATTACAGTGCTATCGGACAAGAACTGCGGAGCATAAATTGGGAACAGATGTTCTCAGGAAAATGCATGTCAGAAATGTGGAGGTTGTTTAGGGAGCACTTGCTATGAATACTGGAAAGGTTTATCCCACCTTGGCAAGGAAGGGATGGTAAAGATGAGGGAACCGTGGATGATGAGACATGTGGAATTTCTAGTCGAGAGGAGGAAGGAAGCTTACTTAAGGTTGAGGAAGCAAGGATCAGACAGAGCTCTAGATGGCTACAGGTAGCCAAGAAGGAACTGAAGAATTTTTTAAAAATTAATTAACAGGATGAGGATGTCAACCACAGAGCTGTGGGTCTCAAGTCAAATGTGGGCCACACCAGGTAAGAATGGCAGTTTTCTTCCCTAAAGGACATTAGTGAACCAGATGGGTTTTTCCGACAATCAACAAATCAATTCATGGTTATCATTAGACTCTTAATTCCAGCTATTTATTGAATTCAAATTCCACCATCTGCTATGATGGGATTTGAACCCAGGTCCCCAGATTAAAAGTCCAGCAATAATACCACTAGGCCATTGCCTCCCCTCAAATTAGGAGAGCTTGACAGGGGCATGTAAAAGCCTTGGCAGGTAGGATTAAGGAAAACCCGAAGGCATTCTGTACTTACGTGAGGAACAAGGGGATGGCCAGAGTGAGGGGAGGGCCGATCAGGGACAGTGGCAGGAAAATTAAGTATAAGAGCCGCAAGGTTATGCTGCAGCTCTATAAAACCCCGATTAGACCACACTTGGAATATTGTGTTCGGTTCTGGTCACCTCATTATAGGAAGGATGTGGAAGCTTCAGAGAGAGTGCAGAGTTTTATCAGGATGCTGCTGGACTGAAGGGCAGGTCTTATGAGGAAAGGTTGAGGGTGTTAGGGCTTTTCTCATTGGAGCGAAGAAAGACGAGCGGTGACGTGATAGAAATGTACAAGATGATGAGAGGCATAGATAGAGTGGATACCCAGAGACTTTTTCCCAGTGTGGAAATGACTATTACAAGGAGGCATAAATTTTAAGATGATTGGACGATTATATAGGGGAGATGTCAGAGGTAGGTTCTTTACACAGAGAGTGATGGTCGCATGGAATGAGCTGCTGGTGGAGGTGGTGAAATCAGGTACATCAGGGACATTTATGTGACTTTCAGATAGGCACATGGATGATAGTAAAATGTAGAGTCTGCGGGGTAGTTTGATCTTAGATTAGGATAATAGGTCAGCACAACATTGTGGGCCGAAGGGCCTGTACAGTGCTGTACTGTCCTCCGTTCCATGTTCTATAAATATGGGTGGGGTGTCAAATGACTGGAGAGTGACTGATATTGTGCCTTTGTTTAAGAAGGGATGTAAGGATAAGCTTGGGAATTATAGAACTGAGAGTCTAACTTTTGGTGGTGCGTAAGTTGTTGGAAGTGATTCTGAAAAATACGATTTATATGCATTTGGAGAGGCAAGGAATGATTAGGGATGGTCAGCATGCTTTAATGCAAGGGAAGTCATCAAACTCGATTAATTTTCTTTGAGGAAGTAACCAAGAAGATTGATGAGCACATAGTGGTAAACATTGTTTACTTGGACTTCAGTAAAGCCTTTGACAAGGTTCAACATGGTAGACTAATTAGTAAAGTTGGATCACATGGGATTCAGGGTGAGCTTGCCATTTGGATGCAAATTGGCTCAATGGCAGGAAAGAGAGTGTGATGGTGGAGGATTGTCTTTCTGATTGGAGGATTGCAACCACTGGTTTGAGGATTGGCACTGGGTCCATTTTTGTTTGTAATTTCTATAAATGACTTAGATGAGAATATTGAAGGTATGGTAAGTTTATAGATGACATAAAGATTGGTAGTATAGCAGACTGTGAAGAAGGTTATCTAATATTACAATATAGATCTTGATCAACTGGGTTTATGGGCTGAAGAGTAGCAAATGAAGTTTAATTTGGATACATGTGAGATATTGTATTTTGGTAAAACAAACAAAGGCAAGACTTATACAATTAAAAATAGGTCCTTGGTCAGTGTTGCAGAACATAGACATCTAGGGATTCAGTTTTAAAGTCTGCATCACATAAAGATAGGGTAGTTAAGAAGGTGTTTAACATGCTTGCTTTCATTGCTCAGACATGTGTAGGAGTGTAGGAGTTCAGACAACATATTAAGGATGTACAGGACTTCTGGAGCATAGTGTCCAGTTCTGTCTCCCTGTTATAGGAAAGAAATTACTGAGCTGGAGAAATTTCAGGAGAGGTTCACTAGGATGTTGCCGGGACTAGAGGATTGAATTATAAGGTGAGCTTGGATTGGCTGGGACTTCTTTCACTGGAGTGTAAGAGCTTGAGAGATGACCTTATAGAGGTTTATGAAGTAATGAGGGGTATAAATAAGGTGAGTGGCAGGTGTCTTTTACCTAGGATGGGAGATTTCTGCACCAGGGGGCATATTTTTAAGGTGAGAGGAGAAAGGCTTAAAAAAGACACGAGGGACAATTTCTTTACACAGAGTGGTTTGTGTGTGGAATGAACTTCCAGAGGAAGTGGTGGATCAGAGTCCAGTTATAACATTTAACAGACATTTAGATATGTACATGTGAAAGAAACAGTGAAAGAATCATCCAAAGGCAGCCTTTACTGAGAATACATGTATTTACAGAGTGAAACTTTACAGATAAATATTTCCTGACTCCACTAAACTCACCTCCGTGTCATTGTGTGTGTGTTCAACTAACTATTCAATCGATGCTCTTCACCTGTTTGTACCTAATTTCAACTAATTAATTCATACCCTTGGAAAAGTGATGAGCCATCTTCTTAAATCATCGTAGTCCATGTGGTGAAGAACTATATATGGAACTGTTAGTTCGAGAATTCTATGATTTTCACCCACTAACTACAGGAATGAAGATATACTGTAGTCAGGAATGGTATATGACTTCAAAGGGAAATTGTCTGCGGCCCTTGTTCTTATAGGGATAATAGTTTGAGGGTTTGGAACATATTGTTGAAGTAGCCTTGGAAATTCACTGCATTGTGTAATGGTACGAGTATAAAAATAGGCATGTTCTTAGGACTGTGTGCAGTTTTGACCTCTCTATGAAGGGATACTTGTGTTGGAAGCAAATCACAAAGTTCATTGCGTTGATTCCTAGGATGTAATGATTACCTCATGAGGAATGATTGAGTAGGTTGGGTTGCATTAATTGGAATTTTGAGGAAGGAGAGGTGATTTTAGTGAAACATGCAAGGTTCTGAAAGGGCTTGGCAGGACAGATGCAGATAGATGGGGGAATTTTGATCTGGAGGGCACAGTTTAAAAACCATGGTCTTCCATTTAAGACTGAGATAATGAGAAATTTCTTCTCTTAGATGCTCATTAATCTTTGGATTTCTTGTAGCAGAAAGCAGTGGAGCATGGACCATTGAACATAGTCAAGACTGAGTTAGAGATTTTTGAACTACAAGGGAGTCAAAGATTATGGTGATTTGGAGTTAAGGCTAAAATCTGATCAACTGTAAATTTACTGAGTGGCTCAGTGGACAGGAAGGGCTATATCTTCTCCTCTTTCCCATATTTTTTGTGATGATAAGCAAGTAGCCACAGTGCACTGATAGTGGAAAGCATGAAAGTTTAAGATGGTGGATAGAGTGCCAATTAAGCATGCTGCTTTCTTCCAGATGGTATAAAACTTTAAGTGTTGTTGGAGCTGTAATCATCCAAGTAAATGTACAATATTCTATCATGTTACTAATTTCTGTGTTATAAATGGTGGATATATTTTGGGGAGCTAGTATGTGAGTTGGCATTGCAAAATGGTCTCTGACCTACTCTTGTATCACTATATTTAAACACGAGTCTGGTTCAGTTTCCAGACAATGGTGACTCCCTTGGATGTTGATGGTGGCATATTCAGTAATGAAAAAGCCTGTGAATGCCATGAGGAGATGCTCAGTTTCTTTCTTGCATCACTTGATTGGTGTCCCATCTACCACCTGAAATCATTCACTCCATTTGGTGGAAACTGCGTGTACGTTATTCAACATGTACTGCAGCAACTACTCAAACCTCCTTCTTGACTCACAAACTTCACCATCCAGAGAACAAAGGCAACAGGTGCACAAAAATACCATATGCAAGTTTTCCTTTGAAGAAGCACACTATTCTGACTTAGAGTCATGGTCACAGAGATGTACAGCACAGAAACAGATGTTTCAGTCCAAACATCCATGCTGAGCATATATCCTAAATTTATCTAGTTCCATTTGCCAGCATTTGGCCCATATTCTTCCAAACCCTTTCTATTTGTGTATCCTTCCAGATGCTTTTCCAGTGTTGCAATTGCAGTAACGTCCACCACTTCCTCTGGCAGCTCATTCTACACACGAGCCTCTGCATGAAAAAGTCACCCCTTAGGGCCCTTTTAAAGTTTTCCCCTCTGACTTTAAACCTATGCCCTCTAGCTTTGGGCTCACCTACTCTGGGAAAGAAGACCTTGGCTATTTACCTTATCCAAGTGTACCACGATTTTATAAACCTCTATAAGGTTACCCCTCAGCCTCTAACGTTCCAGGGAAAATGGCCCCAGCCTATTCAGTCTCTCCCTATAGTTTAAGCACTCCAATTTCAGCAACAGCCTTGTAAATTTTTTATGAACTCTTTCAAGTTTCACAACGTCTTTCCTATAAGCGAGGAGACCAGAAATGAATGCAGTATTTCAAAAGTGGCTTAACCAAGTCTTGTACAGCCTTAATATCAGACCCCAACTTCTTTGCACTGACCAATAAAGGCAAGCTTACCAAATGTCGTCTTCACTGCTCTGTCTGCCTGAAACTCCACTTTCAAGGAACTATGAACTGGCATCCCGAGGTCTCTCCATTCAGCTACACTCCCCAGGATCTTATACACTCAATGGTAAGTCCTGTCCTAATTTTCCTTACCAAAATGTAATACCTCTTATTATCTAAATTAATCTCCATCTGCCAACCCTGAACCTATTGGCCAACTGATCACAAAGTCCTTTATACTCTCTAATAACGTTCCTCATTGTCCACTACTCCACTAATTTTGATGTCATCTGCAAACTTACTGACTATATCTCCTATATTCACATCCAATTCATTTATATAAATGTTAAAAAGCAGTGGACCCAGCATGGATCCTTGTGGCAGACTGCTGGTCACAGGCTTCCAATCCAAAAAACAACCCTCCACCATCTTGTCTCCACCTTTAAGCCAATTCTGTATCCAAATGGCTCTCCCTGGATTCCATGTGACTTAACTTCACTAACCAGTCTGAAATGTGAACCCTGCTGAAGTCCATATAAACAATGTCTACCACTCCGCTTTCTTCAATCCTCTTCATCACTTCTTCAAAAATCTCAAGTTAGTGAGATACAATTTCCCATGCACAAAGCCACGTTGGCTATCCCTAATCAGCCCTTGCCTTTCCAAGGCTTTCCCAGGCTTTTCCTGACCGCCTTTATTAAGTAATGGCACCTTACCACTAACTGCCAATGACGCAAATATCTCAGCAAGGCACCCAGCAATCACTTCCCTGGCTTCCCACAAAGTTCTAGTGTACACCTGATCAGGTCTCTTGGATTTAACCAATTTTATGCATTTTAAGCCATCCAGCATCACCTCCCCCTCTAATATGGACAAGATAGCACTATTTATTTCTCTAAGCTTCCAATTCCTTCTCTACAGTAAAAACTGATGCAAAGTACTCGATCAGTATCTCCTGCAATTCCACACATAGATGATCTAGTTGATTTTTAAGGAGCCTTACTCTCTCCCTAGTTACTCTTTTGTCCTTGATATATTTGTAGAATCTCTTTGGATTCTCCTTAAACCTATTTGCCTTCTTATTGTATCAACATTCTTTCACTGCTATTCAGTCAAAAACCTGGAACTTCCCATCTAACAGCACTGTGGGAGTACCTATACTAGATGGACTGTAATGATTCAAGAAGTCAACTCACCATTGCCTTCTCAAAGGCAAATAAGGATGGATAACAAATGCTGCCCTTGCCAGAAATGCTCAGTCCCATGAAAGAATAAAAACGAATTATTATTGATACTAGCAAAAGCCATAATTACCTTACCTTCACGTTCTTTATGTAGTTCATCACAAGCTGCTGACTCTTCAGCAAGCATGGATTCAAGAGTCTTTTGGGTGGATATTTTTTCCTGTAGTTCCTCTTTCACCTGATTTATAGTTCTATTTAAATTTTCAATTTCATTCTTTTGAAGTGAGAAATAGAAGTTCACAAACATTGCTTATGCTTGTGCTTTACGCACATGTAAGTATACAAACAGGTAAATGGGAACATAGTAAACTTACATTTCAATTGATAATATTGATATTTTAGAATACATTACCAACTGAATTTTTAAAACCAATTGGATTCAAATGTTCAACATGGCATATTTACAGTGGATATACTTGAGTACCAAATTACTGATCCTTGATGTTTCTAAATATATACAGTTACTTACGTCCTTGTGTTGATTTCTACAGGTAAATATTCACCATTTGATAGGTCACAGGTAATAATTCTATAATAGTAATTCTATAAGAATTCTCCTTTTTATTTGTTTAGAATCAGAGAAACATTAAAAAGAACACCAGATGCTAGTTTTTGCAGTCTGTCATGCCTTTCCCTGCTTGTATGAGTGTGCTTCCATTACTGTTTTGTTTTAATTAACAAGCAAAAATTAAAGATGCATACTTGAGTATCCTATGTACACTTTCAAAACATCTAAAAATTGCTAGCTATGTGAATGTATGCAAACCTAGACTGAAATATCCATTTAGAATATGTGGAATAATATGTCAAATAAATTGCAATCAGCAGCCATCAATAAGCACATCCTAAAATTACAAGCAAGATATATTTTACCTTCAGTTGTTTGAATTCTGCTAACAAATGTTCTTCCTTGCTGCTATATGCTGCTTTTTCTTCTGCCAGTTGCTGTTTAAGAGCCACAATCTTCTCAGTATATGTGTTAATCTCCAACTGTATTCTCTTAATCTGATGTTAAGAATAAAAGAGTGGTTAAAAAATAATCACTTTGTCCACAATGATCTTCTAAACAAAGATACATGTTTGTAAGGCACTATTGACCAAATATTGAACTGGAATGGCTATAAACAGGAACAGGTCAAAGGTTAGGGATCCTCTGGTGAGTAACTTGCCATCTGGCTCCTCAAGACCTGTCCACTGTCTATAATGGTAGAAGTCATGAGTGCGGTGGAATTTTCTCCACTTGTCTGGCTGAATACTGCTCCATGAGCACTCGAGGAACTTAGCACTATCACAGATATAGGATTTGTTTAATTGGCACGCTACCTAGTACCTGTAACATTCATCCATTCACCACTAAATTATTGTGGCAGCGCTGTCTACCAACTGCAAGATGCATCAGAGCAACTTAGTCAAGCTCCTTGATTGCATCTTCTTACTCGGTGACTGCTACCACCTTAGAAGGATAAGGGCAGCGTATACATTGGAATATCGCCAGTAAGTTCTCCTCCAAGCCACACACCATCCTGACTTATTACCATTCCTCACTGTTGTTGGGTCAAAATCCTGGAATTCTCTCCCACATCCCATGCACTGCTGTGGTTCAAGAATACAGATCATCACTACCTTCTCAAGGGCAATTAGGAATGGATATTAAATGCTTGCCCAGGCTGCAACCCCCAAATCACTCAATCCATTGCAAACTCTACAGCAAAAGTTGATAATTAATTCCAAGTAACATATTACCATATTCTCACTGCACAACAGTGCACAATTGGTGACAACTACACATGCAAAAACATCACATTGATAGACTTTGGTCTCATTTTTGTCTTCAAGAATAACTATCTTGGCCAAAAATCTGTGTTTTTCTCTTTTTCCTGAAAAGTGTGTGGATCTTTTGAGTATTTGGAGGCATAAACATTAACATAAATTGTATGTTAATCAATTCTGCATTTTTGTTTTAAAATAAATAGACATTTTTCTTTTATCAATGAAACCTCGTTGCTGGGATTTTTCATTCTAAGTCTCATACAAATAAACATATTGGAACTTCAGTACAATATCTATATGTTATGTTACAACCTGTGGAGTAGTGGGATTACAGTGATAGTGCAGTTCCCCCATTTCCCTCACAGCACTAACTAGTCATTTCAATACAATTATACCACTGACAGGTTCCTGAAAAAGTGAAAAATCGACTATGATCTGTCCATAAAAAAGCAGAAGAGATACAACTTTGCCAATTATTGCCCCATCATCATATTCTGATGGAAGGTGTTGTTATCCAGCAGCACTTTTCAACAAGTGCTCACTGAAATGTTCAGTTTGTGCTCTGCTAAGACCATGCAGCTCCAGAGCTCATTGTGGTTTTGGTCCAAAAGTGCAGCGAAGAGCAGAATCCCAGAGATGTGGCACCAGTAAAATTCAAGTCAATGGGAATCAAGGAAGAAGAAATTTCCACTGACTTCAGTCATGCCTAGTGCAAAGAAAGGCCTGAAACACTAACACTACTTATCTCCACAAATGCTGCCCAACTTGCTGAGTATTTCCAGCATTTTGAGTATAAATGTTGATGATTCCATTGTATTCAGTTCAGTTTAATTCAGAGATAGTAGGAACTGCAGATGCTGGATAATCTGAGATTACAAGGGGTAGAGCTGGATGAACACAGCAAGCCAAGCAGTATCAGAGAAGCATCTGAAGAACGGTCTAGGTCTGAAACGTCAGCTTTCCTGCTCCTCGGCCTGCTGTGTTCATCCAGCTCTACACCTCGTTATCTCAGTTTAATTCACAAGTCTTCAGGTAATGGAGTAGTCCTTTCATGCATGCAACAAGATCTAAATAATGTTCAAGCTAAATAATGTTCAAGCCAAATAAGTGGCAATAATATTTGCACCACAAATGCCAAGCAATGAACATCTCCAATAAGAAAGTGCCAAAACACCTTTTCTTGACATTAAACATTATCACCATCGTCCTAATTCTTATTTAACATCATTAGGGTTACCACTGACCAGCAACATAGTTGTAATAGCTACCTGACTCTTGTGGATGGGATTGAGTTTTCGGCAGCAGTATACTCCTCTATGGACTCCCCAAAACCTTTCTGTCATCCACAGTTAACACAAGTCAGGCAGACAATGGAATCTTTTCAACTTGTCTGGCTGAGTGTGGCTCCATCTTTATCTGTGATCTATATCACCTACAAGAGATATTACAATAACTCCTAAAGAAATTACCTCTACCACCCAGAAGGATAAAGGTAGCAGGCACTCCCATGCCCACTTCCAAGTGCCGCACCTTCATAAATCAGAAGTGTATCACCATTCTGCATTGTTGTTATGTTCGAACTCAATACTAAGCAGCACTTTGGGAGTACTTTCACTGCATGAACTGCAACAGATCATGAAGATGACTCAACACCACCTTCTCAAAGTGCAATAAATACCAGAAGATTCCATAGCTCATGAATAAATAAAAGAAAAATCCCATACTTCTGGAAGCAATCCTTCACGTTTCTTCTTCAAGGTCTTCATATGCATACTCAAGTGGGTTAGGTAATCCTCAGTAGTTGCTTTGATGTGCATAATACTTTTTGAGATCGATTCTTTTCTACTTTGGAGAGCTGCTCTATTTGTTAAACATAAAGGTAAATATAAGCGATTGTTCAATAAGAAATTATATTATTGCAGTTTCCTTAAATTAAGTAATTAAACCTACATTTTTCTATCATCCCTCTCAACATGAGTTTATAAACAATTAAGCAGATACACCCTGATTTTTAACCCCATGGGTACGTTATGGGCTGATGGTTCCATCTGCAGGTGGCAGGGGAATCTGTTGTGGGGCCACCTGCTGGAGGGAAAGGAGGTTGTGGAGGGAGGAGGAAAAGAAATGTAAAGGGGTTGAGAGAAGGCTGCAGAGGGGGCAAAGTAAGGGAGATTGCAGGCTCTGGGGGCGGGGAGGGAAAGCTGCAATGGCAGGAGAGGCAGGCTGCAAGAGGTGAGAGAGGGAGGATGTAAGGAGTGGGAGAAGGAGGCTGCAGCAAGGGATTTTGAGTCTCCCGTTGTGGGTCGTGAGGAAAAGGAGGATGCAACCAGGAGAAGCGGAAATCACGGATGGTGAAGGAAGAGGCTGCAAATGAGAGAAAGCAGTTTTCAAATTTTCAACAAGGCAACGCTCAGCCAACTGGAAGTCCAGAAAATTTGAAATCATTAAGAAAACAAATTCTTTGAAAATGACCATGGAGTCTCCAGTTTAAGAAAGCATAGGTTTGGGAGCTTGCCAAATGGAGAAAAATGTAATGAATGCTTATGTAATGAACACTACCAATTGTTAAATTTATACCTGGAATTAAGATCTGAGAAGCAATAAAAAGGGGTTGCAGCTACCTGATTAAAATGTTTTAACTAAATGCAGATGCAGTGGAAATGTATTAGTTGTGATCTCACCAGTCTTTGGAAGGTGAACTTAGGGCAAGGTGCATCATTTGTGTGGAAAGATTTGTATCAGTTACTTCAGGGAAAAAAAAAACGTTTTGTTGTCCCAATATAACAACTCCTTTGTCTTTATTCATTCATGGGATGAGGGCATCGCTGGGCAGGCAGCATGTATTGTCCATCCTTAATTGGCCCAGGGGCAGCTAAGAGTCAACCGCATTGCTGTGGGTCTGGAGTCACATGTAAGCCAGACCAGGTAAGGATGACACCTTCCTTCCCTAAAGGACATTAGTGAACCAGATGGGTTTTTCCAACAATCAACAATGGATTCAGTCATCATTAGATTCCTAATTCTAGATACTTCATTGAATTCAAATTCCACCATCTGCCGTGGCTGGATTCGAACCCAGGTCCCCAGAACATTACATGGGTCTCTGGATTAACAGTCCAATGATAATGCCACTAGGCCATCGCCTCCCCTCACTGTGTTGTCTTGGAAATTAACGCTTTCTTTGCATGGCTTCAAGATTAAAGATTGCTGATCAATGAAAATATTGATGACTTTTTCCAAAAATATGTCGTAGAATTTAAAAGCTTAATGACTTTGGAAGAAGAAATTCCTCCACATCTCCATGTTAAATGGCTGACCCTTTTAATTTTGAAACCAGACTTCTTAGTTCTAAATTGTACCACAAGGAGAAACATCCTCAAGCCTCCACCCTATCAAGCTCCCTCAGAACTGCATGTATTTTGATAAGATCATCTTTTGTCTAAACTATAGCCAGGAAGATCAGGTTCAATGTCATGCCCTGAATCGGACAGAGCTGTTGTTAACCTTTGATCCTGGTCCACAGCATCACTAGTCCTGATTGCCAGAGCTGTGCCTGTGGTGGGTGCATCATGATTCTCCATATTGTGAAGTGGGGTTTCACTGGGCCACTTATGATGCCCAATGTTTCTATATCACCCCCATGGCAATCTGGATGGAGTAGTTCCTGTCCACAGTTTTCACATCATGGGATTTTCCCATTTCCAGGAACTTTCAGGTAAGAAATATCGCAAAGGGCATTTTAGTTTCTCTCTTTGCTTCTTCCCATATGATGTGCAGAAGAAAGTCTAGATCCAGTGGGGTGGAGGTGTTGTATTGGTATAGAAGTGAAATCTGATAGGTCTCCTCACCCAGCCAAAGTCAATGTGCAGGTAGTTTGGAGCCCCCGTGTTTCTAAACCTTACCGTAGTTGTTCTTCTTTATCAAACTTGTGCATGTATTTTTGGAACTCCCCATGTAGAAACTCCATATTATCCCTAAATCAAAATTAATTTTTAATACTTCATTGAACATTCATTGTAACTATTAAAAAAGTATGTCATGTCAGATTATTTCCAATACATTATCAAAATAGTTAATGATTTAAATGCTGCATCAAGTTTAGACAATTTACAAATAGAATGGAATGCGAATGAAATCAAAAGGAAATTTTCATCTTTGGGGTTTTGATAAGTTTTAAAAAATTTATTCATGGGATGAGTGTGTTGCTGGCTATTTATATTTATTGTCCACCCCTTATTGCCCAGAAGGCAGTTAAGAGTCAACCACATTGCTGGGGGTCTGAAGTCACATGTAGACCACACCAGGTAAGGATGGCAGTTCTTCCACCATCTTCCGTGGTGAGTTTCGATCCCAGGTCCCTAGAGCATTATCTGGTCTCTGGATTAACAATCCAGGGATAATGCCACCAGGCTATCACCTCCAAGTGGAGGACTTGAGACTGTTGCCGGGGAACTGATGTAAAAGACTAAGAAATTCAAATGTTTATACAGTTACCAGATGAATTCATTATGAATGTTTGGCTTAGCTCCAAGAACTCTAATAAGCTCAGCCCAATAATGGTCTGTTTATGCAATTGTAAAGGAGCATACCAACTTTGTTTGATTGATATATTTCCTGATTGTTCATTGTAGAAGATTATCAATGCCTGTGTGTTTATTTGGCCAAGATTAAGAGGGGTAATGTGACTTTCTGTGCCTGTGTTTGATTGACAGGTTTATGAAAAGGTTAGAAATTCAATGTTTTGCCAAGGAATTTTTGAATGGCTCTTTATCATGAGAATTTTAAAGAGTTACAATTGCTGTTATAAGGCTCAGTTGTGTACCATATTCCCTCTTTATTTTGCAGTTATGCAATTGTACAGTTGCTGAGAGGGTCTGCACATGCCAACAGGTGTGCTAGTGCATCGAAACAACTGCTGCACATGGACCTCAGAAGTCCACACAGTGTAAATACAAACAGAGGGAATGCTGGTTGTGTATCATGTGCACTGACAGTGAAAGAGCATGGAAACGGCATGAGAGATTGGAAGGGCTATTGGAGTAATGAGGAGTATGGAGTGAATTTGGGGCACTGAGGTTTGGTGGGTGAAAGATGAGGGCTAGTGGGTCTAACAACAATGATTATGACTGACTAATGTCCCAGTAAATGGAGGTGGCAAGAAATGTTTGCCCATTTTCCTCTTCCTATTCAAAGGATCAGTAAAGTCTTGTAGTATCTCTCAGGTCACTTCAGGCTCTATGTATATAAGCAAATTTAAGAAAATTACGTGTTTGATTTTTGCAGAACTATGGATTCAAACAGAAATTCAATGTATATTAAATGTGCAGAACAACACTCATTTCTATTTAATTCAGGTAAATACAGAATATTTAATAACGATTTATCCTACTGTTATTCAGTACATTATCTTACTTGTGCTTCTCTTGAAGAGACAGTATCTCTTCTTCAAATTCTTGGTTTTGCTTTCTTATCTGTGACACATGTTCTTCTTTCACAGCAAGCAAATCTTTTACTACATCTAACCTGGAATATAAAGAAAGATATAAAACAATACTTTAGTGCAAATTATTGGGTATTGCTGGAAAAGAACACATACTGTCAAAACTTTTTGTCTGGTACTCAACAGGATTATTCGTAGGACATGCCAGCATAAAAGGAAAACAACATTTATACTGTTTGAAAGCAGAGTTTTGACTGGTTGGGAAATAGACTCTGATATTGCTTTAGAAAATGCACATTTTTGATGATAACTGACAGTTAACTGCTCAGCTTTATTTAAATTTTGAATAAAGCAGGTCAATGCATTGTCCCGAGAAATTGACTGATTTTTTTAAAAGTTAAAATAGGCCCATAATGCATATATGTTCTTTATGCCTGCGAAGAACAGGGGCCTGTAAATTAATATATAGCTTCCAGTACATACAAGTGTTTGCTGTGTTCTGTACAGGTTCTTGTACGCATTACTAAGGGAACTATACTATTTCACCTAGAGTATAATCTGATTTGAAAGAAAGGCCTGCGTTTCTACAAAGATTTTCATATCCACTGGACATCTCAAAATGGTACACGCAGTCAATGAAACACCTTTTGAAGAATCATTTTGTAATGTCAAAATGCGATAGCTGCAATTTGTTATTGTGAAAGTTTGCTGTAATGTAATAATAAATGGATAATGTAGCTTTGTAATGCTCAATGGGGGATAAATATTGCTCAGGACACACAGAATAATTCTGTTGTTCTGCTTCATAACAGTAAAGTAAGGGTAATGTCTCCACAGTCTAACCAGACTGTAGACTCGTTTCTCATCAGAGAGAAGACTGGTGGTAATTTAATCTGAGGATCATCACACCTCAGGTGAGGGGAGGGGGGAGGGGGAGGGGGAGGGGGGAGGGGGAGGGCCCTTCATGGTAACCTCAGCAGCTGTGTGAATTGATCCCATGCTGTTGGCATCACTCTGCATCGCAAAACAGCTTCCAGCCAACTGAGCTAACTTCTGCCCATTCAGATTAGTGCACTGGATCATTGATACCAAGCTGAACAGGCAAGTAAGCCCTGGTTTAATATCTCACACACAAGAGAACATTTCACTCCTTCTGCATTGTCCTGAAGTGTCGACCTTGGTTTTTGTGTTTAAGTCCTAGGGGTGAGACTTGAACACAGACACCACTCACAGGATGAGAGTGCAATCAACTGAGGCACAATTGACAGTTCTTGGATCTTGTAACAAGCACTTTTTAAATAAAATTTAAGATTCTGTCAAGGATTATGATGCTACACAAACTTACCGTTGTTTCATATTCTGAAGATTAGCTTTTGTTTCTAATTCATATTCCTTTGCTTTCTTCAATGCATCATGACGTGAATCACTTGTTTGTAAAAGTTCCTCATTTAGCATCTGAGCATCTGCTTTATTCTTTTTCGCCTGTAGAAAATATCATACTATTAGGAAGGATAACAAAGGAACATCATTGGGTTTTAAAAAAACTGACAAAATTATGCATTGTTTTGAAATAAGGTTTTCTGTTTAATTATTCTGATAATAAAAAATATAGCAAATGTCAGGATACAATCTCATCAGTCCAGTTAAAAGAATAACAAACTTCTTAATTCCTCAAGAATAAAAATGGCTGCTTAGGATTCAAATAAACATTAAAAATATGAGCTAGATTTTATCTTTTCCAAAAATGCTAAACTTGGTGTTGTATCATAAACTGGTGCAGATATGTTTTATTCCAAAGAGAAATACTTAGAATTTTGCAATTTATGTGTTAGTGAACATATCATATGAGTAACTGAGTCATATAAATAGGGGAGATCTCAAGCAAAAATGCACTGAAGGTGGGTCACTACAAATGTCTTCAAATTCCAGTGTTAAATGGCCAGGTTGAGAACATGAGCAGAACTCCAAGCCACCATATTATCTATGACCTTTGCTAAGTTTCATGTGTGCTCAGTGTCAAACAATTCATTTGAACTTAGGGCCAGCATATGAGTAATCAGAAAAGCATTCGAGGGTAGCTCGGAGCTATCAAACTGTACCACAACATTTACTCAGGAGAGGAGAGCGTTGCTCAGAGAAAATAATAGATCTTACTGGGGATATGAACAGAGTGGAGTTTTGGTGGAGTTACATCCAAAATTTATTTTCACATGCTTGTCAAGTTTAAATTGTACATAAGTGATGATTTTAAGCATCATAAGTATTATGATTTGCTGATCAGCAGTCTGTAAAAACACCTGTTATAAAGTTTAAATAAAACATTTCAGGAATTTTGTCTCAAATGCAATTGGAGTTCCAGCATATACTGGCCTCATTAAACATTTATATTAACTAGGCAGAGCCTCAGTCTGGATGCAGTGTGCTAGTGTTCTAAACAGTGGGATAGGACATGGGATTCTTGACTGATTGGTTAAATGGGATGCTGAGGCTGGAGATAAAACCCCAACTATCACAAAAGTGGCTCTACAAAATTCAAGGACTAGATGCCAATCGATTTTCAGAGTTATTGAGGCATCCACCTAACTGAGTAGCCCAAATGTGTTCAGTTCCATCAGCCAAAGCTCCCATAAAAAGAATGCTAACGGAGACATTTAAATTTGGTCTTTGAGATAATGGGAACTGCAGATGCTGGAGAATCCGAGATAACAAGGTATGGAGCTAGATGAACACAGCAGGCCAAGCAGCATCTTAGGAGCACAAAAGCTGACGTTTCGGGCTTAGATCCTTCATCAGAAAAGGGGGATGGTTCTAAAATAAATAGGGAGAGAGGGGGAGGCGGATCAAAGATGGATAGAGGAGAAGATAGGTGGAGAGGAGACAGACAAGTTAAAGGGGCGGGGATGGAGCCAGTACAGGTGAGTGTAGGTGGGGAGGTAGGGAGGGGATAGGTCAATCCGGGGAGGACGGACAGGTCAAGGGGGCGGGATGAGGTTAGTAGGTAGGAAATGGAGGTGCGGCATGAGGTGAGAGGAGGGGATAGGTCTGAGGAAGAACAGGTTAGGGAGGCAGGGACGAGCTGGGCTGACTCCCTTGTCCGCTCCACACTCCCCTCCAACCTCATCACATCCGGCACTTTCCCCTGCAACCACAGGAAGTGCTACACTTGCCCCCACACCTCCTCCCTCACCCCCATCCCAGGCCCCAAGAAGACTTTCCAAATCAAGCAGATGTTCATCTGCACATCTGCCAATGTCGTATACTGCATCTGCTGTACCCGTTGTGGCCTCCTCTACGTAGGGGAAACCAAGCGGAGGCCTGGGGACCGCTTTGCAGAACACCTACATTTGGTTCGCAATAAACAGCTGCACCTCCTGGTCGCGAACCATTTCAAATCTCCCTCCCATTCCTCAGATGACATGTCCATCATGGGCCTCCTGCAGTGCCACAATAATGCCACCCGAAGGCTGCAGGAACAGCAACTCATATTCCACTTGTGAACCCTGCAGCCCAATGGTATCAATGTGGATTTCACAAGCTTCAAAATCTCCCCTCCCCCAACTGCATCCCAAAAGCAGCCCAGCTCATCCCCCCCCCCAACCTGTTCTTCCTCTCACCTATCCCCTCCTCCCACCTCAAGCCGCACCTCCATTTCCTACCCACTAACCTCATCCCGCCCCCTTGACCTGTCCGTCCTCCCCAGAATAGCCTATCCCCTCCCTACCTTCCCACCTACACTCACTCCTACTGGGTCCATCCCCGCCCCTTTAACTTGTCTGTCTCCTCTCCACCTATCTTCTCCTCTATCCATCTTTGATCCGCCTCCCCCCTCTCCCTATTTATTTCAGAACCCGCTCCCCATCCCCCTTTTCTGATGAAGGGTCTAGGCCCGAAACATCAGTTTTTCTGCTCCTAAGATGCTGCTTGGCCTGCTGTGTTCATCCAGCTCCACACTTTGTTATCTTAAATTTGGTCTTTCCCCAGTCCTAATTAACAAAGAAACTTCAAATAATGCTGGTCAAGATGTTCATCATTATCTTTCAAAAACCTGCTGCTTACAGGTATACACTTCTTCAATGACAAGGTAGTACTGGTAGATGCTTCTGTTTGTAACATCAGTCTGTTTGTTCTCCCTGACATTGACATGGAAGTGGTAATCTTAAGGAGAGTTAATCCCCTCTTCCACTGGTTGCAGAAACCTGATAAATAGCTGAGGGAGATGAAGACTTTCTCCAAAATGTGAGAAGAATATAAAACATTTCCACACCAATAGGGGCCGTGATTTGTGCTTTGCTAAAAGCAAAATGGTCAAACTTTCAGTGAATCAGCACAAATTATGTTTTTAAATATCAGCCAGAACAGAAAGAAGAGTGTTTATAGAGTGTTCACAATTTCACATTTTGTGGAACAATTAACTGAAATGCAAGTGGGACTGCAATGCTTCGAATGCCGGAACTTAAGGCAAGTGAATCAAGTTAGTGTGAATGGCAGCTTTGTACGGCAACAGTACACACTTTTCACTGTATTTTATATTGAATACACATGACAATAAAGGATATTCTGTTCAAGTGAGGATATTGTTGAGCTGAGAGATACTACGAGTAGGTTCTTATGCAAATTATCACACCACCTCTTTTTTTCTTTGATACAAATAGAGAGTTGCACATTTGTGACAGGGCTCCTTCAGAAATACAGAGCAATACATTCTGTCTGAAAGTTCTTTCATTGCATGGAACTATTGGGGTAGACAAACTAGACCCCCAAGTCGTGCAGTCAGCTGGTGTACTCTGACATGTAAAGAATTACAGATGGCAGCCTACAAGTGGCAAGTTTAAAGGTCAATGTCAGCTTAGGATGCCAGGAGAGTGCTGAGTTCTGAGGAAGAGTCACCAGACCCGAAACATTAATTCTGTGTTTTCCTTCACAGATGCTGCCAGGCCTGCTGAGCTTTTCCAGCAGCTTTGTTTTTGATCCTGATTTACAGCACCTGCAGTTCTTTCGGTTTTTATTTAGTTTAGACCAAGTGATTTGGTCGTTTCATCTGGCATCAACCTTCTTCGGTATTGTTGAAGCTGCACTCATCCAAGCAAGTGTAGCATATTACATCACACACTTGACTTGAGCCTTTTAGATGGACAGGTTTAGGGAGCTGTAGGTAATTTATTTCTTGCAGAATTCTCAGTCTCTGACCTTTTTTCTTAAGCCAGTGTTTATATGACTCACCAGTTAATTTTATGGTCAATGGAAATCCCTGAATTCTGACAATGGGGATTCAGTGATGGTAATGCTGTTGAATATCAAGAGGAGGAGGAGGAGGATTCCTTCTGATTGAAGATGGTCATTGTAGCATGAATGCCAAGATCCACTTATCAGCTCAAGCCACTGTGCTGTCCAGATCCTGTTGTACATGCAAAGGATGGTGATTATGCCTACTTTCTGACCTTATGATTTGGTTGAGACAAGGTGAGGATTGTGGAAAAAGAGGAGGGGAGACTGGAAACGTCATTGATGACAAAGCTGAAGGCTTAGATATTATCCTGAGGAATTCATGCAGCAATGTCAAGGGTTGAGATAATTGGTCTTCAATAACCATGAGCTTCTTCGTCTGTGTGAGTATGACTCCAATCAATGGATGGGTTTTTGCTTTGTTCGCTTTTACTTCAATTTTGCTAGGATACCTTAGTGTTGATACAGTTCAAATAATGCCTTAATATCAAGGGCAATCACTATTGCCTCATACTTTTCTACAGGGTACAAAATTTGTGCAAGGCATTATTCATTTAACTGAATATATAAAATTAAAATTTTGGTATAATTCGAACATTTAATTTGAAAGCTTTACATCCTAAAATTTGTTTGCACTTTTACCTCTTATTACGATCTTCCGACTTGAATTTCCAGTCAGTTGATTTATTTAGATTGTTAAAACTCAGTGATGTGGTTTTTTTTTATATTTAGAGTATTCAAGGTAAATTTCAGATGCAGTCCTGCCATTTCAACTATAGCAGGGAGCAACTGGAAGTTACAAAATCAGAAATTGCTGGAAAAACTCAGCAGATCTAGCAGCATCTGTGAAGAGAAAGCAAGAGTTAATGTTTCAGGTCCAGTGATCCTCCTTCAGACTTGGAAGCAAGTGGAGGTTTCTGCATCTGAAGGATTTATCAAATTTCTGTACCTGAGAAAGAGAACTTTTTGTATTTCTTTCTGGCATTCTGTAAACAGAGGCCTTGAATCAATTCTCAATGCTTCCATCGATGTGAGATTTTTGGGAAATTTTCAGCCTCATACTTATGTTGAGAGCTTCTTGGGAAGAGGAATAACATTGTCTTGGAAGCATATTTTTATAAGCCTCTATCATGGAGGAGAAGGAAAATCTCGAAGAATAATGCGGTAGGCCAAGTAAGATAATAGGAACCTGATCAAATACCACATCCCGCAAAAATATATGGACAACCTGTGTAAGGCGATGTGTTTCAGATTGTTTAGGTTGTTTTAGGTGCTGATGTAAACAAATATATCAGTTTCTTTCTATTCATGTTTTATTATTTTTGTTCAGTTTTGGTTCTTCCTTTCTCAATCATTCTTTAGTGTTTCTGTTTGAAAGTGGCCAAATACAATTTTGTATTAGAATTCTATTGAGAAAAGGGAAGTCAAGCTAGATTTATCGCACATTTCGGACTTCAAAGATTAGTATATCAAATAGAAATTATGAACCAACTGACGTCCTGACCAATGTAAGTAAACAGAAACTAAGAATGTTGGAAATGTACAATGGTCTGTCTTGAAGTGAAAGGAAGAAGTGAACGTTTTGAATAGCGTTTAATAGGTCTGACAAAGAGTCCAGAAATTTTCTTCCTGCAAAGTAGCAGGAAGGGCAGATATTTGGGTGGGTTGGCACTGGAAATATACTCATGCTCTATACTCATCCTCAGAAATTAAATTCTGGGCAGCAAGGTCTGTGGTAGCCATTCCCAATGTGCTACCAGTTAAGGACCTTATGTGGTCAATTAACAACCACTTAAGAGCTTCAACCTGCCTAGGCTACAATTCCTTCAGCTTTGGTTGGAACCACATGTGAACCAATGTGGGTAGCTATCAATTAGGGGAAGGACAGGAGGTTCCCTTGATTGGCATTAAATTGTGCATGGTTGAGGGACAAGCAGGATGGCTTCAGGGTCAAATCACCACTCTGACCTCCCCCCCCCACCCCAACTCTGTGAACCTCAATCCCAGAAATCCCACAAAACATATATTTTGTGACTGTTCCTCCAACTGGGAGTTTAGCTGGTGGTGTCCTGGCACAGCCATGTCCTCTGCCATGGCACTCAGTGTTGGAGAAGCCAGATGTTGATTTGCCATCAATGCCAAGCAATGAAGATTTCTTGGTCGAGCTTTGGAATTCCAGTTAAAAAAATAGACCAGCGTCACTCATCACTTAGCTGCCTAATTTTGATCCAGAGGCTCTTTGGATAAGGTCAGTTGCACTTTTCTCTCCCTCAAACCTGAGTCTCCAGCTAAAACTTTAAATTGTTTATTGTTTCAAATACTGATGGAAGAAAGTATTGCCAAGTGTTACCCGTTGTAATTTCAGAATTTTGTTTTAATCTCAGAAGTATGGAATAATATTGATGCTATCAAAATACAATGGAATCTCTTTAGTTCTGACGCCTGCTTGGAAACACCAGAGGTCTGGAAATATTTCAAGCAGATCAAAGCATCATATTAGGGCAATACTCAGACAGAAGCATGAAAGATATGATCCAGTTATCCAAGGAGAGTATCAAACAATTTTAATTATTACTTCTTGGAAAAAAGAACAGCTTTTTAATGTTTCAGGTAAATATTTTTAGTGTTTTCCAGTTCAGACATTTACGTTTATGCATTCTCATGTCATTGATAAACCATAAAATTCTGAAATTCAGAAAGAACTTAATCCTAAACATTCTTAATTGGAGAATTTCAGCTATTTATTCTAATTAATCAAAAGTTTTAACCTTTAAGATCTGTCTGTGCAGAATTTCAGCTTCTTCTCTTATAATTTCCAGTAGGTTATTTAGTTCCTTAGTAATGTACTGCCTATTGAAAATAAAATACATAAGCAACATACCTCAAAAATTATTTAGGTAACAATAAAGTTAATAACATTTACAAAAGGTGGACAATTAAATTACCCCACATAATGATTTAATTATATAGAACTTATACTGAACTTACATAAAACACAGTCATGTCTTAAGTAGCAAATCCTATAGCCTTTATAAGAGCTAAGAAGGAATAACATTAGACGATTAATCACTGTATGCTCGAGATTGGATCGATACAAAGCGTGCAAACTTTGATTCAAATAAAAAAGCAGTTATCTTTTATAACATTAAAACAAAACTGTTCCTAATTAGACGTGGAAGTTCCAGGAATCCGTCCCTTATAATTTCAGACGTGTTTTGGGATTAAAATTGCAACATTCGAATTTCTCCCCAGACTGAAGCAAGCATGATCATATTTCCTTCCTACCTCTTCCTCCTAAGAAACCAACTCTTGCCTCTCCACCCTCACCTCTCAATTCGACTCCCCAGGAATGCACCCTCCAAATTCTGTTCTGGAGTCCCTCAGAAATTTATTTTAGCTAGCAATCCCTTTTGTGGGCTTATTCACATGAGCAAGGTAAAGGGAAAACTTGTGTGAGAACCTTCATAGTCATGTAGTTTAGAAAGAACATTACTCTTCACCCTTATCTCCTCTCTCCAACATCCTACCCTTAATTCTCCACCCTCCCATGTTCTCTCACTTTCTCATCCCTCACCATCCCTTCCTCATCCTTCTTTTGGTCACAAATCCATTTCACTCCATCCCCAGCAACAAAAAACTTTCAGCTATGACTAACTTTGTGCAAGCATCAGTATCATTCCATAATGAACTTTCTAATAATACTTCACGTAATGGCTCTGTATTATTACTTCTGAGCATTTAGTTGTTCAGCTAGTTCCAAATCTTCACTGTAATTTGTTTGAAGATTGAGTTCATTCTTATCCAAATTTTTTATTTGCATTTCCAGATTTTCATTCACCTGCAAAAAGTGGGAGATTGTACAGTTCATCTCAGTGATTTAAATTAAAGTTATTCTATCAAATACAAATGGAAATATAAATATGAAATTAATCATTCTAATGAGTATGAACCTATTCTCGAAAAAAAGAGTTTAAATTACAGCTTTCAGCCCATCTTTTCAGTTCGCTGTTCTTCACTTTTGAATTTAGATTAAACTGGATTCTCCCTTACATCTGCTCTATCACTGGTACGAAAGCCTTTAATTACCTTGACCTTGCTCAATACTCTTTCAGCGTGCTTCATCACCTTCAAAAGCTTCTACACAGCACAGTGTACTACACTTCTACACTGCTCCCAAGTTCACGCTTAGTAACATCAGTTTTCAGTCTCATACCCATATTTGTGGATATTTTCTGACATGAAAGATCTTATAATTATACATTTTTTTTAATACTAAAAATACATACATCTTTATTCTTACAGAAATAAAACACATGCCTGAAAGCTGTTGTCATCTAATCAGCAATAAATGATATTTGTAATACATTGTGATGTTTCTTGCTCAATTTTAAAAATTTCGACAGTAGTGGCCAGTCAGGATTAATTAACAAGATGAATCTTCATTTCTGCAGATAAGCTATGACTGAATATTCATGAAAGCCATTACCACAACTCTCGGCCAACGCTTCCTCACAGCCAACTTCCTGCAAATTCTCCAAGGCCCTTCATCTTCACAGCAACCATTTTTTACTTTGAAACCTCCACACCAGCACTTATGATATACTTTTCCTCTGTTTAATGAGCATTCAGCTGCATCATGGTTGGCAAGACCATGTTTGTCTCAATTCCCCTACTTCTGCTTGCAACACTTTCCCTCACTCATGGAACGATACTAGGTCTCTTCGTACCTTCAGTTTGCACTCATCAGCTTCTATATTCACAGGATCACCCCTGACCATTTCTGCCACCTCCAGCATGAAGCTAACAAACATTGTCTCTATTTTCTGATTAAGGATCTAGGTCCAAAGCATTAGCTTTCCTGCTCCTCGGCCTGCTGTGTTCATCCAGCTCTACACCTTGCTATCACGGTCTCCTTCTTTCCGTTTTCTGTATCCCCAAGAGCTGGTTCCCTCTAAAACACCATGTTTCAGTCCTCCGTTATAACTAACACGTGATTTGCATCTTAAGACAAAAGGTGGCAAATGGATAATCCATGTCAGTCTCCTTCCCAGATGCCAGCCTGCAGCCAACTTGATTCACTTCACATGACATTAAGAAATGGCTTAATGAACTAAACGTAGCAAACGCTATTGGGTCCTGACAACATTTCAATAGCATCGAACAGTTTAGTTATGCACCATAACCTCTTGCCGACAATGGGTAAAATTGTCCAGTTATGTCCTGTTCAGTCAATTACTTCACCATCAGATTGTGGCATTAAGGAGAGGTAGCAAAATTTAAGTCAATGGGAATTGGGGGTAAAAAGAAAGTCTTCAGAAAAGTAAAAAGTGAGATACTTCAGCATTGTTAGCAGAAAAGCTTTGAAGCTGTCAAGTGTGAGCAGAACAGTGCAGATTCAGAAATGCAACAAAAATTGAGGTGTAACATTGAAGCGAACCAGGTTGATGACTGACTAGTGAGTGATTCTTATTTATTGTATCTGAATTAAGGATAGATAGAACAAACACATGCAGAACTAAATACATTAATTAAAGTTTTGAAATAGCTAATTAAAATGTAATGAAGAATACTGGGCAGGTGATATGTTGTGGCTGCAGTATGTGTTATGCTAGTGTAATCCAAAGCAAACAACTCTGCAATAAGTGTCTGTGACTCAAAGGTCAACTCAGTATCACCAAGTGAGATGCAAAGCTTTAGGCACTGGAATGCTTCAGGGTCACTTGACCTGAAATGTTAACACTGATTTTCCTCCGCTGATGCTGTCAGACTTGCTGAGCCTTTCCACCAATTTCTGTTTTTGAGACTGTGTTGCTTTCCTGGTTCCAGGACTCAGGATAACTACTCAAGACTGGAGAGGAATGTAAATAGGAGAGGAAGAATCCAGTTGTGATCATGCACATACCAAATGACAATAATTAGGACGAGGTAAGATGTTTGGCATCAGAAGTATGAGCAGTTGGGGCTAAATTAAAAAGCATAACAACAAAGGTAAGAATTTCTACTAAAGCCATATGTTCTTTCAGTTATAATACTCTGCAATGTTTGCTGCCAAAGTGGATAACCTCACTTTTATCCACTATGTCGTCTACCATATATTTGCTCATTCCTCCAGCCTGTCCAAATGACACTACGATATCTCTGCATCCTCCTCACAGCTCATCCTTCTACTCAGCTTTGTGTCAACTACAAATTTTGAGATATTATATTTAGTTCCATCATCTAAATTATTAACATATATTGGAATAGTACCGCTCTCTGCAGTATCTCATTAGTCACTGCCGGTCATTCAAACAAAGGCCAATTTATTTATACTTGCTGTTTCCTGTCTGCTAACCAATGTTCTTTGCATCCCAATTCATGACCCCAAACTCCGTGTGCTTATTAGTCCAATCAATAGCTGGGGTGTAAAAAGAATCAAAAATTAATCTGATACATTTTGAAATACTTTGCATGAAAAAGACACAATATATGCATAGAAGTTACAACAGAAAAATAGTCCAAATCAGTATGCATTCTTCATACATTAAACATGGAGAAATGTTGTGTTACAAGCACATTATTCAAATGTAAAATATCGAAAAATATGCAACTTCATGGTAGGTTCATAACTACAAGTGTCTGAAGCTGAGGCCAAATGATTCAATTCAAATATCAGCATTTTGTGTATTTTATTTGTATATATGTAAGATTGATTCAAGAACTGCTTCTTCCCTGCTGCTATCAAACTCTCTAATTTCATAGGTACATGCCAACAATAAACCAATGATTGATAGCTTGAGATATTATCATTTCAAAATATTCCAGCTACAATTATTTTGTTGACATTTGATAATCTGTATCAAAACATCAGAGAAATAGTTCCGACTAGAGATACGTAGTGGAGGTGAGCTACACTTTGATTCAGTTCTCATGCATGAAGCCAAGCTTCTAGTCTCCTGTGCAAAGTTCTCCTCTCATTTCAATTCTGAACTTTGCCACTTACCATTCCAATGAAGTTCAATATGAGCCTGAGGAATAGCACCTCATCTTTCATTGGGGACTTCACAGCCTTTCAGATATGGCATGGAGTTCAACAATTTCGGATCATTACCTCTGCCCACTCACTTTTGTTTCTTTTTAATTTTAATGTGAAAGCTGCCAGCATTCTCTGTTAAGATTTCAGATTAAGGTTTCTAGCATCTACAATGCTTTGCTTTTTCACTGTGATGTTTAGTGTAACTGTAAATCTTACCTTTTCCTGGTATGTCAAGTTATCATTCAATTTTTGCAGTTCCATATTCATCTCATCAAGTTTTCTTCTCTTCTCAACAGTTGCTGCGTTCTGATTCTGAATCAGAAGTTGAACATTTTCAAGCTAAAATAATAAAAGAAAATCCAAACATTCTGTTTATAACAACCATGCTGAGTTTAACCATTTTGTTGAAAACTAAGTTCAAGTAACATCTATACTCAAGCAAACAAAAATCTCTCCTCTGGAGATTTTGACCTACAAAGCCAGCCTTAATATTCCTCTGTAGAGAGGATCAAGCAGTTAGATGCTTCCATTTTGAGACTTATTCTGTTGGCCATGTTTACCAACTTTCCTACAAATTTCAATAAAATTGATGGAAATTAGTGCACATAACTGGGGCCAATAAATGAACTAAACTCACCATAGGCTGAATTTTTATCTTCTGACACTGAAGAAAACCCTGTTAGAAGAATGAAATTGGAGGTGTTGCATTTTAAAATTTCAGCTCCACTTCCCGATATCTTCATTTTTGTTTGGAACATGATCTGCCATGATTCTTTACCTATGATTAAAATGGCATTCGTTTCACAATTTCAATCCCTGCTTGGAGCTCAAATTTTCATTCCCATGGATTTTTTTGTATAGGGTAGGTTCCTGAAGCTTGTAGGAACATCAACAGCGTCGGTCCATGAATTTTGAGGGATGCTTGCTGTAAAGTCTGATTAGCTTTTGACAGTTAAGTTTGAGATGTCCTATGAATGCCTTCTCCCATCATTGAGTCCTTCTCTTTCACCTCATATTCCTCTTGCCCCTTCAGACCAAATACCTCGCCCACTCTCATGCCCCCTTTCATTCCAAATGCCTGCTCCAACATTTTCTCACCGTTTGCATTACCCCCAAGCAATGATGCAACATCCACACCTATTTGGTTCAGTATCCAGTATGTACAGAACCTATAGCCACTAGCTGGTGTATGAAATGTTCATGCAACTGAGAATATAAGCAAACACACTTTGAAAATCCTCTTTAGGAAAAGAAAATAATGTTTATCTTACCATCACAAAGTACCATTCACATACAGGCATTTATTTTATCAATGACAAAAGCTTTCATTCTTTTAACATAGAATCTTGGGCATGTAAACAAATCAGCATTGGAAACACGATAAAGAATTTTATTACAACCTTATAACCCCTCCATTTGAAAAGAAAGCTTTAAAGAAAATTGGGAATTTTAGATCAGTCAGCCTGACGTCAGTATTGAGAAAAATGCTGGAGTCCATTGTAAAAAGCAGAGCACTTGGAAAAACATAGCAGGATAGGACAGGGTTAGTGTAGATTAGTGAAAGGGAAATTGTGCTTGACAAATCTACTGGAATTCTTTGAGATTATAACTAGCAGAGTTGATGATGGGAAACCAGTGAATGTTGTTCACTTGGACTTTGAGAAGGCTTTCGACAAACTCTTACATCAGAGCATGTAAAATTAAAGCTTGTGGTCAGTGTACCGAGATGGATAGAAAATTGGTTGGCAGGTAAGAAACATAATATAGGAATGAATCGGGTCCTTTTCCAAATGGTAGGCAGTGACTAGTGGGGTACCGTAGAGATTAGTTTTAGGATCCCAGCTATTCATAATATACATCTTAATGATTTTGATGAGAGAACTAAATATAATGTCTCCAAATTTGCAGGTGACACAAAGCTGGTTGGGAGAGCAAGCTGTGAGGAAGATGCAGAGTTGCTTCAGTATGATTTGGGCAAGTTGAGTGATGGACAAGGCAGATGCAATACAACGCAGATAAATGCGAGGTTATCCACTTTGACAGCAAAACAGGAAGCCAATTACCTGAATGGCTATAAATCGAAACACAGGAATGTGCAACAAGACCTGGGTGACCTCACAAACTACTAGGTGAAGATAAGCATGTAGATAAAGAAGTTAAATGGTATGTTGGCCTTCATAGCAAGAGGATTTTAATGCAGGAGCAGGGATGTCTTGCTGCAATTATACAGGGCCTTGGTGATAAAATATGGAATATTGTGTGCTGTTCTCGTTTCCTTGACTGAATAAGGATTTTCTTGCTGAAGGAGAAGTCCAGTGAAGATTAATCAGACTGATTCCTGAGACTACGGGAACGTATTAACTGGAGTTCTGGAGAATGGTACGGGGTGGGGGTGAGGGGTTGGAAGATCTTATACAAACATTTAAAATTTTAACAGGATTGGGCAGGATAGTTGCAGGAAGGATGTTCCTGATGGTGGGGGCAGGTACTGACATGAGGAGAAATTTCCTTACCCTGAAAGTGTTGAGCCTGTGCAATTTGCCATCACAGAAAGTGGTCAAGACCAAAACATTATATCAATTCAAGGAGGAGTTAGATTTAGCACTTGGGCTAAAGGGATCAAAGGACATGGCAAAATGTGGGAACGGGCCATTGCATTGGATGATCAGTCATGGCCATAATGAAACGTGGACCGGAATCGAGGGGCAGAATGGCCTAATTCTTGCTGCTGTTTTCTGTGTCCATCTGTCAAAGAAACGAAGAAAATTACAGCACAGGAACAGGTCATTTGGCCCTCCAAGCCTGCACTGACATGCTGCCCATTACAACCAAAACCCCCTGCCCTTCTGGGGACCGTATCCCCTCTGTTTACATCCTATTTGTGTATCTGTCAAGATGCCCTTTAAATGTCACTATAGTATCATCTTCCACTACCTCCCCTGGCAGTGAGTTCCAGGCACCCATCACCCTCTGTGTAAAAAAAAACTTGCTTCATACATCACTTTTAAACCTGGCCACTCACACCCTAAACCTATGGCCCCTAGTAACTGAGTCTTCCACCCTGAGAAAAAGCTTTTGTCTAGTCTGACCATGCCCTTCATAATCTTGTAGACCTAAATCAGGTTGCCCCTCAACCTCCATTGTTCCACTGAGAACAACCCAAGTTTCTCCAACCTCTCCTTGTAGCTAATACCCTCCTTAGCAAGCGACATCCTGGTAAATCTTTTCCGTACTCTCTCCAAAGGTACATTCTTCTCGTAGTGTGGCGACCAGAATTGAACACGATATTCCAAATGCGGCCTAACTAAGATTCTATAAAGATGCAACATTACCTGTCAACTTTTAAATGCCCCGGCCAATGAAGGCAAGCATGCCATTTGCCTTGTTGATGACCTTCTCCACCTGTGTTGCCACTTTCAGTGACCTGTGTACCTGTACACCCAGATCCCTCTGCCAATCAGTACTCTTAAGGGTTCTGCTATTTACTGTTTATTTTCCATCTGGATTAGACCTTCCAAAATGCATTACCTCACACTTTTCTGGATTAAACTCCATTTGCCATCTCACTGCCCAAGTCACCAACCGATCTATATCCAGCTGTATCCTTTGACGGTCCTCATCGCCGCCCGCAGTTCCACCAGCCTTTGTGTCACCAGCAAACTTACTAATCAGACCAGTTACATTTTCCTCCAAATCATTTGTATACACGACCAACAGCAAAGGTCCCATCACTGATCCCTGAGGAATGCCACTAGTCACAGCCCCACATTTAGAAATACAACCTTCCACTGCTACTCCCTGTCGTCTATGACCCAGCCTGTTGTTTTTTTAATCTATCTTGTGAGCTCACTTCTGACTCTGTGCAACTTTACCTTCTGTATCAGGCTGCCATGAGGGACCTCTTCAAAGGCCTTACTGAAGATGTAGACAACATCCGCTGCCCTACCCTCATTGATCATCTTTGTCACTTACTGAAAAAAACTCAACCATGTTAGTGAGACACGACCTCCTCTTCACAAAACCATGTTGCCTCTCGCTAATACGCCTACTGATTTCCAAATGGGAGTAAATCCTGTCTCGAAGAATCCTCTCCAATAATTTCCCTACCACTGACGTAAGGCTCACCAGCCTGTAATTAGCTGGATTATCCTTGCCACCCTTCTTAAACAAAGGAACAACTTGGCTATTCTCCAATCCTCAGGGACCTCCCCTGCAGCCAGTGAGGATACAAAGAATTTCCTCAAGGCCCCAGCAAGTTCCTCCCTTACCTCTCTCAGTCTTAATCAAGTAAATCTGTCAATCAAATAAAGCTAGCTCTTCTTTTTGCAAATGTGCAAACATACTCCTTTTGAATCAAATCCATTCGCAATCTTGTAGCTCAGCCAAGTAGCCACGATGAGGTCATTCGGAAATCCAGATATTTGGACATTTGTTCAACATGCTTATAATAATTTGGCAGATAGGTTCATTTTGAATGCCAGGCTAATTTCCAACAACTGTTAATAGACACGGCATAGCAGGAATCTACGTATAGTAAATGGAGTTTCTAAGTGTGTGCATTAAACTCATATAATCTTTTAGATTTGCATATAGATGGGGGGTACAAACACAAGGAAAATTAGAGGTGGCTGATACATAAAATGTCCAGAGAAACTTATTGAATTAAAATCAATTAATTTCTGCATTTAAATTTCTGGTTCAATACATTTTTGTTGATTTTCATTTTTCTTTAAACTATGATAAGAAATTACCTGTGCAGCCAAAAATTCTTTGTCTGCTTCAAATTTTCTCCGTTTCTCATCTAGCGCATATTTCAAACTTGTGATATCTTTCTTTGTAAAAATAACTTTCTGTTGAATATCTCGTATATTGTCATATGTTTCATTCAATGTAATTTGGCCACTGGTGCGCTTGTCCATCACATCATTCAATAAGTCAACAACATTGGCATGTTGTGCTCCTTCCTTTTGTCGTACAGGACTGAGAAAATAGCAATGAAAGATGAAAAAAAGTGGTTAATCCTAATGTAGTCAATGGCATAGAAAAAAAATTTGGTATTCTGATGGCCACATAGTCAATGGAGCAGAGCAGACTAGAGTTGTCTATCGGGGTCCTTTGATTCCCAATCACTGTGGCTCCTTGGGAATTGGCTATTGGAGGTTTTAAAGTGCAATCCCCCTGCATCTCAACCTTCTAAACATCTCCCTAACATCACAGAATTCAGGAGTGTTTGGATTCCATTAGTGGTTAGCCAGAATAAATTAAAGAATTAAAAACTTAGTTTAACTGCTGGATAATTATTAGGTTGTCCCCCACAACTTATCCCAAATTGCCTCATATCTTCAACTATACCTCTCCCTGATTCCTTCTACGTCAGGACCACTCAATTGCCTCCAGCCCTACTGATTTGAACCCACCAACTCAACAAAATTCAAATCCCAAATTCTTCCTAGGACCCAATAGCTTGATCCCTACCTCTGCCTTAGTCCTATCCACCAACCTCCCTTCACCCCTTTTTTTCTTCCAATTTCACCCAATTTCTTCCACTTTCAGTTCATCTATTAGCTTGGCACCCTACCACCATGAAACAACCCTCTCTCCCCCACTGGTCACTCCCTTTGCTCATCAGCCCCAAATCAATTCTCCACCTGCTGCAAGAGGACTGTACAGAAGAATTTCAGAATCCCTAAATGCAGATAGAGGTCATTCAGTCCATTGCATCCACACCAACCCTCTGAACAGCATCCCATCCAGACCCTATCCTCCCACCCCAACATTTATGCAGCTAACCTACCTCATCTGCACATCCCTGGACACTACGAGGCAATTTAATATGGCTGATCCACTTAACCTGCAGATCTTTGGACTGTGGGAGGAGACCACAGCACCCAGCAGAAGCCCTCGCAGATATGGGGAGAATGTGTAAACCCCACACAGTCAGTCACCCACTCAAGGCAGGAGTTGAACCCAGGTCACTGATGTTGTGAGGCATTCAGTGCTAACCACTATGCGAACCACGAACAGCTAAAATTGTGTAAATCACCAGTACCCCAAACCAATACAGCTGAAAGCGACTTGAATGCTCTTCACCTAAACCATATTTTCCATCACTGCTATACCAAATATACTGTATTTATCAATTATTTCTATCTTTAATGTAATTTTATTGCCTTCCTTCAGCCCTGCCTTGTCTACAACCATTAACACCTAAATTATATCGAAAAAAGGAAATAAGTTAGTCAAGTAACTTAATTTCAAGAGGAAGTAATATTCAACAGGGTTTTTAAAAAATTCCTAATGTCCATATCATGTACGTGATTCTGTAAATGCATTCCTACATGATGTATCCCCGATAGCTATTATTTTGATGATTGCCAACCAGTGCTGGCAATCTCCAGTACCTCTGGGCACCAAGGACAGATTGTTAATATGGCTCTGGGCAGTTTGGCACACTGGATTTTGTTGCACAGAGCAAGGCCTGAGCAGCAGAGGTTGCAAAGAAGTGCACATATTTCATCCTGGATGAGAACAACAGGTCGGTCACCCTGAAGCCAAGGTCGCCTTTAAGATTCTCAGCATTTCCACTGTGCTGTTCCAAAGGAGAATGCCGCAGTGATGTGATATGATGTCATGGAAACCTTAGCAAACATTGGAATTCAGACCAAAGAAGACACACTTCGAGCCTCCATGTTACTAGTAGGAGCTGCCGTATTAGCTACCCAAGTTGTCATCAGAGATTGCCTCATTGTCAATGTCATGTTCATAGAGATGACAAGTTGCTTCTTGTTGGATTGAACAGTCTCTATGCACTGTGTGATATGGCAGCAAAATCTGGAGCTGAACCTTTTCATGCTGAGCCATCAGCATACTGCGGCAAGAAATCCAATGTACCTCAGATTTAGAGACAGTAGGAACTGCAGATGCTGGAGAATCTGAGATAACAAGGTGCAGAGCTGGATGAACACAGTAGGCCATGGAGCATCACAGGATTAGGAAAGCTGATGTTTCGGGCCTATGGAGAAGGGTCTAGGCCCAAAACATCAGCTTTCCTGCTCCTCTGATGCTGCTTGGCCTGCTGTGTTCATCTAGCTCTACACCTTGTTACCTCGTTACCTCAGATTTACTTCTGTGTGTTCAGCAACTTTCCATGGTAGTGTGGGACCTTGAATTCTACACTGAATTCTTTTCTGCAGAGTTACTTGCTGCATCCTGAGCTGGCCCACTTTTTTTTTAAGCTCCCCTGTCTAAGTTCCTTCACAATTTGGCCAAGTGATTCACCACTTGGACCCCTCCTTTCCCCTACCCTTTAAAAGTATAAGTGGTTCTGATTTCTTAAGCTGGTGCTTGACACAGCTACAGTTTGCTAAGCACATTATGTCAGCTGAGAAGAAACAGGGGGAAAGAGAGAACAAAATATTAAAATTTCTGTGTAATATATGGTCCATATTGTGAATTGCCATGGCTATGAATCAACCTTTGAAGAGCAGGTGTGCATGCTGGAATGGATAGAGATAGAGGAAGCTGATGTGCTGAGAATTTTGTCAAACATTAAGATTGACAAGTCGCCAGGCCCGGACCAGATTTGTCCTTGGCTGCTTTGGGAAATAAGAAATGCAATTGCTTCGCCACTTGCGAGGATCTTTGTATCCTCGCTCTCCACTGGAGTCATACCTGAGGACTGGAGAGAGGCAAATGTAATTCCTCTCTTCAAGAATGGAAATAGGGAAATCCCCGGCAATTACAGACCAGTAAGTCTCACGTCTGTCGTCTGCAAGGTGTTAGAAAGGATTCTGAGGGATAGGATTTATGACCATCTGGAAGAGCATGGTTTGATCAAATGCAGTCAACACTGCTTTGAGGGGGGCAGGTCATACCTCACAAACCTTATCGAGTTCTTTGAGGATGTGACTAGAAAAGTTGATGAGGGTCGAGCTGTGGATGTGGTGTATATGGACTTCAGTAAGGCATTTGATAAGGTTCCCCATGGTAGGCTCATTCAGAAGGTCAGGAGGAATGGGATACAGGGGAACTTAGCTGTCTGGATACAGAATTGGCTGGCCAACAGAAGACAGCGAGTGGCAGTAGAAGGAAAATATTCTGCCTGGAAGTCAGTGGTGAGTGATGTTCCACAGGGCTCTGTCCTTGGGCCTCTACTGTTTTTAATTTTTATTAATGACTTGGATGAGGGGATTGAAGGATGGGTCAGCAAGTTTGCAGACGACACACAGGTTGGAGGTGTCGTTGACAATATAGAGGGCTGTTGTAGGCTGCAGCGGGACATTGGCAGGATGCAGAGATGGGCTGAGAGGTGGCAGATGGAGTTCAACCTGGATAAATGCGAGGTGATGCATTTTGGAAGGTCGAATTTGAAAGCTGAGTACAGGATTAAGGATAGGATTCTTGGCAGTATGGAGGAACAGAGGGATCTTGGTGTGTAGATACATAGATCCCTTAAAATGGCCACCCAAGTAGACAGGGTTGTTAAGAAAGCATATGGTGTTTTGGCTTTCATTAACAGGGGGATTGAGTTTAAGAGTCGTGAGATCTTGTTGCAGCTCTATAAAACTTTGGTTAGACCGCACTTGGAATACTGCGTCCAGTTCTGGTCGCTCTATTATAGGAAAGATGTGGATGCTTTGGAGAGGGTTCAGAGGAGGTTTACCAGGATGCTGCCTGGACTGGAGGGCTTATCTTATGAAGAGAGGTTGACTGAGCTCGGACTTTTTTCATTGGAGAAAAGGAGGAGGAGAGGGGGCCTAATTGAGGTATACAAGATAATGAGAGGCATAGATAGAGTTGATAGCCAGAGACTATTTCCCAGGGCAGAAATGGCTAACACGAGGGGTCATAGTTTTAAGCTGGTTGGTGGAAAGTATAGAGGGGATGTCAGAGGCGGGTTCTTTACACAGAGAGTTGTGAGAGCATGGAATGCGTTGCCAGCAGCAGTTGTGGAAGCAAGGTCATTGGGGACATTTAAGAGACTGCTGGACATGCATATGGTCACAGAAACTTGAGGTTGCATACATGAGGATCAATGGTCGGCACAACATCGTGGGCTGAAGGACCTGTTCTGTGCTGTACTGTTCTATGTTCTATGTTCTAACCCCTATCCATTTTCTTGAGGGCATACAGGCGATCCAATCTCCCCTTGTCAATACCTCCTGCCTCATTTTCTACATGTCCTTCTCCAGCAAGAAAGGAGTGAAACTGACAGTCTTGTAAACAGAGCATCTGATTTAGAGAAGTGAAGATTGCAATAGGGCTAAGATTGGAAAAGTACAGGGAATGGGAGTATGATAACAGGAAAGTGAGGGGAACTGAGGGCACAGAATATGAGAGCAGTGGAGCTGTAGATAAGAAGAGACAGTCACTGAAGTGCAAGCAAGATTCTTAACTTGATGACCTTACCTTGTTTAGGTAATGGAACTTTTACCAGCATGTTCTGGGATTTAATCCCATGGCATGGATGTCCCCTTTTGCAAGTGGTGACAAAATGCTTCCTGGCATCGCCATTTTTATCAACCTCCTCTCATCCTTAAAAGAATGTGATCATCTTCCTCACCACTGCTTGGACCAGAGGCCTGAATGCCACACCTAAAATCTTGGGTGACATCTTAGGGGCCACTCGTACTGAATTTCAACATCCAAAGCTTTTTTTACTGTGGTCATGGTGTTCCACGTTAAGATTCCTCCACTCCCCCATCAAACAAACACATCATAATTAGCCCATGATAATGAGCTTTCAGAATCGATTACTTTGTTCCGAATTTCCGTGTGATTTTTCATTAGTATTACCAAATATTAATGTCTGTACAATATCAAGTCAGGGTACAACACAGGTTTTATTGTGGGTGTGAATGCAGAATCTGGGGGATTATTGTGGGAGCTGCACTTTGTGACATCACAAGTTTAAAATGAATGTTATGGACAGACAGGGCCCTGATTGGTAAGAGCAAATTACTGCAAAAATGCTGGAAATTACAGCGGGACAGACAGCATCCATGGAGAGAGAGCAAGCTAACATTTCAAGTCGAGATGACTCTTCGTCAGAGCTAACGTGAAGTGTGGAGGAGGCAGCATTTGTGTAATATTGCGGGGTGGGGGGGGGGGAGGGGAGGGAAGGTGGTGGTTGTTGGAGTGCTGGGGGAAGAGAGGATGTTGATAGCTCAGAATAAGTGATCAGAATGTGAGAATGGCAGAACAATGGTATGTCGAACTGCCAGACTGGAAAGAATAGTGTCCCACTGGAGGGGAGAAAGGACATGGTGACAGAGAAGATAACAAGCAAAGTTGAAAGAATAAGTTTACATTCTGAAGGTGTTGAACTCAATATATTGAGATGAAAGGTCATGAAATGCCTAGTTTGAAGATGAGGTGTTGCTCCTCCAGAGCTTGCTGTGATTTGCTGCAGCATTGCAGAATGCCAAGGACAGACAAGTTGACATGAGAGCTGGATGCTGTGTTAAAATGACTGGCTACCGAAGGTCAGGGTCATGCTTGTACATAGACCAGAGGTGTTCCACAAACCAGTCACGTTTGGTGTCTCCAACGTGGAGTAGGCCACATTGGGTGTAACAAATGCAATAGATTGGAGGTGGTACAGGTAAAATGCTGTTTCACCAGGAAAGACTGTTTAGACTCTTGGATGGTGAGCAGGGTCGTAGTGAAGGGGCAAGTGTTTCTCCTTCCACTATTGCATAAATGCTGCCACTCCACACTTCACGCCAGCAGTTTTTGTTTTCACTCCTGATTGGTTAGTAGTGGTCAGGTGATTTTCTTTTATATTTGGCTTCAATTTCCATTCATTTTTTCATACTTGTAAGGGTTTAGAGTATTGGGATTTAGTCTAGTATGGTAGTACTGCACTGGGGATTTAGAGTAGCACCTAAACTGTTTACAGAATATAGCATATTTAATATTTGTAAAAGTGAAAATCTAACACTGGGAACCATCTAATTAGCCATAAATTAATTTGAATGAAAATTTACTTTTAATTAAAAATGGTTACTTGAGGTTAGTGTGCTTTCCCTGTGGAATATGAGAAATCGGAGACAGTTTGAACATCCCTGACCATACATCTCTGCAGAAAGTGTATCCAATGGCAGCTCCTTTGAGACCATGTGGAGGGGCAGTTGGACACATTTATGGGCATGCAGGAAGCGGAAAGTGTCATTGACTGGAGTTTTCGAGATGTGTTCACACTCAAGGGTCAAGCAAAAAGATGGTGTGATCACATGCTGGCTGCATTCACAATGGTTTCTTGAAGCAATATGTAAGTTGTCCAACTTGGTAAGGGACCATATTAGACCTGGTATTTGGGAATGATCCTAGCCAGGTGATCGAAGTTTCAGTGGGGGGGGGGCATTTTGGGAACAGTCACCATAATTCTGTAAGCTTTGAGTTACTTATGGATTTGGGTAGGAGTAGACCTCAGGTAAAATGGGATGGAAGGCTAACTATCACAATATAATGGGGAATGCAGATTGAGGGTAAATGCACAGCTGTCATGTGGGAATCTTTTAAAGGCCAGTTGATCAGAGTTCAGGGCCAGCATGCTTCTGTGAAAGCGAAGAACAAGGATGGCAACATTGGGAACCGATGGCTAAGAGAAGAGAAGAGAAGAGAAGAGAAATTGTGAGCTTAGAAAGAAAATAAAGGAAGCATACATAAGGTTTAGGAAACTGAAAACAGACCAAGCCCTTGAGGAATCTAAAGCAAGCATGAAAGAACATGAAAATGGAATTATGACGACTAATAGAGGCTAATAATTGGTAAATAGCATTAAGGAAAATCCCAGGTGTTTTTATACATACATATTGTATGTGGGAGCTTCAAAAGAAAAGTCTTTTTTTCCATTGGATGTGGGCATAGCTGGTTAGATCAGAATTTATTGCCCATCTCTAATCAGAGAAGGTGACGATGAGCTAGCTTTTACCCATTGTTGTTCAGGAGAGAGTTTCCTACTAGATTTTTAAATGACAAGAGAGCTAAAGGATGTGGGGAATAGACAAGAAAACAAAAGCCACAATCAAGTCAAACATGATCTTACCAAATGTCTTTGAATCCTGACAAGTGTGCAAACAGGCCCTTTGGCCCAACAAGCCGACACCGATTCTTAGAGCATTCCACCCAGACCCGTTCCCCTATAACCCGCCTAATCTACACTTCCCTGAACACTGTGGGCGATTTGGCATGGCCAATACACCTAACCGGCACATCTTTGGACTGGGAGAGGAAACCCATGCAGACAAGGGGAGAATGTGCAAACTCCGCACAGACAGTCCCTGAGGGTAGAATCGAACCCAGGTCCCTGGCGCTGTGAGGCAGCAGGGCTAACCACTGTGCCACCGTGCTGCCCAAATGGTTGAGCAGACTCAAAGGGCGAAATGGCCTGATTCTCATTCTAATTCAGATGTTCAATATTACATCGGTTTAGAATGTTAACTGAGAGGCTATGAAGGAAAGGCAATAAAGTTCCAAACGTATCTTCAAGGGAAAACATGTAATGAGCAGTATTCTCATGTATCCATTGCCTTCATCTTTCTAGGCAGCAGAGATTGCAGGTTTGGAAGGTGTTGTTAAAGCAGTCTTGCGTAGATGCTGCAGTGCATCTTGTAGATGGTACACACTGCTGCAACTGTGCATCAGTGGTGAAGGGAATAAATGTCTGAGGTGGTGAATGGGGTGCCAACCAAGTAGTTTCCTTTGTCCTAGATGGAGTCAAGCTTCTTGAGTAGTTTATGGGAGCTGCAATTATCCAAGCAAGTGTACAACACACTCCTGTGCCTTGCAGACAGTGGACAGACTTTGGAAAATTAGGTGGTGAGTTACTTGCTGCAGATTTCCTAGTTCCTGAAATGTTCTTGTAGCCATTGTACTTTACTAGCTGGCCCATTTCAGTTTCCGGTCATCAGGATAACGAATAGGAGACAGTGGGAGATTCAGCGATGGTAATGTCATTGAATGTAAAGGGAAGATTGGCGGATTCACTGTTCTCAGAGATGTTTATCGCCTGTCAATTGTGCACTACGAATGTCACTTGGCCAGGTCCAGCTGAATTTGGACTTGGACCTGGACTGCTTAACTATTTGAAAAGTCATGGCTGGTGTTAAATATTGTCTAATCATCAGTAATCACATCCCCACCTCTGACTTGATTTTGGAATGAAGATCACTATGAAACAGTTGAAGATATTTAGGCCCAGGACAATACTCTGAGGAACTCTTGCAGCAATGTCTTGGGACTGTGATGACTGACCTCGAACAACCACAGCCATTTTCATTTGTGCTAGATATAACTTTCACTAATGAAGAGGTTTCATTGTGGCTTTAATTTTGTTAGGGTTTCTTGATGTTATACTAAAATGCTGCCTTGATTTGAAGGACCGTTACTCTCTCCTCACCTCGAGTTCAACTGTTTTTCCACGTTTTTTAAATAAAATGTTGTAATTCAGGGGCTTTCAGCTCTGACAGAACTCTAAATGAGCTTCAGCAAACAAGCTATCATTGGTTATCTGCTATTTGATAACATTGTTGATGACTCATTCCACTGGTTTGCTTAAAATTGCAGTGCTTAGCACCATTCACAACACAGTGTCTCTCTTAAGGCAGGGGTGTTCATTCTGGGATTTCAGTAATTGGCTGGAGGATTTATTCAGGGCATCAAGATGTCTAGCTAATGGCACAGCAGAATGGAGCACAAGCTCCTAGCTGCAGTACTGGGGCTTTGATTACAGCAGTGAAAGAGACGTCTTTTGTCCATAGTGAGCTAGGAGGTTTCTCCAGATCATATCTAAGCAAACAGACAGCTGTTGCAGTCAAACCACGTAGAATAACTAGGCAGAAGACCTGGATGCAGCAGCACAGATTTATTGACCTCAAACAACTGATGACTATCGGTGAAACTGTCTCCAACTGCGAAAATTAAAACCACTGAACCATTGGCTATTGCTTTTGCTTAATTTACTATGCCACTTCACTCAAACAACAACAACCTCTCACAATAATAACCATACCTCTATTCATAGCTTCACTTTACATTCAAATGCAAGCATTGTTGCAAGATTTACATTCACATCTCACAGCATGCACATAATTATTGCTATTCATTCTATGACAGGCAAATCACCCAAATATTCACTGACATACTTCCATCACTCTCCTACAGGATAAAACTAGAAGCAACAGCATTTAACCAACAGGAGACATACAATGTGCATCCTTAATCCATGGAGAAAAGACTGTTCATTACTGCTGGAGCAGCTTTGACAGAGGCTGCTGTTATGCTCACATTCAATCCTTCTCTTCATGATATGTTCTAATTTAAAAGCTGTGCATTATGGAAGCACCTATTACTTGCTTTTCTTTACACCCATCAATGCAGATTTCCTACACTAAAGGACATTAGTGAGTTAGATGGGATTTTATGACAATTGATGGCAGTTTCATGGCCACCTACTGAGACATTGAGGAAAAAAAATACTTGAACCACCAAGATGCTGATGAATATGTTGTTCAATGCTGCATAATGCATGGCTCTGAGAGACATATCATGAATATATGCTTACCACAGAGAGGCATTTTCTTTTTCCAGCCTATTGTATTCCTTTTCCAATGATTCAATTTGTTGTGTCAAACTCTCAATTTTGGTCTGCAATTCTTTCACACGTGTTGCTTTTGATTGGCGGGCAGCCAGAATTGCAGCTAAACAAAAAGCAAACAGTTTTAGCCTTTAAGAGAGAGAATAATCTGAGTGAAACTTGAGGCAGTTCTGTATTTGAAAGCTTCCTTTTTTAAGCTCCTCGAAAAAAATTAGCAAAAAAAAACTGCTTGAACATTGAGGATATCTTTTAAAAAATTTCCTTTGGATGAAGTTAACGTGGCTCTGGAATCCCTAAGTACTGCAGAAAATGGTTAAGAATTACCTTTGATAATAAAGTGTGAAGCTGGATGATCACAGCAGGCCAAGCAGCATCTCAGGAGCACAAAAGCTGATGTTTTGAGCCTAGACCCTTCATCAGACGGCTCTGATGAAGGGTCTAGGCCCGAAGCGTCGGCTTTTGTGCTCCTGAGATGCTGCTTGGCCTCCTGTGTTCATCCAGCTTCACACTTTATGATCTTGGATTCTCCAGCATCTGCAGTTCCCATTATCTCTGAAGAATTTCCTTTGACCTAGTTCTGATGATGCTCATAACAAGAACTTTATTTCAATATATATTTACCAGCAAGATCACACGTGTGTAAGGGAGTTACGAGTAAGTAACACCTGAGATAACAAAATGTGAAGCTGGATGAACACAGCAGGCCAAGCAGCATCTTAGGAGCAGAAAAGTTGACGTTTCGGGCATGAAGGGTCTAGCTCCTAAGATGCTGCTTGACTTGCTGTGTTCATCCAGCTCGACACCTTGTTATCTCGGATTCTCCAGCATCTGCCGTTCCCATTATCTCTAAGTAAAACTTGAATTGGACATCGCATTAATGAAGTTAATATAGTTTACCATTTGGAATTTTGTCTGATATGCTATTACAACTCATTTTAAATAAAACTGCTGATGGTTGACAACCATCTCTTTTGACCAGAAAGTTATGGATTTAAGCACGTTACACAATTAACAAATATATCCTGATTTTACTGAGATATTTCACACTGAGAACATCAGAGAAAACTCAAAGTTCCTTCTGATCTCAATGTTCATAAAGAAAGTAAATGTAGTTTTAAGAAGTTTAAGGATATCCATAACTGAAAGAAACATCAGATAATAATATTCCTAAGAACAAAACTGCTTTAGGCGAATCCACAGGAATTATCAAGTGCATACTTCTTACGCTGTTCTACAAACTTCAAGTCCTCCTGATACATCTGTTTTTAGAAGCAACAGTATTTCTGTCTGTTGCATGAAGCCTGTTGTTGCGTGGCTGACATCCAAAACTGATCAAATGGTCAAAATATTTTTGTTTATTCCAACTTCAGCAATCTCTGAACATATAGATGTCAAATATGCTAGACAAGGATTCCTTTCACATCTGATCTATTCTTTGAAGATACTCCCAGTAGTTCAACACGATGGCAATTATATTAGATAATTACATTATAGAAATAATCCAAATTGATGTTAATTTGGTTATTGGTTTTCTCCTGGTCTGAAAAGACATTAACCTGGTCAAGCTTGAAACAAAACTTTTTGCAATTCTGGTATGACCTAATGTGAGGTGAATAGCCACCATCAGGAAGGTGGTAACTGAAATGGAGACTATCATTTAGCCTTGCTCAACCTCAGTCAGGATTTTGAAGAGATCTGCTTCAGATTTACCAGTCAAAAGAGTTGCACGACTGTGCTGACATTTCTTGGGCATCCAGTCATTTGAATCAATACTCGCCGGGTCTTGCAATTTGCTGAGTTACGTGCATTGATCAGGTTGTATAGTGATTGCTACAAGGTCAGCCAGCTGGACCTCAGAATATAAGTTCCCTAATTGGGGCTGTTAATTTGGTCCAATCAGGGAGCTTTGACTGACAGATATAGACAGGAGTCTCAGAGGTTCTGTTCACTCAGCTGGCTCATAGAAGTTGGATCAGTGTCAAGGACCTTGCTTGTGTAAATACGGGGTGACATGGTGACGGGATATCGGCCTCTGTGCAGTTATTTCAGGTTGACGAATGCAATGAAGAGTTTCTGGTGCTAAAGAAAAGTCACCGGACTTGGCTCTGTATCTCTCCCTCTTTCTATCTCTACAAATCTTGCAAGATCCACAGTTTCTTTGGCATTTTCTAGTTTTATTTTAGATTTCAGCACCTACAATATTTTGCTTTTATTAGAAGTTTTCTGATATTACTCTTGATATTTGTTTTGGATTTGCCTGGCAATGAAGGCCATGCCAGAGGTTAATCTGGAAGGTCAAAAGCCAAATTTAGCCTCTGGCAAGAGTTCTTCAGCCATTGGAAGAACATGATTCAAGAGAATCCCTGTCAGGATCTCTGCTATAGACAAGAGAGAGATTAAACTTGATAGTTTCCACAACAGAAGAACAGGATTAGGCCACTCAGTCAAACTGGCTTATAATTCTATCAAAAAGATTGCAGCTGATCGAACATTTCAATCTCTTTTATACATCATACCCATAACCTTGTATATCATTTGTAATTAGAAATCTCAACATACACAAAAAAACCTTCCACAGCCCTCTGTGATAGAGATTTCCAAATATTCACAATCCATCGTGTAATGAAGTCCTTATCTCAGGCCTAAGTGACACCGACCTTACTTTTAACTTGTGACCCCAGCTCTAGACTACCAAAACAGGGGAAAGATTTTTAGTTCATCTATCCCAACTACTCATTTAAGTACTTTTTAAGTTTCAAGAAGTTCATCCCAATATCCAATAACAACCTGCAAACATAAATGCCACATGGGGTTGGTGCAGTTTTGGCAAGGTGATTAAACTGGCATTAGGACTCAGTTTCAATGAGTTCCCATGACTTGGTTATTTTTAGGTTTCCAAAGGTTTGAAATAATCACATTTTAGGATTGGAAAGGTTGGACATTTTTTATTTAATTTTAACATGCTATGATGCTAGTCAGCAGTCCTGTCTCCAATGCAGCCATTTTGACCATTGGAATTCATAGATTTGGTCCGTGGCTAATTAGTTGCTCAATACAGGCAGATTGCGCTTATTTCAAATTGTAATGCCCTTTGTCACGATAAATGTTAGCATTATTAATGTTGTAAAGTGGAGGGTGACCCCCTTCTGAGAACTAAAGCAGAAACACCCAAAAAGGAGCACCTTGCCCTATAATCTGTAAAACGTGAGAGAAAAGTGTGTAACTTGCCTTTTAGCAACTTCTAGTGGTCAAATAAAATAATTCACTGATACTCACTTTAAAATCAATAGGTAACAATAGTTCTAACAGTGAACCATTTAACTAAACTATTAACAAACTGATTAAACCACTTCTAACTACTAACTATAACCGAATAAAAATAAGGTTCTAATGGTATGATGTTCAAATAAATATAAGTTCTGCTTATATTAAAAAAAAATAGAATTTAGCTTCTCGAAATTGCAGACAGGTTACATGTCTTCCGCATACTCTGTGCCTTCTTTTATTTCTTTAGTCAGGAATATTCACCAGTTGCACCATTGGTACCTTAGTTCTTTAGATAGTGCTTTCTCTAAGACTTAGAGCCAGCGATTCTTTCTTGAAAGCCAAGGGTTGTTAACTCTGGTGTTTGATAGTTCGCTCTCCAGACTTTGCCCAACTGTCCCTTCTTTTATACCCTCGATGACATATCAATTTCTTGCAATAGGATTCATCCTATGTTGTCAAAACCAGTTTTAAATTTAATTGGTCTTTGGTAGCTAAGGGCCTGGTTAAAATTGATTGGCTAAATTCAAAGACATGTTTTCTTAGTAAAATCTGCTGCCTGGCCCACTAACTGTATGGCCTTTTGATACAAATGTTTCAATTCTGGTGCTCTCTGTGTACTTGCAAACTTTCAATTTGCTGCTCATAGACATTCTTTTTAAATCTCTAAACATAGAAAAAGCACATCATCTTTTACAAGGACCACACAATGCTTTCTCCCCTACAATCTCACAAACACCAAATTCTAACTTACTACCTCCTCATCCATTAGTGCTGTACTAACTTTGTAACACCTCTCTCTGAAGAAAACAATGAATCATCATTGCAAAAAGATGGCTTCATTTTTTCTTTTTGTTTGAAACCTTAACTTCATTATGTTACGAGATCCATACTTGCAGTCCAGCTGTATTATTTCCAAAATCAAACCGTATAGCTGAATAGCTAATTTTTCCATCACTCCCACTATCACTTCCCAGGTCTTGATTGGGCTTTCTAGCCTTAATATAAACAGGGGAACACTAATCCTCTCTCCATTTATTCAACAGATGATCACTTTCTGGAGCAATATTACAGAAGGAGTGCAAACGTTTTCATCTCTTACTATGAGACACTGACTAACTCCCAAATCTCTCAATATTTTAACTTCTTTACCTACTCCCCTGTTCTGCCTGAGTAAATCTTACCCATACAGGAGAAGTCTTTGAAAAGATTGGCTGCTATCTTACTATCCAGCCCGTGGCTAGGTTATGCACTCTTCTGCAGCTCCTTTTGGAATTTTCTTCGTTACCTCAACTAACTCACTGGTTTGTGATAAATGGGAACTGCAGATGCTGGAGAATGCAAGATAACAAAGTGTGGAGCTGGATGAACACAGCAGGCCAAGCAGCATCTCAGGAGCACAAAATCAGAGATGATGAAGGGTCTAGGCTCGAAACGTCAGCTTTTGTGCTCCTGAGATGCCGCTTGGTCTGCTGTGTTCATCCAGCTTCACACTTTGTTATCTCTTATTCCACAGGCCTGATTGACCACCGCCCCCCCCCCCACCCCCACCTCCCCAACATCCTTCTAGAAAGCTCAGGTCACTGGTTTGCAACATGCTGTCAGAGGAAACTTGGTGCTTTGCTACGGTGCATGTTGTAGATATTACAGATTGCTGCCACTGTGCAGTGGTAAAACGAATGCACACTGAAGGAAGAGTCTTGGCCCAAAACGTCAGCTTTTGTGCTCCTGAGATGCTGCTTGGCCTGCTGTGTTCATCCAGCTTCACACTTTGTTAATTCACTGTTTTAGCCTCTTTTACCACATGCTTTTTCCCAGTGCCTTTCTTAACCCACCAGCACCATGACCTTTTTTGTGTCCCACCTTATTGCAGTGAACACACCTGAGATCTTAGACTTTTCTTCCATTCTCTTTTTGCACATGTGGTAAATTGTTCTCAGTGTGATTTTATTTTGTTTTTCATTGAAGGATCTCCCTCTTTCCCATTCTGTCTGTCATGGAATGAGATTGCTGTCGGATGTTAGATTTTGATTTAGGCACTGATGCGTATTCTTCCACCATCCCTGCGGCTCTTCTCGCTGTTTTAACTTTCTGTTCCATAACGTGAGTTCTTATTACTTTTGGAACTGAGTTTTTAAATTCCTCCAGGAGAATAACATCTCTAAGACTCTCATATGTCCTTTCTATCACTAATGCTTCATCCATATATCGAAGTTGCAGTTTAATACTTTCAAACTCGATACAAGTCTGACCTGGTTCATTTCTTACATTTCTGAACCATTGTCTATATGCTTCTGGTACCAATTTGTAGGCATTCAAAATAGCCTGTTTTACTATATGTTCTCCTGACGCCTCATCTGACAGTACTGCAAGCACCTCACTAGTGCTGTATTAACATTACCCACATGGTCTCTGGCCAGTTCATCTGTTTAGCCAATTTCTCAAAGAAAATGAAAAAGGCTTCGACACCTTTTTCATCAAATTTTGATAAGATTTTGATGTATTTGTGTATATCCCCACCAAGCCTTGTGCTACAATTGGCTTGCTCATCATCACTATTCTCCTCACTAAGCCCACCTTCTACCTTCATCTCCAATCCTGCAAAGTCAACATTCCCGTCTAACTGTCAACTTCTAAAGTTCTCTTTTTTGTTTTCTTATGCCAGAGCGATTTGTTCCCTTTCTTTTTCATCTGCTAGAGCAATTCTCTCTTTTTCTTTCTGTTCAGCTAGGATCCTTCTTTCCCTTTCTTTCTCTTCTGTATTGGGTCTTACTTTCCTTTCATTCTCTTTTAACTCCAGTTGTCTCATTTACAAATTAATTTTCTTCTAACTCCATTGCATTTGATTATTTCTCTGAACCTAAATGCTTTACTAACTGTCATAATTTCGACTTTCTTATTATCCCTAGTTAAACCCAACTTTTAACTTTAGCCTGCCCCCTTTCTCTGTCATTTTGAACTTTCTTGGCAAATTTGGGGAGCCTCTTCATCCCTCAAAAACTCTTTAGCAATGTTAAGAGCCAGTTACCCAATTTTGATTTAAACAGATTTTCCGCTTCTCACTTAAGTTGTATTTAAAGATCTAGGTCACTAATCTGCACGGTTGTCTAAATTTGCTGGGAGCTTTTGTACCACTAAATCTGTTCAAATCCGTCCAGTAACATCCCAGTCAATTTAGATCCATCCAAATCCATTTAGATCCATTCAAATCAAGGGCACGAACCGCCAATCTGTTGTAAAGCAGAGGTTGACTCTCTTCTGAGAACTAAAACTGAAACACTCAAAAAGAACCTCACCCTATAATCTGTAAAAGGAGTGTTAAAAGTGGTGTAACCCACCCTTCTGCAATGTCTAGTGGTTAAACAAAAAAAATTCTCTGATCTCACTTTAAAATCAACAGGTAACAATTTATTTATCAACTCTAACAGCCGACAAAGTAACTAAACTATTAACAAATTGAATAAACCTCTTCCAATTACTAACTATTCCTGGATAAAAACAAAATTCTAATGGAATACTGTTCCAATAAATACAAGTCCCACTCATATAAAAAAATGAATTTAGTCTCTCAAAATTACAGCCAGGTTACATATCTTCCTGCATGGCCTGTGCCTTCTCTGTTGAATCTTCTGTCAGGAATATTCATTAGTTATTCTATGGGTACTTTTGTTCTTTAGATGGTGCTTTCTCTAAGGCTTAGAGGAGGCTTTGAGAGTGATTCTCTGTCAAGAGCTGAGGGTTGTTAAGTCTGGCCGAAGGTAGTTAGCTCTCCAGTCTTTGCCCAACTGCCCTTTCTTTCATACCCTCGGTGACATATCAATTTCTGACTATAGGTTTGGTCCTATGTTGTCAAAGCCATTAGTTTCAAATTTAATTGGGGTTTTTGCTATCTAAAGGATTGGTTCAAATTGATTGGACAAATTCAAAAACTTGCTGCCTTGGTAAAAACCGCTGCTTGGCCTGCTAACTTTATAGCCTTTTGATATGAATGTTTCAATTCGGGTGCTCTGTGTACTTGCAAACTTTCAATCTACTGCTCACAGAAATTCTTTTTAAGTCTCCAAGTGTAGATAAAACACACCATCTTTTAAATAGACCACACAATGTGTCCCCCCAAGCATTTTACAAACACCAAATTCTAACTTCTTGTCTCCCAATCCGCAAATACTCTACCCAACTTTGCAACATTAACTTTTCTACACCAAACTTCACCAGTTAACATTTTTGGGAAAAAAATTGAACACTTTACAGCATGCATTCTTCTCTAAAAATATTATTCACAGTATGGTTTAGATGATCAGTTGTTGTGCCTCCATCTCGAAAATCTGCCATTCATTGTTGATAGTTGTGACTACAATATTTTGCACTTTGCCCCTGTCATTGTGGGAGTCATGCTTGCTGATGCTAATTGTGCCTTGCTCAATAGTGGTGTTTCCAACATCATTGTCAATAGTTTCTTCTGGTTTTCCAGCTTAAATATAGGTTGAATATAAACTAAGTTTGATCTCGATTATATATTACTTTGGGGTCTCAGATTCAGCAGCAGTTTGGATCTACATTTTCATTGTTGGGTCCTGTGCATGTAAAATGAATTCTTTCAAAAGCTCAAATAGTGATTTAACATTTTAAGTGCTGACATGCACTTTTCTGTGCTTCAGTAAGTTGTCTCACTTCTTCCTGGTCACTTGGAGCATATATTTTGTTTGTATTTTGTAGAATGTATGGGAATTTAGATTTAGAGGTAAATGAGTTATTGGTTTTTGTCCTGTGAATGTGATTTGTCTGTCTTAACAGGTCAGAAAAGCAGATCTATCACGTCTACAGGTTTAACATAATTGTTTACTTCAATTGTCTGTTCAGGGCGCTTGGATAGCCTTTCTCTTGAAGAAGTTCAGTTGTGTGAATAAGTTTTCACAGCCAAATAATCCTTTCAGGTTCTAACCAAATACTTTGGTATAGAATTTTCAAACCAAATCCCTTGTACTGTTGTAACCTATTTCCTAAATATTCCAAAATATTTCTAAAGCAGGAACTGCGTTTATGTCTAACCCCAGCCAGGCGTTCTGTGAACTAAAACTTTACAATGTTTTTTTTATAAATAAAAAAAACTTGATTCTTTTCAACTATGAGCAAGCTAATGCCTTTCAATGCTGGTGAGATGGTGAAACAGTCACAACACAAATTTACATTATTGCTAAAGAAGGACTTCCAGTCAGCTACTCTCTGACATGTACTGGCTTAAAATTATGGCTCCGGAAAACCTTACAAGTTAATTGTTAAACTCCCTAATACCCAGATAAAAACCCACAAGCCACCAGCTTAAAATCCAAACTCTGTACATACATAACATACCTCATAACACAAATGACACAGAAATATGGACTCAAGATCACAAGCGAGATTCAGCTAAGAACAGTGCCATACCAGGAAAAAAAAGCACAGTTTGAGGCAGTCCAGGTTTCCAGAGCTGGAAAGAAAGCTAAAAACTATTTTAACAGTTTATACAGACAGGACTTTTTAAAAGTTCAGTTCGCAAAGAAAAGTTACTGAACTACACAGTTGTTGTACACCTTAGAGAGAGACAGTGACAGAAATAGTCAAATTTGCTGAATGTGTAAGAAGTCGCCAAAAGGAACATGTTTCTAACCAACACATCCCTCACCTTCCTGGACACCTCAGTCTCCATCTCAGGTAACCAGCTAGAAACTGATGTCCATTTCAAGCCCACTGACTCCCACAGCTACCTAGAATACACCTCCTCCCACCCACCCTCTGCAAAAATTCCATCCCCTATTCCCAATTCTCTGCCTCCGCCGCATCTGCTCCCAGGATGAGGCATTCCACTCCCGCACATCCCAGATGTCCACGTTCTTCAAGAACCACAACATTCCCCCCACAGTGGTGGAGAACGCCCTTGACCGTGTCTCCCGCAACACATCTCTCACACCCCGCCCCCGCCACAACCGCTCCCAGAGGATCCCCCTCGTTCTCGCATACCACCCCGCCAACCTCCGGATACAACGCAACATCCTCTGACACTTCCGCCATCTACAATCCGGCCCCACCACCCAAGCTATTTTTCCAACCCCACCCTTGTCTGCCTTCCAGAGACACCACTCTCTTCATGACTCCCTTGTCCGCTCCACACTCCCCTCCAATGCCACCACACCTGGCACCTTCCCCTGCAACCGGAGGAAGTGCTACACTTGTCCCCACACCTCCTCCCTCACCCCTATCCCAGGCCCCAAGATGACCTTCCATATTAAGCAGATGTTCACCTGCACATCTGCCAACGTGGCATATTGTATCCATTGTACCCAGTGTGGCTTCCTCTACATTGGAGAAACCAAGCGGAGGCTTGGGGACCGCTTTGCAGAACACCTCCGCTCGCTTCACAACAAACAACTGCATCTCCCAGTCGCGAACCATTTTAACTCCCCCTCCCATTCCTCAGACGACTTGTCCATCATGGGCCTCCTGCAGTGCCACAATGACGCCACCCAAAGGTTGCAAGAACAGCAACTCATATTCCGCCTGGGAACCCTGCAGCCCAATGGTATCAATGTGGACTTCACAAGCTTCAAAATCTCTCCTTCCACCACTGCATCCCAAAACCAGCCCAGCTCATCCCCTCACCCCACTGCATCCCAAAACCAGCCCAGCCTGTCTCTGCTTCCCTAACCTGTTCTTCCTCTCACCCATCCCTTCCTCCCACCTCAAGCCACACCTCCATTTCCTACCTACCACCTCATCCCGCCTCCTTGACCTGCCCGTCTTCCCTGGACTGACCTATCCCTCCTTACCTCCTCACCTATACTCTCGTCTCTACCTATCTTCTTTTCTCTCCATCTTCGGTCCACCTCCCTCTCTGTCCCTATTTATTCCAGTTCCCTCTCCCCATCCCCCTCTCTGATGAAGGGTCTCGGCCCAAAATGTCAGCTTTTATGCTCCTGAGATGCTGCTTGGCCTGCTGTGTTCATCCAGCTTCACACTTTGTTATCCTGTTTCTAACCTCTCTGTAATGGACACTGAACAAGTCAGATCTCAGAACAAAACCTGATTTGATTAATAATAAATCTTTTATTTTCAGAATTTGGTTCTCATGGTAGTCACTTTTAACAAATGAACACAAGAAACAAAGCTATATTATTTATAAGACAATTTAGAAAGCTCTTATCATGGACAGCAAAAACAAAAAATCAAAATGTTTCAGAGCAATATCCTTTACAGGCACTCAATGTCACTCAGATCTTAAGCCATCAATTGTAGAGTGCAGCCACTGAAAGAAACCAAGGGAAGTAAACTCTGAATCCCATGCCCCCAAAGATTGGAGAGTCATGAATTGGCCTGTTCAATCATATGAAGATCCACTGAGTAGGCACCATTCTTGAAACAAGGGGCAGCCTACATTGTGTTAATGTAACTTTCAAAATGGTAAAGCAATCATTGGTAAACATATATTTACACTGATGAAGTTGTATACATTATAGAAACATAGAAAATAACACCAGGAATAGAGCATTCTGGTCTATGAGCTTAATGCTCTATTTAATTTGATCGTAGTTGATCATCCAACTAAGTGCATTGTTCCTGCTTTTCCCCATTCCCTTTGATCTGTACAGCCCTGAGAACTACATCTAACTGCTTCTTGAAAACAGACAATGTGGCATATTGGCCTCCACTGCTTCTGGTGACAATGAATTCCACAGGCTGTCCACAGTCTGGGAGAAGAAATTTCTCCGCATCTCAGTGCTGAGTGATCTACCCTGTGTTCTTCAAGCGTGACCCATGTTTTTGGAAACCCTGGTCATCCTTCCTGTGTGTACCCTGTCCAGTCTTATTAGAATTTTATATTTCTATGAGAACCCCTCCCCCCATTTCATTTTAGACTCCAGTAAATGTAGTCTTAACTGATCCAGTCTCTTTCTCACATGTCAATCCTACCATTCCAGGAATCAGTCTGGTAAACCTTTATTGCAGCCCCTCCATAACAAGAGCGTCCTTCCACAGATAAAGAGGTCAAAGGTGCACACAATATGCGAGACGTGGTTTCACCAAGGCCCTGTAGGAGGTGCAGCAAGACATCCCAGCTCCTGCACTCAAATCTTCTTGTTATTATGGCCAACACACAATTTTCCTTCTTTCCCGACTCCTACTCCTGCATTCTTGTTTTCGGCGACTGATGTACAAGGACACCCAGGTCTCATTGCACCTTTCCCAATCTACAGTCAGTCAGGTAATAATTTGCCTTTCTGCTTTTGCTACCAAAGTGGATAATGTTATATTTATCCACATTGTATTATATTTTAGTCTTGACTGCTTTCAATGGTAACAAATTCCATAGGTTCACCTCTCTCTGGGTGAAGAAATTGTACCTCACCCACACAAAAATAGAAATTTCTGGGAAAGCTCAACAGGTCTGGCAGCATTTGTGGGGTGAAAGCATATTCACTGGACCCGAAACGTTAACTCTGCTTTCTCTCCACACGTGCTGCCAGGTCAGCTGAGTTTTCCTAGCATTTCTCTTCATTTCTGATTTACAACATTCGTAGTTCTTTCGATTTTAACACAGTTAAATTCTGTTGCCTGTAAAAATTACACTCCATTTCTCTAACTTCTTGATCTCCATTGCACCTTTCTTCAAGACAATCTTCCACTGAAATACTTTCAAGAATGTACTTCAAACAGCATGTATTGCATTCAATGGATCATCATTCACCATCTCCAGTAAGATGTCAATTCTAAATGCATCAACTCATTTCTTTATAGAATTCCAGAGAAAACATTCTCTCTGCAATATCCTAGTCCACTCTTCTATCACTCCAATATGACCTCTCCAAAACAAGGATTCTCGTAAGAAAGTACAAGAGATATAATTCGAGCTCATTTAACTCCTCCCTTTCCATCAACTGGGATCCTAAACACTCCTTCCAATTGAATTCATTAAATTTAATCTACTAATGTATTTGCTGCTCACAGTATAGCATCCTCTATGTGAGGGTACTCCTGAGTTCAGTTAACAATACTGACACTGAATTTTCAGCTCATTCCCATTTCCTCTTGCATTGCATTGTTACTCCTTACATCAAATAAATTATCTGTTAAAATCTCTGTAAAATATCAATAACATTTTGAGAGAGGCAAGTTTCCCAACCACCAATGGAAATGACCAAAAGAGAAGACTTCACATTTTAAGACATTTACCAAACAAAATAGAATTACCATAGTTTAAACTATTAAGCTGGAGAGGGTCGGAAAAGATTTACCAGGATGTTAATGGGAATGGAGAGTTTGAGTTATAGTGAGAGGGTGGAATAGATGAAACTTTTTTCACTGGACCATAGGAGATTGAAGGTGACCTTATAGAAGTTTAGAAAATCATAAGGAGTATAGATAAGGTGAGTGGAAGATGTCTTTTCACTTGGGTGGGGGATTTCAAGACTAGGGGACATATTTTTAGGGAGAGAACAGAAAAGTTTAAAAAATATACTTTTTTTTAAACATAGAAGTGGTTCGTGTGTAGAATGAACTTACAGAGGAAGTGGTAAATGCAGGTACGGTTACAATGTTTAAAAGATGTTTAGATAAATACATGAATAAGAAATGTTTGGAGGGATATGGGCTGAGTGCAGGCAGGTGGGACCAGTTTATTTTGGGATTATGTTTATGGACTGGACCAAAGGGTCCAATTCTGTGTTCCATGCCTCAATGACTCTTTCTTAACAGACAACTAATACACTTGGCGAAAGAAAAGGCAACTTTGCTTAAACCAATGCAATCAAGTTACATCTAATATCAACCTTTGCATTTCTTGCAGATAAATGACAGGATTAGTTAGTTAATTAAAGAATTAGTTCCTCTGTAATGCCCCACTCTCCAGCAGGCTCATTATTCCCTAGCAAATTATATTGAAACTTGAAATGTCTTTCAAAAGTCATTCCAGTCAGTCTAAATGATCTAGATATAATTTTTTTTAACCTAAAATAAGACAAAGAACTGTGAATGCTGGCGATCTGAAGCAAAACAAAAATTGCCAGAGAAACTCAGTAGGTCTGGCAGTGTTTGTGGGGAGAAGGCACAGTTAATGTTTCAAATCCAGTGACTCTTTCCTGAACTTGACACATTAACTCTGCAGGAAGGGCCCGATGTCAGAATCACTACAGTATATTTCTGCTCATTAACGCGGAATCTTTTTCAATATATGCTGCTGATCTGCTTAAAACTTCCAGCATTACATGTCAGAATTCCAGCATCTGCATTGTTTAAAGTTTAATACCATGAGTTTTATTATTAAATTTGAAATACAGCTCCACGTCCATCAGTAGCTTTCGTATTTGCAAATTTGATGAATTATTACCAAATTATTTCCTAAAATATTCATGATGTGTTAAACGTCACAGAAATAATATTTCAAAGCAGCATCGCATCACCTTACCTGTCATTTGCTGTTTTAGATTATTAGGAAGATTATTCAATTTGTGACGCAGGTTACTGGCTTCAATCGTTTCCACTTCCAGTACTTCACGAATGTTCCTTCTAACTTCTTCCTAAAAAATGTCATTGTGCACCATTATTTAATTATATCTTTTAATATTTGAATAACGCTTGTACCAGTAGAGTTTAAAGTTACTGTGCGCATCATTGTTTCATATTTTAATAAAACATGCTACTTTTCCATGTAGAGTTAGTTTTCTGTTCTGGATGTTGTGTCCTACACAGTAAGATGTATTAAACATGTCTCCACTTAAGGCAATATCAGTATGAGCTTAGATGTTATCAGCCTGCATTTCAGGTACAGAGCTTTTATACACAGGTATTTGGAATTTGAGAATGGAGGCCAGGCACGTCACGGGATACTGGATGGATTAGTACAGTTCCAAAATGAAATGTCAGCTAAGCCTGAGGGCCATACCTGAACATCAATCATCTAATAGAGTCAAAGTGTCATACAGCATGGAAACAGACCCTTTGGTCCAACCAGTCCATACCAAACATAATCCCAAACTAAACTAGTCCCAACTGCCTGCTCCTGGCCCATATCCCTCCAAATCTTTCTATTCAAATATCTATCTAAATGTCTTTTAAATGTTGTAATTGTTCCTGCATCCACCACTTTCTCAGAAAGTTCATTCCACATGCAAACTACCCTCTGTGTAAAAAATTTGCCTCATATCTTTTTTAAATCTCTCTCCTCTCACCTTAAAAATGGGCCCCCTAGGCTTGAAATCCACCATTGTAGGGAAATGACAACTAACCATTAACTCTGTCTAAACATCTCATTATGTTTTAAACTGCAATACGGTCATCTCTCAACCTCCAATGCTCCAGTGAAAAAAAAGAGTCCTAGCCTCTCCAGCCTTTCTTTATAACTCAAACCTCCCACACTCAGCAACATCTTGGTAAATCCCTTCTGAACGCTATCCAGCTTGACAATATTCTTCCTATAACTGGGCAATCAGAACTGGGCACAGTATTCCAGAAGAGGCCTCACCAATGTCCTGAAAAACCTCAACGTGACTTCCCAAATCCAACACTCGAAGGACTGAGCAATGAAGACATGTGTGCTAAACCCTATTTTAACCATGTTGTTTATATGTGACTCAAACTTCAAAGAATCATGTACTTGCACCCCTAGGTTCTTCTGTTCTACAACACTACCCAAGACCCTACCATTAACAGTATAAGCCCTACCCTTAACTTGCTGTACCAAAGTGCAATACCTGGCATGTATCCATCTGCCATTTTTCAGCCCATTGGCCCATTTGATCAAGATCCTGTTGTAATCTTAAAAAACAGTGGCACTGTCTACAATGCCACCAATTTTGGTATCATCCACAAACTTACTAACCATGCCTTCTATATTCTGATCCAAATCATTTATGTAAATTACTCCATGCTGGGAGGTCTAGCATAATATTGGAAGAAGTCTTTGCTTCATATTAACACAAAATAACACACTGCTATCACTATAGAATTACATGTGAGACTAGGGCATCACGGTGGTTCATTGCTGCACAGGGAACCAGATTCGATTCCAGCCTCAGGCAACTGTGTGGAGTTTGCACGTTCTCCCATGTCTGCATGAATTTCCTCTGGTTGCTCTGGTTTCCTCTAAAATTGTGCAGGTTAGGTGGATTTGCAATGCTAAGTTGCCCATAGTGTCCAGGGATGTGCAGGCTAGGTGGATTAATCATGGGAAAATGCAGGATTACAGGGATAGGATCGGGGGGTGGGTCTGGGTGGATGTTCTTTGGTGTGGACTTGATAGGCTGAAGGGCTTGCTTCCTGACTGTAGGGATTCTATGGTTCTATTATATTTGTGAGATTACAAAATCAGTTCCAAATACAGGGCATTCTGCATCAGGAATGAATATCATGTAGGTGAGTAGGCTCTGCAGGATCTTCTGCCGATCAATTTTAATTGATGGAAATTCCAGCGAGGTGCAGTGACCTGGACATGCAAACCTTTATGATACAGTATACACAACTGACTGTCACAGCTCCTACATTGCAACTGAAACTACACTTTAAAGATAATTTGGGAAAATACTGTAAACCATCATGTCATCCATGAAATACTTGTTTCATATCTCACTCATCTCCTGTGGTTCCAGGGTGACAGCCTTCTTGAATTGTAAGGGGCCTTATTATCTCCCTAGTTACTCTTTTGCTCTTAACGCAGTTGTAGAATCTCTTTGCCCTCCTGATTTTGTCTCGTGTATACTCCTACTGCCCTCATACTCCTAGAGGGATTTACTTGATCCCAGCTGTCTGTCCCTGCCATATGCCTCCTTTTTTTACATGACCTGAACCTTAATTTCTCTAATCATCCAGCATTTCCTATATCTACTAGCCTTGCCCTTCAAACTAACAGGAACATACTGCCTCTGGACTCTTGCTATCTCACTTTTGAAGGTCTCCCGCTTTCCAATCATCCCATTACCTGCGAGTTGCCTCTCCCAATCAACTTTTTAAAAGTTCTTGCCTAATAACATTGGCCTTACCCCAATTTAGAGCTTTAACTTTTAGATCAGGTCCATCCTCTTCTAGAACTATTTTAAAATTCTGAATTATCACTGGTCCCAAAATGCTTCCTCACTGACATCTCAGTCTCTTGCCCTGACTTACTTCCCAAGAAAAGATCACGTTTTGCTTCTTCTCTTGTAGGTACATCCACATGTTGAATTTAAAAAAATCCTTGCACATGCTTAAATTCATCTCCATCCAAGCCCTTAACACCATGGCAGTCTTAGTCTACATTCAGAAAATTATAATTCCCTATCATTACAACACTATTATTCTCACAGATAACTGAGGTCTCCTTACAAACTTGCTTCTCAATTTCCCACTGACTACTGGGGGCCTTTAGTACAATCCCAGTAAGGTGATCATCCCTTTCTTATTTCTCAGTTCCACCCAAATCCACTTCACTGGATATACGCCCAGAAATATAGCCGTAATGTTATCCCCAACCAAAAACTTCCCTTCCTCTCTTGCTCCCCTTTCTACCCTTCAGATGGCATCTATACCTTACAACATTAAGCTGCCAGTCTTGTCCTTCCTTGAGCCACGTTTCTGTAATAGTCATGATATCCCAGTCCCATATTTCCAACCATGCCCTGAATCCATCTGTGTTACCTGTCAGGTGTCCAGCAATGAAATAATTTCAGTTTACTTTATCAGTCTTACCTCATTCTCTGCCTTGCTCTTGCCTACCTTGACTATTTGATTTGTTCCTCTTCTCAACTTCTCACCAGCCTTAGATTTCTCTCTTTGGGTCCCCTCTCTTACTAGTTTAAAGCCTCCTGAAGAGCATTAGCAAATTTTTCCAACAGGATATTGTCCCCTTCCAATTCAGGTGCAACCAATCCTTCTTATACAGATAACTTCTACCCTATGAGAGCTTCCAATGATCCAAATTCTTGCTCCCTGCACCAGCTTCCCAGACACCCACATCAACTCTAACCTCTATTCCTAATCTCAGCAGTATGTGGCACCAGGAGTAACCTAGATATTACTACCCTTCTACTTTTTAACCTCCTATCTAATTTTCTATATTCTATCTTCAGACTCCCCTCCCTTTCTTGTCCTATATTGTTGGTACCAACACACACATCCTGCTGGTCACTCTTCATTTTGAGAATACTCTGCACTGTCCCTGGGTCATCATTGACCCTGGCACTAGGGAGGCAACACACCAAACTGATGTTCCGCTGTCGGTCACAGAAACATCTATATGTGCATCTGACCTCAGAATCCCCCATCACCACTGACTGCCTGGATCTTGACATACTCCTAATTACAATAGAGCCAGTCTTGGTATCAGTAGATGCTGCTTGGCCTGCTGTGTTTCCTGAGATGCTGCTTGGCCTGCTGTGTTCATCCAGCCTCACAGCTCTCTGATGAAGGGTCTAGGCCCGAAACGTCAGCTTTTGTGCTCCTGAGATGCTGCTTGGCCTGCTGTGTTCATCCAGCCTCACATTTTATTATCTTGGTATCAGTAACCTGGCTGTCACTGTTCCATTTCCGAGAGAGTCCACAACCCCTGACATTGTCCAAAATAGCATACTTGATTGAGATGGTTATAGCCACAGGAGAATCCTGCACAACCTGTCTACCTCTCCTACCTTTCCTGGAGGTAACCCATCTGTCTGACTACATCTGCGGTTTTTCTCACCTTCCTGAAACTGGCACCCATCACACCCCTGGTTCCTGCAAATTCCTCATTGCCTCTAACTTCCAGTCCAATCAATATATGACTGTGAAGGAGGATACGGAAGCCAGAGAACTTAGAGAAATAAATAGTGATATCTCAAAAATTGCCCATATTATGGATGAGGATCATCACCCTATGGACCATCACTGAACAGCAAGCTGTTGTTCCTAAGACAGTCATTGACCTCACATCTTCTGGAGTTATCTCAATACCTCAACATTAGAAAGCTTGATTCTACTTCCTTCCCAAAATTCACAAACAGGACAGGAGCAGACAGACCCTCATTTCATCCTCTTCCTGCCCAGTTGAATGTACTTCTTTCTATCTTGACTAATTTTTTTTTTTCTCCCTTGTGCACTCTCTTCCCACTTTCATTCACTATTTTCTGATGCTTTTCATTGGGTCCACAATCTCCAGGTCCTTGACCATAGCTGCCTTCTCTTCAAAATGGATGCGCAATGCCTCTACACGTTCATGCGCAATCAGAATCATCTGAAGACACTCCGTTCCCACCCACTACCATTCGGCTTTGCCTGAATGAACTTATTCTCACTTTGAACAATTCTACCTTGAACTCATTTTCCTTTCCATAATTGTCAAATGTGTGGCTATAGGTATTCACATGGGTTGTCAATATGCCTGCCTCTTTGTGGAGTATGCAGAACATCCTGGTCACCTCTCTCAGCTCTTTCTCTGATAAATCAACAACATAATTGGTGCTGCTTCTTGCTCTTGTCCGGAATTGGAGAAAGTAATCTATTTTGCCTCAATTTCCATCCTTTTTTTGCCTTCACATGGTTCAGCTCTGAAATTTCCCTTCTCTCTCTAGACTTTTGTTTTCATTTCTGGGGATAGACTATCCTCTAATGTCGTGCACAAACACATTGACTCCAAGGTTACTTTGATTACACTTTCTCATGTTCTACTTCTGGTAAAGATTCCATTCTCCGAGTTACTCCACCTCAATTCTTACATGTCCTCCTTTATCATCAACAAAAAATTTCCGTCACTGTGGTTGACGGAGTGCACAGTCATATCTGATGCATTTACTCCATTTCTTCCCTCACCCCTTCCCCTCGTTCCGAGAAAAAAGAGAGGATTCCCCTTGTCTTTGCTTTTCTTTCAACTACGCATGACATTTAAATGATTATCCTCTGCCAATACTGCCACCTCATGCAAGGTACCACGAAACACATCTTCACCTCGGCTTCTTCGTCAGTGTTCAGAAACTGTTGTAACCTGGTCCACTCCTCTATTACTGCTTGCACATGCTCAACCCACCGTGGCACCTTACTCTGCAATTGCAGAAGATTTTAACACTTGCCCCTTCACTTCTTTTCTACACACTGTAACTGACATTCCAGGTGAAGCAGTGGTTTAATTGTATTTCTTCCAAGCTAGTCCACAGAATTCACTGCATATAATGCAGTCCCTATATGTCGGTAAGGCCAAATGCAGACTGGGTGACTATTTCGTAGAACTCCTCTGCTTTAACAGTAAATGTAACCCTGACTTTCCAGTTGCTTGCCATTGCAATGTACCACCACATGCTAACACCTCTGCAGTGCTTCAGTGATGTCCAACATAAGCTGGAGGTACAGCGTCTCATTTTTGCTTTAGTAATTTAACAACCTTCAGGACTCAGCACTAGTTCAACAACCTCAGCGTATGAATACTGCCCTCTGATATTGCTGCCACAGCTGCTACCATCTTTGTGAATATGTATACTGTGGAATCAGAGTAGCATTAATGAAAACTCTGCATCACACCACAGAATAGATCATTTCTACTACCTTGCTTCGACACAGTTTAGGAGGTAATGGCTGACCCATATCGAAAATACTGGATGCAACTGGAGTGGGAATATAAAGTTTTGAGAAACAGATGGCATATTTATGGAAAATATAATCAAATTGAGGTGTCACCTGTTTTTACAAGTTTTGTAAGAATGCTCAGGTGAGGGTTTTTTTTTGTTTCCAAATGTTTGAACGTGCCTGGTTAATAGACATGATGGATCATGAATTTCAGGAATATTTATATTAAAGTGAATTCCAAATATTTAATATGGACTCTATGATAAAGGTATCATTAGATTGCACTTTTAATCTCCAAAAACAAAATTTTAAACAATAAAGCATGCTGAAAACAGGGAAAAAGGTAGTAGAAAGAAGTGCTTATATACCTCTTATGAAATTGTCGTCCCAGATCTCTCAAGGTTGGAATGATAAAGGTTGTAAGCTTAATTAAGGCTAAAATAGAATGTCAACTCATTTTGTGGAATTGCTTTGTCTTTATTTACATCCAAAATAAAGTATTCACTGAGCAAAATCAAAATCATTCTCTTGCTACTTAACTCCTCGCCTCAGAAAGGTGCTGATTTGCATGTGCTTTTATTCTTTGGGGTTGTGGGATTCAGTGGCTTGATCAGTGTTTACTGACTGTCCCTAACTGCCCTAGAGAAGGTGTGGTGAGCTGACTATTTGAACCACCTGAATCCATTTATGGTAAGAACATCAACAGTGTTGATAGGGAGAGAGCTACAATAGAGGGAAGGTCATTAATGAAGCAGCTAAAGATGGTTCGGCCAAGGACATTACTGAGAATTTAAGGGCTCTTCTGGCATAGTGATAGTGTCTCTATCTCTCAGCCAGGAGGACCAGGTTAAAGTCCCACTTACTCCAGAGGTGTATCATAATATCTCTGAATGGATGATTAGGAAATTGTTTAAAACAAATACTGGGAATGTAAGGTCCCGTATGCTGTAGTGGTAGTGTCCCAATCTCTGAATTAGGAGGCTTGGGTTCAAGATACCATTGTTTCAGAGATGGGTTATATCAACTCTGAATAGATTGATTAGAAAATATCTACCCTGAGAACTAAAGGCCTCTTGTGGTGCAGTGCTAGTAGCCCTACCTTTGTACCAAGAGACTCAGGTTCAAGTCCCACCTGCTCCAGGACTGTGTAACAATATTGCTGAACAGATAGGTTAAAAATACCAAAATTCAAATGGTCACAGTGTCATAACCAGGGGCTGCTGAAACCTCAGGACTGGAGACGAGTGTCAAAAAGGTTTGAGGCACTGCTGCTGACAATGTGTAATTTGTTCAGAGGGCTGTTGTAGTACAGCAGTCGTATCCCTATCTCTAGACCAGGAGGCATGCATTCAAGGTCTTTCTGCCCCAGAGGCAGGGAAGAATAACTGAGTAGGTTGGTTTGAAAACACTATCAAAAAGACAACCACAGACAATAATACTATAGGGATCAGTTGAGTCTGCTCTGCCATTCAATCGTGATTGATACATTTCTTGACATCATTTTCCTGTCTTCTCCCATAACCCTTCATTCCCTTACAAATTCAGAACCTATCCATCGCTGTCTTAAATACTCCCAATGACTTGGCCTCCATAGCCTTCTGTGGCAATGACTTTCACAGATTCACCACCCTTTGGCTGAAGAAATTTCTCATTTCACTTCTAAACAGTCAGCCCTTCACTCTGAGGCTGTGTCCCTGGGTCCTAGCCTCTCCCACCAGTGGAAAGAACTTCTCCACAACCACTCTGTCCAGGCCTGTCAGTATTATGTAAGTTCTATTGAGATCCCCCCTTCTCTTTTTGAACTCCATCGAGAAAAGACCCAGGGTCCTCAACTACTCCTCACATGACAAGCTTGTCATCCCCAGGAACATGCTTATAAACCTCCTCTGGATTCTGTCCAGTACCAGCACAGGGCCTAAAATTGCTCACAGTATTCTAAATGTGGTTTGACCAGAGCCTTATACAGCCTCAGCAGTACATTTCTGTTCTTCTATTCTTGCCCTCTTGAAATGAATGATAACATTGCCTTTGCCTTCCTAAATGTCAAAATGAATCTGCATGTTAATCCAAAGAGAATTCTGAACTAGTATTCCCATCACTTTACGCTTCATATTTCTGAAGCCTTCCTCCTTTTAGTAAATAGTCTACACCGCTATTTTTCTACCAAAGCGTAGAATCTCAGTTTTCCACATAGTGTTCCATCTGCTACCTGTTGCCCACTCTCCTAGCATATCCAAGTCCTTCTGCAGCGTCCCTGCTTTCTCAGCACTACATGCCCCTCCAGCTTTGTAACATCTGCAAAATTAGCAACAATGTCCTCTGTTACTTCATCAGATCATTAAGGTATAACATAAATAGTTAGGTCCCAACACTGACCCATGTGCCTGGGTGCCACCCTGAATAAAGACCTCTTTATCCCCACTCTCTACCTTTTGCCAGTCAGCCAGTCCTTTATCCATACCAGCACCCTCCCCCCAAAATCTTAATTAGCTACCTCCTATGTGGCACCATGTCAAAGGCCCTTTGGAAATCCAAATAGATCAGGACCAGTGGCTCTTCTTTGTCTAACTTGCTGATTACTTTCTCAAAGATAATTCAAACAGATTTGTCAGACGTGGCCCCCTTCTTGTTGAAGCTGTGCAAAATCAGTCCTATTTTACCATGGACTTCCATGCACTCTGTAATCTCTTCCTTAATATCTGACTGAGGTCAGGCTAACCAGCATCCTTCCCTTCAAAAACAAAGGTGTAGCATTAGCCATTTTCAATTCCTCTGGGTTCCTCCCTGACTCCAGGGATTCCTAAATCATCACCATCAATGCCTCTACAATCTCCTCAGCTATGTCCTTCAGAGCTCTGGGATGAAATAAATCTGGTCTCAGTGACTGATCCACCTTTGGATCTTTCAGCTTTGTCAGAGATTTCAAATATAACTCGTGTGAACCAGGAGGCCCAGGTTCAAGTCTTAGCTACTCCAGGGGTGTGTAATAAGTCGCTAACCAGGCTGATTAAAAGTACCCTGCTCTTACGGTACAGTGCAGTGCCCCTACCTATGGACCAGGAGGCCTGGGTTCAAATCCCACCTGCTTCAGTGTTATCTAACAGTATCTCTGAATAGGTTGATTAGAAAATATCCGAGGATTTAAGGGGTCTTGTGGTGCAATGATAATGTCCCTTCCCATGAGTTAGGAGGCCCAGTTTGAAGTCCTACCCGCTCCAGAGGTGTGGCCTGACACATTTGAACAGATTAGCAAATATATACCCTGAGAATTCCAGCTGTGATGTCCTGATGCTAAGACTGAACTCCAACAACCACAACTTTCTAAAATTGTGCTAATTATGATTCTAACCAGAGGAAAGTTTTCCCCACTTGCCATCAACACCTGTTTTGCTGGGATGCTTGATGCTACACTCTGTCAAACATCCTTTACCTCACCACTGGAGTTCAGCTCTTTTGTCCATGGCTGTAATGAGGTAAAGAGCTAGGTGGGTCAGGTGTAACCCAAACTAAACGTCAGTGAGAGAGTTGCTGTTACTCAGTTGCTGCCTAATATTCCTGTTGATGGCTCTCCGTCACTTTTACTGGTGATTAGCAATAGACTAATCAGGCTTTGTCCTGTTTCGTATGTTCAGGATTTACTGGGGAATTTTTCAACCTTTGGGTATCTGCCAGTGTTGAGTCTGTACTAGACCAGCTTGGATAGGTGTGTAGCAAGTTTTGGAGTACAAGTCGTCAGAGCAATTGCCAGGGTGCCTAGCCTTTGCAATATCCAGTGCCTCCAGCTGTTTCTTGATATCAAGTGGCATGAATAGAATTTATTGAAGACTGTCATCTGTGGTGTTGGCAATATGCAAAGGAGACCAAGATGGATCATCCATCTTACATTTCTCACTGAAGGCTGTTTTGAGTGCTTCAGTCTTAACTTTTGTAGTCATGTGCTAAGCTCCCCTATTGTTAAGGATGGGGATGTTTGTGGAACTTCCTCCTTTAGAGAGTTGTTTAATTATCCACCACCATATTCGACTGGATATAGCAGGATGTAGGGCTTACACCTGATCTATTGGTTGTGGAATTGCTTAACACCATTGATCACTTGCTGTCCAGCATACAAGTAGTCATGAGTTTTAATTTCCCTAGATTGACACATCATTTTTAGATATGCCTGGTGCTACTCCTGGCATGTCCGTCTGCATTCTTCATAAAGCAGACTTCAGCCCTTTGATCTGGTGGTAATAGCAGAGTGGAGTTGCCATAAGATTGCAGATTGTGTCGGAGTACAATTCTGCTGCTGCTGGAGGCCCCCAGCATCCAGTTTTCAACTGCTGTCTCTGTTCGAAATCTCAATCCGCACAGTGAAAGCACCACATAAATTGATCTTGGGTATCCTCAATGATAAGATTATCTTTGTGCTCCATAGTTAGAATGTAGAGCATAGAACAGTACAGCACAGTGCAGGCCCTTCGGCCCACGATGCCGTACCCAACTTTTACCCTAAATCTAAGTGCCTCCACCTCTACCTTATACTATCATCCATATGCCTATCTAATAGCCACTTAAATGCCCCTAATGAGGCTAACTTCACTACCCTCTCCGGCAATGCATTCCACGCCCCTACCACTCTGACTAAACAACCTACCTCTGATGTCTTCCCTATATCTACCTCAACTCACTTTAAAACTACGCCCCCTTGTATTAGCTACCTCCAACCGAGGAATAAGTCTCTGGCTGTCCACTCTGTCTATACCTCTGATCATTTTGTACACTGAGTTCTCTCAGATGTACAAATATTTCCAAGAAAAAAGTAGGCCAGCCCATTATACTTCTTTGCATTCGTTTATAAATGGTTTGGCCATCACCATATCGTAAGCCTGGAGACTCAGCTAAATAGTTAATAATTGTCCTCACAGCCAGAAATAGCTGAGCTTGCAAAAAAGCAACCTTTAAGACAAGTTGAAATTTTCAATATGATCTCACTTTATGGAAAATTCAGATAACACCTTACCAGTTGACTAACTCCTTTTGTTATTTGTGCAAAATTTCGAATAGTTTCATGGTTGAAACAAAAATTGTCATGTTTCAGTCGCTTTTCTGAAAGAGAAACAATATCCAGTGAACCAGTTCATACATTTCAGCGAAATAAAACGGTATCTATGATGACAGTGCATAGATTTTCAACACTAACACATTACAGCTCTTTATGCTTGCAATAATTTTAATGCTTAGTGATTTGAAGGGGTGCTGGAACTAGGGAGATATTGTAGGGGGACAAGGGAGACAGAAGGAATTGACAGGCGGATAGGACAGAGGGAGGGGGGGTGTGTAGGCAGATGGGGTTGGGGTGTAAGAGGGGAGGGCGTTGTTCGGGGAGGGGTACAGAGGGGGAGGGCAGTGTTGAGGGTGGGGTACAGAGGGGGAGGGTGCAGAGGGGTTGTTGGTGGGGGTGGGGTACAGAGGGGGAGGGTGTTGTTGAGGGTGGGGTACAGAGTGGGAGGGTGTAGAGGGGGTGTTGGTGGGGATGGGGTCCAGAGGGGGAGGGTGTTGTTGAGGGTGGGGCAGTTGTATGTCTCCTGACGGACCCCAGTCAGCCCCAGCGTGAACCGGTCCCTGAATTACAGACAGAGCCTGGGACAGGGGAGCAGCAGGACCGGCTTCACTCACCCAGTTCCTGCAGACGCTCCATGACGACCCGTACCGTCCGTAGTTTTGTGTACCGCTTCATGGTGAGAGGCTGCTCCGGCTCCGGCACCGAGTCCCAGTGCGAGCCGCTCCTGCAGTAAACATCTCCATGGCAACCGCAAACCATTCACAAACTTCCGGGACAGCGATTCCAACTCCCAGACCCAGCACCCTCACTACACACCCACACACTCAGAAACTGCACCCTCACGACAGACACACACACACACCCAGACCCAGCACCCTCACTACACACCCACACACTCAGAAACTGCACCCTCACTACACACCCACACACTCAGAAACTGCACCCTCACGACAGACACACACACACCCAGAACCTGCACCCTCACCACACACACACACACCCAGACCCTGCACACTCACTACACACCCACCCACTCAGAAACTGCACCCTCACGACAGACACACACCCAGAACCTGCACCCTCACCACACACACACACACCCAGACCCTGCACACTCACCACACACACACACACTCCCAGACCCAGCACCCTCACTACACACCCACCCACTCAGAAACTGCACCCTCACTACACACCCACCCACTCAGAAACTGCACCCTCACTACACACCCACACACTCAGAAACTGCACCCTCACTACACACCCACCCACTCAGAAACTGCACCCTCACTACACACCCACACACTCAGAAACTGCACCCTCACGACAGACACACACACACCCAGAACCTGCACCCTCACCACACACACACACACCCAGACCCTGCACACTCACTACACACCCACCCACTCAGAAACTGCACCCTCACGACAGACACACACACACCCAGAACCTGCACCCTCACCACACACACACACACCCAGACCCTGCACACTCACCACACACACACACTCCCAGACCCAGCACCCTCACTACACACCCACCCACTCAGAAACTGCACCCTCACCACACACACACACACCCAGACCCTGCACACTCACCACACACACACACTCCCAGACCCAGCACCCTCACTACACACCCACCCACTCAGAAACTGCACCCTCACGACAGACACACACCCAGACCCTGCACACTCACCACACACACACCCACCCAGACCCTGCACACTCACCACACACACACACACTCCCAGACCCAGCACCCTCACTACACACCCACCCACTCAGAAACTGCACCCTCACCACAGACACACACACAGCCAGAACCTGCACCCTCACCCCACACACACACACACCCAGACCCTGCACCCTCACCACACACACACACACCCAGACCCTGCACACTCACCACACACACACACACCCAGACCCTGCACACTCACCACACACACACACACACTCCCAGACCCAGCACCCTCACTACACACCCACCCACTCAGAAACTGCACCCTCACCACACACACACACACCCAGACCCTGCACACTCACCACACACACACACACACTCCCAGACCCAGCACCCTCACTACACACCCACCCACTCAGAAACTGCACCCTCACCACAGACACACACACACCCAGAACCTGCACACTCACCACACACACACACACTCCCAGACCCAGCACCGTCACTACACACCCACCCACTCAGAAACTGCACCCTCACGACAGACACACACACCCAGACCCTGCACACTCACCACACACACACACACCCAGACCCTGCACACTCACTACACACCCACCCACTCAGAAACTGCACCCTCACGACAGACACACACACACCCAGAACCTGCACCCTCACCACACACACACACACCCAGACCCTGCACACTCACCACACACACACACTCCCAGACCCAGCACCCTCACTACACACCCACCCACTCAGAAACTGCACCCTCACCACACACACACACACCCAGACCCTGCACACTCACCACACACACACACTCCCAGACCCAGCACCCTCACTACACACCCACCCACTCAGAAACTGCACCCTCACGACAGACACACACCCAGACCCTGCACACTCACCACACACACACCCACCCAGACCCTGCACACTCACCACACACACACACACTCCCAGACCCAGCACCCTCACTACACACCCACCCACTCAGAAACTGCACCCTCACCACAGACACACACACAGCCAGAACCTGCACCCTCACCCCACACACACACACACCCAGACCCTGCACCCTCACCACACACACACACACCCAGACCCTGCACACTCACCACACACACACACACACTCCCAGACCCAGCACCCTCACTACACACCCACCCACTCAGAAACTGCACCCTCACCACACACACACACACCCAGACCCTGCACACTCACCACACACACACACACACACTCCCAGACCCAGCACCCTCACTACACACCCACCCACTCAGAAACTGCACCCTCACCACAGACACACACACACCCAGAACCTGCACACTCACCACACACACACACACTCCCAGACCCAGCACCGTCACTACACACCCACCCACTCAGAAACTGCACCCTCACGACAGACACACACACCCAGACCCTGCACACTCACCACACACACACACACACCCAGACCCTGCACACTCACCACACACACACACTCCCAGACCCTGCACACTCACCACACACACACACTCCCAGACCCTGCACACTCACCACACACACACACACACCCAGACCCTGCACACTCACCACACACACACACTCCCAGACCCTGCACACTCACCACACACACACACACAGCCAGAACCTGCACACTCACCCCACACACACACACCCAGACCCTGCACACTCACCACACACACACACTCCCAGACCCTGCACACTCACCACACACACACACACAGCCAGAACCTGCACACTCACCCCACACACACACACACCCAGACCCTGCACACTCACCACACACACACCCAGACCCCGCACACTCACCCCACACACACACACACCCAGACCCTGCACCCTCACCACACACACACACACCCAGACCCTGCACACTCACCACACACACACCCAGACCCCGCACCCTCAGCACACACACACACACCCACCCAGACCCTGCACACTCACTACACACACACACACACCCACCCACCGAGACCCTGCACCCTCACCACACACACCCACCCAGACACTGCGCGCGCACACACACACACACACACACACACACACCCAGACCCTGCACACTCACCACACACACCCACCCACCCAGACATTGCAACCTCACCCCACACGCGCACCCACCCACCCAGACCCTGCACCCTCACACACCACACACACACACACACACACACCCCCCCCAGGCCCTGCGCACTCATCCCACACACACACCCCCCCCAAGACAGTGCACACTCACCCCACACACACACACACCCCAAGACAGTGCACACTCACCCCACACACACACACCCCCAGACCCTGCACACTCAATACACACAGACACACACACACACACCCTGCACACTCACCCCACACACACACACACCCACCCAGACCCTGCACGTTCACCACACACACACACCCCCCCCAGGCCCTGCGCACTCATCCCACACACACACCCCCCCCAAGACAGTGCACACTCACCCCACACACACACACACCCCAAGACAGTGCACACTCACCCCACACACACACACCCCCAGACCCTGCACGCTCAATACACACAGACACACACACACACACCCTGCACACTCACCCCACACACACACACACCCACCCAGACCCTGCACGTTCACCACCCTCACACACCCACCCAGACCCTGCACGTTCACCACCCTCACACACCCACCCACACCCTGCACGTTCACCACCCTCACACACCCACCCAGACCCTGCACGCTCAACACCCTCACACACCCACCCAGACCCTGCACACTCACCCCACACACACCCACCCACACCCTGCACGCTCAACACCCTCACACACCCACCCAGACCCTGCACGTTCACCACCCTCACACACCCACCCAGACCCTGCACGCTCAACACCCTCACACACCCACCCAGACCCTGCACACTCACCACCCTCACACACCACCCAGACCCTGCACACTCACCACCCTCATACACCCACCCAGACCCTGCACGCTCACCCCACACACACACACACACACACACACACACCCGAGACCCTGCGCACTCACCGCACACACACAGACACACACACACACACACCAACGACCCTGGGCACTCACCCCATACACACACACAGCCCCCGAGACCCTGTACACTCACCCCACACACACACACACACCCAGACCCTGTACACTCACCCCACACACACACACACACCCAGACCCTGCACACTCACCCCACACACACACACACACCCAGACCCTGCACACTCACCGCACACACACCCAGACCCTGCACACTCACCCCACACACACACACCCCCAGGCCCTGCACACTCACCCCACACACACACACACCCCACCAGACCCTGCACACTCACCCCACACACACCCACCCCCAGACCCTTCCACACTCACCACACACACACACACCCAGACCCTGCACCCTCAACACACACACACCCGCGCACACACACACACCCACACCCTGCACACTCACCACACACACACAACCCCCAAGACCCTGCACACTCACCCCACACACACACCCCACCAGACCCTGCACACTCACCCCACACACACACACCCCCAGACCCTGCACACTCACCACACACACACACCCCCAGACCCTGCACACTCACCACACACACACAACCCCCAAGACCCTGCACACTCACCCCACAAACACACCCCACCAGACCCTGCACACTCACCCCACACACACACATCCCCAGACCCTGCACACTCACCACACACACACACCCCCCCAGACCTTGCACACTCACCACACACACACACACACACACACCCAGACCCTTCCACACTCACCACACACACACACCCCCCCAGACCTTGCACACTCACCACACACACACACACACACACACCCAGACCCTTCCACACTCACCACACACACACACCCCCCCAGACCTTGCACACTCACCACACACACACACACACACACACACACAGACCCTCCACACTCACCACACACACACACCCAGACCCTGCACCCCCAACACACACTCACCACACACACACACCACCACAGACCCTGCACACTCACCCTCCACACACACACCACACACACACACACCCCCAGACCCTGCACACTCACCACACACACACACTCAGACCCTCCACACTCACCACCCCGCCCCCAGTCCCTGCACACTCACCCCACACACACACACACCACCCTCACACACCCACCCCAGTCCCTGCACACTCACCCCACACACACACCACCACAGACCCTGCACACTCACCCCACACACACAAACTCCCACCCCCAGACCCTGCACACTCACCCCACACACACACACACACCCAGGCCCTGCACTCCCTCCACACACACACACACCCCCCAAGACCCTGCACACTCACCCCAAACACACACACCCCACCAGACCCTGCACACTCACCCCACAGACTCACACCCCACCAGACCCTGCACACTCACCCCACACACACACACCCCCAGACCCTGCACACTCACCACACACACACCCACACACACCCCCAGACCCTGCACACTCACCGCACACACACACACCCCCAGGCCCTGCACACTCACCACACACACACACACACACACCCCACCAGACCCTGCACACTCACCCCACACACACACACCCCCAGACCCTGCACACTCATCCCACACACACACACCCCCAGGCCCTGCACACTCACCCCACACACACACACACCCCACCAGACCCTGCACACTCACCCCACACACACCCCCAGACCCTGCACACTCATCCCACACACACACACCCCCAGGCCCTGCACACTCACCCCACACACACACACACCCCACCAGACCCTGCACACTCACCCCACACACACACCCAGACCCTTCCACACTCACCACACACACACACACACCCAGACCCTGCACCCTCAACACACACACACCCGCGCACACACACACACCCACACCCTGCACACTCACCACACACACACAACCCCCAAGACCATGCACACTCACCCCACACACACACCCCACCAGACCCTGCACACTCAGCCCACACACACACACCCCCAGACCCTGCACACTCACCACACACACACACCCAGACCCTTCCACACTCACCACACACACACACACCCAGACCCTGCACCCTCAACACACACACACCCGCGCACACACACACACCCACACCCTGCACACTCACCACACACACACAACCCCCAAGACCATGCACACTCACCCCACACACACACCCCACCAGACCCTGCACCTCACCCCACACACACACACCCCCAGACCCTGCACCCTCAACACACACACACCCGCGCACACACACACACCCACACCCTGCACACTCACCACACACACACGACCCCCAAGACCATGCACACTCACCCCACACACACACCCCACCAGACCCTGCACACTCAGCCCACACACACACACCCCCAGACCCTGCACACTCACCACAAACATACAAACACCCACCCCCAGACCCTGCACACTCACCACACACACACACCCAGACCCTTCCACACTCACCACACACACACACACCCAGACCCTGCACCCTCAACACACACACACCCGCGCACACACACACACCCACACCCTGCACACTCACCACACACACACAACCCCCAAGACCCTGCACACTCACCCCACACACACACCCCACCAGACCCTGCACCTCACCCCACACACACACACCCCCAGACCCTGCACACTCACCACACACACACACCCCCCAGACCCTGCACACTCACCACACACATACAAACACCCACCCCCAGATCCTGCACACTCACCACACACACACACACCCAGACCCTTCCACACTCACCACACACACACACACACACACACACACACACACACACACAGACCCTCCACACTCACCACACACACACACACCCAGACCCTGCACCCTCAACACACACACACCCGCGCACACACACACCCACCCCCTGCACACTCACCACACACACACAACCCCCAAGACGCTGCACACTCACCCCACACACACACCCTACCAGACCCTGCACACTCACCCCACACACACACACCCCCAGACCCTGCACACTCACCACACACACACCCCCCCAGACCCTGCACACTCACCCCACACACACACCACCACAGACCCTGCACACTCACCCTCCACACACACACACCACACACACACACTCCCCCAGTCCCAGCACACTCACCACACATACACACCCAGACCCAGCACACTCACCACACACACACACCCAGACCCTCCACACTCACCACCCCGCCCCCAGTCCCTGCACGCTCACCACACACACACACCACCCCAGACCCTGCACACTCACCCCACACACACACACCACACACACACACACCCCCAGACCCAGCACACTCACCACACACACACACCCAGACCCTCCACACTCACCACCCCGCCCCCAGTCCCTGCACGCTCACCACCCTCACACACCCACCCCAGACCCTGCACACTCACCCCACACACACACCACCACAGACCCTGCACACTCACCCCACACACACAAACTCCCACCCCCAGACCCTGCACACTCACCCCACACACACACCACCCCAGACCCTGCACACTTACCCCACACACACACACACACCCCCCCAGACCCAGCACACTCACCACACACACCCACTCACACCCTGCACGCTCACCACACACACACACACACCCCCAGACGCTGTACACTCACCACACACACACACACACACACACCCAGACCCTGCACACTCACCCCACACACACACACACACACCCAGACGCTGCACACTCACCACACACACACACACAGACCCCAGACCCTGCGCACTCACCCCACACACACACACACGCACACCCAGGCCCTGCACACCCTCCCCACACACACACACCCGCCAAGACCCTGCACACTCACCCCACAGACTCACACCCCACCAGACCCTGCACACTCTCCCCACACACACACACCCCCAGACCCTGCACACTCACCACACACACACCCACACACACCCCCAGACCCTGCACACTCACCGCACACACACCCACACACACCCCCAGACCCTGCACACGCACCACACACACACACCCACACACACCCCCAGATCCTGCACACTCACCACACACACACACACACACCCCCAGGCCCTGCACACTCACCCCACACACACCCCGCCAGACCCTGCACACTCACCCCACACACACACACCCCCAGACCCTGCACACTCACCCCACACACACACACCCCCAGGCCCTGCACACTCACCCCACACACACACACACCCCACCAGACCCTGCACACTCACCCCACACACACACACCCCCAGACCCTGCACACTCACCACACACATACAAACACCCACCCCCAGACCCTGCACACTCACCTCACACTCACACACCCAGACCCTTCCACACTCACCACACACACACACACACACACACACACACACAGACCCTCCACACTCACCACACACACACACACCCAGACCCTGCACCCTCAACACACACACACCCGCGCACACACACACCCACACCCTGCACACTCACCACACACACACAACCCCCAAGACCCTGCACACTCACCCCACACACACACCCCCAGACCCTGCACACTCACCGCACACACACAAACACCCACCCCCAGACCCTGCACACTCACCCTCCACACACACCACCACAGACCCTGCACACTCACCCTCCACACACACACACACACCCAGACCCTCCACACTCACCACCCCGCCCCCAGTCCCTGCACGCTCACCACACACACACACCCACCCCAGACCCTGCACACTCACCACACACACACACCACCACAGACCCTGCACACTCACCCTCCACACACACACACACACACACACACCCCCAGACCCTGCACACTCACCCTCCACACACACAAACTCCCACCCCCAGACCCTGCAGACTCACCCCACACACACACCACCCCAGACCCTGCACACTCACCCCACACACACACAAACTCCCACCCCCAGACCCTGCACACTCACCCCACACACACACCACCCCAGACCCTGCACACTCACCCCACACACACACACACCACACACACACACACCCCCAGACCCAGCACACTCACCACACACACACACCCAGACCCTCCACGCTCACCACACACACACACACACACACCCACCCAGACCCTGCACACTCACCCCACACACACACACCACACACACACACACCCCCAGACGCAGCACACTCACCACACACACACACCCAGACCCTCCACGCTCACCACACACACACACACACACACCCAGACCCTGCACACTCACCACACACACACAAACACCCACCCCCAGACCCTGCACACTCACCCCACACACACACCACCACAGACCCTGCACACTCACCCTCCACACACACACCACACACACACACACCCCCAGACCCAGCACACTCACCACACACACACACACAGACCCTCCACACTCACCACACACACACACCACCACAGACCCTGCACCCTCAACACACACACACCCGCGCACAAACACACCCACACCCTGCACACTCACCACACACACACAACCCCCAAGACGCTGCACACTCACCCCACACACACACCCTACCAGACCCTGCACACTCACCCCACACACACACACCCCCAGACCCTGCACACTCACCACACACACACACACACACACACCCCAGACCCTGCACACTCACCCCACACACACACACACCCAGACCCTGCACACTCACCCCACACACACACACACACACACACACACACACCCAGACCCTGCACACTCACCCCACACACACACACACACCCCAGACCCTGCGCACTCACCCCACACACACACACACCCAGACCCTGCACACTCACCACACACACACACCCCCAGACCCTGCACACTCACCCCACACACACACACCCCCAGACCCTGCACACTCACCACACACACACACCACCACAGACCCTGTACACTCACCACACACACACACACACACACACCCCAGACCCTGCACACTCACCCCACACACACACACACACACACACACACCCAGACCCTGCACACTCACCCCACACACACACACACCCCACCAGACCCTGCACACTCACCCCACAGACTCACACCCCACCAGACCCTGCACACTCACCCCACACACACACACCCCCAGACCCTGCACACTCACCACACACACACCCACACACACCCCCAGACCCTGCACACTCACCGCACACACACACACCCCCAGGCCCTGCACACTCACCCCACACACACCCCACCAGACCCTGCACACTCACCCCACACACACACACCCCCAGACCCTGCACACTCACCCCACACACACACACCCCCAGACCCTGCACACTCACCACACACATACAAACACCCACCCCCAGACCCTGCACACTCACCACACACACACACCCAGACCCTTCCACACTCACCACACACACACACACACACACACACACTAACACCCAGACCCTGCACCCTCAACACACACACACCCGCGCACACACACACACAACCACACCCTGCACACTCACCCCACACACACACCACCCCAGACCCTGCACACTCACCCTCCACACACACACCACACACACACACACCCCCAGACCCAGCACACTCACCACACACACACACCCAGACCCAGCACACTCACCACACACACACACCCAGACCCTCCACACTCACCACCCCGCCCCCAGTCCCTGCACACTCACCACCCTCACACACCCACCCAGACCCTGCACACTCACCCCACACACACACCACCACAGACCCTGCACCCTCAACACACACACACCCGCGCACAAACACACCCACACCCTGCACACTCACCACACACACACAACCCCCAAGACGCTGCACACTCACCCCACACACACACCCTACCAGACCCTGCACACTCACCCCACACACACACACCCCCAGACCCTGCACACTCACCACACACACACACCCCCAGACCCTGCACACTCACCACACACACACACCACCACAGACCCTGTACACTCACCACACACACACACACACCCCAGACCCTGCACACTCACCCCACACACACACACACACCCCAGACCCTGCGCACTCACCCCACACACACACACCCCCAGACCCTGCACACTCACCCCACACACACACACACACCCCAGACCCTGCGCACTCACCCCACACACACACACACCCAGACCCTGCACACTCACCACACACACACACCCCCAGACCCTGCACACTCACCCCACACACACACACCCCCAGACCCTGCACACTCACCACACACACACACCCCCAGACCCTGCACACTCACCACACACACACACCACCACAGACCCTGTACACTCACCACACACACACACACACACACACCCCAGACCCTGCACACTCACCCCACACACACACACACCCAGACCCTGCACACTCACCCCACACACACACACACACACACACACACACACCCAGACCCTGCACACTCACCCCACACACACACACACCCCACCAGACCCTGCACACTCACCCCACAGACTCACACCCCACCAGACCCTGCACACTCACCCCACACACACACACCCCCAGACCCTGCACACTCACCACACACACACCCACACACACCCCCAGACCCTGCACACTCACCGCACACACACACACCCCCAGGCCCTGCACACTCACCCCACACACACCCCACCAGACCCTGCACACTCACCCCACACACACACACCCCCAGACCCTGCACACTCACCCCACACACACACACCCCCAGACCCTGCACACTCACCCCACACACACACACACCCCACGAGACCCTGCACACTCACCCCACACACACACACCCCCAGACCCTGCACACTCACCACACACATACAAACACCCACCCCCAGACCCTGCACACTCACCACACACACACACCCAGACCCTTCCACACTCACCACACACACACACACACACACACACACACACACACACACTAACACCCAGACCCTGCACCCTCAACACACACACACCCGCGCACACACACACACAACCACACCCTGCACACTCACCCCACACACACACCACCCCAGACCCTGCACACTCACCCCACACACACACCCCACCAGACCCTGCACACTCAGCCCACACATACACACCCCCAGACCCTGCACACTCACCACACACATACAAACACCCACCCCCAGACCCTGCACACTCACCACACACACACACCCAGACCCTTCCACACTCACCACACACACACACACCCAGACCCTGCACCCTCAACACACACACACCCGCGCACACACACACACCCACACCCTGCACACTCACCACACACACACAACCCCCAAGACCCTGCACACTCACCCCACAAACACACCCCACCAGACCCTGCACACTCACCCCACACACACACACCCCCAGACCCTGCACACTCACCCCACACACACCCCCAGACCCTGCACACTCACCACACACACACACCCCCCCAGACCCTGCACACTCACCACACACACACACACACCCAGACCCTTCCACACTCACCACACACACACACACACACACCCACACCCTGCACACTCAGCACACACACACACCACCACAGACCCTGCACACTCACCACACACACACACCCAGACCCTCCACACTCACCACCCCGCCCCCAGACCCTGCACACTCACCACCCTCACACACCCACCCAGACCCTGCACACTCACCACCCTCACCCTGCACGCTCACACCAGACCCTGCACACTCACCACACACACACACACACACCCAGACCCTCCACACTCACCCCACACACACACCACCTCAGACCCTGCACACTCACCCCACACACACACCACCCCAGACCCTGCACACTCACCCCACACACACACACACCACCCCAGACCCTGCACACTCACCACACACACACACCACCCCAGACCCTGCACACTCACCACACACACACACACCCCCAGACCCTGCACACTCACCACACACACACACCCAGACCCTGCACACTTACCACACTCGCACACACACACCCACAACCTGCACACTCACCACACACACACACACACACACACACACACACACACCCTCACCATGCACACCCACCGACACCCTGCACCCTCACCATGCACACCCACCGACACCCTGCACCCTCACCATGCACACACACCCAGACCCTGCACACTCACCACACATACACCCAAAACCTGCACTCCCACCGCCCACTGTTCGAAACCTTGCATCCTGACCACAATACACCCATACCTTGCAACCTGAGGACACGCGTGCGTGTGCACACACAGGGACCTTGCAAACTTACTACAACCCCAGACTGTGCAAACTGACTGCAAGTACCAGACGTGCAAACTGACACCCACTGCCAGACCTTGCAAACTGACCATGTCCAACCTAAACTCTGCAAACTGGCCACAATCAACTAGATACTGCAAACTGACTAGTCACTGGACCCTGCAAGCTGACCAAAACCCCAGACCCCTGCAAACTGACCACATACCCCATTATTCATACTATCCAATCCTCAAATGATCTTACATGTTTCAGTGAAATCACCTTTCATTTTTCTAGTCTTCAATAGTTATAGATCCACCTATTCAACTTGTAAGAAAAGCCTTCAATCCCAGGAATGAGTCCTCTGAATTGCTTGAAATGCAATTTTATTCTTTTTTGAAGAAGGATGCTAACGCTTCACACACTACTCCAAATGTCATCTCACTAAGAGTGCAATATAACTTACTGTTTTCATTCTCCAAAGCATGCATTTTACATGTTATTGTATGATTTGATAGCCTTTCCAGGTTCGGAACTGTTAACACATCAACATTTTGAGAGATTCGAGCAACTCATTTAACCAAATTCGCATGGAAGTTGATCAGGGCACGGGTTGCACTCACTGTTATTTATGTCTGTTATTTAGCAGTCATGGTTAGTTTCCATAATTGCAAGACTTGTAGCAGAAAACAGCAGACAGTTGAAAGCAGTGCAGTACAATTACTTGAAGAGTAAAGCATAGGGTCGTTTCACTCTTGTACTGCTCAATTCTTCGTCATAATTTTACAGCAGTAATTGTTCTATTCTCGAAAGATAGATAGTGAAGGTCATGACTACTAACAATCTCCCCTTTTGTATCTATGGAGTTATATATTACAAACTTAATTTGGCTCCTTAGCATTTGCTCACTTACAACCAACCTGGATGCTCTGAGCTTTGCCTTGCCTACTAGTGCTGTCATATAATCAGCAAGATTGCCAAGTTGGTCCTCAGTCAAGGAGGTATACATCTTGCTATATGACATTGTTTAATGTGAATCACTCTGCTTCACCTGTGCCAGCAGCTTATGTTACTTAAGAACATAAGAAGTAGGAGCAAGAGTAGGCCATTCGGCCCTTCGAGCCTGCTCCACCATTCAATAAGATCATGGCTGATCTTTTTGTGGGCTCAGAGCCACTTACCCACATTCTCACTGTATTCCTTAATTCCTTCATTATTAAAAAAAAATCTACCTTAGCTTTAAAAAATTTTACTGAAGTAGCGTCAAGTACTTCACGAGGCAAGGAATTCCATAGATTGACAACCCTCTGAGTTAAGAAGTTCCTTCTCAATTCAGTCCTAAATCTGCTCCCTCTAATCTTGAGGCTATGCCCTCTTGTCCTAGCTTCACCTGCTGGTGGGAACTTCCTCTCTTATGTATTCCCTTCATAATTTTCTATGTATCTATAAGATTTCCCCCTCAATCTTCTGAATTCCAATGAATATAATCCCAAATCTACTCAGTCTCTCATAAGCCAAACCCCTCAACTCTGGAATCAACTTAGTGAACCTCCTCTGCACACAGTACTCCAGGTGTGGCCTCACCAGCACCTTCCCAAAGTTCCAAGCACATTACATGTGCAGGAAGCAAGTGGACACTTTCTCAAAATCTTATGATAATGGTCCTCACCAAAATCCATGGAAGCCCCCATCAGTTTGTGGGTCGTGGCCCAGTAAGAAAGGGGATCCTCTGATTCCACTCCAGGGGATTGGCCACTTTCAGGCTCTGGTGGGGAGTATTCTTGAATAGGGATCACTACAGAGCTTGGCCACTAAGCACCACGTCTGTGGTCTGGGCTAACAGACTCAAGAGAGGTACAACCATCAGTCAAGGGCCTGGGCACTTCTTATCCAGGGCTATCTGATGAGGTGGCTCAAGGTCCACAGTCTGTCCATTAGGTCTGTCCAGAACAACTATGTAAAAAAGGGAATCAGAGAGGAGAGGTGGGCGGCTGGGTTGGTGGATGTACAAGGTAGCCATCCTTAGAGCTCCCATTGCTTAGAGTTAATGTTGGCTTGCTTCTGTTCTTTGCCCCTCCTAGTGGTGAAATTCATTCTCTTTGTTAAAAGTGTCATTTGATCAAATCAAAATAGGATAGCAATTTATTGCCACGTGTGTTCATGAAAATACAGCAAGAGGTGTACAAGCCACCACAATTCAGTGGCATCTTACAGAAATTATAAAAAGAAATAATTGAGACAAGGTTAGAACAAAGTTGATCTTTAGTTCCCTCCAATGCTCCTGGGTTTGCAGAGTGGCTATGGGACGCGGCGGCCAAAGTCACCCGAGGCTGCCAAAGCAAGGATTTTCAGACTGCTACCGCCACTGATGCTGACGCCAAGTCACTGCATCACCAAGGAGGGACAGACTGGACCCACCAAGTCACTGTTCAAGCGTCACCACTTCAGTCATTCCCCAAAGCTGCCAGAGTGGCAAGCAGCGAACCGGAACCACCATGCTGCCACCACGACAGCCACTGCTGAAACTGCCACACCGCTGCCAGGAGGAACGGATCAGACCCACTGACGATGAAACCTTCGATAAAGCCATGGCTACTGTGGTCCCAGGGAAAGGACATTCAGATCCAGACCCTCACAACCACCTTCCTCCACCATAGCTGCAGTTACAGAAAAGTTGAACTTTGATACAAAACTGAAAGTGACAAAGTGAAGAAAACAAAACAAAAAGAACACAGACGGCCAGGGAGCTGGAGCATACGGGCACAGATTGTCAACACTTTCTTCACTGTCACTGCCACCGTCTTGGATTGGTGGTTTTCGGATTTTAAAATTTCCAGATATCCCGGTATCACCAACAGAACTCAAGAATGAAACTTTTGTCATTCCCTTCTTAACCCACACACTACAAATCAAATTTGAAGCTGCATATGGTTCTGTCTACGTGGAACCCAAGTTTCCAAACAATAATAAAAAATCATGAATATTCATCAGAACACAGGTCAAATAATTTAAAATGATACTGTTTCCGATGACTAAAGGAGCAGTAATTTGATCTTTGTCAAAAGATCCAATGGCGACTTGAAGGAAAATATTTTCACACAGAGGATGAATATACGGACTTAATAGGCCTTCAAAAGGAGATGTGACAAATACATGAAGGAGAAGTAGTTTCAGGAATATTGGGAAAGAATAAGGGATTACAGTTCCAGGTAACTGAATTGATCTTTGAAAGAGCCAGCAAAGATTCAGTGGGCTGCATGGCCTGTTTCTCTACAGTACAATCATTTTGATTCTGTGATTTCAGACTACTGCAGGTTCAGCACTGACGCACCAGTCAGATTAAATAATACCCTCCCAATCCTTCCAAAACCCTTCAGATATTTGTAGCCATTTATTAATACAACAATATTTTCTGTAACTAACTTCCTAAAATTAACCTTAACAAGTTTAAGTCTCATTTGTGAACTCCATTCTTTAATGTAAAGTAGCATTTCTGAATGAACCTTTACCACTCCTTTGGCTAGTTTACACATCACCTTTCCATGCTGAAAAGCACAGGTCTTTCCATTTTGCTTTGGAGTCTAAGATAAGGGATCAACCTTGTCACTTTCTGTGCATTTAGACCATAAGACCATTATACATAGGAGTGGACGTAAGGCCATTCGGCCCATCAAGTGCACTCCGCCATTTAAATCATGGCTGATGGGCATTTCAACACCACTTCCCTGCACTCTCCCCGTAGCCCTTGATTCCTTTTGAGATCAAGAATTTGTCGATCTCTGCCTTGAAGGCATCCAACGTCCCGGCCTCTACTGTGCTCTGCGGCAATGAATTCCACAAGCCCACTGCTCTCTGGCTGAAGAAATGTCATCTCATTTCAGTTTTAAATTTACCCCCTCTAATTTTAAGGCTTGCCCATGGGTCCTAGTCTCCCCGCCTAATGGGAAGAACTTCCTAGTGTCCACCCCTTCTAAACCATACATTATCTTGTAAGTTTCTATTAGATCTCCCCTCAACCAAATTTGTTGAATAGTTCCCATATATTGTATCAACCAGAAGTGAAAATTTTGTGCATTGACCATAGGAGTATGATTTGATTATAATTAAGTTTAAATTATAATTAATAACTAATTATAATGTAATTCATTAACTGTAATTCTCCTTATTTGATGACATGGCTCAACATTCTATTAATTTTGCTGATGGTTGCTGTGCATTCATTTTATGTATTACACATTAAGTCGACTAATGTACCTAGATCATTTCAATTTAGTCTTTAAATATGACAGTATTATTTACAGAGTACACTCACCACCCTTGTTTTCCTCCTATGCAGTGAAAGAAAATTGGCAATTAATTTACACTGGATCTATATGATGCATCTTGTAGCAGTGGAACACAGATTGGCATAAGTACATGAGTATGAGAAGGATACTTGCTTTCCCTCTGGGCCTAGGAATGATAAACAACATGGGACATGTTAAAAGTGAAACTTGGTTAACATAAATGTCACCTCAAAGTCCAGAGTGAATTATGTGGATTCAGGCTATGGTATAGTTGGAGTATTTTGTGAACTCAGCAAAACCTAAAAAGTGACAGAACTCATCTCAACTTTGTAGGACCTTGCTCAAACTATAAATGACCAAATCCTTATCAGCATATTGAATGACAAGGATGTTGGGGCAAATAGTTCATGAGTTGCCTGCTTAATGTATCTTAGCTGTAATTAATACTGATGCATGAGCAGAGTGATCACTTTCTTTTCCAATTATTATTGGCTAGGTATGTCTTTGATGTGGCATACTTTTCGCTCCAGTTATACAAAAAAGCTGTTACAATTCTCACAAAGTCAATAACCAAGGCATCAGCCCATCTTTTGTTTTACAGGTAGAGACACACACTTTGTATTTCTAATACATTATATTTATATTTCCAACTTTTTAAAAAATTTATCCTTATATGTTGACAGAGCAAGAACAACATGTCTGAAATACAGCATAAAGTAGCTTTCTTTGCATTTACTAGTTGGAACCCAGTATTATAATATTTTCACATTATTACCCCTTTCAAAACCTGTTTCTAGATTATTTCTAAAATGGAAAACATAAATTAATTAATGATTATTAAACACTAAATTGTGACATATTAATTATTCTTGTCCCTTAATGAGGAAGCGTGTTTCATGCAATGAAATTATTTTCAATTGAGCTAATTTATACTTGTAATGCAGTATTACACTCATTAAAATAATGAGTGTAGTTTTCTGCAAAATATTGAGATATTTTGCTTTAGTAGGGACGTACCACTAGATGTCATAACAAGTTTCTCTTTGCAAATTTCCACAAATTTTTATTGTGAGAAGTCATTAGCTGATAAAGCATGAGGTGGTTAGGACCCATTGGTTATTATCCAAATTCTAGCACTGATTTTCAAACGTGAGCTTCCTTTGCAGGTTTTAATCTGAATTGAATAACTCATTAAATTAACTTGAACATGACCAACAGTTCCATACCTAGAAATTCACATTTTTTCATTGAAAGAATTCTTGACTTTTAGAGTCTTTGACAGACATTTTCCAGCTTCAAATTTACAAATGCTATATTTGTACTGAAAGATGATTATTTTACTGATAATGAGGTGATCCCAAACCACTCTTGGAAAGGACGAAAAAGCAATTAAAATAATTGCGATTATCCCTAATATTTAAATGGACGGCCACCGAGCCGCACCATTGCTTTGAACAATTTTTTAAAACCAAAAAGTAGTTTCAATAAATTCAGTTCATTAAGGGCAGACCAAACATTAGAATTTAAATGTTATTATTTGAACAAAAGTTATCGCTTTGCTAATAATCTCCTGATTTACCTAGTCTGTTAACAATGCTTAGTGATTTGTTCCTTATGTTCCATTACATCAGTAAGAGGGAAGTGAGCTGCAAATTTAGCTTTAATGTGTGCTGCATCAGAATATCAAAGTTTGTAAAAGACTGTTAAAATATTTTCTATTAAATCATGAAAATTAATAGCCAAATAATGATATATGCTCAATTAAAAGTCAATGTTGCTGTATGAAATGTAAAGAAAAAAATAGACGTGCCCCTCCTCCCATTCAACAAGCAAACTCCCTCCACCTACCCCCACATCAGACATTCTAACTGACTTAAAAGAGAAGTTTTAATTCTGTTTATACCCAAATGCATAATAATGCATAGTTACTCAGGATTTTGTGTGATTGGTAAAGATTGGTTGTGAAATCATGATAATGTGTCAAGCAAGAGATATTTTAGGTATACGAGACTCAACGAGACAGACTGTGTATAGGAACGAATGGGGGTACTGGGTGAAATAACATGGGTAATAAAGTGTGAACCTGGATGAACACAGCAGGCCCAGCAGCATCTCAGGAGCACAAAAGCTGACGTTTCAGGCCTAGACCCTTCATCAGAGAGGGGGATGGGGTGAGGGTTCCGGAATAAATAGGGAGAGAGGGGGAGGCGGACCGAAGATGGAGAGAAAAGAAGATAGGTGGAGAGGAGAGTATAGGTGGGGAGGGGATAGGTCAGTCCAGGGAAGACTGACAGGTCAAGGAGGTAGGATGAGGTTAGTAGGTAGGAAATGGAGGTGCGGCTTGGGGTGGGAGGAAGGGATGGGTGAGAGGAAGAACAGGTGAGGGAGGCAGAGACAGGTTGGACTGGTTTTGGGATGCAGTGGGGGGAGGGGATGAGCTGGGCTGGTTTTGGGATGTGGTGGGGGAAGGGGAGATTTTGAAGCTGGTGAAGTCCACATTGATTCTATTGGGCTGCAGGGTTCCCAAGCAGAATATGAGTTGCTGTTCCTACAACCTTCGGGTGGCATCATTGTGGCACTGCAGGAGGCCCATGATGGGCATGTCATCTAAAGAATGGGAGGGGGAGTGGAAATGGCTCGCGACTGGGAGGTGCAGTTGTTTATTGCGAACCGAGCGGAGGTGTTCTGCAAAGCGGCCCCCAAGCCTCTGCTTGGTTTCCCCAATGTAGAAGGAGCCACACCGGGTACAATGGGTACAGTATACCACATTGGCAGATGTGCAGGTGAACCTCTGCTTAATATGGAAAGTCATCTTGGGGCCTGGGATAGGGTTGAGAGAGGAGGTGTGGGGGCAAGTGTAGCATTTCATGCGGTTGCAGGGGAAGGTGCCAGGTGTGGTGAGGTTGGAGGGCAGTGTGGAGCGAACAAGGGAGTCACGGACAGAGTGGTCTCTCCGGAAGGTAGACAAGGGTGGGGATGGAAAAATGTCTTGGGTGGTGGGGTCGGATTGTAGATGGTGGAAGTGTCGGAGGATGATGCGTTGTAACTGGAGGTTGGTGGGGTGGTGTGTGAGAACGAGGGGGATCCTCTTAGGGCGGTTGCGACGGGGGCGGGGTGTGAGGGATGTGTTGCGGGAAATGCGGGAGACGCAGTCAAACACGTTCTCGACCACTGTGGGGGGGAAAGTTGCGGTCCTTGAAGAATTTGGACATCTGGGATGTACGGGAGTGGAATGCCTCATCGTGGGAGCAGATGCGGCGGAGGCAGAGGAATTGGGAATAGGGGATGGAATTTTTGCCGGAGGGTGGGTGGGAGGAGGTGTATTCTAGGTAGCTGTGGGAGTCAGTGGGCTTGAAATGGACATCAGTTACAAGCTGGTTACCTGAGATGGAGACTGAGAGGTCCAGGAAGGTGAGGGATGTGCTGGAGATGGCCCAGGTGAACTGAAGGTTGGGGTGGAAGGTGTTGGTGAAGTGGATGAACTGTTCGAGCTCCTCTGGGGAGCAAGAGGCAGCGCCGATACAGTCAGTGTAACGGAGCTTCCCCCACCGCATCCCAAAACCAGCCCAGCCCGTCTCTGCCTCCCTAACCTGTTCTTCCTCTCACCCATCCCTTCCTCCCACCCCAAGCTGCACCTCCATTTCCTACTTACTAACCTCATCCCACCTCCTTGACCTGTCCGTCTTCCCTGGACTGACCTATCCCCTCCCTACCTCCCCACCTATCTTCTTTTCTCTCCATCTTCGGTCCGCCTCCCCCCTCTCCCTATTTATTCCAGAACCCTCACCCCATCCCCCTCTCTGATGAAGGGTCTAGGCCGGAAACGTCAGCTTTTGTGCTCCTGAGATGCTGCTTGTCCTGCTGTGTTCATCCAGCTTCACATTTTATTACCTTGGATTCTCCAGCATCTGCAGTTCCCATTATCACTGATAACAACGTGGGTGATCTGCAGTTAAAGAATATGATGCAACAGGGCTCGGAATATTTATATCACTGTGGAGATGAGAGACAGCTGGACTGAATGCTTTTTGAAAGAAAGTATAACTGAGCAGAGAACAAAGGTGACCGTTTTTCGTCACTTTTCCCGCCACTTTAATTCTGGCCAGCAATCTAAAATAACATTAGAGATTCAAATTGCTCTGTGCTGCTGCCTAACAGCATCTGAAAAATCTGTGCAATGCAGAGCAAACAAGGACACATTCTGCGCCTGAATTAGCATAAGGCCTAAATTTTCACTAGCTTTTCTGACAACGAAGTGTTGTGGTGAGTAGCACCTTTGATATTACTCCCATTCATGCACTCATTTTGCTATTTTTGTTTTACGTATAGATTATTTACAAATCTAATTTACAAGACTCAGGACACAAGTGAGTATAAATAAATAGAAATCAGTACACAATTGTGGCTTGAGGAAGGTACCAAATCAATCCATATATTCATTTTCTTACTGTTAAAATTGCACATTCAGCCATAATGATCCTTTATAGTCATGAAACACATCATATTTCAAAGAGGCTTATATTGATTACAATGATGTGAAATAGAGCACATCTTAGTGAGAATAAAATTAAACTGTAAAACAATTTCGCAGTGAAACACTAGCAAAATCATGCAGCCTGCGTCAAAAATTCTTGGTTCAATTTTGAACCTGTTTTGAACCACTAATTGGAGGAAACGCATGGTTCTTTAGCTTGAAAATTGCATCTTTATAAAGAGCTGAGATAAGTTTGGACACAGGGATCAATAAATCAATTCGAAGAACATGAAAATTTAGGTTTGCAAAATTATGTGCGTAGAGTACAGATAACTTGATTTGTCATCACAATCTAGAAGGTGCGTTATTTGGCTTTTTAACCTTCAGCAGGTTATTTGTAGCTGATGAGGCAATACATGTTACCCCAGTAACATAAGAACTGAACGTCATAATATTGAATATATTTATTAGATTCCTTGGTATTGATGTATATTATTGTCACAGGCACTTTAATAAGGAGCCCAATCATTGTGGGACTGCAGTAGTTTGGGACCTCAGCCAAGTGAAACAAAAGCCAAATGAGTTACTGACTAACATTAGACATTTGCTTCAAAGTGGAAATTTAGCACAAAGGAGAAGAGATGTGCTTTAACTAGGATTTATTGCAAGAAATAATCTCTCCAGAACATGAGGAAAATGGGAGGGGATAAAAGATGTGGGTCATAAGGCTGACCTGTAGAAAGTCAAGAACCACAGTGTGACATGAGTGCAGGGAAACAAGCCAGTGAGTAAAATTGGTGAATGTTTCTAACCTTTAAAAGTAAAGGTAAGGTCTTAAAAAGTTAAACACAAGCTTGGAGCATTTTCTTAATAACTGTTCACTTAGATCGATGCAGATGATATCATTTTATTCTTAGCTTATAAGGGCAGTATGTCAGCACATTCAAGTGTAAAGAATAGGGAATCATGAGAATTAATCTATAAATTAAATCAAATATTATAGTTTTCACAAGATGCTGCTGCTGCATATGGAAGCTGCTGGACACCAATGTGGTCCTGAACAAATGCACGTGTAGTAAACGTTTTATAGCTCCAGGAACTTTGGACCCAAGTTGGGGGGTATTGAGTCTGAAGTGCAACATTGCTCCATATTAGGGAAGAAGGGTAAAGTTACTTGAATCTTTTGCTCCAGAGGGTGGTCACACCCATCAGACTAGGTAATTCAAAATTGGTATACGATCAGAGGCAGGACAGTGTGACTGCTGGTGAGAAGACATGTTATGAGAATACAGGAGGTCACAAACGAAGAGCCTTAGCCCGAGCAAGTGTTTTAATCAGTTAAAAAGGAGCTTGGAGGCTGTGTGGATGAGAGTGGAGACAGCAGAGAGAATGAAAGAAAAACCTAACCATATCACCTTCATTCACAGAACTATTCAATTTTGAGGAAAAGAAATGAACGTAGTTCTGGTAGGGGACCATATAATGAGGATAGATTTTCCAAAACCCAGGAAGGACAGACTATCAGGTACTCCTCCCCATTGGGCTGCCATGGAGCCAACACTTCTGTGTCTGTATAGGGATGCATCGCATGTCAGCACTACATCTCGCTTCACAACATAGTGGGCCAACACCATAGATGGCAGTAGCTGCTTTTGTGCTTTGCTTAAGGTCGCTTCTTGTCTTTACTACTATTCCCAAGGCTGACCCTTTTTCAATAGCAGGAGTAAGGGTGCCAAGGTGGAGGCCAAGTTACATATGAATTTTCTGTAGTAATTCACTAATCCCAGGAAAGACCCAAGATCTAGTACAGATGTGGGAGCTGGGGCTCTTATGATCACTCATACTTTCTCTTCCAACAAGTGTAAGGTAAGCAGGTTTGGTTGGCTCTGTAACCCCAGTAGGTCACTTGGGACACCTGGAACACAATTTTTCCCCCTTCTAAGGCATACACCTGCCTGGGAGAAACATTTAGCCACTATCCAATTTCACTAAGCATTCCTCCCTGTTGTTATCAGGACATCATCCAGATAAATGACCATCTGGGGTAGTCCTTGTCCAAAAAAAAAAGTGTTTGCCATGGTCTGCTGCAAAAGGGCACAGGGTGATGATACCCCAAAAGGCAACCTTGCAAATTGATATAGACCCTTATGGGTATTAATTGTGGCATATTCCTGGGACTCCTCATCCAGTGGCAAGTGCAAGTTGGTTTGACTCATGTCAAACTTTGCAAAGGATGAAGCACCCCCTGCCAACTTTGCATACAAGTCCTCTGTGCAGAGGATTGAGTACTTATCCAGCTTTGAGAAGTGGTTTACCTCTTGGTTAAAATCCCCAGAGGCAAACTGAGCCATTAGGCTTCACAATTGGTATGATTGGTGCTGCCCATTCTGCAAACTGGACTGATTTGATAACACCTTTGCTCACCACCTCTACCATTGCCCACAAGGCAAATGGCACAAGGTGGTCCATGCAGAATTAAGTCCTGGTCTATGTGAAAAGTGGCTTTGGCCCTTAGATAGTCCCAAGCCCTTCTTGAAAAGCTTGTGTATTTCACAAAGACCTCAACAAAGTAGCCATTTTCTAGTCAAAAAATGTTAACCCAATCAAGGTGAATCTTTCTCTTCCAATTCCACCTCAACAGTCTTGGGCGCAAGCCTTTTACAACCAGTGATAACTGCACCAACTACTTCTCATATGTTCTTGGTCTGGCTGAGGTCTAATCCAAGTTTAGAGGTTGGAGTCCCAAGTGACTATTGTTAAAGGTAGTTTCTGCAACCCAAAGATACAGCTGCTCTAATACTGACTTCCATGGAAACTAGGTGACCATTTATCCAAGTGTTAATTTTAAACTGGCTCTGATTTAGAGGTCACAAAGCAATTTAATTGTTCTAACCCCCACATAGGGAAACTTTCCAAGGTATACAGTCCCTGGGTACTCACCTATAAAGTTTTCCCTACTCAAAATCAGACCTTATAGTACTCCTTTCCTGTCAAGTCTACAGGAAATTGGCAGCAATTAAATGGCTCACTGAGCCAGATCCTGAAGAATTGTTTGTCCACTTGACCAAGGCATGGCTTTGTTGTAGAGTTCTGCTATGAACTAGCCTAGAGTTCCTTTGCTCAGGACATACCCTGCATGAAGCCATGCAATTGCCTGCATGCAGATGGTGTTCCTTAAGTTCTGTTGGGCAGGAGAGGGGGTCCATTTTCATTGGGATACCATGTAGTTCCCATGCTCCATTTTCTAATGAGAAGGCCAACTGCAATGCTGGTTTGAAGTCAGCTAGTAGGCACTTCTGCATGGTTACATAATTAATCTCACATACCAGACACAGTCTCAGCATCATATTCAGGGTTAATACAAGTTGCCAGTCACTGCAACCTTGTCAAAAATTCAAAAGCAGATTCACCCAGTTCTCTAGCACTGGAATAAAACTGACAACATCGAGATTAGTGGTGATTCATAGTCATTATATGCCTCAATAAACTTAACTCTTGGAAGGTTTTAGTGTCTGGTGCCTCTAGAAAATTTAGCCCTATATAACCAAAACTGCTGTAAGTCCACACACACGTCAGAAGGATTACTCATTTGCTTTTCATCTGCTCTAATGTCAGTTGTCCAGAAAATAAATCACCTTCTTTCTGCATATTAAGCCCAGTCCTTTACAGCAATTTCAAATGAATTAAGTTTCACAAATAGAAGCATGATGTCAGAAATGCTTACTGCAAGATTACAGTTGCAAGCAAACATTCTTCAGGCACATCCTGTTTTCTCCCATCACTACAGAAACAACAACAACAACACAGAGCCAGGTACTGTCACCAAGCAACCCTTTACTTACTAGTGTCCAGTACACTAGCTACAACCAGCCAACCAAAAGTCAGTCCACAAATGAGGAGATTCTAATCTCCTGGTTATATAGGTCAGCCAAGGCTTTCCTGTTTGGCCCAGGTTAACAGCCCAATCAAGAACCTTATAATCAACAAGATCCACCTGGTCCCAATCACTACAATTAAGTTGGAGTCATAGAGAAACAGAACTTGCAATATATCCACTAAATAGAAGTCCCAGTTCAGACCCTGTTTGAGAGGCTTAAAAGGAAATGTAATTAAGCTTTGGCAGAACAAGGGAGAATTGTTTTGAGAGCAAAGCATGTTTCTGTGAGGATCCTGCATTTTTCCCATCTGCAATTTCTGCTGAGGGGTGGGCTTGCAATCAAGAAACACCCATCCGGACCCTTCTGCCTTTGTTACAAGTTAACAATTTGCCACCAGTTTGATGCAGTTGCAACTGATGTATCTGTGCAGTATAGATAGTCCATCTCCGGCACAATAGTGGCGTCCCTAGTCTTGGACCAGGAGGCCCGGGTTCAAATCCCACCTGCTCCAGGAATGTGTAATAACATCTCAGAAAAGTTTGATTCAGAAAAATAAGTTGATGGCCCATCCAAGGCAATGGGTCCATCCATAGGTTTTGGGACGAGTGTTGATAAAATTTTGATCTGCCATGTTGAAGCAATCAGCTCTGTCCTCACCCCATAGTTCCATATCCTTAGTTGTGTTTTACCAAGGACAAGTTACATGTGCATAATCATGAAGGAAGAATGAACTTTCAAGGATTTCAGGGAATGGATTACAATTTTAATTCACGCTACAATAAGGGAACATACTATTAATCTAACATATACTATAATTAAATCTTCCAATGTTTCCCCGGAAGAAGACTACTGAGCATTTTAAACGCTGTGGCTAGAAATCATGTTCAAAGTTCTGAGGCAGCTTTTGCATTTTCAGCAGATCATTTGGAGTTCCATTGATGCTCCCATCTGGAATAGCTACTGAGTTTAAGTTTTGACAGTCACTCAAGAAAACATCTGAGGAAATTCCTGCCACAAACAGCTTAACAGTTTTCATTACAGCCCTTTCGAATAAACATTTGTCCAACCAAGCTAATCAAATTCATGTTCAATGAATAAGAATTTCTTCTTTCCAGAAAATTGCTGCTGGTTTTCAAAGATAATCATGATAACTCCATGAAGGACTGCAGTCAGTGTATTATTCCACTGCACAGTTAAATTCTCTCTACATTATTGGAACCAGTGACTGTCATGTTTCCAATTACAGCTTTTAGTGTTAATTAAGCAGCACAAAAAATTGTTTAACTTTTTCAGGAAATCTTTATGGTTCTCATTTAAAAGCATGAAGCTTGTTGGCGTATGACACTTCAGCACAGTCAGTATTAGGTAGACTTTCTACTGAATCCTTCACCTTGACTATACTTTGTGCTGTAATTTGCTAGAAGAGAAAATTGATAATGACATACCAAGAATAACAGAGCAGCTGGGAGCTTATTGAATTGTCAGCCCTACAAAATGATTTGAGCATTGTAAAGCAATGGTGCAATGACTGAAAAGAAGGGTCAATAAACAATATTACAGATGTTGGAAACCTGAAATAAAAATGGAAAATGCTACTGGGAACACTGGTAAAAATTTGGGAATGTAACAGCTTTTCTCCCCCCACCTAGTTCTGATGAAAGGTCATCAATATGAAACACTAAACCTACTTCCCTTTCCTCACCAGCTGCTTGAATCACTGAGTACCACTGGATGCATTGCACATGAACAGAACCAGGATTGAGTTCCTTGCAGAGCACTTTACTCATGCTGTTGAGGAGGATTTAAAAGTAAATCAACAGGGGAATGGGAATCAGGAGGGAACATTAGAGAGTAATACCAGGGTATGTGAAATGTTGGGATAAGCAGATAGCAAGATGATAGAGAATAGCATATTAATTGGTGGAGTCAGACTAAGGGAGAAAGGAATAAAGTGTAAACCAGGATTGCAGTGCATTTATGTGAATGCATGGAGTATAGTTATAACTGAGACTTAGGTGTAAACAGGGCCAAGCCAGTGCTAATTATTCCTGGTTATAATGTTTTCAGAAAATATGGCAAGTGAAAAACAAAAAGAGGTATGCAGCATTTTTGGTTAAAGAGAGCTTTTCACAGTACTGGAGAAAGGAGATATTCAACGACAGGATTGATTTAGCCACAGCTAAGAAATGAAAATGGTGCAATTACTTTGCTAATTGTAATATATAGCAACCAGCTAATGGGAAGGATATAGAAAAACACATCGGCAAGGAAATTTCTGCAGTGTAACCGTCATGGAGTAGTTATAATGAGGGACTTTGGTTACTCGTATATTAACTGGGAGACTGGTAATGTGAGGGGCAGCAAGGGATTAGTGTTCCTGGGTTGTTTCCATGAGAACTTTTTGCAGCAGTGCAACAAGAAAGGATGTGCTGCTAGACCTGGTTCTTGGGAATAAGACAGGTGAAGTAGATCAAGTGACAATGGGAGAACATTATACCATAAGGTTTAGGATGATGGAAGCAAATGACATTGTTAATTCTGAGCAATGATAATCAGTTGTGGAGAACAGACTTCCATTGGGCAAAAACAGAACTGGGCTGCGTAGACTGAAACCAAATGTTGGTGGGAAATGTAGTCGCTGAAGATTGCGATACCTTTAAAGAGCAGATGATTTGGTCATAGTTACCATATATTCCCTCAAAAAGGAAGGGTGGGGTGAACAAACCCGGAGCTGTTTGGATGGTGAAGACAGTAAAAATTAAGTTGAGGAAGAAAACAAAAACATGCTTAAGAATATCAGGTAGTAAATGCAGTTGTGAACCATGCTGAACACAAAAGGTTCAGAGGCGAGGGGAAAAACAAATATGAGAATCATAGCATCTCTCTAGTGCAGAAAGAAATCTTTCAGTCCATTGAGTCTAGGCTGCGCCTCCAAAGAGCATCTCACCCAGAACCAAAACATTGAATGTATTGTCAAAACATTGAATGCATTCAAGAGGCAGTTAGATATGGCACTTGGATTGAATGGAACCAAAGGTTATGGAGAGAAAAGAGGATTCAGTTGGACAATCAGCCATGACCGTGATGAATGGCGGAGCTGGCTCAAGGGTCCAAATGGCCTCCTCCTGTTCCTATCTTCTATGTTTCTATCCCCATGACTCCCCCATTTCCCATGGTTAATCCACCTGGTTTACAAATCCTTGTACACCTGGGGCAATTTAGCATTGACAGCCCTCCTAAGCTGCAGATCTTTGGATTATGTCAGGAAACCTGAGTACCTGGAAGACACTCACGCAGACACAGGGACAATGTGTAAACTCCACACAAACTGGGTCCCTGGCACTGTGAGGCAGCGGTGCTAACTACTGAACCACTGCACCACCTGAGAACCAAGAGGAATTACGGAAATAATTCAGCTAACAATAAAAAATCTCAAATTCCCATCTGAACACATCAATTCTAAAAGGGTGCTAGGAAGATGAGTGAGGGAGATTTGCAACCAAAAAAGGGGCATAATAGAATACAGGCATGGACTATTTTCTAAATGGTGAGAAAATTCGCAAAGCAGAAGTACAAAGGGATCTGGGAGTGTTGGTCCAGGATTCTCTAAAGGTTAACTTGCAGGTAGAGTCTGTAATTAAGAAAGCAAATGTAATGTTGTCGTTTGTCTCAAGAGGGTTGGAATATAAAAGCAGCAATGTGCTTCTGAGGCTTTATAAAGCTCTAGTTAGGCCTCATTTAGAATACTGTCCCCTATTTTGGGCACCACACCTCAGGAAGGACATAATAGCCCTGGTGCGTGTCCAGCGGAGATTCACATGGATGATCCCTGGAATGGTAGGTTTAACGTATGATGAACGGCTAAGGATTCTGGGATTGTACTCATTAGAGTTTAGAAGGTTCAGGGAGATCTAATAGAAACCTACAAGATAATGTACGGTTTAGAAGGGGTGGATGCTAGGAAGTTGTTTCCGTTAGGTGGGGAGACTAGGACCCGTGGGCACAGCCTTAAAATTAGAGGGGGTAAATTTAAAACTGAAATGAGATGACATTTCTTCAGCCAGAGAGTGGTGCGCTTGTGGAATTCATCGCCATGGAGTGCAGTGGAGGCCAGGACGTTGGATGCCTAAAAGGCAGAGAGCGATAAATTCTTGATCTCAAAAGGAATCAAGGGCTAGGGGGAGAGTGCAGGGAAGTGGAGTTGAAATGCTCATCAGCCATGATTTAAATGGCGGAGTGGACTTGATGGGCCGAATGGCCTCACGTCCACTCCTATGTCTTATGGTCTTATGGTCTTATTACACTTCCAGGCAAGGGGCATGGCTCAGTTGTTAAATAAATTTCCACCATCTGTCTTTCTACAAAGCAGATGCTATCCAGGCCATGAATAACAAAGGAGCAGACTCAATCACAAGAAGGGATTAAAATTGATAAAAAGAGAACGTCTTAGGTAAACTATTGGTGCTTAAAGTTGGTAAGGTATCTGTACCAAATGACTTGCATGCAAAGACATTGAAGGAACTGAGAGTCAAACTTGCAGAGGCACTGACAATAATCCTTAGATATTTGCCTGATTCAGGAGTGCCGGAGGATTGGAAAATTGCAAACATTGCTCCATTGTTCACTGAAAGGTTGTACAGACTGGTCTGTAATTGCTGAGCCTATTATTTTAACTTTGCTGGTAGAAGCATTGCTGGAAGCAATGTTTTGGGTAGAATTAATAGTCGCATGGTCAAACATAGATTCTCTCAGAAGAGTCAGCGTTGATTTGTTAAGGGAAAATTGTGTCTAACTAATTGCTGGAGGTCATTGAAAAAATAACAGGAAGGCCTGATGAGGGGAAGGCTGTTGATGTGGTGTATGTTGATTTCAAAAAGGCATTTAGTACAGGGCCACACAACTTTGGTAAGGATGAGTTGTAGGCCATGGAATAAAGGGGATAGTAACAATGTGAATTCAGAATTGGCTGAGGGTTAGCAAACAAAGTGTTATGGTCAGTGAACATTCTTTGTGCTGACTGAAGGTTTTGTAGTAGGCGTACCTGGGAGCTAGGTTATAGGACTTCTGTTTTTCCAGAATAATATAAATGATCTAGACTTTGATGTGCAAGGGACAATTTCAAAATTTGCAAAACTTGGGAGGAATATGAACTGTGAGGAGGACAGTGTAAAACTTCAAAAGTATGTTGACATGTTGGGGAAATGGGCTGATAGGCCTCAGATGAAGGTCAGTTCAAAGAAGGGTGAGGTATTGTACTTGGTTACAGAGAACATGAAGAGGCAGTATGAAATAAAAAGGTACTATTCTGAAGAGCATGCAGGGGCAGGGACCAGGGTGTATATGTACATAAGCAATTAAAAGGTGGCAGGATAGGTAGGCTGAGCTGTTAATAAATTAATTGTCCACATTTCTTTTTAAGGGCATTATGTACAAGACGAGGGAGGTTGTGCTGAATTTAAGATACTGGTTAGATTTCAGTTGGGAGCATTGTGTGTAGTTACGGGCACTACACTATCAAAAGAATGTGAATGCACTGGAGAGAGTACAGAAGAAGTTTACAAGAATGGCTCCAGACAGATATATTTCAGTTATGAGGAATGATTGGAGGAGTTGGGGCTGTTTTCATTGAAGAGAAGTCTAAGAAGAGATGATACAGAAGTTGCCAACTCAAGAGGATCCAGACAGAGAGATTAGGGAGAAAGTAAATGGAAAATAAGAGCAGACAGCACAGTTTTAAAGCAATTTGCAAAATAAAAACAAATGTGAAGTAGGATCTTAAATTCAGTAAGTGGGCAGGCTACAGAATACTCTATCTAGGAGTGGGGGGAGACAAATTCAAGATATGAATTTAACAGGCTATTGGGTGATTGTTTACATAGAAACCAGTGTTATGGGGAAAAAAATCAGGAATTTGACTCAAAGTTAAAATGTTCAGAGGGCTGAATGGCCTCTTTCTGAACTATAATTCTATGATTATGAATATATGCAGCATTATCTTACATGGAATGAAGTCAGGTACACACGCAGATTAAATGAAAGGAATTAAAGGCTGATAAAGAGCGGGTGGGAAAAAAGGACAGGAGAAAAAGTGAACAAAATATTTTAAAAGATCCTCCCAAATATGTACCGTGAAGCAGTGAAACGGCTGCTTCAATTGTTCCCCTATCTGGTCAATAAGGTTCAGTGCAATAATGTTATTATATTGGTAATGTCAAAGCGTATTCACACTGTTGAGTGCAAACTTAACTCTCTGCCGTCAATCCAATTTGAGTTTAATGAGCAAATTGAGCAAGTAACAGTAGTTGAAGGTGAGATGCATTTTATGTGAAGTATGTCTACAGCATAAGAGAGTAAATCGACAAGAAACTTATGAATAATTGCATTCAGGATGCATCTGTTCTTTGCTTGAATTTGGCCTTGCACCTATGATATGCTGTGCACTCTAGCATTTCAAGCAAGGCTTAGACAATTGATTTTTGCAGATAGTTTGTCATCTTCATATGAATGCAATCCAGAGAAAAAATGATTCCGAGTTGATTTTTCAGCGGAGTACCTTTCAAAATGTTACAGTAGGGTTTCTTTTACTATGCATTTTGCCACATTAATTTCAACATCAAACATGGAAGAAATTTTAATGACTTTAAAAGCTTCTTGTTTTACTTCAGTGTTGAAAACATTTGATTGCAGGAAGATTACATCGACTCTTAAAAAAATCATAAACTTGCGGTTACAGCTGGTTATTTCTGTTGAAATCAATTCCACTCTCTAAGGAAAAGTTGACAAAGAGGTATTCTGGTGCAAATCAATCTGCTTTTTATTTCCAGCATTTGCTGTTATTGGTGCAGGAGATAGCTTGTACATTTAAAATCAAACCTATTTTTGAACTAAAGGTGCACAAGATGCATTAAGCTGAGGCGACCAGAAACATATATTACCATTCCTGTATTTACTAAATCTGCTGTACTACATTTAGAACACAATGACAAACTAGTAACATTTTTAGGAAGATATTAGCATGATATGCAGGTTATGCTAAAAATTAATTATTGATTTCATGTTACCCATACTGCAGACAGGTATTCATAGTGTAAAATAAAGACTTCCAAGGCAAATAAAGATTATACAATGAAGATTTTTTTCTGATCTGTGACAGGCATTTCTGCACGGGAGAAATTTGTTCTTAAAGTATAAACATATGAAAGTAACATGCAGGAAAATACCAGTTGGTACTTTCAGCCAGTCCTATTCAGCCATGTCGTAATGAAGAAATACAAATAAAATAGTAGAAGAACGCAATAGACACCTTCTTTCAACAACATAAAACCCATTCAATTGCTACCTCTCTTCCATTCTGAAAACAAAAACTATTAAACTCTGCTGAAAGGTCAGGACTGAATTCTGTCTCTCCACTGATGCTGCCAAACTGCTATTGTTTTTACCCCAGCATTTTCTGCTTTTATTCCAAATTTACAACATTTGCAGCATTTTTGTGTGAATGAAGCATTATAGACTCCCAGTGCGTCTAATCACCAACAGTACTAATGTGATTGGTTTTAAGTTAGGGGCAAGAATCAGGAGCACATGGTCTGAAATAAGCACAATTCGAGCACTTACCCTCCCAACCACAACCATTCCATCTCAGTGTGGGAGGCCTCAAAACTTTTAAACCTGCCAATGTGTAGTTCATTACCCCAAATGCACTCCTGCGCAAACCTTGTGGAATTGATGTTAAAAATCAGTGACCTTCTTGAGTGAAAAGTCAGAGGGTGTGAGGGGTGAGGTGGTGGACGTATAGTGGTGTTGTTCAGAATAGAACCAGAGACAGACAAAAATAACCTTCTAGGTTAGATAGAAAAGGTATAGTGATTGTAATGATGTCAGCCAGGTAGACCTCAGAATATGAGTTCCCTGATTGGGGCTGTTAATCTGGTCCAATCAGGGAACCCTGGCTGACAGATGTTAGCAGGAATGTCAGAGGTTCTGGTCACTCAGAGCTGCCTCTGAGGAAGCCTGACCAGTATCAAGTATTATGCATATGTAAATAAAGGGTGACTTGGTGACAGAATACCAGCCTCTGTGGATTTATTTCAGAAAGGTAGAGAATTTGCAAGTCAGTGAAGTTACAACAGATTTTCTCGTGGCAAAGAGGGATATTTTTCTTTACATTCCATTTCACTGAAATGAATAATGCAACATAAAAACATTTCTAGGATTAAATTCACCATCCTGTGCAAGTCCATTCCCCTGTTTACGAGTTACCGTATAATGGTCTTTAGGACCATTTTTACATTTTCCAAAACATTTGTTACACATTAACATTAATCTTTATCTGGAAAAACATTTTAGGATGATTGTGGTTTGATATTGTGTTTGATATTTGTGTTTTGATATTTGTGTTTTGATATGGGCATATTTAGGAATTTTCAGCATCACTACATTTCTTAGCTCCATATCTCTGACCTGGGAAAAATTACCCAGTGTAGCCAGATTTTAATTCTGGTATAAATAAGGGTACTGGGCAGAATGTTTGCCTAAGTTTCCCAGCACTTTGTTACAACTATGAAAAATAAATATAACATAAAAAGCTCCTTAAATACACGCCCCCCACACCAGTCTTCTGTCCTATCAATGCCCACTCATGGTACCTCATGATACCTACCTAAATGTTTATGCCTTCCATGCCAATCTATGCCCCCTCACCTATACTCTATTACCCTTCATAGCCTGCATGCTAACTCAGTCCTAATTTACTAATGCATGCTACTTAAGCATGCCCAACCATTCAGTAGCACTGTGGCTGATCTGGCATTAACCAGATCCACTTTCCTTCATTTTGCTCAGAACCCTTGATTCTCCTACTGATTAACAATCTATCTCAGTCTTAAGTATACACACGTGCTTTGCCCCCATAGGTGTCTGTATTCCAAAGGCACACAACCCACAGAGTAGAAATTCCTCCTCATCTCAGTCTTGAATTGGTGTCTGTTTATTGAGTCTATGTCCTCTGGTACTGGACTCTCCCATGATGGGGCACATTCTCTCAGCATTTTCACTGTCATGCTCCTTAAGAATCTTGTTTGTTCCAACAAGATCACTTCTCATTCTTCAGGACTCCAGTGAGCAGAGTCCCAACCTGTTTAATTTTTCCTCATAAGGCAATTCTTCCAACCGGGGATCATCCAAGTGAACCTTCTCTGAACTGCGTCCAGTGAAATGATATCGTTCCTTAAATAAGGGGACCAAAACTGTTCACAGTGCTCCAGATGTGGTCTCACCAGCACCTTGTACAGTTGCAGTAGATTTCCCTACTCTTTTTCTCCATCATCCTTGAAATAGGGGCCAACATTCCATTTGCTTCTGATTACCCGCTGCATCTGTGTGCTAGCTTTGTGTTTCATGCATAAGTACCCATGAGACCTTTTGTGTTGCAGCTACCTGCAGTTTCTCTCCACTTAAATAATACTATTATTTTGTTCTCTCTTCCAAAATAAGTAACATCATACTTTTTTCACAATACACTATTTCCCAACATTCTGCCCACTTAACATATCTAAACTATTTGTATTCCTCTGGCAACTTACCTCCAACTTTAGTAGCAGAGGCAGAGTGAGTGGAAGGTATCAGGGAGAAGGTGGTGACACTTATGCTAGCAGAGTGGAAAAGGAAATTGACTTCCTTCAATTGTGCAGGTATTTCTTTAGAGACCAACCTAACCCAGATGGCATCGTCTGACCAAGCTGGCATTGTCTGGCATCATGAGCTCCTCTGCCAGACCTTGTGGGGGTGGGGGAAGAAGAGGACTTCTTGCCTATGCATCACTCATTCCAGCAAGACTTCCAGGATGCTTCCTGTAAAGCAGGGCACTGGTATACCCCATCTGCCATGTACAGGGCAAATGCCAGCAACCAAGCAGAGCAGCTGGGGATTGACAGTATATGTCCAGTGCACAACAGACTTTAAAAGATAGCGAAAGTGGATGGGATATCTGCTGAATGGTAAGTTGTTCTGAAAATTACAGTTTGAAGATGTGACAAACAAGTCTGAAACCAGGTATGTAATATTACTTGGGCTTAGGAGGAACAGGGGGATACCACACTTACTACCTTATTTAGCATAGTGGCAATGCCAGGAGCAGTGAAATGCCGGCAATTCAGGTGATGGAAGCCTCACCTTGAGGTAGTTGATGATCTAGCTGACATTATGTTGCTGTGTGACCACAAGTTTGGGAGCTGAGGTTACAGACTTTGCATACTGGCCATAAAATCTAGCCCTAGGTTGGATTAATTATGCATTATTGCAGATCATGGGACTAATGGACTTCTTGTATTACAACGGAGACCAAGAAATGATTTATACTTGATTAAGAAATTAAAGTCCCGATATTGCAGTGTCATAATTGTTCACAAAAATGAGTTTATTTTAATTTGGCTTTAGACAATTAAGACTGATATTAAATCATGCATTAAGTCAGAATTCACATTCCAGTACATCTTTCAATGCTTTTGCTAATTGTCATCTTGTCACTTAAGTGGACTACACATTGTCTGTTAATCTTAGCAGAATCCTTGATTGATTTGTGAAATTATCACACCATTCATCATTGCTGACCTTGTACTGAAAATAATAATATCATCCCTATTCAATTTAAATATTGTCTGTCTTGGAAGAAAAATAAGAGATTTAGTCATTTTACTCAGAGAAACTAAGAACATAGTAACTTTCTAGAATAGAATAAAACCATGAGAGTTCATCTGGTCAGGGCTAGTATTGAAGGCTGTGTTGAATCTCATTAACATCTTTCTTTTAAAAACACCAGGTACTTACGCAGGATCTCAAATTTGCTGAGCATCAAATCTTTGTTTTCTTTCCAGTCAAATCCATATATTCCCATCCTCTGCATGAAGGAGCCAACTGTGGCTGGTGTTTTCAACTTCCCTCTTAGCTGTCTTTGAAAATTTGTATGTCAATTATAAAGATATCCATTACACTTCTATCCTTTCTAATGCCATAGATGCAGGAATCAATGAATAGAGGAGCAGAGGCAATCATGACTGATAGGTTTCTCAGTCCCATTCTTCTACTTTCTCCATAACCATTGTCTTTGTAACTAATTAAGAACCTAGCTATCGCTTTCTTAAATGCACTCAATGACTTGGTCTCCACAGCCTTCTGCAGCAATGAGTTCCACTGGTTCATCACTCATTGGCTAAAGGAATTCATCCTCATCTCGATTCTAAACCGTCGTGCCTTCACTCGGAAGTTGTGCCCTTGATTAGTCTCTCCTACTTGTGAAAACATCTTCTCCATCTCTCCCCAGGCCTCTCAGTATTCTGTAAGTTTCAATCAGATGTCCCCCTCATCCTTCTAAATTCCATCAATTACAACTTTCTTATATTAATAGCATCACTTCTGAGTATTCTATTCCCGAATATAAATATTTTCCAAATTTGTGATTTCACCACTTGTTCGGGTCTCAAATTTCAACAATCAACTTAACTGTTTTTCACTGTATTCATGCAAAAACTTGGCTATGTTCCTAACAATACAATGAACAGAATTGTAAGAGTATCTATTGGGGCCTGAACAAAATGCATATCATTATGCTGTTCCTTTTGTCTCCTTTTGCCTTGTGGTGAACAAGTTTGATATTTCATATAAACCAAAGTTTGGTTTACAAAAAAGGAAAAAAATATCAACTTTGGCCTGTTATCCTTCAATTTCCTGGGAAAAACAGAGAAAAAAAAATTAGGCTAATTTAGGACAGACTTCAGGGGAATTCCTGTGCTACCTGAAGATAATCCACCCTCGGGCAACTGTCTGTGTGGACTTTTCACATTCTCCCCATGTCTGAGATAATGGGACGTGGGTTTCCATCGGGTGCACCGGTTTCCTCCCTCAGTCCAAAGACATGCAGGTTAGGTGTATTGGCCATGATAAATTGACCATGGTGTTCAGGGATTCGTAGTTTAGGTGAGTTATAGGGATTGGGTCTGGGTGGGATGCTCCAAGGGTAGATGTGGACTTGTTTGGCCGAAGGGCCTGTTTCCACACTGTAGGGATTCTATGATTCAGTGATTAAGCAAGTTCAGATGACTGCATTGAACTAGGGTATTGATTATTGCTGATCCAACGCATCTATCCCCACAGTATCCTCAAAATGGAATAGAACAAGAAAATTGACTGGAATATACTGTTGCCCTATTTGTTCTCCCTCTCTGTCACTGCGTTCGTGTCCCATGCTGTTTAGACACTACCACTCTCTATTTACCACTTCTGCAGCTCCATGCCATTCAGCAGTAAGTTGCTGCTGTTTGCTGTGTGCTATCTGCCCTTGGACATGGCCCAGGGAGATAGTCAGTCTGGTCTATTTGGTCCGATTGACTGCACTTGGAGATGTGACTGTACAAGTGACTGTGAGCATCATTTAAAGCAGGAAGCAGTAAGTACTTGACCCAAGCTGCATGAACAAATCTTTTGTGATTAGGTAAAGAGCTAGTTTAGAAAGTTAACTCAAGTGAGTTGTGGTAGTAACAAAAAACAAATTCGTGCGACTGAGTTTCTTGTCACCTGCGAGTGACATAATCTACTACCTGGATGAGAAGAAATCAACCTTTGAAGACTTTTTAAAATGTTAAGAATCTGTTTGTTGGCCTCAAATCCAAATAAGTAGATATGCCCACACCATCGTGTGGTCTGTAGTTTCCCATTCATTGATCCTGCCCTGTGGTACTTCACGAGTAATACTGCTTCCTGTTAGCTGACAAATCCTCTATCCATGCTAACATAATCCTGGAGTTCTTATTTTGTGTACCCAGTTTTGATGTGGCCCATTATGACATGTCTATCAGAAATCTAAGTGTATGACATTTACATGATTCACCTTTCTCCACATTACTTGTTATTTCCTCAAAAGAAACCTAAATAAGTTAGTCAAACATGATTTTCTTTTCATAAAACCATGTTGCCTCTGCCTGGTTGTATTATAGTTTTCCACATGTCCTGCCAATATCTCACTAATAACAGTTTGTCGCATTTTCCCTATGACAGATGTTAGGCTAACAGGCGTATAGTTTCCTCTTTAATGTATCCCTCTTTTCATGAACAGTTACTACATGAGTGATTATCCAAAAATTGGGGAGTTTTGCAGAATCATTAGTCACTGGACTTCCAAAAATCACCTGATAATGATGTAAAAATATTTCCAAGTGATTAAAGACATCATGGGAAACCAAAATTGAACACAATTACTTGTTGCACCTATGAGTCAATCTTTCTGACAAAGTAAGTTGTAAGCTTCTTTAAAGTTAATGAAAATAAATGAAGTCTGGAGAGATGAATTTCTTCTGGCAGTAGGATTTTTGTTCCCAAATTGCTTTTGTCTTTCATGAGCCTTTCTCGAACCTTATTAAATTTTCATGACTTTTTATTTGAATTTCAGAGCCTTTAAACTTTGCAAATTTACTCTAATGGGGGTAATTTTCAACTTGCTGTCTATGTGCGAGTCTGACATTTTGGAGCGCTCAGACTTTTTAGCAACTGCAGTTTCCAGTTTTGTGAATGGTAAAAATGAAATCCCATGTGACCTGCTTAATTTCACAAGAAACAGAAGTACCAATTCAGTCCTGGCAGTGGCACTGCTGATCCATTCTAAGCATTTGGAGTGAAATTGCCACAAACCAGTGGAAAAGGCTAGTTTTCTGCTCTTTGTGCTTTACGTGAGCTGAAGGGTGGTGGAAGGTGGTGGTTTCCTAAGACTGTTGATGGAGACATCCATCTGAGAAAGAGTGAAATTGCCACAAACCAGTGGAAAAGGCTAGTTTTCTGCTCTTTGTGCTTTACGTGAGCTGAAGGGTGGTGGAAGGTGGTGGTTTCCTAAGACTGTTGATGGAGACATCCATCTGAGAAAGAGTGAAATTGCCACAAACCAGTGGAAAAGGCTAGTTTTCTGCTCTTTGTGCTTTACGTGAGCTGAAGGGTGGTGGAAGGTGGTGGTTTCCTAAGACTGTTGATGGAGACATCCATCTGAGAAAGAGTGAAATTGCCACAAACCAGTGGAAAAGGCTAGTTTTCTGCTCTTTGTGCTTTACGTGAGCTGAAGGGTGGTGGAAGGTGGTGGTTTCCTAAGACTGTTGATGGAGACATCCATCTGAGAAAGAGTGAAATTGCCACAAACCAGTGGAAAAGGCTAGTTTTCTGCTCTTTGTGCTTTACGTGAGCTGAAGGGTGGTGGAAGGTGGTGGTTTCCTAAGACTGTTGATGGAGACATCCATCTGAGAAAGAGTGAAATTGCCACAAACCAGTGGAAAAGGCTAGTTTTCTGCTCTTTGTGCTTTACGTGAGCTGAAGGGTGGTGGAAGGTGGTGGTTTCCTAAGACTGTTGATGGAGACATCCATCTGAGAAAGAGTGTACATACGTGGCTGAGTACCTCACATGCCATTTTCCTGGTCTCCACTTGACTGAAGATTATTCGTTGAAGTGGTTGTGCCAAAACCCTCAGGTTGACAGATCAAGTAAGGAACTACAGACAATATCCTCTTTCATATCTCTTCAAACAGGTTTCCCTCCGTGGGATCAGCTAGGATAAACTTCTGTAACTTTTGGTTTCAATAGCATGAATTCTGTGAAGTCACAATTTTGGTTATTTTAAATATTTTTGTGTAACTGTTGACAAATATTGGTCCCATAAATCAGCCCTTTAAAGCCACACATGCATCTTGTAACAATGTTGTCCCGCTTCAGAAATAATATAAGACTTTCCATGTGACGAGTTTTTTTTAAAACTAATTCAGTTCAGAAGGGATTTGGTTGAGAAATACGGAAAACAAAGTAAGGACCATTTCCCCAAACAAAAAATGAACAGCAACATCTGGCAATTAGACATGTGTAGTTAAGTGCAGATACCTGGAGGTTTCCTGCAAGATAGCCTGCTCCTCTAGAAGTAGTGCAGTAAAGACTCATAGCCAATGGTCTTGCATTGAATACACGACTCTGGATTTTATGGCTGCAAATTAGGCAGTCTACACTCCCTGCATAAAACTCCCCATCCCCACTAGTAGCTACATAAACTACAGCATATGACATCAGGTCAGCAATGCAATATCACTCCAGACTTCACAATTATGGTCAGTTAACGGTTGTTGATATCAAAAGCTTGCCTGTCATTTTGCAATAACAATAATAAACAAGGCTGATAGAATGCAATTTTGCAGTTCATTTCTTTTTGTGGTAGGCACAAAGGAGAAACATTGGGAATCATTCCACCAGGTATAAGGAAGCAGCATGAGAACAGATAAAGAGGCCTGCAAGTGGGATCATGGCTGTATGTAATAGTAGGATCTGCTTTGAAGGTGGCAGCATCTGGATGTTTAATTACAGTTCATTTGTTTATTGTTTCTCGTTTGCTATCAACCACCTCCATGCCAATTAGGTCTGTGGCGAGAAAGCCAATGCCTGAAGCCGTCAATGAAGGTCTGAAATTGGGATTAGAAGAGCTAAGAGTTATAACTGAGCCACCACTGACATTCATGCAGCAGCAGATGGTTTTAACCCTGCTGTTTTTGTGTGCAATGGTCCTGGAATTCAGAAAGGACCACCCACTGAATGACCTCCTTGTCCTTACTGCTGATGCCCTCCCCTAAAACTCTCCTCACCTGTGACCACATTTCTGCCTTCCCCAACCTGTGCCCGAGACCCACCTCAGGAATGGAACCCTGGGTGGTTATAGTGTCAGCAGCAGCCACCATCTCCCCAATGATGTTGCTGAGTATGGAAGAGCTGCTGACCTCTGGCAGCATTTAGAAGGCAGGAGCTTCATCAGAGGCTCTTAATCTCAGGGTATGCTCACCAATAGACAATAGGTGCAGGAGTAGGCTATTTGGTCCTTCGAGCCGACGACCTGTCAAGTGCTTGAGTCACAAGATTCAGCAGGACCTTCCTGCCTTCCAGCAGGCAAATAAGGATTGAAAAGCATGGTTTACTCAGCAGTTTATTTTGGCAAATTATATTTTAAACTGCAGAACAATCTTTCCACTTTTACTTTTAACATAATCAGATTAAATACTTAAAACAGACATTAGACTGTTCTGCAAATTCCAGGATATGATTCTTGCATCCTGAGGGTTTACTTCTGTTTCTTTTTTCTGTACCCAGTCTGGAAATATTTAACCTCAGGAGAGTCATTCAATGGGGTGTGTTTCCTTGGAGACTTCTTTATCTAGCTCCAGCTAAGTAAATCTTCCCAGCTCGTTTCGACTCCTCAGAGCCTTTCTAATGCATACATTATCTACAATCCATATTCCTGTGTGGATAATCGCTGTATTTTTCAGCCTTGAGCTACTCCATGCTAACTAATGTCAGACAGCTTGTGACTCAGTTTCAGGAATACCTTAGAAACACTTTTCCTCTCAAAGCCCATCTCCATGACAACAAAAAGATCTGGCATCCAGGTAAGCATATTGATCATTTATCTTTGTGACCCCAACTCTCATTTGTCTTGGAAGCAAATGGCCAATTTAAAACATTATGTGTTATAATTAGTTGTAAAACCGGCTCCCCTCAGTCAATTGCAATGAACGTTTAAGTTCTTTTCAGCAGGAAGCTAAACCTCACTCCATTTAAAAGTACAGTTTACTTTTTTCCCCCGCACAGTGTATCAATAAGGAGCCAATCACAATTCTTCTTGAGTTAAACAGCAAGTTTATTACTTGCTGACTCTGAGAAAAATAATAAAAGGTGCAACTTCAATCATTCGACTTTTGTGGAGACACTTGGGCCTTCTTGCACACACACAAATACACAAAAGTTAAGAGGGGATTGTGCTCAAAAGAATACAACATAATGGATAGTTTAGGTGGCCCTGAGGTGCAAGGTTTTGACGCGAAGCCATCATTTGTTGGTTGGGTTTTTGGACAGTCAGCAGTAATGAATATTAAATGTTTAACTTCATGGATTCCTGAAGTTTCTGACCAGTCAGTGCTGTAGGTCAGTGTTTTTCCTCTCGAGGAGCAGAAAGAAGGCACTTCTACATTCTGTGCTTAGTTCTGTCGTCAAAAATCTACCTTTTTTGCTTTGCCAACAAAAAAACCCCTTGAATTAATTTGATTTTGTATCCCAAATCTGAGGAAGCTTTGTTTTCACAATCTATAATTGAGGTTATACCTCCAGTGTGAAAATTCTCATAACTGTCTCAATCACATTGTAGTCAAGGGTCTTACATGCTTCCTATGGGAGGGGAGTAGTATGATAGAGGTGACACATGTCATTTCCTTTGCTAACGTGTCAATTTCATTTATTATGTTCAATCCACATTGGTTTCACAAAGATTGTCAACATGTGGGTTTCAGGAACTATTTTAAACCAGAATATTTGGTATTTTTTTGAAACTATTTTAGTCCATGAAAATAAGAACGTAAGAATAGGAGCAGGAGTAGGCAATTCACTCCCTTAACAATGCTTTTTTCTCCCCTCCCCACCATCTATGGGATATGGGTGTCACTGGCTAGGCCAGCATTTATTGCCTGACCCTACTTGTTATAGGTCTGGAATCACAAATAGGCCTGACCAGGTAAGGATGGCAGATTTCCTTCTTTAGTGGGCATTAGTGAATCAGATAAGTTTTTACAACTATTGACTGTGGTTTTTAATCTTGAATGTTATCAAATTCAAATTTCACCATCAGTCATGCTGGAATTGGAACCAGTGCCCCCAAAACAGTAAACTAGGTCTCTGGGAAACTAATCCAGTGACAATACCATGCCACCACCAACTCTCTTGTGCTCTGCCATTTAGTATGATCATGGATGATATAATCCCAGCCTCAATTTACCGGCCTGTTCTCCACAACACTAACCTTTTGTTAATTAAAACTCTACATATCTTGTCAAATTTATTCAGTGTTTTGGTGTCCACCATGCACTGGGGTGGTGAATTCCACAGATTTATAACCCTTTAAGATAAATAATTCCTCCTCACGTTTTTAAATTTGCTACCCCTTAACCTAAAACTATGACCCCTCATGTATATGGGCTCACAAGTGGAAATATCTATATCACTTTGTCAATCCCATTTAATATCTCATATAACCATTTACATCTTTTTTCATTCTTCTAAATTCTCGTGAGTGTAGATCTAAACTGCTCAATGTCTCTTAAAAAGACAAGATTTTTATCTCTGGAATTAATCCAGTGAACCACTCCCTCCAAAACAATTACATCCTGACTTGAGGAAGGGGAATAAACCTGTATGCAACTTTCCAAAATTTTGGCGAGTTTAACTATTATCAACGCAAATGCCGCAGCCATTGCCTCCAAACGTGAATGCTGAACTTAGCGGTGGAACAATTCTTGGTGTCCTTTCAATCTTTAACTGTCATGTCACCTAGGCCTGTTGTGAGGCAGACTTCAGAACAGGTTACATAAACCCCTTCTTTCTTTCATAGAATCCCTACCATGTGGAAACAGGCCATTCGGCTCAAAAAGTCCCCACCAAACCTCTGAAGAGCATCCAACCCAGACTCATCCCCCTACTGCATCCCTGTAACCCTGCATTTCCCATGGTTAATACACCTACCCTACACATCCCTGAACACTATGAGCAAATTAGCTTGGCCAATCCACCTAACCCGCGCATCTTTGGACTGTCAGAGGAAACTGGAACATGCAGCAGAAACCCATGCTGGCACAGGGAGAATGTACAAACTGCAAGTAGTCGCCCAAGGGTGGAGCTGAAACCCGGGTCCCTGGCGCTCTGAGGCAGCAGTGCTAACCATTGAACCACCGTGCCACCCTCTTTTCCCCTAATTTTATTGTGGGTGTGCTGCAAGGCATGAACACGAGTCTTGCAGTAACTACTCCACTCCCAGCTAGAGTGTTGCATAATGATTTGAATAAGGTTGGTGCAGGAGCCCTTAACAAGCAGGGATTGAGGGTGGCACATTTCAGTGGGAGGAAGTCCTGCCCTCAAGAACTACCAGTCAATCCGATTGGTCTTGGGTGAGCCCGAATTGATTGTAGGCTTTACTGGAGCTGCAAATATTTCTACAAAGAGGATCAATGGCAAATGGAGTGAGATGATACTTGAGCAATTTTTGACCAGGAGGGATTCTGAGTAAGTGAGTTTAACATGTTATAACGATACTGTATGCTTAATTGTTTTATGCTAAAAGGATAGGGGACACTGATTGGATCTCAATATTATTTTCCATTTATTTATAAATTTAATGTTAAATCAATCCATTTGTTATTTTACATTGGTCTTATCCCACCAAAATACTTGCAATTTCCTGGAGTTCTATTTTTAGTGTGTTCAGGTGTTTGTTGCCTATTTTGTTTATGCACTTTATTAAAGCCCAGGAAGAAAAACATGAGTAAGTGCAATGCAGCAAGTTGGGTGTCAGGGTGGCTATATTTACTTTTGTACTGGAGAAAGGGAAACCTTATAGCGACAGGAACCATCATAAATGTTGTCAGTTGTGTCCATGCAGATCCAACTTTGTTTTTTTCAAAGGCCATCAGCTGCAGTGTTAGAGTCATGAATGTATCGAATAGTTGTAAGGGCTTTTGAACGGTGGATGAGGTTCATGCATCTGACATGATGTGAGTTTTTTTTAAATGTTCCAATATTTAAACAGAAAAGAAAACAGGCTGCTGATGCAGTTGTGCAGTGCATTGTGAAGACCCCAGCTGGGAGCATCATGTATAGGAGATAGTAGGAGCTGCAGGTGCTGGAGAATCTGCCATCCAGCTCTACACCTTGTTATCTCAGTATTGTGTAGAGCTTTGGTACCCTAATTTAGGAAAGGATAGAAATCTATTAATAGTAGATTAAGGAAGTTTCACTCGATTGATTACTAAGGTCTGGGCGTTATTTCGTGAAGAAAGGTTGGACAGATTAGGCATGTACCCATTGAAGCTTTGAAGAATGATGCTATCTTACTGACAGATCCTGAGGAGTCTTTACAGAGTGAGTGTTGAAAGCATGTCTTCTTTTGTGCAAGGATCTGAAATTATGGCACACAGTTTATAGATAAGAGGTTGCCTCTTTTACAATGGAAGTGAGGAGAGATATTAACACTGAAGATTGTGACTGTTTAGTCCACTCCTGCAGAGAATGGTAAAGGCAGAATACTTTTAAGACAAAAGTAAACAGAAGCTGTTTGAAAAGGGAGTCAAATATTCTTTTGGGGGAAGGTCAAAATTGGTTTACGTTTTCCCAAAGACATTTTATGAATGCTTGGAGAATGTCCAAAAGCTAAAAATTATCTCAGCAAGGGGTTCTATGTTCATCGATTGATTGACAGATAAAAGAGACTAAAAAAGGAGGAGAAAGATTGAAAGAATTTGCAAATGCTGTAAATCAGAAACAAAACAAATTGCTGGAACATCTCAGCAGATCTGGTTGTGTCTGTGAAGAGAAAGCAGAATTAACGTTTTGAATCCAGTGACCCTTCTTCAGAACTCAGAAGAACTGAGGACTGAGTTCTGAAGAAGGGTCACTGGACTGAGATGTTGACCCTGATTTCTCTCCACGGATGCTGTCAGACCTGCAGTGCTCTCCCAGCTATTTCGGTGTTATTTGTCATGAAAAGAAGAGCTCTCTTTGTGGGGTTATGAATAGAATTTTGATTTTTAAAAATTAGATGTTAATCATTTGAGGATTGAATGAGTTTTCATGAAAATTTTTTTAAGTATGCTGAAAGTGAGATTTATTTCATTTCTCAACAATTTGGCTTTGGAGGTTTGCCCAGATAGGTACCAGGTGGTTTGGCACAGAGGGTTTAAGGATCAAAGGGGGATTGGCAAGGGCAAGGAGGTCTGAAACATAAGCAAACTATTGGGATGAAGTCCCATTGAACTGGTGGGATTTTTAATGCCCGAGTGTCGGCTGCTCTTGTGCTGCCTCCAATCTGCTTCTGGGGACAATGGTTCTATCTTTATCTTTCCACCCTTGAAGAATGGAAACCGGGCCTGATGGACATTTCCTACTGATGCAGTTCTGCAAAGTCTGGTAATGTCTCAACCCAGGATATCCAGCTCAGTTACAAAAATTCAGCCTAGGAAAGTTTGCAAGAATTTGTGTAAATATTTACACCACAGTTAAATGTTATAGTACAGTGCTTGTTAACATTTTGTCCACACACTTCTGAAATTTTAAATAATGCATTAATATCTTGAGCAGCTCAGAAGCTACTTTTGCTGAATCCTGTTACAACCATGTACCAGGTATGTCCTCAGAGTGCTTCTGAAGTCTGAATTTGCATGAGCTCACATATAGCCCTCTTAACTATGGAGAGCTACAATCTAAAATGACTAATGGTACAATGTTGCATTAAACAAAATAAAAAGATTAATCTATTACAACGGTTGCTGAGAATTACTTAAGGAAGAATTTGTAAAATTATTACCTAAAATATAAAAGATTTAGAGTGATAAAAGATAGAAGTTAGACATGAAGATCAAAATTAGTTCCGTTTCTAATAATGCAGCCTGACTTCCCTGAAAATTCTCTTTCTGAAGTAGGGGTTGAACACATGAAGTCAGATTCAACAGATGCTCTGCCTCTGTATTCAAATATTTGGTGGGTGCTCAGAGCAGGTTTTGGAAGTGAGTGAAAGCTGCTTCATAGCACTTTACAGCATTGAGGATTGTGGCTCCTGGCAGACTGTTTCAGTACAGCAGTTTGAAGTGTCTCCCTGTCGAGAAGCAGTTGCTATTTCACACTGGCATTGTACAGATAATTTTCTTCAAAATGGTTATTTCCAGTCAGCTTTGCTACAATCAAACAAAATGGCTTCAAATATGAATTTTGATAAATCATTGTCCAGTCAAACAGTGGCAATTATGTTGAGATTCCTTGTGCTTTCCCTTTTCTTTCCAGTTTGATTCAACAGGTTCCAAATTTTTAAGAAGTTGAATGGACAGTCCTAGAATCCTTAATTGATTTAAGTACCTTTTGTAATTGTCTGCTAAGATAACACAGGCTATTCACAAGGTTGATGCCTTGCTCGCCGAGTTGGCTGGTTCTCGTTCAGATGTTTTGTCACCATAATAGGTGACATCATCAGTGGAGCTTCCAATGAAGCGGTGTTATTTTATAATGGGCCAAACAGAATAAATGCCAAGCAGAGTAGAATAACACTGCTTCATCAGAGGGTCTGCTGATTATGTCACCCAGTATGGTGACAAAACATCTGAACGAGAACAAGCCAACTTGGCGAACAAAGCAACAACCTCACCCACAACCTGAGCTACAGACCTTCGCTAAAACTTTGAACAGGCTAATCAGCTGTCTGTTCTTGAAGACAACTGAATTCACAAGAGAAATCAGATGTCTTTCAACTACCATTTTATAAAACTCGTGCCTAGTTTTAAATTAGATTCGCACTTTACTTGCAGTGCAGCTTCTCTGATTCCAGTTTTATCAAAGACCTTCTACGGATTTTGCAGAAGTTGGAAATGCTCTGTTCATTTTAGAGTTTTGATAAAGGCTTCAATTCTCTTTAATTGTATGTGATCATTTACCTTTAAGTGGCTGTGCTTTTTGATTGTTGAATTCAGCTCTTTCAGTTTCATTGGCTGCATACTCCACATTCAGTGATTCTCTCCTTGTCACATTTCTTGGGCAAAGTCTGAAGCTGTATACATAGAAAATATAAGTAAGTTGCTTCTGTCAAATTTGGTGTAGTCATTTCCAAATCTGCTAGTATATAGTGTTTTTCAGCATGCAATGATCTCAGGAACATTCCCAGGATGATTTGCAAATTTGTCGGTACATTTCACAATGCACACACAGTAAAAGAATAGGGTCTAAGAGTGAAATATTTGAAACTGAATGTGAAATAGTTACATGTTAGGAATCAAAATAAAATCCCTGTTGATACTAATAGAACCTCTGGCATTTTAACTACTGACTTAGTATAGTAAGTTCCTTTAATTTCCAGTTGATAGCTGCTGAAAGCAAAAGCTATACTCATAATTTTTTCAAAAAAGTATAGCACATTATTAATCTGATTAGAAATAATTGTTATAAACCATTGATTAAAAACAAAGGGAAATTAAAACAAATATCTATTTTTAATCATTGCAAAATAATGCATTACTATAAGTCACTTTTATCACAAAGTTGTGACTTCTATCAGATCAAAAATCTTGAAAATAATAATGTTTTAGGAATGGCCGATTGCACAGCATCCCTTAGATTTTTCAGAATTCTTCCTGCACAGCATGTTTCCCAAGAGGCATGCTATGTTTTAGGTATTATGTTATACTCTGACAAGTCACCAAAGAAAATCTTACATTGTCCTATTTATTTCTTTCTATTTATCATCTACATTCGTTTCCTTGGCAACTTCATCCAAAAACATGCTATTGATATTCATTTGCATACTGATGATACCCAGCTCTACCTCTCCAACTCCTCTCTTACCCTTTCCACGATCTCTAAATTGTCAATGGCCTTATTTGACATATTGAGTACTGAAGTAACTTAGATTTTCTCTGACTAAATGGGAACCTGAGGCATTCATCTTCAGCTCCCCAGAAACTCTGCTCTCCAGCCACTGACTCCATACCTCTTCTGAGGCTACACCTTTATATGATATTTGATCCCAGAACAGCTTCTGACCACATATTGTTCCCTTCACCAAGGCTGCATATTTCCACCTCATGAACAGGTCGTGACTTAGTTACTCCTCCATCTGATCTTCTGCTGGATCATTCATCCATGCCTTTGTTATCACTATACTTGATTATTTGGAAGTTCTTCTGGTCTGCATTTTACCCTCCACTTTATTATCCAAATGCAGGATTCCAGCCTGTATTCAAACTTGCAATATTTGTGCACTTTTCATCTCTACCGTCATTACCTCCACTGGCCCCGGCTCTCTATTGCCTTGATTTTAAAATTCTTGTTCTTGATTTCATATCCCTGCCTGGACCTATCCCTCCTTTTCTCTGTAAAACCATTCTCAACCTTCTGAGAAATTTGTTCTCATCTAATTCTAACCTCTTGAGCATTTCCAATTCTAATCACTGTGCCTTCAATTGTCAAGGCATTAAGTCCTGGAATTTTCTTCCTTAATCTCTCCATCTCGCTATATCCCTCAACTTTAAGACATTCCTTAAAATATATCTCTTTGCCAAAAACTTGGTTCAGCTGCATTTCTTACGTGCCTTAGTTTAAGAACAAAAACAAAGTTGCTGGAAAAGTTCAGTAGGTTCAGCAGCATCTGTGAAGGAGAAAACTGAATTAACGTTTCAGGTCAGGTGACCCTTCCTCAGAACATGACTTAGTTTAAACTTTTTGTTGGTTAGTGTCCTGAAGAATTTGGGAAAAAGTCACAATGTTAAAAATGATATACAAATGCAAGTTTTTTTTATTTTAAGAGAGTCACGAGTGGAATTTAACACACTCTGCTGAGATTCATGCGTCATTATTCTTTCACTTTCCCTAGGTCAAAATTCTGGATCTTCTTCCATACCAGCATTGTGGGTCCACCCACACCGCATAGGCTGCAGCAATTCAAGAAAGCAGTTCACTATCATGTGCAAATGGGGAGACAATTGCTTGGTGGTATTTCCCCTTGAGCTCTAAATCCTGAGACTCAGGTAATAACCTGGCAACCCAGGTTCAAATACTGCCATGGTAGATGGTGACATTTAAATTCAATAACTATTTGGAATTAAGAGTCTACTGATGGCTATGAATCCATTGTTGATTGTTGGGAAAAATCCATCAGGTTCTCTAATGTCCTTTAAGGAAGGAAACTGTCATTCTTACCTGGTCTGGCCTACGTATGATTCCAGATCCACGGCATTGTGGTTAACTGCAGTCTTGGTAATTAGGGATGGGCAATAAATGCTGGCCTAGTCAGTAGCACCCTCATACCATGAAATGAATAAAAATTAGGCATGATCCAGTGATGTTTACATTCCATGAATGAATGGGAAAAGAAAACTTCTAAGATTCAGGGCCTCATGTTCAGATGTTTGACTCTGAGGAATAATTTAATCACTTACAGGTCTCTGAAGTGTAACAGCTTTGTAAAATCTGCTGCATCTTTTTGTTGTGTGAAGGCAATGAGTGAGCTTGTTGCCATAGAGATGGTGATGAGCTACCTCATGATGTTGTTCAGTTACTTAGATTCCCACTAAGGAATAGCATTAAATTACCATTATAAAAAAAATTCCATTGTTCTTGTCCTCAGTGTAGATGTGGACACCTGCTACATAATTTTGCCTGGAAATTCACATTGATGTTCAAGATTAACCGTGCTGTATCAAATTGTGAAGCCTATCTCATTAGGTACTGTGTTCACAATTTAATTAATGTTGTCTGTTGATTCTAAACATTTAAATTTTAACTCCTGCGCAGAGCTGCACTTGAGTACTCATGCAATACACATTTTCATTTGACATTTAGTTGTCTATTTTGATCTTATGTAAGGGTGTTGGAGGACATTGAGCCCAAGGCAGGAATATAGATTTAGCATTGTTAAAATCCATGGTCAAACTGAATGGCAGAACAAGTTTGAAAGGGTGAGAGGGTAAATGGTTATCTTCTGTTGCCAAGTTCCTATTTTACACATCCACTGACAATAGATTGCAGGTCATTACAATCAGCCCAATTGTTATCTTGCTCATAGTTGTTGATTCCAGCAACCTTTGTTTTAAAATTGACAAAAGCCATCTTATTCAAAGATTTGCCCTCTTATCTGAGCTTTCAAAAAGGCCTGTTCAACTATTGCCATGCATTTGCTGATTTAAATTGGCTCCCAATAACAAAAAAAACTTCATATTTCTTCTTAAAGATATCCATGATCTCAGTGCTACCGACTTCAGCAATCTCCTCTGTCCTTGCAGATAATGCTTCCTCTAATTCTGGTCCTTTTGCATTTCCTGTTTTAATCTCTATACCATTGGTTGTTGTGGTTTCTTGGGCTGAAATGCTCTGATTACCCCTTTATATGTTAGCTCACAGAACATATGTCACAAAGACCTTGTTGATCTTCTTGTTACCTAACTATTTTCATTGATATAATAATGCAGGGTATGTATAAACTTGTGATCTCTGCTTACTGATGTCACTGTATATAGGCTGAAGATAGTACACTGACTCCATTGAACTAAGAAAGTGATTGAAGGTGAGGCAAGAACTTCTTATACTGAAATGTTACATATCATAATGTCATGACTCAAAGGTACACTACCAGTCTGGCCTGGAATCTACACCATTCCACAACATTTCCTCTTTTCCCTTTAAAGAATGGGGGCCCTTTCTCTAATATTTTATGTATCATTAAGGGCATATATATGCATATTACATCTACTCATATAGCTAGGACTTTGGAAAAACAACATGACCCGATGTAGTCCATATAAATTGCTCACAACTTGACTGTGTAGCTTCACTCTGTGGAGTGCAGTGTGTCGTTGCGTATGGCCATTGCTCATTACAATGTCATATGACTGAGCATGGACACAGTTCTTTTCCACAAACCCATGTGTTCTTATGAAAATCTGGAACAATAATATTTTGTCTTGGTTCATCTTGTGATATTTGTGCGTATGCTTATTGATCATGCTCCTGCACTATTTTCTCCTTTCTTTCTTACAATGTTGTGCACATATGGTTGGCTGGTGAGAATGTAGGAGGTAAAAAAACACTACGTGGATCTGTCTTCCAAAGACAAGAACAACCAATGTGGGTAAACAATTGCCTCGAAGAGCAGCATGAAGATCTAGCTCGGTAATCTGAACATTTTGGACCGTCACTTTATATTTGGTCATCATGGGTTTTACCTTATGAACAATATGCTTTGCCCATGAGAATGTTTGACTGCGAGTAATGTTATAGACCAGAACCAAACTCCACACCCCCAGCCCCCAGAATATAGTAAGAAGATAGCCCAGACTTCAACTTTTTCTTATTGTTAAAGGCAAGTGTAAGGCATTGTGTTCTGGATGCAATTTGATTGGTCAAACTACCAAGGCTTCAAGCAAAGCATACTTTATTCTTACACTACAGTTAAAATACAGACAAAATAAGACTAATAAAAATTAGCTTAACTATAACTGTATTGAAATACTTAACAAGAATATATATATGTACCCACTGATTAGATGCTCCAAGATAGGAACATCCCATACGCACATCCTCTGCAGTGGCAAATTGAGTAAGACAGATTGTATCACATACAATTCTGGCAGCAGGAGGAGAACCCAAGATTTCAGCTGTAGCAGAGAGAGAAAAAACACTTCCACTTCCAGAGATAATAAGAACTGCTGATATGGAGTCAGAGATAACACAGTGTGGACCTGGAGTGTACTTGCTTCCACATCCAGATTCAAGATCCTAGCAACGGCTGGAAGTTAAACTAAAATCCTAGTTCTATGGGAGCTTGGCCTCACCTCTTCTTACTGCTTCTGTTGTCTCAACTTTAAAAAAATCTGCCTCAAGTTTTTTTACTTTATTAGCTTGGAACAGTTCATTCAACACTTCTATCTCAACCTCTCTTCCTATAAAAAAAAGACAGTATACATCTCCTAAAGCCATGGCACTATCACAGGAGGGAGGAGAAGAGGTTTTGTGAGAGTTGGTCCTATAATCAAACAGGAACCAGGACAAATTGGTATTGAATGAAGGTGTAAGTTGTTTCTTTAAGCTTGCCTTCAATGTTTAGGCTGCTCATTCCATCTCACCATTGGATGATGGATGGTATGGAGCTGTCTAAACATGCTGAATGCCATTCACCTTAACCTCCTCAAAAATCCTGATACGTAGTCCCTTGATTCTTGAACTGTCAAATAAAGCCAATAGGATCTCAGAATTAGAGGAGACTTGGAGTTATAATATTCCTTAACCAAATCTGTCAACTCTTGAAAGATTTTCATAACTGGTGCCTCAGAGAAAGGTAGTAACCGAAAATGTTGTGGGTCTGCAAGCAGTCAGAAGGATTGCTTGTTGCTTTTCATCTGCCACAGTGTCATTGCCTGGAGAAGATAACACATTCTTTCAACATACTGAGCCATGTCTATGATAGTAGGATTGAACAAGTCAAGTTTCCCAAATAAACACATGATGCCAGACATGCTTACCCTCAAGTCAAAGACAACAGTTGTGAGTGAATTTTCTTCAGGAGTGTACTGTTTTCTCTTGTCACTACTGAAATGACTCAAAGGAGACAGGCATCCCATCACCAAGCCACCTTTTATTTACATGTGCATCATACATAGACTCTGACTAGCTTGCTCAGTGTCAGTCCCTAGAACAAGGATATCTCCTGTTTCTCACAATCTCCTGTTTCTATCTGTCAGTCAGGGGTCCATGATTGGCCTAGATTAACAACCTCAGTCAAGGCTCTCATTGTCAATGAGATCCACCTGCTCGTGTTCCAATCATGACAGTTGATGAGCACGATAATGAGACAAATAATCAGTGTGGTTTTCGGCAAACTTTTGTTTTATTGCAAGTCAATAGGATGGAAATTTCATATTAGAATATAAGACTATAAGGGATAGGAATAGACCACAAAGCCCATCAGGTCTGTTGTACAATTTAACCAGATCAAGGTTGATCTGCCCTAGACCTCAACTCCACCTTTGTGTGAGCTCATCAGAACCTTCAAATCCCTGAGATTTGAAAAGTCCATCTACATCCTCCTTATATACTTTCATGATCTAGCCTTCCAGTCAGTTAAGGAGTTTGCAGTAATTTTGATTAAAGAGGTGATATAGGAAATGTGATGGTGTGAAGATGCTCGAATGGAAAGGCATCTTGGAGTTATGCAAAGCAGTTAGCTTGAATTAGAGGAATTGTAGATACCACGTGAATGTAGTATGAATACTTAGGAGTGCAAGTGCTAATAAGTAAAAAATCTGGTAGTGCCCAATATGGGCAGGGTGAAAGCTGAAATTATGGTGACAGACTACACTTCCCCCTCATGAAGTGTTTTTACTTCTTTCATCACTGCTGATCATCTCTGGTAGTGAAATAATTGAAATTCATTATTTTGGATTTCAGATAACAATTTCATGTCTGATGTAAGAAATATCCAAGAGAGTGAGGCCTTGTCACTTTATAGAAACATGATCAGACAAGCCAATGAGCTTCTGCTGCCTGCAGCCCTGATGTGATGTCTAATGGAAAAAGCTGATACACCTCGGCGCACCTGAATGCATGAATCCAGGATTGCGCTAGTTGAGATGATTTCCCCTTTTAACATTTTGTTCCCTTTTAACAAGTTTGTTCCAGCTTAACTGCTATATATGATATGTGAGTTTGGATTACTCCAAGGACTTATTTACAATACAATACAGCACAGGAACAGGTCCTTTAGCCTACAAGCAATTTAAGTATTTAAATAGAGGGTTTAACTATTATTTTGATAGATTTTGTTACATGTAGTAAGTTGAATAAGCTAGAATATTTAAATTAAAAAGTCTGGATTTGAAAATGATTGAAAAGCATAAATCTTTGTGTTCGGCTAATATGAATATAATGACTTACTGACTTTCCTCTGCTTAGATGGCCTTGAAACATTTTTGGCAACCAGAATTTTTGAGAGAATAGAAGGAATGGATTATGAGCAGCAATTATGTAACTGTTCTCAGTGCAAAATGAAAGGTTGAAATTGCTGTTTATACTCGTCTAAAGGGACTAGATATGTCATTTAATATAGAGCAGTAGACTCAGAGGGGATCAATTCAAGATAGGTTCCCAAGGGAGATACTAGATGCAGATTGCATTGACTAGTTTAAATGCAAATTAGATACATTTCTTTCAGAAAATAAGATTTTGGAGTACTGTATATGAATATTTAAAGTATAGCTTGTGGTATCTGTAGGGAGTGGCTTTGGACCTTTGCTACTGGAGGTTTCAATGTCTCCTATCAGGATCTGTTGTTGTATAATTGATCACTATGATTGTACAAAGCTCCATATCATTTTCATGTAACTAGCCAACTGGTGAAGGGCTGACACTTTATTGGCTGACAATTCCCATTTTCTGATGTACTTTATGTAGAACATCATTGAAACTGTGATTAATCAAACTGGGGTTGTTAGAACATGCATGAATATTGTGGTAGTGTTTTCAGTGAAGTTTAAAGTTATGATGGTGGAGTTGGTTAAATTCTGAATGTAAATTCATAAAGGGCAGTATTAAAGTTGAAAAGTCCAAGTAAAGGCAGTAAATATTATGATACTTTGTTGTTAAATCTTTGCAACAATAATAGAATTTTTACTGCTTGGATTTTAAACCTAATCTTTGAGTAATAAATTGTGGTGTTGCTATGGAACATTAACCATTACTTTCACATCTGAATGCCAATGCAAGGAAATCTTTCCAAATCCACTATAATTGTGATTGCCATTGATTTTAATGGGAGTTAAAATGTGATAATTACCTCATAAATATTTTTGGCCATGGTATTGGTGGATCTGTGTACTAATCCAAAAATATATTTTTCAATCACTGGTGGAATATGAGCTTTGCTGGCTGGACCATCATTTAATGTATATTCTAAGTTATCTTTGAGCTGACAGTGGTGAGCTGCCTTCTTGAACCACTTCATCTTATTTGGTTTAGGAAGATCCACAAGGGTTTAGACCCATACCATTAGAGAGGGAGTTCCAGGATTTTGGCCCAGTGACACCAAGGGTAAGGTAATATGCTTCCAAATCAGGATGGTGAGTGGCTTGAAGAATAACTTGCAAGTGGCGCTGCTCCCATATATCCTTGACTGACAGAGTTGCATCAACAACAACCATCTACTTTTATGTAAGTTGCAAATTCAATGCGTGGTAAGTCTTATCCCAATTCTCTTCGACTCCAGTTTTGCAAGGATTCCTTGATTTCACATTTGATCAAATGTGAATTGATACACTCACCTCAACTCAGGAATTCAGCACTTATGTCCTTGTCTTCACCAAGGCTATAATGAAGTCAGGGCCGAATGGCCCTGATAGAGCCTGAATTGAGGGTCATTGAGCAGATTATTGCTTAGCAAGTGTTTCTTGATAACATTGTCAATGACACTTTCCATCACTTTCAGGATGATGAAGAGTAGAGATTGGATGGTATTTGGCCAGATTGGATATATTATGGTTTTTATGTACAGGGCATACCTGGGAAATTTTCCATGTTGCTTGGTAGATATCAGTGTTCTAGTTATACTGGGAAAGTTTAGCTAGTAGGCAGAGCAAGTTCTGAGGACAATTTTTAAGTACTATAGTTGGAACATTGTGAGGTCCCATTGCCTTTTCAATATCAGGTGAATTCAGCTATTTTTTGATATCACTTGAAATAAATTGAATTGGCTGAAGAATGACATCTGTGGTGCATGGGACATCTATATATGATTTCAGTAAGGCATGAAGTTTAGCTGGACAGCCTCCTGCTAGACAATGTAGTTGCTTAATTCAAGGATTTAAGTGAGTGAAATAATTTGTTGTTGTGAGGGAGTAGGCCTTTTTAACAGTACAAAATGTGGTCTGCGAGAGCGAGTGAGAAACACCAAGGAGTGAGAACATATTAAATAATAATTTGTGACTGAGGCTTTTAAAGTTTTTTTTCTCCATAATGAGAGATATGGAGGTGTACAATAGTTTAAACTGGTGAGGTGTAAGTGCCAAATTAAATTTTCTAACCTAATTAGCTACATTATTTTGTATAGCTATAAATAATCACTGTGATACTTTTAAACTTGATGTCCCAATTAAACAAAATAGAACATAGATGCAGAGCAAGTAAAATGCTGTAATTTTAACATCTAGATGTTATAATCCTAGCCGATGTTATTACTAGAAATGTCAGGTCCCAGTTAGGAAATAAATTTGGTAGATCACATTTTGATTTGTTTAGTTTTAATAAAATGGTGTCTTGCTAAATTATAAGCACAAAATGATGCAGGCTTTGCCTTAACAATAAAACAGAAGTTTATTAACAAACAAAATGAAGATAACAGTGAATAAACCAAACCATCTACTTAAAACACAAATTCAATGATTTTTAAACCCGCAAACTGTAATCTCATTCATCCCAAAATGTTCCTTGGAAGTGGAAAAGAAGCCAAATCATGCCTAATTTACGTAATCTCTCCTCGTAACTCCTGAAGTCCACATATTATTCCAGTAAACCTAGGTTGTTTTCCCTCCAAGGTCACTATATCTTTCATAAGGTTTGGCACCCAGATCTACTCTCCGTACTCTAAGTGATGTCTAACTAGGATTTTGTATAACTGCGACATATCTTCTGAATCCTTATACCCCAGCCCCCTAGTTTAAAATGCCAGCATTCCATTAGCTTTCCTGACTATTTTCTGGACCTGTTCTTGACATTTTAAAGTTTGTTGCACCTAAACCATTAAGTCTCTTTTGGACGTCCACTCTATTTAATTTAACAGCATATAGAAAATGCCCTGATCTATCTTTTTTGGTCAAAAATGAATAACCTCATACTTGTTTTATTTGAACTCCATTTACCCACTTACTTAGTCTATCAGTATCCCATTGTAATTTTGTGCTAACATCTATACTGTCTATATTGTTGTCTAAATTTGTTTAATCAGCAAATTTGGATGAATGACTTTCTATGTCATTGTGCAAGTCATTAATAAATAATGTGAATGTTTCAGGCCCTATTACAGACTTCTGTGGGACACCACTGGTCACATCGTGCCAATTTGAGTACCTACACATTAGCCTTACTTTCTGTCATCTGTTCTTGACCAATTTCTCATCCATGTCAGTAATTTACCATCAACTCGATGGTCTTCTACTTTGGTTCACATTCTCTTAGGTAGGACTTTATCAAATACCTTGTGGAAAACCATATTAAAACAAAAAGTCTGTATGCATTCTCATCCCCTGTCTTAATCACCTCTTCAATACATTTGATGTGGTTTTTCAGACATGGCCAATCTATCATAAATACATGCTGGCTCTCCCTGGCGAACTGAAAATGTTAGAGCTGTTCAGTTACTCCATCCTTGATTATAGAGCTGGACACCGGAGAGGGATTTGACATTCTAAAATGATTCATGGACAAAGTTCACAAAATATAAGGCTTGTTGGAAGTCTATGGCAACTGGTCTGCTCAGGAACATAGGAAACTACAGAAAGTGGTATACACAGCCCGAACTATTACAGAAATCAACCTTCCATCTATGGGGTCCTTTTACATAGCTCGCTGCCGTGAAAGGCATCCAACATCATCAAAGACCCATCATACCCCGGTAATGATCTCCTACAAATTCTTCTGTCAGGCATGGTGGCTCAGTGGTTAGCACTGCTTTGTCAGTGCCAGGGATCTGGGTTTGATTCCACCCTCAGGGGACTGTCTGTGTGTTTTCTTTCACAGTCCAAAGACGTGCAGGCAAGGTGGATTGGCCATGCTAAATTCCCTGTAGTGTTCAGGGATGTGTAGATTAGGTGGATGGGTCTGAGTGCGATGTTCTGAGGGTCATTGTGGACTTTTTAGGCTGAAGGGCCTGTTTCCACACTGCAGGGATTCAGTGAAGATACAGAAGCCGAACACATGCTCCAGCAGGTTCAGAACAGCTTCTTCCCTGCAGTTATCAAATAATGCTGATCTTGCTAAGGCCGATCTTGCCTAGTGGACACCCTGTGCAATGTAAATTGTATGCTTCTGTCTAAGTTTTTTTGATCTCTACATCCTTGCTTATTATAATCTGCTTGTAAATTTAGCTTTTCACTGTACTTCAGTACACTTGACAATCAATCGATTGATGAGGTGTGATATTTGATAAATGTAATGGGATGGACAGTCCATGGAAGAATATGTTATGGAGTTTGTGAGGTTATAAAAGACTGATTAAATCAAAGGAGGCCTAGTTGCAGGTAACTGTATAAGGAAGGAATTACTAAAAGGTGTTTTATGGGAAGGTGGTCACTTTTAATAGATTTTCAAATCAAGGGAAAATACCAGATTGGAGTGACAGTCAACAACAAATGAATCCCAGAAACCCATGGGGAGTAGTAGATAGATATTTCCAATGTGACATTAAGTATCATGGAATTGTCCAAGGATAAGGAGTCAAAGTATTTGAAGCAATTCATGAAAGAGATGGTTCTAAAGGTTAATATGATAATGCCAAACTTCAAACTGTGTTAGCGGCTAGGGACTTAAGCTGGACAATGAACATGTAGTTACTGATCATTCAACTGTGCCAAAGTGGCTGTTTCACAACTACATGTGACGTTGCTTGGTTATTTGGAAACCTGAAACAAAGCAGACAAAAACAGAGTCAAATCTTTCAATTTGGGTATGATTATTCATTACCAATTTTGAAGAGACTGATTCTCCCTAGTAAAATAACAAGACCTGCATCATTTCCTCAATACGAATGTCACCCAGAGTGACATCCCATTATTACTGAGTAAGGCTTTGAAAAAAGTGAAGATGTGCTTTGACATGAAGAATGATGAAACATTTAATTAAACTGTGAGCTTTCAATGTGATCCTGACATCATTGTATTCCATTGAGGGAAATCCAGAGTTCTCATCAAGACAGCCTTGAAGTATTATTGACGTCTTCAGATAGGAGTCTGGTTGATAAGAAAAGGATTATATGAAAGTTGCATTAATAACATGTTCATCCAGTCACAAAATGAAGTTGCTGATAAAAATATGAATCTTTGTAGAACAGATCATATCACTATATGAGATATGTATTAAATATTGTAAGACAACACCTCATCTGGTTGTAAGTGTGCTTTTACTTGGGGAATTTAATGAAGTTGTAACCGTGGTGCTGCAGATAAGAGATAAAGATTAGAATGCCTATCTATTAAATTTTGTAGAAACAGAAACCAAGATTAGTATATCCCGGGTGATAAACTTTAAGGATAGATGGACTATATTGGACAAAGTCATTGGAAAAGTGGGTCAGAGCAGACTATCGCTCACCCAACAATCATTAATTGTTAATAGAGTTGAATTTGTGAATTACGAATTTTGGTATGTGTGGGAGTACCTAAATATTACATTAATACATATTGTTGCAGAATGTCTTTTCAGCAATGACTTGTGTCAAATAAACCATGCAATGTTGCACCAGATATTGGCAGATTAGCCAACCTCAGTTACAAGCAACGCATTTAAAAAATCCTAAGCCACTAAAATATTTTCTTGAGGTTTGTCGTTATTGTGTTGATCTTCAGAAACATCTGTTCCATGAGTTATTTCAAACACTTCTTATCTTTGGACAATTTCCTTATAAATCTCTGAAAATCGTTTGATGCTTAATTCAACATATGAATGTCATTTCAAGAATCACAATGAACTCTATAGTAACAATGGTGTGTGTGGAGAATCTTTGACTCACTTTTCAGAAAAACCACTGTTAAAAATGTCAAATCTAGAACCTTAAAATGCCAAAGCAGAAACAGCAGCATTTGATTCTTTATGTTATGGAAATAAATATTGTACCATTGAAAAATAAGTTGAATAATTAAGAAAAAAAACATTTTACATTCTGTACCTGTTTCAACAAATTAGTGGAAGTCTGGGCTCTTAGCCGAGCCACGAGAAAAAGTTTCTTCTCAAACAGTCTCAGCAACTGTTGATCAATTAAAATCAAAACACTCCTGAACCACCAGAAAATTGTTATTGGCTAACCTAATCAGAGAATTGTATATCTAGATGAAAGGTTGATATATTGCCACTTGTCATGAGGAAAATAGGATGTGTACCATTTAGACAACCTTTACATGAATGTTATAATTAATTAGTTAAGTTAATTTGTTAATGGAGCTAGTATCCTGGCTAATTGTACAACCTATGCTGTTGAAACCTTTCTCTGTTGCTGAATAAAAGTGTTTGACTTAAAACACTTAAATGGTTTCATGTGTGTGAAATTCCCACATTGTGCAATGGTATGATGCTAGGATTCAGTGGATGTCGGAAAAAGTGCAGCAGTATGAAAAATGAGCTGTGGCTAAACATGGGGTAATCTATGTGGCTTGGTGCTTAAACAGTGGTAGCTGCAGGACTTTGCAGCTGTATTTTTCTTTATTCATTCACAGGATGAGGGCATTGATGGCCAGGCAGCATTTATTGCCCATCCCTAATTGCCCAGAGGGCAGGTAAGAGTCAACGTCGTTGTTGTGGGTCTGGAGTCACATGTAGGCCAGACAATGTAAGGATGGTAAGTTTCCTTCCCTAAAGGGCATTAGTGAACCAGATGGGTTTTCTCAACAATTGACAATAGATCATGGTCATCATTAGATTGTTAATTCCAGATATTTATTGAATTGAAATTCCACCATCTGCTGTGGCATGTTTCAAACCCAGGTCCCCAGAGCATTATCTGAGTCTCTGATTTAACAGTCCAGCAATAATACCACTAGTGCATTACATCCCCTGAAGCTGTATGTGCAATGAAGTGTCAACCGTTCAGCTGTGTGCCCTGTGGAGCAACGGTTGCACTTCTTTGCTCACTATATGCATGGTGAAGGACAATGCTTGACTACATGTAGGGCTGGACATCAAAGGCAGCACAGATTCCTGTATGTCCCAGTAGTAGTGAGAATTTCAACCTGAGGTGATTGGGAGTATCAGACAAAAATGGTGACAGAGAGGTCTGCTATGTAGTTAGTTAATCAAGATTGGAACAATACCATAAACAAACCCACTACGACTCATGGAGCACCTTTGATTTTCTCGGGATTTAGAATTTTAGATTAATTTAATATTTTCTTTCATTCCAGCTTATGAATGTGTTCTAAATAATTTGTAACCTTTAAGGTGACAATGATTCCAATTCTGAAGTATCATTATTCATGTAATTTACTTGAATGCAAATCTTTCAGTGTTATCTGAGTAATAGATCAAATGATGGTTTTCTGCACAGGAAATCCATTCATTTTCACAGGTATGGATCTAAGTTATAACTTTCCATGGTTCAACTAAAAAAAATCGACAAACCTGGCTCATAACAGACATTTGTTGTTATATTGGACTGTTGTAGCTTCTTCAATATGTCATCAATCAAACAACAGTGATTCAATGAATCACTTCTAGCTGTTCTAGTCTTAAGTATAGCGCTATTTCTTCTACTCTGCTGTTACAGTATCGAACTCAATACACAATTTCCTTTGTAGAGCACAAGGCACTTTGTAGTTGTCCTAATACGTATATTTTGTGACATATGTTTGTGTTCATCCTCATCAAAAGGGTAACACTGGAAAGTGATGGTAATTTGTGTTTTGCAAAAAATTCTGAGGCTATCTTTGAGTTATAAACAATATCTTGCTTGAGTTATAAACAATTGCTTGAACAATATCTTCTGAAGGCCAACTCTGCTACAGTAATATTCCATTAATAAATGTCCAGTTGCATGGCTTACCCAAATCAAATTATAAGTTTGTTATGTGCTTTGCTTAGAAGTCATGATCCTTCATGACCACTTTTAATTCTTACACCTCCAATAGATTGTGAAGTGATATTTGCATTGATAGTGTTGTAAATTGGATTTTAACTATTATTTGTTAAGATACTCATGAGACGTATTGATATAATTGAAGCACGTGGGGTTGGTATTGCAAATATTGACAATATATTCAGATGCAACTGATCTCCTGATGTGTTCAAGGTGGGGTGTTAAACTGTAATTCCAGTTTAGACTGTGTTTAATGCATTATGGATCACAGTAAAGGAATTGAACTGCTAGGAATGGCTTCCCAGAGGCAGCTACCTGAAGACTCTTTAAGGGACTGATTACAACTTAAAATGCTGCAAGTGTTCGGGATGGATGTTGCATTTTGTTGGTTATCACTGCCCTTTGAAAGCAACCAGTGATTTGGGAGTAAGCTCAGGGCTGATTTAGCTTTCGATTGTTCTTTAAATAGATACTCTCAATTTCATATTCAGCCACTGATGAGCTAAAGGGTCCCTGAAATATATTGGGAGAATTTTTGAGATACTCATTCAAAATCTCATTGAAGCCCAAGCAATAGCAATTTCAGATATTCTGTAAGGACCTTGCCTAAAAAGAATAATTACTGAGCTACTCCACGTTATTGATCAACTTTATAGGTGTCACAAGGACACCTGTCACTTGATCATTGGCATCTTACCAGGAGGGGCATGATATTTGCAAGAAAAGTGGGAAGAGAACATACATCCAGGCAGATAAGTACCAGAGTAGCTTAGGAGAGATGACTGCATCCCCTGTGCAGCGGTTTACAATATCCTACTTTCTCTCGGTTTTTTCCATCAAGTCTTGCAATAGTACACTTGAGAACCTGTGTCCCTCTTCCTCAGTCTCCCTCAGCCATCATAAAACCTGCAGCAATGTTTCAGCCAGGCTACTCCACACCTTTAGTGAGAGTCGGTTTGAGAAATCCACATAGTTTGCTCCATGAAAAATGTGTCTAATCAACACGTTGAACACTAAAGCTGCAGGTGTCTGTTTACTACTTCCAGTCAAGTTCAATTTATAGTAATCAACAATTAGAATCAAAATTTCCTTTTAAATCCAGACTTTCAAACTTATATGTCTTATTACAGAAGAACCAATTAACACCTGTTTCAAACATTTTATCCCTGTGATATTTGGAGGGTGGCAAAACAGACAGGAAGTAATAGATAGTCACAGCGTCTCACAGAAACAGACCCTTTGGCCCAACTTGCCTATGCCAAACTAAACCAGTCCTACGTGCCTGTGTTTAGCCCATGTCCCTCTAAACATTTCCTATTTATGTATCTGTCCAAGTGACTTTTAAATATTTGAACTGAACTTGCATCTACCAATTCCTTTTGGCTGTTCATTCCACATAGTAACTACCTGCTGTGCCCCTCAGGTCCCTTTAAAATCTTTCTCCTCTCACCTTAAAAATATGCCTTCTATTTTTGAACTCCCCCACCCTACAGAAAAGACCTTTATTATTTACTTTATCTATAACCCTTACGATTTTATAAACCTCCATAAGGCCACCCCTCAACTTTCCACGGTCCAGTGGAAAAAATGTCACAGCCTATTCAACCTTTCCTCATAACTCAAACCCTTGAGTTCTGGAAATTTTCTGGTTAATCTTTTCTGAACCCTCTACAATTTAATAATACCCTTCAGATAGCAGAGTGACCAGAACTGTACACAATACTCCAAAAATGGCCTCAACAACATCCTGTACAACCTCAACATGATGTCTCAACTTCGATAGTCAATAGTCTGAACAATGAAGGCAAGCATGCTAATTGTCTTCTTAGCCACCATGTCAATTTAAAATACAAATTTCAAAGAACTATGTACCTGAATTGCCACATCTCTCTGTTTGATAATACTACCCAGGCTCCTACTATTAACTGTATAAGTCCTGCCCCTGTTCATTTTACTTTGTATTTATCCAAATTAAACTCCATCTGCCACTCCTCAGCACATTTGCCTAATTGACCAAGACCCCTTTGTAATAGTTTGCATGAATGTATGCCTCATTGGTTCACATTCATTATTAAGGACTTGGATAATGGCATAGAAAGTCATATATTCAAAATTGCTCATTACACAAAATTAGACAGCATTTTAGACAGTGATTGACAATAGCCCAAAATTACAAAGGGATATTGATAGATTAAGTGGAAGGACAAAACAGTGGCAAATGAAGTTTAGTTAAATCAATTGTGAGCTATCCATTTTGTACTGAAAAGGATAGATCAGGGTACTTTCTGGATAGTATGAAGTTAAATACAATGGATGTCTAAAGAGACTTGGGGTTCAGGTGCACAGATCTTTAAAATGCCATGAACAGATACAGACAATAATCAAGATAGCTAATGGAAGGCTGACCTTTCTATCTTGAGGACAATACAAAGATGCAGAAGTTAAGCTACAGTTATACAAAACCCTACTTAGACCCCACTTGGTGTACTGTGAATAGATCTGGGCACCTTACCTTAGGAAGGATGTATTGGCCTTGGAGGGAGAACAATGCAGGTTAATAAGAATGCTACCTGAAATTCAGGAATTAAATTATGAATCGAGATTGTACAAATTAGGCCTGTTCTCCATCATCTTTAGAAGGTTAACATGTGATCTGATTGAAGTCTTCAAGATATTAACAAGAAAAGACAAGGTAGATAAAGATAAACAATTTCTCTGGTTGCAGATTTCAAAACTAGGGGGCATAGTCTGAGAATTAGGGCCAGACCTTTCAGAAGAGTTGTTAGGAAGCACTTGTACATAAGTTTGGAACTCTCTATCACAAATTGGAGTGGATGATGAATCAATTGATGTTTTAAAATCTGAGGGAGATAATTTTTTGAGAAAAGTAGGTATTAAGGGATATGGGCCAAAGGCAAAGTTAAGTTACAGATCAGCCATGATCTCAATGAATGTTGGAACAGGCTTGAGGGCTGAATGACCTCCATTCCTATGCTCTAATTTATGAAGTAATATGTTGAAGCATCAAAGCTAGAACCATTTCTCGTCTTCTTCTCTCAATATACGTAGATATAGTTAAGATCTGAAAAGGATGTAATATCAATGCTTTCAGATCATAAACACATAAACTGGATTACCTGTCCAATATCTGGGATATACACAGTGAAACTTAAAGATAAAACTTTAAACTAAGGTAACAGAATTCCTTATTGCAGCAATAAGTTGAAACATTTGTCCCTTACATATTTGGCTTTAATTAGAAGTATTGTATCTGAATATCAGACCACAAAAATATTATTTGAAATAAGTTACTTGAAATTTTTTAGAGATGAAAGATTAAATTCAGCAATTAATTTAGTTACCATCTTGCAAACAATTATTATAGCTGATAATTTTAATCCCACCATGTAAAACATAAGTATCTAATTCACACATTTGTTATAATAGTAAAATATGTTCATGAATGAATTCTCTACCTGAAGACTGCAATGATTCAAGAAGGCACGCCACCACCTTCACAAAGGAATCTAACGATAGACAATAAATCTTGATGTAATCAGTACCGTCCACATCCCATGAAAGAATAAAAGAAATAGTTGAGACTGGGATAATACCCTGAGGAAACCTAACAATTATGACCATGGACGGAAATGATTGATCTCCAAGAATTGCCACCATCTTCCTTTGTGCTAGGTATGGCTTCAACCAGTGGAGATTTTTTGCTGATTTTCATTGACTCCAGTTTTGTTTGGGTACTTTCAAACCATACTCAGTCAAATGCTTGATGCCAAGGCTAGTAACTCCAACTTTACAACTGGAGAATAGTTCATCTGTCTATAATTAGACCAAAGCTGTAATGAGGTCTGGAACTGACTGACCTTTGTAGAACTGAGTTTGAGCATTAGTGAGCAGGTTGTTGCTGAGCAAATGCCACTTGAGGGTACTGTCGATTGTTCAATCGTCACTTTGATGCATGGAGTGATGATTATGACTATCAACCCTGTGAAAGAATTGTCAAAGCTGCCACTAGGTTGCTAAAAGAAATGTGAGCATGGAGAAAAAGAAACTCACTTCTAGGTAGTTCATCATACCCTTTGATTTGAGTCTATAACTGATTCCCATTCAATTAATTTCACAATGGAATGCCTATCAAGTGAGCATTTTGATGGATGGTTCCAAATGCTTACTGAATAGGAATGTTTGTTTGCATAAAGGGTTAAGCACTGAGGAAAAATGTTTATTTACATAACAGATGAGTACTTAAGTGAAATGTTTGTTTTCATAGGGAGTTAGTTGAAGAAATGTTGATCTTTTGGATTTTTCTGCATTAATGAAAGTGTCGCTTTAATAGTGTCATCATCAATACAGATAAATTTATAAATTTATATATAAGCTTATAAATAAATTTATTTTCTGTCAGCATCCTCCTAAGCCATGTTGGATACAAGGTGTGTTTGCATGGAGAGAAGGAGGACTAAGGTTGGGAGGGGTTAGGAGTTATGAGAGGGTCGTGAGTTAGTATTGGAATTATAAAAGGTTATGGGGATGATTGGGGCCATAGGTGGTTTGATGGCCTGTGGGAGATGGGCAAATGGCTTAGGGTAACATGACAATATTAGGGTCATGGGCGATAGATTTAAAGGCATTCATTGGCGTACTAGTGTAAGAGGCCATGGCAATGTTTGGAAGGGAAGATATAGGATCCATGGGTTTTGGTGCAGGGAATTAGCTGGAACAGATGGGGCACAAAGAGTAAATCTATTAAAGGGATGAGACCAGGACAGGTATGATATATTTAAATCTTGAAAACTTCAGATATAGAGCCAGATTTCCCAGGTACGGTTTCCGTCCAATGTGCCCCCAGTTTCAGAAGCTATCGAACATTTTTCTGAGTTGCCCAAACTTACTCTGAATACAAATTATGTCTATGAATCAAAATTGTAAAATATTGGTCCTTTTTTTTTGAAACATTGCATTCACTGACTGATAATTTTTCTTCTTCTGCACACCCAACCAAGAACTGAAAATTGGTGCCTGAATATCTTAAGATATGTGTTATGTGTTAATACTGTTACAAAGAGGGACATAAAATTATTGAATCCCAACGGTGTGGAAGCACGCCATTTGGCCGCTTGAGTCCACATCTAATCTCTGAAGAGCACCCTACCCAGACCCAACCCTATACCCTTTGCCTGTAGCACTGGGTAATCTACCTAATCTGCACATCCCTTGACACCGTGGGGAATCTAGCATGGCAAATCCACCTAACCTGCTTATAGAAATTGGAGTTTGGTGTGCAGGGTGGGTTGGTAGTCTGTAGAGGGACAAAGTAGTGGACAAGGAAGGAAAACAAAAGTAAAACCGTGTTTGAAACATGAAGGGAAGCTTCTGATGCAGATGGGCATCTGACTGAGGGGAGGGTTTCCGATGGTTTGAATGAGAATGCAAATTTTTTTAAAAATTAGGGCAGCATGGGTCAGCTCGGTGCTGCTACCTTGCGTTGCCAGGGACCTGCGTTCGATTCCAACCTTAGGCAACTGTCTGTGCAGAGTTTGTACATTCTTGCCATCTCTGTGTGGGTTTCCTCCCATAGTCCAAAGATGCGCAAATTAGGTAGATTGGCTATGCTAAATTGCCCCTAGTGTTCAGGGATGTGTAGGTTAGGTGCTTTAGCCACGGGAAAGGTAGGGTTACCGGGATAGTGTGGGGGGATGGTTCTGGGTTGGCTGGTCTTCAGGGGGTTGGTGTGGACTTGTTGGGCGACATGGCCTGTTTCCGCATGGTGGGGATTCTACTATGAAGTATAAACATTTAGGCCTTTCTATTCAAGAGAAGCTTCAAACTTACCACAGTTTGAAATTCTTGATCATTTTTCTTTATGGAAAGAATATTGGAAGTGATTTACATTGGAAAGTTGGATATGAAAGAATGAACTCACAAAGAAATTTCACTGGCTGCCAAAATTTACGTCTTAAAGTAAGACAAGACAGCTTAGTGATTACAGTTTATTACAGTCAAGGTTGAGTGTTTTGTTTGCAGTTCATTTAAACAAAGGACTTTTAACAGTTCTTATGTTGTCTCTGTGGCCAGCAAAGATTACATCAATTGTGGTGAAGCCAGCCCTACTAATTTGGACATGGTCTCAAATGCCTGCACATGAATTTACTCTTGGGAAAGGATACATGCTGGTTGATAGGACCGCAGTGAAAAGTGTCAGAGGCATCTTTGCTCTGGTTTTAGAGATCAGAATAAACTTAAAAATTAAGGACAACCTGCTTGGGGCTGTGGAATTTTAAATCAGACTACAAGCATCCACTGAGCTTGCTCACCTGGAAGCAAAATGCAGGTATCAGTTAGATGTAGGCTATGAAAAAAAGATATGTAAAATCAGCAAGCAACTCATGAAAAGACATGATATACTATATTCACCTCTTACTCCGTATTTTCAGTTCACCCAGACTGTTCATTTCTTGTGTCATCTCAATGAGTATTTAGTCTTTCTTTGTAAAGATTATGTGAATGCTGATACAAATGACAGTCACCTAATCAGGTAACAAGGTTATTGGACATTATTGGATCGTCTGGTATTGGACAATACAGATACAATGGTGAGCCTCAGATCACTTAGGGCATGATCAGCAGTGCTGGATCAAAAAACAGGCTCAAATGCATGTAAGAGATAGTAAGAACTGCCAATGCTGGAGTCAGAGATAACACAGTGTGGAGCTGGAGGAACACAGCAGGCTGGGCAGCGTCAGAGGAACAGAAAAGCTGTCCTTCTGGGTTGGGATCCTTCTTCAGATTTTCTGAAGGGTCCCGACCCGAAACATCAGGTTCCCTGCCCCTCTGATGCTGCCTGTCTGCTGTGCTCCTCCAACTCCACACTGTGTTATCAAATGTGCGTAATATCTGCGCAGTATTCTTCTTTGAAGCAATTCAGATTTCAATTAGGAAAAGTAAATGGGGCAATCTAGTATAGTCCTTCATGCATATGTGTGTCATTGTGAGACCAGAATTTATTGTCTGTCCCTAATTAACCTAACTGCAGCTGCCAAATTCAGACTAGCCATTGCATTCTAAACGTATTAAAAGTCTGGGTGGCTAATTATCCCCAGTAATATACATCAAGTTATTGAACTCAAATTATCAACTTGGAATGATAATTGCTGATGTGATAACAATCCAAAGAGTTTACCAGAGCATCCAAACGTTCTCACTCTGTCATTCTGCAGTATAATCAATATCCTATTTAGCAGCAGTTAAACACCTTTCAAAATATATAAGCCTCTCAGACTTAGTTTATCAAGGAAATTGAAATGAACAAATGAAAAAGGAATACACTAACTTCCTGAGAAATAAAGAAAATGTTACTTGACCAAGCAAAAACTGAATATTGTAAATCAGGAACAAAACAGAGTTGCTGGGAGCTCAGCAAGTCTGGTAGCATCTGTGAAAAAAAATCAGAATTAACGTTTCAGGTCCGGTGACCCTTCCTCAAAAGCTTTGGTAGCTGGGAAAATGTTTGTTTATATGCAGAAAACAGGGAGGGGTTTGCGTAGGCAGTAAACGAAAGGATAGAGCCTGAAGAGAGAGGAGAGCAGTCGGATGGACAAAGGAGTTTATAACGATCTGGCTAGAAGGATAAATAGCTGTTAATGGGAACTGTTAGTGACTAACAATAGGTAGTGTGTAATGGCAGAATATGTGATAACAATACGTGGGGTAGGGGGCTCAAATATGGGAGAGTTGAGGCCCTAAAATTATTGAAGTCAACTCGAAACATTATCTCTGATCTTTTCTTCATAGATTTTGTCAGATCTGCTGAGCTTCCAGTAAATTCTGTTTTAGTTTAAGAAAAAAACTGTTCCTTGATCTTTCAGGTATGCAATATCCTATTTAATTCTCATAATCATTTCTTTTAGAGGCAGGGTAAAATGTAAGAAATGTACAAACTGTTTAACATGGCAATACGCATGAAAAAGAAAATGACTGACAACTAAAACCTATTCTTTAACATACAATTACATCTTTCAAAGTATACTGTCATCTGTAAAATCATGCGTGTTTTTAAACCTATATAACAATTTCTTGCTATCCCTGTAGATGAATTGTATAAGGTATTCTTGTGTGGTTGATGCTACTCCATTTAACAATATGGTTGAAATCTAAGTCTAACTGAGCCATGGAAAGAATCATTACAATGAGAGAGTATTCACAAAAATGTGTACGATTTCATTTCTGGCCAAAGACATACTTAGCTTTTGCATTTTCTCATAATCTTTTTATTTTGTAGGCAATCTGGACAGCTGTAAGTATGTAGATCTCAGAATCCCTACAATGTGGAAACAGGCCCTTCGGTCCAACAAGTCCACACTGATCTTCAGAGCATTCCCCCAAGAACCATCCCCCATATTACACCTAACCTATACACCTCTGAACATTATGGGCAATTTAGCATAGCCAATCCACCTAGTCTGCACACCTTTGGACTGTGGGAGGAAACACACGCAAACACGGGGAGAATGTGCAAACCCCACACAGACAGTTGTCTGAGGGTGGAATCGATCGGGTCCCTGGTGCTGAGAGGCACAAGTGCTAACTGCTGAGCCACTGTGCCACACTATTTTCTTTTTTTTAATCGCTAGTTTGTTTTTTTTCCCCCCATTTGTTCATTTGATATAAGTTTAAATACTTTTGTCATATTACATACAATGGTGTGATATTATATAAACTTCTGAACTTTAATAACTGTTCATACATTGAAGGAATCAACAAAGATAAATTGTTATACACGGAAAGCAGCATTAACTTAAAAGAGTTATGCAGACAAAACTGTTTTGACTTCTGCTTGATAACTGGCTGTTTTATTGCTACAAAGACAAAGGATTGCCTTGGAGAAGAATTTAAGGAGTTAACTGCAGGAAAGCTGTGACTTCAAACAGGCAGTTAATGTCAAATGTAACAAGGAGCACAGAGCACACTTCTGATAAGAAACCTGCAGGCATGTTGTAATTCGAATGAAAGTATCTAAAGAATCATCAGTTATTATCACATCATAGACCTGAAGAATGAATATCTGTGTAAGAATCCAACTCCTGAACAATTCAGCTCTTGATTGTTTCAGTACATTATTTTTAATATAATGAACAAACATCCTTAACTAACCCAACTTCAAATTCCGCATAATAAAATGTGAGGCTGGATGAACACAGCAGGCCAAACAGCATCTCAGGAGCACAAAAGCTGACGTTTCGGGCCTGGACCCTTCATCAGAGAGGGGGATGGGGTGAGGGTTCTGGAATAAATAGGGAGAGAGGGGGAGGCGGACTGAAGATGGAGAGTAAAGAAGATAGGTGGAGAGGAGAGTATAGGTGGGGAGGTAGGGAGGGGATAGGTCAGTCCAGGGAAGACGGACAGGTCAAAGAGGTGGGATGAGGTTAGTAGGTAGGAGATGGAGGTGCGGCTTGGGGTGGGATGAAGGGATGGGTGGGTGAGTGGAAGAACACATTCCACAATTTGTTGTCTCGCTCTTCAAAATACCTGAACTATGGCCCAAAATTTGGTTGATTGCCTACATTTTAATTTGTGTTGTTAGATTTTCATTAATGTTTTATCTTTACTTTTGATTTGTATCAGAATGGTATGGGTGAATACAGGGAACCGTTATCCAAATATGGCAGAGGGGTGCCGCGGTTGTGATTATATTCATATTCCCTACCCTGATCTGAATAACATGCAGTTTCACCCTCAACTCGTTCTCAACTGGATCACTCTTTTAGTCCCCTGTTCTCTGTCAGCATCCGAAAGCACATTGGAAAGTTATAAGGTGTCAATTTCTTGTTGGTGTTTAGAATGATCAGCATTTTGCACTTAAAACAACAAATGCTGGAGATTACAATGGGTCAGGCAGCATCCATGGAGAGAGAGCAAGTTAACGTTTCAAGTCGAGATGACTCTTCATCAGAGTACTCATTTCGACTTGAAATGTTAGCTTGCTGTCTCTGTCGATGCTGCCTGACCCATTGTGATCTCCAGCATTTGGTGTTTTCAGTACAGATTCCAGCATCTTTTGTAATTTCCTCGTACATAGCATTCTGCAATTGTTGCTCAAGCCGCACTTGATGCATTGCTTTAAATGGTGCTTGAAGGCCTTTACAGAATCATAATTTCTGACTCTTGGACTTGCCTCTGTTCATCTTCAGCATTTCTGTTCATGGTCTCAAATTGACTTTGATCGTTTGATAGGGAAACCATCTTCTTTTGACTGATAATATCTAGGGATTTAAACTTTCTGTTTAGCTTTGTTTTCCAACTGGAAGACAGCCCCTTCCTGACTGACAGCCTCTTGGGTATCAAGTTTCTTTTTTATCTCTGCATTTTCAGACTTCAACCCATCTACGTCAGAAATTCTCTGGTTTAACACATGCTTCATGTACCAAGTTTCTACATAAAGACAATAAATTACCATCATTCCATCTTCTACGGGTGCATGTTTTCCCATCAACTTCCTAACTAGTAAACGAATAAACTAGTAAACAATCTGGAGCAGTGGGACTTGTGACATCGCAAGTGATATATCCACTTCAACAATTTTTTATTGAAACTATTTCTTAACCAAGCTCTCCCATTCAAGTTGATTCTCTGACATGATTTGAAAGCTAAGTTTCAAATCCAAATTCAAGAGTACAAAAATTTCAATGCTCTAATTAAATCTGAAAATTTGTTCCCTTTATCCTCATGCAGCTGCTTGAATTCCTGGCCATCATGTGGGACAGTTGTCTTCTTAATTTGGTCTCAGTCCGGACTTCTGATAATACAAGGCTGGCAGTTTCAACTCTGGAGTGATTTGAAAGTTACTTCTTATCGAAGCCCACCCATGGATGCCAATTTTTGTGGGTAAATCACCTCAAGTTACTTTTGATTCAGCTACTTATTCAGAAATTTCACTAGCACTGAAACAATGATTTAAATTTTATTGCATGAAGTAGCTGAAAAAAGACTCCTCAAATAAGCAAATTAAGCTCACAACTCAGCTTGCCTATTGTTCAATTAATGATGGAATCTGTCCAGGATTCCAACAACAGTGTCTCTCTCTGGAAATGTCCAGGGTTCAATTCTTGTACCGTGTTGCTCTTCGAAGTTCTGCTACTGAATTGTTCTAGTGTTGGATTCTTATACAATTTTTTTCTCGTTTGAGTTTGTGGTATGATATTATTGATGATTCAATAGATTCCTTCAACCCCAACACTGATGATACTTTTGGAGACTTCAAGTCTACAGGTTGCCTTCTTATCAGAAGAAGCCCCCCTATTCCTTGTTACATTTGGCATTAGTTATCTTCTTAAAACACAGATTTTCCTGGAATTAACTTGTTAATTTTTTTTCTGCAGGGTAATCTTGTCCTTTGTGGCAATAAAGCATTTGCTTTATTAAGCAGGTGTCAGAACAGTTTTGTTTATGTAATCGTCAATTGCTTTCAGTCTCCGTGTAACAGCTTGTCTTTGCCAGTTTTATCTCGAGAAGCAATTTATTTCAGCAAGAGTTATCTCTCATTCTTTCAATCAATGAACAATTATTAAAGTTGTGAAGTTTACATTGTCACACAATCTAAAGAGGTTGAAGTAAAATGGATGGAAAGAAGGCTCTATAATTCCAGAAAAAGAAAATTTGAGGCTATAATGGTGGATGTGAAGAGGAAGATAACTATTATGGTCCTGTGTGGAGGGGTGTAAGAGTAAATTCTCAAGTGCAGCTATCAGATGCAAGTAGGAGAAGGTGCAGTGCCAGTGGGCTTTGGGCATAACAGCAGGCACACCTTGATCAGCAAATACCATGTGATAAAAATATGACAAGTCTCCAGCTATGAACTGTTTTCTCCATGCCATCTCCAGTGACACAACTACTCTACATTTTGTGCCCCAAATCTTTAACTATTGGCCTGATAAAATGACCTTTTATATGAAACTTACATAATTAGCAAATGTAATCTCTATGCTAAAGTACGACGTGATGTTCTATAGGATGCCAGGCCAAAGGCAAGGACAGCCGTGTTGGGATCTCCCAAGAATGGAGTGAAGCTACAGATGCTCCAGAGAAATTATATAGAGAGTGGGATAGGCACGAGGTAGTCCACCTTTAAATGAATGAAGGCAGCAACTTTGGAAAATGCATACCAATCTTCCACAACACATGTAATGTTTAGCAAGCAATCGGTATTATTTCTAAGATAATAAAATGTGAGGCTGGATGAACACAGCAGGCCAAGCAGCATCTCAGGAGCACAAAAGCTGACGTTTCGGGCCTAGACCCTTCTATTATTTCTAACTTGTGACTTTTCCCTGTAGATAGTGAAAAGGCTATGGGGATCAGGAATTGAGTTATCACTGCAGGATTCTAGCCTTTTGACCTGCTGTGTTGGCCAAAGTATTTTTATGGTAAACCCAGTTCCGTTTCTAGTCAATAGTAACATGGAGAATATTGATAGTGGGGGATTCAGCAACCTTCATCCAATTGAATATTGAAGGGTAATGTTTGGAATCTTTCTTGTTCGAGATGGTCACTGGAGGTTGTGTACAATTTTGTCATCAAAATTAACTGCAGGTGAGTCTCTAGATAGGACTGTCATTTTTCAATGTTTTCTGCAACTATTCCACAAAATTTACAAAAGCTGAGTAGGAGAACCCTGATAGAAATTCAACTTGCTCTACCCATAAAATACCAATGTTTATTACCATTTTTGACCATTTCACCATAATGAAGTTCTCTATACATTAACCACCACACAACAATAAAGAACAATAACATTATTGCACTTGCGTATAGGAAAAAATATTTTACTTGTTTGTTTCCTTCCTGGGCAATATATTTAACACCAATGCACTATTTTGCAGATATATATCAAGCACCAAGGAAATAAATTTAGCACCTTCTGGTTTATGTCCGCTAGAGTTTTGTGGTTAAACAATTTGGATGTAAATGAAGGTAGAATAAGCAAGGCCCGAGTGATATGCATTTAGAGATATTGCTTTCTCTATGGCAATGCCCAGTGAATCAAAGACAAGTTGTCAACCTATCAGGATCCTTTCCATTTGAAGTGTAAATGGTTGTCACCATTTGAATTTTTTCATTCTTGCATTTGTTCTGATGAGTGCAACATCAACATTTCTCTCCTTTCAACAATGTTCAAGTTATGTATTACCAATTGTTCCTACAATTCTTGTCGGACTGCTTGAACATAGTCAGCAGATTACACAGCTTTATTGGAAGACATGAAATTGACAGTTGGTCAAAACTCCACTTATTGACTTTGCTTTGTGAATATACAATGGATAGGACACTAGTGTCAGCAATCTGTCATGAGTGGGTACATAAGTCAAGTTACTGATGCACCAATCAAGACAACTGGTTGCCATGTTATCTCACTTTGGTTCTGAAACACTAAGATCAAATGCAATAGCATTTCCATGTGCTTATTTTATTTTATGGCTGCTTAGAATGACTGTACGGACGTAGAAATATGGATATCTTTAGAAAATGAAGTTGTGTCGATGGATATTATTTCTAACTTCTGACTTTTGACCAGTGGATGGTGAAAAGCCTTTTGTAGACAGGGGTTGAGTTATTGATGCAGGAGTCTAGCCTTCGATCTGCTTTGTTAGCCATAGTATTTATATGGTAAGTCCAGCTCAGTTTCTGCTCAATAGTATCACCTACGGTAATGATAACATGGAATTCAGCAATGTTCATCCCAAAGAATATCGATGGGTGATGTTTAGATTCCTCTTGCTGGAGATCATCATTGTCAGGCACTTGTGTCGTATGAATATATTTGCCACTTGTCAGTTCAAACCAGGATGTTGCCCAAGTCTTGTTGTGTTTGAACATGGTCTGTTTCTGTGTCTGAGCAGTTGCAAATGGTGCTGAACATTGTGTAATCATTGGTGAACTGTCCCACTTATGACCTTTCAGTGGATGGGAAGTCATTGATGAAGCAGCTAAAGATTGTTGGGCCTAGGATATTTCCTTGAGGAACAGGGTTCTTGTGGCATAGTGGCCATGTCCCTACCACTGAGTCAGGAATTCAAGTCTCTCCTGCTCTGGAAATGAGCAGGGTTCATTAGAAATTAGCTACCTTGAAGAATTCCTACAGCTATGTCCTGAGGTAACTGACCTCCAACAACCACAACCATCTTCCTTTGTGCTAGGCATAACTCCAATTAGCGCAGAGCTCTCCCCTGATTCTTATTAACTCCAGTTTTGCTTGGGTTCCTTGATGCCACATTTGGATACAAGTACACTTGAAACCCGCCTTCATGCAATACTTATATTGTAACTGGGCATCATAATTTATATAATTAGAGTACATGTGATCCAAATCAGAAGTGACTGAGCACTAAGAATAGGAACATTAACATAAAAGGGAAGAATATAGCCAAAATGTCTCTGTGCTGCAATCATTTCGTATTGATTTAAACAGAACTTTTAGTTGGTATTATTTTACCGAAAAGAATTGTAATATGAGAAGAATGACAAAGGATTATCAAGATAATTAACCTCAAGCATGTCAAGTTACAGTTATTGAAAATAAGCTTTTATGATAATCGTAAAAAAAGTCTATAAATTTCCAATATTTAATTTTTAATTTGTGCTACTTTCATGGAATAATATAGTTAAAAAAAGACTGAAGATGGTTACAATGATTACAGATTGTGACTATGAACGGAAAGTAAAACAAACTTCAAAATGACCAGCAAAGATGGCCACCAATACCTATGCCTATCCAGACTGCACCAGTGACTCTAGGCATAGACTGTGAATTGTCATCACACCACAATTGAGGGAAAACCATTATTATCAGCAATAAGAGAAAAACTGAGTTACAATTTAGATAGAAGTTCGTGGGCATTGGAAATACTTTAATTTGAACAAAAGTTTAACCTCAACAGTAAGAATTTATTTCAGAGGTCTGAGTCTCTAATTTTTGATTTCAGGAATCAATGAACTGCAAATACCAGGAATAGAATTTATAATGAAGGATTTAATTAATGTTTAGACCCAAGGAGGTGCAAATAAAATACTTATTTTTATTATTCAGGGGAGGTGATGGCCTAGTGATATTAATGCTGGACTGTTTACCTCGTGACCCAGATAATGTTCTGGGGACCTGGGTTTGAACCCTGCCACAGCAGATGGTGGACTTTGAATTCAATATAAATATCTGTAAGTAAAAATGTAATGATGGCCATGAATCCATTGTTGATTGTTGGAAAAAAAGGGTCTGGTTCACTAAAGTCCTTTAGGGAAGGAAATTACCATCCTTACTTTGTCTGGCCTACATGCGACTCCAGACCCACAACAATGTGGTTGACACCGAGCTGCCCTCTGGGCAATTAATCCTGCCTAGCTAGTGATGCCCTCAGGCCATTAGTAATAAAGGGAAAAAAATATACTAGCTGCTTCAGCAAAATCTGTTCTATAAAATGCCTAGGTGTTATAAATTACTGTGTGAAAGGCATTGTACAATATTGACTTGACTTCTTTCTACTTGTGTGCCCTTTGCTCAATTGGGGGTGATGTTTATACAATTCATGTCTATTTAAGAAATCATTGCTGAATAAGACCCAGTCTGAACTGAAATTAACATGTCATCAAAATGACTGAAATCAGCCTTCCTGAGATTTATTTCTCCTGTTTGATTTGCATCTTTCTGGAAGTTTAACATATTAGAATGGAAGTTGCTTACTGATTATCCATGTTGATGAAAAAAAAGAAACCGGATCTGGGAATGCACAAAAGAGTTGTATTTCAACTAGCAACAGCGTTTGGTTACAGATTGAAAGAAGAATGATGGATTTGTAACAGCAGCATTTGAATGCTTTGTGTCTCTTTCTCTCATTCGTTATTTCTGTCAGCCTCTCAAGGAACACCACCTGATAATACAGCAAGTTGGAAAACAATCTCATCTGTAGGAATTCAAAGATATCTGTAACTTTTGCCACTGCTGAGGATACAAGACATCAATTAAAGTGGTCTCTGATTAAAGCCTAATGTCGCACAGGCTTGAAGGAGTATTTTTAAATCACTGCCAATTCTTGATCTTCCTTTTTGTGCTGGACCTCATTTTAAACTTTATACCTGTCTTTGTGTGTTTCTTGTTGCATTCCATTATTTTCCCAGGGTTAATGAGTAGTAAAGTTACAATGTCATTCACTCAAGAAATTATTGTAGTTGGCCTTATTAATTTTGATTTGTACAACATTTAATTCTTAGCTGTATGCTCAGAAATAACAAACATTGCTCTGACTAACAGAGGGGACTAAAAAAGGAGGAGCTGATTCTCTTTTCCTCACCCGTCATATCAAATTAAACTATTGAATTATTAGATGGTATAATCATAAAATTCTTTGATCACAATTAATAAATTCTGGTTCCACTACAAAGCAGTTAATCACAATGAATTCTTCCTAATGCCACATTCTCTCATCTAAGTGATATTGTGAAATAACAACTGCAGGGGTTTGCTTCCATGTTTTCACCAGGCAAACATTAAAGACATTTTTGCTATATATAAATTATAGTTATTTTTACTCAAATGTCACTGTTTTGTTGCAGTTTTGTTTATGGGCCATATACGCATTTAAACTGTGAAACATACATAAATGATCTGTAAAAAAGCATTTCTTACCACTAAAAGGCGGGACATGGGATTTGACTATAAATAAAAGTAATCAGAGCAAGAATGGTAATCTATTAAAAAAGGGATTGACTCTTAAATAAAATTGGTACAGTGTGCAGTGAGTGATCGTAAAAGAGAAGAAAATATGAGGAATTTGCTGTATCTTAAGCCCATGGAGACAAATCTATAGATCTGCTAGTAGGAGATATCTGTGTGCCCTCCATAAATTCCAGTACCATTTCCCCAAGGGACATCAGTCAGTCTACAGCTCAGTAAATAAACTAATCACATTGGCAAAATAAGTCGCAAAAAGATTTCGGTGAGATGTGTTGAGAGTTGTTTATGAATGGTATCCTCTCCTGAATAGCTAGTAAAGGAACAGTGCACCTCTGGGCAGTTCAAGGACAAAAATATATTTAATCTGTGGTGGCACCAGGCTAACGTAAGTTTGTAATTACATAGTAATGTATATGCAAATTCTTTCTCGTATTAACATATGAATAAGATATTTAATATTTTACACGAACATTTTCATTCTGCAAGATTTATTATTTATGACTTATTTGGAACATAGCACATAAAATAGAAGCTTGTTTGTCATTCATATTGATTTAATATAGAGTCAATAGCATTGTATTATAATGAGAAAACTATTTAAATATTATGATTGTTAACTCAATTTACAAGAATAGTATAGGATAGTGTTTCTAGTACTTTTGTAAATGATCCACTGAGTTTTACACAAACCTGGTTTAACTGTATAATGAATGCATTGTGTGACTCTAAGGACAATGCCTGGATATCAATGGTGGTGCTTTAATGTTGGAAAGTCAAAGTCCTGAAAACAACAGCGTAAATGACTAAAAGTGGCTCTTTACATCATTTCCTAGGGCTTTGTACTGATCTTTCGGTTGAGGTTGGAAATCTGCGTTGCTAGTTTTAAAATTATTTTATTCTGTTGTTTCTTTCACCATTCACACAACTTATTTTTGAAAATAAATCCGTAATAATCCCAATTCAATGAACATTTCAAAGAGTTAAAGTGAAGGTTTTTATTGTATTTTATAAATATTCATCAATATGGATGAACCATATATATGAATATATGGAATTAAGAGAAAGAGTAGGTCACTTGGCTTCTCCAGCCTGCTCCCACAGGTCAATAAGATCTTGGCTGATTATATTCCACATTCCCCTCTTGCATTTCAAAAATCTATCTACCGCAGATTTAAAAATATTCAGGACCCTCTCCCTCAAAAAGTTGTGGAAACAGAGTTACAAAGTGTGGAATTTCTGAGGTTCTGAACAATATCGGCATTGTCAATAATGTTAGGAAAAATCCCATGAGATGACCAATGGCAGATTCTCAACTAATACAGCAAGAAGTCACATTTCAAAGTAAGTGTTGAACAGTGAGACATGATTCTTGCGAGTGAACAGCGAGAGGCCTACTTGCATGCATTAGCTTGCATTAATATTCTCAACATTACCTAATCTCCCCTCAGTGATACCTAATTTCCCATTTTCTCAGCTGCCAGATAGAAGCCAGGCAGCAACAATGCTCAACATTAAAGTCAGAAGGAGTATTTGGTCACCACTTGCTCCTGTGGACTGCATGCACCTAAATCTGTCTTGGCAGGGACTGCAAGCATCCCAGGTTCATATAATTTTAACAAATGTACCAGCCTCACCATATCATCATGACACATTGTCGATCTACTTCCCCACATGGTTCTGCATTTTGGAGTACACTGGCATCTTTCATTGGAAAGCAGCTGCCAAGGGGCAGACACCCAACTCATAGATTTAGGTAAGGACCATCAAAGGGCTTCTCATTTGCTGCCATAGCTCTTGGTCACTTTGTGCCTACCAACAGCATTCCTGACTCGCCTTACCTTCATCCAGCTCATCGTTTATATATCCACTATGCCCATGTAAAGGAATACTCATATCTGTAGGAACAGGTAAATCTGTCCCAATACTTTGACATTGGGAGCAGTCAGGTTTCTGTTCACAACGGTCAATCAATGATGAAATTCTGAACAAATAAAAGTAACACCAATTAACATAGAGGAAAAAGAAGCCTTGAAGTGTCCATTTGTGTAAGATGTAATAAATGATCTTATTCAAAACAGGCACAAGTAGTGGTAAATATGTTTGTTTTGTTGTAACCAGGACATGAGTGAGGTCCAGGTGACCCAAACTGCCAAGCTCTTGAGTGAGAAAGGATGAGCTGGCAGCCCATTTTTATACAATCACTCTTTCCATTGCTTGCAATAAGTTTAATTTAAAAAGGATCCCTTGCCTTGTGGATACTTGTCTCCCAGATTCGAATGAATTTATGTTTTAAAAAGTGCCAATTTAACTGGGTTAACTTGTATCAACAAAATGAGTAAGCTTATCCATTATTGTTATTATATACTTATACATGCAAAATTAAATATTAGTGCAACAGACATGCTCGCAGATTAGAAATAAGAAGTGACTCCAAAAAGATAAAAGTTTAAAAAAAGTTATCTATGTCTGAATTGTTCCTGAATAATGGATATTTGAATGTTGAATTTGCTGCAGTGAAGGTTACCAGTCATGTCGATGTTGGTAACTCAACAGTTGATTTTATGATCTTTAGTTTTGAAGATTGTTTGAAATTCTGTAGTTCTGATCTTTTTTTAAAATCATGATCAGTTTCCAGCATTCCTTGCTAAGAAATAATCCTTTTATAGTCCTGTTTTGTTTTGTTAGGTTTGCAGTACTGAGTGAGACAGAGTCTTCCTTGTGATACAGGAGGTGACTGGAGAATAATTTGCTTACTGTGACTTTCACCACACATTAATGCTTGAACCTAGGCTCATGCACATGAAAATGTTCTGTTCCATTAGCACACTCCAGTAAAATTGAAACCTGCTTCTTAACTCCTGACCTTGTATATTTTTCAAAGAGTGAAGTGTAAAGTGTATGTGCAGCTTGGGATATAATCCACTGGGGATGGCTTGCTGATGAGCAGGGAATTGTTAGCCCTTCAGTATTGTTGTAGTCACAAAAGATCTCAGTCCAATCTGTTGTGACTTACCTCTTCTCTCCTTTGAAGGACCATTGCTTAAAGTTTTCGTCATATCCGTGGGCGTGACAATCCACAAATCTCTCCAGGCTATCACTTAATTTACACCCAGAGTAATTTTTAACCCATTTTCAAAAAACACAGTTTGGGAGTTACAAATTTAAAAAACCCACAGTACTTTGCTGGCTTCCTTAGACATTAACGATTTGAGACATTTGTGCATCCTCCACTCCCTGCTAATTGGTGGTGTGTAATTAAACAACTCTGACTGAATGTTGCAGGACTGCAGCACTGAGATCTGATCCATTGGTAGTGGGATCACTTAGCTGTGCATATTGCATGCTACTTCCACTGTTTAGTACATCTCATTTTAAGTATGCCTGGTGATGCTCTTAGCATAATCTCCTTCAATCTCCTGGCTTGATGATAATGGTGGAGTGGGAGATATACCATGCATTGAGGTTACAGATTGTGATTGTATATAATTTTGCTGGGTGCCAGTCTTGAGTCACTATATCTATTTGAAGCCTGTCCCTTTTAGCATTGTGGTAGGCCCACACAATAAAAAGGAGTGCGTATTAACATCAAGGTAGGATTTCATCTCCACAAGGACTGTGCCATGGTCACTCCTACAGATAGTGACATGGATGGATGCATCTGTGATGATAGATTAATCAAAAATGACCAGATGAGGTCCAGTAGAGTTTTCCCACTTGTTGGTTCCCTTGCTACTTTTATAAACCCAATTTAGTATCAGTGTTGTTTAGGACTTGGCCGTCTTAGTAGTTGTGCCACTGAGCTACTTTTGGTGAAGGGCTTTGAAATCCCATAGCCAAAGTGCTCTGATATGGGGCAAGTGGGACCAGTAGACCATAATCAGCTGGACGTTTCTGTGCCCATGTTTGACTTGATGCCATGAGATTTCATGTGGTCTGGATTCAATGTCAAAGATTCCTGGTGCATCTCTTTCCTGACTGTATGCCACTATGCTTCCATCTCTCCTGGATCTGCTCTGCTGGGACAGAAATTACACAATGTCGTATTTGTTGTGTCTGGGATGTTGTTCATAAGGAATGACTCTGAGTGTGACTGTCATGCTGTTGTTTGATTATTCTGCATGACCGCTTTCCGAATTTGGCACAAGCCCAGAGGTGTTGTAGGGAGGATATTGCAGTATCAACAGAGCTGCGTTTGTCTTCCAGTTGTCAGAATGATGCAGGTGGTCCTTCAATTTCATTAAATAAAAAGCGAAAGAACTGTGGATGCTGTAAAGAAGGAACAAAAACAAAGTTGCTGGAGAAGCTCAGCAGGTCTGGCAGCATCTGCGAAGGAAAAAACAGAGTTTTAACATTTTCGGTCCAGTGACCTTTCCTCAGTTCTGAGGAAGGTACACCAGACCTGAAATGTTAACTCAGTTTTTTCCTTCACAGATGCTGCCAGACCTGCTGAGCTTCTCCAGCAACTTTGTTTTTCTTCAATTTCACTGTTTAGTCTTTGCAGTCATGGTTTGATAGGACTAAGTGGTGGCTAAGCCTTTCTCAGAAGGCACTTATATGTTGTTGTTGTGTGCCTGGTGTTACATGTAGCCCAGAGCAGGTAAGGACAGCAAATTTCCTTCCTTTATTGCCATGAATGAGTCAGGTTTGTTTTTTGCAAAATGATGGTGGTTACATGAATTTGAACACACGTTGCCAGGATATTAGCCTTGATTTTTGGCTTACTAATCCAGTGACATTTCCATTATACCATTGCCTTCCCTGCATCATGTGTTACATTGAAAAACCTGGCAGTCATCCCTTTGCCTATTGCTGCTTATTCCGTGCTTCGCTTTGTAACTAATTTCTCAGCAATGACTTCTGTGTAATGATTGCAACTTCACTTTAAGAGGAGTAGGTTGCCTTTAAGACATACAGGTTAGCTGAAACCCAGCTAGCCACGCACACTGCTGGGTGACCTTTCGAATGTGAAACATTCAGCAGCATGTTCCATGTTTGGGAGAGCAGCTGCAATCAATGAAATGAAGCAGTATGAAGTTTGCAAGATGTCTGCCTGATAGAGGCTGATACTTGATAATCAGACATTGTGCCCTGTGTGATCAAAAGTGATATTAATCTAAATTTTGTGCCAGATGTCTTAGCAGCATTATTGTGAATTGTTTAACATTTAGCACTGTAAATTTTGCATTATATGTTAATGGAAGTGCATGAAATGCAGAAATTTTGTTTTACCAGTGTGCCTACAAAAATTATAATGTAGCTAATTAATTAATATAAATGTGAAACAGTTTCAGAGAAAGAAGAATAAACAAATGCATTTCTGACTAGAGTACTGGATTTTAGATCAGTTCAAATATAGATCCCTTTGAATTGAATATAGTAATTCTCTCTCTAGGTGGAGCTGTGGTCATATTTTTTGAACTTTAACATTTGTCACCGGGGCTCTATTACAGGGGAAAGAATGCACACACAACATTGAGTTGAAGTTTAAATAGTCAATATAATATTCAAATAATATGCTCTCTTCGTACATTCTGTAGTACGTGGAATATTTTATTTATAGTATATTTGGTGGCGTAATAAAGAAGGAAAATGGATAATATTTTCATTGGAAACATCTCTTTACCTTGTGTGGGAAAGGAATAAATCCAGAAGCATTATTCTTTATCAAAGTGCTATCTGTAAGTGATAAATGTTATACTTTTCGACACAATTTTGGTTCTTCTGTCAAATATTTATAAACACAAAGCCCTTCCAAAGCCTTCATTCGAGCATGTGCTCCTTGGGATGGGCTGAAATAGATTTGTTGAGAATATGATCTCAAACAAATGCAGACCATAAAACATTAATAGTCTTTGCAGTTAAACTGACCTGTGTTATTTTTCATTCAAGACTTTGAAAGTTCATCAAACCACAGGATGAAATAAGCCCTCCCACTAAACTAAAGATGCCAGCCCTTACAAAGAGGATTGTTACATTGTCTGAGCAAGTAAACTATTTACAGCATTCTATAGTGAAAAAAGAATAGGTGGGGAGAAATGAATAATCCAGGAGGGATTTACATTAAAATACACTTTCCCACAAGGCTATACTAATGTGCATGCACCCACCATAATGCTGAAATTACTTTTGTCCCTGCCTGAAAAAGTATCCTATATGCCAACGATCATAGTAAATTATTCTTCTTCACTCTTTTCTATCTTTCTGTACACTTTCACACCATTGACTACAGCATCATCTTTCAATATTTCATCTCCAAAGGACATTTAAGTGAGGTTGTCTCTCCTGGCTCCATTCTGATCTTTCTAATCAACGCCAGAGAATCATCCGTTACTAAGTTGACAGGATAGATTTTGGGGAACAATTTTTCTGCTTTGGGAATCATGAGCAAGAATATAAGTGACCTGGACTTTGTGGTGGCAATTATGATGAAATTGTCATTGTTTGCCATTAGTACTTCACTGAAACGGACGGTCACTTTGAGAGTCTTTATGCACACACATTAATGTGTAAATTGAGAAATTACTGTCAGTAATACTGTAGACCTTCAGAGCATGTGCGACTGAGGCCCATTCCATCTGCAGTCGCTAAACACTCAATGGATTGACTAAAATGCACATTCCTTATGTTGTTAGTCTTATTGTAAAGATCTTTTTGAAAAGGTTACACATTGTTAAATGATATGTAACTAGGTTTTTAAAGATGTACTGAATGCATCATTACAGCTAAGCACCTTCATTGATGCCAAAAGGCTAATCTTATATTCATGACGTGTCAAATTTCTCTGTTACGAAAGAAGTTCAAATCAATTCTATAATGATGTTTAAAGTTTATTAGTCTTTTACGTTTTATCTTAATCCAATTCTAATCTTTTATTCACTTTCTGAGAACTTAAACTATGAGGGATTCAGTGCTTTTAATTACATTGTTTGCTGTCGGTGAGAATGCTCTAACATGATTGGGCATTTACCTGTTCACTTCATTCTGCTGGGTGGCTAGTTATCCCTTTAACTTGCTACAAGTTGAAAACTGCCACAAGTTGAAAACTTGCCATCAGGAAAGCGACAAGTGTACTATGGAGAACTAATTCATTCTGGGCAGCTTTCTTTGAGGTTGACGACCCATGTCAATACTCTGACTACATACTCCAAATCTGTCTTAAAATCAGAGTTAGGCCACTCAGGTATGAAAGCAGTCTGCACTATCTCATACATTGAGAATTTATTTTGGAATTTCTTCCTAAAAGACTCAGAATACTTAGGACCAGATGGTTTTCATTCCAGGCCTTATTAGAAGAAGATGAAAGTATTGCTGATGCTCTAACTTATAAAGTTTTCTAGAATCGAGGCTTGTTGCCTAAGATTAGAAAAATGTCCATTTTTTAAGAAAGATGAGAGGGATACCAGAGTATTGTAAATTAGTTAGTCTAACAACTATTTCTGGTTGCAGCAGCAGCGCGAGTGGGAGCTTGGAGCAGGAGCCTGTCGGGAAGCCGGTGAGTCACGGTTTTTGAATCGTTAAAAAGCTTACCTCGTGAATAGGCGGAGGGACGCTGAGCAGGAGCCGACACGGGACTGGTGAGTGAGTGAGGTAATATATTTGTGTTGGTTGCGTTACCCGAAACACTACTCGGGTAGTATCTCCCACCCATCCTCCTCCTCCTCTAACCAAAAAAAAAGGTTCTGTGTGCCTGATTGGTAAGGTAACAAGTTTATTTTTTATTTTTTATTTTTAAGTCTTGGGAATTTAGAATAATGGGAATGGAGGACAGGGCAGTTGAATGTTCCTCCTGCAGAATGTGGGAGGTAAGGGTCACCACTAGTGTCCCTGCTGACTACATCTGCGGGAAGTGCACCCAACTTCAGCTCCTTGAAAACCGCGTTAGGGAACTGGAGCTGGAGCTGGATGAACTTCGGATCATTCGGGAGGCAGAGGGGGTTATTGAGAGGAGTTACAGGGAGGGAGTCACTCCTCAAGTACAGGAAAAAGGCAGATGGGTTACGGTCAGGGGACGGAGAGGGAACCAGCAGGCAGTGCAGGAATCCCCTGTGGCCATTCCCCTCAACAATAAGTATACCGTTTTGGATACTATTGGGGGGGAAACGACTTACCGGGGAAAGCAGTGGGGCACAGGTCTCTGGCACAGAGTTTGTTCCTGCTGCTCAGAAGGGAAGGGGGAAGAGGAGCAGAGCATTAGTCATTGGGGACTCCATAGTTAGGGGGACAGATAGGAGGTTCTGTGGGGACGAGAGAGACTCACGGTTGGTGTGTTGCCTCCAAGGTGCCAGGGTGCGTGATGTCTCTGGTGTTTTTGGGATCCTTAAGGGGGAGGGGGAGCAGCCCCAAGTCGTGGTCCACATTGGCACCAACGACATAGGTAGGAAGAGAGATGGGAATTTAAGGCAGAAATTCAGGGAGCTAGGGTGGAAGCTGAGAGCTAGGACGAACAGAGTTGTTGTCTCTGGTTTGTTGCCCGTGCCACGTGCTAGTGAGGCGAGAACTAGGGAGACAGAGGAGTTGAACATGTGGCTACAGGGATGGTGCAGGAGGGAGGGTTTTGGATTCTTGGATAATTGGGGCTCTTTCTAGGGTAGGTGGGACCTCTACAAGCAAGGTGGTCTTCACCTGAACCAGAGGGGTACTGATATCCTGGGGGAGAAATTTGCTAAGGCTGTTCGGGTGGGTTTAAACTAATTCAGCAGGGGGATGGGCACCAAAATTGTAGTTCGACGATAGAAAATGTTGAGAGTAGGGTGGTCCGAAATAAAGTTTCAGGGAAGCAAGATGGCACCGGCAAGCAAGAAGTTGGATTGAAGTGTGTCTACTTCAATGCCAGGAGCATCCGGAATAAGGTGGGTGAACTTGCATCATGGGTTAGTACCTGGGACTTCGATGTTGTGGCCATTTTGGAGACATGGATAGAGCAGGGACAGGAATGGTTGTTGCAGGTTCCGGGATTTAGATGTTTCAGGAAGAACAGAGAAGATGACAAAAGGGGCGGAGGTGTGGCATTGTTGGTCAAGGACAGTATGACAGTTGCAGAAAGGAGTTTGGGGACTCGTCAACTGAGGTAGTATGGGCTGAGGTTAGAAACAGGAAAGGTGAGGTCACCCTGTTGGGAGTTTTCTGTAGGCCTCCGAATAGCTCCAGAGATGTAGAGGAAAGGATAGCAAAGATGATTCTCGATAGGAGTGAGAGAGACAGGGTAGTTGTCATGGGGGACTTCAATTTTCCAGATATTGACTGGGAACACTATAGTTCGAGTACTATAGATGGGTCAGTTTTTGTCCAGAGTATGCAGGAGGGCTTCCTGACACAGTATGTAGATAGGCCAACAAGGGGCGAAGCCACATTAGATTTGGTACTGGGTAATGAGCCCGGCCAGGTGTTAGATTTGGAAGTAGGTGAGCACTTTGGTGATAGCGATCATAATTCTGTTATGTTTACTTTAGTGATGGAAAGGGATAGGTGTATACCACTGAGCAAGAGTTATAGCCGGGGGAAAGGCAGTTATGATGTGATTAGGCAAGATTTAGGGAGCATAGAATGGGGAAGGAAACTGCAGGGGATGGGCACATTAGAAATGTGGAGCTTATTCAAGGAAAAGCTCCTGTGTGTCCTAGATAAATATGTACCTGTCAGGCAGGGAGGAAGCTGTAGAGTGCGGGAGCCGTGGTTTACGAAGGAGGTGGAATCTCTTGTCAAGAGGAAGCAGAAGGCTTATGTTAGGATGAGATGTGAAGGCTCAGTTAGGGCACTTGAGGGCTACGAGGTAGCCAGGAAAGACCTAAAGAGAGAGCTCAGAAGAGCCAGGAGGAGACATGAGAAGTTGTTGGCGGATAGGATCAGGGTAAACCCTAAGGCTTTCTATAGGTATTTAAGGAATAAAAGAATGACGAAAGTAAGATTAGGCCCAATCAAGGATAGTAGTGGTAAGTTGTGTGTGGAGTCAGAAGAGATAGGGGAAGCGCTAAATGAATATTTTTCAACAGTATTCACTCTAGAAAACCACAATGTTGTCGAGGAGAATACTGAGATACAGGCTAGTAGACTAGGTGGGATTGAGGTTCAGGAGGAAGAGGTATTAGAAATCCTTCAGAAGGAGAAGATAGATAAGTCCCCTGGGCCGAATGGGATTTATCCTCGGATCCTCTGGGAAGCCAGGGAGGAGATTGCCGAGCCTTTGGCATTGATCTTTAACTCGTCATTGTCTACAGGAATAGTGACAGATGACTGGAGGATAGCAAATGTGGTTCCCCTGTTCAAGAAGGGGAGTAGAGACAACCCTGGTAATTATAGACCAGTGAGCCTTACCTCAGTTGCTGGTAAAGTGTTGGAAAAGGTTATAAGGGATAGGATTTATAATCATCTAGAAAAGAATAAATTGATTAGGGATAATCAGCATGGTTTTGTGATGGGAAGGTCGTGCCTCACAAACCTTATTGAGTTCTTTGAGAAGGTGACCAAACAGGTAGATGAGAGTAAACCGGTTGAAGTGGTGTATATGGATTTCAGCAAGGCATTTGATAAGGTTCCCCACAATAGGCTATTATACAAAATGCGGAGGAATGGAATTGTGGGAGATATAGCAGTTTGGGTCGTAAATTGGCTTGCTGAAAGAAGACAGAGGGTGGTAGTTGATAGGAAATGTTCATCCTGGAGACCAGTTACTAGTGGTGTACTGCAAGGGTCGGTGTTGGGTCCACTGCTGTTTGTCATTTTTATAAATGACCTGGATGAGGGCGTAGAAGGATGGGTTAGTAAATTTGCAGACGACACTAAGGTCGGTGGAGTTGTGGATAGTGACGAAGGATGCTGTAGGTTGCAGAGAGACATAGATAAGCTGCAGAGCTGTGCTGAGAGGTGGCAAATGGAGTTTAATGCAGACAAGTTTGAGGTGATGCACTTTGGTAGGAGTAACCGGAAGGCAAAGTACTGGGCTAATGGTAAGATTCTTGGTAGTGTAGATGAGCAGAGAGATCTCGGTGTCCATGTACACAGATCCTTGAAAGTTGCCACCCAGGTTGACAGGGCTGTTAAGAAGGCATACAGTGTTTTAGCTTTTATTAATAGAGGGATCGAGTTCCTGAACCAAGAGGTTATGGTGAAGCTGTACAAAACTCTGGTGCAGCCGCACTTGGAGTATTGTGTACAGTTCTGGTCACCGCATTATAAGAAGGATGTGGAAGCTTTGGAAAGGGTGTAGAGGAGATTTACGAGGATTTTGCCTGGAATGGAGGGAACGTCTTACGAGGAAAGGCTGAGGGACTTGAGGCTGTTTTCATCAGAGAGAAGAAGGATGAGAGGTGACTTAATTGAAACATATAAAATAATCAGAGGGTTAGATAGGGTGGATAAGGAGAGCCTTTTTCCTAGGATGGTGACGGCGAGCACGAGGGGGCATAGCTTTAAATTGAGGGGTGAAAGATATAGGACAGATGTCAGAGGTAGTTTCTTAACTCAGAGTAGTAAGGGAATGGAACGCCTTGCCTGCAACGGTCGTAGATTCGCCAACTTTAGGGACATTTAAGTCGTCATTGGACAAGCATATGGACGTACATGGAATAGTGTAGGTTAGATGGGCTTGAGATTGGTATGACAGGTCGGCACAACATCGAGGGCCGATGGGCCTGTACTGTGCTGTAATGTTCTATGTTCTATGAAAGTTATCCTTGATAGTTGATCTTTACTGGTACAGTGACTGAATAACTTGAAACTCTTCAGCTGATATGAAAGAACTAACAAGGATTTAGCCAATTGAGCTAACTGCCACCTCTCCCTATCTTATATGCAGGTGCAGAATACAAGGGGTTAAAGCTCATGCCTAAGCTACACAGAGGCACACAGGGATACTGTGAAGAGTAAGGACATATTGGGTTTGGAGCGAATGCTTATCAGAGAAATACCTGGACTCAAAGTTCTTAAGTTACAAGGTGTCCTTTATACAAATTAATTTTGTGTCACCTGGAATTTAGAACATTGAGTTGATTTGATTGAAGTTTTCAAGGTATTGCAGTAGGATAGAATTCTTCATCAGGATGGAAAGCGATGTAGTTGATTCTGAGACCAGGGACCAGAATTTAATTAGAGAAAACTACTATAGTATGAGGTGCAAGCTGAAGAACATTGCCTCTAGGAATGATTGTGGATAGACAATGGCAAACAGTTAAAGACTCCACAGATGATTAGATCTAAGGAAGGGGCATATAAATTGGTCACAAAAGAGGTGGACCTGATGGTTGGAAGCAACTTAATTTTCCCCAACAAATAAATAAATCTCCTTGCCCTTGAAATCTCGAGTATGAGAGTAAGTTTGCTGGGAACATAGCAACTTTTACAATCAGTTTCTACAGGTATTTGACCTGAAAACAATTCCTGAAAACAAATGGAGGTCGCTTCCAATCAAAACAGATGTTGTAGGGAATCAAGAGATAGCTGAGTATCCATTGTACCAAATATATATATTTGGTTCTGCTTTCACAGAGGAAACAGAGAATGTCCCAGAAATGTTGGGGAACATCTGGTTTTATGAGAAGGTGGAACTGCAAGACATCAGTGCTAGTAGGGAGGGGGTATTGGGAAACTTGATGGGAGTAAAGACTGATGAATCCACAGGGTCTGATAATCTAAACTCCAGAATGCTCAAGAAAGTAGCCATAGAAATAATAGAAGCATTGGTTGTCAGCCTTCAAGATTTTATAAATGCTGGAACAGTCTCCATGAATTGAAGATTAGCTAATGTAACTTCACTACTTAAAAAAAGGTCAAGAGAAAACTGTAAATTGTAGATTCACCTGATGTTGGTAAGTAGGGAAAATGTTAGAGTCTATGATAAGAGGTTTAAACGCAGCGCACTTGGAAAACAGTAACAGGATTGGACAGTGTCAGCTTGGATTTGAAAAAGGGAATCATGCTTGGCAAATCTGTTGGAATTCTTTGAGGATATAATTAGTAGAATTGATAAGGGCAGAGACAGTGCATTTGGTACTACTGAGACTTTCAGAAGGCTTTTAATAAGGCCCAACATAACAGATTAGGCTGTAATGTTAAGGCGTTATGGACAAATGCAGGTGAAATGTAAAGTGGTTAAATGAGTGGCTACCCACTTTGGTAACAAAAATAGGATGGCGATAGATTGGAATGAGATACATATAAAAAGGCTTGGCAACCCTCATTCATCAGTCACTGAAAGTAAACATACTAATGTAGCAGGCTGTGCAGGAGGCGTGTTGGCCATCATAGCGAGAGGATTTGAGAATAGGAGCAGGGATTTCTTGCTGTGATTGTGCAGGACCATGGTGAGTTTGTGCCTGAAGTATTTTGTACATGACACTACAGAAAAGTGTTTGAGAGCAAAACATAGATGTTTTCAGGAGGAGTGAGGTGTTATTCTTAGGCCTAAAGGGATCAAAGGGTATGGGAAGAAAGCATGAACATGGTGCTGTATTGGAAGATCAGCCATAATCATGCTGAATGGTGGGACAGGCTCAGAAGGCTATATAGCCTACTCCTGCTCGTATTGAAAACCCATGGGGTAAACATAAATAGATTTCTCTGCTAGGTGGGGGCTCTAGAGTGTTAGAAAAATTGGAGCTAGACCTTTCTAGGAAACACATCTGCATTCAAAGGGCTATAATTTAAAACTTGCTTCATTAGATGATAATTGATACTAGATTGTTGATTTTAAGCTGGTGATAAACTAACAAAAATGCAACAAAGGTATGAGGTAAAGACGAGTACAGGGAATTAGGTGACAGATAGCCATGATCCTATTGAACAGCAGAGCATGCTGGAGGGGCTAAATGATATATTCCTGTGAACCTAGTCTTAATGATTTAAACATTTTACTGCTTGTCATGACCACATGTCCACCATGTGACCAGTGAATTTTAGATAAAATTAGCTCATATAACCTCCTGTTTAATTTATAATGATTCAAATTAAAACAAACTCGCAGTCAGGTTTTAAAAGTAAAAGATTTGTTTGTTACTGATTGTTATTGAAGGATCCTTAAGGTTAAAAAGGTAAAGTTATTATCAAGAAATTACAGATAACAAAATTAAAATAAGTACAGGTAAGATAAAAGAATACTCATAAGACAACAGCCTCAATAAGTCTCTGTTATAACATGGCGTCCATTTATTTCCAGAAACGCAACCAGACCTGCACTCCATCGCTTTAGCTATTTGTAGTCAACATCAATGATGAGGCAGGGAGAGGTTGAGGGATCTTGACCTCACTCCAGGTGGCCCTCATTTTCTGTGAGACAGGATGGTGTCAGCAAGCACTCCGATGGAGGAGGAAACACACACATGCCCCTCCATTCCACTAATAGTCCCCATTTAGCAGCAATTCATTCTCCTAGGCTGACCGTTATTCAATTCTTTGTCTGTCCAACTGTTCTTCTCTCTCTTTGGACTCCATCTCCATCAATCGTTTTGTGTCTCCTGTCAAGACACACCAGAGGTGCCACGTCCTACCACCTACATTCCACCTGTGATCCCCAAACTTGCTGACCTTGCAGCTGAGGATGTTGTGCCTGTATCTGCATTGAGGTAAAAATGGTTCCAGGGTCATCCACCCAAACCTTTAGGTCTACAGGGTCTAATATCTAGCAGGATCCTGGGCTGCAATTAGACATAGTCTGAAGGTAAGGATAAAAAATGTTGCTGGCACATGGGTGACACTTTATTGTAAATACACTTTCACATCCATAAATCTGTACTTTCCTTCATCATATATCTGATCGGCTGTCATTTTAGGTGTGGAATTTGGTTATGTGGCTACCATGTCAGAGTGCAGACTCTTCAAACGTGCCAAATAAGTTGCATTGGTGAGGCATTATTCATGCCTCCAAAGCATCCTAGAAAGCAGCAGATTATAGATATCCTTGAACACATACAATCGTGTGTGTGTGTGTGTGTGTGTGTGTGTGTGTGTGTGTGTGTGTGTGTGTGTGTGTGTGTGTGTGTGTGTGTGTGTGTGTGTGTGTACTCAAAAACCTTTCAAATTTGGCATTATAGTGCAAACAAGAACACCCTGTCCCATAGACCAAAAGAAAATTTAAAACTTACTCTACATACCGTTTCTGTGCTAGAAGCCAATTGCTTCTTTGTTGTGTAGTTAATGTTTGTTCAAACAGGATAGACTACCCGAGTCAGGCTCGGTGATCCCCTGGTTCTGCTGGATAGTCAATATTCGCCCTCAGCATCCCCCATGTATGCTTTTGTGTTGCTGTCCCTGTCAACCTGTTTAGTTTTCAGGATCTCAACATCTTTATCCAAACCTATAATTTAACAGTCAATATCCACAATTTTCTTCCTCAGCCGTTGCCTTACCACATTGCCATTGTTTGCCCATTGAAGTCAGGGTTGTGAAAATTTGTGAAAAACCTTCTCCTGTGGCTCCTGTACCCTCATATGTTACATTTAAGATTCAACTCTTGTGACTACTGCAGTCACGAGGTATTTGTGGCTTGTTTCTCAACTATCTTGAGAACCTTGGTCCTCACTGTCTTTGTAACGTCTTCTAACTCTCCAACTCTCAAAAATCTCTGCACTTATTCTAGCATGATGGGAACTTTCAATTTTTATCACTTCATCATTTATAGCTGCGTCTGGGCCTAAATTTCACAATTCCCTTTCCAAACCTGTCTATATCTCTCTCGTCCCTTAAGATACTTCTTCAAATTTACCTCTGTCTTAATATCTCTTAATATATATGTCAAATTTTGTTTGATAAGATTGTTTGGAAACACCTTGATATTTTTTATTGAACTCTATAGATATTGTGGTGATGAGAAAGACCCCCTCCAGCACATTGTCCAAGTGACCTTTCTTTTCACGTGAATTCACAAGGTGCAAATTGGCAGATTATTCAAAATGATAGCTATTTTAACTACTATAATCATATTCTTATCACACATTATTCGATTCTACTTCTGTAACATTTTACCTTTTTGCCATTTTATTATTTATAACTCAATATCAGTTAGTGTAAGAGAAGGTAGAAGATGCTTCACTATGTTTAATTAGCTCTGTTAATTTTCATGAAGACCTTTTGATCATGCATTAAGAATACTACCACTTTTCATGCTTAATGGCGTGTTTGCATTTATTAAATAAAATGGAACAGTAACAGAAGGAATAATGAATTTCAATGCACTTGAAGGCTGCCTGATGTTAAACATTTGAATGTTAACACCATGCGTTGTGGCTTCTTTTTATATGTGGGCAGATGTTTGCATGTGTGTAACTAGCATACACATGCATAGCATTTCATTTTATACACCAGTTTCCAGTGGTGCAGCTACCTTCAGAATGGTTGCATAGTTAATGCTGCAAAAATGCAATATCAAATTTCATTATGTGCTGTGGTGAAACCATATGTTGTTTGCATAGATTTTCAATATGGCAAGGGAAAGCCTCATGTTGGTATAATCATAGCAGAAATAAGCTATGGCATGGAATGAAACTTATGAATGAAGGGAAGAAATATGCTCTCTCACTGGCTCAGATTTTCACACAACAAATGCTCAGGTAAGTTGAATTATTCAAATATGATAACACAACAAAGCGTTTGAATCTCTTGGAATAATACATGCTGAGCAGAACAGCACTGAATCATATTTTGCATTACAACTCATAATTTATATTTCCTTTTGAGTTTTTTTTAAAGAGCACTTTTATTAACAATTGTTCGTTCAAAATGTGTCAGACTTTTAAAATGATGTATTTTTGCATTTGCTGGGCCATTTTAAATGGCATTGCACTAAAATTTACTCTCATACTTGATAAAGATATTCCAGTCTGAATGATTTCTAGAAAGAATTGAAACACCTTTGAAAGTTCTACTGTTTGCATTGGATTCAATGAGGCATCATAACCAGGACTACTTTACTGGATGAAACCTGGCATTTTGGCAGTTAAAGCCTTCAGATTTATTCTGGATTAAAGAGTCAAATGTGGCACATTGTTACACAGTTCATACCTTATGGAAGAAAGGTGGAAATTATTTGTGAAGTTATATCCCTTTTGTAAAAATCAAGCACCAATACATAACCTTTTTAATCTTGGATACTAATCTCAACTAACTTTTTAAAAAAAATTGTAGCTAATTTTAGTTGAAAAATAATCTGATTGTATTGGATAATGTTATGACTGTGGTTAGAAGGATGTACTGACTTTTTTCTAGTCCCAGTCCCCCACTGGTGTCAACAAATTTTAAACTTGAATAATTTTTAAAAAGTTAACACAGCTCACAAAAATAGCAATTCCAACTGAGACAACTCTTATATGCTTCCAAGCAATTCCTTCTCAAAGTTAATTATACTGTGAATCATCAAGACTTATTAAAATTTCACAAGTGGTTTCAATTTTTCACTTTTGAGGACCTAGACTTGAGAGATCTCAAGATATCCAAATCATACCCTTACTGACTGCTCACATTTTTGTGGGGCACCTTCCTTTCCTTGGACTACACGCCCCTCAATTTGGAAATTGCACTCTAGCACTTACAAGCAATACTCCAAATTTTTCACAAACAGCAAGTGTCACTAATATATACTGTTTCTCAAATATTCCTCCCCTCCCGCCTTCCGATCTCTAACCTGGTTCAATTATGTTAAGCAATTATTCCTCATGGCTTTTCTTCACCTTTAATCTTACTTTTTTTTTATTCATTCACAGGATGAGGGTGTTGCTGGCCAGGCAGCATTTATTGCCCATTCCTAATCCCATGAATGAATTTAAAACAGTATAACCAAAGTTGAAGAAAACCCACAAGGAGTAATTGCTTGACATAACTGGAGCACAGATTCAACCACGTTGCTGTGGGTCTGGAATCACTCGTAGGCCAAATCAGGTAAGGATGGCAGTTTCCTTCTCTAAAGGATGTTAGTGAACCAGAGGTAGTCAGAACTGCCGATGCTGGAGTCAAAGATAACGTGGTGTGGAGCTGGAGGAGCACAGTGGTTGAACCAGAAGGATTTTTCCCCATCAATCGTTTCATGGTCATTCGACTCTTAATTCCTGATTTTTTTATTATTGAATTCAAATTTTACCATCTGCCATGGCAGGATTTATATCCAGGTTCCCAGAATATTATCTGGGTTTCTGGATTAACAGTTCAGTGATAATACCATGAGGCTATCACCTCCCCCACTGCACTGAACTATTGATGAACAAATGGCTTTTTCTAGCTTCCACAACTCCAAAAACATTTCCTAAACTCACACTCCAACACTTTTAATATCTACTCATTGAATGTCTTCCTGAGCTCTGACTACACAGAGCTGCCCATTTGCTCTTGATTTTTCACTGTGTTCCCAACAGTTCTATATGACCTCTGAACTGTCTGCGTACACTATTGAAAACCTTGCAACAACACGTCTATTGATTGGCAAAATTGAACATAACTAATTTTGGAACAGTCTAGTAGAGAAACCCCATGGAATAGTTTGTTGCTTGAATTTTGTAATGTTTATGAAGAGCTAGTTCTGATAGCACAAATTGCATACAACAAAAAAAGTACGTCAAAATACCCTGATGTGATTTGATGCAAGCAAATTTGTTTAATTGGTGAAGCTTACAATTTGTGCTATAATCTCCCTAATGCCACAAACAAATTACACATCAGGAAATCAGAATGGAATCCTAGTTGATTCATGCAAAGCTGATATGGTATATGATGAGGAAAAGATATTAATGGTTTTGCATGAAGGTTCATTAATAATGTTCTGTCATCTTATTTGGTTATTGACCACTGCATATTCATCTCTCCTTCATCCTGTGTCTTGTTATTTTTAGTTTTCTGATTTCTGGCACAACTGTATATTCCAAATTTGTTAGTTACATTTATGAACTTTAACATATACCACATTAACTCTATGAATTTTTACTTCTAAATACATTGTGCTGCTTACAATGTATCAAGATTAACTAGAGTATGTAAGGAAAGATTTATGACTGGAAATGCAGATCAATAATGTCAGTTCTTGTAGTGCTCTGTGTGGTGCTTTGAAGTCAAAAATTTTGCCCACAGAGGATGAGTCCACTCCTAATATGAGTAACATCAGATGTTTTCTTTGTAAAGATGGTAGTAAGCATTGTGTTTGCCTGAAGCATGCAGAGTTAGTAGATCATGACATCAATCAGCTTGTAATGTTGATTTGAACCAGTGCTGCTATTTTGGTGAACACTCCAGTTAATATTGTCTCTTGCTCAAGTACAACTGAAATCACATTCATCAGCAGCACTAGATCATTCACCAGATCATTCTCAGGTTAGTTACGGCTTGATATGTATTGGCTATTGCTGTAGTTATACAAGTGGTGCTTTCTTTTGCCTTCAGCTTGTTGAGGTCCAGATGGAGTGTTGTGGAAGCTGCTGAAGGATATCGCCCTGAATTCAAAGCTTCTGCATAAGTCAGTTTGCCCAGAGACGATGCAGTATTAGGCATTTCTATCAGAACATAACATGACTGGGCGGATGAGCATACAAAGCAAAACAAGTTGCTGAAGGAGGATTTTGGGGTGTGGGGAGAGAAAAGAGCCCTCACTTGTAGGCCGTATACATGGACGGTTTCCAGGAACATCAGCAGAAAATACTATTTTATTCATTTATGTAATAGATTGAAGGTATTGTTAGGTATTATTATAACCATAACAATTATTAACCATCTTTAGTTGCCCGTATGAAGGTGGTGGTAAGCTGTGTTGTTTAACTATGGCTCCCATCCCATCCCAAGGACTGACGTAAACAGGGGCCAGTGGGGATTGATGGGGAGGAGACATATCCACTGGTTAGAGTTATAGCTAGCACATAGGAAGGTGATTGTGGTTGATGGTGTGGAATCATCTCAGTCCAACGGTATGACGCCTAGAGTTCATCAGCATGGTGATCCAGGCCCAGACATCATCAGTTGCTTTCTCGATGACTTTCCTTCCATCGTGAGGTCAAAAGTGGGGATGCATCATTAAAGGTTGCATAATGTTCAACACCATTCATGACTCCATTATTACTGAAGCAGCTTGTATCCTTTTGTAGCATGACCTGGATAGCATCAATGCTTGGGCTGATAAGTGGCAAGAAACAGTCATGCCACACATGCGCCAAGCAATGACCATCTCAATCAAGACAGAATCACTACAATATCCGAATACCACTTTCAACATGCTGGGTTACCATTGACCAGAAACTGAACTGAACCGAACCAGTCATATAATGCCTGTGGCTGCAAAGGGAGTTCAGGAACAAGGGATTCTGTGGCAAATAGCTCCCCTCCTTATTCACCAATGCCTGTCCACCATCTATCTACAAGACGCTGAAAAAATTACATTTGCCTGCGGTTTCAACAACATTCAAGAAGGTCAACACCATCCAGGACAAAGCAGCTCACTTGATTGACACCTTATTCTCTACCTTTATTGTTTTGAACCTCTACCACCAACATTCAGTAACAGCACTAGGGATAATCTACAAGATTCAATGCAATAACTTTCCTGGGCTTCATCTACAGTACCATCCAAATCCAAACTCAATCATCTAGAAGGACAAGGGCAGTAGATGCTTAGGAACAAAACCACCTGCAAGCTCCCCTCCATACCACTTGCTTCCCTGATTGAATGATTTATTCGTAGTTATATATGCCTAGAGAGATTCAGTCAAAAATGTCGCCACAATCAGGGACTATTTTAACATACGAGAAGAATAAACTTCATCAGCCAGCATCCCAAACATGACTCCAGGACTTTAACAATGTCCCCGCTCCAGACAACAACCAGGAGCACCTGCTCCATGAACCAGCACCACCACAGACGACAAACTGCCACTGCCATTCCAGGAGTCCACGCAAGGGGCTTAGGTAGCCAGGAGACCCTGCCGACTCTTCTCTGGCCTTCCACAAGACCATAAAAATCGAGAAAAGAGAAAGAAGTACAGATGAAAAGGAGAGAGAGAAAAAGAATACAGACGGCCTGGAGGGCACCACCTGCTCCTCGCTCGCCAGGTGACGTGGGTTAGGGTGGAGCCGTTCCCAGTTCGTCCTGGCATTGCTGCCGCAGGAAACCTTCTCCTTCACCCACCACTCTCCAGGCTTTAAACATAGAAACATAGAACTGTACAGCACTACAGAACCTACCTCTGATATCTCCCCTATATCTACTTCCACTCACTTTAAAACTATGCCCCCTCATAATGGCTACCTCCCACCCTAGGAAAAAGTCTCTGGCTACCCATTCTATTTATACCTCTGATCATTTTGTACACCTCAGTCAATTCACCTCTCATGCTTCGTTGTTGTAAAGAGAAAAGCCCTAGCGCTCTCAACCTTTCCTAGCAAGACCTTCCCTTCATTCCGGGCAACATCCTACTAAATCTCCTCCGCACCTTTTCCAACGCTTCCACATCTTTCCTGTAATGAGGTGACCAGAACTGGACACAATACTCTGCATGTGGCCGAACCAGCCTTTCGTATAGCTGGAGCATAACTTGCTCTTGAACTCAGTCCCTCTATTAATGAAAGCTAACACACATACACCTTCATATCAACTCTCTCCACCTGGGTGGCAACTTTCAGGGAACTGTGGATATGAACCCCGAGTCCCCTCTACTTCTCCACACTACCAAGAATCTTTCCGTTAAACCTGTATTCTGCTTTCAAATTTATCCTTCCAAAAAGAATCACCTCACACTTTTCAGAGTTAAACTCCATCTGCCACTTCTCAGCCCAGCTCTGCATCCTATTTTAATCCTACCTCTCAGAGCCCTTTCGAATAATTTGCCCACCACTGAAGTAAGACTAACTGGCCTGTAATTTCCGGGGTTATTGCTATCCCCTTTTTTGATGCTTCCTTCTCTCCAATCTTCTGGCACTAAACCCATGGACAGTGAGGACAAAAAGATTATTGCCAAAGGCCCTGCGATCTCTTCCCTCGTTTCCCATAGAATCCTTGGATAAAACCTAGCAGGGGGATTTATCTATCGTCAAGTTCCTCAAAATTCCTAGTACATCTTCCTCACTAACAACCACTTCCTCCAGCCTACCAGCTTGTTTCACACTATCCTCCACTACAACTAGGTGCCTCTCAGTTGTGAATACCGAAGAAAGGTATTCGTTAAAGATCTCGCCTATCTCTTTAGGCTCTGTACACAAATTCCCTTTACAATCCTTAATCATCCCTACCCTTTCTCTGGTCATTATCTTATTCCTCACCATACCTCACATGTAAACAGCCTTGGGGTTTTCTTTGATCCTATCTGCCAACATTTTCTCATACCCCTTTCTAGCTCTCCTAAGCCCTTTCTTCAGCTCCTTCTGGCTAACATGCATCCCTCCAGAGCCTTTTCTGTTCCTTGTTTCCTAAACCTTACATAAACATCCTTCTTCATATTAACTAGTGGTTCGACCTGTCTTGAGAACCAAGACTCCCTCGCTCAACTGCATCTTCTCTGCCTGCTAGGGACAAACATTTCAAGCACACGCAGTATGCATTCCTTAAACAATCTCCACATTTCAATAGTGCTCTTCCCTGACAGCATCTGTTCCCATTTTATGTTACGCCATTCTGGCCTTTCAGAATTTTAATTACCCTTCCCATAGTAATAAACCTTACCCTGCTGTACATACCTATCCTTTTTCTTGACTATTGTAAAAGTAACAGAGTTATGATCGCTACCGCCAAAATGCACTCCTACCAACAGGTCTAACACTTGGCCTGGTTCATTGCAAAGCACCAAATCCAAAGTGGTCTACATATATACTGTGTCAGGAATCCTTCTTGAAAGCACTGGGCAAAGTCAGCTCCATCCAAATTATTACAACTAAAAAGTTTCCAGTCAATATTTGGAAAGTTGAAGTCACCCATGACTACAACCCTATGACTTCTGCACCTTTCCACTATCTGCCTCCCAATCCGCTCCTCCACTTCTCTGCAACTATTAGAGGGTCTGTAAAAAAAAAAAAACCCCAACAAAGTGACTGCTCCTTTCTTCTTCCTGACCTCAACCCAAACTGACTCTGTAGGCCTATCATTCTCGAACTGCTTTTCAGTAGCTGCTATACTAGCCCTGACGAGCAATGTCACTCCCCCACCTTGTTTACCACCCTCCCTATTTCTTTTAAAACATCTAAATCCCTAAACTTCCAACAACCATCCCTGTCCCTGAGTTACCCAAGTTTCTGTATTGGCCACAGCATTGTAGTTCCAAATACTGACCCATGCTCCAAGTTCATCCGCTTTATTTCTGATACCTCTATAGAAAAGAAAATGAAGAAAACAGAAAAGAAAGGAAGAGCAATGGTAAAAGGAAGAAAAGAAAAGATAAAGCCAGCAGTACAGTGTGGAACTGGAGGATCACAGCAGATCAGGCAGCATCATAGGAGCAGGACACCCTTCATCAGGACTGGGGAGGGGGAAGGGAGCTGGGAAAGAAGTAGAGGGAAGACTGGGGCTGGGACAGGTAGGTGGGATGGTTATAGGTAAATGCAGGTAGGGGGAATGGAGGCTGGTTAGTGAGGTAGGTTGGATGGATGGGCGGGAAAGAAGATGGACAGGTTGTGTCAGGCCAAGGAGGTGGGGATGAGAGGAAGGGTTGGACTTGGGATGAGGCCCGGTAGGGGGGAAGATCTTGAAACTGGTGAATTCTATGTTTAGGCCATCAGGCTATAGGCTCCCAAGGCAGAAGATGAGGTGCTGCTCCTCCAGTTTGCTTGTGGTGTCATTGTGGCACTGGAGGAGGCCCAGGATGGACCTGTCACCCAGGTGTTGTTGATCATGGCGTACAGAGTGCAGGTGCTCTGCAAATCTGTCACTGAGTCTGTATTTGGCCACATCGATGTAAAGGAGGCCACATCAGGAGCAGCAGATACAGTAGACCAAGTTGATGGATGTACAGGTGAATCCCTGTCTGATATGGAAAGTTTGTCTTGGGCCTCTGATGGAGGTGAGGGGGGGCTTTAGGGGCAGGTGTAGTACCTCCTGCGGTTGAGGGGAAAGGTGCCGGGGCTGGTGGAGTTGGCGGGGAGTGTGGAGCAGACAAAGGAGTCGCGGAGTGAGTGATCCCTGCAAAAGGCAGATAGGGGTTGTGAGTGAAATATCCCTTTGGTGGTGGAGTCGGATTAAAGGTGGCAGAAATGGCGGAGGATGGTACGCTGAATGAGGAGGTTGACGTGGTGTTATGTGAGGACTGGGGGATTCTGTTTTTATTTTTGTTGGGAGGACGGGGCTTGAGGGCTGAAGTGCAAGAAATGCAAGAGATGTGATTGAGTGCATTTTCACTCAATGGAGGGGGGGGGTAGTTGCGGTCCCTGAAGTAGGAGGACAATTGGGATGCCCAGGAGTGGAAAGCTCCATGCTGGGAGCAGTTGTGGCGGAAGCGGAGGAATTGGGAGTAAAGGATTACGTTCTTATAGGAGGGTGGGGGGGAGGTGGTGTAGCCCAGGTCGCTGTGGGAGTCGGTGAGTTTGAAACAGATGTCGGTGCTGAGAAGGTTACTGGATATAGAGAGAGGGATGCCCGGAAACAGGAGGGAGGTATTGGAGATGGTTCAGGTGAATTTGAGGTTGGGGTGGAAGGTGTTAGTAAAATTGATGAACTGTTCAAGCCTTGACCTGACACAACCTGCCCATCTTCTTCCCAAACTGTCCACCCCACCCTTCCCCTTTACCGCTGACCAGCATCCACCTATTGCCATCCCACCTACCTCTCCCAGCCCCTCCCTTCTTTCCTCTATTTATTTCCCCGCTCCCTTCCCCCTCCCCAGTCCTGATGATGGGTCTAGGCCCGAAACGTCGACTCTCCTGCTCCTCTGGTGCTGCCTGACCTGCTGTGTTCCTCCAGCTCCACACTGTATTAACTCCGACTTCAGCATTGGCAGTTCTTGATATCTCCAAATAAAGAAAGCAGACGGGAATGGTTAAGTCCTGCTGCCATCTTGAGTTGATTGGGAAATGTACTGTCTTTTCTTTCTTGGAACTCACTTTCGAATAACACTCTGTATGTACCTACACCCCAAAAACTGCAGTGGTTGAAGAAAGTGGCTCACATTCACTTTCTCAAGGACAATCAGGAATAGACATTAAATGCCAAACTAGCCATCAATATCTATATCACATAAGTGAATAAATAAAAAAATTCAATCCTCTCTCTCTCTCTCATCAACCTCTTGGAATCCAGCACTAATACATGACAGTCACCTTCCACAAATGGTATTCTTATGCCCTCCGTACATGAGCTATTACTGACACAATCTGACGAAAGGCCTAGGGAAAGTAGAAAGAACCCTATCATGACAGGCAGCATGTTGGTTATTTGTAATAATATGCATCCACCACATTCCAGATGGCTGTAGATGCCAGCAGATAACTCTGGTGAGAGCCTGACCCTGCTAAGGAACTGGCGATAGGAGATATCCAGAGAGCTGACCATTTGCCTGCAGAGTGTGTTGCAGATAGCACCGCCCACCAGTTGCATTTCAGTGTGCCCATTGTATCCGTCCTAAAGAATGGCATGCGGTTAAGAAGAAGCTAGCTGCTGTTGTTTCTCCTGCTGCAGCTGCTGGACTAGTTGGTAGTACTTTGGCTTCTGCTCCTGACCATCAGCAAAATGGAAGATGGAGCTGCCTAAACTGGCCTTATGCTTTGTTCCTGGGAAATGCAGCTGAGATGAATAAAATGCAAGGCAAGAGAGGCACCTTCCAAGAGTTTGAATATTTTATAACCTTGAAAAATTATAGGCTCTACCGATTTATTATCAGAGTAATGTAATGCAAATGATATTTCAGAATTCTGTGAGGAGCAGACTATGACTCAAATTATAAAATACATTTTTTTTTTGCTGATGATGTGTTTAACACCTTTAACACTTGGAAATCAGGGAAACTGAATCCTACTGATTGTAAATTGATTAATTGAGACCATTAATCCACTTTGAGACTGATAAAATGTCTGGCTCTCATTTACATTGTCTGGTTGTCACTGCCATAATATATACTTTTCACTCAGATCAATAGGATGGGATAGAGCAGAGCGATGCTATTTATATATTAATGATTGGGAGATGTATTAAAACAAATTATATATATTTAACACAGGTATATATTATAAATGATACACATTAGTATTTATCAAGTTAGTTCATTTTGGTAGCGTGAAGAAATATTTCAGTGTCTGGATGGGTAATTTGGAAAATATGGTTGTGGCTCCATTGCTACTTTATAGGGATAATGGTCTTTATATATCTAACACTCTACTAGATGAATTGGTATCAATGAGTAATAACTAAATTAAAATTTGTGCAAGAGACAAGAAGATTATGTTAATATGATATGTTCAGTTATTTTGGAGTACCTAAAGCTCTATACTGTACTAGTTTTGGGACAATTTTTTTGATAAGTGGAATTCTACGAAAATATAAATTTATTATCAGTGGTAAATGGAGTTTGGAAGCACCTATTCTAGACTGAATCTTACCTTGTCCTTATCATTCTTTAGGCCAATTTACAAGCTCAATATTGGATGTGCTGATTTATGAAGATGATATATGCTGGTTTGTATCTTACCAGTCCTTTGAAGTAGGGATGGGTGACAGGAGGTGTGGTAAAATAGTGGTATATGGCGCCATGAGGAAACCTATGTGTTTCTGCCACTGTTGCTAGCAATGGGAGCAGCATTCATTGTTACCCAGAAACTGGAGTGGATTGCTAGTTCAAATAATCAATTGACCTTTTGATGACTATCATGCCAGGCCACTAAAATGTTATGAATCTCTGAACAGTTCCCACCACAAGGTGATTTTACTAGTTATTACTTTCTTTACAGAGATCTCCCTTCTGATCCCAACACTACATCTGCAGCTCTGAGCACAGGCGTACGAAGGATCCAGCACACAATAAAACATTTTACGCTTACCTTCAAGACTGCCCAGAAGGTGCCCTCTTCCTCCCATTGTAACTTCAGCAGTGGCCATATCTATTAGTGGTGCTGTTCAGCTGTCAGCCTTCTAATTGGCCTGAAAGCACAGAAAGGTAGGTCACTATCTTTGATAATGGGAACTGCAGATGCTGGAGAATCCAAGATAATAAAATGTGAGGCTGGATGAACACAGCAGGCCCAGCAGCATCTCAGGAGCACAAAAGCTGATGTTTCGGGCCTAGACCCTTCATCAGAGAGGTGTTCATCCAGCCTCACGTTTTATTATCTAGGTCACTATCTTTAATGGGACAGCAGCCTTCAGTGGTAGCCTCAGTTAGCTGCTGCTGATAAAATTATAGCATGGCTCCTTGGAAGACCAACATACCTGTAAAATTCTAGTCACTAGTTGGCCGTTAATTTGTAGATGCTGCAGTTACACTGCTGATACTGTCAGGTTTAAAACAGTGTCGAATAACAATTCAGACTTACACCATTCAGCAAATGCTTCAGAGCTTTTCTCATGTGAACTTGAACTTAGAAATATCATCCTACGCATCAGTCTTCGGAACATGCTGCCATCTTTTAGTTAGGGAATTGCTGACATTACTGGAGGTTTTTTTTAGCATTAAACCATAGCAGTTATTTTTTGTCTTTGAGCTATACGTTATTTATTTGAAATGTTAAACTTAATTTAATATGGAAAATAATCAATCGGTATTGAAACAACATACTCTTCAAAATTAAAAACCAATGTTTCGACCTATTGAGGTATTTTGTGCAGTAACTTTATAACTAACAATACAGGTGTAATTTTACTGAAGCTATACCTTTCATCTTTCTCTGATAGGGTGTAAAAATTATTTTGGCATTTCTATGCATCTTTTAATGACTGTCTTAATTTTAAACCTTACTGACATTTAAAATTAAGTTGTAATTGAAACATTAGCAGACCCATCATTTCTTTTACAACTGTATAGAGCTTTTTTTTATATTTTTGTCTCACTTTGAAAGGCTGTCCATGATTCCCTGTTTTATTTTATGCTGAAGAAACTAAGAGCAAATAAATGGATGTCAACATGTATTTGTCAATTCAAATCAATGAGTTGTTATTGTCTTCAAGATTCCTTTTCTATCTGTCTCACTTTACTGAATATTAAATGCACTGGTAATATCATTAGGATTCCAGTTTAAAGTGGTATCTGAATCCAACAGAGTATGACAGCTAAATTGAATTGTGCAGTTGCTGCTGCAACACTATCAGGTTAACAACTGTATTTCTACAAGCTTAATCAGCTCTCACCATGGTATTTAAACTCAACCATCCTCCCGAGCCAATACATCCAATGATCCAATTCAGCTTATCATTGAATATGAATAAAACATATACATTAAAACTCTTAATTGCAGTAATATTTTGCAACTCAATGTTTTGAATAGTGTATTTTACCTAAGATTATTCTTTTGGGAAGACAGGAAGAATAGAATGGTTATTTTTTAGCTCTGATGTAACATGATATTATAAAGTCAAGTTCTCTGTGGCACGATTATACATAATTGAAAATAACGGGAAAACTCAATGTGAAGCTCAATGAAGTTTAAGGAACTGCGCCTGATTTTTCAGTTAATCACTTTACAGGATTCTGCACTCAAAAGAAATCACTTCAGCCATTTCAGCCCAAAATATCTATCTGCCTCACTTCACATCGCTCCCTTACCCCACTTCATTTTTGACTTCTTTGCAGGTTTTGCTCTTAACCTTATTTTTCTCACTCTTGCTTTCAGACATCTTTTAATGATTCTGCCAATTGCACCTTCACTGGATACGTCTTTATGGCTCTATCCATTCCTTTGTAATTCTCATCATCTCCTCATCTTTGCTTAATATTCCTGGCCCTGATGCTCCCTCTCAGCTTCTTTTCATCGGTCAACTTCCACTATGGGTCAGTGATCCTTTATTTGTAGTTCCATTCCTCCAGCCAATGGCGTCTTCTATACTCTCATTAATTCCTCTTTTTCTATTGTTGGACAACGTTTCTTAACTTGAGCAGGAGCTTGAATATGTTGCAGGATTCTGGCTGGAAAATGTCCGATAGGTCCTCATTCTTCAGTTTCTCTACTGCAAATTGATGTTGCTTTTTTCAGCCTTAGGTGGATCGTGCTGGACAAAGGATAGTGGTACGATCCTACATCAACCTGTTGCCAATTCCACACATCTAGTAGGGACATCCTCCATCTGCTGCAAAATGCACCTATTCAGTCTCATTCAGGGTGTTGCCATCTGGAGACATCCATGTCAGTTTGTACATGTTCTTGTGTATGACCAAGTAATTTCCAGTGCTGAGCCTATCAAGATTGCAAAAGACGAGTAAACAGTCTCCACTTTGCTTCTTTACCTTTGCAATTAGGGAGGCAGAAAGCAATGTTTGTGATTAAGCTTTCATGTTCAGCACACATCTTCAGTAAGAGAACACCATTGCTGATCGCAAATAACTGCAAACTCCATTTTTCCAATACTTCCTTGCCATGGCTGAGGGGGTGAAGTAGACAATGTTAGTGTATCTTTTCTAGTTGCTTCCTTATACCAGGGAGGTGAACAATGGCTGATCAGTCATTCAGGGGGTGGCTGAGTTCGAATTCTATTTCTTTTCAGAGATCGGTGGCACGGTGGCTCAGTGGTTAGCACTGCAGCCTCACAGCACCAGGAACCCGGGTTCAATTCCAGCCTCGGGTGACTGTCTGTGTGGAGTTTGCACATTCTCCCCGTGTCTGCATGGGTTTCCTCCGGGTGCTCCGGTTTCCTCCCACAGTCCAAAGATGTGCAGGCTAGGTGGATCAGCCATGCTAAATTTCCCATAGTGTTCAGGGGTGTGTGTTTATAGGGGGATGGGTCTTGGGGGAAGCTCTAAGGGGTGGCGTGGACTTGTTGGCCGAAAGTCCTGTTTCCACACTGTAGGGAATCTAATCTAATCTAAAACTGACACCATGCCCTGTGCCACCTAAGTGCAGGTTCACAGCTCCATCTCCTACTGAATCCATACCTGCTGCCACAGCACACTCCCATCACCATGTGTGACAGACAGATGATGGAGGACAAATGATAGAAAGATGATGAACATTATTTGTGCATGAGTTGGCATGTCTACTGAGAATGGGATTAATTGAATTCATGGATCGTCATCCAACGACAAGTGAAGACAGTTGGAATTCAGAATTCAGTGAGTGACCAGGGTGTTATCTCTGCCTTGTCAAACTGTACCCATGCCGCAAAACAGTGTTGAATTATCTTTAGGACTGTAGGGTCTTCGATTGGTCTCATTCACCCAGTCTGATGGAACCAGTCTTTGGATGCCAAGGTAGGCAAATCCCAAAGACACCAAGTGTTGGAGGCTGAACAGCTACCCTCGCCTGTCTTAATTCATCTGTCAAACTAGGGAGTGATCATCGTCACATGTTAGCAATGACTTGAAGTCATAAATGAGAGACAGATGAACTGAGAACCAACACAGGATAAGTGAAAGAATATTACAGCATGCCTTTTCCCTTCCACCCATTCCAGTTCCTAAGAAAATAAAAGTCAATATAGAGCAAAGAGGAAAACCTGATTCCAAGGTGGAAGTTGATTTTCCACTTGCAAAGAACATTGCAACAGCTTCTGGCTCAGGTCAAGAAAAATCATTACATACTTCAAATAGGCCAGCAGAAAATCCATCACCATTTGTGAAGTGTTTTCAGTTGATTATTTATGAAGAAAAATATTGAGATGAAGAATGTGATGGGTTGCCTCAAAAGGAATATGATCATTAACCTTTTCACAGCTCTTTAAACCTTACTCATTACAGATTTGGTGACCGTCTTTTTAGTAATGTGTGTTTTTCTCTGTGGGATCCAGTTAAAACAAACAAGTGCTATCGAAGGGGAATGTTCATGTTTCGTAGTTGGGTAAATAACTTTTCGCCAAACTCAGTACTGAATAACCTCAAATAAACTTTATGATCATAATTAAAAATAAATAGTTATTCTCCAAACTATCCCACTTCAGGAGCAGAGTAAATGTTTGCACAAAAAAAACAAGATGTAGGAGTGGAATTTGATGCCAGTGGTTGGGTCCTGTGCAAGTGAAAAAGAAAATACAATTTTAAATCTCAAACGGGATCCTTGCCTGCTCACTTGTAGTTATATTAAGCACATTCTTCTTTGACCACTTCCTTTCCCACCTTGACCACTCTGTCTTCCCTAATGATGGCTAATCATCCCTCCCCCCCACCCGCCAGCCCACCTCCAACCCCCCATTCTTTCCCCGCCCCCCCAACTACGGCCACTCTCTCCCAGGTCCAGCCACTGTCTTCTCTCCTTCCCTAAACAATACTATTCCTGTGATGATTCTGCCCCTGACCACACTCTCCACCTGCTGACTCTCCCCAACCATATTTTTCCCCCAGATAATTCTCTCCCTTGATCTCTCCCTCCCTGTCTTGCCCTGAATTCAACCCACTTTGTAGGTGTCACTCAGTATTGTAAACCAACCATCCTGCCAACTGAGCTATCTGATGCCACTGCTGTTTATCCAGACTGGCTTCAACCTAGTGGATATGATTATAACAGATGCGATGCTATCAGATCGCTGACCACCCTGCCTCTAAATACTTTTCTCATGATCACTGTCTCCTTGACCATTTTTTCTCTCTCTCTCTCTCTAACTGCTCTGGAGTGATTTGGGGTGATCCTGTTTGGAGGCAACATTTTGACAATTTCTTTGAGCTCTCAGATAGAAACCTTTGATGCTCCTGTGTATCAATATTTCTCAATAATAGATGCAGTTATCACCCTGAACAGACTGACTTATATGTCATGTTAACATTAGGACAAATGCTCTCGAGAATTTCTTGTAATATGCTTTCTATTTAATTCAAGTCAACAATGACATTACAATGTTCTTAATGGGAGAATGCATTTGTGAGCCCAAATGACGTTCATTAACAGCTACATGGATTGATTGATGATGCTGATTTTTCGTGCTTATGAACACATGTGGTCCATGAAAAGAGAAAATTATCATTGTAAAGTATGAATATATTGTTATGCATATTGCCTGGATAAAAAGAACTGAATTCAAGAGGTGAGATAAGAGACAGGCCTTGACCTCAAAGCAGCTTTTGACCAAATATAGTATCAAAGAGCTGTCACAAAATTAATGTCCTGGGAAATCATGGGGAGTAGTGGCTGCATTTATACCTAGCAGAAAGAAAGATGGTTGTGTTCTTTGACACTTAATTAACATCCCAAGGCATCAATGCAGGGATTCCTCAGGGTATTGTCCTTGGCTCACCCATCTTCAGCTGCTTCAACAATACCTTCTTTCCATCAGACAGTCAGAAGTGGGAATGTTTGATGACATAAGGCTCAATTCCATTCATGACTCTATGGGTAATGAAGCAACCCATGTCTATGTGCAGCATGTTTTGGACAACAACCAAGCTTAAGTTGACAACTAGATAACAAAGTGAGGAGCTAGATGAACATAGCAGGCCAAGCAGCATCTCAGGAGCACAAAAGCTGCCATTTCAGGCCTAGACCCTTCATCAGAGCCTCTCTGATGAAGGGTCTAGGCCCGAAACGTCAGCTTTTGTGCTCCTGAGATGTTGCTTGGCCTGCTGTGTTCATCCACCTCCACACTTTATTATCTTGGATTCTCCAGCATCCACAGTTCCCATTATCACTTAAGTTGACAACTGGCAGGTAACAATCATGCCACACAAGTGTTAAGCAATAACCATCTCCGGCAAGAGGGAACTTAACCATCTCTGCTCATTGGCACTATGCTTGCTTTGAAGGACCTCCACACTGCTCTGGACCAAGCGACATCACACGCCGCAATCATGGGTGTTGGCTGCATGCCTCATCCATGGACCCTGGCATCTGGCATTTGCCAATCCCTCATGACCATCATGGCACCCTCCCTTCCACTAGCTGGCCGCTCAGGAAACACCAACCTGCATTGCAGGGTGTGATAGGGACTAGCATTGAAATGGGCACGTAGCTCATGGACTGGCCTGGGCTGCATCACAGGGCTGCTCACTTGTGGGGACTACCTGCATGGAGGCATCTTCCATGCCTTACCTTGCTTTGATTTTAACTCAATCACACAAATGGGCAACATGCTTTGTTACTCAGCTTATTTCAGTCAAGGGGGCAAGCATCTTGCTATCTGTAGTGTTTTGGGTCAGTATCTCTGACCCTACATCATGGGCCAGCAGTTTATGTAGCAAATGCATGGCATGTGCAGCAAGCAGATAGCCATGGCTCGCCACGTACCGGAGTATTACTCATTGAAATCCATGGGGTACCAACCAATCAGGTAGTCCCCTGCTCAATAAGTCAAGACCAGCCTCTGATACCACTCCAGGGGTTTAGTCATGGCTGAGCCTTGGGAGAAGGTGGGTGTAGTAGCAGAGTTAGAGTGAGTCCGAAGTAGTTGAGCGAAGCGTGTGGCACTTCTCCAGTGGAACAGAGAAGGTCATTCAACTCCTTACTGCTAGCCACTCCTCCAGACTGTGGAGATGGCACTGATCCTGGTGGCAATCTTGGTGCTGACTGCCACAGTCATGTGGCACGGCCTCTTCTGCCAGTCCTCTTGAAAGATGACTCTTCTCCTTTGACCCACACCATCTGCCCTGACCACCAGGTGCCTGTCAGAGAATTGCAGTAACATCTTTCCCTTTTCTGATAGCTTTAGAAAATATCCTTGAGTGGGCAGGGCAACTTCTGAATGCCAGTGCTCATAGGATGGAAAGACAGTGCGGTTGCCTGGGACCCTGGTGTTTCAGTGGGTAATCACTGTGTGGCAAGTTGTTCCTGAGAAAGGCACGTAGTAAGATGGGAATAGAACTAGATGTGATGGATGACATAGGGGTTGGTCAAGGTAGTTAACTGAGGTACGTTTGCTAAGATACAGTGATAAATCCCACTAGACCTCATGCCATGGGTCCCTTCAAAAGAAAAGCTCAATGCAACTCACAATGAGTCAAAAAAAATGCAAGATTCAGCCCAAGTTCCAGAAAAAATATGGACACTCTATTCAAGGCATGTCTTAGAGTCATTTGATTATGTAGAAACAACAATACAGCTCAAACTATGGAAAGCTCTGAGCAAACCTGGTAGCAATGTTTATTCACCTGTAAGTAGCAAACAACCTGCAAAATCCAGCACCACATTGCACTTTTAGAATTATTGCACTGCATCCAATAGAAATTGATGCATAAGCCAGGAACACTTGGATACCACTTCTGCTCAGGCACTGAGCAGCCAGCAGCGAGTGATCTTTCAGGGCTGACCAATTAACAGTGTGAGGAAAGACAAGCAGCCATTCACAGTGCACAGATGAGAACCGAAAGATCAGAAGGAGCACCATTGGCCTATTTAAAGGACTGCCAGCCATGCATCCACTGCTGCCTGCCTTTTCAATGACAACCAAATAACTGTGTGGAGAGCAGAAAGTTGAAAAGAAGCCTACAAAGCCACGCCCCAGTAATGCCTTACAGCATTTTCTGCTTTAGACAGCAAGGGCAAATTGGGAGGTCCTTGTTCCTTCAGATGTGGCAGAAGGACTGTCATTCCTTACTCAGAAAACCTGGGTGAAGATTCAACTTGTAGTCAGCAGACGTGGAAGTCACCCAAAGAAATCAAATCTAACACAAGCCCCTCGATGACCTGTTTCAGTTGCTAAGCAGCGTATTCCATTTCCATCTTTCCTTTGGGCCTTGCCTGTTACAATGTGAGAACATGTGCTTCGTGAAAGGGAATGACAATAAGTTCAAGAAGCAGCATATCCCAGCAGAAGCATGGTTGTATCTCAGGGAGAAACACCTGACTACCATTGCTGACAAAATCTCAAGAGTAGACACATGATGGAGATATTTGTTGGCCTCATACACAAGACTCTGGACTGCCATCAGTGTTGGTATTATGACTGCTCCAAGGGGATAAAAACAGTGCAGGTGAAGAGATCCGTAACATGAAGGAAAGGACAAGCTTGGTAGGCAGCTGTCATTTCTAGACACCCTTGGAGGAAATGCCTTAGAAATGATGGCACAACATGGCGAATGCTCCAGTACTGAAGGATCTAAAGTAGAGTGGCAGAGCACAATGGAGCCTCTAGTATACATGAGCCATAAAACTCACTTGTCCAACATTGGAAATATGGTGATCCATGCCAGGGATAGGTGGAATGATGTAATGAGAAGTGTGTATCCCTTCCACGTATCTGTTCTTTCATGCAGCTCAGAGTAAGGCTGAGGAGACGAGAGCTAGAGAGCACAGAGGATACCCTGTCACTCCCCATGGGGCCATCACATTGTCCCTCTACACTCTCTATCAGCATAGATTCTGTCATTTAATTGATCTTTCAGTTGTCCTCAGATTTGTCTCTCAAACTGATAACTATAACATGGGCACAACGGAGAGGTGAGTTAACAAAGTGTGAAGCTGGAATCTCTGATCACAACTGAGAAGTGGTTGCTGATGAGTTGTACATTCTGTGAGCCCTATTAGGAAGGTCATTGGCTGGCATGTGGGCAACTTGATAGACACATGCATGTAGTCAATTGCATCCTGTACGCGGGGGTTCTGGTTAGGAGCATGGTCAGCATGCACGAAACAGACTGAGATGAAGGTCAAGTGAGCATACTGCTGGAAATTTAATTCAGTATGGGAAGTTAGTGCAAGGAGGGACTAAGTGCTTTAACTAAGGTTTGCTGCAAGAGGTAAACTCTCAAAAGTGAGTGGTAAGTGGGAAAGGATAAAAGGTATGAACTGTGGTGGAGTCACATCACGATTCATAGCATGATACATGTGCAGGGAAAGTAGAATGGGTGAGTGGAACTGATGAATATTTCCAGACTTTAGGTGAAAATAAGGTCTTCGATTTTTGTTTAGGCCTCTAGTGCTTTCTTTCTCCTCTTCTTACTTTATAAAAATAGCTGCTTTATTATAAGATTGGCACAGGTGATTTTTTTTTTACTTTATTGAAAATGAAATATTATTATAATAAAGTGTAAAGAACAGGGACTCTCAAGCAGTTAATTTATCAGTTAAATTAAATACAATAGTGATGGCAGGACGGGTGATGTGCTGCTGCTGCGATATGGGGTAGCTGCTGGACACCAATGTGTAGACTTGATGGGCTGAATGGCCTGTTTCTGCTTCTACATCTTAAGGTGTTATGATGGATTTCTCCCCTTGGACATTGGCTGAGTACAGAAATTCAATTGCCATGGCTCCTTAGGTAGTATTTTCTAAACTGATAACCTCTGCTATTTGAAAGGACAAGACTAGCAGCCAAATCGGAGCACCACCTCAGGAGCACAAAAGCTGACGTTTCGGGCCTACACTCTTCATCAGAGAGGGTCTAGTTCTGAAACGTCAGCTTTTGTGCTCCTGAGATGCTGCTTGGCCTGCTGTGTTCATCCAGCTCCACACTTTGTTATCTTGGATTCTCCAGCATCTGCAGTTCCCATTATCTCGGAGCACCACGTTGCCTTTCAAGCCATGTACCATCCTGACTTGGAAATGCATCTCAGTTTTTTCAACATCATTAGGTCAAAATCGTGGAATTCTCTCCCTAATGTCAAATGGACTACAGCAATTCATGAAGAACACTCACCACTATCTTAATGGTAATAAGTAATGGGCAATAAATGTTAGCCCAGCCAGTAATACCCACATCCCCGACTGAACTAAAAAAAAATCACCAACTTAATACAGTGATCTACTGCAGACTGCAGGATTCCACACATATCTCAAATAGATTTCTGGGGAAGTTCAGAGACATAAATTTGGTGCCACAGTGACCGTCAATACCAGTGATGTTGTCTATCCAGCTCACCCACAGCTTGACACACATATCAGTGTGATGATATGCAGGCTTCAGCGACACTGCTACATGCTTGAGTGCATGGTAGATAAACAGGTATTCATGTGCCACAGGTGGGCACATGCATTTAAATTGGGACAAATGGTTTTGGATGTAGATTACACAAACTGTCCCTGTGTCTCGGGCTTAAATCACTATTTGTTGAAGATAACAGTACCTTCCAAAACCAGGCTACTACCACCTAGAAGAACAAGGGCATATGGGAATGTCAACACCTGCAAGTACCCTTCCATGTCACTCACCAACCTGATTTGGAAATAAGGGTTGCGTCAAAATCCAGAAAATCCCTCCCTACTAGCATTGTGTGTGTACCTGTGCCAGGTGGGTTGGAGCACTTCAAGAAGGAAGCCTACCAGCACCTTCTTGAGGGCAACTAGGAACGGGCATTAATGCTGACCCAGGCTACAGCATGGAAAAATAAAAAGAGATCTGCAAGGATTAACTGACATCATGAGACAAGCTGTGCCTAGCAGGATATGAAGGATTGTTCTAGGGAGAAAATAACCAGAGTCGTAAATTATATTGTTTTTGATTTGCAGCTTTTCACTAATGCTGTGTGAAAATATTCCAGTAGTAGTATCATGAACCAACTCTTAAATTGAGCCTTTTGTCTCACAATGGACCATCATGTATCTCCATGTTATGTAACTAGCTATTGAATAATATGTAAATTATCTATCCTCCCCCACATGGCATTAGTAGTTTAGATTAAGACCAACAAGAAGATTTAGAGGCAATGAATCTATCCAAGACATCCCAGATTGTTGAAGTGGATGACCATGGCAATATCAGATGATAGCACTGCTGGGATCAACAACAACAAGATGCATGAATAAAAAAAAGACATATGATTGCCATTAATTTCACTTCATGCCTGTGGAGACTAGAAATTTAGAAAGAACCTTTCTTCCTCTAGAGAAACCTAAACGATGCAGCCTGGTACAGTGGTGTACTGCAAGCTGGAGGTTATCTGTGGATTGCCTGAAGGGATGCTTGTAATTCAAATATGAATGGCAATAGTTGACTAACTGACCATCTAAGGTGCCGTTTTAATGCAGGACAGTGGTTGCAGGTCTTTCTATAGCTGGTAAAAGAGATTAGCCATGAAGTCTGATCATAACATTGTTGGAGACATACTTAGGTAGCTCAAAGTATACCTAATGGCAAATTTTGATTACAGGAATATGATCAAATTTACTTGAATGACATCCTATTATGCAGGGATTTTGATTTGATACCTTGGACTTACAGGATGAATTTCAACTTAAATGTTAAAAACTCACAGGTTTGCTGTTATAATTAATTGGAAGTGTTCAGTGATACATTTTAGTTTGGCCCTGTAATGAGGAAGGAATCTGAAGCAAGTTATTTTACAAAAGTACAAAATTTAGAATTTGAACCTTTTAAAGACAAAAGATCAACAACAAGTTAACAGTTATTGGATCATAATGTGAATTTGCAACACAAAAGAAAATATGATAATTAGTTGAGAAACCTAGTAAAGCCTCCTCTTTAGTAAAGAATGATAGTTTGGAAGCTATTTCAACTTACAATTTTTTTAAACTTAAATGTTTCAGTTGTAAGCATATTATAGCCAGTCAAGCTTGAAATTTGCAGAATTTATTGGGGTTACAAGGATAAATATTGTCACTCGTTATATTGAGTACTTATTGTGGCCCACAGTATATTCATGATATGGAAATTCAACTGCAATTAGGCTATTTTGGTATATATTAAGCTTCAGTCCAAAACTGCTGGCAGATTGTTTCAATTATTTCAATGCCATCAGGATTTCTGTTCAGCAGAAATGACTAGAAATAAAGCGGACAGTTTTCCGTATTGTAAGATGCCAGCAGATGGTAAGACAGACTGGCAGAATTTAAACAGGACAGCCTTCAAATAGGAGCTTATCTTTGGAATAATAAAATGTGAGGCTGGATGAACACAGCAGGCCAAGCAGCATCTCAGGAGCACAAAAGCTGACGTTTCGGGCCTAGACCCTTCATCAGAGAGGGGGATGGGGAGAGGGAACTGGAATAAATAGGGAGAGAGGGGGAGGCGGACCGAAGATGGAGAGTAAAGAAGATAGGTGGAGAGAGTGTAGGTGGGGAGGTAGGGAGGGGATAGGTCAGTCCAGGGAAGACGGACAGGTCAAGGAGGTGGGATGAGGTTAGTAGGTAGATGGGGGTGCGGCTTGGGGTGGGAGGAAGGGATGGGTGAGAGGAAGAACCGGTTCTTCCTCTCACCCATCCCTTCCTCCCACCCCAAGCCGCACCCCCAGCTACCTACTAACCTCATCCCACCTCCTTGACCTGTCCGTCTTCCCTGGACTGACCTATCCCCTCCCTACCTCCCCACCTACACTCTCTCCACCTATCTTCTTTACTCTCCATCTTCGGTCCGCCTCCCCCTCTCTCCCTATTTATTCCAGTTCCCTCTCCCCATCCCCCTCTCTGATGAAGGGTCTAGGCCCGAAACGTCAGCTTTTGTGCTCCTGAGATGCTGCTTGGCCTGCTGTGTTCATCCAGCCTCACATTTTATTATCTTGGAATTCTCCAGCATCTGCAGTTCCCATTATCTCTTATCTTTGGAATACTTTGTTTAAGCTTGGTGCAGTTGAGAGGATGACACTCGCAGTCTGCCATCATCTTAGAAAAGAGTAATTTGTTTTGTGTGCTGTCAATTCATAGAGATCCCACTAATAAAGCAGTTTTTAACTACAGATTTGAGAGATGTCTGTAAGAATGACAAAAAGCAATCATACCTTTGGGTAGATGAACGTGAATGTTTTTGTTAACTGTCTTTGTTTTGCTATTAATGTGTCAGTGCATTCAATGAAGAAGCTATGGAAACAGTTGGTTGGTCAAGATTTATCAAATGCTTCAAAAAATTCAAGATTCACAAAATAAAGTGCATTTTGTCCTTCTTGTCTTATTTTGCCTGCAGGAAATTAAACAGACTAATACCATTGAGCTTATTATCTTTGAAAGCAGCCTGTTTATTGTTCATGCAGAGTGATAGAATGCTTGATTGTTGGATATTGCCTGAATAATGGAGTTCATAAAATTTGGATTTTCTTTCAGACAGAATGGAAATGTTTTACCATATGCTTTAGGTTATTATTCCATTTATCTGATCTCAATTGTCAATTGCTTCTGCAGAAATAACACCACTATTGCATAGCTTTCATCTCAAAGCTCTCTGGCTGAGATCTTTGATATTGATTCGTGTAAGAAAATAATTTACATTAAGATGCAAAACTTGCTAACCATCATAATTCATTTTCCTGGCACTGTCTGACCACTGCTCACGAAATTGAGCCTCATGGGAAATCAAGAGCAGCCTTTTGAAGATCTTATCTCATTTGCTTTTGCACCATGATGCAGGGTCAAAGTTCTGGACAGATTCTAAAAAAATAATGGTTGGAAAGTGAATACTTCAGATATTGACGTACCAGAATGTACAATAGATTTTCAAAAGGGACAATTGAACTCTTGAACTATTAATAATTGACTACTCTGAGAATTATTCACTTCATCTCTAGCTGTGATCAGCAATTTTAGAGAAGTCACTTAAGCAACCATTTCCTTGATTAATCTTCTTTTACTAAGCATTTTTAAAATGTTCTATGATTTTCAGTATGAGTGGAGAAGGATTTTGAATGGCTACTTTGGGTGAGAAAGAGTAATTTTATAGTGCATCAGCAATAGAAGTACCAAAGTGCTGAATGATTCATTATCTTAATGTCCATTTGACAGTTGGGGAAATATTATTGCTAGCCTTTTCAGGTGCTCCTGAGATGCTGCTGGGCCTGCTGTGTTCATCCAGCCTCACATTTTATTATCTTGGATTCTCCAGCATCTGCAGTTCCCATTATCACAGGTGTTTTCATTTTCAGGTTCATGGGGTCAATTCCCAGAATGGCAGGACTATCATATGTTGAAAGATTGGTGCGACTGGGCTTGCATACACTTGAGTTTAGAAGGATGAGAGGGGATCTGATTGAGACATATAAGATTATTAAGGGATTGGACACTCTGGAGGCAGGAAGCATGTTTCCGCTGATGGGTGAGTCCAGAACCAGAGGACACAGTCTAAAAATAAGGGGTAGGTCATACAGAGTTGAGGAAAGCTCCTTCATCCAGAGAGTGGTGGATATATGGAATGTTCTGCCCCAGAAGGCAATGGAGACCAACTCTCTGGATACTTTCAAGAAAGAGATGGATAGAGCTCTTAAAGATTGTGGAATCAAGGGTTATGGGGATAAGGCAGGAACAGGATACAGATTGTGGATGAACAGCCATGATCATAATGAATGGTGGTGCTGGCTCGAAGGGCCGAATGGCCTACTCCAGCACCTATTGCCGATTGTCTATTTTGTTTTTGCCTGCATTTCATCTGATGAGAATGCTTAGACATTACTTTCCAACATTCAGCCTAAGTAAGTATAATGCTTCCAATAAAATTCTGCTTCTGATCATTGAAATTGTCTGCAGCCTCAGCCATCAACCAGCTCAGACCCAGGCTTTCACTCACTTAAAGAGGCCTGTCTCTGTGCATATAGCTTCAACTTCTGGACCGTTGACTCAGCCCAGCTGAAGAAGTCTGGGATGTCAGTGTTGATTTGCATTTACTTCAAATCATAACAACTACTAATGCTATGCTGTCAACACAAACACAAAGTGCTGGAGAAAGTCAGCAGGTCGGACAGAATCTGTAGAGAGAAATGCAGAGCTAATGTTTCAAGGCCAGTGACCCTTCGTCCATACTGAAGGTAGCTGGGGAAGGGTGATATTTATGCTGATGACGTAGGTAGTGTTGGGGGTGAGAAGGGGTGGTGGTGCGCCGAGAGAATAGAGTACATGGAGATGCTGCCCACAGAGAGAGAGAGAGAGAGAGAGAGAGAGAGAGACTGAGCAAAGGGATAGACAAGTAAAGACATTGCTAGTGGTAAACCAAGAAAGCAGTCCTTATAGTACAAGAGCTAGAGGCGAGGGTTAAGGGAATGAGCAAGGGAGAGGATGTTCATATTTTGAGATTTTTAAACTTAACTTTGAGTCTTGAAAGCTGTAGGCTTCAGATATCGCACTCCAAGTCGGAAGACTGAGGGCTCAAGCTACACTTTGCGTGTTTGAGTATATGTTCTTGGCTGAAATTCCAGCATAATCCTGAGCACATGAGACACAATGCCAACTTGCGGACGAGATCTAAAGCTAAGGGCTTACTTACCCTATTTAGTGGATGTAAGGGATCACAACATACCATTTAAAGGAGCAGATGAGCTCGCAATGTCCTAGTGTTATGTTACAAGCTGATAGTATGAATAAACAAGTCAAGCCCCAGAATGAAGCCTGGTGTGACAGATAATATGTTCATATTTTTCAGCTAGCTATGTGATGGTTAGTCCCTAAGACATATTCACTCAAGGCTGTACATTTTATCTAACACCAGATTAACATCTAACATTATTACACAAAAGGAGAAATAAAACCCAAAAAATCCTATCTAAATACAAATACAGATATATAAAGATCTCAAAACATATGGAAAGATGAAATCTCAACACTATCTGTCGCAGAAATTTAAGTTCAGATTTCAATTCCTTAATTTTCTACTTAACTAACTTCTTTTAGTTTATTTGCTGTGGACTGTTACAAATCTGTCAACATGAATCTTTTACAAATCTGAGAGCCTAAACCTTCATAATTCTAATAACCCACAGATTTCTAACCAAACTCTTCTGGTTTTATAAGATTCACAAACTAAATCCTATTGCTGAAGTATTGGTTCTTTGAACTGGCCTTACCTGCTTCTAGGATACAACTAAATTCACTTCCCAATTCAACCTTGGTGTTTTCTGAACTGAATTTAAATCCTTGTTTGATCTTAGATTCTTCTGAATTGAAAACAAAGCTAATCATCTTAAATGTTTACTCAGCCTGTTAATGTTGGCCAGGGAACTTGGTAGCGTGTTGATGCGACATGCAATTGGAAACTTGAGATCTTTTCTGTGGACAAAATGTAAGTGTTCCACAAAGTGGTCACCCAGTCTGTGTTTTGCCTCCACAGTGGAGAGAATACATTGTGAGCATTTAATACAGTAGGTCAGATTGAATGAAGTGCAGATAAATCACTGTTTCTCTTGGAAGGTGTGTCTATAGCCTTGAATAATGAGGAAGAGAAAGTAAACAGGGAAGTGTGGGACCATCTGCAATTGCATGGAAAAGTAAAATGGGGGTATAGGGTGGTCTTGGGATTGGAGGAGGAGTGGACTAAGGTGTCACTGAGGGAATGATCCCGATGGAAGGCTGACAATGGAGGGGTGGGGAATATGTGTTTGGTGGTGCCTTCACACTAAAGATGGTAGAAATGGAGGCTTAAGATCCTTTGGATACAGAGGCTGGTGGAGTGGAACATGAGAACCAGGAGACCACATTGGTGTTGTTGGAGCGAAGAGGTGAGGGCAGAAATGCAATAAATGGTTGGACATGCCAAAGGACACTGGCAAAAATGGTGGCAGAGAATTCTGAGTTGAAAAGGAGTGGACATTTCTGAAATGCCCCTGTAGGAGGTATCACCATCAGTTCAGATGCAATGGAGATGGAGAAACTGGGAGAATGGGATGGAGTCCTTAGACAAACCACAGTGTCAGGATGTATAGTCAAAGTAATTGTGAGAGTTGGTGGGTTTGTGTTGAATATCAGTGGCCAGCCTATTCCCAGAAATATACCTGCTCTCATCTTCAGCTGGTTCATCTCTGACTCCTCCCCGCTCTTTCTCAACATCTCTGTTTCCATTTCTGGGACAGTGCAACAGTGATGAAATTTCAAAAATATTTCGTTTTTAAAAAATATTTCACTTGTGGTACAAGGGTGTTACTAGCAGGCCAGCATTTATCGCCAATCCCTTCTTGCCATTGGGATGGTGATGAGCTGCTTTCTTGAACCATTCGGCCCACATGCTGTGGGTTGACTTATAATGCTTTTAGGGAAGTAATTCCAGGATTTTGACACAACAACAGTGAAGGAGCAGCTGTATATGCTGTATATTTCCAATTCAGAACAGTGAATGGCTTGGAGAGGACCTTGTATGTGGCAGTGTTCTCATGTACCTGCTGTCCTTGTCCTTCCAAAAAGAAATTTTCAGGTTTGTCTAAGGATCTTTGGTGAATTTCTGCAGTGCATCTTGTAGATAGGACACACTGCCGCTACGGAGTGTCCCTGGTAGAGCGAGTGATTACTTCTTTGATGTGGTGCCAATCAAGCAGGCTGCTTTGTCCTGGATAGTGTTCTTCTTGGGTTTTGTTGGAGCTGCACCCATCCAGGCAAGTGGGGAGTATTCCATCACACTCCTGACTTGTGCTTTGGTAATGACAGACAGGCTTTTGGCAGTCAGAAGGTGAGTTACTCGCAGCAGTATTCCTAGCCTCTGATCTTCTCTTGTAGCCACTGTGTTTATGTGGTGAGTTCAGTCGAGTTTCTGGTTAAAGGTAACTGCAAGGATGTTGTAGGATTGAGTAATGGTAACACCATTGAATATCAAGTGACAGTGGTTAGATTGTCACTTACTGGTGATGCTAAATGCCTGGCATTTGTGTGGCATGAATGTCACTTGACACTTATCAGCCCAAGCCTGGAAATTGTCCAGATCTTATTGCATTTGAACATGGACTTCTTCAGTAACTGAGGAGTCATGAATGGTGCTGAGCACTGTGCAGTCATTGGCTCATATTCTCATCTCTGACCTTTTGATGGAGGCGAGGTTGTTGAAGGAGCAGCTGAAGATGGTTGGACTGAGGACACTACCCTGAGGAACTCCTGCAGACATGTCTGACTGACCCCAGCTGACAAATAATGGTGGCCAAGCCCCTGAATCTCATGTGGATTGTGCATGTGACTAATGGTGTCACGACTTCTTGGCAGATGGTGGCTTCTCTTGACTGGGGCTGAAAACTAGCCCCTATCACTCTTTAACATGGCCATTTGGTTGAAAGCAAAGTGCATTGTGTTTGCTATGTAGGCAGCTAGCACATGTTGTAGGTATCGGCAGATGTTTCATCAAGATGCTCTGGACAGGTCCCTATTGATGCCTGAAGCACCAATGCACTAATAGACATGGCAAGAAAATGCAAGGCAAAGCAGGGATACTGAGAATATGAAGATAAGTGCTAACAGTGCAAGTGAGCAGCCCTGAGATGCAACCTTTTCCAATCATTGAACTGGGTGCTTTTCAAGGTTAGTTGAAAGTGCACCCTGCAAGCGGGTCTTTGCTTCCTGAGAAGCCTACAGGTGTATTGGAGAGGTGCCATGATGTTTGTGAAGGATTGGCACATGCCAGTTACCAGTTTGTGGACAATTAGTGCAGCCCATGGATTACGCCTTGAGATGCTGTTTGATGATGTGCAATCACAAGGAATCCTTTAGCACAAATGATGAGCTGAATCTGCCAAGTACCCGTTTTGATTTCTAGTTGCCTTTTCTCTTCATCAAAATTGTTTATTGCATTTGGCAAGATAGGAAGCTGAATACTATTGAAGTCAGTATGTTTGTTAATAATGATCTAGAATTTAATTATCTTTAATTGACAAGTCACTGCTGCCTCGGGAGAATGTGACATGCCACTTGTGAAAAATATAAAAGATGGAGTGAGAAGCTGCAGTTGTCAAGGTCAACCTCACCGGATTTCTTGTCTGATTCTGTCACAAATCTCACCATTGCCTATGTTGTTTAGATCCTTATAAGATTCTGCTCTCTGCCCTAGTTCTGCCCTAAATATTTTAGTTGCAATCTGGTACTCCACAGGAAAAGCACATGCTTGAATTAGTGGAACTCTGAACAGGGCTGCACTTCATTATGGTCATATATCTGACAATTGTTCCTGAGCAACAGTGTCACCATACGCTGCTAAGAATGCATAGGCTGGATGGAAAAATAGAGTTCACTGAATCATCCAGGCTTTCTCAAGTGGTTGACAGTCAGGAAGCTTATGCTGAATCTGTGCAGTTTTCTGTGTGGGTTTCTCTAAAAAGCCCGTATTGCACAACTGTCACCAGTAAACCATCAATTAATGCAAAACAGCAGCTCTTTATCACTGGTAACAAATAGAGTTTTATACATACTCCAATCCTCTTACAATCCCTGCATAAAATCCAGTGATTTCACTACATAATTAAAATAAAATTCCTTGTACCTAACTAGATGACTTCCCAATTCATTAAAAATAGTTGTGTTTTTTTTAATCCATTAGATGAAGTCCAGTGAAAGCAGGTTGAATTGTAATATTTCATTTCTACACTCCCATGCTCTGAAGAAGACTTTCAACATCAAGCAGATTTTTACCTGCACATCTGTCAATGTGGTATACTATATCTGCTGTTCCTGTTGTGGCCTCCTCTACATCAGGGAAACCAAACGGAGGCTTGGGGACCTCTTTGCAGATCACCTATGCTCAGTTCACACTAAATAACTGCACCTCCCAGTTGCAAACCATTTCAACTCCTCCTCCCATTCCTCAGATGACATGTCCATCCTGGGCCTCCTGCAGTGCCACAACAATGCCACCTGAAGGTTGCAGGAACAGCACCTCATATTCCGCTTGGGAACTCTGCAGCCCAATGGTATCAATGTGGACTTCACAAGCTTCAAAATCTCCCCTCCCCCCACTGCATTCCAAAACCAGCCCAACTTGTGCCCCCCTCCCTAACCTGTCCTTCCTCCTACCTATTCCCTCCTCCCACCTCAAGTCCCACCCCCATTTCCTACCTGCTAGCCTCATCCTTCCCCCTTGACCTGTCCGCCCTCCCTGAACTGACCTCTCCCCTCCCTACCTCCCCACCTGCACTCACCTTTACTGGCTTCATCCCCGCCTCTTTGACCTGTCTGTCTCCTCTCTACCTACCTTCTCCTTTACCCATCTTCTCTCCTTATTTATTTCAGAATCCCCTCCCCCTCCCCCATTTCTGAAGAAAGGTCTAGGCCTGAAACGTCAGCCTTTCTGATCCGCTGATGCTGCTTGGCCAGTTGTGTTCATCCAGCTCTACACCTTGTTATCTGAGATATTTGATTATTTCTTTACACAATAACAATCCACATTATGAAATGTAGAAGGGTGAAAGAACTACTTGGAGTTAGAATTGAACAAAGCAGCTCTGATAGCAATGGAAAATTGCAAAGGGCTGATTAAGACAAATTACTGAATGATTCAGTGTCGTTCTTCCCAGTAAATTACTAAACTGTTGTATTATTTACTTGCTTTGAATCAATTCATTATTATCTAAATTCTTGAGGCAATATGTGGCTGAATGAGATAGAGGAGAAGCGTAGATTTGGATGGGATTAGGAATATAATGCAATTGCCTATAACATTTTCAGGGGTAAAATGAAGGATAAAGGAGGCAAAGCTGCAACATTAATAAATTGTTGAATTGCAGCACTAGAGTGTAAGGACGGTCTAGGGATTCTGTTAGGGAAGATTCAATAAGGATAAAGCTAAAAAGTGGCAATAGACATGCAGCTATAACATTTGATGTGCCCTTCCTTAACTTATGGAAATGTATCCGTTAGGCAACCTGTCCATGTTATTCGTCTTCAGCATGCATTAGAAGCCAATAGTAGAATCACAATGGGAAGTCGATTTGAAACCCATTCAAAGAGATGTGCAAGAACAAGAAGCTATAAAACGTTATAATTTCAGCCATTTCAACACGGTATCTAATGTGAGTAAAGGAGGGATTTTTATTTGCCTGTATTCAGACTCACTCTTAGACCAGTATATTTGTAATCCAGTAGGTCATTAACAACTACAACAATAACAGAAGTTGATGGAAAAACTCAGCAGGTCTAGTAGCGTCTGTGAAGAAAAAAATCAGTGTTAATGTTTCGGGTCTGGTGACCCTTCCTCAGAACAGTAAGGTCATTGATTGATTTATTTCTGGGCAGTGCTTGACTTATTTCTGGGCAGTAAAGTGGGCAAGTTGTAGTAGCCATGTGATAAAAACATCAACATTAAAAGGTGGAGAATTGGAAAGAATACAAGCTCAGTGAGATGAGAAGGAACCTGTCTCAAACTAACTCTCGTGTAGGATATGGATGAAATATTCGATAAATATATTGGATCACAGTTTATGAGTGAGGGCGGAATTGAAAATTTGATGGAATGGAGGGAGGTGGCAGACAACTTTTTATAATATGCAAACGGTTGTGGGGCTCCAGAGGATAACCGATGACATAGTTCTCTGCAAGAAGGGAGAGGATAAGTTGGGTAATCACGGACCAGTTAGTCTAATGCTGGTAGTGTATGAGGGCTTAGAATCTTTAATTCAAGATTAAATCACTACAACAGCAACAAATACAGGCAGCATTTATATGTAATAAGTTTTACTGCACACCTTTAACATTGTAAAATCTCTTGATGTGTCAGAAGCATTATGAAACAAACATGACATAGAGCTATGTTATTGGGTCAGATGACTAGGAAGTTGGTTAAAAAGGTAGATTGAAGGAGCATCTTAAAAATGAAAGGAAATAATAAAAAAAAAGACCAGTTTAAGCGAGGCATTCTTGAATTTATGGCCTGGTCAGAGAAAGGCACAATGGCCAGTTGAAGAGCAAAACAAAATTCTGCTCTGAAGAGGTCAGAATTGAAAATGTCCAGGAAACCCCAAGAGATGCAGAGCTGGAAGAGACCAGAGAAGTGGGGATAATGCTCTGGGAGGGATTTTCAGTCAAGGGTGAGGATTTTAAAATCAATCTGTAGCATATACATTTGTCAAAAGTAGATCAGCAAGCACAAATGATTGTTGAAAGAGACTGGGGATAAGGACTTTTTTCAGGGGTGGCTCAGTTTTTGATTATCCTAATTTTACTGAGTTAGAATGTGGAAGGCTAGCCAGAAATGAATTGGAACTGTGATATAAATGAGAATTTCAGCAGCAAATGAGCTGAGCAGATCAGAGTTAAATAATCTTACAGATTTGGAAAAAGGCAATCTCAATTATGTCATGAGTATCTGCTTCTAATCTCATTGTGGGGTCACATTAAGCTCGCAAAGGGGCTTGTTCATCATCAATTGCTAAAGAAATGGATAGAGTTGATCGTTAGTGTAATGAAGATGTGTTAACCTGGTTAGCTAGACAAGTAATTAATGATAGTGTCTTGCTAACACTAAAGATTCAATCCCAGTACTAACTGGGGTCACCATGAAGGCCCTGCTTTCTCAACTTCCCCTGAGGTATGGTGACCCTCAGGATGAACATATCACTATTAATTTCTCTCCAACAAGAGACTGGACTATAGTATCTTTCATTATTTGGTATATAATGAGAGACATAGAGTTGATAGCCAGAGACTATTTCCCAGGGCAGAAATGGCTAACACGCGGGGTCATAGTTTTAAGCTGGTTGGAGGAAAATATAGAGGGGATGTCAGAGGCGGGTCCTTTACACAGAGAGTTGTGAGAGCATGGAATGCGTTGCCAGCAGCAGTTGTGGAAGCAAGGTCACTGGAGTCATTTAAGAGACTGCTGGACGTGCATATGGTCACAGAAATTTGAGGGTGCATACATGAGGATCAATGGCAGGCACAACATCGTGGGCTGAAGGGCCTGTTCTGTGCTGTACTGTTCTATGTTCTATGTTCTAATTACTGGACATTTACCTTCCACATCAGACAGAGGTTCACCTGCATATCTGCCTCCTTAACCTGACACAACCTGTCCATCTTCTCTCCCACCTATCCATTCCTTCCACCTCACTGACCAATGCCCACCACTGCAAACCTGCACTCGCCTGTCACCATCCCACCTATCTTCGCCAGCATCACCCCTCCCTCTCTCTATTTATTTCAGAGCTCCCTTCCCCTCTCCAAGTTCTGAAGAAGGGTTCCATTCTGAAATGTCAACTTTCCTGCTCCTCTGATGCTGCCTGGTCTGCTGTGCTCCTCCAGCTCCACTCTGTGTTATCTCTATCACTTGGACATTTTGGAAAGAACACTTTGCAAAGCAATGAATACTCTTCCTGCTACAGCCAATGTTATATTATGAAAGACCACAAGCTATTCAATTGTAGACACCAAATCTGCAACGCTTTGAGAAAACAACATGATTGTAATGTAGCAGAGATAATGGGGACTGCAGATGCTGGAGAATCCAAGATAACAAAATGCGAGGCTGGATGAACACAGCAGGCCAAGCAGCATCTCAGGAGCACAAAAGCTGACGTTTCTGGCCTAGACACTTCATCAGAGCTACTGGATTTGATGACAAAGTCTGTGGTAACTTGTATCAGAATCAGTCATGTTTTCCCTCTCTCTCCTTTCCCTAAATCCTCTCTCATCACAGTTAGGGTTGTAAATACACTGGAAAACCGTATCAACAAAAGTGGAAGATTCCTGAAAGGAATGCTCAGAATCTACCACCACTGTTCCCAGAAAAGTGAATCTAGCCATCCACTACTAATACTGGAAGAAATCCCAGTGCCAGCAGTTTACATGGAAAGTGACTAAAGCTACAGACCAGCATCTGGGATAATCAGTGAATAATTTTTTTATGAGTTTCGCTGTTACTTGGTTAAAGTACTCTATAATGATTTATATTTTTTTCCCAACTTGGACAGTATGTCTCATTTGCCAAGAAGGGTAGCTGTGTATATTTGCATAGTATAAACCTATTGCTAATAAGCTTATGCATCTGTGCTTGAGTTAGTTTTGTTTATATGTATACATTTGTTTTATTTAAATATATATAACATATGTAGCATGTGATACAAATTGTCAGTATCGCCTTCCTTCTAAAATTCAAATTTTGTTGTGGCCAAAGGAAAAGTGAATGGGAAAGGAATCAGCCCAGCCCTTCAACTCAGGGTTTGTGGGGGAATGGAAGACAATGCCTATAGCCTTAGTTAATTATTAATTAATCAGAGGATATTTCTACTCTTACTGTGTTGGATTTCAGCCAAACGGACTGGCAATTTAGGGACAATGCAAGGGTTGAGAGAGGTGTTTATGAAATAGCACTATGTGTCCTCAGTATACACGTAGAAACTGAGACAGTATTTTCAGATGCTGTTGCAAAGATATTGGGGTTCCCTATGGCTGAAAGCAGCAATAAGTGGCTGAACATGATTCTCGTTGTCAAAATGGCTGAGAAGACTGATTTTTACTGGAAGCAGCAGCTTGTTTAGTTTGAAATGTAAAGTTAAGCTATCAGCTAGGAATAATCATAGCATTTCTAGAAGGATTATATCCAAGGTAACAAAATTAAAATATTACACAAAAAGTTTTGCAATGAATACGGAAAGGATCCTATTCGAGTAGCAGCAAAAACAAAACCGCTGTTGTTTGTACAGATGGTTGGATAAGGAACATCTTAAAATACGCTGATAGAAAATTCTATATCAGGTTTGTTCAAAGTCTGAGATTCAGCACCACATAAAAGGGAATGGTCTGAACCAACTTAGTTAAGATCCCCAGATAATTGTAGATATGGGTTTTAGATATATAAAATATATAATGTAGGGAGAAGCCTGCAGCCTTTTAGCAGGGAGGATTTCACAACAGATGCAGAAGTCAGCAATATTGAGATGCGGCTGAATAAGATGCATTGTAAAGTGCAAGGTTAGAGAATCTCTCTCCCATTGCAACTCTCTTGTAATCACCTATCTTCTTTTCTCTCCATCTTTGGTCCGCCTCCCCTTCTCTCCCTATTTATTCCAGAACCCTCACCCCATCCCCCTCTCTGATGAAGGGTCTAGGCCCGAAACGTCAGCTTTTGTGCTCCTGAGATGCTGCTGGGCCTGCTGTGTTCATCCAGCCTCACATTTCATTATCTTGGATTCTCCAGCATCTGCAGTTCCCATAATCACTGATACAATTTTAACCTCACTGCGAAGCCTCTTCCAGGGATGCCTAACCTGAAGAAGTTACCCTCCTCCCTCCGGACCAACCTCAGGGAATCTCTCTCCCATTGCAACTCTCTTGTACTCACCTATCTTCTTTTCTCTCCATCTTCGGTCCGTCTCCCCTTCTCTCCCTATTTATTCCAGAACCCTCACCCCATCCCCCTCTCTGATGAAGGGTCTAGGCCCGAAACGTCAGCTTTTGTGCTCCTGACATGCTGCTGTGTTCATCCAGCCTCACATTTCATTATATAGGGGATAAAGATATCTGGTAAATATCATGGGATCATCGGGAAACCTCGCGATGACTAATATTGACCATTCAGTCGCATGATTAACCTAGTTGGATGCTTATGTAATCAATTAATGATACGATTGATTTGTAATAGCCAAAGGTGGGCCAAAACACACATATAAAAAAAGGCTTCTCTTTTTTCAATGAAGAAGCTTCTGAATCCCCAGAGGTTTTCTTCTTATTGATGGAAAACGATGAAACCAGTGACAATAAATTTGGACTTTAGGCATCGAGTTTTCTGCTCAAATGAAAAGGTAGTATGCAGATGAGAAATAAGAGAAAGTCAAGCATGGGAGCTTGGGCACAATGGAGATATTAAAGGACAGCCAGGGAGTATTTATTAAAAGAAAGTCATTTTGACTTATTTCGTGGAGCTTTTTGAAGTAAACATTATAAGACAAGGGAACTACTGTAATAATAAACATTGATTTTAAAATACTCAATCAAATGTTTCACAGGAGGCTCATTACAAAATTTCTGATTCATTTTATGAGAAAATGTAGCAGCATAAATAAAAATTAGATGATGGAGAGGAAACCAATCATAAAATAATTGGATGCTGCTCATCATTGGTGAAAGGCTGGAATGAGTATACACAATGGGATCAGTGCTTTGTGCACTTTTGATTTTGATTTTCTTATGATTAGCACTCGAACATAGGGAATACTATTTGCTGCAGACATACACATAGTTGATTTGGAAAACAGCGCATTGAACTGTGAAAGATCTCGGGAGGACATAGGTTGGCAGAACAGACAGCTGCAATATAGCATGATATATTTTGGAAGTTAACCAAAGAATGAGTATGTGCATTCAAAGGAAACACACTGAAAAGCATAGAGAGAAACAGAATAACTTGACTGTAAACTCATAACTAATTTTGCAAATGTGACTCTGGGAAAACAAGAACCACAAAAAAGGCTAGTGACATGATTTTGGGGACAAGAAAGTTAAATAATAGTGATATTTTGTATTATGCTTTTCAGAGTTGAATTGGATAGGTTTTCCTCTTATTTAGAAAGGAGAGAGATAGTAGTAGTAGGTTATCAATCCAACATCAGCATTGGGGAACTGAGGAGTGACATAAAGAGATTTTATTTACATAACTGTTATAGCATTGAATGCTCTTATGTAAAATGTTAACCATTTATGATGAAATTTTTAAAGAGATAATTGCATGAACAGTTAAATGAGATTAATTTCTAGTTGCTGTAGCAAAACAATGTGTCTGAACCAATGACTTCAACATTAACTCTCCACACCATAATGGGTAGGAATGGGTTAACTGGTGAAATGAGCAGAACATATTTCCAATCTGTCAGGCATAACTGTCATTGCTATTGTAATCACCTATCTGGAGCCTCCTAGTTTATAAGGTTCAGATATACACTTTCTTTATTATCTATGTCACTGGGAAACATTATTAAACCTCTGTTTATTGTTTTTATACACAGATGTTCATATAATAGATTTTATTGATAGTCAAAAAGTTTTGCTTTAGCTTACAAGATCATATTCTTTAGTGATAATCATGCACTAGTTTCATTTTCAATTTATTTTAAACAACATTGATGAATTTCACTTCTATTTTTTCAGCTTGCTGAGTTGGTAATGTAGAACATAGAACATAGAACATAACAGCACAGTGCAGGCCCTTCGGCCCTCGATGTTGTGCCGACCTGTCATACCGATCTCAAGCCCATCTAACCTACACTATTCCATGTACGTCCATATGCTTATCCAATGACGACTTAAATGTACCTAAAGTTGGCGAATCTACTACCGTTGCAGGCAAAGCGTTCCATTCCCTTACTACTCTCTGAGTAAAGAAACTACCTCTGACATCTGTCCTATATCTTTCACCCCTCAGTTTAAAGCTATGCTCCCTCGTGCTTGCCGTCACCATCCCATGAAAAAGGATCTCCCTATCCACTCTATCTAACCCTCTGATTATTTTATATGTTTCAATTAAGTCACCTCTCAAACTTCTTCTCTCAAATGAAAACTGCCTCAAGTCCCTCAGCCTTTCCTCGTAAGACCTTCACTCCATACCAGGCAACATCCTAGTAAATCTCCTTTGCACCCTTTCCAAAGCTTCCACATTCTTCTTCTAATGCGGTGACCAGAACTGTACACAATACTCCAAATGCAGCCGCACCAGAGTTTTGTACAGCTTCACCATAACCTCTTGGTTCTGGAACTCGATCCCTCTATTAGTAAAAGCTAAAACACTGTGCGCCTTCTTAACAGCCCTGTCAACCTGGGTGTGTATTATATAAAGGCCTGATGGATAGAAAAATTAACAGTCTGTAATTTAACCAGGATTCAGAAATAACATCCGTAAACTTCTCTAGATTTATCATGCTCTCTGAACACTTTGTCACAATGATTACAATTGCTTCTTAACATGATACAAAACAAGGAAAGGTCTTCTAATACCAACAGATAATTACAAAATTTAACAACCTCCCCTTGACATTTAATGTCATTGTCATCGCTGAATTCCCCATGATCAATATTTTGGGGTTACCATTTACCAAAGTGAAGTGAACTTGCAAGACAAGTAAAATATCTGCAAAAGACAGATCAGATGCAGGGAATTCTAAAGCAAATAACTCATCTTCTGACTTCCCAGTGCCTGCGCTTCATCCATGAAGTATAATCCAGGAGCATCATGGAGTATTTCTCATTTGGCTGCATAAGCGTGTCTCCAACAACATTCAAGCAGCTTGACATCATCCAGAAAAAAACAGCTGACTTGAATAACATCACAACCTAGGGTCCTTCAATAACAGCTTCAAAGCTGAGACCTATAACACCTAGAAGGACAATGGCAGCAGACGCATTGGAGTACCACCAACTACACGTTCCCCTCCAAGCCACATACCATCCTGGCTTGGAAATAAATCATTATTCCTTCTGTGTTGGTGGGTCAAATTCCTGGAACTTCTATTCCAGCATCACTGAGTGTACCTGAACTGCATAGACTGCAAGAAGTTCAACTTTTATCTTGTTCTCAATGGATGGGCAACAAATTCTAGCCTTTCTGGTGACCACCCACACCCCATGAAAGAAATGAAAGAAAGTCAACATTTCAGGTCACATGACCATGGTTTTATTTTTATTTCATATCTCCAGAATCCAAGCTTCTTTGCTTTATGATTTTATTGCTTGTGAATACATGGGACCATATTAATGATATGCATCTAGGAACTAGACAAAACAATTGTCTCTTATCTTAACTCCGTTGCAGATTGGATTTGTTTATCCATTGTTAAAAAGTTGACACCTAAAGGTAGTGTGGAAAGTCAAGTTCCTTCCATATAATCCCAAAATTGGCTTGACTCTGAGTTGATGAAATTCCCATTCTTGTTCCTTGTTTTTCTGGCCTTCAGATTCATCTGCCAAATATCATCAAATCATAGGATGACTACAATGTGGAAGCAGCCCATTCAGTCCACCTAGTCCACACTGACCATCCAAAGAGCATCCCACGCCAACCCAACCTCCCACCCTGTAACCCTGCATTTTTCATGGCCAATCCACTTAACCTGCACATCTTTGGACTGTGGGAAGAAACCGGAGTATCTGGAGGAAAACTACACAGCCACAGGAGGAATGTGAAAACTCTAGACTGACAGTCACCCAAGGGTGAAATCAAAATCTCGTCCCTAGCACTGTGAGGCAGCAGTGCTAACCTCTGTGCTACTGTACCACCCCAACACATAATTATGCAACGATAATGATGTGATTAGCTTCTCCAAATGTTGATATCATTTTGGATCGTTCCAGTAGATAGATATTTGAATTCCAATAGATTGGTCTAAATTGGTCTAAATTGGCCTAAATCTCAAAGGGCAAATGTTCAATCTGCTAAATCAATCATTCCCTGGTTATTTCTTTCTGAAAGCTGTGGTTTGTTTAAGTTTACTCTTCTTCCTGGGGAAGTAAAATGCATTTGCATATCACAGAATTTCAGCTAGCATCATTTAGATTTTTAAAATAATATTAAAAGTTAGAAACAGGGTAAAGAGATATATACCATAATCACAAGGCAGAACCTGCAATGACTCGGCGACATGCCAGGAAAGAAACGCCATTATCAGCATTCATAAAGCTTCTCCACAGCATACATTTATTAACACAGTAGATCAAATTTCTGATGAGTAAGATAACTTCAAATACAATTAAATATGACTGCAGTAATATTAATGGCCTTTCAAATAATTATCATTATGTAGTAGAATACCGTGTAATTGCTTCAGCAGAACTATTTAAAAAAGTTTAAAATCTCAGACAATGAACATGTCTTGTATTTTGTTGCTGTGTTTTACAGATGCAATTGAAGGATTCTGATCTGAACAATAAATATTAACTCATGTGTATGTCTTTTATATGCACTGGAGAAGGAGATTGATCATTTAAGACTGAAATGAAGAAGATTGTTCTTACTTAGGATCTTCATAATTTTCAAATCCAGAGCTTTAAGGACATTCATTTGTTGAATCTTTAAAGAATTTTTATATACAAAGGCAATTACAGGATAACATGGGAAGTTGCAGCTGAAGTATAGGATGAACTATGATCACAATGAATGGTCAAGCTGATTCAAGGATGAATGGCCTACCCATTCTCATATTGTTTTTAAGGAAACCTGCTTAGAGTTCATTCCTGAAAACTTTTCTTGCTAATGTTTCCTTTTTATCCCTTCTTTTGAAGATCATCCTGAAGTAAGTATCTGTCAAGATTAAATTTGGGACTTTACTATCCTTGAAATGAGGACTCAAAATGTGTTCTTTGGCTCGCTATTCACCTAGCAAGCTGCTGAGAGTCACAGTGGAAGGTAATAACGTCCTCACTCAATGCTCACACAGAAAAGTCTTAATTTACTAGAGTTTGCCAAATTGGGCATCATGGTAGAGTGACAGGGAAAAACGGACAGGAATATCTGTGTCCGATTCCTGCCATCTGGAAAACCGTCCTAAATGAAGTCAGAGGAGGAAAGGGCCCAATGTGGAAATTCTGCTTGCTTACGATTTGATACCAACCAGTGTCGTAAATGAGTCACTCCAAACAAATTATTCCTAATGCTACCAGAATTTAGTGCTGGCTGAAAAACAAGTTTTGCACAGATGTACCTTTGTTCTCAAAGGCCTTTGTTGAGTTGTCCGCAGCTTCATAAGGGATGGTCTCACATTGACAGATACTCAACTTGCAATTGAGGGAACCGGTATCAGGAAGTAGGTTTGCACGTGGCAGTGGTGGGGTGGGGGTACAGCTGAAAAATATTACCCTGCCTTTGTCTCTACGTTCCCTGCTACTCCCTACTCAGAAAATAAAACCCTACCTGTAACTCTCCCATTCTGTCCCATTCATCTGTCTCCAGAGAACCAGTGTCAATCCTCTAGTTAGGACTCAGAGCACTGCCAGTGGCTGATATCGCTTCTGATGGCACTGCTGACAATGAATAGCCTCTGTCTGGCATTTTCTGAGAGTAGAATTCCTACCCTCTGCGGTTCGCAATCCTCCCTGAGGCCCAGGGCTGTCTTTTAAATATCTGACAACAATTAAACAGTATTGAACCTCCTCAAAAAAGTGATAAGCGGCTCCCATTGATTCTTCAACGAGTGAGGGGACTCCTCTGAAAAGTGGGACTCATAGAGTAAGTACTCACAGAATTGGGTGCTTGAAAGAAAAGGCCAGGTTATAGGTAATATTCTTTTTGATTCTAACAATATAACTAGCTACTGCATGTGGGTCTGATCATGGGATATGAGGACAATCACACCAGCTATGACAGTAATTCAATAATTTAAAATGAACACTATTGTATTATATTAGCTCTAAACTTCATTACAACCCAGAGTGTAGTAATTGTTAAAAGATTAAGTGCTTTTCTGTGAGGAAATAAGGATATTTGTTTGCAATATATTTACTATACATTGGAAGTTTTCAATTCATGAAAACAACTTTGTAACAATTTTTTGTAAATCTTCATTAATTCTGAAACAGTCCCAGCAGTTTCTGTTCAGATTCAGAACTAGGTAAAGATTTTGGACTCGAGTTTTCCAGTTTATATCAAGTGTTGTTATACTATTTTCAGCATTAATGATCTTCCCTTCAAAATAGAGAAGATAATTGAAGGTGATTTGGCTATTTAACATTGCTTGATTTATACAGTTATTGAAGACCAACTTCACTTCCTATAATATGTGAAAGAATTCTTGATTGTTCTGGGAAGAAAATAACCAAGCAGATGTTGCTGACAGCCGTATTGATTCACACATTCATTTTATTTTGTAGGTTGCTTTGGATTGAAATAGCACTGAAAGATATGAAGGTTCTCATTTGCTCTTTGAAGAAGCTACTGATAGTCCAAAGCCACCGGTTCAGTAGGAATTCAACCCAATTTTTTTGCAGGATGATTGATAGCAATTAAATACAAACATTCAAAAATACGTACACAAGATGTCAATTGCTTGAAAGTTGCAGTTTGGCTTACTTGTATGGTCAGGATAGGCTGGATATAAAAAAAAGTTTCTCTTTGCCTATTCAAGTGGAAGAAACTGTTCTCCATCTCCAGGGGTTGATAAAGCCCTTTAGGGTCCTCAGGCAGTGCTTATTGAACAATTTTGAGTGTGCTTGAGTGAAGTTTTAAAAAAAAATTCATTTGTAGGATGTGGATGTTGCTGGCTGGCCAGAATTTATTGCCTGTTCATAGTTGCCCTTGAGAAGGCGGTGGTGAGCTGTTTTCTTGAATTGCTGCAGTCCTCCTGCTCTGGCTTGATGTACAATGTTATTAGGGAGGGAGTTCAAGAATTTTGACCCAGCAACAATGAAGGAACGGCAATATATTTCCAAGTCAGGATCGTGAGCGCTTGGAGGGGAACTTGAAGGTGGTGGTGTCCCCATATGCCTGCTGCCCTTGTCCTTCTAGATGGAAGTTGTTGTGTGGGTTTGGAAGGCGCTGTCTGCGGTCTTTGCTGAACTTCAGCAATACATCTTGTAGATAGTACACGCTGCTGCTACTGAGCATTTATGGTGGGAATGATTGATCTTAATGTCATGTGTACTGAAATACAGTGAAATCTTTTGTTTACGAGTGGTACAGGCAGATTGCAGCAAACGAAGGGTGTGCAGATCAAAAAGACTTGGAAGCCATACAGGTTACATTGCAGGTTGAAGTTTGGGTCCATCCAACAGTCTGATAATGGTTGGAAAGAAGCAGTTCCTGAACCTGCTTGTGCATGTGTTCAGGTTTCTGTATCTTCTGCCTGATGGAAGGCGTTGTAAGAGATCATTACCAGGGTGTGATGGTTCCTTGATGATGTTGGCCTCCTTTCTACAGCAGTGAGCCGTGTAAATAGAGTCCATGGATGGAAGATTGGCTTCTGTGAAGGCCTGGGCTGTGCACACTACCTTCTGTAGTTTCTTACAGTGCTGGGCAGAGCAGTCTCCATACCAGGCCGTTATGCACCAGGAAAGCGTGCTTTCAATGGTGCACCTGTACAAGTTGGTGAGGGACCTGATGGACAAGCCAAATTTCCTGAGCTGCCTGAGGAAGAAGAGGCATTGTTCTGCCTTATTGACTGTTTCACATACATGGGAAGTCCAGGACAGGTATTTGGTATGGTCACTCCAAGGAGCTTGTTGCACTTCACCCTCTCATCTTCAGTTCCGTTGATGAAGATGGGTGCATGTTCTCCTCCCTTCTTTCTGAAGTTGATGATCAGTTCTATAGTTTTGCCAACATTGAGAGACAGATTATTTTCATTACACCACATTGCCAAGCCCTCTACCTCCCTTCTGTATTTTGATTCATCATCATTAGATATCCGTCCTACTACAGTGGCGTCATCAGTAGCTAGTAGATAGTGTTCATCTGGAATTTGGCAACACAGTCATTGGTGTACAGGGAGTACAAAAGGGGGCTGAGGACGGATCCTTAGTGGGGGGGGGGGGGAATCCACTGTTGAATGTTATTGTGGAGGAGGTGCAGTAATCTACCCTCATTGAGTACAGTCTATGGGTCAGAAAGCTGAGGATCCAGTTGCAGAGGGTGGAGCCGTGATGAAGGTCACGTATTTTTGTGATCAGTCTGGAGGGGATAATGTTGTTGAAGGTGGAGCTGTAGTCAACGACCAAGAGTCTGACATTGGTGTGTTTGTTGTGCAGATGTTCCAGGGATGAGTCCAGGGCTAGGGGCTTGGCATCCTCTGTGGATCTGTGATGTTGGTAGACAAACTGTGGGAGATTGAGGTAGGTTGGGAGACTGGAGTTGATGTGGGCCATGACCAACCTCTTGAAGCACTTCTTGTTTGATGAAGTCAGAGCTATTTGCAGCAGTCTTTAGGGTACACTGCATGTGTTTTCTCGGGTACGGGGGATAATGGTGGTTACCTTGAAGCAGGTGGGCTCTTCGGCTTGTAGGAGGGAGAGGTTGAAGGGCGTGGATATGTGTGGATGTAGTGCCAATCAAGTGGCCCGTTTTGTCCTGGATGGTGTCGAGCTTCTTGAGTGTAGTTGGGGTTGCACTCATCCAGGCAAGTGGGGAGTATTCCATCACACTCCTGACTTGTGCATTGTAAATGTTGTTCAGGATTTGGGGATCAGAAGGTGAGTTACTCGCTGCAGTATTCCTAGCTTCTGACCTGCTCTTGTAGCTAGAGTGTTTATGTGCTGAGTCCAGTTGAGTTTTTGGTCAATGTAACATCCAGGACATTGATAGTGGGGGATTCAGTGATGGTAACACCATTGAATACCAAGGGGTGGTGGTTGGAGTGTCTCTTATGGGTGATGGTCATAGCTTGGCATTTTTGTGGCATGAATGTTACTTGACACTCGTCAGCACAAGCCTGGATATTGTCTAGAGCTTGTTGCATTTGAACATGGACTGCTTCAGGGTCTGAGGAGTCGTGAATGGTGCTGAACACTGCACCCATCAGCAAATGTCCCCACTTCTGACCTTATGATGGAGGGAAGGTCATTGATGAAGCAGCTGAAGATGGTTGGACCTAGGACACCACCCTGAAAAACTCCTGCAGAGATGTCCTGGTGCTGAGATGATTGACCTTCCACAACCATGACATTCTTTCTATGTGCCAGGTATGACTCTAACCACCGGACAGTTTGCCCGGGGTATCCATTGATTCTAGTTTTGCTCTGGTTCCTTGATGCCACACTCAGTTGAATACAGCGTTGATGTCAAGGGCTGTCACTCTCACATCACCTCTAGAATTCAGCACTTTTGTCCATGTTTGAACCAGGGCCGTAATGAGGTGAGGAGCTGAGTGGCCCTGGCAGAACCCAAACTGTGCACCACTGAGCAGATTATTTCTGTGCAGGTGCTGCTTGATAGCACAGTTGATGACACTTTCCATTCCTTTACTGATGATCGAGAGGAGATTGATGGGGCAGTAATTGGCCGGGTTGGATTTGCTCTGCTTTTTATGCACAGGAAATACTTGGGCAATTTTCCACATTGTCAGGTAAATGCCGGTGTTGTAACTGCATGGGAACAACTTGGCTGAGGGAGCAACAAGCTCTGGAGCACAAGTCTTCAGAATTATTGCCAGAAAATCAACAGAGCCCACAGCCTTTACAGTTTCAAGTGCCTCCAACCATTTCATGATATCATGTGGACTGAATCAAATTGGCTGAAGATTGGTATCTGTGATGCTGGGGTCCACTGGAAGATGCTCAGATGGATTGTCCACTTGGCACTTCTGGCTGAAGTTTGCAGTGAAATCTTTAGCCTTATCTTTTGCACTGATGTGCTGGGCTCTTCCATCAGAGGATGGGGTTACTTGCGGAGCCTCCTCCTCCAGTGAGTTGTTTAATTGTCCACCACTATTTATGACTGGATGTGGCAGGGCTGCAGAGCTTAGATCTGATCCATTGGTTGTGGGATCGCTTACCTCTGTCTATCACTTGCTGCTTATGCTGTTTGGTGTGCAAGTAGTCCTGTGTGGTGGCTTCACCAGGTTGATACCTCAGCTTCAGGTATGCCTGGTGCTGTTCCTGGCATGCCCTCCTGCACTCTTCATTGAACCTGAGTTGATCCCCTGGCTTGATGGTTATGGTCGAGTGGGAGATATGTCGGGCCATGAGATTACAGATTGTGCTGGAGTACAATTCTGCTGCTGTTTGTGGCCCACAGTGCTGCATAGATGCCCAGTCTTGAGTTGCTAGATCTGTTCAAAGGCTGTTCGATTTAGCACGGTGATAGTGCCACACAACATAATGGAGGTTATTTTCAATGTGAAGGTAGGACTTCGTCTCCACAAGGACTGTGCGATGGTCAATCTTACTGACACTGTCATGGACAGATGCAACTGCAGCTGGCAGTTTGATAAGGATGAGGTCAAGTATGGTTTTCCCTCTTGTTGGCTCCCTCACCATCTGCCGCAGACCCAATCTAGCAGCTATGTCCTTTGGGACCTAACCAGCTCACTCAGTAGTATTGCTGCCAAGCCATTCTTGGTATTAGACATTGAAATCCCCCACCCAGAGTACATCTTGTGCCCTTTCCATCCTCAGGACTTACTGTAAGTATTATTCAGCATGTATGAATATCAATTCATCAGCTCAGGGAGGGCAGTCATTGATAATCACAAGGAGGTTTCCTTGTCCATGTTTATCCTGAAGCCACAAGACTTCATGGGGTCTGGAGTCAATGTTGAGGACTTCCAGGGTAATTCCCTCTTGACTGTACACCATTGTGTCACTGCCTCTGAAAGGTTTATCCTGCTGGTAGGAAGATGTTCAGAGCGCAAGCATTTGAGGAACGTAAAAATGACTGAGTGTTTTAGAGATGGATGATGCTACCGAACTACCTCATGGAAAGAATTAGGAGAATTTTAAATCAAGGCAATGCCTCACTTAGAGCCAATGTGGATCAATGAGTATTTGATTGATAGAGAAATTGCTGTGAGTCAAAACACAGCAGCAGAATTTTGGATGATCTCAAGTTCAATGAGAGAACCAGCCAGAAGTGGATTGGAATAGTCAAATGTTAAAGAAAAGCAAAGTCATGGACGAAGGCTTCGATAACTGATAAGGTGAAACAAAGTAAGTTGAACTGATGATGTAGAGATGAAAATTGACGTCAACTTTGATGAAGTGAATGAGAGTTTGGAAAGTCATTTTAAGGTCAAATGTAAATTCCAAATTATGAACAAACTGGTTTAATCTCAAGCTGTTGTTCAGTGAGGGAAGTAATCAATAGCCAGGTAACAGAGTTTGGAGCCGGAATCAAGTTTCCAAGATATTTGTCATTTACAAACTCTTAAACTATACTTAAATTCAGGTGTTAATATATTTCAAAAGATCACTGTTCTTAGTGACATCCCTTGAGGACATTCCAGTACGACAAAAAAACCACTATTAATTTCTGTTTTCTGTACGGCAGCCAATTTCAGAGCCATTCTGAGTTAGCCCTTTAATCCCATGAGCTTCAATTTGAATAACAGTTTATTGCATAGCACCTTATCAAATACCTTTTAAACATTCACATACTTACTACAGTTTGTGGATTTTCACACAATGCCAAACGTATTTTGTAATCTCACAATTCTTGCTTAAGTAGAGATAAACACAAGACTTAAACATTAAACTCTACTGGCATGTTCTGTCTTCTTGTTTGACCCTTCAAGCATACATATTAATTTTGCTGCTGCTCTAACTAATTAATTAGAATCCAAGGGAGATGACATGGAAATGTAACTGTAGCATAACTGCAATAGGTAAAATAATTTAGCTAGAGTCTTGTATTGTCTAAGTTACAGTGAAAAGTGAATTTCAGAAAATGAGAAAAATGCTTATGTATCTTGAAAATAAGTAGTCACCTGAAAAGTGCTTCAGAGATAATAGGAACTGCAGATGCTGGAGAATTTGAGTTAACAAGGTGTGGAGCTGGATGAACACAGCAGTCCAAGCAGCATCTTCGGAGCAGGAAAGCTGACGTTTCGGGCCTAGATCCTACGTCAGAAAATCTGATGAAGAGTCTAGGCCCGAAAAGTCAGCTTTCCTTCTTCTAAGATGCTGCTTGGCCAGCTTTATTCATCCAGCTCTACACTTTGTTACCTGAAAAGTGCTGTTATTTCTGTGCAGAGACTTTTTAAAATTCATTTAAGGGATGTGGGTTTTTCTGGTTGGGCCATCATTTATTGCCCATCCCTAAGAGGCCCTTGAGAAGGTGGTGGTGTTGAACAGCCATCTTGTACTGCTGCAGTGTGTTTGGTGTAGTTACATCCATGATGCCATTAAGGAAGGTGATGCAGGGTTTTGATACTGAAGAACAGCAATATTTCCAAGTCAGGATGGTTAGTTGCTTGGAGGGGAATTTGTAGGCGGTGTTCTAGTGTATTGGCATGACCTTCTATTGTCCTTTTATTGATAGTAGGGGTCATGGATTTGAACAGTGATATAAGAAGCCTTTCTAAGTTTCTGCAGTGCTTCTTGTAGATAGTATCCACTACCTGCTTTTGACTATTGGCATTGGAGAGTGTGAATATCTGTGAATAAGGTTCTACTTAACAGCTGCTTTGTCCTGGGTACCTTCCAGCTTCTTGAGTTTTGTTGGAGCTACGCATATCCAGGCAGGTGGGGAGTATTCCATAACACTCCTGACTTGTGTCTTGTAGATGGTGGACAAGCCATCAGGAATCCTAGCCTCTGACCTGCTCTGGTAGTCACTGTTTATAGGATAAGTCCAATTCAGTTATAATAATGGCATTGAATGTCACGGGCTAGTGGTTAGATTTTCTCTGTCTTTAAGTGTTGTAGCCTAATACATCTGTGGCACAAAATTAACTGACGAGTTGGCAGTCCAAGCTTGGATATTGTCCAGATCTTGCTGCATTTTGCCTTTGATAGCTTTCATACCTGAGGGTCATAAGATGTACTGAACATCTTATCTGGATGCATCACTGTGTGGTATGGCAAGTGTTGTTTCCAAAAGTGAAAGAAACTACAGAGAGTTGTGAACACAGCTTAGCCCATCATACAAAGCAGCCACTCATCTGTTGACTTCATCCACACTTGCCATTTCAGCGGAAAAGCAACTGATATAGCCAAAGACCCCTCCCACCCTAGTTATACTCTATTCCTCCTGTGCCTTCTCTGAAGCATTCATTAATACCAGGTAGCCTGGTTTTATTCCCATTTTTAGTTCTATTGATGACTACACTGGAATGGCTTGCTAGGCCAATTCAGAGGGTAGTTAAAAGTAAACCACATTGCTATTATCACATGTAGGCCAGTCCAGGTTAGCCAACCAGATGGGTTTTTCCGAGTCAACAACATTTTGATCTTCATTATTGTACTTTTAATGTTAGATTTTTATTGGCTCCAAATTCCACCATCTGCTGTGATGGAATTCACACCCAGGTCCCCAGAACATTCCCACATCCCTAGATTTCATTAAAGTACTTGAGGTTGTATAAATTTACATCTTTCTTTAACTCAGAATAGTCTAGATTATTTTATTCACAGCCTTAAAATGGTTTAAGTTGAGTACACCAATCACATGGCAGTGCCTGTAATTAAAGTAGTTAATATATTCTCAGAAGATTTTTTTTAGAATTCCTACAGTGTGGAAACAGGCCCTTAGGCCCAACAAGTCCACACCGAACTTCACAGCACCCCCCCAGACCCATTCCCCATAACCCACCTAATCTACACCTCCTTGAACACTACGGGCAATTTTGCATGGCCAATCCACCTAGCCTGCACACCTTTGGCCTGAAACCGGAGCACCCGAATGAAACCCACGCACGCATGGGGAGAATGTGCAAACCCCACACAGACAGTCACCCGGGGCTGGAATTGAACCCATGTCCGGAATTGAACCCTGGTCCCTGGCGCTGTGAGGCAGCAGTGCTAACCTCTGTGCCACTGTGCTGCAGATCTTCACAATGAGCCAGAAGACATGTTGTATTATAAAAATAGGACATTATGTTAAATTTAAACTGAAAACAAAAATAAGATTTTCAAAATAAATGTTCAATAAAATACATAAACCATTATTCATAACACTACAAATACAACAAACATAAACTTGAAAATAAAATAGCTTCCATCATTTATGCTTCTTGTGGAAATGGGAGCATCCCTGAGATCAGCAGAGGTTTTCTCCTTTGTCCGAGATGTTCAGGAACAGTTAATGGAGATGGTGTAAGCTCTGCTCCTTCAAGTTTGATAACCTCTGCTGGAATTTGACTACTCCTGTAGCTTTTCAATTCTTCACGTGTTTAAAGGCGGTTTTAACTTCTGCCACACTAGGTGGGAATGCAATGTCAACTTTGACTTCCTCAAATGTGTCCTCGTCCACGATTATATCACATTTAGGAGTTCATTGAAATGTTCACTACACTGGAGGTAATGTTTTCTCTGTGTCTCAAAAACCACTTTGAGGCCAAGTGTGTCGGGTCAGTGTATTGCCTTGGTGACACTGAAGAAACCATGTGTGTCATACTTGTCAGCGAGGAGCTGCAGCTCCTTAGCATTCCCATTCCACCTTTGGTTCTTGATTTCCCTCATTCTTCCTTGTAATACCGCTTACACTGTTTGATGAGTTCTCTTCTTTGCCTCACATGTGATACTATTTTGCCAAAGATTTCCTGTCTTGTCAATGAGGTTGTGCATGAAGTGATCATTCACGCCAAACCAATTTTGTTGTTTTCTAGTTTGTAGCCGATGGTTTCTTCATAACATGAGACAATGGCTGTCTTCAACACCTTCCTGATTTCCCCCACACCATTGAAATGAATTCTCTGGAGATTTTGATGAATATATTGTTGAAAATTCACAAATTTGTTTGGGTCTTGAAGCCACCCATTATTGACCCTTTTTCTGAACTCTTTTTTTTCATCTTCAGCTGCTCTTAATGGTATTTGATGGACATTCAAGGGTGGATGCGCCAGTGATCTGTTCAGAGTTGTCATTACTTTGACAATAACGACATTTATTAGGTCTCAGGATCAAATAATGATGTGGTTTATCATATATCAGTGCTTTGATCATGGAAGCCTCCAAAAAGTCTTGAACTTGGAGACAGAAATAGAGGATCAGACACAACTTAACAACTCAGCCTGATGACCTGCTCGTCTTCTGCAGGTTCAATAGCAATTGACTTAGAATTCTGGAATTGAATATTTTAGCAATTCAACAATCTCTGATTGCAGTCATGTGGCAAGGACTGCATTTCAGGACCTAATGTCTCATCTCATTGGGCTAATTGGAAGGTTGTTAAGCCAATATTGCAGCTTTATATCCCCTGTTAGGATTTCAATTGCAAGGTGACGAGGTAACTGTGAAAGCATTCACCCTCTTTGTGAAATAATAGGTCCTAATTTTTTTCCTTTGTGTCGAGTTGTGTGGAAGCAGACAGTTCATTCCAGTACTTTGTGCTAGCTTCACCTGGAAGGTTTACACAAAGCACAGGCTTCTGAAAGACAATAATTTGATCAGGTTTAAGATAATAAAGTGTGAAGCCTGATGAACACAGCAGGCCAAGCAGCATCTCAGGAGATGCTGCTTGGCCTGCTGTGTTCATCCAGCTTCACACTTTATTATCTTGGATTCTCCAGCATCTGCAGGTCCCATTATCTCTGATACAATTTGATCAGGCTTAGCCTTTTTTGTGAGTCTGGAAAGGTTGTCTGTTTTTAAAAGAAGCAGAATTTACCCCAAAATATAGGACAGAATATAGTTTTCTTTATATTTCTCTTCATGCTCTCTGGCACACCTTCATTCTTAGCAAAAGCAAGAAATGAATTCATTTTTTATAGGACATGTTCAAAGAGAGAAAAATTAATGAAGGAAGTCTGCAAAAAATTCTGCAAATCCACCCTCTGCAACTGGATCCTTTGCTTCCTGACCCAGAGACTGCAGACAATGAAAATAGACAATAACACCTCCTCCACGACAATCCTCAACACAGTCGCCGACTGTACTCCTTGTACTCTCATGATTATGTTGGCACATTTTATCTGAACACCATCTATTAATTTGCTGATGACACATCCGATGTAGGCTGGATTTCAAACAATGATGAGACAGAATACAGGAAATATATGGAGTGCTTGGTAATGTAGTGTAATAATAACACTGTCTCCCTCAGTGTCAGCAGAACTAAAGAGCTGATCATTGACTTCAGGAAGCAAAGAAGAGACTACGCCCCTATTTACGTCAATGGAGCTGAGATGAAAATGATCGAGAGTGTCAGGTTTGTAGGAGTAATGATCACCAACAATCTGTCCTGCACCGCCCATACTGATGCAACAGTCAAGAAGGCACAACAACATATCCTCTCCTTCAGGAGGCTAAGGAAATTCAGCATGTCCATAAGAACCCTCGCCAATCTTTTCAGAGGCACCATAGAAAATATTCGCTCTGGTACATCACTGCTTCAGACAGCAACTGCTCTATCTAGGATCGTAAGAAATTACAGAAAGTTGTAAACACAGCACAGGCCATTACACAATCCAGCCTCCCAATTTATTCTATCTACACTTTTTCTACCACCCTGGTTATCATCTCTTGCAACCTCTTCTGTCAGGCTGAAGATGCAAAAGGTTAAACACACACACCAACAGGTTCAAGAACAGGTTCTTCCCTGTTGTTATTAGACTTAGAACAAAGAACAAAGAACAAAGAAAATTACAGCACAGGATCAGGCCCTTTGGCCCTCCAAGCCTGCGCCGATCGAGATCCTCTGTCTAACCTGTCATCTATTTTCTAAGGGTCTGTGGCCATTTGTTCCCAGCCCATCCATGTATTTGTCCAGATATATCTTAAAAGACGCTAATGTGTCTGCGTCTACCACCCCCGCTGGCAACGCGTTTCAGGCACCCACCACCCTCTGCATAAACAACTTTCCACGCATATAGAACATAGAACATTACAGCACAGTACAGGCCCATCGGCCCTCGATGTTGTGCCGACCTGTCATACCGTTCTCAAGCCCATCTAACCTACACTATTCCATGTACGTCCATACGCTTGTCCAATGACGACTTAAATGTACCTAAAGTTGGTGAATCTACTACCGTTGCAGGCAAAGCATTCCATTCCCTTACTACTCTCTGAGTAAAGAAACTACCTCTGACATCTGTCCTATATCTTTCACCCCTCAATTTAAAGCTATTCCCCCTCGTGCTCGCCGTCACCATCCTAGGAAAAAGGCTTTCCCTATCCACCCTATCTAACCCTCTGATTATTTTATATGTTTCAATTAAGTCACCTCTCAACCTTCTTCTCTCTAATGAAAACAGCGTCAAGTCCCTCAGCCTTTCCTCGTAAGACCTCCCCTCCATACCAGGCAACATCCTAATACATCTCCTCTGCACCCTTTCCAAAGCTTCCACATCCTTCTTATAATGCGGTGACAGAACTGTACACAATACTCCAAGTGCGGCCGCACCAGAGTTTTGTACAGCTTCACCATAACCTCTTGGTTCCGGAGCTCGATCCCTCTATTAATAAAAGCTAAAACACTGTATGCCTTCTTAACAGCCCTGTCAACCTGGGTGGCAACTTTCAAGGATCTGTGTACATGGACACTGAGATCTCTCCGCTCATCTACACTACCAAGAATCTTACCATTAGCCCTGTAATTTCCCTTCCGTTTACTCCTACCAAAGTGCATCACCTCAAACTTGTCTGCATTAAACTCCATTTGCTACTTCTCAGCCCAGCTCTGCAGCTTTTCTGTGTCTCTCTGCAACCTACAGCATCCTTCGTCACTATCCACAACTCCACCGACCTTAGTGTCGTCTGCAAATTTACTAACCCATCCTTCTACGCCATCATCCAGGACATTTATAAACATGACAAACAGCAGTGGACCCAACACTGACCCTTGCGGTACACCACTAGAAACTGGTCTCCAGGATGAACATTTCCTATCAACTACCACCCTCTGTCTTCTTTCAGCAAGCCAATTTCCGATCCAAACTGCTATATCTCCCACAATTCCATTCCTCCGCATTTTTTACAATAGCCTATTGTGGGGAACCTTATCGAATGCCTTGCTGAAATCCATATACACCACATCAACCGATTTACTCTCATCTACCTGTTTGGTCACCGTCTCAAAGAACTCAATAAGGTTTGTGAGGCACGACCTCCCCTTCACAAAACCGTGCAGACTATCCCTAATTAATTTATTATTTTCTAGATGATTATAAATCCTATCCCTTATGACCTTTTCCAACACTTTACCAACAACTGAGTTAAGGCTCACTGGTCTATAATTATCAGGGTTGTCTCTACTCCCCTTCTTGAACAGGGGAAACCACAGTTGCTATCCTCCAGTCATCTGTCACTATTCCTGTAGACAATGACGAGTTAAAGATCAATGCCAACGGCTTGGCAATCTCCTCCCTGGCTTCCCAGAGGATCCGAGGATAAATTCCATCTGGCCCATGGTATTTGATGGACATTCAAGGGTGAATGAGCCAGTGATGAGCCTATCTTCACCTTCTGAAGGATTTCTAATACCTCTTCTGTGTGAAACTTAATCCCACCTAGTCTAGTAGCCTGTATCTCAGTATTCTCCTCGACAACATTGTGGTTTTCTAGAGTGAATACTGTTGAAAAATATTCATTTAGCGCTTCCCCTATCTCATCTGACTCCACACACAACTTACCACTACTATCCTTGATTAGGCCTAATCTTACTTTAGTCATTCTTATATTCCTTAAATATCTATAGAAAGCCTTAGGGTTTACCCTGATCCTATCCGCCAACAACTTCTCATGTCTCCTCCTGGCTCTTCTGAGCTCTCTCTTTAGGTCTTTCCTGGCTACCTCGTAGCCCTCAAGTGCCCTAACTGAGCCTTCACATCTCATCCTAACATAAGCCTTCTTCTTCCTCTTGACAAGAGATTCCATATCCTTCGTAAACCACGGCTCCCGCACTCTACAGCTTCCTCCCTGCCTGGCGGGTACATACTTATCTAGGACACACAGGAGCTTTTCCTGGAAAAAGCTCCACATTTCTAATGTGCCCATCCCCTGCAGTTTCCTTCCCCATTCTATGCTCCCTAAATCCTGCCTAATCTCATTGTAATTGCCTTTCCCCCAGCTATAACTCTTGCCCAGTGGTATACACCTATCCCTTTCCATCACTAAAGTAAACATAACAGAATTGTGATCGCTATCACCAAAGTGCTCACCTACTTCCAAATCTAACACCTGGCCGGGCTCATTACCCAGTACCAAATCTAATGTGGCTTCGCCCCTTGTTGGCCGATCTACATACTGTGTCAGGAAGCCCTCCTGCATACTCTGGACAAAAACTGACCCATCTATAGTACTCAAACTATAGTGTTCCCAGTCAATATCTGGAAAATTGAAGTCCCCCATGACAACTACCCTGTCTCTCTCACTCCTATCGAGAATCATCTTTGCTACCCTTTCCTCTACATCTCTGGAACCATTCAGAGGCCTATAGAAAACTCCCAACAGGGTGACCTCACCTTTCCTGTTTCTAACCTCAGACCATACTTCCTCAGTTGACGAGTCCCCAAACATCCTTTCTGCAACTGTCATACTGTCTTTGACCAACAATGCCACACCTCCGCCCCTTTTACCATCTTCTCTGTTCTTACTGAAACATCTAAATCCCGGAACCTGCAACAACCATTCCTGTCCCTGCTCTATCCATGTCTCCGAAATGGCCACAACATTGAAGTCCCAGGTACTAACCCATGCTGCAAGTTCACCCACCTTATTCTGGACACTCCTGGCATTGAAGTAGACACACTTCAAACCATCTTCTTGCTTGCCGGTGCCATCTTGCTTCCCTGAAACTTTATTTCGGACCACCCTACTCTCAACATTTTCTATCGTCGAACTACAATTATGGTGCCCATCCCCCTGCTGAATCAGTTTAAACCCACCCGAACAGCCTTAGCAAATATCCCTCCCAGGATATCGGTACCCCTCTGGTTCAGGTGAAGACCATCTTGCTTGTAGAGGTCCCACCTATCCCAGAAAGAGCTCCAATTATCCAAGAATCCAAAACCCTCCCTCCTGCACCATCCCTGTAGCCACATGTTCAACTCCTCTCTCTCCCTATTCCTCACCTCACTAGCACGTGGCACGGGCAACAAACCAGAGACAACAACTCTGTTCGTCCTAGCTCTCGGCTTCCGCCCTAGCTCCCTGAATTTCTGCCTTAAATCCCCATCTCTCTTCCTACCTATGTCGTTGGTGCCAATGTGGACCACGACTTGGGGCTGCTCCCCCTCCCCCTTAAGGATCCCAAAAACACCATCAGAGACATCACTCACCCTGGCACCTGGGAGGCAACACACCAACCGCGAGTCTCTCTCGTCCCCACAGAACTTCCTATCTGCCCCCCTAACTATGGAGTCCCCAATGACTACCGCTCTGCTCCTCTTCCCCCTTCCCTTCTGAGCAGCAGGGACAGACTCTGTGCCAGAGACCTGTGCCCCACTGCTTTCCCCGGTAAGTTGTCCCCCCAACAGTATCCAAAATGGTATACTTATTGTTGAGGGGAATGGCCACAGGGGATCCCTGCACTGCCTGCCGGTTCCCTTTCCGTCCCCTGACCGTAACCCATCTGCCTTTTTCCTGTACTTGAGGAGTGACTCCCTCCCTGTAACTCCTCTCAATAACCCCCTCTGCCTCCCGAATGATCCGAAGTTCATCCAGCTCCAGCTCCAGTTCTCTAACGCGGTTTTCAAGGAGCTGAAGTTGGGTGCACTTCCCGCAGATGTAGTCAGCAGGGACACTAGTGGTGACCCTTACCTCCCACATTCTGCAGGAGGAACATGCAACTGCCCTGTCCTCTGTTCCCATTATTCTAAATTCCCGAGACTTAAAAATAAAGAATAAAAAGTAAACTTGTTACCTTACCAATCAGGCACACAGAACCTTTTTTTTGGTTAGAGGAGGAGGATGGGTGGGAGATACTACCCGGTTAGTGTTCCGGGTAACGTAACCACACAAATATATTACCTCACTCACTCACCAGTCCCGTGTCGGCTCCTGCTCAGCGTCCCTCCGCCTATTCATGAGGTAAGCTTTTTAACGATTCAAAAACAGTGACTCACCGGCTTCCTGACAGGCTCCTGCTCCAAGCTCCCGCTCGCGCTGCTGTTTCAACCAGAAATATCTCCCTTAAACTTTCCTCCTCTCACTTTGAACTCATGACCCCTCTTAATTGAGACCACACTCTGGGAAAAAGCTTCTTGCTATCCACTCTGTTTATAGCCCTCATGATTTTGTAGACCTCAATCAGGTCCCCCCTCAATCTCCTTCTTTCCGAATGGATCTTCTGAATGGATCTCTGAAATTTCAAATCTAATGTTGATGTTGCTTTTCGTGTACCTTCTTTGTAGCCATAACGTGGTGTTCCTTGCTCTGTTCAATCACCAAATGATCTTTGTATGGTATGAACTGTCTGTACTGCACACAAACAAAACTTTTCACTGTATTTGAGTGCGTGTGGCTATAGTAAATCAAGTCAAATTATTTTCTCATTCATTTCAAAGAAAGGGGGAAAAAAAGAAAGCAAACATACACGGGTCCCCAGGATGAGTAGGGGAGAGCAAGAACTGCAGATTCTGGAGTCAGAGTCAATGCAGTGTGGAGCTGGAGGGACACAGCAGGTTAGGCAGCATCAGAGGGGCAGGAAAGTTGATGTTTTGTGTTTACGCCCTTCATCAGGACTGGGCAGGCGGAAGGGAGTGTGGAAATAAATACAGGGAGAGGGGTTGGGACTGGGGTAAAGTAGGTGTGATGGTGATAGGTGAACGCAGGTAGGGCATAGTGGAGATTGGTCAGTGGGAAGGGTGGGGTGTATAGGTGGGGAAGAATATGGATGGGTTGTGTTGGGTGAAGGAGTCATGGGTGAGAGGCAGGGTTGGACATGGGATGTTGCCGGCGGGGTGGGGAGATTTTGAAACCGGTGAATTCTATGTTGAGGCCATCGGGCTGTAAGCTCCCGAAGTAGAAAATGAGGTGTTGTTCCTCCAGTTTGATTGATTGTTTTTATTGTCACATGTACCGAAATACAATGAAAATCTTTATTTATGAGCGGTCCAGGCAGATCACAACAAGCAAAGGATGTAAAGATCAAAAAGACTTAGAAGCATTCAGGTTACATTATTTGTAGCTAGGGTCCATTCAACAAGCTGATAATGGCTGGTAAGAAGTTGTTCCTGAACCTGCTTGTGCGTGTGTTCAGGTTTCTATATCCTCTACCTGAGGGCAGAGGTTGTAGGAGGTCATTGCCAGGGTGCAATGGGTCTTTGATGATGTTGGCAGCCTATCCATGGTAATGAGTTGTGTAAATGTAGTTTATGGATGGAAGGTTGGCTTCTGTGATGGTCTGGGCTGTGCCCAACACCTTCTGCAGCTTATAACAGTCCTGGGCAGAGCAGTTACCATACCGGGCATTATGCTCCTGGAAGTCTGTGGAAGTTGGTGAGGGTCCTTATGGACATATCAAATTTCCTGAGCCGCCTGAAGAAGGAGAGGCATTGTTGTAAAAACTGAAAAAAACTGCAGATGATGTAAATCAGGAACAAAAACAGAAGTTGCTGGAAAAGCTCAGCAGGTCTGGAAGCACCTGTGAAGTAAATATCAGAATTAAGGTTTCGGGTCCAGTGAGCCTTCGTCACAAATCAGAGACATTGTTGTGCTTTGTTCAATGTTGCATCTACGTGGGAAGTCCAGGATAGGTTGTCAGTTATCGTCACTCCAAGCAATTTCATGATCTTCGTTCTCTTAACCTTAGTTCTGTTGGTGTAGATGGGGGTGTGTTCTCCTCCCTTCTTTCTGAAGTTGAAGATCAGTCCTTTAGTTTTGCCGACATTAAGAGACAGATTGTTTTCATTGCACCAAGTCACCAAGCTCTCAATCTCCCTTCTGAATTTTGACTCATCATTGTTAGATACTCATCCCACTACGGTGTGGTCAGCGAACTTGTAGATGGCCTTCGTTTGGGATTTTGCAACACAATTGAAGGTATACAGGGAGTACAGTAGGAGGCTGAAGGTGGTCCTTGGGGAGCTGCAGTGTTGAGTGTTATTGTGGAAGAGGTGCAGTTACATATCGTCACTGATTGCGCCCTATGGGTCAGAAAGCTGAGGATGTAATTGCTGAGGGTGGAGCTGAGACCAAGATCACAGTTTTGAGATCAGCCTGGAAGGGATAATGATGTTGAAGATGGAGATGTAGTCAACAAGCAAGAGTCTGACAGAAGTGTCTTTGTTGTACAGATGATGACAGGGCGAGGAAATGGCTGCCTCTGTGGACCTGCCATGTCAGTAGACAAACTGTAGGAGATCAAGGCAAGTTTCTGAGTGGTGTCACTGTGACACTGGAGGAGCCCTAGGATGGACATGTCACCCTTGGAGTGGGAGGACGAGTTAAAAATGTTAGCGAATGGAAGGTGTTGTTGATCATAATGTACAGAGCGCAGATGGTCTGCAAAACGGACCCTGAGTCTGAACTTTATCTCACTGATGTAAAGGAGACCACATTGGGACCAATGGATATAGTAGATCAGGTTAGAGGATGTACAGGTGAATTCTTGTCAGATTTGGAAGGATTGTTTGCCGGTCTTGAATGGAGGTGAGAGTGGAGGTGTAGAGGCGGATGTAGCACTTCCTGCAGTTACCAGGAAAGGTGCAGGCGGTGGCAGGGTTGGTAGGGAATGTGGAGCAGACACCTCTGTTGCATCTGCTCCCAAGATGGAGTATTCCACTCCCAGACATCCCAGAAGTCTTCCTACTTCAAGGACTGCTACTTCCCACTTCCGATGATTCATAAAGTTCTCAACCACATCTCATGCATTTCCCGCACTCCTACCCTCAAACCCCCTTCCCCTCACAAAAACTAAGGACAGATGTGCCCTGGTCCTTACATACCACCTCACCAACGACCGCATCCAATGTATCATCCTCTGCCACTTCTGCCACTTACAATCCGACCCCACCACCAAAGATATATTTCACTCCCCACCCCTGCCTGCCTTTTGGTAGGGATCGCTCACTCTGCCACTTCTTTGTCCACTCCATACTCCCCACCAACCCCACCACCCTGGCGCCTTTCCCTGCAACTTCAGGAGGTGCTACACCTGCCCCTATACCTCTCCTCTTACTTCTGCCCGAGGCCCCAAACAATCTTTCATAGTCCGACAGGGATTCACCCTGTTCTACTGTATCTGTTGCTCCCAATGTGGTCTCCTCTACATTGGTGAGGCCAAGTGCAGACTTGGTGACTGATTCGCTCTGTAAGGTATAATCAAAAACACATTCCGGTCGCCGACCAATTTATCTCCCCCTCCGACACCCTGGGCGACATGCCCACCCTGGCCCTCCTACAATGTCACAACGACGTCATGCACAAACTGGAGAAACAACACCTCATGTTCTGCCTTGGGATTTTACAGCCTGTTGATCTCAACATAGTATTCACCAGTTTCAAAATCTACTGCCCCCATCCCCCTCACCCCCCACCACCTCACACCCCTCAACCAGCCTCATCCCATGTCCAACCCTCCTTGCCTTTTGGTAGGGATTGCTCCCTGCCTTCTTGACCTGACACAACCTGTCCATCTTCTGCCCCAACTATCTGCCCCACTCATACCACTGATCAATCCTCACCCCTCCCTACCTGCTTTCACCAATGAACACCCCTCTTCTATTTATTTCTGAGCTCCCTTCCCCCTCCCCACTCCTGTTGAAGGTTGTAAACCCGAAATGTTGACTTTCCTACTTCTCTGATACTGCCTGACCTGCTGTGATCCTCTAGCCCCACACTGTATTGTTCCTAGGGTGAATGGCAGGCATCTCCTGTAATTTGTTTGGGGTGTATGGTCATATTGCTTTAATTCTCAAACCCCACCCAGAGGACTGAGGGTGATGAGCAGATACAGAGTTTGATTTATCTGTGAGGGTTCTTCTACATTCACTATGATTATGAATGTGTTGCTCCCATCCTGTCCTTGCACAGTGGGACCAAATCTTTCCCCACCTCTTCAGCCAGGGTGTGAACTGCACCCAAGAGTTCTGGTGTCTGCTAGCCTGATGGTTGGTGGTCCAACTGAGAGATCCTCTGGTTTCTTCTTCTTAACTGACACCTCCTGGCTTAGGTATATTCATGCTCCGGCAAATACTCACTGGTCAACTGGGTGCTGGGGTTGGATTCTGTTCTTCTATGGCAGCCACAAGTCCAGTGGAACTTGAAGACTATTGACATTTCCTGTTCAATTAAGTGTTGGTCCCCTAATCCCCTCCATTTACTTTGCTGGCTGAGCTGCATTGTGACGCCTCCACTAGGTTTTCACCACTATCACCATTTGTCTGCCTTTCTGAGAAACTCCCTGATGTACCTCTAAATTTGGGAAGATGGTAGCGTCTCCTTGCCTTTAAATTTTTCTGCCTGGCTTTGAGACCTGTAGCTGTTGCCCATATAACTTGCCCCCTGGCTGTCACTTGGCTAGCTAGCTTCTGCACCTCTGCCCTGAGAACATTTGAAAATCTAACAGTTTCCTCACCAGCTGTGGGTCTGTTTGGAAGCATCTCTGCTCTGACTCTATTTTCCCTATATTCCCTTGGGCACGTTCTGACTCGGTCTCTCAAAACCCCAAAGCTCTATAGCCTCTCTTGAGATACTGATCTCCCTGGGAGTTTGGTTGCCAGTCAGGTCTTCCCTGAGTGGGAGATCTATCCCCTGTTACTGGGAACTCCAGGATGTTTCTTGCAATTACTGGAGCTGAGACTAAACCACACTGTGGGTGAACTCAGTAGGGAGGTACAGACACACATCTCCTGCCCAGTCCCCTGATCTGGGCCTTAGCTTTCAGGGCAAAGATGGGGGGAGAATGTTTTGAATTCTCCCTGACATGAGTGACTGTGTGATTGCAGTGTCTCTGAGTAAAGCAATGTACATGCTTGCTTTCTGTGTGGCTGGTCACACTTTGGGAAAACATTTCCTACTTGTGGATCTCTGCAACAGGGCTTCCCTGTTTGTTCTACTGCAACCCCCTGCTGGGTCATCTCTCTACAGACTGATTCAAGGTAATCCCATAGGACCCATGGACTTGTCTTTTAGCTTCCAACATTCTGGTCTAGAGTGTTCATTTTATAGCAATGAGAACACACTAGCCTCCGTGAGATCTTCTTATGAACTGCAGGGAGGCTTTGTGTAGCCTCCGTTGGTTTCTCTTTTTGGCCAGGGAGTTCCCTCACTGTGATTATCTTTCCGATGCTCGTGGGGTTAGTTTGGAAAGAATCAACCTGGGCTTCCTGGATTATCATTGAGTTTATGGCTCTCTGTTATGGTGGCTGCATCCACGCCTGTGGTAATTCTCTGCTTCTCAATGCTGCCACAGGAAAAAGGGGAATGTGGTGAATTTATAGCTCTAGCTAGGCAAAAGGACTTCCTCAGTTTCTCCATCTTTAACTCTCTATCTAACTGTTCTGATTTTAGGCTGAGGTTAAGATCCTAGAGTAACATCTGGATCATTCAGTCCTTTTTTTGATAATTTCAACCATCAGCCACTTCTCACTGGCCCATGTTCAGGGATGTTGGAATTTCATTAGTCATATGCCCTTGCTTTGGAAACATCTTCTCATGAAAATGTTGCAATTTTTCTGGCTTTAGATCAAAATGGGGTTTCTTTTCAAGTGGGCAAAAGGAACAATGACATTTTTCATACATTGCATTCCCCTCCTATTTCTGTTTTACAAATACTTTCAGTCTCTGAATTCTTCCTATTGGCTTCCAATCAATTTCTTTCGCTTCAGTTCAGGCATTTTAAAAAAAATATTTTGCACTGCGGTCAAGCTTTACTCTCTTTATTCACCTTCTTGGCTCATTTTAATGGGATGATCTTGTCCATGGGCTCTCAATTTGTCCTAGGCAAAAGGAAAATGGCGCGAATATGAATTGTGGGTACTTTTCCCCTCGTAAACCTGAGACAGTGAGATGTTGTTCATATTTAAAAGGAACAAAATTTAACCTGAAAACATGGAAGAGAATATAGCTTTCTTTGTGATTTGTTTCATGCCCTTTGGCTGCAGCAACTAATTAGGACTTCTGCCCAAACATAACTAAAGTGATTCTCCACATGTTCAGTCCATGCTCAAATAAGCTACCACCAGCATTGCAATTCTTGGGAAAATACCCAAACACAAATTAAACGTTATGCAATAGGATGACAACACTTAACATTCAGAGTGCTGGGCCCAAACTATCTGAATGCTAGTGATGTAGAAATCCACAGGCCTGAAAATGAGCCATAATATAATTTCAAATAACTTGAAGATAGAAGAGAGGGAAGAAATAATAAAGACAACACTTGGGGTTTGAGACAAAGAATTTGGAAATTGACAGTGAAAAGGATATTACATTTACAGACCGGATGTTTATCATTTCCTTTTTTCTGAGGTTACATCTTCAGGTTGTGAAAGAAAGCACATGTTCCTGGTGAGGAAGGAGGCTGTGTCCTGAGCTCTCTAACAATCCAGGACAAAGGTTAATGTGGCCAATCAGCTACGATCATGGTAAATGATAGAACTGGCTCAGCAGGCTGAATGGTCTACCCCTGTTCCGATGTAAAACAAGTCCTGTAGTTTCTAAACATCACATGGCTGATGACAACAATCTTCATCGCGTGGCCTTGTTTTATATCGCAATCCTTTCTCCCCTAGTAATGCTAATGGCAGTCTTTGCGCTATTTCCAAGTATTCATGATTTTAGTTGATCCACAAATGGCGGCTGTCCCTCTAACTATCAATTTCCTACACTCTAGGATTCCCTCAGTAAACATCTCTACCTCTCTGCCTCTATTCTCTTCCTATATTGTTCACTAAAATCCTTCACTTAAAACAGTTGTCGTATTTCTTTGCTTTGGCCTTTTTTTTCAGATCCGCAGCAATGTGCTTCACTATTAACTGCCCTCTGCATTAGCTGAGCAAGGCATTCTGTTGCATGAAACCACTACAATAATTGTGAATCTGAATTAAATTGGACGGACCACCCATCATCAACCTTCCTGTTAGAAACAATAAAGATGAATCCTGCTAGGTCAACTTTGCAAAGTTCTCCTCTCTAACATCTGGGACTGGGATGGATTGAAAAGCAGAGATCCTAGATTTAATTTCATCCTGTGGGTGAAAGGATAGTGGAAGAAGGAACTCCTACTGTTTTTGAAATGTACTTACTTCGCATCTAACTTAAAGGATATGGATTAAGTGCTGCAAGTCAAAATTCGACCAAATAGCTCTTGTTTCCTGGAACAGAGCAATGGGCTGAATGTCTTTGTGTGCAGTAAATTTCTGTTTCTGTGATTTTAATCCACATGTACATCCTAGTTTGTGTCTGTGAAGCTCAATAATTGGTGTAGGAACTTACATCATCTGAATCCTTAGGTTTCTCATCGACACAAGCCCCTGTTGGACTACATTATTCCAAGCATCCAAACACAACAAACTATTTGCTAACAAAAATAAAAATATTAGTAGCAGGTCAAAAAATATGCGTTCGCACTCAAAATATTAATTATGCTTTTCTCTTCACAGATGCTGTCAGACCTGTGGAGCTCTGCCAGCATTTTCTGTTTTATTTTCTAATTTCTAGCATCTGCAGTATTTTGATTTTGTACACTATTTCCTAAACCTGTTTAATAAATTCCTTGCAAATTTTGTACACTTGTAAAATGTCTTTCCAATGCTCTGATCCCTATTTCCAATACCTTGTCATTAAGGTAGTAAAGAAACAAAGATAAAAGGAAGATGTTCAAAAGTTATTTTGAGTGATAGTATCAATTTCTATTTTGCATTAATAGCTTTTACTGATTGCTTGTTCTGGAATTTTTTTTTGTTTTACATATCCATAGCAGCTTCCTTGATATTCTCTATACCCGGTCAGTTTTATTTTTTACTGTTTCAGTGAAATGCAATTTCATCTGTTCAACTTTGATACAGACAATTTGCATGATTAACAGACCAGATACGGATATTAAATTATATTGTATCCTCTGATTTACTGCATATAATGTTTGTGGTAATCACAATGTGTACTGATTTATCATGACAAGTGCACTGTAGTATGAAAGTTTCATTTTAATCAGCAATATATTTCGGTATCCTACTTCTCTCAGCCGACTGAAGAGTGAAAGATGTTTCCAGCTTGTTTACCATGACTATTGCTCGCACATTCACACTGTTCTTCTTGTTACTGTCAATTTAATCCAAACTGTAGTCCAGGCCATATTGATGAAGTCCTCACTCGCATGGCAGTACCCAACTGGAAACTTACTTCTATGTTGGCTGTCTGAGAAATGTTCATTAAAAATTGAATTGTCTCTTTCTCCATCACAAAGCCTTGCAACTGAACCTCTTCGACTTCAGTTTCACTCTTCAATTTTTTGGTGATGTGATCTGAAAGCTTGGGGCAAGTATGTCTGCTAATGACACCCAGGTCTGTCATACTATATTCTTCATCAAATCCACTGCTGTTGCCATCTTTGTCTACATGACGTTGGATTCTATTTGAGTCTCAAAGCTTCTTCCAACGCAGGAACTGTACTTACATGAATGTTTTCCTGCTTATGCAGTGAATAAAATTAGCAAAAGTGACTGGGTATGCTACATCAGCTTACCTTGGTTTTAAGAATCATCTTCACAATCTACAAGTCAGAAGTATAATGGAATTCCACACTATGGAGGTGCTGCAATGCTGCCCAAGGGCCAGAAGACTTAGAAAGATGGTTTCTAGGAGACCAATGTTATACTTTGGAGTCATGGCTGATGACTCTTATGCAACCTCCTGACTGCAGTTGAATGTAGATGTAATGCGGTCCATTCTTCAACTCGGGCCATCAGGAAACAGATGTCTGCTAACAATAAGGTACCAATACTCAATGCTGAAATGAGTCATGGGGAGTCCATGCAATACATTCTGAGAGAGTGCATTGCATAATCTTTGCTTGTGGGTCTTTGCAGGAACAGAGCAGGTACAGAAGGGATTTGAGAGTAGTAGCAGTGTTCCAAAGAAGAAGATGAGGACATTGTGCAATATCAAGCACAGCAAACCACATAGGACGTAATTGTCAGCCAGTTCCAATAGATCAGAGCTGGGTGCACTAATCACTCATTGATTGATTGTAAATCTATTGTTGCTCAAATGTATGCAGTCCCTGTCTGTTCCCAGGAACAAGCAGAACATTTTTTTGTCTGCTTTTTCTTCACTTTTGCTGTTGATGAATAAAAGTGGAAGTTTTTAACTATTTGAAGGCTTTCTAGATTATGATGGTTCCACATTGAATAATTCAAAGATACTAGGCTAGATTGTTTACTGGAGAAAGAGGCGCACTTCCATAGACAGCATTCTAAGATTGGACGATGAATGGGCAATGAATACTGGCCTAGATAGTGGCATGCCTATCACATGGACGAGTTAAAAATATCAATCTATGCTTTTTCAGCATCACTGGTTGTGTATCACCAATTACATACCTATTATTGCCTTAAGAAAGGGTCCCTTGGAGCCCGAATGTTAAAGTAGAAAGAAAATCCATTCTTTGTCTGCAGTTACCACTGTAAGACTCAATTGATCCTAATTCTCCTGCAGAAATTTGGAAAATCAAATCAAGCTTTCTTTGTTAACTTTCTCCTCTTGTTTCATGTGGACATTGACTATATATATCAACTCTTGGCTCATGAAGGTAAAGAAGTTACTGAAATTTTTTTGTTTATTCATTCATGGGATGAGGGCGTGGCTAGCTAGGCTAGCATTTATTGCCCACATTGCTGTAGGTCTGGAGTCACATGCAGCTCAGACCAGGTAAGGATGGCCGTTTCTTTCCCAAAGGACTTCAGTGAACCAAATGGGTCTTTCTGATGATCAACAATGAGTTTGTTGCCATCATGAGACTCTGAGTTTGAATTTTTTGTTGAATGCATATTCTACTACCTGCGTGGCAAAATTCGAACAGAGATTCCCAGAACATTACCTGGGTCTCTGGGTTAACAGATTAGTGATAACTGCCTCCCTTAGTTGCATAATATAGCAGTCTTTGGGCAGAAAATGGTGGAACCCTAAGTAGCTTCAACCATAAGATTCTTAACAGTGAATTTTGGACATTATTTAATTATGAGGGCGTTGTGATTGTAATGCAGTCAGCCAGCTGGACGTCATAGAATATGGGTTCGCTGATTGGGGCTTTGAAGCTGGTGCATTCTGGGAGCCCTGACACACATATAAACAGGATGAGTGTCAGAGATACTGAAACTCTGGCACTTACTCTGAATGAAGCAGTCCCAAAGTCATGGACTGTTCATGTGTAAATAAAAGTGACTTGATGATGGATACCAGCCACTGTGGAGTTATTTCAGTGGGGATCATTGAAGTTGTGACCAATTTTCAGCTGGCACATACATTTCCAGAGGGGTTATTGAATAACTTTTAATGGTTGGAATCTTGGCAACATCTCTTTCTTTTGAATACATTTTTTGTCCGGCTTGAATACCTGGAAGAAACTTTCCATGCTACTCATCTGTTGGGACTACTTAAGAGTTACATTATTTTCTGCCCAAACATGGCTATATTAACCAAAGAAATGAATGAATTCTGTTTGTGTATTTACTGTTTCTGAAATTCCTGTTGAACCAAAACTGTAAGTATACACATGTTTCACTCAGTGAAAATCCAGCAATGTGATTTTGCTTTTATTCATGGTACATTTTTCTCTCTAGTACCGCTGCAGATTACATACCGAGGTATAGGAAAATAACATCCTTCCTGGAATTGTATTGAACTTCTCAGAAAGCAGATGCAAAGAACACATCTGGAAATTGCTTTCTTCCCTGTAATCTTGTGGGGAGGATCTGGTCTTTACTTGCTAATATGAAGTTAAGTCCACAAGCTACATTAGACCGCTGATCAGATAATACGGAATAATGATATATAGGAGGTCAGCATGTGCAGTTTAAGTAGACAAAGTTACATAAATGGTTTCCAAAAATTCAAACTTGTCAATAAACATAAATTCATAAATTCAATGTCAATGTCATGGACAAAACAAAAAAAATGAACCAGGGAATGCACATTTTAAACTTCCAAGTAATTTCCTGAACAAGTAGCCTAATATAACTCTTGGGCTGAACTCAGCAGTAGATCCATTTATTTTGCAAATTTGAATTCAGTGTCCAAAACCACTTCATTGAAACTAATCAATAACATCAATATCTTTCAATATGCCAGGCCATCTCAGTACACTTTACTGAGCACAGCACATGAACTTGACAGTTCTTTAATTACTTCATAAGAGGAATATTAAACCTTGTGAAACATATTAGATGGAGAACATTATATATATTGCAGAATTCACATTAGTTTCCAAAATGATCCACTGGGGACTCATCAATAATTGTAGTCACTTGAAGGAACTTTTATCCTCTGATAAAATTCTGCAATATTTTTGTTTGATTAACATAGAGACAGCTTTTGGCAACTGTTCTGAATCATTATTCAAAGAAAGTAAGAAAAAGCACTTAATTGAATGCAGTTGGTGTGTAGTCAGACTTGTATAATGCTGCACAGATTCTTTTAAATGTCTGCTTAGATGGTATCTTGCAAATTTATAAAGTTAATGATAATTCTGCTTCCTTCTGTGCTATTTTAGAACATAGAACATAGAATATAGAAAAGTACAACACAGTACAGGCCCTTCGGCCCATGATGTTGTGCAGTGGAATAATCCTAATCCAAAAATAAAATAACCTAACCTACATTCCTCTCAATTCACTGCTGTCCATGTGCATGTCCAGCAGTTGCTTAAATGTCACTAATGACTCCTCTTCCGCGACTACCACTGGCAAACTATTCCACGTGCTCACAACTTCTGGGTGAAGAACCTCCCTCTGACGTCTCCTCTATACCTTCCTCCTAACACCTTAAAACTATGACCCCTCATGGCAGTCAATCCTGCCCTGGGGAAAAGTCTCTGGCTATTGACTCTATCCATGCCTCTCATTACCTTGTACACCTCGATCAGGTCACCTCTCTTCCTCCTTCTCTCCAGAGAGAAAAGCCCGAGCTCAGTCAACCTCTTCTCGTAAGACAAGCCCTCCAGTCCAGGCAGCATCCTGGTAAACCTCCTTTGCGCCCTCTCCAAAGCCTCCACATCTTTCCTATAATAGGGCGACCAGAACTGGACACAATATTCCAAGTGTGGTCTCACCAGGGTTTTGTAGAGCTGCAGCAAAACCTCGTGGCTCTTATACTCAATCCCCCTGTTAATGAAAGCCAAAACACCATATGCTTTCTTAACAACCTTATCCATCTGGGTGCCAACTTTGAGGGAGCTATGCACTTGAACACCAAGATTCCGCTGTTCCTGCACACTGCCGAGAATCCTGCATTTAATCCTATATTCAGCATTTAAGTTCAACCTTCCAAAATGCATCACTTCGCATTTATCCAGCTTGAACTCCATCTGCCATTTCTTAGCCCAGCTCTGCATACTGTCAATGTCTCGCTGAAGCCTGCAACAGCCCTCGATACTATCAAAGACACTTCCAACCTTTGTGTCATCAGCAAACATACTAACCCACCCCTCAACCTTCTCATCCAAGTCATTTATAAAAACTACAAAGAGCAGAGGCCCAAGAACACAGCCCTGCGGGACACCACTCAGCACTGACCTCCAGGCAGAATACTTACCATCTACAACCACTCTCTGCCTTCTGTCAGCCAACCAGTTCTGAATCCAGACAGCCAAATCACCCTTTATCCCATACCTCCTGACTGGAAGTGATCTTTAATGAGTTGAATGTTAAGGTTTTCTTCTAAAAAAATACACAAGTTAAATGTACATAGCGAGTTTTGAGAAGATTTGTAGCTCAGGTTGAGGTTCTGGATGTGAGTTTGCTTGCTGAGCTGGAAATGTACATAGATATATATACACAATAATTTTACCTCATCAACATTAAACCTGCTAAGCATCTGAATTATTTATACTGTTATCACGATCTGCCCAACATCTTGTACCTTGGCAAAGGCAAATGCAAATTGTAAATTTAGATTTTTTAGAGGGTGGTTTCTAACACTGCATTCAGAACCACTTCAAATACATTCAGAATCTTTTTATGTTCAAGTGCATATGTGTTTTCTGTTTAAGTTTCTAACTGATTGCTTTATTTGCCGCATATCTGCCTTAATAATACATACCTAGATCTAGGAGGAGTGATCTTTCAGTTTTGTGGCATTTTTTGAAATAATCTGTCACCACTGTGTAATCTTGTATAGCCATTCACAGCAAACTGCAGCTAAACCTTTAGATTTAAAAAGTACTCCACAGGATAATCTGTTTTCTTTAAATAACCTGATTGCAGCATGGCCACTTAACTGAAATTCAACATTATAATTAGATTTTATTAGATTAGATTCCCTACAGTGTGGAACCAGGCCCTTCAACCCAAGAAGTCCACACCGCCCCTTGGAGCATCCCACCCAGACCCATCCTCCTATAACCCACTTACCGCTGAACACTACGGACAATTTAGTATGGCCGATCCACCTAGCCTGCACATCTTTGGACTGTGGGAGGAAACTGGAGCACCTGGAGGAAACCCATATTTACTTCTATTTGGGCTTCAAGAAAAACACTTTGTGGTTGATTTAAAACACTCTGTTATTTTGGAAATCATGCAATCATACCAATGATGTTGTTATTCCATGCAAAATTAATGAAGCTCTTATCCAGAAGCGGACATTGCTGTACTTAGAATCAACAAGAAAGAAAACAATTTTACCAGTTATTTCCCATTGCCTTAAATAAAACCTTTTTAATCCTTAGCCTACTTTTAGTTTAAAGACAATTTCATATTTTATTTTGCTGCATACTATACACATAAAAATTCCTAACATATTTAAATTCAGGGATTAATATAGAAATGTTGGCAGTGGGTTGAGATCTATTCTTTAGTTTGTTTTGGGCAATCTGTAGCTTTGGCTTGTTGATTTCATTCTGCAGTTGTGTTCACCCATTCTTTAAAAGGATAGCCTTTATTACACCCTTTAATGTGTAGGATTTCTCTTGTGTGTTGATGTTTTAACAAAAGATGTTTTCTGTACTGATTGAGTAGAAATCCTGTTCTATACTGCCAGCTGTGTGTGTGGTAAATTTATTATCAACCAACTTGACTATGTCGTGAATGTTCCTTTCCATAGTCAGTAAATCCTGGAGTGGGAATTGAACATAGAGCTTCCAGCTCACAGGATGCACACTGCCGACTAATTCACGAGGCCCTCCTTTTTTCACAGTCAATAATGAAATATGGATTAGAAACAATGTTATCTTCTGGGTAGGTTTTTAAAAAGTTTTATATCCTTCCTCTCTTAAAGCAATTATTTATTATTAGACCTAATACTGTAGTACGTTTCACTTTCCTCTCTCGGTCAAAAAGCTGAAATGAGAACAAAGGGTAATTTGTATCTGTAAATGAATGTTTTGGTATAACGCATTATAGGTCACTATTTACTATTTATAGATCACTGTTTATTATTCCAGTCTACCTCTAACAATGGGAGAAGCTCATGATTACACATTGAAAATGAACCATATTTGAAGGAGCACTTTCTAGAGTTGAGAGGGGTGCAATTACATGGTTATTGAGGTTTAGCACTTGAGATTAATGGTATGTTATGAGTGGCATGGCAGTGCAAGTGTCAAATAATAAAGAATTTATCAAATCCAAAAGAACTGTGGATGCAGTAAATCGGAACTGAGGAAGGTCACCAGACCTGAAACTTTAACTCTGATTTTTTTTCTTCATAGATGCTGCCAGGTCTACTGAGCTTTTCCAGCAGCCTCTGTTTTTGCACATGTACATCTCAATTCTGAGGAAGGGTAGCGGGACCCAAAACGTAAACCCAATAAAGAATTTATGTATACATCACAATGAACATTCTTACTCTTGAGTAATAAAATGTGCCTTACTCTTAAACTTGCTTTGAAATTTCTAAAAGTTTAAGCCTCAAATTTTTAAAAGCTTCTTTGAAAATCCTAAATTGATTTCAGGAGTGGGGAAGCTCATTACTGAGAACAGCACCATACTAAAGAAAAATACCAAACCATTATGACTACACATGGTCAGAAAAATTCTGCATCTTTTAATGAAACTGGTTGGTAAGCAATTTGTGGAAATGACCATCATTTCCCTGGCGACAAAACAACTGAGAGGTGTTCAGGCATGATTACTGAAATCAAACCTAATGGGCCCAATAATCAAATATATGAACATGTGAATTAGGAGCAGGACTGGGTTGCATTTCCCTTGCTGCCCTGAGATGCTGCCTAGTACAATTCATGATCTGGTGCCGGTCCCTGTGTATAAGGAATCCTTGCAACTGACTTTCAATGCCAGTTACCATGCATCCATATTTCCTTAGTAGCCTACAAGTAGATCAGGGATATGCTATAATTATCATGAAGAACTGGTATCTGCCGGGTGCCAATGTCTATTGGTGAGGAGTGTTTGCAGCTGGTGTCGGTAAATTGTACCCTGAATAATATTTTGGTGCTGAGTAACATGAATGCTGATCATAGTCAGGGTTGAGCTAAAGTCATCAAGCAGCTACTCTGACTTCCATGTGCTGAATTCTCAACACTTAACTCTTACAGCATCTTTGGTCAGATAGGAAGAGAAATATTCATTATGTGAGTTACTGCTTTAATAAGGTGTTTAACAAGCTATCGTATCCCTTGATCAGCAACTTGTGAAAATCTTAACTTATCGCTCGCAAATGCATAAAAGATTCAGCAAGCTGCTCCTCGCTGATCTTCTTATCCAATTCTACCACAAATCTTGCCACAGACCACGTTGCTCATATGCCTATAAGATTCGATCATACAGATAATAATTGCACCAAATTGGTCTCATGCAATAAACTACATCTTGATTAAGGCAAGAATCTCTTCTCATCAGACTGTCTAGATGTATTTTTCTACCACATTCTACATCACATTGGGCCAAGAAAGCTCTTTTGATCTGTGCTGAGAAAGTGCATAGCTGCAGCAAATCAACTAGATTGATCATGCACATTGATGAGCTGTGGTGAGATTTCTTTTTCAACAGTATACATTGATGTTTAGAATGCATTTGTAAATATTTTTAGGAAAGAATATTGCTGCATTTTCAAAACTGAAGATACTTTCTTTCTATTTGTGTATGTGTTTACACAGTTGTTATTACACAGTTTTCATGAGAAGTTGTCCCAACAGTTTATTACATTGTGATATTGATTCTTTCATGTGGATGAAGTGCTCTGATTGATGAACGGTAAATTTATAAACAGTAGCCAGCAAACTGGAGAAATTAGGTATTATCATAGACTTTTCTACATAGCAGATCATGTTTTTTATGTTGGAGGAGGTACTGCTGAACCGACATCAAAACAAAGGCAAAACCATAAACTTGCCAGTTGACCTTTATGTAAATGCATTAGTAAAACTCTACTATGTCTGAGTAAAAATGCCAAGTTAAAATTACGTCCTTTTCTTTGATAATAAGCTCATAAGAAAAAAGGGCTGAATACATCTCATAGATCAGTGACAATATTACTTGCAATCATGTCTCTACTCTTGTATGATAGGTGATTCTGATGGGAACCAAATTTTTATGCATAGTATTTCAAGATGTTGATGTATTTTGAGTCAGGCACTTAATTTAAAAGAACCTCGAGTGTGACATTATTTTAGGTGGCAGGCTTTAACTCTATGGGAGTACACTTTACTCCATATGCCTTACTGAAATGGGGAAGTGCCAGATGTAAATAGGAGTTAATAAATACAAATCTGTTTTCACAGCACTGTCCTTTTAGCTCAGGACTCTTGGCTGGAAGCCTCAACAATCTTAACAGTGTTCCCATGATATGCAAAAATCTCCAATAGAATTTAGCTGATCCATTAGCTGGTTGTTACACTCAGTTAACCCTGGCTGTCAAAAGGAGAAGGTTTTAAAATGGGTAAGTGAAGACACATTACAGTGAAGCACATGGAGTACAGAATCCCACAGCTTCAGCTTCTCCCATTCCATGATTATGTCGCCACCACCTGACTCCCAACAATTCAAGGCCCACATTTCTATTCTCCAGCCATATGTTCAAATTGCTTGGGATTGGACCAGTTAGTGTGGTGCAGTATTAGTATATTCAGCTTCAACAAGGTATAATAATAAGTCCTGGCACAGCTCCAGTCTCCTGTCAGGTGGTTCAGATATGAAGAACATGGTCTATCAGTCAGCCCCCAGAAAATTAATATCAACAACTACCTATAAATGTCAAGAATGCAATATTTCAAATTGAGCTTAGCTATTTAATGTAACTAAATCTGAATGTTCTTAATTTCACTAAATTATTTTATGAGTTTGAAATTAGCTAGTTTCTGATTGAGAACTTTATTTTTCTTGGCTTTCGCTTATAGAATAACTTAACTGCATTGCTAATCAATATTAAAGAAGAATGAACTTCAGACACTTACTATTATCTTATTAGGTATTTGCTTTTTACCATAAAAATGAACTGTCAGATTGTGTTATGGCTGGAGCCTTAATATGCAGAGCATTTCAGAACCATGGACAAAGCTCTGATACCAGCAGTTTACTTACCATTAGGACCTTCAGAGATAACATTTTATATTTACTTCAGTATACACATCTTATACAGTATATAAAGTTTCCTCAACAAGGGAATCAAAACTTGGATTAACTTCAAGAACCTTTTTTAAGAATGCATAGAGAAATTTACATTTTAAGGCTATTTACTTGAACCGAATGTGTCTAGATTTTTGATTTATTAGTTCTAAAGAGAAATACAATGTGTAGGGATTAGTAATTAAGTTCCACATTCCTAATAATGGAATAAATTACTACTTCTAAAGTTGGAGTGTTTTGGTTTTAATTCCACATCTGTATATTCTGGTTCTTTGCCAAATCCTGAACCTGAAGACTACAAACTTCCTCAGACATAATAGATTGGACGCAATCAAACATGCTTTAATATTACTTTTCTTCAAAACATCAATGATATTTGTCATGATTGCAACAATTACTTAGGACAGGTTCTTAACTGTCACCATTGATAAATTGGCAAGAATATTGAGAACAATACGAAAAATGGCAATAAGCATGCAAAGAGCCTGTTTCTAATTTAAAGGGTACGAAATGGAAATTATAGAATAAGTTACCATCACAATTTTAATGGAAATGCCTGATATGTAACTTTTGTTTCGAAGGCTTGACCACACATGAACAGGGTTGAAACAACAAAAGTATTTCAAATACCTAAACCTGCAACCTCTTTTGTAGCCGCACCAAAGCATTCATATTCATCCTATAGTGTATTGACCAGAATTACACATATTACTACAACTGTGACCTAACTGAATATTTATATAGCTGCGACAAATTTTGCCAACTTTTATACCATGGCTGATAAAGGTAAGCCAATCCCTTTGCCTCCTTTACCATCTTATCCACTTGTGTTACCAATTTCAGGGAGCTCTGGACTTCGATCTCAACATCCTTCTGTATATCAGTGATCTTATGGGTCTTGCCATTTACTGTATACTCTCCCACTTGCAAGTTAACTCCAGCTGCCATTTCTTTGCCCAACTTTCCAACTGATCCACATTTGACTGTATCATTTGACAACATTCCTCATGATACATACTTCACTAATTTTCGTGTTGCCTGCAATATTACTAATCAAACCATCTCCATTTTCATCCAAATCACCTACATATATTACAGATGGCAGAGGTCCCAGTATTGATCCTGTAGGCCGCCTTTGGTCACAGACCTCCAATCAGAAAAACACCCATTCACACCTACTCTCTGTCTTCTATCACCAAGGCAATTTTGTATCCAACTTACCAACTCAACATGGAACCCATTGGACTTAATCTTCTGGACTAGCTTACCATGAGGGATCTTGTCAAACACTTTAGTCAAATCCATGTAGACAATATCGACTGCCCTACCCTCGTCGATCATGACTTCTGCAAGAAATTCAATCAAATTTGTGAGCAACGGTTTCTCCTGCGCAAAGCCATGCTGACTATCCCTAAGAAGTTCTTTCTTTTCCAAATGTGAATAAATCCTGTCCCTGAGAATCTTCTCCCATAATTTCTCTACCACTGACGTAAGGCTCACTAGCCTATAATTTCTTGGATTATCCCTGTTGCACTTCTTCAACCATGTAACAACATTGGCTGTTCTCCAGACTTCTGGACATTGCCTCTGGCTAAAGAAGTTACAAAGATCAGTGGCAGGGCTCCAGCAATCTCCTTCCTTGTCTCCCTCAATACTAAGTTAGCTCCCATCAGACCCTGGAGATTTATCTACCTTTCTGTTTTCAAGACTCCCAACACCACCTCGTTCTTAATATTAACAAGATCCAGAACAGCAACATGTTCCTCTCTAATTTTACCATGATCCATGTCCTTCCCTCAGAAAAAGGAAGTGCTTAGTTATGGGAATCTTAATGGGTTGGGGTGGAGGGGGTTGTTGTCCGGGGAGGAGGTCTGGGATGACATGAGGACAGATAGAGTAGCATACCACTCTGCACAATAAAAAGAGCTAGGAGGATGAGGAAGGTGAGATGGCATCCTTATCCCTGCGGGTAGAGGGCGCCCCTTTTTCATCTGGACCTCTCGTGTCATATAGACATCCTGTGTGCCCTTTCCCTCAGGCTGGTGCTTTTCTAAATTCTGCCACTGTGTGCCAGCAAACTCACATTTTGTAAGAGTGAGAGTTAGAATTTCACGTATAATGTTTCACAAAAATTGCATCTAATTAGCACTTGAACATTTCTTGTTTAGCACCTCTAGGCAAATGCAAATTATGGTCATCAGTAATTAGGAACAAAGCTTTATGCTAAATTTGGAATTTCAACTAGGTGTGGGTGGATTCCATTTAGCACCTGTTTTCATCCTTTGGTAAAAATCCTCCTGACAATCTATATCATGGAAGACCAAGAGATCATCAATATTGAAATTAGAAATAGATGTGGGATATATGTATAAAATACTGGACAGAGCATTGCAGAAGGCAAGGTTAAACTGACTTTACTTTTTTAACAGGGTCTGATTTACATTATCTATTTCGCTCGAGGTTTAGGTTTGATGCTTGAGAATACTCACTTTCTAAAAATAATTTGGTCAGAACCTTTGTAGCAAGCAGTTAAATCTCTGTATTTTTCACCAGGTTTGTCTGAGTACAACATGGGAAAGTTTGTTCATGTGGTGCCTCTGGCCAGGAAATTGACAGGAAGACATAGTAATATGAAAGCAACTTCTGATTAGTAGTATAGAACTGCATTGATAAGAACCAGAAATCAAATCTTCAAACTCGACCCTGTGTATTGCAACTGAGTTGAAGGAACATATATTGCTCTCCAGGCTTCACCTGTTCTGGCAGTATGCAGCAGGGCTGCTTATCTAAATAATACAACCTGAATCTACAGGAACAACTGAAACTTGGAAAACAAAATGTAGAGCTGGAGGAACACAGCAGGCCAGGCAGCATCAGAGGAGCAGGAAAGCTGACGTTTCAGGTCTGGACCCTTCTTCAGAAATGTGGGACGGGAAGGGAGCTCTGAAGTAAATAGAGAAGGGAGGGGTCGGGTTGTGTAAGGTAGATGGGATGGCGATAGGTGAGTGCAGGTGGGCAGTGGTGGGGTTAGGTCAGTGAGGCAGGAGGAGTGGAAAGGTGGGAGAGAAGACAGACAGGTCAAGGAAGCAGGGATGAGAGAGAGGGTTCGTCATGGGATGAGACCGGGGGTGGGAGGGGGAAGGGTTTGAAGCAAGTAAAGTCCACATTGAGACCATTGGGTTGTAGGCTTCCAAGGCGGAATATGAGATGCTGTTCGTCCAGTTTCCAGGTGGCGTCATTGTGACACTGGAGGACACCCAGGATGGACATGTCACGCAGGGAGTGGGAGGGGGAGCTGAAGTGGTTCGCGACTGGATGGTGTTGTCGTCTGTTGTGAACTGAGCGGAGGTGTTCTACAAAGTGGCCTCCGAGCCTCCACTTGGCCTCACCAATGTTGAGGAGGCACATCGGGAACAACACATACAATATACCACATTAGTGGATGTGCAGATGAACATCTGTTTCATGTGGGTGGTTTTCTTGGGGCCTGTGATAGATGGGGAGGTGTAGGGGCAGGTGTAGCACCCCCTGCAGTTGCAGGGAAAGGTGCCGGGGGCGGTGGGGCTAGTGGGGAGTGTGGAGCAGGCGAGGGAATCATGGAGAGTGCGGTCCTTCCAGAAGGCAGGCAAGGGTGGGGAGGGAAATATATCCTTGGTAGTGGGATCAGATTGCAGATGGCAGAAATGGCAGAGAATGATGTGTTTAATCCAAAGTTTAATAGGGTGGTATGTGAGTACAAGGGAGATTTTGTCTTTGTTTTTACTGTGGGGAGGAGGTGTGAGGGAAGGGGTGCAGGAAATGCAAGCAATGCGGTCGAAGGCATTTTTGACCACTGAAGGAGGGATGCTGCTGTCCTTGAAATACGAGGAATTCTGGGGAATTTTGGGAGTGCAATGCCTCGAAGCAGATGTGGAGGTGGTGGAAGTATTGGCCATACATGGCTCCATTTCTGAGGAAAGGTCCAGACCTGAAATGTCAGCCTTCCTGGTCCTCTGATGCTGTCTGGCCTGCTGTGTTCATTCATCCAGCTCCACACTGTGTTTTCTCTGTCTCCAGCATCTGCAGTTCTTACTATCTCTAACTGAAACTCGAAGATGTTTACAATAGATGCTGCAAATGAAGCAAGGACAACACTAAAATTCAATGGTGCTTCTTTGGAACAACTGGTTGCGTGCAGGGATTGGAATTAGGGACAAATCTTTTCCAGAAATATAAGGAAGAAACCTCTGGTCTCACTAAGAAGGTAAGGCGAGGTTGCTCTGGGGAAATGAATGTTTGGAGCCTTCTGCAGAGGTCTTGGATGTGATATCAGAAGTGGCTAAATGAATCCGTAACTGTATTTATTGATTCATATCCATCTTGTGTTTTACACCCCCAACTTTTCATACTGCCTTGCCAAATATTTGTCATTAATTGGTTTCTTGTCTTCACCCTGCCCTTACTTTCTATCTACTTTTATACTTCCCTATTTATCCATTCACTCTAACTATTCTACAATGTGATGTATCTGTCTCATAGGCATATCCATTAAATAAATTGCATTAGTCAGGCCAGATCTTTATTTATGCGGTAGAAGAGGGCACAAAGCTTAATGAAGTGTAAGGGGACTTGAAGAGGCCATATGTTAGATGAAGAGGATGAAGCCCTGAGTTAAGTAACACATCTCTATGCCTCTCAATTGAAGATAGAGAGCTTGCTGATGGAAGGTAACAGACATATAAATATCTCTGATATACAAATGCTGACATTGTTTTGTCAATGACTGAACGATAAGGAAATTGAGAGTGATGACTAACTGTGATTAGTTCCAGGGTATTCACAAGTACAGTACCTATATGAGGACAATTTGTCAAAGGGTATAATCCCCTCTGAAAATGCAGCATTGTGGGGTGTACTGACATTTAATGCTACATCTAGTGTCACTTCAGTCATTCCACTCAGGTAGTTAATCAGGAATTCACTGAAGTTTCAAACTCCCAAGTGGGCATGAACAGAAATTGTTGTTAGGGACACATATGGTTTGTCTACATTAAAGGGCACAACCTTTTTCAAATTCTGTATAGCTGAAAATGGATGCTGAACCTTAGGAACTATCAATGAGAAAAGAATCATTGGAAGTGGATCAGCAGTTTAGCCAGATACTGACGTGCATGCCATAGAGGTGTTCCATCATATCAGTCAAGTGAATCCATGAAGGACCTGGTGATAGTCATGCAGATTTTGATGTCAAACATGTTTGCTGTCTTAAACAGTAAGATGAAAATCTAAGATAACAAAGTGTGGAGCTGGATGAACACAGCAGGCCAAGCAGCATCTTAGGATCTTCTTGTTATCTCAGATACTCCAGATCTGCAGTTCCCATTATCTCTGATGAAAATCTAATCTGTGATCTTACAGAGTGACTTTGATTTCCACACTGATGATCTGTAACTGAGTTGGAGGAATTATGAGCTGTGGTTTATCGAGTGAAATGATGATTAAAGATGGACCAATTGGTCAATCACCAATTGTCCTCATCTTATCGCTTGTCTAGCCAGAGCCCCAGTTGTTGCCTCTTATTCTCACAATGATCGTGCTGTGCCTGTACAAGTTCTGATGAGGCATTTTTTAACATGCACAACCTATAGACACAGGCCAAGTAGTATCTCTGCAATCAGACCAGAGATCTGAGTATCCTTACTCTCCCTCTGGCAAAGCCATGTAGTCAATGGAATATAATAGAAGTAAAACACATAAGTGAAAATATTATAATTGTCTGGTGAATGTACATGGTTGTTTGACAAAATGTTTGATTGTAAAGTTTTCAATTTTTTAAATTCTGCCATCTAAAATGTCTTGCTGAGTACCACTTTCTTATCCATTGTTGTGTCCCAAGGTCCAACCTGACCTTTTATTTGCTTCATTATGAATATCAGTGCGGGACAGGATCTATTGGGTTGATGTGCAATTGATGCTTGTTGGAAGGCCTGTTTAGTGCAGAGGAAGAGATAAGAGTGTGGCGGGATGGAAGATTTCATTTGTTATGTTTTCCTGTATGAATAAATACTAGCTAAGCCTAGTTTAGTGTTTTGTGTTGCTTGCATTCTGAGAAGCTAGCTCGTCTAGCATTATACACCTTGTCATTATTCTCCCTTTGTTTGTTCTCCTCATCTGAAAATAAATCATTTTATCTCCCTCCTGTTATGAACCTCTGCACTGTACAATGCTGTTAAAGGAAAGAGGACCAACTATTGTTATTGAGATTGTCTCTAGTGTGTACTGAAGAGCCCTGGTCAGATCTAGACAGCTGAAGCCAATTTTTAACATTCCAATAGGTTTTTCAATGACATAGCTGATGGTGTCTAGCCTCAGTGGCTGTTGTTACTATTGTATAAGGAATCTACACTACTGCTCGTCATGTTTTATGTGATCTCAATATGTTCACTAGAAAATAATTGCTGCCACCATCCTGTTTCAGAATAGGGATGTACAGCTCCCACTTGGTTTATTGTTAATAGAGGAAAACCACCTAGTAAGCTAAGAAAAAGACTTTGTCCTGGATAAGATGTGCTTTATTGTATGACAGCAACAATTCTCAAATTACATTGATGTGATGAACATGGTCGCAGAAACTATGAAACAGATCAATTACTCCTTTGACATCCAATTTGACGTGTGCTTTAGGCACACGTTTTAGGCTGCTACACCTTTATACAGCAGTTTCAGTGCTCATTGGGATTTCTCACTGCTTTCATGAAAACTAGACTCAGTTTTGGTGTGAAGTGGTCTCAAAACATTGACTTGTTGAAATGTGAAGCAATCTTATTTGTTCCTAGGGAACTTGGTATATACCTGCCACAAATATTTTGTTGTTGCACACCATCTTCACATTGATGGATAAATATCCTATGTGGTTTAATAGAATTCTGTTTTATGTACAGATTAGTGGAGCTGGCATACAGTATCTATGGGAATCTAGCCACAAAGGTATAATTCAGCGCCTACTCCTGTCCTCTTAGTCAGATTGCTGTCACCATTGAGGAAACTTACATAACTGGACCTTGTCAAGTAATGCACCTGCCTTATATATGTATGTGCAGTGTTCTGCAGTGTTTCCATTACATCCTTCAAGGTTGAGCAAGATTTTTTAAAAAATGACTGAACGGTGGAAGGGAAGGTGGTGTAAAAAAAGCACAGGTTTCAATATTCCAGGAGTATGGTGGAGGAAAGACAGGAAACTCCAACATCTGCTATGGGTAGGAGTTTCAAAATGTTGTGTAGAAAGTTCGGTTTGTCTTCTGTGAGCTTGCAATCTGTTTCATTGAAACCATACAGTAGGATGTATACAGAGACACTAGAGATGGAGTCATAGAGTCATACAGCATGGTCAGAGAATTAAGCCAATATTTTCACTTTGACATGAGTAATAAATGATTAGAATTCCTTAATCCTCGGATGCTTCAGGTTTTAATGTGTTACAGAACAAGTTAGGTGTTGTGCTGTATAGCAGCATATGTGATTTATAACTCTTGCCTACTTAACTTTTTGCATTGTAAATCAAGACAGCTAAGTTAGTTTTGAAATACACATGGAGTAATAACATGGAACAGTAACCGAGTTAGCATCTGATGTTTGAAGGAATTATCTCACACCTGGGGCCCTTTTAACAATAAAAATTGTGAGGTTGTATAGAATAAACAAGGAATGTGTATGTAAGAGAGGTCCATAAAGTCATTGAGCCTTACTTAACAATTTGTTGAGTCAAATTGGATACGTTCAACAAAGATTACTTTACTACCCAGGGAGAAACATGACAATAGGGTGCATTTCATATACAACTGTTGTGATGGAGACATAGAACAGGATCTTCTGCTGAAAGATTGTTTTCAGGGCTTGAGATCATTCCAGATCCTGATACTTCACTGATCTATAGTGAACAATTGATGTGATCTTTTGGAATACAGCCTCCTCATCGGGCACTTTCACATCCAGGATGTGCCCACGGATGTTAATGGCAGCTTACAGATATCACTGAGGCAGCTGGTAGCATCATTGAGACAGTTACTGGATTGTAAACGGCTCTCAAATTTGAGCTTCATTTGGATGAGTGAACAAGATGCTGATACATAAGGAGTCCAAGACAGTTAAGAACATTGGAACAGAGCGGAAGCTCCTGTAGAGGATTGGAATCATCCACAGATGTCTCCTTTCTTTTTCATGGCCCTGTCATTAAGGCAAGTAGCCTTTTGAGTCTGATGATGACCTGGATTGTTGAAAGGAAATTGCCTGTATGGAACTAAGATAACAAGGCGTAGAGCTGGATGAACACAGCAACATCAGAGGAGCAGGAAAGCTGACGTTTTGGATCTGGACCGTTCTTCAGAAATGAGGGAGGGGAAGGGGATTCTGAAATAAAATAGAGAGAGGGGGAGGCAGATGGAAGATGGATAAATGAGCAGATAGGTGGAGAGGAGACGGACAGGTCAAGGAGGTGGGGATGGAATAAAGGTGAGCATAGGTGGGGAATTAGTATGAGGGTACGTTAGCCAAGGGAAGACAGACAGGTCAAGGAGGCAGGGATGAGGTAGGTAGGTAGGCTGGGGTTGTGGGTTGAGGGGGGAGGTGTAGGGGCAGGGGTAGCACTTCCTGTGGTTGCAGAGGAAGGTACCGGGGTGGTAGGGCTAGTGGGGAGTACGGAGCAGACAAGGGAGTCACAAAGAGAGCAGTTCCTCCAGAAGGCAGATAAGGGTGGGGAGGGAAAAATGTCCTAGGTAGTGGGGTCAGATTGTAGATGGCGGAAGTGCCAAAGGAGGATGCGTTGGATCCGGAGGTTGGTAGGGTGGTTTGTGAGGATGAGGGGGAATCTGTTTTGGTTATTATTGCGGGAAGGGGGTGTGAGAGATGAGTTGTAGGAAATGCGAGTGATGCAGTTGAGGGCATTTCTGACCACTGTGGAGAGAAATATGCTGTCCTTGAAAAATGAGGACATTTGGATGTCTGGGACTGGAATGCCTCATCTTAGGAGCAGATGCTGTGGAGGTGAAGGAATTGGGAATGGGGGATTGCATTTTTGCAGAAAGGTGGGTGAGAGGAGGTGTATTCTTAAGTAGCTGTGGGAGTCAGTGGGCTTGAAATGGACATCGGTTTCCAGTGGTTGCCGGAGATGGAGACAGAGAGGTCCAGGAAGGAGAGAGAGGTATCAGAGATGGTCCAGGTGAACTTAAGGTTGGGGTGGAAGGTGTTAGTAAAGTGGATGAACTGTTCAAGCTCCTCGTGGGAGCACAAGGCGGCGCCAATACAGTCATCCATATAACGGAGGAAGAGCTGGGGGATAGGGCCAGTAAAGCTTCGAAAGAGTGATTGTTCCACACCTGTATGGAACTGCTGTGTTTGGCATTCAGCTGGGGTATACTCCAATGTGGGAATCGATATTGTCAGAATCACATCATTTTGCCCATTAAGCACTTAATACAATATTTGATCGTTCCTTGCTGCCAAGTGGGTTGCTGGTCCTGCATTGATCCCACTTTTAGCAAGACTCAGTGGAGAATACTTTAGGATGCTGAAACAATGCTGTTGTTTCTATATTTATGCCCATCCCACCTTCAAACTGGTCCCTTGTGGGGCTGAGCAGATTTTACCAATGTGCATGTCAATGACTTTATCAGAAGCAATAAAAATATTATGTTGCAATCATATTCAATTTGTGAGATTTAACATTTTCTTAAAGTGTACTTGGTTAGACCAAACACACATGTGTCACACCTGAAATGTACCAGGGACAGGTGTTAGTAGTGATGAAGATATATGAGAATATTGTGGAACTAAAACAAAGTTCTGGAGAAACTTGATAGGTCTGGAAGCATCTATAGAGAGACAAGCATCACTGTACTCAAAACACTAATTCTTCTTTCTCTCCACAGATGCTGCCAGATGTGCTGAGTTCATCCAGCACTTTCTGCTTTTGTTTCATATCCTCAGCATCCACAGTTCTTTCCATTCATTTTAGCGGCTATTTTGGAATTTTTAGAATGCTGGAACAGGAAAGGAACAGAAGACACATTTCATTGCTAGATTTGATTGTTGCAGAGATTGTAGTAGATTTCTGAAGGATGTGTAAGGCTTGTAGGATGGAAGAAGAGGAAAAGGAGGGCCCTATGAGTTTAATATCTCCATATGGTTTTGACTGCTCTGTTTAATGAGAGTTAATTACCCCAAATAGTCCTTGGAAACCTAATAATTTAGCACTGCTCACTATTTCCTCTTTCATTCATTTTTTTCAACGTGTATTTGTTCAGATTCAAAATATGTTAACAAAATATACAATTTCGAAGATATCTCAATTTGGCCATATTTAAGATTGTGCATTACAACAGAAGTTATTGTATTTTGCCATAGCAGTAAACACTTCCCCCTAAGGCTTATTCATTCTTTATTGTATTCACTGGCAAAATTTGGTCTTTGGACGCTTCAATGAAGCAGGTATTGAATTTTAAGTAGCAGAAGAAATTTAAGAGCAGTTGAGTGAGAAGCTCCAAACTGCACCATTGTACAGTTACAACTTCGGTCAGTTTGTTCATCATACTCTTAATTCTGTGCCACTTCTGGGTTTAGAAATAGTTTTTAAAATATCAATCTGCCTGCACTTTTAATGCATGCTGAATGCAAGTGCAATGCAGAGACTGCTGCTCATTTTTGCTTGGACAAAACTTTCCCTCAAAGTACTTTTAATTAAGATTTTTTTTAAACATGGAGAGAGGACAAATAGTGAAACATTAAAGGGAATACTGGAGCAGAGTAACTGAACATATCTTTGAAGCACAGATTTAATAAAAAATGAACTAGTTGATTAAACAAGTGGAATTTCAAATAGGTCAACTGAAATTAAAAAGAGAGAAAAAGCTAAATCCAAACAAATCATTTACTAGGTCACAATTCAATATTATGGGTGGTTTAGAGAGGAAGCAGAGTTTACTAATAGAAGTTTATTTATATATGATATGTGAATGTCTAGAGTTAGAATGGTAACTAGAAAATCTAAAGATTTTTACATGAAACGAAGAAGATTAAAATGAGATCTGGTGAAAGATTATTTGGGAAAAATTATTTTTAGCAGTAAATATGTTAAACCTAAAGGGTAGAAGTTTAAGATCATCATCCAACACAATGGGGATGATTTTGTTTTATCAGAGCATTGTTCAGAATTACCTATGGCAATAAAATGTTAAAGATTTATACTGCTGAGAGGACAAGCTGAGTGTATTCCTCAGGAGCATAATGGCTTCGGATGAGGCCAAAGAAGAGTTATCATTACAAAATGGGCTCAGTGAACATTTTTTTAAAATGCGAAACCATGATTACAGCTAACACTAGAGAAATGCCATAAGAAAGTTTTTGTGGGGGTACAGGTGTTTATACTGAACATTGTCTGCAGCCAGTCCAGCTGCAGAAGCTTTGACCCAGCAGAATTAAATCTAGTTTTTCAGTTACTTGCACACCCAGCTCCCTCCGACATCAGCTTTACATTTTGTGATTTGTGCAATATAATTACTACAGCGGGTACTGTTGTTAAGTCCACCAGCTTGTTTACTTATTTTTTTCTTGCTATTATACAACAGTTGTGATGGAGTGAACAGTTTCAGCAGCTGGTGAAAGCAGTGTCCTGTCAACAGCTACTGCTAATTTTAGTAATTATTGGCACTGCGGGCATCACACTTTATTTAGCTTGAGAAGGTTTCGCTACTGTTTAAAATTTATTTTCAATTAATTTAATCAAATATTCAGAATACAGTATAATCTGTTGCCTCCTCTTTTCCTGTTTTGCTTTATCTTGCTGTTTGTTTCTTGTTTCTTTTGAATTAAAAGTTTAATTGTGTAGGAATTACCATAAATAGCCAGACATGCAAAAGATTATGGGCGTAAAAGAAAGGCTAATTAGCAGAATCTGTCTACCGAAGTTTGGGCTTTAAGAACACTTCATGGTTCCTCAGAGTATGTTAAATGATTACAATATTTATCTTTCCAAGTAGATGCTTGGTGAGGAAATATTTTTCGAGAACTGACTTTACTTGCATTTTACTACAGTATTGCCCTTTGGATCTTTCTTTCCTAATCCACTGGAAGTGATAAATTTGCTTTAGAAGAACTATGTAATGTTAATTGTGTGATGAAAGGTTAGTGGCATTGTTGTTTAGTTGGTAATCCAGAGACTTATATAATTTTCTAGGGCCTCTGGTTTGAATTCCACCATAGCAGATGCTAATGATGCCCATGAAAATTGTCATTTTCTTAAAAATCCATACAGTTCATAAACGTCTGGGAAGGGAACTGCCGTCCTTACCTGATTTGGTCTATGTGTGGCCTCAGGCTCACAGCAACTCTTAATTGCCTTCTGAAATAACTTAGCAAGACGGGTAGTTGTAATTACCACTAAGAAGTTGCAACAACGAATGAAACTAAATAGATTGTCTGTCTGGCAGAAACTAATGCTCTGGAAACACAACAGTAGACTTGGCCCTGTAGTTTGCGCAAAGGTGTCCTGGGAGATGGTGCCAAAATTGTGATAGCTATTTCACTGACTTTGAAAGTCATATTCATACCATACATACAATGTTCCAGACAATATAATCACAATCCCTGGGTATGCCCTCTTCCACTGGCAGGACATACTGGGCCAAAATGGCGCCACAGTGGTACATAGTTTAGAGGGAGTTTGTCTGGGAGTCCTCAACATTGACACTGCATGCCATGAAGCCATAATCCAGGGACCCAGGTAACATTCTGGGGACCTGGTTCAAATTCTGCCATGGCAGATGGTGGAATTTGACTTCAATAAATTATGTGGATGATGACCATTAATCCATTGTCGATTGTTGGGAAAAACCGCTCTGGTTCACTAATGTCTGTTAGGGAAGGAAACGGCCATCATTACCCGGTCTGGTCTACATGTGACTCCTGACCCACAACAGTGTGGTTGGCTCTTAACTGCCCTCTGGGCAAGTACCGATAAGAAATAAATGCTGCCTAGCCAGAAACACCCTAATCCCATTGATGAATAAAGGATGTCCAAATGTAGCCAGGCCTGGACAATATCCAGGCTTAGGCTGACAAGAGATGAATTATATACATGAATCACAAAAATGCCAGGCAATGGCCATCTCCAACACAAGTGAATCTAACCATCACCTCTTGGCAATCCATGGCATTATCACCACTGAATCCCCTACTATCAACTTCCTGTGGTTTACCATTGACTAGAATTGTCTATCAGAACAGGTCAGAAGCTAAGAACCTACAGCAAGTAATTTCTCCTCCTGATTTCCTAAAGCCTGTCCACCAACTGCAAGGCTCCATTATCTCAACAGTCCCCATTTGCCTAATTGAGTGCAGCTTGAATAACATTAAAATGCTTGACATCATCCAGGACAAAGCAGTCCACAAGCACAAACATTCACTTCCTCCAACTTACACTCAGCAGCAGTAATGCGTACGATCCACAAGATACACGGTAGAAATTCAAAAAAGGCTCTTTAGATATCTGATCAAACTCATGATCACTTGCACCTAGAAGGGAAAAGGTAGCAGAAACACAAGTTCGCCATCAGCTCAAAATTTCACCCAACTGCTCACTATCTTGACTTGGAAATATATCACAATTCCTTCACTGTAGCTGGATAAAAATTAAATATAAAAGCTTCTGATGGTGCAGATAACACTCCACTGCTAAGTCAAAGGTCACTCTTGTAACTGTATTACTACTTCATTTCGTTCTATGTCTGATCAACTGCCATTATAACTTCAGGAACAAGAATCAGGGACCTCAGGCTACTGGCCCTTAGCACTATTCCATGTTTGAATCCTGTCAAAAGGAGTACAGTTCTTTCCAAAAAAAAAATACATATAGCATGGCATCTTGCTTTTGTTCACTGTGGAAGGTTCACAAGCTGTAAAACCTTCAAATGGTTAAGAATGCTAACTTCCATTCAGCAGCAACAAATGAGAAAGTAAAGCAAACAAAAAGATCTGTAGGCCAAACAGCATCAGAGGAGCAGGAAAGCTGATGTTTTGGGTCTGGATCCTTTTTCTGAAGAAGGGTCAGGACCCGAAATGTCAGCTTTCCTGCTCCTCTGATGCTGCTGGGCCTGCTGTGTTCATCCAGCTCTGCACCTTGTTATCTCAGATTCTCCAGCATCAGCAGTTCCTACTACCTCTAAAAAGATCTGTATTTACTTTTTGGAACAGAGACCACCTGCCTTATGAGTGTTAAGAGGCTTACAGTTAATGAGTGATCACTGCATCCCAGCTCACGTCTGTTGGAACTGGCATCAATTAAAACTTGTTTGGTTTCTTGCGCCTGACACTGCATTGCACTATCATGCTGAAAATCCTTCTGATCAATGTGCTCGCCTTCCGCCTATAATACTGCTGCTCACAATTCTTCAGCATCCATCACATTCTGTCTTTCCCTGCTTCCGTTTTGTAGAACCCAGCATGCTAAGGTAAGGGATCACACTCTGGGCTGTGCTGCAAAGAACCCTCCACCCCCCACACACACTGATCCAAGCATTTGGCCTCATCACTAAGAGACTTATTGTCTACTCCCTGATGGTCCTGGTGAAAGAATGACGTACATAGTATTTGTGTGCAGTCTCAATTATGAGATTAAATAAGAAATTCAGCAGCCTTAGATGCACCTTGTCTCCTAATAACCATCCCAGTAAACCTACCAGCCCTCTCAGTGAAGCAGGAACATGAGAGCTCTTACAGATAGAGACATCAAAGCAACTTCCAGGGTACTCATTTCAGACTTCTAAATGTGGTACCAATGATCACACATGACTTGTATATTGTTCGATTACAATTCTTTCCAGTTGATGAATTGGTGGTATTATGTCACGGCAATATGAATGCAACATTTATCCAGTCCATAGCACCCTGCCCTTGGGCGAAGCAAGCTATGTTGCCCAACCTCCTTCCTTGCTAAAGCAATTATCTCACCATAGGATAATGAGATGAAAGTATGATCTGGCATAAATTACATTGGCAACAGCCTTGATACATTTGGGGGTTGAGAATTGAAGGGTTCTACATGTTCTTAGTGTATCTTCAGAATCAGCCAATTGCAGAAAAAAGTTAGTCCAGCTCTTGCTCCTAGGATAGTTGGCCTTCAGGTCACAGGTTGGCCGATGACATTTTTCTACGACAATGTCCCAAGTTGCCCACAGTCTGCATCTGGAGGAAACGGCACTGAGGATGATAGACTCTGAGCCTCTTGTACCTTCTCTGCATTCTGAGGAGACCTTCCGCTGTAACTTCTTCATGTGGACTTCTTCATGTGGAGAAGTCACTCCCAGCTTTCTCTCCACAGATGCTACCAGGCCTGATGGGCTACGGAATGTTTTCTTCATATGGACACTGGAACGCCTAACCAATTTAAGGCATTGTTAGAGATAGTATGAACTGCCGACGCTGGAGAATCTGAGATAACAAGGTGTACAGCTGGATGAATACAGCAGGCCAAGCAGCATTAAAGGAGCAGGAAAGCTGGCATTTTGGGTCTGAATCAGAAAATGGATTTGTAGTGGGTTTAAAACTGATTCCGAAATTGTAGGAACTGCAGATGCTGGACAATCTGAGATAACAAGATGTAGAGCTGGATGAACGCAGCAGGCCAAGCAGCATCAGAGGAGCAGGAAAGCTGACATTTCGGGTTTGGACCCTTCTTCAGAAAAGGCATTGTTAGTTTTATTTTATATAGGCAAAAGAATTGAGGGTTATTTGAGGCAGATTAGAATGGGAGATGAAACCTCAATCTGATTAGTCATGTTCTTGTTGAATAGTAGAGCATAGGCTTTAAGGGCTGAATGGCCTACTTCTGTTCTTCATCCTATGTTTTTATCTCCTATGTAACTATTCAACTGTTCTGAATAAGCTCAGAATTATTCTAATCAATTGCTAATTACCTCTGATCTCATGAAAATAATCTACTGATTTGCATTTAATGTTAGCCATTCAGAGCAGTTCTTCAATTATTTCACATAAATGCATAAATAAATAGTTTGTGACAATAGCACTGCTTTATTCATGCAAAACTTTCACTGTCCCATTTTATCCTTCAAAGTATTATTTCTACTGATTTGTTTGGCTTTAACCTTTAGAAGGATAAATGTGAAGCATTGTACTGTAGTGTCAACCATTCAAAATAATCATTCAAATAATAAGAAATAAACAACGAATAGAATACCTTAAAGTTATGCCTTTTTTATTCAAAATTAAGGTAATATTTCACTTAACAATAGTCACTGCACCACAATAGTCTGTTTTTGATGGTAAAGCAGATAGGATTATTTAAGTATTAATTGGATGCCAAAGATGATGAAAAAAATTCCATTTTTTAATTGTTATTCAAATGATTCTGGTATAGCCTTTCATCTTTTTATTGCTTCATTTGCCATGTCCTTCACTACATTCTAATTAAATTATTTCCTTTTTCCTCCTTCATGCAATATGCAGAACACATATTTATTGGCACAGCTATTATATCTTTCTGGCATGTTCATTTAATGTTATTCCTAAATCTGTCTCTTTGGCTATCATTAATTATTACTGTCCTCTTGTTCGTTTTGAGTACCTACTTAACCTTTTCCAGATGTACAGTTGTAACCCTGGAAAGATTAAAATATGAAAAAGGAAAGTTATCCTGCTGAATTCCTTCACTGGATTAAAAAGATGATTTGTAAAATTCAGCTTTGCCGATTAGTTTATCAAAGTCGAATTCATTGGATTTAATTGTACTTATTGTTGCCATGTATTTTAAAATAGGACAAGTAAATGTAATGTGGTCAAAGCTGTGTAGCCAAGTTTACAACTTCATTTGTTTGTGACCTCCATCTTTACAACAATATTATTGTTATGTTGCTCATATCTGATTCACAATTGGTTAAGACAGTTATTTGTCCATGAAAATTAAGTACACCTTTGTTTGTATTTGATGCATGGCAATACAGGTGAAATATTTAATTCCTTGCTCAAGTTTTGTTTTATTTTGCTCAGAAAACCCTTAACTGTTCCACAAACACAATTTAAGATATTGATAATGTTTCACAAACTTAACATTGCTTGTGAAAAAACATAGATAGCAAATATTCTTAAGCAGTTATCATAACAATTTAGGATTTCAGTAAAGAAAGGAAACACTTACATTTCCATAGAATCCTTTGAGTCTTAAGGATATAACAAAGCATTCTACAGTCTAAGTTCTTTTAAGATAGCTTTCTGTAATGCAGGAATCAGCCAATTTGTACAGTCCAAAATTCCATGGAAAGAAAAATGCTGATGATCACATGGTCTGTGTTTGAACAGTTGGTTGAAGGATAAATACTGGTCAGAGCATTGAGACGAACCCCCATGTTCTTCGACTGAATTGATTTTATTGACATCTCCCAGTGTGGGCACACATAGTCTTGACTAAACAGCTCTTCTAATGGGTAACACTTCCGATAGAGCAGTACTCCCTCTGTACTGTACTGATTTGACTTGATTTAATGTAGTCACATGTACCGAAGTACAGTGAAAAGATTTGTTCTGCAAGCAGTACAGACAGATCATTGCCAAACAAGGACATCCACATCACAGGGTGCTTAGACAGAATGAGGCATACAAGGTTATGGCTGCACAGGAGTTGCACAAAGCAAGAACACCATTAGGTTTGAAATTAGCGAGGTCCATTCAACAGGCTAATAACAGCAGGGAAGAAGCTGTTCTTGTACCTGTTGGTATGTGTTCAAGTTTCTGTATCTTCTGCCTGGCAGAAGTTGTAGCAGAGTAGATAAATGAATCAAAAATTATGGGACATTGGCAGGAAAATGACATTAAATCCAGAATCTAATCGGTTATTACCTTATCCAATGGCAGAGCAGGTTCAATAGACCAGGATTCTCAGTATCAAAATATCGTCAAATCTCCTCTCAAGCTTTAAATGGCAACTTCAAAATCTCACCCTGCCATTTTCCTCAAATTTTTATTCATGTAACTCCACATTGGAAAATCTGCAATCTGACCACAACATCCAGCCAACTCTATAAGACTTCCAACACTTTACGTTGGAGATGATGGACACTGATGACTTGCTTGCTTCTGCCAATTCACTTTACACACAGGTTCAGTCACACCCCATGTAGATTGAAGCAGGATGCTTTTCTAAAGATATCGACACATGTTTATTGTGGAGAAGGATTTGGAAGATATGGAACATTGGAAATTAATAGTGACATCTTGAAAAATGCCCATATTACAGAAGAGCAGGCACTGGACATCTTAAAATACATAAAGGTGGATTAATCTCTGGGACCTGATCAGCTTTACCCTAGAGCTCTGTGAGAAAATAGGGAAATGATTGCTGGGCCCCTTACTGATATATTTGTTTCATTGATAGCCAGAAGTGAGGTACCAATATATTAGAGGTTGGCGAATGTGGTGTCACTATTTAAGAAAGGTGTTAAGAAAAAGCCAGGGAATTATACACTAGTGAGTCTGACTTCAGAGGTGGGAAAGTTGTTGGAGGGAATCCTGAGGGACAAGATTCACACGTATTTGGAAAGGCCAGGACTGATTAGTGGTAGTCAGCATGCCTTATGTGTGGGAAATTGTGTCTCACTAACTTGGCTTTTTTGAAGAAGTAACAAAGACGATTGATGAGGGCAGAGTGGTAGATGTGATGGGCCTCAGTAAGGCATTCAACAAAGTTCCTCATGGTCGACTATTTAGCAAGATTAGATCACACAGAATAGAGAGAAAACTAGGTATTTAGATATAGAACTGGCTGGAAGGTAGAAGACAGAGAGTGATGGAGGATTGCCTTTCAGACTGGAGGCCTGTGATCAGTGGTACGCCACAAGGATTGGTGCTGGGTCCACTGCTTTTTGTCATTTATATAAATGATTTGGATGTGAACATAGGAGGTATGGTTAGTAAGTTTGCAAATGGCACCAAAATTGATGTATAGTAGACAGCGAAGTATGTTACCGTGGATTACATTGATCAGATGGGCCAATGGGCTGAGGAGTGGTGGATGCAGTTTAATTTAGATAAATGTGAGGTGCTGCATTTTGGAAAGGCAAATCAGGACAGGACTTTTACACTAAATGGGAAGGTCCTGTGAACGTTGCTGAAGAAAGAAACCTTGGAGTGCAGGTTTATAGTCCCTTGAAAGTTGAGGTGCAGGTAAGTAGGATAGTGAAGAAGGCATTTGGTATGCTTACCTGAATTGGTTAGTGCATTGAGTAAAGCAGTTGGTAGGTCATGTTGCAGCTGTACAAATCATTGATTAGGCTGCTTTAGGAATATAGCATGCAGTTCTGGTCTCCCTGCTATAGGAAGGATGTTGTGAAACTTGAAAGGGTTCAGAAAAGATTTACAAGGATGCTACCAGGTTGGAGAGTTTGGTCTATAAGGAGAGGCTAAAAATACTGGGGCTAGCTTCCCTGGAGCTTCTGAAACTGTGGTGTGACCTTATGGAGGTTTTTTAAAATCATGAGGGTCATGGATTGGGTAAATAGACAAGGTCTTTTCCCTGGGGTGGGGGAGACCAAAGCTATATGGCATAAATTTAAGATGAGAGGAGAGAGGTTTAAAAGAGATGTAAGGGGCAATATTTTCATGCAGAGGGTGATGCATGAGAGTGATGAGCTTCCAGAGGAAGTGGTGGAGGCGGGTAAAATTGATGGGCGTGCGAATAGGAAGGCTTTAGAGTGATAAGAGTGAAATGCTTGAAAATGGGATTAGATTTATTTAGGATATCTGATTGGCATGGACAAATTGGACTGAATGGTCTGTTTCCTTGCTGGATATCTGCATGGGTCTATGACATGCACCTTAGGGACTCTCCCACTGCACTGCAAATGCTTCTTGTGGTGTGGTGGGAATAAACCTTACTCCAGAGCAGGAGGCCCAGGTTCAAGTCCTGCCTGCTTTAGAGGTGTGTCACAGCATAGAACATAGAACATAGAACATAGAACAGTACAGCACAGAACAGGCCCTTCAGCCCACAATGTTGTGCCGACCATTGATCCTCATGTATGCACCCTCAAATTTCTGTGACCATATACATGTCCAGCAGTCTCTTAAATGACCCCAATGACCTTGCTTCCACAACTGCTGCTGGCAACGCATTCCATGCTCTCACAACTCTCTGCGTAAAGAACCTGCCTCTGACATCCCCTCTATACTTTCCACCAACCAGCTTAAAACTATGACCCCTCATGCTAGCCATTTCTGCCCTGGGAAATAGTCTCTGGCTATCAACTCTATCTATGCCTCTCATTATCTTGTATACCTCAATTAGGTCCCCTCTCCTCCTCCTTTTCTCCAATGAAAAGAGACCGAGCTCAGTCAGCCTCTCTTCATAAGATAAGCCCTCCAGTCCAGGCAGCATCCTGGCAAACCTCCTCTGAACCCTCTCCAAAGCATCCACATCTTTCCTATAATTGGGCGCCCAGAACTGGACGCAGTATTCCAAGTGCGGTCTAACCAAAGTTTTATAGAGCTGCAACAAGATCTCACGACTCTTAAACTCAATCCCCCTGTTAATGAAAGCCAAAACACCATATGCTTTCTTAACAACCCTGTCCACTTGGGTGGCCATTTTAAGGGATCTATGTATCTGCACACCAAGATCCCTCTGTTCCTCCACGCTGCCAAGAATCCTATCCTTAATCCTGTACTCAGCTTTCAAATTCGACCTTCCAAAATGCATCACCTCGCATTTATCCAGGTTGAACTCCATCTGCCACCTCTCAGCCCATCTCTGCATCCTGTCAATGTCCCGCTGCAGCCTACAACAGCCCTCTACACTGTCAACGACACCTCCGACCTTTGTGTCGTCTGCAAACTTGCTGACCCATCCTTCAATCCCCTCATCCAAGTCATTAATAAAAATTACAAACAGTAGAGGCCCAAGGACAGAGCCCTGTGGAACCCCACTCACCACTGACTTCCAGGCAGAATATTTTCCTTCTACTACCACTCGCTGTCTTCTGTTGGCCAGCCAATTCTGTATCCAAGCAGCTAAGTTCCCCTGTATCCCATTCCTCCTGACCTTCTGAATGAGCCTACCATGGGGAACCTTATCAAATGCCTTACTGAAGTCCATATATACCACATCCACAGCTCGACCCTCATCAACTTTTCTAGTCACATCCTCAAAAAACTCGATAAGGTTTGTAAGGCATGACCTACCCCTCACAAAGCCGTGTTGACTGTATTTGATCAAGCCATGCTCTTCCAGATGGTCATAAATCTTATCCCTCAGAATCCTTTCTAACACCTTGCAGATGACAGACGTGAGACTTACCGGTCTATAATTGCCGGGGATTTCCCTTTTTCCTTTCTTGAAGAGAGGAATTACATTTGCCTCTCTCCAGTCCTCAGGTACGACTCCAGTGGAGAGCGAGGATGCAAAGATCTTCGCAAGTGGCGAAGCAATTGCATTTCTCGCTTCCCAAAGCAGCCGAGGACAAATCTGGTCCGGGCCTGGCGACTTGTCAATCTTAATGTTTGACAAAATTTTCAGCACATCAGCTTCCTCCATCTCTATCCATTCCAGCATGCACACCTGCTCTTCAAAGGTTTCATTCACTACCAAGTTCGTTTCTTTCGTAAAGACAGAAGCAAAAAACTCATTTAGGGCTTCCCCTACCTCCTCAGGCTCCACACACAAGTTCCCTATGCTATCCCTGATCGGCCCTACTCTTTCTTTGATCATTCTCTTATTCCTCACGTAAGTGTAAAATGCCTTTGTGTTTTCCCGGATTCCTTCTGCCAAGCCTTTCTCGTGCCCCCTCCTGGCTCTCCTCAGACCATTTTTGAGCTCCTTCCTTGCCTGCATGTAATCCTCTCTAGCTGAACTTGACCCTAGCTTCCTCCACCTTGTGTAAGCTACCTTCTTCCTTTTCACAAGAAGCTCCACCGCTCTCGTCATCCAAGGTTCCTTTATCTTACCCCTTCTTGCCTGTCTCAGAGGGACATATTTACTCATCACTCCCAACAACTGTTCCTTAAACAGTCTCCACATGTCTACAGTTCCCTTACCATGGAACAACTGCTCCCAGTCCATGCTTCCTAACTCATGTCTAATCGCATCATAGTTTCCTCTTCCCCAATTAAATATCCTCCCATTTTGCCTAATCCTCTCCTTCTCCTTCATATTTAAACGAGTTGTTTAAAAGATTAAAGTCTGGTTCTTAGCTTGTTCACTTAGCACCCATTGACTTCAATACCTAATTGGAAGCTGCCAGCCACTGTGTGGATCACATTGCTTTCTTAGCACATATGGTCTCCTGCGTTGTAATTAGTTTATCAGCAAAGACACAGAGACCCAAGCAATGGCATTCTCCGTTTGACCTTCGTCAGTCAATAAGTTGTGGGGAATATCAGAAAGATAACACAGTTTTATTGAAGGAACTCCTGAGTCCTCGCATCTTTCACAATTAAGTATGGTGTGCATAATACACAAAGCGTGGCAGGCCGATATACTGTTAAGGTAATAGTCCAGCCTCAATAAGGAGCTTTGAGGTATATGATGTTATCAAATTGAATGTTACTATATCGGATTGAGAATTCTGCCAGTTGGACACCAAGAAAGCACTCCCCTCATTCAAAGGAAAACCTTCTTTCCACATCACATTTCAGTGTGAGGATCTGACAGCTGCAGGGTTAACTTCCAGACATCTCCATGAAATGTGATTGGTAAAAGGAGACTTAAAGCCCTGCTTTTCAGATCCATCCTCTCCTGACACTTGTTTAGCTTATATAAGAAAGGGGCAACTAAGGTGCACAATTGGGCCTCTTCTACGGAAACATTGAGCTTCAGAGTGGTAGCACTTTGTGCCGCTGTTCCCAGCGGATCAATGGGTTATGAGGGAGATGGACATAAGAGCAGCCCATTGCACAGTTCCCAGTCTTGAATGACCATATGCTCCTGTGAAAAGGTGATATAGTGAATGAATGTTTCACAGCAGAGGCCCTGTATTGTCTCTGTAAGGGTGGAATGGTGTGTCTAGCCTCAGTGTTGTCCACATTAATGTGCAACACCTTGGCTGCAGTCTTCAATGTCATAATTCAAGAGTCTATGATATCTCTGGCAATCTACCATCATAGAGCTGGCTGCTTGTGAAAGATAAGTAATGCTTAGTTATTACACCTTCATTTATTCTTGGAAAACTGCTAAGCTGTTTAGCTCTCACATTGATGCAATGCACCAGGTCTGACAACAGCAGTTATACTACAATACACAATGTGCAAGTGAAAAAGCATTAATGAAAGCAAAAAGTTATTTACAATGATGCACTACCTGTGCCATCTATGTGTCCTCAGTATGCATTCTTCTCTGTTTATCTCCCACTATGTCTAAGTATAGGCCTGACATCGGCAGTTAGGGTAGAGGGATCTTGCTCTGTAATTGGATCGGATCGACTTGGAAGGTTTGGGCAGTTGTCTCCTGGTGCCTTTGGGCCTTGAGGTACCAGACACACTGACAGTCTCCTACTCAGGCACAGGACCACCCTTCTTAGCTGGTGCTGTTACAGGTTTCAGCATTACAGGCCATGGAGAGCTAGAAAGTTTGGAAAATATGCAATGTCCTGTGAAAAGCTTTTGGGAAGTCTGACTGTTTATCCTCCTCCCTATGGATGCCTGATGGTTAGCATCCTGTCTCCTTGGGAGGAAGAGACACATAGAGTATGGTCAAGGTACTTCATCCCCTTTCTTGCTTTGATGATGAGCAGTATGGCTAGAGCAGTGGAGTGCAGGTCCGGTCCTTATTCATATCTGGTAGACACTGAAGGTTCTTCTGGACCAACATCTCCATGGTGATTGCCTAGCTCTTCAGTGGAGGCAGGCAGGTGTATGAATACTGAATCCAGTGCAGTATTGATAACATTGATCGATTCTGCATTCTTCTTTCCAGCTTACTCAACTGCTTCTGGAAAATCTAATTATGTTTCTGTGCCTGTCTTGGCAGTTTGACCAAATCATTTATGATAATTTTTCTGGGGCTAAACAGGTGCCTGGTCTCTGGCAACCTCTAAGCATCAATACTCGGGGGTATTTCTTCCTTGACAGGCTGCATTGATGTGTCAGTGATGCACTCCTCTGATTGTGCATTTGAGTCTAATCTACAAAAGAATATCCACTAAAGTGAAAGTCTCTGAGTGCTGGAGGGTGCAGGTTTCCCTGGCTTCATCCTTAAGGGGGTGAAGGTGGAGCCGAGCATCTCCGGCACTGGCCTCCTTGTGGAAGTTCACTGACTGCCTGCTCAAGCCTATTTCAGAGAAGTGTTGCAAAGGAATTGGCTGTAGAAGATGCACCAAAGCTTGTACAGATCAGCAATGAGTCAGCATTGGTCTCAGTGAGAGACTGGACAGCATATTGAAATGCACTAAGTTAGTTACACACAATTGATGTTTTGCTGTCCCCATGTGAGTATTCGTGCTCTTTTCTGGACAAGTTTAGAATCCTTTCCTCCGAGGGAGTGAGTAGACAGATTTCCACTTCTCTTACCACCAGTTTTGGATTTCTTGGGACAATTGTGAGACTACTGTTTTTCAGGGACACAAAGGAAGAAAGGTGTCCCCAGGGAATGTGTAGGAAGTACGGAAGGCAGGAAGGATTAGTTATTGAGAAGGATTAAGTGGGCGATAGGGTTGAGTGGACATGATGCATTTAACATGAGGTTTGTTGTCCTTGAACCTTGGTGAGGTGCATGTGCAGTTGCAAAGTTAGAGTGAGCACTGTCCCTATGAGCGTAAGATAGCAGAAAGAACCTGGTGGCATTTGCCCAAAGAATGCAGAAGGTCATTGATCTTTGTCATACTTTGCTGGGAGTTTTTCTTTTGATACAGGAAACAGTTCCACCTGGGTCTTTCGGCATAGCCTCCTTTGGTGGTAAGCGGGAAAAGAGAATGTCCTTCTCTCCACCACCCTACCCAGATCCCTGTGCTGGAATTGTGGAGGTAGCTTGCCGATTCTCTACAGGGCACCATGGTGTGAATGGCTGTTTATGGCTTCCATCATTGGAAGTGGTGTCCTGATGAGCCTCAAATATGGCACCAGAGGTCTGAGAGCCAGAAGTGCTGGCATTGGCAGGCACTTTCATCTCACTTGTTGTGCAATTCCTCAAGAAATGTTGTCAACATCTCCGTTGTATAATCTGGTGAAAAACAGAAAGTGGTGGGAGAAAACCTGCCGAGCCATAGTGGACCAGATGCCATGAAACTCACTCATCAACACACTATAACCACAAATGGAAAAGTTCAGCTTATTGAGAAAGATCATTCAGCTGGGTTTGACCATTTCAGTTACTGTTAAACAAATTCTGACAGGATATCTTTTTCACAATTGGATACAGCGCTTACAAATTGTGAGGTCAACCAAACTAAAAAAAATATTTCAAATGTTCAATTTGTCAGTGTTTCTTATAACTAATTAAGTAAGTATTAAAGTTGTGTTTTTGTTTGCAATGCTGAGAGTAATATCTGCAGTGGCACTAGATGAGGAGATATGAGGTGTTTTGGTGAAGCCAGACAGGGTCAAAGCTGGCCAGTGTCTACTGGTCACTGACAACTCAGTAATGGGAGACATAAGCAGTTAAGAAATTATGATGAAACTGTCAGCTGGAATTGCTAATTCACTGTGGGTGAAATATTCTTTAACTATGATGATAACCAAGAAAATAAAAGGCCTTCCATTTATGTGCCCCTGTTGAGTGAGTTTTCAGTGAGGATGGGAAGGAGCACATAAACTAGGTCACCACCATTTTCCAACAAATTCATTCTTGGGTTGACACCAATTATTCATGGGACTGAGTGGGCATGAAAATCAGCAAGTTAGCCACCATACTTAAATAATTAATGAAAGGTTAACTGAGCTGGATCAAGTGGAACAGACAGGCAGGCATTTTTAAAAGGTTTTCAAGGTTGGAAAGGAAAGCATGTACTGTGTTTGCTGGCCCCGACCTTTCTCCTAGTCTGGAGAAAATCACTGCCCATTTGTAAGATGTTCAAACCTTCCCTGCCTAACACCTCCAAGTTACCCAAGTCCAGGCTTTTCTGGGGCCTTGTCTGGGCTGCTAGCGAGGAAGGGGCTTTCCTGTCACTGAAGGGCAGAAGTTGCTCTTGATCTGTGCTTGTTAATGTCACCCATTGTTTATGACCGTGAGACTGACATGACTTTCTTCCTCAGAAATCCAGGAAATGCCTTTAAACCCTTGTAAAATTCTGCCCAAGGCTTCAGAACTGGAAGGGATGAACATAGAACATTGAACAGTACAGCACATTACAGGCCCTTCAGCCCACGATGTCATGCCAACCTATTATCCTACTAAGATCAAACTACCTTGCATACCCTACACTTATCCTCCATGTGCCTATCCAAGAGTCACTTAAAAGTCTCTAAAGTATCTGACTCCACTACCACTGCTGGCGGTGCATTCCACACACCCACCACTCTGTGTAAAGAACCTACCTCTGCCATCTCCCAATACCTTCCTCCGATCACCTTAAAATTATGCCCCCTCAGAATAGTCATTTCTGCCCTGGGAAAAAGTCTCTGACTATTCACTCAATCTTTGCCTCTCACCTCTATCAAGCCACCCCTTGTCTTGCTCACTCCAAATGAGTGTGACAGGGGACAACAAATGAATAAAGCACTTGCATCTTGAGTGAATACCACATATCCACTGTGGGAAATCGAGCAACTCATTAAGTGATCGTGAACCAAAGAATAAGGGGCTTTGGGAAAGGAAGAAGGAAGTTGTTAGCATTTTTTGTAAATGAGTTAGTAAGCAAGCATTCTATCTTTGAGAAATGAGCTCTTCAGTTTGAGGAAGTTATTGTGAAATTTGAGCCAGTTATGTGATATTTTTATGTCAATAATAGATTATTTATAGACGGAGATTTGGGAGTTTCATTTGAAAGACACAACAACAACATTTCATAGCAGAACAGCAGTCACTATATTCTGTAAAACACAAGAATTGGTTAATGCTTTACTGAACCCAGTAGGGAGCTTATAGTGGGTACACAGCAGAGAACCGTGCAAGTGCAGCCTTGTACTTTCTATCCGTTCATTTCATTGGATAAACAATCAAGGGTTACAATCTGCCTTCCTGAGGTTGAAGCCTCAAGCCAGAGACACATGAAATTTTTGGCAAGTTTTGTAAATGAGTTTATATAACATGACACACACAGAACAGTACAGCACAGGAACAGGCCCTTTGACCTACCATGTCTGTATCCAACTATGATCTATTCTAAACTATTCCCATGTGCCTCACATGGTCCATATCTCTCTATTCCCTGCCTGTTCAAATGCCTATCTAAATGCTTCTTTAATTTTTGCTATGTATCAGATTCTACCACCGCCTTTTGCAGCTCATTCCAGACATTTACCATCCTCTATGTAAAAAGAAACCTTGCATATCTCCTTTAAATGTTCCTCCTGTTGAACCTATGCCCCTTAATATTTGACATTTCTACCCTGGGAAAAAAACTTTGACTGTCCACCCTATCCGTGCCTTCATGATTTTAAGTATTTCTCTCAGGTGACCTCTCAGCCTCTGATGCTCGAGCGTAAACAATCCAAGTTTGAACGCCTCTCCTTATAGCCAATACATTCCAATGGAAACATTGGGTTAAATCTCTTCTGCACCCTCTCCAAAGGCTCCACACTCTCCCCATAGTGTGATAATCAGAACTGCACACAACACTTCAACTGCAGCCTACCTAAACTTTTATACACTTGCAACATGATCTGGCAGCTTTATCCTCAATGCCCCAACTGATGAAAGCAATCACACGTGTACCTTCTTTACCACCTTATCCACCTACATTGCCACTTTCAGGTAGCTATTGACTCACATCCCAAAATTCCTCAGTATATCAAAGCTCCTAAAATCCTGCCATTTATTCCTGTTGCTTTTGACTTCCAAAAATGCATCATCTCACATTTCTCCAGATTAAACTCCATTTGTCTTGTCTCCATCCAACTCTCCAACTGGTTTATACCTTGTTATATCCCTTGACAACCTTCTTCACTATCCATAACTCCACCAATTTTCATGACATCTGCAAAATTACTTATGATACCATTTACATTTTCACCCAAATCATTTGTATATATTGCAAAATTCAGATGTCCCAGCACTGATCCTTGCAGAACATCACTGGTCATAGATCTCCAGAAACACGTAACTCCACAATTAGTTTCCATCTTCTACAAGCGAGCCAATTTTGCATACAATTTAACAACTCACTATAGATCCCATGTGACTTAATTTTCTGGACCAGCCTACATGAAGGGCTTGTCAAGTACAGCAAAATCTATATGCACAACATCCACTTTCCTACCCTCATCAATAATCTTCATCACTTCTGCAAAATAATCAAATTTGTGAGACAAGACCTCCTCTGCATAAAGTCATGCTGACTATCCTTAATAAGTCCATTCTTTTCCAAACGTATGTAAATCCTGCCCCTAAGAAAAATGTCCAATAATTTCCTTACCACTGATGTAAGGCTCACCAGCCTATAATTTCCTATATTACCCCTGTTGAACTTCTTCAACAATAAAACAACATTGACTGTTCTCCAGTCTTCTGGGGCCACACCTGTGGCTAAAGATCTCTGTCAAGGTCCCAACAATTTCCCAACTTGCCTCTCTCAGTTCTGAGATAGTTCCCATCAGGCCCTGCTGTTTAATATTTTCAACGACATTTATATGACATTGATGTACTGTAGTTTAGTTACATCAAGGAAGGCTCCTTTCAAGATTTTCTTCATATCAAAACCTATCATGATTCAGCAGAAATTTTTAATGCAGCTCCTGCCTTCAAACTGCTAATAATTGCTTGGTGGCAGTCAGTACTATAGTACATTGTTTGCATCTAGTGTGCATACTTTAATATGCTTTCATTTCAAAGTGCCCATTTGATTAATTGCAAAGCCTGGTACAACATCAGCAGCTTCACAGTCATAAGTTTTAGACAGTGGTAGCAGGACAGCTAAACAGGAGTAAAATAGGAACTATTTTTAATACAGAAGGCATTTGTGTGGGAGTTTTATTTTGTTATACATTACTGCAAGGTGCTGTAATTGTATCAATAAATGGGTTTATTTTAAATAGTAGAGGTACTGTTTCAGTTCTCTCTGTAGTTTTTGAATAGGAGACACTGCTAATTTTAGTTCTGAATCTCCTTGGGTGGTTATGAACTTGTGGTGCCCTTGCATTCTTTAGTATGACAGGATCATTCTCACGGATTGAAATGGACCACCTATTTCATCATTCAGATTTTCTCAGCATTAGCTGTCTTTTTGACTGATCTTTTGCCTGGTAAATCAAAGGTCTTGCAATTCAATGACTCATCCTCTGAAGTTTTGAATTTGACAGTCCCTTATCTCTTCCTTTATTCTAAAATTTGAGGTATGCATCATAATCAGCCAGGCATCAGAAGGTGCAAAAGACAAAGAACTGCATATGTGGATTCATCAGAAAGTGCAGACTGAGGCAGATAATCTTATTCATGTAGATGGCCTTCTGAAGTGAGGAATTCTAACTATGAGAAAATGTTTTATTCACTGGAAATAAAATAGACATAGTGGAGTATCTTCACCACATTTATCCTTGCAACTTTTCTTCACAATGCTTTAGTTATGCATTAATTGATCACAAAAGTCTGAATTTTACCATGAGTTTTAGAGCCTCAGCATTGTTGGGTGAGTTCCTAGTTCTTCTGTTGCTATCAATAGGCTGGCAGCTCAAAAGATTTCTGCTGATTTGATTTGAATTGATTGTCATGTGTAGTTTGTTACAAAATATAGTGAAAAATGTTGCAAATTGTTGCCAGTCTCTGGTGCCAACTTAAAACACTGCAAAATAAACCAAAACATGGAATATAAAGACAGAAAAATGAAGTTTAAAACAAAGTGTTCAACTTTACAGTCCTTTGCTGACAGTGATAAACATTACATTGGACAGACAGGAAGGAAACAGGCCACAAGAGTACATGAGCACCAACTAGCAACAAAAAGATGGTTTTCCACCAAGAAGGCTATCAATAAACACATAGAATCAGACCCTATATATGCACCACTGTGAAGAAAAACAGGAAATGAGCTAACCAATTCCAACGGATCCCAGAGTTTCAATGCCAGTGCTTCATCAGAGGCTGCACTGACGATGTTACCCAGCAGGGTAATGAAGCATCTGTGGAACAATGAAGCAGCTCGGCAAGCGAGCCAACCACAGCAAATCCAGTCAAGAACCCCTACAGTCCTTCTTGTTAATGTTAATGGATTATGGGACAGAATGCCAGGCACAAGTTTCTCTTCGGTGCCATTTTGCCTCCACTGGCACCCTTACCACTGCGAGCCTTCGATGAACCTTGCCAATGCAGATGCCTGTGATGCTGTCATGTATTGCACTGATACAACCTCCTCTGCCGCCATGAGTCTACTCTGGACCCACCTCACCGATGCAGTAGTCGCTGATGTACTGGGCCCAAACCTGGCTCTGCCGCCACCTCAGTGAATCTGAGCTGGACACAGATGCCACAGGGAACCCAAACTTGCCTCCGCTGTGGTAGCCATTAGTCAACCCAAACTAGCCTCAAATGGTGCCACCACGGTCTATGCAGCTGGGTCTACCTTATCTGTGCTGCTGGGCCTGCTCGCTGCGTCGATGCTATGACCAAGCTCTTCAACAAGAAGTAAGTTTTAAAATAAAAGGGGAAAAATAAAAGAGAGAAAAAATTGAAAGAAGTGAAAAGAAAAGTGTATGGAGCGGACAGCCCCGAGCTCAGAAGCCCTGCTCCACTGCCAGCTTACTAAAAATAAGTAGATACCGCTCAGGCAAGCAAGAAACATTGTGAACCTCAAAGAAGGGTAATTTAAAAAGAAATCACAAGTCCCAGAGTGAAAAGCAAAATGCCTTAGGATTATTGTTAGGATCAAGGGTATTTCTTTCTCTACCCACAGTCTTCTCTATGGTCTTTGAAGTCTGTAGGTCTAATACCATGTGAGAGACTACAGGGAGTCTATCTCCATGAAACTGGCAGCCTCCCCACATGTGGGATGAGGAGGGGAGGTGGTGTGGGAATGTGGGATGTTTTGGGAGGGAGATGTGTGGGAAGTGGAATGATGTCTTCCACACCTTTGGCAAAATTCCTTTTCATAGGATTTTCTAATTGTAAAGACTGCATCCGGGAGCTCTTTGCTCAGAGAATGGAATGGCCTCCCCTTATGAATAATTCAGGCTAATAGCACAGACCAAATTAAGTTTTGATGAACATAAGAACACAAGAAATACGTGCAGTAGTAAAACACACAGATGTTAAGCCTGCACTGTTATTCAAGATAGAGAGGCAAGAGTCCATTGAAAACGAGGAATTGAAAGAGAATAATATTCATGAGCATTAGCACTAAATAAATCCTTAATACTAATTTATATCAGCAAGCATTGAAAGAAGTGACCGTGGAACTAATGGATGCATTATGGCATAATCCACTGGAGATGGCACACATTTAAATCAAGCCCCACTCTTCCCCAAGTCTCAATTAATAAAAAAAATGTTTAAAACCAACTTGCACAATTTTGTCTAATTATCCAATACAGGTTAAAAAAATGTACATATCAAATTCATGTACTTAAGAAGAAAATAACTTTTGAACAAATTGTCTTTAATCAATGGCAAGAAACAAAATTGCCAGCATTTATCTATCTCTTATTGAAAGCCCACCGCCTTCACTTGTTAAGTTTAGAAGAAGGAAAACAAAATCAGGGGAACAGTTCAACAGCATCTAGTTTGCATTGTATTATTTTGCTTTCCTTTGATACTTTATTGGTGACATATGGCTGTTTTTTAAATTGATATTCAGTCTTTTATTCACCAGTTGAGGATTCATCCTTTAAATATCTCTTAAGGTTTGTAATTCATTCTTCAAACGGAATTTGGCAGACCGAATACTACAAATGTGACAGGCAGTTAGCTGGTAGTTACTGGAGACTTTCGGGTACATCTCTAAACATGACAGTAACAGGTGCTTCCTCTATGCAGGATAGATTTTTTTTGCTGCACTGTCCCCTCATAAGCCTGGTCAGGGGCCAATTAAAATGTTCTTGCTGAGCAGTTCTCCCTTGGTTCATAACGTGTTAGTTCCATTCTGTCTGCCTTTGCTTTAATGGTTCCAGGAAAAGGCAAAACTAAATACAACTGAAGAAATGCTCCAATAACCATGATTTTTAGAGCTGCAACCATCTCCTTAAATGGTCTGCTTGGTTTAAAGCAGTATCTTCCTTTTTGTCTACAGTTTGAAAAAAAGGAAATAAAAACATGTTTTTTACAATTCGTTGACATCTCCAAAATTCTCTAAAGCCCGAAAGTTTTCTGGTAGACTAGAGAGTGGCAAATGTAGCACTACTCCTTGAAAAAAAAGGAGTGAGGGAGATAACTAGGAATTACAGATCAGTTAGCCCAACATAAGAAGAAGTAAAATGTCAATGTCTATTATAAAATATATAATAAATGACATTTAGTTAAAAAAATCAGCATCAGCTTTGATGGGGAAATACAGAAACATAGAAGATATTGTCAAGAACATGCCATGTTACTGCTCAAGCCTGCTCCACCATTAAATATGACCATGGCTGATCATTGAGCTCAATACCTTAATTATGCTCTCCCACCATATCCTTGACCTCTTTAACTACAGGAGCTATATCTGCCTCCTTCTCAAAAACTTATAATGTTTTGGCCTCAACCACTTTCTGTTTAATGAAGTCCACAGTTTCATCACTCTCTGGGTGAATAAATTTACCCTCATGTCAGTCCTAAAATGTTTGACCCTAATCGTTAAACTAGGACTCCTGGTTCTGGACTGTCCCAACTTTTACATCTTTCTTGCATCTAATCTGTCTAGTCCTGTTAAAAGGTTATAAGTTTCTATGAGTTTTCCCTTCATGCTTTTCAACTTCGGTGGCTACAACTCTACCAGATTTAATCTCTCTTTATATGTTGGCCCCACCATCCCAGGAATCAATTTCGCTGGACTCCCTCTCTAGCAAGAGCATCCTTCCTCAGATAAGGGAACTAAAACAGCACAATAGTCCAGATGTGGCATCAACTATGCTCTGCATACTTACAGTAAGACATCCTTGTTCATGTACTCAAATCCTCTCACCATGAAAGCCAACAGACAGTTTGCCTTCTTCACTGCCTGCTATATCTGTGTGTTTTCTTTCTGTGACTGGTGTATGAGGTCACCCAGGAATTGAGCACTCTTCTCTCTCGATTTCTCAATAAATAGTAATCTGCCTTCCTATTTTTGCTACAAGAGCAGTTAACATCACATTCATCCACATTATACTGCATCTGCCATGTATTTACCCACTCACTCAGCCTGTCCAAGTCACACTGCATTAGTAATTTAGCAGAAATTAATTTTGCCAATCTTTGAAATGAATTTGATTTCCTGTATCTGGATCATTCAACCCAGGCATTTGTGTTGGTCAGAGGTATCATGGTTTCCCTGATGTATCGGAGGCCATACCGGGAACAGCGGACGCGGTATACCACATTAGCAGATGTGCAGGTGAACACCTGCTTGATGTGAAAAATCCTCTTGGAGCCTGGGATGGAGGTGAGGGGGTAGATGTAGTGGCAGGTGTAGCACTTCCTGCAGTTGCAGTGAAAAGTGCTGGGTGCAGTGGGGCTGGAGGGGAGTATGGAATGTATAAGGGAGTCACTGAGAGAGTGGTTCCTCTGGAAAGCAGATAAGGGTGGGGAGGGAAAATGTCTTTGATAGTGGGGGCGGATTGCAGATGGCAGAAGTGTCGGAGGATGATGCGTTGGATATGGAGGTTGGTGGGGTGGTCTGTCAGGACGAGGGGGATTTTCTTTTGGTTGTTATTGCGGGGATGGAGTGTGAGGGATGAGTTGCAGGAAATGCAGGGGGCACGGTCGAGGTCTCGAACACTGGTGGGGGGAAGTTGTGGTCCTTGAAAAACGAGGACATCTGAGATGTACGAGACTGGAATGCATCATCCTGGGAGCAAATGCAGTGGAGGAGAAGGAATTGGGAATAGGGGATGGCATTTTTGCAGGAAGGTGGGTGGGAGGAGTTGTATTCTATGTAGTTGTGGGAGTTGGTGGGCTTGAAATGGATATCAGTTTCCAAGTGTTTGCCAGAGATGGAAACAGAGAGGTCCAGGAAGGAGAGAGAGAGGTATTAGAGATGGCCCAGGTGAACTTAAGGTTGGGGTGGAAGGTGTTGGTGAAGGTAGATAAACTGTTCAAGCTCCTTGTGGGAGCACGAGGCAGCGCCAATACAGTCATTGATGTAACGGAGGAAGAGCTGGGGCTGAGGTCCAGTGTAGCTACGGAGGAGGGATTGTTCCATGTAACCTACAAAGAGGCAGACATATCTTGGGCCCATGCGGGTACCCATGGCGACCCCCTTTGTCTATTGGAAGTGGGAGAAATTGAAAGTGAAGTTGTTGAGGGTGAGGATGAGTTTGGCTAAGCGGATGAGGGTGTCGGTGGAGGGGGACTGGTCGGGTCTGCGGGACAGGAAGAAGCGGATGGCCTTTAGGCCAACTGTATGGGGAATTTCAGAGTATAGGGACTGGATGTCCATGGTAAAGATGAGGTGTTGGGGACCAGGGAATTGGAGGTTCTGGAGGAGGTGGAGGGCATGGACGGTGTCACAGATGTAGGTAGGGAGTTCCTGGACCAAGGGGGAGAAAATGAAGTCCAGATAGCTGGAAATGAGTTTGGTGGGGTAGGAGCAGACAGAAACAATGGGTCGACCGGGGCAGTCAGGTTTGTGGATTTTGGGAAACAGAAGTGGGCAGTGCGGGGTTGGGGAAAAATGAGGGTGGAAACTGTGGGTGGGATGTCATCTGAGGTGAGGGGGTTGTTGATAATTTTGGAGATAATGGTTTGGTGCTTGGAAGTGGGGTCATGATCAAGGGGGCGGTAGGAGGACATCTCAGAGAGTTGGCACCTGGCCTCGGTGTAACGGAGGAAGAGCTGGAGCTATCTCCTACCTACTCACCTCACCCCGCCCCCTTGACCTGTAGAGGTCAGTGAGCCATACTACTACTGCGCCTCCCTTGTCTGTGGGTGTTATGGTGAGGTTGGGATTGGAGCGGAGGGCTGCATGTTCTGAGGGGAGAGGTTGGAATGGATGAGAGGGGTGGAGAGGTTGAGGCGATTGATGTCTCAACGGCAGTTGGCCCGCACTCCCGTACATCTCAGATGTCCTCGTTTTACAAGGACCACAAATTCCCTTCCTCAGTGGTCGAGAACGCTCTCAACCGTGTCTCCTGCATTTCCCGCAACTCATCCCTCACACCACCTCCGCACAATAACAGCCAAAACAGAATCCCCCTTGTCCTCACATACCACCCCACCAAACTCCAGATTCAACACATCAAAGTCTGACACTTCTGCCATCTGCAATCTGACCCCAGCACCATAGACATTTTTCCCTTCCCAGCCTTATCTGCTTTCCAGAGGAACCACTTTCTTTGTGACTCCCTTGTCTGCTTCACACTCCCCTCCATCCTCACCACACCTGGCACTTTCCCCTGCAACCGCAGGAAGTGCTACAGCTGCCCCTATACCTCCTCCCTCACCCCCATCCCAGGCCCCAAGAACACTTTCCACATCAAGCAGATGTTCACCTGCACATCTGCTAATGTGGTATACTGCACCTGTTGTTCCCGTTGTGGCCCCCTCTACATTCGGGAAACCAAGCTGAGGCTTGGGGACTGCTTTGTAGAACACCTACGCTTGGTTCGCACTAAACAACTGTACCTCATAGTCGCAAACCATTTCAACTCACCCTCCCATTCCTCAGATGACAATTCCGTCCTGGGCTTCCTGCATTGCCACAATGATGCCATCTAAAAATTGCAGGAACAGCAACTGATATTCCGCTTGGGAACACTGCAACCCAATGGTATTAATGTGAACTTCACAAGCTTCAAAATCTCTTCTGCCCCTACTGCATCCCAAAACCAGCTCAGCTCGTCCCCGCCTCCCTAACCTGTCCTTCCACCCACCTATCCCCACCTCCCACCTCAAGCCCCACCCCTATCTCCTACCTACTCACCTCACCCCACCCCCTTGACCTGTCTGTCCTCCCTGGACTGACCTATCTCCTCCCTAACTCCCCACCTACAGTCAACTTTACTGGCTCCATTCCCGCCTCATTGACCTGTCTGTTTCCTCTTCACCTATCCTCTCCTCTATCCATCTTCTAACTATCTCCCCCTCTCTCCCTATTTATTTCAGAACCCCCTTCCCCTCCCCCATTTCTGAAGAAGAGTCTAGGCCCAAAACGTCAGCTTTCCTGTTCCTCTGATGCTGCTTGGCCTGCCTTGTTCATCCAGCTCTACACCTTGTTATCTTGGATTCTCCAGCATCTGAAGTTCCTGCTATCTCCAATTACAAGATGCATTCTACTGCTTTGCTGAACCACCCAAACTAACACATTTGAAGGTACCAGTTCCAAAATCTCTCAGTTGAAAGATTTAAGTAATATGATGCTCCTGAGGGGTTAAGATTGATAACTTCCAACCCCAACGAAAAGCCCAATTTTTCTTCGAGACACTGACAAGCTGTCACATGCATTGAAAAGCCAATGACTTGTGGGTTTGATTTTGAATACGTCTTGGAGAGCGCTGATTGTAGTTTTATGAATTTTGGTATGTGCAGAGCTAGGATATAATAAATTCTGAGCATCTGCAGTGAGCCGCAATGTGACTATTATCTCAGTCATTATGTGCTGGTGTTCTATTAAAAGAAATGACTATGTTAGAAGATGCTACTATAGAGTGATATTTGCTATGTTTTGACTAATGATCACACGCAATAATGATTTCTGGTATCCGCAGTTCTTTCATTTATTTTTGTTCAATGTTTTGAATGTCCCTATTCAATCAATTAATAGATATCTACTAATCATTTAGTTAAGTGACTATTCTGGTCCAAGAGCCAGCTGGAGAATAATCTAGGCTCAAAGACAGTAGATACTTAGCTGCAGCACAATGAAATGAACAGAATGCAGTTCAGCACATGGTTAGCTATATCGGATCCACTGCAACAGTTTCCTTAAATTTCTGTTACCTACAGGATCAATTTTCTCCCATCTGTGCAAATGGCAAACGCCATTCCAGAGACACACTGCACCTCTGTCATAACTAACAGAAGGATTGGTTTAATCAAACTGTACAGTCTCACAGTGAATTCCATATTAGAAGAGGGCTTCATCCTTAACTTTCAAACTATTCTAAATCCCAAACCCTTCCATTCCTAGTTGAAGCAGTTAATGCCCACTGACAGGCTTTGCCCTACAGCTGTTGGTATTCAGAGATAATGGGAACTGCAGATGCTGGAGAGTCTGAGATAACAAAGTGTGTGGCTGGATGAACAAATCAGGCCAAGTAACATCGTAGGAGCACAAAAGTTGACGTTTCGGGCCTCGACAAGGGTCGAGGCCCGAAACGTCAGCTTTTGTGCTACTAAGATGCTGCCTGGCCTGTTGTGTTCATCCAGCTGTTGGTATTCTCTCAGCAATGGGCGGGTGTGAGAGGGCTTGCCAAGTATTGACCATGTCAGGTGTTGTTAGCACTTGCTGCTCAGTCAAGGGTTCCGACACTACAGTGGGAGGCCCCATCTTCCCTTTAACTGCACACCACTGCCCCACTCCTGCTGTCAATCGCCTCTAGCTTGGGATCCATCGATGCCAGGCCTTAGGTGAATGTGGTACCGATCATAGCCACCACCTCTTGTCCCCCTGCTCTGCCGCTGTTCAATAGAACACCTGCCTCCGAGCTCTTGACACCTTGCAGGAGCTTGGATGTCTGCCTCTGTAGTTCCTAACTCTGTGGAGGGAACACCTGCGCTCCAGTTTAGTCCATACATCGCATTTCAGTTGATGTGTCTTCCCTACAGTATTGGGCGTGGTCCCCGGCACTCAACCAACAAGAAGACACCCTGGATTGGAATATCCTTTATGCTTCATTGCCACATATACTCAAATATAGACTTTTATAGGTGCAGTGAAAAGTTTCCAATGTCGCTTCCCTTGGCATCATCTTAGGTAAAAGTACTTAGGTACAAATCTTAGATACAAAATAGAGAAAAAAAGTAAAATAGTCATATTGCTTGTAGTTTTTCATAGTATAAGTTAGAAAAATGAGAAATAAGGTCAAAAAGATAAACATTACAGTATTTCTGTGAAGGGCCTACAGTAGATCAGTGCAGAGGGCTTCCACGTGTGGTCTGACTGGGCTCACAAGCTGTTAACCGCCCGCACTGGTACCGTGTCCAAACACTGTCCTGTTTCGTTCGGGTCTCCGGCCCGCTAGCCATCCCTGCTCCACTCAGGTGTCCAGCCTGCTCGCCTCTTCTATTCCTCTAGTCAATCACAGACATTTACACTCCCTTGCTATTATTTCTTCAAAATGCTTCTAACTTTTCCCAGTTCTGATGGAAGGCCACAGGTCTAAAACAGATTACACATGGAATACAAGTCAAATAATATCCAGCCAACCACGTTCTGGCTCAAATCAGACCCGTTGTAAATATTGGGAAGTAAGGTGTCAACCAGTCCACCTGCCTGTGGATAGACTGAGGCTGTTAAATTCCCAGTAATAGGCCACATAAGGATCTCATTCATCCTCTGCTGTCAGAATATGCTTAGTGGAGAAAGGGAGAACGATTGTGGTTAGTCTGCAACATTAACAGGTCAGGCTGAAAGGCAGGAGGAAGAAAGGTCACTTCCCTTTGAGGAGTGAATAGCATGTGACAAACAGAGAAAGAGCCACCCCAAAATGATGTAGCCATTTTGTGCTTTCCCCAAGTAAACCTGACCCCCTTGTAAACCTGACCCACCACCCCTACTCCTGACCTCTTTAGGATCTTCGATTCTTCCACTGCCAAATACCCTGAACCCATCTTCAAGTCTAGAAACCATCCTCTTCCAATGGGGACTTTTTGCAGTCAAAGTGTAACGCCCTTTATCTGAACGATGAAACATTTGTGAAAGATAGATAAGCTGGTATCACAAATAGAAATACATGGATACAAATAGTTGCAGAGTGATCAAGACTGGGAACTCAATATTCAATAGTATTTGGTGTTCCAGAAGAATAGGCAAAAAATAAAAAAAGGTTGGAGTATCTTTGTTAATGAAGGATAGTAACAGTGCAGTGGTGATTCGCAATATAGATGTGGCGATGTGGAAATAAGAAATGGCAAGGGAAAGAAATCATAGGTAGGAGTTATTTCTGAAGAGTTGCCTCACTGGAGGACAAAATATAAATCAGGAAATAATGAGGGGTGTAAGAAGGCCATTGCAATTATTATGAATGATTTTAGTCTGCACTTTTATTGGACAAATCAGATTGGCAAGGGTAATATGGAAGACCAATTTATAGAATGCATCTGAGATCGTCCTTGTTTAGAGCAATATGTTATAGAACTGACCCAGGAACAGTCTATATTAGATCAAGCCATATGTAATGAGGTAGATACTGTAAGAGATCCTACGGGTAAGGTTCCTTGAGGGTGTGATGTTCACTATCCGGTGACAGTATATATTCAGTTTGAGGAAAGGCAATTTAGACCTTTGACCAATGTCCTCAAATTAAATAAGGTTAATAACAGCAGAACTGAGTCAGCAAAACAGACTGGAAAAATAGACTAAGGGGAAAGTCAGTGGATGAGCAGTCGCAGACATTCGAGCATAACAGCCAGCAAAAATCTATTCTGGTCAAAAAGAAGGCTCAGTGAGAAACATGAACAACCTATGGTTAACAAAGGTGATCAAGGAGAGTATCCAAGCAAAAAGTGGAGGCATAAAAAACACAGTGCAAACTAGTGCCGGGCCTGAAGATTGCAAATTTTTTTTAGGAATCATCAACGGGTGACTAAAAACTCATCAAGAGGGCAATAGTTGATTATGGAAGTAAATTTTCAGCAAATATAGAATCCCACTTTCCTTGCTGTCAGCTTTGTCGCGTTTCATGCAGTGTTTCACTTTTGAGTTCCCTCACTACATCTTGTCAAACTTATCTCATTACCACCCCAACCCTTACCCATGCCACCTTTCCTGTCTGATTCTAGGGCCATTCCACCACTCAACATACCCACAACAGTTCACAACTATCAGGATATCCCAGAATGCACCAACTTGGTCATTAACAGCCCATTATGCTCCCGGAGGAGTGCTATTAATCCTGAGCTACCTTGCACTATGCTGACATTTGCCTTGGACATGGTAGATATGGAACAGTTAGTGCCTTATTTTACATGCAGAGACCTGGAGGTCCTAATCAAACAGATGATGCAGAGGCAAGATGTCCTCTTCCTTCAGGACAAGCAAAGAAGGCCATGATACTTGATCATGCCAGTCAGGTTTGATGTTGCCACCTGGGTCAGTGCAGTCATCTGAAAGAATGCAAAGCAATGTAAGAAGAAGGTCAATGATCCAAAAAATGCAGCACAGAAGGATCTAGGTGCTCTTGTGCACGAAATACAAAAAGTAAGCATGCATTTGCAGCAAGTAAATAGGATAGCAAATGGATTTTTGCCCTTTATTGTGAAGGGATTGGAGTTTAAAAATAGGTAAGTCTTGTTACAACTGTATACAATTTGTTTTTTTGTTGATGTATTGTTGTCACATATACCGAGATACAGTGAAAAGTGTTGTTTCGAGTGATATACAGGCAGATCATACCATAGAAAGGGAAGTAGTACAAAGCACAAATACAGTGTTACAGCCACAGTGAAGGTGCAGACAGAGAGAGGTCAATATCAACATTTGAGGGGTCTGGTTCAAAAGTCTCATAACTTCAGGGAAGAAACTGTTATTGAATCTATTTGTTTGTGTATTCAAGTTTTTATATCTACTGCCACACAGATGAGAGTGGAAGAGAGTATCACTGGAGTGGGATGGGTCTTTGATTATGTTGGTTATTTTCCCAAGGCAGTGAGAATCAATGGATGGAAGGCCAGGACTGGGCTGTGTTCATGATTTTTTGTAGTTTTTGTGGTCTGGGAAGAGCCGTTGCCATACCACACTGTAAAGCATCCAGACAGATGCTTTCAATGGTGCATCTATTAAAATTAGTAAGACTCTTTATGATCATGCCAAATTTCCTTAGCCTCCCAAGGATGTAGAGATGTTGATGTGCTTTCTTGACTATTGCATTGACATGAATGGATCAGGACAGATTGTTGGTGATCATTAATCCCAGCAACTTGATGCTGTTGACCATCTCTATCTCAGCCCTCCACTCCACTTCCTGAAGTCAATAAACAGTTCCAACATTTTGCTGACATTGATAAATTATCATTTTCACACCATGCCGCTAAGCCCTTTCCTGTCTTCTGTCTTGTCCTTGTTCGAGATCCGACCCACAATAGTTGTATCATCAGCAAACGTGTAAATGGAGTTGGGATGGAATTTGGCCACACAGTTTTGAGTGCATAAGGAGTACAGTAGGGAGCTGAGTACGTAGCTTTACAGGGCACTAGTGTTGAGTGGAGGTAGTTTTGCCTAATTTTACCGATTGCACTCTATGTGTTAGGAAGTAGATAATCCAGTTACAGAAGTGAGGATAATAAAATGTGAGGCTGGATGAACACAGCAGGCCCAGCAGCATCTCAGGAGCACAAAAGCTGACGTTTCGGGCCTAGACCCTTCGTCAGAGAGGGGGATGGGGTGAGGGTTCAGCTTTTGTGCTCCTGAGATGCTGCTGGGACTGCTGTGTTCATCCAGCCTCACATTTTATTATCTTGCATTCTCCAGCATCTGCAGTTCCCATTATCACAGAAGTGAGGAACTGTGAGGTGGTGGGGCAGGGCAAGGAGGGGTTGTCAGTGAGGGCACACATGGAACAGGTTGTACAGTTTTGCTCCCCATATTTCACAAAAGGATAAATTGACATTGGAAGCAGTTCAAAAGAGATTCGTTAAGGTAATTCCTGGGAGGAAGGGACTGACTGATCAAGAACAGCTAACTATTTAGGCCTTTATCCATTAGAATTGAGAAGAAAGGGGAATAATCTCATTGAAACATGACAGATTCTGAAGGGGCTTGATAGGGTAGAAGTTGAGAAGATGCTCCCACCAGTGGGGGAGTCTCAGACTGGAGGACATTGTTACAGAAGAATATGACACTTATTTAAAACTAACATGCAAAGGTATTTCTTCTCCCAGATTATAGCGAATGTCTAGAATTCTGTACCCCAGAGAGTAATGAAAGCTAGATCACTGAAAATATTGAGAAGAGCTTGATAGATTTTTGCAATTTTAAGATGTTGAAGGATAAGCCAGTTGAGGTGGAGTGTGGATCAACCAAGGTCTTGCTGAATGGTGGGCTAGGCTTGAAGGACCAAATGGCCTACTCCTGTTCCCATTTCTTACATCTGTATGTCCCAGACGCTAAAGTGTGGATGCTGCAGAAATTACTAAGTAGTTGGTCCATCAGATTGGTTGGCAGTTGTCAAGGGCTGGATATTTTATGTCTGAGGAGCAGGAATCAGATGGTCACTTGTGAAATATATTCCTAGCATATGATTACCGTAAGTAGCCAGTTACATACTCAGCGATACACTCACTGCCAACTGAACTGGAGAATGGGACGGAGACCCCATTAACTCATTTTCTCTCTGTACATCTGCTCCTAGATATCCAGAATATTGCCAGCATTTTCTCATTTCATATTTAAAACATTACCCGCCTTGTGCATTTTAGTTTTAAGTCAGAAGATCATATTTCCATTTCACTGACATGGGCTCATGTCTCTCCTGAGTCCAACTGCAAATACAATGCTGACATATCAAAACCCTTTGTGTTAACATTCAATCCGCTTGAAACCATTTGTATGGATCTCCTATACACAATGGAGAAATAAATTCTTCTCCATTATGACCTAGACTCAAACCCGTGCAAATTTTCTTTTTTACCATCGAGTCATTAACGTACAAAATTATTTACAGAATTATTAGAAATTTTTCAATAGACCACTTTGAATCCATGCACCACATTCTCTTAAGATTCACCTCTGCTTGTTCTCTAGTTAAGCCAAGTCTTCATTTTCTGTCATCCATGACATTCTATATCAGTGTGGCTCTCTAATATTCAAAGTGTGCATACAACAACTGTTTTGACATTGATTGCCAGATCTGGCTGGAGTGCATTAGCTTTCCTCTTTGCTGTTCAATATTTCTATGACAGTGTTTATTCCGAATAACAAAGACATTCCCAGATTTTTGTTCTCTATATGCAACTATACCAATCCCTCGACCTCCAACATATTTGAAGAACTCTTAGATTAGCTGTTTAAAGATAGACTTCTTCAGTAGCATCTAGCGCTTTCACATTGACCACATTTCCTATATCCCGAATTTGCTACCAGTTCCAATGTACTCTAATCTTGAATTATTTTCCCTCTGCCATTTTGATTGACTCCTATATTTCTAGAATTATCGTCAAGCATGAAGTACACACCCTGATATCTCAAACAGTACACTGTTAAACATTGGATCACTCAAATTTCCTTTTGTCTCCAAGCTGGCTGATTTTGAAAACAGTACCATCTGCTCAGGCGTCATCTCCCCAGTCTTAAAAAATGTTACCTTCTTCTCCTCATAAACTAATCTCTCTGTCCTTGCAAACTATTGCCTCATCACCCATCTTCCGTTCTTTATGCCAAATCCTCAAATAAAATGCTGGAGTTTATGATAAAAGGTGTGATAACAGATTATTAAGAAAGCATTAATGGGATTGAACAAAACTGACATGCCTTTATGAGACTTCGTACTACACTGCCATCTCACCAAACTTGCCTTCTGCACTACAGCATTCTGTGGCTAAGCACTTAGCCTCTCTTCTCTATATTACTGGGATCCGATCATCTCAGTTACAAAGTAGTTAAGTCAATAACATGGATTGTCTTCCATGTGTATAATACAGTAGAGGTCTTAATTTGCCCGATTAGACCTGGCTCAGAGTCAACACAGTGCAGAGCTTGAGGAACACAGCAGATCAGTCAGCATCAGAGGAGTAGGAAAGTTGATGTTTCAGATCGGGACTTGGATCAAGCCTTTCAGAGACTTTTGACGTAAAACAATAAATTTAGGACCAGAAACAGCAACTTTAAATAAACCATAAAATGATGCCTGAGGGTTTCAGCCTCAGCTAGGCTGAGGATGTATTGGAGGTTATCAATGTTAGAGGTAAAATTATGTGGCCATAAGAATACAGGAAAAGGAGCGGGCTTATTATTCCTTTAGCCTGTTTCGCCATCTCTGCCTTCAGCCAATAGGAAACTGTGAGCTGAATAGTTGCATGAGAGGAGTGAGTTTTGAAACTCAAGCTCATCACATGAAACTAGGAACCAGTGTTGGGATAATGGCAGCCTTGGTAAGTGAGACCAGGGGAGTATTCTTATTGTGTAGCCTAAAGTAACAATTGGACTTTAGTTTATAAGAAGAGTGCCAATAATACAAGGAAAAAGGTAAGGACCCTGACATGATTAACATTCTTTTATCGAAATTGAGGAAACGGAAAGAGAATAATTTAAGGGAATGTTATGACAATGCCACTTCACCAGGTGGAATCCTCATCCTGGGTGAAGAGTCAGAGTGACCAGAATGACCACTTGAGCAGGAAACATCTCTGGCTGTAGCTACTGGAAATCCACGTTTTGGATGTGAAGATGTTACGGATTAAATGCCATGCTGAAATTTTCATGGATAGCAAGTACAGTGAATTGATCACAAAACAGGTAAAGAGTGCACTGGTAATATATGAACACTGGGGTATTGTATATGCACCAAGGAAGTAATGCAGGAATCCCCTGGGGCCATCCCCTTTTCCAATAGATTTTCCATTTTGGATGCTATTGGAGGAGATGGTTTCTGAGGAGAATGCAATGAGAGTTAAGTCCATTGCATCCGGAGTCACTCAGCTGCACGGAATGGAGGGCGGTGAAAAAAGGAGCATGAGAATAGTGGCAACAGGGAATTCTATTTTAAGCAAAATAAACAGGCATTTCTGTGACTGCATGGCATCTTGCTTCCCTGTGCCAGGTTCAAGGATCTCACTGAGCAGCTGTAGGACGATCTGAAGTGGGAGGGTGAACATTCAATGGTTGTCACTTATGTTTCATTTATACTTATATATATTTATTTCCTGTCATGTGCACTGAAATACACTGAAAGCTTTCTTTACAGCGATAGTGGCAGATCGCAGTAAGCAAAGGATGTACAGATCAAAAAGACTTAGACAGAGGCATACAGGCTACATTGCACAGGGTGTGCTCGAGGTGTGATCATTGTTAGCAAGGTCAGCATTATTTGAGGCCAGAGAGTCCTTTCAACTGTCTGACAACGGCCAGGAAGCTGAATCTTCTCGTGCGCGTATTCAGGCTTCTGTATCTTCTGCCTGATGGAAGAGGCTATAGGCGGTCATTTCCTGGGTGCAATGGGTCTTTGATGATGTTGGCCACCTTCTGTAGTTTTTGACTGCCCTGAGCAGAGCAGTTGAGAAACCAGGCTGTTATGCACCCATACAGTATGCTTTCAATGGTGCACCTGCAGAAGTTGGTGAGGGACAAATCTCCTGAGCTGTCTTGTGGAAGAAGAGACATTGTTGTGCCTTCTGGACTGTCACATCTATGTTGGAAATCAAGGACAGGTTGTCGGTTGTGATCAGTCCATGGAACTTGATGCTCTTCATCCTCTCAACCTCAGTTCCGGTGATGTAATGTGGGCCTGAAGTCGATGATCAGTCCCAAGTCTTGCTGATTTTGAGAAAGAGATTGTTTTCATTGCACCACGTTACCAAGCCCTCTTTCTCCCTCCTGTATTTTGACTCATCATTGTTAGATATCCATCTAACTATGATGGTCTTGTCGGCAAACTTGTAGATGGCGTTCATTTGGAATTTGGCGACACAGGCAAAGGTGGAAAGGGAGTACAGTAGGGGATTAACGACACATCCCTGGGGGGTGGGGGGGAACAATATTGAGTGTTATAGGGAAAAACAATTGAAAATAACCAGTTCAGGTTATTTATACTGGAGGTGGAGACAGTGAAATCCTGCTGGGAATGAAAGATAGTGGTAGTTCTCATTGCTGGAAATTTTTCTCACTCTCTGCTGATATCTTTTCAGATCTTTGAGAATGGAAGTTGGTTATCAACTCTCCAATTAAAATGCTTTGAGATGATTCTGCAATACCAGTGTTGGCATGACACTCTAGAAAGTCTAGTAGGGAGAACTGGAGCCAACAGCTGATACTTTTTTTTGTAAATAAGTATTTATAGATATATGCATTTATTAAATTACCTTTTCTTCAATAGTATAGTTTCAAACTGTTCCTGTTTATAAGAATAACAAGTGACATCCATCCCCAGGTGCAAGGAGAGAAATCACTGGCCCTGGTGCTGTGTCTGCTCCAACCCCTGAACAGTGGGATATGTAGTGCCCTGGGTCCAATTTTTTTTTATTATTCATTAACAGGATGAGCTCATCACTGGCTGAGGCAGCATTTATTGCCCATTCCTAATTGCCAGAAGGGCAATTTTGAGTTAACCACATTGCTGTGGGTCTGGAGTCACGTGCAGGCAAGGCCGTTTTCCTTCCCTAAAGGCCATTAGTGAACCAGCCGGATTTTTCCGACATTTGACAATGGATTCATGGTCACCCTTCCAGATATATTTAATTCCAGATATTTTTATTGAATTCAAATTCCACCACTTGCCATGGTAGGATTTGAACCCAGGTCCCCAGAACATTATTTGAGTCTCTGCATTAGCAATCCAGTGATAATGCCATTAGGCCATCGCCTCTCCATACTGGTTCCTGATGTGTTTCCTGTCGTGAGCTTTTCACCCCAATTATATACAAATAATATGCAATTAAAAGATGAGGCTATCAAATGCAACTTTTATCTTCTGTGATATTTCAGTTCATTCCTTGCTGTAATTTGATATTATGGACTGAGACATTGGTTGGAATATTATGTTGAGTGTGGGAAATGAAAATTAAATCTGTTTCCTGGCCTTGAATGAATGGAATCAGCATTGAGTTACAATTTTCATGGGGAGATGTATTGATATGTAGGTGGCTACAGTTCAGTTAGTGGCTGCAGAGTCAGAATGGGTTGAAATATTGGTTCGATTTGAACTCATTTCAGAAACCATTCCTATGATTGCTCATTTAAACTTCAGGCTGGGTTACTGTATTTCATGATGTCTCCGAGATCCTGGGGCCAATGCAGTCCCTCTTCTTTCGCATAGTGATCTCAAAATCATGTTGGAGGTAAAGGAGATTCTGTCATCAGAATTGACAGGAGAAGGTCATCCACACTGCCCATACAGGCATGGATGGAGATTACTGCCACAATCAATGGCAGGAGTGTGGTGAGAAGGAGATGGATTTGGGTCAAGATCATGTTTCGTAATCTGATAGGCTGTGGGAAGGTAAGCACAATACCAAATACCCAGAGCAAGTCTCGAAGCTTTCATTCTTCAGCAGGAACACCAGCTCAGGAGCCTTAACACACAAACTGCTCCTGAACACATAGAGTGTGTTCAGAGCTTTTTACTAACTCTCAGAGTGAATAAGAGCCAGAATGATATTGACCTGCCAGTCCTGAAAAATGCTACTTTTACTGAAGACAGGCAGGTGCATTGGCCATGGAGCTTTGCTGTACTTTATCATGATCTGTCTTGTGCTTCCACGAGAAACAGACTCATGTACCAGTCCAAGCAGTTGGAGAAGTACATATATAAATATGATATATTTTTTAAAATGACCATGGCAATGGATAATTGAGAACTGCAAATAGCCAAGATTGTTGACCAGGAAGAAATCACCTCTGTCAAAATGGTCATTCACAATGAAGTTGAGGTGCATGGAGGGTAATGAACTAATTGATATTGTTTGTTGGACACCATCCTGTCATCCAGAGTTGCTTTGAGAAGCACCAACACGCAAAATCCTAAGTGCCTCTGTTCTTGTAATAATACACTTAACTGCAGAATACTGACCCAGATATGTAACTAATTTGTCCACAGCAAACCTATCGACGTACAACTCAATTCAAAAAAGTACATCATCGCTGGTACTCTTCAAAAATCACACCTCCCCGACTCCCATTCCTGAGCATGGTTGCATCTTCTTCTTCAATACCATAAGGTCATTCAGGACAAAAAGTACTCAAGAAGGTCTGTGTCACTTCAACGCTTCCTCATCTGACCAGCAGTTGCCTTCTCCTGTATCACAATATATGGATAAATCCGCCTTGCCATGTAGGAACAGCTGAGGGCCTACTGCAGGAGTGACAGAAAGGAAAAACATCCACTCAGAATTATTCATTTCAATTAACTATAACTATAATTATAATTAACTACTTCACTATAATTCATTGAGATCCCAAGTTGACCAACTGTCCTGTTTTTTCTGTGATTGTCCTGTAAATTTGTCTTTTAGCCTTGTGTCTTGAGTGATGTTTATCCAGAATATGTTAAATCCTGGAATACATTCATCTCTTTTTAGGATGTGTTGGTGTTCCAATAGGTTTCCAGGATTGGGATGAGTGGGTTGTCTGCCCTAGCACTACCAAACTCATTTCAAGTTGTGTCCCCAGGGTTCCTCCCTGAGCCATCCCCTCCCTTCCAGTTCTCAAGTTTGTCCCTGAATTAATCAGATTTTCAGCTTCATCCCCACTTATGCCAGCTTTTGCAGGTCCACCAGCAACTCCCCAGAAGTTTGTCACAAGTTCACCAGTGTCCATTAATTTATGCCTTAAGAGTTAACTGTGGTGCAACCCAAAAATGACCAAAAAATTTAGTCCATTGACTAAACTTGAAGGTAGATTTACAGAACTCCATTTCGTCACTTACAAAGCTATTGATCGACTCCATGATATGTATGTGTTAAAAAATAAAAACGTTGGTTGGTAACCTAAGTGTCCTTTGGAAAGGGTAATCTTCAATCTGGTCTGTTTCCCATTTATCAATTCTCTCACTGATGTGGTAAAATATTGGCAATTAAAGTAAACACAGACTGCTTGTTTTCGACATCAGAGAGCACATTAATCCTGGTAATAATCAGTGTCTGTTTCAATCCAAACATGTGGTTTGTACTGTATGAGGGAATTCAGTATGAAAAGTGGCAGTTGGTTTATTACAGTCAGATATGCTCACAAAAAATGACTAAATTGATTTTTTATTCATCATTCATTTATGTACAACAGCACAATAAATGCTTGCCCATAACATTGACTGTAAGCTGAATATTATTGTCAATATATGTATTTTATAAATTTACCAATATTGTAAAGGGTAAATTAAACTTTCAATAAAACACCAAGACTCAAATTTAAGTGGACAAATCATCCCCGGTTTATTATTTTCCTAAAAATTATTATCTGCATACATGTGTTTTTCAGTTTAATTTTAAAATATCACTGCTGTCGACATGTTCTACTTATTGGATGTGGTCATCTCGACCTCTATAAATTTGTAATGGTAAATTGTGCTGTAAACTACCCTGTACTTTGCCATAAATCTCTTTTGTTTGTTGAAGTAACTTCTTATTGGAATTCTGGAAAGGCAAGCATGAAGAATGATGTAGTTATTTCCACTGAAAACTCCAGGAACCTATGCTGTTCGTCACCATTATCAGCAGTGCTCCTGTTATGTCAAAGTGGTACAGTGCACGAGAGAGGTGAAACAGATAGATACAGTGCTGTAGCTATATTTTATCACGTTCTTACTGTGCAAGATTTAATCGAGTATCAAAAGTTTGGGTTTCACTCCAAGTTGCAGACATTATTCAGTAGCAACTCTCTCCTCTGAGTTAGAAAATTGTCAGTTCAGGATCGACTCCAGAGACTTGAACACAAAACTTGGATGAGCAGTCCAATTCTGGAAGTTCTGCACTGCTGTGTTGAAAATTAAACCTAATTTGCTGAAATTCGGTCTGACAATTGCTATGTGCCTTTAGCCCATGCTCGTTTAAAAAGATGCAGAATGCACACAAACTTTCTGCTGTAAGTTCACAATCATGCTGATGGCATGTGTTTCAGCAGTCAACATGGGGCTGAATGGCTGTATCCTCCGATGATGCAGGTTTGTGCAGAGCTTGTATCATTTAAAACTATTGTCCATTCCTTAAAGCTGAACTTATTGAAAAGACAGGTGAATTCCAGTTAAGAATGGGCTGTAAATGCTTGAAAGATGAATAGGTCACTGCAGCAATGGCGTAGGTGTGGAAACGTAGAAAATAGATGTACAAGAGGGCTATTCGGTCCTTTGAGCCTGCTCTGTCATTCGTTACGGCTAACAATCCAACTTAATAGCCGGTTCTTGCTTTTTCCCCATATCATTTGATCCCTTTAGCACCAAGAGCTATATCCACTGGGCCACAACGGGTCAGAAAGTGGGCCCCAGTGTCCCTGAATGCTATACCAGTACAAGACGTGATTCGGGTTTTAAAGATTTTCTCCCCGTAGGAGCCAAGAAGCAATCTGGCAGAGTATTGAGACATACTGGTCAGATAGATATGGAGATAAGTGCCAGCAGTGACCATGCATCTGGTTACAATGCATGAAAAGTTAATTATCCCACACAAGTGCCCAAAGCCGATGAACATTTCTTCACATGTCATGTTGTACATGAACTGCAGCACAAACCTCACACATACTTCCTCTCCACCGATCTTCTCTTCCATCCATCTTCTATCCGCCTCCCCCTCTCTCCCTATTTATTTCAGAACCCCCTTCTCCTCCCCCATTTCTGAAGAAGGGTCTAGGCCCGAAACGTCAGCTTTCCTGCTCCTCTGATGCTGCTTGGCCAGCTGTGTTCATCCAGCTCCACACTTTGTTACCTCAAATTCTCCAGCATCTGCAGTTCCTAATATCACAGAGACAGACCCTTCAGTCCAACTCCTTCGATACGACCAGATATCCCTTATAAATCTAGTCCCATTTGCATCATTCGGTCCATATCCCACTAAGCCCTTCCTATTCATATACACATCCAATGCCTTTTAAATATTGCAATTGTGCCAGCCTCCACCACTTTATCTGGCAGATTATTATATACATTCACCACCCTCTGCACGAAAATTTTTCCCGATAGGTCCCTTTAAAATCTTTCCCCTCTCACATTAAACCTATGCCCTCTAGTTCTGGATTCCCCCACCCCAGGGTAAAGACCTTGCCTATTTAGCCTATGCTAGCCCATTTCGATGGCCACTGTAACATATTTCCATGTGGACACATAGGAAGAGATCTCAGCACTGACCTGCTGCAGAAGCCGTATTCCATATTTACCAACAAGGACGTGTTATTCCCATTGGATTCAATCATGTTAGGACGTCTTGATGTCTCGCTCAGTAAACTGCTGCCCTGATTAAAGACAATCATTCTTATCTCCTAAATGAAAACCGAACAGATGCTATAAATCAGAAACAAAATCAGAAATTGCTGGAAAAGCTGAGCAGATCTGGCAGCATCTGTGAGAGAAGTGATAATGGGAACTGCAGATGCTGGAGAATCCAAGATAATAAAATGTGAGGCTGGATGAACACAGCAGGCCCAGCAGCATCTCAGGAGCACAAAAGCTGACGTTTCGGGCCTAGACCCTTCATAAGAGATGATGGAGGATGATCAGAGGATGTAGCCTTCACTGACTGGACCAGCATTTATGGAATGGGATATTGCTGAGGTAATGGCAGCTGATGATAATGCTGGTATGGGTCATGTTTTTCCTTATGTGCCTTATTTAAAGTCCAAGGTAAAGCTACATAAGTTGTTTCAATGTTGGAATGAAGACTGTCAGTGGAGAATATCAGGTCAATGGAGAGGGATTTCACTTGACCTCATGGCTGCATTTGACTGCATGTGACATGGGTGACATGGTGGTGGGGTGGCATGGTGGCTCAGTGGTTAGCACTACAGCCTCACAGCACCAGGGACCCAGGTTCGATCCCAACCTCGGGCTACTGTCTGTGTGGAGTTTGCATGTTTTCCCTGTGTCTGTGTGGGTTTCCTCCGGGTGCTCCGGTTTCTTCCCACAGTCCAAAGATGTGCAGGTTAGGTGGATTGGCCATGCTAAATTGCCTGTAGTGTTCAGGGATGTGTGGGGTTATAAGCAAATGGGTCTGTGTGGAATGCTTCAAGGGGTGGTGTGGACTTGTTGGGCTGAACGGCCTGTTTCCACACTGTAGGGAATCTATTCGATTCACATCAAAGAGCCCTAGCAAAACTGGAGGCAGTAGGAATCGGGGCAAACTCTCCCATGTGTTAGAGTCCTACCTGGCACATAGGACAATGGTTGTGAATATTGAGGTCAATCTTCTCAGCTCCAGGACATCTCTGCAGAAGTTCCAACCAGGCTGGACCCAACCATTCTTCAGCTGCTTCACCAATGACATTCCCTCCATCATAAGGTCAGAAGTGGGGATGTTTGCTAATGATTACACAATATTCAGGATCATTTGCAACTGCTCAGATGTTGAAGCAGTCCATGCCCAAATGCAATAAGACCTGGACAATATCCAGACTTGAGCTGACAAGTGGCAAGTAGCATTCGTGGCTTACAAATTCCAGGAAATGACAATATCCAATAGGAGATGATCTAACCAATGCTCCTTGTCATTTGATGGGGTTACCTTTACCCAGTATTAATATCTTGGGAGTTACCATTGACCAGAGATTGAACTAGACTAGCCATTGAAATATAAGGGCTAAAAGATCAGGTCAAAAGCTAGGAATCCTACAGCAAATAACCACCTCCTGCCTTCCCAAAGCCACTTCACCAACTACAAGGCACAAGTCAGGAGTGCTACGGAATACTTCCCACTTGCCTCAATGGGTGCAGATCCAACAACAATCAAAAGGCCTGACACCATCCAGAACAAAGGTGCTTATCTGATTAGCATCACATCTGCAAAGCAGAATCCTCATTTCCAATCTCTCTTCTGCATCTTTATTCTCAAAGCCTGCCTGTATTCTAAGAACATACAGGTTTATACAGGAGAATATTTTGCAGCAAAATGTTATTTGCATATACCTCATAGCTAATTGAGAACACTCATAACCTTGGATTATAGATTTAATGATTTCCCAGATGTCCTGTAATTTGATTTACTGAATGAACCAAGCGGACAGCAGGGTTTATCAGAGCTGAGCAATTGTCAACTGTTTGTTTGTTATTGCTCAGAAGAATTCTTCTAGGAGTTTTGGAAGTGATTCCCAGAGTACGGAGTTTATTTCTGTTATCTAGAGTTTTTGCCTTGATTTATAATGCCATGCTGATTTGAAGGTTGACAGGTAGGAAATGCCAGTATGCACAGTAAAGAATGCATTGAATTTGCTTCTAGGCAAATGCTAACAGCAACCTGGCTGTCTCATGGACGTTTAACTACACACTTGTGAACCAATTAAGTGAGGAATGTGGGCATCCTGACATGACATAATTTTGGATATTTTAACTTCCTGCACATACCATTAGTTGCTTATTATGACTGTTAAAATTCCTCCTCAATTGTGGGTTATGGTGTAAAATCTTTTTCTAAATATGAAAATTGTTTGATTTTCATAACATTGGTATTCTTGGACAGAATTTGCCAGCCTCCGAAGGAGATGAGTTACAACAATCACTTGGTAATACTGTAATGTTGGAAAATTAGATTCAAAAAGATCCTTAAAGTTGAGAAAAAAAGCCTGACTTTCCACCCAAGGTTTAATAGCAAGATAAAGAATCTTGTTAGTGGGCAACAAGAGGCCTACTCTCATGCATTTACATTTCATCAGTGACTAATCTCATTTCATTTCTATTTGCCCATGTAGCAGAGAGAAATTAAAAAGCAACAATTCCCAACATGAAAGCAGGTAGTTCTAGTTTGCCAAATAGCTATCCAAGACCTATATCATCGTCAGTATTTCCAACATTCCAGGATTTAACACATGGGCAGTGACTGCCAGCATTCTTTGTCCACATACAGACAAGCACCAGCAACAACTTCATGTCACGTCTCAAACTCAATTAGAATACAGTTTACGACATCAGTGCTGCACTTTGAAGTGCAATAATACCTTACATTATAAAGCTGCTGGCAGGTTGGCTTTGTGTAGAAGGACAAGCACCTATCATTTGCTTTGGACCATGGTGCAGCTCAGGGCTCTTAGCTTCCTTTCTGAGTGCTCATTCACTTTGTGCCTATTTAAATGGTCACAGTATGTCAGCCTTGCTTTACCTTGTCTTGTCTTTCCTAATCATACAAACATTAAGCCAGTCAGCTTATCCCATTTGTCTGCAATGATCAGTCAAGAGGGGAGGCAAATATTGCACCATGCTACGGCAATGTCACGCCTGCAGTATGTGCCAGGAACTTGTGTTGCAAACATGCTATATGAGCTTTGGCCAAATGACCATGTCTCAAAGCGTAAGGGGAGTACTGCTCAGTTAAGGGACTGTCTTCAGTCAGAGGAAACTGGTACGGTAAGGCCAGGGCAATGTCTGATCTCTGGAGTTTTGACAAGTCCAGTTGGCCGATCAGAGTTGAGTGACCATATTGTTACAATTCAGGGAATGGGCCACAGACGGTGCTACAGGTCAAGCAAGAACTGGATATCGGGGGCTCTGGCAGTGATTTTCAGATTCTCTTCTGGTCATGACTGAGGTGACAGAGAAATTACAGGCCAGTCAGTCTAATGTCTGCGTTGCGAATATTATTAGAAAGATTTCTGATGGACAGAATAATCTGCTCTCGGAAAGACAAGACTCAACCACAGATAGTCAGTATGGGTTTGTTAAGGAAAGGTTATGCTTGAAAAATTTGATCGAATTTTTGAAGAGGTATCCAGAAGAACTGATGAGAGTAATGCATATGATTTTGTTTATATGGGCTTTAAAAGGCTTTTGTTAAGGTGCCTTCAGACAAACCGGTAAAGAAAGTAAAAGCCCATAGGTTCAAGGTAAAGTAGCACGTTGAATCCAAACTTGGCTCAGAAGTGGAAAGCGGAGGGTTGTGGTAGAGGAATGTTTCTATGAATTAAGTTCATTTTCACTGGAGTTCTGCAGGGCTGAGGCACTTGTTATTAGCAGTGAGCATGAATGATTCGGAAACAAATTTAGAGGGTATGATCAATAAGTTTGCAGATTATATGAAAATTAGCATGACAAAAAATAGAAAGGAAAGAAGCTGAAGACTGCATAAGAATATTAACAGATTGATCAGGTGGGCAGAGTACTGGTAAATGGAATTCAACCCAGAAAATTATGAACTAATGCATTTCGCAGGGGTAACAAGGTGAGGCATTACACTAAAAAAGTTGGACCCTGGAATATACTGAATATCAGAGGGACCATTGTGTGCATATACACAGATCCCTGAAGGTAGCAGGGCAGTTAGATAAGGTGATTAAGAAGTTGTATGGGATGTTTGCATTTATTAAACAAGGCATAGACTAGAAGACTATGCTGGAACTGTGTAAAATGCTGGTTGGCCATAATTGAAGTATTGCTTGCAGTTCTGGTCACCACACTATAGGAAAAAGGTGACTACACTAGTACAGGGTTTTAGTTCACTGAAAATCGAGGGTGCATTATGTTGGTAGTGGGTGGGACTGGAGTGATCATGTTGCCAGCACCCTGGTTTCAGCAGGAAGACAGTACAGAATTATATTTGTCATTAATTAGCTGTATGCATAGAGCTAGGGGTGTAATGTGGGGAGGTGAGGATTTAAATATCTGAGTTGGGTGGGAACACGGAAGAGACATTGGCAGTAAAAGCAAGGCAGAAAGGAACATAAAGGTTTTGGAGGTGACCTAGATTGAGAAGCTGAGCCTGTGACTCATTCTATGAAGTACTACCTTGCCTTCTGTCCTAATCCACATTGCAAGTGTGCAATCAAAATGAAAAAAAAAATTCAACATGCTACTTTACCTTGAACCCATGGGCTTTTACTTTCTTTACCAGTTTGTCTGAAGAGTAGAGTAGCTGGTAGAGTAACTATTTTCTCTGACAAAGCAAACTCTATTTGTAATTGAGGTGAGCACTTTTTTTTAGGTAAAGAGGCTTACAACACAGTGTAGAGTAAAGTGATTTATTATAACCCAATTTTGAGTGTGAACCACACATTTTGAGCAACTACCTTGTAAAGTCTGTGCATCAGTTGGCATTTCTGCCACTGTGAAATGCAAGATAGTATAACACCATACTATAAAAGCATGGTGTATTCATAATGGAGTGAATGGCACAGAATTTTGTGAAATAACTCATCAGAACTCATGGTGAGAAACCTTCCCTGAAACCCCTCAAAACTGACACCCAGGTAACTTTCAACCCATAGGCTCTAACAGTGCAGGACCACTTTTCTACCATGACATATGTATTTAAAAATGAGATACACCATGTTAAAACTTACATTTTTTTGGATCCAGTGAATTTTAGTTAACAATGTAAAAATGAACATGAATGGGGTGAATTAGGTTCATCCATGTTCTCAATTACAATTATTCACCTTTTGATCTGCTGAGTGAATTAGAACTAGAATTAGTTTTACTGTCACATATATTCACATGAGTACGCGTATCATTATTTTGCATTATAGCCTAATGGAGCAACTTCAATTTTACAATGTAAGTGTAAAAGTAATCTGTAAAATAACTCAACTGATATTTTAAACACTGTGACGTATAATATATGGGTGTCATTTCCAGTTCTTAGACATACAAACAATTATTTCTTTCATTGATGCAGCATCCTTCTTCATGAGTATATTTCTTTGCGTGAAATACTAAAACTAAAACATTTTTAACCTTGATTACCTTGTTACACAGGATGGGGATAAATCACCATATTAGTGCATAAATGTTTGAAAAGCAAAAGGGTAGGGTTATATAGCTGTGGCACTTAAAATTTATTTTAGCTTTTATAATAAGGAACTGATTTTTTTGGCCTGGTCAAACGCTTGGCGACAATCCCAGTGAAACTCAATAAAGAAAGTATGTGTGTTCTGTGTAAATGAACTGCTGACCTGTTGCCTTCTAAATTAAACTACACATTTCCCCAAAAAATGGCAACAACTCTGCCACCGGTATTGCATAAAAATAATGAAAATTAAATGCCTAGCAATAATCAAACAGAACATAAACTTATTGTTGCTGAAAACTAGTATGAATCTCACACATGCTTTAAGAATCTACAATATTCCTGTCATTCTTTCTGAAAATGAAGCTGCAACTCAGTATTGGGACCTAAACATTATTATATTAAATATTCTCATATATTTCTGCATGATAAATTAATTGTCAGCAGGAATACAGTAGGTGAAATTTAACTCAAATATTGAACATTTTCATGGGCTGTTTGAAGATAATTTGTCACATACTTATTTTTGAAAGGTGATTTATTTAGATTAATGTAAGATTTTAGGTGACTGAGCAGAAAACATTCCGATAATAACTGTTTTGCCAAAAGAATAGATATTCGTCAACCAGAAGTAAAAAAAATGAAAACAGCAAGTGGTTAAAAAGCTAGATATTCATTACAATATTCATTTAATGCTTGTTTACTGCCTGCCCAAATTAAACCTGTCACAAGGCATAAATGAAAAATGTTTCTTTGGAAGCAGAAAGACAAGAGAAAGAAGTAGGAATACATTGCACACTGCTGAAACAATTTGCCACTGAAAGGCTAAATAGAGGTAATTATCCAATTTGGAATATAGAACGGAGTATTCCATCAATCACAGTATCGGGCTAAATCAGAATATATCCACAAAGTCTGAAATGCACTGATTAGAAATGGTGTTTTGTTCAGCACATTCCCTAGCACAGTAAAGAGAGCTGTGTGGGTTTGTGCATGCGCTGTCGCATACAGTTAATAACACACCCACTTCAAATAGAAGGGGAATTCTGTGTTTTGCGAGTAAAGAAGGTTAGATGTTCTGACAGTCCATAAAATTCTTCTGCCTGTGCATCTCTCTTCTGGGCTGGGCAGTCTGCAGAGTCAAACAAGTGAGCCATCTGTTTGCAATGCATTGATTGCAAATTAGGGTGCACATAAAAATAAAAGGACTCTTTGCACTCTATAAGGGGGATGATTTGGGAGCTAGGTTCAGGTTCATTGATCACCTGGGTGTGTGCAGGGAACACATATCTGTAAAAGAATTTAATTAATTTCCTTCCATCAAAAATCAAACAGGTTTTATTTTCAGATCACAATGTGTAGAGCTGGATGAACACAGCAGGCCAAGCAGCATCTTAGGAGCACAAAAGCTGACATTTCGGGCCTAGACCCTTCTTCAGAAATGGGGGAGGGGAAGGGGGTTCTGAAATAAATAGGGAGAGAGGGGGAGGTGGATCGAAGATGGGTAGAGTAGAAGATAGGTGGAAAGGAGACAGACAAGTCAAAGAGGCAGTGATGGAGCCAGTAAAGGTGAGTGTATGTGGGGAAGTAGGGAGGAAATAGGGAGTGGGATGAAGTTAGTGGGTAGGAAATGGGGGTATGGCTTGAGGTGGGAGGAGGGGATAGGTGAGAGGAAGAACAGGTTAGGGAGGCGAGGATGAGCTGGGCTGGTTTTGGGATGCAGTGTGGGGAGGAGAGATTTTGAAGCTGGTGAAATCCACATTGATACCATTGGGCTGCAGAGTTCTCAAGCGGAATATGTGTTGCTGTTCCTGCAACCTTCAGGTGGCATCATTGTGGCACTACAGGAGGCCCAGGATGGACATGTTGTCTGCGGAATGGGAGGGTGAGTTGAAATGGTTTGCGACTGGGAGGTCTATTTGTTTATTGTGAACCAAGCGTAGGTGTTCTGCAAAGTGGTCCCCAAGCCTCCACTTGGTTTACCTTATGGGCACAGCAGATGCGGTATACCACATTCATGTGGGAAGTCTTCTTGGGGCCTTGGATGGTGCTGAGGGAGGAGGTGTGGGGGCAAGTGTGGCACTTCCTGCGGTTGCAGGGGAAAGTGCCAGGTGTGGTGTGGCTGGAGGGGAGTGTGGAGCGGACAAAGGAGTCGTGGAGAGAGTGGTCCCTCTGGAAGGCAGACAAGGGTGTGGATGGAAAAATGTCTTTGGTGGTCCGGTCAGATTGCAGATGGCAGAAGTGTCGGAGGATGATATTTTGGTTCTGGAGATTGGTGGGATGGTACGTGAGAATGAGGGGGATTCTTTCTTGGGTATTGTTGCAGGGTGGGTTGTGAGGGATGAGTTATGGGGAATGCAGGAGACATGTTTGAGGGCGTTCTCGACCACTGCGGTGGGGGGAATGTTGCCGTCCTTAAAAAATGAGGACATCTGAGATGTGCGGGAGTGGAATGCCTTATCCTGGGAGCAGATGCGGCGGAGGCGAAGGAATTGGGAATAGGGGATGGCATTTTTGCAGAAAGGTGGGTGGGAGGAGGTGTATTCTAGGAAGAGGTTTTATTTCCATATCTCTTTCTATGCCACATTTCTTCAAGGCTTGCCCATCTTGAAGAGTTCTGCTCCTTTCTGCAGTGGCATTTCCCTTTTCAACTGTCTTTTTGTTCTCCGTCATTACTGTCATTTTCTTTCCTAGGTTTTGAAAAAGGCTTTCCCAAAACTCAGATCCACAGCAACTTCTCATTCCTTAGACTCATCCAGCAGGTGGATTCTGACTGAAGTTTTGTCCTTCGTGTTTAACATTCTGTCAAGGAACATGGGTGTCTCTGTCCTGTGTAATGTTCCTCAGACAGCAGTTCTCACTGCATCCTGAGATCCACACTCAGTGCTATGTACTGCCAGAAACACACTGTCAACTGATCTCCCCCTTTCTCAGAGCAGTCCTGTCCATAAAGAAGAGAGTTCTGATTGAGTCCAAGCAATGCAATTTGTTAGGTCTTAATAATTCCAGTCATTGTTTGCATAGTATTTTTTTTCCTTGCTTATTTTATAGCGCTTTGTACTTTTGCTTTTGTGGATGAAATTTAATTTGCCATTGGGCGAAGCTTGACTCATGAACCTGGCGGAAGTTGTCTGTGGTCTTCTGGTAGGGTGGTTGTGAGGTAAAGGAATTCCTTGTTCAAAGGCACCTCATGTCTGACGGAGGGTACCAACATTGGAAAAAGAACCCCACTAAGAGCCACCCATTTGCCATTTTTGTTGATCTTACTCCCAACCTCTCCAAGGCCATTGTCCAAGGGCCCCTTCCTGGCCATTGGTCTGGAATCCACTGACAATGTGAAGTTTTAGCTTGATGTTCCACTGGCAGCTGCCAGCACCTTCCTGGTAATGCTGAGGCTCTATGTAGCTAGTGACATCTGACTGGAAGCTCTTGATGGATTGGACGCCTGTCTTGGGATCTTTGCTTCTCTGGCAAGCCTATTATCATGTATGTGAAGTATCTGTGTACTATTAATTTAGTGAGCCATACCTAAAAAAGGCAAAATAGTGCCCTTGATGATTCTTCAGCCACTGAGTCCACTTAATCCATCACTTGTGTTTGACCGAATATTATCCGATGGAAATAATTTGTTTTTAGTACTTTTTTTCTTCCCTTCACGAAGACCCTTCAGATTTAATGTTTCTTGGAAGACTTAAATTTCCAAAGAATTGTCAAAAAACTAAAGTTTTGTGTAACTACCTGGAATAGTTTCCTTAAATATAGATAATTGAAAGGTCACTGTGGACATTGGAGAATTTGTTAATAATGTTGTTCTGCTGTGGATTCCTGATAGGGCTGTTCGGAAAGTAGTTGGATACAAAATTCTTTGGTACATGGATTTAATTGGGGAGCAAGAAGCTTGTGAGAAAAAGCCATCCACCTGATATCTCTTTTTTCTCAAACTTCCTTATTTATCAACTCTCGCTGAGTTCTGGGTGAAATCTATTTGTTCTTTTAAAAGAGTGATTCTCAACATTATATATCCTGTTCTCCCAGACTCCAGGAGCAACTATGAATGACTTGTCAAATAAAAAAAAGGAGAAACCCAGCAGACCTGCAGCATCTGTGAAGAATGGCTTTCTATGGTTCTTATACACACTGAGTTGGCATTAACAGCACAATTTATTTCTGGAATTGCAGTCCATGATTTTTAAGGCAAAATCATGGCCTTCCCACCTTGTTTTTGGTTTAGATTTATGTTTGCAGCATTTGCGTCTTTTAACTTTCAAATGCTAATTCAGAAAAGAACATCAACTTACATGGGTTGGCTCACAGAATTGATATTTATTTTATTACACAATGGATTTAGCAGATGCCAGAACTTCCAATACAAATGGTGTCAAAACATTAGTTTTGGTATTCCTCAATCACACTGGTAATTGCATTGTAAGCATGACGTGGGGGTGCCGGTGTTAGACTGGATGTTGTTTTTGATTTACAGCAATTCTGTCGGTTTTTATTTAGCTTATCCGACATGTTAGCCTTATATAATAGTAAATTAGCAGATCATTGTTTAGTGTCCATCTTGGTGCTTGACCTGTAATGAATTTGTTGTCTCAGATATTTTTAAGTTTTAATAACGGAAAGGAAAAAGTTCAGATGTTGCTGTCAATTATTCTATTTTTCTCCAGAGGGTGCCCTGTAGTGGTCCACTGCCAGAGTACAATCAGTAGAAATCATTTGAATTGATGAGAACTTCTATGCTTTTGCTGTTAATCTTGTCATTAAAAACCCACAAAAATGTCTACCTTACTGCATTGTGTTTTTAAAAGAATGATAACTTTATAATTACTACTAACTTCTTTCGCCTACACTGAAAAAAATAATTCTACACTTGTGGACTTCCAATTTTTCCTTTTTGATAAAATGGCAATTTTTAGAAAACTTTGGAAAAAAACAAATAACTTTTCATTGTTATATTAACCTTTGTCTTAGCCAATGGACTTTGGAGCAAAGCATCAAAACAGAAGGAGTTGCAAGTAATTAAATGGTAGAATTAGTTTAAGAGATTAAGTGATTAAGTGATCTATTCCTATTCTTGTGTTCCTATCTTCACATTTGTAATCACTTGTTCTGTTGAGTAATAATTCAAAATACAAATAAAGGATATTAACAACATTTAATTTCTTGTTTTGTGAGCATCATTCAATGTGATTGGTAACATATTTTCTTAGAATCGTCACTGTTGCTACATGCAAGATAACCCTTTGATATAGCACGATACTGGACTGCCATCAGGAAAGGGAAAGATCATAACACAGAAATCATTAGATCTTGCTGGGCAAGCTTTTTCCAGATCAGTGATGAATACCCTTGGTTTGCCACTGACCACAAAGTCTGAGCCATAGTATATCCTTGTTACAGCAAGAATGGTACCGGTGCTCTTAGTTTCCCGGCTCTCTGCTCATTATTCAGCGGAAAACAGACTTACTAATAACTTTGCATTCTCTGGTTTAAAAGGGTGTGGTATTGAATTTCAACACATCTCCATCTTTTTAAAATTCTCAATGAGTCCCATCACCAATATGCAACTACTGAAGACTAATTGCCAGGTGAAAATAAATCTTAATTTCAAGCACTGTATATCCCTTTCAATAAATATGGAATATTGATAATGACCTTGACATTTACAGGTTTGAAAAAGATTAATATTATCTGAGTTAGTATCGCTTTTACTGAGTAAATATTTAATTAGCTACTTGGCTCTGCGATAAAGTCAGTTACAGTTGAACAAGAAGATTATTTTTCTTATTAGCATAGCTAACGTATAAAAAAATCGACAGTTCACAAATTATAAGCAGAAACTTTTAACTAATTGGTCATAGAGTTCAAATGAAATTTTGATTATTTTCTCATAGAGTATCCTGCTTCTTTAGAGGAGAACCCACAAGGGATACTGTAGGGTGCATTGAGGACTAGCCTGCAGGACTAAAAGTCAAAACTGTCAATTTGTTTCAGCTATTTCTTAGGATTTCTACAATTCTACAAAATTACTTACAGGGAGGGGCAGAAAGATTGACAAATGAAACAACATGTTTTACCTTAGAGATAAAGAGGAGAGTAGTGAGGATTGATTAAGTCAGTTTTCTTCTCGCTGCAATTGTGTATTGAAATTGTGATATGTTTTTGGCATCCTCGATGAAATAGAATATGCAAAACAAAACCTTAAAGCCAACTAATAAGGTCTCTCTTGACTTTTGGGAATTCTTGTACATTTAAATCTGCAACTGCTGCCTGCCTGCCAAACTGGTGGAGCGGTAGCAACTAGATTGTGTTGGTAATGCAGGCACAATTCATCATTTGGATGGATGCGATTATTTACAAACTGCAGCATCAGCACTTAATGATATGTCTTTGTTAACTAGGATGAGAATAAGGTTCATTATACACAACATTTCTCAAGGTCAAGCTATAAAGTGAGAGGACAGAAAGGACTGGTTAGCAATAATCACAATTTTGTCTATTAGAGGTGCATCATTTATGCTGCGAGCTTGCAAATAGTAGAATTTTGTTTCTTTCCTTTACCGTTATGCTCAAAGCATGGATAATTTTCTGCAATTGAGAATTTCATCACATTAGCCATCAAAAGCTCCAAATGCAGGGGATCTATAGATTAATAGCGCAGTGCAGCACAGATGCAGGCCATTCAGCTCATCATGTTTGTGCTACTTCTTTCATCAGAGTATTCAATCAATCCTGCTTTGATCCAGAGGCTGGCAATGTCTTATTTAGTTCAAGAATGCAATAAAACTGTTTTTGACTATTGTTACTGAATCTGCTTCCACCATTTTCTGAGACTGTGCATTCTAGATCACAAGAACTCCTTTGTAAAACAAAGTTTCATCACCCCACTTGATTTTGGCTTCAGCCATCACCGACAAATGGTATTCGATGGTTACTCTTAATATAAAAGATATACCTCACCCACTTAAATTCTTTAAAATCCTCTTAAAATGTGGCACCCAGAATACAATATTCCACTTGATACCGACCAGTATATAAACTTCCTTGGTTTATATTTTACTCTTCTGTAAATACAGACAAGGAACATTTTCCTTTTTGATTCATTTATATTATGTAGGCATTCATGGCAAGGTAAGTGGTTTTTGTCCATCTGTAGGTGGTTTTGAGATGCAGTGATGGTGAGCTAACTTCTTAATTAATTGTTGCCCTTGTGATGTAAGCATATCTACAGTTCTGTTCAGGAGGATTGCCAAGTTTTCAACCAGCAGCAGTGCAGGAAAGAATTCTTATTTATGAATGGAGAAAAAAGGCATTGATGAAGGAACTGACGATAATTGGGCTTAGAAGACTGGTCTGAAGCAATTCTCTTGTGATATCCTGGGGCTGAGATGATTCCCTTTCAATAACCATAACCATCTTCCTTGGAGTCAGTTATGACTCCACCCAATGGATATAATTTCCACTGATTTCTGATAACTTTACTTTTGCTAGGCCTTCTTGATGCCCCATATTGCTTTGTGTGGTCACTTTCATTATTCTTCTGGAATTCAGCTCTTTTGTCCGTATGACAGTGTCTTTTGTCCATTTAACAATGAGGTCAGAAGGTGAATCATCCTGACTGAACCCAGACTGAGCACCAGTGAACAGGTTAGTTGTGGGCATTGGAAGCTCTATCACGGAGACCTTTCATTACTTTGTTGATGACTGAGAGGATATTAATGGTAATGAATTGGGTATGTCCTCATTTTTAAGATCAGGGCATGCTTGGGCCATTTTCCGCATGGTTAAGTCGGCACCAGTATTATGGTTGCATTCGGACAGTAGGCTGGGTGCTATGCTAGTTCTAAAGCACAAACCATCAATACTATAGCCAAAACATGTAAAGACCAATAGCTGTTACTGGATCCAACGGCTTCTTTAACCTTTGTGGGGTGAATCAAAATAACTGATACTTGGCACCAATAATGGATGGAACCTTAGGAATGAGCTGTGATAAATCATTGACTTGATTGCTCTGCCCTAAGGTAGTTGCGATTCTTCAGCGCAGTTATACTAGGCATCCCCATCGTTGAGGATGGGAATATTTATGAGGTCTTTTTCTCCTTTTTGTTGTTGCATTGTCCACCATCATTTATGACTGGATCTGGCAGGTCAACTAGACTTTGATCTGTTCCATTGGTTGTGGGATAGTTTAGCACTGTCTATAATATGTTGCTTTCATTTTTTTTTAGCATACGTGTGGTCCTAATGTTGCAGCATCATCAGGTTGCCACCTTATTTTTAGGTGTTCATAATGTTTCTCCTCGCATTTTCATTAACACTCACTATTAAAAGAGAGCTTGGCTTGATGATAAAGTTAGAGAAATGGATTCCATGGAATTGTAGCCACCGGGATGGAATCCATTTGGTCAAATGCTTCCTATACTGAAATTTCTAAAGAAGACTCATTTCAGACTTGAAACTTAACTCTGTTTTTCTTTCTGCAGATACTGCCAAGTTTTTCCAGCACTTTCTATTTTCATTTTAGATTGCTGGCATCCTGAGTGTCTAGCTTTTATTTGAGTGGCTGTGCTAGTTTTCTATCAGAACAGCTCATCTAGTCCTACTCTGTTGAATTTGTCCGATGACCCTTCCACTTCTACAGATTATTACCAATTCCCTTTTGAAAGCCACATTTGAATCTGCCTCTACCACCTCAGGCCAAATGCCAATCACTCGCTGCAAAAGAAAATCTTCTTTTTGTAGCTGCCATTTCTCTTTCCAGTCTTCAATGTCTTCTGCTTCTTGCCATTTGCATGAATGGTAAGCTTCTACCTTTCAATTCTTTCCACAACCTTTATGATTTTGAATATTTTTATTCAATTTCCAATCAATATTTTCACCCTGGAGGAGAACAAAGTCTAGGCCTGAAACATCTCAGCGTTCCTGCTCCTCTGATGCTGCTTGGCCTCCTGCGTTCATCCAGCTCCACACCTTGTTATCCCAGTTTTGCCAATCTATCCAAATAACTGAAATCTCTTGTTCTTGGAACTATTCTTGTAAATCTTTTCCTGCACACCATTCAATGTTTTCAAATCTTTACAGAAGTGCAGAACCTGGAATTGGACACAAGAATCTACTTGAGGCTGAAACAATGTTTTTGACAGGTTCACCTTAGCCTCTTTGTTGCTGAAGTTTATGCCTCTATTTATAAAGCTCAGGATTTGTATGCTTTCTCAGTTTGCTCAACTAACTTCAATTTTTTTCAGTCAAGTCCCTCTGCTCCTGCAACTAGTCACAATAGTGGGAAAATGTGCGCAACTGAATTCTGAATTCTATTGTCTGATTTTAATAACTGAGACTTTCATGAACTGAAATGTGCATCTGAAATCTTTAAAATACCACAAACTGATGCAGAAATTAATCAGGAAGGCTTAAGGAATGCTGACCTCTATACCTGGAGGAATTGAAGTATAATGATGCAGAAGTTACGTTGCAGCAATGCATACCCAGGTTAGAGCCCACCTGGAGTCCTGTGAGCAGATTTGGGCAACACACCTTTAGAATGGATATATGATATTGGTGGGAATATAATGCAACTTTACAAGAATGATAGCTGGTTTTCAGGAGTCAAGTTATAAGGAGACATTACACAAATTAGGCATGTTTTCTCAGGAATTTCAAGGTTAAGGGATAATCAATTTGAAGCCTTCAAGATATGAACAGGAAATTACGAGATAAATGAAGATAAACTATTTCCACTGGGTGAAGATTCTAGAGCTTGAGGGCATTGACTAAAAATTAGGGAATGACTATTTAGGACAGGTACTAGGAAACATTTTAACACACAAAGGGTGGTAGGTATTTGAAACTCTTTTCCACACATGGCAGATCATGCTAATCAGTTATTAGTTTTGAATCTGAGATTGATAAATTTTTGTTAATAGAAGTTATTAAGGGAACAAGTTTGAGGGGCTGAATGTCCTACTTCTATTCCTATATTCCTATGACCTTCAAGGTTCATGCAGAGCAGTGTCTGGAGAAACTGGAAGTGAATCCATCAGCACGGCTACATGATGCCAATTGGCATACCTGGACCCTCCAGTCAGCTGTGTCACCATACATTGAGCAGCTTAGAGGGAATGTTGCTCTGGTTTCTCAGTAACTGAAACTAAGAGGAAGATGTGTATCAGGACACTGTGGAAGGTCTGTGCAGTGGCCACTCTTACCAATACTGTTATGAGCAGACTCATAAGTTGTAAGCAGATTAGTGAGGTTGAGGGGATATCATCTGCAAACTTTGGAGCTATGATGTATGAAGTCAAGTTCACCTCATTAATATACATCAAAAAGAGGAGTGGCCATAATACCAACTCTGAGGAGCACTCCTGTATCTCAATGTCCACTCTGAAATGTGGCCATTACCACGACACTCTACTCAGTGTCACTTGGCCAATTCCACATTGTCACTACCACTGTCCACCACTTGGCTTGTGAACTGTGAGTTAATGTAGCTTGTTTAGCCCCCTTTTTAAATTTATCTCATTCAAGTTAAAGTAAATCAGCAGTCAGGCTACTTTTTAAACACATTAAGCACATAAACATTTGTTCATTACAAGCTGTTGCTGAAGGTTCCTTAAGACTAATGAGATCATTCATTAAAAATTACAGATACCAAAATTAAACAAGTACAGATAAGAAAACACATTTATAAGGATAAAATGCCAATAATTCTCTGTGGCATACTATTGGGGTTAATTGCTTGAATTCTTTCTTGCTAAAATGAAGTGTCTAATACTTGAAATCAGATGCAGCAGTGTAATAATTTTGTGGTTGAATAGTTCTCTAATACAGATAGACTTAGCCAGACAACAGGTTTTGAGCCGGAAGTAAAGGTTCTTTGCTCTTTACGAGTTCTGTAGATTCAGCACTTTCATACCACCTGGCCTTATTTCAACAGAATGGTGTTAATTTCTGTATATCTTTCTCTTTGTCACCTGTCACTCAAAAGGCCCCCTCTGAGACTGTTTGTCATAGCCTTTTTCTTGGTGTTTTGCATATAAGATTGGAGTACAGAAAGTTTTAGTATATTTTTAACTGATTAAACTGTCGGACCCAGATGCATCTTTCCTGATTGGCCCAGGTTCTGGAACTAGACTCATCCATCGTCTTTTTGCTGAAACAAGCAGCTTTTCAAGTGCATTAGCAATCAACTTGAATGGCTCCCACTTTGAAGCCTTTTGAGGCAGGAAAAACTATTTGATTCTTACAACAGAGGTTTTCAACCATTGTGCCATGTCAAGGTGAGACCAGTGCCTCAAAATGCTTGGGAAGCTGTGCCAATTCACGTGAAGTTTTGTCACGCATACATGTGGAAGATGGGAAACGCTTGTTATGCAGTCTGTTGATATATGTATAGGACCAAACATTTGGTCTCAACATGCCCTATCAGCGAAGACTGTAAAGAGGCGTGCAGTTGTTGAATGACTATTTCACTGGTCTGCCTGCTGAACGTGTTTTCATGTTGGCACGGGCATTAAGATTTGGAATTTCTTCAAGTTAAACCACTGGTCTAAGTCTTAGCGTAAATTTCCAGGAACAACGGTAAACTTTTTATGTCAAAAGAAGTGATTCTTCTTGATGAAACAGCTAAACTCTTCTCAAAAATGTAAGAACTATTCCCCATGAAAGTTATCTGGCCTTTTGCTTTTCCTGGACAGGAGGTGCCACGTCCCACTTACCTGGAAATTTCAGAGGCAAATTGGTATATGGTTGAGTTGAGCAAATTTTGAAAATGGATCTGTGCTCATTTGTGAAGGCATTTTTTTTTAATGGTGGATTTGAAACATTTACGTTTTCCATCCTTCTTTAGTGTTTTGCCTGTACTATTTTGTGAGCATCTTTAATAAGGTTGTAACCCCAGTAAATGCAGGTAAACATGATGTTATGAGCAATCAATTCAGCTGAACAATGTATGTGCTAATGGTATATTTTTCTTGTGTGTTTGGCAATTGAAAACATTCTCTATCCTAGGCTTTAGCAATCACAATGCTGCTTAGTTGCTCAGCACCCACACTTTCAAATGGGCTATTGTTACCACCTTCTAATCTGGTATAGACAGAAGCAAAATATTCGTTTAGTACCTCTGCTACATCCTTTGCTTCAGTTAGCATCTAACCCTGATTGTTCCTTATGGGCCCCACTTTACCCTTCATAATCTTTAACTATTAATATGTTTGAAGAGCATTTTACTATTTGTTTTAGTGCAGCCTGCTATCCTGTCCTGCAGAGGATTCTAATTGTATTGGAGGCAGTAGAGAGGAGGTTCACTAGCTCAGTTGCAGAGATGAAGAGTTTGTCTTATGAAGAGAGATTGAGTCATCTAGGCTATACTCCCTGAAGCTCTGAAGAAGGGTCACTTGACCCAAAACATTAACTCTGCCTCCTCTCCACAAATGTTTCCAAACCTGCTGCGCCGTCCCACCACCGCTGTAATTTTTGTTTTTGCTTCAGATTTAGAAAGGATGTTTCCACACGTGGGGCAAAATAGAATGAGAGGTCATAATTTTATCCTCACGGGTAACAGATTTCAAATAACGATGAAAAATTACTTCTTTCAAAAGGTTATGAATCTGCAGCATTTGCTATCCTGGAATATGATGGTTGCTGAGATATTGAGTAAAGTTAAGTCGTGGACAGACAGATTCTTAATTAGTAATGGGTTGAAGAGTATGGAAATCAGGCAGGAAAGTGATGTTGGGGCTGAGATGATATTTGGCATGTTTATATTATACTGCGTCCAGTTCTGGTCGCCGTATTATAGGAAAGATGTGGATGCTTTGGAGAGGGTTCAGAGGAGGTTTACCAGGATGCTGCCTGGACTGGAGGGCTTATCTTATGAAGAGAGGTTGACTGAGCTTGGTCACTTTTCATTGGAGAAAAGGAGGAGGAGAGGGGACCTAATTGAGGTATACAAGATAATGAGAGGCATAGATAGAGTTGATAGCCAGAGACTATTTCCCAGGGCAGAAATGGCTAGCACGAGGGGTCATAGTTTTAAGCTGGTTGGTGGAAAGTATAGAGGGGATGTCAGAGGCGGGTTCTTTACACAGAGAGTTGTGAGAGTATGGAATGCGTTGCCAGCAGCAGTTGTGGAAGCGAGGTCATTGGGGTCATTTAAGAGCCTGCTGGACATGCATATGGTCACAGAAATTTGAGGGTGCATACATGAGGATCAATGGTCGGCACAACATTGTGGGCTGAAGGGCCTGTTCTGTGCTGTACTGTTCTATGTTCTATGTTCTATGTTCTATGTTCTATATTAGATGGCAGACCAGGCCTGGGAGGCTGAATTGTTTATTCCTGCTCCAAATTCTTGAAATATTACTTTTATTTCTTTCTCCACAATCCTGTCTGATCTGCTCAGTGTTTGACACATTTCTGTCATTAGTTCAGATGGGCTTTTGCAGTTTGCTTCTTTTGTTCCCCTGGAATTAAGGGCTTTGATTTATCAGTGTAAATTTGGGTAGCTGCCTGAAACTGCCCTTACCTCCAGAAACTGAATCAAACAAACAGCAGTAAAAAACAGTTTAGGATTTCTTCCCCAGTAGTCATTCTTAGCTGTTTGTCCCAGAAAGTGCCCATGAATATTTCCATTACTTGACATATAAAGAAAACAAGGTATTTTATAGCAGACTGATAAGAACATGTGAATAGTGCAAGGGTGCTCTTTAAGGAGAAGATGATTCAGATCAGCTGAAACTTTTCCACAAAATGGAAATAACATTCAAATGAGAAAGCAACATTTTAACCATAGCTTTTGCACTCAATACAGCAAATCCACAGCATTTCTAAAACATATTTGCATAATTGGAGAAGTAGATTAAAAGAGACATAGAAAATTATTTTTTCAACAATATTTGAGATAATTTGCTTTGCTGTTTTACTTCTGGTTGAAAATTAAGATGTAATGAAACTAAATACCTTGTTTGTTTTCATCTCCAGTGCTGTTACAGGCATGGTTGAGTTTAATGATGTTGCAACTACAGAGGATCTCCTACACCCAATTTTAATACATGTGATATCAAAGCCACAGATGGCCCAGACTGTTCCCTTCACCAGGAATGACACTGATTTATCAGAGTGGGGCAAAGGGAAAGAGCAAAGTAGAGGTCTATCAAGTTAGACCCAAAGGTCTCTCCATCTCCTACCTGCCTAGGATCTCAAAGGCTATAGAATTTCCAGTCAAGGACTGTGAGACTGCATTTGGACAGGATACTGTCAGCAAACCTATGCATTTTAGTCTCATCTGCCCATAGGAATAGCTGCAACTGTCTTCCAGGCCAACAGGACCAACTACAGAGCAAACCTCTTCTATATTAGCTGTGGAAGTCAGAGCTTCACTTAGACAGAGTGTGATATAGAAAGACAAATGCAAAGCTTACTGATAGCACACAGGTAGCACAGGCAACACATCACTGCCAATAACCCTGAAGTTTTGTAAACACATTCCCACTGGACTTCTTAGAAGTGTATCTTTGCACCTGGCTGACCTGCTTTAGTCACAGCCATATATGGGAGGAGCAGGCTGTTCCAAAGGTTGAAAGAAATTGCTATTGTCAAACATTCCTCATCTCTCATGAGTAACCAACTCCTTGGCTGGAAATACTCTCAGACACCAGGGGTCTTTAAGCTGTCTCAATTCTTGACTGGAGCCAAGGAATTGTGCTTTACTCTTGAGAGTAACGTGCAGGCATTGTGCTAGGACAGTATACAATGATGATTGCCGATATCCCTGTAGGTATGGGCTCATTTCATACATCAGCTACTCAAAGGAGCGCAACGCCATTCAGGCCGTGAGATGTACAGTGGGAAGCTTACATGTCCATTTCCCTCAACACCCATCGCCAGACGAGAAAATTTTCACACATGCTGCCTCTCGCATTTCAACAATGTCCCACCGGGTACTCAATTATTTCAGGATGATATAGCAGCCTATGACACTATGAAATATTGAAGGCTAATTGATGATGGAAGGGTCAAAAGGAAAGCCTCGGGATTCCTCTCAATTTGCTGCCTGTCATAGAGGAGTTCACTGCACAACACTCAGCTATCACATGTTGACTGAAGCCATAACAGCTACTTAAGCTTGCTGTAATATGACATCAATATCCTGTCTTATTAGCAACTGATAGGAGGAACTGCTGATGCTGGAGAATCTGAGATAACAAGGTGTACAGCTGGATGAACACAGCAGGCCAAGCAGCATCGGAGGAGCAGGGAGCTGATGTTTAGGGAATGGACCCTTCTTCAGAAATGGGGGAGGGGAAAGGGATTCTGAAATAAATAGAGAGAGAGAGAGGGAGAGTTAGGATGGAGGTTGGTCTGTCAAGGGAAGATGGACAGGTCAAGGAGGTGGGGATAAGACTGATAGGCAGGAGGTGGGGGTGGGGTTTGAGGTGGAAGGAGTGGACAGATGGGAGAAAGGACAGACAAGTTAGGGAGGCGGTAATGAGCTGGGCTGGTTTTGGGATGCAGTGGAGTCGGGGGGTTGGGGGTAGATTTTGAAGCTTGTGAAGCCCACATTGACACCATTGGGCTGCAGGGTTCCTAAGCGAAATATGAGGTGCTGTTCCTGCAACTTTCGATGGCATTGTTGTGGCACTGGAGGAGGCCCAGGATGGACATTTCATGCAATGAGAGGGGGAGTTGAAGTGGTTAGTGACTGGGAGGTGCAGTTGTTTGTCGCAAACCGAGTGTAGGTGTTCCTCAAAGTGGCCCTCAAGCCTCTGCTTGGTTTTCCCAAGAACCACGATGGGAATGGCGGATACAGTGTACCACATTAGCAGATATGCAGGTGAACATCTGCTTGATGTGAAAGGTTTTCTCGGGGCCTGGGATGGGGGTGAGGGAGCAAGGTGTAGGGGCAGGTGTAGCACTTCCTGCGGCTGCAGGGGAAAGTGCCAGGTGTGGTGGCGCTGGAGGGGAGTGTGGAGCGGGCAAGGGAGTCACGGACACAGTGGTCCTTCTGGAAGGCAGATAAGTGGGGGAGGGAAAAATGTCCTTGGTAGTGGGGTCAGATTGCAGGAAGTGCTGGAGGATGATGCGTTGGATCTGTACTTGCATTCCCCACGCAGACGACCTAAAGGCCCTCTGCTTCTTCGTGACCCACAGGCCCGACCAGTCCCTCTCCACTGACACCCTTATCTGCTTAGCTGAACTCGTCATCACCCTCAACAACTTCTCCTTCAAACCCTCCCACTTCCTACAAACAAAGATAATGGCCATGTGTACCCGCATGGGCCCAAGCTATGCCTACCTCTTTGTTGGCTACATAGAACAATCCCTCTTCCGAAGTTACTCTGGCCCTATCCCCCCCCCACTTCCTTCGTTATATCGATGATTGTATTGCGCCACCTTGTGCTCCCATGATGAGCTCGAACAGTTCATCCACTTCACCAACATCTTCTACCCCAACCTTAAGTTCACCTGGACCATCTCCGATAACTCTCTCTCCTTCCTGGACCTCTCTGTTTCCATGTCTGGCAGAGGAGACTCAGGCACCAAGTCAAAAAGTCACTCCACTCAATCCACTCAATCCCAAGAATTCCTCAACTCAATCAGAGACAAAAGAATAGTTGACAAAGAGACCATGATATTGTTTGATGTCACCACCCTACTTACATCAATAGACATACTACTAGCAAAGGAAACAATGACAACACTACTGGAATAAGAGCAAGACCCCAGTGAAACCATCTCCACAGATAACTACTGGACATATGCCTCACCACCAACTTCGCCTTCAACAGCCAAACATATGAACAAATCAGTGTAACATCCATGGGATCACCCATCTCTGGACTCATAGCAGAGGCAGTGATGCAAAGACTAGAAAGGACGGCCCTTCTGCAAATGGACCTCGTATCGAACTTCAACAACAACCAGCCCAGCACACACAAATGAAGCTGTGTGTGAACACTATGTAAATGGGCAAAAACACACTGCAACAACACAGAACTACATTAAGAGGAAGAAGAATGCCTCTTCCAGGTTTTCAAAGATAATGAATATCCAAAAAGCTCGGTCAGAAGATGCCTGCATGAACAACATCAGAAAGATACTACATGCCTCGACACACTCATCACACTACCCTAGATCAGGAACATATTGGAACTCCCCACAAGACTCCCATGACCAGTGGGCATCAGTGTGGCACACATGCCCGTATCAACCCTAAGACAACTGCTCACCCGAACTAAAAATCCACTGCCTGCCATGAACAGGACCAATGTCAACAACAAGATCGCCTGCAGAAATTGTGAGAAACACTACATCAGACAAACAGGAAGGAATCTAACAACAAGAGTACATGAACACCGACTGGCTACAAAAAGACACAACCAATACTCACTCATCTCAATCCACATGGGCAAGGAGAACCACCATTTCAACTGGAACAACACCAAGATCCTGGGATAGGCTAGGCAGAGACAGCTGGCACTCCATGGAGCACGCTATTAATAAACATATTGAACTCAACCCCATATATATTCCACTATGAAGGAAAACTGGAAGAGAGGCAATCCAGCTCAATGGACTCCAGAGTTTAAAACCAGGCAGGAAAACACTCTGGTGCTTCATCGGAGGCCGCACTGAACATGCAAAACAAGAAACCAGTTTGGTGAGCCAACCAACCCCAACACCCAAAACCACAGCTACAAATCTAATCCAAAGACAAGAGTTCAACCTGAGGATCACCACACCTCAAACGAGACACAAGGTTGAGAAGGTTAACCTTCATGTTGACTTCATTTGGTAGACGAATTGAACACACACCGTTAGCATCGCTTTGCATCATAAACCAACCATTCAGTCAACTGAGCTAAGCAATTCAGAATGGAAGATGGCAAGATTTCAACACAGCTTCCTCTTCTGTAACTTGTAGGTTCTGTCTGAAATGCAGCATGATGCTCCCATCCTTAATGTTACTATTTGAGTTGCTGTCTCTGTAGCCCATGACCTTCCCCCTATTTCCTTTTAACACTTTTTATAGCTACAAACATCCCCAATTTACTCCCAGGGCCCATGGATTTGTGAATTACTGAGCACCAATGTAAAGGCCAGAGTGATTGTGACCTGTGCCAAAAAAAAACCCTTTGGACTAAAATATAGGCGGTGCGATCAAGGAATTTATGGATGACATGGCAATTGGTATGTTGGTTAATAATGACAAAAATAAATGTAAACTGCAGGGTGATATCATTGGGCTGGCCAGGTAGGCAGAGCAGTGGCAAATGGCACAACACAAGCAATTAAATGTGATAGCACAGCGTAGAGCTGGATGAACACAGCAGGGCAAGCAGCATCAGAGGAGCAGGAAAGCTGACGTTTTGAGAAGGGTCCAGGCCCGAAACGTCAGCTTTCCTGCTTCTCTGATGCTGCTTGGCCTGCTGTGTTCATCCAGCTGTACACCTTGTTATCTCAGATTCTCCAGCATCTGCATAGAACATAGAACATAGAACAGTACAGCACAGTTCAGGCCCTTCGGCCCACAATGTTGTGCTGACCTATTATCCTACTAAGGTCAAACTACCCTGTATATCTTAGATTTTACTATCAGCCATGTCTAAGTGTCGCTTAAAAGTCTCTAAAGTATCTGACGAACTTGGGGAGCCAAGTAAAGCAAAGTAATAAACGATAAATGGGAAAATACCAAGTGATGTAGATGGAGTTAAAGGCCTTGAAGTAATTGTCCACAGCTCCATAAAGTAGTAGGACAGGCAAACAAGACGGCTAAGAATCTATATGAAATTGTTTCCTTTATTAGCCAAGGTAAGTCCTGGGGAGTGTTACTGAACAAACAGACCCAGGAGTGCAGGTTGAGGGTGACTTTATAGAGGTTTATAAAATCGTGAGGTATATGGATAGGGGAAAATAGACAAGGTCTTTTCCCTGGGTTGGGAGAGTCCAAAACTAGAAAGTGTTGGTTTAAAGCAAGAAGAGAAAGATTTAAAAGGGGATCGAAGGGGCAACGTTTTCATTCAGAGGGTGGTGTGTGTATGAAATGAGCCATCAGAGGAAAAGGTGGAGGCTGGTATAATTAAACATTTAAAAGGCATCTGGATGGGTATATGAATAGGAAGGGTTTAAGAGGGATGTGGGCCAAATGCTGGCAACTGGGACTAGATTTATTTAGGCGGCATGGATGAGTTGGACCATAGGGTCTGTTTCCATGCAGTACATTTCTATGACTCTATGTAGACTCTAAGAGCGGAGAAGTTATGTTGGAACTGTATAAATAAATAAATTGGGACATTATTTGAATAGTGTGCGAGGGTTGCAGTTCCCACTATCTCTAAAGCAATTAGATGATGCATGGCAGCCCTCTGGAAAGTACTGAAGATCAGAGAGACCTTGGTGGCCATATCCAAAAATCCCTGAACATAGTGCAGCAGACAGACCAGATAGATAAGATGGCCAAGAATTAAATGGAGTGCTTGCCTTTATTAGCTGAGGCATAGACTACAAGAGCAGGGAGATTATGCTCGAACTGTATGACACATTGGTTAGACCACAACTGATATACTGCATGCAGTCCTGGTCGCCACACTATGATAAGGTTATGATGGCACTAGAGATGGTGCAGAGGAGATTTATCAGAATGCTGCCTCGGATGAAGGGTCTGAAAATCAAGGAAAGATTGGATATACCGGGTTAAAAGAAAGAACTGTGGATGCTGCAAATCAGGATCAAAAACAGAAGTTGGTAGAAAAGCTCAGCAGGTCTAGCAGCATTTGTGGAGAGAATAAAAAAATCAGAGTTAACGTTTTGGGTCCGGTGGCCCTTTCTCAATTGTTGTTGTTGTTGTTGGATAAAATGGGGTTGTTTACTTTGGAGAACTGAAGGTTCAAAGGGGACCTGATAAAGGTGTGCCACATTGTGACGGACTTTGATGGAGTGAACAGGAATGGACATTTTCCATTCTTTGAGAGGTCAATAACCAGAGACATAGATTGATGTTAAGAGATAGAAAGCTAAGTGCAGTTGAAGAGAATTTTTCTTTTACCCAAAGGGCGGTGAGACTCTGGAACTTACTCTCTGAAACAAGGCTTCAGTTAGGAACTCTCGCAGCATTATAGCAATATTTAGGTATTCACTTGCAGCGAGAGTTTCCAGAGCTATGGACCAAGTGACAGAAAATGGGAAGTTAGATCTTTGTTAACCTGGGTGGACAATGTTTGGTATAATGGCTTCCTTCTGTTTGGCAAATGTATATCAGTCCATGAGCTGTCTGTGTCTTTTGGTTCTCTGTGTGATCCCACTTTCCTATCTCAATTTGCTCACTTTCACTTGTGATGAAGACAGAGTTGAATGAAGGCCAGGATCGACTGCAGCTGCCAAGGCCCTGCATTGACTTTCATGTTGAGAATTTGTGCTGTGTCGTGAAGGAGGGGAGAATGAAAGTGGCATGAAAATGAAGTGAAATGGGCTTATAATGAAATACAATTATGTGAAAATAAGATGGTTGCTGCTCAAAAGTGAGATTCTGAGGTCGCCATTGAAAGAGCAAATTGGGAACATTTTACTTAATGTCAAGATTCTGATTTTTTTATTCTCAACGTATTTTTGCTAACATTCTTGCCATTGTCCTCATCATTCCAGGGTCTGGAAATTTCCACCCTATCATTTGCAGTTGAACAGAAACATTGCTAATAGCTAACTTTGTATTAAATTCTCTGTTTTCAGCTTGGTAATGGGGTCATGGCTCGTGAGAAAAATTAACCTTTAGAATTAGAATTAGATTTTATTGTCGCATGTACTCAATGGTAGGATTACACGGGTAAAGTGAAAAGTGTACGAGCTTGCCATTCTCCAAAGCTATCATGGTTACAAAGCCAAGATTTTCATAAAACACTGTAACTTACAGCAGCAACTCTTGACCAGATCTTAATCAGCATTCTGCATGGTTCTCCCAGTTATTTCTTAAATTTCTCAATTGAGCAATAAAATTGAAGTGCATAAAACAATTTGAACTGGAAACATGCCATATCCAGATACTTATTCCATGAAATTGGATGGATCCGGAGTGCATTTTCAAGGCAGACCATTTCAAACTGTGACTACAATGCTCCAGAGAGCCATACTCATTGGACCTGATCTGATGGGGTACTTTGACAATTTAACTGGATATCCTATACCTAATACATGTTGCATCTTTCCTGGGAGTGATTGGTAGGATAATATACAGGGCATTTCCCTCTGAATGTAAATGGTGTTGTAACTGTAGAAGAAATGTGAAAAAGCTCAGGAGAAGGGTGGCTAAGCATCTTAAGAAGGGACAAGGATGATCCAGTGAAGGGAGTCAGCCAGTGGGACAAAGGATAACTCAATAGGAACAGTCTCTTTACTCAGACCACAACTGGATATTTTTAATTTAACTATTCAGAAATATTAAGACACATTTCTGGAGCAGATGGGAATTAGATTCCCTACAGTGTGGAAACAGGCCGTTCGGCCCAACAAGTCCACTTGAAGCATCCCACCCAGACCCATCCCCATATAACCCACATAACCCTGAACACTACAGGCAATTTAGCATGGCCAATCCACCTAGCCTGCTCATCTTTGGACTGTGAGAGGAAACTGGAGCACCTGGAGGAAACCCACGCAGACAGAGGGAGAATTTGCAAACTCCACACAGACAGTCTCCCAAGGTTGGAATTGAACGTAGGTCCCTGGTGCTGTGAGGCTGCAGTGCTAACCACTGAGCCACCGTGCTGCCCTCAATTGAACCTGGGCCTCCTGGCTCACAGGTATGGACAATGCTATTGCACTACAAAAGCACAACTGGCCACAAGTACATTTTCTACATTAACCAGAAACTGCACCTGGCCTATGAATAATTATACAAACCAGTCAGCCCACAAAATGTGACTTCTGACAGCACACTCCTATTCTGCTGTAAATTAGTGTAGGTCTGAACTATTTCAAACTGACAACTGATACACTTGCAGATGAAAACTGGTCCCATTCTGTTTCGTTTGTGACCATTAGTGTTTGATTCCTGCAATAATGTGAATTACAATCAGCTTCCTTTGCATGTTCTGCAATCACAATTTTTTGAAGCAACAATTACCTGTACTTACCTTAAAATGAAGCAAATCACTATTTTAGAAATCAGTTTTCTGATTTGGTACTATAATGCCCTCCTATTTTATGTAAACGCCAAGTGAAATTATCCTAAACTCATAAAATACAAGAGAAATCAACTTATCTCACTCCAATTTCCATCATTGTAGTTTCATCTGGTTGTGATATCCATGTCCTCATAAATGATTTTTGAACAAACAGGGCTAACATCCTGAATGTAATGTTACCTCACATGATAAGCACTATAACGCCTCAAGTATTTTGCTCACATACACTTCCCATGTGTGCAGTGTACTAACCATACAAGTGAGGTCATGTGTCACTTCTGTGTTTGTTTAGTGCTAGATCAGTTTGCACTTCCCTCATACATAAAACCCATTTTTCTCTCTAACACAGAAAACAAAACATTTTGCTTTAAATTTACAGCAAGCGCTTGTTAACAGCATACTGCTGGACAGACTGTGTTATCAGCATTATGCTTTCACTTCAGATTTTCAACATTCACTGTATTATGTTTACATTCATCTCTTTTCAAATGAAAATGTTTCTGATAGCCTGTAATCAGTTTAAAAATTGTGCCTAATCCTGAAGAAGTGGAATTCACGACTGAAGCAAAATCTGCATTACTAAATATTGAAAATGTAGCAGCATTGGAAAGGGAGTTGTATAAATATAAGGATTTTATGACATTATTAAATGAAGCCTACTTAGTGTCTGGGAAATTTTATGATTTTTAATTCCATTATCTAGGTAAATCACCATGGTTGTGATATGGTTTGAGCACGATGTTTAGTCTTTGATGCTCCCCTCTGTTGTGTTTTATTTCATGATCAGTATGCTAATCCTTTGAAGCAACATGACATGTCAGTACATACTTAAGACTTGTTATCATAATATCATCTCTAAATCATTGAAGTGATCTGATGATGTAAAAATCCCAGACTCCATTTTAACTTGATCACCAGAAGCCTGACGTGCTATTGAAAGCTTGTCTATTGTAATCTACTTGCATAAATTAGGTGGGTCATTTGGGATGGCCATGATAAACAAAAATCATTTACAACAGCCAGCTGTAAAAAACATCCATGTAATTCTTCAATATCATGATAAACTCATCAAGCTTCTTATGTTGTGAGGCAAATTATAAGCATTGCCATTGCAGGAGAGGAAATGGCCTGGTGGTATTATTGCTGCACTGTTAATCCCAGAGACCCAGATAACATTCTGGACACCTGGGTTTGAATCCTACCACAGCAGATGGTAGAATTTGGTTCAATAACAAAAAATCTGGAACAAAGAATCTAATGATGCATACAAATCCAGTTTTGATTGTAGGAGCGAAAATCCATCTGGTTCACTAATGTTCATCCATAACTGGTCTGGCCTACATGTGACTCCAGACCCACGGCAATGTGGTTGGACTCTTAAAACAGTTCTCTGCAATTATGGATGGGTAATAAATGCTGCCTAGCCAGCAATGCCCTCATCCTGTCAATGAGTTAAAAAGTGAAAATACCCTGTTGAAGGTAAAATTACATCATCCAGTATAAATAATTTCTCAAAGGTAAGTCTACACACTCTTCACTGAAACATAAAAACTAGTAAGTCTTTTGGCTTTTTTAGCCTGGAGTGACCACTCCTCTACAGCCTTTCACAGTAACCAATTTCACAAGTTGACCCTCTTTAAGTAAAGAAATGCTTCTCATCTCAGTCCTAAAGTTTTGACACTGAATCCTGCGTCGATGACCCCGGTTCTAAACTCCCTAGTTCGGGCAAACATCTTCCCCACAACTAGTCTGTCCAGCCTTTTTGGAATTTCTGATGTTTTAATCAGATCCCTTTACATTTATCTAAGTTCTGGTGAATACAGGCCCAGTTAAACCAGTTCCTCCTCACACGGCAGTCCTGCCATCCCTGGTATCAGCCCAGTGAACTTGTGCAGCACTGCATCTTTGCAAGTACGTCGTCTCTTGGGTAAGGAGACCAAAACTGCATGCAATATTCCAGGTGGGATTTAACAAAAACATGTGTAACTGCAAGAAAACTTTCCCACTTTTGAACTCAAATCCTCTTGCAATGAAGACCAACATAGCATTGGCTTTCCAGGTCTTGTTATAACTGCCTATTTACTTTCTTAGACTGGGGTACTAGGACACCCAGATCTCCTTCTACACCCATATTTCCCAAAATTCCACCATTTAAATAATGCTCTGACTTTCTGTTTCTCACGTCATAACTTCACATTTGTTTAGGTTTTACTACATTTGCTATGTGTTTGCCCACTTGCTCAACTTGTCCAGATTGTCCTTTAGGTTCCTTGTATTTTCTTCAGAACTCCCATCCCACCTAGCTTTGTGTTGTCAATGAACAAGAAAATCTTGCATTTGATTTCCTCGTCCAAATCATTTATACAGAATGTAAATGGTCTGTGCCCAAACATTGGCCATTGCTGTGCACTACGAGCCACTGCCTGAAGGAGTGGAGTGAAGAAGATGTGGAAAAGTGACTGATGACTGCAGACAATTGATGATGTTGAATCTCTTAAAAAAATACTCTCCTAATATATTTTATGAAATGTACCTGATTGCGAGAAGGAGGGAAGCTGTGTAGTTTGCACTTAACATTTGAAACCTTAAATTCCCTGTTTCAAAGCACGTTTCAAAATGTATTGTGTATTTATCCAAAAAAATTAAAATAAGGTTGCCTCAAGACTTCTGGGATATATCTGTGTCCTGTAAACTTTAAAGCAATTGAAATGATCAAAAAGTTTAATTTGGGAATAGGTAACAAATGAAAAGCTAACACAGGATTATTTTGCAAAGAAAATTCTGGATGTAGAAACTTTTGGATAACAACTATGCAGAAACTGAAAATTAAAGCTTCTCTGCCACTACTTAATATCTGATATTCAAGGCATCAATGATGTGTTATACGGAATCTCCCATTAAATTAATCACGCGTCCACATAAGGTTTCAAGCAAACTATGACATTTTAAGTTCCATAAAGAACGGTTGCAGCTGAAGATCTGTTGATATTTACCTGAGTCTCTATTTGTCTCCTATAGGATTCCCTGGAAAGAATGTTCTCCATCAGCAATTTTTTTAAAAGCAGTCAGATCCAATATATATTTAGAGAAGTATTGTTCTCATTTGATTTTTCAGCTGATCCGAAATAAAGGGAGGCTGAAAGATTTTTTCAGCATCATGTTACCTGCCATCTAAAACAAGGCAACAAAATAATCTCTGTTTATTTCTAAACTCAGGTTATCAACTCAGCAAAATCATTTTTCCATTGTGGATTCAATCCTGGTTCAAAGCCATAGTTCTAATTTGGAAGAACCAGTTTTCGTCTCTGGTGTGTGGAAACAATTTATTCTGTACTATGGAAAACAAAAGGCAAGTGAGGACTATTCCGTTCTGCAGACAAGGAAAGGAAAAAAAAACAGGTATTATTCGGTTCTGTGATGACCAATATCACATTTAACTTACCATTAGGTTACCTAGCAAACAAGCACAGGTTCTAAACTCTAATGGTAAGAGGAAGAAAAAGGTCTGTCTCCAGATTTTGTCATGCTTGAAGTAAGTTACATTCAGTCGAAAAGAGATCACACTCTTGTTTGAAAATATTCCCAGCTATGTGTATATAAAACACAATACCTACTCAGTTATACTTTTGATCTCACTTTTCTTGAAGTTGAAATTGGCTGATTAAATTTAGTTCGAGTGAATTGTTCATGGGAAGAGATGATTGAACACAAACATAATCAAGCATTGAATATGGGTGATGTAAACACAGATTAAATCAGTTCAGCTATCTTCAAGTAAAATAAACAATAAGATAAAGATCCACAGCTACCAGATTTACTTCTACCCAAGTTTCTCAGTTATCATTTTTTATGAACTACTACCATTTTCTATCTATGGCCTTAACTGTAGTACTGAACTTAACTGAAAAGATTTTCCCATGAAGCACCAATAACAAAACATTAGACAGGCTAGGTTATGCCAAAGTTACTCTACGCCAACATTTACAGTCACAGCTATTGATAGAATGTGTAGGGAGTGCTGCCTGGTTTATTGTTCACCAGCCCCTGGTTCTGACACTGGGTTGATGGAGTGGAATGTGGTGTGGTGGAAACACAGGAGGCAGATGCTTCAGAGCCAAAGAAAACACCGAATTTATCGAGAAAAACGCAAGCAAATTGAATATATGTACAGAAAACAAGAAAGTGAATGTCAAAATTAGAGCTGATTTGCTTCTGACTGAGGCCTTGCCTCCCAGTTAACAAACCCCAGTTAAGCCTTGCAGCTAAGACTTAATACAGTGGGTAAATAGATACCCACTGTAAATAGTGGGTGGCTATTGCTAATGCTCATAGGGAAGACAGGGAGAGCGAGAGAGAGATTACTTGCTGACCTAAGATAATAAAATGTGAGGCTGGAAGAACACAGCAGGCCCAGCTCCATATTAAGCAGAGGTTCACCTGCACATCTGCCAATGTGGTATACTGCATCCACTGTACCCAGTGTGGCTTCCTCTACATTGGGGAAACCAAGCGGAGGCTTGGGGACCGCTTTGCAGAACACCTCCGCTCGGTTCGCAATAAACAACTGCACCTCCCAGTCGCAAACCATTTCCACTCCCCCTCCCATTCTTTAGATGACATATCCATCATGGGCCTCCTGCAGTGCCGCAATGATGCCACCTGAAGGTTGCAGGAACAGCAACTCATATACCGCTTGGGAACCCTGCCGCCCAATGGTATCAACGTGGACTTCACCAGCTTCAAAATCTCCCCTTCCCCCACCGCATCCCAAAACCAGCCCAGTTCGTCCCCTCCCTCCACTGCACCACACAACCAGACCAGCTCTTCCCCTCCACCCACTGCATCCCAAAACCAGTCCATCCAGACTCTCCCTCCCTAACCTGTTCTTCCTCTCGCCCATCCCTTCCTCCCACCACAAGCCGCACCTCCATCTCCTACCTACTAACCTCATCCCACCTCCTTGACCCGTCCCTCTTCCCTGGACTGAACTATCACCTCCCTACCTCCCCACCTATACTCTCCTCTCCACCTATCTTCTTTTCTCTCCAACTTCGGTCCGCCTCCCCCTCTCTCCCTATTTATTCCAGAACCCTCACCCCACCCCCTCTCTGATGAAGGGTCTAGGCCCGAAACATCAGCTTTTGTGCTCCTGAGATGCTGCTGGGCCTGCTGTGTTCATTCAGCCTCACATTTTATTATCTTGGATTCTCCAGCATCTGCAGTTCCCATTATTACTATTACTTGCTGACCTATTACACTTCCCTTCCTGAGGGGTGCCCTACACCGTTAGCTCTCCCCAACTCTACCTTCCCCAATCTAAGACCAGCCAAGCTGGGTTACAGGGTGTCCATGACCTTAGGCTCACCCCTGGAGTGAAAATGCGATTTTGACCAGCCCTTGTCCGTAGTCTCTTACTGTAACTGGGACTCTGCAAAGGGCCACAAGTACCAGTCTAGTGGTGCCCGCTGATGCGTGGAATCAGACCGGTGAGTACTTGTGTTGTCTTTCTTTTCTGGCAGTCCATGCGAGCAGGTACTGTCTTAGGTAATGGTGGATATTGCTGGCATTGCTCCGGTTGGTGTCTTGAGCCTCTGGATATCTTCGGCTGCCTCTGGATGTTGAGTAAAGGTTCGTAATTAGTTGCTGGTGTTCAGTGGCTCTGAGGGCTGCTTTCCATTGTGAGCGGGGCCTACTTCTCACTCAGACTCTCAAACTCTCCTAGCGGAGCCTACCTCAGTGCACACATCGTTTTGGAATGAGGGCGCGTTGCTGGTATCCCAGCGCTGGGAAAATAGGGCTGGTATCACTCACCCTTCCTCATTCTCTTTCTCCTTCTCTTCTTTCTCCTTCTCTCTTCCTTCACGCACTCCTCTTGCCTTGTTGGGCTCAAGGTCTCCAGTTATACCCACCTTACCTCTCGACAAATCTGTTGAGCTATCATTCTCCCTCTCGGGGATGAATGGGCTTCCTAAGCACTGGAGTAGGTGTGGATCATTTTTCGATTGAGGTGAAAGGTTTTGACGGTCATTGGATTGTCCAGCATTTCCCTTGGATGCTTTTCCATTCAATTTGCATAGTGGTTTGAATATTTTTTACATCCAAGGTGAAACATGTTTGCATGTAGCACAATGGTGTGGAATGTTTTGCATTTTTTTTGCCTGAGCACTCATTGGAAATTTAAAGGTTTCATACCTCTGTAGGCTCCAAAGGGTCTAAAGTTGTTGTAGTTGTTTGTTCCCTGCAGACTGGCTTCCACTGTTTTTAAACTGGGGTGAGAATGAGGTTAGTTTCTGCAAGCCAACCCCTGTTGCTGTATATTACCCAGTCTCTCCAACCAGTCAGCTTTTTCCTGTTTCAGTTGCAGCACTGGTTTCTTGAGTTCCAAAAGTCCAGCGAATTTAACCCAATGTAATTTCCACCACTTCTGTCATCAGAGGGTTGTTAGTCCTGGGTATGTTCATAAACTGATGGAGATTTTTGCCCGACCTTACAAATGCGCATTCTTCAACTTTGCAGAACAGCAATGTTTGCAGGCAGTCTGATTCACAGGGAAGTCTGTAAAAGGGATGCCCTGGAGATTAAAGGGGTGTTGTATTATTTATAGAGATTCAAACATCCACCAGGCTCCCTCACATAAGCCCTTTATCAACATCAATTGGAACAAATTCCATTCTACTGACACTCACCTTTTATCATAGCTTTCTATGATATGAATACTTCATGCTGTCCAGGCAGCTGCCATATTGTTTTATGTTAAGACATTCAATTTCTGATTCACAAAATTGCAGCATGACTCTTGAGTTATCCAGATTTACTCTCTACAGCCTTGATACCTGACACTTCTGCAGTATCATTCGGAAATGTGTGTAATGAAGACTATTTTTAGAGCTGAATTTCATTTGCTTGTACAGATTCGAAGGCAGCCAGTCTTGAATGTCAATGGTGATGACAGTCTGCTGCGTGCTGCACAACTTCATCCTGGAGGGTGTCATATTATGAGGGGTCTGGAGCAGAAAGACTTGCAGATGGGCCAAGGAGACCATAAGTAACAACAGAATCATGACACTGAAAGAGAATATCTTTTGGGGGCTATTTGAGTCATTTGAAATGACATACTTAGAGGTAAGCTTCTTCTAAGAAGAAATTCTGATCATTGCACAAACAATCTCAACTACATTGTCCTCTTGCCCTCCGCTAATGTGATTTCAACACAATACTTGAACTTTCTCATTCAACTGTCAAAAGTGCCATCTGTGGAAGCCAAACAAGTGCAACAATGGTCTCTAGTTCAATCAGAGTACATCTTTGGTTGCAACCTACTCAGTGAACAACTTTTCTCTCCTATGTGTGCTTATGTCTTCTATTTGATATTACAGTGTTTCTCATTGGTGACAGGATATTTTGCATACAGTAGCAAACTGCTGTGCCCAGAGTAGACGTTTGGGATTGCAGCTATGGTATAATTTAGCTCCGCATCTTGCAGACTTCATGGCAGTGTGGTCATATACTTGCCCAACAGCACTCAAAATATACAGGAGTCATGGGCAAATCTGCTCCTGCAGGCAAACAAAATTCCTGGAAAAATTCAAACGTAGGAGCAACCACTCGGGGAAAAATTGTGCCTCTGCATCTGATTGAAACAGTTTCTGTCACTCTCATGTTCAACATCACAAATCATCTTGCTTAACTGACAGAACCTATGTCTTTAGAGGCTGTGAAAGCGGCAGAAAGAAAAGTGTTTTTTGGGATGAAGCTATAGAGTGTCTGGCCTGATGACAACGGTCAGTAAATAGCTGGGGAAAGAGTCCTGCACTCTGAGATTGGCCCTGATGATGATTGTGGGTGTTTAGGAGTTTTAGATGTCCTGAAGGTGTGCAACGTATGTGATAAGTAACAGCACGTCTCATGCTTTGAGCCAGTTAGAAATCAAATCTTTTTAGCAGTTATAGTGAAAGAAACCTCTAAAAATTCAACACAAATGCAGGAGGTAATGGTACTACTTGATTATATCATCTCATGAAGAAATTAATGAGAATGAGAAAAGCTCAAAGGAAGAAAAGAAAAAGAGGCCTTAAGAAAACATTGCGAGCTCTGTTGCCCACCCACGTGTACACCAATCAATTTTAGGATAAAGTCTTGTTTGTACCTTGGTATCTGTTCAGGACTTATCACAGGGAGCTCACACAATTTTATTAAGGGTGTTGGGGGTTGAAACGGGGAGATTCTGTGTGGGAAGCACACATCCGACATGTCAATACTCACTGACATTGTTGTAGGATGTTCCCTCTCGGTATTTGGAACAAATGCTGCATAACGGTAACCGCTCTGGAAGCTCTTTAGCTGGTGTTTGGAGTATATGTCAGAATAGGACAAATGATAGGATTGTAACGTCATCAGTGAACACATTGGCATTATGTTTGCTCCTCTACTCCCTTGCAGAATGTCAAACAGATTGCAAAATATAGGTGATCTTCCAATGGATCAAGCAAGAAAATGGAGACATGTCCACACATCCTCAGGAGGACATCAAGATGCCTAATCAGACCTTGAAGCAATGGCGGGAGGATGTTATTGAAGCTGTGATAGTTTGATTGATCTGCTTCATCTTCAGTTCCTTTGGAATAAACTTTAGTTTTATTTTCAAAACCAAATCTGCAACATTGAATGTTTATGTTTCAGCGAGAGATCATCCCGATAAAACCAAAACAAAACAAAATATGCTCTGTCAAGACAGATTAATCTGCAATCTGATTTATCCAGTAATAACATCAGTGGATCATAACAAGAATTAACCAGCAACCTGTAACACAGCATGCCTGCTGGTATTTTCTGTTCTAAACACTTTTTTTTACTTCAAACCATGTACGCAATAGTGAGGTCAGGAAGAAGTCTCCAAAAATAATTTGAACAATCATTCCCCAAACTTCAGTTGAAAGGTATGCATATGATGAAAAATCAGTTGTGTATTTCTAAGACTTCATGTTTTGTTGCTGGTGAAGAGAAACTTCATCCCTTCCCCTACATTTATACAACTTAAATTGTAGTTCCCTTTTAAGATGTCTAAAGGGTTAAGGTTCCTAATGTTGTTTCAGAGATAGCAGGAACTGCGGATGCTGGAGAAACTGAGATAACAAGGCGTAGAGCTGGATGAACACAGCAGGCCAAGCAGCATCAGGGGAGCAGGAAGGCTGACGTTTCATTCTTCAGAAATGGCTTTGCAGTTGGGTTAAAATTGTTTCAGAGATAACAAGAAGTACAGATGCTGGAGAATGTAAGATAACAAGGTGTAGAGCTGGGTGAACACAGCAGGCCATCAATGTGGACTTCACAAGCTTCAAAATCTCCCCTCCCCTGACCACATCCCAAAACCAGCCCAGCTCATCCCCATGTCTCTAAACTGTCCTTCCTCTCACCTATTCCCTCCTCCCACCTCAAGCAGCACCCCCAAATCCTACCTACTAACCTCATCTGCTCCTTGACCTATCCGTCCTCCCAGACTGACCTGTCTCCTCCCTGCCTTCTCACCTGTACTCACCTTTACTGGCTCCATCCCCACCTCTTTGACCTGTCTGTCTCCTCTCCACCAATCTTATTCTCTATTCATCTTCTATCTGCCTCCCCTTCTCTCCCTATTTAGTTCAGAGCTCCCTTCCCCTGCCCCCTTTGTGAAGAAAGGCCTAGGCCCGAAACATCAGCCTTCCTGCTCCTCTGATGCTGCTTGGCTTGCTGTACACCTTGTTATCTCAACAATCTGCACTCAGTTGACTTTACAATGAGGTCAGCCTCACAAAGGTCTATCATGCAGCCTCATTGAACACTCTTAACTTGGACAGCAAAGAATTTTCACCATCCGTGAGATTTAATTGTGCTGACAGTGCCCTGCAAAGTCTTGACCAAGATATTAAAAATGCAGCTTGCTAAAATCATTAAGGTTGTTTTGAGAAACAGCATCTGAGAGTTTCACCAGCAGATGGTGTAAGTAGACCTCAGCTCATAACACCGAAAGATCCTTCTGTATGCAATCCACGTTGCTGGGAACAACACTTGTTGACTTAAATATTCAAAGCTCATTCTGCCAGCTGGTGTTTTTCCACTTTAACTTCACAGAAAAATCCCCATTTAAATTGTCTGCACAATGACATAACTGACCACTTTCAAATAAGTAACTGCACTTTGTGAGAAATACTGTCCACCCTACTCTCAAACATATTTTCAATAAGTGCCTTTTATTTATATTTCCAAAGCTAGTTAACAGAAATGACCATAATCCACAAACCCCTTTTGCACAATACATTTAACTGCACTTATACATCATGCCTATTTATTGTTACATATTGTCAAGAGCATGATAGCATAATCAGCAACACGGTTAAATTAACTGGAGTGCCGAACAGAGTCCAGCTGTTCTAGGTGTGATAATTTGAGACAGCTTTCTGACTGTTGGTTCATACATATCCCTCTGTTTTATTTATAGTCAGCCTGTGCTAATAACACTATTTAAATGTTTTGGAATTGACTCTATCAGTCACTTTCAGTGGCACAATGTGGTCCTAAAACAAAGTAACTGATTGATTTTTTTTAAATTTGTGAAAATAAGTATATACAAAGATATGATTAGATTCTAGTTTTCCCTGGATTTATTTTCTCAACACGTGAGCAATAAGATTGTACCATTGCTAATAAAGAAGGAATTAAATTTTGTTGCTCTGGGAAAAAAGCATTTACAACTTATTTATTATTCACATATATAAATAGGTTTGGATGCACAATTTATACAAGCACACAACCAGACAACACTGAATCTATTTCTGACACTTTAGGAGGAATCAAATCTATTCTGATGTTTCCATTGCGTTAAGCTCAGAAATGTAGCATTGTGTGAGGAACACGATATGTTCTCACACTCTCTTTTACCAAAGTACTTTTGGAAGAGAAGTGAACAGTAGCCCTCACGAAACTGTCGAGGCAAGCATGTAAATATGTCCAGAGCCAAGTAGGTAACAAGTCAACCTCCTTATCAGGTTTATCATTCATGTACACACAACATTTCCTGGAAAATGCCATGACTCCAAAGTTTGTGCAAGTCAAATCTAGCACATATTTGACTACAACAATTGAGTGCTATTGTACATGGAAACCTAATTTTCCTTGGACATCAACTGTTGCTAGTTTTTCAACATTTGAATATTACTTAGTCCTGTGCTTTTTGTTGCAAAATGGATGATCACACAATTGTCTGCACTGAAATCCTTCTGCTACTTTTGCCTACTCACTTAATCCAACAAAGTAATTTTAGTATCAAGACAGAAATTGCTGAGAAAACTCAGCAGGCCTGGTAACATTTGTGAAGGGAAAGCAGAGCTAACATTTTGGGCCTAGTGACCCTTTGGTTTTGCTGGTAATTCTAGTTCTCATCTACATTGTTATATAAACTATCATTTGTGTTACACAACAATATTATCACTATGCAAAATCATATCTATATAAATGTTGCAATATCTTAGCGTTTTATTATGGACCCTTTTCTGCTATCCTGTCTGTTAGGAAAGTGTGAATAAAGTTAGTTCAATTATGGTTACTGGCAACGAGTCCACATGTTACCTTAAATTCATTCATTGTCATTGTTTGAGTGCATTATTGGCTGGGCCAGAATTTATTGCCCATCCTTAGCTGACCTTGAGCAGGTGGTGATAAGCTGCCCTATGAGGTACTGCAGTCTATTTGATGTTAAGTACACACAAAATGCTGTTAGAGAAGTCCCAGGATTGTTAGCCAGTGACACCAAAGGAGTTGTGATATATTTCTAAGTCACGATGGTGAGTTAACAATGACATTGATAGTAAGGAGTTATTTTTACATGCTATTTGACAAATTTAGTACGGTAGAATGTTGTGATACATTTTTAGAACTTCTTACGTTGATTTTGAGGATGGTTGAGCAACTTAAGTCATTTCTCCACGTCTATATTTTACTCGGAGACACAATGAGTCAACATGACATGCATTGAAAAAATAACATGAAGGCATATTGGAGGACAATGGGGGAATTCAACACATGAAGGTTACGCACTTGACTGTAAGGAAATAAAATAGGTGATGATGATCACGTAAACATTTCCCTCGGCCTGATGGGGCCAGAGGCTTAGGATGTGGTATTTATGCAAAGCTACCCAAGACACAATTGGTTGTAATGTGCTCACATTATTGAAATTCTGTACTCATATATTGCACAACTGAAAATGACTTGTATTCAAAGAGTAAAAGAAATAAGCTGATGTGAAAGGAAATAGTTGAAATAGATGTGTATACTTCAAAATTGCAAGGAAATTCTATTTCTGCAATTGTGGCTGTAATAGATCTAAAGTTAGTTTAAGAGTGTGGAAATCATTGAAAGTGTATATAATAGATATGGCAACAGATGTCAATTTTTATCAAGCCAGGAAGATCAAATGTTTCATTCAATCAGAGACAAAAGAAAAGCATGTGGAAGATGCAAGTAATAGGGTGGGATATAAAATATGAGAGTCAAAAATTCATCGCAGCTTTCATTGTTAATACGGATATAGCCTTCATGATGATGTTTGAAGGAGAATAAAAGGTATCTCCAAGTCACACTTCTTTACACAAAGCTGACTAATCAATCAAATAATAATGTTCTAGTTCTAGTTCTGATTAGCGTTAGAGTAGAATATACACGCTACTAATTTCAATTAGTACTCATAAGAGAGAACTCAATGATGGGATAATAAAATGTGAGGCTGGACGAACACAGCAGGCCAAGCAGCATCTCAGGAGCACAAAAGCTGACGTTTCGGGCCTAGACCCTTCATCAGAGAGGGGGATGGGGGGAGGGAACTGGAATAAATAGGGAGAGAGGGGGAGGCGGACCGAAGATGGAGAGTAAAGAAGATAGGTGGAGAGAGTGTAGGTGGGGAGGTAGGGAGGGGATAGGTCAGTCCAGGGAAGACGGACAGGTCAAGGAGGTGGGATGAGGTTAGTAGGTAGCGGGGGGTGCGGCTTGGGGTGGGAGGAAGGGATGGGTGAGAGGAAGAACCGGTTAGGGAGGCAGAGACAGGTTGGACTGGTTTTGGGATGCAGTGGGTGGGGGGGAAGAGCTGGGCTGGTTGTGTGGTGCAGTGGGGGGAGGGGATGAACTGGGCTGGTTGAGGGATGCAGTAGGGGAAGGGGAGATTTTGAAACTGAAACACCTCCTCCCACCCACCCTCCTGCAAAAATTCCATCCCCTATTCCCAATTCCTCCGCCTCCGCCGCATCTGCTCCCACGACAAGACATTCCACTCCCGCACATCCCAGATGTCCAAGTTCTTTAAGGACCGCAACTTTCCCCCCACGGTGATCGAGAACGCCCTTGACCGCGTCTCCCGCATTTCCCGCGACACATCCCTCACACCCCGCCCCCGCCACAACCGCCCCAAGAGGATCCCCCTCGTTCTCACACACCACCCTACCAACCTCCGGATACAACGCATTATCCTCCGACACTTCCGCCATTTACAATCCGACCCCACCACCCAAGACATTTTTCCATCCCCTCCCCTGTCTGCTTTCCGGAGAGACCACTCTCTCCGTGACTCCCTTGTTCGCTCCACACTGCCCTCCAACCCCACCACACCCGGCACCTTCCCCTGCAACCGCAGGAAATGCTACACTTGTCCCCACACCTCCTCCCTCACCCCCATCCCAGGCCCCAAGATGACATTCCACATCAAGCAGAGGTTCACCTGCACATCTGCCAATGTGGTATACTGCATCCACTGTACCCGGTGCGGCTTCCTCTACATTGGGGAAACCAAGCGGAGGCTTGGGGACCGCTTTGCAGAACACCTCCGCTCAGTTCGCAAAAAACAACTGCACCTCCCAGTCGCAAACCATTTCCACTCCTCCTCCCATTCTCTTGATGACATGTCCATCATGGGCCTCCTGCACTGCCACAATGATGCCACCCGAAGGTTGCAGGAACAGCAACTCATATTCCGCCTGGGAACCCTGCAGCCATATGGTATCAATGTGGACTTCACCAGTTTCAAAATCTCCCCTTCCCCTACTGCATCCCTCAACCAGCCCAGTTCGTCCCCTCCCCCCACTGCACCACACAACCAGCCCAGCTCTTCCCCCCCACCCACTGCATCCCAAAACCAGTCCAACCTGTCTCTGCCTCCCTAACCGGTTCTTCCTCTCACCCATCCCTTCCTCCCACCCCAAGCCGCACCCCCCGCTACCTACTAACCTCATCCCACCTCCTTGACCTGTCCGTCTTCCCTGGACTGACCTATCCCCTCCCTACCTCCCCACCTACACTCTCTCCACCTATCTTCTTTACTCTCCATCTTCGGTCCGCCTCCCCCTCTCTCCCTATTTATTCCAGTTCCCTCCCCCCATCCCCCTCTCTGATGAAGGGTCTAGGCCCGAAACGTCAGCTTTTGTGCTCCTGAGATGCTGCTTGGCCTGCTGTGTTCGTCCAGCCTCACATTTTATTATCTTGGAATCTCCAGCATCTGCAGTTCCCATTATCAATGATGGGATAGATTACTTTAATAGGATGCTGTTAAATTGGACCAAGTTATTTACATTAAGGAGTGGTATGGGTATATCTGATATTGAGGATTGCTAAGTGAGTACAAAGTTATCTTTGTGTAAGGAAAATCAAATTATCAAATTAGCCAGAGATAATGGGAACTGCAGATGCTGGAGAATCTGAGATGAAAAAAAGTGTGGAGCTGGATGAACACAGCAGGCCAAGCAGCATCTTAGGAGCACAAAATCTGACAATTCGGGCCTAGACCCTTCATCAGAAAAGGGGGATGGGGAGAGGGTGCTGAAATAAATAGGGACAGAGGGGGAGGCAGATTGAAGGTAGACTGCAGATGACATGTCCATCCTGGGCCGCCTGCAGTGCCACAATGTTGCCACCCAAAGGCTGTGGGAGCAGCAACTCATATTCTGCTTGGGAACCCTGCAGCCCAATGGTATCACTGTGGATTTCACAAGCTTCCAAATCTCCTGTCCCCCCACTCCATCCCAAAACCAGCCCAGCTCATCCCCGCCTCCCTAACATGTTCTTTCTCTCACCTATCCCCTCCTCCCACCTCAAGCCACACCTCATTCTGCCCCCTTGACCTGTCTGTCCTCCCCAGACTGACCTATCCCCTCCCTACCTCCCCACCTATACTCACCGCTACAGACTCCATCCCTGCCCCTTTAACTTGTCTGTCTCCTCTCCACCTATTTTCTCCTCTATCCACCTTCGATCTGCCTCCCTGCTCTCCCTACTTATTTCAGAACCGTCTCCCCATCCCCATTTTCTAATGAAGGGTTCGAGGCCTGAAACATCAGCTTTTGTGCTCCTAAGATGCTGCTTGGCCTGCTGTGTGCATCCAGCTCCACACTTTGATATCTATTATGAAATTAGCCAACAACCTGAAAGTAAATATCATAAGTTAGTACACAGTGCAGACATTGTTTCAAAATTTTTAGCCACGTAATTACGTATGAATTACTTTTCATGCATAAATGACACACTAATGTTTGTCAGCAAAATTAGTGAAGAAATTCACATGCGTGTGATGCTTGATAAAGTGATCAATTAGATTTTAAATGTATGGCCAAAGGTGTGTGATAATGAGAACTTGTAGGAGTATTCACATGCAGAAATAAACTGAGTGTAGATCATCGTTGCATCTGTTGAGATTTCAGAAATATTATTGTCAAGGTTTAGAGATAGGTTGTTAGGGAACATCATCTGAAGCACATGGGATAATCTGTCTGAAAGGTATAGAGGGAAACTACTTCTGGTATCCAACAGTTGGTAGAGATATTGATAAGTTGGTGAAAAGTTGTGAAATGTGCGTCAAAGCAAGAAATGATCCACCAAGTTCCCTTCATTCTCTGATCAGTCTCCTGAAAACTGTGGGACATATTATGTGTTGACTTCTTTGAAGTGGAATGGAAAGAATATGTTGTTTTGGTCAACAGCTGTAACAAGTGAAGGAAACCTGCCAATCATATCTGGTTCTGGCCTACATGTGACATTCGATCTCCAGCAAAGTGGTTGAATGTTAATTGACCTTTGAAATGGTCTAGCAAGACTCTCAGTTCAAGGGAAATTACAGATGGGCAACAAATGCTGGCCTGGCCAGAGATGCCTACATCCCACTATGGAACACAGGAAGTGAAAAAAAAATTGAGTCTATGTCCAGTATCACACATACCAAATCCATTGAGAAGTTTTGCCATTTATGGATTTCCAGAGGTGCTTGCAAGAGAGAGGAAGAGAGATGGGGGAGTAAGTGTGTGTGCATGTAGGAGAGAGTGTGTGTGTGTCACTAACACACAAATTCCCCCCATAGATTCATGTATTTGCACAAGTATTTTATTGTGTTCCAAAAGCACAGTTTATAGACAGTCCATGTAGCATGTTATAAATTTTTACTTTCGAAATAAAGCTACAAGCTAATGGATCATATGGATCATTTGGTTGAAAGATGAAATTCAATCATGCAAAACCATCATAAACACCTCCATAGCCCAAATTCCTCTGACTGTAGAAAGACAAAGTCAGGAAGTCAGACAAAACTGACCATTTGCTAATAGTACCAAATCCACCAAAAGAGCAAAAAAGTGTTTTTGATTGATTTTATTTTTCTATGTCAAAATCCCAATTATTATGTAGATTGCAGTCAAAGGCAAAGTTCAGGTTTGACATGGTCAGAGATGTCGAGAGATCAGAGTCAAACAATGGAAATGAAAGGAGATACCCAAATAAAAAGGAAGAAACTGAACAAAGAACAAAGAAAATGACAGCACAGGAGCAGGCCCTTCAGCCCTCCAAGCCTGTGCTGATCCAAATCCTCCATCTAAACCTGATACCTATTTTCCAATTATCTGTATCCCTCTGCTCCCTGCCCATTCATGTATCTATCTAGATATATCTTAAGTGACTCTATTGTGCCTGCCTCTACCACCACCACTGGCAACACATTCCAGGCACTCATCACCATCTGCGAAAATAATTTTGCATGCATATCTCCCTTAAACTTTTCCCCTCTGACCTTGAAATTATAACCCCTAGTAATTGAGTCCCCCACTCTGGGAAAAGGCTTCTTTCTATTCACCCTGTCTGTACCTGTCATGATTTTGTAGACCTCAATCAGGTTCCCTCTCAACCTCCGTCTTTCTAATGAATATGATCCTAATCTATTCAACCTCTCTTCATAGATAGTTCCCTCCATACCAGGCAACATCCTGGTGAACCTTCTCTGCACCCTCTCCAAAGCATCCACATCCTTTTGGTAACCTGGTGACTAGAACTGTAGGCAGTACTCCAAATGTGGTCAAACCAAAGTCTTCAACAACTATAACATGGCCTGCCAACTCTTGTACTCTATACCCCATCTGATGAATGAAAACATGCTGTATGCCTTCTTGACCACTCTATTGGCCTGCGTTGCCACCTTCAGGGTACAATGGACCTGAACATCCAGATCTCTCTGTGCATCGATTTTCCAGGAAAGGAAAGATTTGTTGATGCTGAAACAAAAAGAGAAATTGCTGGCGAAACGCAGTAGGCCTGGTAGTATCCGTGGAAAGAAAGCAGAGTTAAATGTGTTGAGTCCAGTGGCTCTTCTTCAGAACTGGTGATAGTGAGGAAAAGGTGACAAATATGCTGATAACTAAGAGTGATGGTGTTGCGATGGGGAGGTGGAAGGAGTGAGCAGGCAGGTGGATACAGCCGAGCGAGGCAGAAAGAAAGTTAGGCAAACAAAGAGATGGTTGATACTAAGCCAGAGAGGCTGCTAATAGAGGCATTGAGTTGACAAAAACTGAGTGGCAGTGTTGAAAACAGCCCACATCATAACAGGGCCTGTGGTATTGGGGTGGGTAAAGGACATGGGAGAAGGTGTTCAAAAGTAGTAAACATAATACTGAGTCCTGAAGGCTGCCAGATCTCCAACTGGAAGATGAGATGATGTTCTTCTAACTTGCACTGAAGCTCATTGGAACCCTATAGCAAACCTAAAACAGAAATGTTGGCATAGGAACATGGTGATATTTTGAAGTAGCAGGCAACAGGAGGTTCAAGGCTATTTTTGGAGGTAGAACATAGGTGTTCTACAAAGTAGTCACCCCACCTGTGTATCGTCTCCCCAAAGTAGAGGAAACTACATTGTGAGCAGCAAATTCAATAAAATAGATTGAGTGAAGAGCAGGAAAAATCCTTGTTTCACCTGGAAAGTATGTCCGGAGCCTCGGATAGTGAGGAAGGAGGAGGCAAATGGGCAAGTGAGGCACCTTCTGCGATGGCATGGGGCGGTGCCATGAGTGTGTGGGGAAGTGTTGCAAGTGGAGGATAAGTGGATCACTGTGTCTGGTGGTGGCATCCCGCTGGAGGTGGCAGAAATGTTGGCTTACGATTCTTTGAATGTGAATGCCAGTGGGGTGAAATGTGAAAGGGGCATAATCAGTATTATGGGAGAGAATGGAATAAGTGAGGGTAGATCTGTTGGAAATGATCGGAGATGGCTAAAAGGGCCATGACAACCATGGTAGCTGGGAATCCTTGGTTAAGAAAAAAGTTGGACATTACTGAAGCCTCCTGCCCAAGGTTGCATCATTAGAACAAATGTGACAGAGACAGAAAAACTGGGAGAATGGAATAGTGTCTTTAGAGGAAATAGGTGTGAGGATATATAATAAAGGTAACTGTAGGAGCCAGTGAGTTTGTGATGCATTTTTGCGGCCAGTTTATCAGAAGTCAGATAGGTTGATTAAAAGTATGGAGAAAGGACAGTTAAATAATTTGCTGTTTTTATTATTTGTTGTCAGATTAAATTATTTGATTAACTATTGTTTATTAAATTATTAAATTATTTTCCCGTTAAGGAAGAAGAAAACTTTTTGTCATATTATCAGAAATTCTATATAAATATCATTTAATATTTCAATGTTAAAAAATATGTTTGGGAATTTTGTGCATTGTAAGATCTGACTACTTTGTTACAGAACTCTTTCTAATGCATTTTAGGTTGGGGAAGTGTAAATAAAGTTAATTTAATTCTGGCTACCAGCTATACATCCACTGCATTAAACTTCTTTTGGTGTAACTGTACCAAAGTCATTAAGAAGAATAATGTGTAGTTGAGACCCCAATACAGATTTTTGTCACACACCAATTGTCACTTCTTCATAATTTGAATACATTACTATTATCACAAATCACTCCTTTTACTATCCACCCAATCCCCTAACCAGGTTAATAAATTCCTATGAATTCTTTAAACTTCAATTTTAGCTAATTGGTTCAAAATTATCCAAAGGACTTCTGAAAATCCATATACACTACATCCAATGACTACTGCCTTTGGTACTTCAAAAGAATAAATTTGTTTGGTTAGTCTTGTATTCTTAACAAATTCCTTTTTTCTCTTTCCAATTGGCTGAAACTTCTCTTGGAGTTCAGTCACGCGTCCTTCAGTAATTCCACCACAAAATTTGGACTAACTGGTATATAGTTTCATTTTTTTTTTCTCTTTCAACATTAATTTTAAATCAGTTGCAGGATTTGGGAAATTGAAAACAGAATATTGCTCTAAGGTTAACAGTAAGCATTTTCTTGAGGTGATGATGTGGTTGGGAAGTGAAAACAAAAGACGAATGTCCAACATTTATGACAGCATTACTTTTGAACTAAAGACTTAACAGTGTTCCAATGTGATCTTGTATCACAGATGAGAGATAATGGGAACTGCAGATGCTGGAGAATTCCAAGATAATAAAATGTGAGGCTGGATGAACACAGCAGGCCAAGCAGCATCTCAGGAGCACAAAAGCTGACGTTTCGGGCCTAGCTCTCTGATGAAGGGTCTAGGCCCGAAACGTCAGCTTTTGTGCTCCTGAGATGCTGCTGGGCCTGCTGTGTTCATCCAGCCTCACATTTTATTATCTTGTATCACAGATGTATCGTTTTCATTGTCTCTCATGATCAAGCATTGATTGAACCATGTACATAAAGGCAGGGATTTAGTGGTTGAGTCATTTAGTTTTATTCTACAAGCTTCGTGCATCAGTTAAACAAGAAATTCCAACAACAAGCACAGAGAATGCTAGAGAAAATCAGCAAGTTTGCAGCATCAATGGAGAGAGAAACAGAGTTAAGGTTTCAAGTCTGGTATGACTCTCTTTCAGAACATTCTTCAATTCTAAAGAAAAGTTGTACCAGACACAAAATGTAAAATACCCAGTACAATTGTCCTGAATGAAAATAACTCAATGCATCCTTTCTTTGAGTTAGGAATTCTGAGCTTTTATTAAATTATTCATTCAATTTTTTTCAAACCCTGAGATCTTTCCAGATATTTCAGTCAAATGGTACAGTCAGATGGTTGGCCTGATCCAATCTTCTGCTCTCTCCATGGACATATCAATGTACCTCATTTGTTAATCAACCTGAATCACATTTGATCAGGGCAATAAAAGAATTCTTCACCCAAATGAAGGTAATCTCTGCAAACCTATTCTGACAGAGAGGCTGAATGTGAATGTCAGTTCAGACTGGAATTTTAAATTAGTTCTTGTAATTGAGGATCTAACAACCTAGCTTTGCAGTAAGTAGGCCATTCACTATATCAATTAAATCTCAATATATACTGACAGATTTCTGCAGAGCTACAATTTACAGTGAAATGCATATGAAACAGCCATTCCTTACAAGGCATTGGCCAGAACACTAGATGCTTGCTACTCACCTATAAAGAACATTATCAGGCGTACCTGTGTTTCAAAATGTTTATTCCAAAACCAAGTAATGTACAATTTGTCATAAAAAAAAATCAGGTGTGTAAAAGTGTAGTTCAAGCTTACAAGGCCACAAATGTAGAAATTAAATTTATACCATACACTTAATGGGTGATCTGCACATTAATACCTAAGCTGTCTTTTTCAAAAAGTTCAAAACTTCTGTCAGATGCAGGACGCTGTTGAGGAAAAGAGAGGCTGAATCAGGGAGATGAAGATTGAATGACCTCAGGCGAGAGAACTGAAATCGTATGGATTCTGAAAGAGAAGACAACTTGTACAGTATTGAGGTCTTATGAAAGAAGTAAGTTTCAATTGAAGATTGAATGAATCGTGTTGTCAATACTGGATAGTACAAACACTGAAGCGTTTCCCTTGCCCACACGGAAACAAGGACACGATAATCAGTAAGTGTAGCTCCATATAAGCATTAATTACAGTAGAGGTTATATTTACTGTTAAATGTCCCCGTTTGCAGCTCGAACAGATTGATCCCATTAAGCTTTAGCACTGGCTAATTGCTCACTTGCTGCTTGTATCTGCAGCTGCTTCATTTTAGAAGGGGAATTGTCACTGTTTTGGGAGTGAAAAGCAGAGGAGCTGTTCTGCATTTTTATTGAATTCAGGCACTGCAGTGGCATTTTGATGATGTGTCAAAGCGGATATGCTGTTTCAATGGAACTGGTGCAGAAAATACAGTGTACCCAGTGCAGTGCATGGTCCATATTCTGGAGGCAACCTTACTTATATTTTGTGCGCAGGTCCTTGGTAGAAAATTACAGAGGGGGAATTGAAGGGGGGAGTTAAGGGATTGAGGCGAAGAGATAACAGTCATGGAGAAAGACTGGGTGTAAGGAGAGGGAATGTGGGAGTCAGGTATGCTATTAATGGAGGGTGCGTAGTTAGAGGCAGGGAGAGGATGGTGAACTGACTCTGTAAATGGAGCTCTTTAGTACTGTACTGCCAATCTGGCATGCAGGTGCTATTCATACTGGGTCTTGCAAATGTATCGTTTTAAGGCTCAGATCACCATCAGCTCCGGGGAAATAATTGTCTTCAGCAGTTGACATGTTTTCATTATTTTTCAGCTCACACACAGTGGCGTTGAAATAAATATTAATAATATAAAAACAAATATGTCGCTGTTGTCAAAATAACTACTTGCTATCAATACTAAACACAAAAGCAATCTGAATGTGTTACAGAGTTGTCAGCTTTTTATTGAATTTCATGCCCAGCGATTGTTGCTTTAGTGATCAGCATGCATGGAAGATGAACCAAAAAAATTCCATGATATTTCTAACATTCCCCTAAATTGATAATTGACCACTTTTGCTACGCACCCAAGTAATATTTAATCAATTTAAAGTTCCATGAGTCATCAATTCTGTTCCAAATAACATTAGAAATTGAGGCCTATGCTAATAAGCAAGGGCTTATGGCAATATATGATTTGTAGTCAGTTCTGTTTCTACATTTTATCATCGGAGGTTCCTATGGCACTCTCCTACTCTCCCACTTTATGTTCAGTGGTATATTACCAAAAAACATGAAAAATGGTCCCACTGCAAAACCTTCCTTGATAACAGACCAGGTCTGTGACAGGTGGTGAGGGAGCCAACAAGATAGAAAAAAAATGTACCTGACTTCATCCTTACCAATCTATTGACTGCAGGTGTACTTGATCTAATATGATAATGTTACAGTGATTGCTGCACAATCCTTATGGACACAAAGTCCTGTTTTCACATTGACAATACCCTCCATTGTGTTGTGTGGCACTATCACTGTGCTAAGTGAAACAGACTTTGAACAGATCTGGCAATTCAAGACTGGGCATCCATGAGGTGGTGTGAGCCATCAAGGGCAACAGAACTGTACTCCAGCACAATCTGCAACCTCATGGCCCAGCATATCCTCCAGTCAATCATTACCAACAAGCCATCAAACAGGAATACTTGCATGCCAAAGAGCATAGCAGCAAGTGATAGACAGAAGTAAACCATCCTACAACCAGCAGATTAAGTATAAGCTCTACAGTTCTGCCACATCCAATTGTGAGTGATGGCAGACAATTCAACAGCTCACTGGAGGAGGAGACTCCACAAATATCCCCATTCTCAATGATAAAAATCCCAACCTATCGAGATAAATTTGAAGCATTAGCAACAATCTTCAGGCAGAATGGATGATCCATTTCAGCCTCCACCAGAGGTGTCCAGCATTACAGATGGCAGTCTTCAGTCAATTCCATTCCCTCCCCGTGATATCATGAAATGTTTGGAGGCACTAGATACTGCAAAGGCTACAGGCCCCGGTAGCATTCCAGCAGTAATACTGAAGGCTTATTCTCCAGAGTTTGCAGCTCCTGCAGTCAATTTGTTCAAGTACAGTTACAACACAGGCATCTACCAGACAATGTGGAAAATTGCGCAGGGATGTCCTAATACAAAAAGCAGGAAAATTTCAACCCAGCCAATTACCCTTTGATCAGCCTACTTTTGATCATCAGTAAAGTGATGGAAGGTGTCATCAACGGTGCCACCAAGCAACACCTGCTCAGCAATAACCTACTCAGTGATGCCCAGTTTGGGTTCCACCAGGGCCACTCAGCTCCTGGCCTCATACAGCCTTAGTTCAAATATAGACAAAAGAGCTGAATTGCAGAGTTAAGGTGAGAGTGACAGCTCTTAATATCAAGGCTTCATTTGAGTGTGACATCAAAGACTCCTAGCATCACCTATCAAGGAGACCTGGCACAGAGAAAGATCGCCATGGTTGTTGGAGGTTGGTCACCTCAGCTCTAGGACATCTCTGCAGGAGTTCTTCAAGGTAGTGTTCCAATCATCTTTTGCTGCTTCATCAATGACCTTCCCTCCATCATAAGGCCAGAAGTGGGGCTGATTGTGCAATGTTCAACACCATTCACAACTCCTCAGATACTAAAATCAGCCCATGTTGAAATGCAACAAGATCTGGCAAACATCCAGAGTTGGCTGACAAGTGGCAAGTAACATATGCATCACAGAAATGTTGACAATGACCATCTCTAATATGATCTGATCTGACCAGTACCCCTTGACGTTCAATGAATCCCGCCACTACTAACATCCTTGGGATTACCATTGACCAGGAAATAAACAGTGTTTACAAGAGCAGTTTAGAGGTTAGGAATAGTGTGATGGGTAAGTCACCTCAAGACTCCCCAAAGTCTGTCCATCATCTTCAAGGCACAAGTCAGAAGTGTGATGGATACTCCATGCTTGCATGGCTGTGTTCATTCCAAAAATAATCAAGAATCTTGACACTATCCAGGACAAAGTAGCCTGCTTCATTGGTACTACATCCATAAGCATCTAGTCCCTCCACCACCGACACTCAGTAGTAGCAGTTTATATTACTTACAAGATTCACTGCAGAAATTCACCAAAGATTCTCAGACAGCACCTTCCAAAAGCATAACCACTTACATCTAGAAGGACAAGAGCAATAGATACACGGAAACACCACCACTTGCAAGTTGCCCTCCAAGTTACTCATCACCCTGACTTGGAAATATATTGTGGTGTTGCTTTCTTGTTGCTGAATTCTGGAATTCTTGCCTTAATGGAATTATCAGTCACCCTATAGCATATGGATTGGAACAGTTCATGAAGATAGCTCACCGCTATTGTAAACTGGATAAAACCTCCTCAAGGTTTAGTCAGTTGATAATTTAGATCTTATTTTTACTTATTTTAAAAGCAAATGCCAAGCGTCATGTTGTGAATGCATTTTAATTGGTTAAACTAGTCAACTTTAAGCAAAACACACTTTATTCATAGATTACGGTTAAAATATAAACAAACTAAAAATGAAAGAAGAGATTGCCTTAATTTTAACTCTACTGAAATGTTTATAAAAATTATATATATGTACATATTAACTACTACTAGGTGACTGTTCAAATATAGTAACATCCCTTAAACACAGCCTTAGCAAAGGCAAAGTTGGTAAAATAGACTGTCTCACATGTAATTCCAGTAGCAGGAAGAGAACCCAGCATTTATCTGTAACAGGGAGAGGAATAAAAGCTTACACATCCAGCTTCAAGACCCCAGAAAGAGAGCTAAAACTAAAAATCCTGACTCTGTGGGAGCTTGACCCCACCCATGCAGACTGCCTCTATTGTTCTGACTTAAAAAAAACAAGGGCCCCCAGGATGTTTACGTTATTGGCTTTGAGCAAACTGCTTTGTCCATATGTCTCAGCCTTTCTTCATTTAAATGAAAGGACAAAATACATCTCTTAAAGACATAGTATCGTCAAACCACAACCTTCACTGAGGTAACTAGGGACATACAATATATGCTGGAGAGCCAGCAACGCCCATGAAAGCATTTTTTAAAAAGTCACATGCAATAGAAATTATCTAAAATGATGAGCAGTTAGAATCAATAACAAGATGACTGTATTTTGTAGGAATGTCATCTCAAAGTACATAGTGCCAGGTAAAGTTTCTGTGCCAATGGCAACACTGCAAAGCAAAGGGTACACAGGCCTTCGGAGGTGACAGAGAATTCTGTCGGCTGCCCTCAATGTCTGTTGAAGTGAAAATAAAGTCCTCAGTGTTGTCAGCACTTCTCCCAAGTCCAAGTTCGGCCTAATACCACTATCACACTATCACACAGCATGAGGAGCAGATTAGCATCCTTTGTCCTTGTACCTGGTCTAGGTCTCACCTTCAAGCTTTTGTCCTTGTGCCTGGCTTATACTGCGTCCTGCGCTCTTTGCTCCCACTCCCAGATTCTCAGTGTCCAGCTCACTGACGTGGAACTTATGTCTCAGTGTGGTCACTTGTGCACGAGTAGCCATTTTAATGGCCACCTTTGCCTTCATGCCAATTAATCCACTTAAGGAGCTGAGAAAAATGACATGGCAAGGTAAAAGTACAAAGGGGCAAATGATACAATGATTCTATAAGCTTGACATGAATGTGACTTCAATAAATTAAGTTTGTTTTAGTCAGCAATTAATAAATTCAGGGAAAACGTCAGAAAAAGGTTTGGTGTGATATTTCACCAAGTAATAGTACAAATGCAGCAGGAGAAGAATAAAGCTCTTATTGATTGCTGTACTCAGACAGAAGGTGAAAATTTTAGAAATGTCGTGTGTGTATATTCCAAGTAACCAAGTTCACTGCAGGGCTTCTATTTATCGTAACTCCATTGTGATAGAGATAAGAGGTAACACAAAGAACTATATCATTGGAAATCCCACTGCACAATAAATTTAACATCTGACTTTTAAAGTAACTGGAAGTATTTTTTGTCGTCGAAGCAACTCCAGAGGTACACTGCAGTAAGTTATGCTGTTGGCGATTATATGATTGGGATCTTTGAGAACCACACAGACATATTCTTGCAATTCAATCAATACCTTTTACTTATACAAGGACTGCTTTTCCTACTGGCGGGAAGGTATTGACGCCCTGTCAGTCTGAGATCGAGCAAAGGGTTATAATACACACATACATAATAGTTATACATATCTGGATACATGCAAATCATTCCATTTGGCTGTTGGATCAGGCGATGAGCATGTGATACACAGTCACAGAATGGTAACAAGATTTACAGAGAACTGAACAAACAAGGTGCCATTAATGACATTACACTTTCAACCCCTTAGCCCTTAGGTAATAAGTGTTCAGGTAAACTAGAATAATGATCACTGCTGCTTGACCTAACAAGATTACAATTTCAGCCCACGAACCCTTAATTAACAGATATGCTCCCACATTCCCCCTTTTGTGCTTACTTAAGCACAATAAAACAGAAAAGTAGCAGGGCCATGACAAATGAAATTAAAAGCAGTAGGCTTACAGTTTAGTTTCCAGTTCCATCCATGGGTCATGATTGGCTGCTGCTTGATCCAGCCTCATCTACAATGGGGATTTATGTTTTATATTATGATGACTTTGGGGACAAGTTAGGCCTCATTAAGGTTCAGCAAAAGAGGGGAATCAATGTAGGTACAAAAACTAAGCAGTGCACCAATTCCACAATAAATGATAGTGTCCACTGACTGTGGGGAGAATTGGGCTTATGTTCACCTTTCTTTTTGTTTCAGCAGTCAATAATGCCCACGTGTTACTACACTGGAGGATTAAGGTCAGCACCGTGTGTAGTATTGCATACAATCCTGCAAAAGCAAGAAAAGCAGTCAACGCATAACACAGCCAACAAAGGTTCATCTTCTTAAAATCGAATTACTGCAAGACAGAAGGATCAACATTGGTTCCATGATTCCATTATCCTCATCAGTTCTCATCAATTTGGCAAACTATTCCGTATTCAGTAGAACCATTTGTTTATTTGAAGATACCTTCTTTCTCAATTTAGAGGCACATCCAGTGTAACAGGTCAATCCAAATCTACTGGCTACATATATTCTTAATATGATTCCTACCCACTTTAATAATGTTAGACCAGTGACTTTAAGCCAAATACTTAACCAACAAAATGGACCCCAGCCACAACCACCACTGTCAGACACCCCTTTTTCCACATCTTTCTCGTCTTGTTCAATAAGCTGAGTGATGTTGTCAATTCATGTTTGAAAGTCGTTGATCCATGAACAACATTCAGGTCCAACAATGGCACAGGCACCTCTTTGAGCATATAACACATAATCCAAGGCCATCTGATCTGGTAAGGACATCATTCTTATTTCCAATGTTTCCTGGTTCGCCAATCCCATTGCAATCGCAGTTTCGTTTGCCATTTGGCGAATGCATGTGCCAACTTATTTATTTCATTAACAGCTTATAGATTAGACTCCCTACAGTGTGGAAACAGGCCTTTTGGCCCAACAAGTTCACACCGCCCCTTGAAGCATCCCACCCAGACCCATCCCCCTATAACCCACACATCCCTGAACACTATGGGCAATTTAGCATGGCCGATCCACCTAGCCTGCACATCTTTGGACTGTGGGAGGAAACCAGAGCACCCGGAGGAAACCCACGCAGACATGGGGAGAATGTGCAAACTCCACACAGACAGTTGCCCGAGGCTGGTATTGAACCCGGGTCCCTGGTGCTGTGAGGCTGCAGTGCTAGCCACCATGCCACCCCTGTAATTTGGTAGCGTAGCAGCAAAGAAGTACCACCATCTCGAGTATTCAAAATTCATGCTATGCTTGCTCTGCTTCATACAATGATACCATGTCCATTCAGATGATTGAGTGAGGGACATTCCTGAGAGTCAAAAGGTGGGGATATAATGCACTAAGGCAGAGAGTCCGTTAAAGTTAATGGGCAACCAGGAGTAAGCTGTATGTTTACACACTCACATGATCATTTCCATAGAGTTCAGGCTACATTTCTTTTTATATTGGAACATGTGTAGCAGTGAGATCTGCATATGCTGCCAATGTTCGTGGGGGTCTCCATCAAAGGCAGTTTCATTTCTAAATCCATCTCTGGCTGGTTCTTTATGCACGTCTTGGTCTGTAATTATGTAATGACAGTGGATAGGATAAGACTACCATAACAATTGGATGTGTAGTGATGGGTATCCTTTTGAGAACCTCCTAGCATCTCATACATTTTTGACTCTTCTGACTTATCCCTCCACATTTTATTTGGCTCATCGGCAGTTTATATCTTGTGGCATCATTGTGTTGATAGCCATATGGATCATCTATGTGCAGGAGTAATAGTGCACACAGAGCACAGTCTGGGATTGGAGTCCCCTGAGTAGGGAAGCATGCTCTCACTGACCTAGGATGTGGAGAGCATGTGATCTTATGCTTCTCAGGTACAGGTCCATTGTTCTTACTCCTTACAGTTTGATGAACCTGTGACCATTCACTGTATAGATTAGGATTTCCAGGTTGTAAACTAGTCAATTGCATACTTTGCACCTTGCTCCTTCGGCATTGAGGGATAATGTAATTAAACCAAAAAACTCTCTGTTGTACATGACCTGGTCATTGAGGATAGTTGAGGAAATAAACACAAATGGTTTACTGGGCCATAAAAGTTATATTTTTGCTTAGTGGACCATTAATTCCATTTGAGTGTTGTGTTGAAATATCACATGCACTATCATCAGTTGAAGCAGTGCCAGTCAAATTACAATGACATAGTGCTGTGCCAAACTTGTATTTGTCAGGGTACTATTAGCATTCATTTAGAAAATTATGGCATCTTCAAGGACACTTTGGTTTAATGCATGTATGCAGTTGGTAGGATTTGCTCTTACAGAAGCCGGGTGCTGGCAAATTAGTGGAGGACAGGTGGATAGTAGGTATTGGGACACTAAAATCTGTGTCTGATCTGTATGCGGTGCCAATCCCACTCTCACTTACTCCCAACCTGAGGACTAATATCCCGATAATATAGAACAGTCTTGCCTTCACGTCAGCATCTTTTAACAATGATTAGAATATACTCACTTAGGTTTTCTTCTTATTTTAACTGCAGTTGGTTATTAGCAGCACATCATATGGTCCTTCCATCTGGGCATCAACACCTTCCTGTTAAACCTTTTAACCAGTACTTGATCCCTGCTTGGATATCTGGAATTAAGGACTCCATACTTAGTGATACCTCCCGCATTTCTGCCGTCTGTAAATGACAGAGTAATAGCATGTTAAATTCATCAAGTAGATCTGCGTTTCATTATTGATTGCATGCAAATCTCTAAAATGACAAGGCTTAATCTGAGAGGGAGCCAGTGCAGCCTTCCTCAGATAACTTCCTCCACCCTCCTTCTGCTGGAGTAGGTTTAGTTTGCTTATGGGGATGGGTTTGTATTATCATCAGATCAATCGGGAGCATCTCCAACCAATGTCTGTCCGATTCTGGTGCCAGCTTATTAGCTAACAATGTTTTTAAAGTACCATTTGCTCCTTTTACCACTCCCAATGATTGTGGGTGATTGGGGCAATGCAGGTACTGATTGATCCTTAAAGCTTTGCTGAAGTCTGCATTTAACTGCGCGGCAAAAAGAGAGCGATTGTCACTAGAAACTGTCTGTGGAACACCAAACCTAGGTATATCATCACTCAACAAGCGCTTAACTATTGTCTTTGCATCTGCATTTCTGCAAGGATATGCTTCCAGCCATCTGTTAAATAAATTGACAATAACTAACACATATTTATAACTATTATTACAGGGCAATTGAATGAAGTCCAATTGTAAATATACAACAGGTCCCCATGTCGAGGTAGTATGGTATTGCTTTGCTTTTAATGCTTTACCAGGATTGTTCAACTGGCAATATATGGCAAGCCTTTGCAATCCGGTCTGCTTCTTTATATAAGGAACCCCTGGGCAATACCAGGAAGACAGAATTCTGTCAACTACCCCCTGTTTGCCAGTGTGCATCCATGCGTGGCCAACCTTTAAGGGGATGAGTACAAGTGTAAGTGGTGCAATGAGTCTCCCATCTGGATGTTGCCAAATTCCAGTAGAAAATATGCTGCAGGCAACCCTCCTTTATCCACGACACATGCAAATCCGTAGCTTCGTGTTGCATTTCAATAACTTTTTCCATAGTTCGAACAGATAGGGGTTGGAGTTGTGGAGCCTGTAAGGGAGAGTCTTCACTGGGAACTAATAAAACTGCAGGAGGCAAAGGAACCGCTTTAGCTGCAGGGTCCACGTGAACACTTCCTTTGGCTACTTGATCAGTTAACGTAGTCTGAGCTGCACACTTAATAGCTATCTGTTTGAGAAATAATATGGCAGATAACAAACAAAAAGGACAAGATCGCCATGCTTAATGGCACTACCTGATTAAGTCAAGAATCCCCTATTCTTCCAGTGCTGTCCAAAATCATGAGCAACTCCAAAGGCATATCTAGAGTCAGTATAGATACTAACCGTTTTTCCTGCAGTGACAATGCAAGCTCTTGTAAGAGTACACGACTCAGCCGCTTGTGCGGGCAAAATGAGAAGGCAGTCATCCTGACTCCATTACTTTGAGGTCCAAACAAATGCTATATCGTATATTGGTACCATCAAAGCATTTGGTAGAGGTACCATCTGTGTAAAGGGAATCTGGATTCTGCAACAGGGTCTCCATTAAGTCAACTCGGGGAGATGCTTCGAATTTAACAAGGTCCAAATAGTCAGGTCAGGCATAGGAATCATTTTCGAAACAACTGGTAAAGGGGTTCAGGAATGAAGGAGGACTTACAACACCAGAATGGACAATAATAACGGCAGGGTCATTTAACAGGACAAGTTCATACTTTGTCGGTCGAGCTGTAGTCAAATGCTGTGTTGCAGTATTGAGGAGCAACTTCTTTACACCATGTCCTGCTAAAGGGCTACCAAGAGTAATATTTCGAGCAGACATAACTGCTTAATAGGCAGCAGCCATCACTTGCAGACGGGCAGGATGTACAGCTGCAAATGAATCCAGCTTTGAAGACAAAAATGCTAGAGGGCATTATCAGTCACCATGTTTCTGAGTTAGGACTGTGAGGCTAAAACCATTTTTGGTAGACACAAACAGTTCAAACGGAATTTTGTACCATGGTGAGCCAATCCCTACATATTACTGTACAAAAATATGTCATCCTCATTATCTGCAGCTGATTCGGAGGATCACTGGGGTTATATTCTATATATTACCTGTTTTCCTGGTTTCTGATTTCTTTTTTCCTTTTTCTTGTTTTTGTTTGTCATGAATTTTTAATTCTTTTAATGTTTTAGGTAATCAATTTGGGTGACATGTCACTAACCTTTTCCTACTTGCATTATCCTTCCATGAGGCAAGCAAAGTCTCATTTTTCATATGCGTAGCTATTTCCTTCCAGATGCACCATATCCCATATTCTTCTGGCTCAACTCATTTTTTTCCCATATTTTTCCTTCCATACCAATACATTCTGAACTATATAGAAATCTAGACTGCCTAGGTCCACTTAGAACAAAATTTTACTGCCGGATTTTCATGAGTTACCTCAATTATCTCGTTTGCAGTTTTTACTGCTGTCGTGACTTTTCCCTTTGTATCGCTAGTCTTCCCCATGCTTACATTTTATAGGGAATTAACCTTCCAAACCTCGGTCAAACTACCTGGGACCTAATTGTGAGTCCATTTGCCTGGGAAACTGTCAACTCACATCATTCCAGAGAGAGGGAGGAGAGATAATAATCAGCATAGGAACTAATAAGGTAAACTTACCGTGGTGGCTACTTTAATTTGTTTGCAACTTCATCAGTCCCTTCGTTCGCTGCGAGAAGTTGTCAGTCTATTGGTATCCCACTCTCATTGTCAAGTTTATGTGGAAGATTATATGACTGGGTTGTTTGAGGACCACACAGACACATTCTTGTAAAGCAGACGATATATTTTATTCGTACAAGGGCTGTTTTTCTCTCCTGACAGCAAGGTATTGATATATGAACTGTCAGTCTGAGATAGAGCAAAGAGTTATCACAAAGCCTGCCATTACACACTGCCTATTATTAGACACTAACAGTCCTCATTAACAGCTATTCACCCTACTAGCCAGGTCACTATCAACTTCTTTGTCTATCCAACTGCTTTTCTCGCTCTTTAGGCTCTATCCTTTCGTTTACTCCCTACCCCAACTCCCTCCCTATTTACTGCATATAAACCAATGTTTTCTTTGCCACCATCAGTTCTGAGGAAGGGTCACTGGACCCGAAACGTTGACTCTATGGTTTTATTCAAAGATACTGCCAGACCTGCTGAGATTTTCCAGCAACTACTGTTTTGTTCCTGATTTACATCATCCGCAATTCTTTCGGTTTCTATGAAGAGCAAAGGTTTACAATACACACACAGTGGTTATACATATCTGGATAGATGCAAATTGTTCCATTTGAGAGTTGGAGCAGGCAGTGGGCACATGAAACACCATCACAGAATAGAAACAAGATTTACAGAAAACTGAACATATAAAACGTGGTGAATGAGATTACAGTTTCAACCTCTTAGCCTTGGTTAACAAATGTTCACGTAAGGTAGAATAATTGTCACTGCTGTTTGACCTAATGAGATTACAATTTCAACCCATTAACCCTTAGCTAATAGATAAGCTCCGACAATGCAAAGCATATGCATGGTTCTAGAATCTGCTAATATAATGATTTCAATTGAGGCACTCAATTTATCCTGCTATATTTCTTTCAAAATAACACCCACAGAGTTATTGCAGTTTCTGCAGTCATCACAAATATAAAAGAGTTTTAAAAACATGAAGATTCCCCAATTTACCTGTGTTTTAACTCTAGGTTAACAAAAACATGGACCAGGTTTCTGACCTCAACAGGAATTACTATTTATTACAAGTAAAGAGATTTTAACTACAGGTAAACAATTATAAACCAGCAACATATAACTCTGCCAGTTAAATCTCTAATCCACTTTTAAACCTCCGCAATCACACTTGTGTGGACTGATACAAAAAAATCAACAATTTTGGCAGAGGGAAAAACTGGGAAGGCAGTTCAGTGGTCCATGTCTATAACATTGGCTGGGATGATCCTTTTGCTGATCAGAATGTTGCTTTTCAACCTTCCTTCTCCAGCTTTTTCACTTGTTTACAGAAAGCTCAAGGTAACTGGTTCCCACTTATAATGAAAAAAGCTGAACAAACTGTGGATGCTGCAAATCAGACACAAAAATAGAAATTGCTGGAAAAGCTCAGTGCGACTGGCAGCATCTGGGGAGAGAAAGCAGAGTCAGCGTTTCAGGTCAAGTGACCCTTCCCCAGAGCTGATAGCAGCTATGAAAATATCTGTTTATGTGCAGAAGATAGGATGGGGAAAGGGTTAAGGAGAAAACAGTAAAGACAACACAGCGTGAAGCTGGAGGAACACAGCAGGCCAGGCAGCACCTGGGGAGCAAGAAATTTGATGTCTTGGGTCAGAAGCCTTCTTCAGACCCGAAATGTCAACTTTCCTGCTCCTCTGATGCTGCCTGGCCTGTTGTGTTCCTCCAGATCCACACTGTGTTATCTCTGACTCCAGCATCTATAGTTCTTGCTATCACTGCAGAATAAACAATAGGTGGAGATACAGCCCAAAGAGAGAGAAAAGCAATTAGCCAGACAAAGGAGTGGATAATGATCCGGCTAGGAGGGTGTACAACTGTTAATGGGACTATTAGTGGCTAACAGTGGTATGTAATGGCAGGCTATGTGATGCCTGTGCCAGGCTGTTGGGGTTTGGGTAAAGACACAGGAGAGCTCAGACCATGAAGTTATTGAACTCAAAATTACGTCTGGAGGGCTGCAGGGTCCCCAGGTAGAAAATGAGTTCACCGATCAGCTCTGGGGGAAGGGTCACTTGACCTGAAACACTGACTCTGATTTCGGTCTCCAGACACTGCCAGTCCCACTGATCTTTTCCAGCTTGCCCCTTAAGCTTTGCTGGAGCAGTGCAGCAAGCCTGCGACAGAGATGTTAGCCAAGGAACATGGTGGCGTGTTGAAGTAGCAGGCAACTGGAAGCTCAGAGTCTGTTTTGCAAACAGAACAAATTTGTTCTGTGAGTGATCACCCAGTCTGCACTTTGTTTCCCGAATGCAGAGGAGGCCACATTGTGAGCAGTGAATGCAGTAGATTAGATTGTGTGAAGTGCTGGTAAAGAGCTGTTTCATCTAGAAAGTGAGTTTGGGCCCTTGGATACTGGGGAGGGAGGAAATAAATGGGCAGATGTTGCATCCTCCGCTGTAGCAGGGGAAGGTGCCTTGAGACTGTGGGGAGGTTTTGGGAGTGAAAAGAAGCATGGACCAGGGTGTCCCGGAAGGAGCGGTCCCTGTGGAAGGCTTAACAGGGAGGAGAGGGGGATATGTGTCTGGTGGTGGCATCACGCTGGAGGTGGCAGAAACTGTGGCCTCCTCCCACCCAGCCAGGCTATCCTCTGCATATAATTCTGCATATAAACAGGCATTTTCCTAGCTATTATCAGTTCTGTGGAAGGGTCACTTAACGCAAACTGTTAACTGTGATTTTTTTTCTCTATAGATGCTGCCAGTCCTGCTGAGCTTTTCTAGCAATTCTATTTTTGGCCCCACTTGTAATGATCTCTGACTTGTTAATTAAGCCACAGGTTACAGCAAAATAATGAATGGGATATAAACTAGCTTTCTTTAGGTTTTAGATGCTGTTCTTGTAGAATAAATAGCTTCATTCCCGAACATTCATATCCCAAGCTGTTCAGCCACCTGGGAACCAATCACATAGCTGTTGTCAGGCAGAAGATCTTTGCTATTAATAACTGATACTAGTCCCCAGTACAATCAGCTATGTGTTGCCAGCCAAAACTCCATTCATACATATGCCTTGGCACCAGTTCATCTGCAACTAGATATCCCCAATTGTCTGAACAAACAGCAGTGTAAACAATGTTTACAATGAGTGTCAGTCTTCTAAACAGTGTAGTAATCCTTTCATGATACTTGATTTTTAAAACAATTCTTTCCTCATTTCAGTCCATAATCAAAAATACACGATAGAAATGGCATCAGCAGAAATAATTTCTATGCACGTACATGTCAATCCCTCTTAACTTTTTGGAAACACAAATCAAATAATTTCCTAACTTTCTAAATTTGAAATAGTATTACTTTAATTTTTAATGATTTCACCCCATATGTATAGATTTTAGTATTTAATTCAGTTAACAGGATGCTAAATGCTTGGGAGTTAAAGGTTAACAATGCCATCAGACTGAATTAATTAGATCCAAGTGTCTAGTAGTGTCTCATGTAATGTCATAGTGGAAGCTCTACTTCTGAGCCAGGAGGACTGAGTTCAAGCCCCTCCTGCTCCAAAAGTGTTTAATAACATGTCCAAACAAGTTGATTAGAAAATATCTAAATGTATACAAGAAGGCTCATGTGGTATTTAGTCTTTCTCTCATTCTTGTGTTTCTGTCCTAGATCTGCTGCAATTTTCTAGTGCAACACAAGCTTGGAAGAGCAGCACCTTATTTATCACTTCAACATTTTGTAGCACTGTCAGAGATCCATCTCTTAAATAAGACATTAAATGGACACTACTGAGCTCAGTTTATGGCTTCAGATTATAATATCTGTGCTCCATTTTGGTATATTCCACCTTCTCCCGCCATTTCCCAATGTTTTGTTTACATGGCTTATGGTTTTGCTTTTAGCAAAGCTGCCTTGACTGATGTCCTGCTTACTCTGAACCTATGCCCCTTCTCTAACACTAATAGCATTCTCTTTGCTGTTTGTTCTGTGAACATCTCCCTGATCTTTCCTCATGCTCTGCTTTCATTTCCTACATTATTTTAAGGTATAAAACCTGTCACTTCACTTATAAAGAAGGGTCATATTGGACCTGAAATGTTAATTGTGTTCCTCTTTTCAGAATTTTTTTATTCATTTGTGGGATGTGGGCATCGCTGGCTGGCCAGCATTTATTGCCCGCCCCTAGTTGTCCTTGAGAAGGTGGTGGTGAGCGATCTTCTTGAACTGCACCAGTCCACCTGCTGTATGTTGGTCCACAATGCCAATAGGGAGAGAATTCTAGGAATTTGATCCAGCAACAGTGAAGGAACACTGCCAAATCTGCTGAGATTCTCCAGTACTCTCTGTTTTTATTTCAGATCTGCAGTAGATTGTTTTCTTTTGCCTCAGTTTAATGTCTTATTTAAGAGATGGACCTCTGACAGTGCGAACAGGACAAGAATGCCACTAACTGAATGGCAGTTGAGACTTACAGCTAATATGTAAACTTTGCAGTCAAGTGTACAGTGACAATACATGCATATACATCCATCAATCTTCAGTCAAGCAAATTATGGGTATCTTTGCCAGTAGCTACACGTGTAAGGACCTCAGTAACCAGGCAAAGAAAATCTCTAAAGCTGCCCCTTCAGTTTGTCATCATTCCACCGTTCACCCTTCTTTTTCCTTAAACCTTCATGCAAGTGGTCTTTTATAGGCTGTAAACCTTCACCACATGATGGCAAGTTCCATTTGTACCATATTAATTTTGAAACTAGATTAGTGCAAGAAAAAATCTTCCAGAGAAGGCTTTGTTTCTTGGATCAAAGCACAACACTGCTGGCTTCAGGTGAATGTCAATGAAAGACTATGTGTATAATAATCCGCTATCAATTTGGTTTATGCTTAATTTTATTACTGTTGTCGGCCCAATAACACAATACAAAGTGTTTCCTTATACTAAGAGGTTTACCATTAGCAGAAAAATTGTTGTCAGTGATTGCCTTCACTTGCGTGACATTTGGAATTGTCATAAGTCGCCGCTGCGATGGAGCAGAGATTATGTCATTTGATGTCTGCATTTTAGCTTTACAGGGACATTTGTTTTAAAAAAGGGAAATTATCAGTTGTGCTATTCCAATTACTTATCTTCTACACTGAATTTTCTCTGAGCTGGAGGGCATTTGAACATAATTACGCACAAGGTTTGTTTTTTTTTCCTTTAACTGTGTCACAGTTAACCAGGCACCAGAAAGCACACAAACCTTGTGGCATAATATGTCTCTCCCATGGTTTGGAATATACATGAATAAGCACATCATTAACGGTATTATTTTTCACAACTACCTGTTTCATACAGTTATCTGTTTGATGGAAAATTCACCCACTGGATGATGTCTTGCTTTGAGATAAAATGGAAAGCTGGGTTCAGGAAATTCTTGTGTTCTAGAATGAATAGAACACAGATGCAGCACAATCAGGTGAGGGGTAAAACAAAGTAATTTCAAAGTTGAATACAGCCTGAATACTTCTCTGTTTGATTAGACAAGACACAGGTTAAGACACAAAAAAATTACATCAAATCGACAACACATTTATTAAGCTTCAATATAGGTGACATAATGAGCAAAAGCATGCTTTGTCTTAGAGTCATATAGCCCATCAAGTCTGTATTGACCTGTCCGTACTAATCCCACTTTCCAATAATCTGGTGTGCATGGAGTTGGAAACAGAATGGAAAAGAAAGCTTACAGTTCATTGATCATGTACAGTCCCATCAACTTGGCAATTAGATTTTTATTGTACATGATAATGGCACTAATAAAATTTCTAATTATATTGAAACTCATCTTAATGTGCAAAATAATGTGAATTATGATATGAGTATGGCAGAGCATGACAGTACCATTTTGATGAGCTTTTTCCCTCCTTGTCCCTTTATTACCTGTTTGCTATATCATTGTCTCTGTAAATATCTGTAATTCAAGCAGATTGAGTTGACAATATTGCTTTTCCATAAATGGATTCCCATAGTACCACATCTTTCAGTGAAATGCCACAGATGTCAAATAATGGAATTAATTTACTGACTTGTGACTGACAGCCACTACTGAGCTTTTGACGTACAACACTGCAATTTGGAGTCAAACACTCATCTACTTGAGCTATTGGACCACATAGTTTAATTTCATATTTTGGATATTTTTAATAGTGAATAAAATGAATGTGCATTTTTGTATACCCCTGGGTTAATAGCTATGTTGACTAAAAGACTATAATAATATTTGCAGAGAATTGCATTGCCAGTAATGTAACTTCATGGAGTAGCTGCTTCCTAGGCTGTAGCTGAAAGCATTGCTTCATGTGGATAAGGCAGTCTCTGGATATCATGCCATTAAGAAGCAGGTAAATTTAAAACTGAATATTTAGCCAGTATATTTGAGATCAATGTCAGTTAATGAAAATAGCTAACTTCAACAGATGCATGCAAATTTAATTGGAGCAAGCACAACAATACTGTGAGTGCAAGAGGTAAGAGACTGGGAAGTTGATGGTGAATGACTGTTTTCACCATCTATAATGCTTTGGACAGTAGTGTGATGGATGCCTTGGATGAATGGAACTCAAATAATACTCAAGAAATTTGATACTATCCTAAACAATGCAACCCGTTTAACTGTCATCCCATTGAGCGCTTTCGACATATAGTGCCTCCAGACCAACAATTTGTGGCTTCAAAACATCAGAACTTTTTCGACAATAAATGTATACAGAATGGTAATGTTTGTAGACGCTATGGCACCACGTATTTCAGGGAAGCCTGCAATCTGTTCAATTTCTTGTGTTCATTCCACATGTATGTATCTGATAAGAAGCAATCAATTGAAGTTATGTGTCTGTATATATAGAGCAACAGTGACCACCTTTTACAGCTGTATACTGCAAGAAGTGTTGTCTGCTCAGCAACCATCCAGAAAGAACCGGTTTCACATGAGTCAAAAGCCAGAGTCACTTTGACAGTCAAAAACAGTACTTTGCTGCATTATAGTTTTACATTTGTTGCTGCAACAGTTGACAGATTTCGGATATGCCTTCATTATGAGGCGATGACATATTAAGAATTGATTATCATGGATGGTGAGATAAAAAAAATTGTTATCCAAAGACATTGTATGTAACACATGTCCAGAGGGCCCTTCTACCTCACCCTGCCTTCTCAAGTCATTTATCCCATTCTACAAGCCATCTTTCATTCTTCCAATCTTGTTCAATTTCCAGAGGGAGCACTGCTTTCAATGTCTGGAGGCAACTTGTTTCAATGCAAATTTCTAGTTAGTAAACTTAGTAATTCAGAACCAGCCAGATAATTCCTTGCAGACTATTGAACATGTGCACATGGATGGAAAAGTTTAAATCACCTGGGACACCAGCTATACAATCAAGCAACTAACACTCAAATAATTTAGGGTACCTTTAAATAGCAACTGTGAGGTGAAGCCCTCCATTTCATTTCACATATTCTCAACAGTGCAAGTTTAAAATAGCACATAGCCTCGGGTTTGGTGTTCAGAAATGGAAATGCCATCAACAAATCAGCCTTGCATGTTATAAATGTCATAATTTGCTTATTCTACATGTTGCTAGTTGTTGTTAGATTTGTGCATACAAGTCCATTTACAAGATGACATATCCTGCAATTTCATTTAGCAGTTCCAGTGCATATGTGGGATTCTATTTATGAACATCAAGAGAACTTGTAGATGCTTAACATTTAGATTCGATGGAGATCAATTTCCCTCCTCTTAAAGATTTCATTAGAATTTTAGAATTTAGTATAATGGTAATAGAATTAAACTTGTTCAGTTTTAAGCCAATGGCACAAATTGTAGCTTGTACAAAGCTTCTTCACTACCCATCAAAATTCTTCGAAAAAATATTTTATTCAAACTGAAGAGTTAGGCATGGGTTGAAAGGGTTTTTCAGCAATTCTCATGAGCTAAATTTCAGAATCATTCTCTTGTGTGCACAGTTGAATTGATACCCACAATCAATGTGAATTGTTATTTTCCAGTTGATAGATAAGCAGAACTTTCAGTCATCATCGCTCGCTCAAAAGATTAACTTCATTCTGAACATCTATAAAACAATGTAATTCTGTTTCCATGATTCTAGTGATTTAAGCTGGCAACTGTTCCAACAACATTCATATCTTTCCATTTAATTTAAAGAATCTGCCTCTACTGTGCTCAGATGAATATTAATTGAAATTCCATATCTGTATAATCATACCTTTCAAATACAAGAGTTTGTTCTCAAAAGCATTGAAGCTCCCCAATGAAAAGCATTTTTATTGGTTTAAATACCATCTGTTTATTAAGTTACAAATGTTCCACTGTCAAAATAGGGGTTTAAGAACTGAAAAGTGAAAAAGTAAAATAAGTAAAAAGCAGCAATTCATCAATTTTACTTCATAACCTCCATTGACTAACAAGGCAGTGTAACAAAATTAGTCAATTAAACTACTCTTTCATTTGCCTTTCTGTTTCTTCACTCATGTCAAGAGGTGTAAATGGATAGATTTCTTCACTGTAGCTTCTCTTAACCTCCTAGTACAATGTCAGTGGAAATTAAAGGAAACTTTGGAGAAGAGACAAAAAGTCTATTTCTCTGGGAATTTTGCTGAAGTCACATTAGAAAATTGGGAAAATCAATTAAAATCTGACATCAAGTTCTTATTCTTGTGATAAATGTCATACTGTTACCATGGGAATATGGGTGGAACATTCTGGTTTCAGTGATTCACAGGATGAGCATATATTTGAAAAGCCAGCATTCATTGTCCATCTCTAATTAACCTGGAGAGGGCCATGGTGATTTGCCTTCTTGAAACATTGCAGTTTATAGCGTGTGGGTACATCCACATCTGGTTAGTAAGGGCATTGAAGGGTTTTGGTCCAGGGATAGTGAGAGAATGTCAATAAAGTTCCAAATCAGTATACATGTGACCTGGAAAGGGAATTATAAGTAATGGTGTTCCTGTGCTCCTGCTGTGCCTTTGTTTTCTCTCTAGAAGTCAGAAACAAAATGTTTGGAAGATGCCATTGAACAAATGTAGGTTAGTTACTGTAGTGAATTTGGTGAATGATACACATTGCTGCTGCTGAACTCTAATGGTGCAGGAAGTGTCTTTATGATGATACATAGAGTGCCAAGTCAATAGGCTGTTATAGCCTTAATGAACTGGACCATCTGGAATGTTTGTGGAGCTATATTCATCTAAGCAAGTGGAGAAAGTTTCATTAAAGGCCTGACTTCTGCCTTGAAAAGTGGAAAATATTTTGGCAGTCAGGAAATGAGTCAAAAAGTTTCTGATTTACTCTTGCAGCCGATTGTTTTACCAACCTATAAAAACACAACTGCCTTGTTATTTTGCAGAAGCCTCCTTAGTGGAATCCACAAGTATGGGTTCGAATTATGCCTTCATACCTTCTCTGGAGGGTCACTTGGGTACCCTGTTTCATGATCTTTCATTAGCCTTACTGCACAGCCAATTTACTAGAAAATAATCTCACCAATTTCCTCACCATCTGATTTACACCAGTGAGAATTGTCAACAAATCATCATTAACCAACTGTACTGGTGCAACTTGGCCAAAAAATTAATTAATCCTGGAGTACAAATCTACAATATAACAGGTGAAATTAGCAATGAATTAGTAATGAGTTTGGGTGTTAAATAACAGTGTTAAATATGACAACAGAGATTTTATAAATTATCTTATTATGACTCAAATGACCTTTACTTTTCAAACTCAAATGCAAATGAGTGACATTATATATGGCCACAGGATATGCATCTTGTGGATCTGTGGAGATTTAATTACTTCTTTTTACCATAGTTACATCTTACTGTCTCTTTGTTCTAAATGATGTAAGAACTGCAGACGCTGGAGTCAGAGATAACACAGTATGGAGCTGGATGAATGGGGCAGGCCAGGCAACATCAGAGGAGCAGGAAAGCTGATGTTTCGGGGTCGGGACCCTTCTTCAGAAAGTTGACGTATCGGGTCGGGACTTCTGATGATGCCTTGCCTGCTGTGGTCCTCCAGCTTCATACTGTATTGTCTCTGACTCCAGCATCTGCAGTTGCTGCTATCTCTGAGTTAGTTATAACCCCATTGCGAAGCCTTTTCCAAGGATGCCCACCTTGAAGAAGTTGTCCTCGCCCATCTGGAAAAAAAACTTCAGTGGATCGCTCTCCCACCGCAAACCTCTGGTAATCCTGTCTGCCCTGAAACTCTTCAACCACATGCTCAAGCAAAACTGGTACTACAGCCACATCTCCTTTCTCAATACCTTCTGAAGAAGGGTCCTGACCAGAAATATCAACTTTCCTGCTCCTCTGAGACTGCTTGGCCTGCTGCATTCCTCCAGCTCCACATTGAGTTGTCTCCTTTAGAACAAAGTTATGTTGATTTTCCGCACCAAGGAAATGACAGCGTCCAACAGTGCCTGTATTCATTTGCACCAGGAATAAGCAGGTTGGAAGTGGAAGGCCTGGCCCCATTTGGACGGTCCTGAGAGGATACTCTGAGGGCCCAGCATGTGGTTCACCCTCTGATTGCGTTTGCACTGTCTCCTTGTGAGGAAGGGGCTGTTGCTCTGTGCCAGTGGTGGATATCCCAGCTGTGTCTGCAAGAAAAAAACAGAATGTGCCCTGGCCAATGGTTAGGGGTTACACGCAATGTAAGACAATGAGCTGACTGTGTGAGTTACAAGGGAATGAAGAATGATATTTACTTCCTTGGCGAGACAGAGTTTTCTTGGCATTCTCCACAGGAGCAGCGCTAGTCTGCTGCAAGTGTCAGGATTTTCTCATTACAGTGGCTGTAAAATATGTTGATGGACCCAACCTCTCCATTTCTGCCCTATTGAGGGCTGTTGTCTTCTGAAATAAGAGGGAAGAAGGAATTGAGTGAGATGAAAATGGGTTAACAACTGTTGGCGCTGATGCAGGTGGGAGAATGGTGGCGAGGTGTTCAGAGGGAGTGAGTAGGGAGTGGAGAGTCCATGCAGGATTAATAGTGTGTAAGGTTGTGGGTATGTGGGAGTGAGTTACAATGCATGCAACAATGAGATTGGCAGAGCGTGAAGCCTGGTAACCGATAGACAGTGAATGTGAAGCAGCAGAGGTAAGGGTGTGGGACATAGCCTGTTAGAACAGAGAAGGTCATTTAGCACGTGCACCCCTACTAGCCATTCTTCTGCCCAATGAGACAGCACTGATACCATTGGCGACTTTGGACCAGGCTAGCAGAGTCTGGTGGTGTTTCCTCCTTTGTTGCCCCTTCAGGAAAAAGACTTCTCTCCTTGCACCATCAGGACCTTCAGGACCCTGCCAGAGAACTGCTCTGCCTTCTTCCCCTTCTCTGACATGTTCAGGTTCAGTCCTGCAATGAGCAAGAGAGTTTTGGTATGCCAGCACTCATCTGACCTTTAAAATATAATGTGAGCACCATGCAGGCAGGTCTTTGGCAGGTATCCAATGAGTGACGAGTTCCTCCAAGAATAATAGGTTGTGCGATGGGGCCAGAATTAAACGTGAAGCCTACCATGAAGTGGCATAAGTAATTAATATGGCAAGTTTGGTAAGTTACAAAGAAAAATCTCACTGTCCCTCAAGACGAGAATCCCTTCAAAAGATAACACAACTCACGCTTAGCCATAAAAAACATATGATTCAGCTTTGTATAATTTGAAACTGAAGGGTAATGTGGATTAATACAATTTTATAATACAAAAAGATTCAAGTCTCTTAGCATCAGAATAGTAAAAGCAAGTGAAAGGAAATAGTGCGCAAAAGTAACAAAAATATCATGTTTATCAGTTGTAAATCCGTCACCATTTGTTTTCTACAATATGCTAAAAATATAGGTTAAAGCGAATCCTCCATATTGTAGCACATTCAGACAGTACTATGCAACAACTGTAATGTTATATTCAAAGAATTCAATAATACAATATCATTCAGAAGGCAAAATTTTGTATACAGTAGAGCTGTATTTGAATAAATAAAACACTTAAGTGGGCTCCAAGTGTAACCTAAAAGGCACACATAAAACAGAAGTATGTTGCATCTACAAAAGGTTTTAAAAAATGAATTCGTTAAGCTTTTTGCCCTTTAAAATATTGTAGGTTCTAACTTTTTTGTTTAAAACCTTCAACCTAATAGTTCTCATCATGATGAAGATTCAGAAATATCTTACACCATTAACTTAAATAATTTCAATTACTATCAAATATGACATTTAGATTAGGTTAGATTAGATTAGATTCCCTACAGTGTGGAAACAGGCCCTTCGGCCCAACAAGTCCACACCGCCCCTTGAAGCATCCCACCCAGACCTATCCCCCTATAACCCACACACCCCTGAACACTACAGGCAATTTAGCATGGCTGATCCACCTAACCTGCACATCTTTGGACTGTGGGAGGAAACCGGAGCACCCAGAGGAAACCCACGCAGACACAGGGAGAATGTGCAAACTCCACACAGTCAGTCGCCCGAGGTGGGAATCGAACCCGGGTCCCTGGTGCTGTGAGACTGCAGTGCTAACCACTGAGCCACCGTGCCACCCATAAAAATTATGTAATTATTCTTGGCTTTTATTTTTGCTGGCACATTTATTGATTGTTATGATCCCCAAGATGGAACCTTAAAACAAAATAACTACATTCATTAAACTGTCCCAGAATGAAGAAAATACCAACAAGGCTCAACTTTTTCTTTCAGCTGTTATTTTACCATGAATCAGAACCACCACATATTACATGTGAAGGAATAGATAAATGATTAAAGCTTCCTCAAACCCTCTTGCCCCTCAGTCATGACAATCCAGAATTCATCCACTTGACTAACCAATGAAACCCTACTTTTGGGAAAGTATTAGGCTCTTTGTGTCTCCAAGCTATTCATACAGCTTTGAAGGTTTTCAACCTTATTAACTTGTTGGTATGGTACATTCAGGGAATTCAGTAAGCATCAGTGGAAAGAAAGCGGAGTTAATATTTCAAGTCTCGTGACTCTTCATCAACGATCTTTGCTTTAACAGCTGGCTGCCCACAGGTGCATTGTGCTGTGGTTTGCACACGTGCCACATTGAAAGTGTCACTTCACAAAGCTGTGATTTAATTCACAGGAAAGCCTTGCTCTTGGCTGATGTGTTTAATCGGCACTGCATCTTAGAATTATGCAGTAGGTACCCTGAGAAGCTGCCAGGATGCCTATGCTCGAGAACTATCTGCTTATTTTTCATTTCTAGGGCTATATGCTTTGCAACATTGGCTGCTGGAAGACAAGAGCTACTCTCTGAAAACATAGCTGAATGATCCAATACACAGCATAATGTCTGAGACAGAGTGTAGGTGTAATGCAGCCTATTCTTCCACTGTGCCATCATGGAGTAGACTACTGGCCTCCCCAAGATTAGGTTCTGATGTTGCAATGATTTTGGTGGATTTTGCCGTATAGTCCAGACAAAGTGTTCTGCATAATCCTAGAACACTGTGCTCTGTGCAGCAGGAGCAGAAAAAGAAAGGATGTGTTGGACCGTGTAAAATTGCATGAAAAAACTCACCCAGGTTAACAAAACTCCTTCGTAAACCCTTTATCAAATATATGATTCTTGTTTAAAAATAGCTGCCATACTTAATTCAAGCTGCTATATTCAAATTTCTTACATATTTCCATAAAGCTGACAATCAAAACTTAGTTGTGCATAATAGATTAAAACAAGGTTTTGTCACTTATTTGGTCTAGGTAATGTCATCAAAAGCAACAAAACTGAATCCTGGCAAACCACCTGGTTATAGGTTACCACAAGCTGAGAATTGAAATCCAAGGAAAAAGCCTATTACATAATTTCTTACTATGAAGATTCAATAGTTTCAGTTGTTACTTTTTACAGCTAGATGTTACATTGTCTTCACTTTCATTTAAGTTTTTACTTTCCAAAAGAAACTTTGAACCACACTGTTCAAGTTTTAACTCCTCAACTCCATTTTATTTCCCATGTCTGTACATATTAACTGTCCAAACTTTCACTAAAAAAGCCTCAACCAGCGAACAGCTCAATTATTATTTACTATAATTACACCCCCTCATTCTAGTTTAATTCAGAATTATTTTCAACTTAAGGTCCGTTTTTCATGATTTATCCATTTGGTTTTCTTTCCCAGGAGATGAAAGTTTAAAACTTCTCTCCTTTTGTGCAAGGAGTTCATTTTTTTGTTGGGTAAAAATAATTTTTATCTCCCTTTACAACTTTATTTATGTAATGTGGATGATCAGCTGAGAAAGCTTGAAGCTCTTTTTTGGTTGGTTCATAATTTGTTTTCTTAGTCTTTTTATTAGCTTTTCATCTTCTCAATGTGTCCAAATTATTTTGTTTATTTTCTTTCCAGCAAGAGGGATTTTCTATTTAACTTGAAGCTTTAAGTATCCTCCCGTGGTGTTTTACAATATCAATACAGAGCTTTTCATCTCCTCTTCAAAGCATGTTTTCCCTCTGTTTCATCTTCAACTTTGAATATGGTTGCCATCTGGTTCTCTTCATCTCAGTACCAAAATCTTAAAGGCAATTAGTAAAAGCCTCTCTAGAGTTGCCCACATCATCCAGTGAAAGAATTGGAAAAAAAAACCCATAGCCATGCATTTTCTGCACTTTCAGTTCAAATGGTTTTATATTGTCTGCAATGTCACATTTTAAATTAAATTCATACAAAGGAACAGGGGAACTACTTCAGATAAAAACCTTTTCATTTTTGAAAGAGCTTTGTGTAACTTGCTAACAGTGACAGTGCTAGTCCTATATCTAAGGGTAATAACCAATTTGCCAAACTCATCAGATGAACATTGTGTCACTGTACACTCAAACAAAATTCTCCAGGTCTTTCCATCACCTGATCATTTTTTCAATGGATGTGGGGAGACTCCCAGTTTGTGTGTAATTTATGGGTCAACGTTTTATCACTTGAGGGAATACACTTTGACTTGACAAATGCGACATGCTTGTTATTTAACTTGCAGCACACAGCCGTTCGGGAACAGGAGGAACAGCACCTCATATAACACCTTGGAAGCCGAAAACCCAATGGTCTCAATGTGGACTTTACTAGTTTCAAAATCTCCCCATTCCCGGCCTCATTCCAAGACTAGCCCTGCCTCCTTAACCTGTCTGCCTTCTCTTGCACCTATCTGCTACTCCCACCTCACTGACCAAGCCACACCCCCACTTACTACCTAAACCCACCCTTACTAGCTTCCACCCCGCCTCCTTGACCTGTCCTTCTCCACTCCCACCTATCTGCTCCACTATCCACCAGCTATCACCGCACCCCCCCACCTCTCTATTTATTTCAGAGCCCTCTTCCCCTACTCCATTTCTGAAGAAGGGTCCAGACCCGAAAAGTCAGATTTCCTGCACATCTGACACAGCCTGGCCTGCTGTGTTCCTCCATCTCCACAATTTGTTATCTCAGGCTCCAGCCTTGGCAGTTTCTACTATCTCTCAGATATTGAGAGGAGTTTGGTAAGTTAAGGTGAGAAATTTTACTCGGTTGAACTCACTACAAGGAATCTTCCAAAAAGTTTGATGCAAGTCATCCTTAGCCAGCAGAAGCCCAATTCAGCCCAATGTCTGACTAACAATATGTAACCAGTAGTTAATTTCTATCATGATATGCACTATATCTTGTTAAGACTAGACCCTCTTATTCTTAAGTCTTGTGAGTGCTTGGTCCTCTAATGTTGTAAACTGAACAGACCCTTAGATTCAGCTTGGGAAAGAAGAGTGGTGGCAGCATCCTTTTAACACACAAGTGCCACAACATGCAGTCAGAACATGGAAGAGTTTTGTTTAGTAAGGATGAATGAAAACCATGTATTTTTTTCAGGCATAAACGATGGAGCTGGAACATCTCATTGTATAGCAATATTTTAAAGAATACTTTATGTAATAAAAATTTTGGAGACGAAGCATGTTTTTGTATAGATAATAAAGTGTGAAGCTGGATGAACACAGCAGGCCCAGCAGCATCTCAGGAGCACAAAAGCTGACGTTTCGGGCCTAGGCCCTTCATCAGAGAGGGGGATGGGGTGAGGGAACTGGAATAAATAGGGAGAGAGGGGGAGGCGGACTGAAGATGGAGAGAAAAGAAGATAGGTGGAGAGGAGAGTATAGGTGGGGAGGTGGGGAGGGGATAGGTCAGTCCAGGGAAGACGGACAGGTCAAGGAGGTGGGATGAGATTAGTAGGTAGGAGATGGAGGTGCTGCTTGGGGGTGGGAGGAAGGGATGGGTGAGAGGAAGAATAGGTTAGGGAGGCAGAGACAGGTTGGACTGGTTTTGGGATGCAGTGGGTGGAGGGGAAGAGCTGGGCTGGTTGTGTGGTGCAGTGGGGGGAGGGGACGAACTGGGCTGGTTTTGGGATGCGGTGGGGGAAGGGGAGATTTTGAAGATGGTGAAGTCCACATTGATACCATTGGGCTGCAGGGTTCCCAAGCGGAATATGAGTTGCTGTTCCTGCAACCTTCGTGTGGCATCATGGTGGCACTGCAGGAGGCCCATGATGGACATGCCATCTAAAGAATGGGAGGGGGAGTGGAAATGGTTTGCGACTGGGAGGTGCAGTTGTTTATTGCAAACCGAGTGGAGGTGTTCTGCAAAGCGGTCCCCAAGCCTCCGCTTGGTTTCCCCAATGTAGAGGAAGCCTCACCGGGTACAATGGATGCAGTATACCACATTGGCAGATGTGCAGGTGAACCTCTGCTTAATATGGAAAGTCATCTTGGGGCCTGGGATAGGGGTGAGGGAGGAGGTGTGGGGGCAAGTGTAGCATTTCCTGCGGTTGCAGGGGAAGGTGCCAGGTGTGGTGGGGTTGGAGGGCAGTGTGGAGCGAACAAGGGAGTCACGGAGAGAGTGGTCTCTCCGGAAAGCAGACAAGGGTGGGGATGGAAAAATGTCTTAGGTGGTGGGGTCGGATTGTAGACGGTGGAAGTGTCGGAGGATGATGCGTTGTATCCGGAGGTTGGTGGGGTGGTGTGTGAGAACGAGGGGGATCCTCTTTGGGCGGTTGCGGCGGGGGCGGGGTGTGAGGGATGTGTCGCGGGAAATGCGGGAGACGCGGTCAAGGGCGTTCTCGACCACTGTGGGGGGGATGTTGCGGTCCTTGAGGAACTTGGACATCTGGGATGTGCGGGAGTGTAATGCCTTATCGTGGGAGCAGATGCGGCGGAGACAGAGGAATTGGGAATAGGGAATGGAATTTTTGCAGGAGGGTGGGTGGGAGGGGATGTATTCTAGGTAGCTGTGGGAGTCGGTGGGCTTGAAATGGACATCAGTTACAAGCTGGTTGCCTGAGATGGAGACTGAGAGGTCCAGGAAGGTGAGGGATGTGCTGGAGATGGCCCAGGTGAACTGAAGGTTGGGGTGGAAGGTGTTGGTGAAGTGGATGAACTGTTCGAGCTCCTCTGGGGAGCAAGAGACGGCGCCGATACAGTCATCAATGTAACGGAGGAAGAGGTGGGGTTTGGGGCCTGTGTAGGTGCGGAAGAGGGGCTGTTCCACAAAGAGGCAGGCATAGCTGGGGCCCATGCGGGTGCCCATGGCCACCCCCTTTGTCTGTAGGAAGTGGGAGGAATCGAAAGAGAAGTTGTTGAGGGTGAGGACGAGTTCGGCTAGGCGGATGAGGGTTTCGGTGGAGGGGGACTCGTCAGGCCTGCGGGACAGGAAGAAGCAGAGGGCCTTGAGGAAGTTTTACAGGTTTATAGGGACTGGACGTCCATGGTGAAAATGAGGTGTTGGGGTTTTTGTACATGCTGATTTGATGTAAATGTTTGATCTTTTCCTTAGCAAATAGAGCTTGAACTAGCGTCATTAGCTCAAATGGAGTTTAACTTTTTATTTCAATTACTGAGCATATCGACTGTCAGCCATGTGCTGCCAAGATCATTTGTTTATTGCTTTGCATATCAATTTTAGACTATCACGTTTTAAGCATTTCAAGATTTGTAATGAGTTCGGTCTAGCAGTAAACTATTGGGCCAAATTTGTTATATCAAGGCTTTTTAAGGGATTTGTCATGAGCAAAATGTGCCCCTGTACATTTAGATTTAATATGGTAAATTGTATAAGAATATATTGAGGACAATAGGGCACCTTTCAGGTCTGAGTGAACAGGTACAGCCATTATGTATCTCCTTAACTAGAATACTGGATTGTGAAATTAAAACCAAAAGAACCAAGAGGAAATGTAAATTAGAATGTGTGAATTCAATCCTAAATCAGGCTCAACGGGAGAACGAAGGAGTGAAAGCAGGGAAGCAATGGCCCAGTGGTATTATCATTGACCTTTTAATCCAGAAACTCAGCTCATATTCTGGGAATTTTCCTGAAGAAGGGTCTATGCCCGAAACGTCAGCATTTCTGCTCATCTGATGCTGTTTGGCCTGCTGTGTTCAGCCAGCTCTACGCCTTGTTATCACCAATATTCTGGGAGTTTGTGTTTCAATCCCATGGTAGGATTTAAATTCAATAAAAAATAAATCTGGAATTAGGAGTCTAATGATGACCATGAAGTCTTTGGGGTAAAAACCCATTCAGTTCAAGAAAGACATTTAGGGAAAGGAAATCTGTTATCCTTATACCAACTCGCCTATGTGTGACTCCATACCCACAGTAATGGTGGTTGACTCTGAACTGCCCTCTGGTCAATTTGCAATGGACAGTAAATAGACAGTCCATCCAGAGACTCCCTCATTCCATGAGTGAATGTCAAAAAAAAAGGACTGGATTAAGAAATGAAAGAAAGAAGCAGAAAGGAAAGTTTTTTTTTAAAAAAATCACATTTTCAAAAAGGTTGATCAACAATAATTAACATTAACAGCATTTGTACATGAAACGATAAGACTTTATGTGTAAGTTTAGTTTGGATGGACCATGCGAGTAGCACAACATCAAAATATTAAATGCATTTCAAAAGTGAGTCAGGCAGTAGATTCTGTTTCCATCAAAGCTAATAGTGGAGTATACCAACTGAAACTTTCAGATATTTGCATTTAACCTGGCATCTGCCCTCACTTTACGTTGCTGTACCATTTGTAAATAAATAACTACTTGCACCATCAGACTCACTGTTATTCTGACAGCAAAATCCTGGCTTTTAGAAGGTGAGAAATAATAAAACAGATGGAGATAAAAATAGCCTGGGTCCAAGCTATGCCTGCCTCTTTGTAGGTTATATGGAACAATCCCTCTCCTGTAGCTGCACTGGCCCTAAACCCCACCTCTTCCTCCATTACATCGATGGCTGTATCGGCGCTGCCTTGTGCTCCCACGAGGAGCTCAAGCAGTTCATCCACTTCACCAACACCTTCCACCCCAACCTTAAGTTCACCTGGACCATCTCTAATACCTCTCTCTCCTTCCTGGACCTCCCTGTCTCCAGCTCTGGCAACCACCTAGAAACTGATATCCATTTCAAGCCCACAACTCCCACAGCTAGCTAGAATACACCTCCTCCCACCCATCTTCCTGCAAAAATGCCATACCCTATTCCCAATTCCTTCTCCTCCGCTGCATTTGCTCCCAGGATGAGGCATTCCACTCCTGTACCTCTCAGATGTCCTTGTTTTTCAAGGACCGCAACTTTAACCCCTCAGTGATCGAGAACGCCCTCGACCGTGTCTCGAGCATTTCCCATAACTCATCCCTCACACCCCGTTCCCGCAATAACAACCAAAACAGAATCCTGCTCATCGCCACGTACCACCCCACTAACCTCCAGATCCAATGCACCATCCTCCCACACTTCTGCCATCTGCAGTCCAATACCACCACCAAAGACATTTTTCCCTTCCCACCCTTATCCACTTTCCAGAGGGACCACTCTTTTTGTGAATCCCTTGTCCGCTCCACACTCCCCTCCAGCCCCACAGCACCCGGCACTTTTCCCTGCAACCACAGGAAGTGCTATACCTGCTGCTATACCTGCCCCTACACCTCCCCTTCACTCCCATCCCTGGCCCCAAGAAGCCTTTCCACATCAAGTTTATGTTCATCTACACATCTGCTAATGTGGTATACTGCACCTGCTGTTCCTGTTGTGGCCTCCTCTACATCGAGGAAACCAAGCAGAGGCTTGGGGTCCGCTTTGCAGTCCGCTTTGCGGAACACTACGCTCGGTACGCACTAAACAACTGCACCTCCCAGTTGCGAACCATTTCAACTCCCCCTCCCGTTCCTCAGATGACATGTCCATCTTGGGCCTCCTGCAGAGCCACAACGATGCCACCTGAAGACTGCAAAAACAGCAACACATATTCCACTTGGGAACTCTGCAGGCCACTGGTATCAATGTGGACTTCACAAGCTTCAAAATCTGCCCCCCACCCACCACTTCCCAAAACCTGCCCAGCTCGTCCCCAATTCCCTAACCTGTCCTTCCTCCTACCTACCCCCTCCTCACAACTCAAGCCCCACTCCCATTTCCTACCTACTCACCTCATCCTGCCCCCTTGACCTGTCCATCCTCCCTGGACTGCTCTATCTCCTCCCTAACTCCCCAACTACACTCACCTTTACTGGGCCCATCCCCGCCTCTTTAGCTTGTTTGTCTCCTCACCACCTATCTTCTCCTCTATCCATCTTCTATCTGCCTCCCCGTCTCTCCCTATTTATTTCAGAACCTCCTTCCCCTCCCCCATTTCTGAAGAAGGGTCTAGGCCTGAAACGTCAGCTTTCCTGCTCCTCTGATGCTGCTTGGCCACTGTGTTCATTCAGCTCTACACCTTGTTATTTGGAGATGAAAATAGTTCCTCTCTCCTTTGCAGTATATCCTTTCAGGCAAGTGAAATTATCAATACTATATTACCCAGCATCTGAACTGTGAGCAGCTTCATGTGGCTTCATTTTCTCTTCTATTATGTTATAGCCTGAAGAAAAAATAACATGGAGAGCAAATAAAGTATGCACAAGCAGGCAAAATCTGAGAGGGATTGAGATTGCTGCGATAGATAAGCAGTACAGTGATATGATATTCTTGAAATTAGAGTAATGAGTGATATTTTGCAGAAAAGACTTTACAGCATATGCAGCAAGCACACGTAAAATGTAAACATTTAGCTTCAGATAAATCTAATGTGGGATATAGCTGAATATTTAAAAAGGCTGTTTGCCCCAATGCAACAGATAAAATCATAGATGTGGACCGAATATCATGAATAAAGACGTCAAGTGGTCAATGAAATTACAAGCTGTAAATCTGTTGTTTCTGTAAAGAATTGTAATTTGTGACTCTCAAGAGTTGAGCATATAATGCAGGCTAACACCTCAGGATGGCACTGAGAGAGTACTGCACTGCTTGTTCACCAGTTTCTGATGAAATGTTGAACTGATGTCTGCCTTTAGATGGGTGTAACATATTCCATTGCAAGCAGAATAAGAGAATTACCTCCAGTGCCCGAGCCTGTATTTCCTCCTCAGTAAAATATGAACAAGATTTTATTATCATGTTGATATTATGTGGGATTTTTGTGTGCAGGTTGGCTGCCATATTTACTTCATTGATAAGAGTGGTTACATTTCTAATGTACTTAATTTACTGTAAAGTACTTTAAAATATCCTGCTATGAAGAAAATTGGTCTATAATTCTAAGCCTTACTTCACTTTTAGCAAAGAATACGGTGCTCATTGCCTTGATACGATAGATGTAATTGTATATTCAGATTTTAGTGTATCATTTAGAAGTGTCAATTGACCTTAACTAGATGAGTGCCATTTTGACCTTTTTATTGATTGGTTTTGGTTTGAGTCAATCACAATCTAAACCAACTAATTTATTCGTTCAATCTTCTGTGAAGCAAACATCACTCACACAGCAAAGTCAACACTAGAACTCTACCAGTAATCCAAGAAAGTTTAAATTAAGATAATCCTGATACCTCAGATAAGAACATGATTGTCAAGTAACAAAACACAGTCAGTGACTGCTAAGATAATATATCTTTCTGGGTATTAACTATCTAAGATTCAGTTGGTCATAATTCTTGTTGAATGAATAATTGTTTAATGAATTAGTTAAAATACAATAAAATATGTTGAAGAACAGGCTTTTAAAAACTGTTTTGAAACACTAATTGTGGCAAATTGTTTTGCCCCCAACAATGTGAGGACTGGAAATTGGGGTGATGGTGGAGTGAGTGTTGGAAGGTGCATGCTCAACCAACTTATAGAGCGATAGAGTCATGCAGCGTGGTTACAGGTCCTGTGGCCCAACTTGTCCATGCCGAACAGGTTTCCTGAACTGAACTAGCCCCAATGGCCTGCATTTTGCCCATATCCCTGTAAACCTTTTCTATCCATCTACCTGTCCGAATGTTTTTTAAATGTCATTTTGTTACCCGCCTCCACCAATGCCTGTGGCAGCTCATTCCATATATGCGTCGTTCCTTGTATGAAAAGGTTGCCCTCAGCTCCCTTTTGAATCTTTTCCCTCTCATCTTAAACCTATGTCCTTTGCTTTTGCACTCCTTAACCCTGGGGAAAAGACCTTGGCTTTTCACCTTTTCTTTGACTCTCATGACATTATAATCCTCTATAAGGTCACCTCTTAACTTCCTACAACCCTGGGAAATAATATCCCAGCATATACAACCTCTCCTCTTAAGCCAAACCTTTTTAGTCTCAGTAACATCCTTGTAAATCATTTATGCACACTTTCCAGTTTAATATAGTAGGGCTCTCAAAATTGTATACCATACTCTAAAAGTCGCCTTACCAGTGCCGTGTACAGATGGAACATAATGTCCCAACTGATCTACCCAATGCTCTGACTGATGAAGGCAAGCGTGCCAAATGCCTTCTTCATCACACTATCTACCAGTGTTGCCACTTTCAAGGGACTATATACGTGTTCCCCCAGGCCTCACTGTTCAACAACAGTCCGAAGGGCCCGACCATTAATTGTATAAGTCCTGATGTGGTTTGTCTTAACAAAATGCAACACCTCAAAATTTTCTGCATTGCACAGCATCTGCCATTCCTCAGCCCACTGGCCCAGTTGATTGACTGTGTTGTACTCTTGGATAACCTTCTTCGCCAATTTTAGTGTCATTTCCAAGCTTACTACCCAAGCTTCCTATATTCTCCTCCAGAGAGTTTAAAATTCAATGTGAGACGGTAGCTCAGTGGTTAGCACTGCTGCCTCATAGTGCCAGGGACCCATGTTCGATTCCAGCCAGAGGCGATTGTGTGGAGTTTGTACGTCTCTCTGTGCCTATGTGGTTTCCTCCAGATGATCTAGTTTCCTCCCACAGTCCAAAGATAGCAGGTAGGATGGATTGGCAATGCTAAATTGCCCGTAGTGTTTGGAGATGTGCAGACTAGCGAGATTGGCCATGAGATATGCAGAGTTACACGGATGGGGTTGTGGTGAATTTGGGTGGGTCACTCTTCGGACAGTTGGGGTGGGCTCAATGAGCTGAATGGCCTGCTTCTGCGCTGTAGTAATTCTACAAATGACAAACAACAGTTCTTACAAGGGAAGAAAGAACAACACTCAGCTGTTTGGGATAATAAGAACTGCCGATGCTGGAGTCTGAGGTAACACAGTGTAGAGCTGGATGAACACAGCAGGCCAGGCAGCAGCAGAGGAATTTTGAGAAGATTTGAAGCTCAGGTTGAGGTTCTGGATGTGAGTTTGCTCGCTGAGCTGGAAGGTTAGTTTTCAGACGTTTCGTCACCTATTTTTTATTTGAGAAAAAATACTTTATTCATAAGATGTACAAAAAATAAAACATATTTATAAGCCTACCCAGTCATGCAAGCCGCTCCGGGTTACCCAGGGGGTACGTACACCAACGAAAGGAAAAAAAACAAAGAAGAAAAAACAAAGCAAAGAAAATACCCTGGCAGTTGTCACCCCGCACAGTCCCCGTTGGCCCCCTGACCAGTTGGGGAAGGCGTCAGCTGGGCCCAGTTACCAGATAGGGCCCTTCTTTCTATTCTGGACGAGGGGTTTCATACGGTGGTCTTTCCCCACCGCGCCTTGGCGGCGGCTGCCCCAAGCTTTAACGCGTCCCTCAGCACGTAGTCCTGGACCCTGGAGTGCGCCAGTCTGCAACACTCGGTTGGGGTCAGTTCTTTCAGCTGGCAGACCAGCAAGTTGCGGGCAAACCAAAGAGCGTCTTTCACCGCATTGATGGTCCTCCAGGTGCAGTTGATGTTGGTCTCAGTGTGCGTCCCGGGAAACAGCCCATAGAGCACGGAGTCCTGCGTCACGGAACTGCTCGGGACGAACCTCGACAAATAACACTGCATCCCCCTCCAGACCTCCTGCGCATAGGCACACTCCAGAAGGAGGTGATCGACAGTCTCGTCCCCCCTGCAGCCACCTCGAGGGCAGCGTGCGGTGGTGCAGAGATTCCGGGCATGCATAAAGGATCTCACTGGCAGAGCCCCTCTCACCGCCAGCCAAGTAATATCCTTGTGCTTGTTTGAAAGTTCTGGCGATGAGGCATTCTGCCAAATGACTTTGGCAGTCTGCATGGGGAACCACACGATGGGATCCACCCTCTCCTTTTCCCGAAGTGTCTCGAGGATACTACGTGCTGACCACTGCCTGACGGCCTTGTGGTCAAAGGTGTTTCCTTTCAAAAATTTCTCCACGAAGTACAGGTGGTACGGGACGGTCCAACTACTCGGAGCATTCCGCGGCAACGAGGCCAGGCCCATCCTTCGCAACACCGGGGACAGGTAGAACCTCAGTAAGTAGTGACACTTGGTGTTTGTGTACTGAGGATCTACGCACAGCTTGATGCAGCCGCACACAAAGGTAGCCGTCAGGGCGATGGTGGCGTTCGGTACGCCCTTTCCCCCATTTTCCAGGTCTTTGCACATAGCGTCCCTGCGGACCTGGTCCATCCTCGACCCCCAAATGAAGTGGAAGATGGCCCAGGTGACGGCAGCGGCGCAGGTCCAGGGAATAGGCCAGGCCTGCGCCACATACAACAGTACCGAAAGCCCCTCGCACCTGACAACCAGGTTCTTACCCACGATGGAGAGGGACCGGAGTGTCCACCTGCCCAGCATCTGCTTCAGTTTGGCGATACGCTCCTCCCAAGTCTTAGTGCACGCCCCAGCTCCACCAAACCAAACACCCAGCACCTTCAGGTAGTCTGTCCTGACGGTGAAGGGGATGAAGGAGTGGTCGTCCCAGTTCCCGAAGAACATGACCTCGCTCCTACCCCTATTGACTTTGGCACCCGAGGCCAGTTCAAACTGGCCGCAGATGTCCAATAGTCTACTCACCGACCGACGATCGGTGCAGAAGATGGCGACATCGTCCATGTACAGGGAGGTCTTGACCTGAAGGCCTCCGCTGCCTGGGATAGTCACGCCCTTCAGGCTCACGTCCTTCCTGATGGACGCGGTGAAGGGCTCCACACAGCACATGAACAAGGCAGGAGAGTGCGGGCAGCCCTGCCTGACTCCAGATCTAACAGGAAAACTGTCTGATTCCCACTCATTGATCAATACTGCGCTAACGATGTTGGTGTAGAGCAGCCGGATCCAATTGCGGATGCCCTCCCCGAACCCCAATTTGGAGAGGACGTCCCTCATGTAAGAATGAGAGACCCTGTCGAAGGCCTTCTCCTGGTCCAGGCTGACGAGGCAGGTGTCCACCCGCCTGTCCTGCACGTAGGCGATCGTATCCCTGATGAGCGCGAGGCTCTCAGCGATCTTCCTGCCCGGCACAGCGCAGGTTTGGTCAGGGTGAATCACCGACTCCAGGACAGACCTGACCCGGTTGGCTATGACCTTGGCCAGGATTTTGTAGTCCACGTTCAATAGTGAAATGGGACGCCAATTCTTAATTTCTTCCCTCTCCCCCTTCCTCTTGTAAACGAGGGTGATGATGCCCTTCCTCATGGACTTGCACATTTCCCTGCCCGAAGCACACTATCGTACACCTCCAGCAGGTCCTGGCTGACCAGGTCCCACAGAGCGGAATACAGCTCGACCGGTAAGCCATTGATCCCGGAAGTCTTATTCCTCTCCAAGGACTTGAGGGCTCTGGTCAGCTCGTCCAGGGATATCGGCCGGTCCAGCCACTCCCTCATGCCATCGTCTAAGACCTCCGTGATAGACGATGGTAACGACTCGGAGGCCGTGCTGTCCGTGGGCTTCGCGTCGCACAGTCCGGCATAGAAGGATCTGCTGATCCTCAAAATGTCGGGCCGAGATGACGTCACTGAGCCATCGTCCTCCTTCAGCCGGCTAAGCACAGAGCTCTCTTGGTGCACCTTCTGAAAGAAGAAACGTGAGCACGTCTCGTCCTGCTCCATGGAGCGGACCCTGGACTGGAAGATTATCCTGGAGGCCTCCACGGTGAAGACCAAGACTTGCTGGCCCCTCACCTCGTGGAGGTCCTCCATGCCATCGACCCCCATCAACTGCAGAAGGAGCAGGTTCTGCACCCTTTTATGGAGTCGCGACAGCTTTCCCCGCCTCTCTCTCGCCTTCCGAACACCCTTGAGGACAAAGAACCTCTTGATATTCTCCTTCACCGTCTCCCACCAGTCGCCCGGAGACTCAAAGAGGGGTTTCACGGTTCTCCAACCGGCGTACTCGCTCTTAAGCTCCTCGACGTTCTCTGGGGTCAACAGAGTCATGTTGAGCTTCTACGTCTCCTTGCCGGCCGGCTGGTCGGCCTGTTAGTGACAGTCGGCCAGCAGGAGGCAGTGGTCAGAGAAGAACACCGGCTCGATGCCGGTGGACCTGACCGAGAATGCCCGTGACACAAACAGGAAGTCTATCCTTGAGCGAATAGACATGTCTGGCCGCGCCCAGGTGTACCTCTGCTGCGCTCCGTCTTCAGGGGCACTGAAGACGTCGAGCAGGTTGGCGTCCTTCACCGTGCCCATCAGGAATCTGGACGTGACGTCCAGTTGACTCCCCCCACCCGCTGTCCCCACGCCGGATCTTCCATCTGCATCGATGATGCAGTTGAAGTCTCCGCCTAGGATGACCGGCCTGGACGTAGCCAGCAGGGGTGGAAGCCGCTGTAGGACGGCCAACCGCTCACTCCGTACCACTGGGTCGTACACGTTGATCAGCCTCAGGGGAGGGTTCCTGTAGGTGACATCAGCCACTGGGAGGCGCCCCCCCCACCACATCCTGAACTTGAGAGATGGTGAAGTTGCAGCCCGCAGCAGGATAGCCAGGCCCAATGGGTGACAGTCATTACCCCCCGACCAGATTGAAGGCCCACAGGTCCAGGCGCCGGACCATTTCCCGTACCTGCCGAGGTGCGGTATCCCGCACTCCTGCAGAAACAGGAGGTCCGCCTTGATGGTGGTCAGGTAGGCCAACGTGGATACACATCTTGCGGTGGACTTGACACTGCGCAGATTAATGCTCACAACTCGTACCCCCATTGTGGGCAGTGACCGCAGTACCCTCCCCAAGTCCAAAGTCCAGCCCCTCCATCTGTCCCTTCATGCCCATTGCCCGGGCTAACTGCTGGACGCTCTCCGGGCTCAGGAAACCGTCCGTGCTGCCTTCCGGGTGGCATTCCCCCGTCAGGGGTGCGGAGGCAGGAGGGTCCGGCTCTGGGTCAGACTGGGGATGCGCTGTTTCCTCCTTCCCGCCTGGACGTTCTGGGTGGCCCTCCAGTGCCCCAGCGGCATTTGACTGGGTGTCGGAGGGAGCCTCAGGACACCTCCCGTCACCTGGAAAGGTGGTGCTGCTTTCCTTCTCCCTCGAGATCTTTAACTTCTGCTTCGGGCGGGCCCTCTCCGAATCCCCCTCGTCAGAGGAGCTCTTATAGCCCCCCTGTAGCTGCCTCTTCCCGCCTGATGGTTGCGGTTCCTGGGCCCGTCGACGCACCTTCCTCCTCGCTTTCCGGGCTGTTGTCCACTCCCCTGGGTCGCCTGTCGCCGCCTCCATTGACTCCAGGTTGTCGGGGGGGAGCGGAGCCTGCAGGGGCGCTTTGCTGGCCTTGGGCCCATCCTGCGGGGCTGGGCCCTCCTGCGCGGCCTGGCCCTCCTGCTCATTAGTGGGGTCCCTGCTGGGCCCTGGTGCCTTCCTCTCCTCCGGGGGTGCTGGCCCCGCATTGCCCCTGCCGGTGACCTGGGCGTAGGTGGTCCCCCGCTGCGGGCATGCCCTATAGAGGTGGCCCGCTTCCCCGCAAAGGTTGCAGCTTTTCTCTTGTGGGCAATCCTTTGCAAGGTGTCCCTCCTCCCTGCAGATGGTGGCTTTGCAGTCGGCCGCCACATGACCTGACCTACCACAGGCATGGCAGACTTTAGGTTGCCCTGCATAGGTCAGGTAGCCCTTGCTCCCACCGATCGCGAAGCTGGACGGTCGGTGTACGACATTCCCGTCCGTGCCCATCCTCAGCGTCACCTTGACCTGCCTCTTACTCATCCAGATGCCAAAGGGGTCCATGATGTCAGTTAGGTCCCCTTCCACCTTCACGTACATTCCAAGGAAGGTCAGGACATGAACTGCTGGCACATGCGGGTTGTACATGTGTACAGTCACCATACGGCTCCTCTGCGCTGGCATCACAAACAGCGGGACAGTGGTCAATACAGAGAGGGGGCCCTCACCTCCTTTCTCCTTGAAAACCTCCAGGAAGCGCTCGCAAAGCTTGGCACTCCTGAAGGTCACGTAAAAACCTCCTCCCGGGAAATCCTGCAGGCAGTAAATGTCCGCAGCAGCGAACCCACAACAGTCCAACAGGACCCTCTTCACGAAGAAGGTGCGGTCCACAGGTGCACCGTCATCCACCTTCTTCACGGAAACACGGATGGTGTTCTGGACCCCCTGACCTGGGGCACGAGCACTTGCCGCAGCCATCGTTGCAGGTTGGCTGCTCCCCTGAACCAGCGTTAGGCCGAAGCCAGCATTAAGATCCACCGGTTGCAAGGGTGCACAGCCAACCCGACGTCCTCCTTTCACCTCCAAGACAGCACTCTCCTCCTCTTGGTCCACAAGAGAGTGGGTCTTTATTTTGTTCCGGATGTAAGCTGGTTCACTGAGCTGTAAGGTTTGTTCCCAGATGTTTTGTCACCATTCTAGGTAACATCAACAGTGAGCCTCTACTGAAGCGCTGGTGTTATGTCCAGCTTTCTATTTATCTGTTTTGGTTTCCTTGAGTTGCTGATGTCATTTCCTGTGTTGGTGATTGTCATTTCCGGTTTTTTTTCTCAGGGGATGGTAGATTGGCTCCAAATCAATGTGTTTGTTGATGGAGTTCTGGTTGGAATGCCATGCTTCTAGGAATTCTCGTGCGTGTCTCTGTTTGGCTTGTCCTAGGATGGATGTGTTGTCCCAATCAAAGTGGTGTCCTTCCTCATCTGTATGTAAGGATACAAGTGATAGTGGGTCATGTCGTTTTGTGGCTAGTTGATGTTCATGTATCCTGGTGGCTAGCTTTCTGCGTGTTTGTCCAATGTAATGTTTGTCACAGTTCTTGCAAGGTATTTTGTAGATGACGTTTGTTTTATTTGTTGTCTGTAATGAGGCAGTAATGCAGAGACTCGAACAAACAGCTCTGCCAATCATCCAACCCAAACTTTGGGTCCGCTACGTGGATGACACCTTTGTCATCACTAAACAAAACTAATTAGAGGAAACCTTCAAGACCATCAATAATACCCTTTACTGGCATAACATTCACAAAAGAGGAGGAAAACAACAACAAACTGCCATTCCTAGATGTCACAGTAGAGCGAACAGCCAATGGGGAACTTCAAACCAGCGTCTACAGGAAAACAACACATACGGACCAAATACTGAACTACAGGAGCAACCATCCCAACACGCACAAACGAAGCTGCATTAGAACATTATTCCAACGAGCCACCACACACTGCAGCACAGAGGAACTACGCAGAGCAGAGGAAAATCACCTATACAGCGTATTCAAAAAGAATGGGTACCCTATGAACACAGTCCGCCGATTTCCCAGCAACAAACCCAAACAAACAGACAAAATGGGCTCAGAAACCATAACCACTCTCCCCTACATCAAAGACATTTCCGAAATGACTGCCAGACTACTCGGACCTCTTGGCATCAGGGTAGCCCACAAACCCACCAACACACTAAAACAGCAGCTAATGAACTTAAAAGACCCTATACAGACAACAAGCAAAACAAACGTCATTTACAAAATACCTTGCAAGAACTGTGACAAACACTACATTGGACAAACAGGCAGAAAGCTAGCCACCAGGATACATGAACACCAACTAGCCACAAAACGACATGACCTACTATCACTCGTATCCTTATATACAGATGAGGAAGGACACCACTTTGATTGGGACAAAACATCCATTCTAGGACAAGCCAAACAGAGACATGCACGAGAATTCCTAGAAGCATGGCAGTCCAACCGGAACTCCATCAACAAACACATTGATTTGGAGCCAGTCTACCAACCCCTGAGAAAAAGAACAGGAAATGACATCACCAACCCAAGGAAACCTAACCAGATAAATAGAAAGCGGGACATAACAACAGCGCTTCGTCGGAGGCTCACTGATGCTGTTACCTAGAATGGTGACGAAACGTCTGAAAACTAACCTTCCAGCTCAGCGAGCAAACTCACATCCAGAACCTCAACCTGAGCTACAAATCTTCTCAAAACCCGCTAGCAATTCAAAGTTGTTTTGGTTCTCAAATTAGCAAACCCTTATAAACATTACAATAGTATTCATTTATAGTTTTGAATGGTTGTCAAATATTTTGAGACATTTATAGGTCGTGAAAAGCTAATATAAATGTCAGGTGTATAACTGAAAGAGATCAGGGCTATGAGAAATCTTGCCCAGCACCTCGAAAATTGAAAGAATTGGCATTGACCAGCCGAGACAGAAATGGCAGAGATCATTTCTTCCAGGACTATCTGCCCGAGAACCATGAAAGAAAGCAGGAACACAATCTCAACTCTAGCTTGTTGCTTTCAGTGGACACAGATACCAATTTTTCTCACATGATAGCAATTGCAGAGAAAGGAACTTCTCTGATGTCTGCTTTCTCACTCCAGTTATTTGCTTTCCATTTAATACTTCTAGTCCATCTAATACCTGCTTACATGTTGTTATATAGTTGCACATTCAAAAGAGTCGGGCACGATGTTGTTAAGAGCATGTGTGAGTCCAGAATGCTGCATTACTCACCATAATATGACATGTTTATCAAGTTAGCACTATATTTGTTTACCAGTTTGGGAGAGAGCTAGAAGCAGTATATTCTATGTCAGCTGCAGCATTCCGCATGAGTAAGAAAGGTCTTTAGTGTTTGCATATGCAGAGAATGTCAAACACCAATGTTTGTTTGTCTTGAGATCAAAGACTGTTTGTGTTGTATATGTATATGAGCAGTTGTGGTCCCTTCGGAACTCCACTCGTCACCAGCTCGCATCCTGAAAAAGACCCTTTATTCCCACTTTCTGCCTTCTGCCAGTTACCCAATCCGCTACCCACGTGAATACCTTGCCACAAACACAATAGGCTTTTGTCTTATTTTGTAATGTCCTGCATGGCTCCTTGTCAAAGGCCTCTAGAAATCCAAATAGATCGCGTCCAGTGGATTTTCTTTGTCTAACTTGTTCATTATCTCCTCAAAGAATTCTAACAGATTTGTTGGGCATGATCTCCCCTTGATGAAGCTGTGCTGACTCTACCCTATTTTGCCATGCCCTCTGCAATCTCATACTTAATAACGGATTCTAAAATCTTACACTGAATGAAGTATGGCTAACTGACGCATACAAAACCAAACGTTGCTACAAAAACTCAGCAGGCCTGGCAGCATCTGTGAAGAAAAAAATCAGAGTTAATGTTTTGGGTCCAGTAACCCTTTCTCAGAGCTGATAGTCGTTGGGAAAACATTGGTTTAAATGCAGAAAATATGGAAGGGGATGTAGTAGGGAATAAACAATATGGGAGAGCCTGAAGTGAAAGAAGTGCAGTTGGATAGACAAAAGATGTGTTAACGATCTGGCTAGGAGGGTGAATATTTGTTAATGGGAACTGTTAATGACTAATAAGAGATGGTGTGTAATGGCAGGTTATGTGACAACAAGGGTTGGTAGGTAGGGGCTAGGACATTGGAGAATTTAGGCCCTAAAAGTATTAAACTTGATATTGAGAACTGCAGATGCTGGAGAATCCAAGATAATAAAGTGTGAAGCTGGATGAACACAGCAGGCCAAGCAGCATCTCAGGAGCACAAAAGCTGACATTTCGGGCCTAGACCCTTCATCAGCTCTCTGATGAAGGGTCTAGGCCCGAAACATCAGCTTTTGATCTCAGGAGATGCTGCTTGCCCTGCTGTGTTCATCCAGCTTCACACTTTATTATCTTGGATTCTGCAGCATCTGCAGTTCCCATTATCTCTGATACAATTTTAACCTCACTGCGAAGCCTCTTCCAGGAATGCCTGACCTGAAGAAGTTACCCTCCTCCCGCTGGACCAACCTCGGGGAATCACTCTCCCACTGCAACTCTCTTGTAATCTCTTCAGCCTTGAAACTGCTCGACCATGTCCTGAAGCAAACCAGGTACCACAGCCACATCACGTTCCTCAGCACCTGCTGACGGAACCGGATCATCCCCATTGGACTACAGTCTGCATTTAAGCCTTCCCAATTTGGCCCCAACCGTGACCACCTCTACACTCAGAATATCCAAAGCCTGCAGAAGCATTTCTCCCCGCGAGTCCTGAAACAGACTCTCGCAACCATGCGCCGGCACCTCCAGGCACTGCAATCCGGCCTGCCCCAGCTCAGAGCCTCCCTCTCCCAGACCCTCTCTGATGAAGGGTCTAGGCCCGAAACGTCAGCTTTTGTGCTCCTGAGATGCTGCTTGGCCTGCTGTGTTCATCCAGCTTCACACTTTATTATATTATACTTTGATATTGAGTCTGGAAGGCTACAGGGCCCACAAGTTGAAAATGAGGTATTGCTCTTCCAGCTTACTTCGAGCTTTGCTGGAGCACTGCAACAAGCCAGAGATAGAATGTTGGCCATGGAATAGGGTGGTGTGTAAAAGTGATAGGCAACATGTAGCTCAGGGTTTTTTTTCACGAGCAGAACTTAGATGTTCTGAGAAGTGGTTGTCAAGTCTATGCTTCGTTCCCCCAGTACAGAGGAGACCACATTGTGAGCAGTGAATGCAGTAAACTAGATTCTGGGAAGTGCAGGTGAAATGTTGCTTTACCTGGAAGGTATATTTGAGCCCTTGGATACTGGGGTCAGAGGAGGTAAATGGGCAGGTGTTGCATCTTTGGTTGTAGTGGAAGATACTGTGGGTCTGTGGGGTGTGTTGAGTGTAAATAAAGAGTGGACCAATGTGTCCCAGAGGGAACGGTCCCTACGGAAGTTAGGCTAGGGAGGGGAGGGGAATATGTGTCTGGTGGTGGCATCTCACTGGAGGTAGCAGAAATGGTGTCTGATGATCTTCTGGATGTAGTTGCTGGCGGGATAGTAGGTGAGGGCAAGGGGAACCCTATCACTGTGGCAAGGGGGAAGAGAGGGGGTGAGGACAGAAGTATGGGAGATGGGTCGGACCCGATTGAGAGCCCTGTTGACAACGGAGCTGGGGAATCCTCGGTTGAGGAAGAAGTTGGACATTTTGGAGGGTCCCTTGTTGAAGATGGCCTCATCTGAACATATGCGACGGAGACGGAGTAACTGTGAAAATGGGATGGAGTCTTTACAGGAAGTGGGGTGTGAGGATGTATAGTCCAGGTAGCTATTGGAGTCAGTGGGTTTGTAATGGATATTGGTGGCCAATCTATCCCTGGAAAAGAAAACAGAAATATCAAGGAAGGGAAGGGAGGAGTCAGAGATAGATCAGGTGAAAGTGATGCGGCTGGATGATCCGGAGGGGCTCACAGCAAACTGGATGTCACATCCAGATTCCAATGGAAACGGTTAAAGATACCAAGCTGCATGATGTCTTTATTATCCCTGCAGATGGAGTGTAGCATGGATAGATCAGATCACAGCCAGATGCGACTGTCTGCTTAAGGATAGATTTCCTTTTTGATCCCAAGCATTCTCAGTCAGAACAACTGACACCTAGCTAGTGTGCTTCTCTGAATACCACCTCCTGCTGGCTGGCTAACATCTTGTGTATCTACCTGAAGATTTTTTCTTATGAATGAGGTATATTATTGTAAACAAAAAAAAAACAGGTGCGGTTATTTTAAATCATTGGGATCTACTGTGCCCACACACACATCTTACTGTGTCTGCCTTCCCTCTACGCACAAAGCAAATAGAAATAACACACGTGTTCATCTTCTTCGCAGTAGTCATTTGATTACTCTTGATGTCTTTTTAGGACAGATAGTGAGCCTGATTTGAATATAATCATAAGACAGCCTCTGTATGAATATTATTGGATGCTTTTGGGAGTGGATTGAACTTAATACAGGCACAACAACAACAAAAACAGAAGTTGCTAGAAAAGCTTAGTAAGTCTGGCAGCATCTGTGAAGAAAAAAATCATAGTTAATGTTTCAGGTTCAATTACCCTTTCTCAGAACTGGCACTTAACCGCGACTTAATGCAAGCTCAAACTGTTGACACTTATTAACTCTGAGTTATATGCAAAAGTATGGTCAAGCAGGGTTTCACTTTCATCCTTCAAGTCTCAGTCCCATGTGATCTGACATTACTATGACACAGCTCTTCTTAGGTTATAGATTCAATTAACTCTTTACTCTATGCCCTCTGCTTCAGTCGGTACCTCAACCATGTAAATAATGTTGAATTAACATTAAGGCTAGCACAATTACATGGAAATTGGGTATTCAGTTGCTCCTTTCCAATGAAAAAAAGCTAACAATATTTTCCCCACTGTCCTTTTTTCCTATTCTGCTTCTCTTCCAATCTGAGGTGGTTCCTATCCAGGCCGGATAAAAATACTTTCCCACTTACTTTTGGAGGAGAGTTTCAGCTAAACTTCTGGGCTAGGAGCTTTCCTGGCTGAAACAGCACAAATGAGTTCATGAATTCACCCAGACAACAATGAGGTCGATTGACACTGAAACCACACCTTTTTATTAATTGATAGTTTCTATATTCTGTGGTTTGTGGATCCTGCAGACACAGTCACAGCTACTATGTAAGGTCGGGCGGCGGGGGGGGGAGCAGTCAGCGAGGGTAACACAAGTGCAAAGGTGGCAAGGTACCAAGTGAATGAGTGGGTGTGGTGGTTGTCAGGGAGGCAAGGAGGTAGAGGTGTTTGTAAGTCAGGGGACCGAGTGCACAGTGCCATTAGGTTGGCAGATAAGTAGGTGATGGCATTAGATACTTTCGAGGATTGATTGAAAGATTGGTAACTGGGGTGGGTCTTTTGTTAGAGGATACATCGTAGGAGGTCCTGGTGACTGTGGTGTGGGTATTAGGGGTGTGAGTCAGTGGAAAGGGAATAAGGTGGGAATCAGCCTGGAGTAAAAAGGTCGGAGTTGGATCTCTGACAAGGATTGGGAGTGTGTCAAGTGTCTGTGGGTTATTGGGAGGGAGTTACCAGTTGGAGGGTAGCTCATGTTGAAGAGGCTCTGGGAGTGTTTGGAGTCAGGTCAGATCGATTGGGTTATGCTCTAAATGGGAGGGTCTGTGGGTGTTGATGAGTATCATTTGGGAGTCACACGTTAGGGCAGGGCGTGAGGGAGTGATTGGGTATCTGTAAAGGTTTAAGGGTCATTGACATGGGAGTTGATCTGAGGCAAGTCGAATTGAGGAGCTAGATTTCAAGTCAGCCAGGATTTAGAGCAAGTTCTAAGTTCTCTCGCCATTGCTAGCTAACTATTAAATCAGTGCAAACCCTCCGAAGTTCTCAACTCTAACTCACAGTTGGGGAAGATTCCAAACCCCTGGGTAATTGTCCATATGAAGTTTCAACTTGCTGCAACATTTCAGTAGTATGAGCTGAATCAAGAACTTCATGTGGCCCTGACATGTAACTGAGCCTTTAACAATGGCTACCTTCCTATCAACTGTGTCCAGTTGAATTCAGGTTGTACACGATGGTAACACTCACGTTGAATCTCATTCAGTAGCTATTTCTCAGTGAGAATCCTTGCCTTCATTCCATTTCCAAAGGTACATTCTAAAGCAGAGATACCTCATAGCGACTGAAGATTCTAGAAAAATTGTGGCTGATCTTTCCCTGCTTGCCAGGAGCACAGTGATCAATTTGCACAGTGAATAGCATAAACTGGAAGCCAGCAGTAAAATGTTTCTGACCATTTATTTCAGAGTTACATAAACCAATGTGTTCAGCAAGTGAAGGGGCTTGGTAATTCATCCATTTTTGTGTGAAGTTCTTCTGTAATGCTATCATGTTAATTTAAATGTTATGAAATTCAAGGAAGTTGGGTCATTTACTTTCAAGCTGTTGTGCATGAATTCTACAAACATGGCTTTGATAGGCATGGATGAGCAGCCTTCAGAGAAAGGAAGTAATCACCTGGCACAGTATCTTAAGCCTCTCATTTTGAAGATGCCACTGCTCTGTAAAAGTATTAAGAGCATTGTTGCTAATCTTCTTGTTCTAATTCTATGTTATCAGAATAAGAATTTAAAAATACAGGTATTTCACTGACAGACCAAACACGTTAAAAGAATAATAATAGCCAGGAAAGGTTCTTCTACTAATTTTTAAATAGGTATCTCTCCCTTACATCTAAAGCAAACAGTCTGTCACAATCCACTTATTATTGGCCTTAAATAACTAATTTCATCCAACAATTTCTAAAATATGAAACTAATCACAATGCCTTTATTTTCAATGGCATCCATGGGCATACAAATCACTTCAAGACTTTTCATGCAATCCACAGGAATAATTTGGCAACAGACTGACTGCTATGGAAAGAAAATCACAAGGCTGAAATGTAGGTCTCGTTCCTTCCAGTTGAGTGAGACCAGAATTGCTGTTGAAAATTGTGCTGGCAAGGGAAATCACTTCATAATTTTTAAGTAAACAGACACAATAGACTGATTCACTGTGTATCAATGCACACTTTCCCTGCAACCAAGCATAATGAGTTTTCTAGTACATAGTCCCTTATCAAGTGTTGTTTATGGCAATCATCCATCAATATCCAACATAAACAATAAATTAAAACAATGAACTGCAGATGCTGGAAAAATCAAACCAGTACAGAAATTACTGGAGAAACTTAGCAGGTATGGTAGCATCTGAGGAGAGAAAGTAGTGTTAAAATTTCAGGTTGCGAATGGTGTCATAAATGTTCTGCAGAAATGAAATATATCATCCCTACTTTTAACTTCAATTAATTTTGTAATAAAGTTTAGCAACACATTAGAGTTCTGGATTACATGTTAAACCTGCATACATTTTGTGAGCCATGCACCAGAACTCTTAAACCTTTCCACACTTTAAAATTTTGCAGTCGGTCTCTATTTAAAGAATACTTTGCCTTTCTAATCTTCCTGCTAAAGTGAACAACATCACATTTTCATACACCTGCTAATATTTTGTTCACTCACTCAACCTATTGATAGTTATCTCCAATTTTCTAAAGTTTACTTCACAACATACCCTCCTACCTCTCCTGGTGTCATCTTTGAATTTAGTTTTGCTTCCCTCTTCTAAGTCATTGATGTAAATTGTAAAGAACTGATGCCCCAGCACAGAGCCCTGAGGGACCCCACTTGTCACAACCTACGAATCAGAAAAAGGCCCATTTATGCATACTCTGTTTTCTGACAGCCAGCCAATCTTCTATCCATGGTAAAATGACAACAAACTAATTAACTTGTTTCTTCCTGTTTGCTTGAGAAGAAGGGTTGAATTTACTGTTTTCCAATATGATGGATCTTTCTTCACACCGATAACTTTTGGAAAATTAACACCATTGTACTTGCTACCTTATGAGTAACGTCATCAAGACTATGGGGTGAAATATATCTGGTCCTGGAGACTTCTTAGCCTGCAGCTTCACCAATTTGCTTAGTACTACTTATTTTGTGATTTTAGTTTCATTAATTCCCTCTCTCCCTTCCAACTTCTGATTTAAAGCCATTGTTGGAATATTTCTTTTGTACTTACTACAGCGAATACAGAAGAAGAATATTCAATCATTTCACCTGTAATTTCTTTATTATTTAATATTTATCATTTTTACACTCTAGAGCACCAACTTTTAATTTATTATGTCCTTTATAACTATAATTATAAGAATATTTATTCTTGCTGTCTGTTTTAAGCTCATAGTTTTTTTGTTCTTTGTTCTTGTTAGCTTCCCCTCTTTCTCTGATTTCTTCATCCAGAGAAAGCTTTCAGTCATTTTGTGCTATTCTTTATATTTTGACCAATTACTCATCAGTGTACAGTTCTATGCATTTTTATTAAGTCTGGTGCTTTCCCTAGCTTCTTTAGCTAAATAAGGATGGTGAGCGCTCTTTTCTTGAAATTGGGAATATACAAGTTCTGAGAATCCTGAAATATGTCCTTTGATGTTTTCCACAGAATCTCTACTGAGTTATTCCCTATCCTCATGTACCAGTTCAATTCAGCTAGCTCATCTTTCATGCCAACACAATTGTCTTTACTTCGGCTTAAAATACTTGCCTTAAACCCAATCTTCTCCCTTTCAAACTGAACTTTTATGAACTGAAAAACACTTTATGAACTTCTCATCAAGGCTTTCTGTCAAATTGATTTTTCTCCTTATATGGAAGCTCAATTCACCAATAAGTTTTACTGTCCCTTTATCAGAAGCACCTAATGCTTCTTCTTGTATACTTTCTCTCACATTCTGATTACTGTTAGGGGCCACCCTCACTGGAAACATTTTCCATCTACTAAATGATTCTACATTCTGATCTGAATCAAAGTTATCTCCCATCATTGCACAAACGTACCCTTGATTAATAGTACCATTTCTACAAATTTATCTTCACTTTTTCATGTGATATACCCCTAACTGTCCATAATGCAGTCTTTATTATCCTGAAAGCTGGGTCTAAAGCAGCTACCAGATCTTATTCATTTTATTTCTACGTGCACTATCAGGTCATTTACTTCTTTTACATACATGATGCATATTCAGGTACAAAGCTATAAGTTTGGTCTTTTTATTGTTTTTTAGCAAATAGTCTTGACTGCTGGTATAATCCTAGGATTTTTCTCTCTGCCTTCCTGTCATTCCCTGATCCTCGTTTACCATATTGCTATCTTTTGCAATTACATTGTCTCTACTTTTTTGATATATAAAGCTTCCCAGATTTGAACGCTTACCCCCACTACTTAATTTAAAATCCTCTCTATCTTTCCACACACTCAGTTCACAAAAATACAGGCCCCAGTATGGCTTAAGCTTGATTGATCAGTATTTTGGGAAAAATCCAGAGTTAGAAAGAGTTCAAAAGGAGCAATAGGTTTACTTAAATGCTACTTTCCATTTAACTGATAATCCTTTTACTGCATTTAATTCACTTTATTTTGTACTGTTCAAATTATTTTTAAAGCTTTTCATTGATCAAATACAAGAGATACAAATTGCTGTTACCTTCACACAATAATTTTTATTTGCTGCAATATAAAAATATTTATTCGATTTTTGAAACATTTTATTGCGGACTAAATACTTTTTATCACAATAAAATATATGAAATGTATATGTAAGCCTGGTACTTCATGAAAAGTAAAGGTCTTTCTCAGAATAATGTCATTATAATATTACATTTGCCTCTGTCACAGAGTTTGGTAAATTTCTCCAAGTGTTGCCTGAGACCCCTGAAAATCATACTTGTTATACTTAAGTCTGTTTTAATATTATTTCAAAAATTTTGAAAGTTGTTCTAAAGCAATAAAATGTATAAATGTAAGTTATGAAGCACTTCTATCTGATATTGGTACACATGCCAAGAACAGAGTATGCTGATCATTTCTCCAGTTCTCTGCTCATGTTTCACTATCCAGATAAAACACTGTGTCAGAGAGAGAGAGATACCATGGTCACCATATGAAAAACTGCGAGACAAAGAGAGAGAGGGTATACACAGCAGATAAAATACTGTGAGACAACATGGACAGCAGACAAAACACCGCAACAGAGAGTGCAGACACCGGATACAACATTATGTGCAAGAGACAGCAAAAACCAGTCAAAAACCCCAAGACAAGAGAGAGAGAGAGATCGAGAGAGCGTGGGCACTTGCTATAGGTGACAACGATATGGCGTGGTACTGCACAGTAACATGCCCATTCCCTTGACTGTTGAATGCTTTGGGCCAAGACAATCTGCTTGTTTCTTCATCTGTGCTAAACAGCAATGCAAGCCACAGAAGCTAGCTGCTACTACGTTATGGAGGCTGGCACCCTTGAAGTCAGTGCAAAGTGAGTGAGCACTACAAAAATAGGCTTGAGGTACACCAGGCAGCATTTTTGCAAGCCTGTGCATAAAATGGCTAGGCAAAAGTATGTGTACATAAGTATCCATGAGCTGAAAGTGAAGTGCTGAACAGCAAGTGGTGTGTGTGACTCATTCTGAAAGTAGCCAGTGATGAAATGGTGAGGCTGGTGGTTTGGTGATGCCCAGTTGTATGGAAGAAAAGTGAAAGAAGATGTCATCCTTGGAATCTACAGAGAAATGGTGGTGACGATGTAGCAGGATGACGAACCAGCGAAGCAAACAGTGAGTTGTAGCACTAGAAAACTGCTCTGGTATGTAGGCTGGGAATTGGTGCCATGTAGATTCTTATGGAAGGAGGGGACAATGGAGAGCTGCTTAGAAATGAAGTGCGACTAGCGATTTATAAGGTGAAAAATTGAATGAAAATAATGTAGTTACCAAACATTCATGAGATTCAGGACTTCCCACTAAACCCTTAAAGAAAAACATCTCTATTTTTCTGTATCAGCAAGATCTTGATTTTTTTTATTCTTCTAGTATTTTCCCACCTTGCTTCCTTTTGCTCAAACTGTTCAAGGCTTGGGAAACTTATGCCCGTGATTTCAATTCAATTTGAAAACCTACCTAGCTTGGTACAGTGATGCAGTTTTAACTTCATTGAACTAGTAACTACCTTCAAACCCTACCATTGCAGCTGGTGGAATTTAAATCCAGTTAAACAAAAAACACTTTAAAAATCATAATTGAAAACTATTTTCGCTAATGTTGTTGCTGCTTCTAAATCCATTTGATTGATTAATGGCATATAGGGAAAAAAGTCTGGCCCTTAATCTGGCCTAGTCTATGCATAATTTCAGACTGCAGCAATGTGGTTAACTCTGAACTGCCACAGAGGAACAAAGAATGACATCAAATCTTGAAATTACCAATGTTACCCACGGAAAATAAAAACAAATGATGCTCTTATCAGTGTTAAGAAATGTCTTTCACAGTCACTGTAATCAAAATAAAATTACCCAATTTCTGTTTTTTGGCAGAAACAATAACGATCCAAACCAATTACTTACAGTACTGCTGTAGATTGTGCTGGTAATGAATACGTGCAAAAGATGATTTTCCATGTGAGCAGGGTGGGAGGAGGGAAACAGAGAATGTGGTGGATGAGCAGAAATGAACCATTCCAGGTCATGACCTAGTTAAAAACCGACAAATTCATTAGAAAATTTGTCAGGCTTATTACAAGACTGATTTATCTCCTTTGGGAGTAGCAATGTGAAATTTCAGACATATAACAGCAATATGACAGGATAGCACGCTGGCTGATGTCAGAAAATGTACCTTTATAATTTTATTTTAGCTTTAGCATTGGGTTTCATAGATCATAGAATCCCTACAGTATGGAAACAGGCCCTTCGGCCCAACAAGTCCACACCGACCCTCAGAACATCCCACCCAGATCCACCCCCCAATTGTGGTTGTGATACTATTTCAAAGAAGTCAACAGTAAACTGATAGTTCTTTCAAAAAAGTATTCATTAAAAGAAATGAGCACACATTTTGTTGAAATCACTTCAGATTTAGAAGCCCCTCAGACAACGCTCATTAATAGCTTGCACTTATAAAGCACCTTTGGGGAACAGTGGCAATGTCCCTGCCTCTGGGTCAGGAGACTTGGGTTCACCTGCTCCAGCAGTGTGTATTAATATCTCTGAGTAGGTTAATTAGAATAATACATAGCACCTGTAAATTAGTAAAATGTTCCCAGGTACTTTAAAGGAGAGTTATCAGACAGAATTTGATGTAGAAATGCAGAAAGACATATTAGAGCAGGTGAACATGTGTGTAAAAATAAATCGGTTTTAACCAGAGTTTTGAAGTTCGGGTTAGGAAGTCTACTGCATTGTGCAGATAGGTTTACATTCTCTGTTTCTGACCCTTTGTTCTGCCTCTCTGTTTCTGACCCCTACAAAGGGACAAAAGTAGGCTAGACAATGGAAGCTGGGGTTTAATTTGGAGATGAGGTCATGGAGTTTGGATCCAAGAAAGAAAAATTGGAATGTTTTTTCGGGGTCGAAATCTAAGAAATGTGGAAATGCAAAGGATTTTTAGGTGTTGATGTGTGTAATCATTAAAGCGAGTACAAAAGTCTTTTTTTTTAACAAAAACTAACCAAAAAGACAGCTGGAACCTAAGTCTTATCCCCAAGAGTCTGGAATACACACATGAGAAAGATATGCTTTGGCTTTACAGAGTTTTAATCAAATTTCATCAGGACAATATTGGAAGGAAGGTTTCTGGAAGGAATACAGTTCACAAAAGCCAGAGCTTTCAGATTTAAAGGATTAAATTATAAAAAAAACATATTCCCTTAAAGACAATGGTTGAGTATAATCTAATAAAAATGTTTAAGATTGTTAATTAATACAATATAAAACATAGATCATATTACATTTCAGCTCAGGATTGGGACTTCCGGTCCACAATGTTGTGCCAAACTGCAGAGGTCCTATTTTGGTTCATTGTGGAACATTGCTAGTCATGGACCTCCAGCCTAAAAATCTTCCCCATTACCCTCTTCCTTCTCTGGGCAAACCAATTCTGAGCCCACATGGTCAAGTTGCCGTGGATCCCATGCATCTTAACCTTTTGGATGAGCCTACCATGAAGTACTTTGTCGAAAGCTGTACTAAAATCCACTTAGACAGTGTCCACTGTTCAGCCCTCATTGATTATCTTTGTCATCTCACTGAAAAACTCATTCAAGTTAATAAAGGCATGGCCTGCCCTGCACAAAACCATGCTAACTGTCCCTAATTAGGCCACTCTTTTCCAAATGTGTGTAAATCATATCCCTAAGAACTCCAATAGTTTCTCAACAAACAATGTGGGGCTCACCTATCTATAGTTTCCTGGACTATCCCTTCTTGAACGGAGGAACAACATTAGCTACTTGCTAGTCCTCTGGGACCTCTCATGTGGCTAATGAGGATACATAGGCCTTAGTCGCGGTCCCAGCAAACTCCTCCCTCGCCTCTCTCAATAACCTGGGGTAGATACCATCAGGCCCTTATCCACCTTAATGTTCTTCAAGAGACCAAAGACCACTTCTTTCTTGACCTCAAAATACTGTAGTTTATTAGCATGCTCCAGACGGACAGGTCAATCTCCCCTTCTTCCACCACATCCCAAAACCAGTCCAGTTCGTCGCCTCCCCCCACTGCATCACACAACCAACCCAGCTCTTCCCCCACCCCCACTGCATCCCAAAATCAGTCCAACCTGTCTCTGCCTCCCTAACCTGTTCTTCCACTCACCCATCCCTTCCTCCCACCCCAAGCCGCACCTCCATTTCCTACCTACTAACCTCATCCCACCTCCTTGACCTGTCCGTCTTCCCTGGACTGACCTATCCCCTCCCTACCACCCCACCTCTACTCTCCTCTCCACCTATCTTCTTTTCTCTCCATCTTCGGTCCGCCTCCCCCTCTCTCCCTATTTATTCCAGAACCCTCACCCCATCCCCCTCTCTGACGAAGGGTCTAGGCCCGAAACATCAGCTCTTGTGCTCCTGAGATGCTGCTTGGCCTGCTGTGTTCATCCAGCTTCACACTTTATTACCATAGTGTAGAGATGTGTTGGAATTGTGAAAGGCTTGGGTACTTCAAATGAGACTGCCCTCAACAACTATGGTCATCACTGCCGCCAGGCACAGTACCCCGCCCAGTGAAATGGCCTTCCCTTCTCACAAGGTGGTAAACCAACTGGGATCCCACTAAGAACCAAGCAGAGAACAAAGTTCCTTCAGGAAGAGGCTGAATTTATATAGAACAAAGGCTGGCCTGAGAGTGAGCATGAAACTTAGGAAGGAAGAAGCACCAACCGTTACTCATTGGTTTTTTTCCATGAACAGCTCACTGAAGTGTATAAGCTGATTGACATCTCTTCCCTCATGTATATCTCTGCCTCAAGGATTGGACATTCCCTATCATGGCTGCATTGAGCTCTCCCTATGTGTCCTCAACCACGTTTTTTATTGTCCCAGCTTTCAGGAAATTCATGACCTTATCAATGCTCCAGTAGATGTAATGATGTTGAGGATAACCTTAGTATTGGAGATGAATGTACTAAGAAATATCTGGGTGCCATTGGAAAGCATGTACAGTGACAGCTCTGAGCAGCAGATTACAAGTACAGCAGGTGGTGCTCGGAATCGTTGACCTTGCTCCATGTACTCGAAGTGTATCAGCCTGTATGTATCTATAGCTGTTAGAATGCCAGGTCATCAGACACTCGCCTCTTATAAAACTGAAGCTTTATGTCAATTGCTGGGCACTCAATGCAAAGACTCATAAGGATCTAAGTCTCTACCCAGGATCGAGGAAGCATTGCAAATTCTCAGAGGCGCAAAGCTTTTCTGCAATCTTAATTTGGGGCACAGCTATAACCAGCTACCCATTGCAGAACAAGTCATTGAAGACATTGGTGTACAGATAGAGACCTAAGGACCTGCTGAGTAAACAAAAATGCCATTTTGGTTTTGTCATACTTCCCAGTCACTTTCGTATGTGCGATGGTAAAGCTTTTGGTGACGGTAAGTTCCAGTCCCTTCTCGTGTCATTGAACAATATACTCATCTTTGGCTCAACATTTGAAGAGGCCCTGCCATGAACAGGCACTGCCTTAGCCTGCTGTCACTGTTTAACTTTAAAGTCAAACTAGAAGACGACCAATTTATCTGGACAAGAGTCTTCATTTGCAACGAAGGCATTACTCCCGACAGTTCGAAAATCTAAGCAGTAGATGTGTGGTCCGAGCTGAATATAGGGAGGGAGCCGTTGTGGCTCCTTTGTCTAGTAGATTACTAGAGGACGTCTGCGTAAAGCTATATACAGTTGGCAGCTCCATCCCAGATTTGCTGAGGAAATCAGGGAATGCTCGAGTAGAGGTTAGGGAAGGGTATATGAGATGTGGTCCTTCACGGAGCATCACAGGGTTGGATCCCAGCTCGTGAAGACTCTTTGTGCACCTTCAACCAGCATCTTGTCACATCTTCTGCCCATGGCTACCAGTATTTTCAAATCCCTTTCATAGTGTAAATTGATGCCCGTTTCCTTGGTCTAGGAGTAGTGCTGTCACAGGATCAAGGACAGGAAACCATAGTTATTCTGCCAGTCAGATGTAGCCAAATGTGAGAAATACGGAGAATTACTACAGTATTGGTCAGGAACTTCCACCTTTGAGGGGATGGCTATTTCTCAGAAGTTTAGAGACATTGTGATGAGTACAGAGTTTGATGTGTTTACAGACAACAACAGATGCAGCTACTGCAAAACATCCACAAAGATGAGTGCCACTGAATGTGCTGCTGAACTCACACAATTTTGATTCCAGATCCAGTACAGGTCAGGCAAAACTAATGTGAATGCTGTTGTGCAGAGTCAAGAGACTAAACAGTGGAGCATACCCAAGCCTGCCTGGCTGGAGGGGGCTGCAGCTGGCAGCATGCCCAGGCCCAAAGTCAAAGGCAGCATTCCAGCCCCAATTTACGGAAATGCTCGAACGAAAGGAGTGTCACTGAGTTACTTGTAAGTGTGAATCAACCCAGGCCCAGAGAGGTAAAGTCAGATGTGGTTTTACTTTTGTCAACAATTGCAACAGATGGCCTCAGACAACTTCAACTATTGACATAGACAGCTCCGTGATCGGAAGATCCATCATCCCCCAACCCAGTGCCAGCTATTGATGGAGTCCAAAAAGGTACAGAAACTGTTGAGGTGCTGGAAGAAGATCAGGGAGGAGGGTGGAGGCATCTATTGGTTGTTTCATGACAAGGAGGTAGAGAGGGAAGCAACCCATCCTTCCTGACAACCGTGTGTGTCATGTGTTGTACCGGTTCATGATCAAACAGGACACCACACAACACAAACAATAACTGCTCTGACCAGAGATTGTGTTGCTGACCGAGTGTCATCTGCAAACTTGTCTCCTGCACACCTTTGGATAAGTACATGAAGAAGAAATATTTGGAGAGCAATGGGCCAAGCGCAGGTAGGTGGGACCAGTTTAGTTTCGGATTATGATAGGCATGGACTTGCTGGACTGAAAGACTGAAAAAGGTCTGATTCTGTGTTGTATGACTCTATGACTCTATGGCCTGGGATGGCTGCTGATACTGTTAGGATTGTGAGATGTCTACTTTGGTCAAAGCAAGGAAGTGCCTTGAGCCCAGCACAGGATCCCTGGTCGCCAAGTGACCCCTAGTGGCCCTTACAGTGGATTCTAGTTCCTTGAGCCCAGTAGTAACAGGATTGAATAGCTTCTTATGCTCATGGATGTCTTCAACAAGCTCATGGCTATTTGCACTCATGATCCTGAAGCCTCATCTAAAGCCAAAGGGTTACTGCATAGCTGGTAGGTCCACTTCAGTGTTCCATGTCAGATTCAGAGTGATCAGGAATGCAACTTTGAGATCAGGATCCTGCAGGAGATTTGCAAGATCTATGGCATCCTCTATCATTCAAATGGTAATGTGAAGTGTGATAGATTCGACCATTCTTTGTTTGACTGTCTGTGCACTCTGCCTTCTGAGACCAAACAAAAGGGATGCAAGTACCTCTGGCATTGTTTTGTGATTATGATAGGACTGCCCACTTTGCCATGGGCTTTTCTCGACACAATCTCTTGTTTCATTGAGACCCAATCCTTTCTATCGAACATCACCTTGGATTCATCACATCCTTCTGATGGAGATGTGTAGGTCAATAAATGGATAGCCAAGTGGCACACAAAGCCAAGACAGGCATTCAAGATGGCACCCAAGAGGACTGAGAAGTGCTGAGAAGAAAAACATTAAACAATTACAAGAATGACAGGGCCAGCCTTCCAATTGATGCAAGGATGTTTCTCTGAAATGGTACAAGATACAAGATGTGTGAGACGTGGAATCATCAGGGAGTCATCGAGCAGCTGGTTGCAGAGGGGCAGACACATGTTGTTGAATTGCTTGTTGTTGGGCAGCATCAGAAAAATGGTTCACGGTGGGGGACATGCTTGAGGCCAGAGCCTGGCGGATGATATGAAGATAAACAGCTCATTCAGTGGTATTGTGGAACCTGAAGTATTGGTGCATGTTGGCTCAAGCGAAGTAAAGTCAGACAGTGAAGTGGAATCCTGAAATGACATGTGTGTTGTGAAACCAGGGAGTCTATCTGGCCCTTGAAAATGGCACATATGGACCTGCTGGAAGGCAATGACTGAAGAAACAAGTGCTATCATTCACTCCTGGAGATCTGACTGATAGAGGTTCCAATGACAATGATCTGCTACAGAGCCTTTGGTACCAGAACAGATAAGAGGCTGTAAAAATCTTCAACAAAATGCTGGACCTCACCCCAACACTTTACCAATTACCCTGATCAGCGATGCATGAAGAGAATGCTACCACTATTGTGGCCTTGAGCATTGTAGTCACCATGGAACAATTGAACCTGCTCATCATACAATGGCTTAGCAAAATTCAAAGATAGCAAGATTTGGGGAAGGAGGTCTTATAGGAAGAAAGAGTGGAGAGAGGGAAGGATTCCTTGACTTAAATAAGTCACAGGCTTTAGTATACATAAATATATTCTTTTCTGAACTTAATTTCCCTTTATATTTGTAACATCTTAATTAAAGAGTTTTGCTTCAATGTCATTGGGCAAATAGCAAGCAATAAATCTGTTTGTTCTCATACTTGCATTTCTGTCTTAGGCTTTCTGTAATGTATGTCCCAATGAAGCCCTAAACAAGCTAGAAAAGCAGACTCTCATTTTCTGCTTAGGCATTTTGTAGCATTATGGACTCAATATTGATTTCAATAACTTAAGACCATGCTCTGTTTTAATTCCTTTTTCCCATGATGTTAATGTCTGGTTTTATTTTTGTACCCAGTCAGCGCTGACATACATTGTACTGTTAACACCAGCAGATGTTTTGTAGCTTCTATATCTATTATCACACATTTTGCCTTTTGTTCTATCACAGCTGTACTGTCTATCTCTCTTGTCTTCTAATGTTTACCTGATTTTCCCCTCAGTTGCACTTGCTCCTACACTTTTCTCAACTGTTGAATCGGGTAATGATTCTATCACAAGGCAAGGCAGAACACCTTAGGATCCCAAAAGGGTCAGCCCTGTTATCCTAAGCCCCCCAGAAGTTTTAGAAACAATTTTGCTTGTGTAGCCTGGACCACTCAATAAACTATATAGTCATACAGCATGGAAACAGATCCTTTGGTCCGACTAATCCATACCAAACATAATTCCAAACTAAACTAATCTCCTGCCACCTCCTGGTCCATATCCCTTCAAACATTTCCTATTCATCTACTTATCCAAATGCCTTTTAAATGTTGCTAATGTACCCACATCCACTAGTTCCTCAGGAAGTTCATTCCACACACTCACTGCACTCTGTGTAAAACAAAATTGCCCCTCATGCCTTTTTCAACCCTACCTCCTCTCACATTAAAAATGTGCCCCTAGACTTGAAATTCCCCATCCTAGGGAAAGACAACTGCCATTAACTCTATATTTTATTAATGAATTTTTATTAAAATCTTATTTAAGTTAAGAGTGTAATCTCAAGAGATTACCCAGAAAATTTTCTCCATCACGTTAGATTGCATGTGCCCTGTAGATTCAATCAGAAAAGGGAATGGTATTAGTAATATGCACAAATCCTATTGACTATGTTGGCAGGGTATGCTCATACAACATCTAAACATATCATATTTTTACCTCTTTTTCAGTTTTGAAGAAGATCATATTGAATTCAAAGTGTGTTAACATTGTTTCTGTTTCTATCGATGTTGCCAGACCTGCTGAGTTTCTCGAACACATTTTTCTAAAATTAGCATTCAACCATTTTGGGTTGAAATCATGAAGCACCGTTTTCACTAAAGGGAATCAGGGGATCAAAAATGTTCTCCCCAAAAGGCTTTGGGTGCTGAAATTTTCATGACAGAGTCAGTTAGATTTTTGTTAGATAAAGGTATCATGGTATATGAGGTGAAGTTGATGTACAGAACTGATATCAGCTTGTTGAATGACTGACTGGCTTATTCCAACTCCTACGTTCCAATATTTGTTATATTTTTCATGTTTCAGGTAAAAACAAAGACTGTTTTGTTTTAGCATTTCAGTTTTTCCAAATACAATGGATTCTTCTTAGTGCAACCAGATTTATATTCACCATCACACAATGCACAAGCTTTGCAAATTTGATTTGTTTGCAAGTCCAGCTGAACAACATCAGCAAGCAGCATTTGGGAATAAATAAAGGAATCTATTGAGCCATTGAAAAGTAAGATTGTTAAGCAGGGTTAATTTGAACTTGGAACTGATGGGCAGAAAATTGCTGCTCTTGAATTGGCCTCACGTTTTCCATTGAGTCATACTTTCTTCTCCATTGACTTCAAAAGAAAATGATTAGACAAAACAGAAAAGAGACAGTATTCACTCTCATTTGTTTTCCAACTAAAATTGCCTTATTTTCAGTAAGCTTAAATAGTTAGGAAACCTTATGATCCATGTCAGAACGATACAAATATATTCAATCAATCTTTTGTTATCCTTTGTTAATTATTAAAACTGGTTTAAAGTCATACCCAGTGCTATGTTGATCTAATTCTCAATTATTTGCTTAGTTCTCCATTTATTCTTCGAGAAAAAAATCTGGTTTTCATAGCTTACTTCAAGCAATTAGTTATATTCACACATGCAACACAGCCTGGCCGAGCATGAGATCGAATTCAGTTAAGTTAAATTGATCTGATCTTCCTCTGGTTTTAGATTGTATTTATTTTCCTCTATGAACACAGACTTCCATGTTGCACAGTCCGCACAAATGCTGTTTACTTCAGCCTTATTGGAACATTCTGATTCATAGCCAGTCAGTTCAAACCTGGCATTAGCTGGCAGGCATTTTTATCACAAGGTAACAGCAGAACAAACATATTTTCACCACTTGCATTATGTGTTTTAGGTTAGAGTGGTTGTCAATTTGGTACAATATCAAATAACAGATGCCCTTTAAATGGGTTAATGATTATTTGCTAATTTAGACAGATAGTGTAATATGTAGGTAGTGTATGTGTTTTTAGTGAATAGCAATTTAATTGATTTGTAACCCTTGATGATACTATTCAATTGTTTTACAATTTTAAGTGACAAAGAATTGAAAGAAAATGTTATATATACACATTAATCACAGGAGTAATTTACAATAATTGAGTGTTATTTCCTTCTGGATTTCTGATATCAGCAAATCACCCCAATATTCATATGCTTGCAAAGAAACCCGTAAAAAGAAAATAATATCTTTGTTTCAACTCTGGGACAACCTTGGGTTTAAGAGCTAAGGTACTCAATGCCTGAATCCGTTAAGCCATTCCATACAATCCAGGGAAGAATTTGTTGGGAAGCAGAAATTGTGAGGGCTGGAGACTGCTTGTTGATAGGGCTGGCACACTTGGCTGTCAACCAGAAATGCAACCAGAAAGAAATGGCCAGATCTGGGATTAGTGGATAAAGTATATCTGTAGTGTCCAGGGTAGATCTATATTTTGGGTTGATCATTTTACTCTAATCCTTAAATGCTGGATTGCCTTGGTGCAGGCTCACCGCTGCTTCCTGGTCAGAATGCTGAATCAAAATGATAGTTAAGCCCTGCCAACATCATGGGAATGCAACATTCCACATTCTTTAAGGGTCCTGTTGGCTTTGGATAGTTTGCTCAGAAGAACAGGTGAAAATTAAAAGTTGCCAGCTTCCTAAGACCTCAAGCTGATAAATAATTGAGGTAATTTTAACTCGGTTTCTGCAGGTTGGATAGGCCGAATACTAATCCCATAGTCTTGTTAATTTGAGTACGGTATTGTTATCATCATGTTAATTTTCCTCACTGGTACAGGATTGGATGGTCATTTTATTTATGCTCCAGCATAACTTATGTATCCATGTACAAAAATTAGGTTTTTTAAGAGATAAAGGAAAAGTGTGAAACATACATGTACAGTGAATGTCTGTGTCAAGTGTGACAGAGTCTAACATTTCATTTGTATTATTCAGTGTCTGCTGAAAGATAATGTGTGCCTAGTTGCCGTCTGCCATACAATGTTACAGTGCGATTTCTGACGATCTCTGCCAAGGAATATGGAGGCATTTGTGAAAACAATAACCTGGGAATGTACCCTGGCATTTTTCTTGGGAACTAACATACATTATTCATAAACCAAACCCTGATAAAAGCAGTAACTGGCAGTTTGTTTGTTGTTAATACACTTCAAATGTGTTATGTGAAGTGGAAACAAGATTTCTTCACCTCCCCAAATTAAAATGTCAGCATTGCCAATAATATGTCAAATGTGGTGCTGTTACCTTGGCCACTTTTCACTTTTAATGACATAACATTGTCAGCTTTGCCTAAATGATTTGCATGCACTGAGAAAATGCATTTTCCTTAGAGCAAACAGTACTCTTCAACTACATGAGTTACAGCAAGCTGATAGAATCTTGCCTGGCCAGCTTATCTTTGCTTTTATGCTTATTTTCCTTCTGTCTCTCCTACCCCTTGACACATTTATATTTTGAGCACTCTTACTAATAAATCTATTGTCTCTCACACAATTGAAAATGAAGTACACACAGCCTGAGTAGAATGACATTAACGTACAAGCTGTTAGTTTTACAATGGGAACCACATTCAGTTATTCTTTCCATTTTATATCTGCTTTCATTCCAGGCTTCTTTCTTGGAATTGTTAAGGTTGTGATACAATATGGACTATTCATTTGCATTTTCTATTGTCTGGTTTTAATACCTGGAACTTTCAGGGACTGAAGTTGTTTCAAAAAGGAAAATCACTTACTTAAACTGGCCACAACAATCAGTTAGCCACAAACAAAAACAGAAATTACTGGTAAAGTTCAGCAGATCTGGCAGCATCTCTGGAGACAAATCAAAGTTAACGTTTTAGGTCGAATGACCCTTCTTCAGAACTGTACATAATATCTTTCATCTTCAATATGTGAAACTTGTCACAGAGGTGTAAATCTTGGGAACTGAAAAAGGGTCACTCAATCTGAAACATGAGCTCTGATTTCTCTTCACAGTTGCTGCTAGACCTACTGAGTTTTCTAGCAATTTCTGTTTTAGTTTCTGATTTACAGCATCAGCAGATTTTTTACTTTTTGACCATTTAGCTAAATGGGTTTCCTGAAGTTCATGAAATGTGGAATGAACATGATCATTTAAAGAATTATTAATTTAATTATCAAATGACACTGGAACCAGTCTACCCAGTTAGGCATGAAGAAACCCTTATTGACCATTTTGATTTACGTCTCTTTAACAGGCTTCACATATTGAAGATGAAAGATATTATGTGTAATTATCTAGCTTGGAAACAATGAACTCAGGAATAAAAACAAAACAATGATCTGTATTTCAAGGAACTGCTTTCAGCAAAGCAGTGGAGAGGGGACTTGTGACTACACGACTGGAGAAATGTTTCTTTCTCTGCCTCTCGAAAGTCAAAACACTTGGGGGCAACACAAATTGGTGAGAAAAATCCAGACACTGAGAACTTAGAGAGATCTGCAATATTCATTGATATTGAGGACAGAAGACATTGAGTAAGTAACTATGGTCTTCAGTTAAAATCTTTAGGCAATTAGAATGTCCAAGGGCTGAAAATGGTCACTGGACCCAAGATATCCCCTTTGCTTTTATTTCCACAGACTTGCTGAGTTTCTCCAGCAATTTCAAGTTTTGTTTCAGATCTTTAGCATCTGCAGTTCTTTGATTTCTTTTCTACATTCTTCTTATCTTCCTTTGGATCAATCTCTGTCTCTTTTTAACTTCACACCTTCCTTTGTGCATATATCAGAGATAATGGGAACTGCAGATGCTGGAGATTCCAAGATAATAAAATGTGAGGCTGGATGAACACAGCAGGCCAAGCAGCATCTCAGGAGCACAAAAGCTGACGTTTCGGGCCTAGACCCTTCATTATTATTTTTGTTAGGGTCAACAGAAAATAAGATGGCTGTTTGTTTCTGTCAATAACACTTTGTGGTTAGCTCCATACAGATACTTAGGGAAATCATATTTTCATGGGGGAGAGAATTGTTGACACTGTCTGCCTATTTTTTTCTCATTTTTGGTTTGGAATTGTGAACTGAAGTTGAGAATTGACTTTTAACTTGAGTAGCAGCTTGTTTTGTGAAGGAGGAAAGGGCAAACAAGCAGACATTGATTTATGGGATCTCGCCTGGGCAGATAATTGCTGGTTACTGACTGTTCTCAGAGGACTGCATGCATTCTGGCTCCAGAATGTGTTCTGTTCGAGCATTGGCAGCTGGTTGGATGTTGAATGTCTCAATCAAGGGAGTCTGATGTTGACCAACCAGCAGCAGAAAATGTTGAAAGAGAAAACATAGACCAAACTAGTTGTTACAGTCTTTTTGGGCAGAAGGCTGTGTGCTCAGAAGTTGAGATTTACCCTGTCCAGTTTTATAATCAGTTAAAGAATTGTTTAATGTCTGAGAAAAGAATCTAAGTTTATAAGAAATAAGTAAATATTCCTTGGAGCCTGCTGGAAGCTGTTTGTATTGACCGATTAATTTCTAATTCAAGCAAAATATGATCCAATGTGAAATAAACCAAAACAGAAAATGCCAGCGAACCTCAACAGGAATAGGTTCTAAAAACAGGTCACTATGCTTGAAACATTAACTGTGCTTGCTCTCCACAGCTGCTGTTTGACATGCTGCAATTCTCCAGCAATTTACATTTTTTTTGTTTCAGACATTCAACCACCACAATTCCTTGTTTCATTAAACAATCCCATGTATCTGTAATAAAGCCCATTGTTCAATTAATTTCATAACGGTTTAGTACTCATTGGTGAAACAGTTGTCAAACTGACACTTTAATTTTCTTAATGATTTATGCTTTAATTGTGTCTATCTCTCTGTGTGTGAGTCGGGGTAACAAGCAAAGAAGTTTGGCTTTAAATCGTAAACATTGATTAGATTACCTTGTTGTTTAGCTTTGCTCTATTAAAATTACAGAATTAATAATTAATTGGTAATTTGCGTTTAAGTTATAAGCTTGGAGTCTGATATCTGGTATTCTTAAACTTTGCTTAGGATCAATTGGGTCATTTTAAGTATCATCGGATATTTTGATTTCACTGCATTGTTAATAAAGTGGAGCCATTTCACTTTTTCTCAACTAGTCATATTGATGTGTTTACAATTGCCTCTGGAATTCCATCTTATTTGAATTATACAAGAATACTTGGTTCATGTTGATGAATTCTATTATGGTAGTGTACTTTGTCCAAATGCGAAATTTGGTCCAATCTTCAGTTTTTAGGTCTCATTTATTCACATGCTATAGATCGTATGACATCAATTGCAATTGAATTAGATCTCACCCCTTTAGAACATAGAACATAGAACATAGAACAGTACAGCACAGAACAGGCCCTTCAGCCCACAATGTTGTGCTGACCATTGATCCTCATGTATGCACCCTCAAATTTCTGTGACCACATACATGTCCAGCAGTCTCTTAAATGACCCCAATGACCTTGCTTCCACAACTGCTGCTGGCAACGCATTCCATGCTCTCACAACTCTCTGCGTAAAGAACCTGCCTCTGACATCCCCTCTATACTTTCCACCAACCAGCTTAAAACTATGACCCCTCGTGCTAGCCATTTCTGCCCTGGGAAATAGTCTCTGGCTATCAACTCTATCTATGCCTCTCATTATCTTGTATACCTCAATTAGGTCCCCTCTCCTCCTCCTTTTCTCCAATGAAAAGAGACCGAGCTCAGTCAACCTCTCTTCATAAGATAAGCCCTCCAGTCCAGGCAGCATCCTGGTAAACCTCCTCTGAACCCTCTCCAAAGCATCCACATCTTTCCTATAATAGGGCAACCAGAACTGGACGCAGTATTCCAAGTGTGGTCTAACCAAAGTTTTATAGAGCTGCAACAAGATCTCACGACTCTTAAACTCAATCCCCCTGCTAATGAAAGCCAAAACACCATATGCTTTCTTAACAACCCTGTCCACTTGGGTGGCCATTTTAAGGGATCTATGTATCTGCACACCAAGATCCCTCTGTTCCTCCACACTGCCAAGAATCCTATCCTTACCAATTAATTATTAATTCTGTAATTTTAAGACAGGAACACTTGCGCTGATAACACTCCCAATGTTGTAAATTTGTTTTAAATGACTTCACTGTAGTAGTTTGCAAATAACTAGGGAAGACTGAATCTTATGCATTTTTGGCAATGTGTGAGTTGTAACGTGTTTTCGGAAGATTTTCACCACAAGTCGCAGTGAGACTTCTTGCTGTATTTTACCCAGCACACTTCATTAATTACTTATCCTTATTCTGTTACATTGTTCACATCCAATTCTGTTTCCACCTGACCACATGCTGCCCCTGAATAACTTGAAACTCACTGGATATTCACTAAAAGACTATCATCCCTTCTCAAAAAAGCCTTGTGCATCCAAATGCACACTAACTTTCTGAAGTTGCCCTGCTTGGCCAAGGATGTTTTCAAAAGAGGGTTGAGAAGGGGAAGATGATGCTCTGGTCCTCTCATAAGAATCTTGAGGTCCTGGCTGAGTTGTGGTGCCCAGAAGGTGTGCTGTCTTCCTGGAGGACTGGCAAAGTAGGCTATACCATCAAACCATGCCAGTCAGGTCCAAGTCATTCACATATTCACATGCCATCAGAATGTCAATATCCTTCTTCACTCCACCAGGATAAGTGTCACACTCTTCTCTCTACTACCTTACACTTGCTGTATCTCTGCTACTCTACCCATCACTCATCAAGGCTCATGTTCCATCGTTCTCACTGTTGTCTTTACCATTTCCCCCAATTTGTTCTCACCCACTTCACCAAAATCCCACAACAAAAACCTGCAAGGCCTTTGTGTTGTCTCCTCACTCCCTTTGAATCAGCTGTACCAGGATTAACACCGATTGCACCCACTTCCATCTCTCATAATCCTTCCCTTTCTCTTTTTCCAGGAGAAGCTAAAACAGGGTAGAAAGGAACCAGATGGATAGAGAAGTGTTTGGCAGGGCTCCTCAGTCCCTAAAAGGAGAGAATCTTGGCCCTCACAGGACTGAGCCCATACCACTCCTGTGTGATGCCAAGACATCCATGCTCTACAGACTGAGAAAGTACCCCAGATGGTGACACCTTAGTGAGAACTTTCATGTTGCAAAGCATGGGAGCCTCAATTCAATGAGCACCTATGGTGTGAAGTTGTCGTGGTGCCAGCAAATCAGAGACTTCTTTCATGTGTGCCCTAGGGATATGCAATATTATCTATGAATAGGTTGATTATAACTCTTATAATGCATAAGTAAACAGCTTATCTGCAAAAATAGAAACAAGGTTGTGAAGGAAGGGATTGTAGAAAATGGACCATTTGAAGGTATCCCGTACATAGGAGTCTTTCACTGCTAATTCAACTCTACAGGATAATTTTTGAACTTGGTATTGATGCAAACTCAGTGTTAATGGGATACTTAGTTAATTTAAACAGTGTTAATATTATTGTAAGTTATTTTCTTATTAGGTTAACCCCATTTTGTTGAAAGTGTCAATGGAAAGTTGTAAATAAATTTCACATTAAAACTGAATATGGTACCAACGGTAGAAGAATATGGGTGTGTAAGGAAAGGAATGTTTTGAAATCATTAACTTGTGAAAGTAAAATATTTCTCTTGGCTTTCATAACACCATGGAATGTTGTGCTAACCAAAGATGCTATAGAATTGCAAGACTTTGTCCATATTGACATTTTTTGTAATTCATTCTTTTATTCCACATTCTAAGAAAAAAACACCCTGAATTTGAAGCCCTGTTATAAATCAACAGTAAAGCAAATAAATCTCAAATATTAAACATTGCAATGTCTGAACATGATGTGGGTGTAGAAATAGTGAGGAAATCCTTAGGCATATTAATAACAAAGACTCTGTATTATGTAAGAAACGTCTTGCATATTCTTTCACATTTACTGCAGTTGAAAGCCTTAGGGAATGTATATTCAAAATTCTGACATGAATCTTTAGTCATTGCTGACAAAAATAAAATTATTTCACAATTAAAGTATCTGGTTTTATAATCGAACTGTATTTAATACCTAAATTTGCAGGTGTGCATGCTGGAATGGATAGAGATAGAGATAGAGGAAGCTGATGTGCTGAAAATCTTGTCAAACATTAAGATTGACAAGTCGCTAGGCCCGGACCAGATTTGTCCTCGGCTGCTTTGGGAAACGAGAAATGCAATTGCTTCGCCACCTGCGAAGATCTTTGCATCCTCGCTCTCCACTGGAGTCGTACCTGAGGACTGGAGAGAGGCAAATGTAATTCCTCTCTTCAAGAAAGGAAATAGGGAAATCCCCAGCAATTACAGACCAGTAAGTCTCACGTCTGTCGTCTGCAAGGTGTTAGAAAGGATTCTGAGGGATAGGATTTATGACTATCTGGAAGAGCATGGCTTGATCAAATGCAGTCAACACGGCTTTGTGAGGGGCAGGTCATGCCTCACAAACCTTATCGAGTTCTTTGAGGATGTGACTAGAAAGGTTGATGAGGGTCGAGCTGTGGATGTGGTGTATATGGACTTCAGTAAGGCATTTGATAAGGTTCCCCATGGTAGGCTCATTCAGAAGGTCAGGAGGAATGGGATTCAGGGGAACTTAGCTGTCTGGATACAGAATTGGCTGGCCAACAGAAGACAGCGAGTGGTAGTAGAAGGAAAATATTCTGCCTGGAAGTCAGTGGTGAGTGATGTTCCACAGGGCTCTGTCCTTGGGCCTCTACTGTTTGTAATTTTTATTAATGACTTGGATGAGGGGATTGAAGGATGGGTCAGCAAGTTTGCAGATGACACAAAGGTTGGAGGTGTCGTTGACAGTATAGAGGGCTGTTGTAGGCTGCAGCGGGACATTGACAGGATGCAGGGATGGGCTAAGAGGTGGCAGATGGAGTTCAACCTGGATAAATGTGAGGTATTGCATTTTGGAAGGTCGAATTTGAAAGCTGAGTACAGGATTAAGGATAGGATTCTTGGCAGTGTGGAGGAACAGAGGGATCTTGGTGTGCAGATACATAGATCCCTTAAAATGGCCACCCAAGTGGACAGGGTTGTTAAGAAAGTATATGGTGATTTGGCTTTCATTAACAGGGGGATTGAATTTAAGAGTCATGAGATCTTGTTGCAGCTCTATAAAACTTTGGTTAGACCACACTTGGAATACTGCGTCCAGTTCTGGTTGCCCTATTATAGGAAAGATGTGGATGCTTTGGAGAGGGTTCAGAGGAGGTTTACCAGGATGCTGCCTGGACTGGAGGGCTTATCTTATGAAGAGAGGTTGACTGAGCTCGGTCTCTTTTCATTGGAGAAAAGGAGGAGGAGAGGGGACCTAATTGAGGTATACAAGATAATGAGAGGCATAGATAGAGTTGATAGCCAGAGACTATTTCCCAGGGCAGAAATGGCTAGCACGAGGAGTCATAGTTTTAAGCTGGTTGGTGGAAAGTATAGAGGGGATGTCAGAGGCAGGTTCTTTACACAGAGAGTTGTGAGAGCATGGAATGCGTTGCCAGCAGCAGTTGTGGAAGCGAGGTCATTGGGGTCATTTAAGAGACTGCTGGACATGCATATGGTCACAGAAATTTGAGGGTGCATACATGAGGACCAATGGTCGGCACAACATTGTGGGCTGAAGGGCCTGTTCTGTGCTATACTGTTCTATGTTCTATGTTCTATGTTAAATCATTTCCATGCAAGCTCTCTCATTTTCTACATGCTACCGAATATTCACAACAGATCACATATGGAGGGAGATGAGGAAATTGTTGAGACCTTGTGCAATATCTTTTTATCCTCTTTAGTCACAGGAGAGGTCCCAGAGGATTGGAGATTAGCCAATGTTGTTCATCAGTTTAAGAAGGGCAACGGGGATAATCCAGAAAATTACAGTCCGGTGAGCCTTATATCAGCGGCAGAGTAATTATTGGAGAAGATTCTTACGGATGGGATTTATTCATGTATTTAGAAAAATGTGGTGAATTCATGGTGAATTGATAAATAGATACAAGATTGGCTTAGTCTTAGAAGAAGGAGAGTAGCGGAAGAAGTGTGTTTTTCTGACTGGAGATCGAAGACCAGCGGTGTTCTGCAGGTATCAATGCTGGAGCCCTGATTTGTTTTTCATGTATAAATGATTTGGACGAGAACGTAGGTACCTTGATCAGTTAGTTTGTGGTTGTCTCAAAGACTGGGGGAGCTGCGAATAGTGAGAACAATTGCTGGAGGATACAGCAGGCTATAGATAGGCTGGAGGCTTGAGCAGAGTATTGGCAAATGGTGCTTAATCCGAACAAATGGGAGGTAATACATTTTGGCAGATCTAATGCAGGAGGGAAGTATACAGTAAATTTCAGAACCCTTAGTAGCATCAACATATAGAGGGGTCGAGGTATAGAGGTTTACAGTTGACTGAAAGTGGCAACACAAGTGGATAAAGTCATCAAGAAGGCATACAGTATGCTTGTCTTCATCAGTTGGGGTTTACTGTGCAAAAATTGGCAAGTCATTTTGCAGCTGTATAAAACTTTAGTTAGGCCACATTAAGAATAGTGTGTACAGTTCTGTTCACCTCACCACAAAAAGGATGTGGACAGTTTGGAGAGTGCACAGAAAAGGTTTACCAGAATGTTGCCTGGTTTGGAGGGTATTAGTTATGAGGAGAGATCAGACAAACCTTGTTTGTTTTCACTTCATCAACGAAGGTAGAGGGGCAGCTTGGTAGAAGTTTATAGAATTATGAGAGATGTGGATAGCATGGATGGTCAGAGTCTATTTCTTAGGGTTGAAATGTCAATTATTAGGGGACATAGGTTTAAGGTAAAAGGAAGTTAAAGGAGACATGAAAGATAATATTTTGAGGTGGAGGGTGCGTTATCAGAGGAGGTGTTGAAGGTGGATACAATAGCAACATTTCAGAGGCACCTTGACATATATAAATAAGAAGAGAATGGAGGGACACAAACTACATAGAGGCAAAAAAAAATGTTGGATAAGAAAGGCATCATTTGTTTGTAGAGTCTTGCTGGGCCGAAGGATTTGTCCCTGTCCTGTCCTGTTCTTTGATCTTTGTCATGGCTGCTACACATTTTGCACACAAGATCATTCAAAAACACATTTAACTACTGCCTTCTGATGGAAAAGTTTCTTATTTTAGAAAATAAAATCCCTTAAATGTAAATCAGCCAGGAAATATATTTAGTCATTATGTGAGTTGCTTAAGTCTTGCAGCATTAAATGCAAAATCACCATGAAACATTTTGGGATCAAAACTTTAAATCTGCCTTTGGCAGAGGCCCTATGTAATTCTGGATAGATTGGATCCGAGCCTTTTCCATCAGTTTAGCACCTTATTTGGCATGGAAGTACTATTCATCTAAAGTGGCATTAAGGTGGTTAGGGAAAGGGAGCTTCAGAGTAGGAGATTAAGGACTGATTAGGGATAGTCAGCATTGCTTTGTGCATAGGAAATTATACCTAACAAACTTAACTGAGGTTTCTGAGGATGTAATAAAAAAGATTGAGGGCAGAGTAGTAGATGTTTTCACCATAGACTTAAGTAAAGCCATTGACAAGGTTCCATATAGTAATTAGTAAAGGTATGTTGCTTGGGATTCAGGTAGAACTTGCCAATTTGGATATAAAATTGGCTTGATGGTAGGAGGAAAAAGACAGTGGTGAAGGGTTGTTTTTGGATTGGAGGTCTGTGACCAGTGCCATTCCACGGGAATGATGTTGGGTCCGTTGTCGTATATATAAACAATTTGGAAGAGAACTGAGGAGGCAGAATTAGTAAGTTTGCAGATGACGCCAAAACTGGTGGTATAGTGGACAGCAAGGAAAATTATTTAAGGTTACGAAGGGATAGCAATCAGTAGGGCCAATGGGCTGATAAATGGCAGATGGAGTTTAATGTGGATAAATGCGAGGTAATGCATTTTGGTAAAACAAACAAGGGCAGAATTTATTGTATCAGTGATAATGGGAACTGCAGATGCTGGAGAATCCAAGATAACAAAGTGTGGAGCTGGATGAACACAGCAGGCCAAGCAGCACCTCAGGAGCACAAAAGCTGGTGTTTTGGGCCTAGACCCTTCATCAGAGAGGGGGATGGGGAGAGGGAACTGGAATAAATAGGGAGAGAGGGGTGGCGGACCGAAGATGTGGAGAAAAGAAGATAGGTGGAGAGGAGAGTATAGGTGGGGAGGTAGGGACGGGACAGGTCAGTCCAGGGAAGATGGACAGGTCAAGGAGGCGGGATGAGGTCGTAGGTAGGAAATGGAGGTGCGGCTTGAGGTGGGAGGAAGGGATGGGTGAGAGGAAGAACAGGTTAGGGAAGCGGAGACAGGCTGGGCTGGTTTTGTGATGCAGTGGGGGGAGGTGACGAGCTGGGCTGGTTGTGTGATGCAGTGGGGGGAGGGGACGAATTGGGCTGATTTTGGGATGCAGTGGGGGAAGGGGAGATTTTGAAGCTTGTGAAGTCCACATTGACACCATTGGGCTGCAGGGTTCCCAAACGGAATATGAGTTGCTGTTCTTGCAACCTTCGGGTGGCATCATTGTAGGCTGTTCTCGCAACCTTTGCGGAACACCTCTGCTCGGTTCGCAATAAACAACTGTACCTCCCGGTCGCAAACCTTTTTAACTCCCTCTCCCATTCCTCAGACAACATGTCCATCATGGGCCTCCTGCAGTGCCACAATGATAAAGGACATTTGGGTAGGTACATGAATAGGGAAGGTTTAGAGGGATATGGGCCAAATGCACACAAGTGGAACTAATTTAGGTTGGAAAACTCGGTCAGCAGGAATGAGTTGGACAGAACAGTCTGTTTCCATCCTGAATGACTCTGATTCTAATCTGAAGAAAGAGCAGGAAACCAGTGTGCTGAATGAAAGCAGGAGAGTTGAAGGAAGTTTAGCTTATTTTGGCATAATTTAGAATTTAGCCCATACTTTGCATCTGCTGGCATGGGCAACCTTTTCTGATCAGCAGCCACTCAAGAGAAGCCTACCATTGGTATTTTAATTTGGAGCCTCTCCTGAGCCTATGTATTTTGGCAGGGTTTATTGCCAAATGTTCCAAGTGGTTAGTATGCTAGGAGCAATCAATATAGAAAATAACCTTATGACTAACAATTACCACTTCTCCTTTATTGTGCCTTGCCACTTTAAAATAACAAGTGATTTGCTTTTCGCTTACCAGTTTTCATCCTCCTTTTCCTGAAAGTATTGATTCTTGGCTGGTGTGTAGTGACTCAGGTGCCAGTTAATGCAGTATCTATCTAAATAGTCATGATTCTATGTATGAACCTTGTCAGTGACCATTTCAATTTCTGGAGAAATTGTAATGGAACATGAGCTTGTCTTCACCCAACATCCTTCATCACCAAGCAACAGGAGTAGCTGAATAGTGACCTGGGGCAGGATTGCCTGATTGATTTTCCTATCTCCAACATGGGCTCGGAATGCAATTAAACTACAAGCCCCAGCTGGAAGGGTAAGAGCAGAAATGAAATTTCACCCTCCTTTTATTTATGAGGTACACTTGTAATTATAATCACTGACATACTTGGGAGTGGTGTTAGAATTAAGCTGTACGGAAGCTCTGAAGGTATTTTTGGAATGGACTGGGACAGGCACAGAATTTGATTTGAATCTGCAATGACATTTGAAATGAAGTTCCACAGATGTTCCATTTGCAGTGTTAGATTCACTTGCATATAAAATTGACTCTGGAATAAATTGAGAACTCATCACAAAGCTCTGTACACAGTACTGAGTGTATAGTAATTCAGTCTTATATATACCTGACATTTTCTGAACCAAATCAACCTTGTCTGTCTGAATGAATTTGGAAATTAAGTAGAACAATTTGTTTCAGGGAATTAATGTGATGTCACTTCTACCATAGGTGGCAACCAGCGGATTAATAAATATTAATAAAGAGTCGACTGGTGCCAGAGCCAGCTCATAGATGAGTGCAATGCTTTTATCTTCACTCTCTGCACAAAGATATTTGAACATATAGCTCGAATTTTTTCTTGCTGGGGAAGGTGCTCTCACCATGTTATAGAGTGTGCAAGTCAGCTTTAAAAAAGGGCTGCATGGAAAACCTTGATGATTTATAAAGTGGTGGTTCTGAAAGGGTCAATGTTGAAAGCTACATCAAACTTCATTCTATCTGATGATAAACTTGGGACATTGTAGAGTGAAGACCTATATGCACAGGTCTTCCAACAGTCTTAGTAGCAATGTCTACAATTGCTAATAGAATTTGTACCTGATTACTATCATACAATAATTTACCCTCTGTTTAAGACAACAACCTCTTCTCATTAAGACTCACCAGTGGTTTTTCTCTACCACTGTAAACCATGTAGGCTCTTAATCTCAGCCAAGGGAAGAGGACGGTGGCATCAAACATTTGTAGTGGTATCTGGCACAACAGCACATAGTACAATGTAAAAGCAATGTGTATTCTCCCTTAACACCATAAGGTAATAACGCTGAGCGTTCCAATGCAGAGAATTCAAGTGGACTCAGCATTAGTCCTCGACATTTAACACTCTAAATATCTTATTTCTTAAAAAATTGAAAGAACTGGGGATGCTGTAAACCAGGGACAAAAACAGAAGTTGCTGGAAAAGCTCAGCAGGTCTGGCATCAGCTGTGAATAAAAAAAAATCAGAGTTAACGTTTCAGGTGCAGTGATTCTAGCTCTGTCCCAAGGAAGGGTCACTAGACCCGAAACATTAACTCTGTCATTTTCTTCACAAATGCTGCCAGACCTGCTGAGCTTTTCCAGCAACTTCTGTTTTTATTCCTTTATTTCTTTAAGACCTATTCATACAAACAGTTGAAGTTGGACAGTCATTCACTTTTCAGACAAACTCACAGAAACACCAACAGGGAAGAAGCAACATTTAATGGTAAAGACTTTTACTTCAGCTCTGGTAGGTGTAACACTGAAGCAAGTCTGAGCTAGAAACTGTTGAAAATCAGCAGTTACAAGTTCCATTGGAAAGCAGTTCTATTAGTCAGTAAGCCAGCATCAGACCTCCATTAGTAAAGTTAAAAGTTCCTGTTGTGCAAGGGGAAACCTTTAAATAGCATAGAATAAGTTGAAAATATTCAAATTCGAAACAAGCACTATGAGCATTGCTGTCACAGTGAGTGGACACTACGAGACACTGGGATGTTGGGAAATCTGAGGCAAGGAGCGTAATTTAAATCAAGATTGCAACACTGGTCACATTGAGGCCAAAATGCAGATAACAAAAGGGGCAACTTAAAAGTATAAGCCAACAGAATCTAACAGGGGAAAATAGGAGAAGTTCTACAAGCTTTTGACAATTATTTTAGTCTGAGAACAAAGAGCAGTAAGATTCAACGGGTTCAGCTTCAAGGAGAATTGATACATATATTCATTAATGATTTCCACAGATTAATGGAAAACTATGATTATCTGACTTTGATAACAAATATATAAAAATCAGAACTATTGTAGGAATTATTGATGTGTCAAATTTAGTAAGTTTCGAAGAAGATTTAACTCAGTAGAAAACCATTCAAATTGTGCTGGAAGCATAAATTGAGAAGCATTGTACAGAAGTCCAGAAGGACAACCTGTCACTGGAAAACACCAGTATTCAGTGATAATGGGAACTGCAGATGCTGGAGAATCCAAGATAACAAAGTGTGAAGCTGGATGAACACAGCAGGCCAAGCAGCATCTCAGGAGCACCTCTCTGATGAAGGGTCTAGGCCCGAAACATCAGCTTTTGTGCTCCTGAGATGCTGCTTGGCCTGCTGTGTTCATCCAGCTTCACACTTTGTTATCTAACACCAGTATTCACTTTGTTTATAAAGGTATAAAAATGATAAAGACACACAGGACAAGCCAATATGGAAATTAAGTCAGCTGACAGATTCTAACAGTCAGCGTCAATGCTGTGGAAGCCTCACAGTTACAAGCAGTGCCCAGTTATTAAAGAAATGCTACATCTGTAGAACCACAAATCACTTTCAAAAGATGCCTAGAAGTAGAAAACACATAACAAAGCAGCAAAACATTCATACATAGACATTAATGTCGATAGCTATTACCATTAGAAAAAGTGCCGAAGCATTCCCAGAAGAAATTGATGATTCAATCAACTTGAGTTTGAATGATATAGCAAGAACTGAAGATGCTGGAGTCGGAATCAATACAATGTGGAACTGGAGGAACACAGCAGGTCAAGCAGCATCAAAGGAGGAGGAAAGTCAATGTTTCGGGTTAACACCCTTTATCAGGACATTGGAGGAGGAAGGGAGCTCAGAAATAAATGAAATGGGGTGCGGGGCTGGGGGAAGGTAGGTGGTAGGTAGATACAGGTAGAGGATAGTGGGGATTGGTCAGTGGGAAGGGTGTGGCGGATAAATGGGGAAGAAGATGAACGGGTTATGTCAGATCAAGCAGTTGGGGTGAGAGGGAGGCATGGATATGATGAGGCAAGGGCCGGGGAGATTTTGAAACTGGTGAGTACAGAGGTGAGTGTCACAGTTCAATCAGATAAGATCATAAGATATAAGAACACAATTAGGCCATTTGACCTGTCAAGTCTGTTCCACCATTTGATTATGGCTGATACATTTCTTAACCCTGTTCTCCTGCCTTGTCTCTTTAACCCTTGATCTCCTTACAAATCAGCAACCTATCTATCTCTGTCTTAAAGACAATCAATAGCTTGGCCTCAACTGCCTTTTGTGGCAATGAGTTCCACAGATTCACAACCCCTGGCTGAAGAAGTTTCACCTCATCTCAGTTCTAAAGGGCTGTTCCTTCCTCTGAGGCTGTGTCGCCTATGTCTTAGTCATAGAGTTATAGAGGGTGATAACCGTCCCTTTGGCCCAACTTACCCATGCTGACCAGTTATACTAAATTAATCTAGCCCCATTTGCCAGCATTTGGCCTGTATCCTTCTAAACCCTTCCTATTCATGTATCCATCCAGATGCCTTTGTATTTCCCACTTGTGGAAACATCTTCTCCACATCTGCTGTATCCAGACCTTTCAGTATTCTGTACGTTTCAATGAAATTTCCCCCTCATCCTTCTAAATTTCATCCAGTTGGAGATTCAGACTCCACAAGCCCTCTTCATATGATACGCTCTTCATCCCCAGAATTAGTCTTGTAAACCTTCTCTGGATGCCTTACAAGGCCAACATATCCTTCCTTGGATATGTGGCCGAAAACTGCTCACACGATTCAAAATGCATTCTGACCAGAGCCTTTTACAGCTATAGCATTACATCCATGCTCTTTTTGTCTACTCCTTTAAAAATAAAAGCTAATATTACATTTGCATACCTAGCTGTCAACTGAACCTGCATGTTAACCTTGAGAGAATTCTGAACTTGGATTCCTAAATCCCTTCATGCTTCAAATTTACAAAACATTTCTCCAGTTAGAAATGTAATCTATGCCTTTATCTTCCTGCTAAAGTGCATAACCTCACATTTCCCCAAATTTGGTTCCGTCTGCCACTTCTTTGTCCAATTTCCTAGCCTATCCAAGTACGTCTGCAGCCTCCCTGTTCCTTAATGATACTTATCCCTCTACCCGTATTCGTATCATCTGAAAATTTAGCAACAATGTCCTTAATTCCTTCATCCAGATCATTAGTGTATAACGTAAATAGTTGTGGTCCCAAAATTGAACCCTGTGGAACACCAGTCATCATTGGCTGCTATCCTGAAAAGGAGCACCATTCTTTGCCTTCTGCCAGTCAGCCGATCCTTTATCCATGCCCGTACCTTAACCCTAACACCATGGCATCTTATCTTATCTATCAGCCGCATGTGTGGCACCTTGTCAAAGACCTTCTGGAAATCCATATAGACCACGTGCACAGGCTCTCCTTTGGTCAACTTGCTCACCTCATCAAAAAGTTCTAACAGATTTGTCACTCATGGCTTGCACTTGATGAAGCCGTGCTAACTCAGCCCTATTTTTTCCACGCACTTCTAATTGCTCCACAATCTCACCTTTAAAACTGGACTCTAAAATCTTACCAATGGCCGAGGTCAGACCGACTGGCCTATAACTTCCTATCTTCTACCTTGGTCCTTTCTTAAACACGTGTTACTTTAGACATTTTCTAGTCCTCTAGGGCCATCCCTGGCCCCAAGTATTCCAGAAAGGCCTCCACAATCTCCTCAGCTATCTCTTTCGAAACTCTGAGATGTAGTCCATCCAGTCCATCTGGTGATTTATCCATCTTCAGACCTTTCAGCCCCCCAGTCCTTTCTCCTTAGTGACAGCCACTATACTCACCTCTGTCCCTGACTCTCTTGAACTTTTGCTACTGGTGTCTTTCACAGTGAAAATTGATCTAAATTACCCATTCAGTTCCTCAGCCATTTTTTTTTACTACAATTTGACAGGCCTCATTTTCCAGTGGTCCAATGTCTACTTTTGCCTCACTCATAACTTTTAGATATCTAAAGAGGTTCTTGCAATCTTCTTTCAAATTACTAGCTAGTTTACCAGCATATTTCATCTTCTCCCCACCCCCCCTTATTGCTTTTTGTATTTGTCTTCTGCAGGCTTCCTAATCTTCTGTCTTCCCACTAATCTTGATCACATTGTATGCTTTTTCTTTAGCTTTGATGGTGTCCCTGACATCCCTTGTCAGCCATGGTTCCCTCATCCTCCTCTTGGTATGTTTTCTTCTTCCTTGGGATGAATTTCTGCTGTCCCTCCCAAATTACTCCCAGAAACCACTGCCATTGCTGCTCCACTATCTTCCCTGCTCGGCTCCTCTCCCAATTAAATCTGGCCAGTTTCACCCTCATTTCATTGTAGTTACCTTTACTCAACTTTAATACCATTATACCTGATCCAAGCCTCTTTTTTTCAAACTGCAGATTGAATTCAATATATGGTCACTGCCCCCTAGGGGTTCATTCACCTTAAGCTCCTGAACCAAGTGTGCATCCCTGAACACCACCAAATCCAGAATTACCTGTTCCCCAGTGGGCTCGACCATAAATTGCTTAAAAAAATCTCATACACATTCCACAAGTACTTTTTCTTGGGATTTGCTCCCAACCTGATTTTCCTAGTCAACCTTCATATTGAAGACCTCATGATTGTTGTACTGGTAGCTTTCTTTCATGCCTTTTGTATTTCTTGATTTATTTTCTGCCCCACATCCTGACTACTGTTCATTTGCCAGTGGTGAAGAACAGAAGTTATACCTTACAACGATGAAACATATTGTCTATATTGTCAATTGGAATAGTTCTCAAGAATAAAGATACTGTATGCTGTAAACAACATTACTACATTAATGGCATAGGATCGTAGAAAGTGAATACATTATTCATAATCCTGAAGCCTTACACTTGAGTATGCATATATTGGCAAAGTTCAACAAGTAGAAGGAGTTTAAATAATTACAATGAGCAGGCAACAAATTAAGAGAGGTTAACTAATGCACAGACAGCAACTGGTCCTGGAACTAACAGTTGTTGAACAAATGGGCAAGTGACAAATGGCAGAATATTACATTGGGCTGCCTAGGCAGATGCTACTACTAAAAGGGGAAAATCAGTTGAGATTTACTTGATGGCTTAAAAAATATGATTTCTTTTACAGGTGAGAAGAGTTAATGGTGAGGAAGCTAAAATAGACTCAAGTAAATTAGAGAAAAAAAACAGGAGACATGTTCTTTACAGATGTTGAGGCTGGATCATTTAGATTTTTAATCAGTAAGGTGATTCAGGGTTATAGGGAAAAGGCAGGAAAGTGGAGTTGAGGGTTATCAGTGATGGTCTTATTCAATGATGGAGCAGACACGATGGATGGATGCCTACGTCTGCTCAAATGTCGCATGATCCTTTGTCATGAAAATGCACAATTGTTCAATGCATTGAAGGATTGCTGGGGTGAAAAGCCTAGTTATTTGCTAAGATCACAAACTTTAAACACTGACACAATAACATAATTGCAGACAGCTTTCTAGATCACAAACTTTGAGCATTGACACAACAACACAATCACAGACAGCTTACTTGATCAAAAGATTTGAGCAGTGACACAATACACAATCATAGTCAGCTTATTAGTTTATGACAAAAGGTTAGTTATACCAGGTTAACAAAGTGTGGAGCTGGATGAACACAGCAGGCCAAGCAGCATCTCAGGAGCACTGCTGTGTTCATCCAGCTAAACACTTTGTTATCTTGTAGCCTGCTGTGTTCATCCAGCTTCACACTTTGTTATCTTGGATTCTCCAGCATCTGCAGTTCCCATTATCACAGTTAATCCAGGTTACCTTTGAGGAGATGTCGTGTGAAAAATATACTAAGGACATTAGGGATTGCCAAGTGTATAGCCAGGACTCAGATTGGAGTATGGTGGCCAGAGATCGCGTATATCATTGTGAAATCTTTGATCATATGGGATTGTCAGGTCTGGAAACCAATCACCAGTAAATTCAGAATATATGTACCAGCACGATGAGGAGAAAAAGAATAAGCATTATAACTGTGTGAGGAGTCCTTGGTCAACCTTTAACAAAACTTGCTCAGGCATCAAACAGGTTGGTGAACCAACTGTAGTAGCAGGTCTCAATCAGATGCTTGATGATGAAATTTTACACAGTAGGAATGCTTCACATCTTCATCTTCCAAAAAAGAATTGTTACTACCAGTAACAGACCTTTGTCAGTGTTGGAGGGCTTGATATATAGGGAAGGGCTGAATAGGCTGAGGCTGTTTTCCCTGGAGCATTGGAGGCTGAGGGTACCTTATGGGTTTATAAAATCATGAGGGGCATGGATAGGGTAAATAGCCAAGGTCTTTTCACTGGGGTGGGGGAATCCAAATACTAGAGGGCACAGGTTTATGGAGAGAGGGGAAAGATATAGAACGAACCTAAGGGGCAACTTTTTCACTCAGAGGGTGGTGTGTGTATGGAATAAGCTGGCAGAGGAAGTGGTGGAGGCTGATACAGATATAACATTTAAAAGGCATCTGGATAGGTATACGGATAGGAAGGGTTTCGAAGGATATGGGCCAAACGCTGAGAAATGGGACTAGATTTATATAGGATACCTGGCTAGTATGGATGAGTTGGACCGAAGAGTCTGTTTCCATGCTGTATATCTCTTTGACTGTAAGAGGAAAGAGAGCTGGCCTGTTCACATTTTCTGACAGAATTAATCTTACATTTCTATCATTGTTGTAAAACTCTTTTCATGCCTTCAATATCCCTTTTTATTATTAAGTGACCAGAATTATACACAATTCTCCAAGGGTAGTCTGACCAAGGTTTAAACTGTTTAGATCACACTTTGCATCGGCAGGCACAGGGGCCAACAATGAGAGACATACAGGTTTTAAGGTACGTTTTAAAAGGAGTGGGGGGGAGGAGAATGAAGTAAAATGGTTGAAATCAAGGCTTAGAAAATTAGCTAGGAGGAATAGAATGGTTTTTCTGGCTCAAAGAATTCCACAGATTCCCAATCCTGTTAGCAAGGAAATGTCTCTTCTTCGTCCAAAATGGCATAATTCAAATATTGGCCCCTTGTTCTGGATTCCTCAGCCGGGAGAAATATCACATCTGCGTCTGATCTCCCCATTCCCGTAAGATTTTTATGCTTTACAGAAATCCTCCGTCCTTCTGAAAACAGCAGTTTGGGCTCTGGATTGCAAGGCCCATGACATTACCACCACACCAGTGCACAGATCAGGGTATCTGAGTGTTAAAGTCAAACAAAGCATTGTTCTGAGGAAGAGTCATTGGACCCGAAAAGTTAATAAAGTGTGAAGCTGGATGAACACAGCAGGCCAAGCAGCATCTCAGGAGCACAAAAGCTGACGTTTCGGGCTTAGAACCTTCATCAGAGAGGGGGATGGGGTGAGGGTTCTGGAATAAATAGGGAGAGAGGGGGAGGCGGACCGAAGATGGAGAAAAGAAGATAGGTGGAGAGGAGAGTACAGGTGGGGTGGTAAGGAGGGGATAGCCCAGTTCGTCCCCTCCCCCCACTGCATCACACAACCAGCCCAGCCTGTCTCTGCCTCCCTAACCTGTTCTTCCTCTCACCCATCCCTTCCTCCCACCCCAAGCCGCACCTGCATTTCCTACCTACTAACCTCATCCCACCTCCTTGACCTGTCCGTCTTCTCTGGACTGACCTATCCCCTCCCTACCTCCCCACCTATACTCTTTTCTCCACCTATCTTCTTTTCTCCATCTTCGGTCCGCCTCCCCCTCTCTCCCTATTTATTCCAGAACCCTCACCCCATCCCCCTCTCTGATGAAGGGTCTAGGCCCGAAACGTCAGCTTTTGTGCTCCTGAGATGCTGCTTGGCCTGCTGTGTTCATCCAGCCTCATACTTTATTATCTTGGATTCTCCAGCATCTGCAGTTCCCATTATCTCGGACCCGAAAAGTTAACTGTTTTTTCCTTCACAGATACTGCCAGACTTGCTGAGCTTTTCCAGCAACTTCTGTTTCTGAAAACATTGTGAAGGCCACACCTGGAGGTTGAAATGCTGCAGTTTCTTCCCAGGGCACTGAATGTCAAAGAGATATTTAATGAAGTGCAGGTAAGTAGCTGGAGTAACTATGAGTGTGTTAAGGGTTAGTTATTATGAAGCATGCTTTTTTGTGGTCCTACCAGAAAAATCATCAGCCTTGGCAAAGGCGCATTGATGGTGAAAGTGACTAACTGAGAATGACAACTTTTGCGGGAGGAGCTCAGGCTCTTTTCACTGGGCATCTTCAATGGATCCTACCAGAATTGTGGGACGTGTAGGCTAAAATGCGTGTTTTTGGAGTGTATTCTTGGAGTTTGAAGTTTGAAATTTAACAGTGAGGAGAGCTAGCTGTGAATTTTCTTTTTTGCTGTTCTAAACTGCACTGGATTACACCATCCAACAGTCACTCTGTAAACATTAACTCATGTGGCTGAGATGTAGCAAAGTTTTAATGTGGCTGGTGGAGTCTGAGTCTGAGTCATAAAAAAAAGTGAGGTATGCACATCTGACGTGGTGTTTTCCCACTGTCAAGAGGTTGGTTGCATAGCTCCAAGACTAGCGAGGAGCAAGCATCCTCACCCAATAGTACTGGTCATGGATCAAATAAAAACTCCATGGCCATCTAGCCAGTGCTCAGTATCCATCCAGGATGACTCCATGATTAGGAGCTGCTGTCCTTTCCAGGTCCCTGGAAGTGGTTTCAAAGTCAAATCACTGGTGAGGATGCGGGAACTAGAAACTTTTGCTTGGTCTGACAATCATAGCTTTGAGCTTGAAGTAGTTGGTGAGAGACTAAAACCTGACTCTGAGGGCTGACTGAGAGGACACATTGATGAGAAGCAGACCTAATCTTGGCCTTTGGAAGTCTAGACAGATAACATCCACTGGTTTTCCCTGGTCTAACCAACTTGTTACGTCTGCAAAGAAATCTAACAGGTTTGTCAGGCACGACCTCCTCTTACTAAATCCATGTTGACTTGTTCGAATCTGACCCTGCACTTCCAAGAATTTAGAAATCTCATCCTTAACGATGCACTCTAGAGTTTTATCAACAACCGAGGTTAAGCTAATTGGCCTGTAATTTACCATCTTTTGTCTTGATCCTTTCTTAAACAAGTGGGTTACAACAGCGATTTTCCAATCACCTGGGACTTTCCCAGACTCCAGTGACTTTTGAAAGATCACAACCAAAGCCTCCACTATTTCCTCAGCCACCTCCCTTAGAACTCTAGGATAACGTGCTCACGGGAGGCTGCTGAGTAAGGTGAGGGCCCATGGTGTTCAAAGTGAGCTACTGGCTTGGATTGAGGATTGGCTGTCTGACAGAAAGCAGAGAGTTGGGATAAAAGTCTCCTTTTCGGAATGGCAACCAGTGACAAATGGTGTCCCGTAGGGTTCAGTGTTGGGGCCACAGCTGTTCACTTTATATATTAATGATCTGGATGAAGAGACTGGGGGCATTCTGGCGAAGTTTGCTGACGATATGAAGATAGGTGGACAGGCAGGTAGTACTGAGGAGGTGGGAAAGCTGCAGAAAGATTTAGACAGTTTAGGAGAGTGGTCCAGGAAATGGCTGATGCTATTCAACGTAAGCAAATGCGAGGTTTTGCACTTTGGAACGAAGAATACAGGCATGGACTATTATCTAAATGGTGAGAAAATTCATAAGGCAGAAGTACAAAGAGATCTGGGAGTGTTGGTCCAGGATTCTCTAAAGGCTAACTTGCAGGTAGAGTCCGTGATTAAGAAAGCGAATGTAATGTTGTTGTTTATCTCAAGAGGGTTGGAATATAAAAGCAGCAATGTGCTTCTGAGACTTCATAAAGCTCTAGTTAGGCCCCATTTAGAATACTGTTTCCAGTTTTGGGCCCCACACTTCAGGAAGGACCTACTGGCGCTGGAGTGTGTCCAGCAGAAATTCACACAGATGAACCCTGGAATGGTAGGTTCAACGTATGATGAACAGCTGAGGATCCTGGGATTGTAATCTTTAGAGGTTAGATGGTTGAGGGGAGATCTGATAGAAACTTACAAGATAAAAATGGCTTAGAAACGGTGGACGCTGGGAAGTTGTTTCCATTGGGCGGGGAGACTAGGACCCGTAGGCACAGCCTTAGAATTAGAGGGGGTAAATTTAAAACAGAAATGAGGAGACATTTCTTTAGCCAGACAGTGGTGGGCCTGTGGAATCCATTGCCACGGAGCGCAGTGGATGCCGGGACATTAAATGTCTTCAAGGCAGAGGTTGATAAATTCTTGATCTCACAAGGAATTAAGGGCTATGGGGAGAGTGCAGGGAAGTGGAGTTGAAATGCCCATCAGCCATGATTAAATGGCGGAGTGGACTCGATGGGCCGAATGGCCTTACATCCTATGTCTTATGGTCTTATGATCTAATTTAGCAATTTGCTTTTAGCATGCTACTCGAGCCGGTTATGTTTGTTCTGCCTGCAGTTATTGTAATGCTAACTATTAATGTAAATATTAATAACTGAGTAAGTGCACAATTGATCAGATGATATACTAAGTATAGGTTTGTGGCCCACCAGCTGTGCTGGGTTATATCTTGTTGGTGTGGAACCCCACCCTTGGCTGGCTTTGAAGATTGCAGCCAGTTACTTTTATCCTCCGAGCTTCTCATAACATCGAGGACTGCTAATCAGTTTTGGGGTGGTCAGTTACTTGCAGACTGTATATGATATTCTTCCACCTCATGGACAAGCCATGCAAATATTTGGATAAGGTTACACTTACTGAGTTTGTTTTAACAAACAAATGCCTCATCAACTAATTAGAGAAGCACATGAACGGATGAATGAAATTCCCACCATCCCAGCCTTCTATTTGGGGAAATTGCAGACGAGGGATTGGGAATTTACTTGGAAATGCCTTTCCAGTAGATTACTCAATTAGATGCCTACTAAGTAATGCATAAGCTGTCTTAAATATAGTATATTCATGACTAGTAAAATGTCTTAGAACATGAAATTTTGTCCTGTAAATCTTATGAGGTGGTCTCTAGGAAACTTATTTTTGTAAGTTATCAATCTTTAAGCAGTTCCTTAGCAATACTTTACAACTACGTTTCTTTCCTAGAATTTTATTAATCCCTGTGCTTTACTGCAAGGTAATAACAAATATTTCTATACTTCCAGAGTAAGTCCGTCTTTTTGAAAAGTTGGAAGAGTGAGCTGAGAATTACTGCCAAAGAACAATCTTCCTGCTCCAGCACATATCTTTTGCCCTTCTAACAGATTTCAGCTAAATGAGTGACAGAGATGTGACAAATTTCATTGAGTCAGCTATCTAAAAAAGACACTTCTGCCAGAACAAGTTTCTATACTTAAGAAAATTATAACATATTATCATGAAGAAAAAAAGAGCATTCCCAGGATAATGTGATTATGGGCTGACACATGCCACTACAAACAGACATAAATCTGACGTCCTCTTTGATTCCCGAGAGTTTACTCAAGATTGAGTGATTGAATAGTGCACCTGGTGATGTGGTCTGGAATGCATGAAAACAATTAGTAATTGGTAATGATCTACAAATTATGCTTAAATTTGCCAACATGTTTCATGTTTATATAATTATGTGTGGCATTATGTTTAGATGTTAGGACAGCAGTTTCTAATTGCTTCTATTTCAATTGGAGCATCAATTTATGAGAATTGAAAGAATCCGCACACTTTGAAATTATCATCAACCTATTGAAGCCATTGCTCACTCACTTTACAGAAGAATTACTGAAAACCCAGAAATTTTACTAAAAGTTTCCTCAGACTGATATTGTTATCAGCACAAACTAACCTTCTATTTTCACTGCAACTTGGTCTTATGTGCCATCTCGAATGCAAACAAAACATCCCAAAGTGTTTCCACAGAGACTTATGGAACAATGGATGCTGAGTCATTGAAGAAACATTTAAGATGGCTTGATCAAAGATTTCACAAAGGGGATGGATTACAAGAGTGATCTTAAAAGGAGGTGTGAAGGTGTTAGGATTTTACGAGGGAATACTGAAATGTGGGGTCTCAGAGCTGAGTCTATGGGATGAAGTGAATGATGAAGGTGTAGCAAAAAGGCCAACAGCCTAAGAACTCAACCCAACATTAAAATGGCTGAGCAGCAAGGCCTAGCAAAATGCAAAGTTGTCAGCTGCCCAATCGAGTTCACCATCAGTGTATTATGGGTTTGTCAAGCAGATGGCCGAATTTAGAAACGTTAATTCATGTAAGAATTGCTTCTTTAACTTGCTCATGTTTTTAATAAAGCTAAGTTTGAACTGCAGTCACTTGTTTGTCTCGTATAGTAAGAGCACCTGGGTATGAGTAATAAAATGAGTAATAAACTGGTTGAACGGTCTGTATAAAATATTTCACAGGCAACAAAGGTATTTGGTGGAAACGATGGTGCACATAAGCCAATGCTTCACACAACACAGAAGTTCTACAGTTAACATATTCTGCACATGTAACTGGACATTGTTACAAATGTCATTGTATAGGCACCAAGTCATGTGGTTTAATTCTCCTTAAGCACATCCCATCTTACCTTTCTCTCTAAAACATTGCTGCTTTTTCCCTAATGTCCGCTATAACCCAGTACTTTAATATTCCTGGATGAGGGCGTAGAAGGATGGGTTAGTAAATTTGGAGATGACACTAAATTCGGTGGAGTTGTGGATAGTGTGGAAGGATGTTGCAGGTTGCAGAGGGAGATAGATAAGCGGCAGAGGTGGCAAATGGAGTTTAATGCAGAAAAGTGTGAGGTGATTCACTTTGGAAGGAGTAACAGGAATACAGAATACTGGGCTAATGGTAAGATTCTTGATAGTGTGGATGAGCAGAGAGATCTCGGTGTCTATGTATACAGATCCCTGAAAGTTGCCACCCCAGGTTGACAGGGTGGTTAAGAAGGCGAACAGTGTGTCAGGTTTTATTGGTAGAAAGGTTGAGTTTCGGAGCCATGAGGCCATGTTGCAGCTGTACAAAACTCTGGTGTGGCCGCACTTGTAGTATTGCATACAGTTCTGGTCACCACATTATAAGAAGGATGTGGAAACATTGGAAAGGGTGCAGAGGAGATTTACCAGGATGTTGCCTGGTATGGAGGGAAGGTCTTATGAGGAAGGGCTGAGGGACTTGAGGCTGTTTTCATTCGAGAGAAGAAGGTTAAGAGGTGACTTAATAGAGACATACAGGATGATCAGAGGATTAGATAGTGTGGGCAGTGAGAGCCTTTTTCCTTGGATGGAGATGGCTAGCATGAGGGGACATAGCTTTAAATTGAGGGGTGATAGATATAGGATAGATGTCAGAGGTAGGTTCTTTACTCAGAGGGTAGTAAGGGTGTGGAATGCCCAGCCTGCAACAGTAGTAGTCTTGCCAAGTTTAAGATCATTTAAATGGTCATTGGATAAACATGTGGATAATAATAGAATAGTGTAGGTTAAATGGGCTTCGGTTTGGTTTCACAGGTCAGTACAACATCGAGGGCTGAAGGGCCTGTACTGCGCTGTAGCATTCTATGTTCTATGTTCTATTCAGTGTGGGATGCTCACACACAGGGAAGCCTTCATTTGTCTCAAAAAACTCACTTTAATTTACAAAAAAACAAAAAGAAATTAAACAAACAGAAGCTGAATTTGGCTCTCAGAACGTAAAAACTGATTGCACATAAACAACAACAATTTTACAGTCAATGAATGATCACTGCACCCACCTCTTAGCAACTGGGGAGAGATTATGGGAACTGCAGATGCTGGAACATCAGAGATAACGAAGCGTGGAGCTGGATGAACACAGCAGGCCAAGCAGCATCTTAGGAGCACAAAAGCTGACGCTTCAGGCCTAGACCTTTCATAGCTTAGAATACATGACACAACTGAACTTGATCATGTACAAGGTGATGTTCTTTCTGCTCAATGTCCTCATTTTCCTCCTTTGAAGACTGCTTCCATTGCATCCATTCTTTGCCTCCTTCAATTGTGCAGAGCACAGCGTGCTATGATTATGCAGCACACTCTGTCTGCAGTATACTGCAAGGCGCCACATGACTGATCCCAGAACCAGAACGTTATCTTGGTTAGACAGGAATCCAAAGAGCAGGTCTTAACCTCAGTTAGACAGACCTGCACCATGAGCAGTGTTAAACCTAATTACAGTCTTTGGTTATGTGGAAATTGGATGAAGCTTAATCTCAGGTTTAATTTTGTGAATGGAACAGAAGCTAGAAGATTGCCTAGTTTGACACTTATGGAGAAGCCTACAGTTGTCCCCACTGTTGCCCATTGCCTTCTCATGATTAATTCCAGCAGACATAATGATTACAGCCTGTACTGTTACAGCAATCTAATTCTTTACTTAACACTCAATCAGTTTAAACAGAACAGCATAAAATTGCACCAGATTACAAACAAAGTTGCCTTTGCTGCTGAGACTTGGGTATAGCTGATGACGCTTCAATCACTTAGCTGGGTCTGTCTTTTTTCTCTGAAATCTGTGCTCAGGGGTTCTGATTCTGCGATAATTGCTCCTACATTGCAGTGCTGATGTCTTCAAAACACTTATTTTATGTGTTTTTGCTTGAAGATAATGATGTTTAAAATCATCCATCCAATGGATGTATAGACAAGTACTTCTATTTAATTGTCCTCTCTTTTGTCCTTAATTTAGTAGTCATGATAGCCATGAAGTTCATATAGCCTTTTAGTAGCCTTTATCATAAAATTTCTGTTTAATTAGCAGTGTCTGGTTCTGCCTTCTGTGAAGTTGGCCACATGTTCCCATCATCCTTTTGGAGACATAGCTGTTAACTCTACTGGTGCTATGCAGGAATTAAGATGCAGCCATATGAATACCAAAGAAAGCAACAAAAAATTAGTTATAACAAGTCCCCTTGTTCTGAAGAATGTCCGCTCAAAATGTTAACTCTGTTTTTTTCTATGCACAGACCCTGCCAGAGCTGCTGAGTTTTTACAAAACTTTGCTTTAATTTCAGCTCGCCACTATTTATCATTTTATGTTTTGTTTTATTTAAGAGTCCTCTCATCCTTGAATTTACTGCTTCCCATAGTACAACACATAGGCTAAATTTTGAGTTCAGCTGAAACTCTGCAGGTTTTCTGACTGTTGCAACTTTCAGCACTGTTTCTGGCTTGCAGTTGCTTTGAGGCTTTAAAACCTGAAAGCAGCAAAGCAGCTTCCAGCCTAAAAATTGAATTTAGCCAATTTTAGCCAGGTCACCAGCAAGTGGAGCAACTAGTCAAAGCTGAAGTGAGTGATCTGAATTCGAAAGGTAGGCTTTTTTGGCTGCAAGGCCAGTGGTGGTAGAAATATAAGATCACATCTGAGTAGGAAGTTGAAAAATCTATTTCCGTTTTGTTTTTGTGAGTTTTTATTGAGGTGATTTGAAAGACAAGAACTGTAGCATTGTAAAAGTAACAGTTGTAGCAAACTCAAGGGATGACAGGCATTAAACCTGCATGTTTACAACTGGACTGAGTGTATTCATATAACAGAAATCGCATTAAATCTCAGAGTGAATCTCTGTGTGCCAAACATTTCACTTCAGGGTGTTTTTGAACAGAACATTCAGGTTTTTCTTTTGACAGATTCTGTACGCTATCTTGATTAATGACGAGGAGCAACAGAAATCCCCAACTGCTGTCAGCTGCTGCATTTTTATTACCAGTGTTTCATTGCTCAATTGTCTAGTACTGAATTTAATATCCACTGACTTTCAGAACATTGCTTCATGCAATAAAAGGAATAACGATATATAAAAATGTAAATATTTCATTCCCACTGTGCTTGCGATATTTGATCAATTTTAACTATGAGCTAAATGTTATGATAAACAGCTCAGGGCGACCTGTAGAGAAAACTGATTGATCACGATATATTACATATGCAGCTAGACTTAATTACTTTCCATTTTCAGAAGTCTGAACATTCTCTAAAATGTTAGTTTCGGAACAAACTTCTGAAGAAACATCAAGCTAGATGTGCTTTCCCAGAAGAATAAAGGAAATCCTATTTCTTTCATGCATTTCAGTTAATGAGTCTCCATCCTTCATCGAGTATGATTTGGCAAAGAGGCACCTGGCCAAGCAAAATACATCAAACCTTTATAATATTAGTATGAATTGATTGGTTCTCATTAACTTAGTCCTGAAGATCACGTATGTACATAGAATATTAGATCATTACGATTTTTTATGATAAATGCAGCAGATATCAGCAATATATTTTTAGTGACGACAATCACAAATGCAAGAAGAGCATTAAAATTGATAAGATAAAATCAGCAAATGGAATTGATGAAAACATATCTATCAAGATATTTCTGGTTTAAATTTAGAATGTTATTGTGTTTCTTTAGACAACAAACTGTGCAGATCTATTCTTAAAAGTCAATAATTCCTCAATAGTATCAGTGTTAAAATGAAAATGTTTTGTAAAACCATGAAACCAAACATGCAAGTCCATCATTGGTAGCATAATTGACTTTTGACTCTGGAGGGACAAATATACATTTTGGCACTTGTAACATTGAACAAAACAGATGTCAAGAGAATTGAAGTGGTGCCATGAACGAACATGTTTCCATTTAGAATGCATTGAAAGATAAAAGTCCTGAAAGTGCATTTTGGCACTGTGGGATACAAAAACATCATGTATTCACATGAAGATACTCAGCCTGCTATTTTGATTAGGCATTGAGCTACTTATCTTAAAAATGTTACTTCATATATGTGAACATATTGAATATTTAGGTACCAACGCTCTTCAGCATATTTTCAATATCTACGAATAATTTTACCCTTTCAGTATATTAGACTGCAAAGAAGCTTAGAATGAGCGAAGACATTCTTCCTATTATTTATAAATGACTGCCTCAACGATTTTCAATGGCATGTAACTTGTGCTGAACTGTAACTCAATGCTATATAAAAGTATGCTTGTAACCACTAACTCACGAACAATTATTTTAAGTCAGCAGTTACACTTTGTGTTTCAAATTGTTGGCTTTTGAGCACCCTTTCAAGATGACTGCCTCTGGTTTCCCATGCTATTATAAGACACTCAGTCAAAATGTTATCCAATTAAGTGTTTGCTCCCCACTGCAAATTATGTTCCTTTGTCACTAATTTTGTCCCTCTCCCTGGCCACTGCCTGTGGATGAGCTGGAACTGTTCACAGCCTTGCTGCCCTATTTAACATTGGATGACTATCTAACCTTCAGACCCCAAATCCACTTGAGTACCAACATTGTTTATTTCTACTTTCTAGGAGGAGGAAGCCTCATGGCAATATCACAGGATTAATAATCCAGAGCCACAGGCTACAATAGTTTGCGGTTAAGAGTTTAAATCCTACCATAGCAGGCGATGGAGCTTGAATTCAACCAAAATCTGGAATTCACAAATTCTTGTCCAGTGACAACAAAAACAAAGTTACTGGAAAAGCTCAGCAGGTCTGGCAGCATCTATGGAGGACAAAACAGAGTTAACATTTCGGGCCCGGTGACCCTTCCTCAGACGGGTCTGAGGAAGGGTCACCGAACCCCAAACGTTAACTGCTGCCAGACCTGCTGAGCTTTTCCAGCAACTTTGATTTTGTTCGTGATTTACAGCATCTGCAGTTCTTTTGGTTTTTATCTTGTCTAATGATGCCTAAGTAAGCATTTGTCAATTGTTGGAAATATCCATTTCTTCACGAATGTGCTTTAGGGAAGAAAATCTGCTGATCTTATCTGAAACAACAAAGTGTGAAGCCGGATGAACACAGCAGGCCAAGCAGCATCTTAGGAGCAAAAAAGCTGATGCTTCGGGCCTAGACCCTTCATCAGAGAGGGGGATGGGGAGAGGGTTCTAGAATAAATAGGGAGAGAGGGGGAGGCGGATCAAAGATGGATAGAGGAGAAGATAGGTGGAGAGGAGAGTGGGGAGGTGGGGAGGGGACAGGTTGGAATATAAAAGCAGCAATGTGCTTCTGAGGCTTTATAAAGCTCTAGTTAGGCCCCATTTAGTGGTTACAAGCATACTTTTATATAGCATTGAGTTACAGTTCAGCACACCAATTCTGGGCCCCACACCTCAGGAAGGACATACTAGTCCTGGAGCGTGTCCAGCGGAGATTCACACAGATGATCCCTGGAATGGTAGGTTTAATGTATGATGAACGGCTAAGGATCCTGAGATTGTACTCATTAGAGTTTAGAAGGTTGAGGGGAGATCTAATAGAAACTTACAAGATAATGTATGGTTTAGAAGGGGTGGACGCTAGGAAGTTGTTTCCGTTAGGTGGGGAGACTAGGACCCGTGGGCACAGCCTTAAAATTAGAGGGGGTAAATTTAAAACTGAAATGAGACGACATTTCTTCAACTAGAGAGTGGTGAGCTTGTGGAATTCATTGCCACCGAGTGCAGTGGAGGCCAGGACGTTGGATGCCTTCAAGACAGGGATCGACAAATTCTTGATCTCAGAAGGAATCAAGGGCTACGGGGAGAGTGCAGGGAAGTGGAGTTGAAATGCCCATCAGCCATGATTTAAATGGCGGAATGGACTTGATGGGCCGAATGGCCTTACTTCCACTCCTATGTCTTATGGTCTTATGGTCTTATGGTCTAGGTCAGTCCGGGGAGGTCGGACAGTCGAGGAGGCACGATGAGGTTAGTAGGTGGGAAATGGAGGTGCGGCTTGAAGTGGGAGGAGGGGATAGGTGAGAGGAAGAACAGCAACTCATATTCTGCTTGGGAACCCTGCAGCCCAATGGTATCAACGTGCACTTCACAAGCTTCAAAATCTCCCCCTTTCCCACTGCATCCCAAAACCAGCCCAGCTCATCCCCTCCCCTCACTACATCCCAAAACCAGCCCAGCCCATCCCCGCCTCCCTAACCTGTTCTTCCTCTCACCTATTCCCTCCTCCCACCTCAAGCCTCACCTCCATTTCCCACCTATTAACTTCATCCCACCTCCTTGACCTGTCCGCCCTCCCCGGACTGACCTATCCCCTCCCTACCTCCCCACCCATACTCTCCTCTCCTCCTATCTTCTCCTCTCTTCATCTTCGGTCTGCCTCCCCTTCTCTCCCTATTTATTTCAGAACCCCCTCCCCATCTCCCTCTCTGATGAATGGTCTAGGCCTGAAACGTCAGCTTTTGTGCTCCTGAGATGCTGCTTGGCCTGCTGTGTTCATCCAGCTTCACACTTTGTTATCTTGGATTCTCCAGCATCTGCAGTTCCCATTATCTCTGATCTTATCTGATCTGGCTGACATGTGACTCCAGACTCACAACAATGTGGCTGAATCTTAATGGACCTCTGAAATGGCCAAGGAAGCCAATCAGTTCCTGCACAATAAATGTTGGCCAACAAAACCCATATTCTATGAGCTATTAAAACAAAAATATACATCACCATCCCCAAGTCTAATTCAATTAATTTGCTGCTGAAATTTTCAATCATACTCATTAATTACCTCCTGGATTGGTAATATCCTAAGATTCAAATTTTGATTTATTTTAAAATTCCTAGCATATCCCTTTCTCTAGAATCTCCTCCAGCTCCATAAGCCTCCATGAACTCTCTACTCCTTCTAGCTTGGCCTTGCGGGCATGCCAGATTTTCTTTTCTACCGATAACCACCCCTCAGTTGCCCCAACTCCAACTCCAGAATTTTATTCTTAGGCTTCCCAGCCTTTTTATCTCTCTCTACCTCCTCCTGTACCATGTGACTCAAAACATTTCCCTTTCAATGATTGTATTATCTTCTATGTGGTTTGGTGTCAAAGTTTTGTTTCTTAATTCTGGCTGTCTGGCAGAAAATAGAGAGTGCGGATAAAGGGGTCTTTCTCAGGATGGCAGCCAGTGAGAAGTGGTGTTTCGCAAGGGTCAGTGCTGGGACCACAACTCTTCACTTTGTACATTAATGATCTAGATGAAGCAACTGTGGGCATTCTGGTTAAGTTTGCAGACAATGCAAAGATAGGTAGCATTGAGGAAGTGGTGAGGCTGCAGAAGGATTTGGACAGGTTAGGAGAGTGGGCAAAGAAGTGGCAGATAGGGTATAACATGGGAAAATGTGAGGGCATGCACTTTAGTAAGAAGAATAAAAGCATAGACTATTTTCTAAATAGGGAGGAAATTCAGAAGTCTGAAATGCAAAGAGATTTGGGAGTTCTAGTCCAGGATTCTCTCAAGGTAAACTTACAGGTTGAGTCAGTAGTCAGGAAGGCAAATGCAATTTTGGCATTTATTTTAAGGGGACTTGAATATAAAAGCAAGGATGTACTACTGAGGCATTGTAAGGCACTGGTCAAGCCACGTTTGGAGTATTGTGTGCAGTTTTGGGCCCCATATTTCAGGGAGGATGTACTGGCCCTGGAGTGGGTTCAGAGGAGGTTCACAAGAATGGTGCCAGGAGTGGAAAGCTTAACCTGTGAGGAATGTTTGAGGAAGCTGGGATTATACTCACTGGAGTTTAGAAGGATGAGGGAGGGATCTAATTGAAGCTTTCAAAATACTGAATGGCCTGGGCAAGGTGGATGTTGGGAAGATGCTTCCATTGGTAGGAGAGTCTCGGACCCGAGGGCACAGACTTAGAGTGAAGGGAAGACCTTCTAGAATAGAGATAAGGGTAAACTTCTTCAGCCAGAGAGCAGTGAATCTATGGAATTGACAGCCACAGAAGGCTGTGGGGGCTAGGTCATTGAGTACATTTAAGACTGAGATAGACAGGTTCTTTATCATCAAGGGGATCAAGGATTATGGGGGGAAGGTAGGAGAATGGGGTTGAGGAACTTATCAGCCATGATTGAACGACAGAGCAGACTTGATGGGCGAATGGCCTAATTTCTGCTCCTATATCACATGATCTTAATTGCTCCTGTAAACCATCTTTGGATACTTTACTGAGGAGAAGACATTTAATTCTGATATTTTTTGGATGTTCACTTAATATCTTCTTTTAGTAATCCCTGTTAATCCCTTACCAGAAATCGGAGTGTATCAATATCAATCCCAAACTAAACCATGCTAACCTATGGTTAATAGCATATGACCTCTACTGGTATGTATGTGTTTTGCACCTTACTCCATTCATCCCTTTAATTTTTTTTTGTGTCTTCATCCCACATGTACTTATCCATCCCTCCTTTTTACTTTTAAAAGAATAATGTTTATAGAGCATCATGCATTGGAGTCAATTCAGACAGCATTCAACAAATGATGGAGGCATCATTTTGACCTTCAAAATAGATTTGTCCATTTGACTGAAGGGAGTGGAAATGAGGACAATGCCGGGGTGAACAGTTAGAATGACAGACAGTAAAGGTTTTATTGCACACAAGGGTATCAAAGTGAAGGTGTGGTCGAGCAATTCAGTAGCTAAAAATTGCTGTTGTGTACAGATGACCAAAAGTTAGCCAGTTCGGATTTTGAAAGTGCAGTTGTTAATGAATTGGGGATAGATCATTTCAGGGGAGGCAACCCTTTGCTAAGTCAGGGTGTGGCAGGGGCTGTGAATAGAGAACGGCACCAAGAAGAGATGGATATGCTTGATACCATGAGAGTGCTAAGACCACTTGAGATAGCAAGGTCAAGGGGGATGGCCATGAAGGTGTTTTGGGGAGATAACATGGAAGAATAGATTGAGGAGGTTCAGAGAGTAGAGAAAACAGACGGGGGAGGGCATGATGTGAGATGAAAATTGAAATCACTGAGGACAAGAAGATGTTCGGTGCAGAGAACGATCAAGATGAAAGCACTGGAAAGGTTTCTGTGGGAACATTTTTAACCCCTCTAATCATACTTGGGGAGTAAAGAATAAAGAATTTGATTTTGAATGACAGGTGGGAGGGTGAAAGAAGAGAAGATGCTGATAGGAGCAGAAATTGCCAAAGGAGTACAACATTTTGCCAAGATTTGTTAGGTGTTAAGTGCCACACTATTGCTGACAGTGCAATTTGAAAGCTGTAGCTAGGTGGATAGACTTTAATACGGGAATTGGTATCATCCCTCTAAGCTAGATTTCTGTTATAACTACAATGTTGTTGCAATCAGATACAATGAGCTCATCTTAAAGCCCTCAATTAAGCCAATTAAGCTCCAACCTAAGGGCCATTTTCGTATGCCAGTAGCATTTTGTCAGTGCCAGGCAGCCACTTGTTGAGCCTGTAGCCCAGTAGCAACTTCTCTCGATGCCATGAATGAACCATATCTGGTTCAAAGGCCATATCTGCAGCCACAATCAATGCTCAGGAGAAGTTTCCCTCCATACTCCATCCCTCCCTAACAGCAGTGGGCCCTTACTTAGAAATTCTCTTCAAATTTCTATTAGTGTCAGTATTTTGAGTTGCCTTCACAATCATGTTTCTTACTCAGCAGCACTCAGCTGATGCTGCTACCTGAGTGCTGCAGACCCTCTGATTGGGCTCCTTGTATAGACATTCCATCTGCATTCTTCAGTTGGACAATGAATATCGAGCCAGCAAATTGCCTCAAGTGTCATTTCACCAGAATGTGTTTTCATGACAAACACAGGCTAGGGACCTCCATATTGTCCCATTGCCTGCAAGAAAGTTCAACTCCTATTTGAAAGAATAGGCAGCTACACTAGTGATGTTGGGGAAATCAGAGTGGATATAAAATGTATAATGAGAGAGCAGGGAGTCAATAAAGGGTATGGGCACAGATGTTGATGATTTTAAGATACCTGATTAATTATCAGCAATGTTCCAGAGTACGACCTCCTTTCTGATTAGGTATTATATTACAAAGTTCATAAATAACAAATTTGGTACCAAGTTTCCAATGTCAGTTAAGTTATAGTTTAAAAATAAAGGGTGTCAAGTTTTTAGAGTGTTGCAAATTTTTAGAATTCTCTTCCTCAAAGGGTAGATGTAAATAGATTCTTGATCATGCAAGATATGCAAGAATGTTGAGTTGAGGTAAAGATCAGTCATAATCTTATAGAATAGCGAAACAAGTTTGCAGGACCAAGTGACCTACTCTTGTTCCTTGCTCTTTGTTTGTACGTTTGTACAAGTAAATTTGGTGCATGAAGAAAGAGTGTTCCAAGCTGTAATGGTTATGTCAAGGCCAGACCATATTATGACAGATGAAAATTAATACACACATATTGAAGAGAAGTTAAGAAGTCATTCAGTGTGATTACTTGCATTAATGAAAGTGTTAATCTTTTCAGCAAGACAGAAATGATTTTTTTGACAAGTTAGACTTTACAATATCCTGAGTGCAGTAGCTAGATTTCATATCAGAGCAGACTAGTTTATGCAACGTTAATTTACAAATATATGTTATAAGCTTTGTCTTTCACTGTCTCACAACAAAAAAAACATTATCAGTAATCAGCAACCATTTAACAATGTGCAAACTTTAGTCTGAAGATCAATGGTAGTGTTCAATCATTCAACAAGTGTTGCCTCCCAGGTGCCAGGGTGTGTGATGTCTCTGATCGTGTTTTTGGGATCCTTAACGGGGAGGGGGAGCAGCCGCAAGTCGTGGTCCACACTGGCACCAACAACATAGGTAGGAAGAGAGAGGGGGATTTAAGGCAGAAATTCAGGGAGCTACGATGGAAGCTGAGAGCTAGGACAAACAGAGTTGTTGTCTCTGGTTTGTTGCCCGTGCCACGTGCTAGTGAGGCGAGGAATAGGGCGGGAGAAGAGTTGAACACGTGGCTACAGGGATGGTGCAGGAGGGAGGGTTTTGGATTCTTGGATAATTGGGGCTCTTTCTGGGGTAGGTGGGACCTTATAAGCAAGGTGGTCTTCACCTGAACCAGAGGGGTACCGATATCCTGGGGGGGAAATTTGCTAAGGCTGTTCGGGTCGGTTTAAATTAATTCAGCAGGGGGATGGGCACCAAAATTGTAGTTCGACTATAGAAAAGGTTGAGAGTAGGGTGGTCCAAAATAAAGTTTCAGAGAAGCAAGATGGCACCAGCAAGCAAGAAGTTGGATTGAAGTGAGTCTACTTCAATGCCAGGAGTATCCGGAATAAGGTGGGTGAACTTGCAGCATGGGTTAGTACCTGGGACTTCGATGTTGTGGCCATTTTGGAGACATGGATAGAGCAGGGACAGGAATGGTTGTTGCAGGTTCTGGGATTTAGATGTTTCAGTAATAATAGAGAAGATGATAAAAGGGGCGGAGGTGTGGCATTGTTGGTCAAGGACAGTATGACAGTTGCAGAAAGGATGTTTGGGGACTCGTCAACTGAGGTAGTATGGGCTGAGGTTAGAAACAGGAAAGGAGAGGTCACCCTGTTGGGAGTTTTCTGTAGGCCTCCGAATAGTTCCAGAGATGTAGAGGAAAGGATAGCAAAGATGATTCTCGATAGGAGTGAGAGAGACAGGGTAGTTGTCATGGGGGACTTCAACTTTCCAAATATTGACTGGGAACACTATAGTTCGAGTACTATAGATGGGTCAGTTTTTGTCCAGTGTGGGCAGGAGGGCTTCCTGACACAGCATGTAGATAAGCCAACAAGGGGCGAAGCCACATTAGATTTGGTACTGGGTAATGAGCCTGGCCAGGTGTTAGATTTGGAAGTAGGTGAGCACTTTGGTGATAGCAATCACAATTCTGTTATGTTTACTTTAGTGATGGAAAGGGATAGGTATATACCACTGGGCAAGAGTTATAGCTGGGGGAAAGGCAATTACGATGCGATTAGGCAAGATTTAGGGAGCATAGGATGGGGAAGGAAACTGCAGGGGATGGGCACAGTAGAAATGTGGAGCTTATTCAAGGAAAAGCTCCTGTGTGTCCTATATAAGTCTGTACCTGTCAGGCAGGGAGGAAGCTGTAGAGTGCGGGAGCCGTGGTTTACGAAGGAGGTGGAATCTCTGGACAAGAGGAAGAAGAAGGCTTATGTTAGGATGAGATGTGAAGGCTCAGTTAGGGCACTTGAGGGCTACGAGGTAGCCAGGAAAGACCTAAAGAGAGAGCTCAGAAGAACCAGGAGGAGACATGAGAAGTTGTTGGCGGATAGGATCAGGGTAAACCCTAAGGCCTTCTACAGGTATTTAAGGAATAAAAGAGTGACCAAAGTAAGTTGAAGCCCAATCAAGGATAGTAGTGGTAAGTTGTGTGTGGAGTCAGATGAGATAGGGGAAGCGCTAAATGAATATTTTTCAACAGTATTCACTCTAGAAAACGACAATGTTGCTGAGGAGAATACTGAGATACAGGCTACTAGACTAGGTGGGATTGAGGTTCACAAGGAAGAGGTATTAGAAATCCTTCAGAGGGTGAAGATAGATAAGTCCCCTGGGCCGGATGGGATTTATCCTCGGATCCTCTGGGAAGCCAGGGAGGAGATTGCCGAGCCTTTGGCGTTGATCTTTAACTCGTCATTGTCTACAGGAATAGCGCCAGATGACTGCAGGATAGCAAATGTGGCTCCCCTGTTCAAGAAGGGGAGTAGAGACAACCCTGGTAAATATAGACCAGTGAGCCTTACCTCAGTTGTTGGTAAAGTGTTGGAAAAGGTTATAAGGAATAGGATTTATAATCATCTAGAAAAGAATAAATTGATTAGGGATAGTCAGCATGGTTTTGTGAAGGGTAGGTTGTGCCTCACAAACATTATTGAGTTCTTTGAGAAGGTGACCAAACAGGTAGATGAGAGTAAACCGGTTGAAGTGGTGTATATGGATTTCAGCAAGGCGTTTGATAAGGTTCCCCACAATAGGCTATTGTACAAAATGCGGAGGAATGTAATTGTGGGAGATATAGCAGTTTGGATTGGAAATTGGCTTGCTGAAAGAAGACAGAGGGTGGTAGTTGATGGGAAATGTTCATCCTGGAGACCAGTTTCTAGTGGTGTACCGCAAGGGTCGGTGTTGGGTCCACTGCTGTTTGTCATTTTTATAAATGACGTGGATGAGGGCGTAGAAGGATGGGTTAGTAAATTTGCAGACGACACTAAGGTCGGTGGAGTTGTGGGTAGTGACGAAGGATGCTGTAGGTTGCAGAGAGACATAGATAAGCTGCAGAGCTGGACTGAGAGGTGGCAAATGGAGGTTAATGCCGACAAGTGTGAGGTGATGCACTTTGGTAGGAGTAACCGGAAGGCAAAGTACAGGGCTAATGGTAAGATTCTTAGCAGTGTAGATGAGCAGAGAGATCTCGGTGTCCATGTACACAGATCCTTGAAAGTTGCCACCCAGGTTGACAGGGCTGTTAAGAAGGCATACAGTGTTTTAGCTTTTATTAATAGAGGGATTGAGTTCTGGAACCAAGAGGTTATGGTGAAGCTGTACAAAACTCTGGTGAGGCCGCACTTGGAGTATTGTGTACAGTTCTGTCACTGCATTATAAGAAGGATGTGGAAGCTTTGGAAAGAGTGCAGAGGAGATTTACTGGGATGTTGCCTGGTATGGAGGGAAGGTCTTACGAGGAAAGGCTGAGGGACTTGACGCTGTTTTCATTAGAGAGAAGGTTGAGAGATGACTTAATTGAAACATATAAAATAATCAGAGGGTTAGATAGGGTGGATAGGGAGAGCCTTTTTCCTAGGATGGTGACGGCGAGCACGAGGGGGCATAGCTTTAAATTGAGGGGTGAAAGATATCGGACAGACGTCAGAGGTAGTTTCTTTAGTCAGAGAGTAATAAGGGAATGGAACGCTTTGCCTGCAACAGTGGTAGATTCGCCAACTTTAGGTACATTTAAGTCGTCATTGGACAAGCATATGGACGTACATGGAATAGTGTAGGTTAGATGGGCTTGAGATCGGTATGACAGGTCGGCACAACATCGAGGGCTGAAGGGCCTGTACTGTGCTGTAATGTTCTAAAAGAAAAAAAAAGAAAAAAAAGAAAAGTCAATGGTTGTTATTTTATCTCACTCCATTTTCCTGCACCATACCTATATTCCCTTGGCATCTTTAAAAACTAGGATTCTATTGATCTCTGTTTTGAACCTGTTCAATGACTGAGCCTCCATAGCCCGCTGGGGTTTAGAATTCCAAAGATTCACCACTCTCATTGAAAATAATTCCCTCCACTTTTCAGATGTAAATGGCTCATCTCTTATTCTTAGACCCTGTCTCTTGATTCTAGACCAACTTTCACCTCCTACCCTTATTCAACAGAGGAAACAACCATCCTGCATCTGGTCTATTGAGACCTGTAAGAACTTTGTTTGCTTTGATGAAATCACATCTTGTTTTTCTAAACTGTAGAGAAAATAGACTCAGTTTCTTCAATCTGTCCTTATAGAACAACCCCGTTATCTCAACAAGCCAACATTGTATGCCATTGATGGCAAGTATATCCATCCTCAGGTAGACCAGAACTGTACACAATACTCCAGCTGAAGCCTCGCCAAGTCTGTGTATGACTGCAGCAAGACATCTTTACTTCTCTACTCCTCCTATCAACTTGCCAATTACTTCCCTAATAGCTTGCTGTATTTGCATGTTAACCTCCAGTGACTACAGGGGAAGTGATGGCCTAGTGCTAGATTATTAATCCAGAGACCCAGGTAAAGTTCTGGGATCAGGGGCTCAAATCCTGACTCGGCAGATGGCGGAATTTGAATTCAGTAAAAATCTGGGATTAAGAATCTAATGATAACCATGAATCCATTGTTGGAAAAACCCATCAGGTTCACTAATGTCCTTTAGGGAAGGAAACTGCCATCCCTTACCTGGTCAGGCCTATATGTGACTCCAGATCTACAGTAATTAGGGCAAATAGTGACGGGCAATAAATACTGCCAAGCCAGCGACACCCTCATCCCGTTGTCAATTGTAAAAAAAATCATCTGGTTCATTAGCGTTCTTTAGAGATGGAAATCAGCCATCCTTACCTGGTCAGGCCTACATGTGACTCCAGACCCAAAGCGATGTGGTTAACTCTCAACGTCCGTCTGGGCAATTAGGCAATCTAGCCAGCCATACCCTTGGTTTGCGAATGAATTTTTAAAAAAAGTTTACATTCCATTACATGTCAGCACAAGCTGATCTCCCACCACTAAAGGCATACTTAACATTTCTCTGTGTTCTTGGCCATTCACATACAAATGTGCAAACCAGGAATGAAAGCAGGCTAAAAAGTGTGGAGCTGGATGAACACAGCAGGCCAAGCAGCATCTCAGAAGCACCAAAGCTCCTGCAGTGCCACAATGATGCCACCTGAAGGTTACAGGAACAGCAACTCATATTCCGCTTGGGAACCCTGCGGCCCAATGGTACCAATGTGGACTACACAAGCTTCAAAATCTCCCCTTCCTCCACTGCATCCCAAAACTAGCCCAGTTCTTCCCCTCCTCCCCCAACTGCATCACAAAACTAGCCCAGCCTGTCTCTGCTTCCCTAACCTGTTCTACCTCTCACCCACCCCTTCCTCCCACCTCACGTCGCACCTCCATTTCCTACCTACCACCTCATCCCACCTCCTTGACCTGTCCATCTTCCCTGGACTGACCTATCCCCTCCCTACCTCCCCACCTCTACTCTCCTCTCTACCTATCTTGTTTTCTCTCCATCTTCGGTCCGCCTCCCCCTCTCTCCCTATTTATTCCAGTTCCCTCTCCCCATCCCCCTCTCTGATGAAGGGTTCAGGCCTGAAACGTCAGTTTTTGTGCTCCTGAGATGCTGCTTGGCCTGCTGTGTTCATCCAGCTCCACACTTTGTTATCTTGGATTCTCCGGCATCTGCAGTTCCCATTATCAATGAAAGCAGGCTCTTGGCTCCTAAACATGGCTCCACCGTAAGATTATGGGTGATCTAATTTTGACGTCAACTCTACATTCATGTGTATTCCCGATGCCCTTTCAACTTCTTGCAATCAAGAAAGTACAGTATGAACATTCAAACAAGAGTAACCATTACCTTAAAGCTTATTTGCATTTGCACAACTCACGTTCCTAACTAATTTTGTGTCTTCAGCAAACTAAGAAAGATTACGTTTAGTCCCCAGGTCAAAATTATTGTTATAGATTGTAATAGCTGGAGGCCAATACTGATCCTTGTAGTACCCCAGTAGTCATGGCCTGCCACCCTGGGGATAACACATTTATTCCTATTCATTGTATTCTCTCAGCTTATGATTTTACTCAATTCATCAACACTATGGCAGATGGAGTTTAAGCCTGAAAAGTGTGAGGTGATTTATTTGGAAGGAAAAACTTGAAAGCAGAACACAGGGTTAACAGAACGATTCTTGGTAGTGTGACAGAGCAGAGGGATCTTAGGGTTCTCTTCCACAGTTCCCTGAAAGCTGCCACCCAGGTGGATAGAGTTATTAAGAAGGTGTATGGTGTGTTAGCTTTCATTAATAGAGGGGTTGTTTCAAGAGCCATGAAGTTATGCTCCAGCTATACAGAACGCTGATTTGACCACATCTGGAGTACTGTGTCCAATTCTGGTCGCCTCATTACAGGAAAGATGTGGAAGCATTGAAAAAGGTGCACAGCAGATTTACCAGGATATTGCCTGGAATGGAGGAAAGGTCTTACAAGGAAAGGTTGAGAGAGCTAAAGCTTTTCTCTTTAGAATGATGAAGGATGAGAGGTGACTTGATAGAGGTGTACAAAATGATCAGAGATATAGATAGAGTGGACAGCTGGAGAAATTTTCCTAGGGTGGAGGTAGCTATTACAAGGGGGCATAGTTTTAAAGTGAGTGAAGGTAGATATAGGGGAGACGTCAGAGGTAGGTTCTTTACTCAGAGAATGAGGGGGGCATGGATTGCATTGCCAGAGAGGATAGTGGAGTTGGCCTCATTAGGGGCATTTAAGTGGCTATTAGGTGTATAGACGATAGCGTAAGGTATGGGTGAAGATTAGTTAGGCCTCAGGTTCAGGGTAAAAGCTCAGCACAACATTGTGGGTCGAAGGGCCTGTACTATGCTATACTGTTCTATGTTCTACATCCTGGCTGTGTAAGCAGGGCACTGCTCATTAATCCAGTAATCCCTTTGGAACATAACCTGGTGCTATAGCCAAGATGTGTATTCACTAAACACAGTAGAGCATTATTAATGTTGTGCAAAAAGAATGTGAAATAAGTCATAGCAGAAAATAAAAATGTATATTCAGAAATGTAGAGAATTTCTATTTGTTTCATGAGCAGTGACGCACATGTATCTCCAATGACCAATTTATTCTAATCTCTTTAGCGCATGAACAGCTTATACAAATATTGTCACACGTTGAACTTCCATTAACCTAGCTTTCTCCAGTTCACTGCAAAGCATCATCACTCAGCTTCCCCTTTAGCATTCTTGTTCAACCTTGCTCTCTTCTCTGCACCTTCCAGCTTTTCCACGCCAGGTGTGAAACATCATCACACCAGATGGCCTATTTCTTTTCTCATTCTTCTACTTTGAATGTCACTTCCAAATGTTCATGTTACCCAGATAAACAGCAGGTTATGCTTCCAGCCAGTCCAATTTATCTTTTTATTGCTAGTTTTACTGTTGATATTTGCTCTGCTGTTTTGAAATCAAAATCCTGTGATTGCCTGACTGCCTGTAAGGCAGATTAGCAGGAAATGCAACTTCATGCGAGACCAATGTATCAGAGGCCTCTTTGTTAATTGTGACTCGATGACCTCGTGGTTGCTATGGTTTGAGGGCACATCATGAACAACTTAATGAGAAAGAGAACTGACATGTTTAGAGGATAGTAAGCAGTACGTCCTTTAGCAAGAACTGAATATTAACCACTAGCAATGCAACTGGGCAGGTTGAGAGAACAGTTAACAATATATTTTCAGGTTATATTCAGCATTATAGCTAAATGCTGCTTTAACTGCAATGACTGTCTTGTAGGATTAGGAATGTTGCCAAGGTCTCAAAATGTGGCTCCATCTCACTGCTGGTGCTTGTGTTGTGGAGCCTAGAACCTGTAAGGTAAATGGTTAAACAATTTTCAGTCACTTCCAGCGTGGCCCGACATGATGCTATGATTAAAAGACACTAATGCAGACATACCATGAATGTGTCAGATATATGCAAGATGCACAGATTGCAATGCCAAGCAAATACCGAACACTAGTTTGCAACTGGCAGGTCTTGTTAGTCCCTTCTCTTCAATACTGCCTGTTAACCATGTGTTCTCTATGTGTGTGAGTTAGACCATCCATTCAGGGACTTTCAGGTGAGTTGAATCGTTGAACAATAACAGCTCAGAAGGAAATCATGGCTCTGTTGGCCTTCTGTCTGTTGTTGTAGTAATAGTTTTGGAGGAGTTTGCCTGCAATCCATTGTAAAAGACAGACTGTTAGAGTCTAAGCAATTTTTTAATGTTACTGTTTATTGAATATTTTAAGAATGTTGCACATTTTCAAACTTTGCAAGAGGTCTTTTCATTAGCAAATCTCTTAAGATTCTCATTGTCATATGATGTTTTACATCACTATTGACATTGCTTACCACTTACATAATCGAGAGTTAACCCTTTTCTCTAAACTCTGAGGAACAATTCAATGATTATCACTGCTCGATCTTTTCCACATTGCCCTTTTTGAAAGCCATTGCATTCCAGGCCCCAACTATTCACTGTCTGAAATAATTTTTCCTCATATAGTCATTGCCTCTTTTGCCAATTATTTGAAGTCTGTGTCCTCTGGTTTTCAATCCCTGCTGTAACAGAAATAGTTTCTCCCTGTCTTCTCTGTCCAGGCCTATCACGATTCTGAATGCTTCTTTGAAAATTTACCCTCAACCTTCTCTTTCCAAACAGAATGAGCCCAACGTCTCCCAATATTTTTGAATCAACTGAATTGTCTCATCCCTGGAACAATTCTTGGCCTCTCCTGTGTTAAATAGTGCCTAGTGCTCAACACAATATATCAGCTGGAGCCAAACCTACATTACCAGCATGAAATTTGTGAACTAGCCTTTAAGGTGGGACCTTGTCAAATGCCTCCTGGTAATATGAGTACAGCATTGCAGTGCACATTACTCCTTCAGAGAACTCAGAAAAATTAAAGCAGCTCCTGAGTTTTCCACAACTGACTTCTACCAACAAAGCCCACTTTGGTGATTCCTTGTTCCTTAAATCAGTGAATCTCTTGTCTGTTCCATTTACTTCTGTTTGAGCAGGGAACAAATTTTCACCAGCATCCTGCTTGGTGGTTCACAAAAACATTGCAGCTCCCATGAAGAATAGAGAGAAACATGGTCATGTTAGCAGTATCTATGAACTGAAAATCATAGGGATGAAGGGAGATATGGGGGACTGAAAACCCTCCTGCCCTCCCCCCCTCCCCAGCATTCCACCTCCAATGTGGAAATTAGTTAGACTAACTAATGAAAAAAAAGGACTCCCTACTGCAGCAATCGGCTTGAGACTGGCAGGTTGAAACTGGCTGCAGAGGAAATCTCCTGCCCAGCCCAGCTCTGGGACTGTTGCAAATCTGATTGTCTGGCAGCTCCAACAGTCCTAGCAGTGCCACAGCTTGGTCATGAGTGTTGCTATGACTAGAAGCAAGTCCATGAAGAAGATAGCCATGAATCCTGGAGTGAGTTTAAGACAGAGAGATATTAGACAGGAAAGATCTGTCCTCCTTAGGGAGGAAAATATGAGGGGTCACATACTGACCCCTAAGTGGGTATGAAGGAAGGAGTATGTTCTCTCTACTTGGGGAATATCCCAGTAGACAAAGGACACCATCTGAAGTCATACTATTTCTTCCAAAAATAAGTATTGGTTAAAAAGAAATGGCTGCTTGACCCCATGCACACACTAATTGTTCTGTTACAGGTAGTGTAACACTTAGGTAGCCCTTAATTATTTATTTGTATTTTTATGTAGCACACCCCATTCTGTGAGTGTGAGCTCAGGGGTTGGTGGAAAGTTGGTGAGCTGAGCATCCACCCTACGTTGTGCGCCTCCACACTGCAAATTTGTCATGTCTGACAAATCTGTCAGAATTCTTTGAAGAAGTAATGGACAGGTTAGACCAAGGAGAACCAATGGATGTACTCTACCTGGACTTCAAGAAGGCTTTTGACAAAGTGTTGCACAGGAAGCTGGTGAGTAAGATAGGGGCCCATGATGTTAGAGGCAAGGTGCTAGCATGGATAGAAGATTGGCTGTCTGACCGGAAGCAGAGCGTGGGATTAAAAGGGACTTTCCCAGGATGGCAGCCAGTGCCAAGTGGTGTTCCATAACAGTCAATGTTGAGACCGCAACTTTTCAACTTATACATTAATGATCTAGATGAAGGAACTGCAGGTATCCAGGCTTAGTTTGCAGATGATACCAAGGTGGGTAGAGGGACATGTAGTAATGAGGATGTGGGGAGGCTGAGAAGGATTTGGACAGGTTATGAGAGTGGGCAAAGAAGAGGCAGATGGAGTAAAAGGTATATGTGGGAAAGTGTGAAGTCATGCACTTTGGTAAGAAAAAGGAAAGTATCGACTATGTTCTAAATGGGGAGAAAATTCAGAGGTCTTAATTGCAAAGAGACTTGGGAGTTCTCGTCCAGCATTCTCTTAGGGTAAACTTGCAGGTTAAGTCTATAGTTAGGAAGGCAAATGCAACTTTGACATTTATCTTGAGAGGATTTGTATATAAAAGTAGAGATGCACTTCTGAGCCTCTATAAGGCTCTGGTCAGGCTGCATTTGGAGCATTGTGCGCAGTTTTGGGCCCCACATCTCAGGAAGAATGTATTGGCCCTGGAGCGGGTGTCTGATGGTCTTAACTGTAACCAATACAGCTTATATTTCTAAAAAGCAACTCTGTCTTTTTTGTACGTTAATATGTGAAAATTGTCACTTGACTTTTAATACAAATTGATTTGGGTTTCTTGTAGATGAAAAGTTTATCACCTGGACTGGTCTTCAGGCAGAAATATATAATGGCCACCCTGATCCAGCTCATTACTTTTGCTGTTGAATTGAAGGATATGCTTTAGAATGTAAACATTTTGTAAAGTACCTCCTATTAAAAACAATATTAAACTTTTCTACCATTCCCATATGGGTGTGGCACATGGGCACAGCACAAAAAACAGTTGAAAGTGGATTCATTGACCATACCCATTTGAGTTAAAGTGAGTGATTTGTTTTTGCATTGCAGCCAGACCTTTCAGATTTAAATTGACCTCTGTGGCCACTTCTTTGCATTTCTTTCACTAGATGTGCCTTGGGGGCTTTGTGCCCTGCTGTGGAAATATCGTCTCTCCCCGTCTCAAATTTTTGGACTATGGGCTTAAGTATTCCATCAGAGAATCAGGGTGCTCTCTCTTTCGCTGGCCTTTTGTTCCACTTGAAATTTACTCCCCACCCTCAAAAAATTTTCTCTTAGTTATGTTAACTTCCGTGGCACGATTTTATTCATTCAGGAAAAGTGAACTTTGCTTGCTAGTTGCATTGAGTTACTTTCTTAAACCACTGCAGTCCATATGGAGCTGATGCACCTATTGTGCTTTAAGGAGGGAGTTTCAGGAATTTTATGTGGTGACTCTGAATGGTATATTTCCAACAGCAAGATATTTGCAACTAATGATGGTGAGTGACTTGCAAAGGAACTTGCAGAATGTGGTGTTCCTACATATCTTCTACCTTTGTCGTTGAAGATGGCAGTGGTCATGAACTTGGAAGCTGTTAACTTTAAAAAACCCTTGTGAATTTTTGTAGTGCATGTTGTAAATAGTACACACTGCTTCTACTGTGTATTGTGCTGGTGGGAGTGATTGAACTACATCCACAATCAAGCAGGCTGTTATGTCTAGGATGCCGTTTAACTTCTTGATGGATATTGGAACTGCACTCTCCATACATCCTACACATTCTCAGTAAAAGGCACATTGTCGTTAAGAAGTGATGGCTAGCTGTACGTCAATTTGCCACACATGGTCCCAACCCTCTGCTGGGACTTTGTGATGCTGTCATTGAGATGAATGAAAAACACAAAGCTCCAGGATACGACACAAGTAATGCAAAACTTGTCCTGACAACAGTTGCTCAAATCCTGTCTGTACTCAGTTTTAATTGTGTTCAAATAAAGTCATAATTGTTAGCAATATGGACTTAGCTACAAACCACTGAACAGTGTTCAAATAGAATCCAGAAAAACTTTGTACAAACTCACAATCCACAAATAAACAAATAAATCAACTTTGTATACTAATTGTAAGAATAAGATCATAATGAAGGAAGTAAACACCCAGAAAAATAAATGTGCTTATAAATAGATTATGAAAATTCACAGCCAAACATATTTCTTTACCTAATACCAATGATAGATATTTCATGCCATTTTCACTGAGGGTATCATAAATTGCTGTAAATATTGCAATATTGACTGTTTTTCTCTTCACAGATGCTGCCAGACCTGCTGAGTAGCCTTTTTGTAAATTTGTTTTAGTTACATTTGTACAATAATTTCCTCATCTCTCATATTTTCTTAAGACCAGGGTAAAGTAAGCTATGTGGGGAATGGGTGGAATTCAAAATGTCTTCTCAGCCTAATGAACAAATCTGATCAAAGAAATTAAATGATGTTTCAGCTCCTCCTCAACACTCCATCCATTAACTGGAAGTGATAAATAATATGTATTCTACTAAATGACCAAGCTAAACAGACTCACGTATACTGATGGTGGTCAAGTTTGATTAACTGTAGCATAATGTTTTGAAATGAAAATCCCTGAGTGATGAGAACATTAGATGTAGAATATAATATAGACCAAATTAATAATGTAAAAAGTGAAAAAGATATCTATTATTTTTCATTCCAGTGAGTAATTAATCCATTCCTTATATTTGACTTAACTTGACACGAAGATGTTTGAATAATGTATCATAAAAAATAAGTGAGGCTCACTGGTAAAGGTCAGATGTGTGAGCTGTACTAGTCCTTTTCAAAATCAAGACTTTTGAATGATTCAGTGTAATTCTCTACAATAGTTGGAGGAAGTACAGCCTATTTTGCAAAGGATTATTTAGTTCTATATAGTTTTTCATCTAAAGAATGCCCATTTGCACGTGTAAAACTTGAGAAAATATGTTCTTGCATACGTATTTCTTGAATATAGAGATTGATTGCTGGTTTTATCAATAGTGTCCTTCTTAGTGCATGATCAAGCCACTTTAGATTTTTTAAAAAAATAACAATTTTGTATGTTGCAATTTTGATTGTTATGAAATAACTTATAAAGAAAACTGTTTATCTAATATTTTAAGCTTTATATTTTACATTATTCACTACTCAAGATATTGTGTTGCATAATTTTGCATTTTAATACTATATTTCAAAGCAACTCAGTTTAGACTAGCTGTTTCTTATGGATTTATTCAATAGGTAAGTTCTAGATGAAGGAAGCTTTTAAAACTCACTTTTAAGACCTCAAATTACCCATCTGGCTAAATCCACATCTCTATCAGATGCATTTTCTCATTATACCTCAAAATAATTTGCAAAATATACTCATTCCACTTAGCTTTTCAATTACAGTACCTGCTTTAGCATTTAGAATAAGTGAAACACATTTTCATAAGAAAACAGCGCAAAAAATTAAATGATTTCCATTCCGGCTTGATGTTTCTTTAATGATGTTGATTTCTTAAATCAAAAGGGCTTTCTTTTTGTTAGTGATTAACACTTGGTAGTTTGAAACAAAAGGACATTTTGGAAAGCTAAAGGGACAGATTTACAGCTGGTGGGGTTGTCCTTATTTGTGTGAAATACACAATGAAAAAAACAACAAATGAAGCAGAGATTAATTTTGTAAAATTATGATTTGCACTACATTCAATCTTGTAGTTCGCCTCTTACTTTTGCCTAGAACACAATGAAGTGCCGAAGTTGATTTAAGTTATAACTAAATTGCCAACTGCGTAGGTTTCCGGTTTCCTTATCAGAGTCAAATAGGACAACAAGGTTGGGAACATTCTGGTTAGTTTTGGGAATGCAATAAAGTTTGTGGCAAGGGATTTGATGGAGAAAGGAAAATGGTTTTTGTTTCCCATTATCCAATTGTGAGCTACGGTGGCTCATCCAGGACTGGATGTTGGATTCACAGACTAAGAACAAGGAGGCATTGGAGAACTCATGTGGTGCTGAAATAAAACTGAGTGTTAGCTTTGTATATATGATACCTGATGTCTTCAGAAGTTGTTGCCAAGAAATACGAGGCAATTGAAGACGGCTCCTTCGGTGGAGGGAATAAGAATGGAATTAAACAAGGACAGTGGACATTGGAGAATTGTTGAAGGGTGATTTTATCAACAATGGCTGTTTAAGATAGGGAGATGGAAAGCTTATTTGGTAACACAATGGAATAAAGAGCACCACATTTCATACAGCACTCCGACATGTTGCTGTGGTTTCAAAAATGAGCGAAGTATGAGTGTCTTCAAGAAAACTTGCAACTTCTTACCTTGCCGTGACCAATTCATTTCCCTTCCCTGAAAAACAACCCTTGAGTTCAGATCCTCCAAGCTACCAAAACAATCTCAATCTCAATTCCTCTCTCTAAAGGCCTTGAGTACATTTCTGCCTCCCACAAGTGTGTCCAACATTTTGGAATTTTTGTTTTAATTCCTTCATCACGTTTCTGATACTATCTCGGAACTAACCCAACTCTGACCAAAGCAACAAGTGATATCGTCTATGACTGTGACAAAGATAAACTTCAAAGCCTCATTTTTCTTAACTTGTCTGCAGTTTTTGGCAAAGTTCGTCATACTGTCCTCTTTAAAAGCTTCTCCATTGTCATTTAACTCATTTCTATCACCTGGCTCCATTCTTAAGTATTTCATCATACTCAAAGTGTCACATGTAATAGTTTCTCTTCTCATTCTCACATTCCTGTTTCTGTTGTTCTCCAAAAATTTATCCTTGGTCCCATCCAATGTATCCTATCCTACTTATCTTTGTTATTGAACAGCCAAACACTAGCCTAACCACTTCTGTGTCCAATAATATGATGGTTGTATATCACAGTGAGCTGTAATAAACATCCTGCTGGATTATTCAACCATGTTATCCATGCCTAGATTTTTATGTTACCAAAGGTTAACATGAATATTGCCACAGCAGTAAAGATATGATGGAGGCCAAAATTTATATCATCATACATGTAGAAACATACTGAGTCCTGGAGTGTTAATATTTTGTCACCTTTAATTATTTTTTAGCTTTTCTTCCAAAGTCATTTCAGGTGGAATGGGATTTCCGCCAAGGATCTGAGACAGCTGTTTCACAGATGCCTTTTGAATTAATAGAGTGCAAGTCAAATTTAGTGGTTTGACTCATCCTGACACTCATAGAAACAAATTACAAAGTTTTGACTTGACAATGAAGTGGATTTATGGCATTATCCATCATGCCTCAGCAGAATGTCTGCTCATTTGAAATTTTATTACTTATTCATTAGAACTACATTTTACCACTGGTATTTTGTAAGTGTTTGAAATGTAGTTATTATTTTCCATAGTTCCTGGAGTTTTGTTTTACAAACATTTATCATATTTTAAGAAGTGAAACATACGGTAAATGAGAGTGCACAGGCAGCTCCCTAGTAAACAGGAACTTGTAGTTCAAGTTGAAGTGTTCCCTGTTGGTGGGGTGAGGGGATCTTGTTGCATAGTGGTAATACTGTATCTGAAGGCCCAGGTTCAATTCCCACCTGCTCCAGGGGTAGGCATAAAAGTCTGAATAGTTTGATTCAAATTTCTGCACAAGTTAGAACTGGCTTTTCATTTATGCAACTTGATTTCATTGCTACTGATGTGAGTGAGTTGAATCTCATGTTTACAAATTCCAAATATTCGATGAATTTGAATACTGTCAGCTCAGAACCAAACTCTAGTCACAATGTTATAATTCACACAGGTACAAATAAGAAAAGAAAATTGAATCAAAACCTATCTTTATTTCAATGCAAACAAAAATTGATTAAACCAAAACACAGAATGACTCATATAGCTTATAGCACTAAGGTGAACAGTAAAGAAGGATTTTATCAAAATCTAGTATAAACTTGCTGTCAGTGCTATTCACAGATTCTCCCCACTGTTTAGGACTGAATGACAAATAATGAATGGAAATGGTATTCAATGGCCTTATCAAAAAATTGTTATGGCACCTTTGAGAGGAAATTTTGAACAGACTGCACTAAGGAAAGCAGTACAATGATCAGTGCAGTAAACTTGAACAGACAGGAATGTATGTATAAAGTTTCAGAAACTGCTGTTGTGTTGTGACTACTGTCACAGACAATCCCTCCTCCCGGTTTCCCACCTCTCACTTTTGATCTGAAGGCAGACACTGCTCATATCTGTTCTCATGATATTACTCAACTTATTACGTTAGCCATTAACAAAGACTACCTGCACTGCCACACACACACAAAAAATGATATTGCTGCTCAGGCATCAGTTTTAATTTAATATGTTAATCTCATTATTCATCTTTTTTGGTGAATCACAGAAAGTGATGGTAATTCCTCATTTGATAGTATTCAGATTGAGGCCTCAGTATCATTCAATAACTGATATCCTGGTATCTTCCACATTGTGAGGCTGTTTAGTCAAGAGTATACTGCTTGATTCCCTGATCTTTTATGCATTGATTATCTATAGCTAGACCTTTATCAGTTTTCTGTCTACATCACATTGGAGCATTTGCTCCCTTACAGACCTCTAAATCTACTCATGTGGCTCTAATAGCAATGCTCTATCAACATTGTATGTGTTTTTGACATAAATCCAATTATACTATTTCCCCTCCACCTCCACCCCTTAGATAGATTCAGGGTATAGTTTCCCTCTCATGCAGTTCTTTTGGATCAAGGATGACTAGCTTTCATATCAGTTCAATGGGTTCTGAGATGCTTAACAACTTCAATACGTGAACTGCAGATTCTGCCACATGTGAGGCAACTAAGATTGAAAGTTTTAGTAGATAAATTGTTTGGGGGTAGGTGTACTTTTTAATGGTGCCTTTGCATGTTCCTCAGGAAAAAAAAAACTTCTGAAGTGTTTGGTGCCTTCCTGAATAAATCATCTTGATTTTGGTTGATTGTAAACAGATGGGGCAGCAGGAATGGGTGATCTTTTCAGAGATGCTTCGAGGACAGCCTTTTGACAGCCCTCCCTGGGGTCCGCTAGTGTGAGCATGCTCCAAATGTCCTGTTCTACTCATTCCACAGTGACAAGCTACTCTTGTGGTGTTAGATGAGTAGAAAAAGACGTCAGCCATGGGTTGCAATTAGATTGTAGACGTGCTTGCCGAGCCAGTGGGTTTGTTTGCACACATTTTGTCACTCTGCTAGGTAACATTGTTCAGTGCGCCTCCAGTGAAGTTTTGGTGTTCTGTCCCACTTGTTATTTATATGCCTCAGTTTGTTGGGGTATTTGGCTCCATCTCCAGTTTTGTTTCTCAGTTGTTTGTACACAGGACCTAATTCAAAGTGTTTGCTGAGGGAGTTCCAATTAGAAAACCAGGCCTCCTAGAATTCCCTGACACGTTTCTGTTTGGCTTGTGCGATTGTGGATGTGTTATCCCAGTTGAATTTGCATCCCTTGTTGTCTGTGTGCAGTGAGAGAAATCTTCTCGAAAATTTTAAAGGGTGGCAATTGCTTGACTTTAAGAGAAGACATTCCAAGCGTGACAAAGAGAATAAACATTTTATATGATTTTTCACACAAAATACATCCTTTCAGAAACTTGTATGACACTGTGGAATGTGAAACTCAGTTTTAATATTTGGATACCTCCAAATTAAGGGACAATGTCAAACAGGACGTAGCAGCCTACCTCAATCTTTACAGGCATAATTCAAGTACATCCTGATTGATCCAAACCACAGAAGACTGGAGGGTCTATCAAATTCTCTGTAAGTCAGGCCATGCTTTGAGTTATACTTCTACATGGTGTTTCTATGAAGGAATGCAAGGTGCAGGAGAAAGGTTTCCTCAGTTGAGGTGCAAGCTCCATTAATACAGCCCTTTGACCTCCAGAAGCCATTCATCCAGTCTGCCACCACAGCTAAATATAAACACTACTGCCAGAAAATGAACACATCATGTAAACTGTCAGGAAGTCAGGCATTCACCTGCATGGTTAGCAAACCATTTTTAATTTAAGGAAGCAAGAAACTGTGAAGTGAGCTTTGGCTTGTGAGTGAGCACTTAAATGATCCTGTAGGTGAAATCAAAAACTCTTTGAACATTAGTACAGCCAGAAAACTGTGCTTACACCTACAGCCCAATGGCCTAAGTGTGGATTTTACCAGTTTCAACATCTCCCCATACCCAGCTTCATCCCATGACCAACCCTCCCTCCCATCCCTGCCTCCTTGACCTGACACAACCTATCCATTGCTCTCACCTATGTGCTCCTCCCACCACACTGACCAATCCCCACCACTGCCTACGTACATTCACCTATCACCATCCCACCTAGCTTTCCCAGCCCCACCCCTCCTCTCTATTTATTTCAGAGTTCCCTTCCCTCCTCCCCACTTTCTGAAGAAGGGTTCCTGAAATGTCATCTTTCCTGCCCTTCTGATGCTGTGTGGCCTGCTGTGTTCCCCCAGATCCACACTATGTTGTCTCTGACTCCAGCATCTGCATTTTTTACTGTCTCTGAGAAAAATGTGGTTAATGTCCCTCTTCCAGAGGAAATCAATATAAGTGCCGATGTTCAGGATTAGCGTGTCAAAGTCAGTTTCTTGATATGACTGTGGCCAGCAGATTGACCTAGACTACAGATGATGGGGGTTAAATCTAACATCCTTGGAAAATAGACGTGGGGCTCATATTGCTCTGTCGCCCCACTCCACTTGAATCTATTGCAAACAGCAGATAACCTTGCGCTGCTCAATCCTGCAACAATTGTATGTGCAGCCTTTGCCATTCACACAGTAAAAGATGAAATTGAATTTAAGTGAACTCAATGTAAAGTCAGCCTGCACATCTTAAAGACATATGCTTTATGTTTGGAGGAGATATTTGTTCTTGTAAAATTACGTGTATTGAAAGAGACTCAATAATGGCATAATATCAGAAAGAGCATGTTTCATGCTTTTTCTGAAGAAGGGTCCAGGCCCAAAATGTCAGCTTTTGTGCTCCTAAGATGCTGCTTGGCCTGCTGTGTTCATCCAGCTCCACACTTTGTTATCTCATGTTTCAGGCTTCTCGGGATATTGTACTGGATGCGTGTTAGAGGAATTGCATGGGAGAAAAGAAGTGTTGCCCCCATGTTTGCAGGGGGGTGGGTTGCAGATGATCTTTCAGATGTTTAATTGAGTTGCATCATTGTATCAATTAATACCAGGAGTTAAGCCCCAAGAACCTAGATGCAGTGAGTCATATATTTGATAACATACATGACTACTTAATTTCAGTAACTGTTCATCTTCAAATGCAATATCCTAGCAACTACATCATTAGCCTTCCACATTGCTCAATGGACACTGAGGAATTCACTGACCTGTCAAACAATCTGCATCAATACGGACTATTACCTAATATTCATATGCAACATCTCAGCCTCATACACCTAGCAAGTGAAAACAGGTTGCACAACATTTGTTGATATAATTCACTCTTTCTTGTTGAATAATTTGGTGCAAACTAGGACACGAGTGCAGCCGTATATTCTAACCTTCAAGAAGGAGCCAATGTTTAACATCAGTGCTTAATCTTCCAAAACCCATCAGATTTGGGAAGGTTCCTTTAGACTGGAAAAGAGCTAAAGTAGCTTCTTTATTCAAAAAGAGAAGGAAGCAGAAAACAGGAAACTACAGACCAATTAGGTTACCATCTGGATGGGGAAATGATAGCAGTTGTTATTAAAGAAGCTGTAACAGGGTAAGAGGTAATCAGGCAAATCCAACATGGTATTGTCAAAGGGAAATTATATTTGACTGATTTATTGAAGTATTTAAAGAAGTATCTTAAACTGTAAGGGGAACCGGTAAATGTATTGAACTTAGATTTCCTGAGGAATTTGATAAGATAGCACATCAAAATTTATTGTAGACATTAAAACCTCATGATGTCGGGGTAAAATATTGTTATGTATAGAAGGTTGGCTGGTTAAGAGGATGCAGAGAGTCGGAATGCATATTTTTCAGGCTGGCATAATTTCATGAGTGCCATGGTAGTCAGTGCTGGAGTCTAAACTTCTAACAATTTAGATAAATTACTTAGATGAAGGCTATGAATGTATGGTAGCTAAATTTGCTAATGATGCAAAGATAGGTAGGAAAGGGAGTTGTGAAGAGGAAATAAGGAACCCATGAAGGCATATAAATACATTAGGTGAATGGGCAAAGTCTGGCAAATGGAGAAAGTGGGAAAGTCAGAAATTGTCCATTTTAGCAGAAAAAATAGCCAAAACATATTACCTAGATGCTGAGAGGTTGCAAAGCTCTGAGATGTGGAGAGAACTGTGTGTCCTTGTATATGAATCACTGAAGATTATTATGGAGATAGAATTTTAACAAAATGTTATATTTCATTGCCAGGGGGATTGAATGCAAGAATGCGGAGGTTATGCTTCAGTTATTCAGGACATTAATGAAATCATATCTGGAGTACTATGTACAGGACTGGTCACCATCCTTAAGGAAAGATGTTAATGCATTGGAAACAGTTCATAGAAGGGTTACCAGACCAATACCTGGAATGGGTAGATTACCTGTTGAGGAACGGTTAGGCAGGCTAGGCCTGTATTCCTTGGAGTTTAGAAGACTCTGAGGTGATTTAAATAAAATATATAAGGCCCGAAGAGAACTTGATCAAGTGGATGTGAATGACTGTTTCCTGTGGAAGAATTTAGAACGAGGAGTCTTAGTTTAAAAATAAGAAGGCACCCATTTAAGAAAGAGATGAGGAAAAAAAATTCAAACAGTCGGTTATGCGTCTGTATAAGTGATCTCCTATCCATGACAATATATTACCCTGACACCATGAGCTTTTATTTTCCACAATAAATTTTGATGCGCTACCTTATCAACTACCTTCCTCAAAAGTGGATGCAGAATCTTTGAATATGTTTAAGGTAGAGGTAGATAGAACCTTGGTTAGCAAGGGGGTAAAATGTTGTCAGGGTATGCAGGAATGTGGAGTCAAGATTAAAATCTGATCAAATATGATCTTATTGAATGGTGGAACAAGTTGTAAGGGTTGAGTGGCCAACTTTTGTTCCTTTATTGTCGAGTCACTGGAGTGACCAGTGCTGAGGCAGAAACAATCGAAGATGATCATGCTCTCGTTTTTATTTGCGGGATGTGAGTGTTATTCACATGGCTTGCATTGATTGTCCATCCTTAATTGCTCTTGCAAAGGTGCTGGTCAGTTTCCTTCTTGAACCACTAGGGCCATTGGGTGTAAGGATAGCCACATGGCAAGTGAGTTCCAGATTGCTGACCAATGACAAGAAAGGAACAATACAATAGATTCATGACAGCATAGTGTGTAGCTTTGAGTAAATATTGTGGGTTAAATGTGCAAGCTGTTTGCATGCAGCTGTCTCAGTCAATCTAAAATTGCTTTAATATCTCACCTAACTGGCGAATTTTCTGCTTATGCTCATGATTGGATCAAAGCTGAAACAAGTTCTGGAAGCCATCTAAGTATCATTGAGCAGGTTATCATTGCACAACTGTCACTTGATATCATTGTAACTAACATTCTTAGTTGCTGGAAAAGCTCAGCAGGTCTGGCAGTAACTGTGAAGAAAAAAAGAGCTAACGTTTTGGGTCTGGTGGCCCTGTTCTGAGGAAGGGTCACCCGACCCAAAACATTAACTCTGTTTTCTTCTTCACAGATGCTGCCAGACCTGCTGAGCTTTTCCAGCAACTTTGTTTTTGTTCCTGATTTACGGCATCTGCAGCTCTTTCCTTTTTTATTAATATCTCTGAACAGGTTGACAAGGAAATATCTTGATGCCAGTGTTCTAGCTGTACTAGAATAGCTTAGGTAAGAGTATGGCTAGTTCTAGAGTGCATCTTCCTAATACAGTTCAAAATGTGTACAGTATGCACTGTATTCATGGTTTATTGTTTATGATGTTAAAGATAGGTGATGGGCATTGCTTGATAAACAACTGGGAGCATGAGCCAGTGGTAATTTCATGCTTATTACCATTTCCTATCTCATAGTTCTAAATGTAATTTAAATTCGACCAGGAATATTGTGAGACTTGAGCTGTGTCTCCAAAAATCAATGGAATACTGGGATAGTAGTTAGGAGGCAAGGAATGGTAGGGCTGCATTGTATGAATTAACTTACTGTCAAGGAAGAGCTCTGAGTCTTGTTTCTTAATTCACCATCAAGCTTAGATCTACTTAACATGCTGGAACCAATGTCTTTAGTTAGTTCTTGGTATCATATGGAGTGAATAGAATTGCTGAGGACTGGCATCTGTAACAGTGGGAACATCAATAGGATGCTGAGGTACTTCTTATTCTCACTGTTTTTGACTGCTGATTGCTACAAATGTTTCAGTTTGCCATCAGCACTAATGTGCTGCGCTTTCCCCTTATTGTGGATTAGGATATTTGTGGAGCTTACTTCTTTTGGTAGTCAACTAATGATCCAACAGTATTTGTTACTGTGGCAGATGTCTGTAGCTTTGATCTAATTATTTGATTATTGAATCACTTTGTTCTGTCTATCGAGTGCTGCCTGTCTAATTGGCATACATTTATAGCTGCACTGTAGCTTCACCAGCGTGACATCTCATTTTGGATGTGCCTGGTGCTGTTTGTGGTATGTTTTGCTGCATTTTTTCATTGAACCAGGGGTGATTTCCCCCAATAAGGAGCAGGGTATTCTGTGCCATGAGGTTACAGTTTGTGGTGAAACATCATAGTACTGCTGCTGATGGTTCACATTGTCTCATGGTGCCCAGTTTTGAGTTGTTAGACCCGTTTTGGCTCTATCACAAGTATTGTGGAAGGTGTTCCACACAATGCCTCAGTGAAGAGGCCTCTATTAGGGTGTATGACGTATAAACACACTTCTCGGCAACATCTGCAACAATTAGATCAATGATGCTGGCATCAATTAAGTCCTTTCCCATTTGTTGACTCCCTTCTCACTGCTTCATGTTTAATCTGTTGGTTGTATCCTCCAGGCTAACAGCAAAATGTCAGCAGTAGCACTACTGATCCACTTTTGGTAATAGCCCTTAAAGTCTCAACTCAGAATACATTACTTGTCCTTGCTACCCTTTGGTATTAATTCCAATTCATTTTCAATACAGCACAGTTCTGCTTCATCAGCAGAGGGCAGATAGAAAGATTTAATCAGTAGAAAGCTTCCTTGTTTACATTTGACCTGATGCCATGATCATGCATGGGTTTCCTGGCCAATCATACTTTGCCAATGACCTCTGCTGGGCCTGTTCTGTTCTTGCAAAAGATGGAGTTAGGTGGCACGATGGTGGAGGGCTCTGGGATCTTGGCTGTCAGATATGATTCACTGAACATGACTATGTTAAAATGTCACTTGATATACTATGGGATAGTTCTCCCAAATTTGGAGCTAGCCCATATGTAGACCAGATTAGAACAGAGCAGCAGAAGGGCATTAATAAATAAAAACAATTTTTTTAATTACAGTGGTAATTTCATGGTTATTACGCATTTCCTATAAATGTAGTTTATGAGATTTGAACTTGTACCTCCAAACCAGCCAATTCTTGTAAGAGTTCAGTAACATGGCCACGATGATACTAATTAGTAAGTAGCAGCTTGCTGAAACACCACTCCTGTGATGTTTTGTGATGGTTTTAGTGTTGGAAAGAATACTTGATTGGCAAGTAAATGGCCAATGACAGGCAGTAGATTGCTTCAAAGAGAAAAAAAAGATTTCATTTGTCTGAATCTGCTGTGGTTTCTGTTCATCCTTTTTTAGTTCAATTTATATTCTGTTTACCCAGAGAGTAAACTAAGAGTGAATAAAGGACACAACAGTATAAAATCAACTGAAGAAATTAATAGAAAATATTGTGTTTTGTGAAATTCAGAAGTGCAAAATTTGTGTTAAAATGAAAAAAAGTATTGATTGTGTTTCTACAAATGATACATATGCTCTGGCATTTATTCTAAACAAGGGATTCCAGCATTAGATTCTAACAGTGTTATAGCCACTCCACTGGCAACTGCTTAGCTTAATATATTACATTGTAAAGCTCCATAGACCATGGCAAAGATCACAAACTTTAGGTAGATAGTTAATGTCTAATCACTTTATTACATCAAGATAGGGTAACATTTCCTGCTTTTATTAACTTTATTTAGAAGATACGTAGAAGTCTAGGTGGATTACCATAGTGTCAATGGATATGCAGACTACCTAGACTGTCCATGGGAAATGCAGGGTTACAAGGATAGGACAAGGGGGTGGGTAGGACGCTTTTTGGAGGGTCAGTATGGACTTGATGAGCCAAGTAGCCTTCTTCCACACTGTAGGCATTCAATGATTCTATGTGTGATTTACATTCAAACACTTCATTAAAATTAGGAAGCAATTGTGTTCACACTTCAAAATCTATACGAAATCTGATATAAACTCCGGGTATTGGAGTTTGGATGGGAAGATTGAATAGTCTCCAGTTGAGCTTATTTTAAAGTCAGGCAACCCAACAACGACGAAGATGTTAAATCTGTAGATTAAGATTTTTTTGTGCTACAGAGAGCACTTCAATCTGTTGCCCACTTCTGTGCTTGTACAAAATTGAAGAAAAATATGACTATGTGTTTTGATTCAATGTTTACGCTTAGTGCCAATTAAGTCAGGTATAACAAATTGTGATGATACTATGCCTTTAGGAGATGTGTTGTGCCCTGTTTCTCTTGCAGAGAGGTGTTGTCACAGTGGTGCTAAAATTACTCCTTCAGGAAGGCAGTTGGTAAACAGTGTCGAGTTCTCCCTGTGTGTTTTTTTTAAAGTTAGACAGACGAATCGTGAGTGAGTTGGGTTCAGGCTCACATAGACCTAGAAGACATTAGTTGTGCATTCAACTTCTTGAGCAGGTTTCTACTGGCTGCTGAAACTGAAAGCTCGAGCTCTCTATTGCTAAAGCACAACAAACATTATATCGGCCAGACTGGAAGGAAACAACCTTTCAGGATACACAAACACCAGCTAGCAGCAAAACAACACGACAAATATTCCTTCATCTCAGTGCACTCAGACAATGAAGGCCATCAGTTTAACTGGGACAACGTGACCATCCTAGGTCCTGCCAACCACAGAGACACATGGGAATTCCTAGAGGCCTGGTTTACAACTTGTAAAGCAATCAGCAAACATGTGGAATTTGAGGTCATATACAAAGCCATGCAGAAAAGAACAAGAAATGGCATAAACCAACTTAACAGATCGGATCATATAAATTCCAAGTGGAGTAGAACAACATCATTTTATTGGACGCTGCACAAGTGATGTGACCTAGTATGGTGATGAAACACCTGTATGATAACCAGACAGCTCGGTGAGCAAGCCAGCAACCCCAAATAATGCATTATCTTGTTGAGTATTGCAATAGAGTAAAGTTTGGCTATTCGACTTGTTTCTTTGTACTTTAGCTATGTTGTAAGAATAAAGTGTGTCTTGATTAAGCTGCGTGGTAGACCAACCGAATCATGTCTCGAACACAGTGTCTTACGTTTGCCTTTCTAAAAAAAAAATATGCAAGTTAGGGTCTAGGTTATCTCCATAATATGCTTTGTGGGGTTGTGGGTGATGATCTGGTCTAGCCTGGCCTATAACTAAAGGATATTACAAAATATTCTTTAGAAGACTATTTATTCTATTAAACTACATCTATTGGGTGATGTTGCAATGAAACAGCCATGCAAGGCAACCATTAATCTAAAAATGAAAATTTTCTCATTGTCATTACACAAGCTAAGCACGTTTCATGCGAGAGCTACACAACAACGAATGGGAATTAATTTTCAAATACTGTGTTTCAGGAATAACCAGCACTAATATACCATCTAAAACAATTACGTACAGTACACGAAAATAATGTAATTAGCTACTTTCCTTGCCCTGAATCACTTAATAATGTGGATACAGAGAGAGGAAAATGGTAGAATGGCTCTCCCTTTTTCTTCCTTTTAACTAAACAAATCAGTGTTTTTATAAACAAGGCAAAAAATGTTAAACCTCCTGAGTGTAATTATTGTTAAGTATAGCCAGAAGCCTGATTTTCTCAGAATTTGTTTAAAATATGGATAAATGTTTATCACTTAACAGGCAAGATGTACTCAAAACCATGATCTACTCATTCAGTCACACACAGACACATGGGTACCCTCATTTTCACATTCATTCTTACCAAGCCAATAGCATGTAATTAGATTTTAAAAATCTAAAATTTCACTCTTATACTTGCATCTCTTAAAATGACAGTTTGAAACATTGCAAACTTGTGAATCTTTTTTGATTGACTGAAGAAATGGTAGTCACAGTTTATAAATTCTCAGTGACTTGCTGTTTGCGTCGGTAGGTTTCCCTAGCATCGTTCCCATCAAGATGCAGCCAAAGTCTGGTAACACAGAGGTGGTTTGTTTCTTCTAATAGACAAGCAATAAAACCAAGATGAATCTTCTGCTTCCAGAAGGGTTTTACACATGGTGCTGTTCTGTTATCGGTCTAGATCTACATACTCCAAAAATATCTTAATAAGTGTGCCTTATCAGAAAGCTGGTTTCTGTCATATGATCATAGTGTCTGTTTTAATTGTCCTCATCAATGGTTTCTGATGACCTGGCCATTATCACACAATATCATTCAAGTTTCACCCATTCACATGTCATTGCAACAGGATGGAGCTTCTGCACATCTCTCTGTAGCCAAGATGTCTGCAAGTCCACTGTAAACTTGACTCCGCAATTATTTGGTTAATAGCGGCCTTTAAACGACTGGGAATGTTTGTTGCATCTTAAATGCTTGGATAGACTAGCAGACTTCCATGCATCTTCCTGCTCTTAATCTTGATGCTTCACCAAATAAAGGCAACCATTCCATATTCCTTCCTAACCATTTCACCTACTCCCACTACCTTAAGGGACCAGTGGACATGCACAGTAAGGCCCCTCTGATCCTGGGTGCTTCCGAGGACACTGCCATTCATCATGTATTCCTTTGCCATCATTTCACACTGATCCTGATTTAATTGTTTGACACTGATCAGTTTATCTGAGCAGCCCATTGATATCCTCCTGTAATGTAAGGCTGTGCTCCTCACTACTTACCAAACCACTGATTTTTGTATCATCCAAGGACTTACTGATCAACCCTCCTACACTTAAGTCTAAATCATTTATATGCACCACAAACAGCAAGAGCCCCAACACTGCTCCCTTGTGGAGCATCACTACATCCCAGTCACAAAAACATCCCTCGACCATCCCTCTCTAATTTCTGCCAGCCAGTCAATTCTAGATACACTTAGCCAAATTTCCTTGGAGGCCATGGGCTCTTACCTTCACTATCAGTTTCCCATGAGAGACCTTGTCAAGAACATTGCCAAAGTCCAAGGGGACGATGTTAAATGTAATGCTCTGATTCTTGCTCTTGGCCATCACTTCAAAAAATTCAATTAAGTTGATCAGACCTTAGTTAAATATAAAAAAAAACAAAAATGACCCTTGCTTACTAAAAAAAAATGATGACTGTTCTTGGTTAATCCTTGTGTGTGAAAGTACAGAGTAATTATGTCCCTCAGAATTGCTTCCAATTATTTCCCCACCATTGAGGTTAGACTGACTAGCTTCTAGTTTCCTGCTTCATTCCTGGTTCCCCTCTTGAATTCAAGTATGACTTTGGTTGTCCTCCAGTCCTCTTTGAAAATTATGAGCAGTGACTTACTATTTCCTCCTTTGCTTCACTCAACAGCCTGGGATACATTTCATCCAGTGCTCGATTTTATCTGCTTTTAAGGCTGTCAGGCCACACAGAACCTCCTTTCTGAAATGCTGATTTCTTCAAGTTTATCGCAGTCCTTCTCCTTGATTTCTATACCTAAATCATCCCTGTCACTAGTGAACTTCAAAATGAAGCATTAATTTGGGGGGGGGGGGGGGGGGGGCAAACAGTATCTGTTGGAAGCAGTTGGATTTTAAAAAAGCAAGGACGTCTTAAGGCAATCATACATGGCTTTAGTAAGATTGCTCCTAGAATAATGTGTATACTTTCTATCTCCTTCCCTAAGGAAGGATAAGCTTGCCTTAGAATGATTGTAATAAAGATTCAGTAGATTGATTCCCGAGACTAGTCAATTCAGTAAAAGAAGATAGTGTACAATAGGTATTTATTCTTTTGAGTATTTAGGTGGTCTGTCCTCTGGGTATTTGGTCCAAAGAGGTTACTTCATTGTTCTGCTTTTCTTTGTTTATTGATGGGATGTGAATTTCAAAGGATGTTTTATTTTAACTATCCAGCTTCTAGGAAAACCTCTAAAATCAAAATTATAGTTCTAACTGTGTGTGTATCATCCCGGCTTAGAGAAAACTATTGAAAGTGGAGGCAGTGGTGTAATGATAATGTCATCAGACTCTTAATTCAAAGTTAATGTTCTGGGGACATGGGTTTGAATTTCATCATAGCACATTATAAAACTCAAATAATCCCAATAAAGAATCAAAAGCTGGCCAAATGTTGACCACCCTATGTAATCTCTGTTGACTGTTGTAAAAAGCCACCTGTCTAAATCTAGGTAAGACTTCCCCTGATTCAAGCCGCCTCTCTCTGCTTACTTCTGAGCTGCCTTCCCCCACCCCTTCCCCATTGCTGAAGAAGAGTCCTGACCCAAAATGTCAACTTTCCTGCCCCTCTGAAACTGCCTGACTTGCTGTGTTCGTCCAACCCCACACAGTGTTATCTCTGATTCCAGCATCGGCAGTTAGAACATAGAACATAGAAAAGTATGATGTTGTGCCGTGGAATAATCCTAATCCAAAAATAAAATAACCTAACCTACATTCCCCTCAATTCACTGCTGTTCATGTGCATGTCCAGCAGTCGCTTAAATGTCACTAATGACTCCCCTTCCACAACTACCACTGGTAAACTATTCCATGCGCACACAACTCTCTGGGTGAAGAACCTCCCTCTGACGTCTCCTCTATACCTTCCTCCTAACACCTTAAAACTTAACTCCTCGTGGCAGTCAACCCTGCCCTGGGGAAAAGTCTCTGGCTATCGACTCTATACATGCCTCTCATTACCTTGTACACCTCGATCAGGTCACCTCTCTTCCTCCTTCTCTCCAGAGAGAAAAGTCCGAGCTCAGTCAACCTCTTCTTGTAAGACAAGCCGTCCAGTCCAGGCAGCATCCTGGTAAACCTCCTTTGCACCGTCTCCAAAGCCTCCACATCTTTCCTATAATAGGGAGACCAGAACTGGACACAATATTCCAAGTGTGGTCTCACCAGGGTTTTGTAGAGCTGCAGCAAAACCTCGCGGCTCTTAAACTCGACCACCCTGTTAATGAAAGCCAAAACACCATAAGCTTTCTTAACAACCTTATCCACCTGGGTGCCAACTTTGAGGGAGCTATGCACTTGAACACCAAGATCCCGCTGTTCTTCCACACTGCCGAGAATCCTGCCTTTAATCCTATATTTAGCATTTAAGTTCGACCTTCCAAAATGCATCACTTTGCATTTATCCAGGTTGAACTGCATCTGCCATTTCTCAGCCCAGTTCTGCATTCTGTCAATGTCTCGCTGAAGCCTGCAATAGCCCTCGATACTATCAACGGCACCTCCAAACTTTGTGTCATCAGCAAACATACTAACCCACCCCTCAACCTCCTCATCCAAGTCATTTATAAAAACTACAAAGAGCAGAGGCCCAAGAACAGAGCCCTGTGGGACACCACTCAGCACTGACCTCCAGGCAGAATACTTACCATCTACAACCACTCTCTGCCTCCTGCCAGCAGACCAATTCTGAATCCAGACAGCCAAATCACCCTGTAGTCCATACCTCCTGACTTTATGAATGAGCCTGCCATGGGGAACCTTATCAAATGCCTTGCTGAAGTCCATGTACACCACATCCACTGTTCAACCCTCGTCAACCTGTCTTGTGACTTCCTCAAAGAACTCAATAAGATTTGTAAGGCATGACCTGCCCCTCACAAAGCCATGCTGACTCCCTTTAATCACACTATGCTTTTCCAAATAGTCATAAATCCTATCCCTCAGAATTCTTTCCAAAACCTTGCTGATCACAGACGTAAGACTGACTGGTCTGTAATTTCCAGGATTGCCCTATTCCCTTTCTTGAAAAGAGGAACAACATTTGCCTCCCTCCAATCTTCCGGTACAACTCCCATGGAGAGTGAGGAAGCAAAGATCTTCGCCAGCGGCTTAGCAACCTCCTTTCTCGCTTTCCGGAGCAGCCTAGGATAAATCTGGTCTGGCCCTGGGGACTTACCAATCTTAGTGTTTGCCAAAATTTCCAGCACATTAACTTCCTCAATCTTGATCTGTTCAAACCTGTTTTTGTGCTCCTCAAAGTTCTTATTCACAACAAAGTCCCTTTCCTTAGTGAAAATGGAAGCAAAAAACTCATTTAGGGCTTCCCCTATCTGCTCAGACTCCACACACAAGTTCCCTACTCTATCCCTGATCAGCCCTACCCTCTCCGTGATCATTCTCTTATTCCTCACGTATGAGTAAAATGCCTTCGGGTTCTCCCTAATCCTTCCTGCCAAGCCTTTCTTGTGCCCCCTCCTGGCTCTCCTCAGCCCACTTTTGAGCTGCTTCCGAGCAAGTCTGTAATCCTCTAAAGCTGTGTTAGATGCTTGCTTCCTCCACCTTACATACGCAGCCTTTTTCTTTTTGACAAGAAGCACCTCTGTACCTGTCATCCTAGGCTCCTTAATCTTACCCCTTCTTACCTGTCTCAGAGGAACAAATTTATACGTCACTTGCAACAACTACTCCTTAAACAGCCTCCACATGTCTGTTGTGCCCTTTCTGTGGAACAATTGCTCCCAATTTGTACTTCCCAACTCCTGCCTGATAGCGTCATACTTTCCTTTACCCCAGTTAAATATCTTCCACTGGTAACTGCTCCTTTCCCTTTCCATGGCTATGGTAAATGTGAGGCTGTTGTGGTCACTGTCGCCAAAGTGTTCTCCCACCACGAGATCTGACATCTGTCCTGGCTCATTGCCGAGCACCAAACCCAAAATGGCCTTCCCCCTCGTCGGCCTGTCCACATACTGAGTAAGGAAACCCTCCTGAACACACCTGACAAAAATGTCTCCATCCAAACCATCTGCACTAAGGAGGTTCCAATCTATATTGGGAAAATTAAAGTCAGCCATAATAACAACCCTGCTACGTTTGCACTTTTCAACAATCTGCCGGCCTATGAGTTCTTCAATCTCCCTACTGCTATTTGGGGGTCTATAGAAAACCCCCAGTGAGGTGACTGCTCCCTTGTTGTTCCTAACTTCCACCCATACTGACTCAGTCGATAAACCTTCCTCGGCAACCTCAGCCCATACCACCTCAGTAGACGAGTCCTCATCAAAGGTTCTTTCAGCCACTATTATAATGTCCTTGACCAACGAAGCCACACCTCCCCCTCTTTTACCACCTTCCCTGACCTTAAAGAAAGATCTACACCCTGGAACCTGCAACATCCATTCCTGACCTTGCTCTATCCATGTCTCAGAAATGGCTGCAACATCGAAGTCACAGGTACCTATCCAAGCTGCAAGCTCACCTACCTTATTCCAGATACTCCTGGCATTAAAGTAGACACACTTCAATCCAGCTTGCTGTCTGCCAGCGTACTCCTGTGACAGTGAGGTCCTGATCATGTCCTCCCTATGCTCATCCTCCTGTGTACTAGGACTACACCTCAGTTTCCCATCCCCCTTCTGAGCTAGTTTAAATCCACCCGAATAGAACTAGCAAATTTCCCACCCAGGACATTAGTGCCCCTCTGGTTCAAGTGGAGACCGTCCTGTTTGTACAGGTCCCACCTTCCCCAGAATGAGCCCCAATTGTCCATGTACCTGAAGCCCTCCCTCCTGCACCATCCCTGTAGCCACATGTTCGGCTGAAATCTCTCCCTGTTCTTTGCCTCGCTATCACGTGGCACGGGTAACAAACCAGAGATAACCACTCTGTTCTTGCTATCTCTGAATCTTCTATTCTCATTTGATCTGGGCTATATGTGACTCCAGGCACACAATAAAGGGTGGCAAAGTATCGGCCTAACCACATCCTCTAAATAAACATTAAAAATGCGCATTCTGTACCATGATTGACAAACACTTGAAAGCCATAGTGATGCACACAGCTCTCCAGTAGCTGCCATAAGGAAAGATGCAGTAGCAATCTGGCAAAACATTGCCATTTTTAGAGATAGTAAGAACTGCAGATGCTGGAGTCATAGATAACAAGGTGGGGAGCTGGAGGAACAAAGCCAGCCAGGCAGCATCAGAGGAGCAGGAAAGCTGACGTTTCGGGTTGGAACCATTCTTCAGAAATGGGTCTTCCCCTTTCCCCCCATTTCTGAAAAACAGTCCCGAACCAAAACATCAGCTTTGCTCCTCCTCTGATGCTGCCTGGCCTGTTTCACGGCCATTTTTAACCAGCTAAAACTCATTGGAAACTGAAAAATATACACTTGACATGGTGTTTTTTATGTAAGGTGCTTTCATTTGTTTGAGAAAATGTATGAATCAGTTGTTATTTTTGTTTCAATTTAATGAAGTGCGTGACTGTGTCCATGAGTGGGCACTGATAGTTGTCGTTTCCCTGAGGCCCATTGGTAGCCAGGCGAACTCTGCCTCTGTGGCCTCTTCTGATCATACTTAGATCTTTGCACTCTTCCAATTCTGGCCCCTTGTACAGGTCCAATTTCCATTGCTGGCAACCTTGCTTTCAGCTGTCTGGACAATAGGCACCGGAATTTCCTCCCTTAACCCTTCTACCATCCTAACCCTGTCTGTTCTTTAGACACAATCATGCCGTTGTTCTGATACTTTTTTTGAGTGGCTCAGTGATAAATTTTGTTTGATTGCATTTCTTTGAATTACCTTGGCATGTCTTCACTATGTTTGACACAGTGTTTCCGATTTCACAACAAATTATGATTATTTTTGTTGCGGTGTCTACTTACAAATGATGTCATTTCCTCACAGACGCTTTGAGAGTTGGAATAGGGAAGTTTGACATTTTCAAGCAATTTGTGCCCTATCCATTTCCCCTGGGCTGGAATCTTCATTTTATAACACTTAATATTCTGTCACTGTCTTACAATGCAATCTTTGAAAAATGCTCAATGGATGAGCCCAAAATCTAAAGCATTGAGCTGCTGTGGTTTGGTGTCAAATAGATAGAGCTTGCTTTTACAGCTGAAGGTTTTCTGTCCGACCAAACCACTAAGTGATAGAAGAACTCTTCGGAATTTTTGATCTCTCCAAATAACATTGAAAGGAGAAATCCTAAATCAAATTTAAAAATTGGTTAAAAAAACAAATATTGCAAATTAAAAGATAAGTTTAATTTGTATAAATGCAAGGTATTGATCTTGGTAAACCAAACAAGAGCAGGACTAATACAATTAAAAGTAATGCTTTAGGTCGTGTTTTGGAACAGAGACCTAGGGGTTCAGGCACATAATTCTTTGAAACTAGCGTCTCACATGGACTGGATAGTTAAAAGGTGTTTAGCACTTTTGCATTCATTGCTCAGACCTTTGAGGATTGGAGTTGGGACGTCATGTTGAGGTGGCACAGGACGGTGAGGTGTTCCTTGAGTACTGGATCCAGTTCTGGTCTCCCTGTTATAGGAAGAATGTTATTAAGCTAGAGAGATTTCAGAAGAGATTTACCAGGATGCGACCAGTAGTGGAGGGTTTCTGTTATAGAGAAATGCTGGATAGGGTGTAAAATCATGAGGGGTGTAGATAAGATGAACGGCAGGTGCCTTTTCCCTAGGGTGGGGATTTCAATACAAGGGGCACATTTTTAAGATAAGAGGAGAAAGCTTGAAAAGAAGATATGAGGGGTAATTTTCTTTTTATAGGCAGTGTGGCTCATGTGTGGAATGAACTTCCAGAGGAAGTGGTCGATGCAGGTACAGTTGCAACATTTAACAGACATTTAGCTAAGTACATGAATAAGAAATGTTTGGAGGGATATGGGCCGAGCACAGGCAGATGGGACTGGTTTAGGTCAATATTACAGACAGCAATGGGCTGGTTAAATCAAAGGACCTGTTTCTGTGCTGTATGACTGCACGACTATGACCCTATAACTGATTTGATTATTTGCAGCTAACGTGGGGTGTGCATGTTTGCTTAGGTTTCAATCTATTTAATTTCAGGTTTTTGCTTGCGCATCAAATCTTCAGAAAAGATATTTTCACCAAGAAAGTCACTGGTACACAGCCCACAACAACTTGCACTACTTTCCAGACACAGTTACATGGGTGTTCCAGTTTTGACTATTATGGATTGTCATTATGTTTATGGAAGATGGCATAGGATTCTTAATTTTAAAGAAAATGCTATTTCTGAGGAAACCCACTCCAAATTGTGTTAGTTAGATTGTTGTATTAGATGCTTAGAACTAATGTCGGCAAGACAATACAGGATGTTGACTCTGCAGAAAACCTTATGTGGCTGGTATCAATGAGAAGCGGGGGCCAGTATCCAACACTGTTGTAATTCCTAAAAGAAAGTACTTGCATTTATATTATGTCATTATGTTATCGTTTAAGTTATTATATTATCATATTAATTATGCCATTCATATTATTAGGCATTACTGGGGAAGCGACAGCCTTGTGATCTTATTGCTGGACATCAATTGGAAACTCAACTAATATTCTGGGGACCTGAGTTCGAATCCCAGCACGACAGATGGTAGAAGTTGAATTCAATAAAAAAAATCTGGAATTAACAGTCTACTGATGACAATGAAATCATTGCCAATTTGGGAAAAACATATTTCCTTCACAAATGCCCTTCAGGGAATGAAATCTGCCATCCTTTTTCCATCTAGCCTACATGTGACTCCAGACCCACAGCAATATGATTGACTTTCATGCGCCCTCTGAAATGACCTAGTAAGCCATTTAGTTGTATAAATCGTTATGAAGTCCTAACAAAGAAATGAAGCTGTACACACCACCCAACATCATCATAGGGACCAGAAATGACAATGGTAAATAGAGTCTTGTCAATTTTGCAAAGTCCTCCTTACTAATCTGTGGGTGAAGACTGTCAAGGTTGGCGCAGCTTCAACAATATTCAAGAAGCTTGACACCATCTAGGACTGCACAATCTGTTTGGTTGGTATCACATCCACTTCCTCCACCACTAATGCGCTGGAGCAGCAGTGTGTACCGTAGTCAAGATGCACTGCAGAAATTCAACCAAAGATCCTCACACAGCACCTTCCAAACCAACAACTACTTCTATCTGGAAGGACAGAAGAAATATTGGAACACCACCAATGTGCAAGCCATTCTGACCTGGAAGTATATTGTTCCTTCACTGTCACTGTACTTAAAATCCTGGAATTCCTCCCTAATAGCATTGTGGTCTGCAGTGGTTCAAGAAGGCAGCTCACGACCACCTTCTCAAGGACAGCTAGGGACAGGCCATAAATGCTTGCCACCCAGCAATACCCACATCCAAAATGTGAATAAACATAAAATTCATTAAGTCCTACAGTAGCTGGAAACAGATAACCTGAGTATTCATGCAATTTCAATTGATGTCGACTCCAGGGAGAAACTGAAGGGAATTCATGGCTTCTTAGATATCAGAAATAAATCTTCATGAATTTACAATAGCCTACAGTACTGAAAAAAAAGCTGTAATATGTAACGGTTCAATAAGGAATCTGTTTAATTAGTGGGATATTGAGAATTGATTGTGATATCTTCTGAAGGAGATTCAATCGAATTTCAGTAATTGTGAGTTGAAAGTTTAAAATCTTTCCAGTAAAATAATGAATTAAAAAAAAACAAACCTATTTACTTTCCAGAAAAAATGGCTAAATGCAATTTTTTTCTGGTAATTAAGAGATGATAACTGACATTTGGACATTTGGACAGAGGAAATTTTGAGACCTGATTTATTTTAGACAGCTTTTATTAAGTACCACCACCAGATAGAATACAAACATATTCTATCAAACATGTATACATTTACGTACAGGAACATAAGGTTGCATTGTGATATCACTATTCAATAGCAGAGTGGTAACGACTGTTTTGTGTATAATTACTGCTCCTGATTAGACACACTTCTGAGAGATCTGTGATGATGGCTAATTCAGGTGTCTTTTCATGCCGAACAGTCACTTTCTCTCCCACCCCTGCTTCCTGTCCTACTCTGATTCAGCACGAAGAGCCAGGAGGGACCACGAAAGGGGTCTTAGGTAGCACGAGAGTTTGGTCCACAAACAGAAATTTCTGGAAAAACTCAGCCAGCCTGGCTGCATCTATGAGGAGAAAGAACAGCTAGCATTATGGGTCCATTGACCCTTCATTAGAACTACAGAACTTCAGTCACTGGACCTGAAATGTTAACTCTGCTTTCTCTTCATAGATGCTACCAGACCTGCTGAGTTTCTCCGCCAACTTATGTTTTTGTTTCAGATTTCCAGCATCCGCAATTCTTTGTTTTATTATTGGAGAAGATTGGTCATTGGTTTTGAAAACTAAGAACCATGAAATAAAGTTGGGGAATTTTGCACATGTGAAACAGAATGCTGTGATGTCAGCAGTAGATGTGCAGATAAATTCTGAAACCTGTTGTAGTCAGCTGATGTGATTGGTGCTATCTGCAAGTGCGTCTATTTTATCAGGCATTTCGGCGTTTGAACTAATCACTCCATTTGTTTACTGTAATTTATGTGGTTAGATTGACTCATGAAGAACACACCACATCACCAGTTCTTTTAAGGTTTCTTGAGCAGCCAGTGAACAACTTATGGTTTAGCTGCGAAGTCTGATGAAAATATACAAATAATGTTGATGTGTGTACTGGAAAACTACTGAAACCTTTTAGTGTGGGAGTGAAATAGTCAAGTATTTTGCAGAAGCAGAAAATGAGGGAATTAATAAATAGCTGGCAACGTGAGCACCATGTTTACTAATTTAAGAACACAGAAATAAATTGAAAAGAAATTGCATCAATATGTCCACTTTGACAGGGTGGCATTTTAATTAATGTAGTCTTTCACAGTGAAGCAGATGTCAGGATACAGCACAGATGCAGCTACTGGGCCTTCTACATTCAATGTGACTAGACAATCTTCATTCAAACTCTTTTAACCTTAAAGGACATTCGTGATAGGATGCATTAACCACCAGTGGACACAACCTCTCGTCACAAGAAGAAAAGCACCTGGAAAAAATACTAAAAACTCAAAATCTATTTGCACAGGCATTAAATGAAATTAAAGCAATCTAAGGTATTTAGCCACAGTTCCTTAGGGACCATAGACCTCACTCTTAATTAAGGACACGAGCGGTTATATAACCTGAAGGCCAGCACATTGCATCAAGCATGGGACAGGGTGAAGCAGAAAGCCTGCATGAATACCTATATCTTGTACTAGAATTTGACCTCCACTGTCAGCATCATTCTGTGCCCCCCTCTAGCCATTTTGATAACTGAGCTAATGGAAGACCAGGTGAAATTTATTATACTTTGCAGTCTAACATTCTTCTGTTGTGTAAACTGTATTATCTGTTGAAAAAAAATTAAAATGCAGTGCTTTGGAATAGGTACAACAGTAGAAACTTGTACAGTGTGCAGCAGTAGAGATGAGCAAGAGCTTCTCATAAATCTATCTCTGCCCCTAAACTGAACAGTTCACTACTGCTGGCTGTTGTACGCCATCATGCTGCTGTTTTTCAAGGACTTGCAATTGCTCACCACTCAAGTGCATAATCATGCTTTTCTCTAATACAGTATTGTGTAGCATAGAGGTATAATGCTGCTTCTCATTTACAGGGTATGTTGTAGAAATTGCACCCGAGTACATATTAAATTGTGTTGTTTCAGTAATCTATATGGTTGCTTAATAACTGTATTGACTCACTTGTGCTTCAGTTTTTCTCTTTCTTCAGTGCAGTGTAGGCTGCACAATATTCATTAACCACAGATGCAATACAGACATTCTTAAGGGGCTAAATTCCACGCCCTCAAAACTGGATTGAGGATTGCGGTCGGTAATTAGCCTGCTCCATTGATGACAATGAAGGCAGCATGCCAATTTTTGTCTTCCTCCACATTTGAATGAGCTCAGCATCATGCCAGCTCCAGACATTGTGTTGATTAGCTTTTATGTCGTTAGGAAAATCCCAGAAAATCACAGGACCCATTTCATTCTTATTTATGCGAAGCATTATTTATAAATGCTTTGAGTTGGAGAAGTGTGGTACATCATTGACTTGTTCAACTGAAATTTGCTGTGCCACTGGGAGTCTGATTGAAATTTGATTTTTGCTGCATTTCCCCAGGACTTGAGAGTCCGAATTAAAAATAAATGTGGGTGGTTGCTGGTCTTGCCAGTTCCTTCTGTCACTTTAACTATCCTTGCTTTTGTACTGTACTTTGACTTGTGAGTTTCAACTTGTAACATGCCTTGAACATCCAATACTCACTGCATTTCAAAAATCACAGAATAATTAAAGTACAGAAGGAAAACATTTGTCCTGACCTACCTATGCTGGTTCTCTGAAGGAGAAATTTACTCAGCTCCCACTCATTGTAGACTTACACATTCTTCCTTTTCAGATAGGAAAACAATTAACTCTCGTAAATCTCAATTGGCCCTGCCTCCACTATACTGTCAGGCAGTATGGTCTAAAGTCTAACCACTCGTTGCATGGAAATGTTTTTCTCCATGTTGTCATTCCTTCTGTGAATTCCTGTCAATCTATGTATTATAGTTCTTGTTCCTTCCACGAATGAAACATTTCTTCCTATCTAATCAGTCCAGACCAGTTGTGGATTTAAATGTTATCTGCAGGAAATAGGGACATAGATCTGCTGTACATATTACAAAACTTGAATATCAAGTGTAGAAATTCCCCGCCTCCACTGTAGCAGGATCAAATGATCTATCAGGCCCTGTCAATTAGGTGAAAAAACCAAATTAGAAAAAAAAACAAAGAACTGTAGGTGCTGGAAATTTGACACCAAAACAAAAATTGCGAAAGAAACTCAGCAGGTTTAGCAGCATCTGTGGAAAGAAAGCAGAATAAATGTTTTGGGACCAGTGACCTTTGTTCAGAATGGTTCTGAAGGAGGGTCAATGGACCTAAAAGGTTAACTCTACTTTCTGTTCAGAGATGCTGCCAGATCCACTGAGTTTCTCCAGCAATTTCTGTTTTTGATTAAAAAAAACAGTCTGGGGCTACCCTTATGAGTATGCAGATTAAGGAGTAGTGAATCTATGTATAACAAGGTGTGATTGTACCTTAGTGAAATTTCTTTTCAATATTCTCTTCTGCAATGTAAGCAATTCCAAATATTAACACCTATCTAAGTCACTCGAATCAGCCTTATGAATCTTTCTTGAATGCCCACACAAGCTTCCTAAAGTGTGCCGTCTACAGTTCACAATATTCCAATTGAGGCTGAGCCTTGGTTATATACAAGTTTAAAATCCTTTATGCTCCTGGTTATAAGGCTTAGGATACTGTACCCTTAATGATTATCAATATTCTGAAATTTTCCTTCCATCTTCAATGATTTATGCATATATACGCCGGCTCCTACACCACCTTTTGAAATGAATGCTTCCTTTAATATCCTCTTTCCCTGTTCTTCATACCAAATGACTCACTTCATTCTCTATCCTCTTTGTCTCTGCAGTGAAACTCAACCAAGGACCACTGCAGTATTTTTTGAGGAGACAAATCTTTCCTCATCGATCATTTTATTATTTTTGAGTAGAACTTTGGGCAGCGTTTGACCCTGTCCCTGGCTGCAACTGGATTTGAAGGTTGGGGTGTGCCCATAAAAATCTTCATGTGGCTCGCTTAACCCTGACCTGCTGTCACTTTTATGGAGACAGTGGGAAGCTAGGACAACCCATTCACTCTGAGCTCAATTCAGACCCTTAAGGGTGGGTTAAAAATGACTTCCTGCCTGGTTTCAATCTGGGAATGTAGGGGGCAAGACTAAGTAGAATACCTTGCTGGGTCTTAGGTAGGAGTGGAAGTGCCTCTTTCAAGACCTCTTTCCTCATCAGACCAGCCGCCCACAAGATTTGCCACCCAATGGTGATTTTGGTTCCTTGCGTGGCCTACCTGGCTCTGCTTGGAGAGTTAAAAATAGGCTGCCATGATCAGCAGGGGATTTGCCTGGTAATTTCCCAGCAACTCTTATGTGAAAAGACCTATCTGACAAAGTGAATTGTTCCCAGCTTGGCTATTGAACTTGTTCCAGAATTCTTCGAGGCCTTTTTTCCATGGTTAACCTTCATGGCCTTAGCAAGGAAATACAAGTTATTCTGTGTTCTCATTCTCATTGTTGTAAATCCCTTTTTTACAAAAATAGAAGCAATCATCAGTAGAGTACTAAACAAGAAGAAATAATTAGTCCTGTTTTTTTGGAGTGAGCCAATGGCTATTTTTTGTTAAAATTAGTAGAGGAAATTATAACCTTAAATAAATAAACAAACAGTAATTTGAGCAATGCCAACTGAATTAATCTTGCGGTACAAAAGTGTACCAAATGAATGACAAACCTATACCAAAACACTATTATTTTAATTACAATGCTCTGATTCATACCATAGTTTTAGTAAAACATTGTTAAAAAAATTAGATGCTGCAGATTGTTGCATGCTCACAGCCATCCCTAATTTTTTCTCTAATCTTTCCAGAACTGGCAACTGTCTTGTCTTGAACAAATATAAGAACTTCTGGAGTAGAGGATTAATCTCGGAAGATTGTCACAACCAGCTACTAAACAAAAGAACAATACCATGCTTCATTTAGAAAATCAAGAATCTCTGAGGCTTTTGTAATGTGTTAAATTACCAAACAATGAACAAATATAATAACCCCGAGGGAAATTCCAGGTTAGTTTTTTTTAAAAAAAAGAGATAATACTTTGAAATGAGCAAACTGGTCTCAGTGGACCTCCATTTTGAGGTGTACAAGTCAGATCAGCCATGCCTCATTCATCAAGTTTACTGGGTTTTCCTTTTGGCAAGGCTTAGCTTAAAGAAATCTCAACAAAACATAACACTTGCATTGCAGAAACTAAATGGACATATTCATTAATGAATGTGGCAGAGTTTCCTGGACACACAATGCAGAATAAACCCAATCAGGCTAAATGCCATTCTGCCCATCTTCTCCCAATCATCAGGGTCACTGGCTTAAAACACCAAATCTGCTTTTATCTTCGCTGATGCTGCCAGACTCACAGAGTTTCTTCAGTACTTTTGGTCTTTGTTTCAGATTTCCAGTACTCTCAGTTCTTTGTTTTTATTTTAGCATTCCCTGGAGTTTGGAAGCTTAAAATGATTGAAGTTTTCAAGAGGATCAGTTGGGAATAGTTTCATCTCAGTGTTACAACAACAGAACTGCTGGAAAAGCTCAGTAGGCCTGACAGCATCTGTGAAGGGAAAAGACAGAGTTAATGTTTCGGGTCCGGTCACTTTTCCTCAGAACTGTTCTGACGAGAATACTTTGACTTCAAAATTCCACAATCTGAACATTTAAGAAATGATTCCTATACCTTCACTCTTATTTGACTACTTGAAAGTTTTACATAATCAACAGTTTAAAGTAGCTAGCAGTGACATTTTCTATTTCAACTTTGGTTACGTCACTTTCATGCAATGTCAACGTGTAAAGCCTCAAACTTTTTTACTCAGTGCATTGAAGCAAATTTGACCATTTATTGCCTGCATAAATAGCTGCAATTAAGTTGCCAGAAACAGCAAGCTTATGAGTGGATCATTAATATATTGTATTTTTAAGTTGGGTACAAATTGAACTGATTGGAAAAAATAATATCCAGCAGATGAGCTCTTGTCCCTAAAAATTAATTTGCTCCTAGCCAAATTTCCTTGGACAATACTGAACATCACCCTGCAACATGCCTAAAGAGGCAGATGCTCTACATAAAAATTTAAGTGTCCCATTGTATACAGAACTTTTTAAAGACTTATGAGAGAGTGACATGTGACAGTATATGTTATGCAAAAAGAAAACCTATTTCATGTATTCTGTTTTTAATCTTTAATTTGTTTTTAGTGAATTGCATGCTTTTAGTCAAAAAAAAACCCAGCAAAAACACATAGTTTAATTCAAAAAGCTGGCTAATGAGTAAGTTTACGTAAAATGTGCAGCACAGAAACAAGTCATACAATGCTACCAGTACATGGCAGATTTGAGATGTCATGTGATAACATAGTGTGAAGCTGGAGGCACACAGCAGGCCAGGCAGCATCAGAGGAGCCTGGTCCCTAAGGGCTGTGACCTGAAACATCAGCACTTCTGCTCCCCGATGCCTCCTGGCCTGCTGTGTACCTCCAGCTCCACACTGTGTTGTCTCAGACTCCAGCATCGGCAGTTCTTACTATCTTTGAGATGTCATGTACTTTGTTATATGGAACTGGGTAGCAATGAACAGATTCTAATTAAAAAGTCAAATCCAAATCATAGTTGCAGTTAAAACATGATCATTTCTAAACAATTTCCAACAACATTGCATATGGGCAATTAATATCAAGCAACATTTTCAGATGAAGTGAGTTTAGTGATATGGAAGTATTTGGACCGGATCATAGACACATTCTCTCCTTCATGATATCATTATAAATGCATTAGCTACTTTTATAGCAGAAATTGCATGTTGAATTTAACAGCTGTCATGAGGAAAGTTTGACATTCAATACTGCCGACAATTGATTTGGGCTTTTGGTGTGTGATGGAGACAGTGCCATCATTCTGCCTCGGCCCTGATTACGTCCAGGCCAGGAGATCTCATGTAGAATATCATCTCATGGCTGCTGGTTTTAACCCAGTGAAGGGTAGAACAGTAGCCATGTCTTGAGCCTGAAAAAGAAAAGCCCCTCTTGTATTTGTTTGTTGCCTTGTGGTGAAGGGCCCGTGTTTCATGTGCTGATATCAGGAGTTGGAAGCCGACTATGCAAACCCTTTCTTTTGTCCTGCGTCCCTCTTAAATAGAGAGCCCCTCCCACTGACCCTCATCTTGTCCTCAGGCAGCTGTGACCTTGGGTAAGTATATTATCGATAATGTTGATAGTAATGAGCAGCTGTCAGTCTCTGATTAGCTAAGGAAGTGGGGTTACTGCCCTGGGACTATTGATTTTGAGTTTGGTGGCTATTTAAGTGACTGATACTTATTTCTACAGGTTTGCTCCAAAAGAGGTAAAGCAGAGCTCTTGCCAGGTCTTCACCTGGTTGGTAAAATCCCTTTCACTTGGAATAAATTTGCATATGCAAACCTATTGCAATTTCACCTTATCTTCAGTGAAGGCACCGTGTTAATGCCACTAGAGCAGGGTAAAATGGCATTGTGCCAATTGTCAAAACTAACTCCAAATATGACTACAGGGATTTCTATTGTGAACATTTGATAGGAACTACATATAGATGCAAGATTTTTAAGGAATTTTATACAATTGCAGGATTACTTGCACTCTCAAATACAGGCAGTGTATTTTCTCAATGACAGTGAAATCCCACTAATATTCATTAAATTAGGCACATTCACATAATTGAACATGCATAACAGCAATTATCATATCTATACTCATTAAAACAGGAGCAAATTGGCATTTCAAACTGCTCTCAGAAATTTAGTATGATCAGATATTTGAGGTATGCCTGATGGATGGAACTGTAATAGCAAATCAGTGGGGAAAAATTAGTTTGATAATTTCATTTTCTAGATTGTGTAAGTACATCTTTTTAAAATGAAAATTTAATTTGGTCTGGTGTCTTTTTCTTTGCTAAATAGCACGATGTTGCTATCAGTGTAGTTCAAACTGTGAGCTGCAGAGGCCATTGTTGCTTTGCAGTTAAATCAGTAAATTTTATTTATAAAATGTTCATGTCTTCCTATAAAATTCAAACAATAAACGAGCTGTTTAAGCCATGTAGAAAAATGCCTGGAACCAATGTGTATTAATTTGTTTTCACTTATTTAACTTTTTTTATTAACATTACTATCATTCCAGCTTGAATATATTTGGGTTTTGTGAGATCAGATTTTAAAATCCGATGGATACTAATCACATTAAATCCTGGATAACATTATGAATATTTATGTAGGTGACAACTGTTTAAACTCCTCCACACCCCAATATCCTACATGCAAAGATTTCCACTGGTAGTGCTGTTAGTTTACAGGAAACTCACAGGCACTTACATAGTGATATCTGAGAAACACTACACAGGCGCATTGTAAGATGAATAATTCTATTTGGTACAAAAAATATTTCTCTCTGTCTTCCCTGGCCTTTGCCTATATAAAGAAAAAGACCAGAGTGCATTTAGGTCATTGACATCTCCAGGTAATTACATTCAGAATCCACAGATGATTATTTTGTTATGAAATTCACTTAAATAGTGCTGATTGATCACCTTATTTAGAAAATGTTAAATGTCCTCTTTGAAATTAAGTAACAGTGTTCTTAATTGATGACATAACCTTACCCTATTTTTAACACATTAATTCAGATACTTTTAAAAAATTGACAATCAACTATTTTCAGAAGCTCTTGACTCATTTCTAAACAAATGAATGGGAAAAACAGCATTCTCTAATCGCTAATTTACTTTGTAATTGTTGCCCCCAGTAAATAGAGTTCTTTGATGCACTCTTTAAAACCTTCCAAAGTTTCGAAGAACTTTACCATACCTCAGCTAAAAATTAATTTCTTGAGTGATGTGGAACAGTAACAGCAAACTACAAGGCTAGCAACAGAGGAATATAGGTCTATGGCCAGGTTTAGCCATTTTCCCCTTCCAGCGTACTTTGCCATTGAATGAGACGATGACTGATCTGGTTATGGTCTCAACTGACTTTTGCACGTTACCTTTTTAATCCCTAACTTACTCGTCTGTCAAATATTTGTCCAACTCAACCTTGAATAAATTTGATTACCCATGGTGCACTCTGTCTGGGAAGAGAATTTCACAGAATAATGATTTTTGGTTCGGGGTAGGGAAGAAATCGCTTCATCTCCATGTTAAAAGTGAGATATCTTATTCTTAGACTATGTCAATGATATTGATGTGAGGGCCATAAAATAGAGAGCAGAATTAAGTCAAGTATTCAAGTCTGCTTCATCATTCGATCATGGTTGATATGTAGAGAATTCTCCCACCTTCGCCAATCATATATTCCTTAAGGTAACCTTTATGAAGTTTAACTGATTCCCTTACTTTCTATTATAGAAGAATTTCTTATGTTTCATTTTATTATACTCCACTGTGATCAAGGGTCCCATAGGCAGGACCAACAGTTATTGTTGCCCTTGAGAAGGTGGTGCTGAGATGCCAACAGTTGTGTGTGTGTGTGTGTGTGTGTGTGTGTGTGTGTGTGTGTGTGTGTGTGTGTGTGTGTGTGTGTGTGTGTGTGTGTGTGTGTGTGTCTGTGTGTGTGTGAGAGTGAGTGAGTGAGGGAGAGAGAAAGAGAATATAAGTCTCCAAGGGAGCCACTTTCTTGAGAAGGAAGAAGTATTAATAGAAAGGGTGCTGAACAAAATCCCTTCACCACAAAAATGGCCTTCACTTGTACAAGCTTTCCATGGAGGTAGCACAGGGTTTGAATTCTTCCATCTTTTGTTCCAGTTTAATGAGGGCCTCTGGCATCCATGACTGATCTTCCCATGCCTCTTTTTACATTTTGAGCATATTAGATATGGCTGAGTGCAAAGGCAAGTCTTTTGCATGCAGCTGAGCAGGTGGCTGATCTCAAACTGTCCTTTGAATGTTGGATACATGGACATTTCATCCTCCCGAGTGTAGATGTGCCAGTGATATGCTCAAAACACTGTTCCAAAATCTGATCTAGCTGGAGTCTAATCTATCCAGCTTCTGTGCCAGTGGAGGGTGCAGGTGAACATTGCATTATACTTCCTCTGAAGGTTCACAGGGATCATCCTCAGAGGTTGTGGTGCTGCTGGACAGCCCCTGTGCCTTCTTTCATTTGGCTGTCCATTGTCAACTGCTCATATTTGTGAAAGAGAAGGCAGAGAACTGGTTGATGGAGATGCATAAATTCTTATGTAGATGATGTGAGTTACTGGCTGAAAATTTGAGGAGGGAAGAAAACAATGGGCATCTATTACCATGAATTCTGGTCTTCACCCACCAGCAGGATTTCTTCATCTTCGTTAGTTGTGAGGAAGGAAAGAAATGGTATCCCTCTGCCAGTCTTCATCCTATTCTTCTTATAGTGTGGCAGCTTGTCCTGAAATGAGAGAAAAGGAAGGGTTGAGCATGATGTGAATATGTGCATGAGCACTGGATAAGTGTATATAGCTCCAGGTGGTGAGCCCTCCTCAGCGAGTGAGTAGGAAGAGTGTGCCTGGGAATTGTTTGACAAATATTAACACGTGAGTCCTTCAGTGCACTTCAAGCAGTTGATGTGAGGTTGTTATGTCGATGTGACGTAACTGTACAGTGACAGAGTTAGACTGATTGATGACCCTATAAATGGAAGGCTGTAGTGGTGGCACTTATCCACTGGAGTGGGGCACATTTTTCACCCTATTGCTGCAATAGTAGCGGCTCCCCCTATCTGCCAAAGGTACTGACTTCTTGTTTGTACTCACTACAAGGTACCTGGGTTTAATGGGCAGTCTTCTTTCACCCACCACTGAGGAGGAATCCCTCATTTCTGGTTCAGAGGACCTGGAACAGAAGCCATAGCAAGGCATCATTAAAGTGTGGAGTCATTTTTACACAAACTGGTGCCCTCTCCTTGGGGGGGGGGGTGGGGGTGGGTAGAGGACTAAAGACTCCACAATGCTCCTGGCTTGCAGGATGTGAAGGGGTGCCAAGGGGGCCTTTGAATATAAATGGCAGAAGCTGTGACCCTGTAAGGAGCTGGCAGGAGTGAAAATATCTGTCTGCCAGTTTCAAGCTCTTTACTGTTGAGATCTCTATTGATTCATTCATGACATGAGGGCATCACTGGATGGGCCCACATTTATCACCCATCCCTAGTTGCCCTTGAGTAGGCAGTGGTGAGCTGCCTTCTTTGAACACAAGAGTCCATGTGTTGTATGTTGACCCGCAATGCTATTAGTGAGGGAGTTTCAGAATCTGACCCAGTGACTTGGAAGGAAGGACTATATATTTCCAAGTCAGGGCTGTGAGTGGCTTGGAAGGGAACTTGTAGGTGTTGGTGTTTCCATGTATCTGCTGGTGGTGGTTATCAGTTTGGAAGGTACTGTCTGAGGACCCTTGTGAATTTTAGCGGTGACTCCAACAAGTGTCACTGAGCATCACTACTGGAGTGAATGACTGTTTGTAGATGTGATACCAATCAAGCAGGCTGCTATGTCCTGGCTGGTGTCAAGCTTCTTAATTATCATTGAAGCTGCACCCATCCAGGCAAGTGGGGAATATTGTCTCTGATGAAGGATCTAGGCCCGAAACGTCAGCTTTTGTGCTCCTGAGATGCTGCTTGGCCTGCTGTGTTCATCCAGCCTCACATTTTATTATCTTGGAATTCTCCAGCATCTGCAGTTCCCATTATCTCTAATATTCCGACACACTCCTGAATTATACCTTTGCAGATAGTGGACAGGTTTGGGGAGCCAGGAGGAGAGTTGCCTGCCGCAGTATTTCTAGCCTCTGACCTGTCCTTATTGCCATTATACTTTATATGACTCATCAAGTTCAGTTTCAGTCAATGGTAACCCCCAGCATGTTGGTAATGTGGGATTCAGTGATAGTGATACCATTGAATGTCAAAGGGTGATGGCTAGATTCTCTCTTGTTGGAGATGATCATTACTTGGTCCTTGTGCACTGCAAATGTCACTTGACATTTGTTAGCCTATGCCAGGATATTATCCAAGTGTTACTGCATTCAGACATGGACTGCTTTCATATCTGAGAAGTCACAAATGGCGCTGAACAATGTGCAGTCATCAGCAGACAGCCCCACTTCTAACATTTATGATGGAGGGATGACCATTTATGAAGCAAGTCACCTATATATGGTAAAAGTGATTACCTCTAAGATGCCCACTGTCACATTTTAACTGCAATTGGAAAATTCCAGCTTTGGAGTTGATATCACAAATTATAATGCCCACAAGTCCCACTTATATGGGCAAATGACATGCCTGGCAGACACTCTGATACCTGGGTAAAGGACTCTGGTGTAGCCCGCTCATTCTCTAGTCCACAGAAATAAGTATGAAGGTATTGCCCTATATAAACATAGTAGTAGTGACTTATTTGTATAGCTGTGTAGTCAGACTGCCTGAAGTACCAGGCACCCTCTATGGGAATAGCAAGAAGAATATGTGGTATCCTTTCATCCATGGTAAAGTTCTTACTGTTTCAAATGCCAGCTAAAGTGTGACAGACGGTGAGGAAACAGGCCATTCAACACATTGGGCCCACGCTGACTCATCTAAGAACGTCTCACCGAGACCCCGCCCTCCCATCCCAGTAACCCTGCATTCGCCATGGCTAACAGACCTAACCCATACATCCCTGGACACTATGGGCAATTTAGCATGACCAATCTACCTAATCTGTGCATCTTTGGAGGAAACCAGAATACCTGGAGGAAACCCCCACAAACACAGAATGTTCTGCCTGAAAGTGGAATTGAGCCCAGGTCCTTGGTGCTGTGAGGCAACAGTGCTAACCACAGAGCCACCAAGCCATTATATCCCAGTGATGTGATCCCTGGGTACCAATCACTTGTGGTTGTGATTGAATGCAACCACCCAGCCGACTTCCTCTGCTAGTTTTTGCTAGTCTGTAGGCCTGGTAATAGTCTATGGCATAGGATGAGCTGCTAATTTTGTAAATCAAAGAGGTGGCTGTCCTAAGTAACATGATGCAATCTACTATACGTTACGTTAATTAATGGCAACAGAAGGAAGAGAAAACACATGCATCTCCAAGAGGAGGCTGGGTCAGACTACAGTTGCTGTCTGCCTAAAGTTTCTCCAACTGCCCAAATCTCCCTAAACAGCTGGATGGTCCTTCCAGCGACTATATATCAGAATGGACAGAGCTTCAACAAAGCTCAGATTAATCCTTTCATATCCATTAAGTGATACAACAGACAGTAAACTATGCTTGGGGTTTCTCTGACACATGCCAGCAAAGACAAGTCAGCATTGATGAGTGTAGATATAGAAATGCTGTCTTTGGGCTTTTGCACATGTATTTTCCCCACAAATTAATTTCCTCATTGAACCATACAATGGTGTCACAACAGCCAAGGGAATTCCAAGCCCTTTTATTTGGATGGTTCAATGCAAATACCAAACAGTGCTACATCACACAGCCAGAGTGAAAAAAAAACCATAAATGATTGGCTAACAAACAATCTTTCCATAGAGCAAAGTTTTTTTTACATCACCTTTCATAACAATGCACAAAATTAACTTCCTAAGACTATTAGGTCATAAAACTAACAATGGGCTAAATTTGTTGAAATGGGAACCATGGAAAGAGACTTTAAGCTAAAAGAATTTGCATTTAAATTACACTCTAATTAACCATATGTTCACCAACTTTATTATTGCATTGTTCAAATTTCACCAACAAAATTTTATCTGAGAAAGTGAGGAACAATATCATTAAGTGTGCAATATCGGTGGCCCAATTTACAGACGCAGTCTGCCAGTGGCATGTTACCAAGTGAGCCACAGACAAGTAGCTTCAAATTATTTTTGATGCTGTTTGGTCCTTTTTACAAATTTTAGGTTTAGCTTTTCCATATTCATTTGTAAAATACTGTTAATTGCATTCCCTACTAATGGAGTCTTCTTTTAGTCACTCATTGCTGGAAAGCATAATGTAATTAAGCAGCAATTTTGTTATTGGAGACAAAAATGAGTCAAAGACTTTTTTCAGTTTGCACCACCAAGAGATGCAAAATTATCCCAAGAAGCCAGAGGCCATATTCTATCTTTATGAATCATTGCAGCCATGAATTATTGAGTCATGACAGAGAATGGATGGGGACTGTGGAAGACATGTGTACTGCATCCTTATAGCCATTAATAATGTACAATATAATCCCTTCAACTGATTTTGCCCTTAGTTTGGTATTTGATAATGTTGTGAACAAGAGAGATGAAAATATTTTGCTTATCCTGGCCATCCCACTAGCTGCCTAAAAATCCAGCTTAAACTTTAGCATGCAAAAAAAAAGTCTCTCTTGTATAAAAGCTCTTGAATATTGTCAGATTCACAGCAGATTAAACTGAGAGCTGGGCTTGCCCTATTTGGTTTGACCAATTACCCAGCTATAGCTGTTAAGAAAACCAGAAATCACCAGTTTCATCTTCAAGCTCAATTTTCATCACTGATTAATTGCTTTGTCCAGCATGTTAGCAGCAAACCAACAAATTTTCAGTGTGTTAAGCATCATTGACTTAGTAGGTTATAATTAATTGAAGTAGACAAGTAGACTGAAGAAATTTCCTGTTACTCTCATTTATAACTTATCAGTCAAAGGCATGATTACAAAGTATGAAGTGACAGGCTTTTACCTCACTCCACACAGAATAGCCTTTAAAAAAACACATGTAAAAGCATCAACAGTGTCTACCATAGATAACAAAGTGTGGAGCTGGATGAACACAACAGGCCAAGCAGCATCTTAGGTGCACAAAAGCTGACATTTTGGGCCTAGGCCATTCATCAGAAAAGGGGGATGGGGAGATGATTCTGAAATAAATAGGGAGAGAGGGGCAGGCGTACCGAAGATGGATAGAGGAGAAGATAGGTGGAGAGAACAGTATGGGTGGGGAGGTAGGGAGGGGATAGGTTAGTCCGGGGAGGACGGACAGGTCAAGGCGGCGTGATGAGGTTAGTAGGTAGGAAATGGAGGTGCGGCTTGGGGTGGGAGGACGGGATAGGTGAGAGGAAGAACAGGTTAGGCAAGCGGGGATGAGCTGGGCTGGTTTTGGGATGCAGTGGGGGGAGGGGAGAGTTTGAAGCTGGTGAAATCCACATTGATACCATTAGGCTGCAGGGTTCCCAAGCGGAATATGAGTTGCTGTTCCCGCAACCTACGGCTGGCATCATTATGGCACTGCAGGAGGCCCAGGATGGACATGTCATCTAAGGAATGGGAGGGAGAGTTGAAATGGTTCGTGACTGGGAGGTGCAGTTGTTTACTGCGAACCGAGCGTAGGTGTTCTGCAAAGCGGCCCCCAGTCCTCCGCTTGGTTTCCCCAAAGTAGAGGAAGCCACACCGTGTACAGCGGATGCAGTATACTACATTGGCGGATGTGCAGGTGAACATCTGCTTGATGTGGAAAGTCGTCTTGGGTCTGGGATGGGGGTGAGAGAGGTGGTGTGGGGGCAGGTGTAGCACTTCCTGTGGTTGCAGGGGAAAGTGCCTGGTGAGGTGGGGTTGGAGGGGTGTGTGGAGCGGACAAGGGAGTCATAGAGAGAGTGTCTCTCCGGAAGGCAGACAAGGGTGGGGAGGGAAAAATGTCTTTAGTGGTGGAGTCAGATTGTAGATGGCGGAAGTGTTGGAGGATGATGCGTTGTATCCGAAGGTTGGTGGGGTGGTATGTGAGGACGAGGGGGATTCACTTTTGGCGGTTATTGCGTGGGCGGGATGTGAGGGATGAGGTGCGGGAAATGCGGGAGACATGGTCGAGGGCGTTCTCGATCACTTCCGGGGGGGATGTTGTGGCCTTTGAAGAACGAGGACATCTGGGATGTGCGGGAGTGGAATGCCTCATCCTGCAAGCAAAGGATTTGGGAATAGGGGATGGAATTTTTGCAGGAGGGTGGGTGGGAGAAGGTGTATTCCGGGTAGCTGTGGGAGTCGGTGGGCTTGATATGGACATCGGTTTTTAGGTACAGGTACAATGTCCATTTCAACCAGCTGGGCTGGTTTTGGGATGCAGTGGGGGAGGGGAGATTTTGAAGCTACTGAAATCCTCATTGATACCATTGGGCTGCAGGGTTCCCAAGTGGAATATGGGTTGCTGTTCCTGCAACCTTCGGGTGGCATCATAATGGCACTGCAGGAGGCCCAGGATGGACATGTCATCTAAGGAATGGGAGGGGGAGTTAAAATGGTTCGCGACTGGGAGGTGCAGTTGTTTACTGCGAACCGAGCGTAGGTGTTCTGCAAAGCGGTCCCCAAGCCTCCGCTTGGATTCCCCAAAGTAGAGGAAGCCACACCATGTACAGTGGATGCAGTATACCACATTGGTGGATGTTCAGGTGAACATCTGCTTGATGTGGAAAGTCATCTTGGGTTTGGGATGGGGGTGAGGGAGGTGTTGTGGGGGCAGGTGTAGCACTTGCTGCGGTTGCGGGGGGAAAGTGCCTGGTGAGGTGGGGTTGGAGGGGAGTGTGGAACGGACAAGGGAGTCATGGAGAGAGTTGTCTGTTCGGAAGGCAGACAAGGGTGGGGAGGGAAAAATGTCTTTAGTGGTGGAGTCGGATTGTAGGTGGCGGAAGTGTCGGAGGATGATGTGTTGCATCCAGAGGTTGGTGGGGTGGTATGTGAGGACTAGGGGGATTCACTTTTGGCGGTTATTGCAAGGCCGGGTGTGAGGGATGAGGTGCGGGAAATGCAGGAGACACGGTCAAGGCGTTCTCGATCACTGCAGGGGGGGACGTTGCGGCCCTTGAAGAACGAGGACCTCTGGGATGTGCAGGAGTGAAATGCCTCATCTTGGGAGCAGATGCGGCGGAGGCGAAGGAATTGGGAATAGGGGATGGAAGTTTTGCAGGAAGGTGGGTGGGAGGAGGTGTATTCCAGGTCGCTGTGGGAGTCGGTGGGCTTGAAAGGACATCGGTTTGTAGGTACAATGTCCATTTCAAGCCCACCTTCCTGCCAAAAGTGAATCCCCCTTGTCCTCACATACCACCCCACCAACCTCCGGATACAACGTATCATCCTCCGACACTTTCGCCACCTACAATCCGACTAAACCACTAAAGACATTTTTCCCACCCCACCCTTGTCTGCCTTCCGAACAGACCACTCTCTCCATGACTCCCTTGTCCAGTCCACACTCCCCTCCAACCCCACCACACCCGGCACCTTCCCCTGCAACCGCAGGAAGTGCTACACTTGCCCCCACACCTCCTCCCTCACCCCCATCGCAGGCCCCAAGATGACTTTCCACATCAAGCAGATGTTCACCTGCACATCTGCAAATGGGTATACTGCATCCGCTGTACACGGTGTGGCTTCCTCTACTTTGGGGAAACCAAGCGGAGGCTTGGGGACTGCTTTGCAGAACACCTACACTCGGTTCGCAATAAACAACTGCACCTCCCAGTCGCGAACCATTTCCACTCCCCCTCCCATTCTTTAGATGGCATGTCCATCCTGGGCCTCCTGCAGTGCCATAATGATGCCAGCCGTAGGTTGCAGGAACAGCAACTCATATTCCGCTTGGGAACGCTGCAGCCCAATGGTATCAATGTGGATTTCACCAGCTTCAAACTCTCCCCTCCCCCCACTGCATCCCAAAACCAACCCAGCTCGTCCCCGCTTGCCTAACCTGTTCTTCCTCTCACCTATCCCGTCCTCCCACCCCAAGCCGCACCTCCATTTCTTACCTACTAACCTCATCACGCCCCCTTGACCTGTCCGTCCTCCCCAGACTGACCTATCCCCTCCCTACCTCCCCACCCATACTCTCCTCTCCTCCTATCTTTTCCTCTGTCCATTTTCGGTCCACCTCCCCCTCTCTCCCTGATAATAAAATGTGAGGCTGGATGAACAGAGCAGGCCAAGCAGCATCTCAGGAGCACAAAAGCTGACGTTTCGGGCCTAGACCCTTCATCAGAGAGCTGATGAAGGGTCTAGGCTCGAAACATCAGCTTTTGTGCTCCTGAGATGCTGCTTGGCCTGCTGTGTTCATCCAGCCTCGCATTTTATTATCTTGGATTCTCCAGCATCTGCAGTTCCCATTATCTCCCCCCTCTCTCCCTGTTTATTTCAGAATCCTCTCCCCATTCCCCTTTTCTGATGAAGGGTCTAGACCCGAAGCGTCAGCTTTTGTGCACCTAAGATGCTGCATGGGCTGCTGTATCCATCCAGCCCCACACTTTGTTATCTTGGATTCTCCAGCACTTGCAGTTCCCATTATCTCTGATCACAGTGTCTACTACTCCAGTTTAATGAGTTAGGCAAACACCATTGATTGCAAAGAGGTGCAAATGCATGGCTCTGTGTAATTGTAAAGTATTAAGTTGACCCAATAGTGACAAATATTGAAACTCTGCAAAATTCTGCAGATGCTTGAAATCTGAAATAAACACAGAGGCCTGGATTATCTCTCTTGAGTCAGACATTTTCCAGCTTTTTGCAACTGTCTGTGCCCTAAATGACAGATTCCTTATTCTGGGTGGGGATGGTGGAATGCTGTGAGTGATAGATTCAGGCCCATTACCTGCGATCACAGACTGGAAATGGTCAATGGGTCTACCCATTTTCCCAGGCAGACTGTTTAAAATTCTGTCGCAGTTCTCTGGGAACTTGCTCCTGTTGATTTCTTGAAAGTTAAGCCATCTTGCTTTCATTCCTTACACTCTCTAACACTTTACTTACTCCCAATGCTCCATTAAAGCAGAATCATGCCAATCTATGACTCTCATGCACTCTGAATTGTCCTTCATGTACTCAATGTCAACCTGTGTCCCACAACCATCTCCGTGGCCCTCGGTAGTCCCCATGCCAACTTAGGCCCCATTCAAGACCCACCCACACACATGCCCCATTATGGTCTCCATGGCAATGTCTTTAGCCTTAAAGCCCTTAGTCCCCTGTAGCCACTGTAGCAGCCAGGTTGTGACCTTCCTCCAATTCTCAAGGCACATTACAGCCCCAATAACAATTAGTGTTGATTCATAACCCCTATCTAGCTCTATGCCACTTTATAAACACATCAGTGAACTTAGTACCAAATCATTCCAAGTTATAACCTTCCAACTACCATCCCATCGATCCCAATGACAACTCCACACTTCACGAGCATTTACAACCTTCTAAAGATTAATAATTTCCGTGCTATGTTTTTTTCCAAAGGCAGGTTTTCTGGATCTGAGTTGTTGCACCCAGTTTGGAAAGACCCTGGTATCTCAATTACTCTGAAAATACATGCCAGAAAATTCTGAAAATAAAATAGCAGGTCTGGCAGTATCTTTGGAGACAGAAACAGATAACGTTTCTGGTCTGTGACCTTTCATGACCCTTAATTCTACTTCTTTGGCTACTTTATCATGTTGTCCTGAGTAGGGACTCTGAATAGACCCTCAAAGCCACATCATATCCAATGCCAGTATAACAGACAAAAACAGTCTTGTTTTATATTACTGATGATAAATATAATTTCATTTAATCTGGGTACTAGTGATATGAAAGCTGTCAATTTTAGGGCTACTAGCAGGAAATACAGCCTAATTATCTGAGAGAAAACGTCAGTCTGTTTTTTATCGCAATTCATCAGATAAGAAACAATCATATTTGAATGATACACACACATGAGTCAAAGGTGTTGACCTTGTCCATGCAAAAGCATAATTTGAAGACATCTCCAATACAAAATCTGCATCAGAGCAGGGATTTCCATGGCTGCAGCAAACAGGAAAGATTTTGTTATTGTTGAGAAGGGGGTCAGAATCATGGATGGTGAGGGAGAGAGAATGAGACAGGCATCTTAACACAGGCAAAGAATCTTAGGATAATCAATCTTTCATGCTTCATGGTTGAAGAATATTTAGATTGACTGGCTTATGTGAAAGCCAGTTTTTGGGGAATGGGCAGGGGGCAGGTTTGTACTACTCCAACATTCTGCATTTGTGAATCTTAGTGTACAGGGTAAGTGTGATATTTTACTATCAACAGTTTACCATTGCATTGAGTAAATATTCAAAGGACTGATCACTGAAGCTAGTCAGTGTGTTTAATACAAAGTACCACATAGAAGGAGGTAATTCTCTGTGAAATCATGAAGACATGACCTCAACTATGATCTTGGGTTCATGTTGTGCTATATGTTATCCCACCATGCTGTTCTGTGTTTTTAAAATTTTCCTTATAGTCATGTTTTGACATCATCATCTTGATAACTTGTTATGATTGCACCACCTTAGTTAGATTGTACAGTTTTAGATTACTTGTTACTTTGATTAGAACCTTGGTATGCAACCCTTATACCTATCTTATACTTGGTTTGTCTTCAGTACCACTGTATTTTAATTATTTGCAATTACCTCTCTGCCTCAATTAATCAGATTATGAGTTGTCCCTTCACTTGCTATTCAGCTGTTGACACTTTACTCATACCATCTGACACTTTTGACCACTTGCCGAGACTTATTATTAAGCCTGTTGACACTACTTATACCATTTGTACGATCTTTTAATCTCTCTGCCTTTAAATTCTGCATCTGTGTGCTTGTCTTCACTTCACCTGACGAAGGAGCAGCACTCAGAAAGTTTGTGATTTCAGATAAACCTGTTGGACTATAACCTGGTGTCACGTAACTTCTGACTTTATCCTTCCCAGTCCAACACCAGCTCCTCCACTTCAGTGCTATATCTTATTTACCCAACATTCTTTTGCTTGCTGATCTACACTGGTTCTCAACCAAGCAACATCTCCCATTTTAAAATTGATATTCTTGCTTTCAAGTCCGTTTGTGACCACACCTCTTTCTATCACTCCCCCACCACTGTCAAAATCCTGTGGGATAGTTGTGTTCGTCTAGCCTCATTAGTCTTATTAATCTTGAGCATTTTAGCTTTTCCATCCTTGGTGAATGTCTATTACATTGTCTGGGTGCTAAGCTTAAAAATTCCCCATCTAAAACTCTATTGCACTTTTTTCCTTTAAGATGCTCCTAAAATCATATCTCTTTGATTAAAAGTTTGCTGATCTGGTCTAATGCTGCCTTATGTGGCTCAGTATCTAACTTTGCTTTACAATGTTTTGATGAAGCATTTCAGATATGTAATTGCATTCAGCAGATTGCCTAAATACAAGTTTTGTTGTAGCCAAATTTCCATTCTCTTTAGTGACTGCTACAGTATTGAATGTACCTCCCTGACGGTGATTGCCAGCTGAAGTAAAAGATTTATGAGGTAAAACAAACATATGAAACACATTTTGGAAGTCTTTATGCACTGCTTACTTGAAGGCTTGATGCTTTAGAAGTATCCTTATTTTAAAACTGGGCATGAGGGACACTTATCCTGAAGCTCATCAAGTATGGTCTGATGTGTTTGGATCATCTGTTCTGAAATGCTATCATCACCTTTCATTTTGGCCATTTAGTTGTTATGTATCAACCAATTCATTCCCTTCCCTATCGTCTCTGTGATGACGCTCTGAGCACACATTTCCAGGCTGGTGACAGAATGAATGACAATAGGAAATTGATACCTGAGTCTGACATTGACTGGAGATGGAGTGTTCTTCCTCTATCATCAGGCAGATCTGGAAACATTGTTTTTTGGATGGAGGACAGACGTTGCAGTGATTGATCAGAACCCCAATATATTTACTGATATCTTCTACTTTTAATTCCAAAATCTGTATATTTTACAAAAAAAAGGGACCGCTACACAGGAAGAAAAAAGAATGTAAATTTAGAGACTGACAAAGACCTGTCTGGTGCTCATACAATGTTGCACCTGCAAAGTTTAAGGTAAACTTCAAACGTGAAGAGACATGACAAGGAGAGATAATGAGAGGGATTGACCGTTTTCCCCCTCAGTTGAAAGCCACCTCTGGCAGACATCTGTTTTCCCCTTTAGGAATATACTAAACAAGGGTTAAAATTCATTGCACCACTAGCCTGTGTGCATTTTTGTCTTGTGTTTGGAACAGTGTGTGTGAATGACACATGTTTGAGAACAGTCATTTTAAACATTCCTGAACTGAACGTTTAAAAAAAATGAAAAAAAAACACTTTTGTAATTCTCAATGCTGGAATTCAGTAACTGTTAAGAGGAATCAGATCTGCCCAGCCTACAAAACCAACAATCTCAAATCCAACTGCTGTACTGCTAATATCGATGCTAGCAGCACCTTCCAAAAGCAGCTGCAAAATGCCTTACCTGCTGGTCCTGGGCTCCTCATCAATTCCTGTGATTGCTCTACTGTAGTGGTCACAGTGAAGATTGCGTGAAGTCTCTGTGCCTGGATCTGTCAGTAACAGTTCCACTGAGTTTGAGAGAACAATATTAGTTACAAAGCGGTTCCTCAGTTAGGTAATTAGTCAGCAGTTGCTGAACATGTAAATTCCAATTAAGATCCATTATCCAAACATTGGGACATGGAAGCCTCTGACAAGCAGGGTGATGAGATGGCTCTGCATGCATTGTTTACATTGTAAACCTTTTACAGATGAATGCCCCACAAGTCATTGGCACACACAGTAGGGAGATTGCAAGTGCAGTTAGAAGAATAAGACCTTCCACCCGCATACCTCTATGTTACCCATCAAAGGCAGCTTTGCATGAAAGATAGCAATGTGGATTATTTATAGGCTGAGGTGTGAGGTGAGCTGCTCCTGTACCATGTACAGCCAATGAGATGTTGGAACGTGCCTGTGGACAATGAAAGGTTGATGAAACTTCACGGCTCATCTGGCCATACTTCTGCTATACAGCCATTGCTACCGATTTAATTCAGGTGACATAGCCAGTCATTACTTGAGATTGACAACCAGAATTCTGCAATATCACATGTCTTTAATCTGCAGTGTGTGAGAGCTCAATTAATACAATAGCATCTAGAAAAGGTCTCACATAGTTGACAAGGATAGCATATTCCATTAGACAGAATACACACTTACACTGAGCACTCTGGGTGTAGTGACAGCTATCTTCATTTTGATTGCACTTTTGATGAGGATTGAGGGTAACATGGGTAATGCTTCATGGAGTTAGTTGCAGGTTCAGCCTTTTGATCTAGGTAAGATAAAAGTTCCTTTCTGTATTGTGTTGCCTGTTAACCCCAATTTCCACCCAACATTTTTATTTAACTGCTTATCTCCCTACATTATCCCTTGAGTCACAACCTGCAGCTTAGTTTTGTCAACCATCAAAGACTGGAGCTTCAATGGCTCCCCCTCCCACAGTAGCCCGTGGCCTGCCATGCTTTATCAGCTTTAAGCTTGATTATTCACAATTATTGTTCCCTCGGCAGCCCAGCGTGCTGCCTCCATTGCCACACTATGGGCTTCCTTAACTTCTGAATCACAGCAGTGGCCTCTAATAGCCACATTTGAATTACAGTGAATAGAATCAACAGGATTTGGTCCACCCAGATTCAGCTTAGAACTACAGCTCAAATGGATGTCTGATCAGATGCCTGATTGATCATTGTCTAGCTTCCTGATTGACTTATTGCCAATGCCAAAATTCTTGCACTGGACCTACAGGGCTGACCATTACCCATTCACAAGGCTGTAATGTAGTCAAATACTTGATTATGAATGCCTGAAGTGGCCAGCTGATGACTTCCAAGTCAGTTGGTCGAGATCAATTGATATATTTGACTTACTATGCTGATACACCCATTTGACAGTTCACCTTTAGCTGATGAAGGAATTTCAGACATGGCCATTGGTAGAAGTACCTTCAATGTGTTTGCCATGTAAGCTGGTGGCAGATGATGTAGGCTTAATATTGATGTAACATTGTTGTAAAACAACAAGTCCACTTCCTTGATCATTGCTGGCAAACATGGTAACTGTCTAGCTTTGTGTCAAAAGTCAAGGAATGATGCATCAATATCTACAAAGGTAAGTCAAGGCAGAGCCAATGTGAGCATCCAAGCCAGCATAAATTGAGTGTGCGCTTAGAAAGCAAGTAAAGAGGTCCAAGTTACATTCTGTTCCAGTGCATGAGGTGGGTGCCTGTCCTTCTAGGTGAGGTACATTGCAATATAAGGTGTCAATGAAATCCAAAGTGCAGTATTGCGGTGCTGAACTGTGTTATAAGATAGCCCCTGAGAAATGAGACTGGAACTAATCCAATGCCAACCTGTGTGGAGGAGGATGCAGATGCTTGCTACCCATGAAGCATATCCTAAGATGTTGGGGAATGCTGGTTTAGATGAATGCTGACCAGGTAACTGTTCTGATTTTATATGCAGAATTGATGCTGTCTAGTTTGTCTCCCTGACCTTGAAAAATAGCCACTTGTATATATGTAAGGTAATTTGAGCTAATAACAAGATGCTAAATCATTCATAGAAGTTCCTTGCTATTCAATCACAAGACTCTTATCTCGCCTTTAAAACCTTAAGCTCAAGAATTGAGCACTTTTCCCTCTGTGGTTCGATTTTGATTTTCTCATTCAAGTCATATTTTTAACCATTTTGCCATTATCCACATCATTAAGTGCCTGGGAAATTTTAACCCTATGGCTGAGAAAAGGAATAGTGTATAAAATTGGTATAAAATAAAAGGCACTTTGCAGGGATGGGATGAAAGAACTATTACAATGTCCACTAGGAACGGAAGTCTGCTATCCTCATCTTGTCAGACCTACATGTAACTCCAGGTCCATAGCAATGTTGTTGACTCTCAACTGCCTTCTAAACTGGCCTGGTAAGCCATTCAGTTGTACCAATAGCCAAGAAGTCTCAAGAAAGAAATGAAACTGACGGACTACCTGACATCAACTGCGGGCACCAGAAAAGACAATGGCAGAAACAGCCCAGTTGAGGTGGCAGCACTGGCATATAGCCAAGAAGGAGGTGCCTTGCGAGTGCTCAATATTGACTCCAGGCTCTGTGAAATTGCATAGCTTCAGGTGAAACATGGGTATGGAAATAACCTGCTGATTACCATACACTGTCCTCCCTTGGCTGATGAATCATTACTCCTGATATGGAATGACATTTGGAAGCAGCTCTGAGGTTGCAGAATGTACACTTCAGTGTCCACAACTAAGAGTGGCTTGGCAGCAGCAACAATGATTGAGCCATAAAGGACATAACTGCTAGACTGGGTCTGCAACAGATGGTGAAGGAGCCAACAAGAGGGAAAAACATATTTGAACTCATTCTGACCAATCTGCCAGCCACAAATGCATCTGTCCAAGGCAATATAAGTAAGAATGACCTTCGCACAATCCTGTGGACACAAAATCCTGCCTTCAGATTGATAATACCTTATTTATAGCATTGAAAAGCACTTATATTGTGTTGTGCAGTGATAAATTAGAGAGATTTTGAACAACTCTAGCAACACTGGTCTGGGCATCTATGGGGTGTTGTTGACCAGAGGCAGCAGTAGAATTGTACTCCAGCACAATCTGCAACCTCATGGTCTGGCATGGACATCAGTCTACCATTACCATTAAGCCAGGCGATCAACCCTGGTTCAATGAAAGGCGCAGGAGGGGTACTAGTCATACCTAAAAATGAAGTCTGAACCTGGTGAAGCTACAAAGCACAACTACTTGTGTGCCACATAGCATAAGCAGCAACTGATTGACGGAGCGAAGTGATCCCACAACTGACAGATCAGATGGAAACTCTGCATTTTGCCATATCCAGTTGTGAATGGTGGTGGATAATTAAACAAATCAGTGGAAGAGGACGCTTCACATATATCCCCATCTTCAATGATAGAAGAGCCCAGAACATCAGTGCAAAAGATAAGGCTGAAACATTCACCACAATCTTCAGCCAGAAATTTTGAGTGGATGATCTCTCTCGTCCTCCTCCAGAGGTCTCCAACATATTAGATGCCAGTCTTCAGCTAATTCAATTCAGTCCACATAATATCAAGAACTGATTGAAGATTTTGGATACTGAAAAAGTTAAGCATTCCAAAAACATTCTGACAATGATGCTGAATAACTGTGCTCCAAAACCTGTTGCCCCTGTAGCCAAGCTTTTCCAGTATAGCTGCAACATTGATATCTACCTGACAATAAGGAAAATTACCCAGGCATGTCCATAAAAAGTGGGACCATTCTGACCTAACCAATCAGACTACTCTTGATGATCATTAAAGTAATGGAAGGCATCATCAACAATGCTATCAAGCAACGCTTACTCAGCAGTAATCTGCTCACTGACGCCTAGTATGAGTTCTGCCAGGGTCACTCAGCTTCTGATCTCATTACAGCTTTGATCTAAACATGGGCAAAAGGGCTGAATTCCAGATGCGGATTGAGAGTGACAGCCATTGATATCAAGTCCGCATTCGACTGAGTGTGACATCAAGGAGCCCTAGCAAAACTGGGATCAATGGGCAGCGGGGGCAACTTTCCACAGGATGTAGTCATAACTGGCACAAAGGTTGTGGTTGGAGGTCAGTCATCTCTGGGGCATCTCTGCAGGAATTCCTTAGGATAGTGTCCCAGGCCCAACTATCTTCAACTGCTTCATCAACTGCCTACCCTCCAAGAAAAAAGTCAGAAGTGGGGACGTTCCCCAATGTTTGTACAATGTTCAGCGCATGTTTAGTGGTTCAAGACAGTAGTTCACCACTACCTTCTCAAGCACATTGAGGGATGGATAATAAAAGCGACACCCATGTCCCAGAAGTGAATAAAAAAAGTAAGCCTTAGAGAATTGATGACATTGAAGAAGTAATGATATATTGGAGTTAAAGGGACAAGTAAAGTATAACTTTCAAGGGTGTTAATTGTTTTCTTTTCATCATTTGCTATACCTGAAATTACAAAAGTATGAATTAATTTCTATTTCTCTTCCGAATCTAATGATTTCTTGTGGGTTCATGTGATGTTCTTAATAGTGATTGAATACTGGACAGTTAACTGCAGAAAAACCCAAAGAACTGCGGATGCTGTAAATCAGGAACAAAAACAGAGTTGTTGGAAAAGCTCAGCAGGCCTGGCAGCATCTGTGGAGGAAAACACAAGAGTTAATGTTTTGGGTTCTAAGGAAGGGTCACCGGACCCGAAACGTTAATTCTGTTTTCGTCTTCACAGATGCTGCCAGACCTGTTTAGCTTTTCCTGCAACTTTGTTTATGTTTCTGTAGTTAACTGAAGAGTCTATCAAAGTTAAACACAGCTCTATTTTCATTCTACATGCGCACACAAACAATTCCAAATGTCCTCAGAAATGTGAGGGAATTGGTACCTACCCAATTGTGCTCCATCTAACTTAGTCATTGCTGTAACCCTGTGACTGCTTTAGCTGTCAGTTAGCTCAACTCGAATTAGCAATCAAATGCAGAGACCTTTCTGAACTGTGTAGCCATTGAGTCAGATGTCACCAAAACAGGCTGTATCTATGCTGACCAACGAACACCAACTACACTAGTTCCATTAAACTGCACTTGGTCTATAGCCTACTACGCCCTTTTATTTTAAATACTCATCTAGATGCATCCCAAATGTTGTGTAAGTATCTGCCTCCATCAACCACTCAGGCAGCACGTTCTACATTTCTAAAAACCTCTGAGTGACAAAAAAAAATTCTTTCTCATGTATTTCCTGTAAACCACTTGCTCTTCCCCTTAAAGTTATGCTGACTGTTCTTAGACACATCTGCCATCAGGAAGAGACTCTCACGATCTATTCAGTCCATACCTCTCATAATTTTGGATCCTGTCTATCAGATCTGCCCTCTTCCTCATTAGTCTTAACAGGTTCTGGAACCTCCCCAGTTAAATCCCCAGTTACAATGTCTTTCTTCTCTGTGAATACAGATGAGAAATATTCATTTAGGACCTCACTGAATCCACTGGAACCCTGCACAGATTGCCTGTCTACTCACTTTTAGGTCCAAAACCTTTGTTGGTAATCCTTAATGTACTTGTAGAAAGCCTTTGGGGTTTTTCATAATCACATCTGCCAAAGATATTTCATTACCTCTTGTTAGCCCTCTAATGTTTTTTTTAAGCAACCTCCTCCAGTCGTTATAATTTCAAAAGGCCTTCCCTGTTTGTAATATACTGTACGCGATATATGCTTCCATCTTCCTCTTCACAAAACTCGATAACCATTGACAGTCTGGGCCCCTTGTTCTTCACTCTCAGAGGAGATATGCGTAGAAAGTTCTTTACACAGAGGGTGGTGGGTGCCTGGAACGCATTGCCAGTGGAGGTGGTAGACGCAGACACGTTAGCGTCTTTTAAGATATGTTTGGACAGGTACATGGATGGGCAGGGAGCAAATGGACACAGACCGTTAGAAAATAGATGACAGGTTAGACAGAGGATCTTGATCGGCGCAGGCTTAGAGGGCCTGTTCCTGTGCTGTAGGTTTCTTTGTTTCTTTGAAGGCGATGGCCTCAAAATCTCACTATTATTAATACTTTTACTCTCTGGAAAACTCGCAAGGCTTAGTCAAATTCTACCATTTGATTTTTGGACCTGGTTGATGTACTCATTTTATGCCAAGAAAACTGTGAAAATCATTTCACTAGTAATCGAGACTCCGTTTAATTATCAGATGAGAGTAATATGATAAAATGTTATTCTTAAACAGAATATGTTTCATGTGTATAATTGATTTAATTGGGCAATTTCAGACAAACTAATCATCAGTTATAAAATGGTTTGAACTTCTTTTAGAGATGGTAGGAACTGCCGATGCTGGAGAATCTGAGATAACACTGTGTGAAGCTGGATGAACACAGCACACCAAGCAACATCAGAGGAGCAGGAAAGTTGACGTTTCAGGTCAGGATCCTTCTTCAGAAAAGAAGGATCCCCACCTGAAACGTCAACTTTCCTGCTCCTCTGATGCTGCTTGGCCTGCTCTGAACTCCTTTTACTTCTATTTATTCCTTTCAGAATTGTAACAGGAACTTTGTGATTACCATATCCCTCCAATATTCCATTTTTCTTTAATATTGTTTCAGCAGCTACATGAGCGAAATACGACAGCAAATGGAAGTGAGAGAGATAAATTATTGTTATTTGGTGTTGGAAGAACAGCTTGTTCACAATTTGCATGTATTTCAACGATTATGGTTGGCAAACAGAATCTAACAAGCTTCAAAATCTTCCCTCCCCCTACTGCATCCCAAAATCAGCCCAGCTCGTCCCCGCCTCCCTAACCTGTTCTTCCTCTCACTTACCCGTCCTCCCACCTCAAGCAGCACCCCCAAATCCGACCTACTAACCTCATCCCGCCCCCTTGACCTGTCCGTCCTCCCTGGACTGACCTATCCCCTCCCTACCTTCCCACCTACACTCACCTTTACTGGCTCCATCCCCACCTCTTTGACCTGTCTGTTTCCTCTCCACCTATCTTCTCCTCTATCCATCTTCGATCTGCCTCCCCCTTTCTCCCTATTTATTTCAGAACCCCCTTCCCCTTCCCCATTTCTGAAGAAGGTTCTAGGCCTGAAATGTCAGCTTTCCTGCTCCTCTGATGTCGCTTGGCCTGCTGTGTTCATCCAGCTCTACACCTTATTATCTCAGAATCTAACATATAATCTGGTAGAAGATATAGCTATTTCCACCCCCAACCCACCGAAGGTAATATGGCTTGGCTAACACCAATCCTGCATATTATTTGGTGGAATGTTATTTTTTGAGTGGAATACACTACTTGGAGAGCAGTGAGCTGATCTTTGACACAGACAAAATACACAGATGCTGCTTATATATCCACTAAAAAAATAAGAATGTCCGTGTTTCATATTCAGCTCTGTATCGCTCCAAGTGCATTTCCCTTGTTCCCCATTAAATACAGGAGGCTACAAACACGAAGCAAATGCACAGACTCACAGAAAGTGGACAACAGCCTTGGAGCTTGGGTAGCGCACAGCTTCTTACAACTATGACGATACGGAGTTAGATAACAAAGGCACATTCATTTGCTTTGAGGGATCCATCAGCATAAAAATTCAATGCATTTCTGATTGCCAATGGCTGATGCTATAATAATTCATTAAGGCAATCTCTGCCTTAGAACTGGTTTCTTGGGTTTGGCTGCAGGAAACTGCGCAGTTCTATCTTGTCTTCCTCAGGAACTTATACTTTCTGACCCGTGTGAGGGTATCCAAATCTAAAGTACAATTTATTTGTCTCATGTGAACAGTGCAGAGGCAATAGTTTCTCACAGCTTAAGAGAATGGCATGTGTCTTACACAAAATGATGCTTTCTGAAAGCAGCTGCCCAATGCCCTGCTGGATGATTTGATGAGACTGAAAATGATTGGGAATTGATCAGATTTCATTTACATTTTCATCTTTCGACACCCCAAATGTAATGAGGACAAAATGAGCCATTGTGTTCTTAATCATCTGAATGTTGTAAGGTGGGGCAAAAATTCCCATCAGTTTATGAACACATCTTAGACTAAAACCCTCTGAAGACAGAGGTTTGTGGAAATTACATTTGTTTAAGATTCACTGAACTTATGGACTCAAGAAACCTTGGGGTGCAATTAAGTCAGAAAAAGGCTGGTTGGCACAGACAGAGTAATACGCAAACCCAAAAGCAGATGTCTGGAACAGGGGTTAGCTTGCAGAAACTAAGGGAAGACCTCCATTCATGCCCCAGGTTAAAACAATGGAAGCCAGACTGTTGGAAACAAACACTTCAGACATTTTGGAGCCAATGGATGTGCAAAGCCATTCATTTTCCAACCAGTGCTTAAGCCCGAACATTTCACACCATTGCGCTACATGTAAACATGCTTTACCTTTAGATGTAAGAATGTTCATACTATTCAAAACTTAACGAATAACTATCCAAGGAAAATACTAGACATTCCAAACTATCAAAACCATTCAACTTAATCGAAAAGCCACCTCCAGTCACCGGGAAGATTATTTTGCTCCAAGAAGAGGAAAAACCGCTCAGCAGCCGAAACCAGATTTGGTCAGAGATAAGGGGGCTGAAGTTGGGTACAACTGGAGGCCCTGAGCCCAGTACTGTGCACTGTGATAGCAGCAACATGCCCCAATTTGAACCAGTTGTGTGCTCTGTTTTGGGCTTGTGAGGGGAGTTTGAGAATCTGAGCAAGAAGCTGGCCCAGCTCGTAAAGCTTGAGCCAAAGCTGAAAGGAAGGGAAAGGGGATCGATCAGACATACCGGCCCAGAGGAAAGTTCCTGCAGGCACCTTCAAGTCAAGGACTCTGTGAACCCTCAACACCGGGAGCAGCCCTCACAACCACTGCACCACAACCTCGACGTCCGGAGGTGACCGAAAGCATTCAGAGACACAAGACGCCAACTGGGGCAACACCAGTAACATCCACCACCATCCAAGACAACAACCTGCTCTCAAGGACCACCAAGAAAGGAAAGAAAACACAAGGTACTCACTGGCCAGGTCCAACATGTGTAGTTACATCAGTCAATATCACTAGACTGACTGTTATCAGCATTTGCGGCCCTTAGCAGAGTCCCAGCTACAGCAAGAGACCATGAACAAGAGCCAGTCAATTGTGTTTCACTTCGGGCATGAGCCTAAAGTCATTGACACCCTCTAACCAAGCTTGACTAGTCCTAGATAAGGCAAGGTGAAGTTCTGGGCTGGGGTATCCCTAAGAAAGGGAAGCGGGATAGAACTTTGGGTTAGCAGGTAAGCTCTCTGCCCATCTCTCTTTCCCTCCATCTCTTTCTTTTCCCTGTTAGCATAGGTAACAGCCACCCACTGTAACTATTTACATACTGTGTCAAGTCTTGGCTGTAAGGCTTCACTAGATGTCAGGTTAACTGACAGGTCTCAATCAGAGATAAAAATGCGATCAGAGATAATGGGAACTGCAGACGCTGGAGAATTGGAGGTAACAAAGTGTGGAGCTGGATGGACACGGCAGGCCAAACAGCACCTTTGCTGCTTGGCCTGCTGCGTTTAACCAGCTCCACACTTTGTTATCTCAATCAGAGATAGATGGGTTTTGATATTCACTTTCTTGTTTTCTGTAAATGTACTCAATTTGCTTGTTTCTCAATAAAATTAGAGTTTTCTTTGCCTGTGAAGCATTTGCCTCCTGTGTTTTCCACAACATTTCACTTCATAAGCCCAGTGTAAGAACTAGGGAGCTGGTGAACAGTAAACCAGGTTGCACTCCCTACAACGTTGTTACCCAACTTAGGCTGTCTTTTATGGCCTTCCGCTGGATGTGCTTTCATTGGGGCGGCAGGAAAAATATGATGGCTGACAATTCCATCACCTCGATTCGCTCTCCACAGGCAGCTCCTCATAAGTGAAAAAGACCAGTTATCTAATTTCTTCTTTTTTGCTTGGAATTCAATCTGCAAATTTTGAGAGAGTCATTTTTTTCCCCACTCAGATTATTTCTAAAAAGACTGTTTGTCTCATATGTCCATCCATCCTATTTGCTAAATATGTGTTTAGATTAAAAGTGGTGTTTACATTAATAATTCATGATCTGTTTTTGTTTCATGACATAAACATTTTCCTTTTGTTTTCTTGGTCATTGATGAAATCTGTGATTGTAATCACAGTGAAGTATTGATTAGCCTAGAGATTAAATTAGTCATATTTCCCACTGGTGATGATTCATGCAATAGTGGGGTTTAATTTCGAATTCCCTACTTTGACTAGGGATGTGGCACTAACATCTTTTGTTTTTAATTGGCTCATAGGATATGGACATTAATTGCTGCGCTAGCATAGATTGCCCATCTCTAGTTGATCTTGACATGATAGTGGTGAGTTATCTTCTTGAACTACTGCAGTACATTTGGTGGTGATACGTCTGCGATAACATTGTGGGGGACGGGTGGGTTGGAGTTCTGGGCTTTGACTTTGTGACACTGAAGAAATGGTGATATATTTCCAAGTCAGGATGGTAAGCAGCTTGGAAGGGAACTTGTAGGTAGTGGTGTTCCCATGTATCTGCTGCCCTTGTCTGGCAGTGGTTATATATTTGAAAAGTGCTATCTGAGGAATTCTGGTGAATTTTTGCAGGGCACAGTGGTAAGAAGTACCCACTGCTGCTACTGAGCACCAATGCTGGGGGCATTGAATATTTGTGGACATGATCCAAACTAGCAGGCTGCATTGTCCTGGACATTGTCAAGCTTCTTGAGTATTTTTAGAGCTGCACTTATCTAGATAAATGGGGAAAATTCCATTCCATTCCCGGCTTATGCCTTGTGGTTGATGGACAAGCTTTAGGGAGTCGGGAGATGAGTTACTTGCTGCAGTGTTCTGATCTGCTCTTATAGACACAGTGCTTCTGGTTAGTCCAGTGCAGTTCATTGCAAATGGTTATCCTCAGGGTGATACCAATGAATATCAAGGTGTAATAGTTTGATTCTCTCTTGTTGGAAATGGTCATGTGTGGTGGAAATTGTATGTGCTATTTGTCAATCCAAGCCCAGATATTGTCCAGCTTTCATTGCACTTAGGCATGGACTGTTTCAGGATCTCAAGAGTCAAAATGGTGCTGAACAATATTCAATCATCAGCGAACATCCCCAATTTGACCTTACGATGAAGGGAAGGACATTGAGGCAGCTGAAGATGGTTGGTCCTAGAACACTACCGTGAGGAACACCAGCAGAGATGTCCTAGAGCTGAGATGACTGATCCCCAACAACCACAACCATTTTCCTATGTGCCAGGTATGACTTCACCCAATGGAGAGATTTCCTCCTGGTTTCCATTGACTCCAATTTTTCTAGAGTTCCTGCTTGCCACATTCAATCAAACATAGTCTTGATATCAAGGGTAGTCATCCTTACCTCGCTGCTGGAATTCAGCTCTTTAGCCCATTTTTGAACCAAGGGCTGTAATGAGGTCAGCTTTCTTGATAGCAACTGGCCAAAGACTGGCATCTGTAGTGCTGGAGATCTCAGGAGGATGCCAAAATGAATCACCCACTCAACACTTCTGATAGAAGATTGCGCGAAGTACAAAGCCTTGTGTTTTGTCCTGATGTGCAGCTCTTCCTCATCATTGAGAATTGGGATATTTGTGGAATTTCCTCTGACTGCCCATTATTGAATTGTCCATCTATACTCCTAATTGGATGTGGCACCACGGCAGAGCTGAGATCTAATGTGGTGGTTATGGGACCACTTAGCCTTGTTATTTCATGTTTCTGCTCTTTGGCAAGTAAATAGTCCTGTGTTAAATCTTCACCAAATTGGCACCTTATTTTTGTCTTGTCCACTCTTGATATGCCCTCCTGCACTCTTTACTGAACCAGTGTTGGTGTCCTTAGATGTTGCCAATGGCAATAGAGGATTATACCATGCTGTAAGGTGACAGATCATTCTTGAATATTGTTATACTGCTGTTGATGACTAATAGTACTTATGGATGCCCATTTTTTATGTGTGAGATGTGTTTAAAATCAATTCTATCTAGTACAAAGTTACTGCCACACATGCAATAGATGACTGAGTGTAAACTTTGGATCAGTGAGAATAGAAATATACAGGGATCTAATTAGAGGCAGATAGAACAAAACATAAAGTAGATAAATATGAAAGTCAATGTTCTTTAAAGTCTAACATAGACACACATACAGATGTCTGAGAATGGAAGTGGAAAACTAGGATTTGAACATATAAATCATAGCATGTTGAAAAAGTGACTAAAAACTTGACACGTCATAAAATTCTCCAAATCACATGAAACTGAGAATCACTACAATATAGCTTTCAAAGTATTGGAAGATGAGGTTAGGAAGAGGGCCAGAATAGTACTGGGAAGGGGAATGTTTCACACATCCTACAAGAAACAGGAATGGCTGGAACATGTATGAAATCCCACAGCAACACCATGAGCCTGAAGTAAATGAATACAGTTAAAGAGGAGTTATTCAAGGTGAGACCAATTTTAGCATTGGGTAGGTGAGTTACCAACCCTCTAGGAACTAACTGAAGATCAATATCCAGGGCACTGCTGTGCAAAATATAGAAATAAATAAACATGGCTACTTAGCAGACTGTTAAGCACCAACCAACTGTGTAATGAGTCTTATTGCTTTCTAACTGTTGTAGAAAGTCAGTGCAGCTTGAGGATGGATGAGTTGGCTGAATAATGCCTAGAGTGTAGGGGCAAGTCATGTGATAAAATCTGCAGGAGTACATTTATTCACAGTTAGTAAACCTAGTGGTGAGATGGCAAATAGTTAGAGATGTGATTAATCAGGAACGATTTGAAGAAGATGCATTGCGCCTACTGGCCACCCTGGTGAAGGATAGTGCTCTGCAGGACTTGTACATCCACAGCAAAATGGGAACAGTCAGGGCCAGGAGCATGGGGCAATTTCAGTAATTTTGACTCACTTGTGATCTAGTGCCTTTTAAAAAGTGTCAGTTGGGTGTGATAACGTATCATGTTTATTTTCTTTGCATAAATAGTGTAACTTTAGACATCCATAAATGATAGTGGACAGAATTATACTGTCCTCTTCTGGTAGGTTTGCAGACTAGGCAGAGCTCATAAAATTCCCTGGTGCCCTTTCCATCATGTCCTAACTGCCCTGAACTGTCTGGGGTGCATTAAGCCAGAGGAAACACCCCACCTTCACCTTGATTGAAGCCCTTATGTGGTCACTTCCCACCACAGACCAAATTTTGAATGGGGTGGAAGAAGTTCAGGAGTGGGGAATGGGCAAGGGAAGCTAGCAGACCACAGTATTCAGGCTATGGATGGGAAGAGACTGTTGCTTCCCTCAAGGTCTACAATGGAATTCCTCAAAGCATTCCGGTCTCATGGGTACTCTATCACCCCCTTGGCTTCTCTCTCAAGGCCTTATGAGATTGTGTGGCAGCTCCCCAAGTTGGGCTATCCCATCTACAGCCATTTACTTCTTCAAGTGGTGGAGTGGGGAGCCTTCAAAAACTCTTTTTCTTGTCACAGTGGCAGCAAATGTATTAGTTGATTCACCTGTACCTCAAACTGGTATTAAATTGAAAATTCAAATGAATTTTTAAAAAATCAGCATTTACCTATGTATGAAGTTGAATCCACAATTAGAAAAACAAAGCAAAGCAAATAAGTCCCTCCAACCCATTCAGTTTATCTTTAACGTAAATGGATTTTATTTTTTAAAGCAATGGGTGAACTGTAATGTAGACCAAACAGAAATTCATTATCAGTTGAAGCAGAAGGTTAAGTTGGCTTTTTCCCCCAAAACTAGTCAATTTAGCGAAGCATCTTGACATTAATGGACAGTTAAGGATTCTATTACCTGTTGGATATTGTTGAAGTGTTTCCAACAGGTAAATTCTTGAAGTGTATCAGCATTGTGATAAAATTGAAAGGAATTTGTGTTCTTTTATACAGCTCACAATCTCAAAGTTGAATTTGGTACTTCCTTTTTTCTTTTCCTTTCTGTGAGCTCAAAATGAAATATATGATTGCTAATTCACTTTCTGAGTGAAGGAAATGTGCAATAAGTCCTCCTTAAAAGGAAAATAAAAGCCTAGGAACATAAATATAAATGTTACAATTGGTTATGCCTGACTGATAGCTGTAAATTGTACATAATTAATTTGGGGAAAAAAGCTGAAATGTCACATCAGATTCACATTAATTTTGACACCTCGTTCTGAATTTCTCTGTCAGATTCCCACTTTCATTTGTAATTAATCATATTAAAATAATGATCATGTTATGCAGATGTCTGAACAGATTCCTGGAGTATAGCTTACTGTAGCGCTCAGTTATGTACTTTTTGTATGATTACCAAGAGCATATCATGGAAGTTAGTTTACTATCCTTATGGATAGATTTAGCATTATTTCTAAACATTTCTCTCCCCATTTTCTGTTACACTTAATTGGTGAGTTAGCCAATTTTTTGCCATCACTTTTTCTACATGCATTATGCATTTCCCATGAATCCCACTTCCCTCATGTTGCTACAAGGAACAAGCAATCAAAGTATACCAGGTATCACATTAGACTGAACAGCCAACAGAAATTTATGCACATACCACATCTTAGTAGCATGAGTCATGCAAAATTGTCACCGCAAAGACAAAGTAGAAGGTTCACTCAACTGGAGATTCTATGCATGTGTAAGTTATCTTACGGAAAATGTTGGACAGATTGGGCCTGTTGGAGGTTAGAATGAGAGGTGGTCTGATTAAAATAGAGATGATCCTGAGGGGTCTTATTGGATATATGCTGAATGGCCGGGAGGACAATAGGACCAGAGTTCTCAGTTTAAAATTAAGGGATTAGCCATTTTAGACAGAGATGAGGAGCAATATATTTACTGAAGGTGGCATGGTGGCTCAGTGCAGCGCCAACACCCTGAATTCAATTCTACCCTTGGGAGACAGTCTGTGGCAACACCCACACAGACATTCTCCCTTTGTCTATGTGGGTTTCTTTCGGGTTCTCCAGTTTCTTCCCATAGTCCAAAGATGTACAGGTAAAGTGGATTGGCCATGCTAAATTATGCGTAGTGTCCAGGGACATGCAGGCTAGGTGTAATAGCCATGGGAAATGCCAGGTCACAGGGATAGAGTAGTTGGGTGTGTCTTGCTGGGGATGCTCTACAGAGGGTCAATGTGGACTTGCAGGGCTGAATGGTCTTCTTTTTCATGGTAGGGATTCTACGATTCAATGGTAGAGAGTCTTTGGAGTGGTCTTCCCTAGATAGCAATGGTGTCAGGATCATTGAATGAATATGTTTAAGATAGAGGCAAATAGATTCTTGACTAATAAAAGACTCAAAGTTTATTGGGGTAGGCCAGAATGTCAGAATGTAGAGATGTGACCACAATCTGATCAGCCATGCCCTTATTGAACAGCAAAGAAAGTCTGAGGGCCAAATGACCTACTCCTGCTTCTGTTCCATGAGGTTGTAAGTAATTTTTCTGATGCCCAGGTGTAAAGGTATTGTGAACCCACTAACCTAAAAGATCAGTCACAGTAATTCACTTCACCAACCTCCTTCCAAGATGGCTGCAATGCTATTTATTGGGAAAATGGGATCATTCTCCTTCTTACCTGTTAATTCTGTGCAACCTCCACTTTGCTACTCACTATGTAGCACTTAAAATTTTATGCCACTCTATTTCTTCATTGCAGACTTGCTTTCCCTCTTCCATATTTATCTAAACCACTGAACTTAGCTGAATATTTTGCTACAAAACCTTAAAGACTAAAATACACATTAAGAATATTAGAAGCCTTTCAAAAGACTACTTACCTGTTTAAGTAACCTTTAAATCCTTTTAAAGTATCATTCACTTCTTGGAAATGTGTTTTTACTACATGATGAATAAATCTGTTGTGATCATTCTTATTATGAACAGAAACTAGCTGTCCAATTGAAAAATCTGTAGTATTTCTTAAAGTTAGAAAGATTAATGTTGAAATTTGTGATATAATATATAGGATTTGGTTTTGAAATTGGTTAAATACATCAATATTAAAATTCAAATTTCACTTCCAATTAAAATTGTTACTTGGATTTTCCTTAACTTGGAAATTACAGACAGCCAATTTTTTTTTTGCAGGGTAGAAAGTACAATTGGTGCTGTCCTTTCCTCATTTCTCAAATGTATATCCTTTTTAGCAACAGAGAAGCAGAATTAATAATAATCATTGAAGTGCCTAGAAATTGCATGTTTCTTCCTCGCAACTGAAATAAACATCATGGTGAAACATCTTGGCCTATTATCTAGATATACTTCCAGGCTAGCTTAAAATTCAATATTGAAGCTCAACAGTGTCAAACATTTGGCTGTTTCCATCACTGGGAAAGATCTGTAAATAAATGCTGGAGGGAGTACAGTGGAAAGAGTGCTCCTGGTTCATCTGGCTTCGCTGGAAGTGTTAGAGCTGCCCATGGTCGAATCAGCATAAAGTAACTGATAATGGTTCTCAGTTGATATAAAATGGTTGTGGGAGATTTTTTAGTTGAACCAGCAGCTTGCAAAGTCTGCTGCAAGGTGTTGTTTTTGATCATGCAAAGTCTGCTGTTTCAAGTTAAACAATGAATCAATGAAGAATTAAGCTAACCAGATAAAGAAAACGCACAAAGGGTCTTGTGAAATACATGCAGTTGGTTCTTTCACACAGAAGAAGATGTAGATGCTTGTGTGGAGAACCATGGTGAAGATACCTAGAGTATCATAATGTGTAATGTAGTAAAAACATAGCCTTGTATTCAGTTCTATAGCAAAGTAATATAACAAAGTGTGGCTACCTATCAAATGTTGAAATACAGTTTTAAACATACAGCCTTTATGAAGTTCATTCTAGGGTGGATTGAAGAGTCTCCCCTCTTGTCAGCAAAGGAGTGTTGTCTGGAATGTGATTGAAGAAGATGCACTGAGAAGACCCAAAGATAATTGATAAAGAGGTCTGGTAAACGTCATGAGATCATGATTCGGACACAAGCTGCCCATGAACTGATCACACAGTCACATGGTTAACCTGATCGGGTGTGTATGAAATTAATCAATAATTTAGCTGGTGCCTAAAAGCCAAAGTGGGCTGGAAATAAGTATAAAAAAAAGTATAAGCTTCCTTCTGTTCAGTGGAGAAGTCCCTGAACTGTTCAGGAGCTTTATTCCCCACATGTGTAAAACAATAAACTCTTTGATTTTGGAAGGGTCACTGGACCCCAAATGTTAACTCTGATTATTTTTTTCTTCTCAGATGCTGCCAGACCTGCTGAGTGTTTCCAGCAACTTCTGTTTTTGTCTTTGATTTTGGAAATGGATTTGGGTGTTGAGTGATTCATTTAGTCATTTTGCCTCAACAGGAAAGTTTATTTTATATTATAAAAAATTGAATTGGAAAAAAAACATGCATTTTGTTGGCAGCTGTTCAAATATTTAGAGCAGATCAAGCCTGGAACTTGCTTAAATCACAGAACCAAATTTCCAAATTGCTTTTTGAGCAGCAATAAGCCTAACTTAAAATATGAAAGACTCAAAATCCATTTTAAAGAGCTGCCTGGGAAACTGCCTTCACCAACGTGGTAATACGTAGGCTCAGAGAGCTGAATGGTTTCCTTCATCACCACAACAGATCTGTGATTCTATGAACAGTGGTTAATGGATATTTTTGGGCTGGAGAAAAGTTTGGAATGACATTTGTAGTGGAAGTGCAGGCCATTTTTAAGGCATCAGTGAAGATCATGGCTGGTCAGAGATCACAATCTGCATTGGTACCAATAACATAAAGTAACTGAGGGATAAGTCATTGAAAATAGAACTTAGGGAGCTAGGCAAGAAACTGAAAATCTCTAAGAGAGCAGCCTGATGTTTGCTCCAGTATTATGTACTTGTATGTAGAGAAATTAGAGGATTGTGTGAATTAACCACATGCCAGGAAAAATGGCGCAGGAGGAAGGGCTTTAGATTTGTGTGATAATTGGGACAAGTTCTACTGCAGGTGAGATGCTGCCATACCTGCTGAGCTTTTTCAGCAACTTCTGTTTTCATTTCTGAATTACAGCGCAGTTCTTATGTTACTTTTCTTGACTTAACATGGAGTTCAGCACTTTCTGATGGTGAACCCATTCCCATTCCATCCCTTTCATTTGACTTTACTTGTTGTACTCCCTGTCACCATGACCTCGCTACCACCCCCCCACTCCAGCGGGACTATCTGTTCTTTCCTGTTTGGCAGTTCGATGCACTGTGGTGCTGCCAATCTCACATTCCATCACTTAATCTGCTCTCCCCCAGCACTCCAAACCCCTCCCCCACTTTGCATAAATGCAGCCCCCTCCACATTTCACATCAACTGATGAAGAGTCATCTACACTCAAAGCATTAGCTTGCAATCTCTCCATAGATGCTGCCTGACCTGCTGTGATTTCCAACATTTTGTTTCTGGTGCAAATTTCAGCATCTGCATTAATTCATTCTTGCCTTGACTCTATTTCCATGGATGTAAGGAGCAGCAAAAGGCAGCAAATATTACTTGGGGTGGTTAATAGGCCAGCAGACAGTAGTGGTAATCAAAAGCATGGTTGACTTCTGGGAAGTAGAGGTATATATTAGATTAGATTCCCTACAGTGTGGAAACAGACCCTTTGGCCCAACAAGTCCACACTGCCCCTTGAAGCACCCCACCCAGACCCATCCCCCTATACCCAGACACCACTGAACACTACGGGCAATTTAGCATGGCCGATCCACCTAGCCTGCACGTCTTTGGACTGTGGGAGGAAACTGGAGCACCTGGAGGAACCCCATGCAGACACAGGGAGAACGTGCAAACTCCACACAGACAATTGCCTGTGTTTGGAATTGAATCCGGGTCCCTGGTGCTGTGAGGCTGCAGTGCTAACCACTGAGCCACCGTGCTATCCCAAACATATGACAAATGGAATGCAGTAATCCTGGGTAACTTCAAATTACACATTGACGAAGTAAATCTAATGAGCACCAATACCATGGAGGAAGAATTCCTGACATGTGTTCAAGATTTTATCAACATTTTGTTCTGTTAAATTAACTAGTGCACAGGTTCTTTTAGATCTACTATTAGGTAATGAGAAAGGGTGAATTAATAATTCTGTTGTTAAAGAAATTTTATGGAATAGTGACCAGAGTATGATAGAATTTTGCAATCAGTTTGAAAAAAGATATAGTTCAACCTCAAACCAATACATAAAAATATTGGAAAAATATGTCGAAAAGTTTAGTGGTAAATAGGAAATGAATGATTTATTTATTGTCACTTGCACTTTACAGTAAAATGCAATGAATAGCTGCAACTATTGCCACAACCTGGTACCGTTTTGAGTTGTTTAAGAATAAGAGGAATAAAAGATATAACTGAAAGAGAAAAGAGAGCCCTAAGCCAGTCCAGCAATGGCACCTATGCCGCCGCCCCTCCTCCACTGCCTTGCTGCTGCCTGCACCAGACCCACCAACATAGGTATTAGACAATAAGACCATAAGACATAGGAGTGGAGGTAAGGCCATTTGGCCCATCAAGTCCACTCCGCCATTTAAATCATGGCTGATGGGCATTTCAACACCACTTCCCTGCACTATCCCCGTAGCCCTTGATTCCTTTTGAGATTAAGAATATGTCGATCTCTGCCTTTTAGGTATCCAACGTCCCGGCCTCCACTGCACTCCGTGGCAATGAATTCCACAAGCCCACCACTCTCTGGCTGAAGAAATGTCGTCTCATTTCAGTTTTAAGTTTACCCCTCTAATTTTAAGGCTGTGCCCACGGGTCCTAGTCTCCCCGCCTAAGGGAAACAACTTCCTAGCGTCCACTCCTTCTAAACCATACATTATCTTGTACGTTTCTATTAGATCTCCCCTCAACCTTCTAAACTCTAATGAGTACAATCCCAGGATCCTTAGCTGAACATCATACGCTAAACCTACCATTCCAGGGATCATCCGTATGAATCTCCGCTGGACACGCCCCAGGACTAGTATGTCCTTCCTGAGGTGTGGGGCCCAAAATTGGACACAGTATTCTAAATGGGGCCTAACTAGAGCTTTATAAAGCCTCAGAAGCACATCCCTGCTTTTATATTCCAACCATCTTGAGATAAACGACAACATTACATTTGCTTGCTTAATTACGGACTCTACCTGCAAGTTAACCTTTAGAGAATCCTGGACCAACACTACCAGATCCCTTTGCACTTCTGATTTGCAAATTTTCTCACTGTTTAGAAAATAGTCCATGCCTGTATTCTTTTTTCCAAAGTGCAAAACCTTACATTTACTCACATTGAATTTCATCAGCCATTTCCTGGACCACTCTCCTAAACTGTCTAAATCTTTCTGCAGCTTCCCCACCTCCTCAGTACTACCTGCCTGTCCACCTATCTCCATATCATTGGCAAACTTCACCAGAATGCCCCCAGTCCCTTCACCCAGATCATTAATATATAACATGAACAGCTGCGGCCCCAACGCTGAACCCTGTGGGACACCACTTGTCACCGGTTGCCATTCCGAAAAAGAGCCTTTTATCCCAACTCTCTGCCTTCTGTCAGACAGCCAATCCTCAATCCAAGCCAGTAGCTCACCTTGAACACCATGGGCCCTCACCTTGCTCAGCAGCCTCCCGTGAGGCACTGTATCAAAGGCCTTTTGGAAGTCTAGATAGATAACATCTACTGGGTTTCCCTGGTCTAACATACTTGTTACCTCTTCAAAGAACTCTAACATGTTTGTCAGGCACGACCTCCCCTTACTAAAACCATGCTGACTTGTTTTAATCTGACCCTGCACTTCCAGGAATTTAGAAATCTCATCCTTGACAATGGATTCTAGAATTTTACCAACTACCGAGGTTAGGCTAATCGGCCTATAATTTTCCATCTTTTGCCTTGATCCTTTCTTAACCAAAGGAGTTACAACAGCAATTTTCCGATCATCTGGGACTTTCCCTGACTTCAGTGACTTTTGAAAGATCACGACCAAAGCCTCCACTATTTCCTCAGCCACCTCCCTCAGAACTCTAGGATGTAGCCCATTGGGGCCAGGAGGTTTATCAATTTTTAGACCTTTTAGCTTTTCTAACACTTTCTCTTTTGTAATGCCTACCGTACTCCACTCTGCTCCCTGGCTCTCCCTAATTGTTGGCACACTACTCATGTCTTCCACTGTGAAGACTGATGCAAAGTACTTATTAAGTTCTTCAGCTATTTCCTTATCTCCCATCACTAGCCTTCCAGCATCAATTTGGAGCGGCCCAATATCTACTTTTGCCTCTCGTTTGTTTCTTATGTATTGAAAGAAGCTTTTACTATCATTTCTAATATTACTAGCTAGCCTACCTTCATATTTGATCTTCTCCTTCCTTATTGCTCTCTTTGTTATCCTCTATCTGTTTTTGTAGCCTTCCCAATCTTCTGATTTCCCAGTGATCTTGGCCACTTTATAGGCTGTCTCTTTTTCTTTGATATATTTCCTGACTTCCTATGTCATCCATGGCTGTCTAATCCCACCCCGGATAATCTTTCTTTTCTTTGGGATGAACCTCTGTACTGTGTCCTCAATTACACCCAGAAACTCCTGCCATTGTTGGTCTACTGTCTTCCCCACTAGGCTCTGCTTCCAGTCGATTTTCGTCAATTGCTCTCTCATGCCCCTATAATTACCTTTATTTAACTGTAACACCATTATATCCGATTTTGCCTTCTCTCTTTCAAACTGCAGATTGAACTCTACCATATTATGATCGCTGCCTCCTAAGTGTTCCCTTACTTTAAGGTCTTTTATAAAGTCTGGCTCATTACATAGCACTAAGTCCAGAATAGCCTGCTTCCTTGTGGGCTCCATAACAAGCTGTTCCAAAAAGCCATCCTGCAAACATTCCATGAATTCTCTTTCTTTGGATCCACCGGCAACATTATTCACCCAATCCACGTGCATATTGAAGTCCCCCATGATCACCGTGACCTTGCCTTTCTGACATGCCCTATTTATTTCTCGGTGCATCTTGCGCCCCTGGTCCTGATCACTGTTAGGAGGTCTGTACATAACTCCCATTATAGTTTTTTTGCCTTTGTGTTTCCTCAATTCCACCCACACAGACTCCATATCTTCTGACCCTTTGTCATTCAGATTTAATTTCATTCTTAACTAACAAGCCAACCCCTCCCCGTCTGCCCACCTCCCTGTCTTTTTGATATGTTGTGAACCCTTGGATGTTTAACTGCCAGCCCTGAGCTCCCTGCAACCATGTCTCTGTGATGCCTACCACATCATAATCATTCAAGAGGATTTGTGCCCTTAATTCATCTACTTTGTTGCGAATACTACGAGCATTTAGATAAAGTGTCTTAACGCTAGCTTTCTTATCATTATTAGAGAGGTTGGAAATCCCAAGATGTCTTAAGCTATCCTTCCTTTTTGCCGTATTCCTAGTCTGCCTCGAGCTTAAATCCAACTGTACACATGCTATCCTGTTGCTTATCTTTCCATTTAACTCCATACTCCCTGTCTCTTTGACTTTCCCTTCCCCCCGACTCACTAGTTTAAAGTCCTACTGACTACCCTATTTATCCTTTTCGCTAGAACACTGGTTCCAGATCAGTTCAGGTGGAGACCGTCCCAACGGTACAGATCCCCCCGGTTCCAAAACTGATGCCAATGCCCCATGAAATGGAATCCCTCTTTCCCACACCAATCCCTTAGCCACGTGTTTACTTCCCAAACTTTCTTTTCCCTATGCCAATTGGCACGTGGCTCAGGCAGTAATACAAAGAGAACAAAGAAACCTACAGCACAGGAACAGGCCCTTCGGCCCTCTACGCCTGCGCCGATCGAAATCCACTGTCTAACCTGTCATCTATTTTCTAATGGTCTGTGTCCATTTGCTCCCTGCCCATCCATGTACCTGTCCAAATATATCTTTAAAGACGCTAACGTGTCTGCGTCTACCACCTCTGCTGGTAACGCGTTCCAGGCACCCACCACCCTCTGTGTAAAGAACTTTCCACGCATATCTCCCTTAAACTTTCCTCCTCTCACTTTGAACTCATGACCCCTAGTAATTGAATCCCCCACTCTGGGAAAAAGCTTTTCGCTATCCACCCTGTCTATACCCCTCATGATTTTGTAGATCTCAATCAGGTTCCCCCCTCAATCTCCATCTTTCTAATGAAAATAATCCTAATCTATTCAAGCTCTCTTCATAGCTAGCACCCTCCATACCAGGCAACATCCTCTGCACCCTCTCCAAAGCATCCACATCCTTTTGGTAATGTGGCAACCAGAACTGTACACAGTACTCCAAATGTGGCCGAACCAAAGTCCTATACAACTGCAACATGACCTGCCAACTCTTGTACTCAATACCCCGCCCAATGAAGGAAAGCATGCCATATGCCTTCTTGACCACTCTATTGACCTGCGTTGTCACCTTCAGGGAACAATGGACCTGAACACCCAGATCTCTCTGTTCATCAATTTTCCCTAGCACTTTTCCATTTACTGTATAGTTCGCCCTTGAATTTGATCTTCCAAAATGCATCACCTCGCATTTGCCCGGATTGAACTCCATCTGCCATTTATCTGCCCAACTCTCCAGTCTATCTATATTTTGCTGTAATTTCTGACAGTCCCCTTCATTATCAGCTACTCCACCAATCTTAGTGTCATCAGCAAACTTCACCTACAGATCAGATCATCACCTACACTTTCCTCCAGATCATTTACATGTATCACAAACAACAGTGGTCCCAGCACAGATCCCTGTGGAACACCACTGGTTACAGGTCTCCAATTTGAGAATCTGGAGATTTTGACCCTTGAGGACCTATACTTCAATTTCCTTCCTAGTGCTTGATAATCCCTGAACAAGTCCTCTACCTTAGCTTTGCCAATGTTGTTAGTCCCAACGTGGACCACAACAACTGGATCCTCCCCCTCCCGCTCCAATATTCTTTCAACCTGGTCGGAGATGTCCTGCACCCTGGCACCAGGCAGGCAACACACTATGCAGGACTCCAGTACCGGCTTGCAAAGGATACTATCTGTCCCCCTAATTATAGAATCCCCTATAACAACTACCTGTCTTTTTGCTCCCCCCTCTTGAATGACTTTCTGCGCCACAGTGCCGTGCTAAGCTGGCTCATCCTGTCCACAGTCCTTTACCTCAACCATACAGGGAGCAAGAATCTCATACCTGTTGCTCAAGGTCAAGGGCTAAGGCTCCTGCACTCCTGAACTCAGAATCCTCCTACCTGCCTCACTTACAGTCTCACCTTTTCCCTTAACATTTTCTGAATTTGAGTTATTTAATCTACTGGGTGTGACTGCCTCCTGAAACAAAGTGTCCAGGTAACTCTCCCCCTCCCGGATGTGCCGCAGAGTTTGAAGCTCAGTTTCCAGATCATTTACTCTGATCCGGAGTTCTTCCAGCAATCATCACTTGCTGCAGATGTGGTCGCTGCCGTTCACAATGGGATCAGCCAGCTCCCACATCATACAGCTACAGCACATCACCTGTCCAGCCATTACTACTTATTTAGTTAGCTTTTACAACTTATGTATTAATTGCTTTCTAGTACTTCTCTGCTACACTCTTTTTCAATTAAGCAATTAAGCTTTTAATAAATTACACAATACACAAGGATATAAATTGAAAAGCCTTACCTTAACAACACACGAGAGTCCTTCTCGGTTAGAGCTCCCGCTCTTTCTGCTGCTGGAACAGGAATGGAGGACTCCGACGGTCAAGGTAGGCATTTGCTAATCTTTAAAGCAGAGACTGACCCACCTGTAGGCCTCTGATCGACGGTCCCGCTCTTCCTGCTGCGAGTCGGTGGACTTTTAATTAGGTTAGAGGAGGGGGGAGGGAGGGAGGCCCTACCGTGTAGGGCCTGGGGCTTCGAGGTAAGTGTTTAAATAATGGTCACTTACCTTTCCAACTGCCTCTCGGCTCCAACTTCACTTCCGCCCAGCTCCCGCCGCTCTCTGCTGAAGAAAAGACCGCTGGCTTCGAGGTAAGTGTTTAAATAATGGTCGCTTACCTTCCCAACTGCCACTCTTTAGGCAGCAACTCTTCGCCGCTGGGCGACACGACTGGCGATGTGTTGTCTCCTGCTGAACCCACACCGGCCATGCAACCAGGAGGTGGGCAGCATGGCTGTCGCCTTGATGGCGTCAGGCATTCCACACTGCTGCTACCCACTCACCAATGTCAGGAACCCTGGCTCCTAGCCTCAGGGTCTGCTGCCAGACCAGGTTAACACTGCCATCTCACCAAGAGTCTAGTTCTGGCCATCCTCCTCCAAGACGCCCCTTCACCGGTGCCGCCATCTTGAAAAGTCTGCTGCCGCTACCGCCTCTGATCGCTGGAGGAGCTTTGCAGCTACTGCCCCCCACCAGGTTCAATGGCTGAGAGGACTCGTCCGCTGCCACATCTGCCGCTGCCTCCAACCACCAGGAGGAGCCACTAATCCACGTACGATCGCCTCTAGCTGCCACACCAATTTCACTGACAAACCTGCTGTAAAAAGCTCCAAAGAAAAGAAAAACAAAAGAGTTTAAAGAATTAATGTTTAGTGTCCAAAATACATACATTCTTTTAAAGGCAAAAATGTTCAATAGGAAAATCAAATGAAACACGACTAATGACTGGGGGCTACAATTGACCAGAATCTGAATTGGACTAACCATCTCAATATAATAGTACCAAAATAGGTTGGAGTTGAGAAATCTATAATGAATAACTCAAATCTTATCTCCCCAGTGCCTGTCTACTATCTACCAGAAACAAGTCAGGAGTGTGATGGAATACTCTTTTTGTTGTATGCATGGGTGTAGATCCAACAATGTTGAAGAAGCTCAACAAGCAAAGCACCTTGGTTGATTGATGCCTCATTCCACAATCTTCAACATTCACCCTTTCACCACCTAATCTGTTCTGCTCTGCAGTGGTGCCTGTTCACCTTCAACAGGGTATTTGTACCACGAGGCAATACTTACGTTAACTCCCATAAAGTAACACTTAGGTAATGTAGTACTAAAGGATTCAATAGACTTTTATCGTAGTTCCTGGTATATGTATATATTACAATCATAGGCACTAGCCCATGTGTTTGTGCTAGTATGAGCAAATTAACTGCAAATTGCAGTATGTTTTCCTCAACATATAACCTCGGTAAGATGGAGATAGACCTTTAAACAATCAGGACACATGTTACAATATAATATTGATAGCATGAGCATGTCTCTTAAAAGAATTTTGCGTACTAGCTGTGAGACCCAACAAAACACACTGACACACAGTGGCAGCAATGTGGACCATCCTCGAGGTGCATTGAAGCAATGTACAAAGGCTCCATAAGTCATACATTCCAAATCAATGAACTTTATCCCCTTGAAGGACAGAGAGTGCAAACATTGGAGAACACCACCATGTGCAAGTTATCCCGACTTGGAATGATATTTCTGTTGCCTCACTGTTGTTAGGTTAAAATCCTAGAACTTCCTTCATAACATTGTGGGTATCCCTACAAGCCAAGAGCTTCAGTGATTTAAGAAAACAGCACGTCACCACTTCTCCAGGGCAGTTAGGGATGATCAATAAGTTCTTGTTTCACCAGCAATGCCAACCTCCTAAGAACAATTTTTTTTGAAAAGAATTGGCCACCCTGTCTTAATATGTTTTGTATGGCTAGGTAACAAATTTTACTTTAAAAAGCTCCTGTGCGATTTTTTAGGGATGTTTTATTATATCAAAACTGTCACATAAATGTAAGATGTTAATCAAACAAGCATGAGTTAACTTCAGAGGGGAGATGTGTCTGGACTTTCAATATTGTGACAGTACACGGTATTTTCGTGAGGTGAACTACTGCTTTTATATTGTTAATAATAAAGTGACATGTGCACAAGACCAAAGTGTAGAGCTGGATGAACACAGCAGGCCAAGCAGCATCTTAGGAGCAGAAAAGCTGACGTTTCGGGCCTAGACCCTTCATCACGTCAGCTTTTCTGCTCCTAAGATGCTGCTTGGCCTGCTGTGTTCATCCAACTCTACACTTTGTTATCTCGGATTCTCCAGCATCTGCAGTTCCCATTATCTCTCACTTTATATTAATGTAATTTTGGGGAATGTATTGGGGAGTATTCTTGCCTGCAGAATTTTTATATTTTTTTCCACAAATTATCTTATGGTTTGATTGAGATTGCCAATTTACTCTCAAGCTTTGCTAAGTTTTATGCTGTGAACTTTAACTCAGCCACAAATGAACACAGAATGAGAAAAGCAAAGAACGTGACTCACGGCTGTGCATGGGCCTTTGGCCTTATCATAAACTTTAGGTATTTAGTCCACGGATGACGACGCCTATAAAATGTTTCTTAACTGCAAAATTAGTTGAATAAAACTTCATCATGTCTACATACATTTATAAAACCACCGTTCAATACTGGATCAGTATCTTTTCACTGATGATTTTTCCACTCTTACCACTACACCTATTAAGGCATACTTCATCATCTTTCTGTAACCTTCAATCATACTCTCATTTTGTTCTTTCCCAGACTTAATCTACATCTCATTAATTACATTTTGAAGGAGGACAATTTTCTCCTAATCTCTAGCTACACTTCATGATTACTAATTTTATCTTTTCGTCCTCTAGCTCCTCATTCACAGTCCAAAATAAATAACCTACTTGCATTTACATTATCTGTGCCTCTGAGCATTTTAAAGAATGATCATGTCACCATGAAACTTATTTTCTCTAGGGAAACAAGCTCATTGACACTGCAGAAACAATTAATAGAACTCATGCACCTAACTGAGAAGAGACCTTCACTCCATCAACTTCAATTGGATTGAGGTGTAGCTTGTAGACGTGATAAATTAATATTCTTACCCACTAAACTAAATTATCTCAAAGATTTCACTTTTTTATTTCGGTAGAATCCTATAAAAATGAATTAGATCAAGTTTGTTACTAGCAGATTTTAGTGTGATGTTAAACAGAACTGCCTAGAAATTTGATATCATATGCAAATTTGAAATTTGGTCTCTTATAGAGTCAGAGTCATGTAGTGTGGAAACAGACCCTTTGGTCCAACCAGTCCATGCTGACCACAATCCAAAACTAAAACTAGTCCCACTTGCAAGTGCTTAGCCCATATCCCTCCAACCATTTCATATTCATGAACATATCCAACATCTTTTACTGTACCCACATCCATCACTTCCTCTGGAGGTTCATTCCAAACACAAGCTACTCTGTGTAAAACAAAAAAAAATTGCCCCGCATGTCTTTTTAAAATGTTTTTCCTCTCACCTTAAAAATAGTTTTAAACTCGCACACCCTCTCTCCCCCCGCCCCCACTCCACTCACCACCGGGAAAAGACCTTTGCTATTCAAGTTATCTGTGCCCCTCATGATTTTATAAACCTCGATGAGGTCACCCCTAAAACTCCTACATTCCAGTGAAAGGAGTGCCAGCCTATCCAAACTCTCCTCACAACTCAAACCTCCCATTCCCCGTAACATCCTGGTAAATCTCTTCTGAATCTTCTCTTCTCATGAAAAACATGGCCAATATTATGGTGTATGAAATGTATAATCCTCTGTATGAAACCTTCTTCTGAAGCGGAGGTGTGTTGTATGTTAAATTGACTACGGCATACTGTAATTACCCATGGTTCTCACCGGGAATGGGAGATAAGACCATTGTCTCTGTGGATCGAAAACCTAATTCCTAATTTGAAGAGGCATATGGAATTTCTAAGGTTAAAGCAAATTAACTCTGATTCTTGGGCACTAATGGCAAAGATGCCGTGTGTGACACTTAGGAAATAATTCTCCCAGGAAAATTTAAAGATTTACCACCTCCATTTGTAGGAGCTTACATGTGGAGCCAGGAGGTTGCAATATCCAGATAAGCAGCAGAAATGGCTGATGATTATGAACTTGTCCACAAATCCAAACCTTTTTTTTTATCACTCCCACCTGCCTAGGGAAGATAGAAGATGAAAGGGTGAAAGGAAGTTGAGCAGCCACGTATGAAAATGGAGAGCTGGAAATTCCTGGGATTTCTTCCTCAGGCAATAATGAGGAAATGAATTTCAATGAGGAAATGAATAATGAGGAAAGGCTCAAGAGAACCTGGGGAGCAGAAGAGAGATCTCCCAGAAGAATATTTGCGGGCAGATGCTTTACGGTGGAGGATGGACACCAGAAGACTGGGTGTGGTGTATGTGTGTATATATGGAGAACCACAGAGGTGAACCTCTAATAGAGTGAGCTCTGAAGCTCCCTAACGAACTGATAGCTCAGGCTGCCAAGCTGGCAGCTGTAACCTACGTTGTCAGACATCCTGTAAGACAACCCCACCAGCAGACATACACTCAGCATGTATGTCTGCAACAGTGAACTGACTTCCTGTTACTGTGGGGAGCTCAAGGATTCATCTCAGCAGACGGGTGGCCATTACTGTCTGCACTCCTGCTCAAATTTATTCTCCAAACTGTCTAAGGCAGCAAATGTGGCATCATTAAGCTCGGAGCCCACCATCGAACTTCTCAAACTGAAAATGTAAGGATAATCCTAATTGGGTAAGCAGATTACACATGAAAGATAGCCACGGTGGCCATCACCAACCCCAAACCCTCACATTCCAGAGCAAATAGAACGGTTACTGTGAACCAAAACAAGATCAAAGATCTGGTCCAGGCTCAGAGCAGCATGCCAAGATAAAGTACGTACGGAGGGAATGACCCCCACCTCGTATGGAAGGTGGGAGACAAGCTAAGTGCTAAGGACAGACTTGTTCTTAAAGAGGGATAATAGATGGTAACAGTTCAGGACTGAAATCAAGTCATTTAATCAATGCCACAATGTCCAGGGTCATGAAGGGACAGAAGGCACAACTGACACAAATTAGAGATTGTGCTGGGGGCCAGAAATGAGAAAAGACATCAAATATCATTTCGAAAATTGTATCATCTGTGCCCAGGACAATCCATATCATTGTAACAATAAAGAACATTTAAGGCATACTAGGTAGCAGAACAATGGGCGGACTTTAAAATAGACTGTGTCACCTCCCCCTCCCCCCCCCAACACTCTGTAAAGTGTATCCTGGTTATGATGAACGTTTTTAGCAAATGGTAGAGGCATTCTCCATTTGAATAAGCTGGCAGAAGACATCTTAGTTCAGCACGTTGTCACTAAATGGGTTCTTCCTCATAGTATAGATTCATACCAGGGAACCCATTTCACAGCTCACAGGTAACGCAGGCAGTGATGAATATATTGGTGTCAACCAAAGGTTCCACATGGCTTACAATCCTCAATCTGGGGGGTTTGTACAGAGGATACATCACATTCTAAAAGGGAGGCTGTAAAAGATCATCCAGCAACACAACTTGACCTGGGATATAGCTTTACCCTTTGCTGTCATTCTCATAAGGAGTTTACCTCCAGTTTCACTGGATTCTTTCCCCACCCACTATGTTCTAATGACCAGATTCCTCATGAGAGGTATTAAATCCTTAATAGGACTGGACTAGACAGAGCCCAAAGTCTTTCATGAGAAAACTGAGTAAATTCTAATAGAAAATGTTCAGGCTGCACACACAGAGCAATGGAAAGTTGAACCCAGTAGAGTGTGAGGTAGGGCAGTGTGTGTTGTGATAAATTTTCTAGCCAGGAACATTCCTGTCCCCACTCAGGGATGGACAAGACCAGCCCATCTGTATACTGATTTTACTAAATATTGGAAGAACTGGGTGGTACCATGTCAATCAGTTCAAGGCCTACAGGGCCCAAACCAACAGAGACCAACTCTACATGATTCTAGGGGAACTGGCAGAGGCGGACTCTAACCTGAGTCCTGATCCAAACCCCAGGCTTGTCCGTAATCCAAATTCCCAATCCCCATCCTGAGCCAGACCGGGATCCTGGACCAGCCTTGGATAGTGTCTTGCCTGAGGCATGAACTTCTGGAAATGAAGCACAGCTAGTCTCGCTGATTCCGGCCCCGGGGCAAGACCCCAGCATGCAGCAGCCCTGAAGTGAAAGTGATTGTTCGAGATGTTACGGTCAGGAAAGTATCTTACTCAGCTCTTGAGCACAGAGACAGAGGCAATGCCTTTACGAAAGTAGTCATTCTGATGCTCCCACTGAGACATGGTGGAGGAGCAAGTCCCCGGGAGCCAGACAGGAGGCCTAATATATACATAGACACACACGTATCCATGATCATAGAGGAACACTGCAATCAACCTCAGCTAAAACTGCAGCCTGATTCTACCAGTCTATCTGGTCACCCAGGGCTAAAGCACTATACAGTATGATAGCTTATAGCCATCATTAGCATTTTGACTTTTCATTATTTTTCTCCTCCTCATTTAAATTTTAATCCCATGGATCTCTGACAATGCCAATACATCAACCCAATTCCAACTTCCCATTTTTGATGAACAAATGTCAGGCCCGAGGTGTGACTTCCCAACTAGGCCCACTACCTTAAGCCTCCCCACCCCTACCCCATTCCACCATCCCTGTAACCTTGCATTTACCATGGCTAATTCACCCTGCCTCACAACCCTGAAAATCATAGGGCAATTTAGCATGGACAATCCACCTAACATGCACATCATTGGACTGTGAGAGGAAACAGGGCCACCAGAGGAAACCCACACAGACACAGGGAGAATGTGCAAATGCCATACAGATGCTCATTCAAGGCTGCACTCAAACCCTGGTCCCTGGCACTGTGAAGCAGTAATGTTAACCACTGAGCCACTATGCCATCATAGGCCAAAGGCCCATGTATTGCTGTGAGTCACATTCTTTGTTTTTCTCATCCTGTTTTTATTAGTGATCTAATTAAAGTTCACAGCATAAAACACATGTAAAATTTTATTTCCCCAAGGATGGAAGTGTCATCAAGATGCTTTATTATTACTTTATTTTGAGTAGTCATATTCAATAGATTAAGGACACAATTCATTTGAAGAGACTGAGGAGATACCTAGATCAGCATTTTAAAAAGTGACGACAAAATGGATAATATTTTGAAGCATACTTCTGAGAAGTCACACGGTAAAGTTGTTTGCATGGTTTTATATACTAGAAATCACATGCCTGGTTTTATGACTGTTAGGTGTTCATTTTAGATATTGTCCGGAGAACACTTGGACTGCAGCCCTACTAATAGAGAAAAAGATAACCAGCTGATGCCCTGTCTTTCTGCAAAAGCCTTTTTTAGTGTCCAGTATGATAAGTGACATATTGATCCAACTGTTCTTGTCAATATCTCCTGAATGATTCAAGTGACCACAGACCACAGTGTTTAGGACACATGCCTATTGTGCCGATGCTGACTGAAAGTCAGCTTTAACATTTCATTGCTTATCCTTTTTTTTCACGCCAGTACTAACAATTACTGAAATTATTGGCCTAAGTGTCTTTTATTTTGAAAATTAATTTCTGTGGAAAAAAAAATCCCATGGCCCAGATTGTCTGATGTCAAATCAGAAGCAGACGCCCAAAATTATGGAAAGATTTCTTTCTCTTCTTTTGCCCATCCCTGTAAGTTTCGTTGGAGCCAGCTTCCAGACTTTCTGCATAGCATAAGTGTAGGTAGGCCACAGTGATTGATTAATTGATTGATTTTATTGTCCATGTACCAAAATACAGTGAACAGCTTTGTTTACAAGCAGTACAGGCAGATCACAGCAAGCAAAGGATGTACAGATTAAAAAAGGTTTTGATGCATACAGGTTACATTACAGGTTATATTATTTGAGGCTAGAGTCTATTCATCAGTCTGACAATGTCTGGAAAGAAGCCGTTCCTGAACCTGCTTGTGCATGTGTTCAGGCTTCTGTATCTTCTGCCTGATGGAAGCGGTTGTAGGGTACAGTGGGTCTTTGATGATGCTGGCCACCTTTCCACAGCAGCGAGCTGTGTAAATAGAGACCATGGATGGAAGGTTGGCTTCTGTACTGGTCTGGGCTGTCCATACCACCTTCTGTAGTTTCTTACAGTCCTGGGCAGAACTGTTGCTATATCAGGCCGTTATGCACCCAGACAGTATGCTTTCAATGCTGCCATTGTAGAAGTTGATGAGGGTACTTACGGACATGCCAAATTTCCTGAGTGGCCTGAGGAAGAAGAGGCATTGTTGTGCCTTCTTGACTGTCGCATCTACATGGGAAGTCCAAGGCAGGTCATTGATTATTGTCACTTCAAGGAACTTGATGCTCTTCACCCTCTGAATCTCAGTTCCGTTGATGTAGATGGGGGCACGTTCTCCTTCCTTCTTTCTGAAGATGACGATCAGTGCTTTAGTTTTGCCAATATTGAAAGAGAGAAAGTTTCATCACCAAGCTTTCTATCTCCCTACTGCAGTTTGACTCATCGTTGTTAGATATCCGACCCATTGCGGTGGTGTCATCAGCAAACTTGTAGATGGTGTTCATTTGGAATTTGGCAACACAGTTATAGGTATAAAAGGGGTACAGTAGGGGGTTGAGGATGGGCCCATGGGAGGTGCTCCAGTGGTGAGAATTATTGTGGGGGAGGTGCAGTTACATATCCTCACTGATTGCAGTCAGTAGGTCAGAAAGTTGAGGATCCAGGTGTACAGGGAGGAGCCGAGACTAAGGCCATGTAGTTTGGAGATCAGTCTGGAGAAGATAACAGTGTTATAGGCCTGAAACATCTGCCGTCCTTCTCCTCTGAAGCTGCTCGGCTTATTGTGTTCATCCAGCTCTACACCTTGTTATCTCAGAAGTCTGACATGCGTGCCTTTGTTGTCTAGGTGATCTTGGGATGAGTGCAGGGCTAGGAATATGGCATCTGCTGTGGACCTTTTATGTCAGTAGGCAAATTATAGAGGATCAAGGCAGGTTGGGAGACTGTTGCTGATGTGGGCCATGATGATGAGAGGATGGAACATCCCTTGAGGGCAACATTTTCTGTGGGCCTGTTTAAACTAAGAAGACCTGTTGAACAATCTTCAGCTATTATCAGGAGAAATGGTCATTTTTCTTACATATTTGTTTCAAAGGTTACATTTCTTTGGTCTGAAATTTGTTTAAGTTTAACTATTCATTTCTGTTTAATGAGTTTGATCAGTTTAATGAATTGTTTTATATATATATATATATATATATATATAGGATTATGTATATATGTAAGGTTTCCTTTGATAATTTAATTGGATCTGTGTATTTATTTCAAAATCGCAAGGTTTTTTAAATGAGTGCTGGTGTCATCTAAGTTAATTAGTTCTTCATGTTTGAAAAATACAATGATTTTAAATGATTATCCGTGATAATTCCTGATGAAGTTCATACATTATCCATGCAGACCATTGAAGGTCTCGGCTCACACTATTATGCGACAGAACATGCCAGAACTGTTCTCAATAGTGGATTCTGATTCTCTTTCCACAGATGCTGCCAGACCTGCAGAGTCTCCCCAGCACATTGTATTGTTGTTTCAAATTTCCAGCATTCGGAGTTCTTAGTTTTGTTTGCATCAATCATACAGTCTGTATCAGAAAGGGCAGGACACTGTAGTGAAGAAACATTGTCATAATTTCACTCATGAAAAATGAATTTATTTCTAACTGGGGTGAATGAGATGAACTGGAATATTAAGGGCACTGAGGCGCTGACCACCAAGGCAAGTGCAAAGGGTACGTGAAAAGAAATCTCTGCCACAATCTCTTCAATATTCCCCTTCCAGGGAATGCTCAAAGAATGCCATACAAAATGGCATGATCTAAGCAACCTATCAAGGTTAACATATACATTTACATTTTCAAAAATATAGATTTTCTTGAAATTCTGCTTTGTGAAGTGGATATGGCAAAGGAGTCATAAAATGCAGTTGCCTGGGAGATGGCTGCATCTAACCTTCACAACTAAAGCATTAGAAGCTGGAATGTGAACATTGTTTACTGATCTTATGAAGCATCATAAAATGCAGTTGCCTTAGACACGTCTCTGACTAGGGGCCAGTGCTATTTGTAATCACAAAATATTTCAGTTCAGTAATATTTCTGAAAAGAGAGGGAATGATTTAATTCTCATTTTATGTCTTCCTTTGGGTGAAACTAGCACACAATGCCCACGAATATTCATTAACTGGTGGGCGTATGACTTACACCAAGGAGCTGGCAGAACACAGAGGAAGATGCACAGCTTGCTGTGACCACTGGAGTTTCAGATATAAGAAATAAGTCGAGAAGTTGAGTAAAGCTTGCAGCATTTGAACATAGAACATAGAACATTACAGCACAGCACAGGCCCTTCGGCCCTCGATGTTGTGCCGACCTGTCATATCGATCTCAAGCCCATCTAACCTACACTATTCCATGTACGTCCATATACTTATCCAATGACGACTTAAATTTACCTAAAGTTGGCGAATCTACTACCGTTGCAGGCAAAGCGTTCCATTCCCTTACTACTCCCTGAGTAAAGAAACTACCTCTGACATCTGTCCTATATCTTTCCCCCTCAATTTAAAGCTATGCCCCCTCGTGCTCGCCGTCACCATCCTAGGAAAAAGGCTTTCCCTATCCACCCTATCTAACCCTCTGATTATTTTATATGTTTCAATTAAGCCACCTCTCAACCTTCTTCTCTCTAATGAAAACAGCCTCAAGTCCCTTAGCCTTTCCTCGTAAGACCTTCCCTCCATACCAGGCAACATCCTAGTAAATCTCCTCTGCACCCTTTCCAAAGCTTCCGCATCCTTCTTAAAAATGCGGTGACCAGAACTGTACGCAATACTCCAAGTGCGGCCGCACCAGAGTTTTGTACAGCTTCACCATAACCTCTTGGTTCCGGAACTCGATCCCTCTATTAATAAAAGCTAAAACACTGTATGCCGCCTTAACAGCCCTGTCAACCTGGGTGGCAACTTTCAAGGATCTGTGTACATGGACACATTTGTGTTGCACTTACTTTGCGATAGGGAGCAGCTGTGATTAATTTTTCTCCTCTGACAGATGATACATAGATTTTGGTTGAGAATGTGTCTCCATTGCCTGCAGTTCATGAGAGTCCAGAGAAAGGTGTGAGCAAGACAAAGGCAAGTACATCACAGCAATGTGATACTTTACCTGCATTGAACAAGGGAGAGCAGTGCTCTGGGGCCAGCATGCCTGCCTCTGACAATGCTGTACACAAATGATATTTTTTAACATTAGATCAGTCTGAGATTCAGGAGAGCGCAGCATGTGATCCCAATACTGCTGGAGGAGACAGTGCCTTGAAACTGTGGGACGTGACGAATCTGCAGCATTGCCAACAGATGCTCAGCTATTCCCATGGCAGTAGTGGTGCTGTGTGAACATGATGAGGATCTTCACGATGAAAAGGCAGTCCTGGAGCATACACATGCATCATGTCTACAGAGTCTGAGAAAAGCTCAGGCCAATTCCGTGTCATACCTGCAATTTCCAAATAAATTCCAGCATTTGAACACTGCACGAACAATTGTAGCAGAAACAAAGGCAGCAGAATCAGTTTCTGAGAGAGTTTCAACAATAGAATTCTGATATTCAGAGACAACAGACAAGTCCTTGCCCACCCATCACAACATGAGGAATATTTTGAAAACAAAAATTTTCTCCTCCATTGAGAATATATTGCCCGTCTTCTTTTCTTAACATTTTTGTTTTTGCCCAACCTTTCGGCTACTATTTGTTGTGTAGTTCAGAACCTCATGGTTCATTTTCCTGCAGTCACTATTTATTAAGGAATGTTTTAATGATTCCATTTACAATGTGTAATGTCATTTTGATGATTGTTGACAATATTTGCTTGAAAATAATATTTCAGCACTGTATTTATATATTTATTGCATTAATTTTGACGACGTACATTTTCACTAGTTTCTGTAGTCTAAGAAATATTTTTATTCACATAAACGATATAAACATTGCAATGTTACTGGTGATATATGACATACAATGTGACTTCCTCTGAAAGTCTTTATTTTTCTGAATAAAGGTAATGAATTTGTATTTTTACCAGCAGGCTCTTTATAATTCCAGGCTTGAGGGCTAGTGTTTGCGCCACCTCACGTTCTCTAGGAAGTATTCCTGCAACCGGCTGCTTGAGACATTCATCCTTCACCTCGATTTGCTCTGCTAGTCTCTCTCCAGGGTAAAGGGTCTGCCCTTCTTTGCTAGCAAACTTGGACAGTGCACAAAATGCAACCACAGTCTTGGGCACTGTTACAGATGAGTACTGTAAGGTGTTACCTAGGCACTGAAAGCGTGACTTGATTTCACTACTGGTCCTCTCCAACACTTGGCATGTTGCTGCATGTGTGATTTTTCACCAGTCCTACACCTCTTTGAAAATGATGTCACAAATCATGTTTTCGCTTTTCACCCAGAGGCCATTCTGTAGTTCCTCGTGTATAAATCATGGCTTGTAGCTACCTTGAGTTCACCAAGATAAATAAATCATGCAATTACCTGCATTCATGTTGCGATTCTTCATGGCTGTGTCACACACATGTACGATTTGATGAATGGGATCGCTTCCTGTTAATGAATGAAAGAGCCTTCAGTACTGGTGCTTTCAACAGAATGTGTATTCCTTCAATATCCCCAAATAATATTCAGAGTATCTTCAACTATTTCAAAATCCATGACATTCTCACTTCTTATGCATTTCAACTAATGTTTCAGACCATTTTCATGACTTTCACATTTTAACTCACCTTAACAATTGTCTGTTGAAATGGTGCAAGTCCTAGCTCGACATGGACCAGATCTGAAAAGATTTTTAAAAACTTCATCTACTTACATTCATATATTCAGGGAATTGAACCAAAAATTATGTTCCTATAGACATTTGACCAGAAGCCCTTTTACTGACCGTATTCAGTCAAAGGTTGTATATTTCTGAGATGAAACGTTCAAAATGTCACTGATGAGTTTTAAGTGTGCCCTTGCACACTTCTGTCTTCCTCTTTTACAGACATATGTTAACAATAGAGCTCTGAACTATTTGGAATATCCTTGCTTTTGTCTTTTTCTTAAATTGCAGTGTGTGCATGTTGGGTTATTCAGAACATACTGTGAAGGCTTCTTAGTTAGCATAGCAGGGCGTTAGCCCTGCTGCCTCACAGCACCAGGGACCTTGGTTTAATTCCAGCCTTGGGCAACAGTCTGTGTGGAATTTGCACATTCTCCCCGTGGCTGTGTGGGTTTCCTCCGGGTGCTCTGGTTTCATCCCACAGTCCAAAGATGTACAGGGTAGGTGGATTGCCCATAGTACCCAGGGATGTTTGGGTTAGACATGGGAAATGCAAGGATAGGGGAATGGGTCTGGGTGGGATGCTCTTCAGAGGGGCAGTGTGGACTTGTTGAGGTGAAAAGCCTGTTTCCACACTGTAGAGATTCTGTGATTATATCTGAAATTTGAAGCATTGTAGACCATTATTTTTTAAAAATTCTTTGGTGATGCCTGGTAGCATTTTTTAAACAAGAAATCACTGGTTACTTTGGACTTTGGAACATTTTATTTAATAAGGATATTTCTTAGAAACCATATGTCAGGGCTTTGGGTTGTTGGGGGTGGCGCGTGGTGGGCATGGCATGTATGTTGGAGGGCACTGGCCTGGACTTAATGACTGAGAGACAGCTAGTTTCTCTTCAAACAGTATGTTAGTTGTTGTTGAAGATTAGTTATTTGGCAATACAGAATTTGTGTATTTGTGAAAGGATTCCTTCTTACAATCTTCAGCAAAACTCACAAGAATACTAATTTGAAGGAAAATTGAACATTTATTCTGGATAGTAGGAGAGTACTGATTGATTGGTAAGTGAATTCTTATTGATTGAGGTGGTGCCATGAGTATGAACACATTAATGATGTTAACAGTCTAGACTTTGTTTAAACTTTAAGCAATGTAAGCTGGTTGTTTTTAGTCAAGCCATTGTCCTGAGAATGAACCAGTGAACAGTTGTCACCTCTTGAGTTAAAACAGGTATGGTGCAAGTACATAAAAATAAAACAAAATACTGTGGATGCTGAAGATCTTAAGACAAAAAAAAAACAGAAATTACTGGAAAAACTCAGCAAGTCTAGTAGCATCTGTGGACAAAAAGCAAAGTTAATATTTCTGGTCTCATGATCTTTAGTTCACTGCATTAACTTTGCTTTCTTTCCACTGATGCTGCCAGACCTGCTGAGTTTGTTCAGCAACTTCTGTTTTGTTTTATAAAAATACATGCTCTTCTTATCTACAAAGAATGGGGATATGTGTATCAATATATGTCATTTTCAATGCATGAAAATAAGCCAAACTGTGAGCCTAGCTGCCTATCGTAAATTGTTTGTCAGCATAATTCTTTGCACACTCTGTATTATTTACCAAATACTGTCCAATTGCAAAGTTAAAAAGCTTCAACAAAATGTATATAAAAGAATACTTTAGTTGGAATTTATTTGGTTTTCAGTGGGACAAAGCCTGTTGAAGGTAGCTGAGCTTGTCTCTCTGCTTTTGGATCTACCCTTGTTTCAAGTCTTGTGTTAAACTTGATTGTCCTTGGATGCGAGTTTGCTCGCTGAGCTGGAAGGTTAGTTTTCAGACGTTTTGTCACATTCTAGGTAACATCATCAGTGAGACTCCGATGAAGCGCTGGTGTTATGTCCCGCTTTCTATTTATCTGTTTAGGTTTCCTTGGGTTGGTGATGTCATTTCCTGCGTTGGTGATGTCATTTCCTGTTATTTTTCTCAGAGGATGGTAGATTGGCTCCAAATCAATGTGTTTGTTGATGGAGTTCCGGTTGGAATGTCGTGCCTCTAGGAATTCTCGTGTGTGTCTCTGTTTGGCTTGTCCTAGGATGGATGTGTTGTCCCAATCAAAGTGGTGTCCTTCCTCATCTGTAAGTAAGGATACTAGTGATAGTGGGTATAGTGATACTAGTATCCTTACATACAGATGAGGAAGGACACCACTTTGATTGGGACAACACATCCATCCTAGGACAAGCCAAACAGAGACATGCATGAGAATTCCTAGAAGCATGGCATTCCAATCGGAACTCCATCAACAATAACATTGATTTGGAGCCAATCTACCATCCTCTGAGAAAAAGAACAGGAAATGGCATCACCAATGCAGGAAATGACATCACCAACCCAAGGAAGCCTAAACAGATAAATAGAAAGCGGGACATAACACCAGCGCTTCATCGGAGGCTCACTGATGATGTTACCTAGAATGGTGACGAAACGTCTGGGAATGAACCTTCCAGCTCAGTGAGCAAATTCACATCGAAAACCTCAACCTGAGCTACAAATTTTCTCAAAACTCGCTTGATTGTCCTTTTTAAGAACATTTGAACTTTCCTCAGTATTGTGTTTCTAAACAAATTGACAATGCCAAGATCCCAAGGCTATCTTACTGTGAAGTGACCTGAGCACACTTGCCAAAATACCAGATCAACAGTCATCTGAACATTCCACATCTTATTTTTCTGTTCCTCTTTTGTAAGCTAACTAATATTGGTCACAATTATTTTTCTTTCCAAAGTGGAATCACTGCAGGGAGAAAAAGAAAGTTTCATAATAAAACATTTTTTTTATTGTTTATTGAAGAATCATATTTGATGGAAATTTTTATTCTAAGTCTAATACAGTGAAAACATATGATTAGACATATCTGGAGCAGCAAAAAGAAGTTACATTTATATTGTGACCCATAAAGTAGTGAGAACAGAAAGAGATAAAGTATGGGGCAGGATTGCATTTCTCTCATTTCAATCATATCCAAGCATAACCATTTATACTCTTAGATTTTTTTTCAATTCGCCAGTTTGGAGATGTTATTACACACGTCTGGAGCAGGTGGGGCTTTAACTCGGTCTTCTGGCTCAGAGCTGGGGATACTACCAGTGCACCACATGAATACTCGGACTGGTCAACAACAGTGCATTCTCAAGCTTCATTTGTAACACCATCATGCACTTATGTCCAGATTTTACTGCTCCAGACATCAGAAGATTTAGGCCGTAATACTAAGCTGGATCTATAGTTCTACGTCCATTCCATCACCAAACCATACCCATGATTGCTTTACATCCAGCACACTTTCGGTTCTTACACACACTTCTTTTTGGACAATTTGCTAATCCCATCCATAACTAAAACAGCCTATTGGGTCACAACTGAAGATTATAATTCAATGATAAAGAGTTTTCCAGTTTTCCATGGTCGACCAAAATAGCAGCCACTTTAAACACATGCAACTATCACAAGTACCCAGAAAGCTGTTACGGCTCAAAGTAGATATTGTGTGTCCAAACTGATTAAACTAGCCTTTTGCTTTGCTAGATTCTTTTGTGAGGCATCAAAGTCTTCTTAGAAACAGAATATTTGGATTGGGACATTAAAAACAATTGAGTCCATTGTATTTTAATTTGCTAGGATTGTTCATAACAATCATCACATTTAATAGTCTTTGAAAGAACTGAAGGTTGTATCAAAGATCAAGATTTGAATTCAACCTTCAAGTCACTTGTGATTGTCCATTTGACTTTTGTGACTGAAATTTGTTCTGCTCCAACAAGCTCCTCTGATGCTGTTGGCCTGCTGTGTTCGTTCATCTCTACACCCTGTTATCTCAGATTCTCCAGCATCTGCAGTTGCTACTATCTCTGAAACAATAATAATTAATTGTTGTAAGGAAGATCCACCACACAAAATGGATTCCAGCCAAAAGATTTTAGAAAACAAAATTTACAGTGCAATTTAGGAGGCTTAATAAGACATATTATTCAAATGCCCTACATGTGTAAGAACCCATCTGCTGACATCATTGTGTAGATGATTAAGTTGCCTGGGTTTGAATTTTGGAGTGAATCATATGGAAGGCTTGTAGCAGAGTATTTCATGGATTCAATAGTCACAGGAACTGTTAACCAGGCAATGATTTAAAAACAATTATCAACATGCACAATTCCTTTAATTGCAAACAGCTTAATGAAATAAATGACAGATAAACTTACACTTCCATTCCCTCGCATTTTCATGTTTTCCTATGGCTGTTACTAACCATTGAAATGAGTAATTTATTTCAGTAATTAGATTTTCTTCCCATCCAACACTTAACCTTAACATGTCATTTTTACTGTAGATGTTGATAACAATACTAGTTAATCTGTGGAATAAAGAACTCTCCATTCGCCTTGGGTTAGTATAATTATCAAAAAACCTTTGTGAGACAGTTGAACTGAATTCTAGTCTGTTGTGTTGAAGTTTAGGGAAACCTTCAGGCTTTATCATTATAGACAAAAAGAATACAATAAGTGGTTAGTGCAAGAGAAGAATTTGGCTAGTGTATGTGCAAAAATAGATACCATGTTACAACATGTACTTGAACAAGTTGCCCATGGGCCACTTGAAATTACTCCTCAGGCTTCATTATCATAAATTGGACTTGCTGCAGACATCAATTTGGCGTCCTAATGCAATTCACTGGTTACACTCAGAATGAGGTCAGTTAGCTCAGGTATTGCTTGCAAGCCAGTATTGGATCCTGATGGGGGAAGCAAAGTCAAAGGAAATGACTCTATTTTATTGGTGGCAAATAGTTTTGTTGTAGAATCGGGAACAATATTCAAGTTAATAAAAAGGCATTGCAAAGTTCTCTTTAAGTCTACCTTCTTCAACATATAGACTGGTTGATCGCAGAACGTCTAACTGTGGATCTAACTTCTTGCCTCTGTTCTCTCACTACACACACATCATTATTTGCATCGCTTCTGCTTCCAGAAGCCACATGGCTACAGAAAAATGCATTTTCTTAACAGCTTTGCCAACTTTTGCAATGTGTTTTAGTTTGGTCTTAATTAGACTATTATTACAGGTTGAAATAATAATGCAAACAAATACCTGGAACTGATGTGTGGAGCCAATGTATTACAGTATTAGAAGCATAAGAGGCTATTTAGCCCATCATGTTCATTTGGACTTTCTGCAAGAGCAGCTTAGCCAGTCTGTCATCTGCCCATTCTCCATAGATCTGCAGTATTTTTTTCTTTAGCTGCTTATTTATTAGGTTTGTGTAGGACAAAAATAAAATTACAGATGATGCTCTCATGTGCTACATCCAATATCCAAGCATCACTAGCCAACCAGGGGCTCTGGAAACAATTGTGACTGCAAGTGGCCTCCTGTGCTTGCACATTTGAAAGCATTCAGTGATATTCTGGATGTTTTAGGTGTGCAGATCCAGAGGCTGACTTGCAGAGCAACCAGTTGCAGAGTGACATCACAAACTACTCCTGCTCCGATTCTCTAATTCTTTTGGGAACTTGTAAACAGAGAAAAGTTCCCACTCCTTTCATACGGTTTTCAGTGAAAGCTTACTTTGACAGCACACACCATTGTGAGATAACATTCTCCCAGATGAAGATAATAAAGTCCAGGTACGGCACCTACTTCACAGAAAGCGATTTCATGGACAAAATACAATTTGCAGACTCGAATTACAACACAAACTTAAAGGAACTGGCAGAAAATGTGCAGTTATAGATGACACAATAAGATTTAGTGAGTGGAGAACAAAATGATAAGCATATGGATGTACATGGAATAGTGTAGGTTAGATGGGCTTGAGATCGGTATGACAGGTCGGCACAACATCGAGGGCCGAAGGGCCTGTACTGTGCTGTAATGTTCTATGTTCTATGTTCTATGAATAATTTTACATCGTACCGAGTGCAGCTGGAGGAACACAGCAGGCCAAGCAGCATCAGAGGAGCAGGACAGTTGATGGTTTGTGTTGGGACTGTGTTATTGCAGACTCCAGCATCTGCAATTTTTACTATCTCTGAATAATCTTATACTTCTAGTTTTTAATTTATGTAACATTAAAAATAAATTTTTCGTTTGAAATTTTCTTTTGGATACAGTCTGGGTGGCAGATAAATTCAAGAGGTGATCTTGTGCTTAAAAAGTTTGGAGATTACTGTTTAAATACAACCAATTAATTCACTTTCAGACATAAGAAATGGAAAGAAAGTAATTGACCATTGTTTTTTGTGGGGGTTCCTAAACTGGCTGATACAAAGGGAGGCGAATGTTGTTAATAATCAATCCATAAACAATTTCACACTGAGGAGGTAGTTGAAGATCTATGCCTTTGGGTTTGTGTGAGAAATATTTCTTCATCTGGTGAAGATATCAATATTACTTCGTGCGCGGGTACATATTTTACAGAACTCCGTCTCCTTAGGCAATCAACATCTGCAGAATTAGAAATAGTAGGAACTGCAGATGGTGGAGAACCCGAGATAACAAAGTGTGGAGCTGGATGAAGACAGCAGACCAAGCAGCATCTTAGGAGCACAAAAGCTGACGTTTCAGGCCTAGACCCTTTTTCTGACGAAGGGTCTAGGCCCGAAACGTCAGCTTTTGTGCTCCTAAGATGCTGCTTGGCTTGCTGTCTTCATCCAGCTCCACACTTTGTTAACATCTGCAGAATTGTTTGATCCATTATAGAGAAATACCAAATGTTTCAAAATTATTTTTATACATATAAAAAATGTTCATAACTTTTATTGGCTGCAGGAGGAATGAGGCATCTCGTTCCTAATCAGGGAGAACATTGATAACATTTCCTTGGTGGCTGACAGATACACATTTTACTTCAAATTTCATTGGTAATGGGCACTTTCCTCTCTGAGATTTAAAGGTTCTGATACAAAGAGAAGGGAGTAGTGTCTGATTCAAAGGTCAATCAATGAATAGTGTCAGAATCCTGTGATTTAATATAAGCATATTCATCCATAACAGGCTGGGAACTCTTATGTGGACTGTCTTTATTATCAGAGTCAGATTTCAGCTTGTAAAGATCTACTGGAATTTCATTCATAATAAGTAGAACCACCTTAACTATCATGAACGATAAGAGATTATCATTACAGTTAATGAAGGCAGGTAAAGCAAAGCTGCAAGACATCAAGTGGCTAAGGCTACAATAATCCCTTTCACTTGAGAAACTGTACACAATGCATGGAATGCAAAGTGAGCTGTGATAGATTTGCAAACCATTTCTTGGATCCAATTTTCACATGGGGTTATGCTAATGTTAGGCCCTTGTTGATTCTTCTGTTTTTTTGTTATGACATGGCTTGGGGCTATGAATTGGGGGCTGAGATCTGAAGATCTTTGGACTGTGTGCAGCAGCTTATGTTTGAAAGAAGAGAATAAGCTGCTATTTGCTTCTGAGAATATGCCTGAAAATTAATTGAAGATTGTTTTTGTTAATTTTACTCCATACACTCTTCTAATCTGGAGAGGCCTCATGATTAACCAGATAGCAGATACCTGGCCACTTACAAGGTCAGGATCTGGGAATTTGTACCAGAAAGTCTGAGCTAGAACATGGTGGCCAAACAGAGGCAGGGGCCAGAGTTCTTTGAAGATTTCTGAGAGAAGGAGTTTGACTTTTGATGCTAAAGTGTGATGATTTGAAAGTTCCCTGCCTAAATCCCAATGTTGGCTATTGGAAGTTCAGAGAATAGAAAGTTAGTTTTAAACATTATTGTATGCTCCTCAGAGTTAACTGGAAAAAGTAGCATTTATGGATGTCTATGAAGAGACAAACCTCTGTACCTGTAAATCAATGCACCTTTGAAACTGCTTGAGTAATCTGTCCAGTTTTATTGTTCTCTCATTTTTTAAAAAATTATTCCTTAACAGTGTTTGTTTGTCTGCTCTTTGTGTGAATGGACTGAAAACAATGTAGAATTGAACAAAAATCCCCGTATTTTGAAATACTAGACCAAAATCCTGAACTTTTCAAATAACTTGAGAAGTAAGAAAAAGCAGCTGGGCCATGCCCTGGGAAAATTACACCGGCACAGAGAAAGCTGTTTGGAACCATTGTTCAGCCCAAAAATCCTCCCTAAAAGGCCTAAACTCTGCCCAAAATCCAGACTGAATGGAACATTTGCAGATAGCAGACGTTCAACTTTTATCAATATTCATGCACAGAGATACTAGACATTCCATCTAATCAAAATACATTCACACCTACTGTTAACTATCAGGAAGCCAGTTGCCTCAAAAGGAACACCAATAACTCAATGGAAAGGGCAGATCTGGAGTGAAGATAAGAGACATGCAATTGGTATATGGCAGTCCCTAATCTCACTTGTAGGTAATTCTCCCTGAGAACTATCTGCACAGCTATCTCCTGAATCGGGATCCCCACAGCAATCCCGAAATCTACCAATACAGGCCTGCTCCATACCAGGATAACCAACGGTGACTGACTCTGACCATCCAATTTGATAACTCACAACCTCCGAAATCACCAACCCAACCAACACCACAAGGCCTCGTGCACACCCAGAGGCCAAAACTGGCCTGCAAAAACCACCGCCACGTAAGGAAAACCAAATACGCACCTGATAAATGTGGCCTGCTGTATCAGCAGACTCAGCCTGGACTGAAGGACTCCACCATCTGAAGTCTTCGCTGAGGCACTGGGTACGGCTAGGGGAGTGGCCAGCTGTATTTCAAAATCGTATTTATCCCCACTGGTGAGCTTAAAAATCCCAAGACCCCAAAGTTTCCAACCTAGTTAGCAGGGAGGGGAAGGTGGCTTGTGATGGTGCAGAAACCCCCCGGATAGGAAGCTTGGCTAAATGTTTTTGTGAGCAAAACCCTGCTGTTTAGTTCTAATAGAGTTTAACCTGTATTTGATTTAATAGTGTATTCAGCTACTGTCCTCTGTATAATTGATAGTGTCAATTTCACTGTTCATTGTATTTGCCTTTATTTCTTGTAATATCTTTTGCATTTAATCAATGCAGAGTTTTTTTTTGCTTTAAAACACCTGTCTAGTGCCTTCTTCATTTCACATTCTCTAAATAATTCCAATGTCCAGAACCTGGGGGTGATTTGAAATGCTTAAAAATCAGCAGATGACTGATGGCAAACCAAAACCCCGACAACAAAGGTTATTAGGTTTTATAAGTCATAGACATTAATTAGATGACCTTATTGCTTTATTTTGCTCTGCTAAAGCTGCTGTGTTAAATCTATAAACCTGGTGTCTAGCATCAATTATTCACAAATTCTGATACTGATTATGCAAAATGTTTGGTAAGAACCATTGAGACCAATTCTGAGGGGCACTGAGTATTGTAATTTTACTGTGTTGTGAATACAAAGATAGGGAACCACGTTTGATTTGGCTGTCAGTCTGTGTTGTAACACTATCCAAGTAGGAGTGAAATGGAACTGGGGATTGTGATAAACAGCTGCTCAGTGATACTACACTTTGTATTCTAAGCCAGTATTTCAATCAGTTGAGCATATAAATTGGATAACAAGTACCTTGCCATATCTGTCTGAAATACATTCACTTCAACAGAGGTTCACATTGAGGAACTATTTCTCAAATTATTTTTCCTTTCTAATTTTTCCATAAAAATATAAATAGTTGGACCTCAGTAAGAGATTGAGGGACAATGATTTGTTAAAATTCATTGGTTGCAACAAAAGACTAAATAACATAGGTGAGCCATGATAGACCTGTCAGTTACAAATCATGCAAAAGCTTCTGTGGCATCTTAAATGTCCACAATAGATACATTTTGTATACCCCCAATTGAATCATCAAATAAATTTATCATTTCATGCTAAATATTATTCTGAGATTTGCAGCAGAAAAGCTGGTAGCTGCAACCTTTGTCCCAGAGAAGCACAATTCCCTGTTGGGTAGTCACAGACGGTGGCTATGGATTAGACCATTGAAGCTTCTCAATTAAAGCAGGGAGTGTGGCAGCAGCAAGGAGCTAATTAGGGCAAATATAAATAGATGGAACTTTTAATACTATTGACACAAGACTCAGCAAGTATGGGTTCTGCATCAGTGATGAAATATTCTGTTAAGAAAATTAAAATGATGAAATAAGAATGTCAATACAGGATATTCCAGGAAAATATAAGCAAAGAATGAAATAGCATAGACAGAGATGATTTGGCCTATTATGCGTGCGTTTGTGGCCCCATGGCTGATCTACACAACTAATCCCATTACTATAGCATTTTCTGTATAACTTAGTATGCTCTTCCCTTTCAAGTATTTATCCAATTCTATGCTGAGTGTCACATTGAATCTGCTTCTATCATCCTTTCAGGTAATGTGTTCCACATCACAAAATAATCCAGCTGATGCTTACCGAGCATTTCATAAAGGCTTTTCATAGGCTCCTTGCTTTTGTATTCTGTGAGTAAAGTGATAAAGAAGGTGTCTGGCGTGCTTGCCTTTATTGGTCAGGGAATTGAGTCCAAGAGTCAGGATGTCATGTTGCAGCTATATAAGACTTTGGTTAGGCCACACTTAGAGTATTGTGTTCAATTCTGGTTGCCACATTACAGGAAGGATATGGAGGCTTTGGAGAGGATGCAGAAGAGGTTTACCAGGATGCTGTCTGGATTAGACAATATGAACTATAAGGAGATAAGTGCTGGAGGCTGACGGAACATTTGATAGAAGATTACAAAATTATGAAATACAGAGATAGGCTTGACAGTCAGAATCCTTTCTCCAAGAGATGAAAGTATCTGATACTAGGGGACATGCATTTAAGATGAGGGGGGAAGTTCAAAGGAGATGTGAGGTTAAGTTTTTGACACAGAGACTGGTAGGCATCTGGAACGTCCTGCCGGGTGTTGGTCAGAGGCAGGTATGATAGGGGTGTTTAAGGCTCTTTTAAATAAACATGTGAATATGCATGGAATGGAGAGTATGTGGACTAATTCCTTAATTAAATTTGGCACCATGTTTGGCACAACATCTTGGGGCAAAGGGCCTGTTTTTGTGCTGTGCTGTGCTGTTCTATGTTCTGTCCGATATGCGCTTTTAGATTAGATTCCCTACAGTGTGGAAACAGGCACTTTGGACCAACAAGTCCACACCGCCGTTGAAGAATCTCACCCAGACCCATGCCCCTATAACCCACACACCCCTGAACACTACGGGCAATCTAGCATGGCCAATCCACCTAGCCTGCACATCTTTGGACTGTAGGAGGAAACCGGAGCACCCGGAGGAAACCCACGCAGACACAGGGAGAATGTGCAAACTTCACACAGACAATCACCTGAGGCTGGAATTGAACCCGGGTCCCTGGCGCTATGAAGCTGCAGTGCTAACCACTGAGCCACCGTGCCGCCCCAATAAAAGCCTTTTCAACTTGTCTTAACACTCTCAAAAAATTTACATGAATACATCCCACACCCCCTCCCCCACAGCATCCCAAAACCAGCCCAGCTCATCCCCGCCTACCTAACCTGTCCTTACTCTCGCCTATCCCCTCCTCGCACCTCAAGCTGCACCTCCATTTCCTACCTACTAACCTCATCCCGCCCCTTGACCTGTCCGTCCTCCCCGGCCTGACCTATCCCCTCCCTAACTCCCCACCAATACTCCCCTCTCCACCTATCTTCCCCTCTATCCATCTTCCCCCTCTCTCCCTATTTATTTTAGAATCCTCTCCCTATCGCCCTTTTTTGATGAAAGGTCTCCGCCTGAAACGTCAGCTTTTGTGCTCCTAAGATGCTGTTTGGCCTGCTGTGTTCATCCAACCCCACACTTTGTTGTCCTGGATTCTCCAGCATCTGCAGTTCCCATTATCTCTGATCACATTATTCCTATGTTGCCAATAAAAATCGACATTTCAATTCCAATCCCCCTTCAAATTCATGCTTTGGACCATTTCCATGTGTTGCCCTCCATCTTGCATAGGTCTGACCATTCCTGCAGTCTGCCTAGATCCTCCTGAAATCAGCTACTATAAGCTCATTGGGTGTCAAATTTCCAGTTTATATCATCCGTGAATCCAATGTTCCTTGAACCTGTCAATGATTGTAGAAGAGTCGATGAAAGCATATTTAATGCACAGTCATGTGGTTCACGAAAATGTACATTATGAGAGGCAGCTCCTTGGTAACCTATTTCCCCCAATATATCAGGTCTCCAAGGTTGCTTACAATGATCATTAACCCCTGTGCTGAGATGGCCTCTCTTGGACATAAGGAGCTAAAAGGCCAGAATTATGGTGAAGGTTAACATTGTATCTGTACGGCAGATAGAAGTCTTCAGCTGTTGGGAATATACACTGAACAAGGGAAGTGAGGGGCATAAGGGTAAGCTTATGAATGTAAGCTGTGTGAGTGAATAATAAATTCAAATACAGAATTTAGAAGCACACAGAGAATACAGAACGTACCCTTGAAACTTCTAATTTTGGGCCTGAATATTTCAGAAATTTACACGCAATCTTTTCCCAAATTCCTGCCTAGATACTAGATTGAATTTCTATCCTGTACATTTAAGATTTATAAGTTAAGCCTACTTTGCTCTGAAATGATTTACATGTAAATCTTAAATCTTTTAATGACTGTGCTCCACATCAATTAACTTAGGAACTCAGTACAGCACTTGAGAAATAAAATAATTCCCTCTTTTTTGGAATTAAATGTTGTACGTGGAGTATGTTTACCTACATTAGCATATTAATATTCTCAATATATTTGCAGCATTTGGTGTAACTATCCATCACAATGAAGTGTTAATTTGAGTAGAGGTATTCAACTGGTATTAACTTAATGGTCAACTTTACACTCTGTTTATTTTCACAAAAGTTAGAGGTATTAAGAATTTATGTAGGGCTTAAGAAAGTATCAGACATGCCCAGACTTTTCTCTATGAATAACTAAAAGGCTGTCAGCATTCATCATCATAACTGAATAAATCAGACATAAACTTTTGGCACCCACATAAGCGAAGTTAAATGTAAAAATCCAATAGTTTCAGTGCAGTACTCTGCTCCTTGTCAGGGTGTGCTTGCAATCCCTGCTGAAAAAACTCAGCACAGTAATCATTAAAATGGGGTGAACTTGGAGAATTGTCCATTAGAACATTTTAAAGTCACTCACTTTCCTGTCTAAGAATTTTTTTTTTGTTACTGATCATTTTGGAGTAAATTAAAGCAGTAACTTATAAACCTTAAATGTACAGGATAGAAATTCAATCTAGTTTCATGGCAAGAACTTGAGAAAAGATAGCTTAAAAATTGCTGAAATATTTGGGTCTAAAGTTAGATGTTTCAGGGGTGTGTGATAGTGGAACTGCAGATGCTGGAGAATCCAAGGTAACAAAGTGTGAAGCTGGATGAACACAGTAGGCCAAGCAGCATCTCAGGAGCACAAAAGATGACGTTTCGGGCCTAGGCCCTTCATCTGAGCTCTGATGAAGGGTCTAGGCCCGAAACGTCAGCTTTTGTGCTCCTGAGATGCTGCTTGGCCTGCTGTGTTCATCCAGCTTCACACTTTGTTTCAGGGGCTTGTTCTGTATTCTCTGTAGGCTTCTGTATTTGAATTTTATTTGTCTTTTTTGTCACTATTCTGTATCGTTTAGCAACTTTAACTGACAACTGTATCGGAAATCCACAAAATACTCAATTATTCCCCGAGTGCTTGTTTGCCATGCGCCTTTGCCTGGCTTTGTCATCATGTGCACCCAACCCAATGGCTCCATGTGCCTGTGGAAGGCTGGTGACTTTCAGCAGCTAGCCTTGCAGGATGCTTTGAGAAGCTTTCTGTCTTGAGGGCACAGTTTCACACTGCAGCAGCCGGGTTGCTGTTTAAGAGCTAACAGTTGAAGGGTAGCGGTGAGACCACAAGCCCTGAAAGATTTCAGTGACCCTAAAAGAGGGCAGAATTATGCACTTTGGAGTCATTTCCACTGGCCCAGGGTCGTACCTCAGTAATCCTTACGATCTGTTGGATTTTAGGGCTGCTGGACAGCAATGACAGTCCGTAAATCACTTTGATCACAGGCATTAAAGCTTGGCGGCAAGTTATGTATGCGTGGCACCAACCAGTGATTGCATATCATCATGAAGGGATAAAAAACAGAACAAAGAAATCCAGACCTCCACTAACGATAAAGAAGATAAGATGAAAAAGGAAAAGTGTGGCTATGATACGAGTCAAGCAGACAATATGGCCGTGGACCAGGCTGCATTTAGTATGTTCAGGGGGTTGGTGACAAAGTAAATAAGAAAAGTAAAGAGACAGTATAAAAGGAATTCATGAGCTTATTTTTTTTATCAGCATATAAATATTGAAAGAATTTACGGATGAAGAATGGGTTGATTAGAACCAGAAAGGGGATTCACTCATGGAAGCAAGGGGCATGGCTGCGGCAAGTAATGGAGTAGTAGGAACTGCAGATGCTGGAGAATCTGAGATAACAAGGTGTAGAGCTAAATGAACACAGCAGGCCAAGCAACATCAGAGGAGCAGGAAGGCTGACGTTTTGGGCCTAGACCCTTCTTCAGAAATGGGGGATGGGAAGGGGGTTCTGAAATGAATAAGAAGTGAGGAGGAGGTGGATACAAGATGGATAGAGGAGAAGGTAAGTGGAGAGGAGACAGACAAGTCAAAGAGGTGGGGATGAAGCCAGTAAAGGTGAGTGTAGGTGGGGAGGTAGGGAGGGGATAGGTAAGTCTGGGGAGGACAGAAAGGTCAAGGGGGAGGGATGAGGTTGGTAGGTAGGAAATGGGCGTGGGGCTTGAGGTGGGAGGAAGGACAAGTTAGGGAGGCGGAGACATACTGGGCTGGTTTTGGGATGCGGTAGGGGGAGGGGGATTTTGAAGCTTGTGAAGTCCACATTGATACTATTGGGCTGCAGGGTTGCCAAGCGGAATGTGAGGTGCTGTTCCTGCAAACTTCAGGTGGCATCATTGTGGCACTGCGGGAGACCCAGGATAGACATGTAATCTGAAGAATGGGAGGGGGAGTTGAAATGGCTTGCGACTGAAAGGTGCAGTTGTTTAGTGTGAATTGAGCGGATGTGTTCCACAAAGCAGTCCCCAAGCCTCCGCTTGGTTTCCCCGATGTAGAGGAGGCCGCAACGGGAACAGCAGATACAGTATACCATGTTAACAGATGCGAAGGTGAACATCTGCTTGATTTGGAAAGTCTTCTTGGGGCCTGGGATTGGGGTGAGGGGGGGAAGTGTAGGGGCAGGCATAGCACTTCCTACGGTTGCAGGGGAAAGTGCTGGGTGACGTGGGGTTGGAGGGGACCGTGGAGTGGACAAGGGAGTCAGGGAGAGAGTGGTCCCTCCGGAGAGCACATTAGGGTGGGGAGGGAAAAATGTCTTTAGTGGATTGCAGATGGCGGAAGTGTCGGAGGATGATGTGTTGGATCCGGAGATTGGTGGGGTGGTACGTGTCGACGAGGAGGACACTGTTTTCATTGTTATTTGCGAAAGGGGGTGTGAGGGATGAATTGTGGGAAATGCGGGTGACACGGTTGAGGGCATTCTCGACAACCGCGGGGAGGATGTTGCAGTCCTTGAAAAATGAGGACATGTGAGATATTCTGGAGTGGAATGTCTCATCCTGGGAGCAGATGCGGTGGAGGCGAAGGAATTGGGAATAGGGGATGGCATTTTTGCAGGAAGGTGGGTGGGAGGAGATGTGTTCTAGGTAGCTGTGGGAGTTGGTGGGCTTGAAATGGATATCGATTTCTAGGTTGGTGCCAGAGGTAGAAACAGAGAGGTCCAGCTATTCCCTCCTCCCACTTCAAGCCCCACCCCCAACTCCTACCTACTAGCCTCATCCTGCCCCCTTGTCCTGTCCATCCTCCCTGGGCTGACCTATTCCCCCCCTAACTCACCACCTACACTCACCTTTACTGGCTCCATCCCCGTCTCTTTGGCCTGTCAGTCTCCTTTCCACCTACCTCCTCCTCTCATCCTATTTATTTCAGAATCCCCTTCCCCTCCCTCATTTCTGAAGAAGGATCTCGGCCCGAAACGTCATCTTTCCTGCTCCTCTGATGCTGCTTGGCCTGCTGTGTTCATCCAGCTCTACACTTTGTTATCTGAGGCAAGTAATGACTACCTTTCAATTTGTCTTCATCAAGGAAGAAGATGCCACTCAGGCAATGGTGAAAGAAGAACTTCAGATAAATGAATGATTTAAAGAAGCGAGAAAGAAGCTATTGGATAAGCTGTTTGCCTTTAAAGTTGATAATGCACTGGGACTGGTTGGCATTCGTCCAAGGATACTGAAGGAAGTGAAAGTGGAAAGCAGAGACATTGGCCATAATTCTTCAGTCATTCTAAGACTTGGGATGCTGCCAGAGGACTACAGAATTACAAATCATACACGCTTGTTCAAAAAACGTTGTAAAGATGAACCCAATATTATATTCCCCATGAGAATGTGGGGAAACCCCGAGAAATGATAACAAGTGACAAGATTAACACTCATGTTGGCAGTTGGAGGTGAAACCCAGCATGAGTTTCTTATGGGAAAATATTGGTTAACTAATTTGTTGGAACTTTTTAAAGAGATAACAAATGTTTATGAGGGTAGCGCTATTATTGTGGTGGACTTGGACTTCTGGAAGTCATTTAAGTAAGGCACGGCACATGAGACTTGTGATCAAATTTAGATCGCATGGTATAAAAGGAACAATTGCCTGAGACAAGTAAGGAATTGAAAGAAAGGACAGATGACTATGTGTTTTAAGGAGCTGGTGCAGGGAGGAAGGTTTTAGGTACTTTGGTCAGAAGGACCTCTTCTGGTGCAGGGATGGCACGTACAAGACAGACAAATTGGAGGGAACTTATATCGTCACAGGGAGGCTCGCTAGTGCTATTCAGAAGTGTTTAAACTGGAATGGCAAGGGACTGGGAATGAGAACAGCAGATGAGTAAGTGGAGGGATTGAGGGGAAGGTATATGTTAGGACCAGAAAATCAGAAAGGAGGGACAGGCAGAGACAAGTAAATGAATATGGTGATATTAATGGGCTAAAGTGTATTTATTTCAATGCAAGGTTTGTTATAGGTAAAGTAGGTGAGCTTAGCGCCTGGATCAGTACTTGGGACTATAATGTTTTGGCCATAACAGAGACTAGGCTGAGAGGGGGTCAGGACGAGCTGCTCAACATTCTAGGATTTCATTGTTTTAGACGAGATAGAGAGGAAGATAAAAGAGGTGGAGGACTTACATTAATAATCAGGGAAAATGTTACATTTGCATTCGGAGAGGAAATACTGAAGGACTCATCCCTCCAGTAATACAGGTAGAGCTCCAAAAGAATATGGATGCAGTCACTCAGATAAGATTATGCTATAGCCCTCCACTAACAGCCACCGAGACATTGCAGAACAAATACGTAGGCAGATTATGGAAGGATGCAGTAAAAACAGAGTTATCTTAATGTAGCTGATTTTAACTGCCCCAGAATGACTGGGACTCCCTTAGAGTAAAAATTTTAGACGGGGTAGAATTTGTTAAGTGCATCCAAGATGATTTCTTGAAACAATACGTGGTTAGTTCAAATGGAGGAGGGTCCACACTGGACATTGTATTGGTTAATGAGCCTTGCACGGTGACCTGTTAGCGTGAGATCATTTTGGAAATAGTGATCACAACTCCTTAAGGTTTAAGATAGCTATGATCAAGGATAATGCAGGACCTTGAGGGAAGGTATTAAATAGGAGGAGGGCAAATTACATCAGCAATAAGCAGGAGCTGGGGGGTGTTTGTTTGGGAAAAGCCAGTATCAGGCAATTCCCACATGTAGGAATTATTTAAAGAACTGCTGATTAGAGTTCAGGACTGGCATGTTCCAGCATGGAGGAAGGACAAGGATGGCAGGGTCAGTGACAATTAGGTATAGAGGGAGGTTGTGCATTTAGTCAAAAGGAAAAATGAAGCATATGTAAGGTTTAGGAAGTTAAATCATGAGGAATATAAAGAAAACAGGAAAGAACTCAAGCCGGGAATTAGGAGAACGAGAAGAGGCCTTGAAATAACCTTGGCAAGTAGGGTAAAGGAAAATCCAAAGGCATTTTATATGCAGATTTTTAAAAAATGGGATAACTAGGGAGACAGTAGCACCACTCAAGGACAAAGGAGGGAGCTTGTGCTTGGAGGCAGAGGATGTGGGCGAGATGCTAAATGAGTACTTTGTGTTGTAGTTCACCAGGGAGAAGGATATGGAGGATAGTGACGTTTGTGTGGAGCATCCTCATAAGCTAGGGTGTTTTGAGGCCAAGAAAGAAGCGATGTTGGGTCTCATAAGGTGGATAAGTCCCCAGGGCTTGATGTTATCTACCCTAGATTATGGAGAGAGGAGATTGCTGGGGCCTTGACCAAGATCTTTGCATTCTCATTAGCCTCTGGAAAGGTCCCAGAGGACTAGCAAATAGCTCATGCTTTTCCTCTGTACAAGGAGGAAAATGGGGTTATTCTAGGAAACTATAGTGTGGTGATTATCATATCAATGGTTGGAAAGATGTTGGAGAGAATTTTTAGGAATAGGAATTATGCATATTTGGAAAAGCATGCCTAATTAGAGACAGTCAGAATAGCTTTGTGCAGGGCAGGTCATGTCTTATTAGCTTGATTGACTTGTTCAAGGAAGTGATGAAGGTGATTGATGAGGGTAGAGCAGTGGATGTTGTTGACATGGATTTTATAAAGTTTTGACAAGGTCCTTCTTGATAGACTCATCCAGAAGATTGAGATGCATGTGATCCATGGTGAATTGGTCACATGGATTCAGATTTGGCTGCCCAGAGAAGGCAGAGGGTAGTGGTGGAAGGATGATTTTTTCTGGCTGGAGGTCCATGACTAGAGGTATTCCACAGGGATCCATACTGGGACCTCTTTTTTTTATATACACATATATGTTTTATATATTTACAGAGAGTAAGTTTGCAGATGATACATAGATCAGTGGAGGTGTGAATAGTATAGAAGGTTGTCAAAGGATAAAGTGAGATTTAGATCAGTTGCAGATATGGGCAAAGAAATGGAAGATGGAGTTTAATCCTGGTAAGTATAGGGTGCTTCACTTTAGGAGATCAAATGATAAGGAAAAGTAGACAGTTAATGGCAGAACCCTGAACAGCATTGACGTTTGGAACGATCTTCAGGTTCAAAGTCCATTGTTTCCTGAAAGTGGCCATTCAAGTAGATAGGGTGGTAAAAGAAAGCATATAGCATGCTTGCTTTTATTGGCTGGGGAACTGAGAAAAAGATTTAGCACATCATGTTTTGTAAGTCTTTGGGTAAGCCACACTTAGAGTATTGCATTCAATTTTGGTCACTGTATTACAGGAAGGATGTGGAGGCTTTGGAGAGGGTGCAGAAGAGGTTACCAGGATGCTGCTTTGATTAGAGTGTATGAACTACAATGAGTGGCTAGAACAACTTGCACTGTTTTCTCTGGAATGTCAGAGTATGAGGGTAGACTTGATAGAAGTCTATAAAATTATGAGATGCGTAGTTAGGGTTGATGGTGAGAATCTTTCTTCCCAGAGTTGAAATGTCTAATACTAGGGAGCATACATTTAAGGTGAGTGGGAAAGTTCAAAGGAGATGTGAGGGGCAAGTGATTTACACTGAGGGTGGCAGGGATATAATCCAGAAAGTGCTGCCAGGTGTGGTGGTGGAGACAAATGCTATAGGGGCATTTGAGGGACTTTTAGACAAATACATGAATATTCAAGGAATGGAGGGATTTGGACCAAGGGCAGACAGAAGGGTTTAGTTTAATTTTGCGCATGTTTGGCACATTGTGGCCAACAGGCCATTCCTGTGCTGTACTATTCTATGTCTTATGTACATATACAATTAATTGACAGACATTGGGGTTAATTGATTCTTTTGGGACGTTGGAAATTCTCTAGTGGAGTATGTCAGGGATCAGTATTTGCTCTTCCTGACATTTTTAATGACCTACACTTTGGTGTACAGGGCATAATTTCAACACAAAAGTTAGAAATATTTTGAGCTAGAGGATAGAACCTCAAAAACACAAAGAGATTAGTGGATTGGGCAGAAAAATGGCAGATAAAATTTAATGCAGAGAGATTTGAAGTGATTCAAGTTGGAAGAAAGAACACAGAGGCAAAATCAAAAGAGGTATGCGATTTTGAAAGAGCAAAGATACTTGCATGTATATCTGAATAAAACATTGAAGGTGCCAGGACAGTTTGAAGAAATGTTTAGTAAAGTGTACACTATCTAATATTTTATTTGTCAAACCAGAGTGTATAACAGTAGGAGTAACAGTTAAACTTATATAGAGACTGGCTCACTGGAATACTGCATCCAGTTCTGGACATCACAATTTAGGGCAGAAATGAAGGCATTAGAGTGGGTGCAGAAAAGATCCAAAAGAATGAAGACCATTCATTGAGTAGAAAGATTGGAGAAATTAGCACTACTCTCCCAGGTAAGAAATTTAAAGGATATTTGACAAAACATTCGAAACCATGAGGCACCTGGGCAGAATGGAATAGGAGAAGCTGTTCCCATTACTGGAAAGATCAAATATTAGAGGGTAGGCATCTTGAGGTAATTGGCAAAAGAGGAAATGGTGACATAGAGAAGATCATATTCATGCAGTGAGTGGCTGGGGCCTGAAATCTACTATATGAGATTGTAGTGGAGGTAAGTTCAATTGAGGCACTGAAGAAGGGATTGAATTTTTATCTATCAAAAACGTATGAGCAAGGAATTAAGGAACAACACTGGTCACATTGTTTTAACAGAGCCGTCATCATAGTCATAGTAGTCTGAATGGTCTCCTTCTTTGTCGCTCCCATTCTGTGGTTCTACTGATTCTATTGTTGCATGTGGACGTGAGGAGTCACAATTGGTAGTGATACTGCAATCATTATCAAACATCCCACTTCTGACATATGACAAGGGAAGGTCGTTAATTAAACAAGTGCAGATGTTGAGGCTGAGGATACTATGTGAGGATCTCCTGTCAGTAATGTCCTGAGCCTAAGATAATTAGATAGTAATAACTACAACTATCTTCCTTTGTGTTAAATGTGACTCCAACCAGTGAAGCTTTTTATTCTTATTCCACTTCGTTTTTGCTAGCATCCCTTGATGTCACACTTGTTGAAATGCTGCCTTGATATCAAAGTAGGTCTCTCTATCTCCTCACCTGTTGGGTGTTCTGTTCTATCTCCACGTTTGGATCATGGCTGTAATAAGTCAGAAGCTAAGAAACTCTTTCAGAATCCAAATGGAGAGTCAGTAAGCAGATTATTGCTGTTTAAGTGCTGCTTGATAACACTGTCAATAACATCTTTCATCATTCTGTTCACAATCAAGAGTACTCAGAAAGTGAAAGTTGAGGTTGAATTGGCGATTTTTTGAAATCTTGCACTGGGTTCCATGTCACAATAAAGGAAATGAAAAGATAGTGCAAAGTCTTTTTAATGACCGTATTTTTAAAATAATTGAAACAATGCTTCAAAAATCGAAAGGATGGGTACATGGATAATTTCTAACTAAAGGCGATAGCATCCATAGCAAAGATGTTACAGTTGCACTTATTCCTTGTTATTGATTGTTGTCACTGAATAACTGTAGCCTTTGTTAAACTAGGATGACAGTCTGAAAATACAGCATTTCTCTCCTTGACATTGTGAGGGAGTTAAATTTAGCAATAGTGGTCTGATTTTAAATAATCTAATCAGTGGAATAAATCTACATTTTCTAAAGGAAGGAATATGCATGACATTTGCCCAATGCTGAGGTTTATAGAAGGTTGCTGATTACATTATGCAACAAATAGTTTCTTACTTTTTTTTGCATTCAAGGTAAGTTCTGCTGCAGAGAAATTAAGGAAAAGTTCATGACTAGGAGAAAAGTTGCTGAGACAGCAGCAATAACAGTTGCTGTTAATGTGTATTTTCACTTAAGGATGTTTCCAAAGAATGCAGAAAAAGACTAGTCCTGCAGAGATGTGTGTTTAAATATAGAGGTGTATAGAGATCTCTGTAAAATACTCCTAAACATTGTTGATGTTGGAAGAGACCACATAGTTTCTTTTTTTAGAACTATAAGCTGAATGGAAGTTAGACTGCTATAACTGGAAAGCAGGAATTTTGCAACTTCAAAATCACGAGCAGCTGAGTTGTGCAATACACTATTGCTTTATGATGCAATAACAGGCAGAATTTGAGACTGAGCAAAACCAAGAGTCTCAATGGTTAATGACAGTCTGCCTGATAGCAGCCCTCTTATTTGTTGAGCTGTAAAGTGTCAAAAATCTGAAAGTGCCAAAATCAGCAGAGAGAAACAAAACATTCAGGGTCTGCAGATAGAATGAATTTATCTCTCCCTCTCTCTCTTTCTATCTGGAGAAATAACAGAATAACCAAGAAAGAAAGAATTCTAAAACAAAAAAAGACACAAATCCACCCAATCAACCGTCAGATCAAATAATTGCCATCCTGCATCACCAGTGTTTTAACATTACAAAAATCAAAAATGCTAAGACAATAACTTTCTCCTGGCCCTTGGTAGCTGTCCTCATAAGAACCTACAGAGATAATGGATGCATTGGTTGCAATTTTCCAAAAAAAATGCTTGGATTCTGGAGAAGTATCAATGAATTGGAAAGCTGTCAACATGACATACCTATTCAAAAAGGCAAGGTGGAGAAAAGTGCCTAACTACAGACTAATTAGCCTACCATCCACTGTTGGAGAAGAATTGGAATCAATTGTTAAGGAAGTAATGTAGAATATTTGGAAAATCATGATCTAAACAAACAGAGTTAGCATATTTTCATGAAAGAAAATCATATCTAACTAATTATTCAGGAGAGGTGATGGTCCAGTGGTATTATCACAAAGCTAATGGGTGGCACAGTGACACAATGGTTAGCACCACTGCCTCACAGCACCAGAAACCTCGGTTTGATTCCACCCTCCACACTGTCTGTGTGGAGTTTGCACATTCTCCCCGTGTCTGCATGGGTTTCCTCTGGTGCTCCAGTTTCCTCCCACAGCCCAAAGATGGACAGGATAGGTGGATTTGTCATGCTAAATTACCCATAGTGTTCAGAGGTGTGTAGATTAGGGGGATGGGTCTGGGTGGGATGCTCTGAGGGTTGGTGTGGACCTGTTGGGCCAAAATGCCTGTTTTCACACTATGATCTTAATTTATAAGGGTTTTTCGAAGAAGAATCAACCTGAAAGGATTGAGAGAAACCAGTAACTGTGTTGTATTTGGAGTTCCGGGGAAACAAAAAGACACTAAGGAAGGGGTTAATTACATCTAGTCCACATTTTGTGGGGTTAATGAAAGTGAGCTGGCTAATTTTGGACTGTCTTGATATTTCTGTTGGCATGAGGAAAATAAAAATATTTCGGGGAGACATTTGTAAATGCTGGATTGAATAAAAACGATATTTTATTGAGCTATGATTTTGAGCATGGGTGATACAACAGTTGGGAGATGTAAGACACTTAATTAAAGGTTTCCAGTGGTCTATGCTGCCTGATCCCCTGCTGACTAAGCTGTTGCTTTAACAGATACATGGGGCTTCGCTGCTTTCTTATATACTGCTGAATTTCTTTAGCCTACTCTACACCTGTGTCCCTTTACAGAGCAAATTTCCACAGGGTATAACAAGCTGTAGTTGTCTGGTGAACTATAGCCTCTACCCTGATCCAGGCTTACTCATTCTTTGCTTGAGGTTACTGATAATGTGGTAAATTCAGACCATGGTGGGAGAGTATTTGCAGGAGTCACGGCTTCAGTTCATATATTTTGTGCTTGGGCATCTGTCACTGTAATTGTTGTGATCCCCCAAATAAAGTTAAAGCCCCATAGTCCCAGAGGAACATAGGGTGACTCTTTCATTAAAGGAGAGATGACTGGTGGTGGTGTAACCTGACGCTGACCATGCCTCAGGTAATGGGAAAAGCTGAGAATGTTGGACTTTCAAGATGACCTCAGCCAGTTCAGGAATTGAGCTACACTGTTGGTATCACTCTGCATTGCAAACTAGCAGCTGAGCTAACCGACTGTAGCCACAGCCCCACACCCCAACTCTGGTAGAATAAACTGTTGAGTGAGAAAAGCAAAGAAGCAGCCAGGATACCAGTTTTTCAGATATATAATTCACATCTGATGGCAGGGACCAGCTGTTGTTGTACTTCCCCTTTATTGATGAGAAAACATTAGGTGTATGTTGGGTGATCTGTGTTAAATATGCCCAGACTCAGGAGAAAATTGATCCTAAGGAGATTTGCTGGGCTCTTTCTTATTGCTGCTGCTATCTTAAAGATAACTAGGGATTTACTAAACCCCAGCAAAATATTATTTTGTGCAAATGTACTACAGGTTAGTGGATGTTGATTGGACAACGTATTCTGTGCTAGTGTTGGCTGCAGCTTTGCTCTACAGAGCTGTAAATAGAGAGATCACTTTCCTGGCAGGGGTTGCCTATGTCTGACCTCAGAAGTGGTGCACGATGCAAGGAACATTACTCCATAGTCACAACATGAGTGCAATTGTTTTATCCAATTGTATGCTTTCTCTACTTTGGACCTTGAATAAAAAGATCCATCAATGAGATTTGTTTAATAAACACAAAATTATGATTTGTTTTGGAACACAAAACTTGTTCCATAAAGATGCAAAATTGGTCAACATAGTTTGTGACATTAAAATACAAATCCCTGCAGAAGAATTACAGAACTCTTATGGCACAGCATAAGGCCATTCAGCCCATCATACCTGCACCACTTCTTGAAATGAGCGTAACTACTTAAGACAATTTCCTATGTTTTTCCCTAAACCTTTTGTTATTTTTATCCAATAATTTAGTGTGCCTCAATTGAACCTGCCTCCACCACACTTACAGGGAGTACATTCCATACGCTAACGAGTTGTTGAGTGAAAAAGATTTTTCTCATATCTCTCTTGCCTTTTTGGTTTAAGTTTCTGTCCCTTCATTCTTGTTCCATTGTGAACAGGAACAGTTTCTCCCCATCTACTCTATCCAGACTGCTCATATTTTTGAAATGTTTGATTTTTGATTTCACACCTCTAAATAACCCAACCCCATTGCACAAACTTACCTCAGGTAATAGAATATAAGAATAGATTAATTACAGGCTCACTTAAAAAAAAACCTTTTAACCAATAAGTTTTTGGGCTTAATTGCAAAAGGATAAGGTTTGAGATGTTTAGATGTCTGTTGATCTTATGCCATGGCTTACAAAAACACATTGCTGAACACATGTAGATGTCGATGTGGGCCTTTGCAGTCATAGTTGTTCAAGAAATATCAACAAACTCTTTCAGAGACTTCTCACACAAGTGCAGATGGACCAGGGATCTCGATATCACACCAGAAGAACAATAAGCATTCTTTTGCAAAAATGGGAGAGTTGAGCTAGGAAGCTTCATTTTCTTTAGCAGGCCCCTTCCTAAACACTATAATAAATCATTATAATGGAAACTGTGACCTAACATTCACATATCCAGACAGATGGTCTGTACAAAACAAATGATTACTATATCACATGTGACTACAATGCCTTGTTAAAAATAGTTCTGATGTAATTTCATTGATTTTTTAAAAATCCACCCATCCCAAATCTTTTCAAATTTAGGTGCACAAAAATAATCAAATTATTAAATTTGAAGTTTTCTTTGCACTTTGTGACTCTACATTGTTGAATTCTATATTTATAGTGTACAAATCCACAGACACCTCAGGTGTTAAAGGACAAAAGGGATAAGATCAAATGAGCTGCATATTTTACATAGCTCGTTACTTCTATTTCAACATTGAACACAGAACATAAAACTGTACAGCACAGTACAGGCCCTTCAACCCATGATGTTGTGCCGACCTATTATCCTATTCTAAGATTAAACTACCCTGCATATCCTTCTTTTTACTATCATCCATGTGCCTATCCAATAGTCGCTTGAATGACCCTGATGTATCTGACTCCTCTACCATTACTAGTAGTGCATTCCACACACCCACCGTGTCTCTGTGTCTTTAGAATACTAGAAATAAAAATTGGGATGAGTAGTAAAGTACGTGTTAACTTGCTATCACCCAATTTATCTTAACAGCCAAACACTGGATTAATGTATTTCTGTATCCCTGTGTTCTTGCAAGTTTTGCCTCTATGAAGTGTTTTTCTTCATTCTTACATGTCAACTGATGTAATTAACTAAACAAAATAATTTGTATGCAATTAATTGTAAGTAATATGACACTCTCATGGCATTTCCTTCAATGATGTAATTCACTACTCAACAGAAAAAAATTGTAGCAAAGCTACTGGTAGTAATGTCATAGATCTGTTGGCACATTAAACTTTTGCAAGATCTGGTATGATATTAGTTTTGCCACATAATGGTAAAAGTATAATAGCATTGAAAGGAAATCAACTTTGAAACATGTTGCAGGTTATGGTATCAATTGTTGAAGTTTAGAAAAAAAGTAAACTGTTCTGTGGAGTTTTCACTAACATTAAATATTATTAAACATAAAATTAAACACTAAAAAGTGCTAGGGCCAGTCTTGTGCATTTAAGTAAGGCTACAAACATAGCCCAGAAATTTAAAAAAAAACTGATGCTGTCAAGGTCCTCATTATGTGAAAGCACATATCAGCATCAAACTGATACTTTAATTGGAACAGAATCACAATAAATTCTTCTTGTCAATTGTCAGAGATCAATTCTTACCTATTTGTTTCCAGGGACAGCAATGTCATGCAACAGAGAAGCTGATAATTAATTCAATAATATAGTGTAAACTGGTTCAGACATAATGAAATCATTGTTTAGAAGAATTTGTAATTTCCCACATTTTGCCCCCTTATTTCACGAAACCAACGTTCGTAAATATATAATATTGGGAAAAGTTATACGGTTTTAATTGTAGTTTGACTAATTTTAAATGATACCATGAAGAAATGATGACATGAATAATTAACAACCTGCTATTCCCTAGCCATTTTTCCATATTTATTATGCACAACTCTAACACTGTCAATTGTTACACTGTCTCGAGCTGAATTTATGCTTAGCTCCAAGCCTTTAATGAGGAATCACAGGATTGCCTGTCAGTCAAATGCCATTTCTTCAGATGGGTTGTTTTATCATTTCATGGTTGGACAATGAAATAGCATGTGTTGAAGCAAGATATTGCATGAATTGGGAAAACTTATCCATATTATTGTTAAGCCCACAGCTGCAGGAAAGTCATACAGGATCTGTGAGAAAACCAATGCTTAGAGCAAGCCATTCTTCCAAGCAAATGAAAATATGCGGTGCCAAATGCCTTGGAAACAGGAGAAAAAAAACAAAACCTACAGCAGTTTTAAATTATATGCTTGGGTATACTGATGTAAGAAAAAGTAAACTGCAGCAAATCACCAAAACCCGTTGAACACCTCAATCCAAACCCATGATCTCTCTCTCGTAGAGAAATGAGGGCAGCTAGTGTATATGAACACGATCACTTGCAAATTCCCTTACAAATCTCACATTACACTGACTTGAAAATGTATCATCATTTCTCCACCTCTGCAGAGTCAGAATCCTTGAATACCTACCTTGTGTCACTTGGGATATACCTACACAGATGATGTTGTGAAGGAATGGCAGCTCACTACCATCTTGACATATTCAAGGCATCAATGTATAGAGAGAGAAAGTTTCAATATGTTGTTAAGATACAGAATCAGCTATATTCATATGGAATAGCTCAGCAAGCTCAAAAGTCCGAACGGCCTATTACTGTTACTTGATTCTATGTTTCTATGATAATTTTCATGGTTATAAGCCAGGGCTAAACTACCAGCTCAATGTTCCAGGATATGGAAGTTACAGGCATGACAGAAGTGCAAGTAAGTGAAAGGGGTTGGGGGGTTGGTGGTTGGGTTGGGTGGGGAGTCACCCTTTTGATAATGGAGGACATAACAACATTGCTCAGAGAGGGTATTCTTAAGGGGTCATCAAATGAGGCCATGTGGTTAGAACTTAATAATAAGAAAGGGGATGGTCATTCTGTTGGGACTACATTATAGCACCCCACCCAATATTAAGTGGGTATTGGAGGAGCAGATGCGTAGAGAAATTGCAGATACCTGTAGGAGTAATAGAGTAGAATTGGTTGGAGATTGTAATTTCCCCTGCATTGACTGGGCCGCCCAGAGTGATAAAGGCCTAGACGGGGTAGAATTTGTCAAATGTGTCCAAAAAATTCTTATATCAATATGTAGAGAACCTACTCGGGAAGGTGTGACACTGGACCTCCTCTTAGGAAATGACATTGGGCAGATGACTGAAGAGTCAGTTGGAGAGCACTCTGGGTCCAGTGACCATAAGTTTCTTAGTTTTAACAACACATTGACTGGCCACGAATATCCATTACAAACCCACTGACTCCCACAGCTACCTGGACTATACAGTCTCACACCCCCACTTCCTGTAAAGTCTCCATCCCATTCTCTCAGTTCCGTCTCCATTGAATATGTTCAGATGAGGCCAACTTCAACAAGGGAGTCTCCAAAATGTCCACTTTCTTCATCAACCGAGGATTCCCCAGCTTCATTGGCCCTCAACCAGGTCCGACTCATCTCCCAGACTTGCGCCCTCATCCCTTCTCTTTCTTCCTGCAATAGCAATAGGGTTCCCCTTATCCACTAGAATCCACATCCAGAAGATCGTCAGATGCCATTTCCACCACCACTAGCAAGATGCCACTTCCAGGTACATATTCCCCTCCCTTCCCTTGTATACCTTCCACAGGGATTGTTCCCTCTGGGACACCCTGGTCCACACTTCCTTCATCCCCAACACCCCATGACAGCCCTACGGTATCTTCTCCTGTAACCAGCAAAGGTACAAAACCTGCACATTTACCTGTTCCCTCCCCAGAATCCAAGGGCCCAAACATATCTTCCAGATGAAGCAATACTTCACCTGCACTTTCCAGAACCTAGTCTACTGCATCTGCTGCTTACAATGTGATCCCCTCTACACTGGGGAAACAAAATGTAGACTGGGTGACCGCCTCACAGAACATCTACTGCTTGCAAAAAAGACCCTGAACTACCTGTTGCTTGCCACTTTTTTAGCATCACCTTGCTCCCTGGCCAACATCTCAGTCTCTGTCTTGTTACAGTGTTCCGGTAAAGCTCAATGCAAGCTGGAAGAACAACACCTCATTCTCCACTTGGGGACACTACAACCGTCCAGAATCAATATTGACTTCAATTATCTTAGGGCCTAAACTCTCCCATGTTCTAGCCCACACCCCACATACCAGGCCTTGTTACCACATAGCCTGCCATTACACACCCCCTGTTGTTAGTCACTAACAGTCCCCATTAACAACTATCCACCCTCCCAGCCCGATCCTTATCAACTCTGTCTGTCCAAATGCTGTTCTCTCCCTTTAGGCTCTATCCTATCATTTACTCCCTACCCCATCCCTCTCCCTCTTTTCTCTATATATAAACTGACGTTTTCCCAGTTTCCATCAGTTCTAAGGAAGGGTCACCGGACTTGAAACATTAACTCTGTTTTTGTTTCTTCAATGATGCTGCCAGACCTACTGAGCTTTTCCAGCAACTTTGTTTTTTGTTCTCTCTTAGCTTTTACATATAGTTATGGAAAAAGATAAGGACAGGTCCATGGATTAAGTTGCTAATCTATAGCAGGGCCAGTTTTGAGGTCATTAAGCAGGATCTAGCAGAGGTCGGTTTGGTGAGTCTGTTTGAAGGAAAAGTAACAACTGACAAATGTCAGGCTTTTAAAGTGCAATATCAAGAGTCCAGGGACAGTACATCCTGTTAGGGATGAAGGGAAAAGTTGGCAGGTTTGGGGATCCCTGGCTTATGAGGGCTATTGAGGCTCTGGTCAGAAAAAAAGAAGGCGGCAGACATTTTGTTTAAGCTATTGGACTCAAATGAATCCCTAGATGACTATAAAAAGTGTGGAAGCACACTTAAGAGGCAAAACAGAAGAGCAGAAAGAGGTTATGAGATGGGTCTGGTCCATGAGGATAAAAATAATCCCAAGAGGTTCTATAGCTATATTAAGAGTGAGAAGGTGACTAGGGAGAGGGTAGGTCATTTCAAAGGTCAGCATGTGTTGAGCCATAGGAGATGGGGGAGATTTTTTAATGAATACTTCTACTCAGTGTTTCCTGAGGAGAGAATCACGGCTGCTAAGGAAATAAGGGAAGCAAATGAGGATGTTTTGGACCATATACCTATTAATAGAGAGCAGGTGTTTGCAAACTTAATGGGTAAGATCCATAAGATGGATAAATTCCCTGGGCCTGATCAACTCCACCTTTGGATGTTGATGGAGGCTAAGGAAGAAATTGCAGAGGCCCTTGCAAAGATTTTTGATTCATCTTTAGCCACTGGTGAAGTTCTGGAAACCTGGAGTGTTGCTAATGTTGTTCCATTGTTTAGGAACAGTAGCAAAGACAAGCCAGGGAACTGCAGACCAGTGAGTCTGACATTGGTGGTTGGCAAGTTATTGGAGAGGAAATTCTGAGGAAGGGTCACCGGACCAGAAACATTAACTCTGATTTTTTTCCCCTTCACAGAAGCTACCAGACCTGCTGAGCTTTTCCTGCAACTTTCTGTTTTGGAGAAGATGCTGAAGGACAAGATCAACAAACATTTGATCGTGAAGGTCTGGTTCGGGATAGCCAGCATGGATTTATGTGCAGGAAGTCATGCCTGACAAATCTTTCTGAAGTTTTTCAAAGATGTAACCAACAGGATAGTTGAGGGTAGGGCAGTAAGTGTTGTTTATATGGGCTTTAGATCGGCCTTTCACAATGTCCCACACAATAGACTTGTCATGAAAGTTAATTCGCATGGGATCTTGGGAGAGCTAGCTAATTGGATTCAAAATTGGTTCGATGATAGGAAGCAGAGGGAGATGATTGAAGATTGTTTCTCGGGCTGGAGGCCTGCAACTAGTGTTGTGCCACAGAGGTCAATGTTGGGACCTTTGCTATTTGTTATTTATGTAAATGATCTGGATGTGAATGTGCAATGCATGATTAATAAGTTTGCAGATGATCTAAAATGATTTAAAATTAGGCAGTAACATTGATAAGGAGGATGGTTATCAAAAATTACAGACAGCTTGTTCAGATGGGGAAGTGGGCTGAGGAATGACAAATGCAATTGAATACAGATAAGTGTGAGGTGTTGCACTTTGGATAGTCAAACCAAGGTAGGACTTATACAGTAAATGGTAAGGTCCTGAGGAGAGTTGTGGAACAGAGGGCCCTAGGAGTAAAAGTAATAGTCTGTTGAAAGCGGCATCACAGGTAAACAGGATGATGAAGAAGGCATTTAGTATGCTGGCCTACATCAGTTGAGGCTTTGAGTATAGGAGTTGGGGCATTATATTACAGTTGTATAAGTTGTTGGTGAGGCCACACTTGGAGTATTGTGCATAGGTTTAGTTACCCTGTTACAGGAAAGATGTAGTTAAACTGGAAAGTGTACAAAGAAGATTTATGAGGACATTCCCAGGACAAGTAGGCCTGAGTTACAGGGAGAGATTGGCCAGGATAGGGCTTTATTCTTTGGAATGTAGGAGAATGAAGGGCCACCTTACTGAGGTGAATAAAATCATGAGGGGCATAGATAGGATGAATGCATATATCTTTTTTTCCAGGGATGGGGAATTGAAAACTAGAGGGCGTAGGTTTAATGTGAGAAGGGAAAGATTTGAGAAGGACCAGAGGCACAACTTCTTCACGCAGAAAGTGTTGCGGATATGGAATGAGCTGCTGGACAAAGTGGTTGAGGCAGGTACAATAGCAACATTTAAAAAACATTTGGATGGGTACATGAACAGGAAGTGTAGAGAGATATAGACCAAATGCAGGCAGTTGGAAACAGCTGTGTGGGCACTTTGGTCAGCATGGTCAAGTTTGGGCCAACGGGCCTGTTTCTATGCAGTATTACTCTATGACGACCAGGAGAATGGCCTTTCATGCATAGGGCCTCTGGAAGGCAAGGCTATTGTGTCACTTGACGGTTTTAAAACAAACTGATCTTTGAAGAAAGCTAATAAAATGTGAGGCTGGATGAACACAGCAGGCCAAGCAGCATCTCAGGAGCACAAAAGCTGACGTTTCGGGCCTAGACCCTTCATCAGAGAGGGGGATGGGGGGAGGGAACTGGAATAAATAGGGAGAGAGGGGGAGGCGGACCGAAGATGGAGAGTAAAGAAGATAGGTGGAGAAGGTGTGGGTGGGGAGGTAGGGAGGGGATAGGTCAGTCCAGGGAAGACGGACAGGTCAAGGAGGTGGGATGAGGTTAGTAGGTAGCTGGGGGTGCGGCTTGGGGTGGGAGGAAGGGATGGGTGAGAGGAAGAACCGGTTAGGGAGGCAGAGACAGGTTGGACTGGTTTTGGGATGCAGTGGGTGGGGGGGAAGAGCTGGGCTGGTTGTGTGGTGCAGTGGGGGGAGGGGATGAACTGGGCTGGTTTAGGGATGCAGTGGGGGAAGGGGAGATTTTGAAACTGGTGAAGTCCACATTGATACCATATGGCTGCAGGGTTCCCAGGCGGAATATGAGTTGCTGTTCCTGCAACCTTCGGGTGGCATCATTGTGGCAGTGCAGGAGGCCCATGATGGACATGTCAGGAACAGCAACTCATATTCCGCCTGGGAACCCTGCAGCCATATGGTATCAATGTGGACTTCACCAGTTTCAAAATCTCCCCTTCCCCCACTGCATCCCTAAACCAGCCCAGTTCATCCCCTCCCCCCACTGCACCACACAACCAGCCCAGCTCTTCCCCCCCACCCACTGCATCCCAAAACCAGTCCAACCTGTCTCTGCCTCCCTAACCGGTTCTTCCTCTCACCCATCCCTTCCTCCCACCCCAAGCCGCACCCCCAGCTACCTACTAACCTCATCCCACCTCCTTGACCTGTCCGTCTTCCCTGGACTGACCTATCCCCTCCCTACCTCCCCACCCACACCTTCTCCACCTATCTTCTTTACTCTCCATCTTCGGTCCGCCTCCCCCTCTCTCCCTATTTATTCCAGTTCCCTCCCCCCATCCCCCTCTCTGATGAAGGGTCTAGGCCCGAAACGTCAGCTTTTGTGCTCCTGAGATGCTGCTTGGCCTGCTGTGTTCATCCAGCCTCACATTTTATTATCTTGGAATCTCCAGCATCTGCAGTTCCCATTATCTTTGAAGAAAGCTAGTTATTTTCTCCCACCATTTGCCTTTAACCAATAACTAAAAGAGATTACAGTTAGTATACCAATCATCCTGCCCTTTGTGTAAAGAAATATAAAGAGATTGAAGATCAGAGAATCCTAGCAAACAAAAAGATCATCACAACGAACCCTACGGACAAGTGAAATTGAACTGTGATCCTAAGTTTCTCCTTTCCTTCCACTATAAGTGCAAATATATTTTTGTTTGTCGGTGCCTATCCGTAATGTATATAGCACTTTAGAACAGGGTTAGAATTTTAAAGAGTAGGTCCATATTTTGACAGATCATAGCTATTTACTTGCATTAGAATTTACTTATTGCAATAACTGTAATTCTTTATGCAACAATTTCATCAATGGCTTCTATTCCATCAAACTGATAAATCAGGGGCTTTGCTAGCTTTGGTTAAATTCTTAATATTTGCAGTGGACCCCAGGGGTAGTCGGGATTGACACTGTTGCACATTAGCTGTAACAGGGAATTTGGAAGACTTAGAACCCTTTGAAAGAAGGAATTCCTTCTCTTCTCAATGTTAATTAATTGATCCCTTATCCTGAATCTGTACCCCCATGCTTTTTTCTCACTGATCAAGGACTCAGCACCACACCCTATTAGATCCCCCTCAGAATCTTGTATATTTCAATGTTCTTGCCTTCATTTCTTTTTTAAACTCCAGAGAATATAGATCCAATGTGCTTAGCCTTTCATCAAGAGACAGCTCCTTCATTCCATGGATCAATTAAGCCAATCTTCTCTGTCCCACCTTTGATGTAAGCGTATCCTTCTTTAAATGAGCAGACCAAATCGGCACACACTATTCCAGATGTAGTCTCACCAAAATACTATACAATTACTGCAAGACTCCTTTATTAATGTTTTCCAATCCCCTTACAACAAAGACCAACATGCTATCTGCCATCGTAGAGGTTGCTGTTCCTGAATGTTCATTTTTACATCCTTTAATTGACTGCCCACGAGTCTTTTTGAATATCAGCGCTGACAAGCTTTTTTAAAAAATAGCTGGTTTTCTAATCCTGCGATTAGCGGTAATAACTTCACATTTCCCTGCATTAAACTGTTGCTGCCACTTTGTTGCCCACTAACTAAATCTGTCTATTAACTTCGCAAAGTTTACCTTTCCACCAAACTTTGTATTATACATAAACTTACATGCATTAATTTTTGTCTCTGTTACTTAGTAACATAGACTGTAAACAGCTGAATTTGCATTACTAGTTTTATGACAATGCACTGGTCATAGTCTACCAAATTGAAAATACTGCACTTTCATAGACTCTCTTCTTCCTATCCAATAAAAATTCCTTTTTCCATGCTAAGATTATTACTTGTACTCATTGCTCCTAACTCAAAACCCTTATTATCTATTTTCTTTTTGTGTAGTGGCTTATTGTATTACTTTTGGAAGGTTAGACATTCTACATCTTCTGGGTTCCCTCAGCAGTTTTGTCTTCAAATACTCCAACAAAATTGTCAAATGGGATCTCCCTATTTTAAAAGCAAGTTGCATTACTCTAAACATGCTATATATTTCCACATGCATTGGTACAGTTTTCTTAATAGATTCCAGCATTCTCCAAACAGATGTACAATGGCTTTTTTTTTCTAAAGAAGGGTCCCGATCCGAAATGTCAACTTTCCTGCTCCTCTGATGCTGCCTGGTCTGCTGTGGTCCTCCAGCGCCACATTGTGTTATCTCTGACTCCAGCCTCAGCAGTTCTTATTGTCTCTGTACAATGGCTTTCTAAGGGTGACATCATACCAGGGATGCCAGTCAATCCCATGGATTGTCCTGGTCTATGCATAGCAGGCTAGGGCTGAAATCAGGATGCCATCAGGGCAGGAACAGCAATTATTACGACAAATTTAGCAAAGTTTGGCAAGCAAACCCACTCGGCTTCATGGTGAGAATTCCTGTAACCGACATCTGCTGCTTGCACTTAGTCAAAAAACCGCAAGATTTAAACCTTGTACTTTCCCCCCAGGTAATAGAACCATGACAGAAAATCTTGCAGCTTTTCTTATTGCGTGCATCAATCCAGAAAATATCTTAAAATGTTTACAAACTATTGACACTGATATCATGGCCACCATCAGCTTAAACTTTTGTCCTTGGGTCAGACTTTTTTTAAAGTACAGCTACTAACAGGAGTGGAATGATGGTAATGTATGTATAAATCTGTAAGCAGCACTCCCAGTACATTCACTACATGGTGATTTATATTTCCAGGACTTCAACATGTACTGCTTTGATGAAAGAGCCTTAGGGATGCTAACAACTGTCAAATGCTGCCCCCCCCCCCCCACCCCCCCGGCCCACCAAACCCCTAGCTGGTAACCCTGTCTCACCAGAGATCCCTTTGCCAGGCATGAATTTTGCATGTATATGCTGTAGTCGTTTTAATCACATCAGTGTCAGGAGCATGTCTGGCATCAGTACCACACCTTAAAATTATATCTGAGGGATGATATTCAACATAGAAAAGAGAGTCTTTAATATATGGCATACTGTTAGAAGCTCTCTTTGCTTGGGACCGCTGTGTCCCTATGGATCAGAATATTTCTTCAGCTCCTGGAGTCAGTTCAAATTAGGTCTTAGTAAAAGGAATAAATATATCCCAAAACTACTACTATAGGTTCAAAATAAAATTGACTCAAGTAGCCAAGTTCTCAATGGACATGAGGCCTACTATAAAATTCTACATTATTATTCAGTACTGATTCCAGAGTTCTAAAGAGTACCATTACATGAAACTGGGATAGTCTGTTAAAGCAATAATGTGTATCATTCAGATAGTGTAGGAAACTGGGAAATCAAAGAAATCAATGTAAGTTACACCAGTGAAGAGACTACCAAGGTTTGAGCAATGACAAAATACACCATTAAAATCAAATAGATTACTAGCATAAATAGTAGAATGGGAAGAATTAATGCATTCAAGAAAGAACTACTCATCTCCTCCTTGTCAATAAATGGAAGTACAAAGAGTATATGAAAGAGGAACAGAAGTAACTCATATGGGGTTCCCTTGAGACTATTTCACTGTTCAATATGATCATGCTTGATCTTCTGCCCTAACTCCACTCTCCCATCAGATCTTGATATACCTCAAGTCCATGAAAGAACAAAACTACCCATCTCTCACCCCGAAACATATTCAAACATAGGGTACTCACACCTTTCTTGGGGGGAGAAATTCAAAGATTCACAACAAATTGAAATATCTTATCTTAGTCTCAAAGATTCTGCCACTTATCTTGAGTCTGTGCCCTTCATGTTCTATCTTGTTCAGTCAAGATTGATAAGCTTTCAACATCTTAAAAAATCCATAATTCCCTGTAAAGCCCCTTCAGAACATTATAGGTTTCCAAATGATGGCCTCTCATTTTTCTAAACTCCAGAGAATTTCGTCCAAATGTACTCAGCCTCTCATCATACAACAACCCTCATCACAGAAACCAATTTTATCTGGCTTGCCTCTAATACTAGTGAGTCTTTACTAAATATTGTGATGACTTGGAATTTTTATATATAATATTTATTATTAGTAGCTGTAGGCTTGGATTTAAGGTTTTGAAATAGTAACTAGTGTTTATTTTCTGACAAGAATTAGTAATGAACTTGCAACTAATTCTGCAAACTATGGCAATTTCTTTCTTTTTAGAAGGGGTTTTTGAAGCCAGGCTGTAGAACGAATAGATTTTATGCAATATTGTACTTCAGTTTAGTTAAGAGTGTTGACAACCTAGTATGGTAAGTAATGAGACCTCTGAGGTTTTTTTCAAGAGAATTATGGATTTTTTTTAAGCTTAAGGGAAATACCCATAATTGAGGAAGATAAACTTTTGGTTTAATTTTTACCCCTGAATAGTATTAGGCCATGAAGACTGTGGGATTGGATGGCTTTATAACACGGTCTCTCTGAGAAAGGAGACTTTATGGTGAGTTAAGTCCTGAGAGTGAAGAGTTAACATTAGTTCCAAACCAGATCTAACCTGGAAATGGTTATTTGAGGTGAGTTCATGGAAGCTCAAGGGGATAATAACTGCAGGAATAAGCTATCTGCAGTTCCTGTCTAAAAGTATAAATCACAAGTGACATAAACATACCAGGTGCGAGATACAAGGATTTCAGTGTGTATATTAAACGAGTAGTTTTTTTGAGTACTGTACAAGAGGAGATGTTTTGAGTGCCTTGGGATTAATGGGATTATACTTTTATTGTGAGTTTAAAATTTCACTTTGTATTATAGCAGTTTGCATTTTAAGACGACTGTTTGGATTATTCTATTTAAATGCATTTCTTTTACAATTAACATCTGTTTTGCTCTTAATCTAGGATTCACAGCATTTAATGCTTATGAGCGAGAAACAAATAAATTTATGATCTGTCAAGCCACATTCTTGACTGTAACCTGACTTGTCCAGTAACATCTTTTAGTAATGCAACAGCATGGAGGCCAAAACCATACCTAGTACTTCAGATGCCATCTCACCAAAACACTACATAGGTATCACAAGAATTGTTTATTCTTGTAATCCAGTTTCCTTACTAAAGGCCAACATGCCATTTGCCTTCCTATTTGCTTGCTGTTTCTACACGTTAACCTTTTCAGTTCCTGGTGTCAGTACATTCAAGCCCTCTTTGTAAGAGAGTATTCCTGACCGGAGACAAAAAACTCAGGAGGCAGGTAGGATTCAGGAAAGTGGAAGGTGTTTATTCAAGCAGAAACCAGTTGATGCAAGGAGAGGGTCAAAGAATCTTCCCCACATTAAAAGGGAAATCGATGACACACTGATTTTTACAGTGAAAATACACCATTTTACGCACATTGTTACAATGATCAAATACAGTGTAGTCCCTGTCCTTAGCTCTTGATCATTATACCTAATCCTGTAGCTCACCTAATCCATGTTGGGCATTCCTACAGACAGACCCAGGTTGTCATGGTCTTCTAGCATTTGTAATCTCTAAGCCTTGGGATCTTTCTATGCTTCCAATTCATTCACATTCCAAAAGCATATTGGCTGCACTCCTTCGGATCTGTCTCAGGACAGTGCTAATTCTATTCATTATTCTACACGTGCTTTATTTTAATCAAAGTCAAAGTCAGTCATTTCTCTAATATTTCCCACTGTCCCAATTACACTATGGTAAAATAAAACATCAATTCACGTTAACTAATTGCTATAAGGTTAATTTCTGTTTTAAAGTTAATTATGGGGTGTAACATTATACAACTATTTATACTGTTAGCAATTTGTAACTAATGGGTTGTGAGCGATCATCTTGTTCAGGGCAAAAGAGAAGGCATCTCCTAAAGTGAGTTAACCTTCACATCTGGGCTTAAATGTTTCTTTTTTAAAACGCTTGTATTATAGTCTGGTATGCACTGAAACCAACTTCTATGATTAAAACATTTTGACTAGAAACTATTGAATATTGCAGGTAGTTTCAAAGAAGCAACTAATTACTACACAATAACTTTAGCTGTCATCCTTGCAGCTGCTTAGGGACTTAAGCGAGCACCTTATCTTATTCATTTATGAGACAATGATCCTTACATTAATAAGTCTAGAATTGGTCATTTGTCTGTCCTAAGGCATCATTTTATCAGAGCCATCTCAGATGGGAACTTACAGTGTTCTTTTACTTTCTGTTCAAAGGTGCAATTGTATTTCACTGCGTGAGCAGGCTGTTTGGCTTTGAGTTTCTGTATGCCATTTTGTCAGCAGGCATGGGCTGCTTAGTGTGTTCAGGCACAAGTCATCTTACACAGCCAGGTACAGGGCACAGCTACACCCTTGAACTTCAACTCTTCATCTCCACAATTTACACCACAGGCCCAGACACATTGAGTCAGCATGCCAGGTCTAGTAGATCATATTTCCTTATACCCATTGAAGCCAGGGTACAGCTGATTTTCAATGACACTCCTGGTTACCCCTTTCTCTTCAACACTTTATTGTCTTGCCTCCCTCCTTTCATAGGTATTTTCCTAACCAACCTTCAAAATTGTTACTGCCTTCTTTATCCCAAGATGCTGTATCCAAACCCAGCTCGCTCTTGCAGTATGTGGTCCCTATTCCTAATGCATTACCACACACACACACACACCAAATTAATTTTAGTGGAAATACCCCAAGATTGGCCTTGGCAAACTTCCTTGACTGACCCAGACTAATAGTCCCACCTGATGACTGATCAGACTCCTGGCCAATATCAGTACTACTCCCCAACTGACTTACTGCAACTGCCTTGAGAGGTTACATTGAATGAGTGATGGGAAAGGTGCTAGAACTAATTATTGAAGTAGTCAAGGTTGCCATTTAGAAAAGTTCAGGGCAATTGGAAAGAATTAACATGTTTTTCTGAAAGGGAATTACTTTCATGTCATTAATTAAATTTCTTTAAAGTGTAACATGTGTTGTGGATAAACTGAAGCTTGTAAACATATTGTATTTGTATTTGTAAAAGTAGGGAGTAACTTATTCACATGGATAGAACACTGTTTGGTGGAAAACAGAGAATTTGCATAAGTGGGTCAGTGTCTAATTGGGAAGGTGTGATGAGTGTCTGTGTTGGGCTCTCAGATGTTTGTAATTTATGTCAATGACTTAGGTGAGTTGACTGAAGGATCCTCTTGTAGTGCAGTGGCAGCGTCTCCATTCCTAGATTGAAGTTACCATGTAACAACATCTCTCAACAGGTTAGTTAGAAAACTAGGTTACTTTTAAAAGAAAAAGAAATTAGGGCATGAAGGCATCGTAACTATATTTGCAGATTGGTAGACAGAAAAGTAAATCATGAAAAATACATAGATAACAAAGTGTGGGGTTGAATAAACACAGCAGGCCAAGCAACATCTTAGGAGCACAAAAGCTGTTTCAGAATCCTCTCCACGTTCCCCTTTTCTGATGAAGGGTCTAGGCCTGAAATGTCAGCTTTTGACCTCCAAAGATGCTGCTTGGCCTGCTGTGTTCATCCAGCTCCACACTTTGTTATTTTGGTTTCTCCAGCATCTGCAGTTCCCATTATCTCATGAAAAAGACAAGAAGTTTTGTGGCTCAATGTGGAGATATGGAAAAAGAGCAAAAATCTGGCAAATGGAATATAATATGGGAACATGTAAAGCCATTTTTGCCTCCTTATCATAAGGAAGGATATAACTTAACTCAGCCACATTAGGGGCATTGAAACAGTCATTGGATAAGCATATGGATGATGATGATGATGGGATAGTGTAGGGGGCAGGGCTTAGATTAGTTCACAGGTCAGCACAATATCGAGGGCTGAAGGGCCTGTTCTGTGCTGTATTGTTCTATGTTCGATATGCATTGGGGGCTGGTCAGAGGATGTTTAGTACATTTATACCTGGAAAAGTATTGTCTTATGAGGAAAGATTGGATAGACTGGCTTTGTTTCCATTGAAGTATGGTAAAGTGAAGGGTGGCTGAATTATTTAAAGACCCTAAAATCGTCTCATAAGGTCAAATTGGAAAGGATTGTTACTTTTGTGAGTGAGTCCAGAACAGGTAACTTTATTTTATAATTAGAGATTGTCCTTTTCAGACTGAGATGAGAAAAAAGTTTATAATGAGGGCTACATTGTTTTGGAATTTTCTGTGTCACAAGGTGCAGGAGACGGGAATATTTTAAGGTAGAGATGGGTCGATCCTTGGAGGGGATTGATTGATTTGTTGTAGTACAGTGAAAAGCTTTGTTTACGAGCAGTTTTGCAGATCATAGTAAGCAAGAATGTCCAGATCAAAAAGACATGGAGACATACAGGTTACTTTGCAAAGGGCATGTGCTGGGGGGATCAACGTTATCAAGATCAGCATTATTTAAGACTAGAGAGTCCATTGATCAGTCTAATAACAGCTGGGAAGAAGCTGTTCCTGAACCTGCTAGTGCATCGGTTCAGACTTTAAGGAGTCAAGGTTATCTGGTTAAATGTCAATGTGAAATTCAAAACAGAAACATCATCTGTGATCTTATAGAATGGAGAAGTGCGCTCCTGAGATGCTGCTTGGCCTGCTGTGTTCATCCAGCTTCACACTTTGTTATCTTGGATTCTCCAGCATCTGCAGTTCCCATTATTTCTGTCAGATCTGAGTGTTCTTTGTCCCTCTTATTTTGTTTATCTGTATATTTGTATGCAACAGTGTGGTTTAAATTTATAGGTAGAACAAAAAATCTGATGGAATTGAAGTACTGTTCTCAAAAATCTCATTATGCACTTAAAGGGTGGATTCTGTCAACCAATGCATTCTTTACTTTTGAACTATTCTAGTTACCTTGATGTAACTATGCTTTTATTTCATATTAATGAACTGCAGGTGTAGAATCTTGTTTGTAGAATTTGTCTCATAGTGATTGAATAGGACAGTAAAGATGGAATTGTATCCAGGGTGAAGAACTACACACTGGATTTTAGAATAAAAAGGCAGGATGAAGAATTGCTGAGATCATCAAATTCACAAATTGATTTAAGCCTGTAGTGTCATGAGAGATGAGTGCGGGGTGCCCTTGTGTCCTCATTAAGAGCATAAAAATCCCTCCTTTGCTCCATCAGTGGAGGTTGATATGAGCATTACAGATAAACTCTGAGGCAACTGTGTATAGTTGTTCAAGTACAACCTTGAAATGAAGCCCAGAGAGATTACAGCTGGCAGTAATATTGAACAGCACATTGATAATAATTCAAAAATAATTAAATGGACCAACAACAGATGTTACCTTAAACTAAAAGCAAAATATTATGGATGCTGGAGATCTGAAATTAGAAAAGAATATGTTGGGAAATTCAGCAGGTCTGGCAGGCAGAAACATAATTAATGCTTCAAGTCTAAATAAGCCTTCTTTGTAACTATATTGGTTATTGTGTTTTCTTTTTGCTAAGAAGTCATTGGAAAAAAGAGACAGAAAGAAGCCCTCATGTAACAATCTGTTGTGTAGTGGGTACAGTGATTTTGGTTAGCTGCTCCAATCATGTGCTCAGAAGTCTGTGGATTGATCACCTGAGACAGATCCTAGCCTGTGGGATGTATAACCAACAAATGTCGTTGCAAGTGGTTTAACAAAAGTGCAAAACCTGTAGTAGAACTGTATTCAAGGTATGAGCCACTGATATCTCGGCCTTTACCTTCAGACCATAAAGATGGCATAGTTGCAGGCAGAAGTTGGATGCATGTCACATAAGTCGGGTTGGTCACAAGGTGGGTGTAACTGGACAGTGTCAGATGACTCAGTAGATAAGTTTACAGGTGTGTGATGCTAGGGTGGCAATTGAGTTTCGGGATGGTGCCAGGCAGATCAAAATACAGTGTGTTAGGTGTATGAAAGCTAGGGTGCCAGGTGGGTATCTGATAACTGAGAGGTAGGTTGCCAGGCATTTAACGGGTATAGTTGTTGGTGGAGGGATATAGTTCCCAAGTGAGCTGGGGATTTGAATGCCACGAGGTTGAGGGGTGGGCTGCCAGGTGGGTGAAGTGATCTGGCCCCAATTTGGTGGGTGGCAGGAGTAGTCAGGTCATGTACGTTGATAAAGGCTTAGTTAAATTTGTGGGTGAGGCTGAGATTGGAAGGGTTTCGGGGTGGGTCAGGTTAAGGAATCAGTAAGAGAGTAGTGTCATGGTGGAGATTGGCGTGCCAGCTCCATAGAACATTGACGGAGTTGGGGCTCAGATCTGGTGAGGACAAGTTGGGTTGAAAGTTCCGATGAGTTGGGGCAGGATGGGTGAGACTTGTGGATTCAGTTAAGGGCTGCCAGTTATCCAAAGGGCATCAGGATGAAGTAAGGGAGGAAAGGTGTCAGATCAATGGGCAATTAGAACGGAGTGAGCACGTGGGCTTAGAAAACAGTTGTGTATTGGTTCAAGGGAAATATCCTGGGTGACTTAGGTCAGGGGATGCCAGATGTTCTTCGCAGTCTGGCAGTCTGTTGGGGAGTTGAGTGCTGGATTGGTGAGAGTATTTTAAGCGTCACTGAGTTTATCAGATGCTGGAGGAAGTTGGACTCAGTCATGTATTAAGTTGATTGGATCTGATGTGGGTTTGAGTGTTTGCAGTCTGTGCAGTTAGAAGTTGAGGTAAGTTGATGGGTGGACGGTGGGGATAATCCTTACTCAGTAAGGAATTGGTCTAATAGTTAGCCAGGAGTCAGGCAAGTTTTAATCCCATTAACTTTTCATGGCTGATTATAAAACTGGAGTAAGCTAGAATCTGTTGAATTCCCCAGGAAAGAATCCAGTCTTATTCATTGAAATTTCAACATCCCAGACAATTGCCATCTCATCAGTTTATTTGCATTCCGCATCATCCTGACATATAAATCTAGTCTACACTTCATCAAGTACTATTTTCCTAAAGGACGATATTGGTAAAGGTGCTGCAGATTGCTGCATTGTCAATTGTGAGCGCTACATTTAATCATATCAGTATCCTGCTACATTCAGTGTCCTGTATTAGCATGTGAGTACAATAGAAAAGTCATTCTATTACTGAACCATGGAAATGATTGTTTTTCTTTCAACTGGTGAATGGGTAGCTTTTTGTGGAGACCATAATTTGTGTTAGTTTAATCAAATGTGAAGTACACCATTTTACTTTTTAAGTGATTGATGTTGCATAACCAAATCTGAAATATTTTACCTCCAGCTCTTTGGGTTTTCCTTCAATGACTTTGACTTCTGCATCATACGTAATGATTACTGCAGGCTGCTCATTAGGTGTGATTCATCTTAGAATAGGAATGTTCACAATAAACAAAGACATTTTGCTGTAAGCCTGCTGAAAGTACATGTAAACTATGATGTGAATACTCAGCAAGGCAATTGTATCATTGTGCCAAGAAATGTATCATCAAACCAAACCTGAAAATAATCCTGAACAAAGCAGAAGACAGCCACAACTTGTAATTGTTTGTGACCATGAAGTGTTGAGTATTTGTTGTAAAGATTGAAAAATCTTTCAATATTACAGAAATTTGGTGACTTTCTTTATAAAATGAAATTACTCATTTGAAAATGACATTTCCATTACTGAAAATAATCAGAAATTATCTTCAGTGTAAGTTTACAAAGTATATATTTCAGAACCAAAAGAACTACGGATGCTCTAAATCAAGAACAAAAACACAGTTGCTGGAAAAGCTCAGCAGGCCTGGCAGCAACTGTGATGGAAAAAAACAGACTTAATGTGTTGCATCTGCTGACCCTTCCTCAGAACCCATATATTTTAAGACATTTTTTATTTTATTAGATTCCCTACAGTGTGGAAACAGGCCCTTCGGCCTAACAAGTCCACACGACCCCTTGGAGAATCCCACCCAGACCCATTCCCCCTATAACCCACACATCCCTGAACACTATGGACAATTTAGCACAGCCAATCCACCTAGCCCGCATATCTTTGGACTGCGGGAGGAAACCAGAGCACCTGGAGGAACCCACACAGACATAGGGAGAACGTGCAAACTGCACAGACAGTCGCTTGAGGCTGGAATTGAACCCAGGTCCTTGGTGCTGTGAGGCTGCAGTGTTAACCACTGAGCCACTGTGCCACCTGTTTCAGATGTCTTTTGCACATAGCGTTCCATAATGCAAAACTCTATGAATACAGCATAGTGATAAAATACTTAAATACTTCATGAGAAATTCACAATGCAAAAAGAGAAGACTTTGGGTATAGGTACATTTGCATCTCAATTGTCTTACATCTTTAAAAAGCTACATCTGTTACATCTTTGCATCAGTTAATGGGGTGGCATTACTTTCAAAAAGCCTTTCATCTTAGCTGTCATTTAAAATGACTGTAAATCTCCATATTGAACCTTATGGCTCCAGTGCCTCATTATAGTACAAGTGACAGCAAAGTAATTACAATGTCGGTAACCACCAAGTCATAGCTGAAATTTATGCTAGTCTTTTCCCCTAGATTCCTATAAAACACAAACTATAATTATTTTCACCCTAACCCTAATTTTATTGGCACCTCAAGGGAAAACTATGCTTTATGTCTTCAGATGCCCTTTTCCATTATTTCATCTCTTACATGCTGTGATATTGGGAACAAAATCATTACTACAATATTAATAAAGTATGCACATCAAACAATTTGATTGAAAAGTTAACTAATTACACCTTGTTGCGCCTACCTGTTTGTCTTTTTTGTTTCTACTACCTCGTCTTTTCAATTCAAACATGTCTGTTATCTTCTATTGAATGAACAACAAATGAGTTGCATTATCTTCCAACATTTACAATCAACAAAATCCCATTTGTTTTTCCAAATTATCATCATTTTGTCTTCGTTGCCTTGTTTAATGGCTCATAAAGACTTATGACCTTGACAAGTTATGTTCTTGATCTTGGCTGTGAAGCTTATCTCATGTTTGGGCAACAGGACAAGTGAAAACATAACTTATAAAAGAAAACATGATGAATAAGTGCAGAGTAAATGATACAGTACCTTGAATCTGCTTTGTTATTCAATACAATCATTCTTGATCTTCTGCCTCAACTCCACAGTCCAACCTACTCTGATGCCCTCAGAGGTCAAAAATCTATCACTGAAACATAGGACTTAGGAGCTTTTGGCCCACATGTTTCAGTGCTCTATAGTGTCACATTGTTTCTGGCTGTGTCTCATTTCCACTTTCCTGTTTTCCTTGTCTATAAAAAACCTGCCTAACTCTGCCTTTAGTAAGGTTAGAGACCAAATCTACAGTGTCTTCAGGGAAGAACCTTTGATGGAGGAAAAAAAACTTCATCTCTGTCTTAAAAGGGAGTTTTCTAATTCTTAAAGTACATCCCCTTGTTTTAGTTGTTCACACAAGAGGAAATATACACCAAGTATCTGTTTTATACCATCCCCTCATTTCTTAGTCTTTGAAACTCCAGTAAATACAGGCCAAATGGGGTCAATCTTTCTTCATTAGATCAGCCCTTCATCTAAGAATGAATCAAATGAGTTTATTTTTCTTTGAATATCCATGAATATATTCAATGATGCTGCATTGACAATGCTCCAGGATAGGGAACCCAAAGATTCATAACATTCTGAAAAAAATCCATTCATTAAGATTTTAATGATTGAATCCTTATCTGGTGGCTGTGCCCCATGTTTTAGCTTCTCCAGTTTAGTCCACAAACTCATGTCTATCCTGACAAGTCCCTACAGAATCTTACACATTTCTGTTGGTGAAATTTTCGCAATCCCTGCACAATATGGACCAGGCAAAAAAAGTTGAGAAAATTAGATAAGATGTCCAGGAAAGGTGATTCTTGGTGTCAAGAGCAAAGATTCCAATTTTTCAACAACCTGTTAAATAGGTACATGAAATTCTACCTGGTGATTGATGAGAGCGCTATGTGCATTCATTGGCATGCATCACAACCTCATTATTATGTAATCTCCATACATCATTATGTCGTTTCAAAATCTCCCCTACGCTGAATAGAAACTAGAAATCAAGTCTGGCCAACATGGAAGTCAGAGTGTTTAGCTGTTCCCTGCTGATCTTCCAGATCTCCATCTTAGATAGCTGACACAAGCATCTTGATGCACCCCTTATCCATGTACACTGACAGCTGATACTCCAGCCTCACTGAGTTACATGGCACATCTTTGGCCCACTTACAATATGGTTCTTACTTCAATGCTGCACTTTGGATACTAGCATCTTTTGTTGCAATTTTATCGCAAGAACATTGCACGTGGAGATAGGATGAACATAGGAGCAGAAGTAGGCCATTCAACCCTCCAGCATGTTCTGCCATCTGTGATCATGGCTGATCAATGGCTTAACTCCATATAACTGCCTTTGGCCAATATCCCTTAATTTCATTGTTTAACAAAACGTCACGTATTCCAGGGTTAAAATTAACAACTGCTCCATCTTGTGGAAAAGAGTTCCAAACATCAACCACCCTTCATGTGTAGAAGTGTTTCCTAACATTGTTCCTGAATGGTCTGGCCCTAATTTTTAGGCTATTTCCCCTTGTTCTAGAATCCCCAACCAGTGAAAATAGTTTATCTATGCTGTCTTTTTTTTTGTTTATGTTTACATAATTTTGAGCAGATACAACTTAACCTTCTAAATTCGAGAGAAAACAGGTCAAGTGTGTATAAACCCCCCTTATAACACAATCTCTGAAGCCCTAGAATCATTTTTGTAAACCTACATTATACTGCCTCCAAGTCTAATATAAGGTGCAGTGCCTCGCTGTACGCAAAGTCCTCTGAGTGGTGTCTAACTAGGGTTTTGAATAATACAGCATAATTTTTACATCCTTATATTTCAGTCCTCTATATATAAAGGCCATTATTCCAACCTAACTTGTGGATTGAACGAGGCTGCACCTCAGGGCTGCTTGTGCACTCCCTTAGTTCTCACTCAATTTGCATCCACTGCAATGCTCACAGCATCCTGGCCTTGTCTCTTGGTGCATCAGACTCTCAGCTGCATGTTAAATGTTCTGACCCTTGCCTTGTTATATTGTTTAGCACAGGAGTAAAACCAATGGCTAGTCATGATTGTCAGCAGTTCTTGGTTAAGTAGGATGGACATGTTGCTATACAGCTATTTAAATTCATACCTATAGTACGCACCAACGACACTTGTAACACACACACCACATGCGCTTCAACCAAATGGGAATGTATCAAATTTGAAGGGGAGTAGCCCTCAGTCAGGATAAGGGGTGAAGTTTGAAAGTCAAGGTGGTTGTCAACAGCACTGCTGTGGTAGGGAAGTGTAGGTATCAACGCTGGGGATTAAAGGTAGCATGCTTGAATGAAGAAGGGACATGAATAGTGAAGGTGAAAATATTGACATACAAGGGGAGCATGGCAGTTCATGGAAGAATATGGGATAGTGCGGGAGGGGGATGGTTATCAGTGGTAACTACCATCATGGGCTCAGTGGAGGGATTGTGCATCATAATGATGGCCAGGACTAAACTGGGGATGGGGTTCAGACATTTAAGGATGAGAGTTGTAACAAAGATGGTATGTGAACCATACTGATCTGGGCCCATACTGAGACCAGGTCAGTATGGGCTGTGCTGCAGTGCCACAGGGATCAATATGGATACAGATGGGTTAGGCAAATGGGAAGAAAACTTGGCGGATGGGGTATTGTGTGGGGTAAATGTGAAGTTCTGTACTTTGGCAGGAAGAATACTGGAGATGAATATTATTTAAATGGAGAAAGAGTGCAGAAGGTTTTGGGAGTCCTTGTGCAGCGATCACGAAAAGCTAGCAGCCAACTGTATCGGGTGCTAGGGAAGACAAATGAATTGTTAACCTTTATTTCAAAGGGAACAGAGTATAAAAATAAAGAAGTCTTACTACAATTCTATGAGGCTGTAGTTAGATTACAACTGGAATACTGTGAACAACTTTGGGCTCCTTATCTAAGGAAAGAAACATCAGCATTGGAGGCAGTCCAGAGAAGATTCACTACGTTCTATTGAGGCATGGAGGGTTTTCTTATCTAAGTTTGAGTTGGTTGGGCCTGTACTCATTGCAATTTAGAAGAATGAGAGGGAACCTATTAAGACATGTAATATTCATTAGGACTTGATTGGGTAAATGTGGGGAGTTTGTTTCATCTTGTGGAAGAGTCGAAGACATGAGGGCAGAATCTCAGAGTAAGGAGTCACCTTTTTAAGACAGAGATGAGGAGGTTTTTTTTTCCTCCCTTGATGGATGGTGAATCTCTTTACCGTAGAGGGCAGTTGAGGTTATGTTGAGAAGTGTTTTCAAGGTTGAGAGGCAAATTTTTAATCAGTAAGGGAATCATGAGTCATGGGGAAGAAAGGCAGGAAATTTGATTTGATGATTATCAGATTAGTCGTGATCTCATTGAATGGCAGAGCAAACTCAACAGACTGGATGGCTTACTTCTCTCATGTCTTATGGTCGAAAGCACTGTAATCATTTTATGGCTGAGTTTTTAAAATGATTAATAATCGGTTGCTAATGGTAACTCTTAATCACCGTCTGGGAAATTAAGGATGTATTAAGGATGAAATAAATGACGGCCATGTCCTGTGAACAAATTAAAATTAAACACTACAAGTCAGACTTCTGACAGTAATTCTTACAAATCTGTGAATTGGCCTCAAAGAGCTTGAAAATCTCCCAAATAATAATGAAACAAAATGCAGAGAACCTTTCAGCCAGGTGGCTATACTTTAGTGTTCTGTCGAACACCAGGTGAATGCTGAAAGATCTGGTTCAGTTGTTTGTGTGACATAGTAAGGAACTCCACAGAATAAAGCAAAGATAGTATGGAATGAGAAATGTTAAACTACTTTTGAAGGCTAAGATAACATGTAAGTTTGAATTGCAGCTCCAAACATTAAACAACAGAAATGGTTCAGTGCACCTGGCAGTATTTTTCAAGTGGTATGTTTGAAAGAATAAGTACCAATGGAACATCCTTGTGTTCTGTGTCTTAAATTTCTCCAAAAAGTTTAACAGGTTTCCGTTAGTGGTCTCTCTTTTTCTAACCATTTCAAACGTATATCTGAAAATGTTTGCCAGCCAGCATTAAATTAATAGTTTTCTTCTCTATTGCATCATTTTAAACAGTAGTTTAGTTTTTCTTTAAACGAAGTGCCCACTTGGTACCTGTATTCCAAATTTGCCTTACTGAGGAGGAAAACCCCTAGCCTGATGTTCCTCACATCGATGGCTACTTTAAATGTTTGATCCAGTGATACCAATGAATAGCAATGTAGTTCTGAGATCGGATGACGGTGGCTTGGAGGGCAGTTTGCAGATGCTGCTGTTCTCTGTAAGCTATGTATCTGCTGTACTTGTCATCTTGTCGGCATGGATGACTTGGGCCAAAGGGTCTGTTTTCATGCTCTACAGCTCTATGGCTCGAAGAGTGCCATCTAAACTGCAATGATTTTGGCTAAAATTACGAGGTAAGACTCTGGCATTTGCTGAAGACTCTGCGCCAAAATGACTGTACCTCTGGATATGTGCTTAGAATCATCAGAAGAGATCACATTTGGAAGATAACTTAAGTCAATATGGCTAAGCATTTGTGCATCCCAAGTTCTCAGTGAGACAGGACAAATGTTTCCAATTACCCTCATGAATACTAATTTCACTCTTGGTATATTCAATTCTATCTCAGGAAACTAAGGAATGTATACAATTGTTTTACAAGCTCTGTTGCCTTAAATGCTGAATATATTAATAAACCACAGACCTAGATGAAACCACACGATCAACATCCATATGCATTCCAGTAGAAGCAAGCCAGAAGAAGGGAGCATAGACACTTTACTCTAACTGCAGTTATGGTCGGCACAGTTAAATAAACCTGTATTAGATTCTCAAATTGAATTCATGTTACTTAATTGTTGTCATTTATTAAAAACATAAGAAATAGAACAAACTTCAGCTGATATTTATTAAAATCAATTATTTCTCAACATTTATTATCAGCTTGATCCAATTGTGACTTATGATAACCTTTTCCTGAGATAGCTTCTCACCAGCTGCTTGTAGTTGTTGAGCTACTTCTTGCTGGATAGTTTCCCGCATGTGTTAAATTTCTATGACTGTTTCAAATTCTTCTCGATGTTCTTTGCTCATTGTTGTAAAATGTGTTGTATCACGTACATTCTATTTCTGCCAGTATAGGCATCTTGTCTGAAGTTTTTGTGGAATTTGTGAAGCCTGTTTCAAAACTCTGAGACTTCCTTCATGCTTGATTGATGATCTTTTTCTAACTCCACAATCCAAGTCTTCTCAATTCTTATAGCTACTTTGCTGTCTGCAGAAATGTTTAAAACTTCATACATGTTCATTTCTGAGTAAACTTCTACAAATTCCCCTTCAGTTGGTCTCTCTTTGAGTGCTAGGGCATCTACAAATTTTTGCCTTTCTTTCACCAGATTACAAGCATCCGTCATTCTTTGCCACTTTTTTTTTGTGAAAGCACAGACTAACATCTAAAATGGTTTCAAGTTGATGGCCAGCTTTACTGGTGTTTTCTTTTCTGCTGGTTGTCACCTCTCTTCTGAGACAAATCAAAATAGTGCATCATTTTCTTGCAATCTTGGAGAGACGAGTTTGAGAGATGTTCTTATTGAAACATCTACAATCCTGAGGAGACTTGACAGGAAACCAAGAAGATGTTTTCTCCTATGGGAGAGGCAAGAACTAGTGAACACGGTTTCAAAACAACGGGTCTCCCTTATTAAATCGAAATGAGAATTATTTGCTTTCAGAGGGTTGTTGGTCTGATGAATTCTCTTCCATAGAAGATAATCAAGGCAAAGTCATTGAATTTATTCAGGAAGAACATTGTCAATTTTTTATAGACAAGAAAGTTGAGTTATATTCAGCTAACTTTGGTCCTCCTTGAAAAATGGCTGGTTATAATGACCTCACTGTGAGTCAACACGCAAGATCATTTTTGTCTCTTCCCACCTTCAATTCAAGGTATGCTACCTTGTGAAAGAGGAAAGCTGTTAAAATCCAATTGCCTCCATGAAAATTTAAAAACCTACTTGAACCAAACTTTTAATGAGCCCACAATGTTGTTAATTAAAGTGGGAGCATTGGGGGGCTTACTACTTCTCCCAGCCCAACCTCCTTCAAGAGTGTGGCTGAGGATGGAATTTATTCAATCAGTGAAAGCACCTGGGTTTGAAAGTTTATCTCCACAGCGGTAACCATGGAAGTTTATCATCAAAAATAATCCTATTTGGTTCACAACGGAAGGAATTCAGCCATCCTCACCAGGCTCTAGCCTACAAAATCAACGGCATTGTTGTTGGCTGTTAATTGCTCTTTCAAATGGTTCAGATATCCTTTCAGTTCAAGTGAAATTATGGATGGGCAAAATGAGTCCAGCGATGCCAACGTCCTATCAAGAGTTTTTTGTTTAAAATTTTAGCAGTACAACACCTCTAGAGTATTACTTGCTTGAATTCTTTCAGGGTTATTTGTACCAATGGATCAAATTGTCTCGCAATAAGTATAACTGACTGGTGTGTCATTTCCCATTCTTTTGTTGCATGGAAAGAATAATTTACATATCCTCTTTACTTTATAAAATGTTCACACTTGTCATTGCGTATCTGTGTTAAAACAATCAGTTTGTCAACCATTATTTTGTTGTCTGTTTTATAATTAGATTAAAAATCTGTTTAGTGACCAAAATAATCAGTTTAATGCATTGTGATTTTTCAGTGAGAATCAACATAATTTACATGAACATGCTATGTACAGGATTCTATTTCATTCATTTACAATGCCAGATCGGGTTGCGGGAGCTGAAGTGTGGCTTTGTTCATTTTCTGACAGTTGTAGAAGGATGTGTTAGCCAGCCGCTGAGAGTTGTATGAAGGCAGGTTATTTGAAGGAGGCTTTTCCCTTTTCCATTTCAGTATGCAGATTGAGCTGATTTAAATGTAGAAGTACTCACAAATGTATGTAATTGCAGGACTAAAGTCTCTGTAGCCATCTCACCAATGTAAACAAATTTTTATTTTCAAAGCATGAACTAGAATTAACAAGCACGCAGTGCAGAGACAATATTAAACTGCTACTGCTAAATATAAACTGCTACTTCGGCAAATATTCATTTTTAAAAATTTGGATACAATGCCATAAGAGCAATTTTTAATTATGATGTGACAATGGAGTAAGCAGAGCAGGTTCTCATTCAAAAATTCAGTGGCAATTTTATGCAGTGTGTACTTTCACAAGTTAGCATCCCAATGACAGATGTCCTCTCAGAAATATCTTCATCTTGGCTACTAATCTCAATTTTTAGCTTTAACTTAACTTCATAATCGTAGATGTTTACCATGTGATAGGAAATCAGAATTTTCTTAAGGAATAACATAGCACTGAACTTACGAGATAAACAGAATAATAGTGTCAAAGATAACAAAGTGTGGAGCTGGATGAACACAGCAGGCCAAGCCTCATCTCAGGAGCACAAAAGATGATGTTTCGGGCCTAGACCCTTCATCAGAGAGGGTTTCTTCATCTTTCTTCATCAGCTTTTTGCATCATCTGATGAAGGTCTAGGCGCGAAAAGTCAGCTTTTGTGCTCCTGAGATGCTGCTTGCCCTGCTGTGTTCATCCAGCTCCACACTTTGTTATCTTGGATTCTCCAGCATCTGTAGTTCACATTATCACAGAATAATAGGGTCACTTTGATTTAGAAATACTGATACTGATGTGCACTATAAGTTATGGCTGCAATATCATTGTATAAGTAAAGGAAACCTAATATGTTTATTTGTTTGATATTTATTTAGAATATATATATATTTATATATAAATATGTCTATTTCTTTTATCATTTAAAATTAAAATAATTTGGTCATGTAATAATTGAAAGATTAGATTAAATGCGGTTCCTTTGATAGAAATAAATAACTCGCAATAAACAATGGTTTAAACTAAAATTTGTTCATTTGCACCAGTATTTCTGTAAAAGTTATTAAGGCAACTAGAAAAGATGCTCAGCCAAACAATGTACAAAATTCCATCAGAAAATATTTGTCTTCATTTTGGTATTAAGTTTCCTTGCATCTTTATTCTGTTTAGTTTTGAAAACATTGTGACACTTGTATTTGTTCACAAATTTGTCAAAGTGATGTGAATAGTAACATTGTACTAAGCTTGTGTAATGGCATAAGAAATATTAAAAGCCATTGGCAGGCAGTCAACCAATAATTAATAGAGATGGCTGAGCGTTGATTGCATCAAAGTGACACTGTATGCCATAGAAATCTTAAATTGCTATCAACATGCCATAATTTACAGCAAAATATTGGCATGCTTCAAGAAGCTAATGGCAAAATAATGTATTGCTAATATTAATGGAATTTAGTTGAAGGGTTATTATGGAAAATATTAAAATATCATTGGCCAATTAAGTGACTTTGGTACATCAATTAGCCATTTTCTGTGTAACCGTCTACCAATCAGAATCATTTTGCCCACCAATTAGCACTGTCCTCTCACACAGTATAAATGAATTTATACTCCTGCAAACTGTCCTGATGAAAAGTTTCAAGTGATTTTTTTCTCTAGCAACACTCAAAAAATAATTTGCAGCAAAAGAAACAATTTGTTTTTCAATGTAATTTTATTTTAAAATATACATTTTAATCCTCCTTGAGAATTCTACATATTTGTTGCAGTGGAACATTGATTTTCTGACTCAAGGATGGCTCATGAAGTTGTTGGCTTATTGAATTACATGTAGAGTTTTCCTAACTTGCTTGCTTCATTCATGTTAACATGAATAGTTGCTGCATTTACCAACATCCATCCAGTTTAAAAGATCCTACCTCTGTCCACATTCTAGTGTCTAACTCAAGAGAGAAATCTAAAATGCTGCTCCCCATATCAACAATATTTTGTGAGGCAGAGAATTAGGAAGAATGATCCTGCTGGTGATCCAAATCTCAGAAAATACTAATTTTATAATCAATCGACTGCCAAAAGTAGGAATATCCATCATTTTGAGCTGTATTTGCCTTGCAATTAAATAGCTGCTTCGCTCCTTACATTTTTGCTGTATGTACAGCTACCAAACAGGAAATATGTGGCGTAATTTCCTTTACTCCTCATCTCTTGTCTAACCACAACAAAATATATTTTGAAGGAGTTCCTTAATTCTTAAATGTGGAGACTTTTAAATTGTAAAAATGGTTCTTTTCACACCAGCTGAAACACAATCAAAACACCCACTCTTTTACAAACAAAAGATTAATTCTGAAGATGTAGCAAGCACTGGTATATTTTGTAAAGATTCAAAACTCACTATTATGTTGGTTCTTCAAGATAACAGCTTGAAATGTTGCAGTCTTGAGAACTTTCTCTTTTATCACCTAAAATTTTAAAATGTTGAAACTTACTGCTGATAATCTCACAATAGCTAATTATTCACAACAGTTGTCTCCTTGCTCTGTCCCAGCTGTATATGTGGGTGAGCCCCCATAGCGAAGATATATTTTGCTAGTAAAATGATTTAGCTTCAATTCTCTTGTCATGATGGATTTTTCAGGCAGAGCCCTTTTGTTGGATAAGATTGCTCCCCTCTGATCATCATATCCCAGACTGCCTTTACTGGGTTGTTCTCAAGGATTAATTAAGGCATTTCCTATCTGGAATTAGATTCTGTCATGTAACTACAGTAATGGATTGATGGCTGTGCAATTTGTCACACAATGGAGGATAAATTACACCATTCACAGCTTCTTGAGATAAAGTGGTTTCCATCATATTCTTCTTCCTATGATTTCAAGGCTGTAGACACCAAGTCCAGAGTATTACTACATCTCAATCTCAAACCGAGCTAAAAATCTTTGTTAAAACATTAAAAATCTCAATCTCAACAGACATTCAGCCAATAGGAGCTGCTACTTCCACAAGCAGACTGTGGCATTCTGATGTTCCTTTAATTGGAAGATCACCCAGTAAGTCATTTATGTTTTAATAATTTCTTGGTGACCCTGGCCAATAAGTTGGAGTTAGTCCCTGTCCGTACAGAAACCACAGAAAAAGTTACCTGACAATTGAACAACATTCTGTCAAAATAATGTGTCTATATTCTATACAACTTTTAAAATGTGTATCTTAAAACTGTTCATTGCCTTACATTCATGGGCATATTACATACATAGGGAAATATTGTCATACTTATCGGGAGGAAAATTATTAATGTGGTGCTTGGAAGGATGTAATACAATGTGTGACATTCACTTTGCTGGATTCCATTGCTTGCTATTTGCAACTGATCATTTTTGGCTTTTAATTGCAAGGAAAATCTATCCTCATAAGCTTTGACCAGTACATGTTATAATTAATAACAGCTAGGAGAGTAATTTTAAAACTCAAATCAAAATCTGGATTTCAAATGTTTGTGAAACAATTATAATGTATGGAATCATCTATACACAACTTAGATTCATTATAGCAGATGTACCTTACATACAGAATGATTTATACAAGCTAGGATCATAATAGGAATGGTATTAAAAGAATTACTGAATAAGATTGTTCCTTTATTTGAGAGCTTTCTCATCATAACATTTGCTGCTAAACAGCTGAAGTGATACAAACAGTAGAGTATTTGTTTCTGACCGAGTTTTCCAGAACTTGGACAATCTATCCCCCTATCTACCTGCCACCTGTTAGGAAAATCTCGGATAATACTTTAGGAAGCTGCTGGTAAAGTGAATTGTCAAAGCAATGTCCCACATCGTGAAAACAAAAACTGAAAACATTCTCCTCACTAAAACTTATTGGTCAATTGAGGAGTAAGATTAGTGGCAGTCATGAAAAGATTGATTGCCTCTGTTTACAATGATTTATATGACTCCACTGAGTAAATAATAGGGTCAAAATGGCCCTTGTCATTTTATTCCTCTTAAATTCACAAACAATGTTAAAACCTGCACTAAACTGGTTAGTGATTGAATTTTCTATTCTCACCATAACATTGTAACATGAAACTTGCAATATAAACTGCTGCTATTCAAGATACACTGTGTTATTTCTGATCTTTCTGTGAAAGCACTAATAAATCATTGTCTCAGCTGCCACTTTTTACTGCCCAATGAATTTAAAAATGGTTTCTTAAGCATTGCACAACATTTCATTCTCTCACTGTTCGATCAATTCCATCTGAAATACTACATGGATCTCCAATAGCATATCAATGATGTCAATACACAGTAAAATTCTTGAAAAGTTAAATGAAATGTCTGACAATTGGAACAATCTGGCAAACAGCAGCAACAAATAGTAGATGAGGCGAGTCTTTAAACTTTGAAACAGAAACAATAATTGCCAAGAGTACCTAAAAATCCCTTGTGCAATCAACCTTGCAATCTCAAAGAATACATGTAGAAGGGAAATCTATCACGTGACAGATCCAAAATATGCTGCATTAATTCAACATCTTAAAATAAAAAAACAAAAGGATGGTGGGAGTTATGCTTTTAAATAGTGGGTTTACTTTTTATTAATAAACTGTTATTGATTTTGTGATTTCAATATCTGATGCTGTCCCCACCTGCTTCAAGAAGACCACCCTCATCTAAGAAAGTATCTAAGAAAGCACATGCAATGTGCCTTAATGACTACTGCCCAGTGGCTCTGACCTTAGTCACCAGAAAGTGCTTTGAGAGGCTAGTCGTGGCCCATACCAACTCCAGTCTCCCAGCCTGCCTCAATACCCTACAATTTGCCTACCGACATAACAGATCCATGGTGGTGTCATTTCCCTAGTCCTACACTCATCCCTGGAACATCTGGACAACAAGCTACCTACATCAGACTCCGGGTCTTTGATGAAAACTCCACCTTCAACACCATTATCTCCCTCCGTACTAATCTCAAAGCTCTGTGACCTTGTTCTCAGCTTTACTCTCTGCAATTGGATCCTCAGCTTTCTGGCCCACAGGCCACAATCAGTGAAGATAGACAACTGCACCTCCCCCACAATAATACTCAAGCATGCTGCCTGTACACCCGCAACTGAGCTGCCAAATTCTAAACAAACTCCATCTATAAGTTTGCTGATGACACCACTGTACCAGGACTGAAATCTAACAATAATGAGTCTAAATACAGAAGGCAGTTAGAGGACTTGGTGGCATGGTGCAATGAGAACAACCTCTCTCTCAACATTGTCAAAATTAAAGAACTGATCATTGACTTCAGAAAGAAAGGAGGAGAACACACCTCTACATCAATGGAACGGAGGTTGAGAGGGTGGAGAATGTGAAGTTCCTTGGAGTGACAATACCGAAAACCTGTCCTGAACTTCCCATGTAGATGTGGCACTCAAGATGGCACAACAATGCCTCTTCTTCCTAAGACGGTTCAGGAAATTTGACATGCCCATAAGGAACCTCACTGGCTTCTACAAACTCAGCATTGAAAGCACGCTTTCCTGGTGCATAACAGCCTGGTATGGCAACTGCTCTGCCCAGCACTGTAAGAAACTACAGAAGGTGGTGTGCACAGCCCAGGCCTTCACGGAAGCCAACCTTCCATCCATGGGCTCCATTTACACAGTTTGCTGCCGTGGAAAAGTGGCCAACATCAAAGACACATTGCACCCTGGTAGCTACATTCTCTTCTATCAGGCAGAAGATACAGAAACCTGAATACATGCACCAGCAGATTCAGGAACAACTTCTACCCAGCTGTTATTAAAATGATGAATAGACTCTCTAGCTTCAAATAATGCTGATCTCGCTAATGTTGATCTCGCCCAGTGCACGCCCTGTGCAATGTAATTTGTAAGCCTCTATCTAAGTCATTTTAATCTCCACATTCTTGCCTAATATGATCTCCCTGTACTGTTTGTAAACAAAGCTTTTCACTGTACTTCAATACATCTGACAATAAATCAATCAAACAATCAATCACACGTTGTTGTGTTTAATTATATTCCCACTTTAGGCATGGGACTGACCCTGGTTATTGCATATTGACAATTGATTCAGCTTGTTTCAGATTTTGATTTTAAGATAAATTCTTGGCTAACATATACCTCATTCAGTGTCCTCATGATTTTTGCAAAATCACTGATCAGATGCCAACTCTCCACAGCAAGCAATTCTCAGAAACCTGCTCACCATCTGTCACCCTATTCTCTCTGTTTCATACAGGCAATTTTAGTTATTCATGCATCTGAAAAATATCACTCTTTTATGATTGGAAATTATTTTGACTTGAGTTCGGTCTATATTAAAAGACAGAGGGATGATTTGGCTCATTCTTTAATCACACTCTGTCCTCCAATAATGTCAGGTAGGATTTATGTTCTGACTGCCCTATGGTCATATTGGGTGAGGCACATAAAAGGGACGACTTTTGCATCAGAGGCAGGATTGATCCCATCTTGTATTCACTCCTTTGTCTCTAGCTTGCTGGCAAGCTTGATTTTGAGAGCTACGGGGCACTAATTAATCTGGGTCATCTAATGCTCACTTCAGTAGAGACAACCCGAAAATTGAGGTGGGACAATTCCAGAATGGGGACTTGTGAAAAGCCAGCCTTGGCTGACATCTTGTCGGAAATTGCAAACTGGATTGCAGTTGATTGTGGAAGGTATGGAGTTTGCTAAAACATGCGGACAGGAGCTGTACAAATCCTTATGCATTCTCTCCTCTTGCTGTCTTTATAGGTGGATGCCACTATGAAAAATAGCAGGATCCCTCGGAGATTTAACTCTGCTGTCACAGATCTCTCTTACCTGTCACTGCCCTCTCCCTGAGGTATGCATTCTGTTATGCTTTGTTGCAGCAGATCCTGGCAAAGCATTGGAAACCGACTCAGCACTTCATTTCAGGGGCTGTTCTCCAAAAATGTTCTGAATATGAAGTAGCTCCCCCAGTATTCCTATGTGCCGACCTTTCAGATTCAAGGACACTGACTATATAATTCTTAGTTCATTCCTAATGGCCCACCATCCGATGTAAATGAATACCTCAAGAATGTGTGTTTTACAAGAACCTTGCCACGTAGAAGAAATCCAAACACATTAACACTGAAGCAACTCAGGCTTCAGGTGAGTAACTTGTCAGGAATCCAGAACTAACTAACACCTTACATTCATATAAAACTATCAAGCTGGTTCTGTATTCACCATGAATGAAAACGCACATCCTGACTTTCATATTTCTTGCATTCCAGAGAGAAAATGTTAAAGTCAGACAAACCAAAGTACACCAGCTCCTAGTTTCATGGATAGGGATTTCCAGGTTCTTGTTGACAGGGTCAGGTCCAGGAGGGATATCAGCATCCCAGAGGATTATCATATGGAGGGATCAAGATTTTTAACACTGTCAGTGGCACATGTGAGAAACAACACACTTGATGCCAGCACCAGAAGCAATTCAATGGGTTTCTATGGCATGGCAGAGTGAGTTTGACATCCAAGAAATATTTAAGCTCTTGGGAACACAGGCTGCCTTATACCCAGTAGCTGAGGGGAAACAGAACAAATGTTGCTTCTTAGTTTTGGAAAAATGTGTGCCCTGGATGGTCTTTGGGGCTATGTGATGATATAAAAGTTGCCTTTATCCATCTGGAGGAGTTACCCTTCTCCTTTATAGGACTGCAGTATTGTTTCTCCCTCTTCTTGTCTTGTGCAGCGCCTGTGAATTGTCCAGTTGGGGATGAAACACCACATTGAAAACCATCAAACAATTAAGTAAGGAGAAAAGCAGTGTATTCCAGCAGAAGTTGATAATGGTGAGAACGTTATCCCCGGTGGATATGACCCTTACAGGGACCATGCAAATATGATTTGATAGTGCTTCTTGTGGATTTAGTGAGTTGGTGCTGACTGTGCAAAGTTTCATCTGAAAGTCTGCCTAGAAGTGGGTGGTGGGCAAGACCTCAGCTCTGCAGAGTCTTCAGGGTCTCCAAGGCTGACATTCACCAATTTCTCTTTTGTCACACTCAGGTCCATTTCCAGCTTCATCCTTTCCCTGTCTTAGTGATGTCCAATTCACCTGTTTTATGCCTTGATGCCTTGGGAATGGCAGACATAGCGGGGAGATCACCTTTAATTACCATGGATGAGCTCCCGTGACTATTCAGTATGTTGTGAGCCATTTCAGCCTGTTTAAGCAATTAAAACAAATTTCCAAAACTCATCCTTGTCTCCTCATTCACCTCACTAACAGTCATGTCTCCAATCATAAGATGTGATTGCTGATGATTCCCAATTCCCAACTACCTCCCAGGAAATTGTGTGCTAGATAACTTGTGTTTAAATTGAAATCTGAGCAAGCATTATTAAGCTTTCATTAGGTGTGAGTCTGGTTTACACCTTTCATTTTGTCAAAGGAAGAGTCGAAAGCCCATCTCAGGTCCTTGTTGAAGCATGAGTCCTCACTACTGCTCACTGTTTTTATAAGCAATCTGGCAGATTTTCTACCATCATTCTCTTTCCTGGTAAGGGTTTATTTTGGCTTGATCTACTGTGGTAGAACAAAAAAAAACACTTGGCAGGTGAACAAGAACAGACTCTTAAACAAGATGTGATTTCTTGCATGAAAGCAAATATCAACAAATATCATAGTCTCTGTAATGATATAGTTTATCAAGAAGGGAAGACCCAGGTGGTTGGTTTTATTCCCATATCATTCCTAAATTATCCACCTACCAAACTCATATGACATTATCTTAACGGGTGCTGATTAAGGCACACTATGCATTATTCAGACCCTTATACCTTTATACCCAATCCAACACTCACTGTGTTCTCAGGCAGTCTGCATTAGTGACCTCCAACCTGAAATCTGATGCTGGTTCAAGCATCACTTTAAGTGGTACTGAAATTTGAAGACTGGCCACCGTATTTTTCTGACCTTCACAATAATGACTGCTTTCTGCAACGAGATTTTGTGTGGTCTACCAAAGTCTCACAGAACCTGCTGCAGAATGAAGGGAAAATATTTCAAAGCTAAGGTTTTGAAAAAAACTATTTTTTGAGAGAACTGATTACATGTGAGATAGTGGGAACTACAGATGCCGGAGAATCCGAGATATCAAAGTGTGGAGCTGGATGAACACAGCAGGCCAAGCAGCATCTTAGGAGCAAAAAAGCTGATGTTTTGGGCCTTGACCCTTCATCAGAAAAGGGGGATGGGGAGAGGGTGCTGAAATAAATAGGGAGAGAGGGGAAGGCGGGTCAAAGATGGATAGAGGAAAAGATAGGTGGAGAGGAGACAGACAAGTTAAAGGGGCGGGGATGGAATCTGTAGAGGTGAGTATAGGTGGGGAGATAGGTCTGTCCGGGGAGGACGGACAGGTCAAGGAAGCAGAATGAGGTTAGGAGGTAGGGAATGGAGGTGCGGCTTGAGGTGGGAGGAGGGGATAGGTGAGATGAAGAACAGGTCAAGCAGGTGGGGACGAGCTGGGCTGGTTTTGGGATGCAGTGGGGGGAGGGGAGATTTTGAAGCTTGTGAAATCCACATTGATACCATTGGGCTTCGGGGTTCCTAAGCGGAATATGAGTTGCTGTTCCTACAACCTTCAGGTGGCAACATTGTGGCACTTCAGGAGGCCCAGGATGGACATGTCCTCTAAGGAATGGGAGGGGGAGATGAAATAGTTCATGACTGGGAGGTGCAGTTGTTTGTTGTGAACCGAGCATAGGTGTTCTGCAAAGTCATCCCCAAGCCTCTGCTTGGTTTCCCCGATGTAGAGGTAGCCACAACGGGTACAGCGGATGCAATATATCACATTGGCAGATGTGCAGATGAACGTCTGCTTGTTGTGGAATGTCATCTTGGAGCCTGGGATGTGGGTGAGGGAGGTGGTGTGGGGGCAAGTGAAGCAATTCCTGCGGTTGCAGGGGAAAGTGCCGGGTGTGGTGGGGTTGGAGGGGAGTGTGGAGTAGACGAGGGAGTCACGGAGAGAGTGGTCTCTCCGAAAGGCAGACAAGGGTGGGGTGGGAAAAATGTCTTGGGTGGTGGGGTCGGATTGTAGATGGCGGAAGTGTCGGAGGATGATGTGTTGTATCCGGAGGTTGGTGAGGTAGTATGCGAGGACGAGGGAGATTCTCTTTTGGCGGTTATTGTGGGGACTGGGTGTGAGGGATGAGTTACAGGAAATGCGGGAGGCATGGTCGAGGGTGTTCTCGACCACTGCGGGGTGGGGGGGGGGGGGGCAGTTGCGGCCCTTAGAAGAATGAGGACATCTGGGATATACAGGAGTGGAATGCCTTATTCTGGGAGCAGATGCGGCAAAGGTGAAGGAATTGGGAATAGCCAATGGAATTTTTGCAGGAAGGTGGGGGTGGGCGGAGGTGTACTCTAGGTAGCTGTGGGAGTCGGTGGGCTTGAAATGGATATCGGTTGTTAGGTAGTTGCCTGGGGTGGGGACAGAGAGGTTCTGGAGGGGGAGTGATATGTTGGAGAAGGCCCAGGTGAACTTGAGGTTGGGATGAAAGGTGTTGAAGTGGATGAACTGATCGAGCTCCTCTTGGGAGCATGAGGTGGCACCTATACAGTCATCGATGTAACGGAGGAAGAGGTGGGGTTTAGGTCCGGTGTAGGTACAGAAGAGGGACTGTTCCACATAACCTACAAAGAGGCAGGCATAGCTTGGGCCCATGCGGGTACCCATGGCCACCTCCTTTGTCTGTAGGAAGTGGGACGAATCGAAAGAGAAATCGTTAGGGGGGAGGACGAGTTCGGCTAAGCAGACGAGGGTGTCGGTGGAAGGGGACTGGTCAGGCCTGCGGGACAGAAAGAAGCGGAGGGCCTTTCGGCCATCTCCATGGGGAATGCTAGTGTATAGGAACTAGACGTCTATGGTGATAATGAGGTATTGGGGACCGGGGAATTGGAAGTTCTGGATTACATGAGCAAAGATAATTAATGCAGTATTGGATAATTTCTTGAGGAAGAGGAAGTAGATATGTTTCAACTGGAGGAAAAAAGGGATTGAAGATTACAAATCAGAATGAGTATTGGCTAGAAAGCGTCAAAAGCTTGGTTTTATATAACAACTTATCATGCGTCTCAGAAGCAATCTAACTGCATCATATGTATTAAATCACTTTGAAATGCAGCTTGTGTTGCTATGTCAACAAAACATCTTGAATATCTTCCCAGGCCTGATGAAGTATTTTAGAAATATGCTACATCCTGTACACAAGGAAATATCACCTGTGATAAAAAAAACTGAAATAGAATAAAATAGAAGTGCAGATAGATAACCAGGTATGTATTTTGAGAGGTTCTGTCAAGATAAAAGTCTTTTGAACCTTCCCTGCGCATAAAGGCTAGTTTCAGTACAATTGTGAAGCTAATGTTCAATTAATGTTCCAATGACTTTTTTCTTATCCAGCATGTTTTGCATTTCAGTTTTGCATTGTTTGAGGAAAACAAGTTTAAAAAAAACTATGCATGCAAATATCTCATAGAAGTTACAGCAGGCAACTCAATCGAGATCTGCAAATATATATCTAGATAGCAATAAATTAAAGTAAGCTGAATTTATGCAAACTTTCCTAAATTCATATCATGTTAAGATAATGGTAGCCTCCCTAGTTAACAAGATGAGTAAACTCAAAATGTGGCATGATTTATGTTTCTATCAGTTTGAAAATGCTTCAAGTATACCGCTTCCTGATCAAGGTAAATCAGACAAAAGTCCTATTTGCTGAAATTTACCAGCAGCGTTCTGTAACTAGCTACTAAACATTGAAGTAGACTTTATTCCTTCCTACCTGGTTGCAAGGATAAGCCGGAAGACTACATAAAGGTTGGTGGATGTGATATTATATCTTAACACTCCGCACACAGACACATTAGAAAAAAACACTACCCTTTTTGAATTTTGTAGTTGGAAAACAAAACAGCCATTTTAACTTAAGTGGACAACTCAGGAACAGAAAATGAAAATGCAGACCTTTTTAAACGTACCTAACTCAGGTTAAGAGGGACAGTTTCCTCCTGGAAAATCCACGTGGTGTCTATTACATGCTTAAACACAGCTGTTTCTAATACTTGGCATCCATTAATGAAGCAGATTAGAGTGTTTCTCAAAAGATTCAGCAGCATGCAAGATACTTTTACTCTTTCATTTGTTTGAAGCTCTTTCCAGATGTTTCGTGGATATGACTATTAACTTGCGTGTCTGTGGCCATCACCACTCTCACTTTTAACTGTTCCTAGCACATGAGCTTTTTCCTGTTCTCTGTGGTGGTGAGCAGATCAGATGCAACTATATTATCATAATTATTGGCTGAGGAGGCAACATGGAGCAAATCCAAAAGGACGGTGGTGTGGTTTTAAAATTTAATTGGCTGGGAGTGGCTGTATCATTGAGAACCATTTTTCTTTCCTGGAGATGCCCAGCAATTCTACTCTAGTTTCAGTTCAAACGACAGCTGGGCCCTGATCATCACATAAGAACACAATCTGCATTTTGAAGAATGCTTTGCCCACTGCAGTCTACAGTTGTGGTTGCTGAGACTGGTTATAATGAAGCATGTAATTCTCCCAGTCCCTTTTAACTGCCCCTTCACATGAGAATACTGAAAATCTGTTTAGCTATCTTTCTAGTAAAGCTGTTATGATGTTACTTTTACACTAACTTTCCATCCCAAAGTATGGAACATTGCCCAATTTCTAAAAGGTCAGGGCAACTTGAACAACGCTAGCCTAGCAACCATTAACAAATCAATACAAAAAAATCTGTGCATGAATATTGAAGACCTCTCTTTCCATCTTTACAGCCTGACACTTGCTCACTACCCTCCCTGTAACTAGTGCTGACCTGATAGCATCTGGTTCTCAAAAGCCAAGCTGTGTTCTTACCATTTCATGGGACCTGTCTAAATCATTGCAGTGGCCTGACTGTCTCCCTGCTGTCCATCTGCCTCCAAGTACATTGTCTGCACTGGGCAGCATGTGTTAAAATTAAAACATGTCTATTAACAAACTTGCAATGAACTGTTTAAGAAAGTTAATTGGCTTTCTTAATGAATAGGGAAGGGTCTCAGGTTGCACTTCTGTCATGTCTTTAATCAGAAAAACTTATCAAGCCACTTCTGATCCAAAGCTGGGGAAACAGATTTGCTGCCTTGCTCCTTCCTTCATACCTGTAACATGACTCCCGTTAACCACAAATGCAGCATGGAAAGAAATCTTTGAAACATTTGGGTCATGGTAAATTTTCCTTTGCATCTGAAATGAGGATAATGTCTTTATAATATTGAAATGATTTCAGTGCTGGAATAGTCGAGTTTTAAAAGTCTTTGGTTATTTTCTGAACTAAATAGATACACACATTGAAAAACTGAAACACTTAATGAGCTTTGAATTCAATTCTTTGGATTTATCTTGATTAATACTAGGGCCAGGAGCTGAATCGATCTGTACAGCATACCTTTTTATAACCATTGTGAATTATATATTATTCATGTCCTTTTTTGAACTATATTCATTTAAAACATTTTCAAACTGCTTCATTATGGTTCCTTCTGGCAAATAGAGTACTTATTGTTGTATTGCACATAGAGTCAAGCTCAGATAAGTGAAACATTAATAGCTCCAACTTCTAAACTTAACAGAACATCTCTGTTATAAATGTACAAGTGACAGGAGTCATGAAAATGAATTAAAAATAGAATTTGAAATTAAAAGGAGCCAATATTCATGCCTCTCAAGATATTAAAATGAACTCAACGATTTTTGCAGAGACTTAGAAAGTTGCGTTGGCAATATTTAATGGAAGGTACTTATTCCCTTTCATTTGAGAGTACGTCTATGTGATAATGACAAGTCAAGATTAACATAAGGTGTACTGGTGAAGAACAAAACTCTTTTATTCCTAGAAGCATCCCAAAAGTATTTCAATGTAATAAAACGAAACATTCTAGAGTTTAGAGAATTCATACAGCTTATTGGTGAAGCCTCAGTTGATAACAGTGTTTTAATTTTGGACAATTTACTTTCAAAAGACACTGATGGTAACATACGCTCAGAAAAGCATCAAAGGAGATGACGGAGGTTTCTAAATTGATTTACACATCTAAACATACTTTCATTAGTCAGTAAATGCGTGAAGATTAAATTCACTCTATTTAAAATGCTGGGATGAATGTACAACATAGATGTAAGCAAATTATTCAACTTACAATGTTACTATCGCACTTCTAATCTCTCAAACATTAAATAATAATGAAAGAATGAAAAGATTTGTTTTAAGCACTGTTGTAGATATGTTAGCAGATAACCAAATAAAGCAACTAATTCTACATCAGAAAACACCTTTTAAAACACTTGGATTAATGCCTTATCAAAAAGGGTGGGGGCTTTGTGATTGTGAGAATTGCACAGGCAGAATTAATTAAATACTTCAAAGAAAATAAGAGTTCCTGAGATGTTGGGACCATTAAGATGATCCATTAAGCTAGCCAGAATTAGAAATTTTAGATATTTGCTCTGCTGGATTCTAGCAGTCTACCAGTAGTTTTCAACTAATTTGCAACTGTACTGCTGAGTAATAGTTTAAAGGTAATCAACGCCTTTGCAATTATAATATTTCTTACATTTTCTTAAATTGCCTGATGATCCCCTGCAGTGCACTAGATATAGTCACTCCACTTCAGTAGGTAAAACGGCTAAGGATTTTCAGGAACTTTCTATCACAACATTGACAAAGATGACAGAATTAATATATTTAATTACATACAACATTGCAATTGTATCAGGATTAAATACATGCTCCATGCTTTAGATCTTTGAATTTGCTGAGCCATAGGAAACCAATTGTGTTGGAGCGGCACATTCACGTTTTTTGTGTATATGAGAACAATACAAATCAAATCACTGGTTTGCATCTATGTATCACCATTGAAAATTTATGAACAAAATATGCTTAAAGGACAGTATCTAATTATTACTTCCGACTAGTGAAATGATTGTATGCTTTCTATACTAAATGTCAAGCTATGAAACAAGGTAAAACATTTGACATCTGTAACTTGCTCGAGCATGATCTTTAGTTTTACATCTTGGATTTAATTGTCATTCATTATAGGATGAACAGACTTATTAAATTATTTTGCAATGTAATATGGCTGGGCTCAGGATCAGAAGCAGACAAGGATTTGATAACTGGTGGCGGCTGGTATATTGACATTATTCTTGGGGGTACCAACCCTGTCAAGGATAAGGATATTCAGCTTTACAGAGCCATAAGGGAGGAGGCAAAGCCACCACACAAAATTGGGGGGAACAACCGAGCTGAAGGAAGGCTGCATTTGATATTGGGCCCATGTATCTCAGTTGCTGTGTCCAGTGCAGAAAAAGAGGAAACCCCGGAAGGCCAAAGCTCCAGGCATAATGAAAGTAGAGGAGAAAGGGGAAGTGCAGAATGGATGTGAGGCCATAACTTAGTGCAGACTCTATGCTAAAGAAGGCGACACTTTAAGATGACTAAGAACCAAGTGGAGGAGAGTGCATCTCTCCAGGCAGATGGCCACAGATTTCTGTGTACTCGTTGCTGAAGATTTCATTCCTCAGTGCAAATCTGTATTTTAGCCCATTGCCCCACTGCCCCTAAGAGCAATGACAGTTTAAAAAAGTTATTTGAGCCTCAAGTTAACATGTGAAAGAATAAGACAACAAGATTCCATGTTTAGAGACTGCCAATAATAAGCAATTTAGTAATAATGCTAATTAAACACTTGTGTAGGCAAAGTAAACTTCAAAGTACTGAACGGAACTTTCTATTTTTATTTTTAATATAACTGAAAATCACACTTCACAATTACATTTTACCCTGTCCTCGAAGGTATGCATTCATTTTTGTAGAAACGGTTCAAAATACTTCTTGACTCTGAAGGATATACTTCTATTCTTTTTCTTCTTTAACTTGGTATTTTTTAACCATGAACCTTTTCTGGAGATTCTCCCTCCTGTGTAAGCTAGGCAAGTCTTCCAACTCATTTCAAGTCATCATAACTTTGACCTGTTGAGTTTGAATGAGTTCTCCTGCCTACATTCCTGTATAGTGAACCACAGAGACTTACAGCCTCAAGTTCCTTTCTTTTCATTCAGGCAATATTAGTGTAATTGGTGAGGCTAACTTATCCATAATTCCCCTTGAGAAGGTCAATCTTCCCCTTGCACAGGCATGCTGCTTGGGGTTTCAGTTCACAAACAATATTCATAGGAAGGGAATTTGAGGATTTTGACTGTTTGCAGCTAAAATGCACATGGCAATTATTCTCATTGCGCAGGTGCTGGTGGAAACTCCACCTGAGACTACTATACCAGTGTCATTCACAATGGCCTTCTTATGGCCTGCAGATGATAATGTCCATGAACCCCTCTTCCTCAGGTCCTCAATTAACCCTCCTCCAGATTCGGCTGACCTATGGCTGCTTTGAGCCCATTTTTTCCTTCAAGGAAAGGGGAGCTTGAAAAAGACATCGTTGGCCCCTATGGTCAATGCTAGCTTTTCCCACTCATTAGTAGATGGACATTTCAGTGTTGGGTGGACCCTGGAAATGATGGTTCTGAGCCATTCTGAAAGGTCAATAAAAGTCCTAGCCACACATTTTTCCTATGTTTGCGAACAAAGTGCCTCCTGAGTCTGAGGTTTGTCTTGGAGGGTGAATATGTAGTGGCATATTCTCTATGTTGAGAGGCTGCATCAGATCATGAAGCATCTTCTGACAATGGATCCAATATCTGTGCACCACACTCCTTCTGCTATTTCAGTCTAGGCCTCCTTTGAGCTTCTTTCAACCATCATCTGAGAAGGGAGCTTCCTCCTCTCCCTATGGTGTATATGAGGATCTCCAGGCCTATTTCTGCCTCTGACGATCTTTAATAGAAAGTTTTACACTCAGCATAAAGTTCCAGGATTTAAAGTTGGCCATAGTAATAGCTGCCATTGTTTTTTCAAAAATCTGTACTTCACTTGAGTAGCCCCACTTTTGTTGCCACCCCTAATTGTTCATCAAATCCTTTTCTAGATAATTAATCAAGAAACAAAGAAACAAACAAAGAAACAAAGAAACCTACAGCACAGGAACAGGCCCTTCGGCCCTCCAAGCCTGCGCCGATCAAGATCCTCTGTCTAACCTGTCATCTATTTTCTAACGCTCTGTGTCCATTTGCTCCCTGCCCGTCCATGTACCTGTCCAAATATATCTTAAAAGACGCTAACGTGTCTGCGTCTACCACCTCTGCTGGCAACGTGTTCCAGGCACCCACCGCCCTCTGTGTAAAGAGCTTTCCATGCATATCTCCCTTAAACTTTCCTCCTCTCACTTTGAACTCATGACCCCTAGTGAATGAGTCCCCCACTCTGGGAAAAAGCTTCTTGCTATCCATCCTGTCTATACCCCTCATGATTTTGTAGACCTAACATAAGTCCTAACATAAAACCCTGACGTGATGATTCCTAAACTCTAGGAGAAAATAATCAAAAAGTACATCACAATAAAGGCTAGTAACAATCAACATTCACCTCCAAAAGATAAAATGTATAGTTATGATAATTGCTGAAAGAAAATGCATTTGAACAAAAGCATTACTTTTTCCACTTTGACAGAACTTGCGTGGCATTTTCCAAAAAAAACTATTAAATTAGTTTTTTTTAACAGATTGGTTGTACTGCATGTCTGTAGGAGTTACATTCATGCCAAAAAGTTCAACTTTTAATGGTTGAATTGATTTTGTTTCTTCCAAATCCAGTCCTTCAGCAAAAGGCCAGAAAACTAGTTATTGAATGTTTGAAATATTTTGTGTTAAATCCAGAACCATCATACTTATTAGAACAAGCTCTGTATCACAAGACCATAAGATGATAAGACATAGGAGTGGAAGTAAGGCCATTCGGCCCATTGAGTCCACTCCATCATTTAAATCATGGCTGATGGGCATTTCAACTCTACTTCCCTGCACTCTCCCTGTAGCCCTTGATTCCTTCTGAGATCGAGAATTTATTGATCTCTGCCTTGAAGACATCTAATGTCCTGGCCTCCACTGCACTCCACGGCAATGAATTCCACAGGCCCATCACTCTCTGGCTGAAGAAATGTCTCCTCATTTCCATTCTAAATTTACCCCCTCTAATTCTAAGGCTGTGCCCACGGGTCATAGTCTCCCCGCCTAACGGAAACAACTTCCTAGCGTCCACCCTTTCTAAACCATACATTATCTTGTAAGTTTCTATTACATCTCCCCTCAACCTTCTAAACTCCAATGAGTACAATCCCAGGATCCTTACCTGCTCATCATACGTTAACCCTACCATTCCAGGGATCATCCGTGTGAATCTCCGCTGGACACGCTCCAGGGCCAGTATGTCCTTCCTATGGTGTGGGGCCCAAAATTGGACACAGTATTCTAAATAGGGCCTAACTAGAGGTTCATAAAGTCTCAGAAGCACATCCGCAGGCCTGACCAATCTCCCTCCACCAACACCCTCATCCGATTAGCCAAACGCGTCCTCACCCTCAACAACTTCTCTTTCGATTCCTCCCACTTCCTACAGACAAAGGGGGTGGCCATGGGTACCCGCATGGGCCAAAGCTATGCCTGCCTCTTTGTAGGTTACGTGGAACAGTCCCTCTTCCACACCTACACTGGCCCCAAACCCCACCTCTTCCTCCGTTACATTGATGACTGTATCAGCACCGCCTCTTGCTCCCAAGAGGAGCTCGAACAGTTCATCCACTTCACCAACACCTTCCACACAACCTCAAGTTCACCTGGGCCATCTCCAACACATCCCTCACCTTACTGGACATCTCTGTCTCCATCTCAGGCAAAGCTAGAAGCTGATGTCCAGTTCAAGCCCACCGACTCCCACAGCTACCTAGAATACACCTCCTCCCACCCACCCCCCTGAAAAAATTCCATACCCTATTTCCAATTCCTTCGCCTCTGCCGGATCTGCTCCCAGGATGAAGCATTCCACTCCCGCACATCCCAGATGTCCGTGTTCTTCAAGGACTGCAACTTCCCCCTCCCGCAGTGGTCGAGAACACCCTTGACCGCGTCTCCCGCATTTCCCGCAACACATCCTTCACACCCCGCCCCCGCAATAATCGCCCTAAGAGAATCCCCCTCATCCTCACATACCACCTCACCAACCTCCGGATACAACGCATCATCCTCCGACACTTCCGTCATATACAATCTGACCCCACCACCCAAGACATTTTTCCATCCCCACCCTTGTCTGCTTTCTGGAGAGACCGCTCTGTTCATGACTCCCTTGTTCGCTCCACACTCCCCTCCAACCCCACCACACCTGGCACCTTCCCCTGCAAACACAGGAAGTGCTACACTTGCCCCCACACCTCCTCCCTCACCCCCATCGCAGGCCCCAAGATGACTTTCCACATTAAGCAGATGTTCACCTGCACATCTGTCAATGTGGTATACTGGATCCACTGTACCCGATGTGCCTTCCTCTACTTTGGGGAAACCGAGCAGAGGCTTGGGGACTGCTTTGCAGAACACCTCCGCTCGGTTCGCAATAAACAACTGCACCTCCCGTTCGCGAACCATTTTAACTCCCCCTCCCATTCCTCAGACGACATGTCCATCATGGGCCTCCTGCAGTGCCACAATGATGCCACCCGAAGGTTGCAGGAACAGCAACTCATATTCCGCTTGATAACCCTGCAGCCTAATGGTATCAATGTGGACTTCACCAGCTTCAAAATCTCCCCTTCCCCCACTGCAACCCAAAACCAGCCCAGCTCATCCCCTCCCCCCTCTGCATCACAAAACCAGCCCAGCTCATCCCCTCCCCCCTCTGCATCACAAAACCAGCCCAGCTCATCCCCTCCCCCCACTGCATCACAAAACCAGCCCAGCTCATCCCCTCCCCCCACTGCATCACAAAACCAGCCCAGCTCATTCCCTCCTCCCTAACCTGTTCTTCCTCTCACCTGTCCCCTCCTCCCACCTCAAGCCGCACCTCCATTTCTCACCTACCAACCTCATCCCGCCTCCTTGACCTGTCCATCTTCCCCGGACTGACATATCCCCTCCCCACCTCCCCACCTATACTCTTCTCTCCACCTATCTTCTCCTCTATCCATCTTCGGTCCGCGTCCCCCACTCTCCCTATTTATTTTAGAACCCTCTCCCTATCCCCCTCTCTGATGAAGGGTGTAGGCCCGAAACATCAGCTGTTGTGCTCCTGAGATGCTGCTTGGCCTGCTGTGTTTATCCAGCTTCACACTTTGTTATCTTGGATTCTCCAGCATCTGCAGTTCCCATTATCTTTGATCAGAAGCATATCACTGCTTTTATTTTCCAACCCTCTTGAGATAAACGACAACATTATATTTGCTTTCTTAATCACGGACTCTACCTGTAAGTTAACTTTTAGGGAATCCTGAACAAACACTCCCAGATCCCTTTGTACTTCTGCTTCACAAATTTTCTCACCGTCATCATTATGTCACACTTGCACCTGTTTGGACCAATTTTGTACACAAAACAACAAATTAAGAGACATGAAATAGAAGCAGGAGAAGGCATTTGGCTCCTGAAGCCTGGTCTGTCATTAAACAAGATTATTACTGATCTGATTGTGGCCATAACATTACATTTTTACACTCTGCAATTAACCATGGACACCCTTGAAGGTCAATAATCTTCCCAATTCAGCTTTGAAAGTACAATGGCCCAGCCTCCACTGTTCTCTCTTATGGACAATTCTGAGGATTAATGGCCCTCTGGGTGAATAAATTTCTCCTCATTTCTTTCTTAAATGGGAGTCCTCATATTTGAATTTTTGCCCCCTCGTTCTGCACAAGGCTTAATTAAGGAGACCAAAACTGGATACAATATTCTAGGTGTGGTCTTATTAATACCATAGACCAGTTTAATAACAATTCCCTACTTTTTTTCACAACCAATTCCCCTTATAATAAAGGCAGTTGCTGTCTATCGCTAATTGCTTATGGATTTGGTCTGCCAAACTGTGATTCCAATTTAATTAGGAGCAAATGTGCACTTTGATTCTAATTAAAGAATTCAACCTTAGTATGTTAATATTTAATCTTTATAACAATAATCTGAGCCTTATATTTGGAGCTACCTAAATTGCTTACGGACTGATTGGTTTTCTGTGGGTCATTTCTGAATGTGGTTCAGAGTAAACCATCTTGTTGCTCAAATGGAGTCACATGTAGGCTAGACCAGGTAAACTAAACAGATTTCCCTTCCTCGAGGATTCTTCTTAACTTCATGGATTTTTACAAGTATCAATGATCGTTTATTGATCCCCATTACTGAGATTAGCTTTTAATCCAAATTTTATTAAATAAAATAAATTTCACCAGTTAGCGGGTAGGGATTTGAACCTTGCTTTCAAAGTATTAGCATGCATCTCTGAATTAAAAATCTAGCTCCATTATTTTTGCACCACCATCTCCGCTATTCCTCTCACTTTTTCATAAGTTTATTAAGATTATGGCCATAACCACTGCAATTTCCATTCTTATTTTCCTTAGTATTGTCAGATGCTTTCATCTGGACCTCATGGCTTAGCAAGCTTAATCATAGACAGTATTTTGAATACTACTAGATAACAAAGTGTAGAGTGGATGAACACAGCAGGCCAAGCAGCATCTTAGGAGCACAAAAGCTGACGTTTCGGGCCTAGACCCTTCATCATCAGAAACATCAGCTTTTGTGCTCCTAAGATGCTGCTTGGCTGGCTGTGCTCATCCAGCTCCACACTTTGTTATCTCGGATTCTCCAGCATCTGCAGTTACCATTATCTTTTGAATACTACTATTGAGTTTCAGTTCCTAGGCCATCAAATATCTCAAATACCTTCTCTTTTGCAATGACTTTGACAGCATAAATTTCCTTCGTGAAGGGAAAAAGAAAATATTTATTTAGCACCTTAGCAATGTCCTCTGCTTCAATGCATAGGACACCTTTATTGGCCTCTAAGCAACTCATGCCTCCTCTTACTATTCTTTTAATCATTATATGCCAACAGAATATTTTTGGATTCCCATTGATGTGATGCTGGCATTTAAATACTTTAACTTTCATTTCTTGTTGACTTTATATCTGAACTTTTTACCATCTCATTTGCATTTGTATTATCAACCTGGTATTCCTCTGCTACATGATCCCGTTTTCTACATCGTCTTAGTCCCTGCCGACTTTGTTAACCACAGACCTGTTCTTCCTCTTGGGAATAGTTCAGTTGTACCCAAACTATCTCCCCTTTCCAGGACGTCATTGTAGTATTATGATTTTGCCTGCCAAACTGTGATTCCAATTTAATTAGGAGAAAATGTGCACTTTGATTCTAATTAAAGAATTCAACCTTGGTATGTTAATATTTAATCTTTATAACAATAATCTGATCCTTATATTTGGAGCTCCCTAAATTCATTTAATGAGGAAATATGAAATATTAGCCCAAACCTTTCAGTCTGCAGGTTATTGGAGATGGTATGTAATTTAGGAAATATATGACAGGGCCATGTAGAAATAGTTACACACAAACAATTGTGAAAATTGCAAAGAGAAATTAAACTTGCACTGGTTTTATTTTCACTTCCCAGAATCATCTGTGAATGTGGCAATGTACACAGACTGTCCCTCATAGTTTCTACTTATCCAAGAGATGTTACACAGTTTTTACAAGCTCATCTAACTTGGAATGAGCCTGAATAATTCAATGGTAACCAGCAAACTCAGCTGAGTAACAGAATGAATCTCCCCACATCAATCACTGAAAACCCAAGAAGGGTCCAGACCCAAAACATCAGCTTTCCTTTCCTCTGATGCTGCTTGGCCTGCTGTGTTCATCCAGCTCTACACCTTACTTGTATGGTGTTATCTTACTTGAATGCAATCCTACCACCCAATTACCCCTCCAAATACCATCCTAACCACTTGACTAAACACTGACTAAACTTGTGCAACCTGGGCCAGGAGATGAATTACTCGCTACAGTATTCCTAGTCTCTGATCTGTTGTTAAAGCCACTACGTGTAAGTGATAAGCCCAGGTCAGTTTTTGGTCATTGATAACTCCATGGACGTTGATAGTGGGGTTTTCCGTAATGGTAACACTCCCATCAGGGAGCTGTGGTGGGCCTGATTCTTACTGGATGCGGTTATTGATTGGCATTTGTGTGGCATGAATATTTACTGAGCACTTTTCTGTCCAAGTCTTGATATTGCCCACATCTTCTTGCATTTGGATATGGACTGCTTCAGTATTTGAATCATCAGTGAAAATCCCTACTTCTGACCTTAGGATGGAGGGAAGATAACATGCTTAACGCATGCACTTCTGAGGCCTTCTCATTGTCAAGGACAAAACATAAAGATAGCCTATATTCCAGATCTCACACAGGATGGAAATAAATGTGTATTATTTAAACAATATGCATTCTGAATTCACTCAAATTCTGTCTGCTAAATGTCTTATCAGTTAGATTATACATATATGCATCTACACACAAGTTATATATTGTTATACCAAATATAGGTATGATAACATATTTTACATTACTACAACTAGTTTCACTCATAATGTACATCTTCAGATAAAAGCGCATCTGAACGTGATTGTGTTTCAGATTATGAACAAAATACTTTTGTTATTGTAGACAAGATTGAGGGGCTTCAATCTTATTGTGAAAGTGACCATGCATTGCATGTTTGACAACAGCTTCCGTGAATCAAAATTCATGTAGCAATGGGTTTTACATAGATTATTACATTTCCCACTTGAGAGCTATTGGCAAGGACTGCTATGAAAGAAATGTGTTAATAAAGGATCCTACAAAATAATAATAGGAATGATTAAGACTGCATTAAGCTGATTATTGTGTGTAACAGAGCCGGGTGACTTTTAAGAGTGAGAACATTGTATTCTGAGCTTGAAGTTCTCCACAAATGCCACTTTTAGCTGGCACAAAATTGAATGAACAAGTACTGATAGGAAATGTTAAATTCTTTTTCTTGCATAACCAACCATTCACTGAGAGTATGTAATAGGAAACTAAGTAAAATGGTGAGAAAAGTCAATTACATTGGAAAACTTGGGTAGTCACCTCAATTGCTGAATTCATTATACCTCAGTTATGGCCACAAGCTAAGTTTGCTCCCTAATCTTTTTCTCAGCGTAATTAAAATGTAAGTGCTAGATTGGAGCTATAGCTCGGCTGGATCACCTTAATTTTAAGATTAGCAAGCTGCCTCTGACCTTTCTGAAAGAAGATTAGTTTAGATCGTTAACTGGAAAAATACTTGAGTGTCTCTATCGAGGTTTTAATGGGTATTCAATGATATCAGAACAGACTACACGTAAGAATTCTGGTCACCTGAGTATAATTGGCCCTTGAAGAATCACAGTATATCTGTTGATTGATACACAAAAATGAACAAGTCTTGTTAATCAGATCTGGGCACAGATTTTCTGTCAGGAAGATAGAATTAAACATCCTGATTAAAAAAATGAAAAATAAGAATAATTACCAAAAGACATAGGAATAGAAGTAGACCTTTCAACCTATTGAATCTACTTTACCATTCAATGAGATCAAGGCTGATCTGATAATCCTCACCTCCACCTTCCTGCATTTTTTCCATAACTCTAGATTTCCTTACTGGCTAAAAGCCTGTCCATCTCTACCACCTCGACTTAATGAGCCAGCCTCAACAGCCCTCTGTGGTAATGAATTCCACACATTCACAACCCTCTGAGAGAAGAAATTCCTCAACATCTCTGTTTTGAATGTGTGTACCCCTTATCCTGAGATTATGTCCTCTTGACTTAGGCTTTTGCACAAAGGGAAACAACTTCCCCTTAATCTATTCTGTCAAGTTCTCTACGAATCTATATGTTTCAATAGGTTGCCTGTCATTCATCTATATTCAAACTTGTACCTAAACCTAACCTCTTCTTATATGACAGTCCCTCCATGCATTGTAGCAGCTTAGTGCACCTCCTCTGGACTGCCTTGGAATGGCAGTATGTCTTTCCTTAGTTAAGGGGGACAAAACTGAACATCTAGTTTTCTCTTTCTTTGGCTATAGCAACTGGACAGCTTGATTTCAACTGGCACCCTAATTCCTTCAGCTCGCATTAGAGATGCGTAAGGATACAACTTGTTTTGGCATGCATTGACGAAAAAAAGCCATTAAGTGTCATTTCACCTTGCCACAGGCAATGCATGACCAAATGATAGAATAAAACTGCAGGTCTTGCTATAAAGAGGTGACATAAATCTGCAACAGTGTCTCTGGAGAATCAAAGCTTCCCTGGACAGTATCCTGCAGATCTGCTGCATTAGGCCGATAGAATATATGGGCTGAGTGAGATATTGTGTAAAATGCAGATGCCAACTACCTTGGAAGAAGGCATAAGCAACATTTTCTACTTCACTCTTCATCACTGCATCAAGATGATGCCAGCAAACTAATTTGCTATGAAAGTGGATTTCATTACCTTCTGTCTTATCCCAGCAGTTCAGGGTGAATTACAGTGTGGCTTGTCACCATGTAGGATTCCAACTACGAAGATGAGTTCTTATGTAGCACTGCAGGTGGCACATGCAAGCAGGGTGAGCTACACACATTGTAAGGGCTATCGCTGCATTGATGATACGTGACCATATTCAGAACACCATAAGAAGATTTTTAAAACCATTTTCATGGAATGTGAGTGCAGTTGGCTGGCTAGCATTGTTGCTAATCCCAAATTCCACTGAGAAGGTGGTGAGCTACCTTCTAGAATGGCAGCATTCTATGCTGTGTGGGCCCATCCACAGCTGTTAGTTAAGGAATTCCAGAGTTTTTACTCAGCGACAATGAATGGACAGTAACATTGTTCCAAATCTGGATGGGATTCGAAGGGAAATCACAAGTGGTGGTGTTCTCATGCTTCTACTATATATGTCCTAGGTGACAGAAGATGCAGGTTTAGAAGGTGTTGTTGCAGGAGGCTTTTGCGTTACTATAGTAGATCTTGTAGTTGGCACTGCATGTCAACAGTGGAGGAAGTAAATGTTGAAGGAGGTGGTGTATTAGGTTCTGACCAAGTGGGCTGCTTTGTCTAGAATGGCATTGAGCTTGGCACACAAACTTCCCTTTTCTCTTGGCCTAGCTGCCCATTGCTTGCCCACTCATGTCCAATAGTTTGCCACATACTGATGCCAACTCTTTATTACACTAGAAGTTGCTTGCACTATCAGTATCTGAGGTTGTGACTATTGGATTAATGACTGTCAGATCAAATGATGATAGCACTTTCCCAATAGGCTAGAAATTCTTGGTCATTCACATGGAGCTCAATGGCAGTCGCATGATAGTTTTTTTTGGATACCTGAATGCAAAAATGTTGAAGGGGAAGGTAGGAGTAAAGCAGGGTTTTGGCCAGAATGCAAGAATCTGTGGTTACATTATCTGCAACATGCACTTTATGTTTGGCATCAATATGATGATGATGAGATTTGAGAAGAGACATGTTGTAGAAATATGTCATCACCATCCTGAGTTGTTTGCAGCAATACAATAATCAACAACCTCTGTCACAACTGTCCCAAAGAGCAGGAGCACAGCTTGCTCTACAGGGGTCAGGTGCATGGATGTGCACCATTCTGCTCCATCTTCTCCTGTTACAGTCATTTTGTTCTGTACGAGGGAAGGAAGAATAGCAGGAATTGTGTTGAACTGTGTTGTATGATTATCATGGTCATGATCAGTCCCTCAAAATGAGGATGATATCAGTGGTTTGTGCATCCTGAGGTGATTCAGCAGACCAATCCTGGAGCAGATAGTCTTCGGAGAGAGAGACAAGAGATCCCCTGATGAAGGTGAGTTCTCAAGCCAGAATTCTGCACTCCTGATGTTTTAGTCGCTTCTAAACATCAGTGTGTATACAGGCAGTTTGCAATTGTACTGTGACTTGCTGGCTCGGCTGCTTTTAGATGAACTAATTTACAGGAAGTTCGTCCTTGACACTGCTATCAACGTGCCCCATTTTTAACAAGGCCTGCATCATTCCAGAAAATATTTCTCCTTGTAATTGAGTGTTGTGGGTAAGCACTGAAAAGAGGATCTGCTTTGGAAGCCACTTACTTGATGCAGCGGAGCAGAAAACATTTTGCACAACAATGACTGAAATGTCAGAAGAATTGGTTTTGGTGAAGATGCTAGAGATTATGTACCTGTCCTCCCATTGGACTTTGAACACCTTGTAGAGGCAACACCTACTGATGGAGATTATTATATGATATATCTGTCATAGATGAATAGTTGGATTTATCTGGAAACAGCGAAAAGTGGATGTGAAGCAGGAAGGATTGGAAGTATTTGTGAGGCAGAAGTGAAATACCTGAAGGCCAAATTTTCCTGGCTTTGTGAATCTGGACTTGGAGTTACTCAGGATGTGGGGTCGTAGAACACATGGAATCTGTGTCAGGTTGACTTCTTTGTTCATTCCCAATACTGGAAAAGTTTCCTAGGAATAGGCAGGGATACAGAGAAGCCAATCTCATCGTGAAGGAGGGAGCCAACTAAGCTGATTCTGAACTCAGGTCTGATTTTAAGGGTGCACACTTATTTTGATTTCATCCTGTCAGCACAGAAGTTAATATCTCCCTGGTGAATTTCCTCTGACACAGCTACCAGGCACTTGATACTCCTGTACCACCGATGCTGTTCCCTTTTTGGGAACTTCCTGGTCCCTTATATGAATACTGATTTTCTCCACCTTTCCACTTTGCGGAGAAATGCTTTCAGCATCATATCCAAAAACGTCCGAGCCCTCTCTTTACTGTTTCTCTCCTTGTTGTATTTTTTCTTTGTAGCTAGCTCTGACACAGTCAGTGCAAAAAACACAGTTCCCCATCAAAAAGGACCGACTATTTTAGAGTGCACCAGGTAGCTGAAACCAATGGCCCCCACACAGCCTGTTGAGTTTACAGCTAGCTTCCAGCATGTACAGTACTGGGCTGGGGGCTGAGATCAACGACATAAAGGGACAGCATAAAGTTCTTATACTACTTGCCTCCAAGGAATAACAAATTCCACACCTCACATCCAAACACAGGAGGAACCAAATTCCCTTGCAGTTAGTCTAAATACTCTACAAATTACTGATTGCACCTCTGAAAACAATCCAGGCTGCAAATATACTTGTGAAGCGAGATCACATCCTCAAGTTATTAGTCTTAGATAAAACAACTCCCATTTCTGACTTTTTCATTTAGTCTGCGTCTTGTTGAGCAAAAAGTCAAAATTGCTCTCTTCGACCTCATTTGCATTGTCATGGAAACAACACATGAATCTATTCGAAGTCATATCTGCATAACTTCCCATTATACATTCTGCCGACCAACAATAAGGATTTAAAATTTAAAATTTGCTTGTTTCCATGAAAGCCACCATTTCTGTGATTTTGAACAAATTGTCTTTGCTGTTTAATTAAATCAGTGATGCTCCTCTAGACTGTACTCGTGTGAATAACCTGATAGTAAAACAAATCCTTACATAATAAAGATATTGACCAAGAAATTCTGTTGGTCTGTTAGTCATTTGTGAAATGCAGGCAAGAGTGTGCATCAGAATCAAGTAGAAATCCTGACATGGCAGATTGTGTGGAAACTGCCTGGGAAATTGAAAATTCCAATTAGTAATTATTCTTTATCTACAACGCTCTGAAAAAGTCCTTTAACATTGGAGATTTCAGAGGGTTTCAACTCTGTTAAGCTTAAGAGTTTGCCAGGAAGATTACAAACCTATCCTAACTCCATAATAATTCTTAAGCTGAACTCTGACCAATGAAACCACTCACTACAACATCACCTGATGTTCCTCAGCCTGACACCTTGTACATGCTACTGAGCCTAATTTGACATCCCATTTGCCCCGACCTGATTCCCTGCACCTACTCAAAACAGACACATCCCTCATCCTGAATGCAACATCCTTGTCCCCTAATGACCTATGACATGACATACCACCCGCAGACCTGATAGCTTCTCCTCATGTCCTGATACCTCTGACGTCAATCTGACATCATCATTCCACCAACCCTCCTCCCTCCCCCATTGATCTGACTATTCATTCCCCACAACATGAAGTGTACCCACCTGGCCAAACAGCCCCGTCGACGCGAAGCCTCCCTCCCACCCTTTCCCCTCAAACATGAGAACATCACTCCCTATCCTGCCACCTGATACCCTCCTTCTCAATGTTCTTCCCAGCACTTCAATCAATCGACCCAACATCCCCAAATCCCTGAACTGACTCTGCACCCCTAGAGACAGGATAGCATTTGGATGTGTGGGACAGATAAAACACTACTAAGGTAGGTAGGAGATGAGGGGAATAAGGCTGCCATCATCTCCCAATAGCCACGCTGTCTTGATAACAGCAAGGACAATGGTGGGCGGCCCTCCCGCACAATTTTGTGGTTAATTAATGGCTGTCTCTTGGTTGTTGAATGCTAGCACTACCCTTTTCGAGCCCTATTTGGTTTGAAGAGGGCTTCCTGGGACCAAAGGGCACACTTACATTAATGGCTGCAACTGCTTAACCAGCTGTGCAACTCATCAAAATTGCCCTGCTCCTTCACCAGTATCTGCATAATTAGAGAATTTTTCTGATGAAGGGTCTAGGCCCGAAACGTCAGCTTTTGTGCTCCTAAGATACTGCTTGGCCTGCTGTGTTCATCCAGCTCCACACTTTGTTATCTCGGATTCTCCAGCATCTGCAGTTCCTGTTATCTCTACGTAATTAGTTTCTGAACACCAGAATACATTTATTTAGTTGTAAGGACACTGTCATTCATTATGGCCTCTTCATAGTATGATCCCAGAAGCCAGCCCACCTACCCCTAGCAGAGCTGATGCTGCTGAACTGTTGAATTCACTGGCATCTCTTGGGGGTAGGGAACCCTGTTTGATAGGGTGAGTCATCCTATCAGCAGTCAGTTGGCTGTCTACCAAGGGCAAGTTATGATCCTAGGTGCCACAGACTGTGAAGTATGGTCTCCTCTTAATGTTGAGCGAGTCAGTCATATCCCTGTCACAATGACTAAATCTAGCCAATTACTTCAGTATTCCAAACAGTATTAGTCTTACATCTTCCATGTTAACTGTATTTTGGGTAAAAAGGTTACCTGCAGAAAAAGGTACACTTATCTGTATTGTGAACACATTTTAGGCTCATTCATATTTGTGTCACATACTGAATTTCCATATCAATCATTCTCAGGATTTCTGAGTAAGTTTGCCAGTTTAGCGTCGAGTAGTGATTTGTATGCACAAGTGGATTCTCATAATCATTTCAAATAGTACCTTTATAAAGATGTTGGTTTGACTTGATTACATTCAACCTAGCTGCACATTTAACCCATGAGGACAATAAGTCCCATTGTAAAGACTGTTAAACAAAGTGGCACATTCTCAACAATCCAAAACAAAAGCCAATGTCAGATATGTTATTCATGTAGCAAATAAAGATATATATTTTTAAATACAAATTGAAATTCAAATCTATAAAAAATGTGGGTAATATTTATATTCAAAGATAATAAGAACTGTTGATGCTGGAGTAAGAGATAACACAGTGTGGAGCTGGAGGAACACAGCAGGCCAGCCAGCATCAGAGGAGCAGGAAAGCTGACGTTTCAGATGGGGACCCAAGAATAAAAGGACCCAAGAAGGGGGCCCACCCAAAACATCAGCTTTCCTGCTCTTCTGATGCCGCCTGGCCTGCTGTGTTCCTCCGGCTCCACACTGTGTTATCCAAGATTTAAAATCACTAATTTTACAGGTACACTATTGAGAATAATGATTTGGTAATTTTGCAAACTGTTTTAAAAACTGAAATGTGACAGTGACTTCTTATAAATTAATTAACTTTGCATTCAGAGTAACTGCAAGGCCAAGAGTACTCAGTGTTACTTTTGAGTAATTCAAACACTCATGCTCAGAGTCCTCACTTCCATGTAAAATTTGGAAGTTGCAGGACTGGAAGTTCCAATTTGCCCTGGCTTTCCTCAAATATCACTGCAAAATATACACTTGACATTTAATCTATGTGATGGTGTGAGTGGTACAAAACATGCCAATACTGCCAAACTCACAGCCAGCTCATACAGGTTTCACATACCTTCAGCTACACAGCGATGCTTGTCACTTCATGATACATATTACAACACAACCCTTGCCATTCCTCCATCCCTGTTGCATGCCAAGTTAGTGCATTTCCACAGAGAATAGCAGAAGACAAGCACTATTGCATTTCCTTTGAAGAAATAGTGCTTCACAACTTGGGTTGGCTGTGACTGAAAACATCTTGATTGGTATCACTGATGACAATCAGAATAATGGCATCTTTCTTATGCACCTTCTTAAATGTCACACCACCTTCATCCTCCAACGTGGCATTAAGTGGGAGTTATAGATAATGTGATCATGCATCACTTGCTTTCTACTCCTACCAGCATTCCATTCCTTACGTGCTTTGATTTCTGATGCCAGAGATTTGCTGCCTGGCCACACGGTGTAGCCTCACTGTGAACAGCGAGATCAACACAAGACCTCTGGTATTTAAGAACCATGTGACAGTTCATTTGACATTCACAGTCACAAATTGCTGGAGCTGCCAATATGAGATTATATAGAGTCAGAGCAGAACAGTTGCTGAATGCCCTCTATACATAAAAATACACAGGCAGGTGAAAGTCAAATGTACCCCTCTGAAGGGTCTAGGCCCGAAACGTCAGCTTTTGTGCTCCTGAGATGCTGCTTTGCCTGCTGTGTTCATCCAGTGTCACACTTTATTATCTTGTACCTCTCTAAACTCCATTTGCCTTGCTGCCTGGCAGCTCTAGGTCTGTAGATTTGCAAGGTTCCAGATACAAAACAAAAAAAAATCTTTTTTTTTCTGAACAACCCCCGCTTCTGGGAAATCTTTTCCTGAAACTTCAGCAAAGGAGGCCAATGGGTCTGGAACCTCTTATCCAACCTTGTTTATATGTGGCTACATAATTTTAAGATGAAAAGTAGGCGGTTTAGAAGGGATTTGTGCACTGGAAATTTCACAGAGGGAGGTGGAAATCTGGAATGCATTACTTGGGAAGGTAGTTGAGGCTGGAAACCTCACAACCTTCAAAACATATGCTAATGATTGCATGAATATTGAAAGTTATGGCCTAGGTGATGGTGTGTAGATCTAGTACAGAGTTAGTGTAGGTTATTTTATCGGTGCAGACTCGATGGGCTAAGGACCTCTTTTGTACCCTCTGATTCTGTAGTTTTCTATTACAGATACAGGTACGCCACTTTCTCAACATATTCCCAACCCATAATCCTAGCCCTTTCAAAGACCTCGAAAGGTAGGTAGGGATTTGGTGAAATCCATTGTTGATTTTTTTTTGCATAAGTCTAAACTATACAGAAAAAAATGTAGTCTGTGATGCAATTCATTTTTTGTACCCATTTGTACAATGTAAACTGCCAGTCAACGAGTATTATAATATTCTGGGAACAGTGTGTTTAAGTGATTGCTATATTTGACTGTTCCACGCCTAGGAACAAGGGTGGGATTTTTCTGAGGTTTTCAATAGTACAGAATAAGTTGAGAGAAACCCAGATTCAGTAATTGCTTGGTACAACTGAACAAGATTACAACTGAGCAAAATTGTAACTCTGAGAAAACCAGGTGCTGTACCAGCTTGGAGAAACTAGCTGCCCATAGTGCCCATGAATAGATGCTGGATTGCTATTTCCAGAATCCAGGGAAGCACATTCCCAGGAAAGGAAAGGGAATGGTCAGGCCAAGAGAAGTGAATGAGAGAAGTCCATAACAGAATGGCTTTTGAGGGAGTTCCAAAGTTTGGTTTTCAAAAGTGAAGAGTTGAAATCTGTAGTACAATTTTACTGAAGTTTGATGATACAGTGTCATTAATATCTGAGAGGTTACTGCAAAAAGGCAAGGGATCTATTTCAACTGCATTTGCCATTTTCTCTTGTGGTATGTTCGCACAGTTTGCTGCCATTCGTATTCACCTTGGATTAATTCTGGACACTAGAATGCAAATTATGTGTTATATATTGCATTACTGTTCCAACTTAATATAGCAAAGGTTATTTCTGTTTGTTCAAAATCATTGAATATTGTGGTTTTATTCTATTGTTCAGTACCTCAGATCTCACATTTTGTCTATTATTTTTGAAAAAGTAAGCAGTCCTCAGACAGACATAACATCAGTTTGGTGGTCAGATCCAGGATCATTACACAACGCCGTATCAAAATGTTACACATCTGTGAACTTCTAAAATTTCCCATTCAATGTCCATATTTTCTTTTTTTGTAGCAATTACTGCAATGTACTTTGATTACAGAGATGAGTGTAACCATATTTACATTCACCTACAGCAGTATAGTAAAGTATCGAACTGGAATGTTTTGAAAGATGTTTTTAAAAGTGATTTTAATGTTGCATAATTGGTAGGGAGACTTGGTTTGCTTTCTGGTCTGAATGTTACTTGTGCCCCCAGTTAAGTTTGTGATGTCACTTTGGAGTTTGCATTATGAATTTGATCAAATGGGTTTCTCTCAACCCTCACAGAGAGCTCTCTAAATTTCAGTTTGTGTCCACACAAAGGTATACTGTGCTGTTAGTGTTTTTGCTAGAAACTGAACAGGTAGTGACATTGAGCAAGGTATTTTAACAGCAGGACTGCTATGTGCTCTGCCACAGTATTTTAACAATACAATTAGGAAAATTTTAATTCCTCCAAAGCACTTAGCATTTGTATAGCGATCGACAACAATACATCATTTTGAATACATCATTTACATTCATCTGAATTTTTGTTTTGGCTCTAATGTCATGAAGAACATTGCTTCTAGACTGTTTCTACAGCAGATGGTGAGAGAACCGACAAGCAGGAGAACAATACTCATCTTATCCTCACCAGCCAGCCTGCCTCAGATACATCTGTCCATGAGAGTATCAGTTCGAGTGTCTACCACACAGTCCTTGTGAAGACAAAGTCCCACCTCCACATTGATAATACCTTGTATCATGTTGTGTTGAATGGGAATTACTGCAAACAGATTTAGCAACTCAAGATTAGGCATCCACGAGGCATTGTGGGCCATCAGCGACGACAGAATCATACTCCAACATTATCTACAATCTTATGACCCAGCATATTCCACCACTTTACAATTACCACTGACCCAGGGAATCAACACTGGCTCAGTGAATAGTGTAGAAGCTCATTCATCAAATCTCTTTTTGCAGCATCTTCCAAACCTACAATCACATCCATCTAGAAGGACAAAGGCAGCAGATACCTAGGAACATCACCACCTTCAAATTCCCTTCCAAGCGACTCACCATCCTGGCTTGGAAACATAATGTTGCTCCTTCAATGTCATTGGGTCAAAATCCTGGAACTTCCTCCATAACAGCATTGCTGGTTTATCTACAGCACACTGTAGATGTGGTTCAAGAAGTCAACACACCATCACCACCTCAAAGTCAATTAGGAATGGATAATAAATGCTGTCCCAGCCAGCAATGCCCACATCCCAGGAGTGAATAAAATAAAAGCTCATCATCTTTGTAGTGTCACTTAGCCAACCAACTTTGAACTAGTATAACTTTCAATTAATGTACTTCACATTTAACTAGTGCAAAATATGAAGAACTTCTAATCAACAATTGCCCAAATAAATCGGATCTAGGTGGTTTACTATAAAAAAAATTACTAATGTGGTATTTTAGTGACATTCAAATTGATTTACGTGAAAAGATCACTGTGCAATTTGTTTGTTCATTTTTAAATATTGAGAGCAATTAATCTTGATTTTTATCACAAAAACACGTATGGAACAGAAGTATTTTAACATTAAGGGATAACTTCAAGTTTTAGTCAAGAACTGACAGCATGTTAGTTTTCAGTGGGAAGTAAAGCAAGGTATGGAGGGGATATTGGCCTAGTGGTATTATTGCTGGACTGTTAGTTTAGAAATTTGGATAATGTTCCGGAGATTTGGGGTCAAAACTTGCCGCAGCAAACGGTGAAATTTGAATTCAATTTGAAAAAAAAACATGATGATCATGAATCAATTGTTGCTGTCAGAAAAGACCCATCTGGTTCAATAATGCTTTTTTGGAAAGGAAACTGCCATCCTTACCCAGTCTGGCCTACATGAGACTGCAGACCCAAAGCAATGTGATTGAACTCTTAGGCAATTAGGAATAGGCAATAAATACTGCCTAGTAACTGATGCTCTCATTTCATGAGTGAAGAAATAATAATAAATAAAGAAGGTTGGCAGGAGATTCTGGAAATTAGGTCCAAGGCAATTGCTGAAAGCAAGTCTGCGGTGATAGTGACTAAAATCCAGTTTGGAACACAGAATTATATGAACCTTAATAACTCAGGGGATGAGACAGAGAACACCGGAATAAACATAAACTTATTCAAAACATTGAAAAAAGGGCAAATACTGTACATAGCCATTTAGGGCAACCAAATATAGAAAGAACATTAAAATTATAGCAAGTCTTAAATGCAGATATACTTAGATGGTATCAGGGGTATGAAGAGAGAATTGAGATATTGTAACTATTTCCATTATGGAACACCAAGAAAAGATTTTTTTTAACAAATTCCTAAATTAGGATGAGTTCTCACTGAGTGAAAAGGGAAATGCTGTTTCTTCTGGTTGTGGAATAAATGACACCAGTCTCAACATCTCTAAGAGCGAGGAGAAAAATGAGGAGGAACTTCTTTAACAGATGTATCTGAGCACTGAACATAATATATTAATTGATTTCCTTCAATACTATAAAAAGTCATTTTTATAGATTTTTTGGCAATATCCACAGTGGAGCCTAGTATCCTGACAAACTCTGATCCTTCAATAGAAAAAAAGAAGGTTGGCAAGACATTCATTACCTATCTAGAAAATAATGTTATCTATATTCATTTTTCTTAGTACACGTTGGTAACTTTGTTTGCCAATGTTCCACATTTCTACTATCCTCTGTGTTAATTTTTTTTCCTCAAACCCCTTCTAAACTTTCTGCCCATTACTTTAAATCTATGACCCCGATCATTGATCCCTCCACCAAGTTTCTTCCCATCTGCTCTGTCTATGCCCCTTATAATTTCATACATCTCATTGTTCTCCCACAATCTCCTCTGCTCCAAGGAAAATAACTCCACCCTATCCAATCTCTTTGCGTAAAAATCTCCAGCCCAGGTAAATCCTGGTAAATCTCTGTATTCTATCCAGTGTAATCCCATTCTTCCATTAATGTGGATTCCTGAACTGCTGACAATACTCTGGTTTTAGCCTAACCAGCATTTTATACAGTTCCATAATAACCTGTCTGCTCTTAAACTCTATTTTGGAAGGAATCTTGCATTCCTATGTATTTTCTGCCCTTTATAAGGTTTGGGTTTGCAATCAGTTATTTCCTGATTTTTAAGTGGTTCACATCACCCCAGATCGCTGATTTTGATCACTGGACTTATTTTGGGAATGTGAAATGAATAAGGCAAATGACTGGTGTTTCAGGGCAAAAGAATCTTTGCGTTTATTTACAGTAATGCTACTAAATACACTATTAGCTAGATTAAACACATTTAGAGCCTACAAACAACAGTTGTAGTTATATAATCTTTACCAGGTTACCTGCCCTCTGGGTCCCAATGTACTGTCACCACCTCCCTGCTATCTAGGTCAGAACTTTGGGGTCTTGGCAGTTTCAGCTCACAACTGAGGAAAATGTGAGTTTGAAATATGCCTGGCTGATCATGCTTGTCATACCTGGAGCCTGGATGAAGACTTTGGGCTGTGCAGGTTTTTCAGTTTGTGTTGAGTCCACTGATGCAATAATGTGCATGTTGGATCCATCAGGTAAATACTTGGTTTTCTTTCCTTTCTGCTGGTTTTCCAGGTCTGGTTTTCACCTCAGATGTGTCTGAGTCCTTATGGTTTTGGTTGATTTTCAGTGTTTGTTGGCTCTTGGAACTGCTGGTTGTGGTCAGTTGGTGTTGGTTCTCCTTGTTCGGAACAGGTTTGCATCTGGTAGTTCCTGCTGGGAAGCTCTCAGAACATACTTGGATTGCTTGTTCTTGGAATTGTTCTTTGGAATGTTCCTGGAATTGCTGCTTTGGGGAGAATGGGGCTTGCAATTATACTTAATCAGCCAAATCTGTGCTCCCCATTGTGTTTCTGGTTCCTTCTGAAGTCAACTGTTGTCCTGATTGTTAAGCATCTGTGTAAGGGTATGTAAGGGATTTTGATTGAATTTTAATGCCTTGTATCTCTGTGAATGGATTTCAGTTGAAGTTGAATGTCCAGTATTTTGCAGGCCTCAAACTGTCTGTGCTAGGTAGCCTGTCATGTAAAATCTGTCTTGGGTTAGAGTCTGTTAGGTTTGGTTGATTGTTCTTATAGAGAGGAGGTGTAAAGTGGAATTTCAGGCTGAACAATAGTCCCAGACAGAAGTCTTCATTTTGCTGGCTCTGTTGTGTGTTTACTGCAGCCTTAGTCCAGGGTTTTGCCCATGTCCAGGGTCTTGTTCAGTATTTTAGGTGTTGGGGATTTTTGCTCCATCCTCCAACTTGTCCTTCTGCATGGAAGCGTTCATGAGTTTGGACGATTCCTGCAGTGCATCTTGTACATAGTGCACACTGCTGCAACTGAATGCCAGTGGTGAGGGAGTGGATGCTTGTGTACGTAATCCCAATCAAGGGGGCTGCTTTGCCCTGGATGAATAAAGTCAGAAATCACATGATGCCAGCTTATAGTCCAACCGGTTTATTTGAAAACAAACTTTTGAAATAAATGTATTAGACTACAACCTGGCATGGTGTGATATCTCTCTTTGTCTACACCAGTCCAACACTGGCACCTCCACATATTTTTCTGGATGGTGTCAAGCTGCTTGAGTGTCTTAACAAAAGCCTTGCTGAAATCCAGGTTAGCTCTTTGAAAAATTCAATTAAATTGGTCACACTTGACCTCCCTTAACATAACCGTGTTTGTTGCTTGCATCTCCAAATGCAGCTCTTAATTTTGACCTTCCAAATCTTAGTTTCAAGTTCATACTGAAGTTCTTGATCAAACCATGGAATGTGTTAAATTTAACACGTAAGATTAACCAATAAAATGCAGAAGCAAGCTATGCTAAGGGTTTCTGATAGGCAAATATATATTCAAAATTTTGAAGGAGAGAAACTTATTTTGAAATGTAATGGAATGTAATTGGTTTTCTGGCTACATCATGCAAAACTAAGCTGAATTATGTACTGTAGCATCCATGACATTGCAGTACTTCATTTTCATAAACAGACTACAAACACATTCCTAGAATTTCTATTTATTAAACTCAGCTAAAAACATTTTCTGTGTTTTGTTTTATTGGCAAGGAACACTTTTTTTTATACTCGTGTAAAATGATGTGTTAAAGTATTTTACAAATGAATAGAAGTCATCAATCAAGATAACAAGTTACAGCACAGGAAAAGATAGCAAGATATTGATTGATACCTTAGAATGGACCAGTGATTTTTCAAAAATAGCTGTATGAATATGATAGAATACTGATTTTTAAAACATAGCAGCACGAATGAGATAGCGCCTTCCTTGTACGTGGGTTGCACTGCATATTTCACCACACCTTTTACATCTGCTAAGTCACAGAAATAAATCACTATTTCTATGTATTTGGACTGCAAGGATCTTGTTTGCAACTTCACAGTACTTTAACTAAGTTGACGTGCATCTAAGAAATAGGGACAGTTGCACAATGGTTTGCACTGCTGCCCACCCAGTCTCAGGTAAACGTATGTGTGGAATTTGCACATTATCTCTGTATTTGTGTGGGTTTCCTTCAGATGCTCCAGTTTCCTCCCACAGTGCAAAGAGGTGCAGCAAAGGTGGGTTGGCCATGCTAACTTGCCCATAGTGACCAGGGATGCACAGGCTAGGTGGATTAGACATGGGAAATGTGGGGTTACAGGGATAAGGCAAGGGTTTGGATCTGGGTGGGATACTCTTCGGAGGGTTAGTGTAGACTGGCTAGGTCAAGTGACCTGCTTCCATGCTATAGGGGTTCTATGACTATTTATTTTTAGAGATCGAACATTTTTTAGTACTGAGAAAGAAAAACCACCGGAGAAATTAAAACAAATAAATATAAATAACATAATTTTCTAGATTGTTTCATTGAAGGAGGAATATGAATATTATTGAAGCCTATCTTTATTCATCTCTTTCTGTTTAACATACTAAAATGTACAGCCTTAATGTGCAGTCTAGTGCAATCATATTTACAAAACAAATTGTGAGAAAACTGACAATACATTAACTCACGCAGCTCAGCCTAATTGAAACATGTGATTGGAACTGGATAAGCTGCAAATTTTATATTATTTAAATATCTGCCAGATTTATTTGTTTCATATGATTGCTTTCTGATATTTAAAAGAAGCCATTATACTCGAACTATTATCTCTGGAACAATTATATGAGAACCCTTGGTTTCTGGAACTGTATAAATCAATGAGCTCTGTACCATATTCGTTGAATTAGACTTTTTATTGTGGGGATTTTGTACAATGCAGTAAAATTCTGCACATAGACTAATGCAGATCTGCAAGAACATTGAATATTCACAAAATACATGTGTCTTTTTAAGGGTTTAAAAAATCATAAAAAAGGTGTAAATAAGAACATTTTGATGAAAACTTGAATTGGGTCGTTCAGAATCCAAGGGCAGAATTTAATTTAGACATGGTGCATCTTTCCCACTAACTGGAGGCCAGCTGGGAGGCAGGCTAAACTTCCTTTGAGGAACATCCATCACATTAGCAGTGTCAAAACTCCCTGCAGTAGGTAACTAATAACTCCCTCTCCCCTCTCAGAGAATGGCTGGCTATCAGGCTGCAATCTCCTCGTGGCCATCAAAATCATATGAGGAGTGGTGGGAGATGCTAGCAATGCACGAATCAGAAGCTCAGGATTAATGGAAGACCCAGGCCAAAACTAAGTAGCTTGGTGGTCCTGGGTGCACATTGTTAGCAGGGGTGGGGAGGGAGCGTTCAGGAGAACGAGTGGGGCATTTGGCTTTCGTAGCACTCCATTCCCAATGCTGAATGGCCTTTGCATGCCAAGGAGTGGTCTTCCAGCGGCTTGCTGTCAAGTCTGTTTCTTCGGCTTCCCCACATGATGAGTTCCCCACCACTGTTGAATGAAAACTAGCATTAACAAGGTGAGATCCTAAGACAGATATTAATTACATGTTGTCATGGGGAGATAAGGCTGTCCATGAGCCTTTTTCACTCAAGATGCAATCAGGTCAGAGGCAGGAAATCATTAGGTTCTCCACCCTGTATTCTCTCACTCCCACCAGCAACCTCCCCCTCACTTCTCTCACCTCTTAACTCACTTTTGGGAGCACATGAAATTCCATACTTGATGCATGGCTTTAGTCACAGCAATATGCTTTATACCAGTGAATGCTATGAACAGGAATGCCGATGGTAGCAACACAGTACAACAAATGTCAACAATCTCAATCTATACAGCATTACTGGTTCAGCATTCCTGTAATACGAGGCAATGTGGTGACGCAGGCTATTAAGGTTCCTGTGCATTTCACTCTTATTGCAATTACACACCCACAACTTCCTGGTAAGATAGATTCCAGATTGGGACCTACTGCAGGGAGTTTTGACACTGCTAATGTGATGGATGTACTTGGAAGAAAATGAGAAAACAATTGAAAAATGCTGAATAATTATTCACAGTAACTAATATTCATCTTTCTAAAGTAAAATTAATTCACCTACCTAAAAACTCTAGATCTTAACTGACTAATACATTCAACAAAAAGAGTTAAGGACCAATGGATTACATTCATTAATTCAATAAGATGCAGCAGTTTAAGCAGCATGTCGGGGTTGAAGCTAATGAGCATTTGGGGATAATGAGAATGGAATAAAAATATTTCTACTTTGAAGTACTTTGTCTCAGAAACATTGAATTGGAACTGATCCAGGCATTTAGATACTTTTAGAAGTGGAGGAGTTATAGAATCACATACCCAGGAGATTGGTCAGACAGCAATGGAAAGTACAAGCTCAAGAAAGTGACAGTATGATTGGCTAACCGGTTGAGAGAAACTAGGATAAGTTGTGAAGCAAGTTGAAGCAGCCCAAAATAGAAAAGAAGGAAAAAGGCTGAGGACAGGTTTTCCAGAATGTTGACCAAGTTATTGTGGAGTAGAGCCTGAAGAGGAGGATGGACAGAGTCGAAAGGTTGCCATTATAGGGGTTTCTATAATTATAAGGATTAATAATGCTTGTTAATAATGAATTTAGGTTGTAATTCTCAAAGGGTATGTTCCCTATCCCATCCCAAATAAAATATATTTTCATTTAACTGCAAAAAGTTCTGGGGAATAGGAAGGCAGGATCCAGTTGTCCATGGTGGAATAAACAATACAGAAAAGATTAAGGAAATGAGTCCGATAAGGCAGTAGCAGGAGTAAGCAGAGGAATTAAAAAGCATAGTCTCATGAGTCTGAGGATTGTTACTTGAGCCATGGAAATCAGGATAAGGGAAAACAGATTATAAAATTCAAGTGATAATGGGAACTGCAGATGCTGGAGATTCCAAGATAATAAAATGTGAGGCTGGATGAACGCAGCAGGCCCAGCAGCATCTCAGGAGCACAAAAGCTGACGTTTCGGGCCTAGACCCTTCATCAGCCTCTGATGAAGGGTCTAGGCCCGAAACGTCAGCTTTTGTGCTCCTGAGATGCTGCTGGGCCTGCTGCGTTCATCCAGCCTCACATTTTATTATCTTATAAAATTCAATGCATGTTTACAGAGTAGGATAGGAAGGAAAGCTTCCATTACATGGGGTATTGACAACAGTATTGGGATGGAACGTAGCAATTCTGCTTAGTTGGGTTACACTTGAACCACGCTAGGACCAAGATAAAATTGTAAAGGATAAATAGACCTGAATGTAAGAATTTAAGCTAATAAAAAGATAATGGTCTGAATGTCTACAAACCATAAAAATCTAACAATAAAATGATAAAGACATCTTAAAGGAAGGAATAAGAATAACACGAATAGCCAAAGTTTAGATAAATCCGTGATATAATTTTGAATGATGCAAGCAATAGCAAGAAATTTGGGAGAATATGCTGAGAATGAGAAAAAGAGCTCAATGTGAAATCAAAGAAATTAGTTTACTCCAAAGCTTTAAATGGTTGGATGAGGATCCTGCTGGCAAACAGCAAACATTTCAGATAACAAAGTGTGGAGCTGGATGAACACAGCAGGCCAAGCAGCATCTTAGGAGCATAATTTATATTTTTTCATTTGCGTCTCATTATTAGTTAATCTCACTTCATTTCTATGCAGTGAATGATTTTTCCAAGCACTGGTGCTAAACTATTTCCAACTTCAAAGTCTAAACTGTTATCTGGCAGATGAATTGTACCAACTCATCTGGCCCTCTGTGTTCGCCTTCATTCATCACAACTCAGGGCATACTCCATGGTTAGCAACCCCCTCCCATCTTTCATCCACCAGAGGTGAGCATTAGCAAAACACCAGCATTAAGGCAAATCTCGAACTAAGACTCAGTACACTCTGCACTTCACTAATGCATTATAGAGTTCAATGGCACCTTACAAAGCCATGCATCTGCCAGATTGTGATACATACAGAGACACACACACATATCGCTCACAACTGCACAGGAACTCAAGTCTCTTAGGTTGTTCTCTTAATGCTCACTTACTTTGTGTTTACTCAGATGCTCATAGCCTTGCCTTGTCTCTTAGCACAGACAGAAAACCAAGCTGCTTGTCATATTTGCCAGCACTTACAGTTCGAGGGGTTGGCATATTGCTATAAAGCACCATACTATTTCAATGTCAAACCTACAGCCTGTGCCAGCAGCCTACTGGACAAACACATTACATGTGCTTCAACCAAATTGCTAGATCTTTCAGTCTAAGGGGGTTAGTCCTGAGTTGAATGAAGGAGAATTATGGTCACTTAGGGAGTTCTGTCATATTCAGTCATGAACATCATCTGACCTGAGATCAGGAGTTTGACTACTGTCAGCTCTGAGCGTTTAGGTAGTACATGCCAAGTGGGTTATTGGGAGTGCTGCATGCTGTGCTGAGGAAAGTGGGAAACTCAGGTGTAAGGATTGGAATCATGATGCTGTGAAGCAGAGAGGATAATGAATGTGTCAGTTGGTAACCTCAAATATAAGTGTGAGTTCTGGTATAACATGGGAGGAAATAGAATACAACAGGAGAGGTATTTTTGCAAATCATCACCATCCTGGCAAAAGGAGGAACTGAGTGGCTGAAGTAGATATTTTTGGAGGTGAAGAAACTGTAAATGCATTGTGGTGTCCTGATTGTAATTAGGAATTTCAGAAAGCAGGAAGTCTCAGTAGTTGTGTTTTTGATTTGATTTATTATTGTCACATGTACCTAAATGCAGTAAAAAGCTTTGTTTTGCATACAGTACAGGCAGATTGTCCCATACAAAGTGCAGAAGGCTAATAGAACAGAACAAAGAATACAATATTACAACTGCAGAGAAGGTATACAAAACGCAAGGTCAGCATTAAATTTGAAATTAGAGATTTCCATTCAGAAGTCTAATAGCAGGGAAGAAACTTTTCTTGAATAAGTTGGTACGTGTGTTTAAGGTTTTGTGTCTTCGTCCCAATGGAAGAGGTTGGAGAGATTATAGTTGAAGTGGGAGGGGTCTTTGAATACGTTGGCTGCCCTTCTGAGGCAGCGAGACAAATAGATGGAGTCAATGTGTGGAATATTGCCTTGCATTATAGTTGGGGCTGTGTTCATAACTCTGTAATTTCTCACAGTTCTGGGCAGAGCAGTTGTCATACCAAGCCATTTTGCATCTGCATAGAATGATTGTAGAATCCCTACAGTGTGGGAGCAGGTCATTCAGCCCATTGAGTCCACACCAATCCTCCGACAAGCATCCCACCCAGACCCATACCCTACTCTAGACACTACAGGCAATTTAACATAGCCAATCCACCTAACCTGCGCATCTTTGGACTGTGAGAGGAAACTAGAGACCCCAGAAGAAACCCGCATAGACATAGGGAGAATGTGTAACTCCACACAGGCAGTCATCCAAAGCTGGAATTAAACCCAGGTCCCTGGCACTGTGAGGCAGCTGTGCTTACCACTGAGCTAGGAAATGTTTCTGGAAAGCTTTCAAAATAGTGGATGCATTCATCCGCTCAATGATTTTGTTTGCTTGTTCCCATCTGAAAGATTTCATTAGGAACCCTTTTGTCTGCATGGGCTCATGAAATGGGCTATGGATTTTGTTGGAATCAGCATAAATAACATGCACTCTAGTCAGTGAACATGCATGTTTATTATAATTCTGAATTAGTTTTCTAATGTCGTCCATAGCATTTCTGGACCATGGCTATTACTGCTAACATGTCAAGTCTGCATAGACTTTCATTTCCAATTACTCAGCATTTAATGGACTGCTTTGCTCAGTCAGGGACCAGATTGAGAATTCATAGCTCAGTATGCTGCTTAAACATTTTAAATTTCATAGGAGGTCTGCTGGTCCCAATTCAAGCCTGAAAATATTGTATAAATTCTTACAATGCGTTGTTGACCTTCCCCTCGGTTGCTGGTGATCCAGCACCTTTCATAATCACTACCCTTTCTCATATAAGTTAAATTCTTTCCACATAAGAATTTGTTTGCTTACAAGTAAACTTTGCACTTTAACACGATACCAGACTATCGACCATGTGCTCTACCTGCAGATTTACTTGCATGCTGATAGTTCAAGTGCACAAGGGCTCATCAGTGTAATGCTTTCCACTACTGTTCATCTCATTTATCACTATGAACTAATAACCAGAGAAGGTGGAGTTGTAGTTTTGATTAAGGGGAGAATCACAGCAATAATTAGAGATGGAATAACTGAGAGATCATCCAAAGAGGCTTTGTGGGTGTTGCAAAGAAATAAGAAGGGAGTGGTGACATTATTGGGGTTGTACTTTTAGCCCCAAATAGTCAACAGTAATTAGAGGAACAAATATGCAGGGATAATGTGGAGACTTGCAAGAGAAATAGGATTGTCACAGTGGGGACTTTAATTTTCCTAACATATATTGGGACTGCCATAGCTTTAAGGGTTTAGATGGGGTGGGATTTGTTAAATGCGTTCAGGAAAGTTTGTCAAGCAGTATATAGAGGGCCGTACTCAGGAAAGGGCAAAACTTGACCTACAATTGGGAAATAGGGCAGGACAGGTGACTGAGGTGACAATGGGGGAGGACTTTGGGACCAGTGACTAAAGCTCTATTAATTTAAAATTAGTTATGGAGAAGGACAAAACTGGTCCACAGGTTCAAGTTCTAAATTGGGACAAGGCGAATTTTGATGCAATTAGGAGCTTGCAGGTGTTGTTTGGAATAGTTTGTTTGCAGGCAATGGACCCTCGTGGGGAGGCAATGGCTCAGAGGGTATTATTGTTGCATTATTAATCCAGAGACCCAGACAATTTTCTGGGGACCCAGGTTTGAATCCCACCATGGCAGATGGTGGAATTTGAATTCAATAAAATAACTGGAATTAAGGATTGAATGATGACAATGAATCCATTGTCAATTGTCAGGAAAACCCCATCTGGTTCAGCGATAACACAGTGTGGAGCTGGAGGAACACAGCAGGCCTGGAAGCATGAGAGGAGCAGGAAAGTTGATGTTTCGGGTCAGGACTGTGTTATCTCTGACTCCAGGATCTGCAGTTCTTACCATCTGGTTCACTAATGTCCTTACCTGGCCTGGCCTACATGTGAATTCAGACCCATTTCTTCTGAAATTTCTGAAGAAGGGTTTCGACCCGAAATTTCAGTATTCCCGCTCCTCCAATGCTACTTGGCCTGCTGTGTTCATCCAGGTCTACACCTTGTTATCTCAGATTCTCCAGCATCAGCAGTTCCTACTATCTCTGTTTTTTGTTCTGTCAGGTTGTTTGTACTCAGTAATTTGCTGATTGTGGGTGGCTTGAATCACCCCAGTTCCCTGGTTCTAGACACTGGACTTATTTAGAGAATGTGAAATGAAGAAGGCAATAGACAGAGGAAAAAGAATTTGCATTGACTCAAATGCAAAAACGTAAGCTTAATACAAGAAATAAAGGCAAACACAATAAAACAGTGAAATTAACACAATTGTACAGAGAGCATCAATTAAATATAACTTTAAATTAAACACAGATTAAAAACTATTAGAAGCTAAACAATAATTTTAATCACAGAAACTTTAATCAGACTTCCTATCCTTGAGGTGTCTTAACTGTCGTCACCCACCTTACCCTCCTGCTAGCTGGGTTGGAAACTTTGGGGTCTCGGGAATTTAAGCTCACCACTGGGGAAAGCATGATTTTGAAATACAGATGGCTGTCCCTATTTGCTGTAGCCGGTGCCTGAATGAAGACTTCAGACTGTATATGGGCCTTCAGGATGGGTTGAGTCCACTGATGCTGTCGGATGTGTATTAGATTTATCGGGTAAATACTTGGTTTTCCTTACTTTCTTGTGGTTTTGTGGGTCAGTTTTTGCCTCAGGATGTATCTGAGGTTTTGTGGTATCAGTGGGGTTGGTGATTTTTGGAAGTTGTTGGCTCTTAGGTCTGCTAGTTGTGATTGGTTTCCTTTGGTTCCCTGGGTGCAGAACAGGACTGTGTCAGTAAGTTTCAGAATTGCTGTTGGAATTCCTCTTTTGGAGATAGCTCTTGGAAGTAGCCATTGTAATTAGCTGTTGGAACTCTTTTTCTAGGGATTGCTGTTTGGAATGCCTCCTGGGAATAGCTGCGACGGGATGACTCTCAGGGAGATAGTGCTTTGGGATCTCTCTTCCGGCAATAGCTGCGGGGTTCGCTCTTTAGGTGAGGTCCCGTATCCTAGATGTGGGCCCCTTATCTTACACCAAATCTGCACTTGCCATTATGTTACTGTCGTTCCCTTTGAGGTCAATTGTAGAATATGGGGACAGTTAAGAGTATGTTAAATGCATTTTGATTGAGGTTGACTCCTTGATATTTCTCTGAATGAATATTGATTGAAGTTGAATTTCCATAATGTCTGGGTTGAGTAGCCCCAGGTGTACAAGTTAGTTTCAGTCTTGGGTGTTGAGTCTGGCTGATTGTTTTCTTAGAATGAAGTTGTAAATTGGATTTTCATGCAGAAAATCATCCCAGATTAAAATCATTCTGGCTCTGTGTATTTGCTGCGGCCTGAGCTCAGGTTTTTGTCCATTATTTTAGATGTTAGAAATTTCCAGGGCCTTGGTCCAGTATTGTAGAATATGGGGATTTTTACTCAATCCTACTGTTCCTTCTTCCAAAATGAACAACTTCATGTTTTCCCATACTTTACTCCATTTGCCAACATTTTGCCCACTGACTTTACCTATCAATGTCTCTCTGTAAACTGCTTTTGCTCTGATGCAACCTGCCTTCCCACCTATTTTTGTGCTGTCTGCAAATCTGGCTACAAGGCATTCACTTCTTTCCTCCAAGTTGTTACTATATATTTGTAAACACATGTGGTCATAACCCTAATCCAGGTTCAGTGATGGCAACTTCATTCAAGATCAAGGTGATATATTTAGATGCTCCCCTATTAGAGATGGTCATAATCTGATAATTTTGTTTCAAAAACTGCATGATACTTCTCAGTCCAAGGTTAAATATTGTCCTGGTCTTTGCGTACATATGCATAGACTGCTTCATTATCTGAGGAGTCACTGAGCATTATGCAATCAACAGTGAACATCCCCCTTCAACGGAAGGTTGTTTAAGAAGAAACTGAGGGTAATTGGGCCCAGGATGCTATCCTGAGGAAGCCCTGCAGACATGCCCTGGATCTGAGATGAATGGCCTTCAACAACCACAGCCATGTAATTTTCTGCTAGATATGATTCTAACCAGTGGAAATATTTCTCCCAATTCTCACTGACTTCAGTTTTGCAAGGGTTCTTTGTTGCCACATTTGGCCTAATACAACCTTGAACTCAAAGGCATTCACTGTCATTCTTATTTCTAGAATTCAGCATTTTAACCATGTTTGGACCAGGCTGTAATGAGGTCTGGAGCTGAAGTGTCCTGGCAGAACTTTGGCTGTGAAGTTAAAACTAGCACAACTTTAAATGCAAACTGCAAATTTACCAATTTTCTTTTGAAAATAGCTGCTCAGTCTGTTGCTTGACTGTGCCAGGTGTTGTACTCCAGATAGTAAGAGTTTGCCACATAGACATCCATTTTCTTCTGGCACCTCTGATCATTTTGCTGAACACTTAAAAACTTTATCCTCTGATTACTGACTCACTGCCGTTGAAACCAATTTCTTCTTTTTTACATAAAGTCCTTCAAAACATGTTCCATAAAATTGCTCTGTAAGGTCTGGAAGTGAAAATATTAAAGAAAAAAGACCAGAATATTGCTGAAGATGATTAAGGAGAAAGGAATGAACTGTTAGTCACCAATTATGATAGGTGAATGCAAAGATTATATAACCATCAACAAGTACTATAGTAAGTTGTCTGTAAGCTATGTGCTCTACAGATTTCCATTCCTTCTACAGATCAAAAGCATACCTTGAAATTTCTCAAGGAAAACATGTACACAAGTACTGTTACTTTTTGCGATTCCAGCAAATGCCCATTGATTTTTCAGAACCATTTTAAAACAATGTATCAATAATTTAAGAATCACTTTTCATCTGTCTGTTATATGTTCTTACAATTAATGCCAGAGGCATGCAGCATTTTCCTATTTGTGTCCGTTAGTGTGCAGTGCCTTCTTTTTGGTCCACCACCTGTTTCATGTGTTATGTCCTCTAGCCTGTCTGTGATGTAAGATGTATCTGAACTCTGAAAGAAGTATCTCAGGTGTGCCCCAACAGTTGTTGCATGTGAAATTTCACAAATTGTTTGATGCCCCCAACTCCATCAACACTGGCTTATCACTTTCTATGAGATTTTGTAATCATTGAATCTGACAACTTTTTCATTTATTCTTTTATGTTATGTGGGTATGCCAGGCAGGGCCAGCATTTGTAGCCTATCCCTAATCATTCTCGAACTCAGCTATTTCAGAGAACAATTAGGAGTCAGCCACATTGTTGTGTGTTACAGAGTCATAGAGATGTACAGGACAGAAAAAGACCCTTTGGTCCAACCCATGCATTCAGATGGGGTATCCTAAATGAATCTAGTTGTTTACCAGCATTTGGCCCATTTCTCTCTTAACCTTTCCTATTCATGTGCTCGTCCAAGTGCCTTTTAAATGCTGTAATTGCACCAGCTTCCATCACTTCATCTGGCAGTTTTTTCCAAACATGCACCACCGTCAGAATGAAAAAGTTGCTGCTTAAGTCCTTTTCATATCTTTCCCCTCTCACCTTAAACATATGTCCTCTAGTTTTGTGCTCATTTACACTGTGAAAAGACTTTGGTTATTCACGCGTTCCATGCCAACCTCTTTCAACCTCTGACGCTGCAGGGAAAATAGCCCAGCCTATTTAACCTCTCCCTATATATCAAACCGTCCATACCTGGAAACATCCTTGTAAATCTTTTCCGTACCTTTCAAGTTTAGCAACATCTTCCCTATAAGCAGAGAGGCCAGAATTGTACGCAATATTCCAAAACTGGCCTAACCATGTCCTGTACAGCCACAACATGACATTACAACTCCTGTGCTCAATGCACTGACCAATAACACCAATAAAATCAGAAGTTGCTGGAAAAGTTCAGCTGATCTCGCACCATCTGTAAAGAGAACATCAGAATTAATGTTTTGGGTCTGGTAACCCATCTTCAGAACTGATGGTAGCTGGGAAAATGTCAGTTTATGTGTAGAAAATAGGGAAGGTGTTGGAGTAGGGAGTAAATAATAGAATAGAGCCAGAAGAGAGAGAAGATCAGTTGGATAGACAGAAGAGTTGATAACAATCTGGCTAGGAGGGTGAATAGCTGTTAATGAGGACTGTTAGTGACTAACCATAGGCAATATGTAATGGCAGGTTATGTGATAACAAGGATTGGTGGGTGGGGTCTTCTTCACTGTCCTCTCTACCTGTGACTCTACTTTCAAGGAACTATGAACCTGCACTCCAAGATCTCTTTGTTTGTCAACTCTCCTCAGGACCTTATCATTAAGTGTATAAGTCCTGCCCTGATTTGCCCCATCAAAATGCAACATAAATCACATTTATCTAAATTAAACTGAGTTGCATGCAGGCTAGACCAGGTAAGGATGGCTGCTTCTTTTCCTAAAGGGCATGGTAGACCAGATGGGTTGTACAAATATTGATAGTAATTGTTGTGATCATCATAATTGAGACTAGCTTTATGTTCCAGATTAAGGAATTTAAATTCAACCAACTGCCAATGTGTAAATTAGGGCAACATTTCCTCCAAAACATTAGCCTGGTCTCTGGAATTGCTAGTCCAATGATATTGTCACTAAAGTACCAACACAATCAATTGTGCACTTACTTTCTGCATACGTATATTTATAAATGTACATGTCTTTCTTTATGAATAAGTAAATTTAAACACTCTAATTATTAATGTCAGAAGATCTTGGTTAAAAATTTCAATTTTTTTTTTGGTCTTTGAAAGATAGAATAAATTAAATTGCATAGAACCACTATTTTGTTCTCCCATTTCCTCTTCACCTCCTCTCTCAGTCTCACAAATAGCGTCAATTATAAAAATTTTCAAAAGCTTGCAGTCGTACATGTAATTAAAGTAGCTAAGAATTGCAGAACAATTTGCACTTGCACTTTGGAAAAAAGAACACAGGCATGGACTATTTTCTAAACAGTGAGAAAATTCATAAAGCCGAAATACAATTTGGATCTGGAAGTGCTAGTCCAGGATTCTCTAAAGGTTAACTTGCAGGTTGAGTCCATGATTAAGAAAGTGAATGTAATGCTGTCATTCATCTCAAGAGGGTTGGAATATCAAAGCAGCAATGTGCTTCTGAGACTTTATAAAGCTCTAATTAGGCCCCATTTAGAATACTGTGTCCAATTTTGAGCCCCACCCCTCAGGAAGGACATATTGGCACTGGAGCGTCTCCAGCAGAGATTCACACAGATGATCCTTGGAATGGTCGGCCTAACATACGACGAATGGCTGAAGATCCTGGGGTTGTATTCATTAGAGTTTAGAAGGTTGAGGGGAGATCTAATAGAAACTTACAAGATAATGCATGGCTTAGAAAGGTTGGATGCTGGGAAGTTGTTTCAATTAGGCGGGGAGACTAGGACCCGTGGGCACAAACTTAGAATTAGAGGGGGTAACTTTAGAACAGAAATGAGGAGACATTTCTTCAGCCAGAGAGTAGTGGGCCTGTGGAATTCATTGCCACGGAGCGCAGTGGAGGCCGGGACATTAAATGTCTTCAAGGCAGAGATTGATAAATTCTTGATCTCACAAGGAGTTAAGGACTACGGGGAGAGTGCGGGTATGTGGAGTTGAAATGCCCATCAGCCATGATTAAATGGCGGAATGGACTCAATGGGCTGAATGGCCTTACTTCCACTCCTATGTCTTATGGTCTTATGGTCTAACAAGATTCCACAAAGAATGACCAGATAATTTGGCTTTTGGATGTTATTACCTGAAGCAAAATGTTAACCATTATAAAAATATTGACATCACCCTCCGAGTATAATGTCAGTTAGAAAGAAAGCTTATTTCAACTAATTTGTTCTTTTTTAAGCATCTCAGTTATTACTAATGCCATTTTCACTCCCATCCTGACTTTAACAGAGGACAAAAAAAAGTTAGCATATCAATATTTTCTCCTTTTCATAGTAATACATGAATGGGAATAGGCAATTCAGTCATCAGTCTGTGTAGGCTTTCAATAACATCATGGCTTATTGAACACTTCATTACCCTTTTGCCCACATTATCCTTGTAACTCTTATCACATTAGTAATCATATAGTTATCAACATCTACTTTAAATGTACTCAAAACCTACATTTCCACAGTCCTCTGGGGAAAGAATTCCAAAGTTTCACAACCCTCTAAATAAACAAAATATCTTTTTATCTTAGCCCTAAGGTGCATTACTCTTATTTATAGATTGTGTTTCCTTGGTATTAGAATCCCTAAGCAGAGGAACATTTTACCCACTTCTTCCCCACCTGTCCTTTAAGTATTTTGTAGGTTTCAATGAACTCCTAGAGGATACAAACCCAGGTTGTCCAGTCCCTTTTCATAAAATAATCCTGCCAGCCAGAAAAGAAGTCTGGTGAGCTTCCATTGCACAATGGCAATAAAAACCAAAAGAACTGCAGGTGCTGTAAATCAGGAACAATAACAGGGTCCTGAAATGTTAACTCTGATTTTCTCTTCACAGACGTTGCCAGACCCGCTAAGCTTTCCCTGCAACTTCTGTTTTTGTGTCTATGGCAATAATATCTGTGCCACTGAGATAAGGAGACACAATCTGAGAAATGTACTCCACGTGCAGTCTAAATCTGCTCTAATACAATTGAAGCAAGTCTTCCCTATATATGTACTCAAACGCACTTGTGATAAAGACATACATTCCATTAGCCTTCCTAGTAGCTTACTGCACTTTCATTAGCATTCCTTGACATATTTACAATGACAGCCAAGTCATTTTCCACATCCACACTTTCCAAATTCTCATCATTTGAAAAGTAATCCGCACATCTGTTCTTCCTATCAAAGTGGTTAAGTTCACGTTTTTCCACATTATAGTCTATCTGCCATGTTCTAGCTTATTTGCTAAGCCGTTCCTCCTGAAAAAATTGACATATTCATCACAATATACATCCCTGCTTAGCTTCAAATTTGGAAATATTGCATTTGCTCACCATGTTCAGATTATTATATGTCATGAACAGTTGAGGCTCAAGTGCTGATCGTTGTAGTATCCCACTGTCACAGTCTGGCAGTTTGAGAATGACGCATTTACTCCAACACTGTTTTCTGTCTCTTAGTGAATCCTTAATATATATTCTTACATTCTTTGCTATGTGGTTTAATAACTTGTAGCCCCATTAACTTCTCCATGAAGTTGCTAATGCTAATTTCCTTCAACTCATTCTTCCTAGTCACTTCTATCTCCAGTTCTGGGAGATTTCTAATACTTTCCTTGGTGAAAACAGGCACAATGTAATAATTTAGTTTTTCTTTTCCCTATTCATCATTATAAGTTGTCCTAACTCTGCTTTTAATGGACCGCACTATTCTTAGCTAATCATTTCTTTTTTAGTGTACCTATTGAATATTTGCAGTTCATTTTTATGCTTTTTGATTGATGGATTCACATTCTATTCCTCGTTTTCTTATTAGTTCCTAGGTCTTCCTTCATAGCATTATAAAATCTTCCCAATTTTCAGATTTGTTATTTCTGGTCACATTATAAACATTTTTCATCTAATTTTATACACTCCTTAACTTCCTTTGTCAGCCATAGTTGATTTAATCTTTTTGGAGTTTTTGAACATGAAAGAATGTACAGTTACTATCAGATGTCTAACAATTCATTAAAGACTGTCCATTGCCTGTGAAAAATCATTCCTTTTTAGCATATTCTCTCAATCCAGCCAGACCAATTTATGCCTCATGCTTTCATAATTTCCCTTATTCAATTTTTTTTTAGATTCACTACAGTGTGGAAACAGGCCCTTCGGCCCAACAAGTCCACACTGCCCCTTGCAGCATCCCACTCAGACCCATCCCCCTATACCACATACACTCCTGAACACTACTGGCAGTTTAGCATGGCTGATCCACCTAGCCTGCACATCTTTGGACTGTGGGAGGAAAGCGGACCACCCGGAGGAAACCCACGCAGACACGGGGAGAATGTGCAAACTACACACAGACAGTCACCCGAGGCTGGAATCGAACCCGGGTCCCTGGCGCTGTGAGGCTGCAGTGCTAACCACTGAGCCACCGTGCCGTCCATTTAACGGCTTTGTTTCACATTGAACTACTTCACTTGCAAAGATATCATAAAAATCTATCATAATGTGATCACTCATCCTGAAAAATTCATCTACATGGTGGCACAACAGCACGGTGGCTCAGTGGTTAGTACAGGCGCCTCACAGCACCAGGGACCCAGGTTTAATTCCACGTTCAGATGACTGTCTGTGTGGAGTTTGCATATTCTCTCTGTGTCTGCATGGGTTTGCTCCACAGTTCGAAGGTGTGCAAGTTAGGTGGATTGACCATGTTAAATTGCCCAGGGATGTGCAGGCTAGGTGGAGTAGTCATTAGAAATGCAAGGTTACAGGGATAGGGTACGGATGTGGGTCTGGGTGGAAAAGTATGGACTCAATAGGCTGAATGGCCTGCTTCCACGTTGTAGGGGTTCTATAATTCTATGATGTATAAGTATGTTAAATAGCCTTTTTTCATTATGTAATACTAAATCCAAATAACCTTCTCTTTAGATAGTTCAGCAACATGCTGCTCTTAAGAAATATCTAAAGACATTCTAGAAATTCATCCTCCATAGCTTTAGTACTCAACTAGTTTACAACTAGTCTATATGCAGTTCGAAGTCACCCATGATTACCCTGTTACACATCTCTCATGTCTTGATTTATACCATGTCTCATTTTCCTACTGTTGGTAACCTGTAAATAACTCCAAGTGCCCCTTTCTTAGAAATAATAGGAACTACAGATGCTGGAGCCTGAAATGTCCGTTTTCCCGCTCCTATGATGCTGTTTGGCCTGCTGTGTTCATCCAGCTCTACACCTTGCCCTTTCTTAGTTCCAGATTCCACGTATTGTTCTTCTGATCTGAGATTCTCCCTAATTGATTACTGATCCTGTCTCCCAGTTTCAGAGCAAATTCACTTCCTTTACCTTCATGTCTGTCTTTCTTAAATGTTGGCAATTGTACCATAAGCGTTTACCTTTATTTTTGTCTTTAGGTCATCAATCTTGCTATGAAGCTGTATGCATTCAGGTTGAGTGCCCCTAACTTTGTCTTTTTGACATCATTCTGCATTTGAGGCACACTCAATGCTTAGTTTTACTTCTCTCGTCTCCTTGTCTCACTTGCAGCTTTCTTAGAATCATAGAGGCATGCAGCTCGGAAATAGGCCCTTCGGCCCAACTCATCCATTCCTAAGCCGAACCAGCCACATTTACCTGTGTTTGGCCCATATCCCTCGAAATCTTTCTTATCTATGCACCTGCCCCAACATCTTTTAAATATTGTAATTGTACTCGCCTCTATATTTCCTTTGGCAGCTCAGAATCTCACCCTGTGGGTAAAAAATTTACCCCTTGCATCTCTTTTAATCTTTCCCCTCTCACCTTAAACCTATGCCCTCTAGTTTTGGACTCCCACGCCCTGGGGAAGTGACCTTGGCTATTCTCCTTACCTATGCTTCTCACGATTTTATGAACCTCTATGAAGTCGCTCCTCAGCCTCCTATGCTCCAAAAAAAAGTCCTAGCCTATTCAACCTCTCCTTATAACTCAAACCCTTTAGTCTAAGTAAACATACTTGCAAATCTTTTCTGCATTCTTTCCAGTTTAATAACATTCTTCCTATGGCTAGATGACCAAAATTGCATGCAGCTCTCCAAAAGTAGCCGAATCAATGTTTTGTATAGCTATAGCATGATGTCCCAATTACTGTGCTCAGTGTTCTGACCAATGAAGACAAGCATGCCAAATGCCTTCTTCACTACCTTGTCTACCTGTGATGCCTCTTTCAAGGAAATATGTACCTGAACGCTAGGTCTCTATGCTTGACAATATTCTCCAGGGCCCTACTATTAACTGTTTCAATCTAGCCTTGGTTTGTCTAACCAAAACGCAACACCTCACATTTATCTGCATTACACTTCATCTGCCATTCCTCGACCCACTGGCCCAGGTGATCAAGATCCCATTGTACTCTTAGATAAGCTTCTTTACTGTCCACTATACCACCAATTTTGGTGTCATCTCCAAAATTACTAACCACGTCTCGTATATCCTTATCCAAATCGTTTATATAAATAATGAACAACAGTGGACTCAACACTGAACCTTGTCGCACACTGCTGATCACAGGCCCCCTGAACAACACCCCACTAACACCACCCTCAGTCTACCAGCATCCAGAAAATTTTGTATCCATATTTCCTGTTACCAGCTTAACTCCAATCCAATTTGGATTACCTCTCAGGTTCCTATTCTCCTGACAAACTAGGTAAATCACTCTGCAACAGCATGAGCAAATCTCCCAGCAAGGATATAAGTTCCACTTGTGATATGATATACAGGCAGGATAGGTAACAGATCCCAGCTACCCCAGAACTGGACCCGTCCTAAAAAAAACCTGGTGTCCTCCCCCCATACCAGTTCTCAGCTACAGGTTCAACGAATGACTCTCCTGTTCTCATTGTCACCAGCAATTGGCATGAGGAGTAATCTTTTGATGCTGCTCTTGAGGTTCTGCTTTATAATTTCATTCCTAACTCATAAATTCTACTTATGGGATGGCATTTTGTCATACCTCCTGTTGAAAGTTAGCATGGAGTTCCTGCTGGCTTTCAAACAGTGGGAGACCCTGCTTCATTGTAACTAAATTCCACAGAATGTCTGAGAGAACAGAAAATCTAATTTCTAAGCTTGGAAATTTTGATTTTTCATTATGAAGTTTGCTGTGCCTGAAAACTGCTCTCGAGTAGACTTTTCGTATCTGTTTGTCCTGTGTACGTTTCTTAATTTGCTAATAACTTGCTTCACTTTCCAAGCCAGTCAACACTTATATTCTAAGATAGTAAAAACTGTTTGGTGCTGGAATTAGCGATAACATAGTGTGGAGCTGGAGGAACACAACAGGCCAGGCAGCATCAGGGGGGCAGGAAACGTGACGTCTCGGGTCGAGACCCAAATTTCTGAAGAAGGGTGCAGACTCAAAACGTCAACTTTCCTGTTCCTCTGATGTTGCCTGGCCTGCTGTGTTCCTCCAGCTCCACACTGTGTTCACATTTATATTCTTCTGCATTTTCCCTCATTTTCCTTGAAATCCTGCCTCTAAACAATGTCATTTACCAGTGATAATGGGAACTGCTGATGCTGGAGAATCCGAGAGAACAAAGTGTGGAGCTGGATGAACACAGCAGGCCAAGCAGCATCTTAGGAGCACAGAAGCTGACGTTTTGGGTCTGGACCCTGCATCAGAAAAGGATCTAGGACTGAAACGTCACTTTTGTGCTCCTAAGATGCTGCTTGCCCTGTTGTGTTCACCCAGCTCCACACTTTGTTCTCTCATTTACCAGTCCATTACCACTTAAAATATGGCCTACTCAGACTGTGCTTTTTCCAAATAATGTTTAAAAGAAATTCTTTACACATTCTCCATGGTATATCCTCTTTTTCATCATCTCAATGCCAGATTTTTTATGTCTTGAAGTAGACTGTATGACTGATTACCCATAACAAATCTGTACGTGGGCGAAAGAGCACTGTAAGAGCTGATATTTGGGTTTCAAACCTGTGTAATTCAAAGAGTCACCTTCTGAGGAAGAGTCCCTGGACCTGAAACATTAACTCTGATTTTATTTCTTCACAGATGCTGCCAGACCTGCTGACCTTTTCCAGCAACTGCTGTTTTTGTTCGTAATTCAAAGGGGATTTTGAGAAGTGTGCAATTTATCACCAGTCCTCTTTAATGTCAATGCAGAAGAAATGATTAAAGATGTGCTTAAAAGCCAACATTTGAGTTACTAAAAATAAGTTCATTGCTATTTTTATCACACTAAAATAATTTTAATATTGTTTGGAGAAAGTTGAGTTAATAGAACATTAAGTATTATATAAGAGGCAAATTGTGATAATTCTAACAAAGAACCCCTATTATCCCTATCATAGATTCAGCCACAAAATTATAAATATTTAAAAAAAAAGAGTTGATTTGAGTGCAGCACGGTGTCAAAATACCTTAACCAAAAAACAAAAAGCCGTCCGTCCTGAAAGTTATTGACATGATATTATCTTTTAGATTGTGTCAATAATACTTTTGAAGTATAAATATTATCAAGCCGAAATAACACAGGAATACTATTCTCTAAAAGCTGTCATTAATTGAATGTAAAAAAAAATCCAAAAAAACTGAATAATTTGCAAAATATTTGGGCACCAGTGCTTGTTGAATGAGAAACAAAATATTGAAACTGATGGACATCTGAAATAAAAGCAGAAAATGCTGGAGAAATTCAACTGGTTTGGGAACATCTACAGAGAGTGAAACTGAATTAATGTTTTGAGTCCAACATGCCTCTTCTTTTGAATGTTGCTAACTTGACCTAACATCTTCACAGAATTGAAGCAACAAATTAAAGTAAGTTAAGAAAGTCACCTCATTTATTTCTTTATGATCATTTAGTGTCAGACAAGCTTTGAGTCGCTTGAAACAGCAATAAATTCGCGTAAAGCTGGAGAAAAGTAACTGATGCCCAGTTGCCTTGTAAGATTATGGGACGATTTCAATGTCTTTGTAAACACGTTTACAAGTCAATTGTGGGTGATCTGGAGAGAGTGTAGTTTAAAATCACCAATGTGCTTTCAAGTCTGGAAGCCAACTCCAATGTGTTTCATTGAGATTGATCAACATGTTCCGCATAACCCCCTCTGGAGTGGATCGTTACCAACCCACATTTCAATTTACATTCAGATCCTTTAATTTTATGTTCACAGGTTTCTCAGACTTCTCAAAACTTGCCAATGATTATTGTTATTTCAAAAGTATATGTTATTTGTAAAAATATCTTTGTCTCCACGCAGCCACTGAAGCAGTTCAGTTCAGTACAGCAGCATATGGAGAAACAAAGAAAGCCTGGAGTCTATCGAAACAATCAAACCAAAGGCATTTCTTAATTATACAAGATTATATCTACCAATATGTAAGTCACTGTGAGGTGGGTGGGGCCAGACGGGTGGTGTTCTGATAACTTGTAATTGTTTACAATTTACATAGATGATTTGGAGTTGGAGACTAAGTGTGCTGTGTCAAAATTTGCCGTTGACATAAAGGTGAGTGGTAAAGCAAAGTGTGCAGAAGACACTGAAAGTCTGCAGAAGGATATAGACAGTCTAAGTGAGTGGGCAAAGGTCTGGCAGATGGAGAACAATGTTGATAAGCGTGAGGTCATCCATTTTGGTAGGAATAACAGCAAAATGGACTATGTTTTAAATAGTAAAAAATTGCAGCACGCTGCTGTGCAGAGGGACCTGGGTGTCCTTGTGCAGGAATCGCTGAAGGTGGGATTGCAGGTGCAGCAGGCAATTAAAGAGGCAAATGGAATTTTGTCTGCCATTGCGAGAGGGATGGAGTTTAAAAACAGGGAGGCAATGCTCCAGCTGTATAGGGTCCTGGTGAGGCCACACCTGGAGTACTGTGTGCAGTTTTGGTCTCCTTACTTGAGAAGAGATAGATATACTAGCACTGGAGGCGGTGCAGAGGAGATTCACTCGGTTAATTCCAGAGTTGAGAGGGTTGGATTATGAGGAGAGACTGAGTAGGCTGGGATTATACTCATGGGAATTCAGAAGAATGACGGGAGATGTTATAGAAACATATAAGATTATGAAGGGAATAGATAAAGCGGAGGCAGAGAGGTTGCTTCCACTAGCAGGTGAAACTAGGACTAGAGGGCATTGCCTCAAAATAAAGGGAAGGAGATGTAGGACTGAGGTCAGGAGGAACTTCTTCACCCAAAGGGTTTTGAATCTGTGGAATTCCCTGCCCAGTGAAATGGTTGAAGCTACCTTGCTGAATGTTTTTAAGGCAAGGCTACATAAAATTTTCACCAGCAATGGAATTAACGGTTATGATGAGTGGACGGGTAAGTGGAGCTGAGTCTCAAAGATCAGCCATGATCTTATTAAATGGTGGGGTAGGCTCGAGGGACTGGATGGCCTACTCCTGCTCCTAGTTCTTATGTTCTAACTGAATGGACCCTCTTTTAACTTTGGCAGAACAACCTCAGACAGTGATTTTTCCCCATTGTGCCTTGCTGGCAGCTTCCCCAAGCTTTAGTGTGTCCCTTAGCAGGTAGTTCTGGGCCTTGGAATGTGCCAGTCTGCAACCACCAATGATACCATGGCAAAACACAATGGCAATTTTAAAGGTAGACAAACACAGCAAGAAATATTCAGTGCTCATACCTCCTTTCATATCTATCAGGGTGATACTGTTTGTTCAGAATATGTGTGGTGAGAGGTAAGCTTCTATACCATGAAGATTTGATAATCACTTCAAGATGAGGTGCTCCCTGGCTGCTTGACATTACATTCCAGAGGAAACAAGATAACAAAGTGTGGAGCTGGATGAACACAGCAGGCCAAGCACCATCTCAGGAGCACAAAAGCTGACGTTTCGGGCCTAGACCCTTCATCATCCTCTCTGATGAAGGGTCTAGGCCTGAAACGTCAGCTTTTGTGCTCCTGAGATGCTGCTTGGCCTGCCGTGTTCATCCAGCTCCACACTTTGTTATCTTGGATTCTCCAGCATCTGCAGTTCCCATGATCACATTCCAGAGGAAGATCAATTTATTATTAAGAGCAGCAACAGCCTGCTCCAGGGGGGGCGTGCTGATGGTGAATAGAGAGGGGCTACAGTCGATGGAGGGGGGTTGGGGGGATAGTAGAGACGGGCAGCAGGGAATGAATTGAATAAATGATTGAAGATAGAGTGAAGAGGATTTTGTCACCAAAATCTGATGCCGTGTGGAGTTACAAAAAAAAGGAAATGATTTAAGTAAGAGTTCTTCTTCTGTTCGAGGCCAGCTTCAGGCCATCTGCAAGGTGTCTGCAAGGTGTTCTGGTCCTGAAGAAGCCCTGTTCCAGGAACAGCAAACTTAACACCGATACCCCAGGAGACCCTGGTTCCTCTGCTGTTCAACACTGTCAAGGCACCATGTTCTGGATCTACCATCACCACGGGTGCTCACCCAGGAAGTGCCACTGCCAAGAGTCCAGGCTCCGAGCCTACCACCTTCAGGAGTCTCCGTTCTGGGCACTGCCAGCACCAAGAGCCCAGGCTCCAGGCTGACTGCTATCAAGAGCACAGGATCCAGATACCGCCACCCTAACCAGGACCCTCCACTCTGGGCACCACCAAAAGTCTGGGCAATGCCACCACCACCAGGAGTTCTGATCCATGCTACTGATCCTGCAGCCACTGCCCAAGTAGGTGAGTAGGAAAGGGACAACAGAGTTGAGAAGCAAAAAGGAGGGCAGAAAAAGGGAAGGTGGAAATGAGAGGACAGGAGTGAGAACAAAATGAGGGTGGGCACTAGGACGGAGGACAGAGAATGTCAAAGTGTTGGGCACAACAGCATCAATAGAACATTTTACTATCATCTAGATTATATGGCGCAGAGTAAGAGTCAGCATAATCTATACATAAAACCAGACACTAGTGAAGATACATTTCACACACTGAAGTGCATATATCCACAGAAGTAGCAAGTGATGAATTTGCTAACCAACAATATTACCAAGTACGTAGAGGTAGAGCTGGATGAACACAGCAAGCCAAGCAGCATCAGAGAAGCAAGAAGGCTGTTTTTTCAGGCCTAGAAACTTCTTCAGAAATGGGGGAGGGAAAGAGCATTCTGAAATAAATTTGGAGAGGGGGGAGGCAGATAGAAGATGGATAGAGGAGAAGATAGGTGGAGAGGAGACACACAGGCCAGATCAGCGGGAACGGAGCCAGTAAAGGTGAGTGTAATCTCCCCTCCCCCTACCACATCCCAAAACCAGCCCAGCTCGTCACTGCCTCCTTAACCTATCCTTCCTCCCATCTATTCCCTCCTTCCACCTCAAGCCCCACCCACATCTCCTACCTACTAACCTCATCCCTCCCCCTTGACTTGTCCGACCTCCCTGGTCTGACCTATCTCCTTCGTAACGCCCCACCTACACTCGCCTTTACTGGCTCCATCCTCACCTCTTTGACTTGTCTGTCTCCTCTCCACCTATCTTCTCCTCTATCTTTCTTCTATCCACCTCCACCTCTCTCCCTATTAATTTCAGACCCCCCTTCCCCTCCCCCATTTCTGATGAAGGGTCTAAGCCCGAAACGTCAGCTTTCCTGCTCCTCGGCCTGCTGTGTTCACCCAGCTCTACACCTTGTTATTGGGGAGACAGTAGGAGTTTGGTATTGAAATAAAGGATCGGGTATGATCATATTGAATGTTGGAACAGACTCAATGGGCTGAATGATCTACTCCTGCTCCTATATTATACATTTCTTTGAGAGCACTGCACTCAGGTCTGTAACAAAACTGTAGCTGGACCAGTCCAAAGGCTGTTTTTCCTTAGTTCAGACTCTGGGTGGCACTCTGGAGCATTGATATAGATATTCAATGAGACAAAAAGTAACATAATCTTGTGTATCTAAAGTGAACATCACACAATCCCACTTGATCTTAGTTGTAGAACGCTCTTGGGATCCTAAATCACAAAGCAGATCAAATTACACTTTCCAGTTTCAAGTTCAAAAAGATAAAACAAAGATCCCTTGCAAAATTATTAAGCCTGTGATAAGGGTGGAACTGTTGTAGTCTGGCGTACTGACCTCTACATTGCAGACGCTGAGTGCCAGCTCTCAGAATATCTCCTCCTGTCTTTCCCATGACCCCACCACAACACATCAGACCATTGTATCAATTATGGTAATTGATCTCCTTTCATCTGATGACCTCCCGCTGCACAGCCTTCAAGCTGATAGGCCCCCAGCCCTGCACAACTTGCTTCTATCTCCTACCAAAAGTCCACAAACAGGGCTGTCTGGGCAGACCCAATGATTCAGCGTGCTCCTCCCTCACAGAACTCATCTCTTCCTACCTTGACTTAGTCTTCTCCTTTGGTGCAATCCCTGCCCATGTACATCTGTGATTCCTCTGTGCTTTAAGGCGGTTTTTAAATTTCCAGTTTGCTGGTTCCAGCCACGTCCTCCTTACCATGGATGTGTAATCCCTTTATACATCCATTCCCCACCACACAGGTCAAAGGGCTCTCCGCTTCCGCCTGGAGCAAAGACCTGAACCATCCCCATCCACCACCACCTTCCTCTGCTTGGCTGGGCTAGTCCTCAGCCTCAACAACTTCTCTTTCAAATCGTCTCAAATTCTTCAGGTCGGAGGGGTGACCATGGGTACCCACATGCACTTCAGTTATGCCTGTCTCTTCATGGGGTACATGGAACATTCCTTCTTCTAGTCCTATTCTAGCCCCCACCCCCAACTGTTTCTTTGATATGTCGATGACATCATTGGTGCTGCTCCCCTCACTTGTCCAGAATTGAAAATGTTCATTGATCTTGCTTCCAATTTTCACCCTGCTCTCACTTTCGCCTGGTCTATCTCTGTCTCCTCCCTTCCTTTCCTTGACATCTGTTTCCATTTCTGGGGATAGACCGGCCACTAATATCCATTAGGAGCACACTGACTCCTGCAGCTACATGGACTATGCACCCTGCTTCCTGTAAAGACTCCATCCCATTCTCTCAGTTCCTCTGTCTCCGTCGCATATGCTCAGATGAAACCATCTTCGACAAGAGAGCCTCTGAAATGTCCAACTTCTTTGTCAACCGAGGATTCCTCAGCAATGTTGTCGACAGGGCCCTCAACCAGGTCCGACCCATCTCCTGCACTTCTGCCCTCACCTCCTCTCTTCCCTATCGCTGTTGCTTCCCTTGTCCTACCTACCATCCCACAAGCACCCACATCCAGAAAATCATTGCCATTTCCTCCACCTCCAGACACATATTCCCCTTCCCTCCCTTGTCCACCTTCCACAGGTGTTCTGTGGACCCCTGTAACCAGTAAAGGTGCAGCACCTGCCCATTTACTCCTCCCTCCCCAGCATCCAAGGACCCAAACATACCTTCCAGGTGAAGCAACACTTCATCTGCACTTCCCAGAATCTAGTCTACTACATTCGCTGCACACAGCGTAGTCTTCTTTATATCAGAGAAACGAAGCTTAGACTGGGTGACTGCTTTGTGGAATATCTATGTTCTGCTCTCAAAAAAGACCCTAAGCTTCCAGTTGCCTGCCACTTTAATACACCTCCCTGTTCCCCGGCCAACATTTCAGTCTCTGGCTTGCTGCAATGCTCCAGAGAAGCTCAACACAAGCTGGAAGAACACCTCATTTTCCACTTGGGAACCCAACAGCCCTTCATACTGAATATCGACTTCAATAATTTTAGGACTTAAACTCTCCCATGTCCCAGCCCCCTAACCTATGCACCAGGCCTAGTTATCATATAGCCTCCCATTACACACTAGTAGTCACTAACAGTCCCCATTAACAGCTATTCACCTACTAACCAATTCGTTATCACCTCCTTTGTCTACCCAACAGATCTTCTCTCTCTTTGGGCTTTATCCTATCGCTTACTCTCTACTCCATTCCCCTCCCTATTTTCTGCATATAAACCAACGTTATCCCAGTTACCATCAGTTCTGAGGAAGGGTCACTGGACCCGAGACATTAACTCTGATTTTTTTCTTCACAGACGCTGCCAGACCTGCTGAGCTTTTCCAGCATCTTTCACTTTTGTCCCTTACACAGCTCTTACAATGTTTCTTTTTTCACTGGATGATCCAGCTGTGCTGTGGTACAATTAATTTGAGTATTCAAAATTTATGTGATCACGGCAGGGTTGTATATTGCAGATTTAGGTGCAATCTGAAAGATATTGTCTGGCTTAGAAAGGGTAGATGCTGGGAAGTTGTTTCCGTTAGGCGGGGAGACTAGGACCCGTGGGCACAGCCTTAAAATTAGAGGGGGTAAATTTAAAACGGAAATGAGGAGACATTTCTTCAGCCAGAGAGTGGTTGGCCTGTGGAATTCATTGCCACGGAGCGCAGTGGAGGTCGGGGCGTAAAATGACTTCAAGGCAGAGATCGATAAATTCTTGATCTCACAAGGAATCAAGGGCTACGGGGATTGTGCAGGGAAGTGGAGTTGAAATGCCCATCAGCCATGGAGTGGACCCGATGGGCTGAATGGTCTTACTTCCACTCCTATGTCTTATGGTCTTATGGTCTATATTTTAAGTCGCTCACTGCAGACACATTTATATTTGGTATTGTGACAAGCAGCCTCCAAAAAAATTTGCAGAAAATGAAGAAAAGTGTAATTATTGAATGAAAGACATTCTTCCTGAGATAGTGGGGAAATGGTGAGTCAGTAAAACATTTAAACTTGGCAGCTTTATGGAAATCATTTTTGACATGTCAGTTTGGCACACTAATCATCAATCTTGTTCACAACTAATTCATTGAGAACATTTTAATTTCAAAAATTAGGGAAAGTCATCTCATGGAGGATAAGTCAGATTGGAAAAAAAGATCAAGTTCAGTCCAATCAAAATTGGCAGTGTTTTATTCAAAGAAGTTACATAGAGGTGCACACTCAACTCAGGGTTCAAAGTACAGCTTGCTGGGTCAGCTCCCATTCGAGAGAAATGGGCAAAGAATTGTTGAAGTTTCATTAACACCAGCTAAGTCACAGACAAATACATAATAAACTATGCCAAAATTCATTCACAGGATGAGGGCATTGCTGGCTAGGCAGCAATTATTGTCCATCCCTAATTGCCCAGACAGCAGTTAAGTGTTTACCATTATTGCTGTGAATCTGGAGTCACATGTAGGCCAGACCAGATAAGGATGGCAGTTTCCTTCCCTGAAGATCATTCATGAACTACATGGCTTCTTCCAACAATCAGCAATGGATTCATGGCCATCGTTAAACTTTAAATTCCAGTTTTGTTTTAAATATTAGATTTAAATTCCACCATCTGCCATGGCAGAATTTGAATCTGGGTCCTCAGGACATTGCCTAGGTCTTTAGATTAACAGCCCAGTGATAATGCATTTAGGCCATCACCTCCCCTTTGAGTGGGGGCCTCTACAATTAGCATTTTTTGCAACTGTCTCTCACCCTAGCAACAGACCCTCATTAAGCTAGGGCTAGTTCATTTATCCTGGTTTTGAGAACAATCAGAGTTCTGATACATTAATAAAAGCATGACTCTTGACAGGTTCGTGTTATGCATAGTTAACGGTAGAAGCCTTAAGCTGGTGGGGTGGGGTGGGGGTCAACTTTTTCGAGAGGCTTCAATGCAAACTTGAAAACCCCACTGGAGCACACCTTTATATGATCAATGCGTCAGATTATACATAATTGTATCCCTCCCTAATTACAGGATCTGTAGAAATATAATGAAGGCTGTCATACTCTTTTTGTTAACACAGCAATTGCACCAATTACCCAAAATATTAGATGGTTGCCATTTGTCATTTGTGTTAAAGTGTTACAAGAGCTGAAATGATATCATTGAACAAACTGACTCATCACCATAGATATTAAAGCTAGTCACTGCATGACACAAAGAGGCAAATTTTAAGTATGCCTTGATCTTTAAGTGGCAATGAAGCTCTCATTCTTGAGAAGTATGCAATTCCACTAACTACCAGCATTATTTCCTTTTATAAAGCTTGACATACACGTTCCATGAACAGAAAAAAGTCAATACCTTTTGTAATTCATGAAGGTATACCAGGGCACATCTTCTTGGCTAAGTTCAGCACCCATCACATTGCAGAAGATCGTTTCGGCAGTTCTGAGATGTTGAAAGATATTGAATGGTAACAAGATGTTCAGATGTTGAAGAGACTTTCAACTTACTTGACAAAGTGTTGTCAACTGAAGAGACAAAGGAGAGTGCAATCAGTCATTATCCATGTGGTCACTTAACTCACACAACACAATTGATCTTCAAAAAGGGCGAATACATAACCAGTGCTAAAGGAAGGTCACTAGACTTGGAACATTGACACTGCTTTCTCTCCAGAGTTGCTACCAGACCTGCTGAGATTCTCCAGCAATTTCTGTTTTTGTTTCAGATTTCCAGCATCCGCAGTTTGTTTTATATTAAGGACAAATATGCATTTGCTGGGATTGACTTTCTAGGAAATACACTGACAAGCAACTGATACAAAGCCTCCACATAACAACAAAGTCCTTCATTAGTTTCTGACTTCATTTAATAAGAAAGCATCGGCATTGTTCCTTGCTTTTACCGAATTATATAACAAATGTGTTCCTTAGTACATAGAAATTGCAAAGCCTTTTCAAAAATTAATGTGAAAAGCTGCACAATGCAAATGTAGACATTACTGGTGGGCCACCATTTGTTGCCCATCCCTAATTGCCTTCGAGGAGATGGTATTGAGCTGCCTTTTTGAACAGCTGTAGCCTATTGGTTGAAGTTAGGATGATGAGTAACTTGGAAGAGAATTTGTGGGAGGTGGTGTTTCAATGTATCGGCTGCTTTTGTTCTTCCTCAAGATAGTAATCATTGGTTTGGAAGGGACCGTCAAAGGAAATTTGGTTAGTTTCTGCAGGGCATCTTGTAGATGGTATATACTGCTGCTCTATAGGTGATGGAGGGAGTAGGTGTTTGTGGATGTGGTGTTAATCAAACGGGCTTGATTGAGTGTTGTTGTAGCCGCAATCATCCAGGCAAATGGGGAATGTTCCATCATACTCCTGACATTTTTATATTTGGTCATGGTATGTTGGCATTGTTGGCTGAACCAACATTTATTGCACATCTCTAATTACTCAGGCAGAAGAGAGTCAGCCACATTGTTGTGGGTCTGGAGTCAAGTACAAGCCAGACCAGGTAAGGACAGCAGATTTCCTTCTCTAAAGAACTTTAGAGAATCTTGTAGATTTTTATGACAATCAATATTGCTTATTGCGTCACCATTATGTCAGTTTTATAATTTCCCATTTTTATTGAATTAAAGTTTTAACCATCTACTATGTTGGGATTTGAACCCATGCCATCAGAGGATTTGCCTGGCTTTTTGGATCACTAGCCTACTGACAACATCAGTTGACCACAATCTCCATAACTTGTGCCTTGTAAATGGTAGACAGGATGACAGGAGTCAAGTGGTGAGTTGTTTGCTGCAGAAATCCTAGTGTCTGACCTGCAGTTGCAGCCATAGTATTTATACGGCCAGCCCAGTTCTTTTTTGATTAATTTTAAACCCAGGTTGTTCATTGTATGGGATTCAGTGATGGTTTTGCCACTGTGTGCTAAGTGATAATACTTAAGTTCTCTTCTGCTGGAGATGATTATTGCCAGGCATTCATGTAGCATGCATTTACTTGCCACTTGTCAGCTGCCCATATGTCTTTGGGACAGACAAATAAGTGGATTCTAACCACAGGTAAACATCTATGAAGTATTTGTATATACACTGCTAGTTAAAATTCTGAATTCCTTCTAAAGCTCTCCAATACCCACAGACATAGACAGACGCAAAAAAGATGGTGTTATAGGCAGAGGGAAAACAATAGTCAGGAAACAGTTCAGTGGCACGAGTCTTGAATATTCAATGGAGTATTCTTTTTGTTTCCCAAAACCTTCACTTCTGTAATCCTTTGCTCAGATTCTCTCACTTCAAGAGAGGCACAGGGTAACTGCTTCATAATTATAATGCCTCTGATTGATTGCTTTTAGGAGAAGCTAAAACTAGATTTCTTCGCGCTTAAGGTACTTTACAAGAAAGACAGAAAGGGAGAGACAGGCATGCCATCTGCAGGGGTCTGAAGGCAACTTCCAGTATTATTCACATCTACAAGCTGTTCAACTGTCCAGAAGCAGATGCTGCTCGGCCTGCTGTGTTCATCCAGCTCCACATTTTGTTATCTCGGATTCTCCAGCATCTGCAGTTCCCATTATCACAGAAACAAACCAGATACTTGTTAGGTCTATGGCACTCACAACTCTACAAACCAATCAATAACCTTTCCTAGTGCTGACCTGTTGACAAACTTCTTCCCTCACTTCTTGAACAAGTTTGCAATATAAATGTTACTTGCAATGAGTTTCAGCACTTTGCTTTTTAAAAGTACAGCAAATCCTTCTACAATCCTTGGTTTTAAAATTACATTTTTCTCCTTTCGTGTCCACAATTAAAAATACACAAAAAAACACATTCTTTACACAGAGCAAACCTGAATATTGACTTTTGTTTTATTCAGTGATGGGATGAGGGCACTACTGGCCAGGCAGCATTTATTGCCCATCATTAATTACCCAGAGGACAGTTCAGAGTCAACCACATTGCTGTGGGTCTGGAGTAACATGTAGGCCAGATCAGATAAGGATGGCAGCTTTCCTACCTAAAGGACACTAGTGAACCAGATGGGCTTTATCAACAATCAGCAATGGATTCATCGTCATTCTTAGATTCTTAATTCCTGATATTTTATTGAATCCAAATTCCACCCATTTGCAGTGGTGGGGTCATGTTGTATTTGGTCATGAAAGTGGCGGGATTCAAACTCGGGTCCCTAGAACATTATCTGGGTCTCTGGATTAATGGTCCAGCGATAATACTACTAGGCCATCACCTCTCCAGAATGAATATGAAATATTTGAAGGAATATGGGTCAAGCACAGGCAGGTGGGGCTAGTTTAGTTTGGGATTGTGGCCAGCATGGGCTGATTGCACCTAAGGATGTTTCTGTGCTGCATAAGCCCATGACTCTGTGTTGGACATTAGTCATCTCAGCTCCATGACCTCTGTGGGGGAGTACCTCAGGGTAGCATCCTCATTCTACCACCTTCATTTTTTACTTCACTAATTACCTACCCTTCATCATAAAGTCAGAATTAGAGATATGAGTTGATGATTATACAATGTTCTGCACCATTTGTGCCTCCTCAGATATTGAAGTCTTTCATGTCCAAATACAACATGATCCTGCCACTGCAGATGATGGAATTTGAATTCAATAAAATGTCTAAAATTAAGAATCCAATGATGACCGTGAATCCATTGTCGATCGTTTGGAAAAATCAGTCTGGTTCACTAACATCCTTTAAGGAAGGAAACTGCCATCCTTATCTGGTCTGGCCTACATGTGACTTCAGACCCACAGCAATGTGGTTGACTCTTAACTGCCCTCTGGGCAACAAATGCTGCCTAGCCGGTGATGCTCTCATCTTGTGAATAAATAAAGAAAAAGAAAATCATGTACTTATCTAAATACTTGTTAAACATTGCTGTAAAAAACACACCATCCTGGGTTAATTAAAAATATTTATACAACACTGGACCAAAATTAATGTTTTATAATTAAGTTATTGTTCATGTGGTCTGCTATATCTCAACTCTCTGAATGTGAAGAGATAAGTAAGGAATATATAATGTGAAGAGCCTTTACATTGAATAAAGAGTTATTAACAAGAATAGCAAGAAAATTCCTTTCCTTCAAGGCTAAACATTGTTCTTAATGAATCTGAAGAGTTATATAATGCAATAAACCAAATTAATTACACAATGAAAACTTGTAATAATTTAATGACTTGCATTTATTTTCAAAGTGTTGTGGTGCTTTGGGAAGGAGGGGTGTAGGGAAGGACTAATGGAAGCACTTATAATGGAAACAGAAACAGTCCAGAGTGCTTTCTTTCTCTCTATTCCCAGCAAAGGAGGAAGCATCTAAAATAAAGCCTCTGGGTGAATACCTAAAGCAAACAAGATGCAATGAAGCAGTGAGCAAAGTGAGAGAAACACAAGTGAAGTGATGGTATTAATTGAGGGAAAAAAAATTGCTTGAGTGCATCACGTGAACGTACAACACAACATTTGTTCAAATGTACATTAGTAGAGATCCTTTAAATCTATAATTTCTTTCACAACACTACAAACTTAATTATTCAGAAATGTTCACAAACAACACTTTCTTTTGAGCTAGTAAGAACTGTTGATGCAGGAGTCTGGATAACACAGTGTGGAACTGGAGGAACACAGTAGGCCAGGTAGCACCAGAGGAGCAGGAAAACTGATGTTGCAGGCCTGGACCCTTTTCAGAAGAATTGTCCCAACCCGAAACATCAGCTTTCTTGCTGAGTATATTCACATATACTCCCAGGCCCATTATCACGTTATATGGATTGCTTTCAGTACAGCTCACCTATTTTCTCGTACTCTTGGCTCTTCTCATCACTTATTCATCTTTTCTTCTGTCCTAACCTGCTATTCTTAATCTCCCTGTTTACATATCCTTTTCGTACCTCTGTCTCTCTCTCTGGGCTCCATCTCAGCTATTCACTCCCAACAACAACAAAACAAAGTTGCTGGAAAAGCTCAGCAGGTCTGGCAGCATCTGTGAAGGAGAAAACCGAGGTAACGTTTCTGGTCTGGTGACCCTTCCTCAGAAGACCGACCCACCCATCTCTCTTCCTCCTTTTCCCCACCCCGAGACCAAAGCGCGACACACACACACACACACACACACACACACACACACACACACACACACACACACACACACACACACACACACACACACACACACAAAATGTCTTTAGCATATATACCACTTTTTCCTGTCTGCCACCAGATTTTGAAGTGATAACTCTCAGTTTCACAAGCAATTTCTGTTATTGTAGCCAGTTAGCAACAGTGAGAATGGGAAGAGCCAACAGCATTGAATATGATGATAACAAAGTCGTTATTCTACCAGTCCTCATGTACTTGCACTTACATACACTTACAGAATCAAAAAAATACAACAGAAGCATCAGGAATTTGCAATTAGAGTTGTACTATTACAATAAAACAAAAGGTGAATTAAGTTCCTCACGTGTCACAACCAGGAGCAGACATGTTTACCTGTATGACTATTGCAGACAGCAGTAACAAGAGCAAACAACAATCAAAGCCATGGTGGAATCTTCCCAACCCCTGACAGTTGTAGGCTCTTGTGAGAAATTTGGAATAATCGGATGAAATGTCAAAGTGACTGTTCTACACTTAGAAACAAAAAGTTGCATTTTCCACAGAAATCGTGGATGTTGAAATGTGATTGTCAGTCGAGGCTGGCAAGAGGCACATTAGCATGGATTATTGCTTATTATCATGCACATTAATCTCACCTCATTAACATGCACTCTCCTATTCTCCCAGCCACCCGAAAGAACCTAGATGAGAATTCTGAACATGAAAGCTCTTCTGTGTATGATTTATGTAAGTACATTTCATATTGTTGCTCATTGATCTTGATTGGTTCAAGTTGGTGCTTACTCAGGGAAAAGTAAACACAATATAGAAATCATTAGAAACCAGAGGAGAAATATGGAGTGGACAATTTAAAGCACTGTCAACAGCAACTGCTACAATGGAAAATACGTGACAGTTACCACTTGTGAGCCAAATGTCAGTCCAACACATAATCTTCACACAATCTTCCCCGCTAATATCATGGGATAACAAGAACAGGTTTTTGTGAATGACCAGGCATTCTGGATGAAGGCAACAGGAGTGTCAATGATTGTCTGGAGAGGCATTGGGATTCCAACCAGAGGAAATGCTTGAATTAACCTTGTCTCCAATGAAAGCTAAAATACACCACTTAGCAGAAATTGTTTATTTAGTTCAAAATTTCAAAATATTTCAATTTCCCAGAAAACAAATGATTGCTGTGAGTAGAAACTGACATGTATTTTAGCAAAGATTTATTTGATCACTTAATCATTCATTCCTTGATTCTTAAATTTAATCCTTCTTTCTTTCCTTGAGAGCTGCTCTCTAAACCCTGCAACAGATGGTTAACTTACAAGAAGTGCAAATATTTGCAAACGCTCCTTTAAGGTGGAAAATAAGCATTTTGTATCAGTTTTTTAAAGCTTTCTTTGAAGATAAAAGTGCAGAACGGATTTAGTTAATAACCAACCATGTACTCATATTACGTGAACCTTATTGAAAATAATTGTACACAGCAAAAAATGATCAATCTTAAATATGTTGCCTCTTCTATCCATTTTCCTTGAAAAAAAAATCAGCAATCTAACTGTTAAATATGTCAAAAGAATTATAGTTACCATAATTTTATTTTTTTTAGATTATAACGTGATAATGGAGATTCAGATTCAAATTTCTGTTTGAGCTTTTTTTGAAGGGCCAGCTGCTGATGATGCACGGAACAGGACGTTGTTGAAAGCACTGAGGTATAGATTGAAGCCAGCATTCATTCATTACAGTGATACCTTTCCGCTCCTCGGAGCAACAGACTCTGATTTTTTGCCATTGATCTCTCGTTAATGTTTTGTGAGATTTGCACCTGTTGTATGTTGAAATGCAAAGCCACAGGATTGCCGTATCACGGGCAGGTTTGTATGCACATTGCACTCTGGCATTTATTTCATTTTAATTGAGTTTTTAAAAAAATCTTATACACTTATTAATGTTAACATGGTGTCATACAGGGTTGGAGAATAGATTGTTTTCCTTGTTATGTTTCTCTCCAAATGTCATCTTTGCCTGCCAGTGATTTTGTTTAAGATCTGGATCAGCTTATGAACGTAGACATCTATATTTAGATTTCAGTTACTCTTCTTAAATATTGAAAACAGCCAGAAAATATTTATAAATCTACCACCATTTTACGTTAATTATTTATTTTCAATCAGTGGATTAACAATCCTCATTAGACTGATTTCTGCTGCACTCAGTGATTTCAAGTAAACTTCAACATGTTAAATACAGAAATGACAGCTGCACTGTAATGATTATTTTTAATATTGTAACACTATAAGTAAAGTTCTTCTCATTGGAGAAAGAAATACATGCAAACTTACCCAGTTAGCGTATTTCTCTGCCCTTTTATCAGGTGATTCATTACGTCCAAGAACAAGAGGAAAATCAGTCCTACTATGTTAATAAAGTTGCAAGACTGGATTTTCATTTTGGGTTGGACTCTCAACAGTGAAAGCATTTTGGGATTCTGAAACTGCATTGCATGAACACTTGATGTCTGAAGTGACTTTTCAAAGTGCAGACAAATTAGTAGCCAGATGGTGCTTTTGCTTTTAATTAGGGCCAGAAATGTTGGAGAAGTTGAGTGGAATAGGCTGGTAACAATTCAATGGGGGCCCAGCAAACATTGTTTTGTTTCACAGTCTATTATACAATGGAGGGAAGAGATGATTAGCAGCCCAGCAACCAGACAATCACCCGAGCAAGGGAGAACCATTATTCTTTGATACATTCTTTGAGGTTCTTAGTCTAGTTATCCAGACAAAGAAAGCATGGCTCAGAAAATCGATAACTGCAAAGTTTTCAACAGGATGTGTGCGCAGGCTCGGAAGTGCTTCAATGACTTTTTTAAGGCAATACTGCACCCACATGCCAGGTCTTCAGGTCTATAGTTATAACCCTAACAAAGAGGTGAGCAGCCTGGGGTGCATATTCCTCCTGAACACTAAAAATATGACTACCCCAACAGCTTTACAGAGTCATAGGCAAAGCTTAAAACACCAGCGATAATAGAGGACGCAACTGCAGCATCTCAATTGAATGCCCCAGAATGCAATAAAAGAATGTATGGGTAATGCTAACTAGAGCAATTTGGCTTGCAGGAGAAAAGAGCACACATTGCCAGAGGAAAGCCTTGTGCAGATAATGGAATCCTCCACCCAGTGACCCCTTAGTCTTCTAAGCTCCAATGATTTGGTATACTCAAGCTTTCTCCAAAGGATGATACTTTCAAAACCAGGAAGCAGTATAGCAAACCTACCTCTAGGGCAGGTAATTACTTCCTTTAGACCATATACAAAGGGAACAAGAGTAGGCTGTTTCTTCTCCTTGTGTCTTCTCGTTATGCAATAGGATCATAGCTGATCCAGTATTCCTCACATCCACTTCCATACCCTTTCTCCATAGTCCTTAATTCATTCTACTGATCGAGGGTCAATCTCATCCTTAAAAATGGACAAAGACTCTGCTCCCACAGCTCTGTGTGACAAAGAGTTCCAAAGACTCATAAGCCTCTGAGAGAAGTAAGGAGACCAAAATCATACAAAACAACCGGACTAAGAACTTCAAGGAAGATATATTCAAGGATGGTAGTTCTCCCTTGCTCAGGTGATGCCTGGCTGTTGGGCTGCTAATCATCTCATTCAGATATGTTTTCAACAATATCATATATCAAAACCATCATGCTCCAATATCTTTATATCTAAGTCTGACATATTATCTGCTTTCCTAGATTCTTGCCATACCTATGTTTTTTGTGAGTTGTGCGCAAGTACATTCAGGCCTTTCCAAAAGCCAAAATTCCCCACTCCTTCGCCATCATCATTTTTTAAAATTGTTGTTCCTATCTAAGTGCATAACTTTACACATCTCCACATTATTACCCAATTGCTTAGTTCTTGCCCAATCATTTATCCTGTCTGAAATAATGCAGCTTTCTTGAATCTTTCTTTTATCAACTACCTTTGATGCTTTAAGCGCAGTGATATCATCTGAGTAATTAATATAGACTGCAAATGTCTGAAAGCACAAGATTTAAATCTGTAAATCCAACTGCTGGTAGTATCGTACTAGTCACAGCCTGTCAACCTGAAATGGCCTTTTCACATCTACCCTCTGTTTTCTGTCCATTAATCAATCCTCATTCTACGTTGATGCATTATTGTCTATGCATTAGGCCTATTTTTCTGCAATAACTTCTTGTGTGACCCTTTGTCAAATGATCTTTGTAAATTCAAATAATTAACGCCCTCTGGTTCCCAGAATCCACCATGCTAAGTACATTCTCAAAACCTCTTCACAGCTTTGTCAAACACGAGTTCCCTTCCATGAATCTGTGTCAACTCTTTCCAGTCCTGGTACTTTCTGAGACAACTTCCTTGACACTTTTTCCTCCTATGGATGTCGAGTTAACTCACCTAAATGCAATCCCACACGGACATGGGTTTGTCTGGGAAATTGAAATCAATCTGCATGTGAAACTCTTGAAAATAAAACTTTAACATCAGAAAATTCAGAGGGTTCAGCTTCCACTAACTTAACAGATACCCAGTAAATATTAAACAATTAGCAACCTAATATATTTCTGGGTAATTGCTAAGCTGACCCTTAAATTTACCATGCATACCTCATGTCTGCCACACTACACCTCACTCATACCCTTAAAACCTCAAGGCCTGACAACCACAGCAGATTCCTGACCAAAATCCTCCCAATGCAACACATTCCACTCCTCTCAATATCTTATACACTCCATTAGTCCCAACAATTCCTTGATCCAATAGCCGCCAGTAACCAGTGGCACCAATCTTTATGTAATAATACAAAGCCCAGAATATACCACAATTTCCCATTTTATTTCCCAGCCTCCTGCATCCTGAATCTGAACTTCTTGAGAACTTATCTTTATCACATTGCTTTAACAACTGAACTACCAGGATCTGTTATTTTAACTTCTTTCACAACTGTGAAGGAGGGCCTACATCTGGTAATTGTAATGAGTAACCGTAGCCAGGAAGTCTTAATGAATATGAAGCATTTAATGATTGCTCAGTCAGGTAAATTAATGGATTATCATTTAGAGATTATTTGAGGAACATTAAAGCCTTCTTGATTATTGCCCTTCATCTCAAAACCATTTTATTAAGCTTGTTTGAATATAGGTAGCATTAAAGTATGTCCCTCAACAGAACATGTTATTCCCACTTTTCTTTTAAAAAAATTCTCAAAGGACAGAATGGCGAAGGCAGATCTGAAGTCTCCAAACCTGGAACATAGCTCAATGAATACCAGATTCCCGAGGTGCAATTATACTGCTTTTGCTTTTCCGCACACAATCTCTTTACAAATTCAATGCTGCTACTGGAATTCCTAGAGCATTATCTCCTGCAGCATTGTATGATTACTGTTAGCATTAGAACAGTGGAAAAAAGAAACTCAGGATGTAAAAATGCAGCACTAAACATCAGCAATAAGGTCTGCAGCAAAGATACTACAGTCACACCTTAAAACAAGCAATCTATAAATTAATTCTCAGCAATTTACAGTGCCCTGAAGATTTACTTTCCCAAATGTCAGAACATAAAATTAAAGGAACTATTTCAAACAAACAAGCAGCACTGAAAGTGTGAATTAGCCAAATGTTTGCTGCTTATGGTTGACTCTCATGTCCTTAACTGAAATACAGTCGGAGGCTGTGCACAAACCTCCAGAAATATGTAGCTCACTCAAATACTTATCATACTAATCGGATGGTATGGTCTCAATCAACACAACATGCTGCTGGAATGCAAAATCAAGTTCTGAAGCAACCCACTACTCACTCACCTCTATTTATTTCATATGGAATTTATTTAGGTTCTATTTCTTTTATCCTCCCTCCTGGTGTGTTTGGGCAACAAACAGACTTATAAATTAAAAACAAAAGCGGTTGATGCTAGAAATCTGAAGCACAAAGGTGTTGGAGGAACTTAGAATGAAAGAATTATTTATTTATCATCACTCGCATTTTACAGTGGATAATACAGTGGAAAGCTTCAACAGTCACCACAATCCAACACTATTTTGAATAGTTTAACAATAAAAAAAAACTGGAAGAGGATTGCTTAAGAACAAAATGATAAAAGATAAACATAGTCTGAGACTGCAATAGTGTTAAGGGCATGGATGGAGAGGAATTTGTTAAGTATGTAGAAAGTTTGTTAAGTGTATTAAGAAAATTTTCTGATTCAGTATGTGAATGTATCTACTCGAGAAGGCACTAAATTTGGCCTACTCTTGGGAAATAAAGCAGGGCAGGTATCTGAGGTGTCAGTGGAAGAGAACTTTGGGGCCAGCAACCACAATCCTATTTAATTTAAAACAGTGATGGAAAAGGAAAGACCAGATCTAAAAGTTAAAGTTCTAAAATGGAGGAAGGCCAATTTTGATGGTATTAGGAAAGAAGTTCCAAAAGTTGATGTTTGCAGGTAAAGGGATGACTGGAAAATGGTAAGCCTTCAGAAATGAGATAACAAGATCCCAGAGACAGTACGTTCCTGTCAGGGTGAAGGGCAAGGCTGGTAGGTGGAGGGAACGCCGGATGACTAGACAAGTTGAGGCTTTGGTCAAGAAAAAGAAGAAAGCATATGCCAGCTATCGACAACAGGGATTGAGTGAATCCTTAGAAGAGTATAAAGGCTGCAGCTATATACTTGAGAAGGAAATCAGGAGGGCAAAAAGGGTCTTGAGATAGCTTTAAATAGCGTTCAGGAGAATCCAAGGGGATTCTATGAATACATTAAGGACAAACAGGTAATTAGGGAGAGAACAGGACTTCTTAACAATCAGCAACAGCCGGCTATATTTGAAACCACAGGAGGTGGGGGAGATACTAAACAAGTATTTTGCATCAGTGTTTACTGAGAGAAGGAGATGGAGGATATGGAACGTAGCAAAATAAATAGCAACATTATGAAAAATGTCCATATTACAGACAGGAGGTGCTGGATGTCTGAAGATGTCTCAAAGTGGGTAAAGCCCTGGGACCTGATCAGGTGTGCCCTAGAAATCTGTGGGAAGCTATGGAAATGATTGCTGGGCCTTATGCTGAGATATTTGTATCATCGATAGCCACAGGTGAGGTGCCAGAAATTTGGGGCCAGCGACTATAAACCTAATAGATTTAAAACAGTGATGGAAAAGGATAGACTGGATCTAAATGCAATGCCACTATTTTAAAGGTGGTAAGGAAAAAGCAAGGAACTATAGACCAGTGAGCCTGGCATTGGCTGTGGCCATTGGCCAAGTTGTTGGAGGGAATCCTGAGGGATAGGATTAACATGTGTTTGCGGAGACAAGGAATGATTACGGGTAATCAACATGGCTTTGCGTGCGGGAAATCATGTCTCACTAAGCTGATTGAGTTTTTTGAAGAAATAATAAAAAGGACTGATGAGGGCAGAGCAGATGACATGACCTATATGGACTTGGGTATGGTGTTTGACCAGATTCCTCATGCTAGACAGGTTGGACTGGCTCAAATGTAGAGGACAATAGTGGTGGAGGGTTGCTTTGACCAGTGGCCAGCAGTGTGCCACAAGGATCAGTGCTGGGTCCACTGCTTTTTGTCAGTTACATAAATGTTTTGGATGTGAACATAAGAGGTATGGTTAGTAATTTTTCAGATGGCACCAAAATTGGTGGTGTAGTGGAAAGTGAAGAAAATTATTTCAGAGTACAATGTGACCTTGATCAAATGGGTAGATAGGGTGAGGAGTGCCAGATGGTGTTTAATTTAGACAAACATGAGGTGCTGCATTTTGGAAAGGCAAATCTGGCACCATTTTTGCACTTAACGTAAGGTCTTGGGGAGTGTTGCTGAACAAAGCGACCTTGGAATGCAGCTTCATAGTTCCTTGAAAGTAGAGTTGTAGGTAGAAAGGATAGTGAAGATGGGGGTTGGTATGCTTTCCTTTATTGCATCAAGTAAAGGAATTGGAATGACATGTTGCAGCTGCACAGAACATTGTTTAGGCCACTTTGGGAATACTATTGCAAATCTAGTCTCCCTGCCGTAAGAAAGATGTTGTGAAACTTGAAAGCATTCAGAAAAAAAAAGGCTGCTGCCAAGGTTAGAGAGCTTGAGCTATACGGAGAAACTGAGTAGACTGGGGGCTATTTTCCTTGGAGTGTCAGAGGCTGAGGGGTGACCTTATAGAGCCCTTACAAAATGTCCTTATAAGATGATGAGGGGCATGGATAGGATGAATATACAATGTCTTTTCCCTGGGGTGAGTGAGTCCAAAACTAGAGAGCATAGGTTTAAGTTGTGAGGGGAAAGATTTAAAAGGGACCTAACGGGGCAATGTTTTCTCACAGAGGGTGTTAGCTGTATGGAATGAGCTGCCAGAGGAATTGGTGGAGGAGGCTGGTACAAATACAATATTTAAAAAGCATTTGAGTAAGTATAAGAATAGTAAGGGTTTGGAGGGATATGGGCCAAATGCTGACAAATGGGACTAGATTCATTCAGGAATATCTGATGAATGTGGAAGATTTGGACCAAAGGGTCTGTTTCTGTTCTGTACATCTCAATGAGTCTGTGACTGTCTATAATTGAAAGAAAGTTCTGAGCTGGTTCACTAATGATAGCTGCACGACCACGCCTCCTCCACTGCCTTGCTGCTGCTCACTCCAGACTCACCATCTGTTCGCCACTGGGCTTACCTTGCCAATGCCAGGTCCTATACTCAACCCACACTTACCCTGTAACCAGGATTTCCCCAGCTCCACTGCTGCTTCGATGACTTCAGGAGTCCCAGCTCCGGGCATACCACACTGCCAATGTTGCAGCATCCATCTCAGCAACGACGGAAGTTCCCGCTGTGGCCCTTTTGCGACCAGGAGTCCATTGTCAGACCAGGCCGCCATCACCTCACCAAGAGTCCTGCTTCACAGGCTTCGTCCAAGATGTCATTTTGCTGGTGCTGCCATCTTGAAAGGTAGGTTGTCACCACCACCTCTGGTCGCTGGAGGAGCATTGCCACCAGTACCAGCCCCAAAAGCCGAGAGGACATCCTGCTGCTGCTGCTGCTGCTGCTCCAGCCGCCATGAGGAGACTCATGTGCCACCAGGAAGATTGACAATTCCATGCAAGCTCACCCCACACTCCAATTTTGACAACTCACATGTAGCTAAAGGCTTTGAAGAAAAGAAGAAGAGCTTGAAGTGAAAAGAAAGAAAAAGTAGAAAGAAAATGTATGGGAGTGGATGAGCCCTGGCATGAGCCCATATGCAGCCCTGCAACTCCATGATTTTGGATTGGAAGGCACGTTTAGGCATCATCTGTACAGAGACATGCAGAGAGAACCACTTCTGTGAAAGCATCATTGGATGGGAGGTTTTATAAATTCATGGGCTATCAGGTTTGCAAAGTTACATACAGATGTATTATGGTTCATCTAAATGCTGTCAATACAACTCAGCAGGTGAGATTATGTTTATTCGTGCTTTGTGATTACTCGTCTTTTCATGCACATTATTGAATGTCTATTCAGTAAAATAGCTCTATGCAAACTTCCGTGTTCAATCATGGAGTGGTTTCACTAATAGTAACGCAACAGCATTTGTTTTATTAGCCCAGAATCATATGATTAATATAACTGCCTGACAGGTCACTGGTTTCATAAATAAATTGTCAACTAATGTACTCACATTCATATTTAAATTATGTTTATTATTTTACAGTTGGAGCAGAATATCGATCCTGATACTTTTTTCCTAGATAATTCCAGAATCAACTAATCTCAGTATAACAAAGGAACTTAGAATTTTTTTTGAAGTTTCTGTGAGATCACCTCTCAGTGCTATAGGAAGGTCAATGAACTTTTCCAGGGTAAATGCGAAATTCTTCTCTTTGCAAACTCACACTGACTCTATCTCAGCCACCGCACCTACCTCCCACCCAAAGCTCTTGCTCTGCCATAGGTTTATTTTCCACTACTTGCCTTTTTTTTCTTAACACAGTGTTGAGAGGCTATGAAACTCATTACCAGAGATTGCATTTAATCAGAGCCCATGTCAGTATTTAGGAATGAGTGAGAGTTGTTTTTGAAAGAAAGGGAGCTGAAATTACATGAGTAATCTAGAGCAAAGATTTCTGGGTAAGGAGCCAAATATTTATGATGGTGATATAGCAATTGTTGCAACATCTTCCCTCAATTGCTCCCACAATCCCTGCTCCATGCTTCATTTTGAAAGAATAACAGATTTTAGAATATACAAGAATTATGTAAACCACACTGGTTTGAAGATACAGGCGTTGCAGCAATCCTAACCTGTTTGTACATGATGTTCATCTTGCCAGAGGGATACAACTATGAAAGCTGTTTTCTCCATTTAACAAATAGAAAAAATAAATAGAAAGAACTGTATTAATATATGAAAAAGATTCATTAGGCCAACCTGTACGGTTACTTGGCTTACCTTAATTAGAGAATCAGGTATGAAACCTAGACAGAGAAGTTTCAGGAAAACACTTTTGCACACCCTTTCTCTGCAATGTTTAGGTGGTGGTGGAGCAGGATGAAGTTTTGAAATCAATCTGGTTTCAGTGCAGCTCTAGACACAGAGCAAGGAGACAGGAGATTCATGGGCTAGAGGTTAGCTAAAATAGTGCCACTATTTAAGAAAGGTGGGTAGGAAAAACCAGCAAACTATGGACTGGTTAGCCTGACATCACTGGTGGGCAAGTTGTTGGAGGGAATCCTGAGGGAAAGAATTTACATGTATTTGGAAAGGCAAGGAGTGATTAGGGATTGTCACCATGGCTTTGTACATGGGAAATCATGTCTCATTAACTTAATTGAGTTTTTTGAAGAAATGGCAATGAGGATTGATGAGGTCAGAGTGGTGGACTGATCTGGATGGACTTCAGTAAGATGTTTGACAAGGTTCCTCATGGTAAACTGGTTAGCAAGGTTAGATCAGATGGAAAACAGGGATTCAGGACTGGCTTGAACATAGAAAACAGAGGGTAATGATGGAGGAACAGGAGGAACTGCCGATGCTGGAGAATCTAAGATAACACAGTGTGAAGCTGGATGAACACTGCAGGCCAAGCAGCATCAGAGGAGCAGGAAAGTTTTGCTTTGACCAGTGACCAGCTGTGTGCCACAACGATCGATACTGAGACCACTGCTTTTTGTCATTTACATAAAGTATTTGAATGTCAATATAAAAGGTATAGTTAGTAAGTCGGTAGGTCACACCAAAATTGGTGATGTTGTGGACAACAAAAAAGGTTACCTCAGAGTACAAAGGGATGTTCCAATGGGCTGAGGATTGGCAGATGGAGATTAATTTAGATAAATGTGAGGTTTTTCATTTTGGAAATGCAAATCAGGCAAAATCCATACTTCCTTGAAAGTAGGGTCACAGGTAGATAAAATAGTGAAGAAGGCATTTGATATGCTTGCCTTTATTGGTCAATGCATTGAGTTTAGGAGTTGGGGGGTCATGTTGCCGCAAAACAGGATATTGGATAAGGCCACTTTTAGAGTATTGTGTGCAATTCTAGTCTCCCTGTTACAGGAAGGATGTTGTGAAACTTGAAAAGATTCAGAAAAAAATTACAAGAATGTTGCCAGGGTTGGAAAGTTTGAGCTTTAAGGAGAGGCTGTAAAGGCTGGGTTATTTTCCTTGGAGCATCAGAGGCTGAGCAGTGACCTTATAGGGGTTTACAAAATCATGAGGGGCATGGGTAGAGTGAATAGACAAGGTCTTTCCCCTGGGGCGGGAAAGTGCAAAACTAGAGGGTATAGGTTTAAGGTGAGAGGGTAAAGATTTAAAAGCAACCTAAAGTGCAAATTTTTCACACAGAGTGTGTGTATGGAATGAAATGCCAGAGGAAGTGGTGGAGGCTGGTACAATTACAACATTATAAAAGGCATCGGGATGGGTACATTAATAGGAAGGATTTCGAGGGACATGGGCCAAATGTTGGGCAATGGGACTAGATTAACTTAGAATGCCTGGTTGGCATGGATGAGTTGGACTGAAGGGTCTGTTACCGTGCTATATAACTCTATGACTCTATAACTGTTGCAATGAGTAATTCTCTCTTAATAAAACTTGTAGCTATTACAAAGCAAATATGGTATGTTTTCTGCACTCATCATTATGTGACATGAAAAACAAACCAATTCGGCAACTCAAGTATATTTCTTTTATAATAAGAGAGAGAGTGAGACAAAGGATTGAGAAAATTGAAAACTTGTGTTTGGAATAAATTAAGGAAGAGAAGGGTTTGATTACTGCATATAGCAGAGAACACTCTTCAGACAAAATTGCAAATTATTCTTATTAATGTATTCGAATATTTAGTTTTTAGCTTATGCTGTAATTAGCAACAAGAAGTGATACTCACCTAGAATGTACTTCAGGAAACCATTGTGCACAGGTTTGATTTCTATCAATTACTCGAGTAATGTCCCATATCAAACTCCTTTCAGCTGCTTCCTAAGATCATGGAAGACTTCTGTGTCCATATGCATCAAGAGCTGGACAATATCCAGCTTTAGATAACATGTGACAAGTAGCATTCATACCACACAAATTCTAGAAAATGGCTATCTCCAACAAATGCCAGACAATTCTTCCAAGTCATAATGTTACATGGTTTGAAGGGGATTGTGCAAGTTGTGATAGTCCCATACATCATCTTCCATTGCCCTTCTTGGTGGTAGACATTGAGACTTTGGAAGGGGCTGGCTGTCATAGGAACATCAGTGAGTTGCTTGTATTATATATGATAAAGACCACTGGGATAGGAAGTATGAATGATTAAGGTGGTAGATGGGGTGCCAGTCAAGACAGTTCCATGTACTTCATAAGAACCAAAATAAATGTGGATGCTGTAAATCTGGCACCAAAACAAAGTTGCTGGAAAAGCTCAGTAGGTCTGGCAGCATCTGTGGAGGAGAAAACAGAGTTAACGTTTCGGGTCAGGTGACCCCTGCTCAGAACCCTTCCTGAAGAAGGGTCACCGGACCCGAAATGTAAATTGTGTTTTCTCCTCCACAGATGCTGCCAAACCTGCTGAGCTTTTCCAGCATAATAAAATGTGAGGCTGGATGAACACAGCAGGCCAAGCAGCATCTCAGGAGCACAAAAGCTGACGTTTCGGGCCTAGACCCTTCATCAGAGAGGGGGATGGGGGGAGGGAACTGGAATAAATAGGGAGAGAGGGGGAGGCGGACCGAAGATGGAGAGTAAAGAAGATAGGTGGAGAAGGTGTGGGTGGGGAGGTAGGGAGGGGATAGGTCAGTCCAGGGAAGACGGACAGGTCAAGGAGGTGGGATGAGGTTAGTAGGTAGCTGGGGGTGCGGCTTGGGGTGGGAGGAAGGGATGGGTGAGAGGAAGAACCGGTTAGGGAGGCAGAGACAGGTTGGACTGGTTTTGGGATGCAGTGGGTGGGGGGGAAGAGCTGGGCTGGTTGTGTGGTGCAGTGGGGGGAGGGGATGAACTGGGCTGGTTTAGGGATGCAGTGGGGGAAGGGGAGATTTTGAAACTGGTGAAGTCCACATTGATACCATATGGCTGCAGGGTTCCCAGGCGGAATGTGGAATTCCGCCTGGGAACCCTGCAGCCATATGGTATCAATGTGGAATTCCGCCTGGGAACCCTGCAGCCATATGGTATCAATGTGGAATTCCGCCTGGGAACCCTGCAGCCATATGGTATCAATGTGGACTTCACCAGTTTCAAAATCTCCCCTTCCCCCACTGCATCCCTAAACCAGCCCAGTTCATCCCCTCCCCCCACTGCACCACACAACCAGCCCAGCTCTTCCCCCCCACCCACTGCATCCCAAAACCAGTCCAACCTGTCTCTGCCTCCCTAACCGGTTCTTCCTCTCACCCATCCCTTCCTCCCACCCCAAGCCGCACCCCCAGCTACCTACTAACCTCATCCCACCTCCTTGACCTGTCCGTCTTCCCTGGACTGACCTATCCCCTCCCTACCTCCCCACCCACACCTTCTCCACCTATCTTCTTTACTCTCCATCTTCGGTCCGCCTCCCCCTCTCTCCCTATTTATTCCAGTTCCCTCCCCCCATCCCCCTCTCTGATGAAGGGTCTAGGCCCGAAACGTCAGCTTTTGTGCTCCTGAGATGCTGCTTGGCCTGCTGTGTTCATCCAGCCTCACATTTTATTATCTTGGAATCTCCAGCATCTGCAGTTCCCATTATCTCTGAGCTTTTCCAGCAACTTTGTTTTGGTCCATGTACTTCATGGTGTTGAGCTGCAGCCATCACTTAAGTGGAATGTGCTCCATCAGGTTCATGGCCTGTGCCTTTCCAATCCAATAAGGGAAAGGCACTGGGGAGTCAGGAGGTGAGCTAGTCTCCATAGAATTGGTGTTTGGCTTGTGTTGTGTTATGGTAATTATGTGGTTCCTCCAGTTCAGTGTGTGATCAATGGTAATGTCCAGAATGTTAATGGTGAAGGATTCAGTGATGATAATGCAATTGACTGTCTATTTTACATCTGGGATGGCGCAGATCTTAGGATGATGCTGTGACTGATCAATCATCCACTTGGCTGAGAAACCTGTGCCTTAACACTCATAGCAACATCTTATTCACTGAGGAAAATAAATCAGTCATTTCTAAAGTGATGAAAGACGAATGCACATTTTTTATCCGGCAGAGGGAGGAAGTACATATGTTCCATTGCAGAAAACTAAGGGAAGTAGCATGTATTTTACAAAATAATTATTTTTATAAAGATATTGAGGTTAAATCTGAATCCAAATATTCCCCAATAAACTCTTCAACATTTATCAGTAATTCAGTTGAATTTTTATTTAAGTAATGCTATTGTCTGGATGCCGAAGCATTTCAGGTTATAATCATTTCATCATTATTGGCTATGCTTTCAGCTGCCAAGGCCATAAACCCTGGAATCCTCTTCTCAACACTCTTATTGACTCTCTTTATCCAAAATTAGATGACTCTCAATTTTATGGAATTTCATGGAGAGTTTATCTCCTTAAGTTTTAGTGAGTGTTCTTGCAAAGTCTTACATCACTCACCTCATAAGGAATGCATGATGCCTCATGGCACCCCGTTCATGCTGTCTCTTGCTGAACAATGGCAGAAGTGATCAGTACTTCTGAGACCATCGTTAAATCCCAGCTACACACTAGTTTAAAGGCTTCAAAAGGAGATGGCCAACTGAATGAAAATGACTCCCTGCTTCACAAACAGTGACCTGGAAGTTGTGATAACAAGGTGTAGAGCTGGATGAACACAACAGGCCAAGCAACATCAGAGGAGCAGGAAGGTTGACTTTTCAGGCCTAGACCCTTCTTCAGAAATGAGGGAGGGGAAGGGTGTCCTGAAATAAATAGGGAAAGGTGGGGAGGCAGATAGAAGATGGCTAGAGGAGAAGATAGGTGGAGAGGAAGCAGGCAGGTCGAAGAGGCAGGGATGGAGCCAGCAAACGTGAGTGTAGGTGAGGAGTCAGGGAGGAGATAGGTCAGTCCAGGGAGGTCGGACAGGTCAAGGGGGCAGGATGAGGTTAGTAGGTAGGAGATGGGGGTGGGGCTTGAGGTGGGAGGAGGGGATAGGTGGGAGGAAGGACAGGTTAGGGAGATGGGGATGAGCTGGGCCTGTTTTGGGGTGTGGTAGGGGGAGGGGAGAGTTTGAAGCTTGCTAAGTCCACATTGATACCATTGGGCTGCAGGGTTCCCAAGCGGAATATGAGTTGCTGTTGCTGCAGATTTTGGGCACCATCGTTGTGGCACGGCAGGAGGCCCAGGATGGACATGTCATCTGAGGAATGGAAGTGGTAATTGATATGGTTCGCGACTGGGAGGTGCAGTTGTTTAGTGCAAACTGAGCGTAGGTGTTCTGCAAAGCAGCCCCCAAGGCTCCGCTTGGTTTCCCTGATGTAGAGGAAGCCACAACAGTAACAGCAGATGGAGTATACCACATTGTCAGATGTGCAGGTGAACGTCTGCTTGATGTGAAAAATGTGGATCCTGAAGCAAACCAGGTATACCTGCCTCTTTATAGGTTACGTAGAACAATCCCTCTTCCATAGCTACACCGCCCTAAACCCCACCTCTTCCTCCATTACATTTATGATTATACTGGCGCTGCCTCGTGCTCCCAAGAGGAGCTCGAACAGTTCATCCACTTCACCAACTCCTTCCACTTCAACCTTAAGTTCACCTGGACATCTGTCATACCTCTTTCTCCTTCCTGGACCTCTCTGTTTCCATCTCTGGCAACCACGTAGAAACCGATGCCCATTTCAAGCTCACCGACATTAGCTCCGAACCACATTACCACTTTTATTCAACTCTCCATCTTCCCATTTTAACACAGGCCAACAACTCAGTTACACTAAACAACATTAAGCACTGTTGCCCCATATCCACCAAAGGCAGTTGACCGTCAATAATCCCAAATTCCTCTGCACGCCATTCCTTCCCATGCTCCATCACTTCCCACCTTTAAAATGTTGAGTTGCCCACTCTCAGTATCTGCATCACGGCATGGTACCTTTAATCCCTAGGCCTGGCCTCCCTAAATTCCCCACCATAATGGTGCCTCCTCATTAACCCTCTTTACGTTCAGTGAACAGCCTCACTAAACTGACTGTGCCCAACCCTGGACAGACTTGTAACAACTAACGATTGATCAGATTCCTGACTGATCTCTGTTCAAGCCCCTAACTGACTTACCACTAATGTCCTGTGATAATGGGAACTGCTGATGCTGTAGAATCCAAGATAACAAAGTGTGAAGCTGGATGAACACAGCAGGCCAAGCAGCATCTTAGGAGCACAAAAGCTGATGTTTCGGGCCTAGACCCTTCATCAGAGAGCCCTAATGCCCTGACTGGTTGTACCAAACCTGCAATATTGACCATGGCCCACTCTTCAGACTGGAATGAAATAGATCCCTAGACCCTGATCGTACCAAGTCGTCAAATTACCCTAATCAAACCACTGAACTGAGGTTGGACAGTGCCTTCGCATGTAAGTAGAGCACCCTGTAACTGAAAATGTATCATTTTGTCAATACAGTAGTGCAGCTCGAAGAATACAGCAGGTCAGGCAGCATCAGCAGAGCAGGAAAGTCGATAGTTAGGGTTTACACTCTTTATCAGAACTAGTCAGGGGGAAGAGAGCTTGGAGACAAATAGAGGGAGGTGGGGTGGGGCTGGAAGAAGGTGGGTGTGGGATGGTGATGGGTGAGTGCAGGTAGGGGTAGTGGGGATTGGTCAGTGCGTTGGATGGGGCGGATAGATGGGAAAGAAGATGGATAGGGTATGTCAGGTGAAGGAGGTGTGGATGAGAGGGAGGGTTGGACATGGGATGAGGCCGGACCGGGGCGGGGAGACTTTGAAACTGGTGTTTAGGCCATTGGGCTGCAGATTCCCGGGTGAAATATGAAGTGTTGCTCCTCCAGTTTGCGGGTGGTGTCGTTGTGACACCGGAGGAGGCCCAGGATGGACATGTTGCCCAGAGAGTAGGAGGGTAGTTAAAATGGTTGGCGTCTGGAAGGTGTTATTGTTTATCGCGTACAGAGGGCAGATGCTTTGCGAATACATCACCGAATCTGCACTTCGTCTCACCGATATAGAGGAGGCCACATCAGGTACAATGGATTCTCCAGCTCCACACTGTATTGACTCTGACACCCACATCTGCAGTTCCTGCCATCTTTAGCAGTCCACTTTGATTGGACAATGGATTACCCTCCCTAGACATTTAGACATGGCATTAGGTTGAACCACAGTGAATGTGTTTCACACATAATCTGCAGTCACATGCTATAGGTGTGACATTGCCATAACACAGTGCCAGATTACAACATGTTCACCCCTTGACTGTTCATTGCTGTCAAACATAACAAGCTGCCTGGCTTTGTCTGCAAAAACGCAAGGTGGGTGCAAAGTGAGTGAATGCTGTGGAAGCCTACTGAGAGTCCTGTGATCTACACTGTTCTGATGCTTGAGATTTGTAGCTGCCTTCGCGTGTAAATCACCCGGACAGCAGCATGACAATGTAAGGTGCCAGCAAACTCCAAAGTCTAGAATTGAAATGCAGATCTGTGCTATAAGTGAGTTTGAGTTGTGCCAGAGTGATGTGGTGAGCCTGGTGCCTTACCAGTGCCAACCTCTGTGGGTGGAAGGTGCAGACAGCCAATGCCAATGGAGTGTGCCCTAGCATATCGGGCCATGCTGGCCAAGATAGATGTCTGGAGAATACAAAAGTGAACTGCAGCCAGTTCTCTGACATTTGTGTTGGGATATGGCACTATCTAGTTCCTCTTGGTTACATGTGCAAATAGCTACTTGCATATAAATGAGGTGAGAGTTGGTAATAATAAGATGTTAATAGAAAAAATAGGCCTGTCACCAACCATTAGCATGATCCTCAGATTTTTGTTTCCTTGACACTGAGGATCTCATTTCTCCATTTTTGCCTTACTTTTATCAGCAGTCGCGCTATTACCCACTTCACTCCAAAGCTGGGAAAAATCCACTCTCTGTTACTCTTTCTTCTGTTGATACATTTGTCAAAACGCATTGCACTGAGCAAGCTAACAAAGTGTGGAGCTGGATAAACACAGCAGGCCAAGCAGCATCTTAGGAGCACAGAAGCTGATGTTTTGGGCCTAGACCCTGCTCCTAAGATGCTGCTTGGCCTGCTGTGTTCATCCAGCTCCACACTCTGTTATCTCGGGTTCTCCAACATCTGCAGTTCCCATTATCTCTGATACAATATTAGCACTGAGCAAGCTTTTGGCCATTTTCCGTAACATCACGTGATGTGGTTGGATATTGAATTTCACGTTATAACATTCCAGTACAGCATTTTGGGCATTTCTTTAATAATACATAAGTTGGTTTCATGCACTTAGGAAAGAAAACTAACAAAATGCAAGATAAACATAATCATTCAGTATTCAAGGGTTTGCAGGAACAGAGAGATTATTTTAAAGTCTAGAAATCATTGAAAGTGATAAGATAAGTTGATAAAGCTGTTTAAGAAGCATGGGTGTCCTCAATTAGAATCAGCTTTTATCGTAGCATGTACTCACTCACATGAGCTCAATGGAAAGTTTACAAGCTGTCACTTACAGTACCATCTTGGGTACAAATGTACCTCGGCACAGAATCTTTGTACAAGCAGAAAAACAAAGAAAGCAAGCCAAGGAGTTAACCATAACAATCCTTCTCACTAAAGTGTAGGAAAAAAAGAAACACAGTTGATAGTTTAACATCACAGTCCCGGGCTTGCATTCCTCACAAGGCTTGGCTTCAACCTCAATGCCACAGGTTCCCGAGGTCACCTGCTCCCACTCTCACCGCCAACCCACCAAGATGCGCTGCCCAGGCGATGCTCCGGGGCTGCTTCCCCATGTGCTGCTGTGGATCTCTTTCCCTCACTACTCCTGAGCTCGCATTCCACATGCTGCTGCAGGGCTCGCTGCTCTGGGGACTTGTTGCTGGTCCCAGCCACTGCTGTATTCACCTCCATTGCTGAGGACAGAGAAGAAGAAAAAGAAGGAGAGAAACAAAAGGATAAAGGAGGGAAAAGACCAGGCAGAGCAGAGGAGCTCTGACAGCAGCGCCCTGCTCTGCCACCATCCTGTGATCTGGAGAACTGTTCCAAATGGAATTCCAGGACAAGGAAATTGTTCTCAATCTTATAATCAGTTTCCAGCTAGAGTATTGTATCTAATTCAGAGCTTTACACCTCAAAAGAATGTCAAGGAAAGAGTGGAAAGTAGAAAAAGAGGCTGAAGAAACTCAGTTGTCTTTAAAACAAAGAAGGTTAAGAGGAAGTTTGATGTTCAAGTTCATACACAGTTTTCATAAAGTAAAAAAAAGTAACTAATTTCAGTAACTTACAAATTGAAGCAGAGGACACAGATTCAAGATAATCGACAAAAGAGTCAGAAATGTGAGAACAAGAAATACTTGATGTAACCAGTTATGATGATCTGGAAAGTATTATCTGAAAGGGTAATTAAAATAGATTTAATTGGAAATTTCACAAGGCAGGTGAATAAATAATTGAGAAAAATTGCAGGGCTAGTTTTGCATGATGGGCCAAATGGCTTTGATCTGTGCTATAAGAGCCTATGTGTTATTACAAATATTAATCATAGAACATCGAACATTACAGCACAGTACAGGCCCTCGATGTTGTGCCGACCTGTCATACCGATCTCAAGCCCATCTAACCTACACTAATCGTATATATACATCAAACAATTTGTAACAGTTCACATTCAAGAATGGATATAACTGTGATTACCTTGTGTTGAACGTCAAATTTTAACTCAACCACAAAAAGTGCTGCGTTTTCTACTTTATATATGCTGTAAATATTCAAATTCTGTTATAAGAATACAACACTTATTTGTTTTTGCAGTATGACTCTACCACTGACATCAATGTTTCAGCTATTAACTTCAACTGTGCAGTGAATGTCAGATGCCAAATTATGATGTTTCTGAAGAAGGGATATTTTCCTATTCAGAGTGGCAGTCTCCCCACTGTGATTAATCATGTTTGAGACAAGATGAAAAATTCTCATGGAAAACAATTATTTCACCTCCAAAACAGACAACTGTTCTTCTTTCCAATGAATCTTTCATTGCAAGCATAGAATTTTATAAAGAGAGCTTTTTTAGCAGCGCAGTATGTCATCAGAAATATTCCAAATGCACATAAATGTTCTTTTTTTCTCTTCTGAGTAACAAATTTAAGCTTTAAATCTTTTACTGGAGGATCACTACAGTTAATGGAAAAGAACAAGGGATAACACTAAAGGATCAGTATGAGAATCAAGACAATCCCAAGTCAAAACTATTTCATGCATGTATCAGGGAAAAGAGTTATTCTGCATACTGTACCTTATGAAATCATAAACATATTCTTTTACAATATATTTACAATATTTCTGCATGTAGCAGCCAGAATAATTATTTACCTCATGTGCCCTTCTGTTTCATTAGTACAGAATTTCACTATGTAGTAGAAGGCTTTCAAAATCATTAGCCAATTAATTGAATGCAATCCAAATCACGAGACTAATAAAATGGGAATGTTGGAATGTGGATATGGTAAGACAGTTCATTTCATAAAATTATCAGCTTTGAATAAATGACAGGGGCTAAGTGAGTACATGCTAATAAAACAAGTGAGCATCCTTACAGTCTGGTACAATCTGTCAGTTGGGCACTTGTCCTTATGCTCAATGCGCCCCTGCTGACGCCTTTCAATGCTGGTTGCCAGTGCACTCTTCAATGCAAGTCTGTGATTCAAAAGTGCACTATAAGTGTAATTAAAGAGGGGTTGCTGGGTGCCACATGCCAATACCTGTAGAGGAAGTTGCATGCAGCTGGCTGCCCACAGTTCAAGCCCTGGGCTGTAGTTTGGTTGTAGACAACATGGAGATCATTAGAGGAAAGGGTGCGCTGAAACTGCCAGGTACCCTCTATGGTTTCCATTTCAAGTGTTCCTAGCTTTGAGCTTATTTGGTAAGTTGGTAAACTAGAAAGCTAAATATTAATGATGTGAGTTCTGTGGTCAACAAGGCATTTGACACACAATAATCTCCCTTAATTAGCAACTTGCTGCTACCTATTGAGGACTCATTATGCCACTTATGATAAACATTAAAGATGGTGTGAATTGCTCTCACATTGAGATGGGCGTCTCTGAACGTTTTGACCGATTCTGTTTTATATCTTGCCATAGCCCATGTCACCTGGAACCCTGTGAGATCTGCCCCTTCAATTCCAAATATCAGTCAGGCTAACATTAAAGAGTCATGGCAATGACTGATGACAACAAATTGTTCAAAGTGGATAATAGATAACCTTAGGTGAACAACAGGAAGCTCTGTTTAACTTATGCAGGATCAGTATATTCACCTAAGCTCTATTCACTGAATAAAACAGCTATGGTCAACAAAAGAGTTGAGGGATTACTTAATATTTAAAGAAGAGAATGAAGTGTGAAGAATTATGTAGACACAGAGTGAGGGTAGATTAAGTGACAAAGAAAGGAGGAAAAGGCACAAGAATTATATAGAAAGAAAGCTTTGAGCGATATGAATATTAACACAACACCATTTTTGCAGGTATTGCAACAGATGTACGGAGTCAAAATTAAAATGATTCTTTAAACAGTGGCATTGTGAATGAATTCAGAAGGCAGCAACTTCACAGTGACTACGGAGAGGAAACTGTATCAGAATTTCCCTGCTGCTAGCAGAGGGAGTATAGGAGGCCCAGAGTCTTTTATCTTCAATGCCAAGAGTGAGCAAAAGAAGTGCCAATTCCACTAAACGAGAGGGGCAATTTCTGCTGCAAACTGAGAATATCCCAGGACACCACCACAGAATTGTATCATCTGCAGCAGCAGTATTCCTGACCCAAAGGTAATGGTGGCTATCCTATCTTGAGCAAGGTGGCAGCTGCACTAAATATTTATGCCACTGGCTGCTTCTAATAAAACACTGGGAACCTGCATGAGATTTCTCAATCCTCGGAAGGCATGGTAGCTCAGTGATTAGCACTGCTGGCTCACAGTGCCAAGGACCTGAGTTCAATTCCACCCTTGGGTGACTGTGTAGAGTTTGCACATTTCCTCTGTCTTTGTGTGGATTTCCTCTGGTTTCCTCCCACAGTCCAAAGATGTGCAGGCAAGGTCGATTGATCATGCTAAATTGTCCATTGTGTTCAGGGAAGAGTAGATTTGGTGTATTAGCCATGGGAAATTCAGGGTTACAGGTAAAGGGTTGGGTGATGGGTCTGAGAGGTAGTGTGGACTTGTTGGGCTGAAGAGCCTGTTTCTACACAGTAGGGATTCAAATGTAACAAAGCTGTTAATAGTGTAGCTAATGTCAGATCACATCACTCCGTTTAATTTCCCTGTGGTCAGGTCAATGTTATCCAGGCTTTGTTAACATAGGTAACTTTCCATTGGTGCGGAGCACTATAAACAGTACACATAATACAGTAACAGCACCCTATCATAACACAGCAAACTTCATCAATAGGAACATATTTCATTCCATCAATGTACAAGTCTTCTGTGATCACTAGGATCTCATCTTAAAAGCCTGAAACCTGGGTGCTGAAATGATGTCTGTACTCCTGAGAACCCTTCATTTCCGCCTTTGTTTTACAAACTAAATGCCTCTACAACTATGACTGATCACTCTGCCATGAGACCTCTTGACTGAGGCAGAGAGTAAAAATTGTGCGGTGTGTTCTTCCAGCTGATCCAAGGTGAAGTAGACAACAGGCCTCCTGAGGATGAGGTTCTGATGCTAGGATCTGTTGAGGGGTTGGGATGGTGAGGTATCTTTCAGTACAGTCCAGACAAATTGTGCCCTCTGAGATGAGAAATTTCTTCACCCAGAGAGTGGTGAACCTGTGGAATTCTCTGTAACAGAAGCAATGATGTAGTGGTACTGTCTCTGGGCTGTTAATCCAGAGACCCAGATAATGTTCTGGAGACCTGGGTTCAAAGCTCACCACAGCAGATGGTGGAATTTTAATTCAACAAATATCAGGAATTAAGAGTCTGATGATAATCATGAATCCACTGTCGATTATCAGAAAAACCCATCTGCTTCATTAATGTTCTTTAGGGAAGGAAATTGTTACCTTTACCTGGTCTGGCCTCCATGTGACTCCAGACACCCAACAATGTGGTTGACTTTCAGCTGCCTTCTGGGTAATTAGGGATGGGCAATACATGCTGCTTAGCCAGTGACACCCTCATCCTGTGAATGAGTAAAAAAAAAGCATTTGAGGCCAAAACATTGAATGCTTTTAAGAAGGAGATAGATGTAGTTCTTAGCTGTAAGAAGAGATAACTATGGAGCTGACTTGACAAGGCTGTTAAAAATAATATATTTAACAGGGGAATAGAGAACAAAAACAAAGCTGTGTTAAATGTTTTAACATCTCACCTGGACTGTTGTGGTCAAACTGCAGACACCATCTTTTGAAAAGGTCATTCATAAGATTAACTAGAACGGAACTAGAAAATATATATTATGGTGTTGAAGTAGTATATTGAGTGGATACAGAACTGAGGCCTATGGGCAGTAAAGACCGAGTCAGAATAAGAGGTTCTTCCTCAGATTGCTGATCTGTGATCAGTGGGGTCCCACAGGGATTGTGCTGGGACTATACCTATTTATAGTATATAAGGAGGCAGGAAGTGAATGTACTGCAGCCTAATTTGTAGATGATACAAATATATGTGAAAAGGCAATTTGCGAGAAGGATGTAAACAGTCTAAAGAGAGATATTGTTAGGTTTAGCAAATAAGCAAAAGTTAACAAATGAAGTATAATGTGAGGAGATGTGACATTGTTCATTTTGGAAGGGAAAGGGATCACAGAATATTATTTAAATGGAGAGAAACTGCAGAAAGCTGTAACACAATGGGGCTTGGGAGTACTTGTGCGTGAAACGCAGATAGCCAGCACCCACGTGCAGCAGGTAATCAGGAAGACTAATGGAATGTTGGCCTCTATTTCAAGGGGATTGAAATTTAAGAGTAGAGAAATCTTACTGCAACTGTACAAGGTCCAAATGAGACCATATCTTGAGTGCTGTGAGCAGTTTTGGTCTCCATGTTCAAGGAAAGATATAACTTAGTTAGATGCAGTTCAGAAAAGGTTCACGAGGATGATCCCTGGTATGGAGGAATTGTCTCACGAGAATTTAAAAAATGATAGGTGACCTCATTAAAATATATAACATTCTTAAGAGGTTTGACCAGGTAAATGCTGTGAAGAAGTTAACCATCACAAGGGAATCTCGGACCACAGGGCATAGTCGCCGAATAAAGGGATGCCATTTTAAGACTGAGAGGAATTTCAGCTGTCAGACGGTTGTGAGTTTTTGGAACTCCTTGCCACAGACAGCTGTGGGAGCAGAGTCTTTATGTATTTTTAAGATTGAGATAGACAGATTCTTGATCGGTCAGGCAATCAAGAGTTATGGGAAAAACTCAGGGAAGTGGACACGAAGAATATTGGATCAACCATGATCCTATTAAATGAGTTCTGTTCCATGATCCCAGCTCAAGGGACTGAATGGCCTACTCCTGTTCCTATCTCTCATGGCCTTATGCTCTTATGAGATTGAGCAAACTGGGGTTGTCCCCCTTGCAACAGAGATGGTTAAGGGGAGATATGAAAGATAAAGAGGGAATATTAACTGACCTAACATAATAAATAAAGAAAGCTACTTCTGTTGACAGCAGTTTGGTGACAAGATTTGGTAAAAACAGATCCAAATCTGTTGAGGTTGAATTTAACAAAGGATTACATATATCACACTTCTACCCAACCCCGGTTACATGACATTCACAAGAAAAACTAAAGAACTATGGATGTTGCAAATCAAAAACAAAAGCAGAAGTTGCTGGAAAAACTCAGCAGGTCCAACTCAAAGGTCCTTGAAAAGAAGCAGAGTTAATGTTTTGATTCCAGTGTGTTCTGAAGCTAAAAACCTTAAATGTTAACTTTGCTTTTTCCCCACAGCTATTGGACTTGTTGAGTTTTTGCGCACAATGTTCAAGTCTGCTTATTGGTAACAGTATACCCATATTAGCATAATTCTGTAGACTGAGTTCCAAATATGCAGAATCCATTTCATTGTTCTAACTTCTCTGTGGCAGAGTTTAAAAGCATGTTCGAATTGTTTCTTATTTATTAAATGATGTGTGGTATTGGGATGAAATCCAGCAAGAGATTTACTGTGGTATTATGACCTCCTGAAAATTTGTGTGATTGTTGAATCTCTTGCAGGTTTTCCAATGCTCTAACAGACACTATCTGTTTTGAAGGTCTAAATGGATTTTATTTCAAAACTATCTTAAATGAAATCTATACCTTTTAACTAACTCCTTCCTTCTGAAAAGTTTGAAATAGTATTCTTTAAAGAAAAATCAATTTAGCTGTTGAAAATATCCACATACAAAAAAAAATGCAGTCAATTGCATTATTACTTCAGTAAGGTCACCTTCTTTGAATCAATTTAATGAAACCGTTTCAAAGTTTTTGTGATTTATAAAATCTGATGTTAGATGGATTAGTCATCCACACTAACAAAGGAATCAGTCTGATGCTCATTTCTTCAGTATCTTGCAGATGGAGGAGATGCTGAAAATGCATCCAGATGCCACGTGTTGTTCAATTAATTTTAGATAGGTTACTGCAAAAAAAGGGAGTATTTCACTATGTTAGCCATGTAGAAAAGTCTTTTTTAGAATGAAGGACAGAAAAGGATAGAAATCTGCAAAAATAAGGTTTTCAGATAAAGTAGAAAATAATCTATTTGTGACACTGTCACAAATAGGAACATGATTATTCTTACAAACAATTTGCTTATATATCTGTCACGATGTATCATATTAACATTCCATAATTTATGAAAATTGAGTTGTGAATATCTCTGGCTGAGAATGAATATCTCACATAAGACAATTGGATAAGTGCACTTGATAATGTGCTAGTGAAATGCCAGTGAGGAAATTGAATTTAAGTTTGCTTATAAGATTGATAGTTATATTTGTATGTGTGGCAATAATGGAAAGTTACCTATCCAGTTAAAAGGTCACTGGTGTCAATCATCTGATTTCCAGCAATTTGAGTAAGCAATCTGACATCTTTATTTTGAGAAAACTGCAATCAAACAAACCTTAAGAGCATAGCAATTTCGTCCTCAACTGTGCTTTTTCTTTTTTGCCTTCGTCTTGGTTAGTGCAATATAAAATATAATGATAACAGTTACTTCTTTCCCTGTATCGTTGGCAATGTAAGTATCAGGGCTAACATTGCGAGAGTTACTGACAGGTCATGTGACAGTTACATAGGCTGATTTTTAATAGGCTTGCATTTCACCATTAAAACTTTTGATATTTTCTTGTATGTTCAAGTGAACTATCCTTTTCCATAGTCCAAACACCATTGGCTTACCAGTCTCTGTATACAGTTTGAAGAAGGTCAGCTTCATCATTTGGCACTGTGCTGATGTCAACCAAAACCTTAACATTGTGTCTGCAGAGTGCCCCAAAAGAACTTTGGATAGTCTGGAATAACAAGGTGTAGAGCTGGATGAACACAGCAGGCCAAGTAGCATCAGAGGAGCAGGAACCTTCCTGCTCCTCTGATGCTGCTTGGCCTGCTGTGTTCGTCCAGCTCTGCACCTTGTTATATCAGATTCTCCAGCATCTGCAGTTCCTACTAGCTCTTGGATAGTCTGGATATTGTTTCAAGTTATTGTGACACTAGGCACTTGTAATGATTTCTCTAGTTAGCTGCTGGTGTGTAACAATGTTTTGGATAATATATTTTCCAAATTTTGTTTTCTTTTCATTGACCAGTGGAATTTGCAATTTATTATTATAGATTCTCCGACAAACAATTATCTCAATACTTGCACCTGTAAGGTCCTGGCTGCAGCCTTGCCTTTCTCTATGTGTATCTGTATATGTTTATATTTTTCATCTCTCCGAAGCTTTGTTCTTCCCTTCTACCTTTCTTTTGCCCCTATGCTGAGGTGGGATGGGATTGGATTCGTGTGAACCACAAATACCAACATAGAAAATTGCGCTCAACAGCCTGTTATTGTGTTGCAAGTGCTATGCTGTTCAAAGTGAGATAATTGGTCAAAATAAACTTTCCATAGTAGAATGAAACAAAGAACGTGAATGCTGAAGCTCCAAAACAAAAAAGAAATTGCTAGAAAAACTCAACAGATCTGGCAGCCTCTGCGGAGGGAAAACAGACTTAATGTTTCTGAGGAAGCATCACAGGATTTGAAACATTAACTCTGCTTTCTCTCCACAGATGCTGCCAGACCTGCTGAGTTTTTACAGCAATTTCTGCTTTTGTTTCCTCCTAGAGTGGACTTAGGCTGGAGATTTAAAAGGTAGGGTGTGATCTAGAATTAGACCCTCTCCACTATATTTTGGAGGGCAATAATATTCTTTATAGTGAGAGACATCATGCAGCTGATGGATTCAGCCAGAGGTCAAATGTTACAGGCCAAATAGGCAGCACAGTTGTTCAGTGGGTAGCACTGTTACTTCACAGCATGAGGTTTTGGGTTTTGATTCCAGCCTCAGGCGGAGTTTGCACGTTCTCCTGATGTCTGTGTAGGTTTCTGCCGGGCACTCCGGTTTCCTCCCGTAGTCCACGGATATGCAGATTAGGTGAATTGATGGTGCTAAATTGCCCTGTTGTGTCCAGAGATGTGCAGGCTCGGTGGATTAAATAAGGGGTTATGGAGATAAGGGAGGGGGTGTTACAAGGTGGATTACTCCTTGGAGGGTCAGTGCAGACTCGATAGGCAGAAAGGCCACTTTTCACACTGTAGAGATCCTTTAGTGGATATACTGGAAGGTTTTGGCAGGTAGTTATGAAAAGATTTCATTGCAACATGTTATTTTCAGAAAAAAAATTATCAATTTTTGATCCTAAAAGAGACATAGATTTCTAACAGCATCAATTAGAATTTGTTTCTAAAGATATGCCTCTCAATGGAGTTCTGGCAGTTTCCATCATCTTTTAAATTATTCATTGTATAGCACATTTTTTTGTCTCTTGTTTTTCAGCAAGTAGAGCTCATACCTTCATTTGAAAGGCATCTGTGCAGACACCCCCAAATAATCTTTCATTACTTTCATTGTGCAGTAAGTCAATTCTGTCTGATAAAGTGGTACTTAAAAACAATACAACTGCTTTACAATGTGGCTGAATAAACTCCGCAGAGTACAGTCAATTAATGAGAATCGAAACCAAGGGGAGTACAGGTTGAATGGTACCAAATGAAGGCAAACAACACCAGTTACTTACTTATTATTAACTATCTGTCTTTTCAGCAGATGAGACACAATTGATTTGAGAGCATAATGGGTATGAAAAGAATTTCAATGCAGTGTTCCGTGGGCTGAGCAATACTTAGCAAATAGAAAAAATGGCAAAGTAGCTAGAAAAGCTGAAAAGAAAGTTTATCTCATACTGTGCCTTCATAAATTGTTCAGTGACTCGAACAATCAGGCAGTACTCAGGTGTTTAGTGTCGATGGTTGCATTCTGGAACCAATACCTCTGCTAGATCAGGTCCTGTACAATTTTCTAATAAGGCCAGAATTGAACTGATGAAGAGAATTTGAGGAAGGTGAGTTTTAGCTGCTGGTTCAAAATACACCTGCTGAATGACATGCAGAGCATGTTATTTCCCACACCTCATCCAAATGCCACTAGGCAACTAATCAATGATTCAGCCAACAGCTCATCAAGGAAGTGACATAAATGTGTGCAGCTCAGAGATCCAGCACTCAGGAACAGACGGGATCAATTTCCAGAGAGTTCTGTAAGGATCTCCTGCTGCCAGGTAGGTGGTGACAGCACAATGGTGACAGTTGGGACTGGGAGGTTCTTTATTGCAAGGGACCCCCAGAAGGTCACTTCTGATTATTGTGATGCTCCAAAAGAATTTTGAGTTTGATTTTGATTTATTGTTGTCGTAAGTACCAAGATATAGTGAAAAATGTTGCTTTGAATGCTATACAGGCAGATCGTACCTTACAAAATGTATCAGGGTAGCAGAAAAGAGCACAGAATACAGAGTTACAGGCACAGAGAATGTGCAGAGAGAGAAATCAACATTAACATTTAAGGGGCCCATTCTAAAGTCTGATAACAGCAGGAAAGAATCTGTTTATGAGTCCATTTATACATGTATTCAAACTTCTATGTCTTCTGCCCAACAGAACAAGGTGGAAGAGGTGTCTTTGATTATTTTGTTTGCTTTTTTGAGACAGCAGGAAGTACGGCTAGAATCAATGGGTGGAAGGCCAGTTTGCATGATGGACTGGCTGTGTTCAGGACTCTCTGCAATTTCTTGTGGTATTGGAAAGATCAGTTTCCACACCACACTGTGAAGTATCAAGGCAGGATGCTTTCTATGGTGCATCTATAAAAGTTTCAAGGGCCCTTGTGAACCTGCCAAATTTCCTTACCCTCCTGAGGGGTTAGAGAAATTGTGATTTCTTGACTGTCATGTTGGTGTGTGCGGGCCAGGATAGACAGATGTTGGTGATCATCACTCCCAGGAACTTGTCACTCTCGACCATCTCCACATCAGCACCACTGAGGCAGACAGATGCAACCCCTCCATTCCACTTCCTGAAGTCAATGATCAGCTCCTTCATTTTGTTGATGTTGATGGAGAGATTGCTGTTACACTGTGCTGCTGAGCACACAATCTGTTTCCTTTGTCTCAGCGTTGTTTGGGATCTGATCCACACTAGTGTTGACATGAGCAAACTTGGAAATGGAGTTGGGGGTCTAGTTTGGCCACACAGTTTTGAATGCGCTAGCAGTATAGTAGGTGGCCAAGTATGCAGCCTTATGGGGTGCTGGTTCTGAGGATTATAGTGGAAGACGTATTATTCTTGCTGATTGTGGTCTATGGATCAGGAAGTTGACAATCCAATTACCAATGGGGTAACCAAATGAGACCTAGGACTTGGAGTTTACAGAAGAGTTTGCTTGGAATTATGGAGCCTGATGTAGTTATCCTTGTTATCCGGATATTCTAGGGATGAGAATTGGGCCAGGGAAATGGTTTCTGCTGTGGACCTGTTGCTCTGGTATGCAAATTACAATTGATCAAAGCAATTTGATCAGCTGGAGCTGGAGTAAGAAAAAACAAGGGACAATTTAAATAGAGTATTGATACCAGTGAATCAGATGGATTCATAATGTAGACATAACGTTTTATTAGAATTCAAGTTGTCAATGTTATCTATGACCAATATCTCTGTCTCAAGACTGTACGTGTCAGAAATGAAATGAATTCAGGAGACCTAAATTGTGTTTACATTTAATTGTGTAGCTACTACAACTTTATAATGACAGGTTTTTAACACTGCAAGAAGAGAATGTGAAACATTCCCTTGAGACAAATTGGACATGATTATTGAAGTGATGTTAATCCCATGTAGCACAGCACTGCCTCTAGCAGCTGGTGCAGTTAATAAAGGACTTCTGGGTCCTGTCATTTGATAATGGCAGTTGAATGTTCCATTTCTTAGAAGAAAGCCCAAAGGTATTGATGGTTACAGCACTGAATGAACTTCATTTTTGCTGTCAAATACTTTACGTAAGTCTGAACCATTTCATGCACACAATACTGTATCTCCAGCATTTTATCATCAGGAACGAGTAGCTTCAAAATTGCTAAATATAATTTCAGCCTTTGTGCTTGTAGATGTCACCATTTTGATTATTACTATTCAAGTATTTAATAGAAATTAAATCGGATATTTGCAGGAACGTATTCCACATGGTACATTACAATGTAGCTAGCTGGTAAAGACATTGTTTAGCAGGATGCTGGGATATAGTCTTGTCTTCAATAAGCCACTCATAAGGTCTCATAATTTAGCAGTTGTTTTGAAAAGGGACTCTGAGTTAAATCTGCTATTAAACATATGGCAAGTTGAATGAACCTTTCAATATTTGCATAGGTGTGAATGGGTGACAATGTATTGGTTGCTTCCTCCTGCGCAGGAATAGGCCAGTGGGCCCCAGGACCTGTTCCGCCATTCAACTGGATCATTGCTGATCTACTCTCTCCATGCCATTTCCCCACACTGTTCTCATTAGAATAATATTTAATACAATATAATAATAATAATTAATATTTAGAATACTTAAAAATCTTTGAAAAATGACACATTTAGTCAAGGCTTTTCATTTTGCAATCAGCAGGACAATAAACAAGATATACCAATGTAAAGGAAAAACAATGTTGACACGACATGAAAGAAGAATGCTGATTGGTTGAAGAGTACAGTCTGGTAAAGATGCTGCCATGGAAAATGCACAGGTTAGATGATGACTGTTCATTAACTGCTAAGCTTTGTTTAAATTTCAAACCCATCAGATTGACTCTGACTGGTCAAGCCGCTACAAAAACAGAAGTTGCTGGAGTTCCTCAGAAGGATCACAGGACGTAAAACATTAACTCTGACTTTCTTCTTCACAGATGTTGCCAGACCTGCTGAGCTTTTCCAGCAACTTCTGTTTTTGTTCCTGATTTCCAGCATCTGCAGTACTTTCGGTTTTTATTTGGTCAAGCTGCTACCTGGATAAATGAACCAAAAGTTGGCTGCCACCTATAGCGTTGAGTTGAAGCAGGCACAGTGTATATACATCAGAGATAGAAAGGACTGTCAATGCTGGAGTCAGAGATAACACAGTGTGAAGCTGGAGGAACACAGCAGGCTGGGCAGCATCAGAGGAGCAGGAAAGTTGACCCTTGAAACGTCAACTTTCCTGCTCCGCTGATGCTGCCTGGCCTGCGCTGTTCCTCCAGTTCAACACTGTGTTAACGGTGTATATACGCATTCTTTCCATCTGCAAAGAATCAGATCCAGTGTACTGATATATGTTGATTCCAGCAGCACACTGCAAAATGCTAAATTGGTGTCAGCATAATTCATCCTTCATTTCTCTATTTTGGAGATGCCAAGTGGATTGCAGACCAGGAAACCACTTTGCTGTTATAAGCATTCTGAAAACTTTGTTGTTTATTATTTAAATATCCATCACTGACCTCTTCTTGTTTCTCCTACTCCTTCAACTTCTGTGACAAAAGACTGCTTTCAATTTACCTTTTTAATGACTTAACTTACTATAAATCCTTAATAGAACTTATTATCCATTCCCACTCATAATAAATATGTTACATGTTTTGTTACTTTAAAACAACAATGAAAAAGCTTAGAATGCAGACTTAACAGTAGAGTGGACTGGCTGTGCCAAATGGCTGATTTTTGTTTTTGTTTTATACATTCTATGTAATATGAATGCAAGTTATTATAATTTTTAATTACTCCGCTGCTACAAGAACAGCATTGTTACTTTAATATTCCATTTATTCAAGCTTGACAGAGATTCATCAGGCAGACAGAAAACTGTTAGGTAAAAGCAGAAAGCTCTTGCAGTGCTATTTGAAGCATGTTGGAGCTACAACATAAATACATTATGGTGCACTGCATCATGAAGCTAAAAAGACAATTAGAGAAATGTGGATTAGGATCAATGGGATGCAATCATCCACAATTGTGGGCAATTATACAAGAATGATTCTGAATTGTTTCTCAGAAGGCCAATGACTGTTGTCAATCATGGTTGAAAAGACTCCTATCTGTGCCAATTACTGACAAACTGGTATTCCCCAACAAATCTGAGAAAAGTCCTCCGGGTCAGAAGACTGAACTGAATGGCATCTGACACAACAGTTTGCTATTAAGGATTTAACTGTACTGGGATTGGAAAAGCTGTGGAAATGCAATTTGCTGATAGAGTGCCTTAATGGAATTTGACACGTCAGTGGGCTACTTGCCTTGACAAACAAGGATAGAATTTCTGGTTAATTCCTGAAAGAACCTGTTTTTAGGGGAGTGGGCAAAGAACAATTGGTATCTGGGAAAGCCGCATCAGGAATCAAGCAATCAGTTCGGAGCTACTTTTTAGAAACTAAGAGAATCACTTTCAGTCCAGGCAAGTATAATTTTGATGTCCCAAAGCATAGTTGAGGTTTCTATGATGAAGAAATACAAAGTGTATATCATTACAATAGATCATTTTTAAAAAAAATTATGCCTGGGTAAACAAGCCATTTTGTACCCAAATCCTAAAAAAAATTACACACTTTTGAGCTCATAAGTGACAACAGATTCGAGCCAAAATAGCCATAGCACAGACTGCATTGATCAGGCACAAGAGGTGATATTTTTGTGTGTTGTGGAGCTGTTTGATTGATGAACCTCTGTCTTCAACAATTTTAAACGCAGCAAGTGTTTCAACAGAACATAGAAACAATTCAAGATAACAAATTGTGGAGCTGGATGAACACAGCAGGCCAAGAGCATCTCAGGAGCACAAAAGCTGACATTTCGGGCATAGACCCTTCAACAGAGAAGGGGATGGGGAGAGGAAACTGGAATAAACAGGGAGAAAGGGGAAGGCGGACCGAAGATGGAGAGAAAACAAGATGGGTAGAAAGGAGAGTATTGGTGAGGAGGTAGGGAGGGGATAAGTCAGTCCAGGGAAGATGGACAGGTCAAGGAGGCGGGATGAGGTGGTAAGGAGGAAATGGAGGTGTGGCTTGAGGTGGGACGAAGGGATGGGTGAGAGGAAGAACAGGTTAGGGAAGCAGAGACAGGCTGGGCTGGTTTTGGGATGCAGTGGGGGGAGGAGGGAAAGAACTGGGCTGGTTTTGGGATGCAGTGGGGGAAGGGGAGATTTTGAAGCTTGTGAAGTCCACATTGATACCATTGGGCTGCAGGGTTCCCAAGCGGAATATGAGTTGCTGTTCCTGCAACCTTCGGGTGGCATCATTGTGGCCCTGCAAGAGGCCCATGATGGACATGTCGTCTGAGGAATGGGAGGGGGAGTTGAAATGGTTCGCGACTGGGAGGTGAAGTTGTTTGTTGCGAACCGAGCGGAGGTGTTAACCCCACCACACCCAGCACCTTCCCCTACAACTGCAGGAAGTGCTACACTTGCCCCCACACCTCCTCCCTCACCCCTATCCTAGGCCCCAAGATGACCTTCCATATCAGGCAGATGTTCACCTGCACATCTGCCAATGTGGTATATTGTATCCATTGCACCCGGTGTGGCTTCCTCTACATTGGGGAAACCAAGTGGAGGCTTGGGGACCGCTTTGCAGAACACCTCCGCTCAGTTCGCAACAAACAACTTCACCTCCCAGTTGCGAACCATTTCAACTCCCCCTCCCATTCCTCAGACGACATGTCCGTCATGGGCCTCCTGCAGTGCCACAATGATGCCAACCGAAGGTTGCAGGAACAGCAACTCCTATTCCGCTTGGGAACCCTGCAGCCCAATGGTATCAATGTGGACTTCACAAGATTCAAAATCTCCCCTTTCCCCACTGCATCCCAAAACCAGCCCAGTTCTTCCCCTCCCCCCACTGCACCACACAAGCAGTCCAGCTCGTCCCCTCCCCCACTGCATCCCAAAACCAGCCCAGTTCTTTCCCTTCTCCCCCCACTGCATCACAAAACCAGCCCAGCCTGTCTCTGCTTCCCTAACCTGTTCTTCCTCTCACCCATCCCTTCCTCCCACCTCAAGCCGCACCTCCATTTCCTACCTACCACCTCATCCCGTCTCCTTGACCTGTCCATCTTCCCTGGACTGACCTATCCCCTCCCTACCTCCTCACCTATACTCTCCTCTCTACCTATCTTGTTTTCTCTCCATCTTCGGTCCGCCTCCCCCTCTCTCCCTATTTATTCCAGTTTCCTCTGCCCATCCCCCTCTCTGGTGAAGGGTCTATGCCCGAAACGTCAGCTTTTGTGCTCCTGAGATGCTGCTTGGCCTGCTGTGTTTATCCAGCTCCACACTTTGTTATCTTGGATTCTCCAGCATCTGTAGTTCCCATTATCACTGAGAGAAACAATTCACCCTGCCTGCCTTGACAACAGATAACCAAAACGGCAATCAGCCAGAAAAAAAGGGTGAAAGCCAGATGCATTGGCTGTCTGTCCTTTTGTACCCTCTCTCTGTGATGAATAGGAATTAGAAATATCACTGTTTACAGACAGAAATGGAGGACTGTCATGAATTGAAGAACATGATATTTTCAGGGGTGTGGAGTTCCTGCTGATCATCTTAAATTGTTGTGAGCAGAGGAAAGATTTGTAATAAATTCCCAATTTTTCATCCCTTGACTGAGCACAAGAAGATATATCCTAGAAGTGTGTTTTAACCCCTGGAGGGCTGTGACTTCTAAGAGCAGACACAAAAGAGGCTTTCTTGTAAACCCATAGAAAATATAACTTCTATTTCTCATAAAGTGCAAAACGTTTACAACTGCAACACACCACACATCAGGATACAAAACACAAGTAAATGTTATTTCTAAATCTGTAGCATGCACTTAGTTATCTCAAACAGCCAGTCTAAAACAAACGTCACTTCTAATCTATTCAGAAAATAATCATTGAAAAGCTGCAGGCTTGAATGCTTGATGTACACGTGAACGTTGTATGTGGGAGTTTCTGGAGATAAATTGCACCTCACATAACAGAAAGTTGTTGGCATTCCAGTAAAAGTTGGTTAAAGCCTGTGGTGAAGAATAATAATCTTTCTGACAGAACAGATTAGTCCCAAATCTCTGCCTAAGTTAAAACTTTTAAACAAGGATCTGCCTTGTGCAGCATGATATGGTAAAATGAAACTGTGGGTAAATGTACAATGACTAGACTTGACCAGTTTACAGTCAGCCATTTTAATGCAGATTTACACATGGAGATAGACAAAGGGGAACAAGACTTGGTGGCGGGTGTGGTGGTGGTGAGACGGGTAAGTACAACACAACTTTTGCATTTTCATGGAAAAACAAATATCAGATGCAACTATTGTCCTTGAATTAAGCTGTATCAATCGCTTCAAAGGATTCTTCTGTAAATGTTCTTATATATCTAAGTAAACAGTCCTAAATCTACACTAGCTAACTACTTCTGATGCACACTTCAGCCGATTTGCTACACCCTATCCACGGGTCTCCACCAAGCTTCAAGCTTCTGTTTGAAAGGACTGGTAAGACCCATTCTATAAGACTAGGACAGTCTGTTCCTTGGTCTCTGATGGTTGCTGATATTTCAGGATCTGCAGTTGTCAATTTGGGCTTCCCCTTTCATCTAGGACTGGTTCTGGTCTTTGGGTCACTTCACTGAAGTTGTCTTCTGAGTCCTGTTGGTCTAATGATGCTTGCCACAAGTAACAAAGAGCTGGAGATGCGATGCTCTTTTGCAATGCTGTTGAAGTAGGTGCACAAAACAGAGTGAGCTCAGGCTCCAGGTCACCTGCTATTCCCCTCTTTTTATCCTTCTTGATGATCCGCAGTGCCTGCGTTCAACACTAGCATTGGGTGGGGTAGGAAGATCCATTTACATGATTACTTGCCATATTTTGAGGTTGCAGTATATGGTTTTGAGCCTTCAACTGTCAAATGCTGTCCATGTCTTACTATGCCTCTGACCTCCTGCTGACTTGGGTCCACAAGTCTGCATAGCATTCTTCTAACAAAGCAGGTTCACTGAAGACATAAACACTGGGTTGATTTGAGACATGGCCATTAACACCGGCCCAAGCAGTTCCGGCTGTCTGGTTTAGATGGGATTTTGATTGTCCAAGGCTACATGAACACTTTCTGTTCCAGTTTGTAAATTGCAGAATCCAGCCAGATTTAAACTTGGCTTCCACATTTTGAGTTTTTACCCATGCTCATGAGGAAATGTCAATTTTTTCATCACAACCCTATAGGTCAAGGGTCACCTGACTACAATGGGCAAGAGATTGTTTTTCTCTGCTCTTCACATCCCAAATGGCCCCACCCAACATCCTCCTAGGCATTTCTTAACACAAGCTAATTTCTAATGTCATTTTTCCTCTTCTCCATTCTTCACACAATGATCTGGTGGCTTAGTGATTCACCAGACAATTGAGGATAGTTGTTAACCATCAAGATTCTAGACATGACTGTCTTCCAATTGTCTTTGTTTGTATTTCCATCATCATGTAGCCTGCAAGTCTAACAGATATTGTTACTTTCAGTCAGAAAAAAACACCTCCCATTCACCTTATCTATAACCCCTCAAGATTTCATAAACCTCTATAAGGTCACGCCTCAAGCTCCTAACCTCCAGTGAAAAATGTCCCAGACTCTCGTTTTAAATCAATAAAAACCAAAAGAACTGCTGATGCTGTAAATCGGGAACAAAAACAGAAGTTGCTGGAAAAACTCAGCAGGGTCACTGGTCCCGAAATGTTAATTCTGATATTTCTTCACAGGTGCTGCCAAAACTGCTGAGTTTTTCCAGCAACTTCTGAATTTGTTTCTCATTATAACTTAAACCCTCCATCCCTGGCAGCATCCTGGTAAACCTTCTCTAAACAATCTACGGTTTATTAATATTCTCCTAATACAGGGTAACCAGAACTGAACACAGTACTCCAGAAGATAATAAGAACTACTGATGCTGGAGTCAGAGATAACACAGTGTGGAGCTGGAGGAGCACAGCAGGCCAGGCAGCATCAGAGGAGCAGGCAAGTTGACATTTTGGGTCGGGATCCTTCCTTCAGAAAAACGTCTTCAGAAATAATTTTTATGAAGAAGGGTCCCAACCCAAACCGTCATCTTTTCATGCTTCATTGATGCTGCCTGGCCTGCTGTGCTCCTCCAGCTCCACACTTTTATCAAAGTGCTCCAGAAGATGCCTCACCAACATCCTGTACAACCTCAACATGACGTCCCAAATCTTATATTCAAAGGTCTGAGTAATAAAGGCAAACATGCTAAATGCCTTCTTAACTATCTTACCTACAAGTGATGCAAACTTCAAAGAATTATGTATCCGAACCCTTACGTCTCTCTCTTCTACAACACTACCCAACGCCCTACTTTTAATTGTATATGTCCTGCCCTTGTTTGTTTTACCAAAATGCTTTACCAAATTAAACTGCATCTGCTACTCCCCAGCCCATTGACCCAATTTATCGAGATAGCTTCATAATCTTAGATAACCATCTTCACTGTCCGCTATATGACAAATTTTATGTTATCCACAAACTCACTAACAGGTATTTTATTCTCATATAAATCATTTATAGAAATGACAAACTAAAGTGGATCCAGCACTGATCCCTGTGGATCACGACTGATAGAAGTCCTCCAGAATGAAAAACGGCACTCCACCATCATTCTCTGTCTCCTGATGTTAAACAAATTTTGTATCTAATTGGCAAGGTCACCTGAATCTCATCTGATCTACCTTTACTAGCTAGTCTACCACACAGAACCTTGTCAAATGCTTTACTAAAGTCCAAGTAAATAACATTCTCTGTGCTGCCCTCATTAGCCTTCTTGGTTACTTCTTCAAAAAACTTTATCAATTTTGTAAGACGTAATTCCCCTTACACAAAACCATGCTGGCTCTCCCTAATCATTCCTTGCCTCACCAAATGCATATAAACCCAACCCTTCAGGTTTACCTTCAACAACTTACCCACTACCAAAGTTAGACTCACAGTTCCCAGGCTTCTCCTTATGTTCCTTCTTAGATGAAAGCACAACATTAGCCACTTTTCAGTCATCCAATGCTTCACATGTAGTTGTAGATTATACAAGTATTTCCATAAGAGCCTTGTAGTTTTCTCCCTAACTTCACACAATGCCCTGGTATACACTAGGTCAGGTTCTGAAGATTTATCTACCTTTATATTTTCTAAGACCTCCAGCAATTCCTTTTCTATAATGTGCCCTGTTTCCAAAACATCAATATCTATTTCCCTATGTTCTCTAGCCCCCATTTGTTTCCTCACAGCAAAAGATGATGTAAATTGTTCATTTAATATCCCTCCCATCTCTTGAGGTTCAAAATGAAGACAACCTCCTTGATCTTTATTGCAGCCCTATCCTCTTCCTACTTGCTACGTTGCTCTTAACCTACCCTTTGGATCATCTTTAACTTTATCTGCCAAGGTTGTCTCATATTCCCTCTTTGCCCTCCTGATCTTCCTGTTAAAAATGATCCTACACTCTTTGTACTGTTCAAGAGATTCATTTGTACCCACTTCTCTACAACTAATACATGATTCTTTTTATTCTTGACCGCAATCTCAATATGTTTTGTTCCCAGGGTGGGAAATTTTAAGAGTAGAGGGCATATTTTTAAGATGAGAAGAGACAGATTTAGAGAAGACATGAGGGGCAGTTTTATTACACAGAGTGGTTCGTGAGTGGGAAGAGAATTCAGAAGATGTAATGGATGTGGGTACCGTTATAACTTTTAAAAGGCATTTTGATAAGTACTTGAATAAGACGTGTGGAGGGATGTGGGCAGGTAAGATTATGATCGTGTGGACTGGCTGGACCAAAGGGTCTGTTTCCGTGCTGTATGACTCTGACTCTTAAGTCCCTTCAGTGAGAGATCCCCCAAGGTCATTGACATTTTCATGCTCTTCTTGGGGCATGCTTAGATATGAAGTTAGTCCTTGTCTGTGCAGAAATCTCAAAATAAGTCAGCTGACCCTTGAGTATATTTTACTAAGGTCTTTATATTAAGATGTCTTTTGAAAGGTTGATGTTTTATGAGAATATGTTGTGGCCATGACAATGTACATTGATTCTGCAATTCTAGGAGCTGATAGTAAGGTATAAATTGTGGTGATGCCAGCACTTTTTGAGATAATGATCTGAGATTTGTGGGTAAATTATAGGGCTGTGAATGACGGGAGGGAAGAAGAGGCTGTAGCCTTGGTTTAATGCAGGACCAAGTCTTCTTTGCAAGGTCCAGGGAAACAACAGAATACACTTTTGACTTGGTAGTTTGTACCTCATAGTGAAACTGGCAATTCTAGTGGCTCAGACCTCTGGTCAAGGATGCAGATTGGATCCTGTAGCCATAATCAGGCCTGATTTATATATTTTAAACAGCCCCATACTTTTTCTCCATGGGTGTCCTGCCTGCCTGATGTGAAGGGAAACTTAATACATTGACATGCCAGGAAGAAAATCAAATCCACCCAAATGAGCCTCTGCCTAATTTTCATAAGGTGGGAACATTTACAATCAAGGGCAAAGATGATGAAAATTTAGCCTGAGGGAAGATTTTGCATGGTTTTCACATGAAGCAATGGTTAAATCTTTGTTCCTTTTCATTCTGAATTAGACATTTGCCAGTTTGTTAATAACACTAAAATAAGGAAGTTATAAAATTCTGGGGTGTTGTCTGCATTGCCATTTGTACCAAAATATGTTGCAAAAACATTCACTACAATTGTAAAAACGTTATCTTTTAATTTAAATTTGCCATGGTTCAGTCCATCTAATCTCTAACTTTGTTCAACCAATCGGTCCACGCTCAAACTCTGGCCTCTTATACGTAGACCCCATCATGTCCAATTTTTTTCCTGAACAATTCCTCAATTTTAGCACTCTTTAAAACCAAGCTCTTTATTTAAATTTTTGATCTGTCCTCCAAATATTTTTTTTTTTGGCTCAGGACTATTTCTGAGTATTCAGCACATTGGCTAATTAAGTCAGTAAAGATAAAAATATTGGCAATTACAGTAATAGAGTCAAAGAGATATACAGCATGGAAACAGATCCAACTCATCCAAGCGGACCAGCTACCCGATATAAACCTAGTCCCATTTTCCAGCATTTAGCTCATATCCCGATAAACCCTTCCTATTCATACACCCATCCAGATGCTTTTTAAGTGTTGTAATTGTATCAGCCTCCACCACTTTCTCTGGCAGTTCATTCCAACCACACACCACCCACTGTGTGAAAATGTAGCCCATTCGATCCCTTTTTTCATCTTCCCCTCTACACCTTAAACCTATGCCATCTAACTTTGGATTCCCCCACCACGGGGAAAAGGCTTTGGCTATTTACTCTATCCCCGGCTCCTCATGGTTTACCCACCAGGCGGTCACTGCCTTTTTCTCCCTTTCTCCAGTTTTAAAGTGCAATTGTTTTGACTTTCTTTTACCCCAAAGTTCCCAAACAATGCAGCAGTTTATAAAACAGTAGCTACTACTCCTAGAATTCAAGGAAATCCTGCAAATACCTCAACAAAGGAACAGCTGTTACAACCACAAGTTTTTCCCATCCTCCATCTGAGAATGCCCATTTGTTTACGGTTTATTAGGATGCAGAGGCAGAAACGTTAGGACATTAGGGAATGTATTTTGAAGGGATAATAATACTTCCTTGCTACTATTTTCAGTTCCTCATGTTTCAATTGATCTTATATTTCTTCAGACATTCATCCTAGTTTTCCTTCTTGGATTGGGTGTATAAAGATGGGAGAATTCCCAGCTTTGCGAATCTGCCAGTTAAATTTAGCCATGCACACCCTCTAACCCAGAGACGGGATTGCAGGCAATCCAGGGCAATTAAATCCAGGGAAACCCAAGAAGCTATCAGTTTCCAAGGTGGGTGGGCTGTGCAGCAAGTCTGTCTTGAGGCTCCAATACTGTGGCTAAAATTTGCTGGAGTAATTTGTTGATTTTCTTTGTGCAATCGGATTCTTTTTCTGAGATGGACGTTATCTAACACTCATGTGGTGCGGATGTTACTTGCCATTTGATAGCCGAAGTCTAGGTGTTGTTCAGGTCTTGCTGGATATGGATATTGGTTGCTTTGGTAGCTGACGAGTTGTGGATGGTGCTGAACATTGTGCAATCTTAAGCAAAGATCCCGACTTCTGACCGAAGGAAGGAAGTAATGTGATTGATGAAGATGATTAGGCCTAGGACACTACTCTGAGACACTATACCTCTGAGCCAGGAGGCCCTGGGTTCAGGTCCCATCTGCTTCAGAAATGTCATAATCTCCCTGACCAGATGCTTAGGAATTGCCTCTACCCCAAGGAAATCCTGCAGTAATGTCCCAGGGTTGAGATGATTAAGCTCCATCAAACAAAACTATCTTCGACTCTGCTTTGTCTGATTCCAACCAGTGGAGCATTATCCTCCTGATTCCCAGACCTCAACTGTGTTAAGGCTTTTTGAAGCCACACTCTGACCCTAATGCCTTGATGCCAAGAGCAGTCATTCTGACTTCATTTCTGAAGTTCAGCTTTTCAGCCCATGTTCGAACCAAACCAATAACGAGATCACAATCTGACATAACCCAAACTGAGTGTCAGGGAGCAGATAACTGCTGAACACTTGTTACTTGATAACAATATTTATTACATATCCCAAGTTGTCATATTAATTCAGTAAAAGGCTCAGACAGGTGTGAGAATATTGGATTTAGTAGCAAATTAAACATCTGTTGCTAGATCATATTAACCACCTCCAGCATTACACATGTAAGCCTTTAACATGCAAACTGCTAGTACAATTTAGCAATTAATCTCATTATGGGGTTCTTTGTTCCACTTTGGAAATGCTAATAGCTTATTGAAATCAAAGCAATGGAAAACAGGAAACAGGAAGAAAAGAGATAAAAAAGTGTGAGGCTGGATGAACACAGCAGGCCCAGCAGCATCTCAGGAGCACAAAAGCAGACGTTTCAGGACTAGACCCTTCATCAGACAGGGGGATGGGGTGAGGGTTCTAGAATAAATAGGGAGAGGGGGAGGCAGACCAAAGATGGAGAGAAAAGAAGATAGGTGGAGAGGAGAGTATAGGTAGGGAGGGGACAGGTCAGTCCAGGGAAGACGGACAGGTCAAGGAGGTGGGATGAGGTCGTGGGTAGGAAATGGAGGTGCAGCTTGGTGGGAGGAAGGGATGGGTGAGAGGAGGAACAGGTTAGGGAGGCAGAGACAGGCTGGACTGGTTTTGGGATGCAGTGGGGGGAGGGGACGAGCTGGGCAGGTTGTGTGGTGCAGTGGGGGGAGGGGACAAACTGGGCTGGTTTTGGGATGCAGTAGGAGAAGGGGAGATTTTGAAGCTGGTGAAGTCCACATTGATACCATTGGGCTGCAGGGTTCCCAAGCGGAATATGAGTTGCTGTTCCTGCAACCTTCGGTTGGCATCATTGTGGCACTGCAGATGGACATGTCATCTAAAGAATGGGAGGGGGAGTGGAAATGGTTTGCGACTGGGAGGTGAAGTTGTTTATTGCGAACGGAGCGGAGGTGTTCTGCAAAGTGGTCCCCAAGCCTCCACTCGGTTTCCACAATGTAGAGGAAGCCACACCGGGTACAATGGATACAGTATACCACATTGGCAGATGTGCAGGTGAACATCTGCTTGATGTGGGAGGTCATCTTGGGGCCTGGGATAGGGGTGAGGGAGGAGGTGTGGGGGCAAGTGTAGCATTTCCTGCGGTTGCAGGGGAAGGTGCCGGGTGTGGTAGGGTTGGAGGGCAGTGTGGAGCGAACAAGGGAGTCACGGAGAGAGTGGTCTCTCTTGAAAGCAGACAAAGGTGGGGATGGAAAAATGTCTTGGGTGGTGGGGTCGGATTGTAGATGGCGGAAGTGTCGAAGGACGATGCGTTGTATCCGGAGGTTGGTGGGTTGGGGTGGGAGAACGAGGGGGATCCTCTTTGAGCGGTTGTGGCGGGGGCGGGGTGTGAGGGATGTGTTGCGGAAAATGCAGGAGATGCGGTCATCCACTTCACCAACACCTTCCACCCCAACTTTCAGTTCACCTGGGCCATCTCCAGCACATCCCTCACCTTCCTGGACCTCTCAGTCTCCATCTCAGGCAACCAGCTTGTAACTGATATCCATTTCAAGCCCACCGACTCCCACAGCTACCTAGAATACACCTCCTCCCACCCACCCTCCTGCAAAAATTCCATCCCCTATTCCCAATTCCTCCGCCTCTGCCGCATCTGCTCCCATGATGAGGCATTCCACTCCCGCATATCCCAGATGTCCAAGTTCTGCAAGGACCGCAACGTTCCCCCCACAGTGGTGGAGAACGCCCTTGGCCATGTCTCCCGCATTTCCCGCAACACATCCCTCACACCCCGCCCCCGCCACAACCGCCCAAATGGGATCCCCCTCGTTCTCACACACCACCCCACCAACCTCCGGATACAACGCATCATCCTCCTACACTTCCGCCATCTACAATCCGACCCCACCACCCAAGACATTTTTCCATCCCCACCCTTGTCTGCTTTCCGGAGAGACCACTCTCTCCGTGACTCCCTTGTTTGCTCCACACTGCCCTCCAACCCCACCACACCCGGCACCTTCCCCTGCAACCGCAGGAAATGCTACGCTTGCCTCCACACCTCCTCTCTCAACCCTATCCCAGGCCCCAAGATGACTTTCCATATTAAGCAGTGGTTCACCTGCACATCTGCCAATGTGGTATACTGTATCCATTGTACCCGGTGTGGCTTCTTCTACATTAGGGAAACCAAGCGGAGGCTTGGGGACCACTTTGCAGAACACCTCCGCTCGCTTCACAATAAACAACTGCACCTCTCAGTCGCGAACCATTTCAACTCCCCCTCCCATTCTTTAGATGACACGTCCATCATAGGCCTCCTGCAGTGCCACAATGATGCCACCCTAAGGTTGTAGGAACAGCAACTCATATTCTGCTTGGGAACCCTGCAGCCCAATGGTATCAATGTGGACTTCACCAGCTTCAAAATCGCCCCTTCCCCTCCCGCATCCCAAAACCAGCCCAGTTTGACCCCTCCGGCCACTGCATCCCAAAACCAGCCCAGCCTGTCTCTGCCTCCCTATCCTGTTCTTCCTCTCACCCATCCCTTCCTCCCACCCCAAGCCGCACCTCCATTTCCTACCTACTACCTCATCCCACCTCCTTGACCTGTCCGTCTTCCCTGGACTGACCTATCCCCTCCCTACCTCCCCACCTATACTCTCCTCTCCACCTATCTTGTTTTCTCTCCATCTTCGGTCCGCCTCCCCCTCTCTCCCTATTTATTCCAGAACCCTCCCCCCCATCCCCCTCTCTGATGAAGGGCCTAGGCCCGAAACGTCAGCTTTTGTGCTCCTGAGATGCTGCTGGGCCTGCTGTGTTCATCCAGGTTCACACTTTATTATCTTGGAATCTCCAGCATCTGCAGTTCCCATTATCACTGACACAACAGGAAGAAAAGTATAGGTGGCACCTTCATGTGATGAAATGTTTATATCAGAATGACAGGAGCATTAGAAGCATCAAAGCTAGTGATAACAATGGATTATAATTAGCTTAATCTTAATAAGCACCTTGGATAGTTTTAATTTTCTTTGAAATGGTCCTGTGTAATGCTGAACAGGTAACTACAACAATAGCTAAAGAAATAGCAAAGCCATAATCAAAAGCCAATGCACTCGTCAGTATTAGAGATAATGGGAACTGCAGATGCTGGAGATTCCAAGATAAACTCGTCAGTATTAACCATTTTCAGATTGCCACAGGTGTGAACTACCTGTAGTCATGATGGTTCAGGAGATGAAATAGTTACAATTGATTCTCCATTTCTCAGTGAGATGAAAAATAGATGGCAGTTTCTTTGCCCCTTAGATTGAATGCAGTATGCTTTAAAATGCTTGGTCATAACTGTCCTCTTTCACATTAAAAATAATCCTTCTGCACTTACTGTTTCTTCTTGTAATACTGGGTAGATAAATCCACTCCATTTCTCCTAACCCTCTATGTACACAGGGAAACCTGCTTGAGTCCAATGTATGCATAGTAATTGTTGACTTGCAGGGCTTCCTCAGGACACATGAAAGACTGGTGTCACAATAAGGCTCGACTAAAAAATTTTCTGCTGATTCCCTTTTCTGAATGGCATGATGAACCATCTGAAGCTTGATGAATATCTGGCAGCATTTTCTCCCTGATTTCTCTGGGATCATCTTTACTGTTTGCCACTATGCAAAGGAGATTTGAACTCACACTTCGACTTTCTAACCTGGTATCATTGCCACAACGCTACTTATCCTGATGAAAACTTCTTTCATAAATATCCTCCAATATGTTACTGAAATTTCAGGCATTTTATGAGTCCGAATGGCTGGGCTGTCAACATTTACTTCCCCATAGCCAGAATTAAATAATAGTGCACCTAGTACTGTATGTATAAGAATAGGAATATCTGCTGCTTCGAAACTGTTTACGGAGGTGCTGATGTTGGACTGGGGTGGACTAGGGGCAGTATGGTGGCTCAATGGTTAGCGCTGCTGCCTTGCAACCCCAGGAGCTAGTGTTCAATTTCATTCTTGGACGGGCTGTCTGTGTGGACTTTACACATTCTCACCGTGTCTCAGCGTATTCAATAAGAACGGGTACCCAATGAACACAGTCCGCCAATTTCTCAGCAACAAACCCAAACAAGCAAACAAAACTTGCCCAGAAACCATAACCACTCTCCCCTACATCAAGGACATCTCGGAAATGACTGCCAGACTACTCGGACCTCTTGGTATCATGGTAGCCCACAAACCCAACAACACACTAAAACAGCAGTGAATGCACTTAAAAGACCCTATACAGACAACAAGCAAAACAACGGTCATTTACAAAATACCTTGCAAGAACTGTGACAAACACTACATTGGACAAACAGGCAGAAAGCTAGCCACCAGGATACATGAACATCAACTAGCCACAAAATGACATGACCCACTATCACTCGTATCCTTACATACAGATGAGGAAGGACACCACTTTGATTGGGACAACGCATCCATCCTAGGACAAGCCAAACAGAGACACGCACGAGAATTCCTAGAGGCAAGGGATTCCAACCGGAACTCCATCAACAAACACATTGATTTGGAGCCCATCTACAACCCTCTGAGAAAAAGAACAGGACATGACATTAACACAGGAAATGACATCATCAACCCAAGGAAACCTAAACACATAAATAGAAAGCGGGACATAACACCAGCGCTTCATCGGAGGCTCACTGATGATGTTACCTAGAATGGTGATGAAAAATCTGGGAACAAACCTTCCAGCTCAGTGATCCAGCTTACATCCGGAACAAAATAAAGACCCACTCTTTTGTGGACCGAGGAGAGGAGAGAACGACTGTGTTGGAGGTGGAAGAAAGACGTCGGGCGGGCTGTGCACCCTTGCAACCGGTGGATCTTAATGCTGGCTTCGGCCTAATGCTGGTTCAGGGGAGCAGCCAACCTGCAACGATGGCTGCTGCAAGCGCTCGTGCCCCAGGTCAGGGGGTCCGGAACACCATCCGTGTTTCCGTGAAGAAGGTGGGTGAAGGTGCACCTGTGGACCGCACCTTCTTTGTGAAGAGTGTCCTGTTGGGCTGTTGTGGGTTCACTGCTGTGGATATTTACTGCCTGCAGGATTTCCCCGGAGGAGGTTTTTACGACGTGACCTTCAGGAGTGCCAAACTTTGCGAGCGCTTCCTGGAGGTTTTCAAGGAGAAAGGAGGTGAGGACCCCCGCTCTGTATTGACCGCTGTCCCGCTGTTCGTGATGCCAGCACAGAGGAGCCGTATGGTGACTGTACACATGTACAACCCGCATGTGCCAGCAGTTGATGTCCTGACCTTCCTGGGAAGGTACGTGAAGGTGGAAGGGGACCTAACTGACATCATGGACCGCTTTGGCATCTGGAACAGTAAGAGGCAGGTCAATGTGATGCTGAGGATGGGTGTGGACAGGAACATTGTACGTGCACCGTCCAGCTTCACGATCGGCGGGAGCAAGGGCTACCTGACCTACGCAGGGCAACCTAAAGTCTGCCATGCCTGTGGTAGGTCAGGTCATGTGGTGGCCGACTGCAAAGCCACCATCTGCAGGGAGGAGGGACACCTTGCAAAGGATTGCCCACAAGAAAAAAGCTGCAACCTTTGCAGGGAAGTGCGCCACCTCTATAGGGCATGTCCACAGCGGGGGACCACCTATGCCCAGGTCGCCAGCAGGGGCAATGCGGGGTCAGCCCCCCCGGAGGAGAGGAAGGCACCAGGGCCCTGCAAGGACCCCACTAATGTGCAGGAGGGCCAGGTCGTGCAGGAGGGCCCAGCCCTGCAGGATGGGCCCGAGGCCAGCAAAGCGCCCCTCCAGGCTCCGCTCCCCCCCGACAACCCGGAATCGATGGAGGCGGGGACAGGCGACCCAAGGGAGTGGACAATGGTCCGGAAAGCGAGGAGGAAGGCACGTCGGCAGGCCCAGGAACCGCAACCATCAGGCGGGAAGAGGCAGCTATAGGGGTCTATAAGAGCTCCTCTGACGAGGGAGATTCGGAGGGGGCCCGCCCAAAGCAGAAGCTAAAGATCTCAAGGCAGAAGGAAAGCTGCGCCCCGCTTCCAAGTGATGGGAGGCGTCCTGAGGCTGACTGTCACTTACAGGACGACCAGCCGGCCGGCAAGGGGACGTGGAAGCTCAACACGACTCTGTTGACCCCAGAGAACATCGAGGAGCTTAAGAGGGAGTACGCTAGTTGGAGAACCGTGAAACCCCTCTTTGACTCTCCGGGCGACTGGTGGGAGATGGTGAAGGAGAACATCAAGAGGTTCTTTGTCCTGAAGGGTGTTTGGAAGGCGAGAGAGCGGTGAGGAAAGCTGTCGCGACTCCAGAAAAGGGTGCAGAGCCTGCTCCTTCTGCGGTTGATGGGGGTCGATGTCAATGAGGACCTCCGCGAGGTGAGGGGCCAGCAAGCCTTGCTCTTCGCCGCGGAGGCCTCCAGGATAATCTTCCGGTCCAGGGTCCGCTCTGTGGAGCAGGACGAGACGTGCTCGCGTTTCTTCTTTCAGAAGGTGCGCAAAGAGAGCTCTGTGCTTAGCCGGCTGAAGGAGGACGACGGCTCGGTGACGTCGTCTTGGCCCGACATTTTGAGGATCAGCAGATCCTTCTATGCCGGACTGTACGACACGAAGCCCATGGACAGCACGGCCTCCGAGTCATTCCTGTCGTCTAGCATGGAGGTCTTAGACGATGGCATGAGGGAGTGGCTGGACCAGCCGATATCCCTGGATGAGTTGACCAGAGCCCTCAAGTCCTTGGAGAGGAATAAGACTCCCAGGAGTGACGGCTTACCGGTCGAGCTGTATTCCACTCTGTGGGACCTGGTCGGCCAGAACCTGCTGGAGGTGTACGATAGTGCGCTTCCGGCGGTGGAAATGTGCAAGTCCATGAGGAAGGGCATCATCACCCTCATTTCCAAGAGGAAGGGGGAGAGGGAAGAAATTAAGAATTGGCGTCCCATTTCACTATTGAACGTAGACTACAAAATCCTGGCCAAGGTCATAGCCAACCGGGTCAGGTCTGTCCTGGAGTCGGTGATCCACCCTGACCAAACCTGTGCTGTGCTGGGCAGGAAGATCACTGAGAGCCTCGTGCTCATCAGGGATAAGATCGCCTACGTGCAGGACAGGTGGGTGGACTACTGCCTCGTCAGCCTGGACCAGGAGAAGGCCTTCGACAGGGTCTCTCATGCTTACATGAGGGACGTCCTCTCCAAATTGGGGTTCGGGGAGGGCATCCGCAATTGGATCCGGCTGCTCTACACCAACATCATTAGTGCAGTCTCGATCAACGGGTGGGAATCGGACAGTTTTCCCATCAGATCTGGAGTCAGGCAGGGCTGCCCGCGCTCTCCTACCTTGTTCGTGTGCTGTGTGGAGCCCTTCGCCGCATCCATCAGGAAGGACATGAGCCTGAAGGGCGTGACTATCCCAGGCAGCGGAGGACTTCAGGCCAAGACCTCCCTGTACATGGACGATGTCGCCATCTTCTGCACCGATCGTCGGTCGGTGAGTAGGCTGTTGGACATCTGCTGCCAGTTTGAACTGGCCTCGGGTACCAACGTCAATAGGGTTAAGAGCGAGGCCATGTTCTTCGGGAACTGGGACGACCGCTCCTTCATCCCCTTCACCGTCAGGACAGGCTACCTGAAGGTGCTGGGTGTTTGGTTCGGTGGAGGTGGTGCGTGCACTAAGATTTGGGAGGAGCGTATCACCAAACTGAAGCAGAAGCTGGGCAGGTGGACACTCCGGTCCCCTCCAACGCGGGTAAGAACCTGGTTGTCAGGCGCGAGGGGCTTTCGGTACTGTTGTATGTGGCGCAGGCCTGGCCTATTCCCTGGACCTGCGCCGCTGCAGTCACCCGGGCCGTGTTCCATTTCATTTGGGGGTCAATGATGGACCAGATCCGCAGGGACACCATGTACAAAGACTTGGAGAATGGGGGAAAGGGCGTACCGAAAGCCACCCTCGCCCTGAGGGTTACCTTTGTGTGCGGCTGCATCAAGCTGTACATAGATCCTCAGTACGCAAACACCAAGTGTCACTACTTACTGAGGTTCTACCTGTCCCCAGTGTTGCGAAGGATGGGCCTAGCCTCGTTGCCGCGGAGCGCTCCGAGTAGTTGGACCGACCCGTACCGCCTGTCCTTCGTGGACAAATTTTTGAAAGGAAACACCTTTGACCACAAGGCCGTCAGGCAGTGGTCAGCATGTAGTATCCTCGAGACCCTTCGGGAAAAGGAGAGGGTGGATCCCGTCGTGTGGTTCCCCACGCAGACTGCCAAAGTAATTTGGCAGAATGCCTCATCGCCAGAACTTTCAAACAAGCACAAGGACATTACTTGGCTGGCGGTGAGAGGGGCTCTGCCAGTGAGATCCTTTATGCATGCCCGGAATCTCTGCGCCACCGCACGCTGCCCTCGAGGCGGCTGCGGGGGGGACGAGACTGTCGATCACCTCCTTCTGGAGTGTGCCTATGCGCAGGAGGTCTGGAGTGGGATGCAGTGGTATTTGTCGATGTTCGTTCCGAGCAGCTCCATGACACGGGACTCTGTGCTCTACGGACTGTTTCCCGGGACGCACACCGAGACCAACATCAACTGCGCCTGGAGGACCATCAATGCGGTGAAAGACGCTCTTTGGTCTGCCCGCAACTTGCTGGTCTGCCAGCTGAAAGAACTGACCCCGACCGAGTGTTGCAGAGTGGCGCACTCCAAGGTCCAGGACTACGTGCTGAGGGACGCGCTAAAGCTTGGGCAGCCGCCGTCAAGGCGCGGTGGAGAAAGGCCACTGTATGAAACCCCTCGTCCAGAATAGAAAAAAGGGCCCTAACTGGTAACTGGGCCCAGCTGGCGCCTTCCCTTTCAGGGGGCCAACGGGGACTGCCGGGGTATTTTCTTTGCTTTGTTTTTCTCTTCTTTGTGTTTTTTTTCTTTAGTTGGTGTACGTACCCCCTGGGTAACCCAGAGCGGCTTGCATGACTGGGTAGGTGTATAAATATGTTTTATTTTTTGTACATCTTATGAATAAAGTATTATTTTTTCAAATAAAAAAAAGTGACAAAATGTCTGAAAACGAACCTTCCAGCTCAGCGAGCACTCACATCCAGAAACTCAACCTCAGCTACAAATCTTCTCAAAACTCGCTATTTTAAGATAAGGTCAGAAATCATACAACATTAGGTTATAGTCCAAGTTTATTCAACAACACAAGCTTTCGGAGCATCAGTCCTCCTCTAGGTGGTAGTGAGTGAGGTAGTATCAGACACAGAATTGATAAGTTAAAAGTTCACACCACTGATGAGAATGTATTAAACATTCTAACTAATTAAAGATTTAACAGTATCTTAGGTTTGTTTAAAACATCCTCATCAATGGTGTGACCCTTTGACCTTTTACTTATAAATTCTGTGTCTGATACTACCCTTCTCACTAACACCTGAAAGAGGATTGAGGCTCCGAAAGCTCGTGCTTTCAGATAAACCTATTGGACTATAACCTGGTGTTGCATGATTTATGATCGAAACTGTTTGTCCAAGGTGGCACTGGCAAACAATTTAATGCACAGCTATGTTGCTCTTCTTATGTTGGATTTTGGGGTCTGTACCTCAGATTGCCCATGTGTTAATTTGGCTCTGGTTCAGATCAATATTTACTTAAATTTAAAAGTAATCAGCCAACTAAAAGCTTTTTTCCAGAGCTACAGTTAACTTGACAGGAAATCTGAATTGATCATTTTTACTGCAGGCCATCCTCATGCAAAAAGTAAATAGGAAACTCCGCATACCATCGAACAGTCATTTCGTGACCAGAATGTAACATATTCTTTCAGCTGTAATGATTTTTAGATAGGGAATTTCTTCAATCTCCATAATACTCTTTGTAACATGTCTATTACTACAAGTACATTAAAATCTATAGAACACAACCAAAACAACTGAATGTAGTGATACGTTAACATGTTTTATTGTGCTATGAATCATTTATGAGTCTTTTGATGCACACAGTCAAAACATTAACAAAAATATCAATAATATGGAAATGTGAACTATTAAATCATTATCAATTGAAAACTTAAGAACTAGCAGCATGAGTAGACAATTCAGGCCCTCAAGTCTGCTCTGCCATTTAACAATATATCATCTCGGCCTGAATTCTGCTTTTCTGTCCACTCCCCATAACCCTTTACTAAATAAAAATCGCAGTGTTCTGGCATCCACACACTCTGGGGGTATTGAATTGAAATTATATTTAATATATATTATTCATTGTTGCATAAAACAAAATGTCATACACATTGTGTAATGCAATTGTAAAATTTCATAGATGTAAATTTTACAAAAACAATCATCGTTCATTTCAAGTAATATCAAATGTGCAATGATATCACGCCTTCAGGACTGTGGGCCATCCTAAAGTGTTTTGCAAATCATGAAGTACTTTTGAAGTGCTGCGATTGTTACTGCTCTAACGTAGATACGTGCTGAAGACTGAAAATGGCAAGACAATGCAAGATCTGTGACGGTGGATGTGAGAACTCCCCTGTCCTTCAATTTAAAAAAAATTCTTTTATGAGATGTAGGTGTTGCTGGCTGGCCAGCATTTATTGTCTGTCTCTAGTTGCTCTTGAGAAGGTAGTGGTGAGCTGCCTTCTTGAACTGCTGCAGTCCACTTGCTGTGGGTTGACCTACAATGCCATTCGGGAGAAAATTCCAGGATTTTGACCTAGTAACACTAAAAGAATAGTGATATATTCCTAAATTAGATGGTGAGTGGCTTGGAGGGGAACTTGAAGATGATAGTGTTCCCTGGTATCTGCTACCCTTGTCCTTCCAATATGAAAGTGTTCTTGGGTTTGGAAGGTGCTGACTGAGAATATTTGTTAAATTTCTGCAGTGCATCTTATACATACTACACACTGCTGCTACTGAGCATCCGTGATGGAGGGGGTGGATGCTTGTGGAAACAGTGCCAGTCAAGTGGGCTGCTTTGTCCTGGATGGTGTCAAGATTCTTGAGTGTTTTGTAGCTGTACCCATTTAGGCAAAAGGGGAGTTTTCCATCATGTTCCTGACATGGTCCTTCCAGATGATGGACAGGTTTTGGGAAGTCAGGAGATGAGTTACTCGCTGCCATATTCCTAACCCCTGACCTGCTCTTGTAGACACTGTGTTTATGTGGTGAGTTCCATTGTGTTACTGGTCAATGGTGGTTCCCAGGATGTTGTAAGTGGGGGATTCAGTGATGGTAACGCCACTGAATGTGAAGGGGTGGGATGGTTCGATTGTCTGTTATTGGTGGTGATCATAGCCTGGCATTTGTGCTATGAAATAAAGCTTTGAAGTCATTCATATCCACCAGATATGACAACTGTCTCCATTTAGTGTTGCATGCACCATAACAACAATGCCTATACATTGCATTGAAATGTTGTTCCAGATAATATGTTCAATTAAAACCCAAATATATTCATAACCTGTTGACTGAGTTGGCTGCTCCCATTGAGGCAAGATTAATGCAGTATTCAAGTACTGAGTAATCTTTCTTATAGTTGTATCAACAGGAACAAAATGAAAGGAAAGGGGTAGGCATCTTAACTTATAACATGAATTTCAAAATTTAAAAAAAAAGTTCGTAGAGAAGAACAGTAATGTAATGTTGTCATCATGGTAATAACACGGTGTGAAATTTTCTGGCCTGGTTGTACAGGAGCTTGGAGAAAGAAAGAGCATTTAATTAGGCAGTTGGTGTTGCACTCAAACTCTGTCACCTTCTCATTTCTATTTGGATAATTTGCTGGACAGAAGCATCAATGGATCACCGTCCTACCTTGCCTCTAATTGAGACCTTTGAGTGGCCATGCTCTGACAACTTAAAAACCTCCTTCAACTCCTGCTGGTATGAACCCAAATGCAGAATGACCTGTCACCAGAGATAATGGGAACTGCAAATGCTGGAGAATCTGAGATAACAAAGTGTGAAGCTGGATGAACACAGCAGGCTAAACAGCATCTTAGGAGCAGGAAGGCTGACATTTCTGAAGAAGGCTCTAGGGCGAAAATGTCAACCTTCCTGCTCCCTCTAATGTTGTTCTGATCTGTCACCAAGTGGCATGCACAGCATTAAAGTTGTGCAGCCACTGTGTTACCTCCAAAAAAGATCCTCCAATCAATGGTACTTAGTGCTCAATTGAGATACAAAATACAATGACCAGTAAGCTCGCAGACTGCCCCCCCTTCCCTTTCAACTCCCTTCATCGTACACTGCGGCCCATCTAATCCAGCCTCTCCGCATGTCACTACCCCTGTGACATGGGTTTCTCCATGATCCTAGGTCCCAATAAATGTTCTTTGAGTAGCAGCCATTGCCTCTTCTGTGAGATTTACTGAGCCTAAGAGATGCCTTTCTAAGATTGGCCAACAGCTCTCAGTAATGGAGACTTCTACCCCTGGGATTTTGATTTCAAGGGTTGACGCCTTGATGGCTTCATTGCTGCTTGAATGGTATTTGGTTTAGTATCAGTCTGGTAATTTGCAAATTAAAATTATCACTGATTCTAAGAAAATATTCCAGAAAGCTTCAGTTAGTTGCCCCAGGCTTAAAGGCAAAGAGTTAGCAAAATAGAAGGAGAATTGCATTGGAATGGTTTCCTTGACAATGTGTAACTATCATTAGACAGCATTTTCAGAGATGAGTGAACTACAATACAGAAACAGACAAATAATTTGTTTAGTTAAAGCCCCAATCAGGGTCATGCTGTGGGTTCACTGCATTTTGTAGACCTTTAACGTTTGCGGAGGGCATGTCTTGACTTCACCCTCAAAGAACAGGTCTTGGCCATGAAGATACATCCAATAATCCATCTGCGGAGTTTCATCCTCTGATCCTAGTCACTGGTCAGCTTGACCCCTCTCATTACTTATGTTCATATTGCACCTCTGAGAATACTTTTACTTTCGGGACTTTCTCAGGGAACATTGTGAGACCAATTGATATGTTAATGTGATAACATCCCATTGATTTCTATACTTCTATAAATTAAAGTCTTTTATCTGCATTTGATTCCTATACAGAGACTTTAATTTATAGAAGTAAACTCTTATCTACCTCAACATAGGTATGCAGGCACTGCCCTGAAGCTTCCTGCCCAGTAGGAATTCAGTGTAAAGCTTTTGTAACTCCTTATCTTCTCACACATCGGTATGCAGACACTGTCTTAAGCTTTCTGACTGAATTAAAATTAGAATCAAACTGTTTTGAATAGGGTTAGGTGGGGAAAATTTGTAAAGGTGTGAAACCTCTAAAGCATATTACTTCTGTCGTTGACAAAGGGGCCAGGGCACTGACTTTGTTCTAGCCAGACACAATGGCAACCTGAAATCACAATCTGTCCCGGACAACAACTCAAAATCGCCTCCTGCCATTAGCAGCCACTTCACTAGCAATCGATACTATATCCTGGTCTTTTATGTTGTTGATGTAATAATTGTTTAGTATCCTGTTTTTGTCTGTTGTAGTAATTGTTTTATGTATCATGCCATTGTAAATTGTGAAATCGTTTTATGTATCATGTCTTTTGTAAAGTATAAAAAGCGGGGACTGTCCGCTGCTCGGGGAGAATTACTCGCGAGACTCTGCACTCTGTGCCGGATTGAGTATAGTGATTCTCCACAGCTTGTACTTGCTTGGTAATAAAAGGATTTGTTTTTCTAAACAGGTCAGTGTCTTGTTATTGCAGCAAGTCCGTGAGGGTTTCCGAACACGAACTTGATAAAATCTCACAGCGGCAAGTGGAAATTGCTGATTAAAGTCTTTTTAAAACTCAAGTTCAAACTTAATTGGGGTGCTTTATAATTTTTTAATCTATCAATGTATTTTCAAAAAAAAAGTCTGAAGCAATCAGAACAAACTAAAAATTGTAAAATGTTACATAATATTTCAAATCAATGAAATTTAGTGACATTTCAAATTATTCCAATTATTTTCCTAAAACTTAGTATGGCAAGTTGATTTTCCTTACCTGCACATCTGCCAATGTGGTATACTGCATCCACTGTACCCGGTGCGGATTCCTCTACATTGGGGAAACCAAGCGGAGGCTTGGGGACCGCTTTGCAGAACACCTCCGCTCAGTTCGCAAAAAACAACTGCACCTCCCAGTCGCAAACCATTTCCACTCCCCCTCCCATTCTCTTGATGACATGTCCATCATGGGCCTCCTGCACTGCCACAATGATGCCACCCGAAGGTTGCAGGAACAGCAACTCATATTCCGCCTGGGAACCCTGCAGCCATATGGTATCAATGTGGACTTCACCAGTTTCAAAATCTCCCCTTCCCCTACTGCATCCCTCAACCAGCCCAGTTCGTCCCCTCCCCCCACTGCACCACACAACCAGCCCAGCTCTTCCCCCCCACCCACTGCATCCCAAAACCAGTCCAACCTGTCTCTGCCTCCCTAACCGGTTCTTCCTCTCACCCATCCCTTCCTCCCACCCCAAGCCGCACCCCCCGCTACCTACTAACCTCATCCCACCTCCTTGACCTGTCCGTCTTCCCTGGACTGACCTATCCCCTCCCTACCTCCCCACCTACACTCTCTCCACCTATCTTCTTTACTCTCCATCTTCGGTCCGCCTCCCCCTCTCTCCCTATTTATTCCAGTTCCCTCCCACCATCCCCCTCTCTGATGAAGGGTCTAGGCCCGAAACGTCAGCTTTTGTGCTCCTGAGATGCTGCTTGGCCTGCTGTGTTCGTCCAGCCTCACATTTTATTATCTTGGAATCTCCAGCATCTGCAGTTCCCATTATCTCATCACTAAATTGAATGGGTTTAACAGACTATTTTTTTTACTGAGCATGGAACTGCAAGTAAATAACACCTGCTATTATGTGCACAATTGTTGCCACTTTAAAGCATATTGTTGATCATGACATATTTCCTCAATTCCCTCTCCTGATTTTGTTCTGATGAATACCATTTGACAGATTCTGGGAGATCTCCAGTTCTTCTTCTTGACATTTCTGCATGGTCAAAGATTTTTTGAGAGTTTGTCGTCATTGGTTGCAGGTATGTTGTGGTTAGTCAGACTGTGACTGACAGCTTCTTCCACTAGTGTGGTAGCCACTGCTCAGAACAATTGGATCTGTCTTCCTGCTTCTTTTCTTTTTTGTGCTGTTTATCACAAAATCTGAAAGGTCTCTATAGCATTCCTGATGGAGTATCTCTCGGAATCACAATCTGTTGCCTATGTTTCCTGCTGGCAATGAATGATATGTCCACAAAGAGGGGCTTCTTCAGAGAGTCATAGAAATATTCGTATGGGACCCCTCTGTTCCATTTACTGCAGTCAGCACTGCATATGACATAATCTTGGGCAGGTAATTGTTATCTATCGGGCAATGTGACCCACCCGATGTAGTTAGTTTTGCAGGAATGTTAACATTTGTAATGCAGTCCATCCAGTGAATCTTGAGGATGCTGCAGCGATGGTGCAGATGGACGAAGGTGCTCTAGAAGGTATACCTGACGATGGTGCAAGACCAACAACTTGATGGAATAAAGATAGTAGTGTGGATAATGCCTTAGTATACTTTGAGTTTGATGTGTGCTCAAATGACCATGACTTTTTCACACTCATTTGTAGAGTTGGCCAAATTTGCTGTTTGTTATTGAAAGCCGATAATCCATTTCCTTGTCTTTGGTGGCATCAGTCAAGATGACGTGTAATAAGCTGGCAAATTGCTGGATGATATTCAGCTCAGTTCCATCAATGACCAGTCTTGGTGGATTACATTTTTCTTGGGTGTGCCAGCTGATGTAGTCATCTGTTTTTCTTTTGACACATTATTATTCCGAAAAGTTGTGCTCCCCTGGAAGAAAAAGACGGGTTGTTATATGTTCCAGGTTTGACCAACTGTGGGTCAGGACAGTGCATTCATCAGTGAAAAAAGTTCTGAGAGGCATTCTTGTGTCTTCATGTGAACCTGAAGATGCCAGAGAGTGAGAATACACCCAGAACAGATATAAACTCATATCTCGACATCTTCTGTTGCCTGCTGCAGTATTATGCTGAACAAGATGGTGAATAAGGTCAGGGCCAATTCAAATCATTTTTTATTTTGTCCCCTGGAGATACGGAAAGGCCTTTAGAGATTGCTTTTGTCCTTGGTCTATCCATATTGATTTTCATGAAAATGGCTTCATCATTGTCAAGAGTCTTGGTGGACAGCCAAATATTTCAAGAATTTTCCAAATTCAGTATGTGCTTGTGTTGTTGTATGCTTTGAGGTCAATGAAGGTAATGGGTAGGGTTTTGTTTTGCTCACAACACCTTTCCTGTATTTGAGAGCAAATGCCATGCCAGTGTTACCCCAGTTACTCTGAAATTACTCTAGCTGTCTGCGACGTCTTTTTCCAGTAAAGATCGATATAAACCCAATCAGAAATATGCCAGAGATAGTAGGAACTGCAGATGCTGGAGAATCTGAGATAACAAGGTGTAGAGCTGGATGAACACAACAGGTCAAGCAGCATCAGAAGAGCAGGAAGGCTAACGTTTTGGGTCTAGACCCTTCTTTAGATTTCTGAAGAAGGGTCTAGGCCTGAAACATCAACTTTCCTGCTCCTCTGATGCTGCTTGACCTGCTGCGTTCATCCAGCTCTACACCTTGTTATCTCAGAAATATTCCCGTCAGGGTCTTTTTGGAAATAGAGGGGTAGGAAGTTGTTGGATCAGTCTGATTTTTCTCCTTTGATTTTATATGAAGTGATGACAATGACATCACAAGTATCCAGTGGAATCCTACCCTGTCCCCAGCAGGCCATGGAAAATTGATGCTTGATTAACACAGCGACATTATGCTTTGGGTGGAATTCCGTTGACTTAAGGAGCTTTGTTACTCTTCATCTGACAGTCACAGTTTCTCCCAGTTTAAACTTTCGCCTATTTTGAAAGGCTGATGTTGGATTCACTTGATGGCAATGTGTTCTCAGTGTTCAAGTGTGTCTCAAAAGTGCTCTCGTCAGTGATCCAGATTGATTTCTTGTCAGTATTAATCTACTGGGAACAGTATGAGGGAACAAGTGGTGAATCTTACACATGAGTTAAAAATGATAAGAGGTTACAACTGTGCATAGACAGGTGGTAGATCAGAAAATTGGATGAATGCAAAGAATAACAAACAATAGCTATAAAAATTCATTGTGAGAAAAATATTAGAGTACAAGAGAAGGTTAGCTCAAAATATAAACATGGACAGGAAGGACTTCTATAAATATTCAAAACTATGCAAGTTAGCACAATGTATGTTAGCCCTGTAAAAAATGAGTCTGACAAATTAGTAACAAAAAATAAAGATGAGGAAATGACTTAAACAGGTGTTTTGCATTCATCTTCATTATAGAAAATACAAGTAATATCCAGGTAGCTGTAAGTCAGGAATTGGAAAGTAAGGAGGAAGTCATGAAAATTATAGTCACTAATGAAGTGGCACTGAGCAAATATTTGGAAATAAAAGCATAAAATGTAAGAACTAGGAGCAGGAGGTAGCAATTCAGCCCCTCAAGCCTGCTCCACCATTTAATATGATCCTGATTGATCTCATCTCAGCTTCAAATTCTCTTTCTGCCTGCTCTTCATAATCCTTCAACACATTACTTATTCAAAAACTTGTCTAGTTAAATTTACTAAATGACCCAGATCCACCACATGTGGGTGAAGTGGATTCTACAGGTTCACAACCCTTTGAGAGAATTAATTTCTCCTCATGGCCTTCTTAAATCTGCTACCCCTTAACCTAAAACTTTGACCTCTCATGTGTACTGAGAAGTCCTTGGCTCCTGATGGGCCTCATCCTGGATTCTGAAGACTAGTGAGATGATTGACGCATTGATTTCAATTTTCCGAACTTCCATAGATTCAGAGAAGATTCCATGAGAGTGAAATTAATAAATATAACTCCTTAGAATCCCTACCATGTGTAAATAAGCCATTCGGTCCAACAAATCCACAGCAACTCACTGAAAAGTATGTCACCCAGACCCATCCCCTTATCCTATCCCTGTAAACCTACATTTCCCATGGCCAATCCCCCCAAGCTACACATTTGTGAGCACTATGTGCAATTTAGCATGGCCAATCCTCCTAATTTGCGCAGCTTTGGACAATGGGAAGAAACCAGAGCATTCATCATGCTGACACTGGGAAAATGTGCAAAATTCACACAGTTGCCCAAGGGTAGAATCAAAGCCTGGTCCCTGCTGCTCAGTTAACAATTGAGCAACCATGCCACCCAACATTCCTTTATTTAACATGGTTTTGTGAGAAGGAAATCATGTTTAACAAATTTATTGGGTTTGTTTGAGGAAATAACATCTGTATGAATATAGGGGAAATGGTAGATAACTTCATTTAAATTTCTATAAAATATTTGATAAAGTGCCATATCAGAGGTTATTGCTCATTGAAGGCTAATGTGTAGTGGATAACATATTGACATGAATAAAAGGTTGGCTGGAATAATGATAAACAAATGGGATGTTTTCTCATGGGCATGATGTAATGTTTAAGGTATATACAGGTCATTGCAGGAGTATCAATCCTTCACAATTTATACAATTGACTTAAAAAAAAGTATCTAAAATATGGTTGTTAAACTGCATATGGCACACAGGTAGAACTGTTGTTTTTGAGGAGGACATAAGGAGTCTACAGTGGGATATAGATAAGTTAAGTGAATGGGAAAGTTCTGACAAATGGAGTATAGCATGGAAAAATGTGAAATTGCCACTTTTTTCAGGAATAATAAAAAAGAAGCATATTACCTAAATGGTGAAAAATTGCAGAGCTCAGAAATGGAAAAGGATCTGAGTGTCCTAGTACATCAATTGCAAATGGTTAGTATGCAGCAACAGCGAGTAATTAGGAGACCAAAAGAATCCTATTATTTATTGTGAGGGGAATTAAATACAACAATAAGGAGATTATGTTTCAGTTATATGTAACATTTATTAGACCATGTTTGGAGTACGGTGTACAGTGGTAGTCTTCTTATTTAAGGAAAGAAGACAGTGCATTAAAAGCAGCTCAGAGAAAATTCAAGAATTATACTTTGATTATTTTTATGGGTAAAATTTAGGATGATCAGGCTTGTACCTAATGAACCTTAGAAAAATAAGAAGTGACCTCATTGAAATACAGAATATTTATGGGGCTTGACAGTTTGGCTGCTGGATGTATCTCTTATAGGAAAACATAGAACTGGGCATCATAATTCAAAACTAAGAGGTCATTGACCTAAGATAGAGATGAAGCAAAATGTTTTCACTCTGAAGACCATGAGTCATTGGAGCTCTCTTCCTCAAAATGTGTTGGAAGCAGATTCTCTGAGTATTTATAAAGCAGAAATAGACAGACATTTTGTAAGCAAGGGGGTGAAAGGATATTGGGGGTAGGCAGAAATGTGCAGTTCAGGGCACAATCAATTAAGCCATATTCTTATTAAGTGGTGGAGCAACCTGAAAAGGCCAAATGGCCTACTCCTGCTTACAACTCATTTGTCTGTTTGTTCATAATGAAAGAAACTAGAAAAACAATGATAGTGTATGAGAAAATAATGCATGAAATATTCCTGAATATTTTATACCAGAAGGCTAGCCATCAAGGTTAAATAACATTTTTTAAAAATCATCAGCATTAGTTGATTTTTACTTTTCAACTGTATAACAATGATAAATGTTTAAACTCACAGTACATTTTATCATTTTATGATGAAGGGTCTAGGCCCAAAATGTCAGCTTTTGTGCTCCTGAGATGCTGCTTGGCCTGCTGTGTTCATCCAGCTTCACACTTTATTATCTTGGATTCTCCAGCATCTGCAGTTCCCATTATCTCTGGTCACATTTTATCAGGGTTTGCTTGCAGTTTGTATGCAGTGTATCACTGCTTATCTTCAGCTCGGCACATACAGATCATGCTTTGTTATTATCAATGGATACAGCTTGTCCTTTAGAGGAATGGGTGCGGTATTTTTCATGGACCTACTTTTTGCTGCTTAATATTTGGGATGCCTCAGAGTCTCACTTTGGTTATTATATTATTTTCTTTCTTAGCTTAATAAACCCTCATGTTTCCCCTATTGTTATACTTTACACTTTTCATTTAGACAGTGGAAAAAATTCTAACATTAAGTAGTTAACATTCACTAATAATCAAATTTTCATTATTTCAATTTTCTCTGATACTATTTACTGCATAAGTACTTAATCACAGCTGACATTTTTTTCAATTAGATGCTCACAAACTATCTTCTATTTGATCTTTTTGCGAATTAAATAAGTTCCTTTTCAAACTACATCAGATTTAGTGGCTAACTAAGGGAGAATTCTGTCACATGGATCCATTTCAATATATCACTTAGACAGGTACTTGTCAGAAATTGTTAGATATAGAATTGAGTTACCATGATAAAAAACAAACTTCTCATGAGGTATTCAAACTATATTAATCTCAGAATCTGAATCAAACCAAGAAAGCACCCTCTTGTGACGTCAGCAGTATGTAAGGAAACTTTTTGTCATTCATATCTAGTCATTTAATAGCATCCAATAACTATTTGTAAGGTTACAAAGTTGGCATGTCAATGTCAAGATGTAACATTTTCATGTCAGCAGCTTCATGTGATTGTTCTATTTGTTGTGTTGGCAATTCCATTGGCTTTTTTTTATTTCAATAAATGCCTTCTAGTATTCCCAGAATTCTGAATTTGACCCCCAACACAAATACACTGTGTGAGATTAAATGAAAAGATATGTAAAGAGTCATCCATAGATAGTGAGTTTGAAGCAATGATTAAAAGCATGATAAAATCTCATAATCAGAAGCAGATATTATTTAAAGGCATTTTATCTGCATTTATCATCGCTTGCTTCAGGGTTTGCCGGTTGTTTTAGCCTGAAATCCCTTCATTTTTTAACTTACCTTGTACACGTAAAAAAAAATTCAAACTTATGCTTTTGGTCATTTCTTTCAGCTCTCTTCATATCTTTCTTCCTAGTTTGTTTCACAATTTATATTTCTCTCTCTTTCTTCCTAGTTTGAGTTTTTCTCTGTCCCTCATTCCTGTCTCTTTCTTTCTTTCCTCTTCAACTTTGTTTCTCTCTCCATCACACTGGGAGATTAAATTTTTCTCTTAAGACTCACCATTTTATCCATCAAATAGATGGGAAGAAAATATGTCTTAAATAAGTGAATGGAAACCTCATCCGCTATCGGCATGCACATGCATCCAACTGATAGATCCTTCCCCCAGGCAGTAACTTGTCTGGGCACCCAATTTTGTAACTGTCCCCCTAAAGACTAATAACTTTTAAAAAGAAATTAAAACTTTCAGCTAACAGATGAGAAAATGATATATTAACATTTTGTTGTGGTTCAACATGATAAACATCCAAGAAATTCACTGTAGATTATAATTGTTTTTTTGAGTGAATGCAAAGTGTGTCAAACTTAGCAGCCGAGAGTTCAGTCATCATGTTCCTGTTAGAGTGAAAGGTAAGGCTGATACGATTCAGGAACAATGAAGGCATGAAAATGCTGGAATCCTGGTCAAAATAAAAAAAATGAATCATACATGAGGTATAGACAATTGGGATCAAAGGAATCTGTTAAACAATATAAAGAGTGAAGGGGCATTCTAAGATGGAGATCAGGAAGACAAAGGTGGAATATAAGATAGCCTTGACAAATAAGGTTATAGATAATCCAAAGAGAGTCTACAAGTACATTAAGAGCATGAAAGCAACTAGAGAGAGAGTAGAAGGGTCTTGATTAAGGGTCTAGGCCTGAAACATCAGCTTTTGTGCTCCTGAGATGCTGCTTGGTCTGCTGTGTTCATCCAGCTCCACACTTTGTTATCTCCAGAGAGAGAGAGAGAGTAGGCCCTCTTGAAGATCAAAGAGGTTGCCTTTGTGTTGAACCTCAGGAGATGGGAGAAATACTAAATGAATATTTTGTGTAAGTTTTTTACCGTGGAGAAAGAATTGGAGGCTAGAAATATTTTGCAAATAGTTCATATTACAAAAGAAGAATTGCTGGAGGTCTTAGAAAATATAAAGGGAGATAACTGACACTGTGGCAAAGAAGGGAAGGGGGCAGAATAGAAAAGTACTCGTGGTAGGGGACTCGATAATTAGGGGAATTGACAGGAGATTTTGTGGTCAGGATCGGGATTCCCAGAAGGTATGTTGCCTCCCTGGTGCCAGGGTCCGGGATGTCTCTGATCGGATGTATAAGGTTCTAAAAGGGGAGGGCGAACAGCCAGAAATCGTGTTACATATTGGCACTAATGATATAGCCAGAAATAGGACTGAGTATATTAAAAATTGATTTCAGGGAGTTAGGATGGAAGCTGCAGAGCAGGACGAACAGAGTAGTGTTCTCTGGTTTACTACCGGTGCCACGAGATAGAGAGGCAAGGAACAGGGAGCGGGCGCAGCTTAACACGTGGCTGCGCAGCTGGTGTAGGAGGGAGGGCTTCAGATATGTAGATAATTGGGATGCCTTCTGGGGAAGGTGGGACCTGTACAAGAAGGACGGGTTGCATCTGAACTGGAAGGGGACCAATGTCCTGGGTGGAAGGTTTGCTCGAGTAGTTCGAGAGGGTTTAAACTAGTATGGCAGAGGGGTGGGAACCTGAGCTGTATACCGGAGGTGAGAGTTGAGGCAGGTGAGGCAGTAGCAAGCAGTAGGCCAGCTAGTGGGAAGGATTTTCCTGGGAAGGAACCAAGGGATCGGTTAAAGTGTGTTTGCTTTAATGCAAGGAGTATCAGGAATAAAAGTGATGAACTTAGAGCATGGATCAGTACCTGGTGCTATGATGTTGTGGCCATAACAGAGACATGGGTTTCTCATGGGCAGGAATGGTTGCTGGATGTTCCAGGGTTTAGAACATTTAAAAAGAATAGGGAGGGGGGAAAAGGGGAGGGGGTGTAGCACTACTAATCAGAGAGGGTATCACAGCTACAGAAGCTTCCATTGTCGAGGAAGATCTGCCTACCGAGTCAGTATGGGTGGAAATTAGGAACAGCAAGGGAGTAGTCACCTCGTTAGGGGTTTACTACAGGCCCCCCAATAGCAGCAGGGAGATTGAAGAAAGCATAGGTCGACAGATTTTGGAAAAGTGTGGACGCAGTAGGGTTGTTGTAATGGGTGACTTTAACTTTCCCAATATTGATTGGAACTTCCTTCAAGCAGAAGATTTGAATGGAGCTGTTTTTGTAAGGTGTGTTCAGGAGGGTTTCCTAACTCAGTACGTTGACAGGCCGACGAGGGGAGAGGCCATTCTAGACTTGGTGCTCGGAAATGAGCCGGGGCAGGTATCAGATCTTGTGGTGGGAGAGCATTTTGGTGATAGTGACCATAACTGCCTCACATTCTACATAGCTATGGAGAAGGAGAGGATTAGGCAAAATGGGAGGATATTTAATTGGGGAAGAGGAAACTATGACGCGATTAGACATGAGTTAGGAAGCATGGACTGGGAGCAATTGTTCCATGGTAAGGGAACTATAGACATGTGGAGACTGTTTAAGGAACAGTTGTGGCGAACGATGAGTAAATATGTCCCTCTGAGACAGGCAAGAAGGGGTAAGATAAAGGAACCTTGGATGACAAGAGCGGTGGAGCTTCTTGTGAAAAGGAAGAAGGTAGCTTACATAAGGTGGAGGAAGCTAGGGTCAAGTTCAGCTGGAGAGGATTACACGCAGGCAAGGAAGGAGCTCAAAAATGGTCTGAGGAGAGCCAGGAGGGGGCACGAGAAAGGCTTGGCAGAACGAATTAGGGAAAACACAAAGGCATTTTACACTTATGTGAGGAATAAGAGAATGGTCAAAGAAAGAGTAGGGCTGATCAGGGATAGCATAGGGAACTTGTGTGTGGAGTCTGAGGAGGTAGGGGAAGCCCTAAATGAGTTTTTTGCTTCTGTCTTTACGAAAGAAATGAACTTTGTAGTGAATGAAACCTTTGAAGAGCAGGTGTGCATGCTGGAATGGATAGAGATAGAGGAAGCTGATGTGCTGAAAATTTTGTCAAACATTAAGATTGACAAGTTGCCAGGCCCGGATCAGATTTGTTCTCGGCTGCTTTGGGAAACGAGAAATGCAATTGCTTCGCCACTTGCGAAGATCTTTGCATCCTCGCTCTCCACTGGAGTCGTACCTGAGGACTGGAGAGAGGCAAATGTAACTCCTCTCTTCAAGAAAGGAAATAGGGAAATCCCCGGCAATTACAGACCAGTAAGTCTCACGTCTGTCATCTGCAAGGTGTTAGAAAGGATTAGGAGGGATAGGATTTATGACCATCTGGAAGACCATGGCTTGATCAAATGCAGTCAACACGGCTTTGTGAGGGGCAGGTCATGCCTCACAAACCTTATCGAGTTCTTTGAGGATGTGACTAGAAAAGTTGATGAGGGTCGAGCAGTGGATGTGGTGTATATGGACTTCAGTAAGGCATTTGATAAGGTTCCCCATGGTAGGCTCATTCAGAAGGTCAGGAGGAATGGGATACAGGGGAACTTAGATGCCTGGATACAGAATTGGCTGGCCAACAGAAGACAGCGAGTGGTAGTAGAAGGAAAATATTCTGCCTGGAAGTCAGTGGTGAGTGGGGTTCCACAGGGGTCTGTCCTTGGGCCTCTACTGTTTGTAATTTTTATTAATGACTTGGATGAGGGGATTGAAGGATGGGTCAGCAAGTTTGCAGACGGCACAAACGTCGGAGGTGTCGTTGACAGTATAGAGGGCTGTTGTAGGCTGCAGCGGGACATTGACAGGATGCAGAGATGGGCTGAGAGGTGGCAGATGGAGTTCAACCTGGATAAATGCGAGGTGATGCATTTTGGAAGGTCGAATTTGAAAGCTGAGTACAAGATTAAGGTAGGATTCTTGGCAGTGTGGAGGAACAGAGGGATCTTGGTGTGCAGATACATAGATCCCTTAAAATGGCCACCCAAGTGGACAGGGTTGTTAAGAAAGCATATGGTGTTTTGGCTTTCATTAACAGGGGGATTGAGTTTGAGAGTCGTGAGATCTTGTTGCAGCTCTATAAAACTTTGGTTAGACCACACTTGGAATACTGTGTCCAGTTCTGGTCGCCGTATTATAGGAAAGATGTGGATGCTTTGGAGAGGGTTCAGAGGAGGTTTATCAGGATGCTGCCTGGACTGGAGGGCGTATCTTATGAAGAGAGGTTGACTGAGCTCGGTCTCTTTTCATTGGAGAAAAGGAGGAAGAGAGGGGACCTAATTGAGGTAAACAAGATAATGAGAGGCATAGATAGAGTTGATAGCCAGAGGCTATTTCCCAGGGCAGAAATGGCTAGCACGAGGGGTCATAGTTTTAAGCTGGTTGGAGGAAAGTATAGAGGGGATGTCAGAGGCGGGTTCTTTACACAGAGAGTTGTGAGACCATGGAATGCATTGCCAGCAGCAGTTGTGGAAGCAAGGTCATTGGGGTCATTTAAGAGACTGCTGGACATGCATATGGTCACAGAAATTTGAGGGTGCATACATGAGGATCAATGGTCGGCACAACATTGTAGGCTGAAGGGCCTGTTCTGTGCTGTACTGTTCTATGTTCTATAAATCTCCGGGACCTGTTCTACTGCATCCCAGGACGTTGTGGGAAGTTGAGGAAATGACTCCTTGCAGAAATATTTGCGTCCTCTATAACACCAAGTCATCTAATAACTACAACTACTACTACTATAACCAGAGAATGGCGAGTGTTTTGGCTTTGTTTAAGAAGGGATATAAGGTGAAAGCTGGGAACTAGGGAGCTGTGAGTCTGACTTTGATGGTAAATGTTGTTGGGCGTGATTCTGAAGGATCGGATTCATATGCGTTTGGAGAGGCAAAGAATGAAATGGGGATTTTCAACATGGCTTGGTGCGAGGGAGATCATGTCTCACAAACTTGATTGAATTTTTCAAGAAAGTAAACACGAAGCTGGTGAGACTAGAGTGATGGATGCTGTTTAATTGGGGACTTTGATAAAATCTTTGACACGGTTCTGCATAATAGTCTAATTATTAAAGTTAGATCACATGGGATTCAGGGTGAATCTGCCAGGTGGATACAAAATTGGCTTAACAGCAGGAGATAGAAAATGATGGGAGAGGGTTGTTTTTCAGATTAGCAATATTTCACAGGGATCCGTACTGGATTTACTTTTGTTTGTCATTTATATAAATGAGTTAGATGGGAATGTAAAAGGCATGGCTAGTAAATTTGTTGACAACACTGAAATTGTGGCATAGTAGACAGTGAAGAAGGTTATCTAAGATTACAAAGAGATCTTGATCAATTGGATCAATGGGCTGAGGCGTGGTATATGGAGTTTAACTTGGATAAATGTGAAGTAATGCATTTGGTCAACAAACAAGGACAGGATTTATACAATTAAAAGTAGGGCCTTGGGTAGTGTTGTAGAACTGAGACACCTAGGCGTTCAGATACATAATTCGGAGAGTGTGTTTCGCCTGCTTGCCTTCATTGCTCAGACTTTTGAGTGTAAGAGTTGGATATTATGTTGAGTATGTATATGATGTTGGTGAGGCCTCTTCTGGAGTACTATGTCCAAATCTGGTTGCCCTGTTTTAGGAAGGATATTATTAAGCTGGAGAGCATTCAGAGAAGATTCACTTGGATGTTGGCATGAACAGAGAATTTGAGTCATAAGGAGAGGCTGGATGGGCTGGAACCTTTTTTGCACTGCAGCATAGGAGGTTGAGGGGTGACCTTATGGAGGTTTATGAAATCATCAGGGGTATAGATAAGGTGAATAGCTAGTGTATTTTTCATAGGGTGGAGGATTTTGAGCCTATTTTTAATGTAAGAGGAGAAAGATTTAACAAAGATATGAGGGGCAAGTTTTTATACAAGGAGGATTTGATTGTGGAATGAACTTCTGGAGGAACTGATGGATGCAGGTACAGTTACAACACTTAAAATCATTTGGATATGCTCATGAATAAGAAATGTTTGGAGGGATACGGGCCAAACACAGGTAGATGGGACTTGTTTAGTTTGGGATTACAGTCAGCAAGGAATGGTTGGAATGAATGTTCTGTTTCAATACTTTGACTATGACTAAATTCTAGGATTTAAGGTAAATGGCAGGAAGTTTATATGAGCAATTGAATAGTCTTTTTAGCCTTAGCAATATGAAAAAACAATGTTATGTGTTTGTGTCAGAATGATTCATGGCTTGAGGAGAAACCCGGAGGATGATGGTACTCTCATGACATAACTACTATTGCCCTTTTTGATGTTAAGAATTCTTGGGAATGGAGTGAAGCCTATGAAGGGAAATTTGTCAGTGAAATTTTGGTAACTCAGTGCAGAATTTGTGTTTTATCTTTAGTTAGTTTGCTGCAGGTAAAGAATTTGGAAGAAAGATTAGTGGACAGGGTTGTACACTGAGATAGCCTGCACTTTATAATAAGCTAGTAAGCAGTAAGTTAGTGTTATCCCAGGTACTTCTCGTTAGTTCAGATCAAAGCATGGGCTGTAGCATTCTTTACATATAGGGATTGATAAAACTGAATAATGGGAAGCTGTGATTAACTGAAATAATATCATTCATACACAAGTCTCTCCAGCCATGGATAGATATTGGTTCTGTTGCTGCCAATGATTGGCCATTCTGATTGAGTTGAATCAAGTCAGTTATATCAACTGCCCCATTCTTTCTGAATTTCAAGGGGAACTCACAAGCTCAGCCTCACAGCTCGAATGGTAGTGACTTTGATTGATGGTTATTTACAAATACTTTATTAAAGATTTGTCATCATGACAGGCTGCAGCTCTCAGAGATGACAGCTTAGTGGCTAGAGACATCCGCTCAATGACTGAAACTGGCAGCTTTCAGTCTGAGAGAGAGATTGAACAAAACGGCAGCCAGGAGATGAGCAACGTGCAGATAGCAATTGTGAGGCTGAGTTGCTTAAAGTTCAATACCAGTCTGACACCCCAAATCAGGTTAGTTTAAAAGTTGGATTGGTAAGTGTTTGGCTGAAGATTCAAGCTTTGCTGGATAATAAATTGCACCATTTTTACTTGATATGCTGAGAATTATAGGAAATGTAAATTCTTATGTCACAAACTGTACAAATTTGTCATCTAGTTTATATAAACTACATAAACCTACTGGTTGAAGTATGCATTTCAAATTGAGAGCACTGTTTATTGAGTATGTTGGCTGTAAAGAGAAAGGTTTCATGTTGTGATGATTTTTGCAAATGTTCTATGTTGCAACATCTCCTTGTCAAACATTTTTTGTAGAAATTCAAGGACATAAACAGAAAATGCAGCAAGTGTATGATGGACTTGACATAATCAATAGAGAGAGATGAATTGTGTATGCTTCAGATCAATGACTCATTATCAGAAAATTCTACATAAATGCAGGTGTTGCTTTCAATCATTGGGGAATCCAGAACCAGAGGCCACAGTCTAAGTACGTGGGATAGGCGATTTAGGACAGAGATAAAGAGAAATTTTATCCCTCAGAGAATGGTGGGGCTGTGGAATTCTGCCACAGAAAGCAGTCGAGGCCAAAATTTTAAATGTTTTCGAGAAAGAATTAGACGTAGCTCTTAGGGCTAAACGGATCAAACGGGTTGTGGGGAAAGCTGGAACAGGATACTAAGTTGAACAATCAATAGTGATAGTATTGAATGGTGAAACAGCTTGAAGGTCCAAATGACCTACTCCTGCTCCTATTTTCTATGTTTCCATATTGGCCTAGGTACAGATTTAAATTTGGAATTTTCATAAAGTACAATAGGCAGGGAAAAGGCATAAGGCCATAATACAATTGCGACTACAGAGAGGAGAGTCTCCAGTATTTGGTCAAGGGATATACATACTCTCCTCATTGAATATTCTCCTCTGTATGTTTTCTCCTCACCATCTTAAACAGAAGATAACTATCGATGATGTTACAATTCCAATTAGCTTAGAAGGAGCTTCCAATGTTGTAACCTCTTCATTACAAAGACTGCCCACTTTTACCCATTTAGCCCTGATTAAATTGATCTGAAATTGTGGATGGATATTGGAAGAAGGTTACATGTGAACAAAGCTGAAAATATCTGCCATGACCTTTCATGTCTGATCTTTTCAGATAAGACCAGAAGAGAACTGATCAATCTCCCAACTTATTGTGCACATTTCTGTTTTTCAGGCTAGGGCCCTAGCCTATTAATAAATCTATTTTACCATCAAGAAGAGGCAGCACTCAACAGTCACATCTCTACTTTGCCATATTTCACCCAGGATTACCTGAAAGCAGCCTTACAAAATGCTCTCTCAACTGTTCTGGCTCTGAAGATTACCCATCGTAACAAGCAATGAACTAATTGTCCAGATTATTGAAGGTTATAATGAAGAAGCATCACGATTGGAATCCAATGAATTCCAGTATTTTTAGGTCTTGGACCCAAAAGTTAACTCTTTTTTTTTACTCCACTGATGCTGCTCAGTTTCTCCAGCAATTTCTGCTTTTGTTTTTGATATTGAAGGTTATACTAAACAATTCCCCTTCTCCTGGAACCCTCCAAAGTTCGTCATTTAGCAAGGACAATTGGATGGGTTCCAATGAAATTATGTAAATAGTTACTCAAGAAGAGTTAGACTATCAAATACATTGTCTAAGTCCTGAGTAAGTTCTCAAGTGATGCCATACCTAAATCATTCACCTTCATTTTTTTAAAAAAGCAGGGGCAGAGTTTCTATTTGCATGAGATTGTTATTCCTCAGAAAATCTGCCCCCATCATGAATTCTCATCTATTCAGCCTTACAGGTTTACTACAGCTACACTGCCAACTTGTCACTTGAAGCCAACCTCAGTTTTTAAAAGCCGTATTTCACTTTTCTCCGCTCCACTTTCCCATCCACTCTGTAATCCCATTTTACTCTTGAGTTGCTTTCAGCCATTGCTAATGAGTCTGTAAGTCAACTGGCCGATTGATTTCTAGTAGGGTCAGTTGTGGAGTGGATCAGCAACAGAAACCAAAGTTCAGAATCTAACAGCCATTGGTTACTTGCTTTTTTGTATTTACCATTGCAAATGGGATAGATATACATTACTGGACCCCATAACAGGGAACATGGATGGTGTTTGTTTCTCTTGAGCTGATATTGTTAGTTTCCTTACTTACACATTACCTAAATAATGCACTTAAAACCTGAGTTGTGTGAAGCAACAAATTGAAGAAACATACAGGTCACGGCTGAGGCCCTTTATGGACATTTTAAAGCTGCTCTTTTTTTACACTGTGTGCTCATGAAATTTCTGAAAGTGAAAGGTTGCTTAATTTGTATGCATTTCCAAGTAGACAACATTTCTCTTATTTCAGATCTTTTGACACTGAAAATCAAGTAAAGGTCAATTCCCTGACTGAGGCATAAACAACCTGCGAAACTTGGGCAAACTTAGACTGATACAAAATTGACTTGATATTAGAATCTGTGGAAAATGCGAACTAAATAGCTTAAATGTGCTTCCACTGTGTTCTGCATTGATAACTTTTGTGCTTAAAATAGCAAACCAAATCTGTACTGGACTATTTTGTCTCAACAAGGTCCTGGGAAGGTGTAGGTATTTGCATGAGAACAGGTAGCTGCATCACATGTCACAAGCTTGGAAATGAGACCCCAGCCTGAAGAAGCCCAAAATTTACAAGGGTGCCACAGAAGTCACATTGTTGGTGGAAATCTTCTTGCTAAGTTGATAGAAAAAAGATATTTACCTTCAATTAATAGCTTTAACAGCTAGTAGCAGATGTGGCTCAATTGCTAACTTCCTTAACGCTGAGTTAGAAGCAAATTGGTGCCAAACACTGTTCAGAGACTTGAGAAAGCATGTCCATATCAGAGTTTTTATTCAGAGTCATAAAGTTATAGAGTTATACACCACAGAAACAGATTCTACTGTGCAAGTCATCCATGCTGACCAAATATTCCAAACTTCACTGTTCTGGATACATCTAGATTCTAACCATTGTGAGTAGTAAGTATTGTATTTCATCTTTGCATGTTTGTTAGCGACAGAAGGAGTCTGTGGTAGCAATCATTTCACTGATCATGCAGCTATGAGCAGAGTGCTGTCTTTCATGTATAGAACTATTTGGATAAAGATTTGAAGGGAAGAATATTGCTATGCTTTCAAGAAAAAACTAGGCAATAGGACTAAATAGTTAACTCTCTCAAAAAGCTGACTTTCATGCTGCAAGTTTCAATGATGATAAATCTTTTAAAAACAGACAGTCCACATGCTGTCATGACAAAATTTAAGATTTAGCACAGAATTGAGAAGATGTATTGTACCTATTCTGTGGATTATATGTATCTTTTATATGCTTGCAACACAACAAACTTTACAAATATTTTTCCCAATTTCACTTTTACCTTTTTCACAGAGAACATCACATCTCTCACTGCTGTTTTTCTACTTTACTAACCATGGCTGTGTGAAAATCCCAACCAATTTAAAAACTGTTGAATTCTTAACAAGCGAACCTAAATAATGTCTCCATTGTTAAAATGGTTTACACGCTGGAGAATGATAAAACATCAATTAACAGTAAGTTGATACATCAAGCTAAAGAAAGGATATTTGCTCATTAGCTAATTATTACCATTGAAATATGTCTTCTGAAACTCTTTTGGTTTATGCCATGTCTCTAGTAGATATGTAACGTTGAACAAACAGTCCAAAAGTTGTTCCCTCGTCTCCATATGAAGATCACTTCTCCCTACCATCTCAGGTTGAAACTTTTGGTGTCCTTCAACAATTGTTCCACTTTATCCAGATTTTCTTGGATACAGTTGTCACCAGCAAAGCACACCTCAACAATTCCCGTGTTCCTTCAATTTTTAAGAGCCAATTCTGTTCTGTTACTATTCTTTGGAACAGAAACTGAACTACTTAAAGTGCACTTAAAAGCTTGAGCGTTAACATAAAACAGTCCTCCCGCTTTCCAACAGATGGGTTGCTGTCCTTGCTTCTCAGTCACACATGTCCTTTTCTCTGTGATGGCTCCATTGATGTTTATCAGATCTAGTGGGTAATTCTAGCACTTTGTGTTCTTGCTTCAGATTAGAGAGGAATTTATTGATGGCAATATCTCTCTCATTGCGGAATAATGGGTGACAGGTTCACTCTGGCCCACCCCTTGTATCAAGTGGAATGGAGTCATTGTATACTGGGTGCAAAGACCACTCAACTTCCTCAAAGTATATCAAATGTTCCTCCATAAGTCTGCTGTCTAACCTTCAATGTAACTATTCCTGACAAGCATTTGACCATAATCCACAGACAGCATTATTTTCTAAGCCTGTTACTGGATTCCTTAAATGTAGATTGCCGCAGTCTGCTTTTTGGAATATGGTAGAAATTGCCAATGCCTGCCCTGCAACAAATGAATCTTCAACCCCACTATCTACCCAGGACTGTTTTGGAGATTTCTGCAGTTGAGAATTGGTATCCTAGGCACTGCAGCTGGCATCCTTGGAGCAAAGTATGTTGCATTTGTTGTTTGCTTTGGTGCCCTTTTGCATGGGTCAGGAGCAACTTTGAATTGCATGGCTTATTGACACTGATAACAGAGTTAATTTATTAAGGACTTATTAATCCTTACTTCAAGTCAAATTCTTTTCGGTCCTCGGGCACAGTGATACGAATTTTAGAGTAAATCCTTACGGAATAGCAGACTGACATATTTTATGCTTTTCTGAATTCAAAACCCATTCTGTTGGAAGTAAATAAGAGCAAGCTGACACAGTCCATATTAAAATATCCTGCTGAATATTACCTAATGTCATAGGAAGGAGGTTGCTTTTCAAGAAAAATAATCCCAAAATTGTAATGGAGCACTTAAAGCTGCTCTTAGAAAAAGAAGAAAATGTTTTCTTTGAGAGACCGTGAATGACGTCAAAGCACAAATTAGCAACAGATAGTTGTAGTCATTGTCACAATCTGAATAATGAAGCTATCTCTGACTCTTTCCTGAGCTATCTTCAGATATCACTGTACTTGGCTTTGTGTGATGGTCTTTAATCATTAAACCAACAGCCCAGAATGCCAATTATGCTCTGAATAACAGGAAATGATTCAAGCAAAGCATTCAGATTTCAAACCTAATAAGTGGGTAATGGCCTAGTTTTGGAGAAGACGTATTGTATTTGGCTTCTGGATCTGAAAATCGGAATTTAATATTGACAGGAGGGGCTTTGCCTGTTCACTAACCCATGTCAGCTTCTCTGTGCAAAGTCTGCCCAAAATAAATATACATCAGACTCTTAACTGGTGTTTGCTGTGATTTGGGACAATGGGTAGAAATCCCTATCCGTAAAAGTTGCCAAACAATAGGAGACCAGCAATTCCTCATAGCCCGTCTATGCCACCAGGAGCAGTGCCTGATGCCAGAAGCATACCCAGTAGACACCACAGATTGATGAGGAATGCAGTGCACAGGTAGGTGAGAATGTGATGAGGCTCACAGGAAAGAGAGGGCACTGGTGAAGTGATAGTACAGGAGCAAAGGGAAGGGTAGGAGAGGTGGGCCTAAGCTGTCATCCACCATTCCGTCTTCCTGATGCCATGTCCCTCAGTCAGGCAATGTTTGTCTTTAAACAAAGAACCATTCACAGCCCCCAGAAACCTAGAATATTCAGCAAATATTGAATTTTACCAGGCATGATACTTATTAACACAATAGAGAAGGAGAATACATTCAAATGTCCATAATTCCCTCAATAAAACAAGTTAATCTCAAAACTGTGACTTTTTGCAGTTGTCTAAATTGTAATATAAAAACAATTGTAAGCGCTTAAAAATGACATTTTAAAACCTATCTTGCCTCCCTATGCAGCTGGTATTGTACCTGTCAACTTGTAAATCTTATCTAACACAGATAACAAAGTGTGGAGCTGGATGAACACAGCAGGCCAAACAGAATCTTAGGAGCACAAAAGCTGACGTTTCGGGCCTAGACCCTTCATCAGAAATTTTTCTGATAAAGGGTCTAGGCCCAAAATATCAGCTTTTGTGCTCCTAAGATGCTGTTTGGCCTGCTGTGTTCATCCAGCTCCACACTTTGTTATCTTGGATTCTCCAGCATCTGCAGTTCCATTATCTCTGTAAATCTTAGCTGTTTTGTCAAAATCTAAAAAAATTCTGGAGACATGCTGTTAATGAATTTCTTTGTGGGAACAGGACTACTCAAAGCCTGCTCCTGCTCCCTGGCCTACTATCAGAAAATGGGGGAACGACAGAAACATAGGTGAATTTTTTGATTTGGAATGGGAAGATTCCGCTAAACATGTCACAATCAGTTACACAGGGCTCATAAGGAAAAGAAAAGTGTATTTCCTGTGTTTCAGTTTTGACCCTGAACAAATGTGTTATCTACCTGATGATTTGGGGAAGAGAAATTTCAACATCTTGGCCAATACTCACCAATTACAAGAATGTCGACCAAACCTGGAAAGAACAGATGCATGCTATGTGTCGTCTTTTTCTTTTACTGAAGATATTTTGTTTTATTCTCTTAAAGAGCTATTAATAATTTGAAGCCTTCAATGAAATGGAGGCAAAAAGTTACATCTTTCCAAAAGAAAAATAAGAAATGGAATAATAAAATGCCTGCAAAGATATAGTGAAACACATCACAAAAGGATTTTGAAAAGCTATGGTGGGACAGTTGCATTGTTATCCTATTATCAAACTTAGTAATAGAATTGTACATTTATACTAATGGAACAAGCATGTGTATCTCTATCACTAAGTAAAATGACCACTATCGAAATTCAATGTTGGATGTATCTTTGAAAAATAAACTGGCAACAAGATAGAAGTCAATCTATTTCAGAATATGGTTTCTATCTTTTGAGTCATTTTTCAGGGAAACAGCACCTCTATGGGGTCTTTAGAATTCAATTTGTCATTCTAAATCTTGGGGCCTAAGGTAGGATCAATATTGCATTCAGCATCGTGTCAGAATCTGGTGGCTTGTCATGACTGTGGGAATTATGAGTGATTCCACCAGAAGGAGATTTGCCAATCAAAAAAATGACATACTCTGCTATCAATAATTGGGCAATAATATCACTCCAGCCAGCTTATTCCAAGAGCATTTATTTATTTCGAAGCTCTTGTTGCAATTTCTGTGTTTGAGCCGTTAAAATCAGCTACAGTATTTAATTTCCCACTAAAACTAAATGGTCTTCAGTGAGTGTGAAAATTGTACTCAGTTGTTTCTACAAGTTGAGACTAATTACACAGTTATTGTGAATCAGTTGAAGCTTAGCCTGGTCTTTCATACAATGTATGTTGGGAAATATAATAATTTCTTCATGAGCAAACTTAGAAACCAACACTTCATTATTTTAAGGAAATAAATCGCATTAGCAAAAGTTCAGGGAAATGTCACATACATTTTGTTGTGCTAAGCACATGCTGGCATTTATTTTTATTTTGCTCCCATTGCCCCACCCTTTGCCTGTTACCCTGCAAATGTTCCCTGTTCAGGTGTTTATCCAATTTCCTTTGCAAAGGATAATTGCATTGAATTTAGATCAAGCTGATGAATGTTTCTTATTTACTGTGTTTTCTGGAGAGCTGCTTTGCTTTGTCAGCAGAAGTTTTTGTTATTGATGGGGATACATACATTGTTCAATTAGAATAAATGTACAATTCTTCAAAGACACTGATAGATAGTCCATTCCAAATTGTTTGTAACCACTATCTGCATTTTAAAAATAAATACTTCATCTTGCCGTTGGCTCTTTTGTCAATCATCTTAAGTCAAAATGCTTTGGTTCAAGACACGATTACTAATGCAGACCATTTTTCTCTATATACACTGTAGAGAGCCACTGTGATTTTAAATATCTCTCTCACATCTTTTTTTCATCCTCTCTCCTCTTAGGAAAACAATCTAGCCTCGCTAATCTATCGATGTAGTTAAAGTTCATCATTCTTATAAATCATTTCTGTACTTACTCTCGAGTCATTTTTCCCTTCCTAAAGTAATGCCCTCTGAATAAGATTCAATGAGGTGAATTCAACCAGGAATCGGCGAAGTGTCAACTTTAGTGAGTTTCATCGATAGAGTTCTCTCCATGAGGATTAGCAAGTAGCTCATGGTTTTTTTTGAAACTTGCCTTATTACCTGCATCACATATTATAGTGCTCCACTCACTGTATCTTCCCTCTTGCTGTGGGTGGAAGTATTCACTCCTGCCAGGATTTCCTGGGATTCCAGGTGCCAGCACCATATTTAAAAAATGGTTATGCACCGGGTCTAATGCTATCTGTCTATATCTGCCCTGTATAGTTCTTGTGAATTGGCAGCCTGCCTTGAGCGCAAAAACATGACGGCCCTATTGGATGGGGCAGTACAGAGGAGTGATGTCCTCTTACCCCATGACCAGCAGATGAGTCTACCTCACTGGATGTCATCATCCTGGTCATCCGGGTCAGTGTGATGTCCATGGCCTGGAGGAATGTCCAGCAATGTCACTGAAAATTCAGTGACATGACTGTCTCTCTCCTCTGTGTGGATAAGTGACACACATTTCTCTCTCTGCTGCCACACACTCTCTCTGTCACTGTTACTACATCCAACTCCCACTAAGTCTCATGGTCTATAACTCTTGCTCTACAATTGTCTACAAAGATTTCCCCTTCTCACTCTCACCCACCTGATCTTTTCATACTGCCAACCTCTGCATTGCACTGCTTACTCACTCACTAGGGCAACCTCACCATCTTTCTCCCACCTGCGACAGCACTAGTAGTGTGACAGCCAATTTCACCTCACTTATTCCCTCTCTTTGTCTCATTGCAGGTGAAAATGTCCCACGAAAGGACAGAAAGCAGTGGGGTGTCTGACATTTGGCTCCTCACCCCCAACAAGAAGAGGATCATGGCCTTGGTTGTTGAGGACTGCAATAATTCCAGTGAAAATGCCAAAAGGTCCTTGCCCCAGTAACCAAAGAAGAAACATTGTCTGCTATTGTGTTGCACTCCCCCTACCTTTGCTGTGAACATACTCTTGAAACGCTCAAACTCCTATCCCTCTCTCATGAAGCTTTCTCTCTTTTGTCTCCTGTAGGTACCTGCCAACATCAACTCTCAAACTGAGGCTTATGTCCCTACCTCTAGACAAGGCACGCAGCATGTCTGGGCCCTCTGGCCACAAATGCCCAAGGGTCTCCTGCACGAAGCTCCAAGGCCAACAGGTCCCCCTGGAGGGCAGGCTCCTTACTAGCTGTGAAGCCCAGGCCTACATAGGAACGTAGTTGGCAGAAGAAAACTTTTTTAACGGCACACAGCTGGCATAGGTGACATGTTACTGTAAATATGTTCTCGTATTTGTGAATGTATATTCTTTTTTAATCATCAGCTGTGTGAGCCAATGACATTCCAGCTGCAACCACAGCACTGAATTTACAAAGGCTAGCCATCCTTCATGCTAAGATAACAAAGTGTGAAGCTGGATGAACACAGCAGGCCAAGCAGAGCTCCTGAGATGCTGCTTGGCCTGCTGTGTTCATCCAGCTTCACCTTTGTTATCTTGGGTTCTCCAGCATCTGCAGTTCCCATTATCTCTGATCCTTCATGCTATGTAATGTTTTATGGTCCAACGTGTGATGTGAGCATTTCCAATGTTATGTGCAGGCTGTGGAACCTTGGCAGGTGATTGCTACTTTGGTAACTAGTGTGAGTCTTTTCAGATCACAATACAACATTTGTACATCATAGCCATTAATGGGATTGATTTGTGATGTTACATGATGCGGTCATGAGTGCTTGGGGCCAGGATTTGTTCTCCATACATTTGGTCAGTGATGTTCACTTGTGGCATTTTGTGATGGCAAGCATCTTTCAGTGACACTGTGCAGGGGTATGTTTAATGCTGTCGCACTTTGAAAGTTTTGCACTTGCACAAAATTTGAGTCCCCTCCTTGATCCTCCTCAATCCCAGTGCGGTGGCAGCCATTTTCATCTCCATAGTGTACTTTAAATTTGCATGACTTTGGAAGGAAGCAGCTCAGTGCCTCAGTCTTGGTGACTCTCCAAAGCTTCATATTGTCTTCTCGGTTGCTCTTCCTGTTAATTCCATTGGCTTTGCTCTTTCCCACATTCCCACCCAACCCATTTGTTTCTCCGATTTATCCCTTGAGCCCAAAAAGTACCAGCACGGTGGCTCAGTGCTTAGCTCTGCTGCCTCATAGTCAGGGACCCAGGTTCAATTCCAGCCTCGGGTAGCTCTCTGTGTGGACTTTGCACATTCTCCCTGTGCCTGTGAGGGTTTCCTCCGGGTGCTCCGGTTTCCTCCCACAGTCCAAAGATGTGCACGCTAGGTGGATTGGCCACGCTAAATCACCCATAGTGTTCAAGGGTGTGTAGATTAGGGGCGTGGGTATGGGTGAGATGCTCCGAGTGTTGGTGTGGACTTGTTGGGCTGAAGGGCCTGTTTCCATAATGTAAGGATTCTATGATTTATGATCTGTATTGCACAGTCTCTCCATTAAAAGCACAGTGTTGCTAACTGGTCCTCATTGACCACCTCCACTCCTCCAGCAAACATTATTTCTTCTCTTCCCATGTTTCATCATTAAACACCCCACCTACCACCACCAACGTATTGAGTTGCTCACTTCACGATTCTTGAACACCCCTGCAACACAACATAGTGTTTCCAATTTAATCCGGCAGCATCGTTATCACATCTGTGGACCCTGATAACCACCTACAATTTTCAGCAGATAAATTCAGGACTGACTTGTCTCATTCCCTTGACCGATTGGGCAGACAGCCCTAACCAATGACTGACCAGACTCTTGACTCAACAGTGTCCCTTATTGATTTACCATAACTCCCCAGAATGATTGCCCTGGACTCATAGGACTGACTTGGCTGAAGGCTATTCCCCTTCGACTTGAGACATGGCTATTCGGTTGAAGCACAGGCAGTTTGCTTGCCACATAGGCTGTCTATACATGATACAAGTGTAAGATTGACACAACTTGGTGCCATACATCAAAATGTTCAACCCGTTTTTCTGATGACAGCTAATTACTGTAACAGACTCCCTGGCTTTGTGCCCCTGCCAAGCCAACTCAACTCAGAAACTCTAACTGAGGGGGCTCATCTGTGGTTGATGTTAGCCTCAAGGAAACTTTTACATTTACAATTTGGTGATAGACACTGTGATTTTTAAATTGATCAAAACTGGTGGCATTTTGTGACAAAGTAATAAATGTTGTGTACAATAGCAAAAGTGGCTAATTTTAAAATTGAACTTCCCAAAACATGAGCTTCGAATGAAAACTGATGTTACCTTCAAATTCATCAGCTTCCCAATGTTCCATTATTGAACTAACTGAACTTTGAAGCTGTCCAAATTTGCTTTGACTGAATATTTCCAAATATGCTCGCTGTCAAGCTTTTAAAAGAACATACAAAAAGATACATAGTGTCAGCTCTATTTTCACATCTTAATGAAATGCCACATAGACAGATTAAGATTTGATATGTGGACAAGCGCAGACTGCAATGAAGCTTGAATGTGGTAATATGGGAAAGGAGCAGAACAGGTCAGCAAAATAGTTATAGCCTCAGAGGCTACAGCCTTAACTTAATGGCTGAGACCACCTTGAAGATATACATCAGGTGATAAGATGCTTCATGAGTTGAAGTTTAAGACGAAAGGAAAGAAGTTTGCAGAAGCATAAATTTAATTTTGTGCAATTGTTATTCAACAGCTATTTTTAAACACTTCCCCTTCTGAAGTTGCAATAAAAAGACCAGGTTACCAGCTGCTCACAATTTTTTAGCAATTGTCACCCTTGACCAATGGCACCTAGACCAGTGATTGTAAGCGGTAGGGAATTAAGTGTTCAGTAAGCTTTCAGCAGAAATTGAATAGTTATTAATTACAATTGCACAGTAAGAGTCTGAAAACATGGCCATGATAGCAAGGACATGTGTTGATTTTGGTGTTATATTTAATATTTAACTTTTAAAGACATCATCATTATTTTGTGGATAGTGTAAGAAATGCTTTTGAGGTAGAAGGTCAGCCACAATCTCATCAAATGGCAATGTAGGCTCAAAGGGCCAATTTGTCAACTCCAGCCCTGCTTCTTATGTTTACATGTTCTTATTTATTAACAGTGTAAACACAGTCTGGTATAAAGGTTTTTTTGCTGAAAAAGGAATATTAACATAGATTCCCACAATAGTGGTGATTTGCACAAATATGAACATCTTCAAATGTGGGAAGAACTATACGAGATTCCTAAATTCTTAATATTCATATATTTGCAACAACTATCTAAATCGTATATTCCAACACTCAGTATAAAATTCAATAGAATTATTTTGAACTATCCAGTAAAGTATAAGCTGGGTTGATTGTCAAAGTTCATTTTCAAATGCATTACTTGTTTACAATTGGGCGGGCTGTAAAATAAACAACCTCATCATGCTGCCCATGATTTTCCACTAAAGGCATTGTGTCTAATGAAAGGTAATTTTTAAGCTGCAAACTGAAGAACCAAGATAAATACTATGTGAAAAATAAATAAATAAATTCTACATTGGTCACAATTCATCAGAAAAAGATTTCTTTGCTGTGTTGCAATCATTGTGTATTTGATGGAGTTCTATGATTTCCTGCAGGAACAAGTTGATATGAAAATTCATCTGTCTTACCTGGCACTCTGAAAAGTTTAATTGCAGTGTCAGTGAAATAACGTGTGTGTATAAATGCAATCTGTACAAAATGTTTACAAATTCAGGCCTTGGTGATAGTAATCAAGAAGAAAGATTGTGTCCTTCGGACAGATACATTCATCTTCCTAATATCAATGTTGTTGATGTGGCCATTCCCTAATTCACGAATTGCTAACATTTCCAATGCCTTGAAGCTCCACATTAATTTTACCAACTGCAAAGCAGTTGCTGAAACACTTTTTTTTGTCTTTGAATAAATCAAAACAAATGCATCTCACACATCCATGAGCAGAATACTGAATTCCCAATGAGGTTGGGATCACACATTATTAATTTAATGGGCTTGTCAGATGTCACCTCATGTACAAGTTCTGAATCTATGTCTGTTTGCTGCAGAAACAGCACAACTGTCATTGCGTTCGAATGGGAAGTTGTTATGCATTCCAGTTTGCTGTTACCACTCCTTTGGAGATGTCACATACAGCTGGGAAATCATTCATTAATCAACAAATCAAGTTGCGTTAGCACCGCGTTTCGTTTGCAAATGTCTTATTTTCCATAATAACATTAGAATATGTTATATAATCTAATTCACATGATTTGAACTGGAACATGGAATAACCCTTGCAAGTGTACATTTTAAAAATCTCCCCTATTCTCAATAGGAGCTTATTCTCTGTAATAATCAGTGGACAGGGTTTCATCTCTCAATTAAGATAAAAGGGTAATTAATTACTTACCACTACTGCAAATTATTTAATAAAAGGGTGATAAATTTATTAACTAGAATACAGAAATAAAGATTTCGAGTAAATAAGAGTAAATAGAGAATGAGATCAGTCTCTTCTATTGTTGGTATCACTTGCTTGAAGATTCTCTTCCCTGAAAATTTAAATTCAGGATTTAACAGCTGTGATGGTTTATGTGGTCAAATAGTTAGAAGTTGCTTCCTGCAGTAGGCTGACCAGAAGAGGTCATGAGACTCTTTTGTTTCATTTTTATGACCTGGCAAGTTGTGCCTCTCAGTACAGCAGCCCTTTATGCCTTCCTTTGTGTGCCATTGAGCAGTAGTAACTGCTTCAAGATATTCAGATGAGTTCTCCTGAGATCTCTGCATGAATAGCTGCTCACAGAGAAACTCTTATACAGTTCAAAATTTTAAATAGCTCGCATCCTAGAATGGTTGAATCATGCTTATCTTAAGTGTTGGATTTGCTTAGATCTACGGAACAGACCCAACCATTATCTTTTATTCAAGCTACTTGATGTTTAACTCCTCCATCAACATGCTCAGGTGACTGTCATCCTCTCAGAGTTTTGATGACATTAAAAGATTTGTTCACACCTTCAGGGTCCAGAAGATTTTGCTTCCTTTGGAATTGTCTACTCAATTTCGAAAACTCTCCTGTAATTTTGTTTTCTTGAGACAAGTATTGCCTGGCACCAATACCAGCTGAATCCACAAGTAGAGTTAATTGATTTTTGGTAGCCATTTTGTAACATTTGTTATATCCATTCTACTGAATAGCAATTAAAATAAGAATACTGTTCTTTCCAAAATATATAAAATTGTAACAAAAGTAGAAATTATTGGAGAAACTCAGCAGGTCTTGCAGAATCTGTGGAGAGAAAGCAGACAATTTTGCATCTGGCCAATCTTTGTCAGGACGCTTGTAACAACATAGCAATAACCCTCAAGTCACTAGCATCAATCACAATTTTAAAAGGCTTCGTTAAATTAGAGTTCATTTACATTTGTTCATTTGTTAGGATTGCCAAGGACTGCTCGGCACTCTGCTGATGGTGCCACCCTTGCCTGCTCTCATATTGTGTTGAAGTTAAGCACTCATTTCTGATATAATCCACATATTCTCAAAAATCTCATGGGTTCACATTTAACTTCAGAAATGAGAAATTCTGTCAGAACCTTAAGTTATGCTGTTCTCCACAACACTTGACCGTGCCCTACAATATGCCCAAAGAGAGTTATCCTCACTTTTGAAAATTCGCACTTGACAGGATTTATTACCAAGCCTACTCCCTGTACCTATTTAGTCTTCTGGTTGCTTTACACATTGGCCTAAATAAATTACAGAGTTTGGCGCTCTAGTTTGGATTTTATTCATAAGTCTTTAGAATGTAGCTGGGACATTTGTAAGTCCAATGGTGACATTTGTAAATCCAATGGTGTCATATGATGCTGATGTAGCAAATTGGTGTAACAAAGGCTGAAATGTCCTTAACTTTTCACTACAGCCTGTTTTTCTTGACTTAACCAATAAGAAGATTGTTCTAATGTTATTAATTCCCTTACATGCTTATTATGTCTGGCTAACATAGTGCATCCACATGTGTCTCTACAAATCCACTTGAAGTTCTTAAATCACCTCATTAGGTTATCCCATTGTCATTCTTTTAAGGACAAATATATGTTGTCTAATTATACCAACATCTTTTATATTGTCTGGTCAAAGGATTTGTCCACTGCTCCTTCTACTTCCCTCTTACTGTCCCTGTTATCATCCACTACTCTTAATGCCTTACAGGCTTGCTCTTTCTCATCATCTTCTGTACAATAATATAGCTTTAACATAGTCAAGTGACATTACTTATTTGTCTACTTGTGAACAGAAATCCATTGGATAAATCACTACTAATCCTCCTAACTACCTTGAATGGGCAACTGAATCTGGCTTTCACAGGGTCACCTTGTAAATGTAATAATACTCATACTTCATCCCTTTTTTGAAATACTGTAGTTTCATTATGTCTGCCTGCCCATTCTTTTGTCTTTGCTGGGAATTCTTCAAATACTGCTGTGCTACTTCACACGTTTCTAAGAGTCTCTCAAAATTATGGACATGCACTCCAACCCTGACGGTTTGTCTTTTTATCTTAAAAATGTTTCCTTAATGAACTTAAGACCTCTTACTTCATGATCATGATTCTGGGTCGATGCAAATTGTTTACTTGATTGAATTTTTGAGATAGTGACAAGGAGGAATGATGAGGATAGTGCAGTGGATGTTATCAACACGGATGTTGGTCAGGCATTTGACGAGGCTCCGCTGACAGACCTACAAAAAAATTAAAAGCCCATGGGATATAAGGTAATATGTCAAATTGGATCCAAATTTGGCCTAATAACGGAAAAGCAAGAGTAATTTGTTAGATGTGGGGGGGCTCTTGCAAACAGAAAGCTATTTCATGTGACGTTCCACTGAACTTGGCGTTGGGGTCCTTCATGTTTGTTTTATGCATTAACAATTTGGACTTGAACATGAAGGACACAGTTGGGAAATTTACAGAAAACACAATAAACTGGTTACGTAATGGGTAGCGTAGAGGGCAGCTGTAAGCTTCAAAATGATATAGATGAGTAGGTGGAGTGGACAGGAAATTGGCAGATGACATTCAAATCCGCGAAGTGTGAGGTAATGCACTTAAGGAGGCCAAACAATAAAAGGGAATAAACATAAATATACTGAGAGGGTAGCTGAAGTGGCAGATCTTGTAGTATGTGTTGCATAAGGTTGTAAAGACGGCATACGGAATGCTCTTCTTCATTGCCAGAGGTACAGAATACAAAAGTGGGATCAAGTAATGAACTTGTGTTAGAAACTGCTGTATTGTGTGCAATTCTGGTCACTGCATTACGGGAAGGACATAACTGGTCCGGAAAGAGTGCAGAGATGATTTACCAGTATGTTTCCAGGGCTGGAAAATTGTAGTTACGAGAAGAGATTGGAAAGGGTAGGGTTGATTTCCTTGGAACGGAGAAGGCTGATAAATTACAGGATTAAGGTATACAAAATTGCGACGGCTCGAGATAGAGTAGAACCTGTCCCTCAAAAACCAGGGGTCATTGATTCAAGCTAAATGGCAGAAGGATTAAAGGGGATGTGAGGAAAAGTATTTTTATACAGAGGATGGTGAGTGCCTGGAATTTGTTGCCCGAGTTGGTGATGGAGGCAGAAACCCTAAACTCTTTTAAAAAGTATGTGGTTCTGCACCTTAAGTGCTGTAAACTGCACAGCGATGGGCCATGTGCAGTAAAATGAGATTAGAAAGGGAATCTGGGTTGTCTTTAGGTTGGCATGGACAACAAAGGTTGAATGTTCTCTCCGTGCTATATTATTACTATGGTTTTATCTGTTGATGGGATCTTGGGGCATTCCTGCTTCAGCCTGTCTACTTGCCCTCCTCTCATTCTCCTATCCTATATCCTCCCAGATAAAAATGTGCTGTTTTATGGATAATTACATTCACCATTACTGATGTCCAATTCCCTGGTCCCCAACACCTCTTTTTCACTATGGACATCCATTCCCTATACACCTACATTCCTCATGCAGATGGCCTAAAAGCTCTCTGCTTCTTCCTGTCCCGCAGGGTCTTCCTCCCCCTCCACTGACACTCTCATCTGCCTAGATGAACTCGTCCTCACCCTCAACAACTTCTCTTTCAATTCCTCCCCTTCCTACAGACAAAGGCGGTGGCCACGGGTATCCACATGGGCCTAAGTTGTGCCTGCCTCTTTGTAGGGTACGTGGAACAATCCCTCTTCCAAAGCTACACTGGCCCTATCCCCCATCTCTTCCTTCGTTACGTTGATGATTGTTTCGGTCCCGCCTCGTGCTCCCACAAGGAGATCGAACAGTTCATCCACTTCACTACCACCTTCCACCCGATCCTTAAGTTCACCTGGACCATCTCTAATACCTCACTCTCCTTCCTTGACCTCTCTGTCTCCATCTCTGACAACCAACTGGAAATCAATATCCATTTTAAGTTTACCGATTCCCACAACTACCTAGAATACTCCTCTCACCCACCTTCCTGTAAAAATTCCATCCCGTATTCGCAATTCCTTTGTCTTTGCTGCATCTGCTCCCAAGATGAGGCATTCCACTCCCAACCATCCCAGATGTTCTCATTTTGCAAGGACTGCAACTTCCCTTCCACAGTGATTGAGAATGCCCTCACTCGTGTCTCCCGCATTTCCCACAACTCATCCCTCGCATCCCCTACTCGCAATAATAACCAAAACAGAATCCCCCTCATCCTCATGTACCACCCCACCAACCTCCAAGTCCAACGCATCATCTTCCCATATTTCCGCCATCTGCAATCTGACCCAACTACCAAAGACATTTTTCCCTCCTCACCCTCATGTGTTTTCTGAAGAGAACACTCTCTCCATGACTCCCCTGTCTGCCCCACAATCCCCTCCAGCCCCACGACCCCTGGCATGTTTCCCTGCAATTGAAGTAAGTGTTACAGCTGCCCCATACCTCCCCCCTCACACCCATCCCAGGCCCTAAGAAGACCTTCCACAACAAACAGATGTTCACCTTCACATCTGTTAATGTGGTATACTGCATCCGCTGTACCCGTTGTGGCCTCCTCTACATCAGGGAAACCAAGCGGAGGCTTGGGGACCGCTTTGCAGAACACCTACGCTCAGTTCGCAACAAACAACTGCACCTCCCAGTTGCGAACCATTTCAACTGCCGCTCCCCTCCCCCTACTCCTTGGATGACCTGTCCATCCTGGGTCTCCTGCATTGCCACTATGACGCCACCCGAAAGATGTAGGAACAGCATCTCATATTCCACTTGGGAGCCCTACAGCCCAAGGGTATCAATGTGGACTTCACAAGCTTCAAAATCTCCCCTCCCCCAACCGCATCCCAAAACCAGTCCAGCTAGTCCCCGTCTCCCAAACCATTCCTCCCACCTCAAGCCCCACCCCCATCTCCTACCCAAGAACCTCATCCCACCTGCTTGACCTGTCCGATCTTCCTGGACTGGCCTATCCCCTCCCTAACTTCCCACCTACATTCACCTTCACAGGCTCTAACCCCGCTTTTTTGACCTGTCTGTCTCTTCTCACCCTATCTTCTTCTTTATCCATCTTTTATCCGCCTCCCCCTCTCTCCTTGTTTATTTCAGAATCCCTTCGCCCCCACCCCCATTTCTGAAGAAGGGTCTCCACCTGAAATGTCAGCTTTCCTGCTCCTGTAATGCTGCTTGGCCTGCTGTATTCATCCAGCTTCACACCATGTTATCTCAGATTCTCCAGCGTCGGCAGCTACTATCTCTGTAACAGTTTTTAAAATGAGTTTTAGAGAGTTTTAAGAGTTTTAAAATGCTTCCTATAAAATAATTTTCTGAGAGCTTGCCCCATAGTGTTTTCTCGTATTCTCACACCCATCTGTCAAAATTAAGTACCTTTTTTATTACATCATAATTCATGGAAGCCTTCTTTGATACTGATGTTTCAATCTTGTGATATCCACGAACCACACTTACTTTGTATAAATAGTTTCCCCTTTATCTTCAAGGAATTTATTTGTTTTGACATTTTCTGAAATGTCATAGCAAATGACACACATCTGTTTCCTCAATTATGGCAGGGTCTGTACAAATTTAAACATTTCCTTACTGCTCTTTAGATTGTCACTGAAAATTTCCCTATCAGGGACTGCCTCAACATCAGACATCTTGTTTTTAACTGCATCATTTTAAGCCTGTAATCTTTATCTCTCTCTTCTTTTGATGTTTGCAATTCTAATCCTACTTTCCTGAACAATTTTCTCCACCTTTCTCTTCTCTCTAAAATATTCCTTTTGCTTTCTGAAATTCAAGTCTTTTAAGGTATTTCAGCACCTCTATCTCAAATGTTAAAGCTGTTTTAACTGTAGTTGAATCTTTGCTAACTCTATTGACTCATCATCAATGTTCCCTCTAAGTTGTGATGCTGTGCAACTGCTGGGAAGCGTTGTGCACATTGATTGACGTGTTGATGCACAGCTTCCACTTCCAGAAGCTTCTGCATTACATAGGGTTTGCAGGTCTGCACAGCAGTGAGAAAAATAACAGGGAACATTGATCTTTATTCTGTGTACTTAATCCCTCTTGTATTTCAAACCGTGCCAGATGCTTTGCCTATATTTCAATTACCACTGCCTGTTTAGCTTTGGCTCTAATTATCTGCATCTCTAATTTGTTTGCCAATTCCACCAACGTAGCTTTTATCAGGTCTTGTAAATGTTTTATGGATAATTCTTCTAAGTGCAGGATAGATCCAATGCTGTGATATTTTAATATGAGAGATCTGGTGTTTTTTTTTATCCTTTTATCTTTCCACTAACTCCATGCCCACTCTTATGTTCAAAGGAATTTGGACCCATGAGCCCTGAACCTTTGTCACAATTTCACTGGCAAGTGTGCATTAATAATCATGCCCCACTATTTCGCAAGCTGTCAACAAATACAAAAATGTAATAAGTCCCAATGAAACCACCAAAATGACCCATTTACTGACTGCTGTTTGGGACCAAAGCACTTCCCATCGTGTTTCTTCAGAAATAGGCAAAAAAAACAATTATGTTAACACATTTAACTTTAACAAGAGCAGTGAAAAGAAATTATTTCTACTTTTTGTAACTTAAATTATGCCCCTACAATAGACACACAAACACACATTCGGTGATGATTAAGACAGACAAAAGTCAATGGTGTTGACACATATAAGATGATGAGGGTGGTGGGCGCCTGGAACGCGTTGCCAGCGGAGGTGGTAGACGTAGACACGTTAGCGTCTTTTAAGATATATTTGGACAGGTGCATGGATGGGCAGGGAGCAAATGGACACAGACCGTTAGAAAATAGATGACAGGTTAGACAGAGGATCTTGATCGGCGCAGGCTTGGAGGGCCGAAGGGCCTGTTCCTATGCTGTAGGTTTCTTTGTTTCTTTGTTTTGTTCATGATGCAAAAATACATACAGAGGGTAAATAAAATTCTAAAGATCAGACATCCAGAAAATAGCTGGAAAATTTATTTTTCAAAGTGCTTTTGATTTTTGTATGAATTCTTTATTTAAAGTTAGCTTCTTTTCCTGTCCATTTCCACCCAAAAGAAGAGAAAGGGGAGAGATGGGTGATTTCTGTCTTCAAGCTCTGGGTGTTTCATTGTTTTCTGTGTAGCTCTTGACATTTATTACTTTTTAAACACCATAGCTCAACCAATCAAAGGGCTGTTATCATTCAGAATTTCCTTAGTCCAAAAGATTCTTGGTGCTCCCCAGTCTCAAATTCTCCTTCTGACTTCTCATAAAAATCAACATTGTATCATACAGCTCAATAATATGTACTGCACTTGATTTTCCAGTTGCAAAACCCCCCTGGTATTCCAGTTATAGTAACCCAACTTCCATTTCTGTTTCTAGTTCTAAAAAGGAAAATAGGTGCTTTTTACAAATGTATATTTTTTTGTAAGATTGATTGTTCCATTAACACCTCTCTGTTGAAGAACTAGCTGAATAGGTTATGTCTGTGGCATTACCACCTATTAAGTTACTTGTCAATCTTCTAATTATACTATTAAGAAATTTGCAAATACTGTTCAATGTTGCAATGTGGTAGAAATATCATTCCATGTTTTTACTCCCATTAGATCTGGTGTTAGGAATTCCATGTATAATCATAGAAAAAAAATGAAGGTCAGGGTAAAAAAAAGTTAATAAATATCAGGACGTCCTCGAGGTGCAATCATAACTTTCAATTCGTCATTGATTTTCTTCAATACAAAATTATCAATAATACCAATACTTGAAGCTTTCAGTTGCGACAATCCAGAATTTTACTTTAATTTGCTTAATTTTAAGATATATAGTAGGGTGCAGGGGTTGCATCAGATTATACTTACTCTCTCCACCAGTAACAGGATTGGATTATGCATTGCCCATATCATTTTCATGACTGCAATGGGCAGACTCCATATATAGTATACTTTAAATGCTAAGTCTGGAGTGTTTCTAGATGCCCATTGATTTTAGGTAATAGCCTCTGCTATTGTTCACCCACTTTTGAAAAATCACCAAGAAACGTAATGCATCAAATCGCCGAACCAACTCACAATAGGGTGACTCAGTGATTTGCACAACTTCCTCAAAACGCTAGGGGCCCAGGTTTGATTTCAGCCTCGGGCAATTATCTTGTGGAGTGTGCACTTCCCCCAGTGTCTTTGTGGATTACCCCTGGGTGATTCTGTTTCCTGCCACAGTCCAAAGATGTGCAGGTTAGATGGATTGGCGGTGGTCTCATAGTGTTCAGGGACATATAGGCTAGGTGGTTTAGCTATGTTAAATATGGGGTTACAGAGGTTGGGTGGATGCAGAGTCTGGGTGAGATGCTCCTCAGAGTTTTACTGTGGACTTGATAGGCTGAATGGCCTCCTTCAACATTTTCAGGATTCCATGATTCAGGGCCAAGTTTTGCGCTTCATCCCGGCTTCAGATCCATCGCTGTTGCACCAGCAAAATTACATTCAAATAAACCTTGTCTTGACATATATGCCACTAGCTTTTTAAATATTAAGTGAAATCATAAATAAAATAAAATTTTATTCACATTTCAATCTTCCCTAACTAAGACACCAGTAACTTGAAGCATTTGTGTCCATTTCCTAGGTGCTGAATGTGCCCCCAGGGTTCCAACAAACATGTGTTGCACCATACAGCATTATAGTGACAGTATCAGTGTGCATGTTGGTGCAAGTTGATGAGGGCAACAATCTATTTGTTGGTTACAGAGTTTTCTTGGAGCTCAATACGCCTAATACCATCTTGTAAATTCACACAGCTGAGAATAGCCATTCAATAGGATGAAGAAATCGGCATCAGCAAGGCATAATTCCAGGAATCGTTAGTTTAGTTGCTGGCTCATTGAGCTTGTGGCTGTGAGCATTTAAGTGTTTAATGCCTTTCCATAGTTGCTTTAACATGCCTAATGCTTTGAGAAGTAGCATAGCAGCTGCTGGAGAACATGTTGCTGACTTCAAATCTTCCGCACAAGCCAGTTGTTGCCAGTCAATGGCGCAATAATCGGCTTTCCCCGGGAATGTAGTCTGTTTGGGAAACCATGGAGGACACATAGGACCACAAACGCTACCTGAAGAGATTGGATGATGTGGGGAGAAGGACTTTCAGCAAGAAACTATACCAGCTCATGATCCTCAATTTAAATCTTAATAAGGAACAATGGGCTGGATTTTATCAATCCCCTGGCAAGACCTGAGGCAAATGGGACAAAAGGACCCATAAAATGGTTGAAGAAGATAGCGGTGACATTCCCATTGTTTTCTTTCTTCCATGTCATCGTGTCAGTGACAATAGTGGATATCCTCTCACTCAGAATTCAATTGAAATAGTTATGTAGCCAAACAAGGATCTTTTTCTCTTCTACTAGCAACTGATGGAGGTGGAAGGGCCTCCACCTTATGTGGAGATCAATGCATAACCCCTGGTAGTTTCTGAGCAAACTGCAGGATGGGCTCTTTCTGGTATTGTTTGACTTGTGCAGGAAACCTCGGGAGCAATGTTTATCTACAGCGATGACCTGCTAACTGTCACGCCAGCTGCCTGCCCTGGGGCTTGCTTCTGATGCCAGGGGCCCCCAGACCCACATTACCTGGTTTTGATGATGTCACTGTTTGCTACTGCCTCCTCCTTCAGATTTGATCTGTCAATGGCTGCTGCTCCCATTGGAGTTACTGAGACTACCGTAAAGCAGAAGAGAGTGGAGGATGAAAGTGGAATGTGAAATGAAATATTGGATATTAATATCATCTTTGTGGTGCTTGTGGTAGAGGAATTTTGCCACCACTCCTCTTTCCTAGATGAGATCCAGGAACCAATTTGATTTACAGTATTAGAAAAGTGACTACTCATGAGATGATGCCCTTGTCTGAACGGTTTATTGCATGACAGCAATCAGATATGAGCTACACCAGTTACTTAGACATTATTACTGAGGCTATTGGAAGACATTGACAATACATCTGTCCTCTACAATATCCAGAGCAATCCTTCCATTTTTCCCACGTAATACAGCATGACATCATATGATTGAGTGGAGTTTATTACAATCTCCAACTCTAATCCTTTCAGAACCATTACCACATGCAACAATATTCAGAGGTGTCAAGCTAATCACTGGCCACAATGTCAATAAAGGGCATCTGAGTAATAAACAGCAACATCCATTCCAATTGAGTCAGGATGTACAATTGTGTCACTCCCATCTCTATTCAGTTCATCTGTCTCTATTTGTGCATCATCTTGATCAGCAGGCAAAAAAGAAAGTCTATGGTATGTGCTGTAATGATTGAATTGCTAAAGTTATGTGCACTTCTGCAAAGAGTAAATCACCTCCTAACTGCTCAAGACATGTCTACATGTGCCATCATGTCAAGAGTGTAATAGAACACTCTTCACCTGCCTGGAGAAGTACAACAACAATGACTTTCAACTTTTGTGGTCCACCCCTAATTACCCAAAAAAGATGCTGGTGAGTTGTCTATGTGGTATAGTTACAGTCAGAGGGTATTCCATACTGTACTGATTAGGGTTGGCATAGTGGCTCAGTGGTTAGCACTGCTGCCCCACAGCAACAAGGGCCTGGGTTCAATCCCACTCACGAGCGACTTCCTGTGTGGAGCTTGCATGTTCTCGCCATGGCTGCGTGGGCTTCCTTCAGATGCTCAGGTTTCCTCCCAAGATGTGCTGGCTAGGTCGGTTAGCCATGCTAAATAGCTTGTAGTATTCGGGGATGTGTAGATTAGGTGAGTTATAGGGGGATGCGTCTGGGTGGGATGCTGTAAGAGTTGGTATGGGCTTGTTGGGCCGAAGGGCCCGTTTCCACACGGTAGGGACTTTAAGTGTAAATCTACTTTGTAAATAGTACACAGGTTTTGGACGTCAGGAGGTGTGTTACTAGCTGCAGAGTTCCTAACCTCTGAACTTCTTTCCTAGCCAAGTATGTTATAATTGGTCCAATTCAGGTCTTGATTAATGGTAGGCCCCAAAATAGGGTGACAGTGGTGATTATGTTAATCCTTTTTTCTAGCTTTACAAACTAGCATGATCAGGTATCCATTTATTCAACATAAGAAAATAAGAAAACTTATAGATCATTAACGGAACTTAGTCTGCATTCCTAGCCACTGACTGGGCCCCATATGCAACTTCTTTCTTGTCAGACTAGCAAAACTATCTCAAGGTAGAGTATATCTTCAGTTCTAGTACAACAGAGAAGTATTGTCATAACAGAGAATTTTAAAAATTCTGTAATAAAGTTATCTGTGAATTCTTGAAGAATTAAGTATGAGAATATGACATTGTAATAGTTGCCTATGAATATTCATTATAATAATCATTTCTGGATGACATTATTGTCATTAATCCTATATCATATAATATATGGTAATAAAGGATTGTTATACAATGAGACTTCTAATTTACTTTCACACACATCTTTAAATCTACCTGAGAAACAATTGGATATTCAAGCAAAATTTCAAAAGGACTATCCTTGTCATCCAATATGATTGTTGAAGGAAACAAAGCGTCCTTGTCTTAACCTTTCTTTAGTAAGGAATTATGAGGGAGTCTGGAAGGATGTCTCCTCTCCAAGCAGGCAATAAACAATTGCCCTGCTCTGCTTTTGATTTTGTTTTAAATTTCATTTTACCTGTAAGAACTTTATCCTTGTAGGCAACCAGGCACATTTTGTCATTGTTTATTGTTATATCTTACAAAAAGAACTCTTGATGAATCATTATAACCCTGGTCATAATAAACCCCTTTTTCAAGAAGTTTATTTCAGTTAAAAATAACAAGCCAATAAATGTAATGTCATTCTATATCTCACTCTGTCTGCAATATGATCTGACAGCTTGCGCTGAGCAAACTTTTGAGTTCTAATACCGTCTTGGTTCTGCTGTAAACTTAACATTTTAACTGCTGGATTATTTTAATGATTTTTAAAAATAAGTTAGACTTTCTCTTTTTGGAGATATTTATCGTGCGACACTTTTGTGGTGCAAATATTACTGACCACTTAGCAGTACAAGCCTGGACATTAGCCAGGTCATTTTACAGGTCGGAGATTGGTAAGTATCTGAGCATTTGAGAACATTAATAAACATTGTGCAATAAATACCAAAGATTTCCACTTCTGACATTGTGATGGAGGGAAGCAGCTGAAGATGGTTGAGCCTAGGACATGATTATGAGAAAGTCCTATAATGAGAGCCTGGGACTGGACTGATTGACCTGCAACTATTACCCATTCAAACCTATCTCCCTCTGAAATGACTGCACTCTGTGCTCTCAGACCCAATGCTGACTTTGTAATCAAGTCTGCCAGCAGGATGGTGCTGATATTGCCTGGCACACTGACATTTGTGGAGACTGAGTTCCAGCTCTCCTATCTTCCCCGGGCCATGACCCTATCATCCAGCATCAGGCCATTGTGTCCACAGCCGTCACCAACATTATCTCATCTGGCGACATCTCCACCACCCACCCCCGACTGCCTCCCAGCCCATTGTGCAACCCCCCAACCCTGCACAGACTGCTTCTACCTTGCTTCAGTTTTCATTAAATTATCAGACTTAAAATGTTAATTCTGCTTTCTGACGCCAGACCTGCTAAGTGTCTCCAGCAATTTCTGCTTTTGATTCAGATCTCCAGCATCTGCAGTTCTTTGTTTTATTTAAATAATGGACTGTAATGGTTCAACAGAACAGTTAGTTGCCATTTTTCCAACACAATTCAGGCAAGTCAATGATGCCCACACTCTATGAATGAATAAAAAAAGTAACAGAATGCATGCATTCCTGTTAATTTTCTTTCCATTTGGTCCTTGGAGAGGCAACGTTTATGTGACTGGTCCAGTTCAGTTTCTGGTCAATGGTAACTCTAAGGTGGTGATTCAGGTGCACATTCATGGCTAACAGGTGTGACGTTGTTCCCTGTGGCCTTCTTTCAGTAAAAGCCCATATCCCTAGAAAACATTTAATTTCCATCTGGTTCTTGGAAATGAGAAAATTGAATAAGGCACTTAGCTTGTCCTTAGCAAACTCACTTTTTGACCATTTTCCCTTCTCAGACCCTGTAACATTGCTTCAAGATGGTCGCCTCAGTTCTACGAGATGACAAGTGCTGGTATTCTTTTCCTTCTGAGTGCCATCAGGAATTCTAGGATCTTCTTATAAGGTCAGTTTTGCTGAGGTAGGTGGCCTGTAATTCTCAGTGCCTCAGATTGTATAGATTTGGTTCTAATTGCTGCATCTAACTTGCGGCGGTTGGGCACACTGAGGAGCATACAGGGGGCAGTGAGTGTGGTAGACTCTAGTTACAGGGAGGTGGCCATGCTACAGTTTCTGACAGGTAGATGGGCGACCGCCGGGAGATGCAGGCAGTTGGTGCAGGAGTCTCTTGTGGCTATTCCCCTTTCTAACAGGTATATCATTTTGGATACTGTTGTGGGGGAATAGTCTCTCAGGGGAGTATAACAACAGCAGCCAGGTCTGTGGCAACCAGTTGTGCTGTAGCGCAGGATCAGGCATCATCTAAGTGAGCGATAGTGGTCGGAGGCTTGTTAGTTAGGGTCACGGACAGACGTTTCTGTGGCCGTATTTGAGGCTGCAGGGTGGTGTGTTGCCTCCCTGGTGCCAGGATCAAGGATGTCTCTGAGCAGTTGCACAAAATTCTTAAGGGGGAGGGTGAATAGCCAGAGGTCATGGTGCACCTTGGTACCAACAACATGGATAGAAAGAGGGATGATATCCTGTGAAGTGAGTACAGGGAGTTAGGAAAGAGACTGAAAAGCAGGAACTTGAGGGTAATAATCTCTGGGTTACTACCAATGCCACGTCCGAGTGAGCCAAGGTGTCGAAAGATAGGTCAAATTAATACATGGCTAAGGAGCTGGTGCAGGGTTTCAGGTTCTTGGATCACTGGGACCTCTTCTGGAGCAGGGCGACCTGTACAAAAGGGACGGGTTGCACCTAAATTGGAGGGGAACTAATATCCATGCTGAACACTACTCAGGAGGGTTTAAGTGGCAGAGGATTGGAACCAGAGCAACACATCAACAAGTAGAAGAGTTGATGGGAAGGTCGATGTTAGGTCCAGCAAATCAGAAAGATAGGACAGGCAGAAACAGGTAACGGAACACAATGGTACTGTGCTTACTTCAATGTAAGGAGAATTATAGATAAGGCAGGTGAGCTTAGGGCCTGGATCAGTACTTGGGGCTATGATATTGTGACCATTACAGACATGGTTGAGAGAGGGATGCTCGATATATCAAGGTTTTGTTGTTTTAGATGAGATAGAGAGGAAAGTAAAAGAGATGGAGGAGCTGTATTACCAATCAGGGAGAATATTATATCTGCACTCAGAGATAACATGCTGGAGGGCTCATCCACTGAGTCACAATGGGCAGAACTCAAAACTAAGATGGGTGCAGTCACTCTGATAGGTTTATATGACAGGCCTTCCAACAGCCACCGAGACATTGAGGAACAAATATGTAGGCAGGTTATGGAAAGATGGAATAAAAACCGAATTGCCAGAACGGGTGATTTTAACTTCCCCAGGATTAACTGGGACTCGTTGAGAGCAAGAAACTTAAATGGAGCAGAATTTGTTAAGTACATCCAAGAGGGTTTCTTGAAACAGTATGTGGACAGTCCAACGAGAGGAGGGGTCATTCTGGACCTAGTATTGGCTAATCAGCATGGCCAGGTGACTGACCTTTCAGTGTGAGGATATTTTAGAAACAGTGATCACAATTCCTTAAGTTTTAAAATAGTTATGAACAAGGACAGCTATGAGCAGGACCTTGCAGGTAGTTACTATATTGGGGGAAAGCAAATGAAGTCAGTATTAGGCAGGTGCTAGGGTGTGCTAATTGGTAAGAGCTAGTATTAGGCAAGTCCTCAATTGATGTGTGAGAATGATTTAAAGACCTGCTGATGTGAGTTCAGGACTGGCATGTTCCAGCAAGGAGGAAGGACAAGTTTGGCAAAGTCAGGGAAGTTGTGAGTTTTGTCTAATGGGAAAAAAAAGGAGAAGCATACATAAGGCTTAGGAAACTAAAATCAGGCAGGGCCCATGAGGAATATAAGAAAGCAGGGCAGTACTCAAGCAGAGAATGAAGAGGGAAAGAGGGCAAGTCAGGTTAAAGAGAATCCTGAAGCATTCTGTAGAGACATTAGAAACAAGAGGATAACTAGGGAGAGGTTAGGACCACTCAAGGATGAAGGAGGAAACTTGTGCTTGAATGTGGGTGAGATCTTAAATGAATAATTTGCATCAGTAGTTACCCAGGAGAAGGATCTAGTGGATAGTGAGATTTGTGTGGAACATACTAATATGCTACAGCATTTTGAGATCAAGAAAGAAGTAGTGTTGGATCTCTTGATGAACATTAAGGTGGATAAGTCCCCCAGGGCCCAATGGTATCTTCCTCAGGTGTTTGAGAGAGGCAAGAGAGGAGATTGCTGGTGCCTTGGCCAAGATCTTTGCATCCTCATTAGCCACTGGAGACGTCCCAGAGAACTAGCAAGTAGCTACTGTTGTTCCTCTGTTCAAGAAGGAAAATAGAGATAATCCAGTAAACTCCTGACCAGTGAGTCTCTCATTAGTGGTTGGGAAACTATTGGAGAGAGCGCTTAAGGGTAGGATTCACACACATTTGGAAAAGCATGGCCTAATTAGAGACAGTTAGCATGCCTTTGTGCACACAGCTCATGTCTTACTAACTTGATTAAATTTTCAAGGAGGTGACGAAGGTGATTGGTGATGGTAAAGCAGTGGATGTTGTTTACATGGATTTTAGTAACTCTTTCGGGAAAGTCACTCACGATAGGCTTATCCAGAAGGTTAAGATTATTGGGATCCATGAAGACTTGGATATGTGGATTCAAAATTGGCTTGGCATAGAATATAGAGGGTAGTTGTGGGTGGAAGGATGCTGTTCAGGTGGGAAGTCCATGACCAGTGGTGATCCGAAGCACGCAGAAAAGTTCTACCAGGATTTTGTCTGGATTAGAAGGTATGACCTATAAGGAGAGGCTAGAAAAACTCACATTGTTTTCTCTTGAGCAGCTAAGTGGAGACTTGATAGAAGCCTATAAAATTATGAGAAGCATAGATACAGTTGACAGTCAGAAGCATTTTCCCAAAGTTGAAATATCTAATACTAGGTGGCATGCATTTAAGGTGAAAGGGAGGAAGTTTAAAGGAGATGTGATGGGCAAATGTTTTACACAGACAGTTGTAGGAGTCTGGAACACACTGTTAGGGTGGTGGTAGATGCAGATATGATAAGGGTGTTTAAGCGACTTTTAGACAAGTACATGAATATGCAATGAATGAAGGGATATGGACCAAAGGCAAGCAGAAGGGATTAGCTTCATTTTGTGTCATGTTCAGCACGATATTGTTGGTCTAAGGGCCTGCTCCTGTGCTGTACTGTTCTAGGTTCTGTATTTTATTTATTTTCTAGTGGTAAGTACTGAGGTGTTTTGATCTATCCAGCTTCAGGACCAGTACAGTTCGGGAGAATTTCCTGCCATTCTTCTAAACTTGGAAAGAATATTTCAAATAGCCAGTCTACCTGCACATCCAGCCATGACGTGGGCTCCCTTCCTTTTAAAATGTTCAAAATGAGGAAATCTCTTGGGACTGTGTCATTCTAGCAGGACAGCAACTCCAGTGTAACAGTGGCAACCAATTTGAGCACAGGGTATTAGCACAAAAAGGATGACTCTCCGCTCAGACCAAGAAAGAATTCCCTGGCCATTATTTTTCATGAAGACCCACTTAGAAGAGACAAAGAGCCTACTGAATCTGACTATCTCAAAGGATTTTCTTCTAGTTTCTCTCTCTGTTCCCCAAAGCCTCTTAAAAAAATTGACACCATTTCCAGAGTTGCCATATGAATGAGCACACAAGCATGATAAGCAGCTGTATATTGCTGGCATGCTGCCATAAAGAAAATAGAGGATGATATGACAGAGTGTGAAATCTTTGAGATTCATTGAGAAGCAGCAACTTGTTATGTCTGAAAGTCATGAATGTAGCAGAAACATTGAATATAACAGATAAGTTCTTGCCTCAAATGATCAAATTGCCCATTATGCTGTATCTCTCCAATTATTGCAAAAAGCAATGCTGAAAGTTAGTTTGAAAACATCAACAACTCATTTGTTTAAATAAGAACAATTTGGGCATACAGACACAAATTGATGGCCCATGATGTTATACAGTACAAAGGAACTGGGGTCATTATTCTAAGGATTGGTGAGAAAAGTTGCTAAATTGCACCTATGCAAGCCACCAAGCAATTAAGTCACGTATAAAGGCAACAAGGGATGTTCTCTCATGGCCATTATGAATAAAAAAACTCAAGGACAACATCAGCCAGTGTAGTGCTTGTAATGAGTGCCAAGTAAAGAAAGTTAGAGAGCTGTTGATGACAAATGACATCCTACACAAACCATGGATAATACCAGGAGCACTCACAGGAAGTGATCTTCTTGTCACTGGAGACTACTATTTTGACTACTGTCAGGTTGGCCAGCTGATCTTAACAACCAATCTTCAGCCCAACAAGTCCACACTGAACATCAGAGCATCCCACCCAGAGCCATACCCTGTGATCCACCTAATCTATACATCCCTGAGCAGTATGGGTAAATTAGCATGTCCAATCCACCTATCCTGTGCATTTTTGGACTGTGGGAGGAAACCAGAGCATCCAAGGGAAACCCACACAGACATGGGGAATATGTGCAAACTCCACACAGATAGTTGCCTGAGGGTGGGATTGAACCCGGGTCCCTGGAGCTGTGAGACAGCAGTGCTAACCACTGAGCCACAGAGCTGCTCCATCTTTTGTTTGGCTTGGGCTACTATGGTTACCTTGCTCCAGTTAAACTGATGCTCTTCATTATCTGAGTGAGCCACTATCAAAGAGAGTTTGTCATGCCGTTTTGCTGCTATAGCCTATGCTACTATAGTACCCTATGTATTGAGTAACATGGGTAACTCAAAATGTACATGACATCCACGCATTTTCTTTGCAAAAGACGAGGGAGTATTTTGATTAAATTGCGATCATGTTCAATTGTCTGTCCTGATCTGTCATGGTTATATGATCTCTACCAGGAAGCACACATATTGCAAGCAGCTTTCATACTGATACTTAATAAAGAATTAATTGTGATCAGACTGTTGTCTGTTGTGCTCAGTGCCACTCTTTAGCTATGTCTCCTCAGCCTCTGCCACTGTCATTCCCATCAGTCACTTAAGAATCTTGATTGAATAAGGAAAGAGTATCTTTTAGAATCATGTACTAAAATTGCACCTTATTGGAATGCTGATACAATCATAGTTAAGTCTTAAGCTATGTTACTGTTCTCAGCAATTGATATTCTGTGAGAGATCTGCATGTACTGAAGCAACAAAGTAATGATGTTAATTTAAAATTCTGGATGAAAGAATGTGAAGGCACGCATCATAGGTTATCCACCAAATATTGATTTCCCTTTCCCTTGTGATATGTAACAATTCAGTCCTACAGGGCTGAGATGCAAAGCTGAGACATTTTGAAGGAAATCAAGCAAAGACCTTTTAACGCAAAATGGTGTTTATTTTCCAAGTTTGATTGAATAAACTACCACATTCCTAATGACATTTTAATAGATTGTTTAGAAAAAAAAATCCTCGTTAAAGAAATTGACTAATAGAACAGAGATACAATCATGGCATTTTACTGCTGAAATTTATTCCCCCTGGTAAGAGTGCCTATGCATATCAAAGTGAGAAAATCTAATTATACTGTACATTGTAAAGGCCAAATTTCTAAACAGCTGAACTTGAGATCAAAGCCCTTTAGTTAAATATATGAGTAAATATGTGTTCAAAGCTTAAACAGTGCTGTCAATTTAGCACAATGTAAGTTCCAAACACAAATAGAGGCTATTTCCACATTATTTTCATCATGCAAGTTTAAAATTACACTTGCAGCAATATAATCCGCAAATTGCTGTATTTATAATTTGTGCTAAAATCCATATTATACCTTAATGTGTTTTGTATAATGCCATGACTTGCATATTGCTGAATTGTGCACTCTGAAATGGAGTTACTCTGACATAGTCCCCACTGATGTTAATATTTTTTGAACTAATTTGGAAGAGATAATAAGCCATCTTCTGTACATTGACCTATGCCATAGCAACTGTATTAAGTAAGTTATTTACATGATTGTATCAAAAGTTCATGAAGGGTATAACCTTCAAAAAGGCAAATAGTTCCTGTCACATGAAATTAACACCCACAGGATCAGAAAATAAGGCACAAGTTTATCTGATTGTTCGTAAGCACTGCACACTCAATTTTATCTTATGGTGAAAGCCACCCACAAATATTTTGTTGGTGCTGAAAGTTATTTTAAATGCTGGGTTTCATTTGATTCATTTAGATCTGCCTCCCACCTAAAAGGGTGGGAGTAATGCTACTGCTAATGGGGATTGCTAGACCTTAACAGCAATCCAATATAATGACCCCTCACAGGCAGGGACTCAACTGATCAGAGCTGGTGGGGTGTAATAAAAGGGTCTCAACTAGGACAGATAAGGTATATGCCTTCATTATCAAGTTAGAAGATGTGATCTTCTTCCTCCTGGTTACATCAAGCATTTTGTGCAATAAATGCACCTTCACTTTGTGCTAGATATTCAAAGTACAATTAACAGATATAAGACAGAATGACATCCAACACTTTTCTGATATAATGTTATGTGATCTTTTTATCCTCTTGGCTCATGCTCCTTTATGTGTTTATGGCTGCCTTATTCCTTGCATTTTTCTCCTGATAGATTTAACTACGTGTCTCAGCCATTCAATTGCTAAATCCAAACTGTTATTTGTTGTTGAGTTATTAGGAAACTCCTTTTTGAACCTGTGTACATGGTAATGGTGCTGGACAGGCAGGTTGAATTGAAAGTTAATGACACATGCTTCTGTGTGTCACCAAGTAAATGTCCTGGCAGTGAGATAGAGTGCCTGGTACCTTCAGAGGACAATAGCTGCAAATGTCTTTATCCAGATCAGAATCTTCCAATCTCTAATTTCTTCATCGTTGTTTTCATAGGCTTTACCTTTAAAATCATGCATTATACTGAAAGGAAAACACATAACAGCAAAATAATACATCATCCAGGTTTCATACAAAGCATCAGAGATAATAGGAACGGCAGATGCTGGAGAATCCGAGGTAACAAAGTGCGGAGGTGGATGAACACAGCAGGCCAGGCAGCATCTTAGGAGCTTGCGTGGCCTGCTGTGTTCATCTCTTCGCACAAAGCATTGTGCTTTTGGATCCTTACTTCAGATTTGATTAAATCAACAATTGTTATGTGCATTTAAATATCAGTTAAACTGGATAACTGTGGATGGACAACTCTGCTGTGTCTTGACCCTTTGTAAAAACTCTTTAAAATCAGAAACTTCAGAGAGTTCAGGCACAGTGAAGCATAAGGGTTGCCTAAGAAATGTTAGAAAATAATAAAAATCTACCAATGGGAAACTAATAAACTGTCTCTCCCCAACTCAACACTGACCCCTACACCTTACCACTATCCCCTAACTCCTCACAACTTCTTGACCTCTGACCATCACAGCGCAACCAGAAAACCCCAAGTCTAACCTGAATCCACCCCCTGTCCTGATCACTCTATACCTCACCACACCCCAATGACCTGACAACCTCCAACAGAGGCTCCCAACCTGAAACCCTCAAATTTCTAGTCTAAACTGACATTTCCCCAGCACTGTGCCAAAACCAACCCCCTCCCCACCTGAAACATGGACCAACAATCCTTATTCTATTCTCCACACAACCCCTCCCGCACTCTCTGGGGTTGGGGTGGGGAGCCTGAAACCCTGGCCTAAACTGAACCCCTCCACCATTACCCTTCTTCCCCTGCTCCCCCCACCCAACATTGGCTTCCTCCAGACCTAACAACAACCCTCGCCCCTACCACCCAACGCCTGTCAGATCTAGCTCCCCTTAACCGTGACCAGGCAATGGTCTGACTCAACATTTCTACTCTTCCATCACACCTTCCATCCCACCCAACTATGCAGACCAAGCAATATCCAATGGCAAACTTCACTTTGCTCCTACTGCCAACCTGGCTCCCTCCACTTACTGGACTGACCACCCTCACCTCAACGTTCATTTGCCACCTACCAGACCTGACGTGTCTCCCCACTCAGTTGCCACCTATCTCCCCTCAACTCCTGACAACCCAAAGCATTCATTCACTTAATTGGCATTATATTATCCTAGCACCTTACTGAACTCCCTGTGACAGTATCCACCCAACCCCCTTGCATACTCTCCTCCCCACCCATCGACACACTAACTCCCTCTGCCAGGGATAACACAGTGTAGAACTGGAGGAATACAGCAGGCCAGGCAGCATCAGAGGAGCTGGAAAGTTGACGTTTCGGCTCTGCTGATCAGCTGCCACCCTAACTCCACATTAACCTTAATCACCTACTGTTACACAGGAGCTGACCAAATCGTCGGCTGGGCTGCTGGACATATAAGTCACCAAACATGGCACTTTGACTGTCCTATCTACAATGACTTCCTTGATTGGTGGAATTATGGATTCCTGAACTGATTCTTAACAGGACATCATTGTACACAACTGTGCAAGCACTTAAAGGTAAGTAGGAAATTTTAATCTGATCATGGTTGGAAATAGTTTTTCAAATCCTATTCACAATAATTGGGTCATTACTTGAAAGAACGGGCATTGCATTACTTCCTCAAATTACATAGAGTCATACAGCTGTACAGCATGGAAGCAGATCCTTCGCTCCAACAAGGTCTATATCGACCAGATGTCCTAAATTAATTTATTCCCATTTGCCAACATTTGGCCCATATTCCTTTAAACCCATCCTATTTGCATACCCATCCAGACCAGATGCCTTGTACATGTTATACTTGTACCAGCCACCACCACCTCTGCCAGCAGATCATTTCATGCATGCACCACTATTTGTGTGAAAAAGTTACCCCTTAGGTCCCTTTTAAATCTTTCCCCTTTCACTATAAACCTATGCCCTCTGGCTTTGGGCTACCCCACCCCAGGGAAAGGATCTTGTCTGTTCACCTTAACCATGCTCCCCTTGACTTTATAAACTTCTTACGGTCACCCCTCAACCTCCACTGCTCCAGGGAAAATAGCTTCAGCCTATTCAGCCTCTCCCTATAGCTCAAACCCTCAGATCCTAGCAAATCCTTGTAAATCTTTTCTGAACACTTCCAAGTTTCACATTACCCTTCCTATAGCAGGGAGACCAGAATTGCACACAGTTTTCGAAAAGTGGTGTGACAAGTGTCCTGTACAGTCACAACATGACCTCCCAACTCTTATGTATGTATTCCAATTCTTGCTAAGAAAATAATATTTTCCAAGGAATACAAACCATTCAGAATATTATCACAACATCCCCTTTCCCTTAGATAAAAGATTCATATAATTGAACACATCTATGAACAATGATGTGTATCCTTCATGGAACAGACAAAGAAGAAATGACAACTATAACACTATTTACCATCAGATTTCCACCTTGTAACAATGATACTTAGCATAATGTTTTGCAGGTTTGCCTGCATTTAAAGAATCATAGGTCATAGAATCACATAGCACAGAAGCAGACCTTCAGACCAACTCTTGCAAGTCAGCCAGGTTTCCCAAACTATATAAGTCCTTTTTGCCTGCATTTGACCCATATCCCTCTAAAAATTTCCTATTCATGTATCTGTCTAAATATCTTTTAAATGTTGTAACTGCCCTGCATTGACCACTTCCTTGGGCAGTTAATTTCACATACAAACCAGCCTCTGTGTGAAAAGTTTTCCCTTAGTTTCCTTTTAAATCTTCCTCCTCACATCTTAAAATCATGCTCTCTAGCCTTGAACTCCCCTACCCTAAGGGAAAGAACGTTTCCATTCACCTCATCTATGTTCCTCATGATTTTATAAACTGCTCTGCTCCAATGAAGATAGTCCCAGCCTATTCAACGTCTCCCTGTTACTCAAAGCCTTCAGTCCCAGTAACACACTTGTAAATCTTTTCTGCACCCTTTTCAGTTGAATAATATTCTTCCTATAGCAGGTTGACCAGTCTGGGGATGATTATTTTTGTTCAATTGCTGGAAGTGGAGTAAAACAACAACAGAAATCCAAGTAAAATATTGAAAAATTCAGCACATCTCCAATGTCAAATCTTTGTATCCATGGATATAAATTTCAGATGAGTTGAACATGAATTGAAGGTCTGAGGCAGGCATCAGCTGAGATTATTGTCAATTTCCTAACCACGCTGAAGCAGAAAAGGTAAATTCAAGAGCAGAGATGGAAGTGTGCTAGACCACCTCATGTGTCACTCCAGACAGTGAAGTATAATGAAGATATTTTACCATATGGTATGATACAACAAAATGAGTTTGGGTTCTTTATAGACTGGCTAAGGAGGTCTGCCTGCAGTTTTAGAGGTAAAGATAACACTTTTTCTTATACATTAACGCAAACTGTTGTGATAAAATTTAAGTGCAGATGTATCAGGCCTTGATTTATAGCTTCACTAGATAATAGCTAATCCACCATCCCCATATGTTCAAGTCAATGCATTCTCTGTGTATCTTCATGAAAGCAGAGTGTTCTGATATAATCTGTTGTAGTTCCTTCAGAGCATTCTATCTCTACTCATTCTGTGGTATTTAAACTCAGTGATATGCAGCTCTGTGTCATCATCACAAGATAACTACAAAATATTAATTCCCTTGGACAACAAAGAAGAACAAATCACAATATCAAGTGCCATAGACTCAGCCAGAGCATATGTAGCCAGTATAAACCAAGCAAAGATGCTGAATACACAAATGGCTAGCATTCATTTGAGAAAAATCAGCAGAGTTGATGCAGTGAAGTAGGGCGGTATGGTGGCTCAGTGGTTAGTGCTGCTGCCTCACGGTGCCAGGGACAGGGGTTCGATTCCACCCTTGGGCAACTGTCTGTATGGAATTCGCATGGGTTGCTGCCGGGTGCTCCGGTTTCCTCCCACAGTCCAAAGACGTGCAGGCGAGGCGGATTGGCCGTGCTGAGTTGCCTGTAGTGTCCAGAGATGTGTAAATTAGGTCAATTAGCTACTGGAAATGCAGTGTTACAGGGATAGGGTAGGGGGATGGATCTTGGTGAGATGCTCTTCAGAGGGGTAGTGTGGACTTGTTGGGCTGAGTGACCTATTTCTGCACCATTGGGATTCAATGACTAACTTCCTAAGATTCTATTCTATAAGTAGTGACAACTGAAAAAAAAGCAGACCAGAAGTAAAGAGCAAACTGCAGAGATTGTGGAAAGGCTAATCAATACGTAGCATTGAAAAAGTCAGCACATGTCTCCATGTTACATCATTCTATCCATGGATATAAGTTTCAGATGAACTGAAACTAGCAAAACTGGAATCAATGGGTATCGGGGCAAACGCTCCAGTGTTTGGAATCATACCTGACACATAGGAAGATGGCCGTGGTTGTGGGAGGTCAATCATCTCAGCTCCAGGACATCTCTGCAGGAGTTCCTCAGGGTAGAGTCCACCCAACCACCTTCAACTGCTTCATCAATGACCTTCCCTCCATCATAATGTCAGAAGTGGGGAGGTTCGCTGATGATTGTGCAATGTTCAGCATCGTTCATGACTTCTCAGACACTGAAGCGGTCCATGTTCACATGCAAAAAGATCTGGACAACATCCAGGCTTGGGCTGACAAGTGGAAAGTGACATCGCACCACACAAATGCCAGTCTATGATCATCACTAATAAGAAACAATCTAACCACCGTCCCTTGACATTCAATGATATCATCACTGAATCCCCCACTATCAAAATCCTGGGGTTTACTATTGACCAGAAACTCACCTGGACTGACCACATTAACACAATGGCTACAAATTGCAGGTCAGAAACTGGGAATACTGCAGTGAGTAACTCATCTCCTGACTCCTCAAAGCCTGTCCACCATCGACAAGGCACAAGTCAGGAGTGTGATGGAATACTCTCCACTTGTCTGGGTGAGTGCAGCCCCAACAACACTCAAGGAGCTTTGCACAATCCAGGACAAAGCAGCCCACTTGATTGTCACTACATCCACAAACATTCACTGCCTCCACTATTGACACTCAGTAGCAGCAGTGTGTACTGTCTACAAGATGCACTGCAGAAATTTACCAAAGTTCCTCAGACAGCACCTTCCAAACCCACAACTACTTCGATCTAGAAGGACAAGGGCAGCAGATATATGGGAACACCGTCACTTCCAAGATCCCCTCCAAGTCACTCACCATTCTGACTTGGAAATATATCACCATTCCTTCACTGTCGCTGGGTCAAAATTCTGGAATTCCCTCTCTAATACCATTGTGGGTCAAATCACAGCAGGAGGAATACAATGGTTCAAGAAGGCAGCTCACCACCACCTTCTCAAGGGCAACTAGGGATGGGCAAGAAATTCTGACCAGCCAGCGACACCCATATCCCACAAAATGAATAGAAAAAAAAAATGTACAGGATAAAAATACAAGAAAATGGTAGACTATAATCGGAAGTGAAAAAAAAATTGTAGAGATGCTGGTGTTGGACTGAGGTCACATGATGCCAGGTTATAGTCCAACAGATTTATTTAAAATCATAAACTTTCGCAGCACAGCTCCTTTATTGGACTATAACTTGGTGTCAAAAAAAAGAATGTTGAGAGTGAAGTACAGTCTTCCCAGCAGCAAAGTTCTACCATGGAAGAATAATATGTGACCATCGAAGGCAATTTAACTGCAGAGAACTTAAGAATTCGCTGAATAGTATGAACTCAATATCATCATCTCATTGATGCATCACTCAAAGGAGTAACTGTGTTAAAATAGGTATTAATTGCTTTAACTTTGGAAGTATGTGCATGAGCTAATCGTGAACTTTAGCAGGGTGAATATTTATGGGACTTACTTATCTGGTTGCATTGGGAAGTAATCCAACCTTTCATCTGCATCTTCACAAGTGATGCTGTGAGGTTTCTGTGGTGCATCTTAATCCATTACGGCAAATTCTATCTCTACGTTTCAAGAGCAGGCAGCAATTATTTGATAAGAATGAACTGAAAATAATCACTTGAATTTCACAGAGAAAAACATTTGATGATTGTATCATGCAGTTGTCGTAAAAAAAAATCAAGCACACCTGTTATATTACTGCAATGCTTACCACAGAATCAACTTTCTGTAATTCTCCCATGACCCAGGTAAAACAAGGCACCTTGGATATATACGCTGTGAAAGAAAAGGTGTAATAAATGTATCAATTTACCAACACTCGAAATTTTGATAATAGCTATTGGCAAATTGCTAATTTCCCAACTTTCCTTCCTCTTTCCCAGACTAATACGTGTTTGCTGATATCTAAACTGTCATTTCACAACAAAAAATGTTATTCCTTCAGAAATATGTTTCAACATATGTGTCTATTGTCACAATAAACTTTATCAATTTTAAATTATTTATAAATTTTGATGAATTACTAAAGTAAATCAGAACAAAATAGCTTTGAACCAAGCTAATGTACAACAGATTTGCTTATCTTATCAAGTTTAAATGGTCATTTTCCAATTAAAGATCACAACAAAGTCATTTTAATAGGGATGGAATGCACAATCCTTTTCTTCTCCCTGCCTGATTTTGGGGTTTTGGGGTTTGGATTTCTTCATTTCTCTTCCTCAAAATATTGATTTGGCAACATGTACAACCAGGAAGAGTTTCAGGCAAAAACAGTATTGTGGATGCTGGAAATCTGAAAAAAAACTCAAAATACCGGGAACAGTTGGCAGGTTTGGCAGCATCCATGGATAGGATATTTATGATTAAAGGTCTTTCATCAAATCTAATATTTCTTTTTTTTTGAGTTCAGTTTTAATTGCTGTGCTGGGAATGTAACAGAGGTTGATCATGGAGTAATCAGCCAGTTTTTAAAAAAATCTTTCTTAGTAGATGTTGTTTCTGTTTACATCAAAGAAACTAAAATAAAATGTACTATGGCACAATTCAAAACATTAATCACTTGGTTGTTGTTCTGGCAATGGATCAGGATTCTTTTCAGTGCACATCTCTGTTCTATCATTGCAGTTAAAGTTCACCAAGAGACAAAGATAATTTATTCATTCAAATTTTTGTTCCTTTCAGAAGCTATTTTCCTTAACATTCAATGCTTAATGGACTGAATATATGTTCTACTTTTTAAATATTTTTGGTATTTCTCAATCTTACTGACCGTTAGATTTATCCTGTATATTACTTTTCAACTTTTTTGCAAGGACAGGGGAAGATGAAGTCTTGCCATAGATCTTTAACGACTGATGTATTTTGTTTAGGGCATATTCAATGATATATGAGCTAGTCAATTTTTCTTGATTGGAATTCAGTCAGCTTTATGGAAACTACTTCCACCAATGAACACAAGACAAATGATATATGGGAAAGACCACAAACAGCAAAACAATAACTGCGGTCATGAAGTACATGGAAGATAGTTTCAGTTCATGACTGACCAATCAATCCTGAAAGGTAGTGATGAGAAGAAAATTCAAAAGTATTCAGGACAGTGAACATTGCAGAAATAATCGACACAAAACATGACATCAAATTAAATTGCGATAGTGAAGTAATACGCAGGTTTAAACTGACGTAGCAAAGCGATTTTGTTGTTGGCAGCAACTCCTAATTCTCATAAGGGTGCTCAACACTTGCACTAAATGTTTTGAGTAGGTCAAACCTTGGAAGGATCTTTTACATAATTCTTGCCAAGACATAAAACCAATGAGAATCACTGTCAACAAAATATGGTTGAATATTCTTAAACTTTTTCTGTGCCTGGTCAGCACTATCATCAAGGATCGTACAGTTGGAGTTCGACAAATCAAAGGCAATGGCAGTGGAGAGATGAAGAGAAGTGGTGGTGGGTAAGTTGATTAACTGTTTAAAATTAGTATCAATTACATTTTTAATGAAATTAACAAACTAAATAAGCAACTATTGTTCTATTAAAAGCCAGAAGTAAGCATGATTTATTATTTTGTTCATTCTGCTTGATGCTTGTTTAAAACAGTATATATTTTTAAAGATAATAAAATGTGAGGCTGGATGAACACAGCAGGCCAAGCAGCATCTCAGGAGCACAAAAGCTGACGTTTCGGGCCTAGACCCTCTCTGATGAAGGGTCTAGGCCCGAAACGTCAGCTTTTGTGCTCCTGAGATGCTGCTTGGCCTGCTGTGTTCATCCAGCCTCACATTTTATTATCTTGGAATCTCCAGCATCTGCAGTTCCCATTATCTCTGATATATTTTTAAAGATATTTAGAGGTCAGGTGTTTGAGGGCTCTTTCAAGCAAAATTCAACACACTAACAGATTTTCATCAGAATATGCACAGCCTTCACATCATAGCATGGGATCTTCATTCAGGATCTAGAAATGTGAACCTGCATCCATCAAGTCCTTCTATTTGCACTTTATTTTCAGGTATGGATGATATTCACAGGCTGAGCTCATGTTTCATGTTTCTGGATTAGAGAAGGGTCTAGGCCCAAAACATCAGCCTTCCTGCTCCTCTGATGCTGCTTGGCCTGCAGTGTTCATCCAGCTCTACACCTTGTAATCTCAGATTCTACAGCATCTACAGTTCCTACTATCTTTGTCAGTTTGGGATCAGTGTTTGGGCCTGCAGCAGCTGATAATTGCCTTCTATCTGAGTTCCCTGACATATTGAAGGTTCATGTTCAATGGAGGCATTTGTGGAGGTCTGAGCTTTGAACTGTGCTGTCAAACACATGAGCTCCAGTCACGAGAGAGTGGGTTACCTCCTGATGAGCTGTATGCAGCAGTATCTGGAGTATGTGCAAGACCAGTGAAATGTTCTGCTGAGCTTGTGTAGATCTTTGGCAGGAGCGGGGAAGGAGCTAAGTATCATGAATAGAGCCATGTCACAGCTGGTTGATTGATGGCAGAAGGAGAGACTCGAGAAGAATGAGATCAGGCAAATGATGATGATCACATGACTTTGGCATCAGTAAGATCAGTAGGATCTAGAAGGAGCATGTGAAGAGAGTAGTATGAAAAGCAATTAACTTGCATTGAGAACGTACAATTTATGGATATAAATAAAAGGATGTTCGAGATCACAAGGAGACAAAGAGCCTAAATTAATTATGAAGAGCAAGCAGGCTTAAGGTTGGTATGTGTGTGGCCACCAGAGATACTCCATCAGTGTTAGTTTAAAGTACAACATATAGCAGTGACCAGCTAAATTCCAGCAGCGGAACATTTCCAGCTCCAGGAAGATGATTGCAAGGGCTGAGGAATCTCCCAAATAGAGTGAAGATTTCTTGCAAACTGAATCCCACCATCCTTGGTTTCCTCAGCCTCTCAGACTTATACCCCCATTTGTTGGGTAGGACCATGTGAAGATGACTTCCAATCTGGAAATGTAGGCACAGCAATCTCAAAATAGGCCTCCATATGGTTTCTCACAAGCATCACCACATAGGAACTAGCCAAAACTACCAAGCCCCATCACCTCCAAAGCAACAAAATTTACTGTAGTTAGGAGGATTTGGGACATCACATTAGTTATGTCATTAAGCAGATTGCAGTAGAAGTTATATATTATTAGTGTAAAATAATGGAGTAAACAGCTATGTTGTGATGATAAAAAAAGTTACATGGAAAATGCATAGTAGTTGCACAATAAATATAGTAATTACAAGGCAGTGTATAAGTCAGAAGTCATCATTTTCTCACTTGGTCAACTGTACATAGCATTCAATAAACCTTCATCATGTACCATGTGTGTTTGAAGGCATAATGCCTCAAACTTCACCTGGTCTCTTTGGTTGAGGCAGCCATGACAATATCACAGGGATAGTAATCTATCGGCATAAATTAAAGATTTGGGATTCAAGTTAAAATCCAATGCATAAATCAGGAGCTTACAGCTTGTCTCAGAAATGAAATTGTGGCATGATACTACTGTTGATTGTTGTAAAAATCCATCTTGTTTGCTAATGGTTTTTAGATAAATAAACCTGCCTTCCTTACCTGGTCTGGTCCATATACATTAACAGAACTACAACAATGTTATTGTCTCTTGACTGCCTTCTGAAATGGCTTGGTAAGACATACAGTTCAAAAGCAGTTATTAATGGGTAAAAAAAGGCTGGCTTTGTCCATTTAACCTGCAATCTATGAATGAATAAGGAAAAAAAAGTATTGAGCCTACATGAGATAAGCAAGTCTCTTGGCTATGTTGGTAGGCTAAATGGATTTCTGTGTTCTCTGCAGGCTTGATGTATACTTCCTTTTTGTAAAGCTTCCAATGGTCCTTCCTCCTCTGTCTCTACTCATGCTTCTTCCTCATTCTCCTTCTCCTTCAAACTGTTTTGCTCTGCATCCAACATCTCTTCTTTCTCCTTGATGCAGGTCAATCTGCTCAATTCCCAACTGGCTTCTTTAGAAACAATGGTCACATTAGTGATAGCATTTCCTACTTTTTCCTGATTCATTCTTTGATATGCTAATTACTTTATAAAATGATCCTTTTTTGTGGGAGCTTACCAATTCCACTGACAATTACCAAGAACAGACGGCATCAATGAGCAGTTTATGCATCTGCCTAGGATATGTGGTGTCAACTTCTAATGATTAATTATCATCTCAAATGTCCCTTTTCATACGTCCATGTATTTTTCATATACATATCCCCATGTATATCATTATTCTTGAATTACAAGAATCATATCGACTCCACAACGACTGATGCCTAAGATAAATCAAAACTCACAATGATTATACAATATCAATATGCATAGGCCTGTTACATATTTTAGGTTATAAATCTAAGCTATGTTAAAACTTAGTTGTGCCTTAGAACCTAAGGTTTTTAATACAAAGAATTTCACATGAGTTAACTGACATTTACTTTATCCTAAGCATTAAAAAGTGCTATCAAAGGGAATCTAATCTAATATAATCTAATCTAAGACAATGACCTCTACTTTGACTCAGACCCTATAGCTTCCTTCATTGTAGAAATTACTTCATAATGGACCTTAGTTAAACAGAATAGCATTTAGTTTCTCACTCACTTAGTCAAATCAACATGACTGAAAAATTATTCAATGCCACAGTAGTTTCCTGTTGTGTGACTACAACTGTTGGAATTTTGCATGGAATCCTTATTGTAACATGCAATTGATTGCGCCCTGCACAGTGGGGGCTCAGTTATGAAGACAAATCTTGTGACTCATGAGATTGAGACTTTGCCTTACTGTTGTAGAAAATAAATTTGTCATGCTGCAGAAAAGTACATCGGTGATAGTATATTTGGCAACAGTAGACTGGAAGGTGTCACACAAGAAGGTTGCAAAGCCTTGGAAAGAGTTAGTATTGATGAAGTTAACAGCCGTGATAGACTTCAATGCGAGGCTTATTTTATAGCTTGCTACCTCTATTTGCACATTTTGCATGAGATGAACATTTAGTCCATGTTATTTTTTTCTTGGCTGCTCGGCAATGCTTGTGCTTCGTTATAAATTGTGTTGTTCAGCAAGATGGACACTGAAAATGTCCTTGCATACTTTTATTATTGCATGGGATGCCTTTGGCCTTCAGAGATAACTGACATGAAGGATCGTCTAAATCAATTTGAAATATTAGGATCACTTCAGGTAAAAAGCAACTTCTTCCAGTGAGAGGCCACGGTTAGTGCATGATAACAAAGTGTGGAGCTGGATGAACACAGCAGGCCAAGCAGCATCTCAAGAGCATAAAAGCTGACGTTTCGGGTTAGTGCATGTCTGTTTTGGACATTATGAACTGAGCCAGCACGGTGTGGTGGTTTGATCGGCCTCCTTCTGTGCTGAAAATGCTGTGAATCATGTACATTGGTAAAAATTTATCCACAACCTGAAGGCTTTCAGCCTACTATGTATCTTCTACATGGAACCGTTTACTAATGGCCTGCTGGCCTGTTGAGACCACATGGAGTGATCGATACAGAATTTTGATTTCTTCACAGCAGTATTAAAGAGCTTGGAGGGGATTCAGGACAATCTCTTTCAGAGGTTTAAGAATTACAACTGGTATATCCACGCTGTAAGCACACATATAAGGTCATTATTTTTCCTTTCCAATCTCCAACAAATAGCTAACAGTTGGCTGTCTGTCTGTAGAACTGTGGAGTAGCAGTCATCAGGTGCACATGACTCAGTCATGGCCTTAGATCAAAAATTCTACATGCACAGTAAACCAAGGATATTAATACAGTTCAATACCCATAATTGCAGAGTATGAAATTTGGAAAGGAACTATAATTAATATATCACAATGATACATGTTTAATCGTTTGTAAAACCTATAAAAATTGCAGTGAATTTCCAATCCCAACTGAAAAAAAAAGTAACATTCACTTCAATTGGGTTTCTAATAAAGATTAGCACAATTATGACTAATGGTGAATTAGTCATCAAGTAGTACAAAAGCTTGAGTATTCCTGAGAAAAGAAAAATTGTGTTGTAAATTTTCATAGTGCAGTCATCAAGGAGCGCATATACCGTTGAGTGCAAGGTAAAAAAGTGAACAGTTTGTGAGCTTCAGCCCATGAGGCACAATAGCTGTCAATTCTATTGCCATTTTCATCTAACTATTAAACAATTTGTGTTAGCTAGAAAGTATTGCAATGAATGCAGATCAACGATTGGTCTTCTGAAGTTTGGAAATTATAACCTGAAACTATTCATAAATAATTCATGCCAGTTCCCAAACTAGACTACCATAAAGACAACAAGATAGCACTGCAGTGAGATGATTTCATCCTGTCAGATTGTATCAATTTATTAGCTATATTCTAACTTGTTGCTAGGCAATGCACTTTTTAAAATGTGTTGACAAATCTCATGAGCACAGTTACTGGGAGATCTCCTCACTGTCTGGTGGCAAGACTTGTAGCTGATATCTCAAAGTAGGGCTGACCTGGTTTCTGAACTTAATAGATTCATTGCAATATTTTCCTTGCTCAAATGTCATTATTTTGGTTCGTTGTTGAAGGTAAATTCAAAAACACTTTGTTATGTATACTATAACTAAGGCAAAAAAAAATAGAGGGCTAGCTTAGATACTGATGCAGACAAGCCAGTGGGTATTGGTGCCAGTTCCCACAAATGGAGACAGTTTGTGGCAGAAAGGGCATCCTTTTGTAAAACCACTCATCAAATTAAAAAGAAATGTTTGTTGATATGGTAGGGTAATCAACTAACATTATGACGACCCATGTAACGTGGGAAAATTTGAAAGTTAAGGAGATCAGGATGGCGAAACGGGTGGGATATGTATGTTCTGCTGTTACTGAATTTGCTCCAGGCATTCAGGTTCTTTCTTTCTATTCAACTATAACCTATTTGAAACAGGAAAGTCAATATGTCATACATTGGCACAAAGCTACACCCATATTAGTAATATGTTAATATGCTGCACTATTGAGCTGCTTTCTTCTTCTTATTTCCAACATTCAAAAGCTGCTACCATCAGCTGGAAGTGTCAGTAACCTTTGCAAAGTTCAGGCAATATCAGAAGTATGGGGTTAGATAATACAGGCTAGATGGTACAAGAAGCGAATACCTGGGTGCATTTTTAGCGCAATCATTGAAGGTGACAGGCAGGGTTAGTAATGATTCTAGGCTTTACAAATAAAGGCGTATGCTCTAAATCCAAGAGGTTATGGTATATTCATAAAACAAAACACTAGTTGCCATTGTTGCATTGAATTGTGGGCACCATCCTTTCGGAAAAACATAGAGGCTTTGGAGAGGGCACAGACGAGATTGAGTAAAATTGGTCTCAACCAAGGGAATATAGTTCCGTGTGTAGATTGAGGAAGCTGAAGTTGTTCCTCTCAGAGCAGAAAAGGCCAAAGTTTGATAAAGATGTTTAATATCAAGAAGGATTTGCGTAAAGTAAAACCTTTCCAGAAACTGAAGGGCTGATAACCAAAGGGCAGTGTTTTAGGGTGATTAACACAAGAAATAGACAGAAAGTCAGAAATCGTGAGAACTGCCGATGCTGGAGAATCTGAAATAACCAGACCCGAAACATTAGATTTCCTGCTCCTCGGACGCTGCTGGGCCTGCTGTGTTCATCCAGCTCCGCACCCTTGTTATCTTAGACATAAAGGCAATCATTTTTATGTAACAAGTGATCAAGGCTTGGTATACATTGCCTGATAGGGTGATGGATCTAGAGTCTATAGTAGCCTGCTAAAGGGATTTAGAATTTTAAATAAACTTGAAGGAGAAATAATTGCACCGATGTAGAAAAATAGTAGGGGAGTGGGGCTGACTGGATTATAATTCGGAATAGTAAACCTTCTGTCCTCCCATTTAACAAATTATTGAATAGTTCCTATGTATTGTCTTTAATTATCCTTCCTGTAAAATTTTCTGTAGCCCTCAATCACCCTCAATAGAAGAGTGTAGCTTGCTCTCTGTGCTACCAATTTACCTCACAATCCCGAAATTGTGTTCTGTAACCTCCTTTGGAATCCCCAGGTACAACACAATTTCTCCTCAATGTAAAACATGCGTGGGTGCTGATTAATCAAAACCTTTTAAAGGATTTTGTGGTCACTGCCCTGGATTTTTGTTTGCGTTAAGATTATGCAGAATTGAAAGAATTTCTGGATCTCTGAACAATACTTCTAAAAATGAAAGCCTGAGAATCAGATGACGTGTTTGGGTTGGGTTACAGGCTATGAGGTAAATGCCCTAAGAAATAGTGAGAAAGGTGCTGGCTGCACACACTGGCAGGGCTTCACACTGTGCCCAAAATTTGAAAAGGAAGAACAAAACGTCCCTCTAGCTCTCATACTCCCTTATGCTCACGTGCTTCTAAGTCCTATTCAGACCCTCCACACAATTTTTTTCCTCACCCACTCCCATGGCTGTTCATACTCCCCATGCCAACCTCCCTTAAAAGATCCATGATAAAATATTTCCATCTGCCAAAACCCAAGACCTCTTATTCTCTGCATGCCAATCATTGTCCTCTACCCAAATCCAAAGGCCTTTTATAGCAAACAACAACAACTCATGATAACAGAGCTCCTATTATAGACCAACTTGGATTCATTATTTTGTCAATGTTTGTTTATGCATCTGCTATGCAATAGGCTGATATAAATATCTGCTGGGGTACACTCTGAAGTCTTCTGTCACAAAACTGCTTCTCTTAATAAACTTGACATGCCGACATCCAGGACCAGTTTTGAAACCGGCAAAGTGCAAATTTTTGTGTATTGTTGGAAGTAGCTTTGTTTAGATCTTCAAGGAACTGTTTATTCTTTTTGGTGATTTAGATTGGCATAATTTGAAACTTCATTTTCTAACTCTGGTTATATGCTAGTTTTTCCAAATTTTTGTGCACTTATTCTGAGGGAAATCCCTAAACTGTGCAGAGAACATCCTCCAAACTCTAATATTCTTTCTGATGCAATGAATTCTTCAGATTCTGCACAATCATTTGGCTGCTGTGCAATCTCATTGACTTCAGGTTTGAGGCAAAAAAACTGCAGAGACTTCAGTTTTAAATTGAACTGTGTATCCATTGTTTCTCCTGATACCATGTTGCCATAATAAAGAGTGGATTTGCAGAAATGCAACAGCCACCAGTGAAGTTGTAGACTTGACAGATTGTGTCAAGCTGTCTATCAGGGTGAATTTTATTTTCTGAGGTGAGTGGTAGTAGATAGAAATAATTTGGAATATTTGTTCAGAAGTCTGATGTTGACTTATGCATAAGATATATGAATGATGAGGGATATTTTCACTGGATACTAGATAACAATTTTTAAATGTTTTAATTCTAATATTTCAGCACATGTGAGAATGCTTGCTTTTAAACAGGTAGAAATTCTTAGGGAAAGTGTTGTAAACTACTTTTGTAACTACCTAGTTCTTATTTCTATATGTGATATTTCATTTTTGATATTATTAACATAAATATCAAAAATGTATTTCATAAATGCTTTCAGTGAGGTGTTAGTCTCTTGCTGCTTCTAAAGCTTGAAAAATATGAAACTACATTCAAAAGTACTGCAATAACGCAATAATACAATCAAATATATTCAGAAAGTGAGCCAATATACAAAAGCTGACATAGCCCATGATAAACAAGCAATTCCAAATTGGCTTTGATTATGAGGCTGGAACATACAATTGCACAAGCAATAAAACTGATGCTGCAAGGGCATTTGGGCACTCATTTGAGTTAGTTTGCAGCTATAACTAACCTTCCTTTACTTCTTTACAAACTTGAACATACATACGTTGAAGGGACAGCATTTACTTTTTTGAGGAAAAATCTGGAGTTACTTTAGAGAATTTTGCCTTGCATTGCAAAACACCAGAAATGTAGCAAATAAAGTCTACCATGACTCAGCTAATTTATTACCATCACCAATACATGTACTCACCCCAAATCAGGAAGGTACCTTTCATAATTCTTCAAAGTTAGCAAAACACTTCTATGTTTAATTAATTCGAGGAAAACCTTGCTGGACTTGAGATCTTCATTCCAAATGACCTTGATCTAAATCAATCTTTGCTGCTTGTGTCTTAACTTAGACTTTCTCCTTTTCATCTCATCATTGATGAATCTCATTGCTTCTCTGTAGAGTGCTACCCAAGATAAATAAGTCTGCTTGGTCAGTATCCCACTTACCACCTTAACAATTCACTCCCTCCAAAACCAATTACACACTGGGAGCAGTGTGTATCATAATAATGCACTGTAATATCTCATCAAAGATCCTTTAAAGTCACCTTCCAAAATGCATGAGATAACAAGACGTACAGCTGGTTGAACACAGGAGGCTGGGCAGCATCAGAGCAGCAGGAAGGCTGACGTTTCGAGTCTGGACCCTTCTTCAGAAATAGAGGAGGGAAGGAGGACTCTGAAATAAATAGAGAGGGGGGAGAGGCGACAATGGAAGGTGGATAACGGAGCAGATAAGTGGAGAGAGGATAGACAGGTCAAGGAGGCGGGGATGAGGTTGGGGATGGGGAGATTTTGAAGCTTGTGAAGTCCACATTGAGACCATTGGGCTGCAGGCTTCCCAAGCAAAATATGAGGTGTTGTTCATGCAACCTTTGGGTGGCATCATTGTGGCACTGGGGGAGGCCCAGAATGGACATGTCATTGAAGGAATAGCAGGGGGAGGTGTTGTAGCAGTCTCCAACTTCCGCTTGGTTTCCCTGATGTAGAGAAGGCCACATCGGGAACAGCGGATACAGTATACCACATTAGCAAATATGTAGCTGAACATCTGTTTGATGTGGAAGATTTTCTTGGGGCCTGGGATGAGGGTGGGGGCGGGTGAGGTGTAGGGACAGGTATAGAACTTCCTGAGGTTGTAGGGAAAAGTGTCAGGGGAGGTGTGGCTGGTGGGAAATGTGGGGCAGACGAGGGAATCGTGGAGAGAGTGGTCCCTCCAGAAGGCAGATAAGGGTGGGGAAGGAAAAATGTCTTTGGTGGTGGGGTCAGATTGCAAGTGGTGAAAGTAGTGGAGGATGATGCTTTGAATCCAGAGGTTGGTGGGTGGTACTTGAGGCTGAGGAAGGACTCTGTCTTTGTTATTGCAGGGTGGAGGTGTGAGGAATGAGTTGCGGGAAATGCGAGAGATGTGGTCGAGGGCATTTTCGAACACTGTGGAAGAGAGCAGATGTGGCAGAGGTGAAGAAATTGGGATTTGGGGATGGCATTCTTGCAGAAAAGTGAGAGAGAGGAGGTTTATTCTAGGTAGCAGTGAGAGTCGGTAGATAGAATAAGATATTAGTTACCGGGTGGTTGCCGGAGATGGAAACAGAGAGGCCTCGGAAGAGGAGATAGAGGTATCAAAGATGGTCCAAGTGAACTTAAGGTTGGGGTGGAAGGTGTTAGTAAAGTGGATGAACTGTTTGAGCTCCTCATGGGAGCATGAAGTGGTGCCAATACAGTCATCGATATAACGGAGGAAGACGTGAGGATTGGGACCAGTGTAGCTGCGGAAGGGGATTGTTCCATGTATCCGACAAACAGGCAGGAATAGCTTGGGCCCATGTGGGTACCCATGGCCACCGCCTTTGTCTGCAGGAAGTGGGAGTTCCTTGAAAAACAAGGACGTCTGGGATGTCCCGGGAGTGGAATGCCTCATCTCGGGAGCAGATATGGCGGAGGCGAAAGAATTGGGAACAGGGGATGGCATTCTTGCAGGAAGGTGGGTGAGCAGAGATGTATTCTATTCCTTCCAAAATGTATGATCTCTACCACCAAAGAGGACAAAGACAGTCGTCAAATGTCTATAGCATCACTTGCAAGACCCAATCCAAGGCATATTTGTTAGCTTCAGGCTTGATCACACTTCCTTCACCAAATTTATCCTGTCAGTATGATTTCATATCCCTGATACTTCCAGTTAATCTTGCAGTCTGGGTATGACAAAATACTATAATAGTTATTTGGAGTGCATCAGCACTTACAGCATGCTCCTGAATTCTTCAATATCTCGCTAAGAGAACCCAATAACAATGCAACAGCCTCTATAACATATCTTCAAAATTTAAATTTTTGACAATTCTTTAAGTGAAGCTTAATAGCCAATCAAATGAATAACACAAAATTCATGATGGTTTCCGAAGTGGAAATAATTCAGTCTTGAAAAAGTTTGAAAAAGCACACAGGAAAAAAATACAAAATTTGAACTAATCTTCTGCACTTTTTGTGAGTCATTGCACAAATTAACTTTCACACTCCATTTCCTCGATACTTCATACTATTTGCCTAAGATCGATTTGGATGACTTTACATTGGCTTTAAACTGTGAAACTGAAATTTCTTTGAAGTGAAGTGTATGGAATAACTGATCTTGTGAATTAGAAAGCTTGCTTCACTGAAGATGTCAGACCAGCTCCATCTTGCCTATTCCGCAATTCTTTAAAAGACTGTACAGTTTATTCCACTTAAATAATTATCTGATACCTTATTATATTCCAGCAAAGAAACTGAAACATTTTATGACAATGCTCATTCATGTTCATGTGGCATTTTTAAACCTGCAATCGTTTTCAATTAACATTGTTACTCATATTGCCTCATCTACGTAGTATTCAAACACAAACCTTTTCTTTCCACCATTGCTAGCATGGTTCATTGGGCACATTGAATTCTATAAATTAGTTACATTTAAATTTCTGCAAGCATGCTGTTTAAAAGTAGGAACAATTTATTTTCAAAGAAGGCAGTATAGAAGAATGCCATTTAACCCAATGTGCCAGTGCTGGTTTTCAGGTAGAGCCATCTAGTTAGTCCTTGATTTTCTGGAAAGCTCTGCCACTTTCTCCCTTCAATTTTTTATCTGGACAGCGTATATTAATAAGAGAGCACATTGCCACTAGATGACATGAGTGCAATTAATGACATCTCATATCATTGTTAAAAATGATGGTTGGCATACTGTCTAATTTTGGTATTTTGACAAGCAAATGGGTTCTAATTATTTTGGAGGAGCTGATGGCATAGTGGTAATGTCAGGGGCTATTCATCTGGAAGTGTAGGTTAATGTTTTAGGGACATAGATTTGAATCCCAGCATGGCAGATGTTGAAATTTGAATTCAACAACGTCTAATAGTGACCATGTAGCCATTGTCATAAAACCCAATTGGCTCACTAAGGGAAGAAACTCTGGCACCAAGTCTAGACTATATGTGACTTCAGACCCACGGCAATGCAGTTGAATAAAAAATAATCACTCCTAAGTGATCTAGCAAGCCACTCAGTTGCATCAAATCACTGTAAAATCTAAACAAAAAAATGAAACCACCTGCTATTAACCTAAGCACCAGAACTGACAATGGTGAACTCAGCCATGTTGACCCTGCGAAGTCTTAATCATCACAACATGCTGACATAACCATTCTCATAGATCATCTCTTTCAGGCAATTAACCCATCCTCTATCATTATCATTATCCTTGTGAATGTCCTATTCTAGTCTCATTCATCTACTCTACATTTATAGCTCCTTATCAATTGTTTGTTTCTATTGTCCATGTGAGCAATGACATTCAAGTCATTACCTTCACAACGTAAAAGATTTCTCTTCAATCTCTTGTCCAAAATCCTCGAATCTGTGTTGTTGTGTGACAAGGTATATGGTATATATTTTCCTTGTCTTCCTTATCTAAATTTATCATAGTCTTGTACATCTCTATTAAATCACCGATTTAATTCTGTATCTGAATTCTCCCATCCAGGAACTATTCTGCCATCTTAAAGGATCCACGCACAGAGACTCCCAAATCTCTCTGGGCCTAAACAAAGTTTAGAATTGACCCATGAAGGATATATTACTTTTTCTTGTCTTTTCTGCCAAAATGCATCACCTTACATTTCTCTGCATCATATTTTTTCTGTCATTTAGCTATTAATTCTGTTAGCCTGCTAATAGTCAAGATGTATTCTCCTCTCTGTTTACCACAACTCCTTGTTTGGCACATTTTGAAATTTTACCAAAAAAATCACCTTTTTCCGTAATGAATGATTCATTATCTAAAAATGTATAAATTGATTTTATTTAACTAATTAGGCTTCTGCATAAAAACTAACTTCGGGCAATATACTATTTCAGTGAATACTCTTTTGCAAACATCTCTTCTTAGATCCCTGAAGTATTCTGATGGTTCTCACTGTTATCATCTTTCTGTTTTCCATAATAGACACTCAGCTGTACAGAAACAGGAGATAAGTGAGGATTGAAAAAAACTGGAAGAATAGGCATTTTTGCAAAACACCATCATAACATATTATAAGTTACTTGAAATGTCTGGCTACAACAAAGAACTGCATCCATCAGATTTTCTGACTTCTTAATACTAAATTTTCATGGGGCTGCTGGACTTCCCCAGGGAGATGAGCTAAAAAGAAATATGCGGCCATTGGTAGAAGGTGTAGTCATAGAGACATGCCACATTGTTGTATGTTGATGTCCTAAGTGATGTCAGTTAAAGATAAATTGCTGAAATCTCTGCCAAACTGTGGATTGAAAACTGTAAGAATTTTTCACACTGGGGGTGAGGAGTTGTTGCTAAATCCAGTAAGTAGTGGTGAAGTAATGAGAAACATCTTTGTCTCATTTGAATATTTTCCTAGAAACCACAATGGACATGCAGATGGTAGGTGACACATCACAGGTATTGTGGAATCAAAATAAATTAAACATGGGCAAGGGTATAATAATGTACATCCTTGATTCATTTTCTAGCTACACTTCTGCAGGTGTAGTTCTGCTCCATTTCTGCTGATTTATTTCCAGAATACAAACAGAGGGTAAAAGTTGGGTGTTCAGGTAGCCAATGTGGAAAATTCGTACCTTTACCTGCCTCCCATGTTCGTCCTCCATCTGGACCCTTACCTCTGGCCTCTTAATCTCTCTGGATCTTTTCATTGCAAATATTAGTGTAACATTGTGCCATTGATTTTCCCTGATTCTCCCTTTCATTTCATCCGCTGTGCCACCGATTTGATCCACTTCACACTCCCAGGTCCAACCTTAATATTGTTATCAAACCTGCTGTCAAGAGTGGCATTGATATTATCTGGAACACTGCATACCCTTCAGAGACTGAGCACTAACTTTCTGATGCATTCTTTGATGTTCCTGTGGACTATGACCTACTAGCAAGCATCAAACCATTACATCTGGAACTGTCAAAATCTCTTCTCCTGTGGAGATCTTCCATTCACATTATTTTGCAATCATTTGCAATATAGATGCCTCTCTATCAATTTTGCTTCAAATCAGGATCTGTTACCATTTGAGAAGATAAAGCAGTGGTATCTCTTTTAAATTCGCTCATGGGGTGCAAGTTTTGGTGGCTAAGCCTGCACTTGCTGCCCTGCAGAAAGTGCTGGTGAGCTGCCATCTTGACTGCAGCAGTCATTGATTGGAATGTTAGAGCAGTTACAGCGCTATTAGTAAGGGAGTTTCAGGATTTTGACCCAATGAAAGAACGGTGATATAATTTCAAGTCAGAAAGATGTGTGATTTGGAGGGGAAATTGTAGGTAGTGATGTTCCTGTACATTGACCATTCTTGTCTTTTTAACTGGTAGAGGTTTTGTCGAAGGAGTGTTCGAGAGTTAACAGCAGTATATCTCATGGATTGTGCACGCTGCTGTCCAGTGACTGAAAGATGAAAGTTGTGGTTGGGGTACCAACTAAGTAGCCGGTTTGTCCGAGAAGATGTTGAGCTTCTCAAGTCTTGCTGGAGTTCACAGAATCATAGAATTGTAGTGGTGCAGAAGGAGGCCATTCGGCCCTTAAACCCTGCACCAGTTCAATTAAGTCTCACCAGTCTCCTGACTTTTCTCCATATCACTGCACACCACTTCAATACAAATAATCATCCACTGCCCCTTTGAATGCCTCAATTGAACCTACTTCCACCACAATTCCAATCAGGACATTCCTGCCCTCACTACTCACCGCATGAAAAATGTTTTTTTTATCATACATCACAGTCGCTTCTTTTGAACATTACTTTAATCCATGCCCTCACGCTCTTTCTTTTGAGTGAGAACAACTTCTGCTTATCTACCTCATCCAGGCACTTATGATTTTGCAAACCTCTATCAAATCTCCGCTTAGCCTTCTTCTCTCCAAAGAGGAATCCCATCTATTTTTCAATCGATCCTAAAATTTATGGGTTGCACATTTCAAGTGAGTGAAGAATATTCCATCACATTTCTAACTTGTGTATTGTAGAGGAAAGTACATTTCGAAATTGTAGTTTTCTTTGGTTTCCGATATTCGTTGAGCTCTTATTGCTGGTATTTGCATTTTAGTCTAAAAAATAGCTATACTTCATTCTAATTAGAGAAGTTGGGCCTTATTCTACGTGAAGGACTGAGCCTTTGCTCTCTCTTGATGCACTACTTGCTTTGGGAGTTCTAAATTAGGGATTTAAATTATTTGTAAAACCTCATGTTTTAAGCACAATGGGGCATACATTTTAAAGGATGAAAATGATAACATAGACAATTCTCCACTTCCTATGTTTCTTCATTAAAATACATGATAAATTAACAGTCTAGCATTTGAAAATTGATTATTTTGTCTGTATTGACATAAAAAAGGAACCAAATGTTGTGAGATTAGAAGTGCTTTACAAAAATTACCTTGCGCATTTGAAAAATAAATGCTTTTTTCACATTATGGATGTGACGATTATAACAAGGTCAGCCAGGTAGAGCTCATAGCATATGAACTCTCTGATTGTAACTGTTAATCTGGTCCAGTCAGGGAGTCCTGGCTGTCAGATATAAACAGGAGTGTTGGGGGTTCTGTTAACTCTAGGAGCTGGTTTCAAGGAAGTCGGATCAGTGCTAAGGACTCTAACATGTAAATAAAGGGTGATTGGTGATGGTATATTGGCTTCAGTGGAGTTATCTCATTGTATGTGCTAGAATTTTCACAATGAGCATTCCACACACTTGTTGAATTGAAACACATATGCGGATAAAATAACTTCAGGACCACCCACCTCAGTGCATTATACAAAAGAGATAGTAGGAACTGCAGATGCTGAAGAATCTGAGATAACAAGGTGTAGAGCTGGATGAACACAGCAGGCCAAGCAGCATCCTAGGAGCAGGAAACCTGATGTTTCAGGTCTAGGCTCGAAACGTCAGCTTTCCTGCTCCTACGATGCTGCTTGGCCTGCTGTGTTCATCCAGCTCTACACCTTGTTTACTCATATTACACAAAAGTGTTGGTTTAGATTGAGGATTACATTGCCACATTTAGATATAGATGGGCTTAGATTGTTTGAAAGCTAATCATGCTCCCTGGCTCATGGTTATTAGCATTGGGATAGTAGTTCTTTACTACTCTTATTAAATACTTGCATAGAAGTAGTGCCCATTTCTGGTTGCCTCATTACAGGAAAGATGTGGAAGCATTGGAAAAGGTGCAGAGGAGATTGTTGTCTGGAATGGAGGCAAGGTCTTGCAAGAAAAGGTTGAGAGAGCCAGGGCATTTCTCTTTATAATGACAAAGGATAAGAGGTGACTTGATAAAGGTGTACAAAAAGATCAGAGGTATAGATAGACTGGGCAGCCAGAGACTTTTTCCTCGGATGGAGGTAGCTATTATGAGGAGACATAGTTGAAAAGTGAGTGGAGGTAGATGTAGGGGAGACATCAGAGGTAGGTTCTTTACTCAGAGAGTGGTTGGGGCATGGAATGCATTGCCAGAGAGGGTGGTGGAGTCAGCCTCACTAGGAGCATTTAAGTGACTATTAGATAGGCATAAAGATGATAATATAAGGTAGGGGTGAAGGTTAGATAGATCTTAGGTTTGGGGTAAAAGTTTGGCACAACTTCGTGGGCCGAAAGGCCTGTATTGTGCTGCACTGCTCAATGTTCTACGTTCTAAGTTGTGGGTACAATCTGCAAACTTGTAATTAAAAGATCTTTGTGAGTGGTAGAAGTATAAACAAAGCTTGTCTCTTTCAGGACAAAAAGCAATGAGTTAGGACATTGGGCTTGCATGCGATGTAAAGCTTTGAAAATTACTTTGCTGGATATGTGGATAGGGACAATACTCAACAATTAGCATCTTCTAGTGAAAAGCATTTTAAAAAGTAGACAAATAAAAATGTTTGAAGCAGTCTTGTTCATTATCTCAAAGATTAAAAGTGTACAATTTGATACTTAATTATTTTGCCTGTAACAACAACGCACATAGGGAAATGAATGTTTTTCTATTCATTTTGTGGGGTGTGGGTGTTGCTGGCTGGCCAGTATTTTTTGCCCATCCCTAGTTGCCCTTGAGAAGGTGGTGGTGAGCTGCCTTCTTGAAACTCTGCATTCCTCCTGCTCTGGGTTGATTAAGAGTTCATTAAGAATGCTGTGATGATTAAGAGTTCATTACAAAAATTGGCTGAGGCGTTTTGAAATCACTATTGTGTCTTTAATTAAATCACATTATGTTTATCCTAGAATTTCCATAATGAGTGTTCAATTTTTTTTTGTGAGAAATGTAAGCAGTACTGCAAAACGATATTTAAAACAAATAGCATGTTGACATTCGTAGGACAATTTGAGAACAAAGCAAGGCAACTATTTTATTATTATACAAGACCTTGTCCAGGTCTCACTTGGAGATTTATGTCCAATTTCTGTCGGCCATGCTGGTACTTTGGAAAGTGTGCTGAGGAGGGACATTCGGCTAATACATTGTGACAGCCATCTTTATCATCACGATAGCCTAAAAAAGTTGAAAACCTAATCTTCAGCTAAGCATAGACCTAGGGTCATGTGGTTGAAGTTTAAAAAATACTAATGAAGAGGACAAAAAATGTGCTGTAGTTGACAATTTGTTCAGTTACGTGTTTTATCAAGGCCACTTATAAATTGTATCAGTGCAGATCTAGAATAGACTTACGGAGGTGGCTCATTTCTACAGCTTTAAACCTGTGATCCCGACACTGACTCATTGATATCCTTCAAGCAGAAGCTGAATAAGTTTGTGTTTGGCTCAGTCATGACCTCAGGGAGAAATTGATCTCCTGGACAAATCTCAGTAGCCTGCGTGATGGGAGAGGAACTTCCCAGATTTTTGCTTCCCTTAATTGACCTTGCCTTTTAGTTGTGTTTTTTAATGCCTGTCCCAAGGAATGCCTGGTTTTTTATGATAAGGAATGTATATATTTTGGCAGCTAAGATATTGCAATTGTGTGAAGCAGGAGGGACTTTATCTTTCTGGTATTGTTCATACATTCAGACTTTTTTTTCTGAATAAAATAATAAAACCATTGTGTTCAAACTGTTTCTTAATGTTCCATTCATTTTGTACAAAGGTTATTTTTTTTTTTGCAAATGATACTCAGCTTTGATATGCTTTTAACCGGAAGATTGAAGTTACATGGATGGATGTTTATCACCAATGTCAAACAGTTATGGAATATCATAACATGAATCTTACTCTAGGTCATTGCTTGTTATGCCTCTACACAACAGATGCTATCTCTAAATTAATCAGAGCTTGCTAGCCTATTGACTGAAAAATGTAAAAGATCAAAGCCTGCATGGACAAATGGCAGGAATATTTCTCAGGCAGTTGATTGAGTCCTTTCTCAAATGTCCAGCTTGATTCCTGGACAGTTTACATTAATTTCATCAAATGTCCTAATCAAAATAACCTCCTTAGCTTCCTTATTCCTTCATTCCTAACTCTAAATCATGAGGGACATAGATAAGATGAATAAGCAAGGTCTTTTCCCAGGATAGGGGAGTTCAAAACTAGAGAACATAGGCTTAAGGTGAGGGGGGAAAGGTGCAAAAGGGATCTGAGGAGCAGCATTTTCATGCAGAGTGTGGTGCAGAAACGGAATGAGCTACCAGAGGGAATAGTAGAGACGGCTACAATTACAACATTTACGACACATTTAGGCAGGTACATGGATAGGAAAGGCTTAAAGGGATATGGACCAAACCCGATTTAGCTCAGTTTAGGAAACCTGGTTGGCATGGATGAGTTGGGCTGAAAGTCTTGTTTCCATGCTGTATGTCTCTATGGCTCTATGACTCACCACTTTTTTAGCAGTATTCCCAGACAGCTTGATGGTGTCAGCTTTGACTCAGTAGTAACAATTGTTTCACTGAGTCCCTTTTCACAACATATGATCTGTTGTGATCAAGCCATTTTTCTGTCTGTTAGTTGATGAAAGGATGATGAAAATGGCTTCATACAGAGACTTGGTGATTAGTCAAGCATTTGGTTTTCAGTGTAGGAATTAGATTTTCAGGTTCGGCTTCTCCTGTGCCTGCATTTTAGATTTCCAAATCCAAATTTTCAGAAATTCAATTTTCTCACTTTAAATGATTGTGACAACAATTATATTTTAAAGTTAATATCCCTATTCTTTGATGATATGCTAGTTTCTATAGGTTTAGTTATTTTCTGTTCAGAACAATGACTCATCTTTTGCTATTCTTGCTTTCAAAAATAAGATGACTTCAGATGCAAGATTTTGTTTTTTGCAAACATTCAGAGGATTAGGACATCACTGGCTAGACACGCATTAATTGCCATCCCTACTTGTTTTGGGTGTGGAATCAAACATTGAACAAACTAGGTAAGGATGACAGATTTTCTACTCCAAAAGGACTTCAGTGAGCAAGTGTTTTTTTTACAACAATCAATGATATTTACCTGGTCACCATGAGTCTAGATTCTTATTCCAATTGTGTATTGAATTCAAATTTCACCATCTGCCAAACTGGGACTTTAATCCCATCCCCAGCAAATTAGCATGGACTCTGTATTACTATTATAGTGACATCACCACTATGCCGCTACCTCCGCAAACATTTGATTTATTTGGCATAAAATTTTACCTTGTTTCTTTCTGGTTCTGGAGTTGCCCTATGGTACTGACTATAAGCAATTTATGGTAAATGCATCAGGTTGAATTTATTCATTTATCTGTATTTGTGGATTCCCATTCTTCGTTTAAGAAGTTCGGTTGTCTTAGGTTGAATCTGCTATCCTTCCGCTACAGCAGGACTTCCATTCAGAGGCTTTTTTTTTTCTTTAGCAGCTTAAGCTTTGTTTAAATTATTTGAGCAGCTACGTGTCAGGAGTTTGAAAAAGTAGACATGCACAGAAATATTTGTTTTTGGCTAACTATAATTGGGTTGGTACCTTTGTATGTTGCTACAGAAAAGATTAAGAATATTTTGCTTGTGTGGGAACACATTCGTAATGATGCACGAAGATGGCCTGTGTTGAGTTTGTGACACTCTAGAGTAAATAAAATTGGAAATTTTGACTCCATTAAACGCATTGATATAGCTGACTCTTTCACCCCAAATAGCATAATAACCAATAGTTAACATCCTGATCCTACACTCTAAACAATCTACCTGAAATACAATTTCTACTAATAGTTATTTTGTTTCTATTCCTTTAGTTCTTGCATTGTTAACAGTAATGTACAATTTCTTTTGATTCTAATGGTGTGACGACAGTTCAGCTTCTTGCTGAGTTGCTCCAACATTAGATAGATCTTTCTCTATCAAAAGGCACTGAGAAATACAAGGGATTTAAACGAGCTATTTAACAAACAACAATTACTGATCCAGTTAATTACAAGAGCTCATTTTCCAAGTGGCATGTTCCTGAATTGGCCAATCCTTAACGTTTTTGTTCTCATGCTAACATTTCCATCTTAGGCCTGTCACATTGTTTCAGTAAAGCTCATTGTAAACTAAAAGAACAACACCACATTTTTTGGCTAAGTACCTTACAGGATTCAGGACTAGAGAAATCCAGGACAGTTCACTGATTTCGTCCTCAAGCTTTTAGTTGAGGATGGTCCTACTGAGAATCAAAACTACTGCACTGAATGGAATGTTTTGCCCTGCTTTCTCCAAATCCTCTATTAGATGTGAGTTTGTATGGGATGCAGGATGCCACTTAATTGGGTGAGAGGATGTTGAGTGGAGATTTTGCTGACTTCCTATTTCTTCTCATCATGCCCTATGTTGGCGAGATCTAGCATGGCCTTCCCATTTCATGCCCTTAAGGAACCACTTCATAGCCTTATTCTGCCAGCAGACACTGGAGCATCCACCAAACAAACCAATCACATTGCAAAGCCTGTTGCCTATTGAGACTGAGGTTCCCTCTGTTACAGGCAATCTGTGACAAGTTGAGGGATTTGATATTGAAAAGGGGAACATGTGGAAAGGCCTCTTTCTTTGCCCAGAAACACCTCCCAAGAGACCTTCAACCTTCATGCTTTAGTAATCCAAGACAGGATCTTTACACTTGCAAACACAAAAAGTGAAACATGAACATTAGTGCATCAGTGATGATGTTTCATGTGAAGGTGGTATTTTGCTAGCCCATTCAGAATTATACCCAAAATGATGCAGAATAACTTGTCCAGAAGATGCATGGAGACCACATGGAAATGTAGCAGTGTGAGCTCAGAACCAGAACAGCACAGTCATCTACAAAGATATAATTCCAAGTCAAAAGAATGTTGTTCATATGTAGTATATGCCAGAAATTCTAAAATATACATCAGAAAGTGGAGTTGATGGCTATTGAAATATTGCAGACCATGGCACTCTGTGTGATCCAATTTATTCACATAAAATCATGAATGCTATCTCACAGTTTCAGAATATTACACTGACTGCAACAGTCCAGGTTTTTGTTTGCTGAACAAGAAATTCCTAAAAGGGTTATGCAGGATAATGGAACCCAATACATTTCTAGAGAGTTCAAGGAAATCATTGAAGAATATGGGTTCAATATTATCATCTGATTAGCAAATTAATTAAATTAGCTGGGATGAATTTTCACAACATGAGCACCATGGTTCATGAACACCAACTGGCTACAAAAAGACATGACCAATACTCACTTATCTCAATCCACATGGATAAGGAGAACCACAACTTCAGCTGGGACAACACCAAGATCCTGGGACAGGCTAGGCAGAGACAAGCATGAGAATTCCTGGAAGCATGGCACTCTACGAAGCAGGCTATTAATAAACACATTAAAATCGACCCCATATATATTCCACTATGAAGGAGAACCAGAAGTGAAGCAATCCATCTCAGCAGACCCCAGAGTTTAAAAACCAGGCGGGAAAACACACTGACCCTTCATCGGAGGCTGCATTGAGGATGTTACCAAGCACAGTAACAAAACATCTGCAAAACAACAAATCAGCTCGGTGAGCCAACCAACATCAGCACCTACAACCCGAGCTACAGATCTACTCCGAAACCTTAGTGAGTAATATATTGCAGATCAATCAGTAATTGTAAAATATAGATAAATCAAGTATTGAATGATTGTCCTTTGCCTGAGGTGAAAGGCGAAAAAAAGCTATCTCTTTCTTTTAAACTTCTTCCATCTTTCTTTGTAGATTGTCGCTTTTACATTTTCAATTACTCTTGTCATTCTTCTTCCCATACTATCTCACTTAGGAATATTTCTTTTGTGATATGAAGATAGAATTGGATCACTACTTCAGGTAGTTTCTAACCAATTCAGCACAAAACCTCAATATAACCTCTTGTACATTGTAAATTACTGTACTGGCTCTATACGCTGGCGTTTCATTAATTCTTTGTTCCTCTCTCATTCCACCTAGTGGTGCACTTTGCTGTTTCAGAATGAAGGATCAATATCTGAGTGGAAGACAGTAAGCCTGTAAGCTGGAAATGTCATCTCACTTCTTATATTGTGGGAAATCCGCCAGGGCTTGAAGGGTAATAGATCAGAAAATAGCTGATACTTAAGTGCCCACCACCTGTTTTTGAGGAACATACGGTGATGGCAACAAATCTATTCACAATATTTTTGCAATGATACATGAAGGATAAAAACACTCAAGTATGTTATCAATCTTTTGTATGCACGTTCCAAGCTGACAATCTGGAACTGTCCAGATGCTAGATCTGTTTGACGTAGCAGAGGGCTTTGATATGTCAGGGACAATTTCTCAGAATCCTTATAGCCTACAAGATGGGGTCATTTAAGTTTTTCATTCAGCAGTTTCGAAACTCCAGCAGGTATGAGTGCAGATCCCTGAATTTACTACCTCTTTTTGGCAATATCAGTGCCTGTGCTGTCTTACCAAATGTGACAATTTGTAAAGTTTTGGAAAACAGAATCATTCAGAATGGTCGCACCCAAAAGCATGGAGTTCACTGCCAACTCAGATTAGAAGTTACTTGCTCCAGTCCACAGCACTGGCCAAAACTTTCACTGGCAATTCCTCTCCTACCTGCCACATGAATGGAAGTGCTAGCAGGAGTTGGACCTGAGTTCCCAGGTCAATTTCATTCATATTTGGGCTATTTGTAATACGTTTCCATCCATTAGGAAAGTAATGGCAGTAGCTCAGGGGAGCAATGGGAATGGATGCAAATGTTCCGAATGATAGTTTAGTGCAGGTGCTACTCTTTCATGGGATGTAGGCATTATTGGTGAGGTCAGCATTTATTGTGCATCTCCAATTCTCCTTGAGAAGGTAATGGCGAACTGATTTCTTAAACTGTTGCAGTACATGATGTCCAGGATGCTTACAGCACTATAGGGAAGAGATTTCCAGAATTCTAACTTAATGATAGTCAAGGGATATAAAAGTAGGGTCAGTTAGGTCAATTAGCTGGAAAGCTGTGTTATGAAGTAGAGCAAGGCAAACAGAGTGGGTTCAAATCTGGCTGAAGTTACTATGAAGAACTCTCCACCTTAACTTTTCTCTTTCCTCTGGCATGGTGACTCTCAGGTGAAATCACCATCAGTTGTTTCTTCCTAATAAGAGAGCAGTCCTATGTTTCTGGTAATGCTATGACAACTTTGTCTTTTTTCAGACAAGGAATATTGATATAATTCCAAGTCAAGGTGGTATGTATCTTCAAGCAGAACTTATAGCTGGGTGGTGTCTTCATACCTCTGCTACACACTTACCCTTCCAGGCAGTAGAGGTTGAAAGTTTGGAAGGTACTGTTAAAGAAAGTTTGGTGAGTTGCTGCAGTGCATATTGTAGACATACTTCTGCTGCTATTGTACATTGGCAGTGGAAATACTTAGCGTTGGGGTGATAGGCTGTCATTGAAATGGCTTGCTTTATTCTGGTTGATCTTGAGCTTCATTAGTATTATTAGAACTATACTCATCCAGCAAATGAAAGGTCATCTATAAAACTTCTCATTTGCACCTTCTCAGAAGTTGGCAGGATTTCAGCTAGTTAGCACAGAATTCACAGCCTCCAGTTTGCTTTTGTATCAACAGTGGTGTGTACAGTTAGTTTTCCAGTAATTGGAAAGTTTCTATGATGTTTATGGTGAGGATTCAGTGATGATAAACTATGAAATGTCGAGACAAGGTGGTTAGATTCTGTTGTTCGTGATTGATGTTTCCCTGACACTTTTCTGATCAGCACAACCCTGAATATTGTCCTAGCTTCGGTCATACTTTCAATATTAATACTGCTCAATCATCAACATCAGCAAACCTTGCATGAATTGGATGGGCTGCTGATGAGCTCCTCTGAGCTGGCAGGAACCTCACTGCTAATGCAACTTGAAAAGGCCAATGTTATAGTGGTACGAAGATAGTTGACAGTAGGACGACTCTGACAAAACAGCACAGATTCCCAGAAATCCACTTCTTAATATCTGGAGTGGAACAATAGTTTTCCTGAAGTGATTTAAACAGATGAACTGTAAGTAATAAATATCTGTTCCAAATTACCTCCCTGTGTGCTGCATTTCTCGAATATTATTACAGATCTTGTTCAAATATTATATTGTATTCAAATTTCTACTGTAAAATTGTCACCACACTGCATGTTTTGCAAACTAGATTGAAAGAATATTATAAAAATATCTCACACCTCAGGGCCATGAGAAGAAATGGTAGAACTTATTGCTCCCAAAGCAAAAAGGTTTCTCTTTTGTTCTCAATGTTTTGATTGATGAAAACTTCAGATTCAGCAATTCATGCAATATGAGAAATGACCCTTACTGCACATGCTTTATTTTTAAAAATCCAGTCATATATGGTCAGACTATTTTAAAATTGTGATGTGAAATGTCAAAGTGGAGCTGTCAATAATTTCATTCATGACAGGTTCACCCACAAGCAACATCAATCATAATAGACAGCTCACAGTCCAGGATTTCATCAGGGAACTGGCAGAAGCTTTATTTAGAGTTGCAGTGCCTAAAATAACTGCCCTGAAGAGCAGCAGCAGCAAGACAGCAAAAGAGGCTTCTTCCTTTTTTCTAGGTGCAAGAAATTGTCTTTTTTTTCTCTTTGACAGTAAGTATTCTGTGCCCTTTTTCGATTCTCGCTGGTGAAATCCGAATAAGATGTCCAACAAAGAACCACAAATACAGAAGAAATAAGGAATCAGGATCAATGCATCTTGAGTTTGCTATGTACTGCTCTATCTAACCATTTTCTCCATGGGTGCTCAGGATTATTTGCCAGGCCAGAGATGATGTGCTTTCACAATATTATACTATGTTAAAAATAAATGCTTCAAATGAATATTTGCTACTTTCTCCAGTCCACTTGTTTTACTTGATCATTTTATTTCTGATGCAATATGACCAGGTGGACATACCCAGGACAACGTTTGCTGTGCATCACTGCAATATAAAGGATACACTGGAAAAAAAGTTGCGAATTATTATGAATTACAGATTACCTTTTGTTTTTAGAATTAAAACAAATAAGTGAAGGATCTAAGATAACAAGGTATGGAGCTGGATGAACAAGCGGGCCAAGCAGCATCGTACAAGCAGGAAAGCTGACATTTTAGGCCTAGATTCTTCATAGTTCTGCACCACTCTACATGAGGGAAGTAACTGTGAGTAAAAGACCCAATCTTCAGCCCTGGACCTGATGAAATTGGGGTATGGAACTGTTAAAATAGAGTCAATTTTTTTTTCTTTTTGCCCCCTCAAGGCAAGGTGATAGTGCAGTGATATTGTCTCTGGACAAGTAATTCAGACCTGGACCCAGCTCTCAGTTTATGGGTTTAAATCTTACCAAGGCAGATGAAATGTAATTACAATAAATATGTGGAATTAAAAGTCTCATGATAATCATTAACCTATTGTTGTAAAAGCCCAGCTGGTTCACTAATGCCCGTCAGGGGAATGAAACAGCTGAATTTGCTTGGGGTCGTCCACAGCAATGCAACTGATTCTTAACTGCTGCTCTGAAATGGCTGAGTAAACCATTCAGATATAGCATCCACTAGAAACGGCCAACAAACAGTGCAGACTATCTAGCCTTGACTACAGCACCAGCAATGGCAGTGCTAAACACTGCCATGTCAACCCTGTAAAATCATCTTTTGCTAACATCTGGAGGCTGTTGCTGAGAGAGTTGGGAGATCTGTTTCACAGTCTAGTCAATCAAGAGCCTGACACAGTCACATCCATGAGATGTTACCTGATAGAAAAATATACTAAATATCTCATCAGCGGAACAGATCCAGCAGGGGTTGCAACACAGTAGTATACCAATGGGAAGGAGTTGCCCTGGGAGTCCTCAAAACTGACTCTGAACCCTATGGAGTGTCATGTTGTCAGATCACACATCGGCAAGAAAACACAATCTCAGCTGATGAATAGATTCTCCTCCATTTTGAGGACAATTCGGAGGAAGGACTGAGGATAGCAAGAGTATAAAATGTTCTCTGTGTGGGGGACTTCATTGTCTATCACCAAAAGTGGCTTAGCAGTAGCTCAAATGATGGAGCTAGTCAGCTTCTAAAGGTCAGAGCTGCCAGACTGCATTCTGGGTTTGCAGCAGGTAGGGAGGAAACCAAAAGAAATGAAAATGCATTTGACCTCATTTTCATCAATTTGCCTTCCACAGATACGTTTATTCATGACCTTATTGGTAAGTCCTTGTGCAGCAGAATTCCTGCCTTCACAATGAGAGTTTGTAGCATCATGCCATCTCTTAACAATAATTGCAATAGGCCTCATTAAGGGCATTAATGGCCTCATTAGGGGCATTTAAGCAGCTATTAGATAAGCATATAGATGATTGTATAAGGTAGGGGTGGATGTTAGATAGATTTTAGGATTAGGGTAAACGTTCGGCACAACAATGTGGGCTGAAGGGCCTGTATTGTACTGTGCTGTACTGTTCTATGTTCTAAATGGGTTAAATCTTGAATGAATCTTGAAGCTCAAGACTGGGCATCCATAAGACACTGTGGACCATCAATAGCTGCAAAATCATAGTCCAACAAAAATATGCCACTTTATGGCCTGGCATTTCCCTGCTTTATTATTAATACCAAGCCAGGGAATCAACGGATGTTCAATGAAGAATGCAGGAAGGCATACCAGGAGTAGAACATGATCTGTATCTCTCTATTCTGTATGTATCTCTCTGTCTGTTCATGTGTTTGTGTAAATGCCTCTTAAATGTTGCTGTCATGTCTGATTCTACCACCTCCCTTAGCAACAGATTCCAGGCAACTGTCACCCTATGCATTAAAAACTTGGCATATCACTTTTAAACATCTCCCCCCTCACTTTAAACCTATTTCTCTAGTATTTGGCACCCTAACCTTTCCTCTCATAATGTTGTATACTTCTTTCAGGTCACCCCCTCAGCCTCTGATGATCTAGCAAGAACAATCAAGTTTATCCAGTTGTGTGATATTGTATTATGATTTTCTTCACTAACTCACTCATAAGCACTCTATGTTTACTATACTGCATTTCCATTCACTCATTCATAAAACTGTGTTTTTGTAGTACATTTTATAAACTAAATTAAACATCCCTTCTAACCCATTACTTTTTTTTATTGCTTTCAGTTCTTATTGGCCCATGCTGCAAGCAGTATTTTGACCTGTTTCTGCATCAAAGGCTACTCAGGAATAAGTGCTAATACCGTAACCTACTCAGAACAATGCAATCCCCGCCATAGTGTCTCCATAACGCACAAGAAACGGTGAAAAGATTATAATATTAATTAGCCCTGGCAACCATTTCTCATGACCTGTTGCAGAGATCAAACAGTTTCCTCCACTTGCATGTACTTTTTAGATGCTTATTAAATAAGGCTGTTACCCCACCCCGTAAGAAACATTATCAAAACAGCGCTTCTGTGAAACTCCATGTATGAATGTGGAAGGACCAAAAACAGAAGTTTCTGGAAAAGCTCAGCAGGTTTGGCAGCATCTGCGAAGAAAAGAATCAGAATTCATGTTCCAGGTCGCCAAAACGTTAACTCTGAGCTTTTCTTCACAGGTGCTGCCAGACCTGCTGAGCTTTTCCAGAAACTTCTGTTTTTGTTTACAGCATCTGCAGTTCTTTCAGTTTTAATAAATGTGCAAGAACTGTCAAAGCTGGCAATAGTAAATGAAATCTCTCAACCCAGCTGTGGGAGATCAGTTTAATATCCGCTATATTTTTGTTTAGTACATGCATAATTCCTCAGTTATTTAGGTCATAAAGGTCTAGCATTTTTACTACTTTCCTAACTGTAAAGACAAAAGGACTGACAACTCTTGATTATGCAAGCTCAGACTGGACAGGCATTCTAGTCGCACCAGGGGTAACTGTCAGCACTTAGCAAGAATTTAAACCATCTCCTGCTACCCCAGAACAGATGTCACACAAACATTTGAGTATAATAGATACAACTATGGAACACCATAGTGCTAAAATTTTCTTTTATTCATTCATGGAATGAGGGTGTCACTGGCCAGGCAGCTTTTGTTGCCTATCCCTAATTGCCCAGAGGGCAGTTAAGTGTCAACTACATTGCTGTGGATCTGGAGTCACAGGTAGGCCAGATCAGGTAAGGTTGGCAGTTTCCTTCCCTAAAGGACGTTAGTGAACCAGATGTTTTTTTTCCAACAATTGACAATACATTCACAGTTATTGTTAGATTCTTAATTCCAGATATTTATCGAATTCAAATTCCACCGTCTGCCATTGGTGGGATTTGAATCCAGGTCTCCAGAACATTATCTGGGTGTCTGGATTAATAGTCCAGTGATAATACCACTAGGCCATTACCTCCCTTATTTTATATATAAACTGTGTATAAAGAGGCTACTGTAAGAACTGTACTTTGGGATTCCATAGCCGCCTTGAACTGTAGTATTGCTGATGCTGATTAAAGAGGCCATTTTTGCTACTCACTGATTTCGGTCATTATTTTAACACAATCCCATACAACCTCTCCTTTTTGATAATACAGTCTAATTCAGGCAGCATCCGAGTAAACCTCTTTTGCATCCTCTCCAAATCTTCCACATCCTTCCTATCATGTTGCAACCCAAACTGCGGCCCAAAATGTGGCCCAATTAAAGTTTTATAAAGCTGCAACATGACTGACCAACTTTAATATTCAGTTCCCTAACCAGTGAAGGTGTTCATGCTGTATGCCTTCTTTAATACCTCATCCACTTACATTGGTACTTTCAGGGAACCATTGACTTGGAGTCCCAGATTCCTCTGTATATCAATGCTGTCAAAGGCATTGACATTTACTGAATATGTTCCCCTTATATTTGACCTCACAAAATGGAACATTTTACGCCCTACTGGATTAAACTCCATCTGCCTTTTCTTCACCCAACTTTCCAACTGATCTATATTAAGCTGTATCCTTTGACAACATTACTCACTACCCACAATTCCACTATTTTTCATGTGATCTGAAAATTTGCCAATCAGACCACCTACACTTTCATCCATCCACTGTGTGTGTGTGTGTGTGTGTGTGTGTGTGTGTGTGTGTGTGTGTGTGTGTGTGTGTGTAGGAGGTCCCAGTGCTGATCTTAGTGAAAAAACTATTGATCACAGACCTTCTTCTATGAACAAGCCAATTTTATACCCAAATAACCCTCTGTCTTTTATGGAAGCTAATTTTGTAACCTGTATTTTTACAGTATGCTGCCAGCGTACAACATTATAATTGTGACAGATTATGACATACAGTTTTGTACTAGGCTGTGCACCGACCAATTGCTTCATTATTATTCTGAAAAAAACATGTGCTAACTTGCTTCAAATTGTCTTCCAAGTCAAGTCTAGGACGCACCTTGTTGCAGTAATCCTGTTATATAAATTGTTGGAATGGTACCTAGGATAGCTTTGTGAAGTAGTTTTTCCCAAAAATATTTCTCAATGCAAAGCCACATCTGTTAGGAAATTGCACCAATAACATAGGATGGAAAATTGTGCTGATTTCACAATATGCATCCATAATGACTGAAACCCCATGCTGTGAAACTGCATAAAAATCAGATGTATTTATAATCAAAGTCAGTCAGTCTCGTGCTAAAACTGATCACACAGGGGAAATTAGGAAGCAAAATTAATTAGAAACACGTATTATTAAGAAATATCAAGCCACTAATGCTGTTCAGTAGCACCTAGCAGCCAAATTTGACAACTGTGAAAGGAATAACCCGACTGAAAAGTGAGATTTCTTTAAACATCTTTGCTTCAGCCTGTTTGTCAAGTATTCTTACATGCTTTACTGAATAAGAATGAACAAATCAAACATTTCCAAACAAGACTCTCTAAATACATCCAAAACAAACATGTAAGTCTTAATTAAATTTTTGAATGAGACCAGCATTAATTTTAGGTGTCCACCAGAAACTCACAATGAATGCATTCACTAACATTGTGGCAAGCACATTTGTAAGCAAGTTTAACATTGTGGCAAGTGGACTAGTGAGCAAGTTTAATATGGGACATCATGCAGCAACATTTGTAAACAGAAAACAAATTCTGCATCAAAATTTTATCAAAACACAACAGAAGTTCTGCCTCACATTTGCGTAGTTTCTTTTTGCTTTATTCTATATTTTTAACATTTAAAACACGCCCACTTGGAGAGGTTGACTCGAGGATGGCATTTTGGCTGCATGTTCACTATTTCATAAATGAAAGGTCCCAGAGAAATTTGGAATTTCTATGTTATTTGTGATTTTTTTCGAGGTGGCTAATATAGACATTTTATGCTCTTAAAACACTGATCTAACTACTATTTTCAGAAGAACAAGTACATGGTTACTTATAGTTAAAACATCAAAGTAAATTCAGCTCGCGCCTGGTTAATTGTTCCAACTAGTTTCACATTGCTCGGAAAGATAAGTATCAATGTAACATAAATTTTCATGTACCAATTTCTATTGCATCTCTTCATATTATTCTGGTCAAGTTCATTTCTGAACTGCCTTGATGAATAAGTTATGCATCAATATAATAGACTGTTATAATTAATGTAAATGACTGCCATCTGGACTGCTTTGTTCTTAGAAGTGCCCAGGCTAAAAAGAGATTAGTAATATCTGTTATGGCATAGGATGCCCTTGACATTTAAGGTTAGTACCTGGTAAAGAAATGGCCAGAATATTACTAGGGTAGACTTTAGAACTGATTGACAGTTTAATTCAATTTTGCTGCCACTTAATTGTGTGGCCCACAACTTAACGTATCCTTTATACTGAAAACCGATTAGCCACTTGGGAAGATCTTTGCATCCTCGCTCTCCACTAGAGTCGTGCCTGAGGACTGGAGAGGGGCAAATGTAATTCCTCTCTTCAAGAAAGGAAATAGGGAAATCCCCAGCAATTACAGACCAGTAAGTCTCACGTCTGTCGTCTGCAAGGTGTTAGAAAGGATTCTGAGGGATAGGATTTATGACCATCTGGAAGAGCATGGCTTGATTAAATGCAGTCAACACGGCTTTGTGAGGGGCAGGTCATGCCTCACAAACCTTATCGAGTTCTTTGAGGATGTGACTAGAAAAGTTGATGAGTCGAGCTGTGGATGTGGTATATATGGACTTCAGTAAGGCATTTGATAAGGTTCCCCATGGTAGGCTCATTCAGAAGGTCAGGAGGAATGGGATACAGGGGAACTTAGCTGTCTGGATACAGAATTGGCTGGCCAACAGAAGACAGCGAGTGGTAGTAGAAGGAAAATATTCTGCCTGGAAGTCAGTGGTGAGTGGTGTTCCACAGGGCTCTGTCCTTGGGCCTCTACTGTTTGTAATTTTTATTAATGACTTGGATGAGGGGATTGAAGGATTGGTCAGCAAGTTTGCAGACGACACAAAGGTCGGAGGTGTCGTTGACAGTATAGAGTGCTGTTGTAGGCTGCAGCGGGGCTGAGAGGTGGCAGATGGAGTTCAACCTGGATAAATGCGAGGTGATGCATTTTGGAAGGTCGAATTTGAAAGCTGAGTACAGGATTAAGGATAGGATTCTTGGCAGTGTGGAGGAACAGAGGGATCTTTGTGTGCAGATACATAGATCCCTTAAAATGGCCACCCAAGTGGACAGGGTTGTTAAGAAAGCATATGGTGTTTTGGCTTTCATTAGCAGGGGGATTGAGTTTAAGAGTCATGAGATCTTGTTGCAGCTCTATAAAACTTTGGTTTGACCGCACTTGGAATACTGCGTCCAGTTCTGGTTGCCCTATTATAGGAAAGATGTGGATGCTTTGGAGAGGGTTCAGAGGAGGTTTACCAGGATGCTGCCTGGACTGGAGGGCTTATCTTATGAAGAGAGGTTGCCTGAGCTCGGACTTTTTTCATTGGAGAAAAGGAGGAGGAGAGGGGACCTAAGTGAGGTACACAAGATAATGAGAGGCATAGATAGAGTTGATAGCCAGAGACTATTTCCCAGGGCAGAAATGGCTAACACGAGGGGTCATAGTTTTAAGCTGATTGGAGGAAAGTATACAGGGGATGTCAGAGGCAGGTTCTTTACACAGAGAGTTGTGAGAGCATGGAATGCGTTGCCAGCAGCAGTTGTGGAAGCAAGGTCATTGGGGACATTTAAGAGATTGCTGGACATGCATATGGTCACAGAAATTTGAGGGTGCATACATGAGGATCAATGGTCGGCACAACATCGTGGGCTGAAGGGCCTGTTCTGTGCTGTACTATTCTATGTTCTATGTTCTCTATGTTCTATGTATGTTCCACTCCATACACCTGCTTCTGTTCAATTGGAAATGTCAAGGTACTGGTGATGAAGTTAAAGGAAAAGCCGTTACTATATTCTGTTTAATTTATACTTACATTTCATGCATTCATATTTGAATCGTTTATAAACACATATCAACCTCAGTCTTGACAGTTAAATTAACTCACAAATTGATAAAGATGTTGAATACAAATTAAAAATTTCTGAACATTTGTTGCTAAAACCTGTTGGCATCTTTTCAAAACCTCCATATTTGTTTCCTCCAAGTTCTACTTCAGTGCCTCATTTGCATCTTTCTACAGGCTGCCGTTTGTTCAAAACTTTCACACTTAGTTGGAAGCTCCCAGTGCCCACAAGCAGAGAAACGAAGGGGTAAAGCCAATGTATTTAGAAGAAAACATTCACTTGAATGGTAAAACCAAAGTGTGCTGGTTGGGCCAGTTAGCCTGTTAGATTTTGATGTAAATAGCTCATACTTTCATTGTCTTTTTTTTAAGATAGTTTATCAATCTCATTGTGGAGTTTTCAAAATACTTGCTCTGATCTTCAAATGCTGTAGCTTGAATTCAGTGATCTCCTACTGCTTTATGATCCAGTTTATCTGATAATAGACCTTTCCTCTCCCCTCATTCCCTTAAGTCCAAAATTGACAGTGGCTTACTAACCTCATGCCCTGTGGGATTTTCTACCAAGTTTTAGCTTCTTACCAGTTATATTTTTGCTTATAAAGCCTCACATTCCATCCAGGTCTCATGTTTCCAAACTAGGCTTTCCATGAATTTCCCTTTGCCCCATAAGCACTTTATTTTGTATCATTTATTGCAAAGGAGTCAGAGGCATCTTCTGCATAGCAGAACCACTACATAAATACAAATTATGGTTATTAGATTCAGAGTATTGATGACTGGTGAGTGTAATTTGAGCATATTCCTGCTTTGACCTTTGCAGTGTTGTATTAACAAAGGAAAAGTATAATTTATTGGGTTCTTCGTTGGCTCCTTCCATCAAGTGACTCTATTGAAGTTAATGATCAATTACATACCACTGGAGACCAGAGAGAATGAAACACTTTGAGCTTTGGACAAACAGGTTGAATGATTAATTTATAATAAACGTGACCATGTCATCCATTTTCTCTCTTTATGATGATCAGAAATACAATGAATGAATTCTGAACAGCATCGAGCTAGATATCTGAAATATTGCCATCTTCTTCTGATCAATAATTAAATTTAAGTAGAACCCACTCCAGTCATATTTGCGTTTATATGGGCAACAATTGGCAGCGTAACAATGCAGAAAATTGTACAACTAATAAAACCAAAATATGCATGTACAGATTTTACACCTTTAATCCAAAAGGATCATTATCTGCATTTCCTAGTAGTTAGATTTAAAGGAAGTTCACGAAGATTTGAAGAAGGGCCACTCAACTTGGAACGTTAACTCTGATTCACCTCTGTAGATGCTGCCAGACTAGCTGAGTTTTTACAGTAATTTATATTTCTTTTTCACATTTTCAGCATCCGCAATTCTTTGTGTTATTTCTATTCTTTTGTGTACGTATCCACAATTTCCATCAGGAATAATAAGGCAAAGAGAGATTCATTTACAGTGTTGGATACTTTAAAAAAAAACGCATCATTTTTATTATTATTATTATTATTATTTACTCGTAGGTCATGACCCACAGGTCATGTCATCAGTATTCTTATTCATTGTCAGCCTGCTCAAATTTTACACTTTTGTATCTACACAATATCTGCAATAAAACTAGGCAACAGTTTTACACCATGCTACCTACAACCTAACATCTTGCACAATTGAAAGGTCATTAGCTGAATTTATCACCTTATATCCACTGAAATCCAAATTTTGAAAGAAATTATTTACTTTGTTCGCCTGGTAAGTAATAAACAGAGCACAGAAAATATGTTTCATTCATTGCGCTCATAAAAGGTACAGATTAAATGTATTATTCATTAGCCAATGTCCAGTTTAGTTGAAAATACAACCTCAAGTTAACACATATTTTTCTAAAGGTTTCACATAGATTGATACAAAACCCTTAATCAAAGAGCAACAATCTATGTATCACGCTTGGAATAATCGGTAAGTATTTCACCATGTCTTAGTTAAAATAAGCTGCCATGTTTCAAAATTAAAATCTAATTCAGCTCTTTACTTTCTATAAATTTTCAATACCTTGGCAAGAAATCTCCTGGGAGTGCTGCTTGTTATTTTTTTCTTTAGGAATTAAAATAGCACCAACTATGAAGGCCATGTCTATACAATGGTGTGGTAGTAATGATGTGGTGGGGAGAATGCATCAAGCATCTGTAAGTGGCTTTATGTCAAATCTTGCAAAGGTTTATCCATGTTTGATGCACTTAAAAGAAACGACAACTGCCAAAATAAGAGCTGGACATCCAGCTTGGAAGGCCAAGAGATTTCTATTCGCTTTTCCCAGTAATCATGATCATTTAATTTGTGTTATCTTTCCCTTCAAATGTGAACAAAAAATGGAATATTAAGGAAATAAATTTAAAACATATTCAGAAGAGAATATTAGTGAGGGCCAATAAATTATCATGCCATGAATATGCGCTGCTATTGCTTGTGAATCCAGCTGACACTTTTTAAAAAAGAACAAAGAGAGCTTGATATCTACATATATCTATATCAAGAAAAAGAACAAATTGCTAAAATATCTATTTTATAGGCTTAGTTATAAGTAATGTGGGCAAAACCTGTTTGAAGATCGCTTTGGAGACCTACCTTGAATTAATGATATGGACAAAGAGTAACATGTAGGTTGTGGAGGTAATGGCCTACAGCACTTTCTAGCTTGGTGAATCGATATAAGTCTGCATGACATTTCTCCTCCAATTTCGTAGACTAAATAAAGCAGCTGGCATCAGCTGTCAAACTTTCAGAAATCCATTTAAGACAGAGTGAGGTCATCCATGACAGCAAATGTGTCACATCTTTTCTTAAGAGTGATACTCCACTAAAATACAGAAAATCCTATAATTTCATTTACACCTTACTTTGCCTCAATAGTAAAAGAAAAAGGATAAGCTGATAAGACTGCACAAAAAGAAACATCCTCACCGTTCAACAGAGTACAAAAGCCTAAAGCTAACACTAAACCTATTGAAAGCAAAGGTCAGGCTGCAGTGAAAATATTGGGCTGAATTTTCTCAGCCATTGATGTGGGTAATGGCCAATCAGTTGTAAAAATATGACAAAAATGGAAAAATAAGATTCTCACTGTAACAAAGAAAAGTCTCGGTTTATAACCGAGGTTTGAACAGCCAAGTGAGAATCTCAATACTGAGGTAAGAAGTCTATTTGCAACCAATAGCATATAATGACATGTTATTAGTGATGAATTGTGCCTGATTTGTACGCTGTTTCTGACAATACCAAGCATCAGAGGGAAATTCGATGGCAAGAGTACCTGATAAGAAATTTAGAGCAGACACCTGGTGGTTGCAGTTCACCGATTGCTCCGCCTGGTCCTCCATCTTGACTTGAACTCACCAATATATCAGGTTACGCTCTGTTGAACATGAATGCTCTTAGTATGTAAAGGTTGGCATCAGGTGTTCACCAGTCTCACCACATCCAATTGACTCACTTAGAATAGAATACTTCATTTTAGAACAGTACTTTGGAGTACATCAGCACCTTCCATGACAATGCAGTTGCCAGGCTACTTTGCAGAAAGGGAAGAGTGCCCATCTCATGGATTGGAGCAGACTGCATCTCAGGGCTTCTTGCTTACTTTCTTAATACTCAAAAGTTTGTGCTTAAATGCTCCCAGTACTTCTTCCTTGCCTTTCTTTTTTGCATGTTGCTGATTTAGTCAGAACTTAAAGTCTCACACTATTTATGTCTTGTTATGCTGCTTTGCACAAACACAAAGTCAGGAAGTTTGTCATGTTTGGCATTAATGATCAGTCAAGGAGGTGGATATGTTGCTGTACATTGTGCTATGTCAATATCACACCCACAGCATATGTTTTCAGTGAATGCAGCAAACAGACTGCATGGGCTATGATCAAATGGCCATGTTTCCAAGTCTAAGAGGATTTGTCCTCAATGAAGTTAACATATTTGTCATGAGTCAGGAGCCCCATCACAATCAGGCAAGAACAGCACACAATCAGGGGCTTATATCAAATAGTTGGCTGCTTGGAGTAGTCAGGGTCAGGGGTTCCATATCTGTACAGTCTGGGGGAGTTGGCCATGGGTCAGACATGCACATTCAGTGCAACCAATCCAGGGATTTTCAGTGAGTCATCAGGTCTGTCCATCCAGGTCCATCAGGGGACAAAGTGGGTCATGGTCAGACCTGCAGCATCTGCTTGCACAATGTCAAGGGTATGTGTGGAATCAGTGGCTACTGCTGTGGCTATGAGCTGATGAAGTCAGTCATGAGGATTGGTGGCAGCATGCAGGGATGTAGGGGTGCTAAAAAGTGAAGGGTGACAGCATGGAATATTCTGAGAAAGGGGATCATTGACAATTCCAACCACTTTGGCTTTGACGGGAGAGACACATGGCTAATCTGTAGGCTGGGGCTCAGATGTTGGGGGATGAAGGTTCAGGTGAAGGACGTGGTTGGGAATGTGTGGAAGCTCAGAAAGAGAGAGCAAGGGGAGAAAATAGGGGTCCAGGGCTTCACTTGATTACTAGCCTGAGCTTGCAACTCAATCTGGCATACAAGACCTCTGTTGCCTGACATCCTCATCCAAATCACAAATGCGCTATGGAAATTGAGAATGGCTGGCACCACAGCTGCAGTGGGTAGAGCAAGTGAACTCTACTTGTGAAATGCATGCGACCTTTCAATGGGTAATTACATTAATCAAGCACAAACACAGTGTGTGTCAAAGATAAGCTACATTTGTATAAATACATTCAATTAAAATTGCAAGTGATTTGGCTAAATTAAAGTGGAATAAAAATATTCCAGTAATAAGTTAGCAAACAATTGATATAACATTGTCAACATTAAGATAAGAGTCAAGACAAAATTCTCAAGGCATTAAATAAGCAAAATTCTATCAACCTTCAGGAACACCATATATTCTAATCTCCTCCATACGGTGTCCACGTAATACAATGCCGACCCTAACTTACACAATAGTACTACTTTTCAAAGTAGGAATAGGGAAATAGAATGAAAAGCTATTTACACGAAGCTGAACTTATCGTCATCAGGACTTAACAGGGACTGCCATATTTTTGGGGAGTCTAACATTTAGAAATAAATTTAATATGGTAAGATTCAAAGTACTGTATTTCCTAAATCCACTGTATATCATCACGTAATTCAAAATAGCCTACAGTCCTATTTTCAGAGACAGACCTCTTAAAATGTAACCGGGAAATCACTTTAAAGCTTGCCATAAATTCACAGCACAATCATAACAAGTAACATTTGTGGCAGAAAAATGAGATGCAAGCCACTAACACCAGTTTATTGCCTTAACGTAAATCTTACTGAATTACTTTACTTTCTGGCACTTCTCATGATAAGCATGTTGTTTCTCCTCTGTGAAGGTTTGCCCGCGTTATGATTAAGCGCAGCACACTGCAGTTCTGATTTCCTAACTTTAAAACATGCAAAGTATCTGATATGCACTATATTGACAAGAGCATAGCAACTGCCAGGAATAGCTGGGAGAGGCTCGAGTGAAGTGTTTCTGGAAATATTTGGGAATTAGTAGCGTTGTATTCAACTGGGAATAAGGTTTTTCTGCAATTCCTTTTTATTTCTGCATGTTGGAATACTCATTCACTCGAGGATATGCAAATTATGAAGCCAAATAGAGGTCATCCTGGTTTTGCAGTACAGATGACAATGAGCATTGAGCTAACATCTCCCTGTTTCTGAGGTTTCTGGGAGATTTCCTTTGGTGGATTTTTGAACCTTAGTTCATTAATAAAATGGTAGGTTTTAAAACTAAAATTAGAGGAGTGCATTGCTGCGCTATTCTCACTACTTTACAGGTCCCACCATAAAATGAAGTATTCTACCCAGTTTCCAAAATGGGTAATTTCCTTACTTGGATGAAACTTCATAGGAGCCTAATCAATGTGGGCTATAGTGAGAAATCTCAGAAAATCACTAAGACAGGAAGGCCTATCTCAACATTGAGAGCGATTAGCTTTAATCCCAAACTAAGTCTTTCAGGCCTTGAGATAGGATTCTTGCTTGCCAGGGAGAAGATGCCTATTAACAGGGATTATTGCTTGTTAAAAATATAGAATCTTATTTCATTAAAATGCAGCTTCCTTTCCTACCACAGGCCACAAGGGAAATAGATGTTGCACAGCTCCCAATGTGACAGGCAGAGCAAGCACCTAGTGACCCCAGCCAAATGCACCCCCCCCCCCCCACCATCCATGGATGGCTGCTAGCCTGTTAGATCCATTCTACTCTAATCCAATTGCACTGCATTTCTGCACTTTAACGTTGCACTTTGGAGTACACCAGGACCTGGTGAGCAGTCAATTCTGGGGTCTGTAGACTAAGCAGGGGAGAGGGAGACACGGGAACTATGGAGGAAAGGAGTGCTCTGTGGCAATACTGGGTGGGATGAAAGCAGAAATATGTGTTGAAATGAGGACAAGGGCATTGATGGGGAAAAGTCATGAAAAAGCATCTCACTGCTTGCTCTTCCTGGTTGCCAATTTGGAAACCCAGCAACAACACCTCAGGGAACAGCCCAGCCAAATGCACCCCCCCCCCCCCGCCATCCATGGATGGCTGCTAGCCTCTTAGATCCATTCTACTCTAATCCAATTGCACTGCATTTCTGCACTTTAACGTTGCACTTTGGAGTACACTAGCATTGAAATGTTGCTGCAAGGACCCTTTGTGCGCAAGGATACATGCCAAGATCAGACTGGACCTGGTTGCATGCCAGGCCTTTTTAATGCACTCTCACTTAGCAAACACCTCAATGGTCATGGCATGACTGCTTTGGCTTGCTTAGTTGTTTATCATGTCTTGCCTTGGAAATCCATGCCTCTTGGTGCATTGGCACTTCAGCAGAAGCCCAAAGACTTACACTACTGCCACATTGAATTTGTGTTTTAGCACAGGCACAAAACCAAGGGGCTCACCTTGTTTGCCAGTTGAGATCAGTTTAAGGGGTGGATAACTTGCTGCAAAGTGCTGTGCGATATCAGTATTCCATCCGCAACACCTGCCAGTTGTCTGCAGACAAGTAAACAGCAATTTTTCAATGGCCATGTCTGAAAGTATACGGAGGTGTGTCGTCCTCTATCAAATCAAGGCAGTCTGCTGTCAGCTAGGGTGGTCTTAGTTTGCAGTCCGGGCTCAGCAACAGTCAGTCAACCTCTTGGGGAAGAAACAGTCAGGACACATAGGTAGTAAGCCTACAATTAATCTTGCAGGGTAATAATGAGCAATCAGGGGAATCAAGTATTGTTAATCTGGAGCTGCAAGGAGACAGGTGAGGAGTCTAATCAGTTCTTCCTGAAGATGTTCACCAAAGTTGGTCAGGACCTGGTGAGCAGTCAATTCTGGGGTCTGTAGATTAAGCAGGGGAGAGGGAGACACGGGAACTATGTAGGAAAGGAGTGCTCTGTGGCAATAGTGGGTGGGATGAAAGCAGAAATATGTGTTGAAATGAGGACAAGGGCATTGATGGGGAAAAGTCATGAAATAAGGAGTTATGTGGTACAGAAAGAGATGACATGGATAGCTACAGGTAGGGAGTTTATTCATGATAAGGTTAGTTTTTGGCATCATATAGTTCCAAGATTGGTAGCATTAATGTATAATGTCAGGGCTTAAGGAGCAAGGAGAAAAGTTGGAGATCAGTGTCCACTTATGGGAGTCATTGGAAATAGACTGTCAGGATGTAAGAAGGTAGAAGGGTACATGGAGACTCTGGAATGCTTTCTGGCAACCAATACCAGAAAAAATGTATATATCTTCTGTTGCATTCCTTGCCATTACTTGCAGTTTTCTTGAAGTTATCTGTAACTAGAAAATGCCTGGGTGGAGTCAGTGCTAGTTTGATGGGTGAAAGCATGAGCTTCATTTCTACTGAACAGCAGGACAATGAAGGGGTGAAGGTATCAAACAGGCACGTGCAAATTGTAGCTAAACATCATTTGCAGTCATACCATCATACATTTGAAATGAATTCAGTGTGCAAGTAAATGGAGTTCAAATGCTGGTCACAGACAAATTCCACCATCTTATTGGCCTTTGCGAATTTGCACATAGAATCTGCTTCATTGCAATCTCTATTGCCACCAACTTTAAAAGAGGTGAGCACTAGTCATAATCAACATAAAACATGTGAGGCTTCCAAGGGTGCTATGCGGCACAGATCTGATCTTCTCTACACCTGTACTCTGAGTATAACAATGACAGAGCTTGTGGTTGATGTGAGACTGGAATTGGAACTGTGCATGGAACAAACTAATTTACTCCTACATGTTGTTCCCTCAGCCACTTCAGCACTTCTATAAAATAAGTGACTATCCAAAAGACTCATGAGAATCCCACACATGGTCTCCATTGTCTGGACACTGCATGCCTCATTATTTGGAGCAGGATATTCCAGCACTGATTCTTCTGTGAGTTAAGGTCCTGTTCTGCCTCTTTTGTTCCCAGTGTAGGTCACTGCCAGTGAGGCTCATGGATTCAGCTGGGAAGTTGTTTGCAGTGTCTGCCTTGCTAACAGAACAAAAGCAGATGCAAGAGGAGCAGGTACAACAACAAGCCCACGAGGTGGAAGAGCACTATGCTCAGGCAGAGGTCACAGCTTCAGGGTCAATCAGAATGCACTGGACTCTCAAGAGGGCCAGTGTCTCTCACCATCAAATTCATTACCTCAGGATGAGTGAGGTACACTATCAATGCAGGTCCATATGTCCTGGGACATGGATGAATCTATACCAGCTTCTGGATTGGAATCTGATACCTGCAGTAGGGTGCTATCCTCTCTTGGTGGCTATGAAGGTGAAAGATGCCTTTAATTCCCATGCTGCTTGCTGTTTCTGGCACAGGTTACCTTTGTGGGATTGCTCAGTGGTCCATCCACAAGTACACCAGGACAGTGACTGATGCCAATCGCACACAATCAATCCAGTTCTTTTCATTCCCCAATAACAGAGTCAGTGCTGCAGTTCAGCAGGAGGACTTGAGAACATAGCTGTGTCTCCCAATAATGGGCTTCCATCGAATGCATGCACTTGGCACTGAGACAGTCTTATCACAACACTACAGAATTCATCAACAGGACGGGATTCCAGTCCATCAACATTCAAGTGATCTGTGGTCACTGTTACCACTTCCTGGAGATGTGAGCCCACTATTCTGGCAACTGTCTTGACTCCTACATCCTGGAGCCCTACTGCATATCTGCTTGTTTGGGGGTCTTTGAATTACTGGTTATTAGGGGCAAGGGTTACCCATGGCTGATGATATCATTGCAGAAGCTCCTGGGTGATGTGGAACACAGATGCAATATCACCCATGCTGTAACTCGGTGGAGCAGATGATAGGGCAGCTGGAGATGTGGTTTGACAGTTTTTATCAGAATGGGAAGGCCTCCAGTATTATCCAGACAGTCTGTGCCACATCATCTTGGCATGCTGTACTCTGCACAGTTGGCATAGGCAATGAGGCAATGTGCTGGATGCTGAGGAACTGGGGAAATGGGAGCAGTCTTTTGAGGAGGATGATGAGGACAAGGGCACTGGGAAGGAGGAAGTTGTCCTTGTGGGCAACAGAGTTCAGCTATATCAGGAGCTACAGGCCATACAGAACCTCATTGACACATGCTCCCAATAGGTGAGAGCTGGGTACAACAGACAATCATGAGTGTAAAATTATCATTGAACATCGTGCCAGCATTTAATTTGCACTGTGGGGATAAACAACACCTGCTGTTAGCTTTATTTATGTTTGCTTTTGATGAATGTTAATAAAAGCTCATCTTTGGAAGTGTCAAAATTCTTCTCAACTGTAACAGAGTCCACTGGACGACTATCAGATGTTGGTTTGTATGGACTTTAGGGGCAGAGAGGGCTGTTGAATGAGAGGTAAGCTGTGTGGCCTCGTGGCTATCCTAAAAGTAGTTGTGTGAGCCACACCAGCTATAAGCCATTAGCAACATGAGTTTGTGACTGTTGAACGAATGCATTGTTAGTGATTGGCAACTCTGAGAGCCAATGCTGGACCAGGTTATTGGCCAGAGTTTAAAGATGGCACAGGCACCAGGTGTTTCTGTTCATTCTGGGACATCTGCGAGTGGCAAGTTCTTCTGGCTATGGCAAGTAAGAAAATTGGGCTAGTTTGAACGATAGAGGCACCATAGCTACATGGTAGCTAGTTAATGAGGTGAGTTTGGGGCAAATGGTGAAAAATCTCATCACGCCTCACAGGGAGAAATCCTAGTGAAACTAAATGAAATTGAGCCAAAATAAAATAAGATTCAGCCCCTTGTTTAAATCAAGTTTTAGGTATTAAAATCTATTAATCAGTCTTCCTAATAAACACAGCTCTTGATTTATTATGAAAACCAAACTTAAAACAATGAAGATCCAACAAGTGATTAACCTACTTAGCCAGTAACAAAGAAGTGCAAATTCTATCCTCTAAATATCACCAAAACATAGACACAAACATTCATATGAACTTCAGGGTAAGAAAGAAAAACAAATTTCTATGGAGTAAACAGATTTTCTAAAAACAATCAGACTTTAATTAATATATTATTCAAAAAGACCGAAACGTAGAATGTTCTGAAAACCCTAAGTTACTGATCGTGTAGATTTTCTGGAATCCTTCAGAGCCAACTCGCTTAAGAAATACTGAGAAGTTTTCTTTCAATCACTTCTTTCAGGAGAACAAATAAGTTTTACGCTGAACTCATTAAGAGGATTATTTCCAGCAATCACGAAGATCTTCTTTTCTGGATTCATAGTCCAACTGAAGACCAGATACCAAAGCACTCTCCATTCAGTCACTGTCCAAACAGCTCAGCAGGGTTCAACAGCAAAACAATTATCAACAAGCAATGTCCACAGTGGCCTTTTAATGACTTATTTTAAAGAAACCTGCCCAGGTTGACAAAACCTAAAATAAATTCCCTTTCCCACGTTCCAAGAAGCCAATTCCTCCAAGAAATTTTACATATAAATGCACACTGCCCAGGCTTTCTTTTTTTAAAAATATCCTTCTCGAGGAATATCTGTCTCAGCAACACTCCAATACGTTTCAGTGAATAGATTTAATTTTACTTTCAGCAGGCTTTCATCAGTTTGCAATACTTCTGATGGTGTAAAATGTCTTCCTCACATTGAAGTTCCTGCGGTGAAGTAGGAACATAACTAATTTTAGTTCTGCCAGAAAATGTTCAAATTGCCCAACTGACAACTAGTTTCCTTTTATTTTGCATCTGTCAAAAATGATTTCCAGTTCCCTACGATGGTCCTTATAGGTCAGCAGGTTAGGAGATTGGGTAATGATAGAGAAATTGCTTCTTTATTATTATATTCACAATTCATCCTTCAAGTAATACTTGGCAGCTGTTGCAGCTTAGTGCTGCTTTAGAGCAATGTTTATGGATGGCAATGAAAGCATACATCCTGTGAACCTCCTATCATGTCAACAGCTTGCATTTTTAAATTCTCCAACATTGTTCCTCCCATTTTTACCAGGATCCTAGGGATTATTCTAGGCGCACCCTGTCTTAATCGTAGAATCATATAATCTCTACAGCTTGGAAGCAGGCCATTCAGCCCACTGAGTTGACACCAACATTCCAAAGAGCATCCCACCCAGAACTACCCTACTACTCTATCCCTTTAACATTGCATTTCACATGGCTAATCCACCTAGTCTGCACATCCCTGGATGCTAATTACCATGACCAATCCATAAATAAATCACTCTTTATTTACTTTTGTAAAAATCTTATTGGTTTTCAAGAATGCTGAAGACTTTGGGCAGCAGTGCTGAAGCAGTTACACTCAGTTCCGTGTCTTTGTTTTTGCATTTTGCAATGCTGCATCTGTTTACTCCATGGCACGTTAGGCTGCTGCCTTTCATAGATGCTTAATTTATATTTTCTTCATGACACTGCCTTCTGTCCTACCCCACCAATCTAAATTTAAAAAAAAAACAATCAGTCCCAACCATATTTGTAAAGATCAAGTCAAAATAAACTTACTAGCACATGGTAGTGCAATTCTGATCCACAATAAAACATGTGTTACTCTGCAGGTTGTCTAATTAATAGTCTTACTTCACAGTTTAATTGGATATTAAAACATATTTTGAGTCTCACAACCTGGCATCTCTTCACTAAATTTGCATTTGAATGACATTCTCGCAAGCGAAAAGCAGCAGAGGTAAAAAGGAGCAGGTACAAAAACAGAAATCACTGGAAAAGCTCAGCAGATTTGGCAGCATTGGTGAAGAGAAATCAGAGTTAACGGTTCAGGTCCACTGACCCTTCATCAGAATGAGGAAATTCTAAAAACCATCCAAAATATCATTGATGCTTAGATGTTTGAATCTACTTTATCTAAAGTACCATTTCTAAAAAAAAATTGAACATCCAGCTGAACACAGACAAACAGTGCAAAATATGATGCATATGTTTGCTACATTTTCTTTGAATATGGTTACAACCAGATGAGAAGGAGTGATCAGCCCCCTCCTTTTTAAATTCCCTCTCAGTTATTTGCAAAAAAAGCTTTTATTTCTTCTTGAACACTAGCAGTCGCATTTCAATTAAACTTAATTAACCAGATCAAAAATGAAGCACAGCCAATTCCAAGGTTTTCTCAAAGTGTATAACTGACTCACAATTGACATTTCTGCAGCAAAGCACATTGCAAACTGTGGCTGTGATGAAAATGAGCTTATGAGCAGCAATCAGCCGCAGGGGAATTTGTTTCCTGCGTTGCACTGATGTATAGCTCCTAGGAGGACCAGAAGGCTGGCTTGTGCTGCTAGCCTGAGGGATGGCTGTGTCATGGCAGGTAGACTATTTTGGATCCATGCCCTCACTTACCAACAAGACAGCTAGTCTAATGGTAGTTATCAGACCCTGAAAGCCTTGAGGGACAGCAGCTCCATTGGTGCTTGCAATGAAACAAAAGCTTTTCTGACGTTGCTGTGAATGAGATCTGGAGGCCGACGACTCATGTCTTTATTGTGTGTCCTCAGAGACTGAACTCAGAGACTGCTCACTCCTTGATTTACCTTCTTTACATGTCAGTGCCAGTGAGCCTTACATTCCATAACTACGAAGCTACATGTAATTTTCTTCCTTGAACAAGTAAGACTTCCTCCCCTGCTGACATTTTTTTAATGACAAATGAGTAATTGGGTCCATTTTTGTGTTTAATGCAGACAGGGCTGGGGAAAGGAACATAGAGCAGATCCTTTTTCAAGTATTTCTGTATTTTGGTCTCCTTCTTGTATGACATGCTCACCACCAATGATGATGAAACTTGTTCTCTGCCACTCCTATTTATCATCATTCTCTCCTTGAGACCAATGTTCCTGAATCTGCGTAAAAGGAGTGTGCAGTATAAAAATGGGTGAGCATGACTTCATGGGATCAAGGAGAAAGAGAAGGTGGAAGCTTGTGGCTGTATAATGCTTCAAAGAGTTGGACAGGAAACATCCATTCCTCTACATTGGGGAAACCAAGCGGAGGCTTGGGGACTGCTTTGTAGAACACCTCCGCTTGGTTCGCAATAAACAACTGCACCTCCCAGTCGCAAACCATTTTAACTCCCCTTCCCATTCTTTAGATGACATGTCCATCATGGGCCTCCTGCAGTGCCACAATGATGTCACCCGAAGGTTGCAGGAACAGCAACTCATAATCCGCTTGGGAGCCCTGCAGCCCAATGGTATCAATGTGGACTTCACCAGCTTCAAAATCTCCCCTTCCCCCACCGCATCCCAAAACCAGCCCAGTTTTTCCCCTCCCCCCACTGCATCCCAAAACCAGCCCAGCCTTTCTCCGCCTCCCTAACCTGTTCTTCCTCTCACCCATCTCTTCCTCCCACCTCAAGCCGCACCTCCATTTCCTACCTACTAACCTCATCCCACTTCCTTGACCTGCCCGTCTTCCCTGGACTGACCTATCCCTTCCCTACCTCCCACCTATACTCTCCTCTCCATCTATCTTCTTTTCTCACCATCTTCGGTCCGCCTCCCCTTCTCTCCCTATTTATTCCAGAACCCTCTCCCCATCCCCCTCTCTGATGAAGGGTCAAGGCCCGAAGCGTCAGCTTTTATGCTCCTGAGATGCTGCTTGGCCAGCTGTTTTCATCCAGCTTCACACTTTATTATCTTAGTACTAGACCTGCTGAGATTTTCCAGCACCTGTGGAAGAAAAATCAACGTTAACGTTTCAGGTCCAATGTTTTGTGAGGCAGGCTTATTTTCAAAATGACTTTTCTTTTACTGTGAGTACAAGGATCATGGAACATCAATTAGTGTTGAAATTAATTAAATCTAAAATCTGGTAGTCTTTTGTGGAACTATTGGAGAAATAGTTCTAAATTCATGGTATAATTGAATGTGTTTATTTGTTTTTAAATTACACACAATAAGTAAACCTCGGATGTAACTGATTTACATTTTTCAATAGCTATGTTGAGTAATGGAAATTTGTGAAGGTGTTCATTAGGCCCTTAGAGGATACATTGCTAAAATGGAATTGTGTAAAATTGATGAGGCTCACAGAATCATTTGTTCATAAAGCAGTCTTAAAGCCATCTAACTATTCCTACTTCTTTGATTCTTTCTGAAATAACTCCACAGAGGCTGGTATCCCATCACCAAGTCACCCTTTATGTACACATGGAGAGTCTTTGACACTGGTCCAGCTCCCTCAGAGCCAGCTCTCAGAGTAAACGCTACCTCTGACACCTCTGGTCATGTCTGTCAACTAAGGCTGCCTGATTGCACCAGATTAACAGCCCCAATCAGGGAAGTCGTATTCTAGGAGACTGACCTTATAACAATCACTATGTCTCTCCCCTTCTGTGTTCGAGGACATGGACCAATTTTTTTGTTTTTTCCTGTAGCTTCTCCTGTGGTGTTTTATCAGGTTCCTCCAACTCTACATCTGATGCAGCCACTCTGTGTTGCATTGTAGCTCATTTTTGGTGCCTGGAGCACTTCGGAAGAAATTTATTCCCCTTTTCAGGAGGCAAAGACGTTGAGGCAGCAACATCCACTGTGTCCATCTCAGATTCCAAGGTACCTTCAATGCCTGATGTAAGGGAGAACCCATGGGTTCTGGAGCAGTTGGAAAGGCAGTCGAAGAGCTGGGTACATTTTACTTCTGCACTATTTGAATGTTTGCAGCTTTCATATGGTTCACAGGCTTGTTCAGGACCATCACACCTACCTGAACTTTATGTGTCACTTGACCTGACCTAGCGTCAACCATGCCTCGTACCCATGCAGGGACATTCCTGTGGTTCCTACACCAAGCTTTTCCCCCTTGAAGTAAACTGTCTCTCATGTGTGTCTCAGGAACTCATTGGAGCTCCTGATGCCATTTCAACCTATCCCCACCAGATCCGGGAACATTTAACCTGGAATGGACTCTTCTCCCCATTAGCAACTCTACTGGAGCTATTCCTACAGTTGCATGAGGAGTCATCTGATAATCAAAAAGGAACTGAGACAGGTTGATAGATATCTAGTGAAGCTGAAGGGTATTTTATTAAGCCTACCTTCAAAGTTTGGACTGCTCTTTCTGTCAGACCATTGGGTGGTGGCTGGTATGGAGCTGTCCTTATGTGGCAAACATGATTCAATTTTTGGAAATATTCAAATTCCCTGCTGGTAAATGATAGCCCGTTATTGTGATCAATTCCGGGAATTCAAGTATTTCAAAAGGTGGGCACATTTTTTCAGTCTATTCTGCCATCCCTGTGATTGACAAATGAACTCTATGCAAGTCCAGTCATTTTGTGTGGACCTCCACAATGACGAAGAACATTGAGCCCATGAAAGGACCTTTTACCCAGTCATTCCCATGAATGTGATAATTTTTGTCCATGTTGGCACTCTGGGTACTACCCCATCAACACAGCTATGTCTGCAACCAATCCTAGCCACTAGACAGAACTTCTCACCAATGTCTTCATTTTGGGACCCCTGGGTGACCCTGGTTGAATTCAGCCTGTATCTGATAGTAACCTTTGCTTGGGACAACCTCTACAACAATGTGCCATCCTTTACTGCGATCTGCTCTCTCCAGGTACAAAAAGGTTTCCAATCTGGTTATGATGGTCCATTGGTTTCCAACAGTTTCAGTTTTGCCAGGACTGGATATTTCTGCATCCAAAGTCTCAAATTGTCAGCTGTGATTGGAAGTGTGTCCAGAAATTTTAGAATTCTTATGGACACTTCCAGTAGTGGTACCACCAGTGATGTATCTGCCAGCAGGAGGCGGTTCAGTGCATCCGCATTCGCTACTTGGCCTCCCGGACGGTGTTCCAGCTTCTAATTGTATGCACTTAGGGCAAGAGACCACAGCTGTATTCAGCCTGAAGTATGGGTGGCACTGCCTTGTCCTCATTAAGTAGACCTAGCAGGATTTTATGGCCTGTTATTATTACAAATTTACATCTATATAAGTATTGGTAGAACATCCTAACGCCAAGTATGACTGCAAAACCTTCATTTTCTGTTTGGGTATATTTTGGTTTTGCAATAGCCGAAGTCCTGGATGCATACATTATTGGACATTCCACTCCATTGGGCCACCTATGACCTATTATTACCCAAATGCCATACGGAGGCGTCAAATGAAAATACCAGATATTGCTTGGTATCATAGTGTGCCAATACCTTAGAGGCTGATAACTGTTTCATCACTACCCTGAAGGTATAGTTTGGCTACGTGACCATTTCCAAGCTGACCCTTTTTCAAGAATTATTGCATAGGTGCCAGGATGTAGGCTAAGTTCTGATTAAACTTTCTGTAATAATTCACCACTCCAAAGAAAAACTTCAGCTATGGTGGGGATGAGAGAGCTGGGCACCTTTGAAAGCCTTCGCTTTGTCTTCCAGCAGGTGTAACCTGGTCTTGTCAACTCTGTACTGCAAGTAGGTCACTTGGGGTTCCGGGAAGAAACATTTTTTTTCCTTCTAAGGCATATGTCCATCTTGGAGAAGTACCTAAAGATTATGTTCAAGTTCTCTAAATGTTCCTTATTGTTCTTCCCTGTTATTAGCACATCAGCTTGATACATGGTGACTTCATGTAGATTTTGTAAAATGTTCTGCATCATCCAGAGAAAAATTGCACAGGCTGATGATATCCCCAAACGGCAGTGTGATATGTTGGTACAAACAATTATGTGTATTAACTGCAGCATTCTTCTGGGAACCCTCATCTAGCTATAACTGCAAGTACGCAGGGTTCTTGTTCATCTTCGCGAAGGACAGCACTCTTGTCAACTTTAAATATAATTTCTCTATGCAAGAGATTGAGTATTTGCTCAGCTGTATAAAGTAGTTTACTATCTATTTTAAAATGTCCACAATGGAGACCTGATCCATTGGTCTTCACAATCGGTATGGCTGATGCTGCCTATACTGCAAATTGGACTGTATTGATGATTCCACCTTCACTTTCCAGCCTTCTTACTTGTGCTTCTACTTTTGCCTGTAAGGCAAATGGCACTGGGCAAGCCTTGCAGAATTGTAAAATTGCTTCCTAGTCAACATGCAAGATGACCTTGACACCTTTGGTAGTCCCTAGACTTTCCCGAAAAGCTTTCAGGTATTTAATTAGGATTTCACTCAGGCAGCCAGTACCTATTTGAAAAATGTTTTTCAATCTACCTGAATCTTTCTCAACTAACTTCACCACTTCAAAATTGGGCCTGATCCTCTTAGTACAATCAGTGGTAACTAAACCATAAGAGGCCTGAACCAAAGTTGTACCCTAAATCTGTAAAAGTTTCCTGATATAGATTCTCAGTCTAGCTGAGGTCTTGCACAAACTTATGGATTGGAGTCCGGAGTGAATTTTGTTAAGAACTGGTTCGGTAATCACTGAAACAGCTGCACAAGTATCAACCTTCATTAAAAGCAGGTGACCATTTCACCAGACATTTATTTTGTTTGGTTCTGATTTGGCAATTTAACTGTTCCAAACCAAATGCAGCCCCTCCGTTCAGGATATGTCCTGAGTGTGGCTGTGCAACTGATTCACTCAAGTGGTGTTCCACACGCTTAGTTGGACAGGTCAGGGTGTCTACTTTCATCGGAATACCCGGCAACTCATATGCTCGACTTGCCTCATTTTCCAATGATAAAGCCTGTTGTAATACCTGTTTGAAGTCTAGTTGGGCTTCAGCTAATAGGCACTTTCTCTTAATTATATCATTAATCCCACACTCATCATTAGGGAAGGAAAGGCACCGAGGCTGGTATTCCATCACCATGTCACCCTTTATTGATACATGGAGAGTCTTTGACATTGATCCAGCTCTCAGAGTGATCAGAACCTCTGACACTCCTGTTTGTAACAGGGCTCCCTGATTGGACTAGATTAACAGCCCCAGTCAGGGAACTCATTTTCTATGCGGCACCCTTGGTGACCTTTTTAAAATTGCTACACTTTCCACTTAGACTTCACATTTCCACCCTTGAAATAACCACATATCTGCTACTTTGAGTATAATTTGGCTGGTTTACCAGTTTGTGTGAAGATATAGACCCATCATAGTTTCCCCTCACTGTCTGTTTATATTTACAAGTCTTTAAGCCACCTATTGTGCCCATCTGGTAGCCAGCTAATAGTCAGTGTTGTGTTTTGGGTGTGTTGAAATATTAACCCATCGCCCCCTGAACCCGTATATGAGTAGAGCTCATAATGAGACCATTTGGCCCGCTATGTCCATGCACTATGCAAAGCGAAAGCATCTAACCCCACTCCTCTGTCATTTCCCTATAACCCTGCATTCTTTCTTACTTCAGATCAATTTCAAACACATTATTAAGAAGCATATTTGAATCTGACTCCATAACCCCCCTGACAACGTGCATTCTACATCGTTACCATCCACTGTGTAAACAAATATTTTACCCATCATCATTTATTCTTCAGTGTCTTCTGCTTCTCAACTCTTCTGTTTTCCCTTACACTCTTTAGCCCGACCCATCATAATTTTGAATGTTTCTATTCAAATTCCTCTCAATCTTTTTTGCTATAAGGAAATTAACATGACTTAATTGATATCTGCAAACCTTGGAACTGTTGTCATAAATCTTTTCTGCTCCCTGACTAATGACGTTATATCATAAGCAGCTGTTGTTGATTTCCACAGGCTATTTAGGCCATATCAAATTTAATTTTAGCAAAACAAAATAATAATAATAAATAGTAAATATAAAATAGATCACTGACCATAGATTAAATATCATCACTGAGAAATGTGGGCAACCTCACTTTGGAACAATTTAACATCTCACTTGTTTCCTTGTGACATATCCTCTATGGGATCAATGGCCAATAATTTCTTCTGAATTGCACTCACATTGTAATTCAGACTGAAATGCAGTAGAAACCCCATGTATCCGCGTAAAATATGAGGCACAATTTTGTAGAGGTGTAAGAATTGGAGCTATTGTGAAAAGTGGATCAGAATTAAGTGAGGAATTTTGCAAAGCCTGTCTCAAAATCGGGAACAGCTCGCTACATCTTTTTCTTCACTGCCAGGTGGGGATTTAGGTACATCAGGGCAGTGATCAATGCCATTTGTACAAGGTCACACTTGTTCATTTAGTTTCTCCATGAGAAGGTCAGTGCTGCAGCCTGGGCAATAGGAGTCAAGGAAATAGTTGAATTTCCACTGGAGCCAATGCCATCAACTGCACACATGATACCTAGTGGGCTGTATCATGATGCTGTGGAATTCATCAATAGAACAGGGTTTAAGACAATAATGTTCAGCTGATATATAATCATCATTGCTACCTTCTGGAGATATGTGCCCGCTATTCAGGCAGCTGCCATGACATGCTATATCCTAAATACCTCATCTACCTGCAGCATTTTAAGGTCCAAGTAAGTTACAAGGCTAGATACTGGGGCACAACGCATACCCACTGCAGCAATGGCTTTTGGCATGACTGTGCAATCCCCTAACTGATGTGGAGCACAGATATAATACCACTCATGCATGGACACAGGCCATGATGAATCAGATGATAGGGCTGATGAAAATTTGGTTCCTTGTTTGTACTAGTGGAGGGCCTCTCCTGTACAGACCACAGAGATTGTGCTGCATCATTATAAAGTACTACATTTACTAGACAATTGGAGCAGCCACTGAGGGGATATGATAGCCACTGAGGAACTGGGGCTACAAGAGTAGTCTTCTGAGGAGGAGGACAGGGATACTGTGGAGAAAGAAGCTCACCCTGCACAAGGCAAAGCCCAGGCATGTCAGGTACTACAAACCAAACAGGAACTAATTGACACCAGTTCCAACAGATGAGAGCAGATATCATGGACTATAAAATAGTCATTGAGCAACACTGCAGTGTTTTGTTTGCATTGTCAGCGAAATTCACCTTCTAATTATTTTGTTCATAGAAATATAGATCACAGCAATTACCATGCGAGACCCGAAACGTCAGCTTTTGTGCTCCTGAGATGCTGCTTGGCCTGCTGTGTTCATCCAGCCTCACATTTTATTATCTTGGAATCTCCAGCATCTGCAGTTCCCATTATCTCTGATACCATGCGAGAGACATACCTTGGGACAGGGTCAGATAATGAGGTGAGTTTGGCAAAATATGGCAACAAAACTCACTCAGCCTCACAGAGTGAAACACTCCATGAAAATCACTGAAGCTGACAGTTAGCCAGAAAATAAAATAAGATTCAGCCCCTGGTTTTCCAGTCATAATGGCTAAGCAGGAGTGGTTCCAAGTGTATTCATTAAAGATGCATTCAGGTAAAACAATAGAAAGGAATATGAAAAAAAAATGAAAAGTCCACTGAATAAAAATCAATTTAGCTTCTCACCATTGTCCATGAGAATTACAAAACAAAATGAAAAATAATTTGAAAATAATCATAACTACCTCCCTGGCCCATTTCTCCAATTATTGTAGCTCTGGATGTGTTTGCTCGCTGAGCTGGAAGGTTACTTTTAGACATTTCATCACCTTTTTTTATTTGAAAAAATATACTTTATTCAGAAGATGTACAAAAAATAAAACATTTATACACCAACCCAGTCATGCAAACCGCTCCGGGTTACCCAGGGGGTACGTACACCAACTAAAGGAAAAAAAACAAACAAAGAAGAAAAAAAAAGCAAAGAAAATACCCCGGCAGTTGTCACCCCGCACAGTCCCCGTTGGCCCCCTGACCAGTTGGGGAAGGCGCCAGCTGGGCCCAGTTACCAGATAGGGCCCTTTTTTCTATTCTGGACAAGGAGTTTCATACGGTGGCCTTTCTCCACCGCGCCTTGGCGGCGGCTGCCCCAAGTTTTAGCGCATCCCTCAGCACGTAGTCCTGGACCTTGGAGTGCGCCAGTCTGCAACATTTGGTCGGGGTCAGTTCTTTCAGCTGGCAGACCAGCAAGTTGCGGGCAGACCAAAGAGCGTCTTTCACCGCACTGATGGTCCTCCAGGCGCAGTTGATGTTGGTCTCGGTGTACGTCCCAGAAAACAGCCTGTAGAGCACGGAGTCCCGCGTCACGGAGCTGCTCGGGACAAACATCGACAAATACCACTGCATCCCCCTCCAGACCTCCTGTGCATAGGCGTACTCCACAAGGAGGTGATCGACAGCCTCGTCCCCCCCGCACCCGCCTCGAGGGTAGCGTGGGGTGGCGCAGAGATTCCGGGCATGCATAAAGGATCTCACTGGCAGAGCCCCTCTCACCGCCAGCCAAGTAATGTCCTTGTGCTTGTTTGAAAGTTCTGGCGATGAGGCATTCTGCCAAACGACTTTGGCAGTCTGCGTGGGGAACCACACGACGGGATCCAGCCTTTCCTCTTCCCAAAGGGTCTCGAGGATACGATGTGCTGACCACAGCCTGACGGCCTTGTGGTCAAAGGTGTTTCCTTTCAAAAATTTCTCCATGAAGGACAGGTGGTACGGGACGGTCCAACTACTTGGAGCGTTCCGCGGCAACGAGGCCAGGCCCATCCTTCGCAACACCGGGGCCAGTTCAAAGTGGCTGCAGATGTCCAACAGCCTACTCACCGACCGACGTTCGGTGCAGAAGATGGTGACGTCATCCATGTACAGGGAGGTCTTGACCTGCAGGCCTCCGCTGCATGGGATAGTCACACCCTTCAGGCTCACGTCATTCCTGATGGATGCGGCGAAGGGCTCCACACAGCACACGAACAAGGCAGGAAAGAGTGGGCAGCCCTGCCTGGCTCCAGATCTGATGGGAAAACTGTCCGATTCCCACCCATTGATCGAGACTGCGCTAACGATGTTGGTGTAGAGCAGCTGGATCCAATTGCGGATGCCCTCCCCGAACCCCAATTTGGAGAGGACGTCCCTCATGTAAGCATGAGAGACCCTGTTGAAGGCCTTCTCCTGGTCCAGGCTGAGGAGGCAGGTGTCCACCCCCCTGTCCTGCACGTAGGCGATTGTATCCCTGATGAGCTCGAGGCTCTCAGTGATCTTCCTGCCCGGCACAGCACAGGTTTGGTCAGGGTGAATCACTGAATCCAGGACAGACCTGGCCTGGTTGGCTATGACCTTGGCCAGGATTTTGTAGTCCACGTTCAATAGTGAAATGGGACGCCAATTCTTAATTTCTTCCCTCTCCCCCTTCCTGTTGTAAATGAGGGTGATGATGCCCTTCGTCATGGACTTGTACATTTCCCCTGCCCGAAGCACACTATCGTACACCTCCAGCAGGTCCTGGCCGACCAGGTCCCACAGAGTGGAATACAGCTCGACCGGGTAAGCCGTCGCTCCCGGGAGTCTTATTCCTCTCCAAGGACTAGAGGGCTCTGGTCAGCTCATCCAGGGATATCGGCTGGTCTAGCCACTCCCTCGTGCTGTGCGTCTAAGACCTCCGTGATAGATGACAGGAACGACTCGGAGGCCGTGCTGTCTGTGGGCTTCGTGCCATACAGTCCGGCATAGAAGGATCTGCTGATCCTCAAAATGTCGGGCCGAGATGACGTCACCGAGCCATCATCCTCCTTCAGCCGGCTAAGCACAGAGGTCTCTTTGTGCACCTTCTGTAAGAAGAAACGCGAGCACGTCTCGTCCTGCTCCACGGAGTGGACCCTGGGCCGGAAGATTATCCTGGAGGGCTCCGCGGCGAAGAGCGAGGCTTGCTGGCCCCTCACCTCGCGGAGGTCCTCCGTTACATCGACCCCCATCAACTGCAGAAGGAGCAGGTTCTGCACCCTTTTCTGGAGTCGCGACAGCTTTCCCCGCCTCTCTCTCGCCTTCCGAACACCCTTGAGGACACAGAACCTCTTGATGTTCTCCTTCACTGTCTCCCACCAGTCGCCCGGAGACTCAAAGTGGGGTTTCACGGTTCTCCAACCGGCGTACTCCCTCTTAAGCTCCTCGATGTTCTCTGCGGTCAACAGAGTCGTGTTGAGCTTCCACGTCCCCTTGCCGGCCGGCTGGTCGTCCTGTAAGTGACAGTCAGCCAGTAGGCGCCAGTGGCCAGAGAAGAACACCGCTCGACGCCGGTGGACCTGACCGAGAAAGCCCATGACACAAACAGGAAGTCTATTCTTGAGCGAATAGACCCGTCTGGCCGCGACCAGGTGTACCTCCGCTGCGCTCCATCTGCAGGGGTGCTGAAGACGTCGAGCAGCTTGGCGTCCTTCACCGTGCCCATCAGGAATCTGGATGTGACGTCCAGTTTACTCCCCCCACCTGCTGTCCCCACGCCAGATCTTCCATCTGCATCGATGATGCAGTTGAAGACTCAGCCTAGGATGACCGGCGTGGACGTAGCCAGCAGGGTTGGAAGCCGCTGCAGGATGGCCAACCGCTCATTCCGTACCGCTGGGGCGTACACGTTGATCAGCCTCAGGGGAACTTTCCTTTAGGTGACATCAGCCACTAGGAGGTGCCTCCCCTCCACCTCCTGAACTTGAGAGATGGTGAAGTTGCGCCCTCGCAGCAGAATAGCCAGGCCCGAGGAGCGACAGTCATTACCCTCCGACCGGATCGAAGGCCCACAGGTCCAGGCGCCGGACCATTTCCCGTACGTGCTGAGGTGCGGTATCCCGCACTCCTGCAGAAACAGGAGGTCTGCCTTGACGGTGGTCAGGAAGGCCAACGTGGACACACATCTTGCGGTGGACTAGACGCTGCGCACATTAATGTTCGCAACCCGTACCCCCATTGTGGGCAGTGATGGCAGTACCCTCCCCAAGTCCAAGGTCCAGCCCCTCCATCTGTCCCTTCATGCCCATTGCCCGGGCTAACTGCTGGATGCTGTCCGGGCTCAGGAAACCGTCCGTGCTGCCTTCCAGGTGGCATCCCCCTGTCAGGGGTACAGAGGCAGGAGAGTCCGGCTCTGGGTCAGGCTGGGGACGCGCTGTTTCCTCCATCCCGCCTGGAAGTTCCGAGGGGCCCTCCAGGGCCCCAGAGGCAGGTGACTGGGTGTCGGAGGGAGCCTCAGGACGCCTCCCGTCACCTAGAAGTGGGGTGCTGCTTTCCTTCTCCCTTGAGATCTTTAGCTTCTGCTTTGGGCGGGCCCTCTCTGAATCTCCCTCGTCAGAGGAGCTCTTATAGCCCCCCTGTAGCTGCCTCTTCCCACCTGATGGTTGCGGTTCCTGGGCCCGCCGACGCGCCTTCCTCCTCGCTTTCCGGACCGTCGTCCACTCCCCTGGGTCGCCTGTCGCCGCCTCCATCGACTCTGGGTTGTCGGGGGAGGAGCGGAGCCTGCAGGGGCGCTTTGCTGGCCTCGGGCCCACCCTGCGGGGCTGGGCCCTCCTGCACGACCTGGCCCTCCTGCACATTAGTGAGGTCTTTGCAGGGCCCTGGTGCCTTCCTCTCCTCCGGGGGGGTGTGGGGTGGGGCTGGCCCCACATTGCCCCTGCCGGCGACCTGGGTGTAGGTGGCCCCTGGCCACGGGCATGCCCTATAGAGGTGGCGCACTTCCCTGCAAAGGTTGCAGCTTTTTTCTTGAGGGCAATCCTTTGCAAGGTGTCCCTCCTCCCTGTAGATGGTGGCTTTGCAGTCGGCCGCCACGTGACCTGACCTACCACAGGCATGGCAGACTTTAGGTTGCCCTGCGTAGGTCAGGTAGCCCTTGCTCCCGCCGATCGCGAAGCTGGACGGTGGGTGTACAATGTTCCTGTCCACGCCCATCCTCAGCACCACCTTGACCTGCCTCTTATTGGTCCAGATGCCAAAGGGGTCCATGATGTCAGTTAGGTCCCCTTCCACCTTCACGTACCTTCCAAGGAAGGTCAGGCCATCAACTGCTGGCACATGCGGTTTGTACACGTGTACAGTCACCATACGGCTCCTCTGTGCTGGCATCACGAACAGCGAGACAGCGGTCAATACAGAGAGGGGGCCCTCCACTCCTTTCTCCTTGAAAACCTCCAGGAAGTACTCGCAAAGCTTGGCACTCCTGAAGGTTACATCGTAAAAACCTCCTCCTGGGAAATCCTGCAGGCAGTAAATGTCCGCAGCAGCGAACCCACAACAGTCCAACAGGACCCTCTTCACAAAGAAGGTGCGGTCCACAGGTGCACCTTCATCCACCTTCTTCACAGAAAGTGTTCTGGACCCCCTGACCTTGCCGCAGCCATCGTTGCAGGTTGGCTGCTCCCCTGAACCAGCGTTAGGCCGAAGCCAGCATTAAGATCCACCGGTTGCAAGGGTGCACAGCCAGCCCGACGTCTTCCTTCCACCTCCAACACAGCACTCTCCTCCTCTCGGTCCACAGAGGAGTGGGTCTTTATTTTGTTCCCGATGTAAGCTAATTCACTGATCTGGAAGGTTTGTTCCCAGATGTTTTGTCACCATTCTAGGTAACATCAACAATAGCCTCTGACAAAGCGCCGGTGTTATGTCCTGCTTTCTATTTATATGTTTAGGTTTCCTTGGGTTGGTGATGTCATTTCCTGCTCTTTTTCTCAGAGGATGGTCGATTGGCTCCAAATCAATGTGTTTGTTGATGGAGTTCCGGTTGGAATGCCATGCTTCTAGGAATTCTCGTGCGTGTCTCTGTTTGGCTTGTCCTAGAATGGATGTGTTGTTCCAATCAAAGTGGTGTCATTCCTCATCTGTCTGTCGGTGGACTGGCCATGCTAAATTACCCATAGTGTTTAGGGAGGTGTGGATTCAGTGTGTTATGGGGGATGGGTCTGGGTGGGATGCGCTGAGTTTCGGTATGGACTTGTTGGGCCAAAGGACCTGTTTGCATACTGTAGGGATTCTATGATTCTAACCATCTATATCATCTTGTAGTCTAAGACAATGCTCCTCACTATTTACCACCTCACTAATTTTTAAATCACTTGTGAACATATTGATCAACGCTCCCACAGTCAAGTCTGAATCATTTTCATAAACCACAAACAGCAAGGGCCTGAACACTGACTCCTGTGGAATACAGACTTCATTTGGAAAAACACCCATCAGCCTATTGTGGATCCAATTTGTTAAATTTCCTTGTATCCCATGGGCTTTGCTATCAATCCCCCATCAGGACCTTATCCAAATTCTTGCCAGAGCCCAAGTGAACTCCATCAAATTCATTACCCTCACTACACACCTGGTCACCTCTTCAAAAATGCAATCAAGTTGATCAGACATGACCCGCCTTTAACAAAACAATACTAACAGTCCTCAATTAATCCTTATCTCTCCAACTGCAAATTAATTCTGTCCCAAAGGATTGCCTCCAATAGTTTCCCCACCACTGATATTAGACTAATTGCTCTATAGTTTCCTGGTTTATCCCTTTTTCCCTTCTTGACTAATGATACAATGTTGGCTCGAATGCAATACTCTGACACCTTTCCTGTGGGCAGAAAGGAAGTGAAAATTTTTGCAAGCCCCCCTACCCCCTGATTTTTCCTTCCTTACCACATTTGAAAATTTCATATATGTTTAATCTGGACCTGGAAAATTTTCTATTTATTTATTTTTACACTTGCCAGACCCCATAGAACCTGCTGTATGCAAATGTTAATTTCTTTAATTGTATCATAAACTATCTCCCTGATTTTTACACTCTCTCCTCCTTCTCATTACCCAACACCGACCGAAAGTGATAGGTTCACTGGCAGACTGTATTGATCATATTTAACTGATGGTATCATTAACATGGATCCAAAATGTTAGCTCTGCTTTCTCTACACAGATACTGCCAGGCCTGCTGAGCTTGTTCAGCATTTTCAGCTTTTGTTTCCGATTTGCAGCATCCACAGTTCTTTCAGTTTTTAATTGATATAGTAAACATGTTCTTTCAGCTGCATTTATAGTTTTGTAAACTATTACCATCAGAGCAATTTAATACTACACATAATGTTACAGCCAGGTTTTCTCCTTTTAAATCTGAAAATGAAGACATGATTTACGCTTACTGCTGTCTGTTCCTGCTTCAATTCTATTAAAGTTTCAACTAATATGCAACATTCAAAATGAAAAATGCATTAATTTTTATCCAGTTAAATATAACAATAACCTGTCAATGGTCCTATCACTTTGGGCTTCTGCCTCTCTGTTGCTCATCTTTAGATTGCTTTCACTCATTAAGCCTCAGTTATTTAACAGAGTCAACATTAAAGCCTCTGTAATGGACCGACAAATGTCAATGCATTTGAATTATCAAATTTGTACAACTGACCACAGCCAAATGCGTACATGTCTTTCTCACTTTAATTGCAGAAGACCTCAGGGAGTCTGAATAATCTGCTCTGGAGAGACAGTTTCAATGTTAGATTTCATAGAATCATTGATTTTTACAGACCAGAAGAAAACCATTCAGCACATCATGTTTGTACACATTCCTGAAAGAAATACCCAGCTAGTCCCATTCTCCAGCTCTATCTCCATGGCACTCTAAATTCATCACTTGCAGCTCTCTTCTGAAACTTCCTTTGGAACTCATCTCCACCATTCTCCCAGGCAGCACATTCCGAATTCTAACAACTCTCGTGTAAAGAAGTTTCTCGTCATTAGTTATTGACATACCAACTCATGAAAACAAAATATCCTTCTTTATCCTGTCAAAATTTCTCATCATTTTGAGCACTGCAATAAGGTTACCTCTTAATCTTCTCTGCTCCAAGGACAATAAGTCTAATTTCTATAATCTTCCTTGTGTTTAAAATTTCTCATTCCTGGTATCTTCTAGAAAATTTCCGTTGAACTCTCTCCAGAGTTTTAATATCCTTCCTTAACTAAGATGCACAGACTGAGCACAAGACTCCAAATGTGGTCTGACAATTGATTGTTGGAGGCATAAAATCACTTCCCTGGCTCTTTTATACTATGTGCTCTATTTATAAACGCAAGGATCCTACAAGCATCTTAACAACTGTTTCAACTTGTCTGGCCACCTTCAGACAACTATGCACACATGTACCCCAAGGTCCCTCTGCTCCTGTACTCCCCTTAAATTTTTTCCAGTGAGCCTGTATTGTCTCTCCGTGTTTCTTCTTCCTCTGAAGATTTCTCTGTATTGAAATTCATTTGCCAATTATCTGCCTATTTGGCCAACTTGTCAATGTCCCTCTGAAGTTGCTGAACATCATCTTCACAATTCACTATTTTTCCTAGCCTGGTATCATCTGAGATTTTGCCCTATTTCCAAATTATTTCAATAAATCAGTAAGTATCCCAACACTAATCCCTGGGGAATACCACTTGCAACATCTTCTTGCATCTGAACTGGAAGGGGACCAATGTCCTGGGTGGAAGGTTTGCTCGAGTAGTTCGAGAGGGTTTAAACTAGTATGGCAGGGGGGTGGGAACCTGAGCTGTATACCAGAGGTGAGCGTTGATGCAGGTGAGGCAGTAGCAAGAGGTAGACCAGCTAGTGGGAAGGATTTTCCTGGGAAGGAACCAAGGGATCGGTTAAAGTGTGTTTGCTTTAATGCAAGGAGTATCAGGAATAAAAGTGATGAACTTAGAGCATGGATCAGTACCTGCTGCTATGATGTTGTGGCCATAACAGAGACATGGGTTTCTCATGGGCAGGAATGGTTGCTGGATGTTCCAGGGTTTAGAACATTTAAAAAGAATAGGGAGGGGGGAAAAAGAGGAGGGGGTGTAGCACTACTAATCAGAGAGGGTATCACAGCTACAGAAGCTTCCATTGTCGAGGAAGATCTGCCTACTGTGTCAGTATGGGTGGAAATTAGGAACAGCAAGGGAGTAGTCACCTCGTTAGGGGTTTACTACAGGCCCCCCAATAGCAGCAGGGAGATTGAAGAAAGCATAGGTCGACAGATTTTGGAGAAGTGTGCACGCAGTAGGGTTGTTGTAATGGGTGATTTTAACTTTCCTAATATTGATTGGAACCTCCTTCGAGCAGAAGATTTGAATGGAGCTGTTTTTGTAAGGTGTGTTCAGGAGGGTTTCCTAACGCAGTACGTTGACAGGCCGACGAGGGGAGAGGCCATTCTAGACTTGGTGCTCGGAAATGAGCCGGGGCAGGTATCAGATCTTGTGGTGGGAGAGCATTTTGGTGATAATGACCATAACTGCCTCACATTCTACATAGCTGTGGAGAAGGAGAGGATTAGGCAGAATGGGAGGATATTTAATTGGGGAAGAGGAAACTATGATGCGATTAGACATGAGTTAGGAAGCATGGACTGGGAGCAGTTGTTCCATGGTAAGGGAACTATAGACATGTGGAGACGGTTTAAGGAACAGTTGTTGGGAGTGATGAGTAAATATGTCCCTCTGAGACAGGCAAGAAGGGGTAAGATTAAGGAACCTTGGATGACGAGAGCGGTGGAGCTTCTAGTGAAAAGGAAGAAGGTAGCATACATAAGGTGGAGGAAGCTAGGGTCAAGTTCAGCGAGAGAGGATTACATGCAGGCAAGGAAGGAGCTCAAAAATGGTCTGAGGAGAGCCAGGAGGGGGCACGAGAAAGGCTTGGCAGAAGGAATCCGGGAAAACACAAAGGCATTTTACACTTACGTGAGGAATAAGAGAATGGTCAAAGAAAGAGTAGGGCCGATCAGGGATAGCATAGGGAACTTGTGTATGGAACCTGAGGAGGTAGGGGAAGCCCTAAATGAATTTTTTGCTTCTGTCTTTACGAAAGAAACCAACTTTGTAGTGAATGAAACCTTTGAAGAGCAGGTGTGCATGCTGGAATGGATAGAGATAGACGAAGCTGATGTGCTGAAAATTTTGTCAAACATTAAGATTGACAAGTCGCCAGGCCCGGATCAGATTTGTCCTCGGCTGCTTTGGGAAGCGAGAAATGCAATTGCTTCGCCACTTGCGAAGATCTTTGCATCCTCGCTCTCCACTGGAGTCGTACCTGAGGACAGGAGAGAGGCAAATGTAATTCCTCTCTTCAAGAAAGGAAATAGGGAAATCCCCGGCAATTATCGACCGGTAAGTCTCACGTCTGTCGTCTGCAAGGTGTTAGAAAGGATTCTGAGGGATAAGATTTATGACCATCTGGAAGAGCATGGCTTGATCAAATACAGTCAACACGGCTTTGTGAGGGGTAGGTCATGCCTTACAAACCTTATCGAGTTTTTTGAGGATGTGACTAGAAAGGTTGATGAGGGTCGAGCTGTGTATGTGGTGTATATGGACTTCAGTAAGGCATTTGATAAGGTTCCCCATGGTAGGCTCATTCAGAAGGTCAGGAGGAATGGGATACAGGGGAACTTAGCTGCTTGGATACAGAATTGGCTGGCCAACAGAAGACAGCGAGTGGTAGTAGAAGGAAAATATTCTGCTTGGAAGTCGGTGGTGAGTGGAGTTCCACAGGGCTCTGTCCTTGGGCCTCTACTGTTTGTAATTTTTATTAATGACTTGGACGAGGGAATTGAAGGATGGGTCAGCAAGTTTGCAGACGACACAAAGGTCGGAGGTGTCGTTGACAGTGTAGAGGGCTGTTGTAGGCTGCAGCGGGACATTGACAGGATGCAGAGATGGGCTGAGAGGTGGCAGATGGAGTTCAACCTGGATAAATGCGAGGTGATGCATTTTGAAAGGTCGAATTTGAAAGCTGAGTACATGATTAAGGATAGGATTCTTGGCAGCGTGGAGGAACAGAGGGATCTTGGTGTGCAGATACATAGATCCCTTAAAATGGCCACCCAAGTGGACAGGGTTGTTAAGAAAGCATATGGTGTTTTGGCTTTCATTAACAGGGGGATTGAGTTTAAGAGTCGTGAGATCTTGTTGCAGCTCTATAAAACTTTGGTTAGACCGCACTTGGAATACTGCGTCCAGTTCTGGGCGCCCTATTATAGGAAAGATGTGGATGCTTTGGAGAGGGTTCAGAGGAGGTTTACCAGGATGCTGCCTGGACTGGAGGGCTTATCTTATGAAGAGAGGTTGACTGAGCTCGGTCTCTTTTCATTGGAGAAAAGGAGGAAGAGAGGGGACCTAATTGAGGTATACAAGATAATGAGAGGCATAGATAGAGTTGATAGCCAGAGACTATTTCCCAGGGCAGAAATGGCTAGCACGAGGGGTCATAGTTTTAAGCTGGTTGGTGGAAAGTATAGAGGGGATGTCAGAGGCAGGTTCTTTACGCAGAGAGTTGTGAGAGCATGGAATGCGTTGCCAGCAGCAGTTGTGGAAGCAAGGTCATTGGGGTCATTTAAGAGACTGCTGGACATGTATATGGTCACAGAAATTTGAGGGTGCATACATGAGGATCAATGGTCAGCACAACATTGTGGGCTGAAGGGCCTGTTCTGTGCTGTACTGTTCTATGTTCTATGTCCTATGTTCTAATCAGTTGCTCAACACCCGAACTTTCAACTAGGCCATTGTTACCACAGAGTCAAAAGTCATACCACACAGAAACAGACCCTTTGGTCCAACCAGTCCACTCCGAACATAGTCGCATTAAACTAGTCCCATCTGCCTCCTCCCAGCCCATATCCCCCCCAAACCTTTCTTACACATGTATCTATCCAAATGTCTTTTAAATTTGCATCCACAATTTACCCAGGAAAGTCATTCCACATGCAAACCACCCTCTATATAAAATATTTGCCTATTATATCTATTTTAAAACTCTCTCCGCTCACCTTATAAACATACCCCCTAGACTTGAAATGTCCCCTGCCAGGGAAAGGACAATCACCGTTAACTCTATCTATACCTCATCTTCTAATTTGATAAAGACAAAAGCAAAATATTCTTTTAATACTTCTGACATATCCTTTAATTCAGTGAGAAGTTTACCTTCCTTGCTCCTTATGGGTCCCACTCTATCCTTCACTAATTTTCTTTACTATTAATTTATTTGAAGAAGATTTTACTGTTTCTTTTGGCATAGCTTGTCATCCTTTCCTAGTGCTTCCTTTTAACCGTCATTAATCCAGCCTTAGCCTCTCACCTGTATTTAATGTACTCTTCCTGATCTCTATTGCTGTTATGTACCTTATCGCTCCTTTATGTTCCTTATTTTCTCATCAATATCCTTAGTCAATCAGGGTTCCCTAGTTTTGGCCATGATGTATTTGTTTCTCATGGGCACATACTTTGTTGCACCATGCTCATCTCTCTATTGTAGTTCTTTCATTTCTTAACTATTGCTTTATCCAGCAAAATGTGGTCCCAATAACATACTCCAGATCAATTTTTAGGCTCCCTAAAATCTGCTCTTTTCCAGTCTGGGATCTCAATCATTGATTGATTTTTATCCTTTTTCAATTGAACATTGAATCTTATTAAGTAATGATTGTTATTTCCCAAATGCTCTCCCACTCTGATATTCTCCACTCTACTCCTCAGACCAGATCCCACATAGCTCCCGTCTGGGTAGAATTGGAAACATACTATTCCAGAATGAGGATCCTTTCACACAAAGCCTTAAACCTGCTCAAATTTTAGTCCATTTTGAAAAGTGTACAAAATGCTTTCATTACTTCATTGTCCTAAAAATTATATAAAACCAATGTTATGAAATTCACAAGTGATGAGTCTGGGATTAGGTTCAATGGTAATTATAAATTGAATCCAGTTGGAGTTTGTGAGCTGAATGGGATGATTTTTGTAGGTACATCTAATGGTGCCTGTCCATCACATTCTGGTGAAGAATATGCTGGACAGTTGCACAGAAGGATTGGAGCTTGAGAGAACTGGTCATTTTCCCCTCCTCATCTGCCAATCCCTCCAAATCTTACTTTGAGAAGCCCTTGTGTGAAGAGTTGATCTTGGATTCAAGGAAAATGAAAGAAGTTTTTTACCTTTCCTCAAGTTGTAGGTTTGAACAATGCTAGGCTGGTACATTCAGGAAAAAAAATACGATAGCAAGGGCTATTTGGACGTGTGCTCAGCAGAAGTCCTCCCGATATTTATCAAAACACTTCATTACAATCAGACAGCAGGCACAAAATAATAACCATTTCCTGCTACACAGCAACAACAGATTCTGTGTCTAGACTGCTGTGTGTCTGATGCTTTTCAGAGATGATTGTGGAATCTGACCCTACTTATCTTGGGCATTATTCAATTTATCATGACATTTAATTACACTAGTATTTCAAGCTTTATACATCTGCATAACATTTATAATCATTATTACACTTTTAAAACAGAACTTTGTAATTATAAATCATGCCATCTTACAAAGAGAAAAATCTTTCAAACACATATTGTTCTTTAGATATTGTTGAACTTAGTGACAACCTACTGATGAACTTAGAGAGGACTGACTGCAGTACAACCTGACATAGACAAAGATCATGAATGGGTAGATGGGAAGGAATTGGCGCCCACTTTCATTCAACGAAGCATGCTATGTGATACCCACGTTCAGTCATGGTGAGGCAGGCAGCATGCAAAATTTTGATTGGCTGTTCATCTCAATAATTGCAGCTCATACCTGAGTGATGAGTGCCACTGACTGCCTATAGGGCCAACAGGGTGCAGTTAATGTAATACAGAGCTACCATGAAGCTCTTAAAGTCAGTACACTTGATAAACAACAAGCTTCACTCATGAAGTGGCCCAGCTTGAATTAGTGATTGAGGTGGAAGTGGGGAGAAATGATATATTTCTACAAGAGGCCCAGAGAGCCTTACGTACAGGTTGTGAAGGTAATTAAAACAGAAGGCTCTAGATATTAAATTCCAGGAATCTGCCCTCAAGGGCTAGATTGTAGCTCTGGAAAAATTCCTTGGCTTCACAGACAGTCAAGGTCAGTGAATGAAGCTTATCATAACATTTCTTACTCATTGCACCAGCAGCTGATCATACTGTTGAATGCACGACACACCCAGTATTTTTTTTATTTACTGAGTTAAGTGATTCCCCCCTCATTTACTGAGTTTAAGGTGTTTAAATCTCCAGTTAGTCAGCAGATGTGAATCTCCTCAGTAAGGCGGAACATCATTTATTTCTCTTCTTGAGTGCATCCGAAGTTTGCACTGAGGCTCTGGCAGTGGAGATTATCTGCACAGGGTATGCTTTGTCCTGAACCGTTTAGTAAAGATCACACTCATGGGCAACTTAAAACCTGCCATTCGACAGATGGCGTTTCTCAAAAGGTGGATGTTAATGGCTTCCTGTGTTTATTATTCCTTGATCCAAAGGATATCCAATGATAGATCTTGCTCAGGAATTTTACTCTATATGGGCCACCAAGATGGAAATCGGGCAGTAGGTTTCTTGAATATGCTATTATATATTTACAAGTGAGGTCCGGCATGGATGGTTTCAATCAGCTTATAGGTTTCTGTTAGGTTGTGGATTCATGTTGGGGAGTGAAGACAGGAAACCTGGGAAGGAATATGGAGCAAAAGGTTCCAGTTATGATGCACATTGTTCCATTCAATGGAGTGTCAACAAGATATGTGTTTGATGACCTTTGCTGGACAAGTGCTTAGTGCTTAGTTACAGAGAATGATAAGGGAAGTGCTGAGGCCTAGACTGTTGTGACAACAGAGCTCTGCTTGAATCCAGCGACTATGGTTTATAAAAGATCATGAAGAAATGTCATACTGGGTTCAAAAAATTATCTCTGCTTCCCCCTTGACAGGTGCTGACTGATCTATTAAGTTTCTTCAGCACTTCCAGTTTTAACTATTTTAATTTATGTGTTGTTTCTGATTTTGACCTTTCTGTTGTTTTCTTCAGTGGTTATCAAGGAGAAAGTTTTATTTTTAAGTCACTCCAAAAATCGTTTGAGTTGAGATCATACATTTGCCTCTGTCCGTTTATGTAAATATGCAGTTTTCTTTTTCGCACAATATTGAGGATTTGGAAGGCATTGGATATCATTTCAGAGAGATTCACCCTCACCACCACAGTCTCAGCAACCATGACCCAGGTTAAGCATTCCGATTATTTACCTTACACTCCCACATATACCAATTCTGACTGCCTCTGATGGAGCTTTAATGAATCCAATACTAACCTGCCATACCACTTTACATAGATCTGGCGCCTATCTTTTCCAAACTGAAAATGTCAACCAAATCCATGACAGTACTTGCAGGCCAAACCTGCATCTGATATCAAATGTCTCGGATTTCATTCCAGCGCAGGGAGAAACGAGTGTAAAACTGAGATATTGAAAACCATGATAATAAAATGTGAGGCTGGATGAACACAGCAGGCCCAGCAGCATCTCAGGAGCACAAAAGCTGATGTTTCGGGCCTAGAACCTTCATCAGAGAGCTCTGGTGAAGGGTCTAGGCCCGAAACATCAGCTTTTGTGCTCCTGAGATGCTGCTGGGCCTGCTGTGTTCATCCAACCTCACATTTTATTATCTTGGATTCTCCAGCATCTGCTGTTCCCATTATCACATCATTATTATTGAAAACCATAATTGTTTGTCATACAAGCCCAGACAGGGTCTTCCTATGGTTGCCATGGCTGCAGACACCAGTGAACAAAGGACAATGCAACAGTCTAGCAATACATCCTCAATTAGATGGGGAAGATTGCTGGAGTGGTGTGCCAAATAAGCATTCACCAGGATGATTTTTAGATCATGATAGCACCAAATGGATGTTATTGGAGTAGTTAAGGGACATCCACCCATGAACATGTGAATCCCACAGTGTTACTTGTGCTATCAATTGAAACCTGCACTGTTGGATATCTCTTCTAACCTGGCAAATTCATGTTCTCACAGATTCTGCTTCTCTATGCTCATGAAGCAATTAAGTCCTGCCTTCTAAACAGGATCTCTGTAAATCTTACAGGTGCAGAAATGGGCAGGAAACTCTGAATTATAGTTAGTTCCTCAGCTCTTATCTGGAGAATCCATCGGTGAGGCAGTTTATGGCAACACTGACATGGATGATTACTGGCAGTTCTGTGAACTCACTGCTGTGTGGCTGAAGTAGAGTTTGGAGGAGGAAACATGTTGTCTCATTGATGAAACACCAGTGCCACAAAGAATGTTTCTGACAGAGACAAAGTTACAAATAATGGTCCTGAAGGACTCTTTGTTGAAAATGACAAACTAAGAACCCTCTTTCTCCTCCTTTCTTTGTGCACAGTGCCCCCTTTCTCTGCTACCTGCGTACCATCTCCAACTCAGATAAATGAACAGCTTTCTGCCATGTGATAATGGGAACTGCAGATGCTGGAGAATCCAAGATAATAAAATGTGAGGCTGGATGAACACAGCCGAAATGTCAGCTTTTGTGCTCCTGAGATGCTGCTGGGCCTGCTGTCTTCATCCAGCCTCACATTTTATTATCTTAGCTTTCTGCCATTCTTGTTGAGGTCTAGCACTACTGCCCCATGAATCCAAAAGGTTTGCAAAATCCATGCCGCGTTACAAAACAAAACTTTTCTCAGCTGAGCTTTCCTCAGCTCTGTAGCAGCATAAATGTGACAAAAAAAACACCTTCCACGAAAGCTGGATAGTTGTCCTTTTAAACAGCAATAACTGGATGTAACCCACTCATCTCAAAGCTTGTTCAACTGGAAGTGTTTAAGAAAGGGAACTAATTGTCCAAAATGCTAAAGTGTATCATAAGGTGCATCAGGGATATTTGACACCATGATCTGTCTATTCTGTTGGCTGGATTTAACACAGACGATGGGGATCTCACCAATCAGCCAGAAAGCTAACAGGAGAGCTGGCAAGAGACTTCTGTCTCCTGTTTTAGGGAAGGCTTGCTGAATTGAGTGCCACTCACTGAACAGTAGGCCTTGCCAATGATCAAAGAAATCAGGTCCTGTCAGTGGAGTGTTGCTATCCAGTCAATCCAATTGCCAAAGGGAAAGTCATTCAATTCACTCTGTGAATTTCATGTATACATGATTCATCTATACTAGTATCTATTATTCAAGGCACACCATCCAGGCTGTACCAGGGATGCCCTGGTTCTGGTCAACATTTTGCAGCTCAGATCTACAGTGCAAGTGTCATGGAGTCAAATTTCGCAGCCAATAAGATGACATGCATTCAACAATTTTAGTACCAACTGAACAAATTCTAATTAATAGGCAAAAATTTTACATGCGTATAATGAGTGCAGACTTAATTTTGAATTCAGCCATTATAGAACAGTAACAATTTAATCCCCAGTGAGAGCAGCCAGGGAAAAGAAGGTGACTTTTACCAAAAATGAAAAAAACTCGATTGTCTGCCTTGATATAGCATTAAAAGGCTTTGACGACTTTATCTCAGTTCAGTCATTTTATTTTATACCATTACATTTTTTGACTTTTAGATTGCACCTTATAAATTAACGCACCAACTGAAACGTGATGGGCTGAACTTTTCCAGCCAAAATGATATTATACATTTTTTTTAAGTTTGATGTGACAAGGAATTCAGCTGCCTAGTCACATAAAACTAACAATCTGTAATGGGCCACTTGACCTTTATAAATGAGTTTTATATTTTCACTGGAAAATAGCAGAGTTGAAATAATCTAAGGAACTATTCTGTGGTTGAAGGTGCAGTGTTTCCATCACTAAAGAAGTAACTTAAAGCAAATCCATTCTTTCCTCAAAAAACATATATTGGATAATTGCATATGTCATGGTCATTGAATTTTAAAAAAAGTATGAAGGCATACAAATTGTGTGATTGACATGAGGCATATATAGCCAAGGACAAATGTGAAAGGGAGGACACAAGGGGGGACATATTTGCAAAGAAAAAGTGGAGAATAAGTATGTGGACTCAGAGAACAACAAATTCAAACAAAACACAGATGGAAACAACAAAATGGAAATGTATCTCATAACTACACAGAAGAACAGTCAAAGGCTTTGATTTTAACCCAAATTACTTGACAGGAATGTGGCAGGAGTTAAAATCAGGAGAATTGACTACGTTAACTGCTGGAAAAACGCATGAATAAGTTTAAATAAAGTTCCAAGAGCATGATATAGAGCCTGATTTGATTTTAAGAGGACATATACTCTCAGGAGGAACTGCTGCCTGTTAAAATCTGGAGGGCCTTGTGAGTGACCCTTAAAAATTACACCAGCCCTTCAATATAGATTATTGACTTAGCTTTATTGTCACATATACTCACATGAATACAGTGAAAAGTTTATACTTTGTCACTTATGATGCTGTCTTATGTATGAAGGAACCTGAGTAGATTCTTAAGTAAGAATGCATAAGGCAGGTGGGATTTACTTTCTGCCCATTTCTTGACGTAACTGAAACTATAACAAGAAGGCCTTGAGGCAGTCAGCTCTCTTCTACAACACCCACACAGATCTCGATTTTCTCTGACAGATGCTCACTTTTACAGTGTTTTAGCTTTTATTAATAGAGGGATCGAGTTCAGGAAGCAAGAGGTTATGGTGAAGCTGTACAAAACTGTGGTGTGGCCGCACTTGGAGTATTGTGTACAGCTCTGTCACCGCATTATAAGAAGGATGTGGAAGCTTTGGAAAGGGTGCAGAGGAGATTTACTAGGATGTTGCCTGGTATGGAGGGAAGGTCTTACGAGGAAAGGCTGAGGGACTTGAGGCTGTTTTCATTAGCGAGAAGAAGGTTGAGCAGTGACTTAATTGAGACATATAAAATAATCGGAGGGCTAGATAGGGTGGATAGGGAGAGCCTTTTTCCTAGGACGGTGACGGCGAGCACGAGGGGGCATAGCTTTAAATTGAGGGGTGAAAGATATAGGACAGATGTCAGAGGTAGTTTCTTTACTCAGGGAGTAGTAAGGGAATGGAACACTTTGCCTGCAACAGTAGTAGATTCGCCAACTTTAGGGACATTTAAGGTGTCATTGGATAAGCATATGGACGTACGTGGAATAGTGTAGGTTAGATGGGCTTGAGATCGGTATGACAGGTTGGCACAACATCGAGGGCCGAAGGGCCTGTACTGCGCTGTAATGTTCTATGTTCTAATGTGAGCAGACTTATTGTGTTGATTCTCAGTCTCTGAAGCCTGGAAATGGGCAGAGAGTAAAGCTCACCTGGTCTATGCATAAGGTTATTCAATTCCACAAAAGTACTGCAGCAGACTGCTGGCCCCTCCCAGATCAGTGACCCCTGTCCCAGTGGGCCTAACTTGCTATCTGACTGTGTCTAGGAAATTCGGGATTTGCCAGACTCCTAGGATTGTTGAACTTGGTGCCCACTACTCACCAGAGGCGCAAAAGCAAATGAATATCTGAAAATGGTTCATACCAATTGAGCTAATTTTTAGTGACTGGAATAGGAGGATGTGTTGACACAATAGTAATGACAAGCTCCTAGAAATCCAGTAGGCCAAGCTTAATATTCTGGGTACGCAGGTTCAAACCTCACCACTGAATATAAAGTTACTGCCAGCAATGGCGACTGTAACAACCATTATTCACGGTTGTTAAAAATCCATCTGGTTCACTAATATCCTCTGGGGGAAGGTAGACTGCCATCCCTACCTAGCCTTGTTTACAAGTAACAGTGAACAACAGTGTGTTGTTGACTCTTAACTGCCTCTCTTAAATCTTGCATGAAGATGCCTTGGGCGTAAACCAATTATTGTACTCAATATTTTTTGTTGCCCTTCTTCTTTACTTCATAAATGCTTCACCTATTTTAGGAACATCACCTGTCTCAGAGCAGGAGCACCCAGGTCGATAAAGTTGTAGGATTATCTAAATATCTCGTTGTAGTTCTCTAATCCCGTGGGAGACAAAATCACATTGCTTGGTAGAACACAAGCCAATTATTTCTTCATTTTCTTTGCTCTAATGGCTCAAATCTCAAATGGACATTGAGTTGATGGCAACCAGATATATATCTGAAGATGTAAGCTTCAGCACTCAGTGGGAGTTCTGATGGGCAGTTCCAAATAAGAATTGTTGGAAAACTCTGGACTCCTGCCCTGCTTGACTCACTTAACCCCCACCAACCCCTACTACTCACCTGAACTGATCACACTCTTAAACTGCATTTACAGAACAAATGCCCTTCCAACCCGGCTGCCCACTGGCCTAATCCAACTACTCCCTCTGACCTGTCATGACTATCAAGTACCATCTGAGGGGCACAAGTGCCAGGTAATGATCAGCTAGAGAAAAAGGGAATCTAATCATCAGGCCTTGACGTTCAATAACATTACCGTTGCTTAAATCCTTACTATCAACATCCTGGGGTTACCATTGACCAGAGAACAAACTGGACTATTCACATAAATACTATGGCTGCAAGAGCAGTTCAAAGGCTAGGAATATTGTAATGCCCAACTCACCTCCTGACTCACCAAAGGTATCTTCTTTCTGAGACACAAGTCAAGTGTGTGATGGAATATTCCTAATTGCCTGGATGGATGCAGCTTCAAAAACACTCAAAAAACTTGATACCATCCAGAACAAAGCAGCCCATTTGACTGACACCATGTATGCAAACATCCAGTCCCTTCAACATTGATATTCAGATGTACTATCTACAAGATGCACAGAATAAATTCATCAAGGTTCCTCAGACAGCTCCTTCCAAACCCACAACCACTCCCATCCTGAAGGGTGTGGAGAGCAGATGCATGGAAATGTCACCATCTGCAATTTCTCCTCCAAGCCACACAGCAACATGACTTGGAAATACATTGCTGTTCATTTAGTGTCACTGAGTCAAAATCCTGAAACGTCTTCCCTAATGTCCGTCTACTTACAGCATATGGACTTCATCAGTTCAAGAAGGCAGCTCGCTAGCACCTACTTAAGGGCAATTAGGGATAGGTGGTTAGTGCTGGCCTAGCCTGAGATACCTACATCTCATGGAATAAAACAACACTGACTCATCTACCTCCCGATCTAAATCAACTACCTACTGACCCATCCCCAACTAACCACCCCACTGATCCAACCACAGCCTACTACTTTCTTCAATTGGAGTATTACTTACTCCTGGATTGGCTTTATCCCATTCGCAGACCTGAAACCTCCAACCATTTTCCTAATCCAAGCTGACTACCCACAAACCACCTGATTACATCCCCATCTGAGCATCCAGCCAGTCTGCCTACTAAGCTCACTTAGCTCCTCATCTCACCCACTCACGTGCTCACATCCTTACACAGTCCCCAAATTCATCTAACTATCCACCTCACCCACCCTCATACAACAAACACCCACTTAATGTCTACCCATTTCTTTCTCTTAGCCAGTTAATCAACACAATCACTTACATAGTAACTTAACCACTTTCCTACATTAACCCACCTTCCCACTCTCCTTTGGCTCTACCTGACCTACTACCTGTACGTGCACATCCATCCACCTGTTGACTCCTCCACTTCATTCACACACCCATTCACTAATCACACTCAAAAATTAAACCTTTAAGCTAAGCAGGCAGAAGGAGGCAGTCAATGCCACAAAGTCATGCGTGCCCTGTCTTCCCAACACTGCTCTAATAGGTAACACCATGCTGTGCTTTTCTTTAATGGCCGGAATTAGAGAATTGTGGTGTGGTCTTATGTGGTCAAGTGACATTTTAACTTGACACATCACCAGAAAAATTGGGCCTGACAGAAAAACGACAAAATTTAACAGCAGCCAGTAAAGCTTGTGGGAACTACAGAAATGCTCACATGGTGCTTTTAATAAGGACATCATGTTAATAAAATTGGGTCTAACTGCAAATCAAATTCTGTGTCACTTTGTCCACCTCACCTGCTTGGGTAAAGTGTTTTCTTTGAATTCCTACAGGGTGGAAACAGGGTCTTCAGCCCAACAAGTCCACACTGACCCTCAGAGCAACCCACCCAGACCAATCCCCTTATAACCCATCTAATCTACACATCCCTGAATACTGTGGGGTAATTTAGCATGGTCAATCCACCTAGCCTGCATATCTTTGGACTGTGGGAGGAAACTGTAACAAACTCATGCAGACATGGGGAGAATATGCAAACTCCACACAGACAGTCACCTGAGGATGGAATTGAACCTAGGCCCCTGGCGCTGTGAGGCAGCAGTGCTAACCATTGTGCCACCCTCTTTAAGTACACAATTTAGCGGAAGTGTCCAAAGCACTGAGGTTGACTCTTAACTGTCCTCTGAAATGGTTGTCATTAAGCATTCAGTTCAAGGGTAACTCAGAATGGGCAACAAATGTTGACCTCGAGAGCTATGCTCACATTCCATAAAGTAATAAAACAACTGCAGGTGAATTGCTGCATATTGCTGCTGCTCAGAAAATTCAGGACAATGTCCATAACATATCTTCAGCATTACTAAAAATAACCGAGCCACTGGTGCAGGCAAGCCAGTGTGAATCAGTGGCAGTCCCTATTCCAGATAATTTGGAAGGGTTAGTGAGAGGAAGGTATCCGACTCTGGAACCATCCACCAAGTCTGAAAATGATTGTCAGTATGAAAGTATGAACAACCAGTAGCGTGGCAATTCCATGTGGTGTGGGAAAATCAATTCACAAAACAGAGGAGAGGAATTTTAAAAATAATAATACTTTCATACTTTGGTTTACATTGATTTTAAATATCACAAGTGATCCTTATGAAGATATTATTCGTTATCAAGGCTGACAGGTTCCCTATAAAGATGCAGGAGGATGCTTATTTTCTTCAATTAATTTACTTTAACAAACTATCCTCCCACCAATCAAAAATGGGTCAGTTAGGGTTGAGTAAGAAACAGATATTTTGAGAATTTCAAACCTAGACTCAGTCCGCAAACATGTCTACTTCCAGGCTTAATGCATAACAAATGTGGGTTGGAGATTTAAATACATGATTGCATCATACTGTGTACTGCTTCGAGAACAGTCTGCCACTGAGCAGACATCCACTGAAACTCTGCCGTCACTCATGCTTGTGCCATCTTTAAAAGGCTGCTGTGCACTGTTTCGTCAAAGACAGATTGTGAATAGGTCTGAGGAAGGGAAGGTAGCATCACAGTTTGCCATCAGACTTGACATTCCTGGTGAAGGGGGTTAGTGCAGATAAAGTATGTCCCATTCCAGGAAAATTAGCAGAGGAAACCGTGCCACTAGACCCTAGCAGCCTGGTCTGAGGTCGCCAGGTGACTCATTACTGTCTCCGTAGTCCAGAATAAAGCATGAGGATGCCAGGAGAATGTCAACAATTTTCTGTGCTCCACCAGGACAAGTTCTGCACTTAGAGGAGCTATTGGCATAGTGGTATCGTTGGGACTGGCAATCCAGGTCCCTGCATTAATATTCTGGTGACATGGCTTCGGATCTTACCGCTACAGATTATGAAATGAACCCAATAAAAATATAGAATTAAAAGCTAGCCTAATGGCAACCTGGTAAATGGTGTCAATTATCAATAAAATCCCATCTGGTTCACTAATGTCATTTAAGAATTGAAATTTCCCACTCTAACCTGGTCCAGCCGACAAGTGACTCTAGACTCACAGTAATGTGGTTTCCACAAACTGGGCCTTTGGTTAATTAAGGATGAAGAATAAATGCTGCCCCAGCCAGTAACTGCCACAACCTGTGAAGAAATCAAAAAGAACTCTTCTCTGTCATCTGCCTTCTCTGTCATTTGTCACTCATGACCACCTCTCTGCTACTTCACCAATCTCCCAAGTAGGCCAACACTCTGCCACTCTCAGTTCATGAAATATCTTCCCTCATTTGTTTTCACTACTCACCCCACACCAATCTTCCACACTACAAACCCTGCAGGCTCTCTGTGCTGACTCCTCACTCCCTTGGACCATCTCACCAACTTTTTCTGCCCTGCCCCAGCAGTAACAGCCATGCCCCCACTTTCATCTCATTCATTTCATCCGTTTCTCTCATTAAAGGAGAAGACAGTCCAAAACATCACAGAGAAAGCCCATACAGGTGGAGGGTGCCTGACATTATGCTCTTTATCCCCTATGAGGTCTGAAACCTGTGGCAATGCTGAGATAATTACACTCTGTCAACTGAGTTAGTTACATTTTTCATTCCACTGCAAATTTCACATTAACCTCAAAGTCAGTTTTACTTGTTTCACATCACTTATAACCACTGGCTGCAATATTTTTTTTCTTTTATGTCTTGCAGGTACAGCCAGCATCTACACTGGCCCCTCCTCCAAGAAGCCAGCCCTTCGACTTATGAGGACAGTAGTGCCATCAAAAAGGCTGCCTTCTGTACCCCTGCCAGGCCAGATGGTGATAGCTCGGTGAGGATTAGAGAGCGTGGGAGCACAATCTGGTGAGCACCTCACTGTGAAAGCTCTGCAGCTGGCCAAGGAAGAAACTCCCCGGGCCGCAGGCACTTGCATGACAGTCAGAGTCGTAGGCTGCTGTTTCTCGTTGTACACGTGGCACTGGCAATCAGGACCTTTGTCCACATTTACAGAGAGAAAACAGGAGCAGGAGAAGGCACAATTTAGATTCATATTTTATTGTCACAAGTCCTCAAGTACAAAAGTACAAGAGTGCAATAAAAGTATCTAATGACACCAGACATGGCGATAAATTAAGAACAAAAAATGGTACAAAAAACTCAGCTACAAAGTAATAAAAGAAACAAAGTTAATAAGTAAAGGATTACAGACCTTCATAGAATAAGTAGAAAAATAAGGTGATGGTTAACATTAAAGTCCTTCTTAATATAAACTAGAAAAATAAAGGAATAAAGGTAGAACTTTGATAAAGTAAAGGAATAAAGTTAAAAGTTGAATGCTTGGTGGGGGCCCAATTTCCTCTGCTTAATTCGCTTTCCTGGAGATCTCAGCTGCCTATTCTCCCTGCCACTGGATATACAGAGGGGTGTCCCTCACCACTCACCTTGATGCCATCATCGCTGCCACTGAACTTGCCAAGTCCAATTTCCTCCTACTGTGTCCAGAACGTATTTGGACAGGGTCCTCTCAGAGGTTCTGATCACCTGATACATGCTGATCCTTGCCCTGACTGCCAGATGCTTCGGATGGCTGGTCGAGAGACCAGCAAAAGACTCTCAATCGGTGCCAGGACTCTCATGCTGAGGCCGGGAGAGAAAAGAAGTATAGAAACACAAAGGGACAAAGAAACAAAGAGAAAAAAAGGAAAGAAATGGACTGAATGGGTGAACTCCAGCTGAAGCATCCTATTCTGCTGCCATCTTGATTGAAGCATGTGGGACAAAATGGCTTTCATTGCCCAGAATCTGCAACAGTGTAGTGAATCATGTAGCCATCTGGCTGCTTCCATGGGTAAGTTAGCAGTTGCTGTGGAGAGCCTTGCTCAGCTCCTTCAGGGTTGACTGGACAGGTGCATATATCTGCACACCATAGCTACAGCCACTTGTCCTCAGGACTGAAGGCGTGACAATGAGTGGATGGGAATTTGGCATGGACTCCACATACTCCTTCCGCCAAAGGAGGCTGGGCTCTGTCACAATGCACCCAAATGGAGGGGAAGACTCACACAGAGACTCTTCAGAAATCACCACTCAGGCAACTCCCCGGGTGGCTACAATGGAGATTCTGCAGGAACCCTGTGTGCAACTCTCGTTAGAGCTGGAACGACAACAACATTAGCATAAACTCTAGACTGTATTGTTGTTTAGAATCACAGAATTCCTACAGTGCAGAAAGAGACCATTCGGTCCAATGTGTCTGTACTGGCCCTCCAAACAGCATCCCATCCAGACACACCCATGCACCGTAACCCTACATTTACCATGGCTAATCTGCCTAGCCTACATGTCCTGGACACAGCTGGGATATTTAGTATTACTCAAGAGACTTTTCTATTTCGACTGAAAGTTGGTTATTCTCATCCACACTAAAGCACATGAGCTCTAGAGAAATATATTGGTGGCAGCACACACAATACTGCACTGCATTTAGCCTCACTGCACAATGTTTTCCTTCTGTGAACAACACTGTTGAAACTGAGTACCTATTTAAAATATTCAGGCATTTTGGTTCTTCTTCAATACAGATGAATCTGCTATCGAATAAAAGTTGACACAAAGTCTTGGGACTTAATTGCTTATCTTGTTGTATATTTGGGATCTTTTACCATTGTTATTTACAACTTAGAGGTGTCCCCATCTGCCATCTGTCTGCATGAGCAATGGAGAAAGTAATTGCCTACAGAGAACCCTGGAATAGCACAGCATTTCGCTGCAAGTATGTTATTCTGCCTCAAACAAAATGAGCTGTCACACCATATTAATGTACGGTTTCAGTCATTTTTTTTGTACATTGACGTATGTGGTAAAGATGTCTTTAGTGAGAATGCACATTTATTCATCTCATACATGTAGAAAAAGTATCCCAACATCTTCTTAGTAGCATAATCAATATGTTCCTTCGCTGGTACCTCTGTTTGTGATTGTTCAGTGTGTGCTTTACTGATGAATGGTATATTCCATTTAAAGGAATGGAGAAGTGAATAAGATACAAAGCTGCTATGTGAACATAACATAAATTTGAAGCAATAGTAGATCACATTGCCTCCTGAATCTGCTCCCTCATTCAAAATGGTCATGGCTGATTTGCTGGTGGAGGAGAAGTCAATGATGTAGCAGCTGAAAATGGCTGGGTCTCCCCTGCGGAAACTCTGCAGAGATGTCCTGGAGCTGAGGAGACTGACCTCCAACAGCCACAACCATCTTCCTAAGTGCGAGATATGACTCCAACATGTGGAGAGTTTCCCCCCGATTGCCATTGACCTTAGTTTTTCCAGTGGTTCTTGATGTCACACTCAGTTAAATTTGGCCCTGATGTCATGGGCAGGCACTTATGCTTCACCTCTGGAATTTAACTGTTTTGTTCATGTTTGAATCAAGTACAGTATGTTTTGCTTTATCCTGCGCCTTAATCAACCAGCAATGGCCTAGTGGTAATATAGCTGAACTTTTAATCCAGAGACCAGACAATATTCTGGGAACCCAGGTTTGAATCCCACCATGGCAGATGGTGGAATTTGAATTCAATAAATATCTGGAAATAAGAATCTAATGATGACCGTGAATCAGTTGCCGATTGTCAGAAAAACACATCTGGTGCACTAATGTCCTTTAGGGAAGGAAACTGCCATCCTCACCTTGACTGGCTTACATGTGACTCTAGATCTACAGCAATGTGGTTGACTCTCAACTGCCCCCTGAGCAATTAGGGATGGGCAATATGTGCTGCCTAGCCAGAGATGCCCTCATTCCATGAATGAATAAAGAAACCAGCAATTTGATAAACTTGCAAAATCTATAACACTCAAATACCGCACTCTACCACAATGCCTGAATATTTATACTGTAAATAAAGTCTAACAGTGATGTGTATACCCCCTTCATTACATCTCTATTACTTGCTGTGTATTTATGCATTGATTTTAGGAGGCATGCTGATGTTTTCACAGACACATTTGAGGGATGTTGATGTCTCAAAGCTTTGTTTAGGGTTTACAAAGTGTGGAAGTGGAGGAATGCTGCAGGCCAGGCACTATCAGGGGAACAGGAAAGCTGATGTTTCGGGTTGGGGAGATGTCGTGCCAATCAAGCTTTATTGTTAAACTGTTAGACTTTATCTGAGAATTCATGAGATAACAATGTCTGCATGTTTTGATTTTTCATAGCTTCGTATCCTGAGATGACAGTTCTGGATGAAATCTAGTTAAATGTGTGTGTTACCACATTTAGAGTGATGCCTCTTTAATGAGCTAAGTACTTGGATTTTGTCACATGATCACAGGCTATTGTCTCTTTGTTCCACAGCTCACTGGAAACACAGACTGTGCCCAGAGCTAACTGTACTGTAATTATTAGTTTAACTGTATTATATGTATGAGAGACGTAGAAATATACGGTATACAAAATCCACAAACATCATTTGAGTCATATTTAGACAAGTTCACTACAGAAAGCTTACTTATAAATAGACTCCCTTTTTCAAGTGATATGTTTATGAAAATGGCTGGATCCCTAGCATACATTAAGGAATGATATCAAGTCACAGAATATGTAGGTCTGCTCATTTGTTATTTTGATATTTTTAAGACTGAAAAGATGCAACTTGGATGTGTTCACCCTAGAATATTGGGCTACAAAAGTTTAAATACAAATTTCTTCACAGTATATCATCAGACTTACAACTGTTATAAAGCCATCCTTCCATAAATAGCAGCCTTGGAATAAAAGAGCTTGTGATGTAACAAATAACAATCTGAAATGTCTGAACTGTACCTAATGTCATTTGGAAATGTGGTACAATATACTCTGAGTAATCAATTTATCTCATATGTGATGCCATGTCCTATTTAGTGAAAATTGGCATTTTTCACACTATGAAAAATAGCCAGAAAGCAATTTTTCTCTTTCTCGAACCTTAATCAGGGCAAAGAAATACAGCACTCACATTGATTTCGAAACATTAGCTATTAGAGAGTATTTTATGACTGCATCTGTTGGTGAACTTTGTCCATGATCACATATTTGAAATTCATAACTATGCTACATACAATTTTCTTATATGTGTTCCTAGCACGTAAGGCTGCCTGACAATAGGATGCAGTTAGAAAATTACGCCTGCCCTGTTTTCTTTCATTAAAGGAGAATTTCCTTGATACTGTGATTGAAGAGCAGTAGTTCAAAAAGCTTATGAAGCAGCCTCAGGGCACTTTGGCACTGAATCTCCAACAAGGCTGAGGCTAAAGCATTTTTAGTATTGGAGATCATGGGCTGGCATGAGAAATATATCAATATGATATCATAGATCCCAGAATTAAATTTCTACTCATTTGCAGGCAGCTCCAAAGTTCTACAAGCTGTTCAAGTCCAATTCCAGCATTTAACTTTAAGTTGGTTAATTATGACATTTTCACATCTTTGACATCTGGCTAGTGCATTTTGTTCTGTTGTTTACAGCTATCTTTTGGCAATTCAATGCTCTTTGGATATTCCTATAAAAGAATTCTAGATAATATCAATTTTCACACTCAGCTGCTCAGCAGCAATGTTTCATTTAGCTGGCAGGCACTCCACCTAAATTAAGAAGACTTTCATTGCAATAGATTTAAGGTCTAACTGAGTCAGTTGCACAGGTTTTAAGCTCAGCGGTTATCAAAGATTGTCAAAGATTGGATATTTCATAATGCTCAATGAATTCTCATTTGATTCGATGGTGCTGGCTGTGCAGCAACAAGAGAGGAATTGAAAACTATTCAGAGTTCTATAATTTCTGTGCGATTATGGCAGGATGCTGCATGACCTATCGGGTACATACCTAAAAATGTTCATTTGTATTTGTTCGTTAACATGCTGTGGCCCATGAGGAGTCCGACTATTCCTCTGCAATTATTTTACCAACAAAGGTCATAGAGTCATATAACATGGAAACAGGCCCAACTCGTGTAGGTTTCCCAAACTGAATTAGTCCCACTTCCCTGCGTTTGGCCCATATGTATATTCCCAATCCATGTACCTGTCCAAATAACTTTGAAATGTTTAATCGCATCCACCTCTAACACCTTCTTTTGCAGCTGATTTGATGCATGCACCCTCTCTTTGTGAAAAAGTTGACCCTCGGGTCCAACATAAATCATTCCCCTAATCACCTTAAACCGACAACCTTCAGTATGGACACCCATACCCATTGGAAAAGACCTTGGTTATTCGCCCTATCCATGCTCCTCATAATGTTATAAACTTCTTGAAGGTCATCCCACTTCTTCCTATGCTGCAGGGAGAAAAAGTCCCAGTTTAACCAGCCTCTTCTTATAACTCAAACCTTACAGTCTCGATAACATTCTTGTAAATCTTTTTTGCACCCTTTCGATTTCATAATATCCTTCCTTTAGCAGGGCAACCAGAACTGACCTTATCAATGTCTTGCACAGCTTTAACGTGACATTTCAACTCCAGTACGCAGTGCTGTAACCAATGAAGGCAAGGGTGCCAAACAATTTCTTCACTACTGTGCCTGCTTGTGATGCCACCTTCAAGGAAATATGTTCCTGAGCTTCAAGGTCTCTCTGTAGGACAACATTCGCCAAGGCCCTACTATTATCTTGGTAAGTCCTGCACTGGTTTGTCTTACCAAGATGGAACAGCTTGTGTTTTTCTGAGTTAAATTCCATCTGCCATTCATCAGCTCACTGTCCCAGGTGATTAAGATCCCATTGTACTCTTAGATACCCTTCTTCACTCAGCATCATAATCACCAATTCTGGTGTCATCCACAAATGCACTAACCATATCTCCTATATTTGTTTTTGTTTGAAGTCATTGCAATAGAAATCATTATTTAAACCTTTCTTCTTCCTCTTCCCACCACCACAGCTTTAAGTACTGATGCATCCTATATGCCCGAGTGGCCATGCATGTGTATGTTAAATATGTCTTGTTCCTGTGATGTGAATAGATGTCTGATATGTGGTGGAAAGTACCTGAGCAGCATGTCATACCCTAATAATTTAGTACACACATATATGTGTGTCAAAATGATTCTTCTGTATATATACATGTATAAACATATCTTTGCTTGACCTAAAGAAAGAATTAGCAAAAACCTTTAATTTTCCATATACAGTTAAACCTATTTTTAGAGATTATTGCACAAAGAGCAAACACTATTTCAAAAAACAACATCTTGGACTAGATTTACATTAGATTACAACTTTCTTATTTAGATACTGCCATAAATAACAATTTAAGTAAATGCATAGCTATCAGACAATTCTAGAACCATATTTATTAATTCAGATATTTTTTCAAGTTTTTATGTTAGTTGTTTATATTTTACAGGAGGAACAGGTTTTATAGACAAGATTAGATTGTTTCTTTTGATATTGAAACTGTATTAACTGTCATATTGTTGCTGAAATCTGTTAGTTCCACGTCAACATTATTAAGTTTCCAAATTATTATAAAAAATTTAAAAGTTACTTATGAGTGATAGATAGTTGTTTAATAGTACTGTCAAAATTCAAGAAAAACTGTTCCCGAAATGTATGGATGATATATAACATGTAACATTGGTCCCACAGTTGCTTCATTTGTAGTTCTGTGGTTGCTTCCAGCTTGACCATGACAATGGGCTTGCATCTGTGTTCATAATGCCAATGCATAACTTGAAACCCTAACCAGACATTATTCCACTTAGGCACACAGCATAGTAAGATTTTTCATCATGAACATTGCTAGAACCTTTTAAGCATGCTTCAAAGATTTAAATAGATCAGGAAGTGAACTTTTATAACATGCAATTTCGTCTCTACCATGACTTTTCTTTTGATATTCATGATAAACTTTACTGTTTTATTCAGAGCTCTGTGAGCTTTTCATTTGGACGCAGGAGAAGATTGCAGACTTATTTGTATAAAGCCCTCCAACTGTGAGCTGATTAAACATCTAAACATTACTCTTGACTGAGCTTTATTGTAATAATGTGATTTACCATTTAGAGCTCCACCGACCTCACAGCTATCAGCTGTGTGAGGTAAATACTGAACAATTACAGCAATTAAAGAATAAAACAACAATCTCAAGCTGCTCATAGCATTTCAGAGTCCAAATCTGAAACAACACGATAATAAGAACATTAAATATAATCACTAATAGAGAAAATAATTCATGTATAGCTTACTCTTAATTGAAATGATCTGCAAATTTAACAATGCTAACATTACTTTTCTACTTTATTGCTATTTATATTCCTTGTTCAGAATATTTGGATAATTAACATATTCATTTGTATTAAAAAGGTTGGGATTGTCAGAAACTGGTGGTAAGTCAGCATTAGGATAAGTATTACTATTTGGGCTTATTAAACCATAGATTTTAAAAATGGAAAGAGACTAAAACTGAAAATAAAAGAGTTGGCGTTGAGTATTTAGAATATAAACAGTTTTGTTTGGACCTGTTGGAACTTGTATTTGCAAGTCAAGAATATAAGTTCTCTTCAAGGATAACCTCCATTAAAATTCTGTGGTGGTTCTCCCATTCTTGACATTACCTAATGGAAACTAATATTACCCAGCTTTTGAGTAAAATTGTTTTTTGACTGAAACTGAGATTGTATCAAAAAGAATGTAAACCTTTGGACAAATTTTGTACCCTGGACATTGTTTGGTTACCTCAGGGGTTGGTGAGAGTCAGCATAATTTTAATGACCAAAATTGGGAGCAATCTGCTGCAGGCAGGGTTTTAAAGCACAGAAAAGTGCCAGCTGTCAGGAAAACAATATATCCAACAATACTTCCAAGTTTAACCAGAGCATATTTGGAGGTGAGCAGGAAATCCATGTCTAGCACTTTTTTCCTTTATTTATTAATGATTTGAGGACACCACTGGTTAGACAGAAGTTATTGTCCATCCCTAATTGCCCAGAGAGCAGTTCAGAGTAAATCACATTGCTGTGGATCTGGAGTCTCATGTAAGCCAGGCCAGGTAATGATGGCAGTCTCCTTCCCTAAAGAACGTTAGTGAACCAGATGGGGTTTTCCCGCCAATTGACAAAGGATTCATGATCAGTGTTAGATCCTTAATTCCAAATATTTTACCAAATTCAAATTCCACTATCTGCCATGACGGGATTCAAACCCGGGTCCCCAGAATGTTAATTTTTGTATTGACAATCCAGTGATAATACCACTAGGCCATTGCCTTCCCTGTATACAGATTAAAGTAATAGCTGTGAGCAAGTAACTTAATATTTGAACAGTCAATTTAATGGGAATTTAATACAGGGTTTAACAGGTAACAAAGAAAATTCCTGAATTGTATGATATTCACCATGATCAACAAAGCAAAAACGCAGAAGGGAGGCATTGTTCAATGAAATTGACAGGCTTAAAAACCTATAAAATTGTACTGCTGCTGCCTGCTCAGTGAGAAACACTTGTGCTCATAGCCATTGTTCTGAAAAGTTAAATTCACTGCTTCAACGATGATTTGTAACTTTTTGGAAGTCACTTCACCTACCTTGTACATTAGGTCTTCACTCCAATATGGGAGCATCTTATGCAGTTGGATTCTGAACTTCTGATGAGGAACACAAGAAGTAACAGCAAAGTCAACTTTATTTGGAACAATGCTCACAGTGACGGCAAGATTATTGGAACCATACCTGAACTTATGTTCACCATTGTCATAAATCACGCAATGGGAAAATGAATATGGGCACACAGGTTCGGCTCAAATGAATCTGTAGACAGAGGATCATCTTTCCTTGTGGGAACTGCAGATGCTGGAGAATCCAAGATAATGAAATGTGAGGCTGGATGAACACAGCAGGCCCAGCAGCATCTCAGGAGCACAAAAGCTGACGTTTCGGGCATCCAGCCTCACATTTCATTATCTTGGATTCTCCAGCATCTGCAGTTCCCATTATCACTGATACAATTTAACCTCACTGCGAAGCATCTTCCAGGGATGCCTAACCTGAAGAAGTTACCCTCCTCCCTCCGGACCAACCTCAGGGAGTGAATCTCTCTTCCATTGCAACTCTCCACCTATCTTCTTTTCTCTCCATCTTCGGTCCGCCTCCCCCTCTCTCCCTATTTATTCCAGAACCCTCACCCCATCCCCCTCTCTGATGAAGGGTCTAGGCCCGAAACATCAGCTTTTGTGCTCCTAAGATGCTGCTGGGCCTGCTGTGTTCATCCAGCCTCACATTTCATTATCCTGGATCATCATTCCTGATGGGTCTGAACATCATTTCTCGCGAGGTTTATAATTTCAACCCAAGTCATTGTTGACATCTATGCCCAACCTGTAGGAGGGCTCCTGCACTGTGCAGCATCTGGGCAAGTGCTGTCAATAGCTATTAGAACCGAAGGGTGACCCAAGAGCTACAAAATGGGATTAGTGCATTCAGCTCTTTGTTAAAAGGAGCAGGCACAATGAGCTGATTGACTTCCTTCTGTACTGTAAACAAATATGAATCTGTGAAATGATTATGTGGAGAGGAAAGAGTGACACTTAATGTGGAGAATAACTGTAAACCAAATATGTAAGATTCTAATACGATGTGTGTGAGTAGAGTCTGTTCTGATGAGGATGTGGAGAGATGCCTGGAAGCAGGGGAATAATTAAAGTTGAGAGGTATGTTCTTCTGAGAAGCGATACCACAGTGTGGAGCTGGAGGAATACAGCAAGTCAGGCAGCATCAGGGGAGCAGGAAATTTGACATTTTGAGTCGGGACCCTTCTTCAATGTCAACTTTCCGGCTTCTCTGATGCTGCCTAGCCTGCTGTGTTCCTCAGGCTCTGTGCGGCGTTATCTCTGACTCCAACATTGGCAGTTCTTACTTCTTCAGAGAAGAGTTGTGCATGGAATGCTTGAGAAGATGGAATGCAAAGATTGACACTTGGTGGTATTATCTCTTTACATGTCTATACTCAGGTGATCATTGAATCCCTTGCTACACTATATCTAGGTTTGAGAGATCAAACTCCTACTGTTCACTTCTTCAGTCACCTCCATCAATACCTGTTTGGTTTAAGAAGCTGGCCTCTTTCTCCCAGCGGCAGGAAACAGTTATTGCTGTCTCTCTAATCCTGCACCAGGACATCTAGGGAATAGTCAGAAATCTGGGAGGCAGCTTTTGATGGCTGTGGTTGTTAAAGGTTCAAGATTCTAGGTAGAATTCTGGGTTGACATCTGTCAAAGTCCCTTTAAATAGACATCCTTCCATTATTAAGGTGCGTATCATCAATATTGTGATTGGTCAGGAAACATAGAAGCAGGATGACATACCCGTCGCTGAGTTAAAAACTCAGTCACTCTTATCCTAGCCTACCATGAGCAGGTCTATTTCTTTACCTTTGTTCCTTCCTAGCACTGATATGACAATAGCGGAAGTTGTGGAAATGATGGTCCAACTGGTCATTGCTACTGTACAATTTTGTAAGTTCATTAAATGTCACAAACAAATGAAAGGGAGGATAAAGGAGGGGTTGTGGAGACCCAGATAACACTGATAAATGCCAAGGCTAATCTTACTTTTCGATTCTTCTCAGTTGTCAGCTTCATTTATTTCGTAATAATCTTATTTCAGTGTCAAAAGTTTGAGAGTTAAAATTCCAGACGGGAGCACATAATCGACTACAGTACTGACGGATTGAGTTATTACTTCAAAGCTCTGTCTACTTGCTCAGTTTGACAGAAAAAAAAATCAACTGTACTTATTTAAAGAAGATCAGGTAGTTTCCTGGCCAATATTCTTTCCTCAGCAACACCACTGCGAGCAAATCACCAGGTAATTTGTTTTCTGGTCAGGCCTTGTAGGGTTGCGCAAAAATTCCCATCAGTTTATGGATACACTCTGGACTAAAACCTTCTGAAGAAAGAAGTTTGTGGAAATTACATTGGATTAAAATTCACTGGGCTTGTGGGCTTGGGGCAGACTGGGTGATATGCAAACCCAGGAACAGGGGTTAGCTTGTAGAAACTAAAGGAAATCTATTCATGCCCCAGCTTAAGCAATGGAAGCCAGTCTGGCAGAAACAAACAACTACAATAACTTCAGACCTTGCAGAGGTGCAAAGCCATTCAATTTCCAAACTATGCTCAGGCACAGAAATACCAAACATTCCCACCATTGTGCGACATGTAAACCTGTTTTATCTTTAGATGTAACATCTTTCACACTGCTATTCAAACTTAACAAACACCCATCCATGGGAAATAGTGGACATTCCAAACCATCAAAACTATTCACCTTACCCGAAAAGCCTCCTCCTGTCATCAGGAAGCTCATTCAGCCCCAGGAGGAGGACCAATAGGTCGGCAGCCGAAACCACATTTAGCAGGAGATAAGGGGGCTGCAGCTGGGTACAACTGGAGACCCCTGAGCTCAGTACTGTGCACTGCGATAGCAGCAGTACACCCCAATTCCAACCAGGCGTGTGTTCCGAGGTCGGCTCCGTGCGTGCCTGGTGTAAGCTATTTGCGAGAGGGATTTGAGAGTCCGAGTAAGAAGCAGGCCCCGCACACAAAGGAGTCCTTGAGCCACAGCCGTGAGGAAGGGAAAGGAGATCGGTCAGAATTACTGTCCCAGAGAAACGTTCCCGCAGATACCTCTGAGCTGAAGACTCGCCAAACCCTCCACACAAGAGAGTAGCCCTCATGACCAATGAACGCCATCAACCAACCACTGGACATCTAGAGGTGACCGACAGCATCCAGAGACACAAGACACCAACTGGGACAACACCAGCAACATCCACCATCAACAACAACCCGTTCTCAAGCACCACCAAAAAAGAAAACCCAAGGTACTCACTGGCCAGGTCCAACCCACCGAGCAGCATTAGCAGACACCGTGAGACTGACTGTTAACAGCCTTTCGGGGAGTCCCAGTTCGGGCAAGACACTATGGACGAGAGCCAGTTGAAATTGCATTCCACTCCAGCGGTGAGCCTAAGGTAATTGACCCCCTCTAACCCAGCTTGACTAGTCCTAGATAGGGGAAGGTGGGGTGTAGGTCACCCCTAAGGAAGGGAAGCAAGATAGGACTTCAGGTTAGCAGGTAGTCGCTCTGTCAGTCTCTCTCTCTCTCTATCTCTCTACCTCTTCTCCCTGTTAGCATAAATTACAGCCACCCACTGTATTTATTTACTCACTGTATCAAGGCTTGGCTGTAAGGCTTAATTGGGGGTCAAGTTAACTGAGACTGGACTTGGTCAGTAATAGTCGGTTTTGATATTCGCTTTCTTGTTTTCCTGTAAATGTATTCAATTTGCTCGTCTTTCAATAAAATCAAAGTTTTCTTTGCCCCTGAAGCATTTGCATCCTGTGTTGTCCTCCACACCACATTCCACTCCATACACCCAGAGTCAGAACCAGGGAGCTGGCAAACAATGAACCAGGCAGCACTCCCTGTAGGCCTTTGGCTGCAGAATTTGGTTACATAAAAATATATGTGTTTCAAAAATAAACAGTTGGTTGTAAAGTATTTTGGGATGGATTCATGATGTGAAGAAGCACTAATAATGCTGAATCACATTAAATTATAGCACAGGTACAGGAAACTGAAAAGCAACTCATTGCTGGTGTTTATTTATAATACAAACATCTTGCACATCTTTTTTTATCTCACTCTATAAACAAATTTTCCATTTCTTCTTCATTACTTAATTATCTAGCTTCTCCAAAAATACGTAGATGCTATTTACTTCAACCATTCCTCATGGCAGCTCATTGCACATTCTTAATATTCTTGGAATGAAGATGTACCTTCTGAATTCTATACTGACTTACTGATGTATGTTCCCCTTTGGTTTGCGAATCCCTTATATTGAGAATGCATACATTTATGCATCGTGACAATTGGAAAATAGACATTGGGATAATATTGGATTTGATAATGTTGTGTTGCAAAGGAATGTTTGTGTAATTTCTCAGAACTACAATGTCAAAAATTTGCAGGAGACAATAGTCTATTTACTGCTTGTAAAGAAGCAAGTGGAGAGAGAAAGAAGTTTCCATCAAAGTTTTAGAAATAGATAAAGGTGGATTTTTGCAACCTTAATTACCGAGTAAAGAGAATTGAAAACACCAGTGAATATATTTTTGCCATGACCTAACAATAGTTTCAGGACTTAAAAGCTGTGGGCTTAAAAGCTTCTGGAGATGTTTGCATGAATGCAATATTGTCACTCAGTCTGTAAGAGTCAAAGCCAAGGGATGAAAGCAGCTCTCTGTCTCTTTCTTAGTGATGCAGTCTGGATAAATCTGGCAAAGTGTCAACTTTTATGGCTCCTGCAAGTTTTCTACCTCAGATTTGGTCTGAAGATTTTTCATCATTCTGAGATAGAAAGCGACATGAGCTCATCAACAAGAACCTGGAGGAACTGTAAGAAATTCACATAACTCTATAGCTTGGTCCACAAGGCTTTCCTTTCTTTTACTAATAATTGCTCTGCAGAGCTGTAGTCTGTAAATCTCTGTTCTGTCCGCCTTTGAATGTGTCAATATTTTTAGAATTCAGTGAAAATAGTCTAAATAAAAACCAAAAGAACTGCAAATGTTGTAAATCAGGAACAAAAACAAGGTTGCTGGAAAATTTCAGCAGGCCTGGCAGCATCTGTGAAGGAGAAAACAGGGTTTACGTTTTGGGTCCAGTGACCGTTCCTCAGAACTGATGATGGTGGGGTAAATGTCTGAAAATAGTCTAAATTGCACAGTCATTTAGTTTAATTACCAGTTTGCTACTTACTTGAATAACAGGTTTGTTTGTAATAAATGTATTATATTTGAGTTAATTGAAAAACCTAATAAAAGGCTCAATTGATCTTATTGCCAGTAATTAACATAAACAAATAGGTTTTTTTGATGACAGATAAAAAAAAATACACTTTTGACACTGCTCATTGAATAGGGTCTTGATTTCAAGAAAACCCTCTGCCTGCAGAGTCTTAATGCTAACAATTAAAAGCATCTTCTCCGTGCTTGCCCAATGAAACCCTTCATCATTTTGTAGATCCTACCAGAAAATCTCACACTTTCATCTGTCCTAGGGAAAACAGCTCAACCAACTCAATCTTTCCTGTTAGACATAACATCTCAGTTTTGGTGATAAGAGGAACTGCAGATGCTGGGGAATCTGAGATAACAAGGTGTGGAGCTGGATGAACACAGCAGGCCAAGCAGCATCTTAGGAGCAGGAAAGCTGACGATTTGGGCCTCGTCCCTTTATCAGAAAAAGATGCTGCTTGGCCTGCTGTGTTCATCCAGCCCCACACTTTGTTATCTTGGATTCTCCAGCATCTGCAGTTCCCATTATCTCTGACCACACCTTGTTATCTCAGTTTTGGTATCATCCTTGCAATTCTTATTTGGTCTTTCTCCAAACACTGTATATCCATGTTACAATATGCAGATCAGCAGCGCTCACAGTGTTCCAAGTGTGAAATGAGTAAGCTACTATTTAGAGTTAACATGACTAATTAACTCATTTTTTTAACTTCTACTGATTTGTCCGTTTGTATTCGAAGCTCCCTTGATCCTTGACTTAAAGTAAGGTCTAATTTTCCAAGAAGTTTGCAACCTTCTTGTTCTTCACACTTGTTTATATTGAAATAAATTTGGCATTTAAATGCCCATTCTTCAATTTTAATAATGTCATATTATATTGTCACAATCTTTCCTCATATGAAACTTATGGACAAATTCAGTATTATCTCAAATATTCAAGCTGCATGATTGAAGGCCGATCTCTGTAGAATACCAACTTTGACGAAGTCATAGAATCATACAGCTTACTTTGGCCGGACTCATCCATTCCAACCAGGCAAAGTAAACTAGTCCCATTTGAGTGAATTTGGTCCATATTCCTCTAAACTCTTCCAATCTACATACCTCTCCAAATGTCTTTTAAATGTTGTAACTGTAGTTGCATCTACCACTTCCTCTGTCAATTCATTCCATAAACAAAGCACCCTGCATGAAAACATTGCCCCTCAGGTCCCTTTTAAATCCTTCTCTCCTCACCTTAAAATTATAGCCGCTAGTTGTGGATTCCACTAGCCTGGGGAAAAGACGTTTGCTATTCACATTATTTGTGCCCCTCATGATTTTATAAACCTCCATAAAGTCACCTCTTAATCTCCTACACTCTAATGAAAGAAGTCCCACCTATCCAGCCTCTCCTTATAACTCAAATCTTTTCAGTCTTGGTGCCATCTTTGTATCTTTTTTGCACATTTTCCAATTTAGTGACATCCTTCAATAGCAAGGCAACCAGAATTGTACACTACTCCGAAAGGGGCTTAGCCAGTGTCCTGTGCAACCACAACCTGAAGTTCCAATTCTTATACTGAATGACCTGTGCAATGAAGGTATGCTTGCTAAATGCCTTCTTAGCCATCCTATCTACGTGTGAAACAACTTTCAAGGAACTATGCCCCTGAACCCTCAGGTGATTCTGACAACGCTCGCCAGGGCTCTACCACTAACTGTACAAGTCTTGTCCTGATTTTCCATACCAAATTGCAAAACTTCACTCTTACCTAAATTAAACCTCGTCTGTCGCTCCTCACCCCTGCAATCATGCCCTTAACCCCTACTTGTCTTATTTTGCCTTTTTTTTTGCTCCAGCTTCCTATCAAAGGTGCTCTTCTAATTCTACATACCATAGTCATGAGATTTTGTTGAAGATCTTTTGAAAACACAATTATAATGAAGTAATTTTTTCTCTCTGAGTGTAATTTGTGATTCTGGTGCAAATTATATTCAATTTGAAAAATGCTTGGTTCACTTTGTTCAAGCCTATTTGCAAATCACAGAACTGAAAATCTCCAAGAAGCCAGCACAACTCAGCTAAATTTTAAGGTACAATATTAAAAAAGACAACTTTCTTTTGCTAGATGTGAGTTTGCTCGCTGAGCTGGAAGGTTAGTTTTCAGATGTTTCGGCACCTTTTTTTTAATTTGAAAAAATATACTTTATACATAGAATGTACAAAAAATAAAACATTTATACACCTAACCAGTCATGCAAGCCGCTCCAGGTTACCCAGGGGGTACATACACCAACTACAGGAAAAAACAAAACAAAGAAAAAAAAACAAGGCAAAGAAAATACCCCGGCAGTCGTCTCCCTGCACAGTCCACGTTGGCCCCCTGACCAGTTGGGGAAGGCGCCAGCTGGACCCAGTTACCAGATAGGGCCCTTTTTTCTATTCTGGATGAGGGGTTTCATACGTTGGTCTTTCCCCACCGCGCCTTGGTGGCGGCTGCCCCAAGCTTTTGCGCGTCCCTCAGCACGTAGTCCTGGACCTTGGAGTGCGCCAGCCTGCAACACTCGGTCAGGGTTAGTTCTTTCAGCTGGCAGACCAGCAAGTTGCGGGCAGACCAAAGATCGTCTTTCACCGTGTTGATGGTCCTCTAGGCGGCGGTTGAATTTGGTCTCGGTGTGCGTCCTGGGAAACAGTCCGTAGAGCACGGAGTCCCGTGTCACGGAGCTGCTCGGGACAAACCTCGACAAACACCACTGCATCCCGCTCCAGACCTCCTGTGCATAGACACACTCCAGAAGGAGGTGACAGACAGTCTCGTCCCCCCCGCACCCGCCTAGAGGGCAGCGTGTGGTGGCGCAGAGATTCCGGGCATGCATAAAGGATCTCATTGGCAGAGCCCCTCTCAGCGCCAACCAAGCAATGTCCTTGTGCTTGTTTGAAAGATCTGGCGATGAGGCATCCTTCCAAATGACTTTGGCAGTCTGCACGGGGAAGCACAGGACGGGATCCACCCTCTCCTTTACCTGAAGGGTCTCGAGAATACTATGTGCTGACCACTGCCTGATGGCCTTGTGGTCAAAGGTGTTCCCTTTCAAAAATTTCTCCACGAAGGACAGGTGGTACGGGACGGTCCAACTACTCGGAGCGTTCCACGGCAACGAGGCCAGGCCCATCCTTCGCAACACCGGGGACAGGTAGAACCTCAGTAAGTAGTGACACTTGGTGTTTGCATACTGAGGATCTACACACAGCCTGATGCAGCCGCACACAAAGGTAGCCATCAGGGCGAGGGTGGCGTTCAGTACGTCCTTTCCCCCATTTTCCAGGTCTTTGTACATGGTGTCCCTGTGGACCCGCTCCATCCTCAACCCCCAAATGAAGTGGAAGATGGCCTGGGTGACCACAGCGGCGCAGGTCCAGGGAATAGGCCAGGCCTGCGCCACATACAACAGTACTGAAAGCCCCTTGCAACTGACAACCAGGTTCTCACCCGCGATGGAGAGGGACCGGAGCGTCCACCTGCCCAGCTTCTGCTTCAGTTTGGTGATACGCTCCTCCCATGTCTTAGTGCACGCCCCAGCTCCACTGAACCAAACACCCAGCATCTTCAGGTAGTCTGTCCTGACAGTGAAGGGGATGAAGGAGCGGTCGTCCCAGTTCCCGAAGAACATGGCCTCGCTCTTAACCCTATTGACTTTGGCACCCGAGGCCAGTTCAAAGTGGCTGCAGATGTCCAACAGCCTACCCACCGACCGATGATCGGTGCAAAAGACGGCGACATCATCCATGTACAGGGAGGTCTTGACCTGCAGGCCTCCGCTGCATGGGATAGTCACACCCTTCAGGCTCACGTCATTCCTGATGGATGCGGCGAAGGGCTCCACACAGCACACGAACAAGGCAGGAAAGAGCGGGCAGCCCTGCCTGACTCCAGATCTGATGGGAAAACTGTCCGATTCCCACCGATTGATCGAGACTGCGCTCACGATGTTGGTATAGAGCAGCCAGATCCAATTGCGGATGCCCTCCCCGAACCCCAATTTGGAGAGGATGTCCCTCATGTAAGCATGAGAGACCCTCTCGAAGGCCTTCTCCTGGTCCAGGCTAACGAGGCAGGTGTCCACCCGCCTGTCCTGTACATAGGCGATCGTATCCCTGATGAGCGCGAGGCTCTCAGTGATCTTCCTGCCCGGCACAGCACAGGTTTGGTCAGGGTGAATCACTGAATCCAGGACAGACCTGACCCGGTTGGCTATGACCTTGGCCAGGATTTTGTAGTCCACGTTCAATAGTGAAATGGGACGCCAATTCTTAATTTCTTCCCTCTCCCCCTTCCTCTTGTAAACGAGGGTGATGATGCCCTTCCTCATGGACTTGCACATTTCCCCTGCTGGAAGCGCACTATCGTACACCTCCAGCAGGTCCTAGCCAACCAGGTCCCACAGAGTGGAATACAGCTCGACCGGGTAAGCCGTCGCTCCCGGGAGTCTTATTCCTCTCCAAGGACTTGAGGGCTCCGGTCAGCTCATCCAGGGATATCTGCCGGTCCAGCCACTCCCTCGTGCCGCCATCTAAGACCTCTGAGATAGACGACAGGAACAACTCGGAGGCTGTGCTGTCCGTGGGCTTCTTGTCGTAAAGTCCGGCATAGAAGGATCTGCTGATCCGCAAAATGCTGGGCCGAGATGACGTCACTGAGCCGTCGTCCTCCTTCAGCCGGTTAAGCACAGAGGTCTCTTTGTGCACCTTCTGAAAGAAGAAACGCGAGCACGTCTCGTCCTGCTCCACGGAGCGGACCCTGGGCCGGAAGATTATCCTGGAGGGCTCCGCGGCGAAGAGCGAGGCTTGCTGGCCCCTCAATTCGCAGAGGTCTTCCGTGACATCGACCCCCATTGACTGCAGAAGGAGCAGTTTCTGCACCCTTTTCTGGAGTTGCAAATGCTTTCCCCGCCTCTCTCTCGCCTTCCGAACACCCTTGAGGACAGAGAACCTCTTGATGTTCTCCTTCACCGTCTCCCACCAGTCGCCCGGAGACGCAAAGAGGGGTTTCACGGTTCTCCAACCGGCGTACTCCCTCTTAAGCTCCTCGACGTTCTCTGGGGCCAACAGAGTCGTGTTGAGCTTCCACATCCCCTTGCCGGCTGGCTGGTCATCCTGTAAGTGACAGTCGGCCAGCAGGAGGCAGAGGTCAGAGAAGAACATCGGCTCGTTGCCAGTGGACCTGACCGAGAACGCCCGTGAGACAAACAGGAAGTCTATCCTTGAGCGGATAGACCCGTCTGGCCGCGACCAGGTGTATCTCCGCTGCGCTCCGTCTGCAGGGATGCTGAAGACGTTGAGCAGCTTGGCATCCATCACCGTGCCGATCAGGAATCTGGACGTGATGTCCAGTTGACTCCCCCCACCCGCTGTCCCCACGCCGGATCTTCCATCTGCATCGATGATGCAGTTGAAGTCTCTGCCTAGGATGACCGGCCTGGACGTAGCCAGCAGGGGTGGAAGCTGCAGCAGGACGGCCAACCGCTCACTCCGTACCGCTGGGGCGTACACGTTGTTCAGCCTCAGGGGAGCGTTCCTGTAGGTGACATCAGCCACTAGGAGGCGCTCCCCCCCCACCTCCTGATCTTGAGAGATGGTGAAGTTGCGCCCCGCAGCAGAATAGCCAGGCCCGAGGGGCGACAGTCGTTACCCCCCGACCAGATTGAAGGCCCACAGGTCCAGGCGCCGGACCATTTCCCGTACCTGCTGAGGTGCGGTATCCCGCACTCCTGCAGAAACAGGAGGTCCGCCTTGATGGTGGTCAGGTAGGCCAACGTGGACACACATCTTGCGGTGGACTTGACGCTGCGCACATTAACGATCGCAACTTGTACCCCCATTGTGGGCAGTGACCGCAGTACCCTTCCCAAGTCCAAGGCCCAGCCCGTTCATCTGTCCCTTCATGCCCATTGCTTGGGCGAACCGCTGGACGCTCTCCGGGCTCAGGAAACCGTCCGTGCTGCCTTCCGGGTGGCATCCCCCCGTCGGGGGTACGGAGGCAGGAGAGTCCGCCTCTGGGTCAGGTTGGGGGCACGTTGTTTCCTGCTTCCCGCCTGCAGGTTCCCGGGGGCCGTCCAGGGCCCCAGCGGCGCATGGCTGGGTGTCGGAGGGAATCTCAGGACACCTCCCATCCCCTGGAAGCGGAGTGCTGCTTTCCTTCTCAGTGGAAGTCTTCAGTTTCTGCTTTGGGCAGGCCTCCTCTGAATCCCCCTCATCAGAGGAGCGCTTATAGCCCCCCTGTAGCCGCCTCTTCCCGCCCGATGGTTGCGGAACTGGGGCCCTCCGGCGCGCCTTCCTCCTCGCCTTCTGGACCGTCGTCCACTCCCCTGGGTCACCTGTCGCCTCCATCGACTCCGGGTTGTCGGGGGGGGGGAGCGGAGCCTGCAGAGGCAATTTGCTGGCCTCGGGTCTGTCCTGCGGGGCTGGGCCCTCCTGCACGACCTGGCCCTCCTGCACACTAGGGAGGTCCTTGTGGGGGCCTGGTGCCTTCCTCTCCTCCGGGGGGGCTTGCCCTGCATTGTCCCTGGTGGCGACCTGGGCATAGGTGGTCCCCCGCCGCGGGCATGCCCTGTAGATGTGGCCCGCTTCCGCGCAAAGATTGCAGCTTTTTTCTTTTGGGCAATCCTTTGCAAGGTGTCCCTCCTCCCCGCAGTTCCTGCAGATGGTGGCTTTGCAGTCAGCCGCCACGTGACCTGACCTACCACAAGCATGGCAGACTTTAGGTTGCCCTGCAAAGGTCAGGTAGCCCTTGCTCCCGCCGATTGCGAAGCTGGAAGGTGGGTGTATGATGTTCGCATCCGCGCCCATCCTCAGCGTCACCCTGACCTGCCTCTTACTGGTCCAGATCCCGAAGGGGTCCATTATGTTGGTTAGGTCCCCTTCCACCTTCACGTACCTTCCAAGTATCACTATACCCACTATCACTAGTATCCTTACATACAGATGAGAAGGACACCACTTTGATTGGGACAACACATCCATCCTAGGATAAGCCAAACAGAGACACGCACGAGAGTTCCTTGAAGCATGGCATTCCAACCGGAACTCCATCAACAAACACATTGATTTGGAGCCAATCTACCATCCTCTGAGGAAAAGAACAGGAAATGACATCACCAATGCAGGAAATGGCATCACCAACCCAAGGAAACCTAAACAGTTAAATAGAAAGCGCGACATAACACCAGCGCTTCACCGGAGGCTCACCGATGATGTTACCTAGAATGGTGACGAAACGTCTGAAAACTAACCTTCCAGCTCAGTGAGCAAACTCACATCCAGAACCTCAACCTGAGCTACAAATCTTCTCAAAACTCGATACTTTCTTTTGCTATTTTAGAATGATTGCTATGTAAAATTTAACTTAACACACTTTAAAATGGGCTTTGTAGATATTTGAAGTTGATGTAAATGTACTACTTTGAATTTTAAATTGTTGAAAAAGACTTTTAAATGTACAAAACCATATTCTAGCTAGTTTGGTATTGTCAAGTCAAATCATACCTTAAAAATAATTGAGAATTTAACAAAGATTGCCCTTACATCGAAAAAGAAACCTTAATCTTTGCACCCCAATCAAAAGACTGAAAAATGTGTTACTGGGTGAGCTCTGAGCAGTCACTAATTCATCCTGGCTGCATCACTAGATTTGTGGGCAGTCATTGCTGCTAGTGCGATGCCTTTAAATCAAGCACAGTGGATCATTTTGTGCTGAATGCAATTTGCACTTACATTTTACAATCTTTTGTGCCATCTAGACTGATATCAGGAAAAATGCTCCCCAAAATTTGAAATTGAGCAGAAACCATTCCACACTTGCAATTTATCGTCTTTGCTTTCAGTTACTTTGTCAAATAATTCAAGAATATTAGCCAGGTATGACCTTCCCTTTCAAAATTGGTGCTAACCACACTTCTACTTTTCTGGTTTCTAAATGCTTTGCGATGATATCTTTGGGAGAAAGCAACCCCAATAGCTTTTCAGATTCTGACATTAAACTAGCTAGTCTGTAGTTCCTTCGACTTAGTTTATCTACTTTGAAGGATTTGGGAATCACTTTAGCTGTTGGTAAGTCCTCTGGCACTGTTCTCTTTTCGAATGAATATGGGCATGATACCATAGCGTCTTTTCATTTTGTTTTTATTTTCATTCAAGAGGTGTGGACAGCTCTATTTATTGCCTCTCCTTAGTTGCCCTTGAGAAGGTGGTGGTGAGCCGCCTTGTTAACCAGCTGCTGTCCATGTGCTGTAGGTGGACCCACTATGGTGTTAGGGAGGGTGTTTCAGGACTTTGACACAATGACTTATTTCCTAATCAGGATAGTGTGGGTAGTTGTGGCTCATTTGGAACTACTGTCTCTTTTGAGTCATGTCCTGCTCATGAGCTTGAGTGGAAAACAAAATCAAGGCTGAAAGTCTAGTCCTTCAGGGGGTTTGAGCGTATTGGGGTGGGTGTTGGAGGCATTGTGATACCTTTTGATTGAGATATGAAAATAAGGTCCATCTGCCCGCTTCAGCAGATGCAAAGTATCCCATGACACTATTTTGGAAAAGCACATGAGAGTTATTTCTTGCTGTCTTGATGATAAGTATTTATCCCGCAATCAATATCACAAAAGACTGATTATCTGGTCATGAGCATATTTTGTGATTATGGAAATTTGCTGTTTATACATGGCTGCTACAACAGTGATTAAACCTCAAATAATACCTATTCGACAGTAAAACATTTTGACACGGAATCAAAGAGTTGCGTAGCAGGAAAAGAAATCCTTCAGTCCAATTTGTCCATGCCAACCAGATATCTTAAACAGACCTCATCTCATTTGCCAGCATTTGACTCATAGCCCTCTAAACCCTTCCTATTATTATCCATCCAGATACCTGTCTCCACTACTTCCTCTGGTAGCTCATTCCATACATGCACCAACCTCTGCAACAAAAACTTGACTGTAAGGCTCCTTTCAAATCTTTTCCCTCTCACCTTAAGTCTATGCCCTCTAGTATTGGACTCTGGATAAAGGGCCATGGCTATTTGCCCTACCTGTGCCTCTCATGACCTGATAAGCGTCTCTGAGGTCACCCTCCCCAACCTCCGACGCTCCAAGGAAAAAAGCTGCAGCCTGTTCAGCTTCTCCCTATAGCTCAAACCCTCCAACCCCCAGCAAAATTTTGTAAATCTTTTCTTAACCCTTTCAAATTTAACCATATTTTTCCGATAGCAGGGAGACCAGAATTGATCCCAACAATCTAAAAGTGGCCTGATCAATGTCCTGTACAGCCGCAATATGATATCCGAACTCCTGTACTCAATGCACTGACCAATGAAGACAAAAGTGCCAAACACTTTTCTCATCACCCTGTCTATCTGTGATTCCACTTTCTATTCAGTGATTGTGAAAAGCACTGTATGAATTCAAGTATTCCTCATGTGAAATTTTTCTAGAGATATTTTAATGATTAACTAGCAAATATTATGTTGGGGAACTCAGTGCCTGGGTGATGTTAGCATTAGGCTAGCAATCCCAAGGCCCAACAAATGCTTCAGAGATAGTAAGAACTGCCGATGCTGGAGTCTGATATACCATAGTGTGGAGCTGGAGGAAACACAGCAGGTCAGGTAGCATCAGAGGAGCAGGAAAGATAACGTTTTGGGTTGGGACCCTTCTTCATTTTCTGAAGAAGAGCCCCAACTCGAAACGTCAACTTTCCTGCTCCTCTGATGCTGCCTGACTTGAAATGCTTTGGAGATTGGGTTTAAAATCCTACCACAGCAGCAAGTTGAATTTAAATGTAGTTTGATTAATACAATTTAAAATTGAAAGCTAATGGTGACCAGAAAATTATCATCAATTTTCTTAATGGCTTACTGATTCACTGAAGCACTTTAAAGAAGGAACTATGCCATCTTTATCTCTTGTGAGTTCCAGATTCTACAGCAATTTGGTTAACTCTTAACTGCACCCTGGAAATGGCTGAGATATGCACACTGTTCAAAGGAAATTATTGGTGGGCAGCAAATGCTGGCATCACCAGTGATGACTACGAATTACCATGAAATAATAAATAAAAATTTCTTATAATGTTTGCAGTCACAAGTTATCTGAAACAATGTTTCTCTCCTAAGTTTGATTAGTTTATTGATTAATTCCTGCTTTCATACCTTAAATCTCTTTTTTTTAATCTCTTCATCTAGTATCATGTCAGCCTCCTTAGTTAATGACAACATAAAATAACTATTCATTTTCTCTGACGCTGTGCTCTTGTTACTGGTAAGTTTTTGCTATGCATTCTTTATTTGTTGTATTCTTATCCTGATTTGTCTCTCATAATTTGCTTTAATAATTTTCATATTGCATTACATATTTCTTCTTTTGAGTTTTCCTAGTGTTTTCATCTTTCCTTTTATCATTCTGTCCTTCCTTGCTTATATACTTAATGTTTGCTTTCCTCTTTTGTCTCAGTTGTACCCTTAACTCTTAACAATCTATGATGTTTAATTATTTTGGCTATGTTGCCAATTTTCGATGAATGCCTTCCTCCAGAATGTTCAATGTTATCATTTGAAATATTTTGCGCTGTTGTTCTGTCTCTTCATTTGACAACACCGTTTTTATTCCAATTTATCTACCTCAGATCTGTTGTCAAGCTGATAAAAATAGTTTTCCAATCTGTTACTTTGGCTCAGTTTTAATGATGCTGTTCACAGTGCAGCTTTGTCCTGCTCCAGTATCCCTGTGGAATTACACCCTCTCGAATGTCAACTTATGTGGCCTCTCCCATTTCCTGAACCACAATCTTGCGATTCTTGCGATCCTTGCAAGTCAAAGCTGTTCCTTCTCTTTCTGCTCCCCACTAGTGCCCTTGTTCACAGTAATGGTTTAGGAAGTTGGAAGTCATTGAGGCCAACGATGGTGAGTGAATGGGTTAGGGAGAGAAGTGGTCTGTAACTTAACAGTTGGTAGGAAGACGGTGAGTTTGGAAGCTGGAGAAGCCAAAAGCTGGAGGGTCAGCAATAAAAGTACATGCCAGGAAATAATAGCAGTTTCTCCAAAATGGTACCAACCAGGTTAGGTTTAGGTTAAGTGTTACAGTTGACTGGTGTGGAATAACTTGAAAACAAAACTACAGGTATTAAACAAGCTTCAATAACTTATCAATTACAAAGCAAAGCAACCTAAGTTAGGCAAATGTTAATCAGTGGCACACCGCAGAGAAACAGAGGGATTGAGAACTCAGAGGACAGGGATTTAAAGTAGTTGGCAAAAGAACAAAGGTAACATAAGAAAATTTCTTCTGTGCGAAAAGTTGTTAGGATTTTGTAATATGCAGCTAAAGACAGTGGTGGCAGTAGATCTGTACTATAAAATATTAACCATATCTTTTCTTCCATTATTGGTACTGAGTATGTGTGTAAGGGGCAATGTCATGATGATATGGGATCACACAGAGTTTGGACCTGCGTTTGTGGGATTGAAGAGATATCCTCTTTTACCATCTCCTACATTAATGCGTCATTGAGAAATGCTGTTATTCATGATGTGGGCATAGATTGCCTTCCATCAACAACTCAATCCTAATCTTTGATATAATGGGAAGTGGAAACCAGAGCTATGAATGCAGAAAGGGAACGCTTGCACAGAAAAACAATGACAGGATACTAAGGTGAATGAAGGGCAAAACCAGCCCAGAATATCTGACTACAAGAGAGGGGACACAATGGGTGGAGTCCAGGAAGACTCACCTAGACATCTATCAATGAAGGCAGAACATCTACACATTGTTGCAAAGTGAGGAAAAAGCCTCCAACAGGAAACATGGCAAGCTGAAACCTTGTGAGTAAGAGGACACTGCTGATGTGAGGTCTTTCCAGCTCCCTGGAATACGTAGCCTCTCAAGATGAATTCTGATGTACAAATATTGCGATTGATGGCAAGAAAGCAAATCTTATAATTGAATAGAGGGGCAAGAGTGCCCGTGTTTTGTTTTAAGATTAATGCATGGGATACGAGTGGGATTTGCGAGGATAATATTTATTGTCAATCCCTAATTATCCTTGTGGAGGTGCCTTCTTGAACTGCTGGAGTCCTTGGTGGGTGGAGGCATCCACAATACTGTCAGGAAGGGGGGTTAAGCATTTTGACCCAGCAACAGTGAATGAACAGCAATATAGTTCCACGTCAGGTGAGTGACTTAGAACAGAACTTGCATGGTATTCCATGCATCTGCTTCATTTGTCCTTTTTGATAGTAGCTGCACTTCCACACCATAGGAGATGAATGGGGCGACGGAAAAATTGCAGGCAATTCAGTTGAAGCTAAAGGAGATGGCAGTGTTGATAGATCTATAAATGATGGATGTTCTAACATTTAAAGGGCCAGCTGCTGAAAAAGAGTGCAATACTTCATTGCAAATAAAGGGTAACTTAGGAATTTTCTACTGGCAGTGATAGAGCCATAACATCTGCAAAGTCTTGCCATCATTGAGTTCAAAAGGATCTTCACTCATACATACCAGAGAGCTTCAACACTGATTTAGGAATTTGAAGCTGTAGGCAGATGTATAGAACACCACTTTTTTTTAGTTGATGTAACGTTAACGTCACATATCCTTACAACAATGTGCAAAGACCGATACCGTCAGAAAAAAAGACTTTCAATCTTGGAAACATTCTGCTAAAAGGTGGTTTAACAACTGCAAAGGGATAGCCACAAGCTATCCAGAGTATAAGAAATCCTTTAGCCCAAAATGAATTAAATCAGTATTAAATATTCTGAAATTAATAATCTGCATAACTGGCAGCTGCAGTATGCAAACTAAATCTCATCAGCAAACTGTAAAGGTACTGAAAGTTCTTTCAGTAAAGCAACAAAGGCGCACAAAACAAAATATCTCCAGATTAGGAGCATCTTGGAAAAGCTTATAATTGAGCATCAAATGGAGTTTAAACATAAAAAAGATTTGACAGAGTCTAACGATCAAAAAGAAACTGCTGAAGCGAATGTCAACAACCAGCAGTCACACAGCACTATCAAGGCTTCAAACTGAGAAGGATAAGATTTCAAAAAATTTCCTTAAGTCCTCAGTCATTGCTCTTGAGAACTGGACGCAGAGGAAAATGCCCTTTTGATGAAAATAATTCTCTTTTCTGAAAATATGCAGAATGTAAAGCTCGCTGTGAACTGTTGGATGAAGAAGATATTAATAAGTACTGATGTTATATTTGAAAAAATAAGCTCTCTCTTGAGAGTAAACACTGATGTTAGTTTGTTTGCAGGAGGTGTTCTGAGAAAAAAAAATACAAGACTTAATTAATCAGAGACATTTGTCTCATAATAGTAACAAACTGACAAAAAAATCCGACACACAATGCAGAGCTCAAACCCGCAACACTCAGCCAGTTCAGATATTGGGTTCAGATTAAACCTAGTAAACAGTTGATAGGTTTTGCACATCTTGTTATTACATAACTTTCCATTAAATAAATTGAATAGAGTGCTATGAGGAACTTCCTATAGATCCTGGTTCAGAAGTTAATTACATTGTTGATGATGGCCTGCTCATGATGGAAAGTTCTTGAGTTATTGTTAGCTGCAGCATTGTTAGATGATATGGTTATGAAGTTTTTCGCTGGAGATGAAAGTGATTCATTTTTTCTAGCTTGGGTTTTGACCTTCCCTTGGTCTGCATCATAGAAGAAAGGGAAAATTTGCATTTTATTTCATCACCTTCCTCTTCAGGGCATTGATGGTTCTAGTCCTGGAGGACTGCCACTTTTGAATTAGTTTCCTCTTGACTAGTCTTCATTCCCAATACACTTTGGTCATTGTAAGATCCACAACCCATGAAACAGCTGTCAGCAGTAGCTGCCATCCGTCTTCTTCAATGTGTTCAAAGGAAATACTTCCTATACACCCCTTAAGAGAGCCGATCATGCTGTTGGACTAATTTGTGTGGTTTTGGAACACTCTGCCTCATACGCTGGTGGTGGTGAATTTATTGAATGTTATTGAAGTAGAGGTGATAGATTCTTGTTAGACAAGGAAATCAAAGGTTATTGACTGTACATGGAAATGTTGAATTCAAAACACAAATAAATCAGGCATCGTCTTATTTAATGGTGTAATAGGCGAGACAGGCCAGAGGACCCACTTTCTTTTCCTGATTAGTTAGCTCACATGTTCTTTCAAATATTTGCTCCTTCCATATCAAGGCCACATTTAAGTGGATCTTGGTGCTCTAATTTCCAATTGGATGGGTTATGGTTTTTGCATGCTTTCTCTTTTGTAGTCTCTGAGTAGATTCATCTCACTTGATATTTGCCAGTTTCCCCTAGAATGAACACTATTCTATTTCTGAGTTATGTTTATTATTGATTTCTCCCACTTTGTCTTATGTTAGCTTTTCTCTGGATTGTAAAAGTTCTGTTGAAGCCTCATCTGCAACTTTGACAACAATCCAGTTGCAAATCAATTTTGACTCCAAACCTTCATCGGCAACTCTCTACCAGCCTATAAAAAGTATGAGTGAGCAAAGCTATTTTTTCCTCTGGCCTGTTACTTCCATTAATCCCTAACCATTTAATACTTAAATTTGCAACAAACACTGAAGTTTTGAGCACTCATAGCACCTTTTCCTACAATAATGTGTTCTCCAATACGCTGTATTGCTAATACTACTCTGGTTTCCACATCATAATTTAGTGTACTGACTTTGTTTTTCTGGTCTTTCTTATCTAATTCTGAGGCAGTTCTGTATCTAGTGAACCATTTCTTCCAGTTCTCCCACTTCTGGGTATGTTTGTTCTCTCATTTGTTTGGAATGATTTTGGAAGTGATGAGTTGGCTTCCATGTTTCTCCTGAATTTAAGGGTCTTCCTGTATCAGCTAGTGTGTCTGTCCCACTACTTATTCCTTTAAGTTGTTGTGCATGCTTTATGTTTTCCAGCCTTCTGTTGCTCCTGCAATGACCACAACGTGCTTCTCTGATTTAAGAAAAAAATCCAATTCTCCTTGACCACACGGTTCTCTTCAGTCAATGACTTCAATGTCTCATTTTTGCCTTTTCTGTTGCCATCATGTTTTGTTGTGTGTTAGGGTCTAATGTATTTAGCCTTCCAAAGCAGTGCAGCTAGGCTCCATGGACTTTTCTGCAAAAACTCTTAATTTAGAGTTTGATGCGTATCGATTAGCCTAGATTTTCGGAGAGCTAAATAGCTACTTATGAAGTGTAGATGGAAGTTGGATATCCTTTGACATTCTCAATGTAATTGACTCCAAAGGATTTGCCTGGAAAATTGAAGATTTTGTTGGCTATTCCCTATGCTTGGAGCCTTCCAAAATTGTCCATTTGAATTAGAGAATTTGCTGTTACTCAGAAACAATTAGCCAAATAAATACCCAGTATAATTCCTGAGTAAGTATTAACCTGACTGCCAATTTACCTCACGTCACCCCAACTACACCATATCAAAATCTTTTACAACCTCAGACCCTGACCCTCAATGTGGAATCAGACCGCCAACCTTCCCAACCACTGGAGCCGAAAACCCCTTGCCTCCTTCCCTCTATATCTGCCACTTGACAACCCCTCGTGAGGCCTAATCATCAGACCCCCACAAATCACTAACCCTACTCTATTTGGCTACTGGGCTCAACTAGACCCAACACACTCTTTTCTGTTCTCCAGACCTGACCCTCTCCACCTTCCCCTGCACTGGATTGCACAATGTGGAGGTGCTGGTGTTGGACTGGGGTAGACAAAGTCAAAAGTCACTCAATACCAGGTTATAGTCCAACAAGTTTATTTGAAATTATAAACTTTCGGAGTACTGCTTCTTCATTAGGTGAAATACACTGGACTCAACATCTCCTTCCCCTCCGCCTGGAACAAATCCCTCCCTTTCCCCATTCGGGACCTGATGCCCCTGCCCACTGTCAGATGCAATCCACCCCAATTTCCCCTACTCCAGACCCAACGCTCCCTTCCCTCAGTCCATATTAAACACCCCACCTTCCCACTTCAGATCCAACCTCTCCCCCTGCATTTCCAGATTCCAATATCCCTTCCCTCTCTAGGACTTGACACACTTCATTCTCCACCCATCACTGGATTTATTAATTCCCACTAACTCCAACCTACGTTAAAAACTCCGTCAATTATCTGGCACCTATGCACCCTGGAACTCTATGCACTTCTCATCCTGTCTACCTGCCACCTTAATCTCTATCAATCTGACACCCTACCCTCTACATATCTCGTACCCTACCCTCTACTCATCTGGCAGCCTACAATCTACACATTTGGCACCCAACCCACCTAGAGCCCTAACACATACACACTTGACACCCTAGCCAGCTGGTACCCTACTACTGGTCCCAGTCTCTCTATCCGCCTGACGCCTTACCCTTCTGACATCATCACTTCACACTTACCTATGTACTTATAGTTAGACACCAGTTGTTTTAAATGAAAATGAAAGGGAACCTGTGAAAGATTGCTTTAATCAGAAAACCCGGTCCATCATTTTCAAACTAGGTTTGAACTTCTGTTCTCTTCCAGCTCCTCCATGTGACTGACTGGATAATCAGTGTAACTTTATGTTTTTGATGCTATTCCCATTATCTTCATATTGTTTGATTTGAATCCTGTTACCTCTTAAACTCTTTTGTGGATGGATTTTATAACTGACTTTTACAGAGATCTACCTAATTGTCACAGAACTTAATAGTGGGCTTGTTTTGCTAAGGTGTGAAGAATCCAAAGACACTTGATATGAATTATCACAAGCAAGTTAATGTCCTCAAAGCCAGAATAACAGATCACATAAACTAAAAGAAAGAAAGGCCCATAATTGAAGATAACAAAGTGTGGAGCTGGATGAACACAGTAGGTCAGGCTGCATCTTAGGAGCACAAAAGCTGATGTTTCGGGCCTGGACCCTTCATCAGGAAAAGGCCCATAATTGAATCATAAATTTTGCAGAGACAATAGGAACTGCCAATGCTGGAGAATCTGAGATAACACGGCGTAAAACTGGATGAACACAGCAGGTCAAGCAACATCAGAGGAGCAGGAAAGTTTGACATTTTGGGTGAAGAAGGGTCTCGACCCGAAATGTCAAACTTTCCTGGTCCTGTGATGCTGCTTGGCCTGCTGTGTTCATCCAGCATCAAACCATGTTTCTCAGATTCTCCAGCATCGGCAGTTCCTAATATCTCTGTGAATAATATATGTCCACTTTCTGATACTATAAGAATGATGATATTAGATGAAATATCCTGGGAAGTTATATGGTAATTACCATATGGTAATGGACATTATGGAAAATGTCAATTCAGAGATAATAGGAAGTGGTGATGCTGGAGAATCTGAGATAACAAGGTATAAAGCTGGATGGACACAGCAGGCCAAGCAGCATCAGAGGAGCAGGAAAGCTGACACTTCGAGTCTGGACCCTATTTCAGAGATGGGGAAGGAGAAGGGGTTTCTGAAATAAATAGAGGAGGGGTGGTAGGCAGATGGAAGATGGATAAAGGAGCAGATATGTGGAGAGGGTCAGACAGTTCAAGGAAGTGGGGATGGAACCAGTAAAGCTGAGTGTAGGTGGGGAGTTAGGGTCGATACTGGTCAGTCCAGGGAGGTCAGACAGGTCAAGGAGGCAGGGATGAGGCTGGTAGGTAGGAGGTGGCGTGGGGGTTAAAGTGGGAGGAGGGGATAGGTGGGAGAAAGGACGGACAGGTTAAGGAGGCGGGGACGAGCTGGGCTGGTTTTGGGATGTGGTAAGGGGAAGGGAGATTTTGAAGCTTGTGAAGTCTACATTGATGACATTCCACTCCAGGGTTCCCAAGTGAAATACAAGGTGCTGTTCCTGCAACCTTCAGGTGGCATCGTTGTGGCACTGCAGGAGACCCAGATGGACATGTCGTCTGAGGAATGGGAGGGGGAGTTAAAATGGTTCGCAACTGGGAGGTGCAGTTGTTTACTGCGAACTGAGTGAAGGTGCTCCACAAAGTAGTCCCCAAGCCTCCACTTGGTTTCCCTGATGTAGAGGAGGCCACATCGGGAACAGCGGACACAGTATACCACATTAGCAGATGTGCAGGTGAACATCTGTTTGATGTGGAAGGTTTTCTTGGGGCCTGGGATGAGGGTAAGGGAGAAGGTGTCAGGGCAGGTGTATCACTTCCTGCAGTTGGAGGGAAAAGTGCCGGGTGTGGTGGTGCTGGAGAGGAGTGTGGAGCGGACAAGGGAGTCATGGAGAGAGTGGTCGCTCCGGAAGGAGACAAGGATGGGGAGGGAAAAATGTCTTCAGTAGTGGGGTCGGATTTCAGGTGGAAGAAGTGTTGGAGGATGACGCGTTGGATCTGGAGGTTAGTGGGGTGGTATGCGAGGACGAGGGGGATTCTGTTTTGGTTGTTATTACGGGGAAGGGGTGTGAGGGATGAGTTGAGGGAAACACAAGAGACGTGGTCGAGGGTGTTTTCAACCACTCAACCCTCACCTCACCTCCTACCTACCAGCTTCATCGCCGCCTCCTTGACTTGTCCGTCTTCACTGGACTGAGCAATACCCACCCTAATTCCCTACGTACACTCATCTTTACTGGCTCCATTCTCACCTCCTTGACCTGTCTGTCTCCTCTCCACCTATTCTCATCCGCCTCCCTCTCCCTCTATTTAGTTCAGAATCCCCTTCCCCTCCCCCATTTCTGTAGAAGGGCCCAGACCTGACACGCCAGCTTTCCTGCTCCTCTGATGCTGCTTGGCCTGCTGTGTTCATCCAGCTCCACACCTTGTTATCTCATATATGACAAATGTCATGCTTTTATGGAAATAGAGATTTTAGGAACTTTTCCAAATGCTTATTCCCCTGAGAAGATTTTGCTTTGCTTTTGAAATATTTGTTTACAGAAATTGATTCAGCTTTGCCAATGGACCATGGAAATGCAGCTCATTAAATTTCCTGGGAAAGCCTAAATGATACATATGTGTTTTGATTAAGAAATTCACAGCCTTTCAGACTCAGCTTTGAGTTCACCAACTTTCGATCACACTCCTTGCACTGCATTATTTCATTTCCCTTTGCTAGTTTTGGTCTTATCTCTTTGTGTCTCTCATTTTTGCATTTGAATTCCAGTTGCTCATGATTCTGCCATTCACATTTCATCTAAACACACTGACTTTCTTTCTTTCCCAGTCCATTTCTGCTGCAGTTGCACTTGTTGTATGAACTTGTTTGTAATTTTATCTCTCTGGCCTTCTACCTAATGTTCCAACTTTCCTTTTGTTCTTTCACTTCCCTCCCCTTTCAAATAGTTGAATCCAATTCTCTCTAACTTTTCCTTGTTCTGATGAACAGCCATCAGCTGGAAGTTTTAACTCTATTTCTTACTTCACAGATGTTATTAAGTCTACTGAATATTTCCAGAAATTGTTCAGTCTCAGTTTGGAGAGTTTGAAGGGCAGATTTCCACCACACTAATATGAAAATAAATGAGTCCTTGCTGATCGGGTCAGCCTTTGTTTAGGCTAGCACAGTGGCTCAGTGGCTAGCACTCTACCAGGGACCTGGGTTTGATACCACCCTCGGGCACTGTCTGTGTGGAGTTTGTACATTCTCCATGTGCCTGTATGGATTTCCTCTGGGTGTTCCGGTTTCCTCCCACAGTCCAAAGATGCTCAAGTTAGGTGGATTAACCACAATAAAAATATGGGTTTATGGGAATAGGGTGGGGCATTGGGTCTAGGTTGGATGCTGTTCAGAGGGTCAGTGCAAAATTGATGGATCAAATAGCCTCTTTCTGCAATGTAAGGATTCTATGACAGTAAGAAATCAATTTTGAATTTTTTTTTACAGTAATACATTGCTTAATATTGATTCATTCAGTTTTTCTCATTGTCATGTCAACAATCTACAGGGAGATATATCCTTTTTAACATTTTGAAAATCAGGACTGCATCAGACCTAACTCCCACATCAACCAACACCCTGCTCTGGCCACTACCTTGCTCTTGACGTACGAGGAGAAACAGAACACGTTAGGATTATGTCACTGGAGTTCAGACAATTATGGGGTTTGGGTGGGAGGATGTGGCATGGAATCTCATAGAAATCAATAAAATTCTAACACGATCAGATGGGTTAGATGCAGGAAGGATGTTCCTGACAACATCTGAGTCCAGACCAGGCGTCAAAGTCTAAGGATGTGGAGAAAACCATTTAGGAGTGAGATGAGGAGAAATTTACTCACCCAGAATGTGGTGAGCCTGTGATTTGTTACCACAGAAAGCAGTCAAGGCCAAAACATTGTATAATTTCAAGGGGCTTTGGAGGGAGATTGACTGAGGACTAGGGAGATGCTCACTGGAGATCAAAGAGAAACTGAGTGCAGAAACCATGTATTAATTCTAATGGGAAAACCCAACTTGTTTGACTTAGTTTCCACAAACGTTGCACTTGTAAAGATCACTGCTTGGGTGTTAAGTGAGGAATTATTGCATTAAAAACATTTTTACTTATTCTTTAGCCTCTGTAATTTTGTACAATAATTGGTTGGGATGGGATTTTACAGAATTATCAGGTGGAATCTACCTAGCCCCTGAACTATGTGGGCAATGGAGAGTCGATTGATAATATCTGTACAAATGGAATACTGAGATTCTCACAGGTAAGAAAAAAATCCACATTTCCACTCAAGATTTTAATTGTGACACAGGATTTCCATCTAGTAGGTGGTGAGAGGCCTATTTACATGCATGAAAATCTCATTATTATCTACCTTGCTTTATTTGTGTACAGTTTGCTATTCTACCAGGTCATGGAAAATAACTGGACAGAAACAATTACCAGGATGAAAGCCAACATTTTTCAACATCTCAGGCATGATTGATGAGAAGAGATTGCATCCTTTATCCGTGGAGTTTGGCATTGGACACTGTCCAACCTCACAACATCATGGCACATCCCTTGTTTATTTATGATATGTTTCTTCACTTCAATATAGTTCTTTGAAGATCACTGACATTGTAATGCTGCTGCGAGGCTACTCAGTTGACCTGGAAAAGCACCAATCTCATGCATCAGAGCAGGATGCATCTCAGGGCTCCTAGCCTGCTCTCTGAAATCTCACTAACTTTGCACTTACTTGGACGTTAATAGCATATCTGCCTTGCTTTGCCTTGTTTCCTGTGCACTGCTGCCTCAGGTGATGTCTTACTAATGCCCTCTATAACTGAAGCATGACCTCCCAACTCTTGCATTCAATTCCCTTCACAATAAACCACAACATTCTGTTAGCTTTCCTGATTATTTTCTGTACCTGCATACATGCACTAGGGCATCCAACTCCCTTTGCCTCTCAGAACACTAAAACCTCTTGTCATTTAGATTTTTTTTAGACAAAATGGACAATTTCACACTTTCCAACATTATACTTCATTTGTCACTTTATATTCCTTTGTCAGTCCTTATGTCATCTTCACAACTCACTTTTCTACCAATCTTTGTGTCATAAGTAATTTTAGCTAACATATCTTTAGTCCCTCATCCAGATAATTTACATAATTTGTAAAGCATTGTGGTCCCTGCACTGACACCTGTGTCCCACATCTTTCTAGACTGAAAAGACCCATTTGTTCTTACACAATACTTCCTGTTAATCAGTCAATCTTCTACCCATGCAAAGATGTTACCCCCTACACCATGAGCTTTTATTTTCCAAAATAACCTTTGATGTTGCAACTTATCAAATATCTTCTGTAAATCTAAGTACAATACATCCACATGTTTGTCTTTAACGACAGCACAAGTTACTTCCTGAAAGAGCACCAATAAATTATTTTAACACGTTTTCTTTTTGTCAAAACTATGTTGGCCCTATCCCATTGCCTTGAACATATCCAAATGTCCTGTTAAAACATCTTTAATAATAGTTTCTAATATTTTCCTTATGATATATGTTAAGCTAACTGGCTTGTAGTTTCCTGCTTTCTGCCTTCTTCCCTTATTGAATAAAAGGGTTACAGTCGCACTTTTCCAATCTAAAGGAACCTTCCCTGACTTTGATGAATTTCAAAAAAATTAAAACCAACCCATCACTATCTCACTAGCTACTTCTTTTAAGATCTTTGGAAGAAACTCCGTAGGAACTGGTCCTTGTCAATTTGCGGTTTCAACAATTTACATGGTACTCCTTCCCTGGTAATTGTAATTTTCTTGAATTCCTCCCTTTCATTGAATTCTAGATTTTATAGCTATTTCTGGAATGCTATTTGTATCCTCTCAAGTGAAGGCTAACAGAAAATATCTGTTCAATTCATCTGGAATAGCAGGAAATACCGATGCTGGATAATCTGAGATAACAAAGTGTGGAGCTAGATGAATACAGCAGGCCAAGCAGCATCAGAGGATCAGGACAGCTAACGTTTCAGGTCTGGACCCTTCTTCAGAAATGCTTCTCCAGAAAATGTTCAATTCATCTGCCATTTTGTTATCCTCCATTCCTCATTCCTCAGTCTCATTTACTATAGGATCTTTACAAAGAGCTTGTTCACTCTTTGTAAATCTCAGAAAAATCTTTCCCTACCTGTTTTTATATTTTTGGCTAACTTTCCCTCATCCACTCATTCTTTTCCTCTTTATTAATCTTTGCTTTTTTTGTATATTCTGACCAATTTTCTGTGCCATCTACCTTTACACAAGTCTTTCTTTTGAGTTGCTACAACCTTTGATTTTTTTTTTTGTTAACCATGGATGGATTTTCTGACCTTTAGAGCTTTTCTCATTTGTTAGACTAGATTAGATTAGATTAGCTTCCCTATGGTGCGGAAACAGGCCCTTTGGCCCAACACGTCCACACCGCCCCTTGGAGCATCCCACCCAGACCCATGCCTCTATAACCCACACACCCCTGAACACTACGGGCAATTTAACATGGCCAATCCACCTAGTCTGCACATCTTTGGACTGTGGGAGGAAACCGGAGCACCTGGAGGAAACCCATGCAGACACGGGGAGAATGTGCAAACTCCACACAGACAGTTACCCGAGGCTGGAATCGAACCCAGGTCCCTGGCTCTTTGAGGCTACCATGCTAACCACTGAGTCACCGTGCCATCCAAATTTATCTATCTATCTATCTAGAATCTATCTATTCTGTGCTTATTGGAATATCCCCTTAAATGTTTGCAACCGCGTCTCCAATGACCTGCCCCAAAAATTACTGGTTTATTTTTATTAACTCTGCAGTCATACCATCATAATTACCCTTGTTTAAATTTAAAACTTTGACCCACCCTTCTTTCTTTCAAATTATATGTAAAATTCCGTGTAGTCACTGCTACCCAGTGGTGCTTTCACTATGAGATCAGCAATTAAGAATATCTTGTTGGTTAAAACTATGCCTAGTAAAGCCTGCTGTACGGTTGCTGCTCTAAGAAATTGCCCTAAAAACATTCAATGAACTCCTAACTAGATGACTCTTCCAATCTACACATAGGTTAAAATCTCTCGTGATAACTGCGGTGTCGTTTTGTCAAGATCCTTCTCTCCTCATCTAAGTCGCAAATGTGATGAGAAATGGCTGCCCGCACAACCACATTGGAGACAGTAAGTTTATCTCTGAGGAATCAGGCTATCCTTATGAGCAATGTGTGGCCCTTCAAGGGGAAATGACCATGAATGCACCTACACATTACAGGTTGAAGGTATCTGTAATTATAAACCTCTACACATGAAACACATGCAGTAACCAATTGAGCCATATCCAAATCTGGCCACTTGCAATCTTGACCATGTCATTGGTCATTACAGATTGATTATAGCTATCACAGTGAGGCAGAAATAATCACAGGCAAAGCTAAAAGTGTCTTTTGCCAGCCATAGTTCATAAAGACATTCCAAGGTCTCAGGCTGCTCAAATACACGGAGCTGATTTACGCTCACCTTGAGCTACAAGCATTTGACACATTCTTATATGAAATGCTGCCTTTCTTGAGTGATATTGGAGAGGGACAATGTTTCATTATTCCCACTGCAGTGACGATCTACTAGGAAATTTGCATGACATGACTGTGCTGCATATATTGGAATAAGGTCCACTGCATCACAAGTCCATGAGAATCATCCCGTGGCCCCACCGCCCCTTCCCCTTGTCCAATTGTTCTATGTCCCACTGTGTGGCAGACTATACTAAACTGTTACTTGTATGTGATGTGAATGCTGACTATTCACATTACAAGGGACTTGTTCTATTCTGATATTCCCTGCAAAGGTTATTGGAATTGTAGCCATTAGATCAGGGCACAGGCAGGGCTATTTCACTGTGACATGGTGGAATGAAAGCACTAATAAATTAAGGACAATCAGACACACAAGCAAACTTCTGGCCAGCACGAGGTGAATAACTTGGTGCTGAATATCTCTCAGGATGTGGAGCATGTACAGAAGGCCCAGAGCCAATTGTTCTTCACACTACTTTTTCTGACTGAGCACTGTAACAGAACTGTGTCTCCTGCTTTAACAGGATTTGCAAGCTTAAGATGTGAGTAGCCATCAGATCCCAATGGCAACCAAGGTGGCAGCTTTTCAAAACCTCTATGCAACTTGCTAGCTCCAAGGACCACAGGGGACTTGTGTGAGATCTCTCGAATCTCAAACCACAAATATACTGACAGTGTTGTTGATGTCCAATGCACCATTCCGTCTCATTTCCTTGCGATGTGGTCAAAGCTGCACTCAGACAGAAGGCATTGTCAATATAACTGACTTTGCCCTGGTGCAGGGGCATGATAGTCTTCACCCAAACTTCTTTGACAGCGCCTTAGTGTAATGCAGCAGATTTCATCAATCGGAAAATTCTGCATTCCATCAATGTACAATCGTTTGAAATTATTAATACCACATCCCTGAAGTCTGGCCAGATAACCTATGAACTCCCATGTTCCTGCTTCATCTCAAGGGCTTGATGCTTTACAAAGATTTTTAGTGGGAGTCGAGAGCTATCCTATGTAATCTGACTCTGCTACATAACCCCAGGCTGAGGCTGAGTGTAGATATAATGCAGCCTACCTTCCACTAGGGCCAAGTAGGCCTCCTGAAATGACATTATGTATGGATCAGTCTGGATAAGAGCCGTGTTGTATACTACAGACCGAATTACAGACTCCATGCAGCACTCTGTGCAACAGGAGTGGGCAAAAGGTGGATTTGATGGATGGTGAAGAACTGGGAGAGCAGTAGCAGTCTTCTGAGGAGTAAGATGAGGATATTGAGAAGGAGGAACATCACCTTCACTGTGATAGAGTGAAACACTGTTAGCTATAAGATACACAGTACTTCACAGATGCATGCATCCAAAAGGTCTGATTAGGGCGAGGTCACCAGTCATTGACTATAAATTTGTGTTGTTCAAAGGGAAGCAACACCTATTTATTTCCCCAAAAAACATATGTAGCATTTTTTGTTTGACTTTTCTTTGTTTTATCTATTCAATAAAAAAAAAATGTTTTCAACTGCTTGGAGGCTTTACAATATCTGAAGCTTCCCACATTGAACAATGTTTTGGTATGCTTGCCTTTATTAGTCATTGCTTTGAGTATAGGAGTTGGGAGGTCATGCTGTGGATTTACAGGATATTGGTTAGTCTACTATTAGAATACTGTGTTCAATTCTGGTCCATGCTATAGGAAGGATGCTTTAAAACTCGAAAGGGTCCAGAAAAGATATACAAAGATGTTGCCAGGGTTGAAGAGTTTGAGCTATAGGGAAAGGCTGAATAGGCTGGGGCTATTTTTCCTGGAGGCTTCAAGGTAACCTCATAGAAGGCTATATAGTCATGAGGGGCATGGGTTGGCTGAATAACCAAAGTTCTTTCCCCAGGGTGGTGGAGTACAAAGCTAGAGGGTATAGGTTTAAGGTGAGAGGGGAAATATTTAAAAGGGACCTAAGGGACAACTTTTTCACACAGCGGTTGGTACCGATATGGAATGAGCTGCCGAGTGGTGGGGGCCAGTAAAGTTACAACATTTAAAAGCCATCAGATATGCACATGAAGAGGAAGAGTTGAGAGGGATATGAGCCAAATGCTGCCAGATGGGCCTAGATTAATTCAGGATATGTGGTCAGCATGGATGAGTTGGATGGAAGAGTCTGTATACATGCTGCACAGCTCTATTACTGTATGAGCTGTTATTGCAATGCCAGATGTTGGTATATGGAGGGTAGTTGCAAGTTCCCCACCAGTGCCCACACCATCTTGACTATCAGCTGCACAGCTTAAAGGGAGCATTACACAAAGGCTGTAGAAGTTCAGGAAGATTGCTTACTATCACTCCTCAAAGTAAGTAGGAATGGCAAATAAATATTACCCTTGTCGGTGATGCTGATACAAACAACGAATAAAGGAAATACTGGACAAGTAAGAATCTTAGTAAATGACAGCAGGGTAGCAGCAGTCATTAAAAGAAGTTTCAAGAGTATCATTAATTATATGGAAGCAAATGAAAAGCTAAAATCCATTAGATCCTAAATGAACCATAAAATCAAAATAAATTAATAAAAACTTCCTATTTTTGCATTCGAAAGCTGATTACTGGATCTCTTGCTGGCTTAAGACTTCAGTGGAGGGATTTCCAAGGAGATGGCTTTGTATGATCATGATGTCGGTGTTAATTTTGATATCATGTTTTGCAAGGATTTACAGCACAAGATTGGAAGGTACGGGAGGGGAGATAGCTTCTGGACTGAAAATTGGCTAAACTGAAGAAAACCAATATGGAAATGAATGGAATTGCATTGACACAACCAAGGATCATTAGAGCAGTGCTACTGGAATTCATATCCTTAACATTTAAAATGATCTAAAAGGGGAAAATAAGCAAAGTTAGTTATGCTTGCAGTTGCCACCAAACTGGGAGGAACAGGGGGAAGAAAAAATCTACATCCAAAAGTAGATGGATTGATGATAAGTAAACGACATGCAAAATAAATGGACTACGGAAGGAAAATAAACAGTGTGAATCAACTAAATAACATAGCATTACACAGAAATAAATGTGGGAAAATTAGCAGATAATTTATCAAAATTAACCATAGCATCTGACAGCAGAAGAAAAGATAAGCAGACATTATATACCCAGAAGGATTTTCAACGCAAGTGGTGGTAAGATGTCTGCATGAGGTACTAGTGGAGCCCCACTGGAAGTATTACATATAATTCCGTTCACAATGTGACACCAAGGGCATCTAGACATAGGAAGTAGCACAACAAACACAATGAAACATTGTTTAAGGTATCCGAACCAAAGACGAGACTGGGGGGCTTTGTGATTTGTTATGACAGACATAATGTTCAAGGTTCTTAATATAGCCTCAGGGTTAGAAAAGACGAGGTACGCCATCAATTCAGATGGCAGTAAATATGTAGAATGGACAACAGAGAAAGCAGTAAATAAGAACATATACAACTCAAATGGAGAGAGATAATGGGAACTGCAGATGCTGGAGAATCCAAGATAACAAAGTGTAGAGCTGAATGAACACAGCAGGCCAAGCAGCATCTTAGGAGCACAAAAGCTGACGTTTCGGGCCTGGATCCAAATTGAGCATCAGTAGATATTTGGAGAAATGACTGGCTGAGATGTACTTTTTTGAAAAAATTTGGAAGAAATCATAGAATCCTTAGGCCCATTGAGTTGTCACTGACCCTCTGAAGAGCATCCCACCCAGATCCACCCAATCCCTGTAACCCTGCATTTCCCATGGCTAATCCTCCTAAACTGCACATCTTCAGATGCCATGGACAATTTAACATAGCCAATCCACCTAAACTGCACATTTTTAGGCTGTGGGAGGAAACCAGATCTACTGAAGGTAACCCGTGCAGACATGGAGAAGAGTGTGCAAATTCTACACAGACAGCTCCCTGAGGGGGGAATTGAATCCAGGTCCCTAGTGTTATGAGATTGCAATGGTAACTGCTGAGCCACTGTGCCACCCTAAATATATCAGTCTATTCTGGGCATGTATATATTTTTCTCCTTTTAACTGTGGACTCAATGTCTTCTCAAGATTATTTCTTCTTTGGACTTAAAATGACCGATTAATCACTTTAATATACAATTTTCTTTGCAACTACAACTATGTTATTATAGTAAGGCTATGTGATTTACTATCAGACTTATGTTTTCACCACCTAAGCCTTATTAATAAACTCTGCAGCATCCCACAAGAATTTCAATCAATTTATTCTGGATGCTGATTGCATTTTTGCCAGTTGTTTTTTTCCATTCAAAGCTCAGACCTTGATTTCCAATCAAGCAATCAAAATGATATTTGATCTCAAAATCAATATGCTTTATATTATCAATCAATTGGGCAGCTAATGAGAATCTATTGTGGCATTTATCTAATCAATCTGCTAGTCTGGAGCATGTGACAGAGTTGTCAGACAGATATGTGCATTACTGTTTAAATAATGTAAAATTGTGCTGTAATACACAGAGGGGAACTTAAGTGCTTCAAAAAAAGTTGTTGCTTGAAAATACTGCAAATAACAACTTCAAGCAAAGCTGCTTTGCAATGTTATTGAACCTGGCAGCTGAATTCGTAATAAAGCAAAGATGCCAGATTAAGTCAGATTGCTTCAGGGATTGTGTATTTTGGCAGTTTATAACTTCTGTTGTAGCATTGGTATTGAAATCTTCCCGTGATCTTCTGATGTCGCCAGCAACACCCATTTTAAAACAAAAATATTTATTGTTCCCGTGAAAGGCATCACAACATTTTATTCTCAATTGGTTTTTAAGAGGCAAAACGCACTCTTAGAATTTCTTGTATGATGGATAAATCAATATTATGTCTGACTTCAAAACAAGAAGTTTGGCAGTAAACACCCTCAAAACATAATTCAGCAGATCTGTCAACATCTGTGGAGAGAAAGGAAAGTTAATGTTTCAGGTCCAGTAACCCTTCTTCAGAAATGATATTAGCTAGGAAAAGGTAGTATATATATGTTGAAGATAGGGTTTGCGGGAAGGAATACATGATAAGTGCAGATGGAGCCCAGAGTGACAAAGAGAATAGCAGTTAAGTAGACAAGGGGATAGATAACAGGTGAGAACCAGGGAGAAAGAAAAGCTAAAAGTAGAGACTGCTCTTTGGTGAAAATGGTTTGGCTATGATGAAAACAACCCACTTCATAATAGGGCCAGAGATGTGAGAGTGGGTAAAGGACGTGGAAAATGGGGTTCAGGCCCTAAAATTGTTGAACTTGATATGGGACCCAGAAGGTTGCATGCACTCCAAGTGGAAAATGAGATGGTGTTCTTTCAACTTGTGCTGAGCTTTGCTGCACCACAGCAGCAGGCTCGAGTCAGAGGGGTTGATCAGGGAACAACGGGTGGTGTGTTGAAGTGGCAGGTAATTGGAAACACAGGAGTCATTTTTACAGGCAGAACATAGGTGTTCATTTGGAGGTCTTGCGGGTGGAGCACTGACCTTCTCTGTGAACCTTGCTCTCCTGTTCTTTGTCATAAATCTTCCTTCAACCACTAGAAGAAGCCTAGCATAGAAATTACAATATCCTAGTGAGCAAATCAAAATTGGGCATTATTAAATTAGTCAAAGAAACAGTTGGCGGCTTTATGTTTGCAATCATTTTGATGGTGAATTGCATATCCAAGCTGATTAACCGGAAATGCCTAGGCTGCATGTTAGGCAGCACGGTGGCTCAGTGGTTAGCAATGCAGCCTCACAGCACCAGGGACCTGGGTTCAATTCCAGCCTCAGGCAACTGTCTGTGTGGAGTTTGCACATTCTCCCTGTGTCTGTGTGGGTTTCCTCCAGGTACTCCGGTTTCCTCCCACAGTCCAAAGATGTGTAGGCTAAGTGGATTGGCCATGCTAAATTGCCCATAGTGTTCAGGGGTGTGTGGGTTATAGGGGGAAGGGTCTGGGTGGGATGCTTCAAGGGGTGGTGTGGTCTTGTTGAGCCGAAGGGCCTGTTTCCACACTGTAGGGAATCTAGACGGAAGGGCATGTATGGTGTCATATTTCTGATAACTTGCTTCATCATTTGGGTTAGATTGAAATAAAATTTCGCCTCATATCAAATTCTACTCTAGAATAAAACATTTTCTCTTTAGTAATTTTATTTTAAGTTAAAATAAATCTGAAAAAAAATTGAATAAACAGTGAAGAGTAATACTGGATTTAGCTTAACTTTATCTTTAAGCTAAAAGATCGCTAGTTTGACTCAATAGAAAGACTTAAATAAAGGAACCAATTTTTGGTACAGTGCATCAATTGTAATTGTATTCTCATTAAAACTGTTTTTTTGGAAGGAAAATAGATTTGCCAGCAAGCCTCCCAACTAAATTCAAAATTAGATCGAATTGTATATATGCTGCATTATTCCCTGCATAATTATTTAATATTAGGAGTCTAAACTAATTTAGTTTCCAGCTTTAATGCACATTTTAAATACTAAAGTGGATGTTTGTGCTGTTGTCTTTGATTAAAGTGACATATGATGCAATTAGTGTTGTAAATTCTGCATTCATAATCAAGTTGATGTTTAAAACTTTTTGTGCAATATCACTGAAACCATGTCTGACTGAAAGCAAATACGGTTTAAAAAAAAGTTGTTTCAAGCTACTGCTGATGATTAACCAGACAGGATGTGACATTTATATATCTTAGCCAGCTCGATCTGTCCTGGAGGCTGGCATTTGTTCCATTCTTTTGCTTCTGTAGGTAAGATAGATACACTAACTGACATCTGTTGGGGCTTATAGTCATAGAGATGTGCAGCATGAAAACAAACCCTTAAGTCCAACTCATCCATGCTGACCAGATATCCTAAATGAACTTACTCTTAGGAGTCTGGATAGTCATTGAAACCTTTAGAGGATGACGTGTGCTTTATATTTTAAAAAGGTTCTCAGGAAATGTTGCTGGTAAGAGTATGTGAAATAAGTTAGATCTAACAGATAAGCAGGTAAATACTTTTCATTTAACTACACATAGGGCAAGAGGAATAGGAATCTTTCATCTGAACCCAAAATGTTGACCCTTTAAATGAAGCTGTCAAGATCCAGCTCACCTATGATCTTCTGTGATCTGCAACACTTTTCTACTGTGATTGCCAACTCATCAAGCATTATGCATCAGTAAGCCCAAAATTACCCCCTCACAAACCATGCTCTTGTCATTCCCTCCCCTGAATTACAATCCAGGAGGGAAACTCAAAAGGTTCCAGCCTAAGACCATAAGATATAACACCAGAAGTAGGCCACTCAGCCTGTTTTTTTTTAATTCATTCATGGGGTGTGAGAATCAATGGCTGGACATCATTTGTTGCCTATCTCTAACTTAGGAGTAAACCATGTTGCTGTGGGCCCAGAGTCACAAGTAGGCCAGGCCAGGTAAGGATGGCAGATTTCCTTCCCTAAAGGACATTAGTGAACAAGATGGTTTTTTTTTCCTGACAATCGGCAATGGTTTCATGGTCATCACTAGACTTTTAATTCTGAAATATTATTGAATTTAAGATTCCACCCTATGCCATGGCAAGATTTGAAGCCAGGTTCGCAGAACATTACCTGGGTCACTGGATTAATAGTCTAGCAATATTAGCACTAGGCTATGACCTACCCAATATTGAGTTATTTCTGTCATTCAATAAAGTCTTGTCTAATCTGATCCTTGTCAACTGTACTTTCCTGTCTTTTCCTGTAATCTTTGATTCCTTACTGAATGACAATCTGTCTATCTCAGCATTGAATATACTTAATAACTGAGCCTCAACAGTCTTCTGAGGTAAAGAATTCCACAGAACCACAGCTTTGTGAGAGAAGAAGTTCCTCTACATTGCTATCTTAAATAAGTCACTCCTTTTTCTGAGATAATGCGGATACCTCCCGCCCACCTCAAGCCGTACCTCCATTTCCTACCTACTGACCTCATCCCGCCCCCTTGACTTGTCTGTCCTCCCCAGACTGGCCTATCCCCTCCTTACCTCCCCACCTACACTCACCTCTACAGGCTCCATCCCTGCCCCTTTAACTTGTCTGCCTCCTCTCCACCTATCTTCCCCTCTATCCATCTTCAATCCACCTCCCCCTCTCTCCCTATTTATTTCAGAACCCTCTCCCTATCCCCCTTTTCTGATGAAGGGTCTAGGCACGAAACGTCAGCTTTTGTTCTCCTAAGATGCTGCTCGGCCTGCTGTGTTCATCCAGCTCCACACTTTGTTATCTCCAATGTTAATACTTCCTTCTTTAGATAAAGAGCCCACATCTGTTCACTGTATTCCAGCTGTGGTCTGACTAGTGCCTTCTATAGCCTTAGTATGACATTTGTGCTTACAATTTTATTAACTACAAGAAGATTAATGAAATACCTGAGAAAGATTACGATTCAGTATAATATGGTGAAATGTAATGAATAATTCAAACTGAACAAGAACATGGTGAATGAGAGGACACAAACATCAGATAATCCTTGAAATTATTAAAAAGAAGTTGCAAAGATGATTTTTACAGCAAGGTTAGCTAATTATAATGTAAAAGTTTGTTCAAATACAATTAGACATTTTCCTGAAAAATATAAATATTAGGCACAGCAAGAAATGAGCAAGGATAATGAGACTGAACTTCTATTTCATGAAAAGAAAACCCAGAATAGATACATTAGACCATCATCTCCAACACCATTCATGACCTCATCACCTCAGGGGACCTCCCACCCACAGCTTCCAACCTCATTGTTCCCCAACCCCGCACGGCCTGTTTCTATCTCCTTCCCAAAATCCACAAACCTGCCTGCCCTGGTCGACCCATCCTCTCAGCCTGCTCCTGCCCCACCGAACTCATCTCCACCTATCTGGACTCCATTTACTCCCCTTTGGTCCAGGAACTCCCTACCTACGTCCGTGACACCACCCACGCCCTCCGCCTCCTCCAGGTGTCCAATTCCCTGGCCCCCAACACCTCATTTTCACCATGGACGTCCAGTCCCTATACACCTGTATTCCGCATGCAGATGGCCTCAAGGCCCTCTGCTTCTTCCTGTCCCGCAGGCCCGACCAGTCCCCCTCTACCGATACCCTTATCCGCCTAGCCGAACTCGTCCTCACCCTCAACAACTTCTCTTTTGATTCCTCCCACTTCCTACAGACGAAGGGGGTGGCCATGGGCACCCGCATGGGCCCCAGCTATGCCTGCCTCTTTGTAGGTTACGTGGAACAGTCCCTCTTCCGCACCGACACAGGCTCCAAAACCCACATCTTCCTCCGTTACATTGATGACTGTATCGGCGCCACCTTTTGCTCCCCAGAGGAGCTCGAACAGTTCATCCACTTCACCAACACCTTCCGCCCCAACCTTCAGTTCACCTGGGCCATCTCCAGCACATCCCTCACCTTCCTGGATCTCTCAGTCTCCATCTCAGGCAACCAGCTTGTAACTGATGTCCATTTCAAGCCCACCGACTCCCACAGCTACCTAGAATACACCTCCTCCCACCCACCCTCCTGCAAAAATTCCATCCCCAATTCCAAATTCCTCCGCCTCCACCACATCTGCTCCCACGATGAGGCATTCCACTCCCGCACATCCCAGATGTCCAAGTTCTTCAAGGACCGCAAATTTCCCCCCACAGTGGTCGAGAACGCCCTTGACCGCGTCTCCCGCGTTTCCCGTAACACATCCCTCACACCCCGCCCCCGCCACAACCGCCCAAAGAGGATCCCCCTCGTTCTCACACTCCACCCCACCAGCCTCCGGATACAACGCATCATCCTCCAACACTTCCGCCATCTACAATCCGACCCCACCACCCAAGACATTTTTCCATCCCCATCCCTGTCTGCTTTCCGGAGAGACCACTCTCTCTGTGACTCCCTTGTTCGCTCCACACTGCCCTCCAACCCCACCACACCCGGCACCTTCCCCTGCAACCGCAGGAAATGCTACACTTGCCCCCACACCTCCTCCCTCACCCCTATCCCAGGCCCCAAGATGACTTTCCATATTAAGCAGAGGTTCACCTGCACATCTGCCAATATGGTATACTGCATCCACTGTACCCGGTGTGGCTTCCTCTACATTGGGGAAACCAAGCGGAGGCTTGGGGACCGCTTTGCAGAACACCTCCGCTTGGTTCGCAATAAACAACTGCACCTCCCAGTCGCAAACCATTTCCACTCCCCCTCCCATTCTTTAGATGACATGTCCATCATGGGCCTCCTGCAGTGCCACAATGATGCCACCTGAAGGTTGCAGGAACAGCAACTCATATTCCGCTTGGGAACCCTGCAGCCCAATGGTATCAATGTGGACTTCACCAGCTTCAAAATCTCCCCTTCCCCCACCACATCCCAAAACCAGCCCAGTTCATTCCCCTCTCCCCACTGCACCACACAACCAGCCCATCTCTTCCCCTCCACCCACTGCATCCCAAAACCAGTCCAACCTGTCTCTGCCTCCCTAACCTGTTCTTCCTCTCACCCATCCCTTCCTCCCACCCCAAGCCGCACCTTCATCTCCTACCTACTAACCTCATCCCACCTCCTTGACCTGTCCGTCTTCCCTGGACTGACCTATCCCTTCCCTACCTCCCCACCTATACTCTCCTCTCCAACTATCTTCTTTTCTCTCCATCTTCGGTCCGCCTCCCCCTCTCTCCCTATTTATTCCAGAACCCTCTCCCCATCCCCCTCTCTGATGAAGGGTCTAGGCCCGAAACGTCAGCTTTTGTGCTCCTGAGATGCTGCTTCGCCTGCTGTGTTCATCCAGCCTCACATTTCATTATCTTGGATTCTCCAACATCTGCAGTTCCCGTTATCACATTAGACCAAGTGGCCTGCTTCTGTGCTGATTTGATGATTACAACTGCACTTTACAGTGGATGTGTGCCTTTCACATAATTTTATACAATTAACATTCATACAGCTTCTAAAATTATGACTGACAATGAATTAGCATTTCAGTATAATGAGCATGCACAATTTATTTCTTCTGCAGGAATTTTTTTTATTATTGACTTTGATGTATAAGAAGGTAGATTAAACATCGTTTTGTCTAAAATCCAATTCAATAAAAGGTCAGGCCATTAACACCCACTGTGACGCTTTCTATAGGGTTCGGTTGAGAATGCAGCCTGACATTAGATGAAGTCTGACCTACTACAATGTTGAAAAGTGGGAAATGTCAGCCAATACGAAGAAACAGCAGGAGATGGCAAGCTATCATTGTGAAGTGGTTTAGTGATATAATTGAGCTCTCAAACAGAGGTGGTTTGACTTCCTTCATGCGTATGACACCATTGATTTACACACACAGTTTAATGGCTTAGAATTTTAGTTGGAGTATTAGTTTTGTATATATTTGCAGAGTCCTGCTGCCACAAGCTTGACATGTTTTCTTATTTTTTAGGAACAACTGAATTTTCAAAATGACTGCCTTAATGTCAACTATTGTATGGCATTTTTCTATTCCCTAAGGCTGCTGGACACCTTTATTCAGGCTCATAAAAAAAGAATATTTCAACAGGATGTTCTTCCAGGTGCTACAACTCAAATATATAAAATATTGACCCTAATTTTCCTGAAAACTTTGAAGTGTAATTGCCTGTTGTGTATTATTATTATTAACAATTCTACCTTCACTCACCCTCACAAAATTAATAGAGGTTGTAAGTTTACTGTATTAACATCTGTTTGATCCCAGACCTGGGAAAGAGGGTAAATCAGCTAAAAAGAAAAACAGGGCCTGTGCCCTGAGAGAAACCAGTCTCACATTTTCCTTAAAATGTTGAGCAAAGGGCAGAAGTCTCAGTCCAGGGGGTAGTGTTTTCCAAACGCTTGTAGATATCTCAAAGATGATTTGATTGATCTTAGCGCTGCGTCCAGTGCATGTCAGCACAGGGCTGATGCTTAAAGGCTGCATGCCTGTCAATCATCAAGAACAGGCTCTCCCAGAGATAGTAGGAACTGCTGATGCTGGAGTCTGAGATAACACAGTATGGAGATGGAGGAACACAGTAGGCCAGGCAGCATCAGAGGAGCAGGAAAGTTGGTGTTTTGGGTCACAACCTGAAACATCAGCTTTCCTGCTCCTCTGATGCTGCCTGGTCTACCGTGTTGCCCCAGCTCCACACCTTGTTATATCAGGCTTTCCCACAAGCTCTACATGCATGATGATCGATGTAGGCTTGTGTTTGAGCTCCGTCACCAAAGCTCTGTGTCTGACAGAGAATTGTGACTGTTGGAGCTGCATGTGCAGAACAGATCCAGTGACAACAGGCCAGAAATTCTGATCAGGATTGCAAACCTTAGCCTCAGTTTTACCAGAAATTGGCTATGTATCAATTTGAGGCAGTTGCATGGAGGGCCTTTCTTTGTGTGCTTTAGCAGGTTATATAATGTAATTCTCTGCAGCTTGGCTCATTAGCTATGCACCATGTTTCCATAACTCCTGCTTATTCAATCCTACGCTCAGCAATAGTAGAAGTAGTCATCACTTCCAGAACCTCCTGGCAGTCATGGCACTGGCATCATTTTTAAAGCATAGCTTCACATCAGGTCAGGCTTTGCCCGCCATGTGTTGCTCTTCACAGTTTATTTTGTGCAAAGGGAACAAAATATCCTCTTCTGAGGGCCCATAGGTTGAATAGGGACACTTCGTTGCAAATACAAGTTCACATTCATTAATGCATTGCTATTTTGTGTCATTACCTGTCTGACCGACAGTCATTGTAAATTCATCTAAAAGAATCAAGCCACCCTTCCTCAGTGCATTGCCTTTTACAACTCTTCTAAGGGAGTCACGATGTTAAGAATCAGTACTGTCAGTGCAAGTGGGACAGTGTACCACAGAGTGAGGGACCAGGGATATCAGTGTGTCACATTATAAGGAACTGGTGCATCAGCGTGAGTGGTTGATTTGAGCAGTATGCGTGATTGAGGTAGCAGATTAAAAGGTGAGGGGAGAGGGGGAATAAACAGCCCAAATTGAAGAAGCACTAAGGTAATGATTTCTCTTCCTTGCCATACTTTGATGCACCACTGACAGACTGTTATTGAATAACACGGTTGGATCACGGCCTGGAATGACTAACACAGAATCAGTAACATTATGCCTCAATGAGGTCTTATATCTGATGCAACTCTAATAAAGTTTAATCTTGTTTTTGTCCTTGAGGAATTATTGAGAGTACCATTTTTACTGCCATGATCTAGGAACATCACTGAAATCTTAGCCCTTAATTAAAATAATAAACTAAATGCTTTGACAGCTGGACATGCCCCAGCCATTTGAAAAAAAATTGTTTAAACACAATCAAATTAACTGTCATGGCCTTTTTAAACTGAATGTTGTAATAAACCCGTATAAGATTAATAGACAGAATAATTTATTTGTAAATTGAGTGCTCGGACGGAAATGTAGGCACCTTCTTTCTCTACTCGTAGAAAGGAAAGTTGAATTTGGAGAAGCAACTTACTGCACACAGAAAGTTGATGTTTTTGAGTCTGTAGCAGCTTATGTTAAAACTGAGCTTCCTAAACAATTGGTTGCTCTCATGGAACATGGTTTTGGGCTAGCAAGTTGAGAAACAGCAGAAAGGATGTTTTTTACAATGTCAGTTATCTTAAACAGGGGAGCTTTTAGAAACAACAAGGTGCAGAGCTGGATGAACACAGCAGGCCAAGCAGGATCAGAGGAGCAGGAAGGCTGACATTTCGGGCCAAGACCCTTCTTCAGAAATTTCTGAAGAAGGGTGTAGGCCTGAAACGCCAGCCTTCCTGCCCCTCTGATGCTGCTTGGCCTGCTGTGTTCATCCAGCTCTGCACTTTCTTAGCTCAGATTCTCCAGCATCTGCAGTTCCTGCTATCTCTGAGCTTTTAGAGGCCACAAGTCTTGAAATGAATGAGTAAATAATGAGTACGTGAGTAACTAGACGATGATTGGCTGGGTGTGTCAGTATTTGGATAGGTCAGCAGGTAAATAGATAAGCGGGTGGATGAATGGGTGCATGAATGCGTATGTATATAACTGAGAAGGATGGACAAATAATTGAGTAAGATGATGGATGGGTGATTGTGTGGGTTTTGTGAGAGATGTTCCAGTAGCATGAAGATAGTGTTGACTAACATCAAAAAGCATTACAAATGTAAGGGTATCTGAAATCTCTTTAAGGCAGCAATCCTGTTGGTATCCATTATCTGCATGGCCACGGTTGTGGGCTGCATTACCTCCTTTGAGAACCATGCTTGAAGCTTCATAGAGATAACCACTCTCTCCAACACAGACACACTTACAATTCCCTGCTCCAGCAATGCCCTAAATGTTAGGTTAGATACCTCCATGCTCTTCTACATTGTTGAGAAAGCGTATGGCTAGGCTGTCAGTACCTGATCTGCTGGCTTCTTCACCTTTATTACTATCCTTCTCAATGACAGCCTTTACATTTGAGAAACTGGCCAGTTGAATGAACCTTAGAAAATATTACACCCAAGAAGCACTCTTTCAACAACTGTTTCTACAATGTCTACTTACAGGAGCATAGGAAAAAAAATCAGAGCTAGGCCTTTCAGTCCAATGAGACTGCTTTGCTATCGTACCGGATCATTTTTGATCTTCTCGCTCAAGCTGGAGGGGTGGGTAGTTAAGTCGGGCTGTGAAAGTAGCCTGGCCAAGTTGGCAGATAGTTAGAAGTTGGGTGAAGTCAGGTAAGGAATGCTGATTAGGGGATAGTCAGATCGGATCAGTGAGATAGTATGGCTGTGCAGGGGCTTTGTCAGATCAGCACAGGGGAGATTGGTGATTATGGTGTAGTCTGGTCTGAAGCATGGTCAGATCAGGTTAGGGACAAGTCAGGCCAGGGCATGTTGAGTAATCTGTGGTTGGAAATAGTTGGGTCAAAGGGCTATATGGATCAGATTGGTGGGTATTCTGTGCTGGGGGAGTGATAGTATGTGTTGGGGGTTCAGATAGTAGGTGAGTCAAGAGTGTGACTGTTGAGGGTGGAAGGAGGTCAATTGTGGAGTGTTAAACCAGGTACTAGTTTGTCTAACACTTCCTGGGTAACTATTCAAGCCAGTATTTTGGAACTGTTCAAGGTCTCCACCTCGACGGCTGTCAGAGACGGTTGCAGAGGGTGCCAGAGGGAAAGGGATTTGCTGATCAGAAGTTTAAATTTCCTGGGTAAATCCCACAGAGCTTTGCACACCAAGGTTTCTTCAGGGCTTTGACACATAAATTCAGTTATGCTTTTGGAAAACGTGATCCCAGATGAAAATGCACCTAACTAACCTCAGTGCAAGTATTTTGTACGGTCATTTGCAGGTTATAGTACACCCTCAAGTAAGATGATTTCCACTGAGTAGATATCGTCTTGCCGGATTTGGGAAGTTTATTCTATGCTGGAAAACAAAAGAAAGAGGTGTGAATTAGTTGTGGTAAAGATACAGTTTCATGACCTCTGTACCCAATCTGTTCATTTTACAGAGGCTGATGGTGAAACAGTATACATATGTCAGATACATTTGCAATTGTCAGCAGCTGTAAACTCGTTATCTCTACATCTCCAGTTATGAAAGGCACAGCTATGCTTCTAACCACAAGAACATCTGCCAGTTCATCATTGAGATGGGTATATGTCCTCCTCCAGTTTTTTTTCCATTGTACTGGAGTTTTTTCACTTGCTTCACTTGTAATGCAAAAGAAAACTGATCTGTTACTTCTTGAGCTCAGACATTCACCCGATTGATGCAGACCATTCAATGAAGATGTCAGACAGATGCAGCGCATTCTATAAACATTGGGATGAGTGGAAACAGCAAAGAGATATTTTATTTTTAAATGACAAATGAAGCAAAAGTACAATTTGAGTGTTGATAAAAATTGAATTGTTTTGAAGAGTCATGTTAGAGCAGAAACTTGGCAAAATTGAATGTGTATGTATGGGTTTACACTACAGACCAGAGGTGGAAGAGTAAATGCACTCTCTTCCTGACACAGTTTGGATAGTAAACCATAATTTACTTTGCATTCAAGACAGAAGTACAGTCTCCCATTGGTCATTCCTTCAGCTGTCTCTACAACCACAGTGTTCTTGATAGGAACTGAAAATTACTTCCAGCGCAAAATCCAATTCATTAGCTTTGAATGTAGATGCTGCTCTTGTTTATGCACCATCCTAGACACAGCAAGGTTCCTAGAATTTACATTTCTATATTGATCCAATAAACAGAGTTGAAACTGGACACACATCATTACTGCAGTATCGCTAGGTGACATAAAATCTAGAAGTCAAGGTTTATTGCTTCAATTCAGTTGTTATCACCAATTGGTTTCCAGGATTTCCCCGCAAAATTCCACAGCATAACTTAGAGGTTATCTTCAAATTAAAATTAGAGCCATGATATTGTCTCACACTTTCTGGTTTTTGCAAGCATATTTAACATTTCAATTAATTTCAACTTGCCACATTTGAAATAATAACCAATCCTGTGCCATTATTTCAAACTGTTAATATTTAGTTCAGGCTAGAGAACCATTATTTCAAATATGTTCCTTGGCCCTCTCAAGGACCCAAAACATTCTTATGATGAAAGAAAAGCTTCTTTATTCAAGAACACTTCTGTGAACAGTTTAAAAACCAAAAGAACTGCGGATGCTGTAAATCAGGAACAAAAACAAAGCTGTTGGAAAAGCTCAGCAGGTCTGGCAGCATCTGTGGAGGAGAAAGAAAGAGTTAACGTTTCGGGTCCGGTGACCCGGTTCTGAGGAAGGGTCACTGGACCCGAAACGTTAACTCTGTTTTCTCCTCCTCAAATGCTGCCGGACCCTGTGAACAGCTTGTTTGTAATGTATCTGAACAGAAAGTACTGGTCAGGTCATAGACTTCATATTATTTGACAATAATATTCAGTTGTAAACCTGAATTTTAGATTGAAAATACAGAAATGAAAGATATTTCAAATGAAGAAGGATTTGGTAAAAGGCCTGAAGAAGGGTCTCGGCACAAAACGTCAGCCTCCCTGCTCCTCTGATGCTGCTTGGCCTGCTGTGTTCGTCCAGCTCTACACCTTGTTATCTCGGAATTGCTAAACATCTCTTTTCTTTCTCTGTGGAGTCATTTGAGATTATATTGTTTCTACTATCTCCCTTTCATCCAGATGCCAAAATTCATTGGGGATCTGTCAAATGGAAACTGAGCAAGTTTTTTAATGTTCTCTTACAATTTGCTTGGCAGTATCTTACTATTTCCATAGCAGCACATTTATTACAGGTGTTTCATGCAAGGATTAAGGTTTTAGTATTTGGACCAAATAGCTGTAAAATTTTGTAATTGCCTTTGTTTATTTTTACAAACTTGTCTCTGGGGTGAATACTAATCAAGATTATTTTTGAAAATTATGGAAAGAACTATGCTGCTTTTCGACAGAAGACAGTTAATTAATGTCCATTGTTCATTTGAGTTAGGGATTAATTGCAAGTTATTTTAAGCATACTTTTTCTCACAGCAAATAGATCAATATTTTTGGGATTGTTTTGTCACAACAAATTATTCATTCAAAATAACCATGGACAGACTATTACATTTCTCATAGAAAATGAATTCTTTATTAAATATGTGATACCTAATAGCATAAAAGGCTCATACATTTGATAAGTTGTGCTTCTCATTTTCTCAATTTTCTTTTTAGTTCTTTGGAATTTTGTAAACTCTTAACAGGCTGTTATATTATTATTCTTATTTTCATTTCCACTTGCAAGTTAAAATACCAGAGAGATGTATAATGGACAGTTGAATCAATATCACTAGCTTTACGTTATCAGCCAAAGTCTAAATTACCCCAATAGGTTTTCATCCACTGCAATTTTTGTTCCATACCATCCTCTAGTCACTACAGCACAGTAAGAAATGTTACTGACATAAACTGGGAATTAGCTCATCAGATTTACTGTCACGGTAATGTACGGCAGGGTGTTCCTCTTCAGATGCAAGAAGAAATAGACTTGATATCATTTCTGTCAAAGTTCAAATAGAGAGAAGCATTTTCAAAATAATTAGCCATTAGCATAAACAGGTAATACAAAAGGTATCAATGGTTACAGTATGGTTCCCATCATAAAAATATAAATTTTACTACATTTGACTGATAAGTGAATGCAATAGTAGATCACCTGAGGCCTTAGAAGCTTAACGTACTTTGAAGAAACTGCAATTTATTCAGGTGGATTGAACAATGGCATGTTAAAAGATCATATATTGGTGATAAAGGGAAATTAGTGTGCCCATTTGGAGAAACATGATGAGTGACATTTTTTCAAAGTTTGTTCAAAGATATTTGCATTTGTATTATTCATGAATCACTATCTGAATTGTTATGGTAAGATTAAAGAAATACAATTTTATTACAGCTGTGCAACAGTCAGTGTGTTATGCTGCAATTAACTTTGATGCAGAACATAGAACATAGAGCATTACAGCGCAGGACGGGCCCTTTGGCCCTCGATGTTGCACCGACCTGTGATGCGAATCTGAAGCCCATCTAACCTACACTATTCTATGATCATCTATATTTTTATCCAATGACCATTTAAACGCCCTTAAATTTGGCAAGTCTACTACTGTTGTAGGCAGGGTATCCATGCCCTTACTACTCTCTGAATAAAGAACCTACCTCTGACTTCTGTCCTGTATCTTTCACCCCTGAATTTAAAGATATGTTCCATCTTGTTAGCCATCTCCATCCAAGGGAAAAGGCTCCCACTGTACACCCTCTCCAATCCTCTGATCATCTTGTATGTCTCTATTAAGTCACCTCTTAACCTCTACTCCCCAGTGAAAACAGACTCAAGTCCCTCAGCCTTTCCTCATAAGATCTTCCCTCTATACCAGGCAACATACTGGTAAATTTCCTTTACACCCTTTCCAATGCTTAATGTCATCTGCAAATTTACTAACCCATCCTTCTATGTCCTCATCCAGGTCATTTATAAAAATGACAAACAGCAGTGGCCCCAATAGTGTGTATCATCAAATTATTGATTGCAGTGTCCTTTGGGGCCAACCTGTAAATGTATCCCATTCCTGATGTACAGTCAGGGCTGTAATGGAACCAACAAATCGTACCACCTGACAGAGGCGACCAGACTATCGTCTCCATTCTTTTTTCAGTCAATCTGTTTAAATAATTTGCTCCAAAATTCAGTATATTCCAGATTCAGGTCCCTTAATTTGTGTTTTTTTTTTAATTTCCCAGTTTCCAATCCACAGATCACTTCATCCAATAGCAGTAGAAGAACATCATACACAGACTCAAAATTTCTCCAGTTCTCTTCTGCATCTGTCTTGAGGATAGTTATTCAATATGCTTCCCACTTTGTCAATTTTATGAATGACTTTGTAATTGAGTGGTTAGTATCTCCATATGCAGATACTTGCTTTGAGCTACAATATACATGGGATCAAACAATATAGTTCGAATGTTCATCAGGCTTTACCTTCAACTTATGCTTTACCCCTTTTATTTTTCCCAGGGTTCCCTTACCACAGACTCTTATACCAACTGAGTTTCAGCTCAGCCTTCTTTCATAAACAGAGTGTCCTAACCTATTATGATTTCACCTACTGGTTTAAACGCTGGAGTACATGCATCATACAAACACTTACGATGGCGTATCTGTGTGTCATTTGATGGGCCCTTTCACTCAGTCCATCATTACTGCTTCCAGAATCCATATTCCCTTATTTCTGTAACATTTTCACATAATAGCCCACCACAACTTTTTATTTTGTTTGTAATTTTTTTTACATCCCTTTCACTAATACTACTTTCATTCTTATAAAATCAGTTTCTCTGGATTTTGTGTCAGTGTATTATCGTTTCAACTGTGTTTAGATGTACATGTCTGAGATCTGTTCTTCAGTGCATGTTTTTTACCATCTTATGTTTACCTCTGAGTTACCATTCACCTTTGCATACTTACATTAGTATGCATTCTTGATTCAAACATGATCTTACCAAATGATCTATGAGATTTTACTTAACTCTCCATGTTTGGTCCCGGTGCCTCGGGGAGTGGCTTGAACACAAATTTGATCTTTCGTAAAAAGAAAGACAAGGACACAAGCATCACCAAGAGAAAGCTATCAGTTCGGTACTCTCATGTAAATTTCCATAGACTTTCTCAGTACAAGGAACATGTTATTTGGCTTTGATTGTTCTCATTACTAGTCTGCAAATGATGTTCCAGCAGTTGAATTTTGTATCAAATGCTTTTCCTGGCAATTTTAATAACGCGATAATGTTTTGTATTTTAAATTAGTTAATTCCGCTGTCAAATCTGATAATAGTTGTAACAATGTGATATCTACAGTCTTCAGATTGAACAACATATTTAATGAACATAAGTATTTACACCAGATGGGAAAAGAGGACACTTTATCTGATTCCACACAGATCTAGATTCCAGTTCCATTTGATCTGAAGTCTTGACTTTATTTCTGTCACAAATGCTTAGTAGATATACTCAGCATGATAGTACAATTCCCTTTACTTTATGTTGGCCCAAAATTTACGTGGTTACAAAATTAATTAAGTTTGAAGAAGGCTTCAAATGAGAATACATTTTTCCCCAACACAGCCGTGAAAATAGGAAATAGATTTCTTGCAAAATCAATAGACATATGGCAACCCATTACTGAGTAAATGAAATAAGAATGTTCAGTGTTACACAAGTCATTTCCCTTTGTGTGTAGCATTAAATATCAGAAGTATTTTCCATGGATCGTAAATTCCATCCATCTATCACAGTGAAACTGCTATGTCTAGAATTCCATCATATATTGCTTGGGGAAAGAACTTCAGCCTTTCTTTCTTCACAATTTTTTCATCTAATACTCATTTTAATGTTTGGATGTGCAGTAATTCATCTTACATTATAATCATGACCAGGGTCTCGGTGCTTTTGTTGGAAGAGAATTTGAAACCGTGTTGGTGCAAGCAAGTCAGCATTTATTGGCTATTTACATTATTTACTGAGACAGACTTTAGCATCGTGTGACATAATTGATGTCAGTGGCAATGCACCTAACAGTTAGTAAAGTCATTATTAACACCTTATATTGCTGATTGCTTGACTGTTTTCTGAAGAACCCTTGTAGTTCATTAACTCCACCATGATCAGAAGTCCCACCTGACCTATTCTAAATTCCACCACAAGGTTTCTTTCCCACCTCCTCAGTTGATCCCTCTAATGTCCTGTGACCCAGCTTCAAACCTGCCTTTGACGTCTGATCTCCTTTCGTCCCAGATTTGCATCTTGTCTCCAAGCTCCCTGCCTCCAGCCTCCCTTAAAATGCTTTTGGATTTCAGTTAATACTTTGCACTCATCTTTCTGATCTTCCCTAGTTCTGGAATTTCATCTCCTTTCCCTTGACATTGGTCTCTTGATCTTCCAATGCTCCTATGTTCCCAATCCCAATCTTGCTAATTTTTGTTGGTTCCAGACTTTTGATCTTCTCTGTCCTTGCCAATACTAAACACTCCCATTTCTTCCACCTGCAGATTCTGATATTCATTTCCCCACCCTAAATTTCAGAATCTTCCTTGACTCCTCTCCACTTCTAAGCTATGGCTTGGTGCCTCTTAATTTAGTTGGACTGTCATCAGGAAACAGCAAAAACTAATATTCAGGTCCTGCCATTAAATTTGGCAGGATCAGTGGGAAAATCATTCTTCTATGTTTTCTAAGCTCAACCTCTTCCCTGTCTCCAAAGTTAATATCCAGGATTATGAATCCTTAAATTATTCAGCAAGGATCTGACAAAACTTAGTTATGTGGCATGATAGGAGACAAAACTTAGCAAATATATTCCATTTTATTATCTTATATCTTGGCATAATAACAAATCATTTTCAACCATAATTTTGACTTCATTTTGTTACACTAAACGCATATGTTGCTAATGAAGAGACAAAAATGCTTTCAGGTTTTATGAAATTTCTGAACTGATTCAAAGACAGCTGTTTAGCAAAAATGGTATCATAATTGTCTGCAAATAATTTACAGTGTCTGGTTTAAAAATACTGATTACTTAAAATCAAAGAAGACAAATTCAATGTGTTGAAATCACATGTGGTCAAACAAAGGTGGCCTGCACAATTTTGAGTCTGAACTGCTTGGGCTTTTTTGACACACTGTGAACATCAAAGTGAAAACAATTTCATCAAATGAAGAGTGTTATTGTTACTTGCAATAAGCAAGAAGTGGCCAACGAGCCAATAATGCTGAAGGAGACAAGTAATTTAATAAAATGCGAGATGTAAGACAGTGGAATAGGGAGTCATACCTTCTTTTCTGGTCACTAATTCCAATATAAAGGGAGTGCTGTGTAATTTTCCTTGTATATTAATTGTTCCTGTATATTATTGCTGGTGTAAATAAAAAAAAACAAATGTTCTGCTTATTAAGGCTATGTAAATGAACAAAAATGAATGACTCATGAAAAATTATGGGCCAGTTAGTTTAATACCTGTGGGGAGGGGGAAATTTTAAATTGTAATTCAAAACAATATTGCCAGATAGCCACATAAGGAGGAAATAATTAGACACAGTCAATCTGCATTTCAAAAAGGAAGTTTGAGCTTGACAAACTAGCAAAGGATCAAGCTGTGGTAAATGAAGGAAATGAAGTGCAAGTAATGAAATGAACATGCAATTTTAGAAGGATGCTGATGAGGATATTGACTATTTTGCAGTAAACTGAGGGCATTTAATTAAGGCAGGGGTATCAAACTAGTTCAAGTAGGGGGAAGCAGATTGTAAGAGTTAAGAACAATTCCTCACAATGGCTGGAAAATGTACCAATGCCCTGTAGAGGTCTACTTTTGAATCATGGGTTCAATTTATATATTCATGATTTTGATAAAGGATTCAAAAAAGTTTTGACATCAATAAAGTCAAAATGAGTAAATTAAGGATGGGAAAGGAGATGATTTTTGAACAATGATAAAGAATTATAATATATTAATAGGATAATGTACATTAGTGTAATGTATGTGAAATGGTATATTTGGATTAAGATATAATGTTTGATTGAGGGAAGAATTGTTGATCTGAAAGAGCGATTAGGAAATTCAGATTTAGAAAATTTAAAAGCAATATTTCATGTGGCACAATGGAACCTGGTTAGAATCAAAGCAATCACTTTCTACTGCAGAAGTAAAAATCAAGAGAGATTATTACAATTGCCAAACCAATAATGTCCCATTTACAGAATGGACAATCAGATCGAATCACCTCAGAGTTGACCAGCACAAAGAAACAAAGAACAAACAACAAAGAAAATTATAGCACAGGAACTGGCCCTTTGGACCGCCCCCCCCCCCCAAACCTGTATCAACATGCTGCCCATCACAACTAAAACCCCCTGCCCTTCCGGGGACTGTATCCCTCTATTCCCATCCTATTCATGTATATGTCAAGACGCCCTTTAAAAGTCACTATCGTATCTGCTTCCACTACCTCCCCTGGCAGTGAGCTCCACGACCTCCCTCTGTGTAAAAAACATGCCTCACACATCACATTTAAACCTGGCCCCTCACACCTTAAACCCATGGTCCCAAGTTACTGACTCTTCCATCCCGGGAAATAGCTTCTGACCGTCCGCTCTGTCCATGCCTTAATCTGTAGGCCTCTATCAGCTCACCCCTCAACGTCCTTCATTCCGATGAGAACAATCAAAGTTTCTCCAACCTCTCCTCGTAGCTAATGCTCTCCATACCAGGCAACATCCTGGTAAATCTTTCCTGTACTCTCTCCAAAGCCACCACATCCTTCTGGTAGTGTAGCAACCAGAATTGAACACAATATTCCAAATGTAGTCTAACCAAGGTTCTATAAAGATGCAACATTTCCTGCCAATTTTTAAACTCAATGCCCCGGCCAATGAAAGCAAGCATGCCGTATGCTTTGTTGACTACCTTCTCCTCCTGAGTTGCCACTTTCAGTGACCTATGTACCTGTACACCCAAATCCCTCTGCTGATCAGTACTCTTAAGGGTTCTGCCATTTATTGTATATATTCCATCTGGATTAGACCTTCTGAAATCCATTACCTCACATCTTTCTGGATTAAACTCCATCTGCCATCTCTCAGCCCGAGTCATCAACCAATCTATATCCAGCTATATCCTTTGACGGTCCTTATCGCTGTCCGCTATTCTACCAGCCTTTGTGTCATTGGCAAACTTACTAATCAGACCAGTTACATTTTCCTCCAAATCATTTGCATATATTACAAACAACAAAGGTCCCAACACTGATCCCTGAGGAATGCCACTAGTCACAGCTCTCCATTCAGAAACACACCCTTCCACTGCTACTCTCTGTCTTCTATGATCGAGCTAGTTCATTATCCATCTTGCAAGCTCACCTCCGATCCCGTGCGACTTTACCTTCTGTATCAGCTTGCCATGAGGGACCTTGTCAATGGCCTCACTGAAGTCCATGTACACAACATCACTGCCCTACCCTCATCGATCAGCTTCATCACTTCCTCAAAAAACTCAGCCAAGCTAGTGAGACATGGCTTCCTCTTCGCTAATATGGCCATTTTTATGAAGTGGGAGTAAATCCTGTCTTGAAGAATCCTCTGCAATAATTTTCCTACCACTGTCATAAGGCTCATGGGCCTATAATTAGCCAAGGATTAATGTTGCCACCCTTCTTAAACAAAGGAACAACATTGGCTATTGTCCAATTCTCTGGGACCTCCCCTGTAGCCAGTGAGGATACAAAGATTTCCCTCAAGGCCTCAGCAATTCCCTTCCTTACCTCTTTCAGTATTCTGGGGTATATCCCATTAGACCCTGAGACCTGTCTACCTTAATGTTTTTCAAGACCCTCAATACCTCCTCCCTTTTGATCTCAACATGACCCAAACTATCTACATACCCTTCCCCGGGCTCATCATCCACCAAGTCCTTCTCAATGGTGAATACTGACACAAAGTGCTTATTTAATACCTCGCCCATTTCCTCTGGTTCCACACATAAATTCCCTTCCCTGTCCTTGAGTTGGCTAATGCTTTCTCTGGCTACCCTCTTGTTCTTTATATATGTATAAGAAGCCTTGGTATTTTCCTTAGTCCTATTGGACAATGACTTTTCATGACCACTTTTCACCCTCCTGACTCCTTGCTTAAGCTTCCTTTGACTTTCCTTGTATAGTAAGAGATAACAATATGAAAAAGAGATGCAAACGTGGTAAATCTACCTAACCTTTTATATAGATCACTTTGCTTGTTAACCTTGTGTACCTTATGGACTCCAGGATGTTGAGGCAATAGGACAGGGACATAACAGATTTAACTAGATGCTGTTGTGAGGAAGTACAAATGTCAAAGACAGAATTAACATAATTGTCTGTTTTTATTAGAACAGAGGTTACAGGAATATTTGTTGGAAGAAGATGAAATGTGTACATTTGCCATTCTTCATGGTTAAATTGACTCAAATTGCGATTCTCAAACATTTTGATCCATGGATCACTTAGACCCTGTAGATCATATACAGGTTCGATTCCACCTGGTTTTACTTGCCATTGCAAAATTAGTAGAAGGAATTGTGCTGCTTGTAATGAAAGATAAGGTGAGGTCTAATCCCAAGCAGGTGATATTCAATCTTTTCTTGGGACCCAGATTCAATGTGGTTCTCTTTTTTTTATCTCCACAAAAATCCGATCTTTCAGTTGTATCAATCATATAAATCTTTTCCATGAAAATGCATTGTTTTTGCTCGGCATGATGATTCATGCTATGCATTCAGGAGCCCAGATGATCAAACATTATATCTTAATCAAAATATACCACTTCATGTTTGTCACACTAACTTGTGTCATTCTATCAATATATTATAATTCTTTATCATTCTTGAGAAAACACCTCCTTTTTCATCCTCAAATTGCTCATTTTGACTTTACTTAGGTCAAACATCTTTTAACCCTTTATCTAAGTCATGGATATACAAAGTGAACCCAAGTATTCCCAAAATAGATAATTGCGGGGCATTGGTCCAGCAAAACCAGATGGAATCAAAACTGTATGTGATCTACAGGCTCATTGCTGACTGTGACATTGCATATATGATAGCGTTGAGGCTTTCCTTTCATACGGCCTCAGTCACTGACTTACATTTTGTATCAATGATCAGACCAACCAGAGAATATTTGCAGAAACGCTTAGTCTAGAACAAGGGAATGTAATATCATATCCAGAAAAGTTAAGTTAAAATGCCAAAAAAAAACACATTTCTTCAATAAAAAGTTGCATGCGGTTTTCAAATGCATTGCTAATGTGTCTGATTGAAATAGAAACCACATCAAAACTCAAGAATGCTTTCTGTATGTTTTTGAAGAAAGGGGGTAAATGAAATAACGGAACAAGGTAAGTATGAGAACTGCTTGTTGTTCCCATACACCAGAGCTGACATGTGTTCTATTTAACAGTGATATGGAGGTAGGAGGAATGAAATTGAGTTCTATGTCGGGTCAGCATTAAATGTTTAACGAACAAGAAAATTTGAAATTGCCAAACACAAATATAAACATTTTCAATTGCCTGTAACTTGTCCTACAGTCTCTTCCGACCCTACAGACTGTAAGGCATGCTGTAGGTAAAGTTTTCAGTTTTCCACAAAAGAAAGACATCTCTATCCATGATCAATGAGAACAGGGTACAGACAAATTGTCAGAAGGAAGCACCATTAAGCAAAAACTGATTTTAAAAACACCGCTTTGTTTTCATCTGAGGTGCTATATCACAGCCTCAAGCCTCAGCATAAAGGTCGACAGATTTGCTGTGAGAATTTGGAACATGGAGATGTTTGAAAGGAAAAGTGAAGGCTTGGAGCATGGAGGTAAATATAACTCTTAGGACTACTTCTGTGAACTCTCCACAGTGACAAGTTACACAATCAGGAAGTCAAACAACCTGAGAAGGTGACACAATTAGATTGTGAATGTTAAACTGGGCTGCGTATGACACATTTTGCAAGTGATACATGATCTCCCAAGAAATCTGTATGGCAGACAGGTAGTGAGCACATTGGCAATTTTGAACTGGAACAAAACCAAGCCCAATCAGAAATTTAAAAAAAAGATGCAACACAGATCACAGGCCTCTGACAACCAACTCCCATCCCCATCTTATTTTTTCACCCCCAGCCGCAATCTCCAGAACTATGAGCCTTGCTTTTGCTGCAATAACATTGGCTCAAAATTGGACCATTTACCTGATGCCACCTTGACCTACCAAAGTCACCTGCATTATACTGGGCATCTGGAACGCCTCTGACCATACAATTTCGATGTGTGACAACAACAAAATAAAGTGGGCCCTGAGACAATAAGGGAGACAAGACCTCCTGTTCCATCTTGAGGGGAAAGAACTTCCCTTTTCTCATGGACTGCCTTCAGGAGAACCTTGAGGGAGACATTGCTGAAGTGTGGCACTGATTGTTGCATGGTCTTTGACAGAAGAATGCATTTAAAACATGTTGCCTGCATGCTGGCTGGCAGTAGATCCCCGCAAAGTACGAAAGTTCCTCGCCACTCGTTCATAAAATTTGGTGCTTCGCCCATGCATGAATATGTTCTGAGCAAAAAAGAACATAATTGTTTGGGAAAACCCAGCTTGCCCCTAAGCAGCAGAAGCTCAGCCTACAGCTATACTAAGCATCAGAAGAGATAATTCAGTCCCATGTGTTAATTGTTGATATACATGATAAGTGGCCTGTTTGCCATTTCAGATTGTAAGGTAAAGCTCATAACTGACTATCAAGGCTGTCCCTTGGACTTGCCCTTCCAGTAGACTTCCGCTACTTCCTCATGATGAGACACGTCTGCTAACCTTAATTCACTCTGAGCTTCTATGACAATTGTTAACCTGCCCAGACTTCTAGCTGTGAGGATTGTTCTAATCTGTGGTCATGCTTCATTGTTCCAGCTATATTCTGATATTGCATAAGCGGAGCATTATCTGCCAGTTAATTGCCCTTTGAATTGAGTTTTTAACGTTTCAATCCTACCTTAATGCTGAGCTAGGGACAGGGAATTTGTAGAAGGCAGGTTTTGCTTATGATTTATTTTCTTTGTGTCCTCTGGATTTTGTAGACAACCGTCACAATCAAAAACATCTGCTATCAATTTAGGGGGATACAAGTCCCATGCCTGCACTGATCCATGAAAAGCAACCCCCACTCCCAAACACCACCAACACCCTCCCACCTGAGGCCATCATGTGTAAGGTTATTTCAGAAGACTGCTTGTCGTATCCTCTAACTGTTTCTGTCAGCACTTCACATTAGCCACAAAACCTGATAGCCTGATGCATTGGTTCATGTTTGCTGAACATGCTGCACATAAAGTGCATTTAAGTAGGAGTTAGTGCAGAGCTGCTCCCACTTTTACAACCTGGATCTCAACCATAATATTGGAAACACACGCGTTTAATTTTGCATTTGTCCTCCTAAATGAGCTGCTAACCAAGCTGGGAAGCTTTATTTGTCCTTTCTACATTGTCATCGAATCTATTGCATAACATGTATCCTTCTGCACCTGTCAATCACTAGCCCTTATCGCTAAGGTTTTAAAGTAAGAGTTTTTGCTTTGCTTGGATAGGCTGTTAATCAAGGGTCAGCAGGAACATCAGACACTTGTTCTGAGGAAGGGTCACCGGACCTGAAACATTAACTCTGATTTTTTCTTCACAGATGCTGGCCTGTTAAGCTTTTCCAGCAACTTATGTTTTTTGTTCCTGTTTTACAGCATCTTCAGTTCTTTTGGTTTTTATTTGCTAACCAAGGGTGGTGAGTCTCAAATATCTGGAACAATCTGTTTTTGAGGTGCCACATAGGAATCTGCACACCTTTCCCCTCAGTTCTAAGCAAGGCTATAAAACATAGCACACAAAATTTGAATTGTCAACCTCATGCACACATACTCCAGATACTCAGAAAAATGCTGCTGGACAAACACAATAAAATGCTTAGATAATAAAGTGTGAAGCTGGATGAACACAACAGGCCAAGCAGCATCTCAGGAGCACAAAAGCTGACGTTTCGGGCCTAGACCCTTCATCAGAGAGGGGGATGGGGGGAGGGAACTGGAATAAATAGGGAGAGAGGGGGAGGCGGACCGAAGATGGAGAGAAAAGAAGATAGGTGGAGAGAGTGTAGGTGGGGAGGTAGGGAGGGGATAGGTCAGTCCAGGGAAGACGGACAGGTCAAGGAGGTGGGATGAGGTTAGTAGGTAGCTGGGGGTGCAGCTTGGGGTGGGAGGAAGGGATGGGTGAGAGGAAGAACCGGTTAGGGAGGCAGAGACAGGTAGGACTGGTTTTGGGATGCAATGGGTGGGGGGGAAGAGCTGGGCTGGTTGTGTGGTGCAGTGGGGGGAGGGGATGAACTGGGCTGGTTTAGGGATGCAGTGGGGGAAGGGGAGATTTTGAAACTGGTGAAGTCCACATTGATACCATATGGCTGCAGGGTTCCCAGGCGGAATATGAGTTGCTGTTCCTGCAACCTTCGGGTGGCATCATGGTGACTTCACCAGTTTCAAAATCTCCCCTTCCCCTACTGCATCCCTAAACCAGCCCAGTTCATCCCCTCCACCCACTGCACCACACAACCAGCCCAGCTCTTCCCCTCCACCCACTGCATCCCAAAACCAGTCCAACCTGTCTCTGCCTCCCTAACCGGTTCTTCCTCTCACCCATCCCTTCCTCCCACCCCAAGCCGCACCTTCACCTCCTACCTACTAACCTCATCCCACCTCCTTGACCTGTCCGTCTTCCCTGGACTGACCTATCCCCTCCCTACCTCCCCACCTATACTCTCCTCTCCAACTATCTTCTTTTCTCTCCATCTTCGGTCCGCCTCCCCCTCTCTCCCTATTTATTCCAGAACCCTCTCCCCATCCCCCTCTCTGATGAAGGGTCTAGGCCCGAAATGTCAGCTTTTGTGTTCCTGAGATGCTGCTTGGCCTGCTGTGTTCATCCAGCCTCACATTTTATTATCTTGGAATCTCCAGCATCTGCAGTTCCCATTATCTCCTCTACAATAAAATGCTTGATGCATTCACAACACTACCAGAAGGCCTGCAGCTGCTGATACTCCTTGAGTACTAGGCCATCAGAAAAGGGTTAACTGGGCACAAAATATTAACTCTACGTTTACTCCACAGATACTGCTAGACCTGAGTTTTCCCAGCAATTCTGTGTTTCAGAATTCCAGCATCTGCAGGTTTTTGAGTTTTTTTTCATATGGCCAGAAATGACACGGGTTGGTTGTATACTCAGTTCCTTATTTTCTTGAACCTACAAATGCAAATTTAAAATGTTCAGGGCTCCCATAGGGTTTCCATCCTTCTCAGTACAACCATAGGGATCCTATCTAAGTAATAAGACTATAATTAACATGTTATTGAGACTCATCAAGTCAAGCAGGAATAAATCAACTCTGTGAAAGGGGCATTAAATTAGGTCAATATTTTTAACTCCTGTTGTATCTAGCTCACTCAAGGTGGAAGGAGGTAACATTTCCCTTTCTACTTAATGTGATATATTGCAGTTGGAGTAGTACGTGCGACCTCAGCGCTGTTAATTAGAGGAGTGGGAAATTACTTGAGAAAGTGTGAAGCTGGATGAACACAGCAGGCTAAGCAGCATCTCAGGAGCACAAAAGCTGACGTTTCAGGCCTAGACCCTTCATCAGAGGTTCGGTCAATACGTCAGTATTTGTGCTCCTGAGATGCTGCTTGGCCTGCTGTGTTCTTCCAGCTTCACGTTTTGTTTTCTTGGATTCTCCAGCATCTTCAGTTCCCATTATCACTGACATTTATATGGTACTGGATTTGTCAGTACTGAACACTGGAATGCATTTTATAGATTTATTTATTCAACTTCCTCCAATTTCAAAAGTTTTTCAAAATTGTTTTGATACCAAATACTAGTGGAACGTGCTTGCATTGTTTTAATCTACCAGAAATTTGGCTCACATAAGCAAAAGAGACTCTGCATCTTTAAAATGTCATTGATGTTTTTCTTCCTCTTTTCAATATATGGCATCAGAATTTTTATTCAGTCAGAATTTGTATTGTATTCATCAAAGGATGGGTTGCTATTGCACGTAAGTAAAAGCACAGTATTGTTGGTCATCATTAGTATAATACTGGAATGTGGTCTCCATGGCTTTCTCCTTTCAGAGCCACTTTTCTTAGCAGGTTATCATGTATGTCAAAATATGTGACACCATTCCGAATCAAGTGTCCCAGTGCATGAAAGAAGGCTTCACTTATTAGAATACAAAAGGTTCAGGGCAGTCTTTTCTTCCAGTTAAGGATTTTTTCTTTGTTTCATTCCCCATTGTTGTGACATGATTCTCTTCTGTTCTTCACTGCCCTCCATAAAGTATCCGGTTGTAGCAAAGATTTAAATGAATTCCACCATGGTTTCTGCATAGTAATCAGTAACAGGATTCTAAAGTAATCTGAGATAATGGGAACTGCAGATGCTGGAGAATCCAAGATAACAAAGTGTGAGGCTGGATGAACACAGCAGGCCAAGCAGCATCTCAGGAGCACAAAAGCTGATGTTTCAGGCCTAGACCCTTCATCAGAGGCTCTTGTGCTCCTGAGATGTTGCTTGGCCTGTTGTATTCATCCAGCTCCACATTTTGTTATCTTACCATATAAATGTCACATCTTTTTTTTAAATGGGAACTTATTGACCTCTATGCATTCTAATATCCCAACTTCTAAGCTCTTCATTCCTTAAAGATGATTGTTTTGATCTTCCACCTGGTTCACCACAGTAATTGATTAATGCTGTACAATGGCTCTGTATTAATTAGAAAACATTCTGATTTTTTTCTATAATATCAATGGTGATGATACAGGATTGTTTTTAGACAGAAACATAAAAGTAATCTATGATTCATTTGCAATCTATTGTTTTAGTTTTGTGTTCTGGGGGCAATCACTTGGGTGTTACACTACTGCAAACCATTTAGGCATCATCCGTCACATGTAAATAAATTTGTTTCTTCCCTCAAGGGGAATAATCTTGTTTAGAGGATGCCTTTGAAATATGAACATAAGGAACTATTGATTGATCTTTTGAAATTTAACAAGGGGCTATTGACATACATATAGGAACTCATTGCTACATCTGCCCTGCTGTGCCAGCCAAGAGAGGAAAACTCGATAAAAACCATTAATTTAAAAATATTCGGTGCCAGTGCTGGCATACTCAGCAATCACATTCACAAAGTGAAATCCCTTCTCCTTTGTATCTTATGCTTGAGTTATGGATGTTGCATGATCCTGTTTTCTTTGACAGTTTTTGGACCATCTTGTCACATGCAAAACTTCATCATTATATGTGATGTGGGTGTTCCAGTGTTGGACTGGAGTGGACAAGCTCAGAAAGGTGAAAAAAAACACAACACCAGGTATTAGTCCAACAGATTTACTTGAAAACACCAGCTTTCGGAACCTCACTTCTTCTTCAGATGTTAGTAAGAGAGGTAGTATCAGACACAGAATTCAAAGAGTCCCATCACTGATGAGAATGCACTAAACACACCTAAGATGCTGTGAAATCTTTAATCAGTTAGAAGCTTTTAATTGATTAATATGTATGCGTAAATCCCAAAATTCCTTTGGAGTCACTGTCCTGACAGAAACATGTTTTATTAATGTAACGAAGAGGGGACATTTTATGTCAGACGATGCATGTTAGGTGTAAGGCCTTGTTTAGAATCTGTTTGTCGTTTGGTTTCCCCAGGTACTACAGTTGAAAGCCGTACCACCACAGGAAGATCCATTGTCAAAATATCTGACCACACCCCTCAACTGGACGAGAACAAAATTCTCAGCTGAGGACTTAATTTCTGTCGCCCCACCACTAAAATGGACCCCACTGGTCTCGCCACAGACATAGAGAAGTTCATAAGATGAATGAGACCCTAAGAATTCTTCCAAGATGTCAGCAATGAGCCCAACGTGATAACCAACAAATCAGTTCAGTCGACATAGAGATCCATGGCAGAGGGAGCAAAGGAGTCTTCGAATTGGACCCCTTTAGAGGGCCACTGCCTGTGGCTTGACACAAATGCTCAATCCATCAGAGAATGAGTGAATGCCAGACTCATCAGCCGCAATCACAAGGTAGTGAAAAATGTCACCCAGGTCATCTGTGCTCTCAAGACCAATCGCAACATTGTCATCAAATCAACCGATAAAGGAGGAGCCATTGTCATGCAGAATATAACAGACTACTGTGAGAAAATGTAGCAACAGCTGAACAACCAGGAACACAGTAGACAACTACCTGTCGATCCTATCAAAGAGCACACCAGTCAACTGAACAGAATGGTCATTTGATCCAGTCCTTCAGAGTACCCTAACCAGAGTATCCTTTGTACTTCTCACATAGGGGGCTTTACTACCTTCCAAAGATGCACAAAGCCAACACACCTGGATGTCCCATTGTACCAGGCTGTGCGAGAACCCCTCTGGCTATGATGAAGGAATCTTGAAAACCATTGTACAGGAAGCTCCCAGCTTCTGTTGCAACACTACAGATTTCTTACAGAGACTCCGCACCATGTACCAGTTAAACTAGGAACACTCCTCGTCACAATGGACGTTTTGGCACTGTACACCAGCATGCCCCACAGTGACAGTATCGCTGCAACAGCCTCAGTACACCATACCACCAACTGCCAACTTCCAGACGCAGTCCTACAACTCGCCTGTTTCATCCTCGACCACAATGTCTTCACCTTTGACAACCAGTTCTTCATCCAGAGCCATGGGGACCAGATTTGCTCCCCAATACACCAACATTTTCATGCAAGACTTCTGTACTGCACAGAATCTCCAACAAAAGCTATACACCAGATGCACTGATGACAGTTTCTTCCTTTGAACTCATGGCGAGGAATCACTGAAACAACTATATTGTGATATCAACAAGTTTCATCCGACTGTCAGACTTACCATGGACTACTCTTTAGAAGCAGTCTCATTCATGGACACATGCATCTCAATCAAGAACCAACACCTCTGTACGTCACTCGACTGCAAACTTACGGGTAACCTCATGATGCTGCATTTCTTTAGCTTTCACCCTAAACATATTGAAAAATCTGTTCAGATGAGGAGGAATGAAACGGACACCTGATGGTGTTGAAGGACACCCTCATAGAAACAGGATACGATGCTCAACTCATTGATCGCTAGTTCTGAAGTGCCACGGCGACCGTAATGACCTCCTGAGGAAACGGACGCAGGATATGACCGACAGGGTGTCCTCTGTCACCCAGTACTTCCTGGGAGCAGAGAAACTACACCATGTTCTTTGCAGCCTTCAACATATTATCGAAGGTGATGAGCATCTCGCCAAGGTCATCCCCCCACCTCTACATCTTACCTTCAAACAACCACCAAACCTTAAACAGACCACTGTTTGTAGCAAACTACCCAGCCTTCAGGACAACATCAACCACAATACTACAAACCTGTCATGGCAACTTCTGCAAGACATGTCAGATCTGCAACATGGACATGATCATCATACGTGGAAACACCACCTACCACATGTATAGCAGATACTGATGTGACTCAGCCAACGTTCTCTCTCATACCCTGCAGGCAAGGGTGCCCAAGTGCATGTTATATTGGCAAAAGAATGCAGATGCTACACCAACAGATGAATAGACCCTGTGCAACAATTGCCAAACAGGATTGTTCCCTCCCTGTGGGAGGTGATGGCCTAGTGGTATTATTTCTGAACTGGGAATCCAGAGACTCACATAATGTTCTGGGGACCCAGGTTCAAATCCTGCCATGGAAGGTGGTGGAATTTGAATTCAATAAATATCTGGAATTAGGAATCTAATAATGACCATGAATCCATTCTCAATTGTGGGAAAAACCCATCTGGTTCACTAATGTCCTTTAGGGAAGGAAACTGCCATCCTTACCTGGTCTGGCCTACATATGGCTCCAAACCCACAGCAAGGTGTTTGGCTCAGCTGCCCTTTGAGCAATTAGGGATGGGCAATGAATGCTGCCTAGCCAGCGACACCCTCATCCTGTGAATGAATAAGGGAAAAAAAAAACACTTCAGCGATCAAGGGCATTTGGTCTCGGATCTTCTGGTAAACATCCTCTAAGGTGGGCTTCGGGATACACAACAACGCAGAGTCACTGAGCAGACGCTGATAGCCAGGTTTGGAATCCATGAGGATGGCCTCAACTGGGATCTCGGGTTCATGTTATGTTAGAGGTGACCCCTCAACAAGTCTCTCTCTCTTCCTACACACACGCGCACATCCATTCCCCTCCATACAAACACACACACTCTCTCACACATACGCACGCGTGTACACAAACTTACTCCCCCTCTCTCTCTCACACACACACACACACACACACACACACACTTCCCTTTGCACACACAGTCACCCTCACCCTCCCCCCAACACGCGTACACTTTCTCTCCCCACATACACAAATACATACACATGCACACAGGCTCCCTCTCTCCCTCCCCCCATGCTCCCCCATACACACACACACTTGCACTCTCCCATACACACACGCACTCTCCCACACACACATGCATGCTCCCACACACATACACACACACACACAAACACACACACACACACACACACACACAAACACACACACACACACACACACACACACACACACATAAATCTACAGGGTGAATTTGTACTAACGGATACATTCAATTTTGTTCAAAAAGCACACAATTTATAGACAGTCAGTCAATGTGGTGTTTGATAAATTCCTACTTTAGAAATAAAACCTGTCTGACTCCAAACCAAAACACAAACAGATTCTAAATAAGACCTCAGACCTAACATGCATTGTCTGACCTAAAATGCCACCTCTTCTTTACACTGATAAAACTTTTAGTTCTCTCAGGACAGTGGCTTCAAAGGAATTTGCTGATTTACATGTACATTTTAGAGCAAAGAGCAAAGAAAATTACAGCACAGGAACAGTCCATTTGGCCCTCCAAGCCAGCACCAATCCAGATCTTCTATCTAAACCTGTCACCTGTTTTCCAAGGATCTGTAACCCTCTGCTCCCTGCCCATTCATGTATCTGTCTAGATACATCTTAAATGATGCTATTGTGCCCATCTCTACCACCTCTCCTGGCAATGTGTTCCAGGCACCCACCACCCTCTGCATAAAGAACTTTCCACACATATCTCCTTTAAACTTTTCCCCTCTCAACTTGAAATCATGATCGCTAGTAAATGAGTCTCCCACTCTGGGAAAAAGCTTCTGGCTATCCACCCTGTTTATACCTCTCATGGTTTTGTAGACCTCAATCAGGTCCCCGCTAAACCTCTGTCTTTCTAATGTAAATAATCCTAATCTACTCAACCTCTCTTCACAGCTAGCGCCCTCCATACCAGGCAACATCCTGGTGAACCTCTTTTGCACCCTCTCTAAAGCATCTACATCCTATTGGTAATGTGGTGATCAGAACTGTACGCAGTATTCCAAATGTGGTCCAACCAAAGTCTTATACAACTGCAACATGTCCTGCCAACTCTTGTACTCAATAACCTGTCCGATGAATGAAAGCATGCCGTATGCGTTCCTGACCACTCTATCGACCTGCGTTGCCACCTTCAGGGTACAATGGACCTGAACACCCAAATGTCTCTGTGTATCAATTTTCCCTAGGGTTTTTCTATTTACTGTATAGTTCGCTCTTGAATTGGGTCTCGCATTTGCCTAGATGGAACTCCATCTGCCATTTCTCCGCCCAACTCTCCAATCTATCGATTTTCTGCTGTATTCTCCAACAGTCCCCTTCACTACCTGCTACTTCACCAATCTTAGTATCATCTGCAAACTTGCTAATCAGACCGTCTATACCTTCCTCCAGATCATTTTATGTATATTACAAACAACAGTGTTCCAATATGGATCCCTGTGGAACAGCGCTGGTTACAGTTCTCCATTTTTAGAAACTCCCTTCCACTACAACTCTCTGTCTCCTGTTGCCCAGCCAGTTATCTATCCATCTAGTGCACCCTGGACCCCATGCGACTTCACTTGCTCAATCAGCCTACCATGGGGAACCTTATCAAAAGCTTTACTGAAGTCCAAGTATATGACATCCACAGCCTTTCCCTCATTTATCAACTTTGTCACTTCCTCAAAGAATTCTATCAAGTTGGTAAGACATGACCTTCCCTGCACAAAGCCATGCTGCCTATCACTAATAAGCCCATTTTCTTCTAAATGTAAATAGATCCTATCCCTCAGTATCTTCTCCAGCAGCTTCCCCACCACTGACATCAGGCTCACCAGTCTATAATTACCTGGATTATCCTTGCTACCCTTCTTAAACAAGGGGAAAACGTTAGCAATTCTGCAGTCCTCCAGGACCACACCCATGCTCAAGGGTACTGCAAAGATACCCGTTAAGGCCCCAGCTATTTCCTCTCTCGCTTCCCTCAATAACCTGCGATAGATCCTATCTGGACCTGGGGACTTGTCCATCCTAATGCCTTTTAGTATACCCAACACTTCACCCCTCCTTATGCCGACATGACCGAGAGTAATCAAACATCTATCCCTAACCTCAACATCCATCATGTCCCTCTCCTCGGTGAATACCGACGCAAAGTGCCCATTAAGAATCTCACTCATTTTTCTCTCATTCCTCGTATAACTTCCCTACTTTGTTCTTGAGTGGACCAACCCTTTCTCTAGTTACCCTCTTGCTCCTTATGTACGAATAAAAGGCTTTGAGATTTTCATTAACCCTGTTTACTAAAGATATTTCATGACCCCTTTTAGCCCTCTTAATTCCTCATTTCAGATTGGCCCTACTTTCCCAATATTCTTCCAAAGCTTCATCTGTTTTCAGTCACCTAGACCTTATGTATGCTTCCTTTTCCCTCTTTGCTAGTGTCACAACTTCACCTGTCATCCATGGTTCCCTAGTCTTGCCCTTTCTATCCCTCATTTTCACAGGGACATGTCTGTCCTGCACCCTAATCAACCTCTCTTTAAAAGCCTCCCACATATCAAATGTGGATTTACCATCAAATGGCTGCTCCCAATCCGTATTCCCCAGCTCCTGCTGAATTTTGCTATAGTTGGCCTTCCCCCAATTCAGCACTCTTCCTTTAGGACCATTCTCACCTTTGTCCATCAGTATTCTACAACTTACGGGATTGTGATCACTATAATCAACTAAAACCTTCTGATTAAAGTTTTAACACCATCTCAGGTTTGTTCAGTGCATCCCCATCAGTGGTACGATCCTTTGATCTTTTACTTATAAATTCTGTGTCTGATACTACCTCTCTCACTAACACCTGAAGGAGGACAAATGTTCCGAAAGCTTCTGTTTTCACTTAAACCTGTTGGACTATAATCTGGTGTCGTGTGATTTTTGACCATTCTGACCTCGGCAACATCGGCCATTTGATGAGGACACCATTTGGATGTTGTGTTCCAAGTTAGGCCTGATCAAGTCCTTGTGTAAATATAAAATAGTTAAAGCTCCTTTCACACAATTGAGTTATGAAAATACTCAAAATGACTTTGTTCTAGGTATCTCTTGTGGCATTGCTTACGTATATGTTACTTGCTGTACATAGCAGGGAGATCTTTGTCTGTCTATCTTCTTTACTACTTTCCCTTGACAGGTGTATGAATGTGGAACAGTCAGCCGAACAGCTGCATAACATTTTACTTATCTCAGTTAAACACCATTTTGCAATACTCTGAACGCTACCCACAGGAATATTTAGTGCAAATCAACAAGAAAATAGAACAATTCTATCTTTTCACAGTTAAGATTGAAGATTTTACTGTGATAGTGCACACAAGGATGACTTGTTATATTGGCTTTGTCACATATCTATAAAGTAGGTGTGAATGATTACATATATAGTGTTAGAGTATTGTAAAAGGTTTGCGAGTCCAATTGAATTAAATTTTATTCCTATATTTTTCATGTGAAAATACAAGTATTGCAAAGTCATTTCTAATAGGCATAAGAAAAAAAATCAACATCTTCTTAAAATATTCCCTTAAAATGGCCAGTTTTCAAGGCAGCCTACAATCTTACAGATCTGATCATTCACTACCCTTCGCCAACACCAGCAGATGTACCTTTGTATTCAGCAAGCGGCAGGAGAACTGTGCCAGAAATTGCCATGTTAGCATAAGTCATTCTCATTCATTCATGAGATGCTGGTTCAAAACGGCAACATTAATTGTTTGTCCCTAATTGATTTTGAGGAGGTGATGGACAATGTGCCTCCTGAGCCACTGCAGTTCAGGTGGTGAAAGTATTGGAGCAGTTTGATCGGAAGATGCAAAATTTGATTTATCAACAAAAAAGGACTGTTGGTACGTTTCTAACCCAGAATTGAATGTGACTTGGAAAGGAACCTGGAGGCAATGATATGCCTGCTGCCCCCATGATAGTGGTGGTGGGTTAGGCAGGTGATATTAAAAGGAGCCTTTGTGGATTGCTGACATTCATCTGACAGATGGTATATAGTACAACTGTGATGCACTGGTGGTGGAGACAATGAATAACAAAGGTGGTAGGTGGGATGCCAACTATTGTGCTATACTATCCTAGCTGGAGTCAAGCTTATGGAGTGTTGTTAAAGCTGTACTCCAGGCAAGTGAATAGTTCTACAACACACTCCTGAATCTGTGCCTTGTGGATAATTGGTAGACTTTGAGGGATCAGGAGGCAAATCACTTACTACGGAATGTCCAGCCTCTAACTGATGTATCCACAGTTGAATATAGAATGTAGAACATAGAACAGTATAGTGCAGGAACAGACACTTTGGCCCTCGATGTCGTTCCAAACATGATGCCAAATTAGACTAATCTCTCCTGCCTGCCTTTGATCCATATCCCTCAAATCCTGGCATATTCATGTGCTTATCTAAAATTTCCTTAAAACCCCCTATCATATCTACCTCCACCATCACCACCGGCAGAGCGTTCCAGGCTGTTACCACTCCCTGTGTAAAAAAACTTACCCCTCACATCTGCTTTGAACTTTCCCCCTCTCACCTTGAATGCATGTCCTCTAGTATTAGACATTTCAACTCTGGGGAAAAGATTCTGACTGTCAACTTACCTATGTATCTCATAATTTTATAGGCTTCTATCAAGTCTCAAATATTAATACGATTGATTCAGTTATATTTCTGGTCGGTGATAAATAAATTAAATTGTTGTTGGGCAGCTACTGGAGTCATGGGCAGGACGTATCTGACTTCTTAGCTGTAAGTTGAGGACCATAGTGCATCCTAAAATTCAGTCCCTTGAACTTAACTGCCCTCATCTGAAGGGCCTTAGGAGCAGGCAGCTCACAAAGCACTGTCGTGTGAAGGTTTTAGCCCCCTCGAACAATTTTGTGATGATCTTGTACAGCAGCTCCTCACTAGGTATAAGCATGGGTTGAAGTAAACAGAAAGGAAAGATAGGAACAGAGAAATCCAAGCAGGGAGGCACATAAAGTAGACTGACTGGCATTAGGTGATCAGGTTGTCTGAACAGTCTTCTAATACATGACAGTAACATTAGAATCGAATGAATCTCTGATTACCATGTATTATGGTATAGTAAGCAGGGTGAAGACAGTTCTTGTCCTCATCTTCTATTTGACTGGTCTGCACTGAACTCAGGCTCATGAATGCGTTCATAAAGCCAAATGACTAATGAACTACAACATCTACTTCCAAAAGGAATTGCAGCACCTCTTGTTTATTTAACTTTTTGGTGCTTTTAGCATCATTCATGGCTGTTTTATTGATCATATTAATAATATTCACTGAAGTTACAAGGACCTAAAAAAGTCAAAATGAAGATCTTTTTGTCAGTTGAATACTTGAAGGCTTATTTGTGAAAAAAAATACTTGAGTAAAGATCAGTAAATAGGCAATGCTCTACTTTATGTGAGTGGCGTTGTCATGGTTACAGTTTTCGCTGTTCCCTACATACACATTAGCTGCCTGGGAAAAGTACTGAAACAGATTGACGCAAATGCAATTAACATTCTGCTGACAATAGCAAACACAACGAAAATTAACTATAGAACCCAAAGGAAATGGCTTCATGCCGAGCAACAGACTCCCAAGAAATGAAGATGCATGACCAGAAGATGATCTAAAAATTCTCTAACACACTTAAGATGCAGATACACCTGATGAGCTTCATCTACAGATGCCAAATGTCTCCAAAATGTAAGAACCAAGGTGACATTATACATCACAGGCATATTGTCCCTTGCCATGTAGTGCCATCTGCCAGTTCGTAAAAGAGAGTGGTGTTAATGAACAAAAAGAAGTCAGCACTGGGCAACATTCAAGGTTTTGCGAATAGATATAAAATGGACACATTATATCCACAAATGGCCCAAACTGACCAGGACAAGGGGCGAAGTCTGGGGGTTGAGGGTGTGATGTCGGCATTGTTTCAGTTTGTTTGGAATTGTTAATCATTGTTTGCATAAATAGTTAAAATGTGTTTAGAAGTTGACTGAAGGGAAATTAAGGGATACTTGATTCATCTTCCCAAACTTTTCTGTTTTTGTCAATAGGTACTGCCATTGGTTGTTGCGAATAAGACTCCTGAACTCAGTACCAATGTAATGGCTAAGTGTGTACTGATGGGACTGTTTTTAATAAGGGCAGTGTTATAGAGAAACATACTTTTTGTTTTCTGCATAAATCTTCATCGTAACCATTCCAGGCTTACTAGAGTTAACCTGTCCTTTGTGGGGCTAAGGGGCTCTTTAATATCAACAACAACTTCATCTCAGACCAGGCTTTTAAATGCCACATGGACAACATAGCTTCTCTCTTAAATAACATGCCACAAATCACTTAGCCTGACATTCTCCAGCACCATCAGAACTCTGAGTGCTGCAGGCCTGGATGTAAAAATGAAAGAGACTTATTGAAATCGGACAAACTTACTGCATAAAAAGAGGCCATTCAGCCCATCATATCTGAAGTTAAAGGAAAAAGACTGAAGCGTAGCTCCCCCAAAACAAAATTCACTTGAGGAGTTTTGGAAAGCATCTTTGGGCTGCAACATACTTCTCTCCTTGGTTGCAGCTGATTAATCTGGTTTCCCTAATAACTCTTGACACTCCACTTTCTCCAATATGTGTGTCATGTCAAGGAGTATTCGGGCTTCAAAAGATCACTCCCTAATGACAAGACTTTCCAACGATGTTCAGGACATTGGACAAACGAGATTAACATTCTGTTAACAATAGCATGCACAACGAAAATGAGCTGTGGAACCCAAAGGAAATGGCTTCATGCTGAGCAGCAGTCTCCCAAGAAATGAGGATGCATAAGCAAAAGATCATCTAAGATTCTCTAACACACTTAAAATGCAGACACACCTGATGAGCTTCATCTACAGATGCCAAATGTCTCCAAAATGTAAGAATCAAGGTGACATTATACATCTCAGGCATATTGTCCCTTGCCATGTCGTGCCATCTGCCAGACAGTTCTTAGACATGGCCGAACATTTCAAATGTAATCTCAAATTTTGCTGGATAGCTTTCAAGAATATGTTTTGCCAAGTTAAGCAGGTCCTGGAAAATTTACCCACAATATGTTGGCAGACAAATTAAAGGGCAGATAATAACCCATCAGATATTGGTCACACCTCAAAGTTCTCTCCGCAGAGATACAAATGGAAAATCAAACTCTCCTCCATACCGGGAACTTTAAATCCTTGAAAAAAAATGGTTAAGTGACTCTATTGAGAACATCATTACTTTTTTTTCCTAAGTTTTGGTTTGAAATGGTGAGTTTACAAATGAGAATTAAACTTTGAACAGCAGCTTGTGTTTTAAAGAAAGAGCAGAAAACGAAAAAAAAAATAGATACTTGCTGCTGGGATCTGGCCTGGCAAGACAAGACAGATTAGTTACTGCTCTGAGGACACTGCAGACATTTCAGCACCGAGATACTGTGAGGGCCCAAGGACTGGCGGCTGTATGGATGTTGTATTGGTTACTCAAAGGACCACCGGCACTAGATAGCCAACCGCACAGAATGTGGAAAGATTAAGTGAAAACAAAGAGTGCTCTGGTTTTAGAGATAGTAGGAACTGCAGATGCTGGAGAATCTGAGATAACAAGGTGTAGAGTTGGATGAACACAGCAGACCAAGCAGCATCAGAGGAGCAGGAAGGCTGACGTTTCAGGTCTAGGCCCTTCTTCCTGCTCCTCTAATGCTGCGTGGCCTGCTGAGTTCAGCCAGCTCTACACATTGTTATCGCTCTAGGATTTTCTATTGTTTTTACTCTCTGTAATACCTCTGAGATGGTAGATAGGATTGGGGTGGACTGGCGACTGTGTTCGTTCATTCATTCACTGCTTCTCTACTCACTTAATCCTCCACTCACGTATCCGTTCACATCCCTCGGCTCAGGAGTTTTGCTGATTGATATCACTGGGAGCAGTACCTGTGGCTGTTAAGGTAGCACTACCTTACACAGCCTGATTAGCCAACGGAACATCACGACTAAACAGTTCAACATTGCCTCTGGAATGGCAACCACGCGTGGTAATGAATAGCTGGCCAATGAGAAAAGAGCTTAGGAATGGGAAATGCTTTTTTGGAAAGAAAGACACACTGATGGCTCAACTCTCACCCCTGCTTGGTGCACAACTTTCACCTTGCTCATCCCTCTCTTGACAGTCAACTTTCTCTCCCCTGCTCCCCTCACCATGACCTACACTCATTCTTTCCCCTCCCTAACAACCAACTCTCCAAAAATCTACAAAAGCAGCTCAATGCTCACACCTTCCCATGACTCCATTCTCACTCATTTCTCTCCTCCTCAAGCTAGTATTTCTCTAAAAGCCTTCCACTCCCCATCCCATGAATTCAATGTTGCAGCTACAAGTCTCAGACTCACCCTCCTTGCTGCTTCTTCAATTAAAGACTGTCTCTTAACTATATACGCTGTTGATAGTTTCAAGAGTGAGCCAAGAGCAGCAACTGTAGAAGAGAAATTGACTCTGGAGGGAGAGTCAGAGGCTTTCAGGGAGCTACTAACTTGAGGCAGAGGGAAATGAGTGAACATGGTGTCGTGAATGAATGAACGACCACAGTCTCCAGTTCCCCAATCCCATCTACGAACTCAGAGGTAACTCAGCTCAGTGCTGCTTCCCACACCCTTCCCTGGTGATCAAGATTTTGGGTCTTGTAATGTTCTCAACCTAACCCCGCTTCTTAACTAAAAAAGGCAGAAAATGGTTTTATTAGTCAGTGCTTAGTACGATCATTTTTATTACTCACTAATTTAAATGATTGACCTATTGCTTTTGAGTCTTTTCTCCTTTGAAATATGTCTTTATTGTTGCAGTAATTTTATCTTTCTGGAATTTGCTCACCAGGCCTGTGAGAAAAAGAAAACATAAATGAATTCTGGCCTAAAAAGGTTGGAAAAACCTATCAGAGTGGTCACATGAAACCCTTCTTGGTGTTGATAAGAAAAGTCTCAGGTTCAAACTTTGTTCCATTATAAGTAACCGCGTTGATGATGAGGCTGTCAGAATTTGTGTCAGCAACACCTCTGGCCAGAAGAGGAGGAAAACAGCTGAGTGTCACATTCCTTATCATTATGCAGTGAAATCTACTGGAAAACCCACTGACACCAGTATTCCTCCAACTACCATCCATCACATTTTTGCTGCCGCTGTTCCTGATTCTGCAGCAGTTGTTGAGATTTGTGCATACCATATTGCTCAGCCTTCCTTTCTCCCCTACTCAAATCCCACACTCTTTTATTCCCAGAAGCTAGTCTACCCTGAACTGTCAGACTCCCAACTGCTTAAAACATACTGCAACTGAAAATGTATTCATAATCTTCCTGTCATATTTACGGTGTTTTTGCAGAGAAGATCTGAGAGGGGCTACCTTATTTAGAACATATGGGGATAAAACGCTAAAAGGTTTGACTGTCACCTTTGTTGTGTATTCTGTGCATCTTCTGTACATCAAGTTCAATACCAGTTATGGAGTAGTTTGAAATAAATAAATTGATTTTCCGAAAGTTGATTTTCCATTTTTATTGTTGAAAATAAGATTGTTTCCTTGTTGCTGTCATGAGCCATTGGAGGTTTGCATCATGCTCATATTTAGTTCTCAGAGCTGTGATGGCATCTGTTAAACAGACTCTCGATGATTCTGCCCATATGTTAATGGACTATGCCCCAGTCTTATAGATAATCCACATGATTATCTGAGGAAGCAGTAGCTTCCAAAAAAATTGGCTGGTGAAAATTTGGCATTTAGCTTTTTTGAGGATGAAATCTTGTTGTGGGCTTTTTCTTTTAGTGCACTATTCAATTGCCTTGGATCTAAACATGCATGTGCAGTATTTTTCCTACAAACGCACATGATGGAGATGTACCACTCAGCATGGTACTTGACTGTTTGAAGGATGATGTTCCGTAATACGGATCCAATTCCAGTTTCAACTTTACCTGAATATGAATGTTTCTGCAATGGAGACAGACCAGTGAAATTCCACGGGCATCTGTGTTGGGTCCACAACTATTCACATTATATATTAACAATCTGAACAAAGGAGCTGAGGGCATTGTTGCTAAGTTTGCAGATGATACAAAGTTAGGTAGAGGGACAAGTAGTGTTGAGGAAGTGGGGAGGCTGCAGAAGCACTTGGGCAGGCTAGGAGAGTGGGCAAAGAAGAGATAAATGAAAAACAATGTGGGAAAGTGTGAGATTATGCACCATGCTAGGAAGGATAGAGGCATAAACTGTTTTCTGAATGGGAAAGGCTTTGTAAATCTGAAGCAAAAAGGGACTTTGGAGTCATTGGTCAGGATTCTCTTAAGGTTGACATGTAATTTCATTTGGCAGTTAAGAAGGAAAATGCAATGTTAGCATTCATTTCAAGAGGGCTAGAATGCAAGAGCAAGGATGGACGGCTGAGGTTGCATAAGGTTCTGGTCAGACTGCATTTGAAATATTGTGAGCAGTTTTCGGCCCTGTATCCAACGAAGATTGTGCTGTCATTGGAGGAGATCCAGATGAGGTATACAAGAAAGATCCTGCGGATAAAGGGTTTGTCAAATTATGAGTGGTTGAGGACTCTGGATCTGATCTAATTTGAGTTTAAATGAGGGAAGATTTCATTTAAACTTACTGAATACTAAGAATACAGAGAGGGTGGATAGAGTGAATGTTTGCACTAGCAGGAGAGACAAGGATTCGAGGGCACAGTCTCAGAGTGAAGGAACAATCTTTTAGAACTGAGATGAGGTGGAATTTCTTCAGCCAGAGGGTGACGAATCAATGGAACTCATTTCTGCAGAATGCTGTCAAAGCCAAGTTATTGAGTATATTTAGGACAGAGATAGATAGGTTCTTGATTCATAACGTGATCAAGGGGTTACAGGGAGAAAGCAGGGGAATAGGGTCGAGACACATAGCAACCATGATCAAATGGTATCGGAATCCTGATGGGCTGAATGGCCTAGTTTTCCTCCTATATCTTATCGTCTTATCATCAATACTGGGTTGGGTTTCATTTTGCTGATGTCGTGTCAAATTGCCTTTAAAGTTGCCAACTGTATCAAGCCTGTCAGGGTAAATTATAATCAAGACATGGATATACTCTGTGTTGCATTCTGAAGTCTTTGGCAATGAAACTGACAAAATTACTATCTTGGCAATTGGAATAAAGAAGAGATCTGTGCATGCTGATTGACCAATAAGTCTACAACATTGCTGTGGGCTTGGATTCATCTCAATGCCAGACTAAGTAAAGTCAGCAGAGTCCTTCCGTAAAGGACATTAGTGAATCAAATGGGCTTGTCCTAACAGAGATAATGGGAACTGCAGATGCTGGAGAATCCGAGATAACAAAGCGTGGAGCTGGATGAACACAACAGGCCAAGCAGCATCTTAGGAGCACAAAAGCTGACATTTCGGGCCTAGACCCTTCATCAGAAAAGGGGAATTGGGAGAGGGTTCTGAAATAAATAGGGAGAGAGGGGAAGGCGGGTTGAAGGTGGATAGAGGAAAAGATAGGTGGAGAGGAGACAGACAAGTTAAAGGGGTGGGGATGGAACCTGTAGAAGTGAGGATAGGTGGGGAGGTAGGGAGGGGATAGGTTACTCCGTGGGGAGGATGGACACGTCAAGGGGGCTGGATGAGGCTAGTAAACAATTGACATTGGTTTCATGGCCAACAGTCAACTTCTAATTCCAGATTTTTATTGAATCCTAATTTCACCATCTACCATGGTGAGATTTGAACCAGGTCACTGGAACATTACATGGGCTTCTGGATTAATAGTTAGCAATAAAACCACCAGATACCATCTGGAAACAAATTGAATTCCAGTATGCCGACAAAAGGCCTCATGGGAGAGACTATAAATCTGACACTGATAGTTTGAAAGATTGCTTTGAGAATGAACTTGCCGTGAGCATGGTAACAACAGGAGTAATCAGAAGCTCGCCAATGCGAGGGATAGCCATTTCATTGGGGAAATTCAAACAAAACAGAACACTTCAGAAAACAAGAAAGACTGCAGAATATCAACACCAAGAAGCAGCAAGGCCAGGAGCTGAAGGAGGATTGGAAACAAATAAAACCAGTGAAGTTTGAGGTGGTCACTTAAATTAAGCCAGTGGGAGATAGCTCAGGGGCTGGAAGCTGAGAGAAGTTCGGAAGCTGTACACTGAGCAGTGATATTTGAATTAAACAGTGATGAAGACAGGCCAACATAATCAGGAATGGGTCATGACATTAAAGAAGGCAATAAAAGCCACGGAAGGGGACGTGAGATAACGGGACAGAGTCAGGATAAAGTGAGTCAGACAGGTCAGGATAAAGTGAAGGCAAAGACTCCCTTGTGAAAGGTTTGCAGAAGCTGCGTATCCACCTGATGACAGTCATGTGTGAGTGAAAGTTAGGGGAAAAATCCTCCCCCAAAATGTAGGGGAACATTCTGAATAGCAGAAATCATGATTAGAGGACATGAGGCGCTTACCGGTGAGGTTAAAATAAAATTCGCAATTGCAGATCAAAAGAACAGAACCAAATTTCAAACCTCAGCCAGACCAATTGCATTCATGTGAAATTCATTGAGAATAAGGTGTAGGATGTAAGCCCAGACAAAAATGGACAAAATGATTTTGTTGCTTACTGACATTCTGGAAATTAAATTTGGAAATCTGTCTGAATCCAGCACATGGGTTATTGACCTGGTCAACAAAGGTTTAAAATTCAGAAAGATGGCAACACTTGGGAATAAGTCTGCTGCTCCCGAGTCTGGTTTTATATCAAGGATGTGGTGAAGCAAGTAAATATAGAATATGTACGTGCTGCCATCCTGATTTTTGTTCCGTTATTTCACACGAACTGCTTAATAGAACGTTTACCAGAAACAAGGAGAAATATTATGTGCATTCTTTTCTCAAGATGGAACAGTAATTCAATAGACGGGAAATGTGGTTTGTCAACTTTTGACTCCCATCACTTGATTTTAATATCTGGTCCTTCACAGGCTGAAACAGGTTTTCAAGAGTTACAAACACTGTTTTAAAATGGCTGCAGCAATCAACTAAGCTCAGGTTGAGCCAATTCATAAGACTTTCAATAAACATGAAGGAGTGGGAGGGTAGATTAATAAATTCGCAGACGATATGTAGATGAGTCGAGTTGTGGATAGTGCAGAGGGCTGGTCTAGGTTGCAAAGGGACATTGATAGAATGCAGAGCTGGGTTGAGAAGTGGCAGATGACGTTTAACCCTGAAAAGCGTGAGGTGATTCATTTTGGAAGGACAAATTTGAAAGCAGAATACAGGGTTAACGGAAAGATTCTTGGCAGTATGGAGGAGCAGAGGGATCTTGAGGTTCAAGTCCACAGTTCCCTGAAAGCTGTCACCCAGATGGATAGAGGTGCTAAGAAGGCAAATGGTGTGTTAGCTTTCATTAATAGAGGGACTGAGTTCAAGAGCCGAATTATGCTTCAGCTATTCAAAAGCCTGGTTCGGCCACATCTGGAGTGTTGTGTCCAGTTCTGGTCGCCTCATTACAGGAAAGATGTGGAAGCGTTGGAAAAGGTGCAGAGGAGATTTACCAGGGTGTTGCTTGGAATGGAGGAAATGTCTAACAGAGAAAGGTTGAGAAAACTAGGGCTTTTCTCTTTAGAATGATGAAGGATGAGAAGTGACTTGATAGAGGTGTACAAAATGATCAGACGTATAGATAGACTGGACAGCCAGAAACATTTTTCTAGGGTAGAGGCAGCTATTATGAGGGGGTATAGTTTTAATGTGAGTGAAGGTAGATATAGGTGTGATGTCAGAGGTAGGTTCTTTACTCAGAGAGTGGTAGGGGCATGGAATGCATTGCCGGAGAGGATAGTGGGGTCTGCCTCATTAGGGGCATTTAAGTGGCTATTAGATAGGCGTATGGAAGATAGTATAAGGTAGGGGTGGAGGTTAGATAGACTTTAGGATTAGGGTAAAGTGGGCTGAAGGTCCTGTACTGTGCTGTATGGTTCTATGTTCCAGTTTCTATGTTCCATGAACCACTCTGAGTTGAAATTAACCTCATTATTCAAAGGCATTGCAACTCACATCTGTACTCCTAGTTGCACTTAAACCTTTATGGAGAAGTTTCATAAATAGGGGTGAAAGAATCACCAGCAAATTATCCAGCTTTGAAAACTGGATAATTGTCAGTCACAGGAATATAAAAATGAACTGTATTTCAAGCATCAATTTCAGCACAGCAGCAGAAAGAGAAAAATAAATTTATTATAGAACAACCATGGAGCTACTCAAGCTAAGATATAAGTTTTTGGACCAGCCAGATGCTCTCCAACATGCATTGCTAGACACTCATTCATGGTCATGTTCAGCTTGCACAACATAACCCTGCAGAGAGGAAAGGCTTGAGTAAAGGTGGGAAAAGGGTAACATTCTCTGAAATACATTATGATAATAAGGAGGGTGAGCCATCCAATCCAGCTGCAAAAGCTGGCACATGAAATTCTTTTGATGGCCGTGTTACACAAAGTTCATTAATACTGGATAGATTCCACCAGCATTGTCACTTTTTCCTTGTACTTCCTACACAGGAACATGATGGTCATCTGTTGCTTGCACCAATGTCGAGGTATAAAATAAGGGCAGAACTGAGAGACCTAGATAAGCACAAATTCCTTTAACAGCATGAGGTCATTCTAAAATCAAAGTTGTTACCTCAAAAACATGAAGAAATGAAGCAGTTAGGGGACATCAAGTGAAAATAACAGATGTAAAAACAAAACAAATTCATAACTCTCTGTACTGAACACCCAACCTTGTGACCTCACACATGACACTCGTGACGGTTTCTTAAAATGTTTCTAGGTGATCAAAACGATGTTGCCCCTTCATCATAAGCAGTGTTGGAAACAGCCTGCAGATTCTTCTTGAGATGACAGGCATCCTCAGGTCAACTGAGGTCACGAGAATCCTGGTTTTATGTGGGCCCCCTTTACAGCGACAAGAGCCTCACCCATTGAACTCCACACTCTGAATCAGTATTTCCAATGGCAGAGTGACAGAGGAGAGATTGTCTCCACCTGAAGTGCCCTGAGAGCAGCCCTCAATGGCAGCTGCTGGTCATCTACCAGCATATGAGATCTCTTTGGCCCTCCATTCTAACCTAAGAGAAACCAAGAGCTGAATGTGACTTGCCTTGTCTTTCACCACTGTTCCAGATATTGAAGCTCAAAGACAAAGGAAAGGAGGTCAGGAAGCATGCCTTGACCATGCGTGGCACTCCCCAGTCTCTCAAAGGAGGAAACCATGTGTTCTGAAGACTGGGTGGCCGCAGCAGTTGAGACTTGCATAAACTCCTTTTTGTTTCCAGAGAAACCCATCTGGTGTCCCTGCCACATCTTCATATCTTTTGTACTGTATCTTCTGCCAACTCTGAAGGCTGCTGATCAGCCTGGGGCTTAGCATCTGGCTCGAGTTGAACAATTCTCTGGCTGACAAAGGACAGCAATAACTCAATATTCAACAGCTGATCTTGTGACTGAAATGCAATCTGAGCCAGTATTTGGATCCCTTACAGCTGAGTTGCACATAACCACCATAGTCCATGCACTCGCACTGGTGCTAAGTAAGGAACAAGGATGTGATACTAACTTCCTCCTCACAAGCTCTCATTGATCCCTTTGGGCTAGTGACTGCAGCTGCCAATTTTGGGAGGAACAAACAACAAGAATGAAAGGCACCATCATCATTTGAGACAACTTAATACGAGCACACTTTTTAAAAATACAGGAGATGGCATCCAGGTAACCTTCCAGGATGCTGTGTTGATCTTCCAGTGGTACATGGTGGGCTCTTGGCTTGGCATGACCTCAATATGTCCTCCCAATCATGAGGTGATTCCAGAACAATCTCCCAGCCTCATGAACCTTAGGGTGAAGCAGTGCGAGGTTTGGAACCAACGCCCTGTGTGGACTGGAGGCTAGCATGGTCTGGGTTGGAAGACTATTGTTCTGAACATTTATTTCTGTAATGCTGGACTTTTATTTCTCTATTTTCTAAGATCTTGTAACTGAAGAAGCCATTACCTTTGTACCTAATATGATGCTGTTAAGTGGTGACTTATAAACTTTTCATTGTACCCATTTGAGTATGCGTGGCAATAAAAAGCTAATTGTAATTCTAATTCATCATCGAAGACTGCATCGTTGATAGGCCTGATCTGTTGCTCCTGGTGGCAGCATGGTGGTTCCGGTTCATTCCTCGTAACTATGGCAGCAAAGTGGTAGCTTCAGATGACAACTGAAGTGGCCAAAGCTTGAGCGATGGCTTCAGTGTCGGTGACTTGGTAGGTGGATCTGCTCCTCCTTGCTATGGCGGTGATGAAGTGGCTTCATTGTCAGCTTTGATTTTGGGAGCGTGGTGGGTCCAGTCCGGAGATCCTTGCTTTGGCAGCCTCAGGGGCATTTTTGATGGCAGCACCATGTGCCCAATTTAGAAACCCAGGAACAGTGGTGGGAACAAAAAGTTGAACTTGTTCCTAACTTTGCCTCAATTATTTCTTTTTATAATTTCTGCAATTAAAATGGTGCCGAATTTCGGCAACTTATACATGTTTCATTATATTTTCATAAGCACAAGTGATGATAAATTGTCCTTCTAATCAAAAGTAAGTGTGTGTTTGATCTGGCCCCTTCACATCTCCTCTTCTACCAAATTGGTGGTCTTACAGCATCTGTGGAGAGACAGGGAGAGTTAAAATATAGAGTTTGAGGTTCTTAATATTTGCTATTTATTAAGGTGATTGGGGGCAGGAGTGCTCGAACGATAATTCCTCCTCATTGTCCTGTATGCATCAGTGCAATTGTCACCAAAATTTAGAAACTGCTTTTACCTTCCACTGCTCCAGTAATTCAAAAGATTTTGCACCCTTCTGGCTCAAAACCTTAGTTTGAAAACCACTAGATGTAGTGGAACTGCTACCATGCTGTTTCCTAGATTCAGTGTAGCTGCCACCATACTGTGCCTTAGATTCAGTGTAGCTGCCGCTATACTGTGCCTTAGATACAGTGTAGCTGCCACCATACTGTGCCTTAGATTCAGTGTAGCTGCCACCATACTGTGCCTTAGATTCAGTGGAACTGCCACCATACTGTGCCTTAGATTCAGTGTAGCTGCCACTATACTGTCCCTTAGATTCAGTGTAGCTGCCACCATACTGTGCCCTAGATATGGTGTAGCTTCCAGGATGGTTTTAAAATGACCGATCAACATCCTGCATGGGGCCTGGCCCTTCATGACTGCATGGTGTACTTGGGCAGCCCTGATAGGGTGTAACGAGCACCCTTCACTATCCTAGTTGCTGGGAAACTTCCATCACCAGTATCCCCCTGGGCTGATTGGTGAGAATTGAAGACAATCTTTGACAGATCGCACAGGAAGCAGTGACTATCTACTTCCATGTTGAACACACCGTCCACTGCCCACTGCCAAGAAGGCTATACCCAACCTCCTGGAAAAATCTAGGAGTGCTGACTATCCAAATGGTGGAATGAACACAATTGATTAGAATGATTAAATTTTCATTCTATTAGATTTCATATTAAGAATAACCACCTAAATCAAATCATTTTTTGTGGTAACACTGAAGGAACCAAATTTCTCATTGACACAACATTTTCAAGACAGAAGCAAAACAATTAGGGAAAAACATCGTTTTGCCTTGCAAGTGTGTTTCACAGGATTTCCTTCCAGTTGAAATTAAAAGGCAAATTTTGGCCAGAAATTACAAGAGGTTGGCAGGCACTTTATCAGTTGACTGACATTGAACAGCCATCTGTCAGTTTGCTTCAGTATTAACATCCCCTCTAGTGATTACAGCATCAGTGGAACGGGTGGGATTGATGTACCACCAGCCTTGCCTCATTATTTAATGTCCAGATTGAAGGGGTAGGCAATACATTTATTGTTGGTAGGGAGAACACACCAAAGATCAACGGCAAAAATGAATGGTTGCCTTTGAGTTTAGAGGAGAATGTTCTCGTAATGTGCAATCTCTATATTTTGTTTATTACTGTTTCACTTCTTCGCAAGCCTCTCAGGTTTTTGAATACAGCAAAACTGCAATTTAACCCAGAAACAACTCCATTGCAGCAGCTGAGACACAAAGAATCAGACAGATACATACATATTTCTGTCCTCTGCGACAGTCATTAAAATTCATAACTTGCAGCGAAATATATGTGCTGAGATTTTCTTCACCAGGATAATTCTTTCTAAGGGACTGAAGAGTTTTTCAATGCAAAGGATGTAGCATTGAATCCACTTCATTGATTGCCTTACAAGCATGTAAGATTTTAATCAGGAGTGATCTCAGCTCTATTGCGCATTGTCAGGCTGTGACAGTGAATCAGACTGTGACAATGGACTATTGCAAAGTTCAGTACTTAGGCTCGAGCAGTTCACACTACTTTGCAAAGATCTGGATGTGGGGACCAAATGTAATATTTCCACAATTGTCTTTGGTCTAAAGCTAAGCAGAAACGTGTGTCGTGAAGAACATGTGAAAGGAGGTTTTGGACGGGCTTGTTGATTGGGCAAGTAAATAGCTGATGGAGTATTATATTGAAAAATGTTAGGTTATCCACCTTGGTGAGAAGACCAAACTTGCAAAATACTTTTTAAATAGTGAAAGGTTGTAAAGTGTAGCTGAGTAAAGAGTCTTGGGTGTCCTTGTCAAAAGGTTAGTCAAGGCTAACATGAAGGTGCAACAAGCTAATGGAGTGTTCGCCTTTATCATGTGAGGATTTGAATAAGTCTTGATTCAAGCGTATAGGAGCTTTGTTACATTGCAACTAGAGTACCAAATCCAGTTTTGTTCTTCTCATCACAGGAAAGATATTATTATCACAGAGGGAGAGCATTGAAGGTTCACCAGACTTGTACCTGGGATGGCAGGACTATTTTATTAACAGAGTTGGACAAGCTGGGCCTGTATTCTCTAGAGACACAGTGAGACCTGATCTCATTGAAATTTACAAAATACACAGGGATAGAGAAAGGTCGATGTAAGTAGGATGTTTCCCAGTTGGGGAGTCTAGAAGCGTGGAGAACAATTTATAAATAAGGGAATGCCATTTTGGACCAAGACAAGAAAAGCTCTTTTTAACCAAAGGATCTTGAACTTTTGGAATTCTCTGCCCAAGCGTGCTGTGGAAGATCAGTTTTCAAGTTTATTGAAAGTAGACGTTGAAATATTTTTGAAAATCACTGACATCAAGGGTTATGGGGATGGTGTGAGTAAAAGACATTGAAGTGCTAGATTAGTCGTGCTCATATTTAAAGGTTGAGCAGGCTAGATGGGTTAAATGCCCAACTCCAGTTTGTGTATTTCTAATCATTATGTGTACTGCCCACATGTATCTTTCCTGTAGCACTTAATACATCACCCTAAGCTGACACTTACATTTAGTTGATTAGAGTGTCAGGTACCTTCTTCTCTGAAACAGAAAAGATTATTGCGGAATGGTCTGTGTAGGGACAGCTCTGGGAACAGCTCCAAGTTCCCATGGAATGTGTAGTCATTTTTATTCTTTTAGCCATGGCTTCTAGATTACTGAAAAAAAAAAATCATACTCGTCAACCCCGAGTAGTTCCTGATCCTTTTCTCAACCCCAACTCCCCCAACTCCAACTTTCTCCCTGCTAATCCCTCATTCCCTTTCCCTCCCCTGCACTGTCACCCTGCCACTGACACTCCTCCCCTCTGCGTATCCTCCTCACAAATCTTCCTTTGAGAACTCCGCTTACAACTCCCTGTGCTGTCCTGCTCTTCACAAATCCCTACCCATACTTGTCCCATCACTTTCTTCCATTGTAAGATTTTGAGAGCCACTTAGCTTTCGACAAGCGGCCTGAGTCAAATATAATTATAAATTGAGTTTGAGAGAGCAAATCTAAACATTGGTCATCTAATTCGTTGCAGACCTATTCTAAATGCAAATCCATTTTCACAAATTTTACAGAATTTATGAAGTTTAGCATAACAAGTACAAAATAAGCTGTATGTAATAAAAAACAGCAGTTTTCAGTATATCAACTATGCTAGGACAGTTCGCAACACTGGTTGAATGGGAACTAGAAGGGTCACCAGACCCGAAACGTTAACTCTGCTTTCTCCTCCACAGATGCTGCCAGACCTGCTGAGCTTTTCCATCAACTTTGTTTTTGTTACTGGTTGAATGGGCACTGGCTCTTATTCTGTTCTATTTGTTGGTGTTCTCCTTCTTTCTTTGGTCTTTCAGTTTGTATGACAACAACCAAGAATCATCAGTTATTAACACTTTCTAGTCATTAGCCCCTGTTCATGGTCAGAGACATCCTGAACTCAAGTTAGCATTTTAGTGCACGGACAACACACAAACAGTTCATGGTCAAACTTGGAATGGTAAGATAATGTCTGCTCAGTTCCTGATTGGCTTCCTTAAAAGCAACGGTCATGCTATTGGCATCACTTCTTACTAGCTTCATTCTTTGTCATGACAATCATTTTTTAAGACCGCCTCCTTTTTTAACAACTTGTCACACTTTGTTTATTAACTTGACTTTTGTCAAGATAAGGTCACACCAGTGAACAATTTATACATGTGCATAGAGAATGCAATGTCACCTCCCAGTGATTACCCATCAATGCAAATATCCCAACTGATACATCAGAGTATCCTGGAAAATTCCAATTGAAAAGAATCGTGTGTGAACCCACAGAACTGTTGAAACTGTTACAAAAAATAGGCTTGAAATAACCATACAAAACTAATAGGTATCATCCTTTTACACACTTCAAGTTACAGAACTAAACCAAAATAAAATATAGCTCTGTCTTTTTCGTAAAAGCTGCATCTATTTCAAAAGCATGCTTATATTTGTTAGCCTGCTTACATTAGTTTAAATCCAAACACCAAGCATAAAGCCATAAAACCATGATGTTATTTTTAACCTGGATCAATTGACTTTCTTTCTTGAAGAAAATGTTTTGAAAGTGAGTTCAATTAAATAAAGTATATTTTAAGTTTTCACTTGTTTGAACAATTCAAAAAGATTAATTGAAAAATTACTGTCAAATCACCCCATTCCCCTACACTTTCCCTTTTCCACGCCCACTCTCTCCCATCTCTCAAAGATGTAACGCTATCAAAGTTTTTCAAAATGTTAATTGGCCCTCACTAACTTTCTATTGCACACACTGGTTTAAACCAGTCATTACATTACAAGTACAGTTTATTCATCACATACATTTCGGCTTTTTTTTGTTGCAATAACAAGGTTACACTTTAGAAACCATATTTTAGCGAATAAAATAATCTAGAAAGTGAAAAGGCTGCATCACTCTCCTTGCATTCCTGAATCTCCCAGTCACTAGTTGTTCCTGGAACATGCTGCCTTTGATCTGGCCACATTTTCCATGCTTTTTGAATCATATTTTGCTCTGTGAGGTGAAACGATAATAGCTATTTAAGCCATCGACAGTGTATTGTTTGCTGAATTCATAAATGGCTTTTGGCAAATCTGTCTCTAAAATTGCAGCTTATTCCATCACAATCCCAGTGGAATCCTGTGATAATGGGAACTGCAGATGCTGGAGAATCCAAGATAATAAAGTGTGAAGCTGGATGAACACAGCAGGCCAAGCAGCATCTGAGGAGCACAAAAGATGACGTTTCGGGCCTAGACCCTTCATCTGATCAGTGGAATCCTATTGGTTACTCATTTTTGAAATGCATCAAAATTAATTTCCTGCATCAAGAATCATGAAAGAAATCTAATTGTCAAGCATAAAAATAACTTAAAACAAACTCTATTCCATTCTTCAGTTTTCCTCGTAAAGTTCTTCAAAGATTCTTGTTGTGGAATTTAATTAATATTCATAATGTTTGTCAACAAAACCATGAAAGGGATAGACAGAGTGGATAGCAACACGTTTTTTCCCAGAGTGGGGGACTCAATCACTAGGGACCACAATTTCAAGGTGAGGGGGGGAAAGTTTAAGGGACATCTGCATGGAAAGTTCTTTACACAAAGGGTGGTGGGTGCCTGTAATCCATTGCCGGGGAGATGGTAGAGGCGGGCACAATAGCGTCATTTAAGATGCATCTAGACAGATACATGAATGGGCAGGGAGCAGAGAGATACAGATCCTTGAAAAACAGACGACTGGTTCAGATAAAGGATCTGGATTGGTGCAGGCATAGAGGGCTGACAGGCCTGTTCCTGTGCTGTAATTTTCTTTGTTCTTTGCTCTTTTTTCTTTGTATAAAGCTAAAAATGGAAAGGTTCACTCAACTGGTTGATGACATTGCAAATACGCTTCTATAAGTAAAACAATAATTCTTGCCATGTTTCTTTTGAAAATGAAAACTATTTAAATGACAATTGAAATTAAATTTATATTGAAAAAGAGCTTTTTAAAATGATTAATGATGATACATTTTTGGTGTAGGGAGAATTTTACTGCAACACTGTACATAACGTGCATTACTCTGTAGAATGGTTTGATGCAGTCTTTCATAACCATAACAAAATACTTAGGTCTGATTATCTGAGAAGCATTTTGTGAATGATTGGAAGAATTGGCAATGTTCACATTTCATGCTTTATGTAGTTACATCGTATTTCAAAAGCAGCATATAACACTCAAGAAACTAAAATGAGTTGGTTAAAAATGTGGGCATGAACTCTACTGATACTGAATTTTTATCTTTAATTCTGAATATTTAATTATGATACTATACTTATACTTTTAATTAGCCAGAACATTAAAGCCAATGGAACAATATTCAACAGTCAGATTACAGAAATTTTAATAGTCTAACTAATATTTTAGAACTTGCAAAATGATTTTGGGGTGAAAAAAGATGAAGTCACATCGGTATCTACAATGATTTTGATGGATAACAATAGTATGGTATTAAGATATGCCCTCAATACCAGGCCAAGAAAACCTCCATACAGTAACTGTCTTTACAAAGTCAACAGTGGAAACAATACAAATAAATAGTGAAAAACTGACCTTTATAGATTGTTTCTGAAATGTTGAAATAGACGAAAAAATGCTTGCGAAGTCAGTAGAAGTCACGCGTCACTTCCATTTAGTCCATGGTTCGATTGTGCATTTTTTTGTGCTGACATCTAATTTACAATTCACAATTACCATATGATCTTCAGCTTTTGGTTCCTCAGAGCTTTGTAGTTCTCTTTCTAGTATGATCTTTTTTAGTTTTTTCTGAATTATTTCATTCTTTGATAAATCTTTAAAATTATCTTTCTGTTAGAATTCTACTTATCACTTCTTTTACAAAAATAAAGTATGTTGCTTCTTCCTACCTTTTTATATTCAGACTCTTGTTCCTTTCTAAATTTGTTTCTTGAAACCCTGGAGCTCTTTTATTCTTTTCAATATGCTTCTTTGGTTATTTTATTCATTTATCTTTCATCAGTCAGGCACTATGCTTGTTGTTATGGTCCTGTGTTGTCACATAAATATATTCTCTTGTTGAATCTTCAGAACTTTTTATGTTTCCTTCAATTCTTCAACTTGATGTTCATCTTGCCATTTTCAGAAGTGCGTCTATATTTCTGCTTTTCTTTTAGTTATTATTGATGATTTTGATTCATTTTATTGCTTTTAAGCTGAGTTAGGCAGATATATCCACATAGAATAACATGCACACACAGAACAGAAATATATAATTTAGCCGACTAGATCTATTCCAACGTTTATATTCCGCACCAGCTTACTTCTACCATAATGATCTCTTTTCATTGTATCCCCTTATTCATCTATTTTCTTCCTCTTTCATGTATACATAAAGCCTCCCTTTAAACACTTCAGTATTGCCTACTAACCTACTTTAATTGCTCCATATGCCAATGAGTTCTGACTTTGATTAATCTGGCTTTAAAGCCCATTTGTCCCATTTCAGAAGCTGCTTCCCCACATTCACACTATAAAGCCCCTTCATAATTTGTTCACATTTAGCAAACCACCTCTTGGTCTTAGTCGCCGTGCTCCTCTGGCTCCACGTTTCATCTACTCTGACTGCCAGCATCTGCAGTCCTTACTATCTCCTAATGGTCTTGTAACTTTTAGCCTGTGAATCCTTCCTGATCAGTGAATTCTTACACTTTCGCAAAATCCTTGCTAGTGTTTTGTGAACTTTCTCTACTTCTTCACGATCCTTTTGACAGGGCGACAACATAGAAAATAGGAGCAGATTTAGGCCATTTAGCAGTTCAAGTTTGCTGTGCCACTCAATGAGTATGGCTCATCATCCAACTCAATATTCTGTTCCCATTTACTCTCCATACCATTTGATCCACTTAGTCCTAAGAACTGTATCTCATTACTTCTTGAAAACTTTTAATGTTTTGCCCTTGACTGCTTTCTTTGGTAGCAAATTCTGCAGGCTCAACACTCTCTGGGTGAAGAAATTTCCTCTTGTCTCAGTCCTAATAGAAATAGGATACAGACCAGAATTATACACAGTACTCCAAAAGGGTTAGAGTACTGTTCAATGGAAATGTAATGTTACCTTCCTGCAGTTGTATTTTGTTCCTGTGGAAATGAGCCCCAATATTTTGTTTGAATCTTATAGCATATCAACTTGTTTTTTGGTGTTTGAGATTTCTGCACTTCTAGATTTCTTTGCTTTCCACTTAGCTGTTTGCCTACTGGATGGTGAGAAAGTCACGTGGAAGCAATACAGAGGAGTGTAATGAAACAGGTATGTTTTTGAATTTGAGTTGTCGTTGAATAGCTGCCAGAAAACAAAAACAGTCTCCCTCTATTATGCTCCCCACCGTACGCTGAAGTACTGTAATGTTACATTGTCAGCAATATTGTTTAAAAAGTACAAGTGTAACCTTCTCATCTACCTCCTGGAGATGATCAAATTTCTTCCTTGTGTGATCCTATTATTTTTAACTGAGCTGTTTACACATGTTTTTTTCTGAATCTTGATGTCGTAATACTTTAAACCAAACTTTTCCTCTGCCATTCCCTGCAGTAGAGTCTCCAAACCTGAACGCTGAAAATATGTTATCGTTCTGTTATTATAACAAACACTTTGATTTTTAATAGTGCTGCAATCTTCAGGTTACCAGGAACCATTCTATCAATTACACGTAAACTGACTCAGGCATTTCTTTGCTTTGTTGTCAAGGTTTGAGGTTTCTAGCTCATCATCTCACTTAGTTCTCTTTTAATTTGTTCATGGATTAACCATTGCAATTAGTATCAGGAACTAAACTACTGTCACACAGGCTATTCATAAGTTGGATGTTAACCATCATTTTACAGTCTGGAATATGATCGCTGCCTGTAAAAATGTGGTCGATACTTGAACATAAATTCCAAACTCAGGCTACTTTTAGGCCATGAATGACTTTTATATTCTATTATATTTATGTTCAGTTTATACACTAATACAGAAAAAACCCAGACAACTACAGAACTGAATAAGCCAAAAGTGCAACCAAGTATTACTCAGTACTTTCAGAAGAAAATTATTTTGCAGGATAAAGATAATTGAAATAAAGAACATTTCAGAACCTTCAATTTTCCCCTTGGGATAATCCCCCTGGGGATAAGAACACTGAGAGGAAATCTGATATTGACTTTCAAAATCATGTGTAGGATCGAGATACAATGGACCAGGAAATAGTGTTCCCACTCCTAAAGTTTACAAAGAAGAGAGAAAGTAGATTTAAAGTGATTTGCAAAAGGAGCAAGTGTGAAGTGAACAAAGTTGTTTCCACACAGCAGGTAGTTAGGTTGGGAACATGGTAGAGGAAGGTTCAATCGAGGCATTCAATCAGGTATTGGATGATTATTTGGATGGAAATGATGTGTAGGGATAAGTGGAAAGAGCCAAATATTGGCACGAGGTAGGAGCGGTGCAGGCACAATGGGCTGAATAGCCTTCTTCTGCCTTGTAACAATTCTGTAACTCTGCGAAATAGGTTAAGCTCTTGCAGCCTTTATATTTGTACAGCTAGATTTAGATTTAGCAGTTTGCTTGATTTCTAGCCCAGCAATGAATTCTGTATCACTTCTATCACTGGCTCTTGTCTACATGACCGAAAAGATGCATGCCAAAAATTCATCAAGTTTCCTCTGGCAATGCCTTCCTCCCTGAAACCTCTAAAAAGCATGAAGTAAGTTAAATCCTGTGGTTAATCATCATGGATGTGACAAGGCATTAGGACCTTGGAGCAACCTTGCTCTGGTATCAGGGAGTTTTACATCACCAGAAAAAGGGTAATGTCACGATAGTCCTATCGGACCATAGGGCTGCTCTCTCAAAAGGAGATCTCTAATCTCTCAGACATGAGCTGTCCTTCACTGAGCAGGGCAATTTTACATGGTCATGCTTATCTGGGTGCACAGTATTCTTTTAGCAGGCAATTAGGCACCAGAGTTACTGGTCTTTCAGCAGATATCCAATTTGTTCTGGGAATGGCTCTAGTTAAGATGGAGATGAGGTCAGATGTGAGGGATAGCAGAAAGGCATTGTGGAAAGTTATTGCGAGGAATGTAATAGGATATGATGAGAAATCTTGCTGGTGCTCACAGTGTAAAACCCTCCAGACAACTCATTGCAATTGGCACTTAGCCAAGTGGATATGTTTTAACCTGAGGGTTTCCACACCTCAAGTGAGGGGACAGTTTGAGGAGATGAGTTGTTCATGATAACCTCAGCTGCTGCAGGAATTGGACCAACCAATTGAACCATTGGCATCACTCTGCATCACAAATCAGCTGTTCAAGAGTTAGAATAATCTGAAAGGAACAATCTGCAATAAACACTAGCAAAAGACTCTCTAAAAGAGACTCAGTGAACATGTGGACCATGAACGCTTAGTGCAGATGGATTGGTAATTATCTAATGTAACTATATGCTGAGTTTGGTATAAAATTTCTGTGTATGATAGTATTTAGGATCTATGGACAATTAATAGTGTTACTTTGAAATGTAAGTCTGAAGGCTGTCCTTGACTTGAATTCTCCACAACTAGTCTGTCACACACTCATGATGTGTTTTAAAAACACAACAGAAATAAAATCATCTCCAAGCTGTATATGGTCTTTACTAGGCCAAAATACAACCTTAATTATTACTAGAAAAACCTTGGAATTTCCAACTGAACATTGATGCAGGATATCATTACCATAGCAACTGCTAAGGTACAAGGAATAGATCCAATATCACTTTCCCAGGACAACATGAGGTAGACAACAAGCATAACCACAGCAGGGCATCAGATTTTTCAAAGAGAGAAAGGCAACACCAAATTTAATTATTCATGGCTTACTATCATGACCTCTAGAGTCCTCACCATCTCAGTATCACTGACGTTTCTAACCTCATAAAGTCTGAGGTATTATTCCCCAAACATAGATTTTTATCATTCTGAACATATGGCTAACTGGTTGTAACTGATTATGCTCTATGAAATAGTTTCAGTTTCTCGACAACTAGTTCACCATGGAAACACGTGCTCCTGCATTTCTCCACTAAACACCCAGTCAATTCATTGGAAAGTTAAGGTTTGTCCATTTTAATGTAAATCATGTTTTAATGATATGTGGCAAGTATTAATTACTTCCAAACAAGCTTTCTGGTGTTAAAAATAATTTTTGGAAGCATGGAGTCCTATTATTTCAGATTTTAATTATTACTGAATTTTTTTAAACAATAAAAATTAAATAAGGATTCGAATTTTTTCCTCTCTTTATTTTGTTTTCAATACATGGTTTCGCACTGAACTAAATATTCTAATGAACATTCTGTTTAGGAAAATGTGTAACAACTTATTTTTTTCAGTTGCCTCGAGGGTTTTCCCTCATGAGCAACAGCACAATTTCTCACTGTATCTTAACAAACTCCTTTCACTCCCTACATTGTCTTTATGCTATCCCCCACACCTCTCACCTCAATCTTAACGCATGCATTTGCACAACAACTCACTAATCAGTGGATACCTTCCAAAGACCAGAGTCACTGCTGTCTGTGTTAAGGGCACTATGCACCCAGATGAACACTGTCACTCTGAAGCTGCCCTTCTCAGTGACAGACAGATTATGATAGAGAAGGGAAAGATGGTGTCCTGATTCTCTAGCAGGGGCCTAAAGATCCTGATGGAGGGGGTGTTGCAAAGGATCTACATTCTCTTATCAAAGGACTACCAGAGGATGCAACCTCATCAGAATATGGTAGCCTGATCAAAGATTGCTACTCAGGTCAGAACTATCTCAGTGATGCAAAGAAGTGCCCTGCAGTGTCATAAGAAGGTTCATGAGTTCTCTGCTCTGCCAGGGTAGGTGCTACACTCTTCCATCTGCTATCTCACATTCACTCTACTGCACTCAACTCCCACTAATGATCATGCTTTTCTACTTTCACCATTACCTGCAATAACTTCCTGAGCCCTATCTCAACCCACCCTGCCCGCAATCCCACAACCCTAGTCTCACAGACGAGTAAACTTGCCTAGCCTCTACATTGCTGACTCAATCTCAGAACTCCTCACCATCTTTACCCCACCTGCATGAGAACTAACAGTGAAGCCACCCACTTACATCACACTCAATCCTTTCTTTCTCACATTCCAGGAGAACATAGCCCTCATCAGGCCCTTAAGAGGATAGAATCCTGCCCCTGGCAAGAGAGGACAAGGCACACTCCTGCAGGCAGGCATGCTATGTCTTGCTAAACTGGTAAATACCATTCTTCATCCCGCTGCAAATTCTGCAGTAAACCTGGTGTCTGTCTCTCTGATTACACACCACTTCAAAAAGTAGACCAGGATGCCTTCTGTCTCTGTTCTCTCGCAGGCATAGTCAGCATGTTGGCCACTTCTGCAGAGAAATGGCCTATTCTGCCAGAAGCCTTCTCCACAACTTCTAAAGACAAGAGTACGGAAGCCTCAGAGGAAGCATCGGCAAGGCTGCTCCTGTACTCCCATCAGTCCAGATGAATGATCATGAATGATCTATTGATTGTCACTTGCATTTTACAGAGAATAATGCAGAAAAATACAGTGAAAAGCTTCAACAGATGCCATAACCCAGTGCCATTTTGAATAGTTTAAGAATAAAAAGGATTCAAGACATAACTGAAAGAGAGTCCAAACACTAAGCTGGTTCAACAATGAAACCTACACCTCCACCTATCCTCCACCGCCTTGCCACTGCATGCATCAGAACCACTGAAGTAGGAATCGCCAATCTTTAGTCACTACTCTTTCGTTGCGGGGACCACCTCACTGATGCCACTGCTGATGCCAAAGCAGGGTCCCATGTTGCACCTGTCCCACATCCAGGATTCCTCGACCCAGTTGTTGCCTCAATGACACTAAGAGTCTCCGGCTACACGGCCAGACCAGGCCCCTCTGCCACCATCTCGCCAGGAGCCCCACTCCGGCCAGACTCCTCTGACATGTCGCCTGGCTGGCGCCGACATCTTGAAAAGTCCATTGCTGCTGCCTCCTTCAATCACCGGAGGGTCTTTGCCGCCTGCCAGCCCCAGATGGTAGATCGTCTCTGCTGCTGCTACTACCACCACCTCCAGTCACTATGAGGAGCAGTGTCGGCTGCCAGGAGGTTCCACCATTCCGCACACAGCCCGCTTTAGCTGCCATGTTGCTTTCACCAACTAACCATAGCAAAAGGCTCCAAACAAAAATGATAGAAAAAAAAGGAAACCTGCAGGAACGGATGACCCTGGGCAACAGCCCATATGCAGCCCTGCTACTCTGATGCAATCTTGAATCAATCAGAATTTTTAGTGGGAAAGTTAACCTTCAAAAGTTTGATAGCACGCTCTTGTGAATGTCTCACTGCAACAACTCCACAGCTGGCTGAGGAAGAAATGCCCCAGGATGCTGGCACGTGGAGAATAACCAGAGCCTGGGCACCTGCTCATCACTAGGCAGGAGAGGACCCTGTGATGTCAGCAGTCAGTCCAGTTGCACAACGTAGAACAGGAGTAGAAGACAGGGATGTGGGAAGCAATGGTCCTCATTGCCCAGAAGCTGCAGCAGTGTAGCGGATCATGTGACCATCTGATGGAGAGTGACCCAGTGCCCTCCGGGCCTGCTGGAGAACAGCACACACCTGCTCTCCAACACCAAGGCCGTTTGGTGACAGAGAACCTGGAGCATGCTCCAAGTGCCCTTTCCTCAGATAGAGGCAGACCACCCATCTGAAGGTGGAATTACACACAGGGCCTTCATAAGCCTTCGCTCAATACAGTCCAGAGCCTTAGCAGTCTGAGCAATCCAGGTACAAAGAATTTGAGTTTTGTTGACAACTCACTACTGCCTGGAGAGAAACATTAGAAGTCAGTTCCTTGCCCTAATCAAATACATCTCAAATTTTCTGTACAGGGCGCAAGACCAATGTAGTTTTCTTCTCTCAGAATGTTCCACTGCAAAAACTCATTGGATTTTTGTGGGAAAGTGATGTGTGATGAGTGACTGGCACAGATCAGTTGACAAAGTTGGCAAACCCAGGCAAAACCTTCATTCGAAATCAAACCTTCAGATATTTTTTGAGAGAAAAGCTTGTATTTTGTTTATGTTTAGGAAATGTTTTGAAGGTGATCCTGTTGCAAAATCTGTAAATCTCGCTGATAGTGCTTTCAGAATCTTTTTAACGCGTAATCTCATAATTCTTCTTAAACTAATTATACTTGTAAAACAACATGATGCTTTACCTACTAAACTAGGAGAAAATAATTTAAATTGGACTTGATGTTGCTGTGCTGGATCTTGTCATTTGCTGTTAAAAGTATGCAAATTTTGCATGAGCCCATGGTTTCAAATTGCACGTACTTTACAGTGTTATCAATGTAAAATAAAATCTGAACTTTCATCACAAGTAGGAGAAAATGTATTTTTTTTATTCATTCATGGGATGAGGGCAACTGTGAGGGCAGCATTTATTGCCCTGAGGGCAGTTAGAGTCAACCATATTGCTGTGAGTCTGGAATAATGGGAACTGCAGATGCTAGAGAATCCAAGATAACAAAGTGTGAAGCTGAATGAACACAGCAGGCCAAGCAGCATCTCAGGAGCACAAAGAGTGATGTTTCGGGCCTAGTCCTTTCATCAGAGAGGGGGATGGGGAGAGGGTTCTGGAATAAATAGGGTTAACCCTCTCCCCATCCCCTTTCTGATGAAGGATCTAGGCCCGAAACATCACTTTTTGTGCTCCTGAGATGCTGCTTGGCCTGCTGTGTTCATCCAGCTTCACACTTTGTTATCTTGTTGTGAGTCTGGAGTCATTTGTAGGCCAGACCAGGTAAAGATGGCAGTTTCCATCCCTGAAGGACATTAGTGAACCAGATGGGTTTTCCAACAATTGGCAATGGATTCATTGTCATCATTAGACCCTGAACTCCAGATATTTTTTTGGATTCAAATTCTACCATCTGTCAATGCAGGATTCAAATTTGGTTCAACAGAAAATTATCTAGGTCTCTGGATTAACAGTCCAGTGATAATACCACTCGGCCATCACCTCCCACCTAGAACAGGATTAATGCATATTAATATACATACTTAGTTCATCTGGGCAGCATGAGTGGCTTGAATGAGCAGATTTACTTCTGTTTGCCTTCCAACCCACAATGCAATCAAGTGACCATATGTAGTTGAAGTGGTGTGCAAGTGATATGCTATAAATCTGGAATTACATCAACAGGAAGAACTGGCACATGCTCAGCATTGAGAACAAAGGACATTCTGAGGAATGAGCTGTCAACAGGACCTCATTGAAAAAGTAATGGAAAGCCTTAGATACTTTCTCTAAAGTGAGTGAAAAACTCAGCATGTATATCTCTAAACTGATATGTGCTTGAAGGGTTGAGGCACTGAGTGGTGTGAAGATGTTCATTGCTGAGGGAGTTCAGTCTATTGTTTTAGGGGTTATAGAATATCTAGAACAAATAGAGCATGTAAGTTGTTGCATAGTTTGTTATTTTTCACACGTGACCTGACAATACAATCATCAGTAAACAAAGTGTAAGTCATGCATTTCCACAATACTTTTCAAAATCCCTCAAAATATCAAACAGTTTCTCAGGCAATAAATTACCCTTTGAAATTTGTCACTATTTGAAGGTAATTAATGCAGGCAGACAATTTCCTTCCAGCAAGGTCCCACAAACAAAAAAAAATGAGTGTCACGGCTAAAGATGCACGCAGGGGCAGCAGATGAATTCACCCCGAAATCCCCCAAAACACCCTGGAAAATTAAATCATGGGGGTGACCAGTCAGACAAAGGTTGTACAGTAAGTAGAGCTGACAGAATCGATAAAGAATTGCTGTCCCAGACAAAGGCTGTTTTCCGTCCCACCTTTGCTGCTGACAGTGAGGTTGATGAGGCTGGATGAATTGGGGCAGCTGAAGCTGATCTTCGCTTCATGGGGTAAGGAAGTAGGGATTGAAAATGTGGCTGGAGGCCTCAGTGGTATGGGCGCAGGAACAATCCGGGGGCCCAGGACATGAGGTTGTTACATCAAGGTGGGTGTTGTGAGCCTTTTGAACAGGAGGCTTCAGAGTAGAGGGAGGTGGTGTTTGATATTGCAAAGGGGAGAGAGGGGATGCATAGGGAGGAAAGGGGCTGGAAACTGGGGAGTAATGAAGGTAGATTCTCTTCAAAGAGGAAAGAGGGCTTCAAAGACTGGTGAGCACTTTTAAGATCTTTCAACAAAAGAATATTTAGCTAACTGCGAACCAGAGAAACGATGCCAGTCCCGGCACTGATCACTGTGGTACGCTGCTTACCACAGGTTTCCAATGACAAGAAAAGTCTCTCTACCATCACTCTCTGCTTCTTTTTTGTAATCCAATTTTAGATCCAGTTATCAACTTATCTTGGATCCCATAGACCAGCCTTTTGAGCCAGCATTCCATGTGAGATCTTGCCAAAGGTCTTACTGAAATCCACGCAAAACACTCAACAATATATTTAATCACCTTTTCAAAAAACAATGAAATTAGTCAGAAAGGATTTCCCACTAACAAATCCATGCTGACTATCCCTGAACAATTCCTGCCTTTCCAGTCATTGATGAATCCTGTTCGCATGAAGTGGGTCAGTTCTTTTCTTTGAAAGAAACTTCCACTGCTAACATTTGCCTATTGTCCTGTTAATTTAAATACTGTGGTGTCTAGGAAAGTAACATTTTTCTTGTTTGTTATGTCTTCAATTTTCCTGGGGCATTGATGATTATTGAAGATTTTGATTACTTAGTTTTCAAGTTGTGCTTCTGTGTGAGTCTAAAATGCATCACCTAATTAGGGAGTCATTAAAACCGGAAAAGGACGGCCTGAAAATTTAAAAGCTGTCCTCAGGAAAGTCCCAAGAAAAGTGCTTGAAAAATAATGATCACCGGTGACAATGACCTCATTAAGTGTTTCAGTGGAGATGCTTGAATGATAAATGCTGGTCAGGACATTCCTTTATTGAAATAGAGTTGTTACAGGAGCAGACAGTTGTATTTTGAGATATTTCTTCCAAAGTCTAGCATTGTCTCAGCACTGCAGTGGTACCAGCATGGAGATTTATGCTGATGCTATGAAAGTGAATCCCCAACCTCTGGCTTAGAGGCTACACTTGATTCGTTGCAATAACACAAAATCAGGAACGCTTTCCTAATCTCCCGAGAAACATCAGTTTCACTACATACAGTCACTTTAGTAACCTCCACCATAGCATCTTTGAAGAAAATGTACACTTTGACCTGTACCTCTCAATATTTCATGATACCTTTTGAAGGCTATATTTTTATTTGAAGAATCAAAATATACATTGAATAAAATATTTTGTACTGTGTTCTTTAGTTCACTTCAATTTTGTGTCCTATGTGACATAGGATTCTCCACCCACAAAATGTTAGTGAGAATGTTTGAGCTGACTTGGTCATTAAAAGGCTAATGAAACACTTCCAATCTTGTCAGCCACCTCATTCATTTGGATCCCATTTTACAAGCTCTCAGTCAATTCAATTGTGTTTTATTGACAGATGGTGCCTGACCTGCTGAGTATCTACATTTTTTTTGAGTTTATGAACACTAGAGGACCTACTTTTTAACAAGTCACATTTGGCTTTTTTGATTTGTTCCCTTTCTTGTCAATATTGCTATTACCTCAGCTTGGGTGGAACTGTATAGATACTAACAGGCTCTTTCCCTTGTTAAGACTTTATTAATCATATTATTAAAGGTAAGGATCTAGAGGTGGCAGGCATGATCAGTAAAGTTTTGCACTTACCTTTGTTTAATAAAGGCCCAAAAGAGGCATTTCTGGGATGTCAGGGGACAGTACATTTTTACTGTCACATTCTGTAAATAAATCTAGTATTATGTAAAATTGGACCCTGATTTCCTACTTCTCCAGCTGATATCAGAATGAATTAACATTCGTGTGTTGATAAGCCAAGCTAAGACAACACAGCAATAAGGTTAAAGGTAAAGGCAAAGAGAACAGTGCCATGCCAGGGCTTCAGAACTCTGAAGACATCAAGCATTAAAAGTCATGGAGCTGTGCATCACTGGCCAGAAATAGCAATGTAGGGGGCAAAAGTCATAGACTAGAATCAAGTCATACTGAAGCAAATCTGCTTTCTCCACCAGTCAGGGGAACAGGTAATCAGTCAAGGAGTTGTTCAGGTATCAGCCAGGGGTCTGGTCAGTCATCAGTCAGGAATGCCCCTCAATGTTGGTTGGGTGGGTGGACATGGTTGGTCCAGTTGGTTACTGAAAGTTGAAAGATTTATTAGGGGCAGTTTTGTGGTAGCGGTGCTAGGGAAGTCAGCAATGAGGATTGGAGGCACTTTCTTGGATGCAGAGGGGCTATTAATTGTGAAGGGGACCTGCTCAATATATAAGAGTTAGAGACAATACAAGATGGGAGGGCAGAGGACACTATGAGATGGGAGGATGTCATTAAAGGTCACAGTAGCCTGGCTTCATTGGTGAGACTGTGCATATCGAAGTTTGGTATAACAAATCTCTCTGCCTGGGACCCAAGAATAAAGTGGTGCATTGAGCAGTTAAATAAATGGGTTGGGTGGAAATGTGAAGACAATCAAAACCCATGGGATTGGCCAGGAAGGCAAAGCTGAAAAGAAACATGAAGGTTTAAGAGGCCACCTAGACTGAAAGGCTGAATCAATAACTAACTCTGAAGTGCTCCCTGTGTTGTTTTCCATCCTCCTTCAAATTACATGCAGAACTGAAATTTCAAAAAGTGGCTGCCAGCATATGCAGAGTGGGCAGGTTAAATGTTTTTATTACTCTGAGGGAGCAGCTTCTATTTTTGTGAAATGTGAGGCACTTCGAGGTGCTTTAAATACTCTCTCAATAAAGGTTAAAAACATAGAACAAAAACAAAGTTGCTGGAAAAGCTCAGCAGATCTGGCAGCATCTGTGAAGGAGAAAACAGAGTTAAAGTTTCAGTCCGGTGACCCTTCCTCAGAACTCTGTTTTCTCCTTCGCAGATGCTGCCAGACCTGCTGAGCTTTTCCAGCAACTTCGTTTTTGTTCCTAATTTATATCATCTGCAGTACTTTCGGTTTTTATTTAAGGTTAAAAACATGTTTGCTCATAATTTTTTACACTGACTTTACTCATTCACTAACTGCATTAAATATAAGTCCCGACCTCAAGCCATCTTGGGGCCACATCATTCAACATTATAAACTAATCCTAGTAATTGCTGTTAATCCCTAGTAACATCAGGGGAGCTGGAAAGTTTCACCAAATTTTGCAAAAACCTTCTATAGCTTACACAAGGTACAGGAGCTGCTCAGTTCGTACACTGGACTATTTTAAAAAATGTTCACGTATTGTACTAAAAGTAATGCTGCCTTGCCTTAGTAATGTGGAAATTATACAGCAATACCACACAAATGACATTTGCTCAAAGAGCTGTTGATGGCACCACCCTGTCACCTGGTGACAAATTGGCACCTGGAGTGAAATAAAAGTTCCTCTCCACTCCCCCCTACTCCCCCCACAACTGTGGCTTTGCCCTTGGTGCTAAGCATTTGAGTGCCTGGTGTCCTGAGTTTCAGCTGTTAGTGCTTTGGTGCAGTTTGGGGAAAGTTGGTGAGGTATCCTGACTGAGTGAGCAAGAAGTGCAGAAGGCCAGAAGAGCTCAGAAGTTTAGAGGAATGGGATGGAGGAAAGTCATTGAGGGAAGTTGCTCTATACAATAATGAATAGTAGAGCAAGAGCTTTGGTGGGACATATGCCCAGTCTCAGAATTAAAGTGAATGTGAGATGGAAGAGCAAGGAGATGGTGACATTTGCCCATACGGAGTGCAGAAGTTCAATAATTTTCTTTGGCTGTTTGTCCAGATTATGGAGCCCATACTGACATGGGTGGTAATTAAAGTCTGGCTGGGCACAGTGGCATGGCATTTTTTGCCAGCCTTGTTAATCAGTACTTTCAGAACCTCATCAAAAAGTCAAGGTGCCAACTTGTTTCTGTTAGCTATCTCTGGAATGATTCCACCCCAGCAGATTCACAGCAACTGTGAAGGGCTGTTCCTGGTTGAGTGGATTTTTGATAAATTCGGTCTATAATTTACTATAAAATATGTTGTTTTAATGCTCAAAAACCTCAGTAAGGAGAGATTCCAAGATAACAAGGCGCAGAGCTGGATGAACACAGCAGGCCAAGCAGCATCAGAGGAGCAGGAAAGCTGACATTTCCAACTGTGACTCATGAAAAAAATCAAGGATTGTATTATGTCAATGATAAAGATGTATAAAGTTGCAAAAAACAGTTCTAAGCTTGAGGATTCCATGAAAGAGGAAGAAGATTAAGAAAGGGAATGTGAAATGTGAAAGCAAAATAATGAGAAGCGAAAACAAAAAGTACTTTTAATGGTAAATAAGAAAGAATGGATTTACAAAACAAAAGTAGATCAATTACAAGCAGAATCACGGGGATTTATAATGGGGAATAACGAAATGGCCGAGAAACTAAATCAAATATTTAGTCTCTGTCTTCACAGAAAAAAATGCGAAGCACCTCCTAGATTATCCATTATTTCTAGGGATTAGTGTAGATGAGGATCTGCAAGATATTAATAGAACTAATAAATTAGTATGAAAAATTAATGAGACTTAAAGTAGATAAACCCCTGGACATGACAATTTACATCCCAATGCAATGAAAGAGGTGGATCAGAGATAAAAAAATGCATTGATTGTCATTTTTCAAAGTTCTATAGATTCTGGAATGGCTCTTAGAAATTGAAAGGTGACAAATGGAACCCTACTATTAAGAAAAGGACAGAAAAAAGCTGCAGATCTGTTAGCCAAACAGTCACAGGGAAGAAAATGCCAGAAATTTTGTTACGGGAGGTGATAGCAGGATAACCTAGAAAATAATGGTACAAGAGGGAAAGATCAATATTGATCTAGGAAAAAATATCGAGTTGGCAATACCTGTTAAAATGGCTTGTGTATATGGCCAGCAGAGTTGTTAGGGGGCATCTGGTGAACTTGGGATGTTTAGAATTTCAGAAGACTTTTAATAAAGTCCCACTCAAGCAGTCAGTGAACAAATTAAAGCATACACTTGTTAATGAAATCTGGCTAGTTAATAAATCCAATTTTGCTTGTCCCCTCGTTGCATCTAAGACATGTTTATGTAGGAAACTATCTCAGACGCACCAGAAAATTTTTAATTTTTTGAAAGGTGCTTGTCCGGCTCTCAAAATACATCAGTATTTTTGGCTGTTTGTCCAGATTATGGAGACCATACTGACATGGGTGGTAATTAAAGTCTGGCTGGGCACAGTGGCATGGCATTTTTTGCCAGCCTTGTCAATCAGTACTTTCAGAACCTCATCAAAAAGTCAAGGTGCCAACTTGTTTCTGTTAGCTATCTCTGGAATGTTTCCACCCCAGCAGATTCACAGCAAACAGCCAAAGAAAATTATACAATATACTTATATGACTTACAAACTGGCTAATTGACTGAAAGTAGAGGGTAGGAACAAATGGATGATTTTCAGGTTCGTTGGTTGTGGCTAGTGGTGTATTAACTCTCTCAATGATTTGGATGGGGATGAATAAATGTAATAGTTTTGTGTTAGTTGGAAACTTGTAACTATGTGTGACTATCATTTGTGAGGAAGATGCAAAAAGAGGATTGAAGAGAATTCAGAGAAGCTAAAGGGAGTGGGCCAAAAGTTGGCAGATGAATGCCATGTGGGAAAATGTAAGAATATCCACTTTGCTAAGAAAACAGAAATATTGAGTATGTTTTTTTTAAAAATTGTGATAGGCAGGAAAAAGTTGAATTTCAAAGAGATCTGTGTGTCCTTGTTCATGAATCATTGAAAGTTAACATGAAGGCACACAGCAAGCAGTTGAGCAACAATTTGGTAGTTTGCTTTTATTAGCTGTTATTACAAGATCATGTGCAGTTTTGTCTTTCTACCAGAGGCAGGTGGGCTTGAGGTAAGTCAATACAGATTCAAATTCAAGTAGCATGACAGAGTAATGAAAACAGAGTCAGGAATCCTATTTCAAGTACAGCAAATAATGGTAAACCTATAGGTAGTATGTTGATTAACCTGAAAGAGAGAAATAACCAGGTGAATAAAGCATCAATGCTGAGGGGCAGGTACAGTGTGTTGTCCAAATATGAATGCACAGAATGTAAGGAATAATTTAATGAGCTATGGGCAAAAATTCAAATTGGAGATGATGATATAGTAGCCCTTACTGAGACATTGCTGTGGGATGATCTGGATTAGAAAATAAAATCACCAGGTTAAGATTTACAAGATTGACGGGGAAAATGACAGGGGAGGTGGAGTAGCGTTACTGAATTACAATAGCGAGGGAGGATGTAACAAGGGGTAAACATTCAGTGGAGACGCATGGGTAAAGGATCAAAAATTATAATGGGTATTGTGTACAGGTTGTAGTAACATTCTGAAGTGCTAGATTGTATATCTACAGAAATTAGGAATTTTTTCAGCAAAGCTAGCGCAATATTAATGAGGGATTTTAATTGATGTATTTTGAGAGGCAGACAAGCACCTTTCAGGAAATTAAAAATTTTCTGGGATAGTTTCCTACATAAACATGTCTTAGATGCAATGAGGGGACAAGCAAAATTGGATTTATTAACTAGCCAGATTTCATTAACAAGCTAATTGTTGGTGAATATCTATCAAATAGTGATTGTAGTATAATCGATTTCAATGTAGTATTTGAGTGCAAAAATCATGAATCAGCTACTAACGTTTTAGATTTAGAGAAGGCAGGCTTTAATTAGATGAGACAGAGACTGTTCACAATAAACTGGGAAAATTTGTTAATGGGTAAAATAACTGAAAAAGAGTGGAGGTGTTTAAAGAAATATTTAGCGCAATACTAAACCAGTTTATACCACAGAGAGTGGAAAGCTCCACTTCAGAGAATAAGTAGCCACAGAAAAGTAAAGAGATAAAGGGACAGGATTAAACAAAGAGAGTTTAAAAAATGTAAATGAAAGCACAAATTCTGCTGAATGGGACAGAATACAATGACCAAATGGCCACAAATCAATTTGAAAGAGCTACTAAAGTGGATTACGAAAGGAAACTGCCAGGGATATGAAAATCAACAAGAAACTTTATAGTTATCAAAAAGAAAAGCAGGTGTTCAGCTATAATGTTAGCCCTCAAAAGACTATGAGGAAATGGCAGATATGTTGAATAATTACTCTGCTTCAGTACTTACAGTAGAGAAAGACAATAACTGCCAGAGATCCTGAGGAAATTAATAATGGAGAAGGAATGGGAACTGAAAAATATTAATGTAAGGAAAACATTCGTAATGAGGAAATTAATGGAATTAAAGTGTGTGTAGAGTTCTGGTTTGCGATCAGTAATTTGCTGATTTTTAGGAGATTTGAATCACTCCTAGATTCCTGGTCTGGCACTGGACTTATTTAGGGAATGTGAAATGAAGAAGACAAGTGTTTCAGGGCAAAGGAAATCTCTGCATTTATTAAATACAAAAGGTGTGTATATTACAAGAAATAACGGCGCATCAAAACGGTGAAATTGACACTAATACACAAAGGACAGTAATTAAATGCACTATCAAATTAAACACAGGTTAAACACCACTAGAAGCTAAACAGTAGTTTTAATCAGGCTTCCTACCCTTAGGGTTCCCTGCACTGTCGCCACACACCTTCTCCTCCCTGCCACCTAGGCAGGATACGTTAGAAGATGAGCTCACCACTGGGGATAAACACGATTTTGAAATACAGCTGGCTGTTCCTGCTTGCTGTAGCTGGTGCTTTGAAGACAACTTTGGACAGTGTAGGCCTTCAGTCTGGATTGGGTCTGCTGATTCAGCAGGTTATGTTTTGGAGCTATCAGGTGAGTACTTGGCTTCTCTTACTTTGTGGTAGTTTTGCGAGCTTGTTTTCACCTCAGGATGTGTCTGAGGCCTTGTCAGTCAGGGCGGTGGTTTTCGGAGGTCATCGGTTATCAGATCTGCTCGTCGTGGTCAGTTGCTGTTGCAGTCCACTGGTACAGAACAGGCCTATGTTGTTGCCAATGGGATCCCTCTTCCAGTGGTAGCTGCACATGTAGTTCTTGGGGAGATAGCTCTCTTTGACTCTTCTGGTATCTGCAGGATTAGCTCCTGTGGTGAACTGCTCTCTCAAGTCAAGTCGGGGCTGCAATTATGTGAGTTGTGGGCTTCTATCTTCATGCCAAGCTTACATTTGCCATTGTGTTACTGCTTTTGCCTTTTGAGGCAATTGGCTTCCTGATAGGTAAGAGTGGGTGGAAATGTATTTTGATTAAGTGGAATGTTCGGTAACTCTGTGCATGTATATTGATTGAAGTTTAATGTCTGGTATATACACAGTCCCCATTGAGATTGGGTTGTTTGGGCCTGGTTGATTGTTCTTAGGGTGGATGTGTGAATTGGATTTTCTGGCTGAACAGTGGTTCCAAGCAGCTATCCCTGTTTCCTCTCTGTCTCCCAGTGCCCTCAGCCCAGCTGCCTTTAGTATTTTACTTTGAAAAGTTTTACAAGAAGTCCAGGGTTTTGGTCCAGGTTTTAAAATGGTGTGGGTTTTTGCTCAATCCTGCAAGCCACAAACCCCCAGGGACCTGACAGTTTCCATCTGATGGAAGTAGGGGAGCACATTATAGATGCACTGACTATAATCTTTCAGCATTCTCTGGATACAGGTGTAGTCCCTCTGCATTGGAAAATTACACATAGCACTCTGCTTTTTAAGAAGGGTCATAAGAGGAAAACCAATGAATTACAGTCTGCCCAAATTGCCAATTGCTTTAGTACGGAAACCATAACCTGCTGTAGTCCTATTAAATTCAGCTGTACAATTGAAGTTCAATCTTGAGTTTAGCTGACAGATAGGTTCATGAATTGTTTTCTTTTACCTGGAGTACATTTGCCACTGCTCCCTTCCAACGCTCATATTTGAATAATAGTCACTTGTCAGAAATAAATGAACTCTTGGGGAATTGTATTCAGCAAAGATGCAAATTTTACAGAAAGAGGGAAAAAATTGAGCATAAAGCAAAATACATATCAATAACCTCAAAAAGGTAAGAGTCAAATTTCACAATGTACGATTCAATAGAAAGTGATAATCTAAAGAAATTGCAGCTGCTCCCACACTCATCTAACAGTGATATTTTTATCTGTGTTCTTTTATTGATCGATTGCCATACCTCAGTGATTTCCTTCCTCCCACATAGCAGTTTGTATCACATTTTTCACTGTAGGCATACTGTCTCCTTTCCTCCTGCCTACCTAGTTGCACTACACCTACCTAAAGTCAGTTGTCAATATCAAAATGCTCCAGTTACACGTGGAAAATTGGAAATAAGCTAACTGTTGTGACAGATCCGGGTTACAAAATTAGTGAACCATGTGTAATGCTCCTGTCAATATTTTAGTTTTTGATATTTTATTGTCTATCTTTTCTTTTTTCAAGCTTAAAGACATGGACTGTAAAATTGGAGACAGCCTGAGCATGTGGCTCAAGATGGAGGATTACCCCCTGCCAGTAGCTTCGGATGCTGACTGCATGCTAATGTTATGCTGTCACTAATTGAAATGATTGCTGCATTAGGCTAATGTGAAATACATTGTTGAGTAGCTACAGGCCTGAGCAGGGGTGTAATATGTGAAAATTATTTAGTTAGCCTGGATTATTTAAAGGGGGTTGCATAGTGGCTGCAGCAGGTTTTGAAAATGATTCCACAACTAATTCTGACCTAGAAATGAAAAAAGAATGACAGAACATGGCAAGAATTAACTCCAGGCTTCTCTACTGCTAAACAATTGAAGGACTTGGTGACAAGCAAGGGGAGAGGAGAAGTGAAGTCCTTGATTGCCAAAAAGCAGGAGACTTTCAGACATTGGGGAGGTTGTGAGACCAGGCAGCTGGATGGATACCAGAAGCCTAACCCAAAGGGTATGAAGTCAGGACTGCAAAAAGATCAAGGAATTCAGATGAATTATGTCTTGAAATGCTATGTCCCACCAGCTGCCAAATAAACCTGATTAAAACATCACCTCCCAATTCCTCACCACCATCTGTGCCAGTCACGGTGACCAGTCCACATGCAGAGGTTCACTGCAACCTCATATGTTCTGTACTACCCCGAGCCTCATGTCCATGTCACAGCTTGCGCACTTTGCCAGCCACTTCATTATAGCAGTCCCATTATCAAAACACATTGCATCACTGTTACTGATATTTTCTCCCTCTCTTTCTTGAAGTTACAAGGAGATGCTTAACAGGCAAGGCATGAATGTGCCTGCAGGTCCTTACCCTGATGGAGAGAGGAGAGAGTGCTGTGATCTCCAGTTGGTCTGAAATGGTTGAAGTTGATGATATGCTCAAAACAAATCCAGCCTCTCAAGCCTCATTTCTCCTTTATCTGACATTTTTTTTTTTGGATTTTTCACCTGCAGGTTATGTAAACATTCAGCTCATGTTTCTCCTTGCTCTTTTCATTACAACCCGCTCTTATGTGTTTCTCTTTCCAAACAGAGAGAAACTACTAAATAGCCAGTCGTAGCAGAAAAGCAATATGTAAATGAAGAGAAAGAGTGTCACGAAAGGAACAACACCTCCCACAGCCAGCAGCTCAGACACTGACATGACAAATGTTTAAAGGCTAATGTAAAGGAGGGATCTGCAGGTGGTAAATCGCCAGACACAGATGGCCTGCTGTGAGGAGAAATAACAAAGGATATGTCAGAGTCCTGTTCAATGTTGCACAGGAGCTTGCCTCATTTTTGTGCAACGCATTGAATTGGTTCCTTTGAAAAATGATCCTAAAAATAAGGGATAATATAAGTTTAGATACAAGTTGACCTTTGAAGCCTCAAAGTTCAAATATGGTGTTTGATTTAAAGATTAAGAATAAGAGTAAATCACTGGAGTAGTTGTTTGTGCTCACCTATTTGAAATATCTCCGCTAACCATGCAAACAGGGGGCATGTTTTAAACTCATGTAACATTAGAATAGGGTCTGTATCCATGAATTAACTTCACAGGAGGTCAATATCCATTACCCTTTATTTACACACAAACATTCCTTAACACCATAAGACCATAAGACATAGGAGTGGAAGTAAGGCCATTTGGCCCATCAAGTCCACTCAGCCATTTAAATCATGGCTGATGGGCATTTCAACTCCACTTCCCTGCACTCTCCCCGTAGCCCTTGATTCCTTCTGAGATCAAGAATTTGTCGATCTCTGCCTTGAAGGCATCCAACGTCCCGGCCTCCACTGCACTCAGTGGCAATGAATTCCACAAGCCCACCACTCTCTGGCTGAAGAAATGTCGTCTCATTTCAGTTTTAAATTTACCCCCTCTAATTTTAATGCTGTGCCCATGGGTCCTAGTCTCCCCACCTAACGGAAACAACTTCCCAGTGTCCACCCCTTCTAAACCATACATTATCTTGTAAGTTTCTATTAGATCGCCCCTCAACCTTCTAAACTCTAATGAGTACAATCCCAGGTTCCTTACCCATCCATCATACGTTAAACCTACCATTCCAGGGATCATCCGTGTGAATCTCTGCTGGACACGGTCCGGGGCTAGTATGTCCTTCCTGAGGTGTGGGGCCCAAAATTGGACACAGTTTTCTAAATGGAGCCTAACTAGAGCTTTATAAAGCCTCAGAAGCACATCACTGCTTTTATATTCCAACCCTCTTGAGATAAACGGCAACATTACATTCGCTTTCGTAATTACGGACTCTACCTGCAAGTTAACCTTTAGAGAATCCTGGACCAATACTCCCAGATCCCTTTGTACTTCTGCTTTACAAATTTTCTCACCATTTAGAAAATAGTCCATGCCTGTATTCTTTTTTCCAAAGTGCAAAACTTCACATTTACTCACATTGAATTTCATCAGCCATTTCCTGGACCACTCTCCTAAACTGTCTAAATCTTTCTGCGGCTTCCCCACCTCTTCAGTACTACCTGCCTGTCCACCTATCTTTGTATCATCGGCAAACTTCGCCAGGATGCCCGCAGTCCTTTCATCCAAATCATTAATGTATAATGTGAACAGCTGCGGCCCCAACACTGAACCCTGCGGGACACCACTCGTCACTGGTTGCCATTCCGAAAAAGAGCCTTTTATCCCAACTCTCTGCCTTCTGTCAGACAGCCAATCCTCAATCCAAGCCAGTAGCTCACCTCGAACACCATGGGCCCTCACCTTGCTCAGCAGCCTCCGTGAGACACCGTATCAAAGGCCTTTTGGAAGTCTAGATAGATAACATCTACTGGGTTTCCCTGGTCTAACATACTTGTTACCTCTTCAAAGAATTCTAACAGGCTTGTCAGGCATGACCTCCCCTGACTAAATCAATGCCGACTTGTTCTAATCTGGCCCTGCACTTCCAGAAATTTAGAAATCTCATCCTTGAGAATGGATTCTAGAATTTTACCAACTACCGAGGTTAGGCTAATCGGCCTATAATTTTCCACCTTTTGCCTTGATCCTTTCTTAAACAAGGGGGTTACAACAGCAATTTTCCAATCATCTGGGACTTCCCCTGTCTCTAGTGACTTTTGAAAGATCACGACCAAAGCCTCTGCTATTTCCTCAGCCACCTCCCTCAGAATTCTAGGATGTAGCCCATCGGGGCCAGGAGATTTATCAATTTTTAGACCTTTCAGCTTTTCTAGCACTTTCTCTTTTGTAACACCTACCATACTCAACTCTGCCCCCTGGCTCTCCCTAATTGTTGGCATACTACTCATGTCTTCCACTGTGAATACTGATGCAAAGTACTTATTAAGTTCTTCAGCTATTTCCTTATCTCACATTACTAGCCTTCCAGCATCAATTTGGAGCGGCCCAATATCTACTTTTGCCTCTCATTTGTTTCTTATGTATTGAAAGAAGCTTTTACTGTCATTTCTAATATTACTAGCTAGCCTACCTTCATATTTGATCCTCTCCTTCCTTACTTCTCTCTTTGTTATCCTCTGTTTGTTTTTGTAACCTTCCTAATCTTCTGATTTCCCAGTGCTCTTGGCCACTTTATAGGCTGTCTCTTTTTCTTTGATATATTTCCTGACTTCCTTTGTCAGCCGTGGCTGTCTAATCCCACCCCGGATAATCTTTCTTTTCTTTGGGATGAACCTCTGTATTGTGTCCTCAATTACACCCAGAAACTCCTGCCATTGTTGGCCTACTGTCTTCCCCGCTAGGCTCTGCTTCCAGTCGATTTTCGTCAATTCCTCTCTCATGCCCCTGTAATTACCTTTATTTAACTGTAACACCATTACATCTGATTTTGCCTTCTCTCTTTCAAACTGCAGAATGAACTCTACCATATTATGATAGCTGCCTCCTAAGTGTTCCCTTACTTTAAGGTCTTTTATAAAGTCTGGCTCTGAAGCCTTAACTTTAGTACTGCTTCATTCAGAGCTAGCTCTCAGAGTGAACAGGGTGTCTACTCCTGTTCTGATCTGTCAGCCAGGGCCCTGACTAGGCCAGATTGGCTGCCCTAATCAGGGAACGCTTATTCTTTGTCACAAACACTACAGTCGACTCAATATATTCTTAATTAGAAAATAGGTTAAATCAAAAATGTTTCTCATTTCCCAGTCTGATTGGATGAACAAGACAAGGTTGATAAATAATGCAAGTGTAGCATGTTGCTTTCAAAAGGAAGGTTAGTTTATTCACTCAGTATATGCAATAAACATGATTTTTAGGGTCAAACAACGGGCTTGTCAGGTCAACTTGTTTCTGGTACATAGTTGTGCAATTTTATTAGACAAGGGCTATTGGGTTATTTTCTTTATGGTAATTAGCCAGGAAATGTTGGATGGTTGAAAATTTTTCAAATATTTGGGTAACTTCACTATGACATCCCAACATTAGCTCACTTAGTTCCTGTGGTACATATTTCAAGCATTGTCCTTTACCTATCCAAGGCATAACCACTGCCTTCCACACCCCCTCACAACACATGACAGAGGTTAATAGGACATTTATCTTTCACATGATTGCACATTTTAGCCTTTTTGACAATTAGAAAAACATGTAATCTATGGCACCAATTAAACAAACTTTTCAATGCAAAGGTAAATTTATCTTTGCAAGACAGATGCCTATGCTGATTCAGTATATTGTAAATACATCTGCTTTACAATGCACCAAATAGTAACACAGTGTGGAGCTGGATGAACACAGCAGGCCAAGCAGCATCTTAGGAGCACAAAAGCTGATGTTTCGGGCCTAGACCCTTCATCAGAGAGGGGGATGGGGAGAGGAAATAAATAGGGAGGTGGGGGGGGGGAGGCGGACTGAAGATGGATAGAGGAGAAGATTGGTGGAGAGGAGAGTATAGGTGGGGAGGTAGGGAGGGGATACGTCAGTCCGGGGAGGAAGGACAGGTCAAGGGGGCGGATGAGATTAGTAGGTTGGAAATAGAGGGGCGGCTTGAGGTGGGAGGAGGGGATAGGTGAGAGGAAGAATGGGTTAGGCAGGCTGGGATGAGCTGGGCTGGTTTTGGGATGCAGTGGGGGGAGGGCAGATTTTGAAGCTGGTGAAATTCACATTGATACCATTGGGCTGCAGGGTTCCCAAGCGGAATATGAGTTTCTGTTCCTGCAACCTACGAGTGGCATCAATATGGCACTGCAGGATGCCCAGGATGGACATGTCCTCTAAGGAATGGGACACCTGCACATGCACCAATGTGGTACACTGCATCCGCTATACACAGTGTGGCTTCTTCTACATTGGTGAAACCAAGCGGAGGCTTGGGGGCCGCTTTGCAGAAGTCCTACGCTCGGTTCACAGTTAACAACTGCACCTCCCAGTCGCGAGACCTATCCCTGCCCTACATCCCATACTCTCCTCTCCACCTATCTTCTCCTTTATCCATCTACAGTCTGCCTCCCCCTCTCTCCTTATTTATTTCAGAATCCTCTCCCCAACCCCCTTTTCTGATGAAGGGTCTAGGCCCGAAATGTCAGCTTTTGTGCTCCTAAGATGCTGCTTTGTCTGCTGTGTTCATCCAGCTCCACACTTTGTTATCTTGGATTCTCCAGCATCTGCAGTTCCCATTATCTCTGAGCAAATAATAACACTCAAGGATTTCAAAACATCCCACACTAACCTTTCAGAATGTCCCCAACTTCTGAGCAGGCTTCTCCCTGTGGGCATGAACTCCTGAAGGAGGTGCATTTTTAGGGTTTACAAAACCCACACCTGCACATGGAAATAATTTGTGCAGTGAAAGCTCAAAGTGTCTTTTGAGAAAATAATATTTTGGCAGAAAAGAGCAGATCGGAAGTTTAGCAGATGCCATCAAGACAGGATAAGAAATGTAAGTGGGGTAAATGATTGAGCAAAGGACTGGGAGATAGGACCAAGGAGACAGCTTAGACTGAATAGTGAGATAGGGATGGGGGCGTGTGGAATAAGGCAATTGTGCCTTAGATACTTGATGCAGGAACCAAGTGAGCTAACATTGGGAAATCTGTTTAACATGTGATTGTAGGTCGACAAGATTGCACTAGCATTGAGTAAGGGTTTGTTTATGTTACTTTAGGTGTATTTAAGGAATATAAAGGATGAGTATTTGTGACATTACACAGCATATTGTCTTAAACTGTCTAAGGTTGACCCTCCCTGCAGGAAGCCAGAGAAAAAAGTCTACATTTATGCTCATCAATTATGCATTTTTATTTCTTGTTAGTTTAAGTTTTCAGTTACACAGCAATGTAATAAATGAAACTTCACTCCTTTAAGTGGCCAGTAAAACAAATGATAAAAGATAAGTAGTGGTGCAGGATGGAGGGTAGATGATTGCTAACTTCATTAATTCAGAACCATTTAATTAGATTTTTGTTGCACAAGGAAAATAACACATAGAACTATTAGTAACATGAAAAATAAACATTATAAAATTTCCAGTTAAGTTGCTTACGCTGCTATTTCAGTATGAGTTTATCCTGTTCATTTCTTAGCAGTCTTACTCCTGACTCCCCAAAACCTTTGCATGAATGAAACGCTCTGAAATTCAGTGAACATCCCCACTTCTGACATTAAGGTGGAAGGAAAGCCATTGATGTAGCATCTGAAGGTGATTGAGCCTAGGACATTGCCCAGAGTGTAGAGTAAAGGGTTAACTCTACCACTAACTACTGACCTCATGTGCAGCTCAAGTATGTAGTTGATAGTATGCTTCAAAATGACCCCAGCCTCCAGTCGGGTCTCCTTCATGCAGTACAGTAGTCCACGTGCACACGCACACACATCTTCTGCCCAGGGATACTTGGAAACCAGACATATCTAATGAAATTACGATGCAGGACATACTTGGGAAGTTTAAACTTCTAATTGGCAATTACCTTTCATCCAAAATTAGAATTAGAGATGTATGAATTCTGCCTTACTTCGGTGTTTGTTGATTGCTGCAGTGTGTATCAGAAAGGTTTTTGGGTAGCCAAACAGAGCCACTGGGGCATGGGCAAAATAACTTTACCTGAAACAGCTGGGATACTGCATGAATACTTTGCTGAACACTGAGGCAAAGAAGTTAACACATATACACACTGGCCTAGATCTACTGAACAGGGTCAGAAACACTTTTTCTAATCTGTATCCTGCAAAAAAGTGCCCACTTGTATTTAAAGGAGTAGTCCTTCAAATATCTGGACCAGGACACTTCTCAGCTGTATAGCCCAGGTCAGCAACCAAAACATCCAGCAGAGAAGTGGATCAGTGCTGCAACATAGCCCCTTGTTCAGTTAATTCCTAAAACAAGATAATATTTGAAAGTCCTAAGGCCACTTGCACAGTACTGAGAGAAAGTAAATATGCAAGTTAAGCATGGGGTGTGGTATCAAGTGTGGATGGATACAATGGCCAGTTGTTTGAGAATTTGTTTGGCACAGTGGTGCAAGGGTAGTTGGAAGGTGGGTAAAGGGTCGGAGTTTCAGTGTTGAGTTGGGGTTTCTGTTTTATAGTTGCCAGTAGTTACTTGTTTCAATTCCTCTAAAATTTCCTGCCTAACTATTCTACTAAGTCATTGAGAACTTTCAAAAACTCTGACTCTAGGCTTGGTAACGTATTGAGAGGTTGAGAACTGTACAACTACCAGCTGGAAATTTTACGTTCCCAGGCAATTCTCCTGGAGACAGTTGCATTGAGATTTCCATGTGGTCCTGAACTTGAATTCCTGTTTACATTGCTGCAATGGTTGTCCTTCCATCTTACCACTCAAAAGTAGGTGGGATCGTGAGTTGTCAGGAGGTTGCAAGAAGTTTCAGGGTGAGCTGGACAAGCTGAATGTCCGGGCAAATACATGGCAAATGCAATGGACCATGGATAAGTGGGATGTTATACACTTTGATGGAAAAAATAGAAGTACAGAGTATTGCTTAGTTGGTGAGTTTTGGGAAATGCTGATCTGCATTATACACCAGTCAATGCAAGTAGCCAGCTAGACATAGCAAACCATTAGGAAGTCAAATTACATCTCGGCCTTAATTTCAAGAGGACTTGAGGGCAAAAGTAGGAATACTTTGTTGCAATTAGACAGGTTCTTGGTGTGACCACACCTGGAGTATTGTATTGGCCTTCCTGCTTAAAAGGATATACATGTTATGGGGGAACGTAGTGAAGGTTCATTAAGCTGATATCATGGAGGACAGGACATTGAGGAAAGATTAGTTTCTTTGGGCCTGTGCTCACTGCAGAGTTTAGAAGGATGTGAGGAGAGGATGTGATTAAAATGGATAAAATTCTATGCTTGATGCAGGGAAGATAGCTCCTCTATTTGGAGAGCCTCAAAACAGGGGTCACAGTCTCAGGATATAGGTTAGGCCATTTGGGACTGAAAAAGGAAACATTTCTTCACTCGAAGCGTCGTCCAACAATTGGCTTTGCTACCAGAGAAGCTCAGGTCGATGAATATATTCAAGAAAGGGATTGATAATTTTTTACTCATCGAAGGCATCAGTGGGTATAGAAAGAATAGGACTATGGCACTAAGATAGAGGATCAGTTGTAGATACATCGAAAATACAGAGTATAGGAGCTAGAGTAAACCATTTTACACCTGCTCTGCTATTCAGTGTGATCATGGCTGATCATCTAACTTAATACCTTATCCCTGCTTTCTCCCCATATCCTTTGATGCCTTTAGTCCTAAAAACCAAAATCTAGGACTTTCTTGAAGGTCTCCAATGGTTTAGCCTCAATAGTTTCCTGTGGCAGAGAGGTGCCCAAACACATCACTTTCTGGGTGAAGAAATTTCTCCTCATCTTAATCATAAATGGTTTACCCCTTAGATTGTGAACCTTGGTTCTGGACTCGTTGATTACCATAACATTCTTGCTTGCATCTACTCTGTCTAATCTTGTTAAAATTCTGTAAGTTTCAATGAGATCTCCTCTCATTCTTTAAATTTAGCCTTTACTTAGATGTCAGTTCTTCTGTCCAAGGAATCAATCTTCTTTGCACCCCTTCCTTAGATAAAGGCACCATAACTGGGCACAATACTCCAGGTATAGTCTCACCAATGTCCTACAAAGTTGCAGCAAGTCAGCTTTACACCTGTATTCAAATCCTTTTGCAACAACGGTCAAGTAAAGTATAATAAAAATTAAAAAGAATTATGATTGGTTAGCTTTTGGAATGCTGCATGCAATTCAGGTCTCACTGCTAAAGGAAGAATGTTAAAAAATTTGAAAGGCTTGAAATCAGACAAAAGATTTACAAAGATGTTGCCAGGGTTGATGTGTTTGAGCTCAAGGGAGAGGCTGAATAGACTGGGACTATTTTCCCCTTGAGTATCAGAGGCCGAGAGGGATGACCTTAGATGTTTATCAAATCATGAGGAACAATGATAAGATAAATAGATAAGGTCCTTTCCCCAGGATGGGCAGGGTGGGGGTTGGTGGTGTTCACAACAAAACGTATAGTTTTAAGGTGAGAGGTGAAAGATTTAAGAAAGGCATAAGCGGCAACTTTTTTCACGGAGGATGGTGTGTGTGTGGAATGAGAAGCCAGAGGAAGTGGTGGGGGCTGGTAAAATTACAACATCTAAACGGAAGCTGGATGGGTATATGAATGGGAAGGGTTTGAAAGGATATAGGCCAAATGCTGGCAAATAGGACTAGATTAATTTACGGTATCTGGTTGGCATGGACAAGTTGGACTGAAAGGTCTGGTTTCCATGTTGTATATGTCTATGACTCTGATCACTTGAACAGTGGAGCAGGCACAATTTGCTGAATGACATACTCCTCCTAGTTTCTATGCAGGATATGGGCCAGTATTTCGAAGCTCAGAAAGGAGATGGAATGGTGAAAGCTTTTGGAAACTGTGAAGGTACAGGAACTAGATTGTATCTGTTAGTGATGTTGGGATCTGCAGTGAATACTGAAACGGAGGAAAATATGACTTGCACATTTGTATTTTTCCAAAAATTATAGAAGCTAAGTAAAAGAGATGGAAAAGTTACGTAAACTTAAATGAAAAATATAAACAGGTAAATTATCAATCAACATACACATATAATGACATGAAAAAACTTTTCTCAAAAATTTGCCTTTGTTTAGGTTTCAGGTTAATTAAAAAGTCATTCCTGTCTGTTCAGATCAGGATCTCTTGGACCAAGTTTACCAAAATACTTTAATTGAATTATAATTATTACAATATAAAGTGATCTAACTTCAAAAAGAATTGAATAAGAATGATTTGACACCTTAAATACCCATGATAATGAATGGTTACTAAAATTTGAACAAAGTTATCGTTAATGGTATCGCAGTATTGGATAAGATCCCAGACCAGAAACTTACACAACAAGGCAGCCAGGTTTGCACACTGAATAAATGCAACCAGAGGAAATTGGAGAAAATTATTTTTAATTGTAGCAGAAAAGTAATTACAAAAGTAAAGCACATTCCACATTTGGAACAGCTCTCGAAAGCTAAGCACGTTGTATGTGATAATGAAGTGCATATGATAGTGTTTGTTTCATAACACAAAATTAATGTAATGAGCTAGAAGCCATGATACCACAGTCTTATGACTGCAAATGTCACAACTGAGGTTCACATTGTGCAGGTGAACGATTAAGATTTGCTTTCTCAATTATAATTGCTGCTTTTCTAATTTTGGCAATTCCAGAGTGTAGCATGGATTAGAAAGTGTAAACAGCTGCAGAAGTGCCTTACCATCAGCAGTGGAATCAGTCCTCTCCTTCTGGCCAACAAACAGGCAAATGAAAGTGCTTACCTCAGGGATCAATCTCCTCCCACCTTCACTTGCCTGCCATGACTTCCCATACCCAGGCACCTGAGTTTCTGGGAGTTAAAATAAGAAAAATACACTAAAATGGAGGTCCCCAGCCTCAGTAAATTATTTAAGTGGCTGAACTGCTTTTTGGCATATCGTGCCCTAGAGTGACTTTTAATTACCGTAAAGTTTTAGTTATCTGACATGATCAGCAAATGGGTGTTGCCAGTTAACAGGGAGTTACGTTACATTGGTGTCTGAGAGTTTGAGAGAAGAGGGGAAGCAGCTGGGCTGTCAGGGGCCCCAGTATAGCAAGATATTCAGAAAAATCCCGCAAGTGAAGGACAGGCCTGCACCAAAAACAGCCTCTTTAAAAACTGACCGGAACCTCCTATACTTCTTCAAGCACAATGACCAACACTGATACAATAGGCTGAATCTTCCAATATTTTAACAAAGTGCCTTATCCATTGGGTTTCGTAGAGGATTTCTCTCAGTGAGGCGAGCAAATGTTTTGACATGCAATTGCCCCAAGCTCACATCATTAATTCACTATGCCATTCCACGGCTCCCCTTTTGTCCAATGTTAGCTAATTCTTGTAGACACAAATGCTTGTCACTGCCCGAATATCCTGACGTTTCTGTCATTTGAACTGTATTTAAAAACAGCCATTGTGGACCCAGTCAAGCACTTTAAGACCAGACAGGCCTTGCATAGTTGCTGGCATTCATCCCTGAAATGTCAAACAAGGACAAAATTGTGCCCTATTCGTGCGCAGGGACTTAGTGGATGTTGAATGCCCTCTTGTCTCTCCACTCAGGATGAACAGAGGAGGTCATGCCACCCGACTGAAACAGCATGATCTGAGGTTACTACCTGGTCAGTACTGTCTCGAAAACTCAGTGGAAAGCCCTGCCGTGCTAGAGGAAGCTCACCTCTCAGCCAGCGAAAGTTCCACAATCTTCTCTCTGTTACTTCACACTCTATTAATGCATCCATCTCTTTCCAAGGTAATTGTTCTACTACTCACATCTGCATGCAAGATGTTTCCTCAATTGCACTCCCCCCCAACACTGCTAATCTTACAAGCCTCTGCTATGCCAACTCACTTGGGACAACTAACCACATTTCCCCCACCTATACCAGCACAAACTGTTGTGCCACCCACTTCAATGTTGTTCAATTTCTCCCTTTCCATCATTACAGATAAAAACAACCAAACATGGCCAAAGAAGCCAGAACATTAGTGGGATGCCACGTATTGATCTCTTCACTAGCCACAAAAAAGAAAGGATTACCCTGACTTGCAAGAACTGGCCCTGTCCTGTGAAAATGGAGGAACATTGATGTCCTAACCACCAAGTCAAAAATGTTGTTCATTGTGCTACTGCCTTCTACCTCTTGATCGCAACTCTTTCTCTCTTGTTTTTTCACATGACCCAGCAAGATATCCATGGTACCTACAGTCACAAAATCTGCCCTGCAAGAAATGCCCCTTCTACTTCTGTGGGAGAGAGCATGAATGACTTAGAGGAAGCTTTGGAAATGCTGCCTCCTGCACCCACCACCCAACTCTGATACTGACACATCGAGGGGCTTTCCTTGAGATTAGGATCAGGAGTACATGCTGGTGAGCACTTCAGGGACCTGCTGAGACCCAGGTGACTCTGGGGTCTCGCAACAACTAGGATTTTGAAGAGCCAAAGCCTACCCACCCTTCCTGCTACACAATATCTGATGATCTGAAATGTGAAGTTAACAGCTCCGGCACCATGTGCAGGCAGTGAGAAAATCAGAGTTGATTGTTAGCTTGGCAACTAGACGCAATTCTTTTACAGAAATAAACATAGCTAATGCATCACAGGCATTAATGGTGTACATTCATTATCTAACATGATATGGTCAGGAATGCTTGGGCAAAGATTTAGACTGCACACACTTGGCTAATGCCAAGGGCTCAAAAAGCACGTAGAGTCTCCGGTGTTCCAGATTTGGTGTATGGCTGTCTGTGGAACAGTGTCATCCTGTCTTCACTTGAAATCAAAGCCACCTCCCCAACCGAATAAAAACACTTAACCCATCCATTTCGTCTGTCATCATAGCTATTTTCATCTCCATCTCCATTGCACAATTCTTATTTACAGCACGATGGAAAGAAGCAGTAGTAACTTTTCAAAGAAATTAGCCTCAAGCTATAAAAGTATCAGAGAAACTCAGCAGCTCTGGTAGCACCTAGAGAGAGAGAAAAAGAACTAATATTTCAAGTCCAAGATGACTCTTATGTGGAATGATTTATGTGGTTTTATCATACAGTTTAAAGTTTCAGTAGTAGAGTTAAATGTTGACAGTTTTTAGTTTTGCTTGCCTGTAACACAAAAAAATTGAAATAAAGAGTCATGCTTTTTAAGTACTGGAAGTTAGGCTGAGTTTTCCATTAACCTGATTCCATTTGTCAGGTAATTTAGAGATTTTGTATTTTGATTAAATCATTTTTTTTCTGGGGACCCTGAGAGGAGTTGTGCCTGAGAATCAGTGCAATTTCCCAACTGGATCTTCACAATGGCCACTTGATTGCTACGCATGTGGGGCATGTGAGATTGATGTAGGATTGTGGCATTCAGCAACATGCTCATTCCCTCAACTGATGACTGCTGACAAGCATGACAAGCTGCCTGGCTTTGTATGTGCATTAAACTGCAAGGAAGGACAGAATTAATGTGTTTCTGTAAGCTGTGGCTGAGGGGGCAAAACAAGGCAATGCAAAACAAAGCAAGACAAATAGACTGAGTGATTATGTTAGCATTCATTCATTTTACATGCCTGGATGCTGAGAGAGAGAGAACAAGCAGCCTTGAGATGCTCTAGTGCATGAATGGAGTGTCTTTTATTGTGTTGTGTCCTTACAGCAACATTTCAATGAGAGGTGCTAGAGTACTACAAAGTGCATCAAAGTGCAAAAGCACACTCTACATGGATTGGAGATGTGCCACAAAGATGTAGAGAGGCTGGGACATATTGGATGCCAAAGTCCTTGGACATAAGTTGCATTTGACTCCTGTTCATGGAGCGTGCCCTGAAATGTTTGTGTTGAGTGCTCAACAATGGGGGCCAGAGTTACCAGGTACCCATTCTGACTTTCATGTCAGGAATTCGGTCATCAAGATTTTATTCAACGGTTGGGAAAATGGGCCATGTATATTAATGGAGAGACACTTGGTAGGAATAAGGGTGATAATGAGTGATAACCCTCTGAATATACTTGTCACCATTTAATAGCACAGATCTCATCTTAATGTCTGGGATTTGCTTAAAGCTGGGATTTGAGTAAAAAAAATACAACTTCATAGAGTTCCTACAGCATGGAAGCAGGCCATTTGACCTACCGACCCCACACCAACCCTCCAAAGAGCATCCCACTGAGACCCAACCCCTACACTATCCAATGGGAAACCCACCTAGCTTGCACATCCCTGGACAACATGGGCAATTTAGAATGGCCAATCCCCACCTAACTGGTATATCTTTGTACTGTGGGAGAAAACCAGAGCACCTGGAGGAAACCCACGCAAACGTGGGGAGAATGCCTGTGTGGAGTTTGCACAGTCACTCGAGGGTGGAATCAAGGTAGATTCCTGGCATCGTGAGGCAGCATTACTAACCACTGAGCCACCATACTTCCCACTTGGCAGTCTTGATGTCAAGAAAGGGCTTAGCTGACATTTCATGCAATTGTCCCATTGACCATACTCTTGGACGTTGGTACTCAATTTCAACGTGGAAGTCATTTGAAGCAAGCAGTGAGCTGAGTCCACCATCTGCTTGCTCTGGTTTCGTTGTCAAGCGTGTTTGGTGGATTTGGTAAGATGGGAAGCTGAATTTTAATGAATTGAGTTTGACTGTTAACAAGGTGCTTTTCACACAGTAATCCTTGTCAATTGGCAACTTTATCTGCCTAATGAGACTCTTGACATACTGCTTGTGAAAAGTATAAGAGGTGGCATGAGTCGCTTCTGAAGTAGAAACTGGCATCGCTGCACTTGTCGCCCAATGTTGCCACACATCCCAGTTACAATCAGTCAGACCTCTAAGATTCCACCCGTGCTTCTTCTGTTGACATTACCATGTGGCTGACTAGTGTATTCCAGTCTAACTAAAAAGCTACGATAGATTTTGTAAGTCATTTACAGATTTAGAGATTTCTGAGTGGTATCTGGTGCAAAGTATTGTTTAATGAGCAAAAGGATTATAGACTGAATTAAGAGTTAATCCTAAGTGTATCGCAAATGCCAGGCAAATAGTGCACCCTGATTCCTTAACTCCAACAGCCTCCGGAATAATTTCTGATGTTGGGAACAACATAAGTCTTGGTTGCATTAATTTTTGTCCCATGAAAATGATCTGACTGAAACAGGACCCAGTTACATATATATATTTCTTGCAATAAAACTGGTCTGTGCTTACAGCATGTACAGATATATGATTCACAAATTTCACATTTTGCTGAAACAGTATTCCTAGGTGATTTCGGATGTGGGCCCATTCTTAACAACCTGTCTCTAAATCAGAAGATTGAGACTTCATAGTTCCACTTCAGACTTTGCAGCACAAAAAAACCAGTCTGACCCTCCAAAAGGCAATCCTCAGGGACTACTGCACGATCAAAGCTGTTATCTTCCAAGTGAAAAAAATTGAAACTAGCCTCCATTTGCTTTCTCAGCTGGATGCAAAGAAATTGTATAGCACTTTCTGAACAAAGAGCAGGGCGATTTCTCCAGTGTTACAGATAATGTTTATTTCTTGATCAGCATCAATAAAAGGTACAGTTTATCTGGCCATTACCATATTATTGTTGGTGCGAGCTTGCTCGGTAAATTCTGCCATGTGTACTCGATGAGTATAGTAATTCTACCACAAACATTTGATTGACTGTAACGCACTTTTGGATCTCCTGAGGTCATATGAAACTGCTAAAGAAATACAAATCTTGCTTTCTTTCAGCCTTTGCCTCTGCATTGCAAGTGTTGTTGATAGTACAGTAAATACAAAGACTGTAAAGAGTCTCATGTGGTAGGTGCTCAAACAGAAATTGATTTCACTCTCTCTCATATTGCTATAATAACATGATAACACAAGAGCTTGTTCAATTAAATCTTAAAGCATTCTAGTACAGTTATTTAATTTTAGGTTGCACGCAGTTGTTGGATTGGAAATGAATTAAATTTTTTTAATAGTAGTAATCCCAGTCTCATCTGTATTAAACAATTTATCAATTTACCACTCTTAACTATATCAAAGATGAATATTTAAGGCAAATATTTTTGGTAAAAACTGATGTCTTAGTAAACTAATCAATATCCAAATTTTTATTTTGATGATGTTCTATTTCACTGGGGAGAGCAACAATTTTCATAGCAGACACAGTTTTGAAATAAAATTGTTCATCTCACCCAAAGTAGTCACACTACCCATTAGATTCACCTTGTGGAGCACCTACGTTCGGTTTGTGACAAATGACAACACCTCCCAGTCACGAACCAATTCAATCCCACCTCCCACTCCCTGGATGACACGTCCATCCTGGGCCTACTCCAGTGTCACAAAGATACCACTGGGAAACTGAAGGAGCAACTCCTCATATTCCACCTTGGAGCCCTACAATCCAATGGCCTCAATGTGGACTTTAGTCACTTCAAAATTTCTCCAACCTCATCCCAAGACCAGTACCCTCATCATCCCTGCCTCCTTGACATGTCCATCTTCCCACCAAGCTATCACCCCCTCCCTCCTCACTGACCAATTCCCACTTCCTACCTACACTCACATTTACTAGCTTCATCTCCATTTCCTTGATCTGTCTGTCTTCACTCCCATCTATCTTCTCCACTATCCACCTTCTATCACCACTCCCCCCTCTTTATTTATTTCAGATCCCCTTCCTCTCCCCCATTTCTGAAGGGTCCAGATCCGAAACTTCAGCTTTCTTGCTCCTCTGATGCTGCCTGGCCTGTTGTGTTCCTCCATCTCCCCACCTTGTTACCATTAGATTCTAACACTCTTGCTGAGATCTGTTCAGAACTGCACTTCCAGAGAAATTGTATAGTCCTCACTCCAAAGAAATACTTGAATGCGATGAGTTAATACTTGAGTTCTCAAATCCCAAGTATTCCATGAGCCTCCTATATCAATCTAGGGAAACATTTGGAAGTTGTGTTGGAGCCTGACTTCATTCATCCCAAACTGATGTGTGTCTAACTGCCCAAGCAGAATGAGCAGTTATTACTAAAGTATGGCTAGTAGTCCTGTACTCCCACAGTGCTGCAAGGTGTCAATGTATTTTATGCATCCAAGTTTCTGGAGTGGAAATTAAAATCACAAAAGTCTGGTGTTGAAAATGCTACCACTTAGCCTAGGTGACAAATCCTCAGGCCTCCAACCTCACCTGCCTCTCCTGCCCCACCGACCTTCTTTATCCTATACGTTTCTCAAACCATCTTGTGGCCAGTGAGCTGGGGTCCATGACATCTTGTCCGTGGCTTGCTGCAGCCTGGTTTTAACAACTGAGCAGGCCCTTTCCACTCACTTCCTGGCTTTATTTGAATGAAGTAAGTCATTCAAAGTCAACTACTGCTGCTGCTCTCAAATGAAATGATGTCTCACGGGGCTGCATTCCCAAAGATTAACCTCATTTTCTCCATCTCTTTGGTAGATATCTATTAGTTATCAGTTCAGCCCTCAGCCTTCAATTCCTTTATTTCTACTTGTCATTGCAACCTTACCACAATCCACACCTATCACAGTCTTCAGTTCTGATTAAGGACTCATCTCCAAAAAGCCTTCTATTGCTCAGAATAAAAAAAAGATGATCCATGACCCTCTCTGATGAAGGGTCTAGGCCCGAAACGTCAGCTTTTGTGGTCCTGAGATGCTGCCTGGCCTGCTGTGTTCATCCAGCTCCACACTTTGTTATCTTGGTTTCTCCAGCATCTGCAGTTCCCTTTATCAATGATCCATGATTTCTTTTTTTTCATGAATTTACAAACAGAAAAATGAAGAATTCTTAAAATCCCAACCAATGCCAAAAGTTTGCTGAGTAGTGTTTGTTCCAACATTGTCAATTAATTCTTAATAATTGAATGAAACTGCAAGAAGAATCACAAAGTACAGAAATTGAGGGAAAAAAATCATAAAATATTATTCACAAAATCATCCTTTTCATTCCCACATGCAGTTAGAACAGAGCTCCATCATTTGCTGCTAATCACATAGCTGTGGATTTCTTTCAGAAAAGGTGACAGGTTAAATGAGCACTTGACAGTTTCAGTCTAATTTTATCTCCATGGGATTAAATGTGTAATAGAAATATGCTCTCAAATGCAACCTGACCTTGTAGGGCATCTGTAATTTCAGTTTCTAGGGAGCTTGATTGGCTCTGATAGATGGAACGCATGACCTATGTTGCAAGTTCATATCGTATGCAACTTGTGCCCATTTATCCTGTGTATGTTATTGGTCACTTGACAACTGTTAAATCTTTTTCTTTATGCTTTATGACTAGAATGACCACCAATATAATTACACAGCTGTTTGGTGTGTCCTAACACAGCAACACACATGATGTGTGGTTGCATTCACAACTCTGATCACAGGATGCTCTCAATAATAACCATAGAAAGGAAGAACAGAAAAAGAAATGAAAGCATATTTTCACAAACAAAGAGAATGATATTGTTTCATGATTGCAAGATCCTCTCCTAATTTCATTCAACAAAGATATCTTGTAGGAATATGGAGTCTTTAACATTAAACAACATCCCAAGGCTCTTCACTGAGACATTATAAAACCAAATTTAGCATGAAGCTGTGTGTGGAGGTATTAGGGCAGATAACAGGAAAAAAAAGGATTTTGGGAGTCTTAAATGAGAATACTAAGATAAAGAGGCTAGAGATGGAATTCCAGAATGTAAAGAGGCAACTGAAAGCTCAGCCACAAATGGCAGATCAATCTAAATGTGCGTGCTCAGGAGACTAGAATTAGCGGAGCAGAGATATCTGAGAAGGTACTAAGGTTAGAAAAGAATCCAGGCCATAGAGAGATTTGAAAAGAAGTATGAAAATATTAGATAGAACTAAATTGGGGGGAATGACAACTTTTGATAAAGATAACCCTGTCTCAAAATACAAGCCTTGCACTGCATTAACCATTAATCATTTACCTATAATGTGTGAAATCATTGATGAAAGATGATATTTAGTCCATTGAAGCCTCTATCTCTAGACTGGAGAGTAGTGTTGGGAAGAGTGGGAAGACAGTTTTAATCAAGCTTTGGGGGTGTGTAGGAAAGCAAGAACCGGTTAATTTTAAAAACAACCTGCTTCGGCTATGTTAGAGGTGAGCCAGTGAAACCACTCAGGAAGTCAATTAAAACTTTTAACGAGATTCCATGTCTCAATTTTAATAGTTTTTCAACTTGAGATCATGATAGCCTGGAGTCCTAGACATCAGAAATTACAGTCAATCAAAAGGGGTAAGTGCCCTTTTCCACTGTCTTTTAAGTTAGGACCAGGAACATTGCCTTCGTGATCAATATGATTAACTCATACATTCAAACCATCAATGATTAGCAATTAATCAAATCCTGCTCTGGTGGAGTAAAGGATTGGCTATATCTTTACTCAAGGAATTGCAACTAAACATGCATGTAAGGAGTTCTGTCATTTAGTGACATCTACGCACATGGAACTGGAGACAAAATCTGTAGGATCCCCAAGAGATGTTCTCTGTTACTGTTGCTTGTATAATGTCATGTTCAATGATGGCTAATCTGCTCTTGCTAGTTGTATGACGGGAAGCAGGCCGTTTTCGTAATTACATGAAATGTGGCATTCCCAAATACTGTTGATATCTGTATCCAGCAGGAACAGATTCTGGGAGGGATGGCCAAAGATCAAGTTTCTCCACCCTATGCTATTTGAAACCCTTCAGTGGCCAGGTAATAGCTTCATCCTTCTCCCTGCTAGGGTTAGCCCAGCTGAAAGTGGCTCATTCTGTTTCATCCTTCCATTTTGAAGGTTGGGGGTAGGGGAGGGGTTCGCTTCTGCACCTGAGCTATTAACTGTTTTCTTTCCACAAATGGTACCAGATCTGCTGAGATTTTCCAGCAAGTTCTGTTTTTGTTTGTGATCTCCAATTTCCACTGTGCTTTATATTTATCCCCCTATGTAAATACATGTTTCTTTAAGTAGGATAACATAGCTGTAAAGCATATTGCTTCTTTATAAATGTAAATGTATTCATTTTTTCTCTAAATTTATCCCATTAGTTTCTATTCATGTCCGTAAATACTTTTTTCTCTTGCTGCATCTCTGTTCTTCCACAAGTTATGCCATCAACAAATTGGACAACCTAATCTGCAGTGAGGTAACCAGATGTAGAGCTGGATGAACACAGCAGGCCAAGCAGCTTCAGAGGAGCAGGAAGGCTGATGTTTCAGGTCTGGATCCTTCTTCAAAAATGGGGGAGGGGAAGGGGATTCTGAAATAAATAGGGAGAGAGGGGGAGGTGGATAGAAGATGGATAAAGGAGAAGATAGGTGGAGAGGAGACAGTCGGGTCAAAGAGATGGGGATGGAGCCAGTCAAGGTGAGTGTGGGCAGGGAGTTGGGGCAGATGTTTGCCAGTAGGGACGGAGGGGCGGTAGGTGTGAGGGAAGATGGACAGGCCAAGGTGGTAGAGATGAGGCTTGTAAGTAGGAAGTGGGGGTGGGGGTTGGTCAGTGAGGACGGAGGAGTGGATAGGTGGGAGAGAAGACGGGCACTTAAAGGAAGCAGGGACAAGATGGGCTGGTCTTTGGATGAGGTCAGCGGAGGGGAGATTTTGAAGCTCGTGAAGTCCACATTGAGACCTTTGGGCTGCAGGGTTTCCAAGCGAAATATGAGGTGCTGTTTCTCCAGCCTTTGGCTGCCACTTCCACATAGTAACTTTCAAGATATCCTTGTTTTTCAAGGACCGCAATTGCCCCTCCACAAAGGCCAAAGACATCCTCAACCACATATCTTTCATTTCCCGCACCTCAGCCCTCACGCTCCCTCCACACAATTATAACAAAGACAGAATTCTCCTCATCCTCACGTATCATCCCATTAACCTCCGGATCCAACGCATCATCCTCTGCCACTTCCACCACCTGCAATCTGACCCCACTGACAAGGGCATTTTTCCCTCCCCATTCCTATCTGCCTTCTGGAGGGATGACTCTCTTCTTGATTCCCTCATCTGCTCCACATTCCCCACTAGCCCCACCATCCCTGGCACTTTTCCCTGCAACCGCAGGTAGTGTTACACCTGCCCTTATACCTCCGACCCCTCTCACCCCCCCATTCCAGACCCTAAGAAAACTTTCCACATTAAACAGATGTTCACCTGTACATTTGCTAATGTGGTATACTGTATCCGCTGTTCCCGATGTGGCCTCCTGTACGTCGGGAAAACCAAGCGGAGGTTTGGAGTCAGCTTGTGGAGTGCCTAAGCTCAGTTCATGACCAACGACTGCACCCTCCATATGCGAAGCACATCAACACACCCTCCCACTTCTTGGACGATATGTCCATCCTGGGCCTAACCCAGTGCGATAACGATGCCACTCGAAGTTGCAGGAACAGCAACTCATATTCTGCTTGGGAACCCAGTAGCCCAATGGTCTCAATGTGGGCTTCACAAGCTTCAAAATCTCCCCTCCTTGACCTCATCCCAAGACCAGCCCATCTCATCCCTGCCTCCTTGACCTATCTGTCTTTTCTTCCACCTATCCACTCCTCCCCTCTCACTGACCAACCCCCATCCCCACTTCCTGCTTACTAGATTCATCCCCGCCTCCTTGACCTGCCAGTTTTCCCTCCCACCTACACGCCCCTCCCTCCCCACTCACTACCCCCATCCCAAATCTCTACCTACACTCACTTTACTGGCTTCAACCCTGTCTCCTTGACATGTCCATCTTCTCTCCACCTATTTGCTCCTCTACCCACCTTCCATCATTGCCTCCCCCCTCTCTATTTGTTTCAGAGCCCCTTTCCCCTCCCCCAATTCTGAAGAAGGGTCCAGACCCAAAACATTAGCTTTCCTGCTCCTCTGATGTTGCCTGGCCTGCTGTGTTCATCCAGCTCTCGACCTTGTTAGCTCAGACTCCAGCATCAGCAGTTCCTACTATCTCTGACCTGTACTGATGTGGTCTCTATCATAAACCAATGGCCTGAATCTTCTGAGCAGATGAAGTGTAAAAATGGATTGCAACTGCACTTGGAAATTCTTTAGATTCGGTGCTGTTGTTCATTTTTGTAATCTCCTGATCGCCACTTTCACAGATATGTACAGTGCAGTATCCCTCAGTGAATCCCCTCAGAGAGGAGTAGAGCAAGGGCAATCAGCATATGACCCCGATATACTGATGTAGCTGTTGTATAGTAATTTTAGCTAATCATGTTTTGAATAGATGGTTGAATTATGGAGTTTTTCCAGGTTTTAAACTAAGTTTCACCCTGGCATACCTTGGGCAATCATCTTGGTAAGTACTGTGGAACTGTAACATCCATGTCTCAAGCTGAGGGCTGGAGACTGTGATGAAAGTCAAGGGAATAGGATTTGGACAATTTAAAACTTCCTGGACAATTCCCATAATTGGTCCATGCATCAGTACTTCTGCAGGGTTCCAACACAATTTGGAAACCAGAGAATTTGGGTTATGATTTACACTGCTGTTATCCTTGATGTTCATGTACTAATATTACATTTTTGAAAGCTCAGTGGAGGCACAGCGTCATCCATATTCTTTGGCTGTTCGTACATTGTTTACATTATATTCCATGCTCTAAGCTTCCCTGACTGGATTATTGGTATGCAATTGCAAACAATCTTTAAGCATTTACTACACCATATTATTTTATGTTATAACCAACACTGTCTTCTTGGAGAATGTGAATGAATTCTAAAAACCATAATGTCTTTAACTTTGTTTGCACACCATGCAGGTGCAACATCTAAAAGGGTACAACTTGGTCAGGATCTTTTAGTTTGCTGTGACATCATGCACCCATACCACAGAAACATTGATTTTGACAGCATCTCTCATAGGAAGTGGAATTGTGGCTTTCAGTTTATTAATTAACATATATCGGTATCATATGCAGAATGCTGATCCCTCAAGAACAGGATTAAAAGATGGAAAGAACTTCACTATTATAAGTGTAATAATTTTTTTTTCAAGAAAATCCACTCATTTTCCTATGCTTGCATTTGATCAAAATATACAGCTAGCTGCCCTGTCATCTTTCTGTCCACTTTGGTATTTTACCCAGGACGGAGGTTTCATTACTAATTGCATTTTTATAATATTCCGAGCCATTTGTTAGGATTGATATTTTCATTTGCCTCAACATTCTCATGCATCTCTTTTTAGAAAAAACATTAGTTCTTTTATGTTGTAATCAAAGCCGGAAAGGTCATCAGGCTAATTCAATTCAAGTACTTTAGCGAACTCGGCCTAAGACATTCCAACAGAAACAAGATAGGAATGACTCTGTCATTATTGTCATCAATAATCTGACACCTGAACAAAGGCAACTTGAGAAAACATTTAATGCTCTCTGATGAAGGGTCTAGGCCCGAAACGTCAGCTTTTGTGCTCCTGAGATGCTGCTTGGCCTGCTGTGTTCATCCAGCCTCACATTTTATTATAATGCCTTTATGCCTGTTTTTAAGGCATACTCATTTGATGATTTTACCCTTCTTAAAAAATCATGTTGGCTTAACATTTACATCTTTGTTCTATGATTTTTGAATATTGCACATCTGCAAGTCAAATTTGGTACATTTGTGTTTTTGTTTCTAAGCTGCATCGCTCTCCCCACATTCTATTATCAACGTCACATGCAAATTACCACCACACTAATGCTCACATTGTAACTGTTCTCATGAATAAAAACCTCAGTTGTTTGTCATTGTTCTTAATTGCTTCCTGTGCTTCTCTGGCCACCTCTTTGATATTAACCTCTTTGCACTCAAATCCATTTCTTTGGTCTAAGTTTAGAAAAATTCCTAAACGTACACTCATCAGATATACCTATATGGTGTACTTAATGCCTTTTCATTTTAAACTAAAGCAAATTATCTGTTCAGTATCCCGGCTATTTTTTGCTAGTTTGTATGGGGACATATCTTGGTACAGATATGTGAGCTGAATGATCTTCTCCTGGACCATAACGTTTGTGATTCCCAATTTAAATTTTCTTTATTGTTATACACATTTCCAAACAGTGTTTGATGATTCCTTTGTTTTTTACTTTGAAATTTTTATTCCATGTCCCCTTTATTTTTTTGTGTGAATATCTTTATTGCCTTCTTCTTTTGTAATCGTTCCTTTGTGATTTTCATAAACCTCATATTTTTATTCATTATTCTTATGCACAGCTGGCTTATTTTTAGTGGAATATCTCTCTCGATCTCTTATTGATTTTTTCATTAATTATTATTGATTGTTACAGCAATATTTTATTGTAACAGACCTGCTCACAGATGGAAGACTGGAAGTGGATCGGGTAAACTTACGTTACAGCAATAGGCGATACCATGGCTCACTAATTTACTCAGAATTAGTATCTCACACCTGCGCTTTCTGACGAATAACAGGATTGCTGAGATTTTTTTTAGCATTTGCTGCTTCCATGCCATTATTGATTGAATGTCAAGGGCTTTTAGTCTGGAGCCATACAGCTTTGCTGTTTACAGAAATCCCAGCCTGTCAGTTTCACTGTTTTCCACCTCATTGACCCTGAAGGATTCCAAATAGCTTTGAACACCAGAGTACTACCTGGTAAAGCCAGAATCCTGAGCCAAAGCTAGAATTAATTACTTGTCTAAGATCGCCCATTGTTTACCCTGAAATTTGTTGCTTCCATTTCATCCTGGCTACATTCTTGGCATTTTTGGCTCAGGCTACTTGGCTGTGATCACGTGTTGGGGCTTTTTGCCTTGGTGACAGGAAAATTTGTGTGGGAACAACGCAAACTCCCCCCCCCCCCCCACTGAAAGAAATCTCTCTAATTATGATGTTTTACTTTATCATTCATTGTTTTTCTCCATTGTATCATGTGATTTAGATGAGTTATAATCAGTTTTATCAAAACTTTACTTCAATTAAGTTTGGTTCTCTTGGCCCATTTCATTTCTCAGCACCCAATTCAGTAATGATTCCTTTAAATTGAGAAAATACCAAATCAAGGTAATTCTCTCATCACACTTCATAAATGCCTCCCATCCCTCATCCTCTACTCTAACATTATTCTACTTAGCCTTTTGATCATTTGAATTTTCCAAAAATCACTATTCTATAGTTTTTGGTCATCTGTGATTTGATTCTTTACTTCTCTCACAACATGGAAGCTTGCAGAATTATCCCAGAAGTATGATCATTTTCTTTTTCTTCTCAGTATGGACAAAATGTTTTTCTTCTCTGCCACTTCAAGGGCATGTACTTCTTCCAACACTACAGTGTACTTCACATTACATTTCTACCTCAGATCTTTTCCCCCTTCCCTTCATGCCCCTACACACTGAGTACCCAACTTTCACCATTTGCTAGCATAGCTTCTATTACTCCCATTACATCCCATTCATACATGGCTATCTGTGCTTCTCACCAAAGCTTATTCCACTTTCATACATTGTAAACTTGTCTATATATTTCTGGGTTAATGTTTTGAGTCCCATATCATTCTTCTTCAAACTCTTCTGCAGTTCCAAAGAAGAGTCAGATTGGACTTGAAATGTCAACACTTTCTGTCCACAAAGCTGCTAGAATTTCTCGAGCATTCCCTGTGTTTGTTTCACATTTCCAGCATTTGCAGTATTTTGCTTTCATTACTATTTCCATTTTGCGAAACTGTGGACAAGGACTTACGGTGATTCCCATCATCTGAGACCAATTTAAATTTCGTAAACATTATCTTTTTACTTAGTTGAGATTTTAATTTTTTTTTAATTCATTCATGGTATGAGGATGTCACTGACTAGGTCAGCATTTATTGCTTATCCCTAATTTCCCAGAGGGCAGCTAAGAGTCAGCTGAATTTTTGTGGTTCTGAAGTCACATGTAGTCTAGACTAGGTAAGGATGGCATTTTCCTTTCCGCAAAAAGGACATTAGTGAACCAGATAGGCTTTTCAGAAAATTGACAATGCATTCATGGTCATCATTAGAATCCCAATTCCATTTTTATGGAATTCAAAGTTACCAGCTGCTATGGTAGGATTTGAACCCAGATCCCCAGAACATTACCTGGGTCTCTGGATAATACTTCTCGGTCGTTGCCTCCCACATATATATGCTGATTTGCTGAACGGTAGAAATCGGTTTGTCCTGCAGTTGTCAATCTCCATTATGAACACCAAATGCAATACTAAAATAATTAATTTCCTGAAATCTGGGTTTAGTTAAAAATTGTGGCAAATGGCAGCAGAGCAGAACTGGGCTGCTAAGACTGTTTACAGCTAATATAATAGCACACTTACCCTTATCCAACCAGCCAAGTAGTAGTTAAAGCTTTCTTTTATTATACCACTTAATTAAAGGCTCCCAATTTCAGTTGTGGAAAAGGCCAATTTTCTTGCTATGTTTGACTTGTTAATTGATCTCGGGGAATTTCTCTTCAGTTCCTTCAAGCCATGTTTTAGTTCTGGGGTTACACTTATTTTTATTAAGAGTATTGTTATGTTTAACTTCATTTTGCTTTGATAATTTAGTCAATTTCCTTGTACCTTTAGTTTATGCATTATTAAATTCTGTCACTTCAATACAGTAGCCCTGGTTTTCTGATAAAATTTAAGGCTTGCAGTTTTTTTTTCATCATTTCACTGTGCATATACTATGCAAACTGCTTTCACAGAAAAAGAAAAATTCAGAAATTGCGCACAAAATGTGTGATTAAAATTAAAAATGTGACTCAAAGCAACATTGGAATGATTTGATGCTAAGACTGTTATAAACGTTGCACCTGACTTAATTGTTCTTCAGGAACAATAGAGTTTGTCACTGCTATAGTGGTTCCAAACACCTTAATTACTTTTGTGTAGCCCAATTGTTCGATAGACTCAGCCAATATGATCAATAGTAACAAGAGAAATTTATGGTTTCCTCAACTGTAGATCTTGGGCAGGGGAAGGACTTTAAAGTGGTTCTGTCGATCTGCAATCAATTTTGGATCATAGTTAGCAGAAGCCCTGGGGAATAGTCAATGGTAAGTTGCAGCTGATCATGTTGATATGTCTGGATTTTCATCAATGATTTGCTCCAATCACTGGAATTGTAATTTTAATCCTCAAGCGCACATTATAAACATCCCATGCTCTGGTTGGGAAAACTTGAGTAATTTTTGAATTTTGGTTTTCTAAATGTTGTGGCCAGTCTACAAAAGACACACTCTTGATACCTTCACAATCTGTTGCTAGCCATTGGATTTTTCCATTGCATTAATCAGTTACCACCCATAACCTGAGATAAAACGGTATGAAGCTGGATGAACTCATCAGGCCAAGCAGCATCAGAGGAGCAGGAAAGCTGATGTTTCGGGACGTGACACTTTTTCTGAAGAAGGGCCTCAACCCAAAATGTCAGCTTTCCTGCTCCTCTGATGCTGCTTGGCCTGCTGTGTTCATCTAGCTTCACACCGTTTTATCTCAGATTCTCCAGCATCGGCAGTTCCTACTACCCCCTACAACCCATAACTTGTTTTTTTTCTCTCTGTACTGCTGCATGATTAGAATCAACCAACGTGAGGGCATTATTTGAATTCTCAGGTTAGTAGCAGGCCAGATCTCCAACTCAAGGGTGATGCTGAACGTATTACCAAGCTGCTCAAGCCATTCCAAGATATAAAACATGGATTAGGACATTTTCAGGATTCAAGTACTATGATATCTCAATCATAATTACTTCTAAGTAACAACAATTGCTTCTTTGGTTTCAGTTAGGTGGTGTAGGGTCCAGATAAGAAATAAATATATAAGCCTTAAAAATGTGTTTATCGAAAACCAGGGCTACTGTATGGAAGTGACAGTCTCATTGAGTAGAGAAGTGAGCTTTTTCTGAATTCTGATTTGAGTAAAGGCTAGAAATTCACTTCCTAAGAGTTTCATTGGTCCCTACCTTATCAACTGGACTGTAGGCAACGATAAAGCCCTCCTACTGTACAAGACCAAGCATCTATTGTTTGGTGTAAAAGTGGTCATAGTCAAGGATAAAGAATTCATGCCTTATTTAGACTATGAATCAGCCTGAAAAGCTTTCCATTATGATGCACTATTCTTCTAAGAGTGTGAAGATATAACATCTGAGCAGTATATTGCATCTCATGACACAGGACTTTAGGTAGTACCTAGAAGCAACACCAGAATAAATTTGGTTCAAAGTTTGTACAATTATTCGGAAAGATCATAAGATTGAATTTCACTTAACTTGAGCACATAATCTCAGCCTACAGTTCAGTGAAATAGTGAGGAACCCCATCCCTCAGAATGGGTACTAAACCAAAGTTTATTTGGTCTCAGTTGTATACAGAGAATCCCATGACACTAGTCAACAAAGTAGGGAATTTTCATATTATACTGATTTTTGTTTTTAACCCTAAACGAACATCCTAAACCAGAGTATCTGATCATTATTTCATTGTTGTTCTGGCACTTTGAGCACAAATTTGCCACTACAGTTCCTTCGATTATGACAGTGACTACATTTCAAAATTACTTCATTTGTTGTAAAGTACTTTGAAACATTAAGGTCTTGAGACTCACTACACTAATCCTGAGAGATAACAGGGAACAAACTTTATCACTGATTTTGGTCTCCACCATTTCCTTTGCTCCAACCCAGGAAAGTTCCTGCTATTGGAGACCCTACTTAAATATACACTGGGTCTTCATTGTCCATTCATGTCTTATTCCACATGGTCATATTCACTCTTTTGCAACTGTGGTGAGGTGTACATCAGGAAGCAAAAGACATATCCTGCCAGAATCCTTTGTGACAGAGAGACAATATCCTAAGTGCCTCTGCCCTATCTTGTGTAATACTTCCTCATTGCCACGTGTTGACACTTTGTGACACCCAGGATCTTTTATTAGCAGCACTGGTGAAACACCCTTAACTTACAGGGCACCTTAGTTGCTCTCTTCTATGTCATAGAGTCATAGAGTTGTATAACACGGAAACAGACCCTTCAGTCCAACTCATCCATGCTGACGAGACATTCTAAATTAATCTAGTCCCATTTCCCAACATTTGGCCCTTATCCCTCTAAACCCTTCCTATTCATGTACCCATCCAGATGCCTTTTATAATGTACTTGTACCAGCCTCTAACAGCTCTTTCAAGCACCACCCTCGATGTGAAAAGGTTGCACGTTAAGTCTCTTTTGTATCTTTCCTCTCTCAACTTAATCCTATGCCTTGCCCTGGGAGGAAGACCTTGATTATTCACACTATACACCCAAATGTCTCACTAGCATGTTGTGGTTGGTATGACAATAGACATAGATTCATAACTTCATGGCCACGTTGATTGTTTAGTACAACAGTGCTCTTATGGAGCAGCTGAGGAGACAATGCTGCTTTGCCAATCATTATGTGACCATCGAAGCCTCTATCACCTTCCCAGCAGAAGCTGCTTCTGAGGACGGGGCAAAGGTTAAAGACATTGATCATTTTGTATTCCTTTGTTTTATTTCTCTATCCGTAATCCTTAATATTTTATTGCATAATGGTAATTGGGAAGAGGTGGCCCGTATTGCTTTCTACTTATCAATGCTTCAGTCATCTTGACGCTAATGCAAAGTGTTACTCTTGAGATGGATGGTCAGGAGATACTATATAAATGTAATCTTTTCCTTTCTCTTGTCTGTTTTATGTAGGCTCTGACAGTGCCTTAACAAATGTTGTACAAGTCCTAACTGTTTGTAACATGTGCTCTATTTGGCAGAAATGGATTACTGATGATTCAGCAGTTATTTCATGAAGCAGTTAGAACACCTCAAATAGGCCTTCAATATTGTCAGTGCTGTGTGCTGAGGGATCTGTAATAACAGAATGGTCAAATCCTTTTTTGGTATGAATCAAATTTTTTTTGGTATCTTGTGTTTCGCTTGTTCTCCTCCTTGAGATGCAATGTTAAATGAATTTCCAAAGGGATTTCATACTGTTTTATATTTTCTCCAATCATTAGGATGATCAAATATATAGTTTGAATCCAGCTCAGCGGCTATACCAGCAAAAAAAAAGAAATAGGGAGACTGGCTACCAAAGTGAAAACAATTTCTTTGGGCAATAAGTAGCTTAAAATGGATATCTTTCACTGAAAGTCTCAGCACGTGGATAGTTTACATCGTCATTTGTTTTTGGGTAAGTAACAGTGTGGAAATTATAACAGGGACACAAAAGATGAGAATGATGATATTTTAAGACCTGATTATAATTTACTGGTGGTAGGGAAAGTGCAGAAAGCAGCTCAATCCTTCTAGATCAGAATTTTTGCAGCATTAAAGTAGGATTGGCAGGATGGGTCCTATGACTGTCTAAAAATCTGATCTACAAAACATTTGGGCTCTTATTTCAAAAATATGTAGATTTTTTGTGTCTCCAGAACTTATTTTTTCATATTATTGTGCTGGTTTAATGAAAACAGAAGCAAGTGTTGCAGATGGTAACTAAGCCACTCAAAATCAAAGGGCGATTGGTGCTCAAAGCTGCATCAGAGGGCACAAGCCACAGGCGCTAAGCATGTGCACTGTTTAACCACACACATCAGGCATTTGCTGAAATGGCCACTTCTTGATACACTTGTAAGCTGCTCCAGAAACATACTCCTGCACTGCAAGGTGCAGCAACAAACAGGACTGAAAGGCTGCTGCAAACACACTGTGCACAAGAACAGGCACTCAGCTTAAGCGCGGGATCAGAATGCATCTCATGGCTGCTTGATTGTGCTCTATGTATTTTCCTAGTTCGTGATATCCGAATGCTCAGAGCATAAATACCTTGCCTCACCTTACCGTTCTAGTTAACACAGTCACAGGATAAAGCAGCTTGCCATTCCATTCAGAAGTCCTCTGTCACTTCTTGCTGTATTACAGTGTGCTGTGTCAGTCAATCTCTCACCCACACCATCTGCTTGCAGTTCCCTCTCATATTAAATGTATAATTGTGTCCCCACCATCTATATGCATCATAATTAAATCCTCACCATTAACATCCCAGGAGGGATTGGCAGACTGGGGCGGGGGGGGGTGGTTTTGCTGGGGGGTGGGGGGTGTGCGGGTGGGGGGGCTGCGGGTAGTGGTTACCATTCACTAGAAACTTAGTGGCACCAACCAACCCAACTCTTCCCCTCCACCCACTGCATCCCAAAACCAGTCCAACCTGGCTCTGCCTCCCTAACCAGTTCTTCCTCCCACCCCAAGCCACACCCCCATCTACCTACTAACCTCATCCCACCTCCTTGACCTATCCCCTCCCTACCTCCCCACCTATACACTCCTCTCCACCTATCTTCTTTTCCCTCCATCTTCGGTCCGCCTCCCGCTCTCTCCCTATTTATTCCAGAACCCTCACCCCATCCCCCTCTCTGATGAAGGGTCTAGGCCCGAAACGTCAGCTTTTGTGCTCCTGAGAAGCTGCTGGGCCTGCTGTGTTCATCCAGCCTCACATTTTGTTGTCTTGGATTCTCCAGCATCTGCAGTTCCCATTATCTTTGATACTTGTGGTCACTGTATTAGTCAGAAGCAGGTTATACTGCACTGTGTGATCCACCATAGCCTTTCCAACATCCGTATTTCTTTCTTCAGATAGGATATGTTGATGAATTCCAGCCAGAGCTCCTCCAGCAGCTGTATTCTGTTTACTTTTAAGTGCTGTCCTTTCAGAAAAATATTACAACCCTTTTGCTAAATGCAGTACCACGACACTTCACATTTGTGCATCCTTTTTCCTCGACTCTTTCAGAATGAATAGCAGTGAATGTGTGTATTATGCTCAGTTTGTGTTCTTTTATCCATTAAATTACTGCATTGGATTATGTGGAGCTTCTGTTGCTTCTGATAAGGAAACATTTCTTAGGTGGACAAGTATTCATACCAGGTTACCAAAACGGTTTATCACCGAAAATAAACAGTGGAAGATGTGAAATATTTCTATGCAGCCACAAGGAAGCAATTTTATATCTGTCCAAGTAATTAGATTTTAGCCTCTCCAGAAGCTTATTATTCTTTTGCTGCCAATGATTACACAGTGCTCCTGCTGTTAAACGTTCTCAACCACATTTTGGTATTCTGTGAGCACCACTGATTTCAAAACTTCTTCAGGAAAACAAAACTGTCTTGGGTCAATGTTGTGATTACTTGCTATTCCGTTTCTTCTGAAGCAACTACTCGAGACCCTTAAAAGTTCTGATGTGACAACTCTCTCTACTGGCAATGGGGCTTGGTTTAGCTCAGTTAGCCGGCCAGTTTGTGATGCTAACAATATAGACTCATTTGCCACACCAGTTGAGGTTACCATAAACGATTCTCCTCTCCCCTTGCCCAAGGTGGTGATCCTTAAATTTTTACACCACTAGTCATCTTGCTCTAATGGGAGAGCAGCCCTACAGTCTGGTAGGAATATGGCAACTTTATCTTTACTTGCTATCTACATGACTTGGCATTGTAATCTCCCACTTTATTGTTCTCGGCACTGCTCACAGTAAACTGATCAGCTGGCATAAAGGATCGACAGAAGTGTCCCAAGAAACTTATGATTTACAAGCTTGAGAAAAGTTCACCCAGATTCCAACTTATTCACCTAGGATCTGAGTTTGTTTTCTCCTCTACAAATTCTTCAACAGTTCCAGGTTGAACTTTAAGCATTTATCATCCTTTAAGGCTTGCAGTTCTACTTGTCTGATTTTGCCATTAGCATTCTTCCCAGTAGAAGCTCTTCTGTCATGCCTAGGATATACAGCGAGGTCCAAGGTGGACATCAAATTTTGCCTGCAGTATTTACAGTTTGTCACTCATTTTTACAGGTTTCTGAATTATTTTCATAGCTTGTTGTAAATTATTCTGTAAGGGTTAGTACTGAGTGCCAGGAGTCTCTCTCACACTAATGTAGTTAAATGGACCCGTGTGCAGAGTAACTGAGGATCTCAGGACATAATCAATTAAGCCAGTTAATGTGTTTTTTTTTCCCCCTATAACATACTGGACAAAGCAAGCCCTGTATAGAATCCCTACAATGCATAAAGAGGTCATTTGACACATTGTGTCTGCACGGACCCTCCAAAGAGTGTCCTACCCAGATCCACCATATCCCTGTAACTCCACATTTACCATGGCTAATCCATCTAACCTGCACATCTTTGAACTGTGGGAGGAAACCAGAGCACCCAGAGGAAACTCACACAGACACATTGAGAACATGCAAACTCTACACAGACAGCCTGTCCCCCAAGGCTGGACTAGAACCCAGGCGTCTAGTGCTGTGAGGCAGCTGTTCTATCCACTGTGCCAGCATACCACCCTTCATTTAGGCAGCAATCTTCCTACGTAGTAGGGTGCAGATTCTGTTTAGCTGCACATACAACATGAGGTGGAGGTTCAAGAATTTTTCAGCATCTTCATTTTTATGTCAGCCACAGGGAGCAGCTGGAAAGAGCTGGATATTTTAAAAACCTTGAAGAAAATCTTGTCAAGATTCAGTGAGGAACTATTTTGTAATCAACGGTTGAAGTATTTCAGACCCAGTAAATGATTTGCTGCAGTAGATAAGTTAAGAATTCCCTGGAGAAGGAGGATTAGTTACACTAAAGCAGATACAGATTGCATCGGGTGGTGGTGGTCTGTTAGAGCAGTCCCAAGCTGGGATTAAGCTGGGGTGTGATTGTATGTTGGAGACACCATGAATAAAGACAAAATCCCTGGTGGTTAAGGGAAAACTTTAGAAAATGGTGCAGGCTGGGAAAACAATTGGGAGGCAAGCACTTAGAGCTCAGATCCAGCATCATTGCCATAGCAGGAGAATTCCACAATGCAGCAAGGATAATCAAAGACCAGAAAGTGATTTAAACTAAGGTTGAAGAACTAGTGACATCAATGTCAAAATTAAAGGGCAAATTACAAGCGTAAACAGCCCTGGTCTAATGGAAGAAGAAAGTGCAAAGACTTTATGAAAGACATAGGAAAGATGGGAAAGACTTCACCGAAGCCATATTATAAAGCAGGGGAGCTAGAAGTATTCAGGAGAAAAACACCCAAAGAAATAACATTTAACATCGGAGCCACAGTTTGCTGGAATCATGCAGATAAAAGACTGTTGAAGAAGAGCAATACATCTTTTTAAAGCTGCAAGAAGTGGGAGTCACTGCTCAAAATTGTGATTATAGCAGGCACCATTGATAAAAAACACTAGACTGTGTGATTCATCCACTGAAGAATGTAAAAGGAGACAGTAATCCTTTATTAAAGCTGGAATTAATCTCGTGAAGCTGTGGTAAAAGACGAGAGTCATCTATTTGAGTTGCCAAAGTTAGGAAAATGCTTCAATACAGCAGCTTTACTATTATGACAAAATAAAAGCCCCTCTAAGCAAGGGATAAAATGTGTCAATTAGGAAAATATGATATCATAGGTAATATTGTCAAGGTGATTTAATTTCAGAGGTGGACAACATAGAACACTGAAGTGGACATGTTGGAGAAAACAATTTGTAATATACAGAAAAGCTTCCAAAGTCGATACTAAATCTGAAGCCAAATGAAATTAATACAATTAATACACATTTAGGAGTATAGGGTGACATTAAAGCGTGCTAATGTGAGACAGTCACAATAAATACTTTTGAAGAGGTATTGGGAGCATTTGACAATTACTTCAATTCCATAACAAAAGCTCGGTTTAAAACAACAAGATTTGTAGATACATACAGCTCGAAATCAGACCCTTTGGTCTAACTCATCCATGTCAACAAAGTTTCCCAAACTAAATTAATCCTATTTGCCTGCATTTGGCCCATATCCTTCCAACCCTTTCCTTTTCATGTATAAGTCCAAAAATATAAATGCTCTAACTGTATCTGCATCTATCACTTCCTTTAGCAGTTCATACCACACACAAACTACCATCTATGTTTTAAAAGCTTGTTGTTCAGGCCCCATTTAAATCCTTCTCCTTTCACCTTAAAAATATGCTTCCTTGTTTTTTAATTCCCCTACCCCAGGGAAAGGACCTTTGCTATTCATCTTATCTATGCCCTTCGATTTGATAAACCTCTAAGATCACCCCGAACCTCATAAACTCCAATGAAAAAATCACAGCCTTTCCTTGAAACAAGCTATCCAGTCCCAATAACAACCTTATATGTTTTTTTTCTGCAGCTTCAGGTATATATTTGTTTAAAAGTTGCATCACAAGTAGACAGGGTAGTAAAGGTGGCATTTGGCATGCTTGCCTTCATTGCTCAGATTGAGCCTAGGAGTTGGGGCATCATGTTGTGGTTGCATGAGACATCGTTGAGGCCACTTTTGGAGTACTGTGTCTAGTTTTTGCTGCCTTGCTATAGGAAGGATATTAAGCTGGAGAGGAGCTCAACATTTCAAGGAGTCCATAAATCATTTCATTCATGATCTCTACCAGGTAATTAGTTGAGAAATGCCACATTGGTAATTTCAAGTTAGAATTTATAAGACTCAGCATGATTGCAGCAATTGCTGATACATTTTTGTCAGGTTGTTATAGCTCAAATAATATCTGACTCTGGAGAAAGCCATTCAAATGGTGAAAACAGTAGTACAGAAATAGCATACATAAATCTCAGGAATAACATAGCAACCTTGCCACAGGAGACCAGCAGAGTCCTTTCAATTTTTAAGATATAAAACTAAATATTATGTTTGTGGGAAACCAATACAACAATAAGGACAGGTGCGAGGCATTAAAAGGATATTTGACTTTATTTTCTTCTCAGGAAGATTCTACCAGTAGCTTTGACAGAGATCATAGCAGGAAAGAAGCAATCTCAAATAACAGAACTGGGAAAGCGAACATGTTTCATCAATAATGCAATTGCTTATGTTGAATGCGAACAGCCAAATTAAATCACAAGGTTGAAATAAGAAATCTGTTATTTAGCTCAAATCTATAGACAGAATGAGGAAAACATATGCTGACAAAGATTGAAGACAGTTCAATGGAAGATACTACTGAGAAGCGGTGGGGTAATAAGCTTCCAAAGATTCAGGATTCAACAAAGAAGAAATTGGCTGCATCAGCAGGGAAGATGTCCCCTGTGAAAGAAATCCAAAAAGGTCAAAGTTCTTCTAATTTGAAAGGGCCTGCAGACATCAGACTGTCAGCATAGGGATCATAGAGAATGGCCCTCCACCATGGAACTACCTGTTTTCCAAGTTCAACGAGTGACAGTGCATATGGAACTGAAAGGGGCAATACTGAAGAGTACAATAAGGACTATGCAGGTTTGTGGATTTGCAGGGAGAACAGCTTAAGATTTCGAAGAGAGCAAAACCTAACAACCATATCCTCCTTGACTCTGTATCAATTTGCATTATATCAATGTTATTTGTATCTAATTGCTAACAGACTATTTCTTGTTCAAAACAAGTGCCATTTCTAATTAGACCAGTGAGTAGTTTTCCCACCAGCACAGTTGACCAAGCAGGTGCCACAGATCTATACACAAAGATGACGGCAACAAACATACCACACTTGGCTTAAAAACCTATACGGTACAAGAGTAAATGTACACTACAATAGTGCCATTTGGGATACTGCTATATAAATAACTGTAAAAATAATACACAAATGTAAAATACCCTGTACTGATACAGGAAACAACAGAAGAATATGCAACTCAGCATTACCCCATGCCTCTAACTCGCAGTTCAATTTTTAAACAAAGAAATTGATGTTTTAAGAAATATGAAGTTTTTCAGTGAAACTTAGAAGTAAAGTCAACAGTAAACTTGTCTTTCCTTCTTACTTAGTTTTGATTCTAATGCAGCCAGAATGTTAGAGTATTCATATTTTCGGCAAATATTCAGTGAAGGAATCGATTCTAAAATCACTGCTGGAGGATACATCATATTCTTCTGCATTACAGAATTACAGCAGGTTCATTTATTGACACATATTCTGCAAATATATCTAGATATGCTAATTTTTTTGTGTTATACGAATTTGTTAATGCAAATTAATTCTGGTAATGTCAGGTAAGATCAATTTATTTGGTCAAGGCTATTAAAACAAAGTACCATTTCTAATCAGGTGTAGAGCTGGATGAACACAGCAGGCCAAGCAGCATCAGACGAGCAGGAAGGCTGACGTTTCGGGCCTAGACACTTCTTTAGAAAAATTTTTCTGAAGAAAGGTCTAGGCCCGAAACATCAGCTCTCCTGCTCGTCTGATGCTGCTTGGCCTGCTGTGTTCATCCAGCTCTACACCTTGTTATCTCAGATTCTCCAGCATCTGCAGTTCCTACTATCTCTGATACCATTTCTAATCAGTCTTATTAATTGTCAATTCAAAATGATAATTATATTTCTAGATTTGAAATGAAGTACTAACCACACTCAAAGATCAATGTTATTCAAGACAAATACCCACTTGACCAGTATCCTATCTACCACCTTAGACATTGGGCTGAATTGTATGATTTCTTTATTAAGTGCAAGATAAATCAAGTTTTTTCGAGGGATTCTCATCATGGGGTCCAGCACTATATAGCCCAGGACTGTATATTACCAAACCTGCCTCAGTAAAGATCTAGCTCATCTCTATGGTGTCCACCCATTCAATTCTATCCCATCTTACCATGCACCATTCCTCGAACAACTCACTCACCAGATATCCTCCAAAAGGCACCTGGGTCATATTTAAAAGGCCACTGGAAGCTTGGCTTAAAAGCCACATACTCAGACCTTGCCAGCTTGAATCACTATCTCTGCTTGAGCCCACCCTGATCCAGGGTCATTCTGTACCCCTCTCCCTATTGCATGTAAAATCTTCTCTTACTTACTCTCACCAAAGTTCCTCCACACCACAAACCTGCATGGCCAGTTTGCACAACTTGCAACGGTGCTAACAGTCATGCCATCCACATTCAGTTCACATAGTTCTCCCCTTTCCCTAATTCCAGGAAAATATGGTCCACAAGGCAGGTGGAGGGATGACAGGTATATGACTCCTCAGTCTTTACTAGGAGAGAATCCCTGCCTTTGTAGGACAAGATTGGGACTGTTTCAGTAGTACTGAGATATACATTTCCCAGCAACCATGTAAGTCCCAATGTTCATTCCACTGCATCTCTCAGTTACCTTGGTGTCAGTCTCATACCACATTTAACCATTGGCCATGATGGCTTCTCTCTTCTGTCTTGCAGGTTGTGGCAGGAAATCCACTTCTTCTGTGGAGAAATATCCAGCTCAGCCAGACAACACCTCCACAACTAACCAGCATGAGCACCTCACGTCAACAGCTCTGCAGATGACCAAGGAAAAATTGCCGCAGTGCACTGGCATTCAGGCAACTGGTGTAGATATCTGCCCAACCCCAGGCAGGGGAGGGCCTCATCATTTAGACTTTAGCCACGTTAACCACAGGAAAGAGCAGGAGCAGCAGACCATTGTGTGGCAGGCAAAGGTGCTCATTGCCCAGAAGCTATGCATCTTCTCTCATGATTCATCCTGCTGCCTCCTTGAACAAGTTGGCATCCAGAAACTAATGCCATCAGGATCACCTGACCCAGCCCAGCGTCCGCTGGGCTACTCTGCCAAGAAGGCTCAGTCCAGTCCAGCTGCGGATCCAGAGACTACACTGAGATGTAGTGGGATGGGAAGGAAGTAAAAACTGATTGATGGTACATTAGTAGCAGAGCTGACATTGCACTATATTCTCACATTTGTCTAAGTGTCATTGTTTTGGGCATCACATCTGTTTGTTTGAATCTCTATACAACCCCAGCTGGAATTGTGCCAGCTTGATGTGTAGCTTCATCAGAAGACATGATGTATCATGGAATGATGTCAGTGTTGAGAGCCCGCTACAGCCTGTGGAAACATGCCTTCTTCAGCTTATGCATAGAATGGGTCCTTCTGACCCCACTGGCCCTCATCCTCCCTGGTTCAAGTCCCACCTGCTCCAGAGCTATGTAATAGCATCTCTCAGCAGGTAGATTAGAAAATCATTTTAAATATCTCTATTCTTTCCCTGGCCTTCGTGTACAAAACACTGACATGTACCAGACATTGTTGATCACCTGAAGCAGGTAGGAATGTGACTTTCAGTGGGACCAATCTAGTTGGATATCTGGAGAGTAGGGATTGCATGTCTGTGATGTGTACAATGCATGGGTCCATGTGGAACATTGTTTAAAGGGCTTCGCCTCAGCCCAACTCCCTCACAATTCAAGACACCTACCCTGCCCACTCCAGGTGCGATCACAACCATTTTCATTTCCATTGTTTACTTTCAATTGGCATCAGAATAGAAAGCAACAGAGAACACTCTTCAGCCAATGGTTTTCAGCTTCCCCCTCTGTGTGTTGCTGACACCCTGAACATCCAGATCATTTTTTCTGCAAGGCTTTCCCATAGGAAACTCCAAAGGCTTTTCATCTCCCCTTCAACGCTTGGCAAATGAACTGACTATGCTGGGTATGGTCCTACACAGTGCTCCCCTTTAAAGCCTGGGTGCTCCTGACCATGGAGGAACACTCTTCCCTTGAAACTACTGCATGGCCACTTCCACTTTATAAATATTGCATCCTTCCACAAAATTTTCGACCCTCCATTCCCCCAGTTTGCTGCTCCAATTCTGAAGAAAAGCTTCTTGAGTATCCTTCCCATGACAGTGACCTCTCTTACTCCCTCCAACTTTTCACCCCTTTGTTTTCTGTAGATGGGCCTTACAGTCAGACCATGGCCCACCATGGATGTGGAGATGCCTAACTGGGCATCCTGGACAGGAAGTGCACAGCCCCGTGATTGATATTTGTACATCACTTCAAAGCATGACCCTCACAACCTAGTCATGTGGCTAACTGGTTGCCTCTTTGGACAGGAGGACACAAATGCCTCTGGGGTGGCCCAATAAACCTCAAGATCTGAGCAACTCCACAGTGAAACAAGTCCCCTCTATCTCAGTTGCGGATCCAATCACTATGCTGAAATATAGTGGGAAAGAGGGAGAAAAAGAAAATCTGTTCAAGTTGCTTGCACCTTTATATATTAATGAGTCAAGTTAGGCTATTAACAAAGCATTGAGCAAGCTATAATGTCCCTTAATTGGCAACTCACTACCACCTGTTGAGAAACCCTCCTTATCACTGGGCAAATACATAAAAGTTGTGGTGAATTTCTCCCTTCCCTGAAATAAATCTCTTCTGGACTTCTTACAAATTTGGTTTGCCACAAATCACAACTTGCTCACATTGCTCTGGGCCCTGTAAGATTCTGTCCATTTTCTTCTGCTACCATTGTGAAAGTGGCAATAGTGTTCATTGTAGAAACCTTTCAAGTATCCTTCGCAAACACTTTCCAGGCTCTATTCCCTAGATAGACCAGGACAGCAGAAGAACTAAAATACCAACAGTTGCAAATTCTCCTCTAAGTATCAGCCTGACTGGGAACTAAATCATCACTCGGTGGCACTCCCTTTCTAACCCCACTCTTGGTGGTTCCACACCTTTTGGGTTGCAGCAGTTCAAGGAGGCAGTGTATCACAAAGCCCAGTGTGCAAAATAAGTATCAGCCTTACCTCTCACTTAAATCCCATGAAAGAAAGCAGAACAACAATGTGAAAGCTATTAAACTCTTATCCTTGCCATTTAAATAATTTGAGGGAAAAAACTTCCTCCCCTCTTCAAAACTATTCAAATTTAGCTGTTGTAGTTTGGCTACCAAAGTTGATGTTCCCTAAGTAACAGCAACACTCAGAAGGTCACTGATTATTAATTTTGAACATACACTTGTTGTGTGATAGCACCAGGCATGGTATAGTGGCTCAATGGTTAGCACTGTTGCCTCACAGCACCATGGACCGAGGTTCTATTCAAGCCTTAGTTGACTGCGTAGAGTTTCCGCATTCTCACCATGTCTGTGTGGGTTTCCGTTGGGTGCTCTGGTTTCCTCCCACAATTCAAAGATATGCAAGTTAGGTGGATTTGCCATGCAAATTGCCCGTAGTGTCCAGGGATGGTCAGATGGGTCGGCCATGTGGATAGGGTAGGGTGGCTGGGTTTGGGTGGGATGCTTTTCACAGGGTAAGTGCAAACTTGATGGACTAAATGGCCTTTTTCTGCACTGTAGGGATTCTATGATTCTAAAAAGAAATTTTGATCTGCAAGAATCAATATCTGGGAACATAAAATCACAACTTCAAAAAAAACTTGCTTTCTCACATAACGAGAGGGTTATTTATGTTATTTAACATCAATCCAATATTTAATTATGAACCTATTCTCAAAGCACCCAGCAGATACTTGAGAATATAACAACACATATCTTTAACACAATGTGCAAGCAAAATCTTGTGAAATAAAAAAAATTAGAGGACTCGCAGTTTGAAATAAATTTTTTGTTATAGATATGCAATATCAAACAGCAGCCAGCTCATAGCAGTTCCTATTATTAACCTCACCTTTATAATTTCAAATGCCTTAGATGCTTAAACCTCCAGATATTGTAAACTATTGCTTGACAAATGGTTTGGATACATTAATATAACTGTTGGAGCACCTTGGTTTATTTGAAGAAAATTATACACCAATTCTGGAATTTAAATGCGGAGAACACTGCCAGAAGAAGTTGCTTGCTGAGGCAAAACTGACCAACAAAAGGAAATTTTAACTTCAAAAGGTGTCTCAAACTTTATTTGCATTTATATTACAACTGTTCCTCACAAAATTCAGAAAGATTATCACAATGTTTGTGCTCATATCAGTTATGCATGAAGCTTTCATATTTCCTAAGTATAGTGGAGCAACTAGCAATAGATTTTTATTCACTCTCTCTCCAATGTTACAGCACAAATGGTGCTTCTGCAACATTTCCATTTTATGATATCTTGACATAAAAGCCACATTGGACTTGCTTAGGTCTCAGTTGCAGAGCTTGTGATCTCCAATCATGATAAGATGAAGCTCACCACTTCATTGACTTAAGGTTGTGGGTGTCATGGCCACAGTGGAATTAGCCTTGTCTTCTGAGGCAAAGCACTTGGGAACAAATTGTCCTGTGTGCTGTAGCATTTTTTGCAATTACCACTAAATGTGAAATTGTATACTGGGTACAAACTAGTTTGTGATTTATCACTACAGAGCCTAGTTTAATACTGTGAATTAATAACAGACGTAATGCACTACTGCCCAAGTAGAAAATCACCAAATTAGTCTCATAATTAAGGAAGAGAACAGATCAAATTTTGTTAAGTACCCACACACAATCTCACTTTCTAGTTGCTGAATATGATATCAAGGCCCAGTTAAAGTAGTTTAGTTTAATTCCGCCAAATAAAAATTGCCCCAGTATTAATGTGAACATAACTTCTGAATTTGGAGTGGTGGGTGAGCAGGAAGCTTGGTGCTGTAATTGTAAGGACAAACCTGAAAATTAATGACTGAGTCAATATCTGTGATTTAAATACAACTATACCAATTAATTTTGTTTTTTTGAGTTTTGTATCTTCAAGCTGTGCAGTAACTATGATGCACACCCACATAGCATGGCCTCAGATATATTTATAATGTCTTTGCACACATGAGAAATGGAGAATATTTGGGGTAGGTGGTGGATATAAAGCAAGGGAAGCACAGAGATTCAATGAGGAATTGATTAAATTACTGGGACTACAGTTCAGAGGAGGGTGAAGGACATCCTTTCTCCCAGCAATGAGAGGAAGAAACCTACTACAAGAGGTTGTGTTTGGAGAGAACGTTTCTTTATTCTTTCATGAATTATAACATCTCTAGGCTAAGCCATCATTAGTTGCCAATCCCTAAATACCCTTGAGAAGGTTGAAATGGACCACTTTTTTGAAGCATTGTAGTCCATCTGGTATAGATACAGCACTATGGTATATTAGGAAGGATGTTCCAGGTTTCTGACCAAGCAACAATGAAAAAATGACAATATAGTTCCAAGTCGGGGTGGAGTTTGGTTTAGAGAGGAACTGGAGAAAGATGGTGTTCTACCTCTAATGCCATTGTCCTTCAAGATGTTATTCACGCTTAATCTCAAAATAAGAGCTTCTGACCTGAGAGAGAGAGAGGTCAACTCTTGGTGCCACGACAATCATTCGTATTGTATCAGCTGAAGCTACTGAATGAATGGTTAATTTCAATGTCAAACCAACTGCTTCTCCCCAACCAAGAGAAACAAAAATGTGTGTCCACAGGTATGAGATTTGAGAGGACCACCATTTCTCTGTTTGAAAGAATCAGATTTAAACTCTGTACAAAGCCTAGAAAAAGGTCCATGTTTATGCCATGTGGAGGTTAGAAATCAGTGGGGAGTGAGATGGGTAGGAAGGGGATACACGAGAGAGCAATTGAGGCAGCTCAGAAAGCAATGAAAAGCTGGAGTAGTGTGCCAGAGCTCCCCTGAAGCCTTCATTGGCATTCACTGGAATCTTTTAGTTTGTCTGATCATGGTCTGAACTTAATTCCACTTTTCTGTCTATTTCCTGCAATCTTTCAAGGGCTTGTTTAGTTCAACCTTGAATATCTTCAAGGCTCTCAGGATGTTGGCCTCAATATTGGGTGCCCCAATAATGAGATTCACTATATCATGAATTCAGATAAGGGCATACTTATCCTTTTTGGAAAGCTCATAGTGTCTTGCACTGCAAATAAAATGTGAAGTGTGTTAGTTAGAATTTTGCAACCTTTTTTGGATGATGTAACTGTGTGATTGAATAGCTGGCAGTCTGTAAAAGCTGTGAGTTATTATTTTCAGGCTGGTAACAGTTTTTAATGTATGAGTTTGAGGTGAAGCATACGGATGTTAGGTATTATAGAGGTAGTTGGTTGGGTTTGATTGATGTGGTTACTTTGAGCAGAACCAGAAGCCAATGGACCATTAAATGGTTTATGATGTGTAAAAATGCATTCACTGACCTTGATCACTTATATAAAGTAATTGAACTTCTTAAAACACTACACCCAAGTCCGCAAAATCTGACTTGTGGCATTGGTCTGCACATCCATCAGCTCCCATTTCCTTTGGAAAGTGTGTCTACAGGGACTTCTGGCCTCCTTTGAATGCAGGACATCTCTCTGCTTTCCACTTCCTCTACTAAAACTTCCCATGCACTTTATGACCAGGCCATTGTCTCATGTGTTTAGCCAGTCATCAATTTTTGTCAGAATAAATTCACTTCCTACCCAAATATCATCACCTACTCCAGCCATAGTACCTGCCTTCCCTGCAAGAAGTGCAAACTGGCTTTAAACTTGTGCAGGGGATAATATTATTTGTCTCTAACTGAAGTGTGCAGCCAATGAGCACCATGGCCAGTACAGGCTGCATGCAGTAATCATCCAAATGAACAAGCAGGGCAGCAAAAGTTTTGGTGTGCTGTGTGCATTACATCAAACTGATAGGGGTTAATTACATCTGTGTGCTTTCAGAATTATCCAACTTAGCTCCTATTATCTCTTGTCATACATTGCGTTCCAATTAAGCCACATTATAGTGAAAAAACCTATTGGTATGGGCACCCGCATGGGCCCCAGCTATGCCTACTTCTTTGTAGGTTACGTGGAACAGTCCCTCTTCCGCACCTACACAGGCCCCAAACCCCACCTCTTCCTCTGTTACATTGATGACAGTATTGGCACTGCCTCTTGCTCCCCAGAGGAGCTCGAACAGTTCATCCACTTCACCAACACCTTCCACCACAACCTTTATTTCACCTGGGCCATCTCCAGCACATCCCTCACCTTCCTGGACCTCTCAGTCTCCATCTCAGGCAACCAGCTTGTAACTGATGTCCATTTCAAGCCCACCGACTCCCACAGCTACCTAGAATACACCTCCGCCCACACACTCTCCTGCAAAAATTCCATCCCCTATTCCCAATTCCTCCGCCTCCGCCACATTGCTCCCACGATGAGGCATTCCACTCCCACACACCCAGATGTCCAAGTTCTTCAAGGACCGCAACCTTCCCCCCACAGTGGTCGAGAACGCCCTTGACCGCGTCTCCCGCATTTCCCGTAACACATCCCTCACACCCCGCTCCCACCACAACAGCCCAAAGAGCATCCCCCTCGTTCTCACACACCACCCCACCAACCTCCAGATACAAAGCATCATCCTCCGACACTTCCGCCATCTACAATCTGAACCCACCACCCAAGACATTTTTCCATCCCCATCCCTGTCTGCTTTCCGGAGAGACCACTCTCTCTGTGACTCCCTAGTTCACTCCACACTGCCCTCCAACCCCACCACACCCGGCACCTTCCCCTGCAACCGCAGGAAATGCTACACTTGCCCCCACACCTCCTCCCTCACCCCTATCCCAGGCCCCAAGATGGCTTTCCATATTAAGCAGAGGTTCACCTGCACATCTGGTATACTGTATTCATTGTACCCGGTGTGGCTTCCTCTACATTGGGGAAACCAAGCGGAGGCTTGGGGACCGCTTTGCAGAACACCTCCGCTCGGTTCTCAATAAACAACTGCACCTCCCAGTCGTGAACCATTTCCACTCCCCCTCCCATTCTTTCGATGACATGTCCATCATGGGCCTCCTGCAGTGCCACAATGATGCCACCCGAAGGTTGCAGGAACAGCAACTCATATTCCGCTTGAGAACGCTGCAGCCCAATGGTATCAATGTGGACTTCTCCACCTTCAAAATCTCCCCTTCCCCCACCGCATCCCAAAACCAGCCCAGTTTGTCCCCTCCCCCCACTGCACCACACAACCAGCCAAGCTCGTCCCCTCCCCCCACTGCATCCCAAAACCAGTCCAGCCTGTCTCTGCCTCCCTAACCTGTTCTTCCTCTCACCCATCCCTTCCTCCCACCCCAAGCCGCACCTCCATCTCCTACCTACTAACCTCATCCCACCTCCTTGACCTGTCCATCTTCCCTGGACTGACTTATCCCCTCCCTACCTCCCCACCTATACTCTCCTCTCCACCTATCTTCTTTTCTCTCCATCTTCGGTCCGCTTCCCCCTCGCTCCCAATATATTCCAGAACTCTCACCCCATCCCCCTCTCTGATGAAGGGTCTAGGCCCAAAATGTCAGCTTTTGTGTTTCTGAGATGCTGCTGGGCCTGCTGTGTTCATCCAGCCTTACATTTTATTATCTTGGATTCTCCAGCATCTGCAGTTCCCATTATCACTATTGGCATTGGAGCTGGTTTTGACGTGTTCTGTGACTATATGTAAAACACAAACAACAATGGCTTTTCAAGTCAAAGTTCTTTCTCGGTCATTGTTAGCTTCACTGACCTTCTAACCTTACAACAACTTCTATCTGGTTAGACATTTTAAATGTGCTTTTCTTATTCTGACTGTCACATTGAGCATTTTATCCATATAGGGCTTAATAATGAGAAGAATGCTAGTGATTCTCCTGTGCTGAAATAAAATTAAATAAGGGGAATGCATTGTCATTCCTCTCCAGCGAGGAAAGAAGAATAAAAAGAAAGGTCGTAAAAGTCCAGAAAATGGTCTGAAGAGTTGCAATGCAATATGCACACAACAAATGAATATCCTGCTGCACTATAAATGGAAATTTCTAATAATAACTAAATGCCCCTACTTGCAGCATAAAATAATAATAATTGTGCTTTTTATTGTGTGGTTTTGATTGAAATAATGGAGAGAAACATGCCACAGACAGAATCACTGCTCTCCAAAACAATAAACTAAAAACAGAGCAGCAATGGAGAAAAGGTGGCACACAATCGTGTCAACCTAATGTCCTTTGTCAATGAACAGCATGCTCATTTATTGCTGCTCTTCTGTTTCTACCACATAGTGGCTTTGTAACTGGCATTCTGTATGCAAAGGAGCACCCGTATTTATAGATCTTATAGTGCACCACCTTCTGGTAAACATGAAATAATTTCACCGATGTTAATTCTGTGTTACACAAACTAGAAATGTCTCTATATTAATTATTTATACACTGCTATAACATCCTGATGGTCATGTATATTACATTGTAGTCCTTGGGTGTCTCACAATAAAACTTCAAGTGAAAATCTGTGCAGTTCTAGAGTTTTCCCAGAGGTCTCAGAATCGAATCTGTGGCCCATGTCTGTACTTGCTTAGTGTGAGACTGGTGTCAGGATCTTCGCAGAGGACGTCTCTCAGTTAGCTGCCTCATTTTCAAAACTCTATTGTAGGGATTGCCAGAACTGAGAATTTACCAGTTTGGATTTGGATTTTTGGCTTCAGATTCCTGAGTGCTCATCATTGCACCATGTAACCCACACCAATGCTCACCGTACAATTAAAGGTAGTGGCAAGTTCTTGATATTTCCCCTCACCCAAATACCCCATCAAATCAAAGGTTCACTTGTGAAACCTCAATAGTTTCACCAGGAGACTGAGAGGGATGTGAGGTCCCCTTTGAGGCCCCCATTGGCTTATACATCAGTGAATATGAACGCTAGATTCTAACTGGTACGGTAGAGGGGGAGGCCCTCTGCTGGTTTTGTCTTGGATGCAAACATGGCCTTTTTGTACACACCTTCTTTAGTAGCATGGACCCTCTGATGGGCTACTCCATACCCACCCCAGCCCGTTGCAAGGAAATGGCAATCTCATGCCTGGCACTGTGGTTACCCCATCAAATGCAAAACGTCAATTAGGCCACAAACTCACCCTGAAGTGAAATCTTTAGAAAAAAATATTGGCTGCCCCACCCTGGAGTGAGCCACCGAATTTGTACCCAGCCTGCCCTGGGGAAGTTCCAAAACATCAGGGGGACTGTGTCAGGAGCTGTCCAAAGTCCCAGCCATATCATAGAAGCTGTGATCTGGAATGATGCACTTCAGTGTTAGAATCTCATGTTAATTGTCTATAAAATCCCAGAAAATAATGCTAAATTAGCGAGAAAATGGAATTAGTTATAGTTCATCTAATCAACCTGTTTGGGCCTGTTAGAACACACATCTGGGTAGATGGAACTTAAACCTGAGTGTCTCAGCCAGAAGGTAGGGACATGACCAATGCACCACAAGAGTCCTTTGAACAGTTGTATAATTGCTTTTTAGTAATTGCAGGGCTGTCAATAGAAATGCATGTGTGATCACATCAATGAGAGCTGATGGCCTAGTCACATTATCGCTGGACTCTTAATGTTCTGGGGACCTGGGTTCAAATCTCTCTATGGCAGATTGTGGAATTTGAATTCAATAAAAATTTTGAATAAAAAGTTTAATAATGAACACAAGTCCATTAATAAATGTTGGGGAAAACGCCATCTGTTTCACCAATGTCCTTGAGGGAAGGAAACAGCCATTCTTACCTGATTTAGCCTAAGTGAGACTCCAGACCCACAATAATGTAATGGCATTTAACTGGGCAATTAGGGATGGGAAATAAATGCTGGCCCAGCCCAAAATGGACTTGAAGATTACAGCAGACAATGTATCCATGCCTATACACAATACTGCAAGCAGAGAACCAACTTTGTGCTGCCTTCTCAATTCCAATTCAGCATGTATCAAACATGAATTATGCTGTTCATTGTTTGCATAGTTGACCACGGTGTCAAGTGACATCAGCAGTGCTTAAAATTATTTTCTACCTCTACAATGGGAGGTGCAATGTGGCTATTGGTGTTGTTGATTCTAATTCTAAATATTACTTTTTGGAAGAATCAATTATGGCTGATGGTGAAAGAGTGCAACTCCTGAAATCTTAAAATGCTGTGCTGGATGTCTTGTCTGCAAAACGTGGTATGATGGGATGTTCTTTATTATTGTTGCATGTTGCACGGATGTAATGCTGTGTGAGTGGCGAAAGGATGATGAGGTAGCAAAGTTGTGTTCCTTCAAACAAATGTTTAGAATGCAATAACAAGAGATAGAAATGAATGTCAATGTCAGCTGAGTCGGCTGAATGATCTCAATGCAAGGAAAGAAATGGAATGATCTGACAGGAATTGTCAATCCTAATGGAAGCACCTTCAAATAACAGACCTTGCCAATTGCACCATCAGCCTCATCCATACAAACCTACAAACAGACAAGGAATGAGTGTAGGCCACTCGGCCTTTCTGTCATTCAATAAGACCATTGTTAATATGATTTTAACCTCAACTCTATACTCCCAGAAACCCTCACTTATATACCCATTGCTTATTTTTATCACTCACATTTTAATAATCTGAATTAATGATTCACTTTATCTTATGATTAAACACCGGGCATTGTTGCAAACCACAAAAAGTTTAAAGTTTACATGCCTCTGCCAGCTATTCAAAGATTACAGCTACATTACCTAAACACATTTCATCACACTGGTATATTTCAACCTTCCTTGCAGGACAAGGTGGTAGACAATAATCAAAAACTGAATTGAAGGGTTAAGACATGTGTTAACATCTGGCTGATGCAGTACCAGTTAACAGAGCTCAATAATTTAAGATCACAGCATTCATGCATCCAATTCTCTTTTCATTCTTCCCATTTTCCTTCCATCTATTCCAACCTATAAGCAACAGGTGACATGAGCATTGGTCAACCCAACATCCAAGATCCCAACTCTGCTCCTCCGACTTACACCAAACTCTCATTCATTTGCCTGTCATTATATGTTATCTGCCAGCTGGCTCCTTGATCCATCACTCAGGACCTGTACCTCTCCCCCACCTTGGAACTGACCACTTACTTGGCACAAGTATCACTCACACACCTGGCCCCTGTACCTCGTCATGTCTCTCTCTACTCCTCATCTGCCCAGCACACTACTCTGTCATCAGTGTTGCATGCTACCACCTCACCTAATCATCCCTCACCTGCCTGTTACTTTACTGCCTCACCCACCTGAAACCCTACTACCATCTGCCAGCCCATTCCTCAGCCAACTGGCACCATACCTCCTTACCCATCTGCACCACTACTTCCTCACTGCTTCCTCACAAAAATTATCTTGTCTCAGTAGATGTGACAGCAGCTTTGGGCCTTCAAATTGTAGGATTTGGCATTCACTGACTCAAAATAGAGGTCTGATTTTGGCATCAATCGATTCTACTCCTGACTGTGAGGATTCCTGGGCTCATCTGCTTAGCTTTGGCTGGGAACCCTCCTGACTAGAGGTTCACTCAGAAACCATACCAATTGCAAGTGGGTGATTTGTAGCTTGGTATAAATTGTGAGTTAGGATTCTGACTCAGTGGACAATTTGGGCCACTGAGGCAAGATATGCTTGTGACTGGGTCAAGGTACATTAGAACCAGAGTTTGGGATGGTGGATGGGCCTTGGGTGGGGGGGAACAGGGTTAATGTCAGATCATTGGAAACTAAGGTTGCAAACTGGTTATGTTGCAGTAGAATTCAATGGGTCAAGTTTCACAGGAAGGCTGATGGGACATTGAATAAGAATGAAAGGTCCCTCTTTGCAGACAGGAAAGATCCTTTCTCTTAAAAGATTGCTCGTATTAGTGGAATTATCCATAAGGGCAGTGAAGCATGGATCTTTAAATTTATTTAAGGCAGTTAGATACACAAATGAGTCGGGACTTGGGGAACAGGCAGGAAGAGCTGAGAATATAATCAGTTTGGAGCCTGTTGTGGCTTGTGGTATTCATTAATGACTTAGACTTAAATGTGGGAAGTGAGACGGGGAAATTTGTAGACCACATAAAAATTGGTTGGATTTGATAATGAAAAGAATGTCAGGTGCAGTGTGATATCAAAGGTTTGGTTGAGTGTGTGAAAAAGTGACAAACAAAATTCAATCCAGAGAAGTGTGAAGCTGTTCATTAGGGGAGGCCAGCTAAGAAGGGATTGCACAATAAATGGTGGAATGGGGGGGCATTGAAAGGGACATGACAAGTGGGAGACTTAGGAATGCATGTCTACAGGTGCCTGAAGGTGGCAGGGTCGATAGGTAAAGTGATAATGAAGGCATATGAGATATTTTCCGTCATTAGATGTGCTAAGCACAAAACCAAAAATGTAAAACCGGAACTACATTAGACACTGGTTGGGCAACGGCTGGAGATTTGTGTACAGTTCTGTTCACTGCATTACAGAAAGGAAATAATTACTCTGGAGACAGCCAGAAAAATCACGCCACAGATTAAATCTTTCAACCATGAACGAAGATTGGATAAGCGACGGCTTTTCTTTACGTTGAGTAGAAGAGGCTGAGGGGTGACTTAATTGAATGCATAAAGAAATGAGGGGCTTGCTTAGAGTGAACAGGGAAGACTTGTTTACTACAGACCTGTAACTACAGAGGTCAATTACTGAGTGTACAGATTTAAAATGTTTGGTAGAAGAATTAAACAGGACATGACAAAAGGGTTTTCCTCCCAGTGGGTGTGGGTGGTAGATGTCTGGAACTTGTTGTCAAGTTTGATGGTTGAAATGGAAACCTTCAGCGTATTTAAAAGGAACCTGGATCTGCACCTGAAGTACTTTAAGCGCAAGGCTATGGACCGGGTATTGGAAAGTTTAATTAGAACAGGTGAATAGTTCATTCAGCTGCACAGATACAAGGAGTGAAATGGCCTTCTCCTGGGTTTTTCTATGGTTCAATGATCATCTAGCTAAGATGGTTCATAAAGCAATGTTGCAGATGCTGTATACGTGGACTATGGAAGACATTCAAAAGAGCACCATGCAGGACGCTTACGTATTAAGAAGACAGAAGGTAGAGGAGTTGGCAGGATGGATATCAAAATGGCTCAGTGGCAGGGAGCAAAGAGTGGTGATGAGTGGAGCCTTTTTAGACTATGAAGGAGTTTACGCAAGTGTCCCAAATTTTTATTAAACGTATAGGTAGTCTCAGGTAAACTACATTAATATTTTCAAATGATAGAAAAACTGGGAAAGTGGAAGATTGTAATAAGTCTAAAAGAGGCCAAACACGATTGTAAAATGGGCAGAAGCACAGCAGATGACTCAATGTGGAGAAATGTGAAGTGATGTACTTTGGAGGATCAAAGCAGAAAGACAGTCTACTAAAAAATGACTTGGTTTTGAGAAGACAAAATGTGAGGCTGGATGAACACAGCAGGCCAAGCAGCATCTCAGGAGCACAAAAGCTGACGTTTCGAGCCTAGACCCTTCATCAGAGAGGATGAAGGGTCTAGGCCCGAAACGTCAGCTTTTGTGCTCCTGAGATGCTGCTTGGCCTGCTGTGTTCATCCAGCCTCACATTTTGTTGTCTTGGATTCTCCAGCATCTGCAGTTCCCATTATCTTTGGTTTTGAGAAGTGTAGATTAGCAGAATGATCTTACTATCTAAACATCAGAATCCTTCAAGGCAGGGGAAGTTTGAGATAATTTACTTGATTTTTTTTGAGATAATGAAATGATTGTAAGTAAGGAACAGGCATTCTGGCTTATAAGTGGGTCAATACTAAAAGTCAATAATTCAAAATCACTGGAAAGAGATCAAACGGAGAGATGAGAGGTTTTTTTTCAGTGAGAGAGTTGCCAGGGTCTGCAACACTCCAGCTAAAAGGGTAATGCAATCTATAAGTGGGTCAAGTAGGCATTTCAGAAGTAATATACGAGAAGGAATTCTTGTGAAGATATGTGGCCACAACAAGGGATTGACAGGTTAAACTAATTATTTCCCTATAATTACGAGCTTAAAATGATTAACAATCTTCAAGATACAGTTTACTGACATAAGAGAATCCCTAATTAGAGGCACACACCAAAAGCCTAAGGGTAACATATTTTTCAATAAACTGTCACAAAGGTCACCAGAGTGTAATATTTTATAAGGTGATTATTAATAGCCCTAAAACACAGTCAACTGAAAATGTTCAAAGGTGGCGCAGCTGAAAACAACAATGTAATCTTTAAGAGAGAGAGAGAGAGATAATGGGAACTGCAGATGCTGGAGATTCCAAGATAATAAAATGTGAGGCTGGATGAACACAGCAGGCCAAGCAGCATCTCAGGAGCACAAAAGCTGACGTTTTGGGCCTAGACCCTTCATCAGAGAGGGGGATGGGGGGAGGGAACTGGAATAAATAGGAAGAGAGGGGGATGCGGACTGAAGATGGAGAGTAAAGAAGATAGGTGGAGAGGGTGTAGGTGGGGAGGTAGGGAGGGGATAGGTCAGTCCAGGGAAGACGGACAGGTCAAGGAGGTGGGATGAGGTTAGTAGGTAGCTGGGGGTGCGGCTTGGGGTGGGAGGAAGGGATGGGTGAGAGGAAGAACCGGTTAGGGAGGCAGAGACAGGTTGGACTGGTTTTGGGATGCAGTGGGTGGGGGGGAAGAGCTGGGCTGGTTGTGTGGTGCAGTGGGGGGAGGGGATGCACTGGGCTGGTTTAGGGATGCAGTAGGGGAAGGGGAGATTTTGAAACTGGTGAAGTCCACATTGATACCATATGGCTGCAGGGTTCCCAGGCGGAATATGAGTTGCTGTTCCTGCAACCTTCGGGTGGCATCATTGTGGCAGTGCAGGAGGCCCATGATGGACATGTCATCAAGAGAATGGGAGGGGGAGTGGAAATGGTTTGCGACTGGGAGGTGCAGTTGTTTGTTGCGAACTGAGCGGAGGTGTTCTGCAAAGCGGTCCCCAAGCCTCCGCTTGGTTTCCCCAATGTAGAGGAAGCCGCACCGGGTACAGTGGATGCAGTATACCACATTGGCAGATGTGCAGGTGAATCTCTGCTTAATGTGGAATGTCATCTTGGGGCCTGGGATGGGGGTGAGGGAGGAGGTGTGGGGACAAGTGTAGCATTTCCTGCGGTTGCAGGGGAAGGTGCCGGGTGTGGTGGGGTTGGAGGGCAGTGTGGAGCGAACAAGGGAGTCACGGAGAGAGTGGTCTCTCCGGAAAGCAGACAGGGGAGGGGATGGAAAAATGTCTTGGGTGGTGGGGTCGGATTGTAAATGGCGGAAGTGTCGGAGGATAATGCGTTGTATCCGGAGGTTGGTAGGGTGGTGTGTGAGAACGAGGGGGATCCTCTTGGGGCGGTTGTGGCGGGGGCGGGGTGTGAGGGATGTGTCGCGGGAAATGCAGGAGACGCGGTCAAGGGCGTTCTCAATCACCGTGGGGGGAAAGTTGCGGTCCTTAAAGAACTTGGACATCTGGGATGTGCGGGAGTGGAATGTCTTATCGTGGGAGCAGATGCGGCGGAGGCGGAGGAATTGGGAATAGGGGATGGAATTTTTGCAGGAGGGTGGGTGGGAGAAGGTGTATTCTAGGTAGCTGTGGGAGTCGGTGGGCTTGAAATGGACATCAGTTACAAGCTGGTTGCCTGAGATGGAGACTGAGAGGTCCAGGAAGGTGAGGGATGTGCTGGAGATGGCCCAGGTGAACTGAAGGTTGGGGTGGAAGGTGTTGGTGAAGTGGATGAACTGTTCGAGCTCCTCTGGGGAGCAAGAGGCAGCGCCGATACAGTCATCAATGTACCGGAGGAAGAGGTGGGGTTTGGGGCCAGTGTAGGTGCGGAAGAGGGACTGTTCCACGTAACCTACAAAGAGGCAGGCATAGCTGGGGCCCATGCGGGTGCCCATGGCCACCCCCTTAGTCTGTAGGAAGTGGGAGGAGTCAAAAGAGAAGTTGTTGAGTGTGAGGACGAGTTCAGCTAGGCGGATGAGAGTGTCGGTGGAGGGGGCCTGGTCGGGCCTGCGGGACAGGAAGAAGCGGAGGGCCTTGAGGCCATCTCCATGCGGAATGCAGGTGTATGAATTGCAGGAACAGCAACTCATATTCCGCCTGGGAACCCTGCAGCCATATGGTATCAATGTGGACTTCACCAGTTTCAAAATCTCCCCTTCCCCTACTGCATCCCTAAACCAGCCCAGTGCATCCCCTCCCCCCACTGCACCACACAACCAGCCCAGCTCTTCCCCCCCACCCACTGCATCCCAAAACCAGTCCAACCTGTCTCTGCCTCCCTAACCGGTTCTTCCTCTCACCCATCCCTTCCTCCCACCCCAAGCCGCACCCCCAGCTACCTACTAACCTCATCCCACCTCCTTGACCTGTCCGTCTTCCCTGGACTGACCTATCCCCTCCCTACCTCCCCACCTACACCCTCTCCACCTATCTTCTTTACTCTCCATCTTCGGTCCGCCTCCCCCTCTCTCCCTATTTATTCCAGTTCCCTCCCCCCATCCCCCTCTCTGATGAAGGGTCTAGGCCCGAAACGTCAGCTGTTGTGCTCCTGAGATGCTGCTTGGCCTGCTGTGTTCATCCAGCCTCACATTTTATTATCAATATAATCTTAAACACAGGCACATCACTCAAGAAAATTGTCCATCATGAGTCCTCTCAACAGGACTTCTTTAGAACTGATGAGGGGTAGACTTTATCTGGAAATGAACAGTTATATGCTTCCTTAAAAAGCAAAGAAGCTTGAGTCTAATTAGAAGTTAAGATGAATGCTACTTTAATAATGGATGAATATTCTACTTACTTGACCTTATTATATCAATACTCTTATTTCAAAATAGATGGTCTTTTGAAACACAATTACGTTTTCTCTCTATTCCTAAAACATTTTAGCATTGCCATTGACTGTTTCCATCACAACATACATTGTATTTTTAGTTATAGAACCATAGAGTCATAGAGTTATACAGCATGGAAACAGACCCTTCAGTCCAACTAGTCCATGCTGACCATAACCCCAGTCTGAGTTGACCCCACCTGAATGTGCTTGACCCACAACCCTCCAAACATATCTTAATATTATTCTTGCCTAAATGCCTTTTAAATGCTGTAACTGTGCCTGAATCAATCACTTCCTCTGGAAGTTCATTCCACACACGAAACACTCTGTGTAAAACAAAACATTTCCTCATGTCTTTTTTACATCTTTCTCCTGTCACCAAATAAATATGTCCCTTAGTCTTGAAATCCTTCACCGTAGGGAAAAGACATCTGCTATTCGCCTTATCTATACCCCTCATGATTTTATAAACGTCTATAATCTCACATCTCAACCCTTGCATGCTCCAGTGAAAAAAGCCCCAGCCTAACCAGCCTCTGCCTATAACTCAAACCCTCCATTCCTGGCAGCGTCTTGGTAAATCTTCTCTGAACCTTCTCCAGCTTAATAATATTTTTCCTGTAACAGGGAGTCTGAAACTTGGCACAGTACTCCAGAAGAGGCCTTACCAACGTACTGTACAACTGCAACATGTCCCAACTCCTATGCTCAAAAGACTGAACAATGAAGGCTAGCACACGAAACACTGTCTTAAGCATCCTATATATAAATGTATGTGTGTGTGTGAAGCAAAATTCAAACAGTTATGTAACTTAGCCCCTAGGTCTCCCTGTTCTACAATATTACCCAAGGCCCTTCTTTTAATTTTAGAAGTCTTGTCTTTATTTATATATACAATATCTACAGTGTGCAAACAAGCCATTTGGCCCAACAAGCCCATGCCAAATCTGTAAAGAACGTCCCACCCAGACTTATGCCCCTCCCTTATCCCTGCATTTCCCATGCCTAACCTACACAACCTTGGACACTATAACGTAATTTAGCATGGGTAATCCACCTAATCTGCACATCTTTGGATGGTGTGAGGAAACCCACGCAGACACAGAGAGAATGTGCAAACTCCACACAGGCAGTTCCCTAAGGTTGGAATTGAACCCACGTCCCTCGTGCTGTGAGGCAGCTGTGCTAACCACTGTGCCACCCCAACACCAAATTGCAAAATCTCACATTTATCAAAATTAAACTTCATCTGCCATTTTTCAGTCCATTAATGGAATTGATCAAGATCTCTTTGTAATCTCAGATAACCTTCTTCACTGTCCACTATACCACCAATTTTGGTTCATCCACAGACTTACTAACCATGCCTTCTATATCCGCATCTAAATTATTTATATAAATGGCTAACAAAAGTGGACTCAGCACTGATCCATGTGGAACACTGTTGGTAAAAGGTGTCAAATCCGAAAAAAAAACCATGCATTGTCAGCTCTGATGAAGAGTCATGCAGACTTGAAATGTTAGCTTGCTCTCTCCATGGTTACTGCCTGACTCTGTTTTCTTTTTGTTTTCTTCCACCATTGCTCTCTGTCTCTTGCCATTAAGCCAACTTTGTATCCAGCTGGAATACTCACGCTGAATCCTACATGGTCTAACTTTACCATTATTTGATGACTATATCATGCAGAGCTTATATTGTCTTATGGTCTTTTGTCCAACTAACTTACGAAGATGACTTCATAGACTTTTTGGATGTGGTTTACATTACTGAGGAGTTATATCTAGACACTAATAATATCTGGAATATTACAAACTGCCTGAAACCTGTTAAAAAGATCTCAGAAGACAATAATAATCTCAGTTGGCTCCTTTTCCCTGGTGAGGGATAAATCAGTCTTTCAGACTCACTTAGCATCTTTAACACCTGTCTTTCTCAACCTATTCATTACAGCAAACATCTGAGAGATATGCCAGTTCCGGCACTGCACCAAAAAGAGTCCAGAATTATTAAAATCTACCATGTTTCAGAGAAAAATTAGAAGTATGGGATTAGGAACAACTCATCTTTCAAAGAGCACACACAAGAAGGGTGGGTCACCTTGCATCCTTTTATGCTATAAGCCACTGCTAAGTTGCTAAAATGCTAAAATTAACACAACAATTGTGTGAGAGAACAGGTGCAATGCTGGGAAGATAGCAACTGAGCGGTGTTTCAAAATGGGCGGCAGATATCTGAGAACATTTGGAAAATATCTTATAAAAGTAAAGAATGCTAAGCTAGGTATTTTAAATGATATTGTTTCTTTCTTCTTAAAATTAATTTTATCCTGCCTGTCAAAACATGTACTATTCTTTTAAGATTTAATTTTACAAACAGATGTATGATAATTCTTAAAAGTACTTATTTGTCATTCAGAATTTATCCTTTACACAACTTAGGGCTGAATCTCAGATTTTTTTCAGCTGTCAATTCTGTTGAGTTTGATGGAAGGTTTCTCTCTCTAGAGCATTTTCTTAGTTTATATGAATGAGTTCACCTCATTACCTACTTAGTCATCCCTATCATCTGATGCTAACCCAATCTTAAAACATGTTATTCCCAGAACAACTTGTCATTGTTGGAACATTCCAGAATGGACTAACATCCCAGCTGGTAAAGCAGCCTTTAAAAGGCAATTGTGCATCAAGACAATACAGTTAACCTGGATCTTCCCTGAAAGGATCCTGATGTTTGCTGTGGACATGGCAGTGAAAGGAAAGTTGGAACTTTGTGGGCAGGAACTTGGAGATCCGAGTGAAAGGAGTGTGGTGAAAGATATCGTCTTCGCCCAGGATCAGTTTTGGAGGCCAGGACATCAAATCAAGTCAGCCTGGGCCACAGTTACCAGCTGGGTCAGTGTACTCTCAGCCCACAGTGGAATGTGTAGTATTGTAGGAGGATGGTCAATCATCTTTTCAACTTTACTGGTGTAAATGGCATCATTCTCTCTCTGATCCCTCATACTCATTCAATGTCTGCTACACTTAGTGATCTCCCACTGTCATTTTTACATATAACATCTTTTCTCATACTCTCTTACCCACCCCAACCACCAGTACCACTAACCAGCCCTCTGCATTGGCTACTCACTTGTTCATAATGCTTGCCCACCTGCAGCAACACTAACAGCTGTGTTGCCCACTTTCATCTATCTCTTATTCCATTAGTGTTTGGTTGTTCAACTGTGATTGGGTTTATAGTACATCACTTCCATAAGTGATTGCTTGGTGCTGTGATCTGAATAGGTCTTTTTGGTATGTGAGAAATTGAATTCTCTATGACTACCAGTGATCATTTATCTCTCAACTAAAACAATATCGAGATACTGAAATTAGATATTAAACCTCTCTCATATTTTCTAGTGATTGTTTTTATCTCTCAGTTATGATATTTCAGAATTTATATCCATGATTATCTTGAAAAATCTTAATTAAAACCTACTTATAATATTATGACTGATTGATTAGAGAAACTTTAGGAGAAACAAATAATTCGTGGGAAATGTTCTTATCTTTAGGATAGGCAAAGAATGTTGCACACCCAATCTTACTGAGGAAACAGACAGTCATTGTTCTTCGTGCTGAGAACACATAGTACAAGTGCTTCTCACACTTTATCATTTCTGTTAAACATGTACTGCAAAGCTTGTTGGGTTTTCATCAGCCATTTTTCCCTGTTCTATCATGGACACCCTAACAGCTTCCATCTGGCTATAACAAACCATTAAATTTATTTCAATTACATTCTCCAACAATGCTGAACTACTGGTACCTACTTTCATCCTTGTGTGGCTTAAATATTAGTCTAATATTCAGGCTTAGATGATAAAGTTTGTAATTTTCAGTATTCACAAGCACCGTTCTTTGTGACTGTAATCATAGCATATTGCTTCTTCTTGTCCTCCTTGAATTCTCTACAAACTTTAAATTGTCAACAAAACTCTCTAGCTCTGTCAATTTTCCACTGTCTACCTCTGCCAGATTTCCTTTATTTCTTTTTACACTTACGTATCTGATTATCATTAGAGTATCCTTTGTAAATGGCTTTTCTTTCTACTTCCATACACCATTATCTCTAGCGTCACCAAGGCAACATCATCCACAGAAACAGGATCAGCTTCCACACACCCGAGCTTTTAGCCCTCCACAACGTCTTGCAACCTTGCACTGCATGTATGTTTTCAGGTTACTTGGTTGATTCTCCATCCTAGAGTCACAACTTCCTTTATGAAGACCCAAGCCGAGATTGTCTGCACGAAGGCCCCATCCATCTTTCACCAACCAGTACAATTGTGTACCCTTATCACTGATTTCATTTCTCTCATTGGTCACTGACTGAACGTGGGCCAGAATTTTTCTGATTTCCTTACTTGGTCATGTCTTCAAATACCTAGACATTCATATTTGTATGTCCTCCTGAAACCCATCACTTTCTCACTCTCCCACAGCTCTTTAAAACTCATGTTTCATCAATCTGTTAGTCACTTTTTTACTTTGCCCATTCTTTAGCTTGGTACTGCACTCCTTGGAAACATTTTGGAATGTAAAAGTACTTTGTAAATGTTAGGTACTGGTGTTATTGATGTGAGCTTTCTAGATTTTATCATGAACTGATTTTAATTCATCGACTGAAAAGATTTTATTGATCACAATATTGTATATGTACAAGAATATTCTTATCAAGCTCATCAATGTATTTCTTCACAAATTATTTTTGCAGATAATTTTTTTTCTAGGCTAACATTTAATTGGTGGATGCATTGGATCAACTTGAAGATGGTTAGCAACTTGTAAAATTTCTCTCCTTTTTCTCAAATGTTCAGATAGTTGATCACAAATGATTTTTGAGCTTTGATGAACATAAAAAAGCATTATCATAATTTCTTTATTTGCTGTCATAAAAACTTACGTTGATTTACACTATTACCTATAAGATGTGCAGTATCTTGGCACTATTTGAAACATAGCATTATATTTATTTTTATTCTTGTTGTGTCTAACGCTGACTCATCCTTTCCTTAACGTCTTCACTCCTGTTTTGTTAAACATGAGCAATGAAGTGTTAGAAGTTGGAAATTTTCTCTGACTTCAATCATCAGACAGCAGACCAATCTAACAGAATTCTGGCTTGTGTGTTGTTTATCAGCATATTGGCATATTATTTTTAGCATATTTCCTTGATGCAAATTCACAGCTTCATATAATCAAAGGCAATTTTTAGTCTTATTCACAATTACTTTTTCGAAAGTAAGTAGCATTGTCAACCATTGTTATGATAGCTGGAATTTGTATATTTGGCTTTTGTTCTTTTTGGAAATTGTTCTTTTTAAATCTATTTTAAATCTGATTTTATGAAAGTGAGAAAAGCGCATAAAACCCTCCATATATTTAATTTGTGAACTGTTCGCACTTTAGCATCTATGGTTTGTATAAATATCAGTAAGCTCAAATTATTTGCCAATTGCATCAATTAAGTGAACTTCAGGAAATACACATATTTTAATGCTTGGATTATTGGTAATATAGTACATGGGTTGTGCATTACCTAATCGGATAAAAATTAATCATCCATTTTCCTCTTCAGTTTGTGAATTTGCATAAAATGTCTCATCTGAAGTCTAAAGGGAAAAATAACAGAGGTTTTCAAAATCATGAATGTGCTGAATAGAGTATCAATAGGAAGAAACTGTTCCCACTAACAAAAACAAGATGGCATAGATTCAAAATAATTGGCAAAAGAAGCAAAAATGAGTTGAGGAAAATCTTTTCCAATGAATGCACAGTTACACTATGGAATACATTGCCTGAATGTGCAGTGGAAGCAGGCTCAATTGAACCAATCAAGAGGGCACTGGATGACTATTTGATAAAAATGATGTGCACTGATATGTGGAGAAAAGCCTGAAATGGCACAATGATGTTCATTTAAGAAGCTGGTCCAAGCACGATGGGCCAAATAGCCTCCTTCTACGTTGTAATACTTCTGTGATTCTGTGAAAGTGCGGACAATTTTAAAAGGGGCACTGATGTTCCAAATTGTTGATGTTCATTCTTTGCTAGGCATCAAAATATCTGATAGGGAGATTTTAAAAAGATTTATCTAAACATAAATGCTATTTCGCATGTAAAATTATCAATATGCATGCTTGGATGCCCATGATGACATTATCCACAAGTATTGTAAATAGAGCTATCCAGCTAACTATACCAAATACTTTTTTAGAAACAATCACAACATTAACAGATGTGGTTGCATTTCAATAGCTTAAAAATCTTTTCTTTTTTCTGGTCTGCCCCTACATATAAGAAACTTTATTTTGGCAATATGGTGTACTGACAGTGATAGAATGTGGGTGTAATTGGGCAAATAAAACAAAAGCAATGCCACAGTGTTCTTCAACAAATTTGAGTAAAAATTCAATTATCAAAGAAAGAACATTGTGGAAGATTAAAGCGATCACAGGCAAAAATGGAGAAAGGTTTATTTTTCCTCAATAAGTCTCAATTTAATAATCTTCGAATAAATATCACTCACCTGCAAGTGACTCAGAGAATCATTAACAATGGCAGGTCAACCTAAAAGTAAACATTAATAGAAATGAAGATTAATTAAAAATGAGAATCTAAAGTAACACTTTGACATAAGTAGTCACTAGGAATGTTCTCCAAGTCTATTCTGAAGCGCTAGAACCTCAGCAGTCATGATATATTTCCACCTCTAAACCATGTTCACAATCATGGGCATAAAGTAGGAGAAATCATAAGGAAACATAACTCTCCCCACAAATGAAAAACATTTCTACTTATTTTCAGCATGCACAGACGGTAGTTTAATTTTAGCTTCTGCTCTATTTGACAGTATGGTTGTGATTGATATCCCAATACATTCGTTATGAAAATAAAATGGCATGATTGCAATTTGTACTGAAGAATTCAAGTAGAAATGAAGTGCATGAGACATCTGAGGAAATGTGCTGAGGAAGGGTCACTCGATCCAAAATGTTAACTCTGATTTCTCTCCACAAATGCTACCCGGCCTGCTGAGCTTTTCCAACAATTGCTATTTTTGCTTCTGATTTACAGCATCCACAATTCTTCTGTTTTTTTTTTGTTCCGCATAAGACATCTACCCTCAAAGATTTTCTAATTGACCCTAAGCCTATCTAGATCTACCAGGCACCTAGAGTGATAAAATACTCGCTACCTTGAGGGCTGCAGCGATGCAGCAACCTTGACCAAACAGTGGCTTGTGGAGGGAGTATTGTCAAGGAACAGTTAAACCTGAAACACCACTTCAGTGTTTCCCTCCTCCTCCAACCAAAAAAAGAGGTCACTGCGAGGACCACATGCAAAGGAAAGTGAAAGGTCCTGTCCTGCTGTAAGTGACTACAAGGGAGGCAGCTGATTCATGAGTAGCAGGTAAGGCTGGTAAATCTTAAAAAACTTCTATCGCTTATAGTACTTTTTCAGCTTCTAATCTGCAAGGGTAATGCACAGACCAGGAAAGAAGGTCCACAGAGAACTGGACTTGGTTTAATCTAAAATAAAGTACCCTGCAAGTTTAATTTAAAGCGGTAAACCATGGCAGGAGACCTCAAAGTCTTAGTTTGCTCCCCTTGCTCAACGTCGCAGGCTGGGGACAGTTTCAATCCCCTAGGTCAGTATGTGTGTAGGAAGTGTCTCCAGCTGCAGCCCCTGGAAGCTGGAGTTTCAGAGCTGGGGTGACAGCTGGGGACACTGTGGAGCATCTGCATGATACAGAGTATTGTTGATAGCACGCATAGAGAGGTGGTCACACTGTAGGCTCGGGCTCTGCAGGGAGGAAGGGAATGGGTGACCACCAGACAGAGCGAGAGAGATAGGCAGGTAGTGAGGAATCTCCTGTAGCCATTCCGCTGCAAGACAGATACACCATTTCGGATACAATAGAATGGAAGGAACATTCGGGGAAAGCAGCAGCAGCCAAACTCATTGCACCACATTTGGTCCTGCTTCAGAGGGGAGGGGTACAAAATGTGCCAGTGTATAGTTATAGGGAACTCAATTGTAAGTGGAATAGACAGGCATTTCTGTATCTGCAAACGAGACTCCAGGATGGTATGTTATCCCCTGGTGCCCGGCTCAAGGATGTCTCGGAGTGGGCGCAGCACATTCTGGAGTGGGAGGGTGAATGGTCAGTGGTGATGATACACATCCATACCAATGACATTGGGAGAAAAGGGGCTGAAGACCTAAAGGCCTAATACATAGAGCTGGGAAGAAAGTCAAGAAATAGGGCCTCAAAAGTAATGATCTCAGGAGAACTACTGGTGACAGCTGCTATTCAGAGTAAAAATGATAGGATATATCAGATGAATATGTAACTGAAAAGATGGTGTTGGGGGAGGGTTTCAGACTCCTGGGGCACTGGGGCTGAATTTGGTTGGGGTGGGACCTGTATAAATTGGATGGGTTGCACTTGGTACTGATTACTGAGGGAGAGTGTTTGAACTGTCAGGAGGATAGGAACCTTTGTAAGGAGTCAGAGAAGGAGGCAGCAAGAACAAAAAGAAAAGGCAGAAAAGGAATCAGGAGATATGATAGGCAGAGAAACCTAGGACAAAATCCAAACAGGGTTACTGAGAAAAATAACAGCAAGACAAACCATGTTTAAAAAGACGCTCTTACAGGCTTCGTGCCTAAATGAGTGGAGTATCTGCAGTAAAGTGGATGAACTAATCATGCATGTAGATGTAAACGTGGACAATATAATTGGGATTATGGAGACATGGCTGCAGGGTGACAAGGGTATTCAGTATTTAGAAAGAATATGAAAAAAAGGAAAATGTGGTGGAGTGGCAGATGTCGAGCCGGTATGGGTAGAGTTGAGAAATACCAAGGAGCAAAAAAAATTAGTGACCATCCCATATCGACCCCTAAACTGCAGTGGTTATGTTGGGAGTGGCATTAAACAAGAAACTCAAGATGCATATGAGAAGGGGATATCGGTGATGATGGATGCTTTTAATCTTCACATAGATTAGGTAAATCAAATTAGCCACACTTACATACAGGAGGAATTCCTAAGTATATATCATAGAATAGAATCCCAACATTGTGGAGACAGGCCCTTCAACCCAAAAAGCCCACACTGACCCTCAGAGCATCCCACCCAGACCCATCCCCCTATAACCCACCTAATCTACACATCCCTGAACACTATGAGCAACTTAGCATGGCCAATCCTCCTAACTCACACATCTTTGGAATGTGGAAGGAAACCCATACAGACAAGGGGAGAGTGTGAAAACTCCACACAGACAGTCATCTGAGGGTGGAATCGAACCCAGGTCCCTAACACTGTGAGGCAGCCTTGCCAACCACTGAGCCACCGGAATATGGGACAATTTTCTTGACCAGCATGTAGGGGAACCAACTGGGGTGCAGGCCACCTTAAACTGGGTAATGTGTAATGAGAAGGGGACCATTGCCAGTCTAGTTTTGTGAAAACCGTTGGGGATTAGCAACCATAACACATAGATTTTTTTTATCAAGATGGAGAGTGAGATTGTTGATTCAGAGACTGGGGTGCTGAATCTTAATAAAGGAAACAAGGAAGATATGCACCATGCGTTAGCCTTGATTGCGAGAGTTTTGAGTACAGGAGCAGGGAAGTGTTGTTTGGGTTATACAGGATCTCGGTGATGCCACACTTAGAATGTTGTGTGCAGTTTTGATCTCCTTTTCTGAGAAAGAATGCTCTTGCATTGAAAGTTTACCAGGCTGATTCCAGGGATGGCGGATCTGACGTATGAGGTGAGATTGACAAAGTTAGGATGTTTTTGCTAGGTTCAGATGAATTGGGTGGGGGGAGGTGGAATCTCAGACACTTATAAAAGTCATTATAAAAGACATTGTAGAAGTCATAAAAGTCAAATGATTTTCCTGGTGGTGGGTGTGTCTCGAACCAAGGGTCACAGTCTGAGGATTCTGGGTAGACCATTTAGGCTGGAGATGAGGAGACATTTCTTCATCCAAAGAATGGTGCGTCTGTGGAATTCATTACCACAGGAAGCAGTTGATGTCAAAGCATTGCATGTATTCTAGAGGCGATTAGAAACAGCACTTGAGGTGAATGGGATCAAAGATTATGGGGAGAAAGCAGGATTAGACTTTTAACTCGGATGATAAGCCATGATTGTGATGAATGGCAGAGCAGGCTTGAAGCGCGGAATGGCCTCCTCCTGCTTCAATCTTCTATGTACGCTTCTATGTTTCTATGTATTGTCTGAAGAATGCAGCTTCAATGACAATCAAGAAGCTCAATATCATCCAAGATGTAAAAGGGCACATGAGAGGGTGTACCACTGATGCATAATTGCAGTATTGCAATTATTTCAAACCAATGATCTCTGGCCCCAGAAAGACAAAAGCAGCAGATGTAAGGTAAAATTTCCCCTCCACCAATTGAACTTGGAACTGTATTACATTCCTTAAATGTGCTTTGATTAAAAACTTAAAAGCCTCTTCAAAACAGTACTGTGACTATACCCACTTAACAAGAAAGTTGCAGCAGTTTAAGAAAGTGATTCAACACCGCATTCTCAAGAGTAAATATAAATGAGCAGTTAAAGACTGACTTTGTTCGTAATGTTCATTGCCCTTGACCAAATGAAGGAGGTGGCACAAAAAGTCAAGACTCTTAAGAGTCCAACACAAAATTTTAGGGTACATCTTCAGGATGCCTATTGAAAATTGGTTACATTTTCTGATTATTCTGTAACCAGGTTTATTGAAATAATTATCAAAATAGGCCCTCTCTCCATGATGTAAAATTTACTCGCAAGAGGATAACGCTGAGCACACTTGTAAACTCTGAAGACAGGCATGCTTACAGGGACTCTCTCCAAATTAGGAGTTTCACCTTTTCAGGCAGAAAATCAGGAATATAATGCTGGTGCCCACGATCTCAGATCTACATTTATTGCATTATGAAGGTTTTAGCCATTTCTCACTTGGAGGAATAATAGCATGGGGCCTGTTTCAGACGATGTATTTTACTGCTGGAATGGTCATGTCACCTGCCCAGTGACAGCTTCAGGAAGGCTAAACCTTTTTATTGCTCAGGCCACATCAATATTGTTTTGCTAAACTTGTTTTGCTAAAGTTTATCTAACTACAACAGGCAGGGCGCTAATCAAAAGGTTGGAAAATCTGGCCTCACCTTTGCAGCACCAAGCTGCAGGAGATGGGAAGCAATATGGATCAATGGGAGCAGGGGATAATCGCTAAGCAACCAGCATGGGATGTAAAAAACATGAGTGATTTGAGATGGTCCCATGTGTGGCCATGATAATCAAATGCAATGCTTTTTTGTTGCCAGTTACATGAACAGAATAGCACAAGTATACTCTGTAAGAATAACAGCAGAAAGTGCTGAAGAAACTCAGCGGATCTGGTGGCATCTGTGGCGGGAGAAACAGAATTAAGATTTCAGGTAAGATATGACTGTTCTTCAGAACTTGTCTTTAAGAATGACTGGCTAGTATATTTCATATCTGGTACATGGTGATTGTTTGGGGATCTTACAACCAGTGTGGGATCCTGAATTCTTCTTTCTAAAAGAAATCGCCAGTTTTAGCCACTTATTAGTAGCTGAAAATCCCATGGACCTCATGATTAATTTATTTGTCATTTCCCTGCTACCCTGTTTTTCATGATCATCAAGCAGTAGGCCAGTAACAAATCAGATTACCTCCCCCCATCAATTTAAACCCAGCCTTGTTTCAATCAGATATTATCAATGTCCCCTACTATCCAGTGAAATTGCTCTTCCTATTGTCATTGATTAAGGTTTGTCCATATGTCAGCAGGTAATGAATGTGATAAACGCTGTGCAGTTTTCAATAAGCACAGTGATAGCCAAAAGCTAAATATGTCAATGTTGATGACAGAGTGCTGCCTCTTCATGGCCAAGCACTTTAGAAGCACTGATAGATGGAGGTGAAGCATTATTTGTTTTCACCAGCTTGTTCCAAAGGGTGGAAAAATATTCTTACATTAAACTTACCCACTTTGCAGGATGTGAAATGTCATCAATGTCTGTAGGCCATGTCCTCAGCAGTGTGTCACTCCTGTCAGTGAGCCATGTGATTCCATCTCTGAGCTGTGCTTGTTAGTATTCCATTGAGGTATGTATTTCATTCAATAACTGACAGTTTGTAGAGGCAAGACAGCTGCAGGGGAGGCTCTGTGTTGACTGCAGTGTTTATTAGCAGAGAGAAACATTGGCTTTCTTGTAAGCAGCATCTAAAGTCTTGCTAAAACAAATTAAAACCATCAAGCTGGTTTTATACGCTTAACCTATTGGTGATGAGACCTTTGTTTGGCTGGAAGACATTGATATATGGGTAATAATGCGAATTGGCCTCATTGTGAATGCTATGAAAATTGCAACACATATTTCCTTTACCCGTTCTTACTTAAAACAATTCTGAGCTTTTGTGTACACTTTTCCCTGATTCACTCTCCTGCAACTAAGGTTGATCTGTGCTGAATAATATGGGTCAACTGAAGATTTGATTAGAAAGATAAGACAAATTCCCCCTGCTGATGTTTGTCAGACCTCCCAGATGAAATACAGTGTTCCTTTCAAGGAGGTGCTGCAAATCGATAGGACTCAACCAAGAGATCGCAAGATTGGATTAACAGCTACTGCTGTCAAACTTGAATCCTGTTTCTGAGAGTGCGACACAGCACTGTTATTGTTGCCATGCTGCTACAATTGCATTCGGTCTTTTTTCCTCTTTAAATATTTATTTTCATGGATCTCAATGTTCTTTTCTTTGTAATATTTAAGGCAATTTGTCCTAGGCTTCTGTTGAAACGATGAAAGATCAAAAATAAGCAATTTTCATTTCTAGTATTTTTGAACAACTAATTAGAGCTCATCAGTTTATTCTGTTTGAGAAAGAAAATCATTGGAGAATTCATTAATCCTTATATGAGGTACTTTTCTCATTAAATTCGGGGTTTTTGTTCCTACAAATGCACCTGAAAGCTGATTTTACATGTTGTTCATTTTTTTTGGGCAAAAACTTCTCCCATTTGTGTCCTAAATTATATTTTTGTTGTTTGAAGCTGCGGATCTTTTTTGTAAGTTTATCATTTACGCCAAAGAAATATCAAGGGAATGCCTTTAATTTGCTCGTCATATTCTGATCAGATTAAATTTCAGACATTTTGTTTTGGCAGAAAATTTTAGAGATGTCCAGTCTCCTTTCAAAATGGTGTCCTCTGTTGGCAGGCTCAACTCTATCAGTGAGTCTACTGCAGGTACTTTGTGTTTCAATGACCAGACAAGAATATACTCTTCATAGGCAAAGTGCTGGAATCGGAAATAAGAACAAAAGATGTTGGAAAAGCGTAGCAGTAATGTTGAAAGGTCAATTGACCTGAAACATTAACGCTCTTCCATTCTACAGATGGTGCCTGATTCAGACTGCTTAACCAGCAATCTTTGTTTTAATTGTATTGTTGTTAGAGTCAAGAGAGGAGAGGTAAACTGAAACCCCCGGTTGCCTTTTCTTACTGTTTATAATCAGCATGGTTTTAGAAAGGAAGTTTTGGATGGTCCTTAGTCTCCAGCCTGTGATCAATTTAGCAATGCAGCAAAAGATTTGTGATTAAGCAATTACTACCCTTTATTCATTAGCCAGCAGATAAATGGCAGATTTCCTTCCCAAAAGGACATTAGAGGACCACATGAGTTTGTAGAACAGGACGAACACGGCAGGCCAAGCAGCATCAGAGGAGCAGGAATGCTGACTTTTCAGGTCTGGACCCTTCTTCAGAAATAGGGGAGGGGAAGGGGGTTCTGAAATAAGTGGGGAGAGAGAGGGGAAGACGGATGGAAGATGGATAAAGGAGCAGATAGGTGGAGTGGAGACAGATGGGGCAGGGAGGTGGGGATGGAGCCAGTAAAGGTGAGTGTAGGTGGGGAGTTAGGATGGAGGTAGGTCAGTCAAGGGAAAATGGACGGATCAAAGAGGCGGGAATGAGGCTGTTAGGTAAGAGGTGTGGGGGGTGGGGGTGTTGAGATAGGAGGAGCAGATAGGTGGGAGAAAAGCAGACAGGTTAGGGAGGCGGGGAGAAACTCAGCTGGTTTTGTGATGCGCTGTGGAGCGGGGAGATTTTGAAGCTTGTGAAGTTCACATTGATACTGTTGCGCTGCAGGGTTCCTGAGCGAAATATGAGTTGCTGTTCCTGCAACCTTCGGGTGACATGATTGTGGCACTGCAGGAGGCCTAAGATGGACATGTCGTCCAAAGAGTGGGAGGGGAGTTGAAGTGGTTCGCGACTGGGAGGTGCAATAGTTTGTCGTGAACCAAGCGTAAGTGTTCCATAAAGCGGTCAAATCCTTCTGAGACAAATGGTGAAAGTGGAAATCAATTTAAAAATCTGGAATTTGGAGTCTAATGGTGACCACAAATCCATTATTGACTGTTGGAAAAACCCATATGAATGATTAATGTCTTTCAAGAAACTGGTTTGGCCTTCATTTGACTCCAGACCCACAGCCCCTTGACTGCTTTCTGGGTAATTACTGTTAGGTAATAATTCCTCAAAACAAAATCTTAACTGCACTCTGGGAGATTAGAGATAAGTGGCAAATGCTGGTCAGTGAAGCCCTCATTGCTTGAAAGAAAATTTTAAAAATCTCAACCACAGTTATTTCAGGTGGAATGGCTCAGTGTGAATTCTGTGGAGAGCCACGTAGTGTTTCTCTCCACGAGAACTGGCAAGACCTCTCGTTGTATCGCTCCAAACTTGGCTCATTAATTATCTACCATATCTAAATTGTGCCCCTTCTTACTCAATGTTAGTTCAATTCTACCAACTCACTGTACCTGAGAGAACACATCACTCAGCAGATATAACTAATACACCCCAACTGGTTGGCCTCAACCCAAAACATCAGCTTTCCTGCTCCTCTGATGCTGCTTGGCTTGCTGTCCAGCTCTATACCTGGTTATATTTGGAACCCATGTCTTTTAGATCACAGGATGTATCTGAGCAGTTGGTTATATACAGTTAAGAGAAAACGACAGCAATTTGCTTAATATGGGTGTTTGTTTAACAATAATGATAAGAAGAGCAAATAAAATGGGAAAGAAAGGAAAAGTAAACAATAAGTCTCATGCCCTTCTGCCTGTCAGGGAATCATTGATCGACAGCTGAGTTTTGTTTCTGGCTCTGTTCATGACCCCAGCCTGAGATGAAGTCCAACTCAGAATCTCTCGCTCACAGTGTAACAAACAGCCAGCACAGAAAAGCAGATACAGAAAACAAACTGCTGGCTCATACAGAAAATAAGTTTTTAATTGTGCTGTCTGTGACACTTCAGGAACGTTCATTGGACTCATTCAAGGTCATGCAGCTGTCAAATACCATCAACAATCTTAGCCCTTCAGCCCATCCTATACAATCCACTCCTGATGATATTCGACAGCACATGTTACAATTAGAGGTGTAGATGCAAATCAGCAATAGCCACACAAGAACATATAATAAAAGAATATAATCCATCCCATAAAATTAAAACTGCAATGAAAATAACCATCATCAGTATCAATAATACAACAATAGGGTGTATCATCAAATTAACGACCGCAGTGGCCTTTTTTGTGAGATTACGTACAGCAGCTGCCAACTAATGAATCATCCACAGTAGTATCCGTCCATAATATTTACATGGTTCTGTGAAGAAATCATATCTTATCAGTTTACAATCTTTAACAACTCACTCTCTTTTTCATGAGCTTCCCTTTGTCTATGTGCTCGAGTGCTTCCTGCCCTGTTATTAATATCCAATTGGTATCACCTTGTCCATAGGCAGGTATCTCAACGGGCTGAGGTGGCTCTTGTGGGTGTTTATACCCACACATTTCCCCCTGAACAAAGGTGTTGTAGGTTTAATGGGAGGATGTAACTGGCCACCCCTTTGGAGCATTCTACTCAATGGTGTCCCTCCTTTTAGGGCCGATCACATTGAGATTATACAATGCCTGTGGCAGCACTTTCAGCCACCCCTGTAAGGTATGTTTAGGGGTCAATAATTTAATTTGTTGCTTTAAAAGGCCACTCATTTGTTCCACAAGGCCAGCTGCTTGAGGGTAATAGGGAGTGTGGAACATCCAATGTATCCCATTGTCTGAAGCCCATTGCTGCACCTGTAAAGTGTGAGCCTTTATCTGATTGTGTTTCTGATGGCTCACCATAGTGGGATATCAACTGTTCTAGGCCTTTAACAGTATTACTCTGATTCACTTTGGTTGCAGGGAAAGCTAGCATTAGCATGGAGTAAGTGCCCCCCACGGTTAACAGATTGCTGTTGTAACAGTAATGGACCAACATAGTCAATCTGCCAGGTTTGTGCAGGGCAAGCTAATCTCCTCGGCTGATTTGTGCCTTTGGCTTTTTCAGTAGTGATGCATGGTTTTAATTTTTGACATATCTCACACTTGCCAATGATTTATTTTGCCAGGTCAGTGAGTAAATGTAAGGCTTGATCTCTCGCCCATTGCACAGTGCTGTGATACTCTAAGTGTCCTGATTTTTCATGAGCCCAATTTCCAGTGTGCTACTCTATGGATGCATCTTCAACCATTCTGGCTTTTACTATTCTGTCCATGGTATTGTTGTGAACAGCAGATTCCGAACCATCCTTCATATGGGCTTCAACACGGTAATTTTCATGTGCTGGGCCATCACCCATATTTGTTTCCATAGTTCTGTTCCACACAGAGGCTTTCCAGCAATCTTCCAGTCATGTGACTGCCAGGTCAGCATCCATACAGCCATTCTGTTGGCCATCGCCCATGAGTCAGTATAAATGTGCAAACCCTGACTCTCTTCTTTCAGTGCTAGGACTACAGCTGCCAATTCAGCAAATAGGCTCAATCCCCATCTCCTTCTCTGTGGAGGATTAAATGCAGCCGCTCACCACCGCCTGTGGCATTCCTCCAGCTGGCTGATCCATCAGTGAACTGAGCACAGTGACCAATATCTTCAGGCAGTTGTTCGAACAGAGCACCCCATTAAATGGGAGATGCAGGTTTGGCCTGGTCAGGACTCAGAGTTTGTTCACTGGGTGGGTATTCAGTTATTTGTTCATGGAGTTTGGCAAACCCTTCCCTTCCTTTCTTGGTTCAATCAGCCATGTACCATTTCCATTCTGCAAGGGAGCTTTGTTGGGCTGTGCCAACCGTGCAGGTCACAATGTCAGATAACACCCATGTTAGAGTTGGTAATTCAGGTCTGAGGAGAACTTTGTCCTCATCCGTCTGCCCTTCAGCTTCTACTTGGGCCCAGCAGCAGGCCAGAAGTTGCTTTCCAAATGGCATGTAATGCATAGCTGCCTCTGTCAGTTTTCTGGGCCAGATACCAAAAGGTACTGCGTTCCCCTTTTGTCTCTGCCATAACCTCCATGTGGCTATATCTTGTACTACTGCTCGTTGTCATTCAAAGGGTAGGCCAGGTATCCAAGTGCTCATGATACAGCCTCTTTAGCAGCCATAAATGCTTTCTGTTGTTCATCACCCCACTCAAACTGAGCCTTCTTTTGAGCAAAGGCATATACAGGCCTTAGTAGCATGGTCAGGTGAGGTAGCAATACCCAATACCAAGCAGATCTATTAATTACTGCACCTCAGTTTGCTAGTTGGCCCAGCCATTTCTTGTATTTAATCTTTGTATTTTTGGGGATGACTCCATTCCATTTTGCCCACAGAAAGTCTAAAAACTGCACTGATTGTGAAGATCTCTGTACCTATTTTTGGATTCACTTCCCGGCCTTTATCTCACATATATGTGGCTGCAACTTCCACCGCCACGGTTTCCATTGGTCCGTGGAGCAAGATGTCATCAATATAATACCGTATGTGAATATCTGGTGGCTGCAGACACCATATGTAAGTCCCTTGCTACTATCCCCCGGCATAAGGTTGGGCTGTGTAGGTATCTCTGTGGTAGCAGACAGAAAGTATATTGACGGCCTTCCCACATAGAAGCAAACTGAGCTTGTGATTCTGGGGCTATCGGTGTCAAGGCGTTACCTTGATTTATAATGGCATACCAGGGATCCGGCCCCTTTGACAAACTTTCTATAACAGGGGCCACATCAGGCATGGCCACCCTCAGTGGAGGAGAATATTTGTTGAGTTGGCAGTAATCAACTGTCATTCGCTAATTTGCATCAGTCTTCTTGGCAGGCCGGACAGGGGACACTGGCTCAGGTGCCAGGCCAGGCCACTGCCATGCCAAGCCCACTCAGGCCACTGTCATCCAAGATGGCACCCTACTGGTGCCACCATCTTGAAGAGTTCGCTGCTGCTGCTGCCTCTGATGGAGGGCAGAGCTTTGCTGTCGCTAGCCCCAAATGTCAGGAGGGTATCCTAGCAGCCGCCACCTATGATCACTGGGAGGCTGCCGCCACTCCTAGTAAGGTCCGCTCTCACTGTCGTGCCATTGCTGTTAACCTGCCAAAGAAAAGAAAAATGAAAGTCAAAAATAAAGAAAAAGAACAGAAGTAAAAAGAAAGAAAAGAAAGCAGATGGAAGCGGATGAGATTTGAGGAGGAGCTTTGCATGCGGCCCTGCTATCCTGTCACCATCTTGGTTGACACAAGAAACTATTTTAGGAAAGAATCCTCTTTAGTGTTTTGAAAAGCAATATGTTTGTTCTGTTCACTTGGAGCTATCATGACAGCAGAGGGAATCAGGTAGAATTTGCAGAAGAAAGTTAATAAAAGAGCAGTTCACATTTCGAATCCAGTGACTATGCATCACTGGACTTGAAACATTAATTCTGTTTTCTTCCCACAGATGCTGCTGAGTTTTACCAGCAATTTCTGTTTCTGTTTCAGATCTCCAGTTCTTTGGACAATTTTCTTACACTAAATTAAACAATGTTAATTTTTGGGTGTTTTACGTTCCAAGAAATTCACAAAGGAGTTGATGTTTATGCTAGAAATGGTCACAAATGGATCACTTAGGAGTTGATTCCCTCGTTAATTCCTGTCTGCACTCTTACTTTCCTTCCAGACCAAAGGGGCTTTCTTGCAAAATGTTGATGACTATATGTTTTCTTTTTGCTGCGGATTCCTACAACCAGTCAAAATAAACAGAGCAGCACAACATGCATTCTTTTAGATGTAATCTTCAAATAATAAATGTCCAGAGTGAGTGAAGTTTTGAAACATTGACCAAAGTCTCCTAATGGGTTTAAAAATGCCTCAACCAGACCTTCCTTTAGCAATTAGTGAGCAGAAACAGGTTAAATAGCTCTAGGTAGTGTTTGAAATCTTCAACAGCCACTAGCTTACCAGCTTTTTGCATTTAAGAGAAACCTTTAGGTCAAGTATTAGCCAGTAACATATTGTGCTGCTTTTAATGAGCACACTGGCAATTGAGAGGCAATCAACTGCTTAATGATCCTCTGGTGACCATTTCTCACACAAAGTTCAACACCTTTGTGGAATTCTTGGAACATTAAACAACCAGAGACAGCCAGAATCTTAATTGCAATAGCAACAATGCTTTCCTATTATTAAACTGCTTCTATAAACCCCAGCTGACTACCTCTGCTGGTAAAATGCATATGCCAGCTCCAAGTGAACAATGTAAATTTTTTAACACACATAGTTTACTAACATAAGACATAATAGAACATAGAATAATACAGGGCAGAATAATAAGGTGTAGAGCTGGATGAACACAGCAGGCCAAGCAGCATCAGAGGAGTAGGAAGGCAGAAATTTCTGAAGAGGGGTGTAGGCCCGAAATGTCAGCTTTCCTGCTCCTCTGATGCTGCTTGGCCTGCTGTGTTCATCCAGCTCTATGCCGTGTTATCTCAGATTCTCCAGCATTTGCAGTTCCTACTACCTCTTTGGCAAACATCATGTTTGGCATTAATGACAGGATAAACTAGCATTCAAGACTCTATTTCAACCTAACACAAGGACAATTAATTCCTGAACAAGCAATTGAAAATCATCTCCCTTTTTCCAAACAAGCCTCAAATATATAATTGGCTCATGCCAATTATCCACACAATGACCAGAGTTGAAAGGGGTGGTAAAGAAATCTTATGCTGGAACCATATAAAAAGTTGGTTATGACACACCTAGAGTATTGTGTGCAGTTCTGGAATCCAAACTATAGGAACAATGTGATTGGGCTGGAAGGAGGTGCCCAGCAGTTTAGTTATAAGGTGGGCTTTGATAGATTATGAGGGGTTTAGGCCTGAAATGTCAGCTTTCCTGCTCCTCTGATGTTGCTTGTCCTGCTGTGTTCATCTAGTTCTACACCTTGTTATCTTTGATAGATTAGGGTTGTTCCTTGGAGTAGAGAGGACATGTTTGAGATATATAAAATTGAGTTGTGGAGTAGACAGAAAGAAATATTTCCCCTTGGTAGATCAACTGACAACAGGCGGTTAGATTTCAGAGATGTGGTGGGGGGCTTAGAGGAGACAATGGGTTGGAATCTGGAACTTGTTATCTGTAAGGGTAGTAGAGGAAAAACTCTCTCCAAAAAGCATTTAGATGTGCACCTGCAATGTTAAGGCATACAAGACTATGGGCCAAGTGCTAGGAAAATGGCATTGGAAGAGGTAGGTTTTTTTTACAACCAACACAGACCTAATGGGCTGAAGGACCTTTTTCTACACAGTAAACCTTTATGACTCTTCAAGTCTGGCAAGTAACTCAGCAAATCTGATACAATGAGGTAATGTTGTAGAAAAGATAAAAATCTAAATTGCTTTTTACACACAACTAATTGCTTTTAAGTGCAGTGACCATTGTTTCATAAAGCAAAGGAACAGAAAGTTGGGCCTTCCCTGTTGGGTAATAATTCCACAAAGAGGTCAGCTATTAAAAACAAGGATAGGCAAATTACAAGGTAATCTGTTTTTGATGATGTTGGTTAAGAAAGGAGTATTGCCTAAGGCAGTGGAAGAATAACTTTGTCTTAATTGAATGTGATGAGATCATTAATGTCTGTTTAGTCAAGATAGGCAAGGCTTCAGTTTTACATCTCAGCCAAGAGGCAACACTTTGGGGAGGCTAGTATTGTCTTAATGCACTGTACTGTCAGCAGCTTCATAGAATGTGGCCCAAAGCCATGATCCTCTAACTGAATGCCAAGATTATCAGTCTAATGCACACTGAAACTGTCTCTCTTTAATTGTACAAGTGAGGTATGAGCTCGTAGCAATCAGAGCTTGAACAGTAGATAATAAACCTAGGGTAAACTAAAACAAAATGAAGAACTGCAGACGCTAGAAATCTGAAACAAAAAGCAGAAATTGCTGGAGAAAGTCAACAGGAAGAAAGCAGAGTGGAGGTTTTTGAGCCTGCCAACTCTTCCTCAGAGCTATCAGTGGTTCATAAGTGGTATTTATGCTGAAGCCTTCCCCTTCCCCCTCCCCTTCCCCTTCCCCTTCCCCTTCCCCCTCCCCTTCCCCCTCCCCTTCCCCCTCCCCTTCCCCCTCCCCTTCCCCCTCCCCTTCCCCCTCCCCTTCCCCCTCCCCTTCCCCTTCCCCTTCCCCCTCCCCTTCCCCTTCCCCCTCCCCTTCCCCTTCCCCTTCCCCCTCCCCCTCCCCTTCCCCCTTCCCCTTCCCCCTTCCCCTTCCCCCTCCCCCTTCCCCCTCCCCTTCCCCCTCCCCTTCCCCTTCCCCTTCCCCTTCCCCTTCCCCTTCCCCTTCCCCTTCCCCTTCCCCTTCCCCTTCCCCTTCCCCCTTCCCCTTCCCCCTTCCCCTTCCCCCTTCCCCTTCCCCCTCCCCCTTCCCCTCCCCCTCCCCCTCCCCAGAATGCTTTGGCATGCTGATCCTTCAACCCCATGCAATCGTAGAAGGTGTAACACCTGTCTATTTACCTCCTTTCTCCTGACCATCTCAGGCTGCAGACATATCTTGCAGGTGAAGTATTGATTTAACTACACTTCATTCAGTCTGGCCTACTGTATTCACTGCTCACCATGGGGTCTCCACTATGCTGGGGAGATGAAAGGCAGGCTAGGTGGTCGCTTTCCAGAGCACACAAAAACAATCGTTTACCTTCAATTGCCTGTCGCTTCAACACACCAAAATGTTCGCACATCAATGTTTCTGTCGCAGGCCTGCTGCAATGTTCCATTGAGCCTCAGCACAATCTTGAAGAACATCTCATTTTCCACTTGGGGACCCTGAAGCCTCGAGGACTCAACATTCAGTTTAATAACTTGAGAGCCTGAATTAATCTTTCCATCTTTTTTACAGCCCCATACACCTAGCTCTGTAATGATGTGGGACAATAAAATGTGAGGCTATACGAACACAGCAGGCCAAGCAGCATCTCAGGAGCACAAAAGCTGACGTTTCGGGCCCGAAACGTCAGCTTTTGTGCTCCTGAGATGCTGCTTGGCCTGCTGTGTTCGTCCAGCCTCACATTTTATTGTCTTGGAATCTCCAGCATCTGCAGTTCCCATTATCTCTGTAATGATGTGGGTTGTTTTTAGTACTGCCATCCATTATCACATACATCTAGGCCAGTTATCACAATATACATTTTGCATTTAGCACAACATATGCATTTTCTCACTTTCTCTTATCTGCTATCACTGATTCAGCTTTTCTTCTATCTTAGCTTGTTAGCTAAATCTTCTTGTTTACCTAACGCTTTCACATAGTTCTCTTTTCTGGACTGTCTCCAACAAACTGTTCATCTCTTCCTTTCTCTGTTCTCCAACCCTAAATTCAGCTTCAACATATTACATTTTCCTAGTACTAACACTTCTCATCAAGAGTCATTGGACTCAAAACATTAACTCTGCTTCCTTCCCACAGATGCTGCCAGACCTGCTGAGTTTCCTCCGAGCATACTTGCCGTTTTTGCTCAGACCAGCTACTGAGAGGTGCTAATTTAGTCTTCCTAGTGACTGATTTTCATGATTCTGAAAAGGGTCCAGTGCCCACTTAATGAAACATTGAAGAGCAACACTCCTGAATATCATGGGACTGTCGCCAAATCCAGCACCATAAAAAGACAGAACTCATAAAGCCAAAGCATGGTCAAAACATTCTGGACAAATTCGGTTGTACAGAAAAATCTGTATTTTAATTGCAATCCAGTTAAGTCAGCAGTTTTTGATTTTCTAATTATTACGTTAATGCTTGTTCGATTGCATTTGAATACCGATATTTAAAAGTAGGACTTTGCTTTATAATACACAATTTTTCGAGGAAGCAGACAGTTTTGAAATGAAATAAATTTGCTCGGAGCCAAATTAAAACAAAACTAAATGGGGATGATAATGAATGTCTATGTAGATAATGTAATTTTTTTCACGCATGATCTTGTCAGACTGTAGCTGCACATACAATGATGTTAATTATTATCTTCCAATGAATCTTCTCAGGCATAAATGAGAGAAACAAAAGTTCAAACTCAATGTGATTTTCCTGTCATAAGCTTCCAAATTAGTATATTTGGGTAGACGTATGAATTTGTATTAGTCATTTGTGTGATTTTCAGGAATCATTTTTAAAAATTACTTTTTTTTTCCCCCATAATAGCAGCATCCCAGAAATTTTGGATGCAATTTGACCTTGGTCCCCTTCTGTTTCTTAATAGTTTCCCTTTCAACTATTTTACCTTCTTTCAAGAGAAATGACTCAGCCTCCATTTGGGGCAAACTTTGATAATACGGTTCAACTTGATGATCATTAAGTAGAGAATTTTTGACATGTAACAAACCGTATACTTTCCATCACATGGCATTTCTGTGTTGCCACCATCTATACCACTGTGCTCCCAAAGAGTTTCAAAAATACTTTCACTTCCTAAAGTTCTCTGGAATATTTTGAATTTTTTTTTTAAGGAGGGAAGTGAGTGTCCATGGCTTTGTAAAGTTAGTAATTGGAGTGGCAGTCTTATCAGTCACAATTTTGAAAAGCTTAAACTGATGAAACAAGAAGAAATTGTTGGCAAAGCCTAGACGGTCAATTTAATTGTGGTTTTTGTCAAAGAATTACTCAATCTTATAGTTGCAAAGGTTCTTTTTTCATAACTGTAGCGCATTGAAATTTAATGAAGGTCAATAGTCCTGGCAAGCTGTCTAGTGCGTGCAGTCATCAGTTTTAAAAGTAGACAGTCATGGGATCCATTGAGTCCTATGAGAGAAGCAAATAAATCACTCAATCATTCTCTTTCCCAGATGGAAGTGAATATCTGTCATAAGTGTATGGGAGGTGAATGAAAAAATGGCAAAAACAAGTAACTTATGACGGTCCATGTCTTGTAACACCAACACCTTTGCATTGTCTTCTTGAAAAGCACTACCCTGCTTATCAAAAATTATCAAAGCAATCTGTACAATTATTGCTCTGATATCAGTGCAATGATGTTAATTTATCCTCCATTGCATTGTTGAGTCACGTAGTACAAGGCAAGAATTATGACCATCAAGTGTCAAGCCAGTGTTTTGTCCATTTAATGTGTTATAAGTACAACACTCATTCAGCTATTTTTTTGGAACCTTTGCACAGTTATCTAAATATACTGAGACAATCTCAAAACTACTGAATAACTGCGGAGGCTGACACTCTTTGCAATCTCACCCTGTGGGTCCAATTACATGCCTCATTCACAGTCACACCCTTTGTTCCTTAACATCGACTGAATTAACAAACACTATCCTAAAGGGTGAAACAAGGAATCAGGTAACTTCCCCTCCCTGATTTTATTAGTGTTATAATCCAGGCTTCAGCTCATAAACTGAGCTGAAACTGCTTGAATTTTCAACGCTTACTGCAGACAATTCTGACTTAGATCAGAATGGTTTCAGGGAGGACCCACATTCTGCAGCCTTGGCACGTTATTATTGTGAGTTTTAATTCATTAATTTATGTTGCTTTTTGTATATTTATCACCAACCTGCATACTAAGGTCAGGTGCGAGTGTATAAAAGACTGTTTCCAGAAGCTCACTTAACCACTAGCTCCAATCTCCTTTGTAGCAAAGAACCAATTCGGTCAGCCCCAGCTCTGTGCCTAACTGGGATGCGATCTGGTGAACTCAGTATACAAATTAAAGATTGGGGACTCTTGTGACAGTGGTAAAATCCTTACCACTGGGTGAGTTAGTCTGGGTCCAAACTCCAGTGGTCCAGAATTGTGCCATCTGGATAGCTTGATTTAAAAATACCGACAATTGAAAGAGGATTTCCTCCACTTTGTATTGCAGTTCTTTTGAGATATGACCCAAAGGTTGATTAGCAGTTTTCCAGGTCTTCTAGTTTTTGACATTGAGGAAATAACCCCAACCTAGTTTAAATAAAAGCAAAATAATGCACATTTTGGAAATCCCAAGTAAATAAGGAAAATGCTGGAGACACTAAGTGGGTTTGGCACTATATGTGGAGACAAAAACAGAACTGACATTTCAAGTCCATTGTGACTCCATACACCATATTATCTCTGGTATCCAGCTCAAGCTACTCAACCTACCCACCCTTCCACTCACTGTAAATTAACCTCTTTTGCAAGCTCATCCATTATTCATTATGACCAGACCTCAAGACCCATGAACAGAGAAAAATAGAGTTTTATGCATAGAGTTCAAAGTTGTATTGTATACTGCATTCTATTGTGGAAAAAACTCTTTTATAAATATGTGTTTATTACATTCAAATTCATTCACCTTGAAGAAGCCTTTGAAAGATAAGTATTTAATTCATATGTAAGAAGCACTAGGGTTGACATCCCTACATCAAAGAATACAAACCCACTTATATCTGCCAAACAATTTGTAAAGCAAGGCATCTCACTGCGAGAACGGATTGTTGTGAAATTGCTCATGCATTGGTAATTCAGTAATCCTCAGGTTTGTGTTAAATTCCACGTCAGTTTGAAAGCTTCATGTCAATTTAACTGTTCTTTGAAAGTTTACCACTGGGTTTATGTTTTAGGGACATTTCCATGTGCTTTTAACCAACTTCAAAGGATATCTATAGGTATGTGAGGAATAAGAGGATGACTAGGGTAGGAATAGGGCCAGTCAAAGACAGAAGTGGGAAGTTGTGTGTGTGTGTGGACCCTGTGGAGATTGGAGAGGTGCTAAATGATTATTTCTCATCTGTTTTCACTGAGGAACAGGAGAATATTGTGGAGGAGATGACTGAGTTACGGGCTACCAGAATTGAAAGGATTAAGGTTAGTAAGGAGGAGGTGTTATCAATTCTAGAAAGTGTGAAGGTAGATAAATCACCTGGGCCGGATGGGATTTTCCCGAGGATTATCTGGGAAGCTAGGGAGGAGGTGGTGGAGTCTTTGGCCTTGATCTTTGAGTCCTCATTGTCTACAGATTTAGTACCAGAGGACTGGAGAATTGCAAATGTTGTGCCCTTGTTCAAGTAGGGCAGTAGGGATGACCCAGGTAATTATAGACCTGTGAGCCTTACGTCTGTTGCAGGAAAAATTTTGGAAAGGATTATAAGAGATAGAATTTATAATAATCTAGCTAGCAACAATTTGATTGGATATGGTCAGCGTGGATTTGTCAAGGGCAGGTCGTGTCTCAGAAACCTCATTGAGTTTTTTGAGAAGGTGACCAAGCATGTGGATGAGGGAAGGGCAGTTGACGTGGTGTATATGGACTTGAGTAAAGCCTTTGATAAGGTTCCACATAGTAGGCTATTGGAGAAAATACAGGGGCACAGGATTGAGGGAGATTTAGCAGTTTGGATTAGAAACTGGCTTTCTGATGGTTGATGGAACATATTCCGCCTGGAGTCCAGTTACTAGTGGTGTGCCTCAAGGATCTGTTTTGGGACCACTGCTGTTTGTCATTTTTATAAATGACTTGGACGCAGGCATAGGTGGATGGGTTAGTAAGTTTGCAGATGACACTGAAGTCGGTGGAGTGGTGGGCAGTATGGAAGAATGTTGCAGGTTGCAGGGAGACTTGGATAAACTGCAGAATTGGGCCAAAAGGCAGAATAGGAAGGGTCAATGGAAAGATTCTTGGTACTGTAGATGTGCAGAGGGATCTTGGTGTCCATGTACATAGATCCCTGAAAGCTGCCACCCAGGTTGACAGTGCTGTTAAGAAGGCTTATGGTGTTTTGGGCCTCATTGGTAGAGGGATTGAGTTCTGGAGCCGTGATGTCATGCTGCAACTGTACAAAATGTTAGTGCGGCCTCACTTGGAATATTGCATACAGTTCTGGTTGCCCCATTACAGGAAGGATGTGGAAGCATTGGAAAAGGTGCAGAGGAGATGTACTAGGATGTTGCCTGGTCTGGAGCGCAGGCCCTATGAAGAAAGGCTGAGGGACTTGGGTCTGTTCTCATTGGAGAGAAGGAGGCTAAGAGGGGATTTAATAGAGACGTACAAGATGATCAGAGGATTAGATAGGGTGGATAGTGAGAGTCTTTTTCCAAGGATGATGATTTCAGCTTGTACAAGGGGACATAGCTTTAAGTTGAGGGGTGATAGGTAGAGGACAGATGTCAGAGGCAGGTTCTTTACTCAGAGTGTGGTGAAGGCGTGAAGCGCCCTGCCTGCCAATGTGTTAACTCAGCCACATGAGGGCCATTTAAACAGTCCTTGGATAAGCATATGGGTAATGATGGGATAGTGTAGGGGGAAGGGGTTAGATTAGTTCACAGGTCAGCTCAACATCGAGGGCTGAAGGGCCTGTTCTGCGCTGTATTGTTCTATGTTCTATGATGGAACTTGTTCCCCTCTCCTCAAAGTACATGTGAGGACCCAAATGGCAAAATGACCTTGCGCACATATAAAGTGTCATGGGACTATCTCCACAGGAGACACCACATTCTCAAAGTGATAGCTAACCAGCAAATGTTCTCTGAAATAGACCCACTTTGATCTGGATAATTCTATGCATTCAAGATTCCGGGTAGCACGTATATCAAAATCAGATTTGAATAGGGCTAGTTGATCATTTAATTGGCCATTTGCTTCCATAAGCCATGCACTGCATGAAGTTCAGACCATCTTGAAAACCACTCTCATTAAAATCATAAATGATGCATTCGAGAGTGGGACATCCAATCTTCAGAGATTTTCACTGCACTGGAATGCACCCAATTGCAGTGAAAATCTAGACTGAAATCGTAATCTATTGTTGTATGAATAATTCATATTCCCATTTTAGAATGTCTTCTAGGAGCCAGACCAGCTCTAATGGGAAAGTTGGACTGAAAGGTCTATTTCCAGGCTGTCCATCTTTGTACTCTATGACTCTAATGAACCATCATCTATATCAGTTCAGGAATTGTCAACTGGTCTTCAAAGAAAAGTCACAGTAATGATCTTGACTAATAGGAAGGCACAAAATGACATAAATTTGAGTGTTATTGAAAAGAAAGAAATACGGCTAAAGATATAATAGGAACTGCAGAGGCTGGAGAATCTGAGATAATAAGGTGTGGAGCAGGATGAACACAGCAGGCCAAGCAGCATCAGAGGAGCAGGAAGGCTGATGTTTCGGGCCTAGACGCCTCTTCCAAAAAAAAATTTTCTCCGCTGATGCTGCTTGACCTGCTGTGTTCATCCACCTCTACACCTTGTTATCTCTTATGTTACTAAAGCTAATTTTCTTGCCTTCAGCAGGAAATTAAATGCAAGAATGTCAAATTTGGAACCATTGTCATAATTTATAATACAGGAGAAAGCTGGTGCTGATTGTTTGCAAGTTCAATTTGACTGGATGATTATTGCCATGGAGGAGGCAATGGGAAACTATCAGCTCCCTAAGCTCTTCAGACACTAAAGAGCACTTATAACTTGAACACACTTACAGACCCATTCTCTGCAAAGAAAGTAAGTGTGATGGTTTGTTTGTCACTTTCAGTAAATATTAATGAACCACATTATGGAAAACAAAAGACAAAGAACTGTGGATGCTGGAAATCTGAGACAAGAGCAGAAATTATTGGAGAAACTCAGCTCAACTTCTGAAGGCTCACTGAACCTGAAACATTGACTTTCCTTTGTCGTCACAGATGCTGTCAGACTTGTTGAGTTTCTTAAGCAATTTCTGCTTTTGTTTGAGGTACACTATGAATTTGAATGATTATCATAAAATGTTTGTTAGTGTAGCTATTTGCACACTCAGAAATGTTCTGCAACAGCTGCTCAATTATAATGTCACACTGTAAGGGGAAAATATTGGGTATGGCATAAGGCAACCTCATATTGATTTATTTGGGATGGTTAACAAAATCTTAAAACGGGGTGGGCAACTACATGAGAAAGAATTAGAAACTAGTGAGCCTAATTAAGATTCAATCTCCAACTTATTTTATTCGTATTCAAGAAAGGTTAAAAAATGATTTAAAATACACAAGCAAGTTCAAAATGGTGCCGATAAAGCAAACTGCTACTCACAGTTCTTGAAACGTAGGCCAAGTAGCAAAGAAGATAGATTTAGACTAGTGACTTTAGGCACCCCTACTATGTCTATTATGTGTAAAACAAGTTATTTGTTTGAACCAGACCATTTTGGAACTAAAGTAATGTATGGTCTACATGACTTACAATGTGTAGATATCTGATGTTTCTTGTTAAGGAAATATCACCATGCTCATCTTCCATGCTCCTAAGTCAGAAAAACTATCTGCTAAATGCTGATAATTGAGGGTGACTTCCCTGCTGTGATGCAGTGAAGTTACTTAAGGGCTCAAACCAATCTTTGTGTGACAAAGCTCTTCAATGCTTCAGCCAGAGATATGAGCAGTCTGCATCCACCTCCTCCAAGCAGTGAGTGTGTGGAGCATAGCAATAATCAAGAGATTGGAGTAGGTCATAACATGGGCAATATCATGATCAACCTACATATGAATTGGGTAGATCAAATGAGTATTGAAGCTCCAGAGATTGGCTTTCTGGAGTTTGTTCAGGTTTTTTAGAGCAGTATACTGAGATCCAACTAGAGGAGAAACCATTTTAGATCTAGCATTGTGCAATGAAAAAAGGCTGTTTAGCAATTGTGTTGTAAAAGAGCCCATAGGGATGAGTGATCATTATATGATAGGATTTTACATTGGTTTTGGAAGTGAGGTACTTCATTCTGAATAAAGTGCGTTCAGATTGAATTAAGGAAATTATGAAAGCATGAGGCACAGTTTAGCTGAGGTAAACTTGGAAGGTACTACAAAAGACATGGATGATGGATAGGGAGCTGTTACATGATGTAGCAACCAGACACTACTTCAACGTGCAAAACCCCAGCAAATTTGGAGTTTGTTTTAGGGACATCAGAACAGGAATGGTGAATAATGGGCAGCCTAACACAAATCCCTGTTGGACACCACTTATTACATCCTGCCACTTTGAGGACTTACCTTGATTATAACTCTTTGTCTCTTGCCCTCAGTTCCACCCTAGCTAACAGTCTCTCGTGTGGGGTTTTATTAAAAGTTTTCTGGATGTCCATATAAACAACATCCGTTTACTTACCTCAGTCCACCACCTCTACCATCTCTGTCACCTCTTCAACAACACTGAGGCTTGTCAGTCTTGACTTACTTTTCATGAATCCACGTTGACTCTCCTGATCAACTGAAAATTTTTCAGGCCAGCAGTCACCCTGTACTCGTTTATAGACCCCAACAAATTCCCCACCACCTATGTCAGGCTGACTGTTCTTTAATTTCCTAGTTTCCCTTTGTTACCCTTCTTAAACAGAGAACTTCTAATTTCTAATCCAGAAATACAATGCCTAAATCCTGGCATCTCTTAAATATTATGGTTAGAGTTTCTGCAATGTGCTCTTATACCTCTTTTTAAACTCATGGATAGAGACCATCAAGTCCTGGGGTTTTGTCACACTTCAGTTACATTTAATTTCACCATTATTGCCGATTTATTTAAGTTAATTTTATTTAGGCCCTGTGCCTGATCATCTGTTAATTTCTTTGGGAAGCTCCTTTTCTGCAGTGAATACTGAAGAAAAATGTTCATTCAGCATGTCTTCCTTTGCCCAACTGAGATTATCCCCATTCAGCCTACAGTGGGTTAATAGTACTGTTAGGCAAGCACTTTCCTTTACATAATTATAAAATCTCTTTTACGTCTTATATGTTTCTTTTACGTTTCCTTTCAAGATTTTTTTGAGCTGACCTTATAAGCTGTTTGAGGCCTTTGTTGGATTCTGCATTTGTCCCATTCTATGGGATTTCCATTGTTATTTTGAAGTTTTTAGAAACAAAATTGATAAAGGAGATGCCATTGGCATAAAATACTTTTAATAAAGTTCCCCACAGGAGACCATGTTAAAAAGCAAGCACCGAGGATAAAAGATAATGTACTGATGTGAATTAATACCTGGCTAACAGAGAGTCAGAATAATAGATCATTCTTGCATTGGAATGTTGTGATTAGTGGGGAACTGCAAGGATCAGTCTTTGTGCCCCAGCTGTTCACAATATGTGTATAACAATGATTTAGACATAAGGACCAAATGTAATATTTCCAAATTTATAGACGATATAAATCTAAATGAGAATGTACATTGTGAATAAGATACACAGCATCTTGCACAGGATTAGTGAGTGGGCTAGAACATGCAAATAGAATATATTGAGGATAAGTGAAGGTTATCCACTTTGGGGTCAAAGAAATAGATGTATAAAGTATTTCTTAAATGGAAGAGGTAGTCATGCACAAAGGGTATCCTTATTGATAAGCCAGTGAAGTCAAACAAACTATTAGGAAGGCTAATGGAATGTTGACTTTTGTTGCAAGAGGATTTGAGGATAGGAGTAGTGTAGTAAAACAAGGAAATGTATCTGCTAGAAGTTTGAAACAAAACAAAATTACTGGAGAAACTCAGCAGATCTGGCAGCATTTGTGGAGAGAAAGCAGAGTTAATATTTCAAGACTATTGACCCTTCTTCAGAATGGAGTAGTAAATCTTGCTTCCATAGAATCCCTACAGTGTGGAAACAGGCCCTTTGTTCCCACAAGTCCACACCAACCATCAGAGCATCCCACCTAATTTATTCATCCCTCAGCACTATGGGCAATTTAGCATGGCCAATCCATCTAACCTGCACATCTTTGGACTGTGGAAGGAGACCAGAGCACCCAGAAGAAGCCCACGCAGACACAGGGAGAACATGGCCAACAGAAGACAGCGAGTGGTAGTAGAAGGAAAATATTCTGCCTGGAAGTCAGTGGTGAGTGGAGTTCCACAGGGCTCTGTCCTTGGGCCTCTACTGTTTGTAATTTTTATTAATGACTTGGACGAGGGAATTGAAGGATGGGTCAGCAAGTTTGCAGATGACACAAAGGTCGGAGGTGTCGTTGACAGTGTAGAGGGCTGTTGTAGGCTGCAGCGGGACATTGACAGGATGCAGAGATGGGCTGAGAGGTGGCAGATGGAGTTCAACCTGGATAAATGCGAGGTGATGCATTTTGGAAGGTCGAATTTGAAAGCTGAGTACAGGATTAAGGATAGGATTCTTGGCAGCGTGGAGGAACAGAGGGATCTTGGTGTGCAGATACATAGATCCCTTAAAATGGCCACCCAAGTGGACAGGGTTGTTAAGAAAGCATATGGTGTTTTGGCTTTCATTAACAGGGGGATTGAGTTTAAGAGTCGTGAGATCTTGTTGCAGCTCTATAAAACTTTGGTGAGACCGCACTTGGAATACTGCGTCCAGTTCTGGTCGCCCTATTATAGGAAAGATGTGGATGCTTTGGAGAGGGTTCAGAGGAGGTTTACCAGGATGCTGCCTGGACTGGAGGGCTTATCTTATGAAGAGAGGTTGACTGAGCTCGGTCTCTTTTCATTGGAGAAAAGGAGGAGGAGAGGGGACCTAATTGAGGCATACAAGATAATGAGAGGCATAGATAGAGTTGATAGCCAGAGACTATTTCCCAGGGCAGAAATGGCTAGCACGAGGGGTCATAGTTTTAAGCTGGTCGGTGGAAAGTATAGAGGGGATGTCAGAGGCGGGTTCTTTACGCAGAGAGTTGTGAGAGCATGGAATGTGTTGCCAGCAGCAGTTGTGGAAGCAAGGTCATTGGGGTCATTTAAGAGACTGCTGGACATGCATATGGTCACAGAAATTTGAGGGTGCATACATGAGGATCAATGGCCAGCACAACATTGTGGGCTGAAGGGCCTGTTCTGTGCTGTACTGTTCTATGTTCTATGTAAAGTCCACACAGACAGTCGCCCGAGGCTGGAATTGAACCCAGGTCCCTGGTGCTGTGAGGCAGCAGTGCTAACCACTGAGCCACCGTGCCACCCTTCAATATGCTTCAATTGTATAGGAGCTTGGTTAGATCACATCTGGAGTAGTGTCTTTGGTCTCCTTATCCCAGGAAAGATATTCATCATCGGCGGTCTGGAATAGACAAAGATGACTATTTTCTACCATCAGGGTGAATCTGTAGGCAGCTGTACAGACCAATGTAGCTACTGCAGGCTTTGCTACACTTTGGGCAGGTTTGGTCACAGGAATGGTGGGGGGACGGGTGGGGGATATTGGTGTAGCAGGGTGTTCCTTCACTGTTTTTGCTTGGATTGCATTTTTTACCGATGGCAAGTCTTAATGCCTTCCTGGTTGCTTCTCCTCTACTTTGGATAGTCTTGGGCCATTGATTTACAGGTGCCCGTGAGAATGTTGCACTTTACCAGTGAGGCCTTGAGAGTATTACTGAAGTGCTTCCTCTGTCTATCTGGGGGCTCACCTGATACTTCAAAGCTGGGAGTAGAGCATCTGTTCAAGGAGTCTCGTGTTGGTCATGTGCATAACATGCTCAGCCCCTTACAACTATTCAAGGATGGTCAGTGCCTCGATATTGGGGATGTTGGCCTGGTCGAGAATGCTGTTGTTAGTTTCTTTCGTCCCAGTGATTTGCAGGATCTTTCCCATACAGGGAATATAATGAAGTCTCACCAGAATTATTCCTGGTGGGGCTGCCCCATGAAGAGAGAAAACTGGTCTTGTATTCTTGATAGTTTTTTGAAAAGGAATGATAATCTCATTGAAACTTACAAAATATTTAAAGGGATCGATTGGGTAGATGCAAGCAAGATGTTTCTCTTGGGTGAGGAGTCGAACCAGGGCCAAACTCTATAAAAGAAAAGGGAGATTTTTGCTGCTTTGGTCTAAGATGAGGAGAAATTTTCACTTAGAGGCTTTGAACCTTTAGAATTCTCTACCACAGTAGACTATAAAGATTAGCTCTGATTATGTTTCAGGTGGAGATTGATAGATTTCTGATTTGCAGTGTGTCACAGGATTGTGGTGTTTGCATGGGTAAAAGGCATTATATGTTTGATCACCTATGATCATATTAAATAGCAGGGCAATCTCAGTGGGCTGATTGGCCTACTTCTGTTCCTGTGTCGGTGCACATTGCAGAGATATCCTCATGAGCAATCAAGGTGTTTAAATCACATTTTGAGAAGGCTCATGGCCTGTTCAGAGAGCACTCTGCATTAGAAGTGGATATCGTTCCACTGATATTGCGTGTCTGCCTGAAGATGCTACAAATTACCAGCCACATTGTCAGAGGAAATTCCTTTTTCATTTAGTGTTCATCTGTGGAGAAGTGGTGTGAGGTGAACCAAGTGGAGTAGCTCTGACTCATATAGGCAATCCCCTGGGTAAGAGCCTAGACATTGAGGGACATCTCCAAAGTGGTTGAAAAACTGCTGGGCCTTTAATGAAGTAGACACTTTGGTTGACAAATCACTGCACATTGTCTTGTGTTAACCCAATGATGTCAGACTTGTAGTCAGCATTGCTGTGCATTTCAGATATGTGGGGTCTGAAAGCAAATCCACCCAGCCTTTGTCTCTGTTGTGTTGGTTCAGCGAGGTATGAAATTGTCAAACTTTGAGAGGGGTTCATCGATGACAGCTAACCAAAAGGCATCACATATTTCCAAGGTTGATCCCTGGAGTGAGCTACAAATAAAAAAAGAATGAGGGACTTGATGACCTTCGATGCCTCGGGTTGGGATATCCATGCATGAAGCTTGGCAGTAGGTCATTGTTAGTTAGGGGATCAACATGGGTGAGAATCGTCTTTGAGAGAAGCAGCCTCCTCCTGTATTTTTGCCCTGGTACTCTCGTCTATTCCTGTATAACTAGGGCTTGGGGAATTCCCCAATCCATCTAAGACGCCCCTTTGCTGCTTGACGTGAACCCTGTCCCATTGTGTTTCATAGCACGCAAGCTACTACTGGGCTTCTAACATTTTTCAGGTGATATGGAGCTTCAAAATAGATTTGAACTTTGGTGTAACTTCTCTGTTAGCATCATTACTCCTTGGTGGCAGACATGTGGTTGGGGAGTGATTTCTCGACCCTCCTTGGCACTCTCCTTGCTGTAGATCTTAGGCATCTCAAAAAAATTCATATATTAAAGGCATGGTGAGCTTGTTGGCACTACTGAAGGGTCTCATGTAGATTCCATGTCTCAGTAAATCTGCATAGTTTCCACCAGCTTCTAGATCAGTCCAGCTTCGATGAAAATACCATGGCGAATGAAAAGCAGGTTTCTTCCTGTCATTTAGATGATAATTCCAACATCTCCGCATGTGATCATCAGATCAAGACCAATATTTATTTGGCTCCAGGGAAAACTACATCTGCCAGGAAATGGCTAATAACTTTAATTGTCCTCTGATACAGATTTGCCCAGTGTTGGGAGGAGTCAATTCAGCATGTCATTCTTTTCAACAAGGGGGCATTTTCTTTCTTGTGTAGATCTGCTTGAACAGTGCAGACTTCTGTCTACATTAATAACCTAAATCTTTTATATATTTTTTGAAATAAAATGAAAAAGAATCACATGTTGACATTTTGTGCCTTTCATGTATTTGTGAAAATGTAGGTATGTTCATAGTTTGACTTTTAGTTATCAAAAAAAGTACTATTCCAGCCCCTTTACTACAGTCAACGAATTTTATATGATTCACTCATATCAAATGTTGATATTGGAAATTAGTTAAGTCTCTAAGTACCACAAATTATAACAATCTGTTCAAATAGGTAATGCATGATTATATGTATTGAATTTAACTTGATAATTTCAATTTCAAATAGTTAGTAATTTTAAGGAGACCATGTTCTCCAAGGAAATTCTTATCTACTTAATTTTCAACATGAATGGAATTATTTGCAGTCTTACACAAGCACACTTACTATCCCCATAAATATCAGAATCCTTAGATGATTAACACATGATAAACATCTATTAGTAAGAGACTTGTGTGCATGATAGCTCTTGATTAACTCTGAAGGGGTAAAGCTTTGCAAAGCTCTTGGGGAAATGCTCAAAACATTGAGATTAAACTCATTGCAGGACAACAATTCATACAATTGTAGCAATGTTACGCTGTACCGTGTAAGGGCTGAAGCACTTTGGAGCAACCTTGTAATGATGTCAAAGTGCTGTCCATCACTGAGTAGTAATAGCACTCTGTAGGTGGAGTTAAAACTGACTAATTTACAATCTACACTAGAATAGAAAATTGTTAAAATTACTGTATAAGGAATCGTGTGACTTTGAAGTCTAAGTCTGAAGACAGTTTTTTGATTTTGTATGCTCAACTAGTCTGCTTTGAGCCCAAACTCAGCATGTGACATCAAAATCATACAATCAAAGAGAATAACACACAGATCTGCAAATATTGGAGATGTGAAACAAACAAAAACAGAAAAAAACAAGAAAGTTAGCAAATCCATCAACATCTATGAATGCGTCAAGCTCAATGACTTCTTCAGAGCGGTCAGGCTAAAAGAGAATGTGTGGGTAGAATTGAGCAAAGATTTGTAGTGATTGCCATTACAAGTTATAAATGGATGACAGCTGGTTGTAATAACATGTTTGTTCCAGTTCATAATGCTTAATGTCAACATAAACACTGTTTCTTGTGTACTGTTCCAAATGAATGAAATTTAGAAAGAAAATCTTGAGTGCTACTTTTTGATTTGGCATTATGACCTTGACTTTTTTTAAATGCGAGGTTCCTCTTCATTTCTGAGTAACTTGGACATTTGCAGTGTTCAGGTTTTCTCTAAACACGGTATTGTATAGCTACTACAACAAAACGTCATGGTCAGCTTGTTTCCATGGCTCTTCCTTTCTCCTGACTGCCTTTTCTGCCAATATTTTCCTCAGTCTCATGAACACAAACATTAATCCTTTCCTTTATACCTTTTCAATTTTGTAGTGGAATTTGAATTGTGTGTGATATACAAACATAATTAATAGTCACTTGTGAGAAATCTTAAAGAAGTTGACTGCCCAATTGCAAAATAGGTGTCAACTATTGATTGCACACTCATGTCAGAATGTGGGTAAATAATACATCCCACACAATTGCAAATTTTAAAGAGCACCAAGTTAGAGTTTGTTGATTGGTTATATGTTCTTTATAAAGATTGTTAAATTTTCTTTTTAATAAGCCCAAACTATACAACAATGTGATAAGTTTAAAAGTGAATATGAAATATGAAATAAGTGTTAATTATTAAATAATAACAGAAAGAAAACTGAGGATGTTGAAAATCAGAAACAAAAGCAGAAATTGCTGGAAAAGTTCAGCAGGTCTGGTAGAATCTGTGGAGAGAAATCAGAGTTAATGTTTCAAGTCAACACCTTAGAAGGCGTTAATTATTTCTGGACATGCCTAATAAGGGTTACCACTGAATTAAAGTACATATAACTGCAGAGATTTCTGAGTCATTCACTTAAGTTATAAAGCCTGCATGACTGCTTGATATTGCTCAGTATCTATTTCACAGGAAGTATGGAGTTCCACATTGGTTTATGATTCACGTGTTAAATTCTTTAAATCTTTCAGAGAAAAGAAACAGAGCCATGAAGACAGTCACACGCTATACTATGAACATTTTAAAAGAGAAATTCTGAGTTAATAAAAAGTATAAAACCTCTCCACCTATCTTCTCCTCTATCCATCTTCTTTTCAACCTCTCCCTTTCTCCCTATTTATTTCAGAAACCCCTTCCCCTCCCCCATTTCTGAAGAAAGGTCTGGGCCCGAAACATCAGCTTTCCTGCTCCTACGATGTTGCTGTGTTCATCCAGCTCTACACCTTGTTATCTCTGACTTGAGTGGAGAAGTTGATTATTTAAATCGCTAGTTACCTTCATGATCTGCATGTCAATAATTTCTATCCTGATTCCATTCTGAACCGCACAAAAATGAATGGTGCTGTCTATGGGGAGGGGACATTTAAAATGCCTGGCCTATTTTCACCATGATGGAGAGGCTGTCCATTACGGTGAATGCCTAGGCCTTACTCTTCAGCAATCAGTCCATTCTACGTGCTTTGTATAGCTCTCAGTTCCTCTCCCATAACTTCATGGGATGTAGTCTTGAGAGTGTATGCCTCCCCAATATCTTTGTTTGAACAATTAGGAATGGACAATAATTGCTGGAGTTGGCAATAAATGTTGCGTTGACAGTTTATTTCACTGCTGCTGCCTCAATGGATTTGTTTAATTAGTTCATAACTGGTGATGATAATGGCTTATCCTGATTATAAATGTCAGTCCTCATATACTCTATCAGTCCATTGGAATTAAACAAGGTTGCTTCTGTTCAGTTATGGATGGAGAGGAAAGTTGTCACCTGTGATGACTGCAACCCATGAATTAACAAAACAATACTCTAATTTTGTGGGACTGAGGTTGAGGAATATTGTTGGGTTGCAAAAGGCAAGCTTTATTTTGTATCTGTGCATTGGGATTTTGCTGGTTTTGAAGTTGATTTTAAAAATTCCTCAGCAAGCATTCACCTTAATAAATTGCATAAATCTAAATTAAAATTAAGTTGGTGGCTTTCTTGCATGTCATTTGACCACAGGTAGAAAAAGTGCCATCTAACTTTCTCAAATGGTGATTACTTTGCTAGCTTCTTCAATAAACCAGATGGTTCCAGTTAATTTCTTTCAATTAGAAGCTTTATATACTACCTTATAATCTCAGTTAAGAATTTATACTAATGCGTTCCCCAAATTGAACGTGATGTCAGTCAGAAGTGAGCCATATAAAATATTTGCTTTCCCAGCCAGCCAATAACTACCAATGATTTGAGGCTGTAACCATCTCACAAGTCTAAGTGGAATTAAATGAAGCATCATCAATCTGTTTGGAGCAGCAGACTGTTATCAGGAAAAGTGAAGTATCAAATTTTAGCCTTGCTCATCATACAGGTTGTAATGCTACTGTTAGTGAAGGTTTAGCTGCGGTGGTAAAGCTCATTCTTCCGGTTATATTCACAGTAGATTTCACTGCTGCTTTCTCAATAGATTTGTTTGGCTCATTCATAACTAGAAGAAGTGATGCTAATGGTTTATTCTAGATTACGAATATGAGATCTCATGTACCTCATCATCTCATTAAAAGTTAACAAGGATCTAGTTAGCTTCTGTCTAGAGTTAGATTGAAAGGAATGCTGTATTGTCTCCGTTTACAATCAAAATTGTCCTCTTCCTCTTTTTTTCAAATTATTTTAATATGATCTCTGAATTATGCTCCCATTCACTTTAAATTTGTTATTCTATTATCAGTTCAGCTCAACATTTTTGTCTTGCATATTTCATTATTTAGAGCACAGCTCAGAGCTCTTGAGTAATTTTGAAAGTTTTCTTTATTCATTTGAAGGAATGAGGGTGTTGCTGGCTGGCCAGCATTTCTTGCCCAACTCTATTTTCTTATTCTTTAGTTCCTTATTCTTTAATTGTATGGTCTAATGCTGCACCATAAGTCTGAATTCAAGATAGATCAGTCGAAGGGAAGGCAAAGTCAAGAATTATTTTCAGGCTTGAACTTCAAAATAGCACTATCTTAAATACTGCTGTACCTGATATAATGCATATACCAGGCTCTGACTTTATAAAAATCAAGAACTGTGGATGCTGGAAATGAGGAACAAAAAGTTCTGACCAAGGATCACTGAACCAAAAACATTAACTCTGATTTCTCTGCACAGATGCTGCCAAACCTGCTGAGCCTTTCCAGCAATTTCTGTTTTTGTTTCTGACTTTATACTTATGTGCGATAAGGACTAATCTGTCTTCTTTGTTTGTTCATACTTATGTGCTTCTCAGAATCCTTCAGAGGGTGATGTAGCCTAGTCTGGATTTGGTCAGTGTGATGTAAGTCTACCCACAGCACAGTAATGTGCAGCTCCATGATATCATCGCAAAGCTTTTCCAGGGTCCTGAAGCCCTTACACAAAACACTCTTTGATGTCATAAACATAGATATATATCCAATGAATTACTGTGGTTACTTCTTTTTACAATATATATTGTACACTTCTTTCTTAACTCTCTAAATCTTTGACTTAATTCATTCCACTCAACAGGAAGATCAATAAAGCCCAACACTCAGTATAGAAACATTTGTGGTAAGTCTGATGATCCTGCTTTTCTTCTGCTGGCTTCCATTAGGTTAGAGATTCAATCAATAGTCTGGCTGAAAGAACTTGTAGTGATGTTACTGCAGGAGTGTTTAAGAATTATGAAGTAGTTATACTTCAGCTCCATTATTAACATCAAATGCCATTGCTAGTTCCCAGGAGATTAAGTGAAATAGTCCATTCCTGTTTAGTTGTATGTAAATCTCTAGCACGCCTTCAAAAAAAACTTTCACGACAATTAGTATATTGTTGGCAGGTGGCTGGACTGTTTTATATTCACTGAGTTGTATGGTTATACAGCCTAGAAACAGGCCCTTTGGCCCGCCATATCAATGCTGGACAACAAGCACCAAGCTACACTAAGTACATTTACCTGCATTTGGTCCATAGTCCCCATGCCCTGGCATTTTAAGTGCTCACTAATGTGAGGTTTTGGGACTACACTTATGACAAGATATTTTGGTCTTCGATTGCTTAAGATTTTGTATTGGCATTGTCAGAAGTGATACATAGTTCAGATGAGAGGTGTATCCCTTCTGGTCAGACCAATTATTGTGTTTTAAGCAGTCAACATGTGCTGCAGAATGTTCTGCATTAAATGGAAATTTAACTGTGTAATACATCTTGAACAGTTTTCTAGACTCTCTCCATTGCTATTTTATTGCTCATTCAAAAATTAAATCCTCCTTTGATTAAAGGTGCTCAGTGACTGATTTATCAATGAGGAAAAAAAGCAATTATTTTCAAATTAGTTCTTGTGGAATCTTCACTTTAGAGATCTTTCACACTGTTAGGATGAAAGCAGCAAGCAATGAAAGAGGGCACATCGCATGGTGATAACATTTGGCAGCTTTTAATCACCAGTCAATACATGATGTCTAAGTGTTGTGTAGTGTAGTCCATCATGATAGGTAGCAGATTGGGTGCACCTTAAACTCTTACCCATTTACAAATGGGTAAGCTTTCAATGTTAAAACAGTGAGGAGCTGGAGGAACACAGCCTCCAGCTTCACACTGTGTTATCTCTGACTCCAGCGTTGGCAGTTCTTATTATCTCTGAGTAAGCTTTCAATGTTTCAGAGTTTGTGTAATCTGTTGAATTGTGCTCCCTTGCAAAATTGTTAGATAGAATGAAACATTAATCACTCGGTCCATCCTTTCTTTCACAGGATGAATGTAAGTGCAGGTGATTTGTGCAGGGCAGACACTACTTCAAGAACGTTGCTTGCAAGCGCAATGTGGTCCACGGTAAAGTACAACACTTCGGATGCAGTATTTAACATCATGGTCCTGTAACTTCAAGAGGTGGGTTATCTTTCCTGCAGGAGAAGCTGATGAGGAAAATAACCCCTGCAGGTGCTGGGAACCCAGCTGGCAACAAACAGTCTGTCTGATTTGGATTTAATGTTTTTTGGGATTTTCACAATTGGCCCTGATACTGTGAGGTAGCAGTGCTAATGTTGACGTGTCCCAGAAAGGCAAGTTAGCTCCTCACTTTGTCCACAGGCAGCTGGATGAGGTAGTTGAAAGAAGTATTTTTTTTCCTGCTCTTCAATAAACAACCAGCCTGGACAAAGGTGGAAGCCCAGGTTAAAAAAGTAGCCTGGCATAAAATATACGTCCAGCAGTAAGGAACATAGTGAACAAATGACCTCCTGTACTCCACAAGGGAGAGTGCCACCATTTCTCTCTGCTGCCTCATACTCACGGGTCCACCACGTATTCTAACTCTGCCGCTCCTTACAACTCTCACCAATGCTCATGGACTTCAACTTTCACTATTCTGTGTGGCAGTTCCAATCAACAGCTCTCAACCATCGCGTTCTTCCGACCGTCCCTTTCTCCCAACTACTGCAATCTCCAAAATTCATGCTTCCTGCCCTCTGTAAATCTTACACACTTATCACCTCTCCTGCCCCAACATCACCAACGTTAACTGCTCTTCTATCTACTTTGATCATATTCATTTTTTCTTCAGTTGTCTCATTGTGTAAATAAGTATCACAAAGCTGGGTAAGGAAAAAGACCAGTGACAGATGTTAGAGTCCTCATGCATATGAAGAAAACTGTGCTGAGGTTGTCCAGGAGAATGTGGACCCTTGAGAGAATGTGGAGACCTGGGTGGACAGTAAAACAAGAGAACATTGTTGTGCTATTCTGCACTTTTCTCCTATTAATACCTGTGCTAAATCATTCCTATCATAAACAAGCCTTGAGCTCTTTTCCACAACTAATTCCTTTTCGCTTATTCAAACACAAGTGGTACCCAGCAAACAACATTAAGCTCAATTCCAACCTCGGGTGACTGTCTGTGTGGAGTTTGCACGTTCTTCCTGTGTCTGTGTGGGTTTCCTCTGGGTGCTCCAGTTTCCTCCCACACGCCAAAGATGTGCAGGTTAGGTGGATTAGTCATCCTAAATAGCCCGTAGTGTTCAGGAATGTGTAGGCTAGGTAGGTTTCAGGAGGATGGGTCTGGGGGGGGGGGTGGGGGGAGAGGAGGGGGTGTGATGCTCAGAGAATCGGTATGGACTTGTTGGGCTGAAAGGCCTGTTTCCAAACTGTAGGGGTTCTATGACGAAAGAGGAGGCCAGCTCACCTGCACGTCTGAGGAGGAAGCCATTAAACCCTCTGAGGATGCACTGGCTAGACTTTTACATGCACCCTCCAACAGGTCACAGACTGTCATCTCAGTGGGCACTCCATCTAGGTTAGATCCAGGAATGTAATTTTGCTCCTTATTGCATTCCCTGTCCAATCATGACTCTGTGGTCAAATGTCATCCAAATTCCTTCCACAAGTTCGCTGATGACACCACAGTTATAGGCTGGATATCAAACAATGACAATTCAGAATACAGGAAGATGGCAGAATGCTTCATCACACTGTGTAAAGATAGCAATCTCTCCCTTAATGTCAGCAAATCTAAAGAGCTGATCATCGACTTTAGGAAGCAAGGAAGATGACACGTCAATACTAATGTCAATGGTGTTGAGGTGGAGATGACCAAGACTGTCAAGTTCCCAGGTGTAACAATAACCAACATTCTATCTGGACCACCCACACTGATGTGATGGTCAAGGAGGCAAAAAGACGCCCCTTCTTCCACTAAATAAATTTGGCCTGAACAAGAAGATTCTCACTGACTTTTATAGTTGCACCGTAGAGCACATTTAATCCGGATCCAACATACAAAACTACAGAGATTTGTGGTCACAGCCCAGTCTGTCACGCAATCAATTCTGGCGAGTTTTGAGAAGATTTGTAGCTCAAGTTGAGTTTCTGGATGTCAGTTTGCTCGCTGAGCTGGAAGGTTAATTTTCAGACATTTCTTCACTTTTTTTATTTGAAAAAATATACTTTATTCATAAGATGTACAAAAAATAAAACATATTTGTACACCTACCCAGTCATGCAAGCCACTCTGGGTTACCCGGGGGTACGTACACCAACTAAAGGAAAAAAAAGAAGAAAAAACCAAAGCAAAGAAAATACCCCGGCAGTCGTCACCCTGCACAGTCCCCGTTGGCCCCCTGACCAGTTGGGGAAGGCGCCAGCTGGGCCCAGTTACCAGATAGGGCCCTTTTTTCTATTCCGGACAAGGGGTTTCATACGGTGGTCTTTCCCCACCGCGCCTTGGCGGCGGCTGCCCCAAGCTTTAGCGCGTCTCTCAGCATGTAGTCCTGGACCTTGGAGAGCACCAGTCTGCAACACTCGGTCGGGGTCAGTTCTTTCAGCTGGCAGACCAGCAAGTTGCGGGCAGACCAAAGAGCGTCTTTCACTGCATTGATGGTCCTCCAGGAGCAGTCGATGTTGGTCTCGGTGTGCGTCCCAGGAAACAGCCTGTAGAGCATGGAGTCCCGCGTCACCGAGCTGCTCGGGACGAACCTCAACAAATACCACTGCATCCCCCCCCAGACCTCCTGCGCATAGGCACACTCCAGAAGGAGGTGATCGACAGTATCGTCCCCCCCGCAGCCACCTCGAGGGCAGCTTGAGGTGGTGCAGAGATTCCGGGCATGCATAAAGGATCTCACTGGCAGAGCCCCTCTCACCGCCAGCCGAGCAATGTCCTTGTGCTTGTTTGAAAGTTGTGGCGATGAGGCGTTCTGCCAAACGACTTTGGCAGTCTGCGTGGGGAACCACACGACGGGATCCACCCTCTCCTTTTCCCAGAAGGGTCTCGAGGATACGATGTGCTGACCGCTGCCTTGTGGTCAAAGGTGTTTCCCTTCAAAAATTTCTCCACGAAGGACAGGTGGTACGGGACGGTCCAACTACTCGGAGCGTTCCGCGGCAACGAGGCCAGGCCCATCCTTCGCAACACCGGGGACAGGTAGAACCTCAGTAAGTAGTGACACTTGGTGTTTGCGTACTGAGGATCTACGCACAGCTTGATGCAGCCGCACACAAAGGTAGCCATCAGGGCGAGGGTGGCGTTCGGTATGCCTTTTCCCCCATTTCCCAGGTCTTTGTACATGGTATCTCTGCGGACCCGGTCCATCCTCGACCCCCAAATGAAGTGGAAGATGGCCCGGGTGACGGCAGCGGCGCAGGCCCAGGGAATAGGCCAGGCCTGCGCCACATACAACAGTACCGAAAGCCCCTCGCACCTGACAACCAGGTTCTTACCCGCGATGGAGAGGGACTGGAGCATCCACCTCCCCAGTTTCTACTTCAGTTTGGTGATACGCTCCACCCAAGTCTTAGTGCACACCCCAGCTCCACCAAACCAAACACCCAGCACCTTCAGGTAGTCTGTCCTGACGGTGAAGGGGATGAAGGAGCGGTCGTCCCAGTTCCTGAAGAACATGACCTCGCTCTTACCCCTATTGACTTTGGCACCCGAGGCCAGTTCAAAGTGGCCACAGATGTCCAACAGCCTACTCACCGACCGACGATTGGTGCAGAAGACAGCGACATTGTCCATGTACAGGGAGGTCTTGACCTGAAGGCCTCCGCTGCCTGGGATAGTCACGCCCTTCAGGCTCACGTCGTTCCTGATGGATGTGGCGAAGGGCTCCACACAGCACACAAGCAAGGCAGGAAAGAGCGGGCAGCCCTGCCTGACTCCAGATCTGATGGGAAAACTGTCCGATTCCCACCCGTTGATCGAGACTGTGCTAACGATGTTGGCGTAGAGCAGCCGGATCCAATTGCGGATGCCCTCCCCGAACCCCAATTTGGAGAGGACGTCCCTCATGTAAGAATGAGAGACCCTGTCGAAGGCCTTCTCCTGGTCCAGGCTGATGAGGCAGGTGTCCACCCGCCTGTCCTGCACGTAGGCGATCGGATCCCTGATGAGCTCGAGGCTCTAGCGATCTTCCTGCCCGGCATAGCACAGGTTTGGTCAGGGTGAATCACCGACTCCAGGACAGACCTGACCCGGTTGGCTATGACCTTGGCCAGGATTTTGTAGTCCACGTTCAATAGTGAAATGGGACGCCAATTCTTAATTTCTTCCCTCTCCCCCTTCCTCTTGTAAATGAGGGTGATGATGCCCTTCCTCATGGACTTGCACATTTCCCCTGCCCGAAGCGCACTATCGTACACCTCCAGCAGGTCCTGGCCGACCAGGTCCCACAGAGCGGAATACAGCTCTACCTGTAAGCCGTCGCTCCCGGGAGTCTTATTCTTCGAGGACTTGAGGGATCTGGTCAGCTCATCCAGGGATATCGGCTGGACCAGCCACTCCTTCGTGCTGTCGTCTAAGACCTCTGTGATAGATGACAGGAACGACTCAGAGGCCGTACTGTCCGTGGGCTTCGTGTCGTACAGTCCGGCATAGAAGGATCTGCTGATCCTCAATGTCGGGCCGAGACGACGTCACCGAGCCGTCGTCCTCCTTCAGCTGGCTAAGCACAGCGCTCTCTTTGTGCACCTTCTTCTGAAAGAAGAAACACGAGCACGTCTCGTCCTGCTCCACAGAGTGGACCCTGGGCCGGAAGATTATCCTGGAGGCCTCCGCGGTGAAGAACGAGGCTTGCTGGCCCCTCACCTCGCGGAGGTCATCTGTGACATCGACCCCAATCAACTGAAGAAGGAGCAGGTTCTGCACCCTTTTCTGGAGTCGTGACAGCTTTACCCGCCTCTCTCTCGCCTTCCGAACACCCTTGAGGACAAAGAACCTCTTGATGTTCTCCGTTACCATCTCCCACCAGTCGCCCAGAGACTCAGAGGGGTTTCACGGTTCTCCAACCAGCGTACTCCCTCTTAAGCTCCTTGACGTTCTCTGGGGTCAACAGAGTCGTGTTGAGCTTCCATGCCCCCTTGCTGGCCGGCTGGTCGTCCTGTAAGTGACAGTCAGCCAGCAGGAGGCAGTGGTCAGAGAAGAACACCGGCTCGACGCCGGTGGACCTGACCGAAAACGCCCGTGACACAAACAGGAAGTCTATCGTTGAGCGAATAGACCCGTCTGGCCGCGACCAGGTGTACCTCCGCTGTGCTCCGTCTGCAGGGGTGCAAAAGATGCCGAGCAGCTTGGCGTCCTTAACCGTGCCCATCAGGAATCTGGACGTGATGTCCAGTTGACTCCCCCCACCCGCTGTCCCCACGCCGGATCTTCCATCTGCATCGATGATGCAGTTGAAGTCTCCGCCTAGGATGACCGGCCTGGACGTAGCCAGCAGGGTTGGAAGCCATTGCAGGACGGCCAACCGCTCACTCCGTACCGCTGGGGCGTACACGTTGATCAGCCTCGGGGGAACGTTCCTGTAGGTGATGTCAGCCACTAGGAGGCGCCCCCCCCTCCCACCACCTCCTGAAATTGAGAGATGGTGAAGTTGCACCCCGCAGCAGAATAGCCAGGCCCGAGGAGCGACAGTCGTTACCCCCCCAACCAGATCGAAGGCCCACAGGTCCAGGCGCTGGACCATTTCCCGTACCTGCCGAGGTGCAGTATCCCGCACTCCTGCAGAAACAGGAGGTCCGCCTTGACGGTCGTCAGGTAGGCCAACGTGGACACACATCTTGCGGTGGACTTGACACTGCGCACATTAATGCTCGCCACTCGTACCCCCATTGTGGGCAGTGACCGCAGTGCCCTCCCCAAGTCCAAGGTCCAGCCCCTCCATCTGCCCCCTCATGCTCATTGCCCGTGCTAACTGCTGGACGGTCTCCGGGCTCAGGAAGCCATCCGTGCTGCCTTCCGGGTGGCATCCCCCTGTCGGGGGTACGGAGGCAGGAGAGTCTGGCTCTGGGTCAGGCTGGGGACGCGCTGTTTCCTCCTTCCCGCCTGCAAGTCCCGGGGGGCTCTCCAGGGCCCCAGCGGCATGTAACCGGGTGTCGGAGGGGAGCCTGAGGACACCATCCTGCGGTGCTGGGCCCTCCTGCAAGACCTGGCTCTCTTGCATATTTTTTGGGGTCCTTGTAGGGCCCTGGTGCCCTCCTCTCCTCCAGGGGGACTGGCCCCGCATTGCCCCTGCCGGCAACCTGAGCGTAGGTGGTCCCCCGCCGCGGGCATGCCCTGTACAGGTGGCCCGCTTCCCCACAAAGGCTGCAGCTTTTTTCTTGTGGGCAATCCTTTGCAAGGTGCCCCTCCTCCCTGCAGTTCCTGCAGATGGTGGCTTTGCAGTCGGCCGCCACTTGACCTGACCTACCACAGGCATGGCAGACTTCAGTTTGCCCTGCGTAGGTCAGGTAGCCCTTGCTCCCGCCGATCGCGAAGCTGGACGGTGGGTGTACAATGTTCCCGTCCGCGCCCATCCTCAGCGTCACCTTGACTTGCCTCTTACTGGTCCAGATGCCAAAGGGGTCCATGATGTCAGTTAGGTCCCCTTCCACCTTCACGTACCTTCCAAGGATGGTCAGGACATCAACTGCTGGCACATGCGGGTTGTACACGTGTACAGTCACCATACGGCTCCTCTGCGCTGGCATCACGAACAGCAGGACAACGGTCAATACAGAGAGGGGGCCCTCACCTCCTTTCTCCTTGAAAACCTCCAGGAAGCGCTCGCAAAGCTTGGTACTCCTGAAGGTTACGTCGTAAAAACCTCCTCCGGGGAAATCCTGCAGGCAGTAAATGTCTGCAGCAGCGAACCCACAACAGTCCAACAGGACCCTCTTCACAAAGAAGGTGCGGTCCACAGGTGCACCGTCATCCACCTTCTTCATGGAAACACAGATGGTGTTCTGGACCCCCTGACCTCGGGCACGAGCACTTGCCACAGCCACCATTGCAGTTTGGCTGCTCCCCTGAACCAGCGTTAGGCCGAAGCCAGCATTAAGATCCACCGGTTGCAAGAGTGCACAGCCAACCCGACGTCTTCCTTCCACCTCCAACACAGTGCTCTCCTCTTATCGGTCCGCAGAAGAGTGGGTCTTAATTTTGTTCCAGATGTAAGCTGGCTCACTGAGCTGGAAGGTTTGTTCCCAGATGTTTCATAACCATTCTAGGTAACAACATCAGTGAGCCTCCGATGAAGTGCTTGTATTACGTCCCACTTTCTATTTATCTGTTTTGGCTTTCCTTGGGTTGGTGATGTCATTTCCTGTGTTGGTGATGCCATTTCCTGTTCTTTTTCTCAGGGGATGGTAGATTGATTTGGAGCCAATGTGTTTGTTGATGGAGTTCCAGTTGGAATACCATGCTTCTAGGAATTTTCGTGTGGGTCTCTGTTTGGCTTTTCCTAGGATGGATGTGTTGCCCGAATCAAAGTGGTGTCCTTCCTCATCTGTATGTAAGGATACGAGTGATAGTGGGTCATGTCGTTTTGTGGCTAGTTCATGTTCATGTATCCTGGTGGCTAGCTTTCTGCCTGTTTGTCCAATGTAGTGTTTGTTACAGTTCTTGCAAGGTATTTTGTAGTGGACGTTCATTTTGCTTGTTGTCTGTATAGGGTCTTTTAAGTTCATTAGCTGCTGTTTTAGTGTGTTGGTGGGTTTGTGGGCTACCCTGATGCCAAGAGGTCGGAGTAGTCTGGCAGTCATTTTGGAAATGTCTTTGATGTAGGGGAGAGTGGTTATGGTTTCTGAGCCCGTTTTGTCTGTTTGTTTGGGTTTGTTGCTGGGAAATCGGCGGACTGTGTTCATAGGGTACCCATTCTTTTTGAATACGCTGTATAGGTGATTTTCCTCTGCTCTGCGTAGTTCCTCTGTGCTGCAGTGTGTGGTGGCTCGTTGGAATAATGTTCTAATGCAGCTTCGTTTGTGGGTGTTGGGATGGTTGCTCCTGTAGTTCAGTATTTGGTCCGTAAGTGTTGTTTTCCTGTAGACGCTGGTTTGAAGTTCCCCATTGGCTGTTCGCTCTACTGTGACATCTAGGAATGGCAGTTTGTTGTTGTTTTCCTCCTCTTTTGTGAATGTTATGCCAGTAAAGGGTATTATTGATGGTCTTGAAGGTTTCCTCTAATTTGTTTTGTTTAGTGATGACAAAGGTGTCATCCACATAGCGGACCCAAAGTTTGGGTTGGATGATTGGCAGAGCTGTTTGTTCGCGTCTCTGCATGACTGCCTCTGCTAAGAACCCTGATATCGGAGATCCCATGGGTGTACCGTTGGTTTGTCTGTAGGTTTTGTTATTGAAAGTGAAGTGGGTGGTGAGGCATAGGTCCACTAGCTTGATGATGTAGTCCTTGCTGATGAGGTTGGTGGTGTCTGGTGTATGTGTCTTGGGTTCTTCTAATAGTGTAGTCAGTGTTTCTTTGGCCACGTTGATGTTGATGGATGTGAGCAGGGCTGTTACGTCAAAGGAGATGTATATTGGACAAACACGCAGAAAGCTAGCCACCAGGATACATGAACATCAACTAGCCACAAAACGACATGACCCACTATCACTAGTATCCTTACACACAGATGAGGAAGGACACCACTTTGATTGGGACAACACATCCATCCTAGGACAAGCCAAACAGAGACACGCACAAAAATTCCTAGAAACATGGCATTCCAACCGGAACTCTGGCTCCAAATCAATGTGTTTGTTGATAATCTACTATCCTCTGAGGAAAAAAAAACAGGAAATGACATCACCAACTCAAGGAAACCTAAACAGATAAATAGAACGCAGGACATAACACCAGCGCTTCAGTGGAGGCTCACTGATGATGTTACCTAGAATGGTGACGAAACGTCTGAAAATTAACCTTCCAGCTCAGCGAGCAGTCTCACATCCAGCCATCTTTTCTTACATCCATTGCCTTCATCAAAACTTCGCACTGCCTCAGAAAGGCAGCCAGCAACATCAAAGATGCCTCCCACCCAGAAATAATCTCTTCCAACCTTTTCCATCAGGCAGAAGGCACAAATGCTGACACACATGTACCAACAGGCTAAAGAACAGCTTCTTCCCTGCACTTATTAGACCTCTGAATGGACCTCTCAAATCTAAGGTTGATCTTATTTTATGTATACCTTCTATGCTGCCATAACTTTGTATTCCTGCCTCGGTTCAATCTCCTTCTGAACTTTGTATGGTATGAATGCAAACAAAACTTGTCACTGTACTTAGGTACATGAGATAATGTTAAATCACATCGAATCAAACAAATCTGTTGAGTACATCTCCACTGCTGGTTGAGGAAGAACCAGCCCTGATTTCTGACACTCACCATCACCTTCAAGTTCCACTCCAAGCTACTCACCGTCCTGACTTGGAAATATATCGCTGTTCCTTCACAGACGTTAGTTCAAAATCCTGAAATTCCTTCCCTAATAGCATTGTGGGTCAACCTACAGCAGGAGGAATGCAGCATTTCAAGAAGGCAGCTCAGCACCACCTTCTCAGGGGCAACAGGAAATGGGCAATAGCTGCTGGCCTGCCAACGATGCCCACATTCCAAAAATGAATAGAAAGATTAAAAAAAGACTGCCCGAGACTGGACACTTGCTTGGCCCCAGGCAAGAGATGGTCTTGGGCCATTAATGACTTCGTCAAATGTACAGAAAGGCTCATGAACATCAGACAGGTGTGGCCGATCCACCTAACCTGCACATCTTTGGACTGTGGGACGAAACTGAAGCACCTGGAGGAAGCCCACACAGACACGGGGAGAACGTGCAAACTCCACACAGACACGCACCTGAGGCTGGAACTAAACCCGCATCCCTGGTGCTGTTAGGCCACACTGCTAACCACTGTGACTCTGTGCCACCCCAGTTGCTATCTTCTTTGATACTGTTGGTTGATTTGTATCGAGGTCGCAATGAGTTCTCCAAATGTGATTTTTGTCTCAGATACAGCAGTTTGTGGGGCATGTTGGAATTGAGCAGCAGATCAGTAATAGTAATGTTGATCCCTCATATAAACCACTACGAAGTGATATGTTAATCACTGACAATGTGTACAGTGAAGACTTCATGAGGATGCCAATGCTATGCTTTGACGCTGGGTTTTGAGCTAGGGAACATTGCACAGGTTTATTTTGCACTTTCACATTTAGAATGTTACAGTGGGGGACAGAATGATCATTTCCACCAAGATAGTATAACTAGAGCTATCCTTGAACCTCACAGATCATGTCCTTGCACGTATATATGCCAGTGCACCAAGGTGAGAGTTCTGAAGCACGGTCCTCTGGAATCATGTTTGAAAAGTGACAGCAGAAGTGGCAAAGCGCCTCATGTAGACGCTAAGGTGATTGAGAGGAGAGAACTTTCTCACAAATCACAATGATCCCCCACACCATACTGTATGAGATCACACCCTTCTATTTTGAATTGCCCCTTTCACATTAATCTTTCCATCAGCAATGCAGTCTGATGGACTCCAATCTCAGGACTTCGCAAACTACACCCATCTGCATGACTGTTACTTTCTGAAAACCCAAAACTGACTGCAGCCCACCACTCCACCCCTTCCAGTCTCGGGCTAATGTGCGAGACAGCTTCAGCTGAGAACAGCTCAGCATTTGGATTGGTGTACCTATGATCTTCAGATTCATTGCACATGATCTGTAGTATTGACCATGGTCAATCCTCAGACTAGCTAATAATGAGAGGTATAATAAAAATTGTACCATCTCCAGCTTGGTCACCTATTTTTAAGAAGAATGTGAATGTACTGGATACAGTTCAGAGGAGGTTTGCTAGATTGCTGACTGGAATGATCAGGATATCTTGTGAGGATAGGTTGGACAGACTGGGCTTGTTTCCGTTGGAGTTTAAAAGAGTGAAAGGTGAGCTGATTCAACTTTGTAAAATCCTGAATGGGCTTGACTAGGCAGATGTTGAAATGCTAGATAACAAAGTGTGGAACTGGATGAATACAACAGGCCAAGCAGCATCTCAGGAGCACAAAAGCCGACATTTTAGGACTAGACCCTTCATCAGAGAGGGGGATGGGGAGAGGGAACTGGAATAAATAGGGAGAGAGGGGGAGGCGGACTGAAGATGGATAGAGGAGAAGATAGCTGTAGAGGAGAGTATAGGTGGGGAGGTAGGGAGGGGATAGGTCGGTCTGGGGAGGGCGGACAGGTCAAGGGGGCGGGATGAGGCTAGTAGGTAGGAAATGGAGGTGGGGCTTGAGGTGGGAAGAATGGATAGGTGAGAAGAACAACAGGTTAGGGAGGTGGGGACGAGCTGGGCTGGTTTTGGGATGCAGTGGGGGAGGGGAGATTTTGAAGCTGGTGAAACCCACATTGATACCATTGGGCTGCAGGGTTCCCAAGCGGAATATGAGCCGCTGTTCCTTCAACCTACGGCTGGCATCATTATGGCACTGCAGGAGGCCCAGGATGGACATGCCATCTAAGGAATGGGAGGGGGAGTTAAAATTGTTTGCGACTGGGAGATGCAGTTGTTCATTGCGAACCGAGCGTAGGTGTTCTACAAAGCGGTCCCCAAGCCTCTGCTTGGTTTCCCCAATGTAGACGAAGCCACAATGAGCACAGCAGATGCAGTATACCACATTGACAGATGTGCAGATGAACATCTGCTTGATGTGGAAAGCCATCTTGGGGCCTGGGATGAGGTGAGAGAGGAGGTGTGGGGGCAGGTGTTGCACTTCCTGCGGTTGCAGGGGAAAGTGCCGGGTGTGGTGGGGTAGCTGCACCTCCATTTCCTGCCTACTAACCTCATCCCGCCCCCTTGACCTGTCCGCCCTCCCCGGAGTGACCTATCCCCTCCCTACCTCCCCACCTATACTCTCCTCTCCACCTATATTCTCCTCTATCCATCTTCGGTCCGCCTCCCCCTCTCTCCCTATTTATTTCAGAATCATCTCCCCAACCCCCTTTTCTGATGAAGGGTCTAGGCCCGAAATGTCAGCTTTTGTGCTCCTAAGATGCTGCTTGGCCTGCTGTGTTCATCCAGCTCCACACTTTGTTATCTAGCATTTCAACATCTGCCTAGTCAAGCCCATTCAGGATTTCTTGGATTCTCCAGCATCTGCCGTTCTCATTATCTCTGATGTTGAAATGCTGTTTATTTCTTGTGGTTGAGTCCAGAGGACACCGTTTTAAAATAGACCTCACCCTTTTGGGACAGAATAAGGAGAAACACATTTTCTCAGAGGGTTGCGTGACATTGAAACAGTTTGCCTGAGAAGGGAAACTATTGGAGAAATTTCAGAAGGAGAGAATTAATCTTTACTTGGAGAGACAAAGTCTGATTAGGGGATATTCAGCATGGCTTTGTCAGAGAGAGGTCATGCCTTACAAATTTAATTGAACTTTTGAGATGATCAGCTGTATAGTTGATGGCAGTGTTGTTGATTTAGTTTATACGGATTTCAACAAAGTCTTTGAAAAATTCCTATGCGGGAGACTGGTAAAGGACATTAAAAGCACATGGGATCCAAGGTAACTTGGCGAGTTGGATCCAAAATTGGCTTAGTTGTAGGAGACAGAGGGTGGTGGCCGAAGGCTACTAGTGTGACCAGAGGCTGGTGAGTAGTCGCATGATACTGCAATCAGTGTTCGGTCCTTTACTGTTCATATATATAATCAATATAGATGAGAACGTGGGAGCGATATTAGCAAGTTTGCAGATGACAAAACAATTTGTTTGGGTGTTTGACAGTAAGGAAGACACTCTTAAAATACAGGAAAATATAGGTGGATTAGTCAGACAGGTAGATCAGAGGCAGAGAGATTTTAATCTTAATATGTATGAGGTAATGTTCTCTGGAAGAAGCCACAAGATATTGGAGTACTTAATAAATGTAAGGATATTAGGCAGCTCAGAGGAGCAAGGTAATTTTGGTTTCTTGTTCACGGATCTCTGAAGGTGGTAGGAGAGGTTAATAGGATATTTAACGTGGCACATGGGGTGCTTACCTTTAACAGTTGTTGCAGAGATTAAAGTGGCATGTTGGAGCTGGACAAAACATGAGTTAAACTATAGCTGAGTGTCCTGTGTGCAGTTCTGGCCATACTACCAGAGTGAGTGCAGAGGAGATCCACCGCCATGTAGCCTGGAATAGAGCATATTAGCTACGAGGAGAGACTGGATAAGCTTAGGTTGTTTTTTTAGAGCAGGAGAGGTTGAGGGAGGTGTATGAGATTATGAGGGGCATGGACTGGTTGAATAGGAAGCAGCTGATTCCCTTAATTGAAGGGTGATTGATAAGAGGTCGTAATTTTAAAGTGATGGGCAGGAGTCTTAGAGGGGATTTGAGGAAACATTCTTTCATGCAGAGTTTGGTGAGAACCTGGAATACACTGCCAGAGAAGACTGTAGACATAGGGAACCTTACAGTCTTTAAAAGGTACATGAATGGGCACTTGAAGTGTCGTATTATTCAAAGCTATGGGCCAGGTGCTGGACAGAGGGCTTACTATAGATAGGGCAGCACAGACTCAATGGATTGAAGGCCTCTTCTGTGCTGGGTGATTCTGACTCAATGGAGGAGGCAGGGTCTTTAATATTGCTAAGGTAGAGACCAACAAACTCTTGTTTAGAATCTTGAATCAATGGTTATTGAATCTGGATATAGAATTCGAAATACACCAGTCATGACCTTATCAAATGGTGGAGAAGACTTTAAAGGGCAAGTGGTCTAATTCTGTTCCTATTTCATGTGTTTTTGTTGTTTATTCATGAGATTCAGAATTCACCATTTAAACTTTTACAGGAAAAGCAAACTTTATATGATGCTGAGGAACTGATATTGCCATTTTTATCTTTGTATTTTCTCAACTTTCTCATTGTTGCCCACATTGCTCAAGGCAATGCAAAATTTCATGCAATATTTCACTGCAACGAGTGTAAGGGAATTGGAATCAAGCCCATGTTCATTATCGACAAGGAAAAGGAAAGGGCAAAAATAAGCAAGAGTGGGAAGTGGAAAAAAGAACTTTGCTAATTTTGATAAATCTTTCAAATTTTTCCAGCCCTCATATGACTAGATGGGTGAGACCACTTGAGGGAACTTAGTCGGGTCAGATTCCCCATGCATCATTGTCTTCTTGGGTCTCTCTAGAGTGTATTGAGGATCCGGCTTGTCATGCAGGCAGGCACCCGGGCATCTTGTCTCAGTGCCAATATTTTCACACTGTCAGCCTGGGCTCCTGCTGTGGCCAAATTCTGCCAATTCAATAATAGTGGCCTCTTAGCAGGAGGTCAACACATTAACAAAATCAAAAACTCCCTGTTTCAATGGCAAGGCCAATGAGAGAAAAGGCTGCAACTACATTCAAACACAAACCTATGGAAGATTTCCCTGCAAATCTGATGACCCCACCAATTTAGGAGGCTGCTTCCTAAAAGTTGCACCAATGGATACAATGAGTATGTACTGGCCACTTAAATGTACCTAATATTAAAATCCTGATGGACACCAGAAATTGCACAGAGAGATTCTAGAAGGAAACTATTTATAGGTGGTTCCCCTCGCCCCCCCCACTGCACCACACAACCAGCCCAGCTCTTCCCCTCCACCCACTGCATCCCAAAACCAGTCCAACCTGTCTCTGCCTCCCTAACCTGTTCTTCCTCTCACCCATCTCTTCCTCCCACCCCAAGCCGCACCTCCATCTCCTACCTACTAACCTCATCCCACCTCCTTGACCTGTCCGTCTTCCCTGGACTGACCTATCCCCTCCCTAACTCCCCACCTATACTCTCCTCTCCACCTATCTTCTTTTCTCTCCATCTTCGGTCCGCCTCCCCCTCTCTCCCTATTTATTCCAGATCCCTCACCCCATCCCCCTCTCTGATGAAGGGTCTAGGCCCGAAACGTCAGCTTTTGTGCTCCTGAGATGCTGCTGGGCCTGCTGTGTTCATCCAGCCTCACATTTCATTACATTGTACTGTGTAATGTCTTGTTCATATTCACTCGATCCCTGGCTGAGCCAAATCAAAGGCCCTTCTATGATCCTTTGAGTTTCCAACCTAATGTATCCCTCCTGCTACCAAGGGTGGATTTAAAAGTTGCAATGCTGTCAAATGGCCCAAGTTTTACTCTCTCAAACTTGCTTGCAGTTAAAATTTGGGCTGACTTCAAGCCTTCCTGCCAATCTTATTGGGATTAGATCATATTTGTTCTCTGTGTTTAAGTTTCCTGTTAAAAGTCACTGAGTATAATGTCTATTGTTTTTATAAAAATGATGGTTAAAAATGATAAATGAAATAGGTGTTTAAAATTGTTACTGATATAACAACACAAACAAATGTACTATCAAAACTATCTATATCTGTGCACATATTTTGGCCACAGAAACTACCAATCAAAAATAAAATTCTACTTTTGATTGATGATAAAATGTGAGGCTGGATGAACACAGCAGGCCAAGCAGCATCTCAGGAGCACAAAAGCTGACGTTTCGGGCCTAGACCCTTCATTATCCTTTTCTGATGAAAGGTCTAGGCCCGAAATGTCAGCTTTTGTGCTCCTGAGATGCTGCTTGGCCTGCTGTGTTCATCCAGCTCCACACTTTGTTATCTCGGATTCTCCAGCATCTGCAGTTCCCATTATCTCTGTACTTTTGATTGTCTCTTTTGTGGATAGGAGAAACAGTTGTAAATAAAAGTTCCGCACAATGGGTTTGATTGATAGGCTAAATGAACTAAATTGAAGATAATAAAAGTCACCTACATACAGAGAATTACCAGTGCACTTTCAGTATAACTGGAATGATAGTACAATCAATTATTTCAAGGAATATGACTGCAAAATTTGTTGTCTTGGGAAGTTAGATTCTGCATACTTCTGAACGTTGGAGGATTGCTGTTATTTGACGTAAAGCCCCAAAAGGGCTGAGCTTCCTATATATGTGAAACTCCTTCTGCAATTTACAGACTCTCCTACTGACAGAGGTCCTTGTGCAGAACAGCATTTAATCAACTCTTAAGCGCAGGTGAAAGACATGCTGCCAAGGAAAACTACGTGAGCAGAGTTTTAAAAAGAAACATCTAGTCCACAGGCATTCCTTACATTGTTGAGCGAACAGGAATAAAATTGCTAGCCTAAAATATTGTATATTTATCAAGGGCCATTATGAGCATTTCTGGAGCGACATTAAACGTACATCATTTTTCGTGCAACATGGAATGGGAAGAAACTTGGTGGGGATAAAAAACATTCTTACATAAATATTCCCTTACTGTTAGTTTTGGTGGCTTAAATACAATAGATTATAATTATTTACATTAAAGAATATTCATTTGCTGCCAGGAGTAGGATGTCTGAAATCTATCTGTTCCCTAAATATTTCCTTCCCCTTTACATATAAATAATGTGAAAATGAAGATTAATTATGTTATTGTGTTATCTGTTTTGTAAGCAAATGAAAATGATCCAACTGTTTTCAATGGCAATGATGATGTTTAATTAAGATATTCTTGTTTAATATATAAATACAGATGACATAGAAAAGAAGTAATCACTATAATACTAAATATCCATGATTAGCAGATTATATATTTCTTCTTAAACGATTACCTGCAGATTTCTTGGTAACAAGTGATTATCAGCTGGGTAAACAGAACTAATTCAAACACAACTTTGCCTTCTTACTATGGATTAAGCTGTTTAGTAGAACAATATAGAAGAAAAATCAGCTCTTTATAAGTTCGAGCAATATCTCATCTTTTTGTTGCTTTTTCTAATCGCTTGGTGAGAAAAAAATTGAAAAATATGCTGTTTCCTATTATTGTCACTTCATACTTTGACAAAACAAATAATTAAGATGTATATTTTCTGACAATGCATCAAATTAGATTTATATAATTAGCTTTATCAGTCAAGGGCCTTTGATCAAACAGACAGCCTTGACTGTTTTTTTTCTTAACCTATTTTTCAAATCAACTTGTTTGACAATGTTATTGTACACTTCTGGAACAGGTAGGACCTGAACCTGGGCCTCCCAGTCCAGGGATAGGGAAACTGTCACTGCACCACAAGCACCCCTTCAGTTAGAGTTTTGAGCATTAATCACAATCTGTTATATATGTGGCTTAAACAATTAAGGCAAAACAGTTGTAATGACTAAATATATTTATCTTGTGACCAGTTATCCAAAACAGTGCTAGAATAGCCTATGATCAATATCTGATCTGGATTCAGTTGAAGCGTTATTATAGAATCTTTAACTTTGATCTGGTGTTCACACAGTTTTCAGAACATAACTTCCTGCTTCCAACACCCACCTCCCTGTGCCACTCTACACACTACAGGGGAGGCAATGGCCTGGTGGTATTATGGCAGGACTGTTCATCCAGATCCCCAGGTAATGTTTTGGGGACAATAATAAAATTTGAATTCAATAAAAATCTGGAGTTAAGAATTTAATGTTGGCCATGAAACCATTGTCAATTGTCAGAACAAAAAAACACCTGATTCATTAATGTCTTTTAGGGAAGGAAACTGCCATCCGGTGTGACTCCAGACCCACACCAATGTGGTTGACTCTTAACTACCCTCTGGGCAATTAGAGATGGACAATAAATGCTGGCCCAGCTAGTGATGCCTTTATCCTTTGAAAGAATAAACAAATTCATCGGCACTTTTAATATTGCTAGAAGTAGCATTAAAATAAAGTAAAAGGAGAGACAATAGGTAGAACTTTGTCAGTGATGTTTTGTTCCCAGTTTCAGGAGTGAATGTCGTGAATGTTTATATTAAGGAACGGTTCTGAAGGGGTTAATGCTCAAGCTACATTGTCTCGATGAATTCTGCTGATGTCCTAGACCATCTACAGGTGAGACAGGGAGTTCTATTCTGTCAGAGTGAGCAGAAGTGTTTGTACCAGCTTCCTAAGATCCTACCAATTTAGCCTGCACAAATGTAATTGCACTTACTGCCCTCAAGTGGCACCAATGTCACTTCTGTCGATATTGTATGGTGGCTCGTCCTCTACTTCTAAGCACTATACCAGCCCAAGACAAAACAAAGACAAAGAAGGACTGGTGCCAATAAACTACTTCCAAAAACTTTTCATAGACTTATAGAGGTGGTCAGTACCAATAGCTGTGTGCAGTGGCCCCCTGTGAAAATTACACTTAGTCGTCATGGTACATATCTGACCCCTACCACAAGGAGAAGAGATCTGAAAGGTCCAGAAGTAAAGGGAAAGAAAAAAAACAAGTGAATTTACCACTTTAAAGAGCAATATTGCTTCAAGAAGACACAAACAGCCAGTGACCAGCCGAACCAACGTTCGCAACTAAGGTGTGTGGGTGATTTTCAAATGTAAATTGCAGTTTTAAATACTTCTTGTTAAATTGGTTTCACTGTATTTGTGTGCATGTCATGATTGGTCTAGCGTAGAGTCAAACTGAATGACTCCCTTCATTGTCGTCATGTGTTGAGAGTTACAGGGATTTTAGGGATATTGCTGTGGAAGATATAATAATTATTTTTAAATATTTTTAAATGTTTCATTATAGTCTTTAAGTTACAGTCAATAGTGTGATTATTCATGTGACTATATTATCCCTTTCTAACTGGTGCTGCTCGAAACTTTGCAATAACTGAATGCACACATTGATTCTCATTATACACTTAAATCAATTTAAAATTGATGGAAAAAGGCACATTTTGTCAACTTATTTAACCTTGTGCTCATCAGGACATTTTCCGAGAATACCAATACAAGGGAAAATGCAATATGAAAGAAGAGTACGACTTAGTTAGTAGAGTGGACACTGATTGGTAGAAGCATTGCTATGGACAATGCATCTGTTGATGCTAATTGACAGTTAATTGTCACGCTTTGTTTATTCATCTTAAAACAGACAGGTTAACTCTTAGCATTGAACCAGCAAATTTGTGTCACCTATTTTGGTGAGTCCAAACAGGCATAGTGCATATAAATTACCTAAGGAAAGTTATACTGGCATTAGATTCAGTCCAGTGAAAATGATATCAATTTGATTTTGGCTATGGTCAGAATATTTTGTCAGGAGACGGTGAATAGTTTGGGCCTGTACTCATTGGAGTTTAGAAGAATGAGAGGTGTCCTTACTGATTCTAAGGGGGTATAACTGGGCAGATAAAGAAAGGTTGTTAATCCTTGTGGCAGTCCAGAATCAGAGGACATAATCTCAGAGCAAAGAGTTCACCTTTTAAGATAGAAATGAGGTGGAAGTTTTTCTCTCAGAGGGTGGTGAATCACTGATTTTTTTTTTACCAAAGTGCACTGACAAGCTTGGGTTGTGAAGTGTACTCAAGGCCAAGGTACAGAGATTTTTGATCAGTAAGAGTATCAAGGTTTATCGGAAAAAGGAGGGAAAGTGAAGTTGAGGATAATCAGAGCAGCCATGATACTAGTGAAGGGCAGAGCAAGCACGACGTGTTGAATGGTCTACTTCTACTCATATATCTTATGATCTATGTGCCTTTTTCCCTTGTGCCTGCAAAGGAAGGATGCCTATGCATTAATATATGCAGCATCCAGTACACAGGAATGCCACACTGTGAGTCGGACTGACAATCCTGAAAATCCGAATGGATTTTTTGTTTACTCAGAGTTATCCAGCAAATGTTCAATTGCAAAATCATATCTAACATTGAACACTGTATTGTGGGTTTTACATTTGTAAATTGTTGAGTACAATTAGCACTTCTTTTAATTATAAACAACTAACAGGAAAGAGACAGCAAGAAGTGCAGATGCTGGAGTCAGAGATAACACAGTATGGAGCTGGAGGAACACAGCAGGCCAGGCAGCATCAGAGGTGCAGAAAAGTTGACGTTGTGGGTTGGGATCTCCTTCAGAAATAGGGAGGGAGCTGGGAAATAAACAGAGAGAGGAAGTGTGTGCCTGGGGAAGGTAGCTGGGATGGTGATAAGTAAATGCAGGTAGGGAGTGGTAGGGATTGGTCAGTGGGATGGGTTGGCTGGATAGGTGGAAGAGAAGATGGACAGATTGTGACAGGTCAAGGAGAGAGGGTTCAGAGGGAGGCTTGGACATGGGATGAGGCCAGGGGGTGTGGGGATATTTTAAAACAGGTGAATTCTATATTAAGGCCATTAGGCCTGTAGGCTCCTGAGGTCAAATATAAGGTGTTGCTTCTCCAGTTTGTGGATGGCAACATTGTGACACTGGAGGAGGTCCAGGATTGACATGTCACCCAGGGTGCAGGAGGGGGCATCTAAATATTTGTCACCTGGAAGGTGTTGTTGTTTGTCCTGAACAGAGTGTAGACGCTCCACAAAACAATCTCCAAGCCTATGCTTGGTCTCACCGATGTAGAAGAGGCCACATCAGGAGCAGTGGATGCAGTAGACCAAGTTGACAGATGTGCAGGTGAACCCCTGCCTGCTGCGAATGGTTTGTTTGGTACCTTGAATGGAGGTGAGAGAGGAGGTTTAGGGATAAGTGTAGCACTCCCTGTGGTTGCAGGGAAAGGTGCCGGATTGGTGGGGCTAGTGAGGAGTGTGGAGAGGACGAGGGACTCACTGAACGAACAGTCTCTATGAAAGGCAGATAGGGATGGGGAGGGAACTATCACTTTGGTTGTGGGGTTGGATTGTAGGTGGCAGAAGTGTTGGAGAATGACATGTTGGATGCAGAGGTTAGGTAGGTGGCATGTGAGGACAAGGGGGATTGTGTCTTTATTTTTGTTGAGGGTTGGGGATGAGGGCAGAAGTGCGGGAAATGCAAGAAATGTGATTGAGGGGGAATGTTATGGCCCTTGAATTAGGAGGACATCTGGGCTGTTTGGGAATGGAATGCCCCATCTTGGGAGCAGAAGTGGCAGAGGCAGAGGAATTGGGAGTAGGGGATCGCATTCTTGCAGGAAGGTGGGTGAGACGTGGTGTAGTCCAGGTAGATGTGGGAGTTGGGCTTGAAATAGAAGTCAGTTTCAAAGTGGTCACCAGAGATGGAGATGGAGAAGTCCAGGAAGGAGGGGGAGGTATCAAAGATGGTCCAGGTGAATTTGAGGTTATGGTATAGGGTAAAGTTGGTGAAATTTTCAAGCTCCTTGTGGGACTATATTGGTGCTGCCTCATACTCTCACGGCGAGCTTGGGCAGTTCAACAATTAGTCTTTGCTTGGCACAGACTATATGTCTGGCATCACACCTGCAGAGTGATAGCTTATGTGACAGAGAGAAGCTGTTTCGGGTTTCTAGAAGCATCCTATTAGTGATTAACACAATTTGTTTTTTGAGTAATTCTTAAGTTTTGTACTACCAAATGACTACAAGTAAAAACAAATGATTATTGAAAATTAATTCAATCCTACAAATGAGTATATCTCTGATTAAAGATAACAAAGTGTAGAGCTGGATGAACACAGCAGGCCAAGCAGCGTCATAGGAGCAGGAAAGCTCACTTTTTGGGCCTAGACCATTCATCAGAAATGGGGGAGGGGAAGGGGGTTCTGAAATAAATAGGGAGGGGGGGAGGAGGTGGATAAAATATGGATAGAGGAGGAGATAGGTGGAGAGGGGACAGACAGGTCAAAGAGGTGGGGATGGAGCCAGTAAACGTGAGTGTAGGTGAGGAGTCAGGGAGGAGATAGGTAAGTCCATGGAGGACGGACAAGTCAAGTGGGTGGGATGAGGTTAATAGGTAGGAGATGAGGGTGGGGCTTGAGGTGGGAGGAGGGGATAGGTGGGAGGAAGGACAGGTTAGGCAGGCTGGGATGAGCTGGGCTGGTTTTGGGATGCAGTGGAGGGTGGGGAGATTTTGAAGCTTGTGAAGTCCACATTGATACCATTGGGCTGCAGGGTTCCCAAGCGTAATATGAATTTCTGTTCCGGCAACCTTCGGGTAGCATCGTTAGGGCACTGCAGGAGGCCCAGATGGACATGCCATCTGAGGAATGGGAGGGGGAGTTGAAATGGTTCACAACTGGGAGGTGCAGTTGTTTAGTACAAACCGAGCGTGGGTGTTCTGCAGAGCAGTCCTCAAGCCTTTGCTTGGTTCCCCCAATGTAGAGGAGGCCACAACGGGTACATCAGATGCTGTATACCACATTAGCAGATGTGCAGGTGAACACCTGCTTGATGTGGAAAGTCTTCTTGGGGCTTGGGATGGGGGTGAGGAGAAGGTGTAGGGGCAGGTGTAGCACTTCCTGTGGTTGCAGGTAAAAGTGCTGGGTGTAGTGAGGCTGGAGGGGAGTGTGGAGCAGACAGGGGAGTCACGGAGGCAGTGGTCCCTCCGGAAGGCAGATAAGGATGGGGAGGGAAAAATGTTTTTGGTGGTGGTGTTGGATTACAGATCGCGGACATGTCAGAGGATGATGCATTGGGTCCGGAGGTTAGTGGGGTAGTACATGAGGACAAGGGAGATTCTGTTTAGGTTGTTATTGCAGGGAGGTGGTGTAAGGGATGAGGTTGCGGGAAATGTGAGAGATATGGGCGAGGGTGTTCTCACCCACTGAGGGAGGTTGTTGTGGTCCTTGAAAAACGAAGGCATGTGAGATATATGGGAGTGGAATGCCTCATCCTGGGAGCAGATGCGGTAGAGTCGAAGAAATTGGGATTAGCGGATGGCAAAACCTAAAGCTTTCTATGAGATGTCAGGAATAAAAAAATAACTAGAGTAAGAATAGGGTCAGTCAGAGACAGTAGTGATAAGTTTTGCCTGGAGTCCGAAGAGATAGGAAAGGCGCTAAATGAATATTTTTCATCAGTATTCACAAAGGAAAAAGATAATGTTGTCGAGAGAATACTGAGATACAGACTATTAGACTAGATGGGATTGAGGTTTATAAGAAGGAGGTGTTAACAATTCTGGAAAAAGTGAAAATCGCTAAGTCCCCTGGGCCGAATGGGATCTATCCTAGGATTCTCTGGGAAGCTAGGGAGGAGATTGCAGAGCCTTTGGCTTTGATCCTTATGTCGCATTATCTGCAGGAAGAATGCCAGAAGACTGGAAGATAGCAAGTGTTGGCCCCTTGTTCAAGAAGGGGAGTCGAGACAACCATGGTAATTATAGACCAGTGAGCCTTACTTTGGTTGTGGGTGAAGTGTTGGAAAGGATTATAAGAGATAGGATTTATAATCATTGAGAAAGGGATAATTTGACTAGGGATAGACAACACAGTTTTGTGAAGCGTACATCATGCCTCACAAACCTCATTGAGTTCTTTGAGAAGGTGACGAAACAGGTGGGTGAGGAGAAAGCAGTTGATGTGGTGTATATGGATTTCAGTAAAGCATTTGATAAGGTTCCCCATGGTAGGCTATTGCAGAAAATTTGGAGGCATGGGATTGAGGGTGGTTTAACGGTTTGGATCAGAAATTGGTTAGCTGTAAAAAGACAGTGGGTGGTGGTTGATGGGAAATGCTCATCCTGGATTTCAGTTACTAGTGGTGTACCAGCGAGGATCCATTGTACCGCAAGGATCTGTTTTGGGGCCACTGCTGTTTGTCATTTTTATAAATGACCTGGATGAGGTCATGGAAGGATGGGTTAGTAAATTTGCGGATGACACTAAAGTCGATGGAGTTGTGGATAGCCCGGAAGGATGTTGCAGGTTACAGAGGGTCATAGACATGTAGAACAGGGCTGAGAGGTGGCAAATGGAGTTTAATGCAGAAAAATGTGAGGTGATTCACTTTGGAAGGAGTAACAGGAATACAACGTACTGGGCTAATGGTAAGATTTTCGGTAGTGTGGACGAGCAGAAGGATCTTGGTATCCATGTGTATAGATCCCTGAAAGATGCCATCTAGGTTGATAGGGTTGTTAGGAAGGTGTATGGTGTATTAGGTTTTATTGGTAGACGGATTAAGTTTTTTGGAGCCATGAGGTCATGTTGCAGCTGTACAAAACTCTGGTGCGGCTGCACTTAGAGTATTGCATACAATTCTGGTTGCCACATTATAGGAAGGATGTGGAAGCATTGGAAAGGGTGCAGAGGGGATTTACCAGGATGTTGCCTGGTCTGGAGGGAAGGTCTTATGAGGAAAGGCTGAGGGACTTGAGGCCGTTTTCATTAGAGAGAAGAAGGTTAAGAGGTAAATTAATGGAGACATACAAGATGATCAGAGAATTGGATTGGGTAGACAGCGAAAGCCTTTTTCCTCCGATGGTGATGGCTAGCACGAGGGGACATAGCTTTCAATTGAGGGGTGATAGATATAGGACAGATGTCAGAGGTAGGTTCTTTATTCAGAGAGAATTAGTAGTTGAATACCCTGCCTGCAACAATAATAGACGTTAAGGGCATTTCAATGGTCGTTGGATAAATATATGGATGATAATGGAATAGTGTCGGTTAGATGGGCTTCAGATTGGTTTCACAGGTCAGCGCAACATTGAGGGCTGAAGGGCCTGTACTGCGCTGTAATGTTCTATGGTCTATGTTCTAACTCCCCACCTACACTCACCTGAACTGGCTCCATCCCCACCTCTTTGACAGGTCTGTCTTCTCTCCACCTATTTTCTACTCTATCCATTTTCTATCCACCTCCCCCTCTCTCCCTTTTTATTCCAGAACCCCCTTCCCTGCCCTGATTTCTGAAGAAGGGTCTCGGCCCAAAACGTCAGCCTTCCTGCTCCTCTGATGCTGCTTGGCCTGCTGTGTTCATCCAGTTCTACACCTTGTTATCTCAGATTCTCCAACATCTGCAACTCCTGCTATCTCCATAACTCTGATCCAATTCTAGTATCAACATTTGAAGATTTCATTGAATGTACCGATAGCTACGTAAAATAAAGTATTGAAGTACTTTTGTATAATATTCAGGAAAAGTCCTTTTTGGCCTCATACAATACCTTAATCAGGCATCTGTCAAATATAATAACATAATATACAAATACAATATACACTTACAAGTGTGAGGTGATGCACTTTGGTAGGAGTAACCGGAAGGCAAAGTAGAGGGCTAATGGTAAGATTCTTAGTAGTGTAGATGAGCAGAGAGATCTTGGTGTCCATGTACACAGATCCTTGAAAGTTGCCACCCAGGTTGACAGGGCTGTTAAGAAGGCATACAGTGTTTTAGCGTTTATTAATAGAGTGATTGAGTTCTGGAACCAAGAGGTTATGGTGAAGCTGTACAAAACTCTGGTGCGGCCGCACTTGGAGTATTGTGTACAGTTCTGGTCACCGCATTATAAGAAGGATGTGGAAGCTTTGGAAAGGGTGCAGAGGAGATTTACTAGGATGTTGCCTAGTATGGAGGGAAGGTCTTACGAGGAAAAGCTGAGGGACTTGAGGCTGTTTTCATTAGAGAGAAGAAGGTTGAGAGGTGACTTAATTGAAACATATAAAATAATCAGAGGGTTAGATAGGGTGGATAGGGAGAGCCTTTTTCCTAGGATGGTGACGGCGAGCACGAGGGGGCATAGCTTTAAATTGAGGGGTGAAAGATACAGGACAGATGTCAGAGGTAGTTTCTTTACTCAGAGAGTAGTAAGGGAATGGAACGCTTTGCCTGCAACAGTAGTAGCTTCGCCAACTTTGGATACATTTAAGGTGTCATTGGATAAGCATATGGACGTACATGGAATAGTGTAGGTTAGATGGGCTTGAGATCGGTATGACAGGTCGGCACAACATCGAGGGCCAAGGAGCCTGTACTGTGCTGTAATGTTCTATGCAATATACCAAATCATTTGGTAACAATTCTGGTTTGACTTTTTAAAATGGGAAGTCTTTAATTATAAGTCCCAGAAGTAAGATGACTCCTTTGATGATTAACAGTAAAAAGCTAACAAACTGGTGCAGTTTCTCAACAATAATCACACAAGGGGGCATTTAGAATCTGATTAACCTCTGGGCAATACAACATACCTCCTGAAGGTCTGACAATTTAAAGTTTGAAGAGGTCTTGAAGGAACCAAGTCATTTTCACATAATTGCCTTTGCTTTGTGGAATGTAGAATGCTGATTCATACGAGTTAACTTAGCAACCATCTTATGTTTGACCTACGTGTGATCGTCTGCAAGATACCATTTTAGCCAAACTCAGAGAAGATCTCTGAGGGACAACATCAAGGAGAGACAGTTCTCAACAGAAGCAGAAACTAAATTCCAATTTAAAGTTTTTCGCCACTTCAGCTCAGAAAGAGAAATCTTTAAGCTAATCAGGGCATTAATAATGATGACCTGTACTTTCTTCTAACTTTGAAAGCATATTTTATTTGTATCTACTTTAAAACTCTCTCTGCATCTTAACCAAAAAAAAAACTCACCTTTCTTTGCAAATGTATTAAAGGCACCTCACAGTTCTCCAGGACCAGTTGTAATTTTCTAATGAGGTTGGTGATGAATTTGCCAGGTTTTATTTTCAAAACTGTGTTTATTCTTATTTGTTTCGTTACTCGCTGTGGATGTGAAGCGTATATAATAATGAAGAAGGTATTGCAATGATTTGGGCCAAGATGGATAAACAAGAGAATCTTTTCTGTTCTAACTTTGTTTGTATATTCAAGTGTTGTATTATTGCAAGTGCTATATTTCAGTTATTATGTTAAACTGAAGGATCACCTGCTTTCTCTGGTTAACGTAAAAGATCCCAGAACACTCTTGGTAGAAAAAATAGGTGAGTTCTCTTTGATTTTGGATCAATATTTATTTTTAACTAACAACACAAAAAAAGCTATCTAGTCATTGTCTTATCATTGTTTGTGGGACTTCAATCTGCTAAATACATTCTACATTTCCTTTAATGCATGACTGACTGTATTTCAAGAGTACACTTCTTGACTGGTTTTGGATATAGGTCATCAAAAAGATGCTATATAAACATTCCTGCGTAAGTTTGTTTTTGGAAAAAAGAACAAAGTCATGGAAATACACAGCAGTACAGTCAGCAAACATAATAAAGAAGGAAAAAAGTAACCTTGTATGTTCATTTTATGTTCATCAGAACAGGGTTCTGATATCATTCTAAATTGGCTCAAGGTATCAGTCTGTGCAAATACCATTGACTTTTTTATTGCTAATATTTTCAACCTTATTTCATATTTTGAGCACTTTAAGTTATAAATTACCCCAACATGTGGGTTATTCCAGCATAGGTTTCCTATAGGTGCCCTGATTTCTTCCAAAAGTCAAAAGATGTACAAGTTAGGTGGATTGGCCATGCTGAATTACTCATAGTACCCAGGAATGTACAGTCTAGGTGGGTTAGCCATCGGGAAATGCAGGGTTGCAGGGATAACGTAGGGGTGCTGGCCTGGATGGAATGCCCTTCGCAAAGTTAGTGTGGGCTCGATAGCTGAATGGTCTGCTTTCACACTGCAGGGATTCTGTGATTCTATTTTATGATTCTGTGTTCCATTCCCACTCCCAAAACATTTTAACTCCTCTGCACCTTACAATTATGCAGTTATTCTCAGATTAAGTGATACATCATATTGTCTCTTTAAGGAATATCAGCCTCATTGGCTGGGCCACCATTTGTTGCAAATCCCTAATTGCCCTAGAACTTGGTGGCTTGCAAAGGCTGCTTCAGAGACAAGTTAAGAGTCAACTTCATGGCCGTAAGCCTCAATTCTTATGGAGGCCAAACCAGTTCAGGATGGATGACTTCCTTACTATAAAAACATTAGTAAGCCAGATGGAAGAATCAACAATTGTTATATGGTTGCCATTAGACTGGCTTTTAATCTCAGACCTTTTAAATTCAATTTAAATTTCACCATCTGTGGTAGTTTTCAAACCCACACCAGGTATATTACATATTGCCAGAAATTTACTGTACACTCTGGATTAATCGTCTCATGACATTACCATTGCCGCATTGTCTCCCCCAGATAAATTCCAGTCGATACTACATAATATTTGAATCTAAAGCCCCAAGCCTAGCCATTGGATTGCTAGTGCAGAGGCATTATCACTGCATGCTGCCTCCCCTGCTTGTGTTTTCTTCCAGCTTGCAACATTTTCGCATTTTCCCACATTATACTTTATCTGTCAGATGTTTGCTTACTCACTCAACCTATTCACAATGTTCTCATGTCTTCTTCACAATGCATTTTCCTCTGTACCATGATGTCTGTGCATTTAACTATCATACCCCACTCTTCTCATTTAATATAAATTGTAAAACATTGAGACCCCAACACACAAATCCCCAGTACTCCACTGTCACCTTCCGCTTATCAGACAATGACTTGTTTGTGCATAATTTATCTTCCGTCAGCCAGTCCATCTGCTATCCATGCTAAAACATCGCTCCTGCACCATGAACTCTTATTTTCTGCATAATGTTTGATGTGATATCTTAAGGGTAATATATTGACTCTTCATCTGCAAAACATGTTATTCCTTCAAAGAACTCAAATCGATTGCTTAAATTTAATGTTTCTTTGGTGAAACTATCCTGACTCTTCCTAACTTCCTTGAGATTTTCTGTGTACCCACCTACAATCTCTTTATTGATTGATTTTAACATCTTCCCCAGATTTCCAACTGGTCCATATCTTCTGGTTTTCAATGTCTCTCCCTGATTTCCTCAAATAAGGTAATCTCTATCTAATGCCCAAGTGCCATCCTTGATTCACAATGCCAGCCCTCCACCTCTCCCTAGTGTCCTTTCTTCATATATCCCTCAGTACCAGGACCGAATCCTTTCCATCAGAAGCTATATTTCTGAAAATAAGCCCAGCAGGGTCGGCAGCATCTGTGAAAATAATGCAGAGTTAAATTTTAGATCCAGTGACCCTTCAGAATGGGTTATCTATAATGGCTGAGGAAGGGACACCACACCCAAAATGTTAACCCTGTCTTTTCCTTCACAGATGCTGCCAGACCTGCTGGGCTTTTCCAGCAAATTTGTTTTTGTTCTTGATTTACAGCATCTGCAGTTCTTTTAGTTTATCTATAATGGCTGTCAGATTATAGTTGTTTACCTAATTTGGTATCCACGGTATATTTAAAAACATTACAATTTGTTCCCAAATCCAAATCATTTACAGAGAATGTAAAAAGTCGTGAACCTAGCACTAATCCTTGTACCCGACTAATGACAATGTTTCATCCTAGTAATGACCCATTTTAGTTTTACTCTCTGCTTCCTGTCTATTAACCAATTCTCAATTTAAACGTTCATATTTCCCCAAACACATGCACTCTGGATTTACTTACTATGCATGGGGCTTCATCAAATTTATTTTGAACGTTCAAATATGCCAGATTCACTGGTTCTCCTTTGTTATGCGACAAGTAACATCCTCAAAAATCTCTAACAAGTTTTTAAAAATGTATTGTGCTCGTTGACATAAAAGTTTTTAAGTATCACATTCAAATATTCCTTTGAACGTTTGAAATGATAAAGTCTTGGAATACTTCTGGATGTATGCAACTACTGTATGATGCATTCAATGGTACCATTGTGATGTTACTGAAACACATATGGGTAAGGATTTTGTAACATTATAAGGCATGAGGTTAGAAACAGATCATTATCATTTGACTCTTGAGAGTAACATTTTTTCATTGTCATAAATTTCTGACATAGGTCTTCTTGACGCTGAACAGCCCAATTCATGGCCTGCAGGTCTTTTGACTTGATGGAGCAAGGCAATCTTGAGCCATTGAGATTTAAAGTGCAGCATTTGCTTCCTCTGCTTTTCTATCATTGATGTTGTGACTAAGTGCATGCATGATGGAGCAGTTGCATTTTGAGTAATTGACAACAAAACCGTCCTAGTCATTAATATCAATGGTAATATTCTGCAGACAGCTTCCTTGTTGTCCTTTGGAACACTTGACTTTTGAATTGAGCAAATAGGACCAGGTAGTGCAGACACTTTTGATTGAGCCCATCAAAGTTGAATTTCCAGGAATATTGCCTGAATGCTTTTAAAAGTGGCTTCACAATTCTTTGATGTTTTTCCTATTCACTCCCAAGGATGCAGTGGGGTCATTGATGATGGATTCCTCTCATGCTTTTATATGACATTTATGTCTCTTCAGGGCACTTAGAGACAGACAATAAACAGTGGCACAGCTAGCAAAGCCCAAATCCCGTGAATGAATTCATTAGAAACAAAGTTCAGGTTTCACTGCAGTACAGGATTATGGCATAACCTACTGCCTTGTATATTGAAAGTTTTATTGATTCACAGAGATTTTGCTTTCAAACATCTGCAGCTGTAGTTTGTATAAGACTGAGCTGACACAGCTGATCCAGTGTTGGATCTCCCTGTCAAAGATAACCTTTTTGTGAGAGCTGGTTGCCAAAATATGGAAAGAGTTCAGCCTAATCTGCTTCCCTTCTACTGGGTAAGATGTTGAATAGTTGGCTGACTAAGTATGGTTTGATATATGGACCTTGCTTTGGCAACACCCTTGAACATAGAATTGCAGAGAGTAAGAATGGCTTTCAAATCTGATCTTGAGTTATCAAAAACACTGCAGTCAACTGCAGCCTGCAGATTATATTTATGGTAGTGAGCTAAGTTTTGGCACTAAGCCAACCAAGGCGAAAGAATTTTGGTATTAAAGACTGACACCAGAGGCTAGTTGATCTTTGATGAGGTAAATAGCCACTGTCAGGCAGACTGTAAATTTTTCCGGGTCTATTATTCGATCCCAGTTCAGATTTTGAAGTTATCTTCCACTCAAGACCATTACAATCATACCATTATGAATCAGTTGCAGGAATGTGATGAAGATTTTTTTAAAGAAATCCAAATACTAGGAGTATAAAAGGAAAAATTTTGAAACATTAAAAGACAGAAGGTTGGAGGAAGTCGCCCTGTGATTATAAACAAAGCAGGAATCAAAAATGCGAAGAAACAGAAATAAGTAGAAGGAAAGACTGAATCATAGAACTTGCTAGACCACATCTAGAGCTTAATTGGTTTTATTGATGGAGGAAACGAATGAGCCTAGTAAGTAAATATATAATTCTTCCTCATGAAATGTGTGAACACATTTTACTACCTTATTTTCTAATTGGATTGAAAGCTTAAAGACAATTAACATATGCAATTTGCAACTGATAATTGGAGTTAAATTAATTTTGTACTTGGAAAGGGAGCATTTTACAAGGTTATTTACCACTAGAAGAATTTTAACAAAATGATAATTTCTTTTACCATAAAATGCAATTAATTCCAACCTGAGCAAATTGGTAATGCTTATTTAAAGTTTTAGTAAAGATCTGTAGCTCAGGTTGTGGGTGAAGTTGTTGACTTGTTCGCTAAACTGGCTTGTTCTCATTCAGACATTTCATCACCATGCGAGGTGACATCATCAGTGAGGCCTCTGATGAAGTGATGCTTTTCTATTCTGCTTGGGATTTATACTATCTGGTCTGTTATAGTGAGTTGTGCATATGCAAACCCACGCAGGACAAAACCAGAAATAACACTACTCACCATAAATGACCAGACAGTATAAATTCCAAGCAGAGTAGAACAACATCTCTTCATCAGAGGCCTCACTGATGATATTACCTGGCATGGTGATGAAACATTTGAATGAGAACAAGCCAGTCCTGGGAATGCTAATATTTAGTGCAAAAAAATTAAACATGACACTTTGTCGATCTTATGGGAAAATAGAATTAAATGAACACTTCACCTCCTATACTCAAGAAGGTCTCTGATTATTTTGACAGTCTGACAGTCCACCAAGTGTCATCAAGCCTTAATTTTTTTGTGTTCTTGTGGTATGAAATTTTCCTCCTGTTTACTTCCAAAGTAACTCCATTGGGACATATAAATCTTACAGGCTAAGTCAAGTGTTGAGGTTGGTCGTGTTGAGGGAGGTTGGAGAAGGACTTGGGCAGACTGAGAGAGTGGGTAAAGAAGTGTCAGATGTAATTGGAAAGTGTGAGGTTATGTATTTTAGTTGGAAGAATAGAGGCAACGGCTATTTTCTAAATGGAAAAAGGCTTGAGAAATCTGATGCACAAGCAGTCTGGTGTGTTCTAGTCAGAATTCTCTGAAAGTTAACATACTGGTTCAGTTGGCAGGTAGGAAAGCAACTGTAATTTTAGTATTGTCATCCTCTTGAAATCAATACAAGAGCAGAGATGTACTGCCGAGGCTGTCTAACGCTCTGAAATATGGAGGGGTTTCAGAGGAGGTTTACAAGAATGATCCCAGAGTGAAGAGTCCTGTCATAAGAGAAGTAGTTGAAGATTCTGAGTGTGTATTTTTGGAATTTAGAAGGATGAGCAGGGACCTAATTGAAACTTACAGAATACTGAGAGGCCAAGATAGACTTTACGTGGAAAACATGATTCCTAATCTCTCCCACTACTCAAAACAAGGGCATAGCCTCAGAGTGAAGGGACAACCGCTGGAATGGAGATCAGGAGAAATTTCTTCAGCCAGAACGTGTCTAATCTGTGGAATTTGTTGCCAAAAAGGGGTTGTCAAGCCACATCATTGAGCAGACTTAAGATTGAGATAGACAGGTTCTTGACTATAAGGGTTACAGAGAGGAGGCAGGAGAATGGGGATGAGAAACACATCAGCCATGACTGAATAGTGGAGAGGTTTTGAAAGGTTGAATGGCCAAATTCTGCTCCTGTATCTTTTAGTCTTATGGTCTGGTGACAAGTGTGAGCCTTTGTAGAATTTCTACTTTTTTATTTTACTTTCCATGTAGTGTTATGAGTGGACTTTACCAAACCTGATTACAATCCAAAACAAATAGAATAAATACAAGAAACATCATTCTAATCATAACACAAACAGTTAACTGTAATCAGGTGGTACAACAGTATACAGTATTGCAGAATGTGATGCAGTATCACATAACATAGCCTTATTTGCACTTTAGGAATGTCAGAACAAAAGATTCTTATAACATTACCTTTGCTTGAACAATCCCATAAGATATAGCCATAGTGAGACGTGTTCCAATAAAATTAATATTTTACCTTCCTCAGCAGTCTCCATAAATATTTAGTACAAGTTTAACCACGCCAAGAATATGATATAGTGGCAACACATGAAAGAAGAGCTATGGAAATATCTGAAACTTTACTGGAAAACTTTAAGCAGATTGTAGGTTTCATCAAAGCAGATGTGTAGTTGAATTAGCACTGGAGATTTTCTAGATATTCTACTATGCTGTAATTTGCTGCAGGTCTATCTGGTTATGTGGCTTCACAGAAAATATCCCAGTCAGGCAGGGGATTGATGAGGAAGTATTCATAAACAAATTATAAATGCACTTATACTGACCTCAGTCTGAGAAAGAATACCATTGTCAAGCAGGATAAATTTAATAAGCCGACGATAAGAGTAACATGTTGACACAAGTACAAGTGACCTATAAAGAGCTAAACAGGAATGTGACTATGGCACTACTCTGATGCTGCTTGGCCTGCTGTGTTCATCCAACTCTACACCTTTTTGTCTCATGTGACTATGGTGGATTGTTAAAATTAACTCATCAGAGGTAAATGTCATTCTATTGCTGGATGAAGCTTTGACCCAATTACAATTAGTCTGACAGTCAGAAAGCAAGTTAATCTATGGCTGAAACACATGATGGATAGTCTTAAAGTATGTTAAACTGCACAAGACAACACTCAACTTCTTGGTTTGATACAATATTGGAGAGTATTGAAAACACAGCTCGCTGGTAAACAGACAAACCCCTATTAAGAAGTCAGTTTAACCCACTTGGTAAAGGCATGGGCCAGGATTGTGTGTCTTATTGAAACTAAGCAAATGAACTTCAAAAACATTTCATTTGAATGCAAATTGGGCTATAGAAGAGCCTTGCACAAAATGTTAAGGGGTGTCTCTATGAAGATATCTTGCAAGCCATGAAGATTTGCTAGGCAATTGTGATTGAAGATTTTCACAGATTTAACACATTAGGATTAAAAGCAGAAGAACCACAAGATACACAAAACATAGAATTTCTCTTCTAATGCAATTCATATCAGATTTTAGTTCATTGGCTAGATTTCTTACAATTTGGACAGAAACCTGTCGAATCTATGGAGCATTGCATGACCACACACAGAGAAAGTGGTTAATTACTTGATTTTTCACATCAGGAGATAACAAGTGAAATTGTTCAATTGTTGGTTGCATCCATCCCCATGAAAGCTATCCAGAAAGATTAGCTCAACAAATCAAAGACTTACAGCACAAAGAGTTACTGAAGGATGCACAGAAGTATAAAAAGATGCTCACGGGCTGATGAAGCTTAGAGTTTCTAAGAACAGACTTGAAGTTTGACGCAGTCACTAGCAAAACATGTGCAAGGTATGGCCTTCTGCATGATAGAGGGAATGCCTCGCTTTAAATCAATGCTGCAAAGCAGAAAGCAGAAAAAACCTTTGAAAGAGCCAGTGCATTTAATCAAAGGCTGGTGCAGCTACAAGGAACTGTCCACTGACTCAAACAGCCAGTGTTCATGAAGTACCCCACAGGACATGCATACATCAAGCGATCAACATAGCAGGATCTTATAATACACAACATGAGACAAAGAGTGGTTAACACTTTTTTCACATTGTCGACATTATGAGAAAAACCTTAACACCAACACAACATTTGAAGTGTTTGCAAAAATTCAAACTATTTGGCCTCAGAAAGCTGACAATCATTTATTATTTGCCAAGATTAATAGAGGCATAAATGCTAATGTATTTCACCAGAAAATTCTAAGATCTTGTACCCACAGATTTGTGAAACCATGACAAAACTTACAATCGTAATACTTGCAATATACAATGGTTCACTGATTCCTTGTGCAGGAATAATTGTGCTAGAATGCAAGCACAAATAATCTGTGAAGCTCAAAAACAATGTCTCTATCTTAAATTCATGGTTTAGCAAGAAAATAATCAGAACCAGAAAATAACCAGTGAAAAAAGAAGGTAGGTTTAAGGAAGCTGCAACATTAAACTTGAAAGAGAATGCCAACCAATATCCATTGGTCCAAAATGTAAGCACATTTAGTAGGTCTGGCAGCATCTGTAGAGAGAAAGTAGAGTTAACATTTTGGGTCTAGTGACAATTCTTCAGAATTGGGCCCAACCTCCCAGCCTCATCACAGTCCACGTCCATAATATTGCTGAGAGTTTACATATGTCATCACATGTTCGTTCTCAAAGTAGAATCCGCACCATGTTTTCAAGGGCAGGAATTAGTGGCAGAGTCTCTGAGAAGCACAGGGACAGACCAGTTTTTCTAATGTGCGCTACATGAAAATGTGATCAGAGATAATGGGAACTGCAGATGCTGGAGAATCCAAGATAACAAAGTGTGAAGCTGGATGAATATAGCAGGCCAAGCAGCATCTTAGGCACACAAAAGCTGACGTTTTGGGCCGTGACCCTTCACCAGATAGGGGGATGGGGAGAGGGTTCTGAAATAAATAGGGAGAGAGCGGGAGGTGGACCGAAGATGAATAGAGGAGAAGATGGGTGGAGAGGAGAGTATAGGTGGGGAGGTTAGGGAGGGGATAAGTCAGTCCGGGGAGGACGGTCAGGTCAATGAGGCGGGATGAGGTCAGTAAGTGGGAAATGGAGGTGCGGCTTGAGGTGGGAGGAGGGGATGGGTGAGAGGAAGAACAGGTTAGGGAGGCGGAGACGAGCTGCGCTGGTTTTTTTTGATGCAGTGGGGAGAGGGGATGAGCTGGGCTGGTTTTGTGATGCAGTGGGGGGAGGGGAGATTTTGAAGCTTGTGAAGTCCACATTGATACCGTTGGGCTGCAGGGTTTCCAAGTGGAATATGAGTTGCTGTTCCTGCAACTTTTGGGTGGCATCATTGTGGCACTGCAGGAGGCCTGGGATGGAAATGTTATCTAAGGAATGGGACGGGGAGTTAAAATGGTTCGTGACTGGGAGGTGCAGTTGTTTATTGCAAACCGAGCGGAGGTATTCTGCAAAGCGGTCCCCAAGCCTCCGCTTGGTTTCCCCAATGTAGAGGAAGACACACCGGGTACAGTGGATGTAGTATACTACATTGGCAGATGTGCAGGTGAACATCTGCTTGATATGGAAAGTCATCTTGGGGCCTGGGATAGGGGTGAGGGAGGAGGTGTGGGGGCAAGTGTAGCACTTCCTGCGGTTGCAGGGGAAGGTGCCGGGTGTGGTGGGGTTGGAGGGGAGTGTGGAGTGGGCAAGGGAGTCCCAGAGAGAGTGGTCTCTCCGGAAGGTAGACAAGGGTGGGGATAGAAAAATGTCTTGGGTGGTGGAGTCGGATTGTAGATGGCGGAAGTGTCGGAGGATGGTGCATTGTATCCAGAGGTTGGTGGGGTGGTATGTGAGGACTAGGGGAATTCGCTTTGGGCGGTTATTGCGGGGGCAGGGTGTGAGGGATGTGTTGCGGGAAATGCGGGAGACACAATCAAGGGCGTTCTCGATCACTGTGGGGGGAATTTGTGGTCCTTGAAGAACGCGGACATCTGGGAGGTGCGGGAGTGGAACGCTTCATCCTGGGAGCAGATGCTGCGGAGGCGAAGGAATTGGGAATATGGGATGGAATTTTTGCAGGAGGGTGTATTCTAGGTAGCTGTGGGAGTCGGTGGGCTTGAAATGGACATCAGTTACAAGCTGGTTGCCTGAGATGGAGACAGAGAGGTCCAGGAAGGTGAGGCATGTGTTGGAGATGGCCCAGGTGAACTTGAGGTTGGGGTGGAAGGAGTTGGCGAAGTGGATGAGCTGTTGGAGCTCCTCTTGGGAGCAAGAGGTGGCGCCGATAAAGACATCAATGTAACGGAGGAAGAGCTGGAGTTTGGACCCAGTGTAGGTGTGGAAGAGGGACTGTTCCACATAACCTACAAAGAGGCAGGCATAGCTTGGGCCCATGCAGGTACCCATGGCCACCCCCTTTGTCTGTAGGAAGCGGGAGGAGTCGAAAGAGAAGTTGTTGAGGGTGAGGACGAGTTCGGCTAGGCAGATGAGGGTGTCAGTGGAGGGGGTCTGGTCGGGCCTGCGGGACACGAAGAAGTGTAGGGCCTTGAGGCCATCTGCGTGAGGAATGCAGGTGTATAGGGACTGGACGTCCATGGTGAAAATGAGGTGTTGGGGACCTGGGAATTGGAATTTCTGGAGGACGTGGAGGGCGTGGGTGGTGTCACGGATGTAGGTGAAGAGTTCCTGGACCAAGGGGGAGAAAATGGAGTCCAGATAGGTGCAGATGAGTTTGGTGGGGCAGGAGCAGGTAGAGACAATGGCTCGACAAGGGCAGGCGGGTTTGTGGATTTTGGGAAGGAGATAGAAATGGGTCATGCGGGGTTGGGCAACAATAAGGTTGGAGGCTGTGGGTGGGATGTCACCTGAGGTGATGAGGTCATGGATGGTATTGGAGATGATGGTTTGGTGCTCGGGGATGGGGTCATGATCAAGGGGGCGGTAGAAGGAGGTGTCAGAGAGTTGGCGTTTGGCCTCAGCGATGTAGAGGTCAGTGCGCCATACTACCATTGCGCCTCCCTTGTCTGTGGGTTTGATGGTGGGGTTGGGATTGGAGCAGAGGGAGCGGAGGGCTGCCCATTCTGCGGGGGAGAGGTTGGAGTGGGTGAGAGGGGTGGAGAGGTTGAGGCGGTTGATGTCTCGATGGCAGTTGGAGATGAGCCGGTCGAGGGAGGGTAGGAGGCCTGGGGGTGGAGTCCAGGAGGAGGGCTTGTGTTGGAGGCGGGAGAAGTGGTCAGTAGAGGGAGGGTTAGGCTCCCGGTTAAAGAAGTAAACATGGAGGCGAAGGCGGAGGAAAGACTGCTCTATGTCCAAACGTGATTGGTATTCGTTGATGTGTGGGTAGAAGGGGACAAAGGTGAATCCCTTGCTGAAGACCTGCAGGACACCTCTGCTCGGTTCGCAGTAAACAACTGCACCTCCCAGTCACGAACCATTTTAACTCCCCCTCCCATTCCTTTGACGACATGTCCATTCTGGGCCTCGTGCAGTGCCACAATGATGCCACCCGAAGGTCACAGGTACAGCAACTCATATTCCGCTTGGGAACCCTGCAGCCCAATGGTATCAATGTGGACTTCACAAGCTTCAAAATCTCCACTTCCCCCACTGCATCCCAAACCATCCCAGCTTGTCCCCTCCCCCCACTGCATCCCAAAACCAGCCCAGCTCATCCCCTCCCCCCACTGCATCACAAAACCAGCCCAGCTCATTCCCTCCTCCCTAACCTGTTCTTCCTCTCACCCATGCCCTCCTCCCACCTCAAGCCGCACCTCCATTTCCCACCTACTAACCTCATCTCGCCTCCTTGACCTGTCCATCCTCCCCGGACTGACCTATCCCCTCTCTAACCTCCCCACCTATACTCTCCTCTCCACCTATCTTCTACTCTATCCATCTTCAGTCTGCCTCCCCCCTCTCTCCCTATTTATTCCAGAACCCTCTCCCCAAACCCCTCTCTGATGAAGGGTCTCGGCCCGAAATGTCAGCTTTTGTGCTCCTAACATGCTGCTTGGCCTGCTGTGTTCATCCAGCTTCACACTTTGTTATCTTACATGAAAATGCTCTTGGACTATCAATTGCATGACAAAGCTTTTTGGTACTGCTGTTCTCTCCCTGTTATTCACAGATTTCACTGTCTGCCTACAAATATATTTCAATATGTAGTACATATATCTCATTGTGTTCAACACCTCCTAGTTTGCAATGAGAATCAGAAAGTTCAACTTGAAAGTCAGACTACTGTTGTACACTACGATTCTACTGTCATTCGAGTAAATTATGTTTCCTGAAATTTAAGAGAAATTACATTGGACACACAAGTATCACAGGTTCACGCAGTACAAAAGAGGCACTTCCGCCCATTGAATATGCACCAACCCGATTTACACCAATTCCACTTCCCAGCATTTGACCCATAGCTTTGAATGTTAAGATATTTCAAGTGCTCATTCACAGACTTTTTAAAGTTTGTGAGATTGCCTGCTTCTACTGTCCTCTCATGCAGTGCATTCTGGATTCCCACCAGCCTCTGCATGAAAACATATTTCCTCAAATCCCCTCTAAATCTCCTAGCCTTCACTTTAAAATAATCCCCCTTTACTAATGACCCTTCAACTAAGGGGTACCACAGCTTCTTACCCACCCTGTCCATGCCCCTCTCAATCTTATACGCTTCTATCAGAAATTCATCTGCAAGGTTTTACTGTCTCTTGAGAGCAGATTCAGAACTACCACTACCACATAAGCAAAAATTAATGAAAACAACACTGCAACCCAATCCATTCACCGGTAACTGTGAGAGATAAACATTCATGCAACCATAAATGAAAGATCAGGCTGCTTTGATTACAGTCATCTCTTACCTCTGTGACTGACCTTGTCAATTTCTTTGACATACCAAATCATAAGGTGTAAACCACCTCTCCATGACCAAACCACAGACATTGCCCTTTGCTGTAAAATATGAATAGCCAAACCTTTGCAAATTATATAGAGGTAAGCTATTTGGGGTTTTAATTATAACTTCACCTAAAAGAGAGATGGCTGAAATCTGATTCATTAAAAGACGTAGAGGAATATTATCACAAACAGTCGTGCAAGGTAACTGCCATTATTTAATGTAATAACTAAAAGCCTGAAAGAGACAACAGAACAGAAGGAACATTCACACATTCATTTTTCCTAGAACCAGGCATCCCCTTCCATGGAGTAGGGATTTTATTACTATAGCGTCATGACAATATTATTCCCCATCTACTGTTGTAAAGCAAAACAAATAAAGCAAAGTGGGAAGTGACATAAAGCACTGAATGATTCAATGGATGACAACAGGAGATGCATTTGCGGTATGAATCATCATTAAAGGAGGAACACGCTAAAGGCTGGTTACTGCAGTCAGGAGAAGATGGATGGAGACTGGTCATTTCGAGATTCAGGCCTGAATTAACACTGGTAATTGCTGAGGGATTTGAAATGTGATAATTTATGTAGAATTCATTCTATCAAGGATTTTCTGTTAAGTTCTGGACAAATCAGAGCAGTATTTGTACAGGGGAGTGATTATTGTGAATTCAAAAAGTGAATATATCTGATGTTGAGCCTTTGTTTTCAGTGTGTTTTGTTCTTTTAATTCCTGAAGCCTGTGAATTATTGTAAGGGCAGAGGGATGGGAATGGAAGCCTTTATGTTGTTGCTAACGATTATGTAGTCCAAAGGACCGCTGGTTTTTTTTATTTAAATCATGATAATATTGTATATACCAACTGACCTTGCTTTCCTAGCAAAGCTACTGATTGACACAACTTTGAAGTATGTTAGTCTTTGGTGTTTAGCTCTTTCTTACCATATACCATAGGACATATTCACAACTGGTTGCTTAGAAATCATGCTAACCAGGTTTTCTCTCAAGCAGTCAACCCATCAATAGTTCTGTTGCCACCTCTGGGGCAGATGACAAGTCTGCTCTACCCCAGCTATAGTGATGACTTGTTTAGTTAGTCTATTCTTTCTACTTGCTATGACTGTGCCATGCAAGTTAATACCTGGTTTATGCTCATTTAATTGGATTTCAATTATATAACTCTTCTGTTTGAAGTCACCACCAGATATCTTTTCTCTGGATGCCTTGTTCAAGGCTATGCTTGAGTAAACCCATGTAGTCATCTCGGCTGTTTTGTCTTATACGTCTCAATGACAGAATGTTGGAGACAGTTTTACAACCACAGAAGAAGAGTTTTTCACTGGTCAAGTACTGTTTCAAAAGATTTATCAAAAATCTGTGAGTTGACTCATACGCTCCCCTTATTTTCCTCTTCTCATTTCAGTAATGCGCTATCAATAATTTCAGAAATGAGGATGCTCACTGATGACTGCACTATATTCAGCACCACTATAAAGTCAAATTATTTAAGTAGTAAACATTTTTATTATTATTCACTTGGAGAACTAAAACTAAATTATCCTGTTCCAAGCTGTAGTTTCTTTCTGGATCTCAATCTCAAGGCTATGCTGGGACAAATATGGTGGTTATCTAGGCTTTATTTCCAACATTTATATAAACCTACAATTGTGGAGTGTAGGAAGCATTTCATAACGAGACCCTTTTCTCTCACAGTTCAAGCATAGTTGACAATCTATTTGCAGACTGTTTCTGATTTCAACAAGTCTGTGCCCTATTTTTCTACTTTCAAATTGATGAAGCAGTTCTTCGGTCAGGGCACCTCGTTTGATGTTTCAGTCCACCACCATGAGACAGACTCTGCAGGTAGGACTCTATCACAATTAATTACACTCAGTGATATTAATAAAATATAACAATTACATATTGCAAAAGAAAATAACACATTGGCTTACAATTCTTCTGAAGACCATGATTCATTTGTGCAGAAGAAATGTAAGTCTATATCTTACATAACAAGACAAACTTCTGCAGTGAAATAAAGATTATAGCACTGAATTGCATTTTCTATGATGTGTATATTTGTTCTACAGTAACAATGTGCTACTTAGGGAGGTAACATTTCACAGAACAATAGGGTATTACAGACATATGTAATAACACTGAAAAGAAGTCCCATAGATATTACTAACAAGGTCCCACTGCAGTGAAATAGCTGAATTATTTTCTATTTTACTGTAACTGATTTTGACCCACATCATAGATTTGCACTATGCTAGTATTTGAAAATTAAAATAGGCTAAGGCAATAGCAATTACAGCATAATATTGACAATATGCAATGCTCCATTAATCAGTTCAAAATAAAAACCTTGCATTCATTTTTCCAACCGCAAAGAAGTAACTTTTTTCAAAACTTAACATTAAGCACTCACAATGCACTTTAATTAACATGACTGCGGGAAGTTAATAAATTTGGAACAAATAATGGCAACAGAGAACACTTAAGCCTTTTCATCATCAGTAATACATAAATTGACAAATACTGGGTGAGAGTTCTGAAATAAAGGCACAGTTTGGTTTAAAAAAAAGTTTCTGGAAAAACTCAGCAGGTCTGGCATATCTGTGATGGAAAAAATAGAGTTAATGTTTCAGTTCCAGTGACCCTTCCTTTTGATACTTATCATTTGATTCTCTTGACTGGTTATGGCCTTTTCTCTCCCAAAGATTAATTCCCTTATCTATTTAAGAAAATAAGTAAACGTTTAAAAAAAAATCACACAAACCCTGTGTTTGCTGACTTGCTCGCTGATCTGGCTTGTTTTTGTTCAATGTTTTGTCACCATGCTAGGTAACGTCATCAGTGAGGCCTCCGATTAAGTGATGTTATTCTACTCCACTTGGGATTTATACTGTCTGGTCCGTTATGGTGAGTAGAATCATTTCTGGTTTTGATCTGTATGGGTTTGTATATGGGGTCCAATTCTATATGTTTGTTGATTGCATTACAGATTGAAATTCATGCCTCTAGGAATTCCCATTCATGTCTATGTTTGGCTTGGCTACTATGGTTACCTTGTCCCAGTTAAAAATTCATACAAACCTTATTGCTGAAACAACTTGTCACAGTCTCGTGACACCATATTGGTTGCTAGTAAGTTGATCAGTTGGTTTTGATCTTTACAGGACAATGTGGTTTTGTTTTTAAGTTTATGAAATTTTAAGGTAGATTTTTGAAATTTGTTCTCCAGCACCTTTATGTGGCATTATTGATCAGAGATGGGAATCAGCCAGCCGTGGTGTATCTTTGCAAAAAAGAAATGAAATTACCCAGTTTCTATTCCCGGTGTATGCAGTTCCATTTGGGAGCACAAATTTCCTAATTCTTCCCTTTTGTTTAAACATGTACGTATCACCTGTCCGGCAATCCTCCAGAACTCTGCATTTATCTGATTTTTGCCGCTTAAGCAACCTCCATAATTTGCCTCAACATTGCTCTGTGTTCTTAAATCATAAACTCGAATAAAAACAAATTTCAAAGCCTACTGAAGTCCTCCAGGAACATCTTGAGAAATGGCTTTCTGACTAAATTTTTAATCACCACCACCACACTCAAAACCTAAAACTCGGAGTCAGTTATTTTGGTGTCAATGTTTGTTCATCAGTACTACTGCACAACATGTTAGGACTTTGCCTATGGTAAAGGTACTGTATAAATGCCAGTTCTTGATGTTTCTATTGACATAACTCAATTGAGAATAGAGAGCTGATAATCAAGCCCACTACTTTGCATGCTGTCATAAGTCAATTAAGAAGATGAATTTGACTGACTGACTTGTATTCAGGACAAACTTAATTCACAGCAGGTTTTATAATTAACAAGAATATAATGCTCTTTATTTGAAAGGCATTTATTTTTAACAAACGACGAAGTAAAATGAATTATTCAGTATCATGATGGGACTTAAGGTATATGCTTTAAAACCTCAAACATACACACATTCATTCATGAATAAAACATACAAATACACATGGTTTGACACAAATGTTATGGATCAAAAATATAGATTGGGAAAGACAAATTCTGTAGTTGAAGAGCCCAGACCATAAATATAGGATAAGTTGTTTTTCCACAGTTATTTTGTTATTTTGATTTTAGTGATGGTGTTAGGATGTTGTGGCAGAGTCATGACCAATCTTCAATTCAATGGCTGATCATGTTGACCTAGGTCTTTTCTTATATTTGAATTCCTGCTTTTCAGGGATTTCTAGTTATGTCTTTTTAATTCATACAGAGCAATGATGAGAGATACTTCAGGCTTGCAGATGTCTGGTTGGCTCTGGCTGCATGGCACTCACAAGTCTATAACAAGCTGAAACTTGACAAATATAAAGGCTGTCTTAGGGCACTTTTCCCCAAACTCAAGGAATCCTGGTACTACTCAGTCTCAAAGTATCTCTCAGATCACTTAAAAGTAACTTATCATTAAAGTATCTATCACAAAATCCAGCTTGTTTTTCAAGTTGAAAGAAAAGACTCTCCTGGCACTTTTTAGCTTCATGGTAGTTTCCAACTTCCATCTTTAGTTAATAGTTCAAAAGGAAGAATCAAATCCCTTACAGATCCTTTACACAGCAGTGAATTTGGTTAACCAATTAGAGTTGAAAGTGAATCTTAGTTTGAATATCATCTTAAAGGACAGGAGTATGAATGGGGGGGAAGAAAAAGCTGTTGAGTGGGATTTCCCAGAAGTGACTTTTTTTTTGTTTTTGGCACACTAACTGATAATATGAGTGATAATGGGAACTGCAGACGCTGGAGAATCCAAGATAATGAAATGTGAGGCTGGATGAACACAGCAGGCCCAGCAGCATCTCAGGAGCACAAAAGCTGACGTTTCGGGCCTAGCCCCTTCATCAGAGAGGGGGATGGGGTGAGGGTTCTGGAATAAATAGGGAGAGAGGGGGAGGCGGACCGAAGATGGAGAGAAAAGAAGACAGGTGGGGAGGTAGGGAGGGGATAGGTCAGTCCAGGGAAGACGGACAGGTCAAGGAGGTGGGGTGAGGTTAGTAGGTAGGAGATGGAGGTGCGGCTTGGGGTCGGAGGAAGGGATGGGTGAGAGGAAGACCAGGTTAGGGAGGCAGAGACAGGTTGGACTGGTTTTGGGATGCAGTGGGTGGAGGGGAAGAGCTGGGCTGGTTGTGTGGTGCAGTGGGGGGAGGGGACGAACAGGGCTGGTTTTGGGATGCGGTGGGGGAAGGGGAGATTTTGAAGCTGGTGAAGTCCACATTGATACCATTGGGCTGCAGGGTTCCCAAGCGGAATATGAGTTGCTGTTCCTGCAACCTTTGGGTGGCATCATTGTGGCACTGCAGGAGGCCCATGATGGACATGTCATCTAAAGAATGGGAGGGGGAGTTGAAATGGTTTGCGAATGGGAGGTGCAGTTGTTTATTGCGAACCGAGCGGAGGTGTTCTGCAAAGCGGTCCCCAAGCCTCCGCTTGATTTCCCCAATGTCGAGGAAGCCACACCGGGTACAGTGGATGCAGTATACCACATTGGCAGATGTGCAGGTGAACCTCTGCTTAATGTGGAAAGTCATCTTGGGGCCTGGGATAGGGGTGAGGGAGGAGGTGTGGGGGCAAGTGTTCTTCAAGGACCGCAACTTTCCCCCCACAGTGGTCGAGAACGCCCTTGACCGCGTCCCCCGCATTTCCCGCAACACATCCCTCACACACCGCCCCCACCACAACCGCCCAAGAGGATCCCCCTCATTCTCACACACCACCCCACCAACCTCCGGATACAACGCATCATCCTCCGACACTTCCGCCATCTACAATCTGACCCCACCACCCAAGACATTTTTCCATCCCCACCCCTGTCTGCTTTCCGGAGAGACCACTCTCTCCGTGACTCCCTTGTTTGCTCCACACTGCCCTCCAACCCCACCACACCCGGCACCTTCTCCTGCAACCGCAGGAAATGCTACACTTGCCCCCACACCTCCTCCCTCACCCCTATCCCAGGCCCCAAGATGACTTTCCACATTTAGCAGAGGTTCACCTGTACATCTGCCAATGTGGTATACTGCATCCACTGTACCCGATGTGGGTTCCTCTACATTGGGGTAACCAAGCAGAGGCTTGGGGACCGCTTTGCAGAACACCTCCACTTGGTTCGCAATAAACAACTGCACCTCCCAGTCGCAAACCATTTCCACTCCCCCTCCCATTCTTTAGATGACATGTCCATCATGTCCTCCTGCAGTGCCACAATGATGCCACCCGAAGGTTGCAGGAACAGCAACTCATCTTCCCCTTGGGAACCCTGCAGCCCAATGGTATCAATGTGGACTTTACCAGCTTCAAAATCTCCCCTTCCCCCACCGCATCCCAAAACCAGCCCAGCTCTTGCCCTCCACCCATTGCATCCCAAAACCAGTCCAACCTGTCTCTGCCTCCCTAGCCTGTTCTTCCTCTCACCCATCCCTCCCTCCCACCCCAAGCCACACCTCCATCTCCTACCTACTAACCTCATCCCACCTCCTTGACCTGTCCATCTTCCCTGGACTGACCTATCCCCTCCCCACCTCCCCACCTATCTTCTTTTCTCTCCATCTTCAGTCCGCCTCCCCCTTTCTCCCTATTTATTCCAGAACCCTCACCCCATCCCCCTCTCTGATGAAGAGTCTAGGCCCGAAACGTCAGCTTTTGTGCTCCGGAGATGCTGCTGGGCCTGCTGTGTTCATCCAGCCTCACATTTCATTAACTGATAATATGAATTGTCTTTATCATTAGGTTTTCAAATGTTCGTCTATTAGAGCTGCAAGCATTGGCCTCAGCTCCAAATATGCCTCAATATCCTGTTTAGGTACCAAGATCTCTGACACAGAATTGCTAAGCTTTTGAGTGAAGTCTGTGGAATGAGGCAATCAGAAACATGGGCAGTGTCTGAGTGCTGGGTGGGAAGAGCCAGACTCTGAGAAAATTTAATCGAAAGCTACACTCCATTCAACTCTTCATGCAACAGGAGACTGAAAAGTTGCAAACTAACTTTCCAGTGGTAACCTCCAGTGGTCCATTTGGTTGGGCTATCTTGCAATTGCTGGTAAGGAAAATAAAGAGAAGAGTTCAGTTGAGTAGATAAACAAAAGAGGAAGTGGTAAGGGAAACAGTCAGGGATTATGAAAATGGTGAAGGGAATGAAGAGGGCGAGGACAACAAGCAAAGCAAATGCAGAATGAAAAGGCAAGGGTAGGCAGAGGTACCACAGTTGACAGAAATGATGAGGGGAAATGCTGAGTGGAGAACAGAGTATTGTCAAAAAATAGGAGTGGAATTGGGAAGTATGAATTGAAGAAATAAACCATTTGTGAATTTAAAACAGCCTTTCACATCAAAGCACCAAGTAAATAAATTAAATCAAGTTGATTGTAGGCACGGACAAATGAATGAAATAAGAGTGGTAAGCAAGTTATGATATAAACTAAATAGAGATATGAGGTTAATGCATTGAAAGAGTTTTTACACATCAACACCATTAATCAAATGAAGACTGGGATTCAATAAACAAATCTGAATAAAGATTGGAACTTCATGTGAGAAAATTAATTTTAAAAGACCAGTTCATGTGAGAACATCAGTTATATAAAGATTGAGGCTATTCAAGTGGAAATTAATTAAAAATAAGACCAAGGATGGTATGAAACTAATCAGCAAAGATAGAATGATGCTGCACTGACAACTCATCTTTTGTCCTTGGTTACTGTATCAAGTAACATTTGCTGGCTTTCTCAGACTGTGTACAAGGCAATTAGAAAAAAGGTTGAGGTTAGATGACTCTGGTAAGCCAGCCTGTACTTTATAAGTACAATTGCATTTCTTCAATAATTCCCATTTTAATAAAACAAGAAAAAAGTACTTTGATTTACAGTTCCAATTTACACATATTACCCAATATACATGGTCTCAAAGGAAATGATCATTTATAATTAAAATGATGTTATTACTCTGGCCAGTGCCAGTTTCAGCAGTCACCATACATACATAGTCTTTAAAGCATGCAGGCCTCTAATGATGCATATTTGCATTTGTTGTTGAATATTCCTTTGCTACTTCCAGATTCTGAAGCTATTATTCCTTCTCTAGGGGTGTCTTCCCATAGCTAGTGTTGTTGCCTTGAGAACTGCTCTTACTGATCTATTTCTGTTGTTGGGGATCAGTGGACATTTGGGACTGATAGTCTTTATGCACTTGTGGTAAATTTTCTGGTTATTTATGTTCATTGCGTACAATTGAACTGACAATTATATACCCGTTCTAAGGAAGGGTCACTCGACCCAAAATATTCACTCTGATTTCTCTCCACAGATGCTGCCAGAGCTGATGAGTTTCACTGACAATGTTTGTTTTCATTTGAGGCAATTACACTACTCAGATCTCGAGTGTTTCTCTGGACTGACTTTTATTGATTTATGACCGTGGAGGAGGCTCTATGATTGTAGAGGAGGCTGAGACAGTGTGTGAAATCCTTCAGACTTAATGAGAAACAACAGCAAAACACACTTTGGAAGTGATTGCATCAACAGAGACATTGAGTCTGCCTGACTGGCCAAATGCTCAGCTTTGAAAATGAGCTGGGAGTTTTCTAAATTTGAAATGTAGCTTTCCATAATTTTGATTTTGTCATTCACAATTGCTACTACTTCCGGATTGAGGTGTTCATCATTATTGGAAAAGTAGTTTGGACGGGATGAGTTTTCAACTGGACTACTTTCTATCTCTTAAATAGGCATATTTGTGTGCTCATGAATTACCTTGTTCAAGTTTGCATTGGTTTTGCTCAATTTCTTCATGATCCTTTTGCTGCTTTTACTGCTGCCTCAGCCTTTTTGCTTGATTGGCATAAGTGTAGAAATGATTTATGGTGCTGATTTTCCCAATCCTTTACGAGACATCTCAACTGTTCATACGTGAATTATGGACCATTATTGCTCATCATGACATCTGGAATGCCATAACAATGAAAGTGCACTTTTAGGAATTCTACGATTTCACTGGTAGTCACTGATATCAGCTAACTTCCATTTATCACAACAGTGGTTAACTGTGGCAAGATAATCAGAGACTTAAAAGGTCTACTCCAATTTTCATCCATGGGCTATCTGGGATGCCATGTAGCAGAGAGTAAAATGTTCACAACTCCCCCATATACTGAAGCAGTCCACATCAACCTGCGACAAGATCTGGAGAATATCTAGACTTGGGATGAAAATGGTACATAACAGTTGCACGACACAAGCATGAGGCAATTATTATATCTAAGAGGAGCAATTCCAATCATTGCCATTGGCATTCAATAGCATTAGGGAGTATTATCAATGATCAGAACGTAACTGGACTAGCCATATAAATACTGCAGTTACAAGAGAAGTTCACAGTGTAGGAATTTTGCAGTAAGTAGCTCATTTCCTTACTTCCTAAGGCCTACAAGGCATAAGTCAGGAGTATGATGGAATATTTCCCACTTTCCTGAATGAGGGCAGCTTCAAAACCATTCAAGAGCACAGTCACCATCTAGGACTAGCAGCCAGCTTTGGCACCGCATCCACAAACATCCACCACCAACACTCAGTAGCAGCAATGTATACAATCTACAAAGTGCACTGCAGAGGTTTGCCCAAGATCCTTAGACATCACTTTCTAAACCCATGATCACTACCATCCAGAAGGACATCCAGAAGGTCGAGAACGCCCTTGACCGCGACCCCGCATTTCCCGCAACACATCCCTCTCTCCGTGACTCCCTTGTTTGCTCCACACTGCCCTCCAACCCCACCACACCCGGCACCTTCTCCGTGGGATCACAAACACCTCAAGTACCCCTCCAAGGTGCACAGCACCCTGACTTGGAAATATTTCATAATTCTTTCAATGTCACAAGGCCAAAGTCCAGGACTCTGTTCCCAACTGTATTGTGGATCCATCTATTTCAATTGTACTCCAATGTTTCAAGGTGACAGCTCACTACCATTATCTCAAAGGAACTTTGGGATAGGCAATAGATGTTGGCCCAGCCAAACATATCTACATTGCATGAAAGAGGTTTTTTTCTTTTAAGTTATTTGATTGCTTGGTATTTGTTGCAAGCACTACACAACCTAATGTGGTCCTTGATTTTATTACTCAGGTTTGGCCAGTAGAGTTTTTGTCTTGCCTTCATCAGACTAAACTCAATTTCCAGATGGCTTGCATGGATATGTTTTACAGATGTTGTTACCTATTTCCCTAGAGATAAATAATGTATTTCCTCTGCACAAGATGCCATCTTGAGCTACCACTTCATTAGAGTACACCTAACATTTTCTTATAGCAACAGGTATGTCTTTGATGCTTTCAGGTTATTCTGTCATTAGTATTTTCTGCAACACTTGGAACACTGCAATATGTTGCATGGATTTTCCTGATTTGAGCAAAAGGCTTGCCCTTCAGATTCAATGATCCTGTTGATACGAACACTTCCAAAATGTGTTTTGCTGTTGTTTCTCATTAGGTCTGAAGGATTTCACACATTATCTTAGCCTCCTCCAAACTCATAGAGTTATAGAACCACATAGCACAGACTCTTCGTCCAACTCATCTGCGCTGACCAGCTACCCTTGGCTGATCGAGTACTATTTTCCAGCATGTGGTCCGTATCCCTCTAAAACCTTCCTATTCCAATGACTTTTAAATGTTGCAATAGTACCGGCCTCGATCATTTACTCTGGCAGCTCATTCAAAACATGCACCACTCTCTGCATGAAAATATTGCTCCTCGGAGGAAGTGCTGCTCTTGACAGCATATCAGCAAAGTACATCTTTTTGTTTACTCAAATATCATAGTCAAGATGATATCTGTGCAAATGTCATGATATTCTTTACAGATGGTTTGAAGCAAATAGGGGTAGTTTGAGGAAACAGTCTTGAAGTAGTTTATGAGCAGACTCCACTGAGCCTTTGTCTCTTCCAAAAAAGATGGATTAAAATGCTCATATGCAAAAATAATAGCCAGGCACTCTTTCTGAATCTGAGTGTGGCATGGTTCAGTTTCTGTTATGTTACTGATGAAACTGGCTGCTTAAATTGAAAGATCATCAGGTAGGAATGTGGATTTGAGGTTACAACCAGATCTACCAATATCTGACAGAAATATGAAGCAGGCTTTAGGAGGTGTATGGTCTATTCCTGCTCCTGATTTGTATGCTTGTTTGTTCATATGTAGGCTCTGTTCCAAGTCCTGTCTCACTGGCATCACATAACAAGGTATTGTGAGGTTGGGGAGAGCACTTGTCAATTAGAAAGTAGGACGTTAGAATTCTGTGCTTGTAAAATGCTAAGGGGGAGAAACAGTGAGTGGTCCCTTTAAAAGATGATGTGAGTTTTCTATGCTGAGAATTTGAAAAATGATGTATGTGGGTGGCAGCTTGTGAGTTTGCAGGGGCACAGACAGCCCTGAATTGAAACATTTGTATCAAGAGGCTGTACAGTTCGAAGACCAAGCAGAGATTTTGTTTTGTTATCAATACTAACAATTTTTGATTTTAACTAATCAGTTTGAATCAGGCACTTAGATACAAAATACAATTAAATTTAACTCTAGTAGTGGAGGTGTACAATGCATCATCCTCTGACACTTCCGCCATCTGCAATCTGACCCCACCACCAAAGTCATTTTTCCCTCCCCGCTCTTATCTGCCTTCCAGAGGGACCATTCTTTCCTTGACTCCTTTGTCTGCTCCACACTCCCCTCCAGCCCCACCACGCCTGGCACTTTTCCCTGAAACCGCAGGAAGTGCTACACCTGTCCCTAAGCCTCCCACCTCACCCCCATTCCAGGCCCTAAGAAGACTATCCACATCAAGAAGATGTTCACCTGCATATCTGCTAATGTGGTATATTGTATCTGTTGTTCCCGTTGTGGCCTCCTCTACACTGGGGAAACCAAGCGGAGACTTGGGGACAGCTTTGCAGAATACCCACGCTCAGTTTGCAACAAACAACTGAACCTCCCAGTCGCAAACTATTTCAACTTCCCCTCCCACTCCTCAGATGACGTCCATCCTGGGCCTCCTGCATTGCCACAATGATGCCACCCGAAAGCTGCAGGAACAGCATCTCATTTCGCTTGGGAACTCTGCAGCCCAAGGGTATCAATGTGGACTTCACAAGCTTCAAAATTTTCCCTCCCCCAACTGCATCCTAAAACCAGCCCAGCTTGCCCCTGCCACCCTAACCATTCCTTCCACCTCAAGTCCCACCCCCATCTCCTACCCACTAACCTCATCCCACCTCCTTGACCTATCCGTCCTCCCTGAACTGACCTATCCCCTCCCTAACTCTCCACCCACATTCACCTTTACTGGCTCCATCCCTGCCTCTTTGACCTGTCTGTCTCTCCTCTACCTATCTTCTCCTCTATCCATCTTCTATCCGCTTCCGCCCTCTCTCCCTATTTATTTCAGATACCCCTTCCCCTCCCCCATTTCTGAAGAAGGGTCTCGACCCAAAACGTCAGCTTTCCTGCACTTCTAATGCTGCTTGACCTGTTGTGTTCGTCCAGCTCTTAAATTTGAATTCTAATGGTTTTAGCAACAAAGGATCAATCTTATTGTAAGAAATTAGTATATAATCAATGTATAAAAGGAGAGGGCTGTTGGCTAAGTCAGAAGTTAACTGCTAGCTGCTGGAGTTAACAGTTCTCAACTCGCAAGAGAGAATCACTAACTCTCACTGTTTTTGCTAAGTTTTAGAGAAAGTACCATCTAAATGAAACGTACCTACAGCACAACTGGTTAAGATTCCTGACAGAATAATCAACAGAGAAGGCATTCCGGACAAAACATTTGACTTAGAAGACACAGAGCATTCTGGAAGACACATAACCTGATTGTAATTTCAAGAAACTAAAGTCAATATAGATTTCGTTTTAATTTTGTGTAAGTGGGAGTTGCATTTATTGGAACTGCATAACATTAGAATCTTGTTTCATTCATGAATAGTTAGTAGTTAGTAGGGGTAATAATAACTGTAGAAAGGTCCCATCCCAAAACATCAACTTTCCTGCTCCTCTGATGCTGCCTAGCCTGCCATGTTCTTCCAGCTCCCTAATGGGTTATCTCTCGTGGTTAGAAGTGAGTTATTTGCTTTGTTCATAGTTTGGTTAATTTGTTAGTTACTCATTGATTGTAAAGTGAGTGTCAGGGATTTCTTTTCGTTCAGCACTCAAAATTGCTAAAAGACAGGTTACACCACTTTTGACACTCCTTTTTACCAGTTTATAGGGTGAGGTATTCCTCTTTGGGTGCTTCCGTTTTAGTTTTCAACCTTCACTTTATAACAAATTGGGAGCTCATGTCTGGGATCTGGCAAGCTTGGGTCTGGGATTTGGACTGGTTGGGGCAGATCAGATGCAGGATTTGGTGGGATTTAGACAAATCTGGACAGACTTAGAGGGGTCTAGACAGATTTGAACAGATTTAGGGTAGGAAAGGTCTGAGCAGATTTGAATGGTCTTGGAGACCAGTGTCCTAGAACTTTCAATAACAATTGGTGAGAATTGGAAAATTTGTTTAATTTTGGTTGCTGTTTGTTAGTTAGATCAAAAGCGAGGTAATGGCACTTTTAGTCACTAAGAGTTTTCTGAAGGTGGGAGAAGTGATTTTGGGGGTTTTACAAAAGGCGAGCAAGGAAAAGCTGCTGGAATTGGCAGACAACCTGGAGCTAGGATTGCCTGTGGCTGTTAGAAAAGAAGAGGTAGTTACAGGAAGATCTCGACATTTAACTTTGCTGGAAAGGCCATCAGAATATTTGGAAATGGCTAGGATTCAGTTGAACAGCTTGAATGAAAGAAGGGGACTATTTGAATTATAGTTACAAGCAGAGGAAAGACAAAAAGAAAGAGACAGAGAAGAAAGGGAATACAACAGAGACAAGAAAGGGAGAAAAGAAAGAGTTTGAACTTGAAAACTTGCAAATTAGACAGGATAGCTGACTCAATATGATGGAAATGAAGGTAAGGATGTAGGTTTGGTCAGGAGGAAGTGATGATGAGCAAACCCATCACAGCCAAAGACCTGGCAAGAATATGTACAAATATGTCAAAACATTACAAAAATTCAATGAAAAAGATGTAGAAGCCTTTTTCATTTCCTTTGACACATTGGCTAAACAGATGAACTGGCCAATGTCTATGTGTCTAATGTTAATTCGGACCAAGTCAGTAGGCAGGGCTATTGAGGTATTTGCAGTGCTTTAAAGGAGGCATCAGTAGAATTTGAGGCTGTAAAGCAGGTTATTTTGAGTGCCAATGAATTGGTACCAGAATAATATAGTCACTAATTTAGAAATGCAAGAAAGCTACTGAGCCAGACTTATATCGAGGTTGAAAGAGTATAACAGAGCAATTTCAATAAATGGATGAGAGCACGAAAGACAGAAAAGGCTACAAGGATCTTAGAGATGTTATTCTGCTGCAGGAGTTTAAAGGCTCACTTCCAGAAGTGATAAGAATTCATATAGAGGAACAAAAAGTTAAAACAGTGAGAAGGACTGCATAGATGGTGGATGAACACGCATTAGTGCTTACGTCAATATCTAATTTTCGACAGCAATTTCATTCTGCGAGGGTTACAAACTGGGAAAGAGGGAGATCCTTCAGTGAAAAACAAAAAGCAGGTCACTCTGAAAGCAGTTTACTACTTGTGAAAAAAAGAAACCCAAGTGGGCGGAAAAGAGGTGAAAGATTTCAGATATGTTCACTGCAGTAAGGTGGGATACACAAAGTCAAGGTGTTGGTGGGTTGAGAAAGGCACTGGGAAAAAAGATGTAGTAAAAGAGGCTAAACCATTAAGATTATTTAACATAGTGAAGGAAATCCCAAGGGAAGTCGTGGAGGCGCAGAAGAGTGCATAGCCTAGTCACGGGCTGGATCGTAAGATAGCACCCAATCTTTTCAAAGACTTCACATGTGTGGGTAAGATTTACTCAGGTAGAACAGGGGAGTAGATAAAGAAGTTAAAATATTGAGAGGTACAGGAGTTAGTCAGTCTCTGATAGTAAGAGATGAAAATACTTCCACTCCTGCTGAAATATTGCCTGAGAGAGTGTCAATCTATGGAATAAATGGAGACAATTAATGTTCCCTGTCTAAGGTATGGCTGGAAAGTCCAATCAAGAATGGAGAAGTGATAGTGGGAGTGAAGGAAAAATGGGCTATTCCAGGAATATAGTTCGCACTTGGAATCAACACAGCTTGATCACAGGTGGGAGTGATGTCCATTGTGGTAGAGAAGCCAAAAGAAAACCCAGGAACTGGGGAGTTAAAGGGAAAATAACCTGAAACATTTTCAGACTGTGCGGTGACAAGACCCCACAGCCATAAGTCCAAACAGGAAGGGAAAACAAAAGAGAAAGGTGAAGGGTTTGAGGTCCAGTTAGTTGACATCCTGTTTGATGAAATAGTAACAGAAAAACCTAAGCAGGTGAGGATCAGGCAGAGGTGCTTAATTTTGAAAGATTAATGGAATTACAACAAAAAGATGGGACAATAAAGGATTTATATCATAAAGCCTGCTCTGCAAGGAGGGTCTAGGCCCGAAACGCCAGCTTCCCTGCTCCTATGATGCTGCTTGGCCTGCTGTGTTCATCCAGCTCTATACGTTTTTACCTTGGACTCTCCATCATCTGCAGTTCCTGCTATCTCTGAAAGTAACCAGGTTGTACTCCAGAATGCTATTATCTTAAGGATAAAACCTTAAAGCAGAAATGGAGACCATGGCAGGTTAGTGCAGATGAGAAATGGGCAGAAGTTCACCAGATTGTGTTGCTGGTAGAATACAGATAGAAAGTTTTGCAGAAGGCACACAAAGTACAAATAAGAGGTCATTTGGGTGAGAGGAAGATTTGGGCTCAAATACAAAGGCATTTCTATCGGCCTGGATAATATAAAGATGTGGTTAAATTTTGCCGAACCTGTCATACAGGTCAGATTGTGGGAAAGCCACAGGCAGTGATAAAACCAGCATCTTTGATGCCTTTTCTTGGATTTGAAGAACTTTTCACATGGGCTACAATTGATTATGTTGGTCCCCTCCCTAAATCCAAAAGTGGGAATCAATATTTGCCATCCATAGTGATGTGTCCACCAAGTTTCCGGAGACAATTCCATTACAGAATGTCAAGGCAGAAAAGGTTGTGGAAGAGTTGATTGCTTTCTTTACCTGTTGTGGATACCCAGGAGATTCAGTCAAACTAAGACCCCAGTTTTACTGCCAAACATTTAAGGAAATCATGGATAATTTCAATATCAAACACTTTAAATCAAATGTGTACCATCCTGAATCCCAGTGACATTGGGAAGGTGGCATCAGCCTTAAAGTCAATGTTCAAGGCTTATTGTATCAGTAATAATGGGAACTGCAGATGCTGGAGAATCCAAGATAATGAAGTGTGAAGCTGGATGAACACAGCAGGCCAAGCAGCATCTCTGATGAAGGGTCTAAGCCTGAAACGTTAGCTTTTGTGCTCCTGAGATGCTGCTTGGCCTGCTGTGTTCTTCCAGCTCCACACTTTATTAGCTCAAAGCTTATTGCCAGGATTACCCAAATGATTGGGATAAAGATATCCCATTTATATTATTTTCTAATGGGGTTGGTCCAAATGAATCGACTCATTTTACTCCATTTGAATTGATATTTGGATATGCAGTAAGGCAGTCTTTAAAATTAATTAAGGAAAATATGATAGATTTGAAGTCAGGGATGTCATAGTTGGATACTGTATCTGAGGTGATAGAAAGATTAAACAGAGTGGATGAATTAGGTAGGCAACAGTTGAAGATGGCACAGCACATAATGAAGCAAGAAGCAGGTAAGAAACCAAAAATTTGCATGTTTGCCCATTAGAATAAACTATTGGTGCTGTTACCAGTGGTAAGAGATCCCTTCAAAGCAACCTTTAGTGGTCCCTAAAATTGATAAAAAGGTAAGTCAGATGAATTATCTGGTGAAGATACCAGATACAAAAAAAAAATTATTGGGTATATCATGTGAACTTGCTGAAACATTATTATGGCAGGGAAAAGGAACCGGAGAAACAGTTAATAGTTACTACCAGCCATACTGAGAAATCAAATCCAGGAGATTTGAATTTTAATGTGCCTCACAATAAATTGAATAATGAGGAAGTCCTTAAGAAATGGGATAAGGTGGTGATCTATCTGTCCCAGGGGCAGAGAATGGAATTGATAAACTTGTTACTGCGCTATAGGGATGGAAGTAAAAGTAGAATGGGATGGACTAACACTGAGTGCATGGCACTAACATAGTGAAGGTTATTCCAATAAAACAACACCCCCACAGGCTTCATTGTCCCAAAGCAGTGCAAGTTCAGAAGGAAGTGGAAGCGATGATCCAAGAAGATGTCATTGAACTGGGTCAAAGCGAGTGGAATTCGCCGATTGTGTCGGTTCCCAAACCTGATGGTACTCAACAATTCTGTACAGATAATCAGAAGGTCAACGCTGTGACCAAATCTGACTCATTCCCAATTCCAAGGCTGGAGGACTGTGTGGAACAAGTAGAATGAGATACTTATATCACAAAGCTGGACTTACTTTGCAGGCACTATCAAGTACCTCTGTCAGAGAGAGTAGAAGTTGTTTCTGTTTTTGTAATTCCAAATGGGCTATACCAATTTAAAGTAATACTGCTTGGAATGGAAAATGCACTAGACACTTTTCAAAGACTTATGAACAGTGTTGTTGCAGAATTGACTAATTGCGCCATCTACACATTTGAATGAGTGATCTTTAGCCATTCGTGGAAAGATCACATGGAGCATTTGGCAGAGCTCTTTGAGAGACTACAGAAGAAAAAAGTGGTCATAAACTTGGCAAAAACAGAATTTGCAAAAGCAGAAGTGACATTCTAAGGGCACAACATCGGACATGGACTGATGACACCAAGAAACGTGAAGACAAAGACCATCGAGAAATTTCCAAGACCATCCTCAAAGAATGAAGTGCTAAGATTTTTAGGAATGAGTGGAATCTAAAGGAAACTTCTACCAAACTTTATTAGCATGGTGGCACCGTTGATTGGCTTGCTAAAAAAAGACACAAAATTTTGGTAGACAGAACAATGAGGAGGCAATGGTCTAATGATATTATCGCTGGACTGTTAATCCAGAGATCCAGGTAACGTCTGAGGACCCGGGTTTAAATTCTGCCGTGGCAGCTGGTGAAATTTGAATTCAGAAATATCTGGAATTAAGAGTTTAATGATGACCATGCATTCATTGCTATTTGTTGGGGGAAAAGCCCACCTGGTTCAATAATGCCCTTTAGGGAAGGAAACTAATATCCTTACTTGGTCTGGCCTACGTGTAACTCCTGACCCATAGCAATGTGGTTGACTCATAATTGCTCTCCAGGCAATTGGGGGTGGGCAATAAATGCTGGCCTAGCCAGTGACACCCTCATCTCACGAATGAATAAGGGAATGCCAGAAGGCATTTGGGAATTTAAGAGCAGCATTAACCACTGCACCAGTTTTAGCCACACCAAATATCTTGAAACCCTTCAAGTTGCCACAGATGCAAGCGATGTAGGTGTTGGAGCTGTGTTGTTATAGGAGATGATTGTGGAATTGAAAGGCTAATCAGTTATTTTTCAAAAGAACTCAATATTCACTGGAAAAAAAAATGTAACCGTTGAAAAAGGGTTATTGCGTTTGATAACAGCCTTACAACACTCTAATGTTCGCGTTGCAAACAGTACACCAGAGACGATTGTGTACACCAATCAAAATCCTTTGGCATTTCTGGAAAGATTTAAGGATAAGAACATCAGATTATTTTGTTGGAGTCTTATGTTACAAGCATTTAATTTACAGTTTGTACATGTTGTGGATCATTTAAGTATTATTGTGGATGCTTTATCACAAGTTTTAAAAAGTGTTTATGAAAGAAAAAACAACAGTGTTTAACTTTGTGTGTATGTATATATACATTTATCACATATATATACAACGGAATTTGTATAAAATATGAAACTCTAGATTAATGAGCTCTGGGTATAGTAATACAATGGTTTTGGTTTTTAAAAGAAAAAAATGAAGCTATCATTATTTTCATAGACTCCCTACTGTGTGGAAACAGGCCCTTTGGCTGAACAAACCCACACTGACTCTCAGAGCATCCCACCCAGAACCATCCCTCTAGACCCCACCTAATCTACATAGGCCTGAAAAATACAGGCAATTTAGCATGGCCAATCTACCTGGCCTGTACATCTTTGGACTGTGGGAGGAAAGCAAAGCACCTGGAAGAAACCCACACAGACACAGGAAGAATGTACTAACTCCACACTGACAGTCACCTGAGGGTGGAATTGCGCCTGGGTCCCTGGTGCCGTGAGGCTGCAGTGCTAACTACTGAGCCACCAAAGCTATTCATAATAGACCATAGACCATAAGATATAGGAGTGGAAGTAAGACCATTCGGCCCATCACGTCCACTCCTCCATTTAAATCATGGCTGATGGGCATTTCAACACCACTTCACTGCACTCTCCCCGTAGCCCTTGATTCCTTTTAAGATCAAGAATTTGTCGATCTCTGCCTTGAAGGCATCCAACGTCCCGGCCTCCACTGCACTCTGCGGCAATGAATTCCACAAGCCCACCACTCTCTGGCTGAAGAAATGTCATCTCATTTCAGTTTTACATTTACCCCCTCTAATTTTAAGGCTATGCCCACGGGTCCTAGTCTCCCCACCTAACGGAAACAACTTCCTAGCGTCCACCCCTTCTAAACCATACATTGTCTTGTAAGTTTCTATTAGATCTCCCCTCAACCTTCTAAACTCTAATGAGTACAATCCCAGGATCCTTAGCCGTTCATCACACGCTAAACCTACCATTCCAGGGATCATCCGTGTGAATCTCTGCTGGACGCGGTCCGGGGCTAGTATGTCCTTCCTGAGGTGTGGGGCCCAAAATTGGACACAGTATTCTAAATGGGGCCTAACTAGAGCCTTATAAAGCCTCAGAAGCACATCACTGCTTTTATATTCCAACCTTCTTGAGATAAACAACAACATTACATTCACTTTCTTAATTACAGACTCTACCTGCAAGTTAACCTTTAGAGAATCCTGGACCAACAGTCACAGATCGCTTTGCACTTCTGATTTGCGAATTTTCTCACCGTTTAGAAAATAGTCCATGCCTGTATTCTTTTTTCCAAAGTGCAAAACCTTACATTTACTCACATTGAATTTCATCAGCCATTTCTTGGACCATTCTCCTAAACTGTCTAAATCTTTCTGCAGCTTCCCCACCTCCTCAGTACTACCTGCCTGTCTACCTATCTTCGTATCATCGGCAAACTTTGCCAGAATGCCCCCAGTCCCTTCATCCAGATCATTAATATATAAGGTGAACAGCTGTGGCCCCAAAACTGAACCCTGCGGGACACCACTCGTCACCGGTTGCCATTCCGAGAATGATGATTCTTCTTTTTTCTTAAGGAGAAAGTGTTGTGAAGTTGGGTAGAGAATTTGTGGATTGGAAGGCCGGAAGTTTGAACTTTGTGTCTGTAAAATGCTGGTGGTGGTGGGGTGGAGGGGAAGCAGTGCATGGTCCCTTTAAAAGATGACGTGAGTTTTCTCCACTTAGAGATTCAAAAATGATGTCTGTGGGCTGCAGCTTGTGAGTTTACAGCTGCACAGACAGCCCTGAATTGAAACATTTGTATTAAAAGTCTGTACAGTTAGAAAACCAAGCAGCAGTTTTGTTTTGTTATCAAGACAACAAGTTTTGATTTTAGCCAATCAATTTGAATCAGGCACTTAAGACTGTAAGACCATAGGAGTGGAAGTAAGGCCATTCGGCCCATCAAACCCACTCCGCCATTTAAATCATGGCTGATGGGCATTTCAGCTCCACTTCCCTGCACTCTCCCCATAGCCCTTGATTCCTTGTGAGATCCAGAATTTGTCACTCTCTGCCTTGAAGGCATTTAACGTCCTGGCCTCCACTGCACTCCGTGGCAATGAATTCCACTTCGATACCAAAAACCAATGAAACTTAAATCTGATAGTTTTGACAACATAGGATCAATCCTATTGTAAGAAATTAGTATGTAATCAAAGGTATAAAAGGGGAGGGCAGTTGGAAAGTCAAAAGTTAACTGCCAGCTGCTAGAGTTAACACGTCTCAACTCACAAGAGAGAATCACTAACTCTCACTGTTTTTGCTAAGTTTTAGAGAAAGTATCATATAAATGAAATGTACCTACAGCACAACTAGTTAATATTCCTGACAGAATAATCAACGGATATGGCATTTCTGACAGAACATTCGACCGAGAAGGCACAGGACATTTCGGAAGACACGTAACATAGCTGTAATTTCAAGAGACTAAAGTCTGTGTTCTCATATTTTGTGTAAGTGGGAGATGAATTTATAGGAACGGCATACCATTAAATTCTTGTTTCATTCAGGAGTAGTTAGTAGTTAGAAGGGGCTTATTGGTTTGTTCAGAACTTAGTTAATTTGTTCACTACTTGAGTTAGATAGAAAAAATAGTTACTCATTGATTGTAAAGTGAGTGTCACGGATTTCTTTTAGTTAACCACTAGGAGTTGCTAAAAGGCAGGTTACACCACTTTTAACACTTCTTTTTGCCAGGCTATAGGGTAAGGTGCTCCTCTTTGAGTGTTACAGTTTTGGTTCTCGGTGCAGGGGGTGGGGGTGTGGTGGTGGGGTGCAGCGTGGTCAACCTCCGCTTTATAAAAAAGGTGACTTCATCATTAACGTCAAAGTTACCCAGCACTAGTGTTATCGTCACTAGTGCTTTGATTCTTGTGAAAGGACAGCTCAATTTGTACTTCAGTACGACTGCCTGTTCTGAGCAATGAACTTGTGCTGTGGCTCACATTATAAAGACAAATTAGGGTTGAACTTTGCTAGATAGTTCACAAATCCAACAACTAGTTACCCCTTTTTCATATCTGTTGGTCCCTTCTTCTCTGCTACAGTTTTCACTTTGTAAGGATCTGGGTGAAGCCCCTTCTCTACCATTACATGACCAATGCACTTGGTTCCAGAAACAAAAACCAAGTTGCTGGAAAAACTCAGCAGTTCAGGCAGCATCTGTGGAGGAGAAAACGGAGTTAGCGTTTCGGGTCCAGTGACCCTTCCTCAGAACTGATGGTAGCTGGGAAAACGTCAGTTTTGTTTTGTAGAAAATAGGGAGGTGGACGGGGTGGGGAGTAAATGATAGGTTAGAGCCCAAAGAGCGAGAAAGATAGTTGGATAGACAAAGGAGTTACTAACGATTAGGCTGGGAGGGTGAGTAGTTGTTAATGGGGACTGTGCGTGGGGTGGGGGGCTGGGACATGGGAGAGTTTAGGTCCTAAAATTATTGAACTCAATATGGAGTTCAGAAGACTGTCGGGTCGGCAAGTGGAAAATGAGGTGTGATTCCTCCAGCTAGCATTGGGCTTCACTGGAACACTGTAGCAAGCCAGAGACAGAGATGTTGGCCAGGAAGCAATTGAAGTGGCACTTGACTTCGGGTGTGATTATTTGCATTATTTTCCTCTTCTGTTTCAAATTCACCTGCCAAGCTCTCTCTAGTGGTCATACCAGATTCTGATTGTGAACTCTGATGACTTCTTGCATTGTGTATCCAGATCTGCAGACCAGCAGATCATCTTCATTCTACATTCTGCATTCAGCATCCAGGCTATTACAAAAGAGTTACACCCATGGACTTGATTACTTTAACCTGCAATGTGTGAAAATTGATTAATCAGATTAATCATTTAACAACTTGTATCAGCCATCTTTACAGGCAGTTTTTTTTTTGCTTCTTTCTAACCAAAACCTGTTTGCACAGTTATTCAGGTTCTTGCGCTTGAAAACAGCTTTCACCATGCCGACATGTTTCCTTTATCTTCATGTCATGTTCACTATAACATCTACTTTCATGTCTTTTGGCCTTGCTCTTTCTGTTGCTTTGTTTTTTTCCCCCTAAAATATAAATTCAATTTTCCCAATCTATTTGTGTCATTCAGCCTGGAACGCCTAATGCAAAGCCTGTCTGCTTTCACATAAGTTACCTTTAGTTGAAGATGTACCACCTCAAAACATCTACTAGTGTTAATCGCAGTTTTTTAAGAGTGTGTTTCTCCCTTCTCCTAACAGGTGTGCTCTCATGAATGGAACCTTTGTACTTAATACAATCCTATCTCTGATGGGATCACATTTCCCTGTCCAAACTCATTGGAATCAAATGAAGGTCTCAGAGTCATCATATACTGATAAGCAGTCTTCTTCTCTTGAACTTTTAATATGCATTGGGGAGGGGGTATAGTTTTGAAAATCTATCCTGTTTTTTGTGTCCTCCTCAATGAGATCCAGAGGGAAATTCAATTTGTACCAATCAACCTTTAGCATTGATATCAGGTTGCAATTCCTATATGAGCAGGTTTTATATTAATTCTGGTGCTACTTCATTGTCTTACAAATGGGAATGGGAAGAATTCCAGTTCTATTACACACCTGTTTTCATCTCTGCAGCATGCTGTAGAACATGATCAGCCATTATGATACATGAGTAATTTGAAGTTGCAGACTGCATTTTGTTTTTAAAACAAAACAAATTCCTTGTTGTTTCTTTTCCCAGCTGGGTCTCTTAATTCTCTGAAAATCAATGCATTTATGTGTGGAGATGCTTCTCTGTCTTTTCCAAAGTAGCTGACTTTCTCTCAGCCCTGAAAATCCACATTTTAGTGGCACAACTCTGATATTTTCAGTAATGTGTTTATATTACAGTCTGTAAAGGTGCTTTCAGGAAAGGTAAGGGTCAAACATCAACACCAAAATATCCTGTTCACTGACGGTACGATTCAAGCGGCTCCAAACAGTTACCATAGGCTTTTAGAGGATGTGACAGGGTTAAAGTAGCAGAAGACCATGAGGTGCACAGGCCAGTGAGTTGGCTGAAGGACTGCCTACTGAAAGATGAGCAGACTGAATTGTTGTCAGCAAAAACAAAGAGAGTAGCCAGACCAATTGTTTAAAAGTTTGGAGGAAAAAGTCACATTGACAATGGCAATATTGTGGTTCAAGTGAAGGCACTGTGAGAGGGGAAGGGCTCAGGAATGAAGTGAACATTATTTCACTGAACAGGAGTGGAAGGAACCATCCAGATAGATGCCTGCCATCCCACAGAGAATGCTGTATTATTATCTTGTTAGAGTCATTGAGTCATGTAGCATGGAAACTGACCCTTCAGTCTAACTCATCCATGTTGATCTAGTTTCCCAAAACAAACTAGCCCCAGTCATCTGCATTTGGCCCATATCCCTTTAAACCTTTCCTGTTTGTGTAGTCATCCAAATGGCTTTTTAACATTGTAATTGTGCCTCCCTCTGCCACTTTGCCTGGCAGTTCATTCCATTCTCAAAGCACCTTCTTGGCAAAAGAGTTGCTCATCAGGTCCCTTTTGAATGTTTCTCTTTTCACATTAAACCTATTTCCCCCAGTTTTGAACATTAATTATAATTAACACAAAGAAATTGAATTGAGATAATTATTGGTCATGTAATGCCAGGGCTGGATTTTCAAACAGGAGTCAGGAACAGAAAATAGGGCTAATTCTGGTCCCAACTTCACATAGTACGCTGTAGCACACCCCAGGGGAGCTTCAAGGCCAACTAAACAAGGAAACCTCGACAGATAGACCCCAGACAGCAGAGGACAAATTAGAGGCCCTCCTGCAATTAAACTAGCCAATGAGAAATGCGTTGTTCTGAAGATAGAGAGAAAATAGAAATATTCAACTCAACTAATCTATGTCAATGTTTATGCTCCAAACCAGGCTTCTCCTACTCTAACTACAAATAACGGTAGTAGTGTGCACCATCTATATATATTATAGTAACCTAAAAGTTCCTGTGACAGCACCTTACAACTCCATAATTGCTGCCATCTAAAAGGACCAGGGCAGCAGATACATGATAACAATACCACTGATAACTTCCCTCCAAGTCACACACCATGTGAATTTGGAACTATGTCATCATACTTTTACTGTTGCTGGGTCAAAATCCTGGAATTCCTTTCCCAACAGGATTGTAGGTGCTTTTAGGTTCATGAACTCACCAGCATCTTTTTCAGGTCAATTACAGATGGACAGTTTGCACTCACCCAATCAGCAAGGCCCACATCCCATGAGTGAATTTCAAAAGAATAAATCCCTGCCTAGATACAGACACCGAGATCTGTGAATAAATTGATAAAATTAATAATTGCTACCCAGTCCCTGTTTTTCTCTGCTTAAATCTCACTAACTTTTTAAAATCAAAATTGTCCTTAAATGTGTTTCTTCTACTTCATTTTCCAACCGTTTTTACATGCTCATCATTCAGTTAAAAGTCAATACCTTCACAATTTCTTTATCTAATCTCTTACTGGCAATTTTTATTATTCTCTTTGCTCTGGTCTTATTTGCAAGTGAAAATAGTTTCAAAAACAGTCCTGTATTTTTCAAATGTCTTAATATATTTGTTGGAACCTGGAGACTGAGTCCTACATAACATTGCAAAAGTGATCTAACCAAATTAATACGAGCACTGGTACACCAAATATGGCTCAGTTCTCACCATGTCTCGAGCTGTTAGTGTCTTCCTCTTCAATTATTTGTAGAAGCTGTCAATTTTCAGCTTAAATTTCAAGTCATCTGACATCACTGTTTTCTTTTCCCCACTTGGCCTACATCTAACATTCAGTTCTGAGGAAGGGTCACCGGACCCGAAGCGTTAACTCTGTTTTTGTTACTTTACAGATGCTGCCAGACCTGCTGAGCTTTACCAGCAATTTCTGTTTTGTTTTCCGAATTGTGCCTGCAGTTCTTTCATTTTTTATCCAACTAATCTTCATTTTCCTCCTTCAGCATATGTTAATATCTTAAAGTCATGGCCTAATGCACTATTTTGCATTTTCTCGATGATACTCATGCGTGATCTTTTGTCTTACCTCATCCTCTTGATGTGTTTTCTTTGGCTGACCCCCTCCATCCGTTTCCAGAAACACATTTAACACTGCTCTACTCTTTGAATTTCTTGTTCCCCAAGGCCTGTTTTTCTCAAGGTACAAAAGAAACACTTTAAATCCTGGTCTGAATGATTCTTTTCTTAAGATCTCTATTCACCCACATGCTGAGTAATCCTTCATGCTTGGAGAATACATTCTTTGCTGTTATTACTCGAGTTCTGACTTTTTTCTAAAAGGTTGAAACCATCTTCTAATAAAATGCTTCCCAGACATATTTGTTGTGTAATATTATGACATATGGTAGTTTGTGACACCTGTTCCTGTAACTGGTCATTTATGTTGATCTCTGCCATTCCAATATTATTTAAATATTCGTAACTTTGCAGAAATAAAATTAATGTAATAGCTACAATCTTTCATCACTTCATACATTCTGTAGCATCTGTGGATTTTATGCTGTTCTAACTATTGACCTGGTCATCAGCCCAACATAATTGCTTTCACCAATTGACCTCCTATTCCTCCACTCCCTTCTGGGCTTCATATAATTCTTCCTTTAATGTAGTTTCCACATAGACGTTAGAAAGAAATAGTGACAATAGGTGGCCTTGCCTCACTCCATGCCCCAATTCAATTTCACTAAATATTATCTTGCCTGTCTGATCCATGCACAAAGCTATGATCATTCTTTAATCTCTCCAGTCCCCTCCAGATTTTTAAATAACCTTTGTCGGTTCAACCAGTCAAAAGGTTTTATATAATTCATACAGATGTGTACACTAACTCTGCCAGATTTTCTTTTTTAAGTTGAAGTTGAAAGTATGCTCTTAAAATTGTCTATTATTGCCCCCAAACTACCAAGATGCAGGACATGCCACTGAAGAATATGGATCACTCCCCATACGCTTAGAAGAGGGCAGAGATCAACCATAAAGCCCAGCATCATTTCCAATTTGTTACAGTCAATTCAGCTTCACTGGGTGGGCCAGAACATTTACATGGTTGACACAAGCATTTCAAAACATCTCTGAGCTTCATCAGGAGAGCAGAGAAAAAATTTAAAGGACATGTGTTTGCTTTAATGCAAGGAGTATCAGGAATAAAAGTGATGAACTTAGAGCATGGATCAGTACCTGCTGCTATGATGTTGTGGCCATAACAGAGACATGGGTTTCTCATGGGCAGGAATGGTTGCTGGATCTTCCAGGGTTTAGAACATTTAAAAAGAATAGGGAGGGGGGAAAAGAGGAGGGGGTGTAGCACTACTAATCAGAGAGGGTATCACAGCTACAGAAGCTTCCATTGTCGAGGAAGATCTGCCTACTGAGTCAGTATGGGTGGAAATTAGGAACAGCAAGGGAGTAGTCACCTCGTTAGGGGTTTACTACAGGCCCCCCAATAGCAGCAGGGAGATTGAAGAAAGCATAGGTCGACAGATTTTGGAAAAGTGTGGACGCAGTAGGGTTGTTGTAATGGGTGACTTTAACTTTCCTAATATTGATTGGAACCTCCTTCGAGCAGAAGATTTGAATGGAGCTGTTTTTGTAAGGTGTGTTCAGGAGGGTTTCCTAACGCAGTACATTGACAGGCCAACGAGGGGAGAGGCCATTCTAGGCTTGGTGCTCGGAAACGAGCCGGGGCAGGTATCAGATCTTGTGGTGGGAGAGCATTTTGGTGATAGTGACCATAACTGCCTCACATTCTACATAGCTATGGAGAAGGAGAGGATTAGGCAAAATGGGAGGATATTTAATTGGGGAAGAGGAAACTATGATGCGATTAGACATGAGTTAGGAAGCATGGACTGGGAGCAGTTGTCCTATGGTAAGGGAACTATAGACATGTGGAGACTGTTTAAGGAACAGTTGTTGGGAGTGATGAGTAAATATGTCCCTCTGAGACAGGCAAGAAGGGGTAAGATAAAGGAACCTTGGATGACGAGAGCGGTGAAGCTTCTTGTGAAAAGGAAGAAGGTAGCTTACATAAGGTGGAGGAAGCTAGGGTCAAGTTCAGCTAGAGAGGATTACATGCAGGCAAGGAAGGAGCTCAAAAATGGTCTGAGGAGAGCCAGGAGGGGGCACGAGAAAGGCTTGGCAGAAGGAATCCGGGAAAACATAAAGGCATTTTACACTTACGTGAGGAATAAGAGAATGATCAAAGAAAGAGTAGGGCCGATCAGGGATAGCATAGGGAACTTGTGTGTGGAGCCTGAGGAGGTAGGGGAAGCCCTAAATGAGTTTTTTGCTTCTGTCTTTACGAAAGAAACGAACTTTGTAGTGAATGAAACCTTTGAAGAGCAGGTGTGCATGCTGGAATGGATAGAGATAGACGAAGCTGAATTTTGTCAAACATTAAGATTGACAAGTCACCAGGCCCGGACCAGATTTGTCCTCGGCTGCTTTGGGAAGCGAGAAGTGCAATTGCTTCGCCACTTGCGAAGATCTTTGCATCCTCGCTCTCCACTGGAGTCGTACCTGAGGACTGGAGAGAGGCAAATGTAATTCCTCTCTTCAAGAAAGGAAAAAGGGAAATCCCCGGCAATTATAGACCAGTAAGTCTCACGTCTGTCATCTGCAAGGTGTTAGAAAGGATTCTGAGGGATAAGATTTATGACCATCTGGAAGAGCATGGCTTGATCAAATACAGTCAACACGGCTTTGTGAGGGGTAGGTCATGCCTTACAAACCTTATCGAGTTTTTTGAGGATGTGACTAGAAAAGTTGATGAGGGTTGAGCTGTGGATGTTGTGTATATGGACTTCAGTAAGGCATTTGATAAGGTTCCCCATGGTAGGCTCATTCAGAAGGTCAGGAGGAATGGGATTCAGGGGAACTTAGCTGCTTGGATACAGAATTGGCTGGCCAACAGAAGACAGCGAGTGGTAGTAGAAGGAAAATATTCTGCCTGGAAGTCAGTGGTGAGTGGGGTTCCACAGGGCTCTGTCCTTGGGCCTCTACTGTTTGTAATTTTTATTAATGACTTGGATGAGGGGATTGAAGGATGGGTCAGCAAGTTTGCAGATGACACAAAGGTCGGAGGTGTCGTTGACAGTGTAGAGGGCTGTTGTAGGCTGCAGCGGGACATTGACAGGATGCAGAGATGGGCTGAGAGGTGGCAGATGGAGTTCAACCTGGATAAATGCGAGGTGATGCATTTTGGAAGGTCGAATTTGAAAGCTGAGTACAGGATTAAGGATAGGATTCTTGGCAGCGTGGAGGAACAGAGGGATCTTGGTGTGCAGATACATAGATCCCTTAAAATGGCCACCCAGGTGGACAGGGTTGTTAAGAAAGCATATGGTGTTTTGGCTTTCATTAACAGGGGGATTGAGTTTAAGAGTCGTGAGATCTTGTTGCAGCTCTATAAAACTTTGGTTAGACCGCACTTGGAATACTGCGTCCAGTTCTGGGCGCCCTATTATAGGAAAGATGTGGATGCTTTGGAGAGGGTTCAGAGGAGGTTTACCAGGATGCTGCCTGGACTGGAGGGCTTATCTTATGAAGAGAGGTTGACTGAGCTCGGTCTCTTTTCATTGGAGAAAAGGAGGAGGAGAGGGGACCTAATTGAGGTATACAAGATAATGAGAGGCATAGATAGAGTTGATAGCCAGAGACTATTTCCCAGGGCAGAAATGGCTAGCACGAGGGGTCATAGTTTTAAGCTGGTTGGTGGAAAGTATAGAGGGGATGTCAGAGGCAGGTTCTTTACGCAGAGAGTTGTGAGAGCATGGAATGCATTGCCAGCAGCAGTTATGGAAGCAAGGTCATTGGGGTCATTTAAGAGACTGCTGGACATGTATATGGTCACAGAAATTTGAGGGTGCATACATGAGGATCAATGGTCGGCACAACATTGTGGGCTGAAGGGCCTGTTCTGTGCTGTACTGTTCTATGTTCTATGTTCTATGTTCTATCCTCAAACCAACATAATCAAAGAATGCTCCCACCCCGGTTATAATTTCTTCCTTCGGGCAGAAGGTCTAAAAGTTTGAATACACTTATGAAAAGATTCAAGAACAGCTTTTTGCCTCCCCATTGTTATCAGACTTCTGAATGGACATCTCAAATGTTAATCCTGATCTCTCTCTCCCCGCACCTTCTCCGCGTCTGTAACGCTCTATTCTGCTATCCTGGTGCACTTTGTATTGGGCAATCTGCCTATACAGCACACCAAACAAAACTTTTCACTGTATTTTGATACATATGACAATAATAAGTTAAATCAAATCAATTCATCAGAATCTCTAGATTTAAGAGACAGCCAAACTGGAGAAGCAACAACAAGTGCCTTCAAGATCAAGGAGCCTGTGTGCAAACAGAAGAAGGAGTATGCTACCAACCATTTCAACAAACACCGCTTACCTCAAATGTGGTGGAGTTTGCTGAACCAGTATTGGATTGTTTTCTCACCTCAGGACCCATAGGGCCGGAGTGGAAGAAAGGCATCCTCAATTTCAAGGGACTGCTTAAGAAGCAGAGATGGTTTACATGCAGGCAGAGCGCATTATTTGATTTTTCACATATGTATAAGAGATAATCTGGTTGGGTGAGGAGGTGTGTGCTTGCAACACTTCATTCAACAAATGTTTGTAAGCCTAGGTAAATACTGGTTCCAGTACCAACATTTGGCTTTCTGAGGAAAGTAAAGCACAAAGTGCAATCCAATTTTAGCATTACCTCATTCCTTTTATGATTGAACCCTCTAAAAATGAATAACAGTACCCATTTGATACCGAACTGGCTCAATGGTAGAAGACAGAGGTTGGTGGTGGAGGGTTGTTTTTGAGACTGGAGGCCTGTGTCCAGTGGTGTGCCACAAGGATCGGTGCTGGGTCCACTGCTTTTTGTAATTTATATAAAGTTTTGGATGTGAACATAGCAAGTATGGTTAGTAAGTTTGCAAGTAACAATAAAATTGGACAACAATAGACAACAGATGACAATAGGAACTTAAAAAGACGGGCCAATGGGCCAAGGATGGCAGAGGGTGTTTAATTTAGATAAATGTGAAGTGCTGCATTTTGGAAAGGCAAATCAGTCTAGAACTCATATACTTAATGGTAAGGATGCGGGGAGTGTTGCTAAACAAAGAGATCTTGGGGTGAGGTTCATAGTTCCTTGAAATTGGAGTCAGGTAGACAAGTAGTGAAGAAGGCATTTGATATGCTTGCCTTCACTGGTCAGTGCATTGAGTATAGGAGTTTGGATGTCATGTTGCGACTGTACAAGATATTGATTCGGCCTCTTTTGGAATACTGTGTGCAGTTCTGGTCTCCCTGCTATAGGAAGGATGTGGTGAAACTTGAAAGGTTTCAGAGAAATTTACAATATGTTGCCAGGGTTGGAGGGTTTGAGCTATAGGGAGAGGTTGAATAGATTGTGGCTATTTTCCCTGCAGCAATGGAGGCTGAGTGGTGATTTTAAAGAGGTTTACAACATCATTGGGGCCAAATTGTCTAATAGGCAAGATCTTTTCCATGGGGTGGGGGAGTCCAAAAACTAGAGAGCATAGATTTAAGGTGAGAGGGGAAAGATTTAAAATAGACCTAAGAGGCAACTTTTTCACTCAGAAGGTGGTGTGTATTTAGAATGAGATGCCAGAGGAAGTGGTGGAGGCTGGTTCAATTACAATTTTAATGGCATTTGGGTAGATATATAATTAGGAAGGGTTTAGAAGGATGTGGGCCAAATTTTGGAAAATGATACTAGATTTATTTAGGATATCTGGGTGGCATGGATGACTTGGACTGAAGGGTCTGTTTCCATGCTGTATATCTCTATAACTTTATGACTCTAATTTAAGACTTTATTGACCTTTGCTGCTACTTCTAGAGAGTTAAGTATCTCCATTCCCATACCTTGTTGTTTAACTACTGCATTTATTTTCGACCTTCCAAGGAACATTTCCTATCAAAATAAACCACCCTACAATTCTTCATAGTTAAAATTATTTGCCATTTAACTATCAGTTTTGGGAACTACTTTACACCTTACTCTTTGTTGCTGCAATCTTCAAAATGATTGGATACACCTTGCAATTTGGTACCTTGTGTCGACTTTGATACTATACCCCTGATTTCTGAATCCAAATGATTTAGGTGCATCTCCATGGAGATGTTCTCTATGGATCCTTGTGGGATATCGCTTCTGGTTACCACTTTCTGCTTGTTGGGTCAGTAGGTCTGAACTATGTTACAACTAAGTGAGGAAGGTGAATCAAGTTTCATCTTTCAAACTCCCTGATTGGCCATCACAAAGATTTATGGACTTTTAGTACAAGGTCATACCTCTACCTAGTAAAGAAGTAGTTATTCATTATCTTCTATAATGGTAACGAGCCAATTGCAAGGCTTCCTAGAATTGAGAAACTTTATTATATATATCATTGAGAAGAATAATAAAGAAGCAACTTCAAGTTTGCAAACACACAAATAAAAAGTCAATAATTGGTAGTATCAGTACAAAACAAAGATTGAAGGAAAATAGAATTTTAAGTCATAAGCTCATCCTTGATGTGTAAACTTGTAACCTGACACCACAGTTGATTAATTGGTGCCTTGAATCATCAGGAATGAATATTTCACTCGTACAGAACTGGGTAGAAGTGTTACACAGTTTAAATTTATGCCCCATCTCTTTTCTAGCAACATAAAGCTCCTAAGCTCTCTTATCTCTTCATTGCACATGACATAAAACTAATCATTCCCCACTATTGGTCAGTCTTTGCAGCATCAATTAAAACATGCTGGACAGCCTTCATCTTACCTACCCAAATCCACTTGGTTACGAGCATAAATATTATTTAAGGATGCACAGCGTTGAAGTAACTCTGCTCCTTCCTCACGTGTAGCGACGCAGAAAGAGGGATTTCAGTTTGACAAATGCATGTCTTGTTGTCAATAACAGAAAACAAGCCTTTGTAGAGAGGAAGTGAAGTAGGCAAGTGAATGTGCACCTTATATTCTAATGCTTTTAATCTCTAATTCCAGAATCTGGCCAGAGTCTATACAATTGGTGTAATTAAGTGGTCAAGGTTCTCAGCTTAGTATTCCTTTAACTGTTTATTATAAAAACATAAGAACTCGGAGCAGGAGTAGGTCATCCAGCCCCTCGAGCCTGCCCCAAATTTAATAAGATCACGGCTGATCTTTTTGAGACTCACCTCCACTTACCTGCACGCCAAAACCCTTAATTCCTTTACTGTTCAAAAATTTATCTAGCCTTGCCTTAAAAACTTTCGGTGAGGTAGCTTCGACCACTTCACTGGGCAGGGAATTCTACAGATTCACAACCCTTTGGGTGAAGAAGTTCCTCTTGACCTCAGTCCTACATCTGCTTCCCTTTATTTTGAGGCTATACTGCAGATAACATATAAAAGTCAATACTTTAACTGATTTCATTTCAAGTAGTACTTACATATGTTAGTTCCTTTAACTCTTGTTAATTTCAAACAACACATGCTCACAATCACTTGGAGGAGGATGTTTCCAGACTATGAATCTATTTGGTCGAAGCACACTGTAATGAAAAGGGACCGAGGAAAAGGAATGCGTCATTTAGCCCCTTGATTCTGGTTGCATCAGTCCTTGAGATAGCGGCTAATGTGTATCATAAATCTAATTACCCAGCTCAGCTCCATGTCCCATAATGAACAAAAATCTATCAATTTCAGGTTTAATCAGGGTGATCAGGTCCTTCTGCAATTCTCTTGCTAGTTGCTGAAGTCTATCACTAAATGCAAACTGCTTATAAAACAGAGATCACATGAAAGACAACGGATTAACACAGACCTCTGCTTTCTGATTGATTTGATCACCTCCAATGTTGTGTGAGATGGGTACAGCATGACCATGAAGTGAATTGCAAAATGGACTCTTTACTTATAAACAGAATACGTTATGGATTAACGGATACCCCAGATTGATTCCAGAAAGTCAAGTGATGTCTTTCATCGCTTCTGGATCTACAGATGCAAATCATCTGTGACATTACTCAAAAATGCAAATACCTTTCCAGATGCTAACTGATACCCTTACCAGTTCAATGGAAGCTACTTAAAGGACATTGGCTGTGAGACCCCATGAAAATGGGATTTCAAATAAAGCTATTCAATGAGGAAGTTCAGAACCAGAATGTACCTTTATTCATTCATTAGATGTGGCATTACCAAGAAGACCAGCACTTAGTCCTTAATTGCCTTTGATCAGAATGGCTTATGAGATTATTTTAGAAGGTAATTCAGAGTCATCCATATTGCTGTGGACCATATTTGACCTAACCAGGTAAGGATCCTGCCTTAAAGGCCATGCGTGAACCAGAATGATTTTTATTTTGATGATTAATGATGGTTTCATAGAAACTGCTGTTGTGTCTAGCTTTCAATTACTCATTTCATTATTATTTGAATTTAAATTCACCCATATTGTCAGAGCAACAGGCTGGATTTCTATATTACTAGCCCCCCCAATGCCATCCCAGATGGTGACTGGCTATCAACCATTCTCTCAGCTCCAATTTATTTACGTATAAAACAGGTTGCTGATTAGGCCTTACTGCAATAATAGTTTTAATGTTAGACTGATTCAAAGAACTGTGGATGCTGAAGAAAGTTCTGAAGGGTTACTGGACTGAAAACATTACCTCTGCTTTTTCTCCACAGATGCGGCCAAACCTGCTAAATTTCTCTGGCAATTTCTGTTTTTGTTCGGTTGTTGTTTCAGTTTCAATGTTGACTGGGAACACTATAGTTTGAGTACTATAGATGGGTCAGTTTTTGTCCAGTGTGTACAGGAAGGCTTCCTGACACAGTGTGTGGATAGGCCAACAAGGGGCGAAGCCACATTAGATTTGGTACTGGGTAATGAGCCTGGCCAGGTGTTAGATTTGGAAGCAGGTGAGCACTTTGGTGACAGCGATCACAATTCTGTTATGTTTACTTTAGTGATGGAAAGGGATAGGTGTATACCACTGGGCAAGAGTTACAGCTGGGGGAAAGGCAATTACGATGAGATTAGGCAAGATTTAGGGAGTATAGAATGGGGAAGGAAACTGCAGGGGATGGGTACGTTAGAAACGTGGAGCTTGTTCAAGGAAAAGCTCCTGTGTGTCCTAGATAAGTATGTATCTGTCAGGCAGGGAGGAAGCTGTAGAGCGCGGGAGCCGTGGTTTATGAAGGAGGTGGAATCTCTGGTCAAGAGGAAGAAGAAGGCTTATGTTAGGATGAGATGCGAAGGCTCAGTTAGGGTGCTTGAGGGCTACGAGGTAGCCAGGAAAGACCTAAAGAGAGAGCTCAGAAGAGCCAGGAGGAGACATGTGAAGTTGTTGGCGGATAGGATCAGGGTAAACCCTAAGGCTTTCTATAGGTATTTAAGGAATAAAAGAATGACGAAAGTAAGATTAGGCCCAATCAAGGATAGTAGTGGTAAGTTGTGTGTGGAGTCAGAGGAGATAGGGGAAGCACTAAATGAATATTTTTCAACAGTATTCACTCTAGAAAACGACAATGTTGTCGCGGAGAATACTGAGATACAGGCTACTAGACTAGGTGAGATTGAGGTTCACAAGAAAGAGGTATTAGAAATCGTACAGAGGGTGAAGATAGATAAGTCCCCTGGGCCAGATGGGATTTATCCTCAGATCCTCTGGGAATCCAGGGAGGAGATTGCCAAGCCGTTGGCATTGATCTTTAACTCGTCATTGTCTACAGGAATAGTGCCAGATGACTGGAGGATAGCAAATGTGGTTCTCCTGTTCAAGAAGGGGAATAGAGACAACCCTGGTAATTATAGACCAGTGAGCCTTACCTCTGTTTTTGTAAAGTGTTGGAAAAGGTTATAAGGGATAGGATTTATAATCATCTAGAAAATAATAAATTGATTAGGGATAGTCAGCACGGTTTTGTGAAGGGAAGGCCATGCCTCACAAACCTTATTGAGTTCTTTGAGAACGTGACCAAACAGGTAGATGAGAGTAAACTGGTTGATGTGGTGTATATGGATTTCAGCAAGGCGTTCGATAAGGTTCCCCACAGTAAGCTATTGTACAAAATGCAGAGGAATGGAATTGTGGGAGATATAGCAGTTTGGGTCGGAAATTGGCTTGCTGAAAGAAGACAGAGGGTGGTAGTTGATGGAAAATGCTCAACCTGGAGACCAGTTACTAGTGGTGTGCCGCAAGGGTCGGTGTTGGGTCCACTGCTGTTTGTCATTTTTATAAATGACCTGGATGAGGGCGTAGAAGGATGGGTTAGTAAATTTGCAGACGACACCAAGGCCGATAGAGTTGTGGATAGTGACGAGGGATGCTGTAGGTTGCAGAGAGACATTGATAAGCTGCAGAGCTGGGCTGAGAGGTGGCAAATGGAGTTTAATGCAGACAAGTGTGAGGTGATGCACTTTGGTAGGAGTAACCGGAAGGTAAAGTGCTGGGCTAATGGTAAGATTCTTGGTAGTGTAGATGAGCAGAGAGATCTCGGTGTCCATGTACACAGATCCTTGAAAGTTGCCACCCAGGTTGACAGGGCTGTTAAGAAGACATACAGTGTTTTAGTTTTGATTAATAGAGGGATCGGGTTCCGGAACCAAGAGGTTATGCTGCAGCTGTACAAAACTCTGGTGCGGCCGCAATTGGAGTATTGCGTACAGTTCTGGTCACCGCATTATAAGAAGGATGTGGAAGCTTTGGAAAGGGTGCAGAGGAGATTTACTAGGATGTTGCCTGGTATGGAGGGAAGGCCTTACGAGGAAAGGCAGAGGGACTTAAGGCTGTTTTCATTAGAGAGAAGAAGGTTGTGAGGTGACTTAATTGAAACATATAAAATAATCAAAGGGTTAGATAGGGTGGATAGGGAGACCCTTTTTCCTTGGATGATGACGGCGAGCACGAGAGGGCATAGCTTTAAATTGAGGGGTGAAAGATATAGGACAGATGTCAGAGGTAGTTTCTTTACTCAGAGAGTAGTAAGGGAATGGAACACTTTGCCTGCGACGGTAGTAGATTCGCCAACTTTAAGTACATTTAAGTCGTCATTGGACAAGCATATGGACGTACATGGAATAGTGTAGGTTAGATGGGCATCAGATCAGTATGACAGGTCGGCACAACATCGAGGGCGAAGGACCTGTACAGTGCTGTAATGTTCTATGTCTATATGATGTTGATATTTCCAAACAAAAAGTGGACAGTCCAGACTTGGTGTCGCATTGATCATGTCCTATCTATTTAATGCACTCGCCCTCCCTTCCAGAATCATGACAGGATTCTCCTTATTCTCATTTCAACAGACCCCGTATTTAACTCTGATCTTTCTCCCTTGGCCTGTTTTGTTCCAAGGAAGCTCAACACAAGCTCAAGGAACGGAACCTAACCTTTCACTCAGCACAGGCCAGCTACCTGGGCTCAACAACTTCGGATCATAATACTGCCTCCAATTTGTTTTTTTTTGCAGTTTTGCATTTGTCTCATTTATTTCCTCACCCCTTCACGGACTGAGGGATGACTATATAAAGGTTTATAATATCATGAGGGGCATAGATAAGGTGAATAGCCAAGGTCTTTTCCCCAGGGTCGGGAGGTCCAAAGCTAGGGGGCATAATTTTTTTTAATGCAAGAGGAGAAAGATTTAAACGGAACCTGAGGAGTAACTTTTTCACACAGAGGGTAGTTCGTATATGGAATGAACTGCCTCTGCAGCAACCCTCCAGCCGACCATGGATCTTCGCTTTTGTTTTTCCACACATTCTTCCTTTCTACTCGGGCTTAACTTATTGTATTTCTAACTTTCATCAGTTCTGATGAAAGAACATGAGGGCCTGAAATGTTAAATGTTTGACTCCATAAACACTTTCTTATCTGCTGAATATTTCCAAAACTTTCTGTTTTGGTTCCAGACTTGGTGAAACTATGGGAATCACTTGACGTTTCGGGAAGTGCCTAGGCCCGAAACGTCAGCTTTTGTGCTCCTGAGATGCTGCTTGGCCTGCTGTGTTCATCCAGCTCCACACTTTGTTATCTCGGATTCTCCAGCATCTGCAGTTCCCGTGATCTCTTATGGACATTACTTGTTGTGTTGATTTGTAAGTATTGTTAATAGGCTCACCACAGGCACTCTATCAGCAACATGGTCAGTAAAATTTATGCAACCGTATCCCGGGGTAAAGAAGAAATGGATACATAGGAAACCGGGTCAAGATGTACTGTCGTACATTGGTTTTGATTGGGATGGATTTGCACTCGCACATGTTGCGACTGCTAGACTGGTCGTTATTTATTCTGAAGTCGGGCACCAATCTGGGCGGCATGGTGGCTCAGTGGTTAGCACTGCAGCCTCACAGCACCATGGACCTGGGTTCAATTTCAGCCTCGGGTGACTGTCTGTGCGGAGTTTGTACATTCTCCCCGTGTCTGCGTGGGTTTCCTCCGGATGCTCCGGTTTCCTCCCACAGTCCAAAGATGTGCAGGTTAGGTGGATTGGCCATGCTAAATTGCCCATAGTGTTCAGGGGTGTGTGGGTTATGGGGGGAAGGGTCTGGGTGGGATGCTTCAAGGGGCGATGTGGACTTGTTGGGTCAAAGGGCCTGTTTCCACACTGTAGGGAAGCTAATCCATAGTTAATGAGTTTTCAGCAAACACTCAGAATTCTTTGCACTAAACTCCATGATGTCTCGCTGAATCTTTCATTATTTTCATGATTTCATTTGTCTTTTTTTTAAAGAAAAGCTTCTAGGCAGCTCCTAACCACCCCACTCTCGAAATCCCTGCTGTGATTATCGACACTGACAACTCCTGCACTCTCCAACTCCTGCCACCTTTATAGTTCCCACACCCCAAATATCAACTTGCCTCTTTGGCTCCCCATGCTCGCTAATCCTGCTCCCTCGCTTTTTACCCTCACATCCCTGATCCACTGTGCTCTCTCCTCCTTTATTATGTCGGAACTCACACAACACCAGGTTATAGTCCAACATGTTTATTGGAAAACACAAGTTTTTGGAGCCTCACCCCTTCTTCAGGAGTTAATGAGAGAGGTAGTATTGGACACAGAATTTATAAGGAAAAGACAAAAGGGTCACATCACTGATGAGAATATATTAAACATACCTAAGAGGCTGTTAAATCTTTAATCAGTTAGAAGGTTTAAATCGAAAAATATATATCGATGTAAATCCACAAATTCCTTTCAAATCACTGCCCTGAGAGAATGGAAGGTGTTATCAGTGTAAAGAAGAGGTGACATTTTAGGTCAGACAATGCATGTTAGGCGGGAGGCCTTGTTTATAGTTTGTTTGCGTTTTGGTTTGGAGTCAGACTGCTTTTATTTCTAATGTAGAAATGTATTAAATGACACTGACTCTCTATAAATTGTGTGCTTTTTGAACAAAATACAACGTATCTACAAATACAAATTCATTCACATGAATGTGGGTGTATGTGTGTGTGAGAGAAAGAGAGACAGAGTATTTGTATAACAAGGTGTGGAACTGGATGAACACAGTAGGCCAAGCAGCATCTTAGGAGCAGGAAAGCTGACGTTTTGGTTGGTGGGGGGTGGGGTGGGGGGAGCAGGTGCAGATCAAGATAGAGAGAGAGAAAGAGTGTATGTGTGTGGGAGAGAGTGTGCTTGTCTGCTCGGCAACTCTGTTGTTGTGTGTCCTGAAGTTCGCCTTGGAGGATGTTTACCTGAAGATCAGAGGCTGAATGTCCTTGACAGCTGAAGTGCTCCCCCACTAGGAGGGAACATACCTGTCTGCCGATTGTTACGCGGGGTCCATTCATCCACTGTGATAGCATCTGCATGATCTCACCAATATACCATGCCTCAGGGCATCCTTGCCTGCAGGGTATGAGATAGACAATGTTGGCCAAGTCACGTGAGTATTCGCCGTACATATGGTGGGTGGTGTCCCCACATGTGATGGTAATGTCCATGTCGATGGTCTGACATGTCTTGCTAAGGTTGCCATGATAGGGTTATATAGTGTTGTGGTCGATGTTGTCGTGAAGGCTGGGTAGTTAGCTGTGAACAATGGCCTGTTTAAGTTTCGTCGGTTGTTTGAAGACAAGAAGTGGAGACATGGGGATGACCTTGGTGAGGTGCTCATCATCGTCCATATTGCGCTGAAGGCTGTGAAGAACACCTCTGCTCCCGAGAAGTACTGGATGATGAAATTAGACGTATCCCATCTGTGTCTTCTGAGGAGGATTTTGGACCTTGTCCACCCCAATCCAATGCTGGCATCTCCACATCATTGATCCTTTATGGTTGCAGAGATAAACTCCAAACGAAAACACATTAGAGTCACATGTTCATCATGTGGGAGATTGGAGTGCGGGTGATGGTCTGTGTTGGTTATATTTTCTTTTGCCATCTTTCACATTTTGAATTAACTTCTTTATATTGGCTGTGCAAGTGCACAATAAAATAACTTTCAAACTCTTATTCAACACACGGTGGCTCAGTGGTTAGCACTGCTGCCTCACAGCACTCGGACCCGGGTTCGATTCCAGCCTTGGGCGACTGCCTGTGTGGAGTCTGCACATTCTCCCCATGTCTGTGTGAGTTTACTCCCACAGTCCAAAGATGTGCAGGTTAGGTGGATTGGCTGTGCTAAATTGCCTGTTGTATTCAGGAAGGGGTACATTAGGAGGGTCATAGATCTGGCTGGGATGCTGTGAGGTTTGGTGTGGACTTGTTGGGCTGAAGGGCCTGTTTCCACACTGTAGGAATTCCAACACGTTGGAAATGCACTCATTTTATGATAGGTCCCTTGACAAGTATTAACTCGTGGTAGGACCTGTATTATATACCATGATCAGTGTGACCAGTTTCAAGAATAGTTTTATCTACTGGTCTCAACTTCCTTGGTCTTTCACCTGGTCCAGTACTCATTTTTTTTTTGCCTTTGGGATGACATTGTGTGGTGTGATTTCTCCAACTATTTTCTCGGTTAACATTTTTATGAAGTAAATCCATTCTGCCGGTCATCTCTACCTAATTATTCTTCGTTCAGCTCACAACTTATTTCAAAATTCATTTCAAAATTGCTTCCCTGAGAAATGCTGGGATTAGCAGCTTAGTTTTTCTTTGATTGGTCATTTTATAAAACTGTGTAGGTGTTTAATCCTTGAAAATTGATTTACTACAACATAAAGAATTCCTGCTGCTGGACTAACTATAAATGTTGTGAATGTTGTCACATTGCTTTGATAGCGATCACAAAAACAAATTGATGGGATGAATACAGTCAACTTACTATCATATTTTTAACAAAAACTGACATTGTTTTATACTGAAATCCTGTAAGCGAACTGCCTGAAACATTTTACTTGTAATAATTTGAAATAAGTTGGAAATCTTTTGTAAGAAAAGTTATATAAGTATCAGTTATCCTGAGGCAAACATTTTATTGGAGTGAAACGTGGCCACAATATCATGTATTCCACAGAAATATCATGAGCTTTTTTGGACTCCTGTCATCTTGTTTGAAGATCAAAACCTTCAATTTAATGCATGTTTCTTGCTTTCGCACATGACAGTAATAGTTTATCTCAGAATTCAAAGTCACAGTGAAAGTTTTGTATTGAGGTCTCATGCAAAGCCTTGGAAATGCTCACTGACTCATGTGACCGATACAAATTGATACCTAACCCGTTTTCAGATTTTGCTGAGTTGGCACTTCAGGCTCATGAAGGAATATTTCAAACTTAAGAGTTGGCTAATATTGGTAGCCCCAATACCTATATGATGTTAAAGCAAAATACTGCAGGCACCGATGGTCTGAAATAAAAACAAATGGCGCGGGAGAGGATCAGCATCAGTGGAAAGAATGATGAAGTTAACATTTTCTCTTATATCTCATATATCTCTTCTTCAGGACTGAAGATCAAGAGACCCTGAGATCAAAAGTGTTCTGAAATAAGAGGTGCACAGAATGGTATTGATGGTAGAGAGAGCAAAGGCACCGATTCAGCATGGGTATTAATAGCAAAGCATAGGTCAGCTCTGCTAAAACCAAAGGCAAGAAAACAAAGGCAGAGGTGTGGCAAGAATATTTCAAAATGGATGACAGAGTTCATGGTCCGTAGTTGTTGTTCAGTGTTGAACCTAGAAGGCTATAAAGTGTCTAAGCAGAAAGTGAGGTGCTGTTCTCTACAATGCAATTCAGGTTGAAGGAACAGCACCTCACTTTCTGCTTAGGCAATGTGCAGCCTTTCGGGCTCTGCATTGAGTGCAACAATTTCAGACCATAAACTCTGTCATCTACTTTAAAGTATTCCCATCCCACATATACCCAGTATGTCTTGATTTCACAGTTTTGCTTTCAGCAAATCTATGTTCTGCTATTAAAACCTGCATTGAATTTCGATTTTGTTTCTTCTCAATAACTACCACCATTCCCTGTGCCTTTAGATCGGTGATATTTGACCTCTAATCTTCCCCACCTTACAACCTCCTCTGCCCTTGTCTTCTGTTCCACTTCTCCTCTTATCTCAAAGGTATAAAATGCCTCACTTTCCAGGTCTCTTCAGCTCTGAAGAAGAATCTTTTAGGCCTCAGAAGATAAATCTGTTTCTCTCTCCATAGTTGTTAGCAAAACTGCTGAATTTCTCCAGAACTCTATTTCGTTGTCATGAAACTATTCTCAGAACCCTACACTATTTTTGACTTGGAAAGGTTTGATTTATGGCCCACTGGATCAGGACTAGAGTCCAACGATATGATGTTATCTTCTCCCAGGACAATAGTAAATACCAGGGCTAAGAACAAGAATAGGCTAGTAAAAAAATGCACTCAGCTGAAAAAAGTTTGTCAAAAAGATCACATATGACTTGAAATTCCCCATAATAAGATAGAATATGCACTTTCATGGTACATTGATCAATGCAGGTTACAGCAAGATATTAAAGAATATACTTATGTGATTCAGATATCTCCATTCAGGTGATGATAACTGACATGGTGCAGAAAGGGCTTCTTCTGAAATAGAAAAAGTCAGTAGTTTGAGGGAATATTGCTTGATTCAAATTAGGGTAAGAAGGAGGTAAGTTTGTTGTGCCAAATTGTTCAGTCGAAGAGTGGATGTTCGAGATAGAATGTGATGCTTTGCCCCTGACAATAAATGCTGCACAAATATCCACCATTCTAACCTGTGTTGTTTCTCCCCCACCAAAATAAATGTACACAAGATTGCCTCCATAGACTCCCTGGTGGTCTCGCCTTGTGGTAGAGGATTTTGATAGAGAGAGAAAGTGGGAGAGGGCATACAATGGCTGTTAGTACACTGGTAATTATTTTAATTGGCGAGTTGCTTCTAGATGTCCTCTCCTGCTATTTGCTGTCCACTGGAGTGGACGTCCTCTGCTGCTATTTTACCAGCCTTCCTATTACTGGCTCAGCTACAGAGTGCTGTTAAAATCCTTACAATTAGGTTAATCCAATATTTAGTAACGTTGAATCATAAATTTCTTGCCTCTTGATGTCTCTATTTATACATATATGTGTGCCTTATTATCTGCTTTCTCAACCTACTTTGCCCCCTTTGATAATTTGTGCACATTTGACTCCATTCCTGTATCCCCTTTAGAATTGAAGATAGACATAACAAGGTGTTATAAATGTAAGCCCTCTCGTTTTGGACTCAGACCCTATTCAAAACCCTCACGATTGTATAAACACCTATAAGATCATCCCTCAGTCTCTGAAACTCCAGGGAAAATAGCCCAATTTATTCAGCCTCTTCCTATATCTCAAACTTTCTAGCCCTGGCAACATCCTTGTAAATCTTTTCTAAACCCTTTCAAGTTTCACCACATCTTTCCTCGAGCAGATGGACCAGAATTTAACGCTATATTCCAGAAGTGGCTTAACCAAAGCCTTATACACTGATCAATAAAGGAAAGCATACCAAACGCCTTGTTCACTACTCCATCTACTGGTGACTCCACTTTCAAGGAACAATGAACTTGTACCCCAAGGTCTTCTTGTTCAGCAACACTCCCTGGGCGTCTGCTATCAAATATAGACACCCTGCCCTGATTTGCCTTACCAAAATACAATGCCTCAAATTTGTCTAAACTAATCTCCATCTTCAACTCCTCAGCTCATCAATCCTATTGATTAAGTTCTCTTTGTGATTTTAGATAACCTTCCTTACTGCCCACTACAGCACCAATTTTGGTATCATCTGCAAGCTTACTAGCCATACCTCCCATGATCACATCCGACTCAGAACCGATCCTTGTGGTACACAGTTGATCACAGGCTTCCAGTTCAAAAATCAACCCTCCACCATCTCTGTTTCCTACCTTTCAAGTTTACCACACATCAAAATGTACAGATATTAAAATATAAAGTGCTTTGAAAAGCTGCAGTGTTTATTTGAAAGAACTGAATCTTTGATTTTGATGAAATTTGCAATGGATAATGAATTTACATTGCATTAAATTGAAATAACATTTGTGAAGCTATAAACAAAGTTCTGTAAAAATTAAATGAAGTTCAGGACAAAGTCAAAAATCAGAAGGTGATCTTATTCATAATGTTGGTTGTGATTCTACTCAAATACATTAATTAGAAAAAGCAGAATGTATTAAATATCAATGCAAACAATTCCTGTAGAGGTGAATATCATAACTAATGTTAATAGAGCATTTTACTATCTTATCTGGCCTGTATAGGAATATAACATTATTGAGAAAGAACATTGGTATTAAAATGCAGTTGGATTTTGGATGAGATAAGCTTAGTTTCACAGAATAACGCTATTTGTTCACTGAAACAAAAAGCAAGTGTTTACACTCTAAAAAAGGATTTTCAATCCATTTCAGAGTATGGCAACACAGTCTTGATCCTTCCAGTTTGGATTCACTTGCACCAGCACATGTCCACCAGAACAATATTTTTGCAAAAGAAAGAGTTTAACATGAGCACAAATTGAAGTCTTAAGCAATGAACAGTTTAAGCGATGTAATCCAGTTTACAAATATTCTTTAATATAAGCTATGTCTATGGAGCTAATTAATGAGTTGATAGCCAGCACAAAAAATATTTTCTCTTTCAATCACGACTCAACCAGTGTAACACATGGTAAAAGACCAAGTGTTATATGTGGATTTCAAAACAATTTCTAAAAATGAATTCCGTATTAGTGAAATCTGACATGACAATATTTTGGTTATACGGTAAAATAATACATGAAAGAGGAAGATCAATTGACATTCTAAGTCTGCACAAGCTCTTTCAATGATTAACTGAATAAATTCTACTATCCCCATCTTTTTTATCCACATCCATGCAATTTTATCTTTCATGTAATTATTGAGTTCACTTTTGAAGGCTACTGTTGATTTTGAACCTACTTCCTGATTAGGCAGCGTATTTTAAATTGTACTCACATGCCATTAATGCTGTCATTTCTTGTGTTATGGACCAGACAGATTCATTTGTGTGCATTCAGTTTATTTGGAAATCTTATGTAAGTTTATTAAACAGTTCAAATTACAAGTTTCAGTTAGCTACATATACATCTAATCTCTAACCTATTTCTGCTTACTGCACTAGGCAGTTGGTCATGTGATTTTACACTGGTCTTTGTCAAATTAGCACATCCTCTCTTAAAACAACCACTCCTTTTAAAGCAATTAGACAACATCCATTCTTTTTCTCCAAAATATAGTCAAAATACATTTATAATAAGGTAGTTGCCATATTACTAACACAGAATCAATAATTGAAAAATTTAGGATGTTAAGAATCTGTATAACTTGTAGATAGTTTGACAATCCTTCTGAATCTTGTGATGGTGTAATCTTTTAGAGTTTTAGGTTTCACACGAGTGTTCTCGACATGCGGGTGTGATGGAACCTTGCATATTGCTAGTGTGTTGATTGTTGTCCTGGTAGTCTTCCACATCATTCATTATCCAAGCTGTTTTATACTGGGTGCTTATGTACAATTGCAGTAGTGTACAGTTCCTGAGTTGGCTTCTGTATCTCTTGAATGTACTCCATGTGGTGCTATGCCCACATAACATCATTGAACATTTTGGGGACCGCTGGGAGTAACTTTGTTTCCTGTGTCAGATGTACAAAGAATAGTACAGTACAGGAACAGGCCCATCATGTCTGTGCCAGCCATGATGCCATTTTAAATTGATCCCATTTGTCTGTACATGGTCCATGCTCCTCCATTCCCAGACTGTTCATATGCCTGTCTAAATGCCTCTTAAACTTTGCTGATATATGTGCTGCTACCTTCTGTGTATAAAAACCTTTCCTTGCTCATCTCATTTATTCTTTCTCCCTCTCAGCTCAAACCTATGCTCGCTGATATAAGAGACTTCCACTCTGGGAAATAAAAGACTCTTGACTATGCACCCTATCTGTGCCCCTCATAATTTTCTAATACTTCAATCAGGTCACCCCTCAGCTTCTGACACTCCAGTGAAAACAATCCAAAGTACTGATAAGACTATTTTCATGTCCTTCCCACAAATCATATATTTCTGCACCTTAATGTCAGTCATGCACCATCTTCATTCTCCCTTGTTTTCAGAGAAGATACCTATGAAATATGGTCTCTCTAATTTTCATTTTTCTGTACAGATTTCCATGGTCCATACACCTCAATGGTTTCCAGAACTGGAAGTCAATGCATCTCCACACCAAATGCTGTGCATGGACAATCCAAGCAGCTATGCAGTTGCTTTGAGGCAATATTGTATACAAACATATGAATTAGGATTACAAAGAAACAGGCCCTTGAACTTGCTTCACTATGTGGCAAGATCAAGGCTAACTGGTTACTCCCTACTCAAATCTCTGCGTGGCAACCATTCATTCCTTGTTCATCAAGAACCCATCTATTAATGGATTCTTAAACAAATTGAATGCAGTGCAGAAAGGCAATCTCTGGCAGTAAAATTTTCCAAATGATATTCTGAAGGTAGTGATTTCTTGAGGTTCCTTTCACAAGTGAACTGACTAATATTTGCATTTGGCTCTGACTTGGTGCAGAAGTTACCTCCTGTGAATTTAGGATTTAATTCGTCAAAGGTTGGAATTTTGTGTGGATATGACTTAAGAAATAAATCATTGGCCTAATCATATTCTGACTGTGCTGTCTTTCTACAGACAACTTCCTACAACTGAAGGAATAGTTATGGGAACCTGAATTGGGCCTTTGACTGTTCACTGTCTGTCACTGTAACATAATATCTGATTTTCCCTCTGCTAAAAAAAATCAATGCCAATCACATTAAAGAATAAACCAAAAAAAAACCTGTGTGCTTAAAAAATATGAGCTGAACTGAGGCTGGCAGCTTGTAAGTCAATGCTGGGGACTGTGAGTGTGGATGAAGGCAAGCTAAGAGCTGTAAGATACGTGTGTGTGTATGTGTGTGTGTGGGTGTGGGGGGGGGGTGCGTGGGGGTGGGGGGCACGGCGGGGACCACTGTGCAGAAAGTGCATGTCAGTAAATATGCAGGTCACAGTGTGCCTGAGCTCTAACTTCGTGTTGAATGGTTGAAGTGGTGTATGAGTTGGCCCAAGAGTAGGCAATGATGACGTGTTGAGGCTGGCGGCTCACTGAAGCTGACTTGCATAGAGGAGGATGATGGCCCTGCGGCTACCAGAAGGGTGTTGTGACGAAGCCGTTACATGGTGTCTATGACAAGCATTCAGCAAACTGTAGCTGCCAGGTATCCACTCCGGTTTATATGTCAGGAATTTGAACTGTCTACTTCCTCAGTGGAAAGGAGAATATTTAAGTGGAAGTGGTATATAAATTGGGCAAGTTTGGGCTGTAATGTGATGCAGTTGCATAGACATAATACACTCGCAGTTCAATAGTGAGATTCTGAATTCAGTTTTTAAGGCTTATGGGAAATAGCAGGAAAAAACATTTTTTGACATCAACATTTTGAATTCTCTTTGTGTGCCAGAGTGGGGGTAAAATTCCACTATATAATAGATTGATTCATTGAAACACAGTGAAAAGCTTTATTTATGCTCAGTACAGGCAGATCATAGTAAGCAAAGGATGTACAGATCAGAAAGACTTTCACAGAGGTATATAGGTTACATTGCACAGAACATGCACTAGGTGAGATCAACTAGCAAGATCAGCATTAGTTGAGGCTAAGAAGCCCATTCTAATAACAGCTGAGAAGAAACTGCTCCTGAACTTGCTTCTGTGTATGTTCAGGTTTTGTATCTTCTGCCTGATGGAAGAGGTTGTAGGAAATCTTTTCCGGGGCGTGAATGGTCTTTGATGATGTTGGCAGCTTTTCCATGCCAGTGAGTTGTGTAAATGGAGTCCATGGATGGAAGGTTGGCTTCTGTGGTAGTCTGGGCTGTGCCCATCACCTTCTGTAGTTTCTTACTCTCCTGGGCAAAGCAGTTGCCGTACCAGGCCATTATGCACCCAGACTGTATGCTTTCAATGGTGTGCCTGTAAAAGTTGGTGAGGGACCTTATGGACATGCCAAATTTCCTGAGCTCCCTGAGGAAGAAGAGGCATTGTTGTGCCTTCTCGACTGTCGCATCTACATGGGAAGTCTGGGATAGGTTGTTGGTTATTGTCAGTGAGGAACTCGATGCTCTTTATCCCCTCAACCTCAGTTCCGTTTATGTAGATGAGGGGGGGGGCGCGTGTTCTCCTCCTTTCTTTATGAAGTCAAAGATCGGTTCTTTAGTTTTGCCAATGTTGAGAGACAGACTGTTTTCAAAGCACCATGTCACCAAGCCTCTATCTCCCTTCTGTAGTTTGATTCATCATTAGATATCCATCCCACTATGGTAGTGTCAACAGCAAACATTTAGATGGTGTGCATTCAGAATTTAAACACACAGTCGTAGGCGTAACAAGAGTACAGTAGGGGGCTGAGTATGCACCTTGGGGGTCTCCTGTGTTGAGTGTTCATCCCTAACATGAACTAAAGCTGAAATACCTAGAATAAGATGTATAATTACCTCCTGGAATGAAGTGTCAAAGTAATTTTTCTTTTCCCTCATACATAGTTTTTGAAGCTTGGATTCAAACTCATCAACAGGGAGCCAAATTTGTACAAACTGAGACAATTATGACCAATAATTCAAACTGGTGGCCACCTTTCCCATATGCCACAGCTGCAACACACCACATGCTTGATATTTAAATAGAGTTAAAATTAACTAATTTTCTCATTTAGAAATATTACTGAACTGTTAGTTGTCATTATACCAAGTAGATGAATTACTTAAGATACAAATTTATGCATACTGTAAATTGCTGCCTGTAAAACCTTAAGAAAATCACTAAACAATCATTTATTTGTTCATCTTTTTAAAGTCTTAAACACTCACCATTTCTTCAAGGCTAAAAAGAACGTTATGACAGGAGTAGTGGGAACTTCCGGTGCTGGAGAATCTGAGATAACACTATGGAGAGCTGGATGAACACAGCAGGCCAAGCAGCATCAGAGGAGCAGGAAAGCTGACGTTTCGGGTCTGGACCGTTCTTCAGAAAGAGATCTGAAGAATGGTCTAGGTCTGAAACGTCAGCTTTCCTGCTCCTCTGATGCTGTTTGGCCTGCTGTGTTCATCCAGCTCTGCACTTTGTTATCTCTTATGACAGGAGTACCTCCTTCGCTCTCAATGTAAAGTTTGGAAAAATAACACTCCTACCTCATTGCTCTCGGGTATTGTTAGGGTCTGTACTCCCACATGCTGTGTAATTGTAAGGCCAGCCTATTTTATAGAGCACATATGATATGCACAGAAGTTGCAAAGTCAGAGTAATACATTTTGACTTTCAGCTAATTGATTGATAACTGCAACAGCCAGACAGTTTCTGTTCACAAGGCTCCGTATCTGGCAGTTTGATTTTTTTATCCAGAATCTGACCGATAATCTAAAGTTTGCGAATAATTTACAGAGATTCCCACCAGCACCAAATTCCCAAGTTAACATTGTATCTTATCACATTCTGTGCTGCCGTCAAGATTAGTGTAACCAAGTCTGCTTTGTGGATGGGAAGTGAAGTTTTAAGATGTAATAGCTGTTGTCCCTGATTGGCATCTTAACTTCAGTGCAATCTGTGGAAACCCTAGATATCCTATTCTGCATTCTGGCAAACAACACAGAGTACCCTCATGGAAATTCAACTCTTAAGTAAGAGTTCAAATGAAATAGTGATCTCGCCGTCTCCACATCTTTACCAACCTTTAACAAAGCCATGGTGACATTATGATAAATAACTTACAATTTAGACTCTTTTACATGAGCTCTGCAAAGAAAACCCCATGTTAAATTTTATTATATGATGACCTTGTGACTTAATGTCTTCGTATTAAACATTGACAGTTTGATTATATTAGTTCTGGAACAAGGGCTTTCCTGTTTTCAATCACACAAACAGCACATCTTCGGATTAAAAAGTACACTTAAGGAATAACTATTGGGTGAATAACCACAACTGCTGTCAGGAACCCTTTCAGGGAACTTTACATTGGTTACTTGGATGAATTAGAAATACAAGAACAAAAGAACATTAGAACTAATAGCAGGAGTAAGCAATACATCCCCTTGAGCTTTCTCCATTATTTAATACAATCGTGGCTGACCTAACTGCGACCTCAACTCGAGTTTCCTGCCGGCTATCCATAACCCTTCAACCTGTTACTAAGTAAAAATTTGTCTATCACATCATTAAATTTAGTCAATATCCTGGCATTCACTGTGTTGTGGGGTAATGGATTCCACAGATTTAAAACTGTATTCGTTCTCATCTGTTTTAAAACAGCTACCTCCAATCCTAAAACTGTAACCTCTCATTCTAGATTGCCCCATACAAGGAAATATCATTCCATATCTACTTTGTCAATTCCTTTTCCATCTTTTCTGCTTCAGTTAGATCTTCTCTCATTCTTCCAAAGTCTACAGACTCTAGGCCTAAATTGCTCAATCTCTCTTCACAGCCCCTCACCTCTGAAATTAATCAAATCAACATCTTCTGACTGCCTCCAATGCAAATGCGTCCCTTCTGAAATAAGAGGATGAAAACTGTATGCAACAATCCAAGTGTGGTATCACAAATGCCTTGTATCATTGTAGGAACACTTCCCTCCTTTTATACTTGAATCCTTTAGCAATAAAAACAAATTCAATTTACCCTCCTTATTACCTGCTATACCTGCATTCCAGATTTTCGTAATTAATGCACGAGGACATTCAGATTCCTTTACACAGAAGCACTCTGGAGATTCTCTGTATTTAGATCATTTGTTGTCTGCCTATTCCTCTGGCCAAAACGGATAACCTCATACTTACCCATGTTAAAATCCACCTGCCAAATTTCATCACATTAACCTAATCTATCCATATCTATTTGTTAAATTTCTTATTCGTTTATTGCAACCTGCCTACTTATTTTACTTTCATCTAAAAATTTGGCTATAATGCTTTCTATGTCAACGTTGTATTCATCCATATAGATTGCAGATAGCTGGAGGCCAAAGGCAAAATATTGTGGTTCTCAACTAGTTATACTTTGTCAGCTGAAATTGCCAGGACTGGGATTATAACTAATTAGAAATCCTAGTAACTGAAGGAAATAGAAAATTTGTTTTTCTTCCTATCATTAAATTATAATAAAGGATGGATAAGGGTATGATACTTTTCAACATTTATGGGAATGGACTGCTTAATGTGCAGTAGAAGCAATCTCCTTTTCAGCAGCACTTGTTTCTTTTATACGCAATGTGTCCTTGACTTCAAGTAAATACACAGAATAAAACTGATGGTCTTCTTACTGATTGATTAAAAATTGTTTATATATTCTATATGGCCATTGGGCCTCTATCACTTTAATCTTGATATCCAAATGATATATTGTCTAAGTACAAGTTGATGGTCTGATTGTTTAACATTGGAAAACATTTTTCTCAAAATAGATTGAAATACAGATGTTTGACATGCTATGAAAAATTCTGCTAAGTGGAATTGATTTTAAAAATGGCAAAGTGAGGGATTTAATATTTCTGACTCCCTCCCTCACTGAAACAAGTTAAAGTAACATAAGCCAAATAAAGAAAACAAGTGCAGCTACTGCTCTTTTTTCATACGTTCATTGTTCAAATAATTTATGCTGTTCGAGGATATCAGTGAGCAGTAGAAAAAATGATTGCAGACTTTGCAGATTTATTCCAAGGCAGTCTATGGTGTAGCCATCACATATGCCATCCACACATGTTCCCAAGTCCAGGAGTGTAAGTAAGTGCAGATGTCTCCAACCTGGGTGGGTGATGAATAGGGGGAGACTCTGGATGGCTTTTTGCATAGGTTGGGCATTGGGATGAAGGGTTCCCTTGAGGCCCCTTCCACACCTTTTACTCTGGGTACTGCAGCAGGTTGAACTGTTGTGTTTTCTGATGCTCTTGAACTCCTTCCACAAGCCTCAATCATGAAAAGGCAGGAAGTTACCTTTGAAAGGTATGTAATGATCCACATCAAGGCATCAGCTATGGTGAGAGCAGTCAACCCACTCTAAACCTCAGACTGGCTCTTGTAAGATTTGTGATACTCTCGGAAACAGGAAGCAAGGTGGGCTCAGGAATCTAATTGCACAAAAGTTACATACTCCAAATGCAAGTTTGTACTTACTTTCACAGAATTTATAGTGAGTAGAGCTTCATGTATTTGCATGTTATTCATGTGCTTTAAAATGTTCAGTCACTGAAATTCCATCCTTAAATGATATTTTGAGTCAACCCTCAGCTGGTGGACTGCAGTGATTCAAGAAAGCAGCTCACTACCACTTTCTCAAGAGCAACTAGGGATGGGCAATATTTGCTGGCCAACCAGTAATGCCCATATCCCACAAATGAATAAACAAAAACTAAAACTCCCTTTTCTGTTAAGTTCTCTGTGAATGAGAAGTACAGAGCCTAATAGAGATAGAACTTTGACTACACACTTAAGCAATCTATCAATAGACTACATTGAAGGAAAGTGTGAAATTGTCCATTTTAGCAGAAAGCATATTATCTGTATGGTGAGAGACTGCAAACCTCTACAATGTGGCAAGATCTGTCTTAGTGCATGAATCATGGATGGTTAGTATGCAGTCACAGTAAGTAAATAGTGAAAGTTAACAGAATTGAGATAGCAAAAACTGCCAGTGCTGGAGTCAGAGATAACACAGAGTGGAGCTGGAGGAACACAGCAGGCCAGGCAGCTTCAGAGGAACAGGAAAACCGGCATTTCCTATCGGGACTGTTCTTCAGAAAAAATCAGTTTAATTCCTCCAGCTTCACACTGTTAAACTAACAGAATTTTATGTTTTATTCCGACAAGAATTGAATCCAAGAGAAGAGAAAGAAATTAATGCTTCAGTTATACAGAGCATTGATGAGACTGCAGCTGGATTATTATTTACAGTACATGTCACTATACTTATGGAAAGATGTCAGGTGTGTTGAAAATAGTTCAGAGAAGATATACCAGGCTAATTCCTGGAATGAACAGATAGAGGAAAGCCTAGATACACAAGGCCTGTATCCTCTAGTTTTAGAAAAGCCAGACATGACTTAATTGAAATGTATAAGATCCTGAGAGGACTTGACAGAGTAAAAGAGCAAAGGATGTTTCCTCTTTTGGGAAAAATCTAGAACTAGGGGTCATTGTTTAAAAATAAGGGCTTTTAAAAAAGTACTCACAGTTTTAAATCTCAGAGGGTTGAGTGTCTTTGGAATTCTCTTCCTCAAAAATCAGTGATGCAGAATGTTTAAGGATTTCTAAGGCAGAAGTAGACAGATTCCTGATTATCAAGGGAATAAAAGATTATCAGCGATATGCAGCAATGGAGACGTTAAAATCAGATCCATCATGATCTTATTGAACAGATGAGTAGGCCAAGTGTCTAGCCTTTGTTCCTTGACTATATATTCGTAAATAGATTTTCTTCTGATTCCTAACTGCATGCTCAAGGCACGTGGCAGGTGAGACAGTCATTTTTCTGCATCTTGGAGTAAACAGCCACAGCTTTGTTCTCTTTGTGGAGTTTTCATCTATATCAGGCTGTGTGGTGCTCATCTACGTTACACTAGGCATGGAGAATGACAGAGGCAAGAGGCTGGAGCATATTGACTGTGCACCAAGGAGACTGTTCAAGGAAGGCTGAACAGGAGGGGCCAGAAATTTTAACTTAAGGCATCAGCCAGAGAGCCCAAAACTCTTGCTTGTAGGGAATGAATATCTGCCTGATTGCCCTTAGGTACCAGAACATTTGACACCTTAAAGCATTGATTTTGTACCTGCTGTGAGGCACAATGCTCTACTACATACGTCTGAAATGCACTGAGATCTTTATTATTCTTTAGGGAAGGAAACATGATAAACATACCTAATGTGGCTTACATGTGATATCTGACCAACAGCAACGTGTTTAATAATAACCACCCTCTGAGTAATTAAGGGTAGGAATTTAATTCTGGCCTAGCCAGCTGGGCCACATTGCCGAGAGTGAATATAAACAAAAAACCACACAAGGAAAGCTAATCCACTGTGAGCAGACGTATCATTCACTCCAACAACCACTGATGGACTTACAATCAGAGGATTCCACCCTTCATCAGCACCCACTAAGGCTGTACAGTTTTTCACTCAGTGAATTTTATGGGTGTCTGCAAACCTGCCATCATGAGTCAAAACATTCTGCCTTGAGAATTTGTTTTCATTCCCTGAACGCGATTAGCACCAATACATCTGACAGAACTGACCACCTTCTGGTAGATGAGAGATAATGGGAACTGCAGATGCTGGAGAATCCAAGATAATAAAGTGTGAAGCTGGATGAACACAGCAGGCCAAGCAACATCTCAGGAGCACAAAAGCTGACGTTTTGGGCCTAGACCCTTCATCAGAGAGGGGGATGGGGTGAGAGTTCTGGAATAAATAGGGAGAGAGGGGAAGGCGGACCGAAGATGGAGAGAAAAGAAGATAGGTGGAGAGAGTATAGGTGGGGAGGTAGGGAGGGGATAGGTCAGTCCAGGGAAGACGGACAGGTCAAGGAGGTGGGAGGTCTGTTCTTCCTCTCACCCATCCCTTCCTCCCACCCCAAGCCGCACCCCCATCTACCTACTAACCTCATCCCACCTCCTTGACCTGTCCGTCTTCCCTGGACATAAAGAATACATAAAAGATTTTTACAAAATTCATTGTTTTTGCATATTCACTAATCACTAGGAGAAATTAAGATCGCTTTCAACAGAAAAGATTAATTTGTAAAACATTACAGTCAAATCACAAACAATGGAAACAGTTCTGGAAAATATCAAGAAATAGAAGATCAGTATTTTGCCAACTATGGATGCAGGCAACCATAAAACAATTACAAAGTGCTCTCTTCTTACATCAAATTTTGCTGTTTCTTCACAGATAGTCCAGAAATAATCTGCTTCTAACTGAAATAACTCTACAGAGGTCAGCATCCTGATACCATGTCACCCTTTATTTACATATGGGGAGTGTTTGACACTGATCCAGCAGTCTCAGAGTGAGCAGAGCCTCTGACACTCCTGTTTGTATGTCAGCCAGGGCTTTCTGATTGGGCCAGATTCACAGCCATAATCAGGGAATTCGCTTTCTATGAGGTCCATCTGACTGACCTCATTACAACCATTACAATACCTACTTTTTTTGTGTTTATGAAACCTGGATTGTATTCTACTTCATTCTCTTTTTTTCAATGTAGAAACAAGTTCTGCTCTGTCATATTTTGATCCTAACTTAAAGCACTAATTCCCTTCATTATCCATATTGTTCCTTTCTGAATTTTTTTTATCATAAGAACATCAAACTACATGGAGTAGCAGCAGATCAAGGCTACTTGTCTTGAATATCTTTGTGTGTGTACTTGAGGAGTTGATGCCACAGCATTAGATTTTAGGGTGAGTGCACAAATGAACCACCACCTTTCTTTATTTAAGGCGTTAAAGAAATTTTGCTGATAATTGTCCACATGCTTAGTGGCAAAATAAATCACATATGTCTTCCTCAAAAGTTTATGCACTAAGTATAGCTGGTGAGGAATAAGGATTTCAGCAGTTCCCTTACTTTGATCTTAACAGCACTATCAAGTCTTTCAACAGAAAACTTCGCAGAAACCAAAGAAGGTGTTAAAATTAGTCAGTATTTTCTTCTCCAGTCCTACTGCCCTCTACTATTTCCTACCTTAAAAGTACCAACTCATAGGTTGAGATAACAAGGTGTAGAGCTGGATGAACACAGCAGGCCAACAGCATCAGTGGAACAAGAAGGCTGATGTTTCGGGACTAGATCCTTCTTCAGATCCTTCACCTTGTTATCTCAGATTCTCCAGCATCTGCAGTTCCTACTATCTCTACAACTCATAAGTAGGATTCTTTAGCTGACATTGGATCAAAAAGAGAACTTGGAGTTCAGGTTCATAGCTCCTTGAATGTGCAGTTGTCGGTAGATAGGATAGTGAAGAAGGCATTTGGTATGTTTGATTTTATTGGTTAGTGCATTGAGTATAGGTGTTGGGAGATCATGTTGTCACTGTGCAGGACATTGGTTAGTTCACTATTGCAATACTGTGTGCAGTTCTGGTTCAACTGCTATAGGAAGAATGTTGTGAATCTTGAAAGGATTCAGAAAGGATTTACAAGAATGTTGCCAGATTGGAGGGTTTGAGCTATAAGGAGAGGCTGATTAGGCTTGGATTATTTTCCCTGGATTGTCAAAGGCCGAGGGGTGGCCTAGTAGAGTTTTATAAAAGAATGAGGGGCATGGATAGGGTAAATAGATAAGGTCCTTTCCCCAGGGTGCGGCAATCGAAAACTGAAGGACATAGGTTGAAGGTGAAAGGGGAAAGACTTAAAAGGAACATAAAGGGCAACGTCTATGCACAGAGGGTGATGCATGTGTGGAATGAGCTGCCAGAGGAAGTGGCGAAGTCTGGTACAACTGCAACATTTAAAAGGCATCTAGATAGGTATATGGATAGGAAGGGTTAAGAAGGATATGTGCGAAATGCTGATAAAGGGCGCTGGATTTATTTAGAATATCTGGTTGGCACGGACGAATTGGACCAAAGAGTCTGTTTCTGAGCTGTACAGTTCTATGATCTTATGACTGTGTAACGAGTCACTGCCAAATGTGAACTTGAACAAGTATAGGCATGCAATAAAACTGTGGATGTCGGAACTCAACCTAATTTATACCAATACTTTTCAAACTTCTTCTCATTTATATATCCACATTAAGCATAAATTGCAAGTACTGGCAAAGTTATTGATTTTGGAGCAGCTGGGTATCTGGCACACAGAAATCCATTATCATTGCCAATTAAAAATTTAAACACTCCAACCAAACTACTTAAAATTTCAAACAGGTAGCAATTCTGTTGATAGTAGGAACTGCAGATGCTGGAGAATCTGAGATAACAAGGTGCAGAGCTGGATGAACACAGCAGGCCAAACAGCATCAGAGGAGCAGGAAGGCTGATGTTTCGGGCCTAGACCCTTAAGAAGGGTCTAGGCCTGAAACATCAGCCTTCCTGCTCCTCTAATGCTGTTTGGCCTGCTGTGTTTATCCAGCTCTACAACTTGTGATCTTATATCAGCAATTCTGTTGGTCTGAACTGGTAAACTTCCCTCCTCTTACATCTTACCTAGATGGATTTAGAAAGTCCCAGCAGAAAAGCAAGGGCTCAATTATGCTAAAGTGTAGTGCCGGATCATAGCAAGCTAAAATCAGTCAGCTCACTAGCAAAAATCATGAGGAAATCTTTCAAAACTTATCTAGTCAGGTCCATTTCTTTCATGAATTTAAATGAAATTGCAGCTCATTGTAATGTCAGTGCAGACAAATATATAAAGATTATCAACTTTTAAGGTTCTTTACTCTCTCTGTCAGGATATTCTTTATGCATCATTGGAATTCAGCTACAATTGGATTATAGTCTGAACAGCCTAAGTGAAACCATCACCATGTTTTACAATACTTGCATTGTATAATTCTGAGCTGCATGCTGTCCTGCTTTGTATTCAGATAGCTGTGCATTCCAACATCACCTTATATTTAGCCAGTGTGAAACACATCAGAAGCAAAACATTATTTTTAAAGTGATGCAAAATGAGTGGTCATAAATTTAAGGTAGTCACTGGTAAATTCAATCGGAAGTCTGAAGAAACTTTGGGCTGAATCTTACGTTTCTTTGGCTCCGGTTGTGTCAAGTATTTTGGGCGAGTTTTTCACTATGAGGCCTAACAAGTTTTCTCACTGTATCTTAATAAACCCACCAAATTAATTAACTACTGTGCCCTTCCTGTTCAATTCTAGTCCTGCCTTTTCACATACTACTTCTGGAACAACTCACCGGTCTGGACATCCCAGAATTCTCTGGCATACCTTGCACAAGTGCAGTGTATAGAGGTCCATTGTGCACTCAGACAAGCAATGTTAATTGGGTCTGCCATGCATGGGTCTTGGTATTTGCCTTGGATAAAGCTGGCAGGGTGAAGTTGGCAGCTCTTCTGTGCTGGCAGGGTCATGGAGGTCCTACTGTATGCAGAGGCAGGACTTCCTTTCCCTCCAGCAGTGGAGGCAATGGCACCAGGCTATGCTAGTCTGCTCCAAGGTTGCCACCAAGCTCATTACAGTCTCAGCTGTCTGGAAGAATGTCCAGTCATGTAGGAAGACAGTCAGCGATCTCCACTCCTGCCATGTAAGTGCCACCATCTTTTCTCCAACTGATCCTTCTCACTCTATCCTAGGCTTGGGCCTATCCTATCCTTCTAGCTTATCCTATCCCTCTCAATCTGTCACTATTGCGCCCACCTCTGGCCAATATTCATGCCATATTACTTAAAACCTCTGCTGCATGAATAGTAATATTCAATCTCATTTAAGGGGAAAATTGATATGTACACGAGGAAACAAACAAGAATATGTCAACAAAGGGATTCAAAGTCTGAGAAAGCTTTGTGGAACATTAACACAACTATAGACTTGCTGAGCTGAATAAAGTTAGAATCATTCATTGTACAGAGGAGATGATTTGCTAGCTCTGACAGAACAGTACTTAGTGGTCTATATTTTTTATGTAATGGTAGTCAGCTTCAGAATCCTGCCCTTTTGATCTTTTATCCTTCCTGACGCTGTTTTCATTTTTTTTAGTTCTTCCATCTCCAGAAGTGCAAAGCAAATCTGCAATCAAAGAGCTTTATTGCTGTTTTGGAGCACTCTGGAAGGATGAGACACACTTCCGTTTTATAGCACTAGCTACAATAAGGTGGGTTTAAAAGTCCAGTGTGAATGTTAGTGAGAGGATAACTCAGGGAATGTTGAATGTTAGTGACTAGATGAATAAGAGTGGAGAAATGAATGATTGTGGCTTGGTTAGGTAAGTGAGTGAGGTAAAAGGATAGAGCGATAATGTAAACAGAATATTAGATGGCTAGGATAGTGGGTGGATGAGGTGAGTGAGTAGCTAGGTGAATCAGGGACTCATTTGGTTTGGTTGTGGGCTACTCTGGTGGCAAGTGCTAGTTATACTGGGTCAGGGGGCATCTGGGTAGCGGGGTACAGTCAGATTGTCTGGGCTGGGAAGGGCATAGCCAGGAGTCATCGAGCTATTTGTGCATGAAGGTTGTTAACTAGTCTTGGGGCTGAGTGGTTGTCATGGTGATTCAGGGTTGCTTTGCATGAGTGATTGGAAGTCAGTTCCGTCATTACCCAGGAGCTAGTTTATTGTTGAATTTGTCTCATATTTTCTGATTAACCATTCAGGTATTGTCCAAAGTCTCCGGCTCTAACATTTTCACAGGGTGCTTGGAGAGCAGGAAAATTGCCTGCCACAAGTTCAAGCATCCTAGATAATACTCATGGAGATCAGTGCGTCAGGAATTCCATGGGATCGTAATATCCTCGGTCAGATGTCTAGCCTCCAACAATCCAGAGATGGGAGATCTGATTCAGTGGATAAAAATGATCCTAATTGGCTCAAACCACACTTCCCACATTTTTTCCTGGAAGAAAATACTTTTACCATCCAATTGATGGATGCAGAATGCAATATTAAAAATTCATTCAACACCACGCACAAAATACACTTTTGTTCACTGTGTGAAATGTAAATTTCAGCAGGGGTCTAACTACTTGTTTCAAGAAAGGACAGCATCCAATCCATTTCTCGCAGGGTCTTGACTTGTTTCATGCGGTATTTTTAATGCTTTACCGAGGTGCTATTTTTCCAATTATATACTTTATCTCAAAGAAAACATCCTGCCGGTGTTGGAAACCTGAAACAAAACAGAGAATGCTGGTGAAACTCACCAGGTCTGGTGGTATCTGTGCAGAAAGAGAAACAGTATGGCGCTTCTTCCAAACTGAAAGAAAGTATTAGAAAGTAAGTTCTTACACTTTTGGCAAAGGAGAAACTAAAGGAGGGATGGCGTAGAGACATCATGCCTCTTGTTCCTTCTTTGCCTGTGTCAAAGTATAAACATGTATCTATTTTCCAACACCTTTCAGTTCTGAACAAAAGTCATACCAGACTTGAAACATTAACTCGGTTTCTCTCCCTAGCCAGACCTGCTGAGTGTCTCCAACTTTCTTTGTTCTTGTTTTATAAACTTTTATCTACATTAGATTTAGATTTTCTTTGAAAACCCATCAATCAGGTTTCTTTCAATGATCAGCAAAATTAATCATTTGTGAAAAATGGGCTTATTAGCAAAAATGTAAAATTGAGCAACGTGCAGTTTGAAGTATGAATGTACCAACATTTACGCTTCTAAATAACTCAACACAAACACATCAAATAAAAAAAGAAAATTCTCTGCTTACATTAATTCTGTTGAAAAAAATCAATTTTATCAAATAATGGCTAGTTCTTGAAGCAAATAAAAAGATATTGTATGAACTATTCAAAATGCCTATAGGTTAGCATGCTGGCATATGTTGTCTGGTTGCACTAGACACAGACAGTTGACATTGGGACTTCAGTGGAAGTAGTTCATTCATGAATCATCAAGGGTTCAAGGGCTTTTCAATGAGAACAGATTCATCCATTTTTCAGGTCTCACACTGCACTCTCCAAAAGGGTCTTCACAGAAAAATAGAGGATGAGCTTTGTTGCTTCTCAAGGTGAGCAGGCTGTAACCCAACAGAAAATATATTCAAACAGAAAGTAACCCCTGACAGCCATAAGCTCAGGCATGTGATTTCCACTGGCCAAGTCCAAGCAATTAGCTCAAGGCACTTGGCTTCTGAGAAGTGTTTTAAAAACAAACAATGTCCCCATATCCTTTTAGTGACCCTTTTTTTGGGGAAAGAAAATCCAGGTATTATGTCAGCCTTTTTAAACAAATCACACCCCTATTCTCAAATCATCAAAAATATATTAATAATCAAGTGCCTCCATAACAGGATATAACATATACTTCATAACAATATCACTCTTGAACAACCCTGAAAATAATCAACAATCATAAATTAGGCTTCATTAAAGTGACCATTGTAGGTTGTCCTGAAAGATGAATTAAAAGCATTGTGACCTGGCTTGATTTTCGTAGGCTTGGTAGTGACATAAATAGGGTATCAGAATATATTTCGGAAATTCGTCCCTTCAAACTAGTTCTGTCAATTGATTAGGTCATGCTAATCTGCATCTCCACTCTATTTACCATATTAGTTCAACATCCTAGAATATTCTTATCAAACCAAATTTTTCAATATCCGTACTGAAAATTACAATCTGTTACTTCATGGTCTCTTGGATTGATTCTTCTGCTATAAAGATTTAATTTTGGCTTCACTTTATAGAGAAGCTTTATTACCCACAACCCTGATCAAGAAATGGCCATCATCTTACCAGACCACAAGGTTGATTTCTCAGTACAGAGGAACAACTGGTAGTGGTTTAATCTGAGGGTCACCACACCTCAGGTGAGGGGAGAGATTGAGAAGTATGGTCCTTCATGATAGCTTTCATGATAACCATGCTGTTGGAATTATTTTGCATAGCAAACTAGCTGTTCAGTAATCCTGATCAGCAAACAATCTAACAATTGGACAATAATCACAATATTTGTGGTCGAAGTTTACTTGTTTTTTGGACCTCTTGCTGGTGTTATCTGGAAGGTGATGATACCACTGAATTTGATCCCTGTCAATCTATGCTACATATTAAAATTATCCTGCATTTCACAACAATATTGAGCACCAAAGCTCAGACAGGCCATCTAGACTGGAATTACCTATTCGAATGCTTGTGCATTAATGTCAATTAGAAACTCCAGCAGAGAAGTAAAAATAAAACATGGGACCAACAAATGACCACTTTCTATACAGAATGTTAAATTTAAAACAATTGTTTTCTTCAGTATATTTAGATCAGATTAGATTCCCTACAGTGTGGGAACAGGCCCTTTGGCCCAACAAGTCCACACTGCCCCTTGGAGCATACCACCTAGGCCCATTCCCCTATAACCCACACACCCCTGAAAACTATGGGCAATTTAGCATGGCCAATCCACCTAGCCTGCACCTCTTTGGCCTGTGGGAGGAAACTGCAGCACCTGGAGGAAACCCCTGCAGGCATGGGGAGAATGTGCAAACTCTGCACAGGTAGTTGCCAAGGGCTGGAATTGAACCTGTGCCCCTGGTGCTGTGAGGCTGCAATGCTAATCACTGAGACACTGTGCTGCCCCATATGTAACCCTTATGGTCTCAGTAGTTATCAGAAACATTTCTTTTTAAGAATCCAAAAGCCTACATACTAAAAGAATGAAACCATAATGTTCACAGATCAAACCAAAGGAAATCTCCGACTGATTACAATCTACCACTTACCCTATCAACCATCCACACGCATATCCAATCCTGGGTAGCATCTCTACTGACCGAGCTGACCAAGTCCTAAATAACTTTCCTGCTTTACCGGATCCATGGGATGTTGTGAGAGAACTGACGGAAGGAAAGAAACTGCATGAACCTGTCCTCATCAACCGACCTGTCGCAGATGCATTTGTCCATGACAGTATCAATATGACTTTCCATGGTACAGGCCCAATTTTAACTTGAAGACATCATCCATCGTGCTGTCTGTACAATAACCATGCTAAATAGGACAGATTTTTAACAGATCTACCAAGTCAAAACTGGGCATCCATGAGGCGCTGTAGGCCATCAATAGCAGTAGAACTGTATGCATACCCAGTTTGTAACCACTTGGCCGGGCATATCACCACTCTACAATTACCAAATTAGGCAGGAAACTAACCTTGGTTTAATGAAGAGTGTAGGAGGGCATGCCATAAGTAGCACAAGGCATATCTAAAAATGAGTCAAATGGTGAAGCTGTTTCTGAGGACTTGCATTCCAGACTTGCAATGTCTCATCTAAAAGCTCAGGTCTAAGCTCTGTAATTCTGCCATATCCAGCCATAAGTGATGGTGGACAATTAAACAACTAACAACAGGACTAACTACAAATCCAAAGCTCATGACCTCATTCAGTCATGGTCCAAACAGGAACAGAAAAGCTGATTTCCAAGGGTGAGTCAAAAGTAATTGCTTTCATTATCAAAGCAGTACTTGACGGATTGCTACATCAGGAAGGTGGAACAAAAATTCGAATCAATGCAAATCAGGGGAAAACTCTGCACTGGGTGAAGTAATAGGTAGCATAGGAAGAGATGGTGTGCTTATTGAAGGCTGGTTATCTCAGTCCAAGAACTGCAGGAGTTCCTCAGGATAATGTCCAAGATGTAGCCAGCTACCCTGTTTTATCAATCACCTTTCCTCCATCATAAAGCTAGAAGTGGGGATGTTCTCTGATGATTGCACAATGTTAGGACAATTCATGACTCTTCAGATACTGAAACAGCTTGTATTTTGATGCAAAAATACCAGACCAACATCCAGGCTTGGGCTGATGAGTGGCAAGTGGTCACATTCGAGCCAGGTAATATGCCTGGCAATGACTATCTTCAACTGGAGAGAATATAAACATCATATGGCTTTCAATATCATCATTATTGTTGAATCCACTGGTATCAATATCTCTGAAGATTACCATTGACCAGAAACTGAACTGTACCAGCCATGTAAATATTATAGCCACAAGAGCAAGTTAGAGAGTGACAATTCTGTCTCCTCAGTGCCTGTCAACTATCTACAAGGCACAAGTCAGTAGTGTGATCAACTATTCTCCACTAGCATGGATGAGTGCAGTTCCAACATTGAAAATGCTCAATATCAGTCAGATGAAAGCATTCCATTCGTTTAATAACTTTTCCACCACCTTCAACATTCACATCCTTCGCAACTGATGCACAGTTGCAACAATGTGCATCACCCACAAGATGCATTTCACCCAGGCTCCTTCAACAACATCTTTTAATTCTGCAATTTCCACTACAGATGCAGTGGATGGCTGAGCACACTGCCATGTGTAAGTATCCCTCCAATTCATTGGTTGTATTGACTTGTAGTGATATTGTAATTCCCTGTGGAGACAAAGGTCTGTATTCTCATTTTGTATACTGTCCATCATGTTGTGTAGCACTGTTCAAAATGGGATAGAGTTGAACAAATCCAGGAGCTCAAAATTCGACATCCATGAAGTGCCACGGACTATCAGCAGCAATAGAATTGTATTTGATCCTAAAATGCCACCCCATGGTCTGACATTTCCTCTGTTCTAAAAATACCATGAAGCTAAGTTCAATGAAGAGTGCTCAAGGGCATGCCAGGAACTTCACAGGCATACATAAAAAAAAGTTAAAATTGTGGTGAAGCTGTAACACAGTCCTTATGGAAAGCCAATCAGCAATCCTATGGCTAATGCATGTGATGTATGTTTTGAGTCCTGCCACATCCCATCATGAAGCAAACAACTAGCTGACGAATGAGAGTTCACAAGTATCCCTTTTGTCAATGAATGTGAAGCCCAGCACATTAAAGGAAGGTGGAAGTATTTACATTCTTTTCAGATGGCATGACAGTTGAGTGGATAATCTATCTTGGACTCCTCCTTACATCCCCAGTACCACTGATGCCAGGCTTCAATTAGATTGATTCACTCCATGTAATACCAAGGATTGGCTGAAGGCATTGAATATGGCAAAGACTATGGGCCCTGGCAATAGCACTAGAGACTTGTATCCATAACTAATTGCCTTAGTCAATTTAAGTCAATACAGTTATAGCACTGGCATCTACCCAGCAATGTAGAAAATAGAATGTAGAAAAAAATGGAAGTACAATTTCAACCAGGTTAAGTACCTCCCTATCAATCTACTCTCAATCACCAGTAAAGTGATAGAAAGAGTTGTAACAGTTCTGTCAAGGGACATTCAGTCAACCTGCTCACTGATATTCAATTTAAGTGTCTTTTAAATGTTGTAACTTTATCTGCATCTACTGCTTCCTCGGACAATTCATTCAAGATACAAACTACCGTCTGTGTCAAAAGGTTGCCCTTCGGGTCCCTTTTAAATCTTTCTCCTCTCACCTTAAAATTATACCTTCAAGTTTTGAACTCCTCTACCCTGGGGGAAAGACCCTTTCTGTTCACTTTATCTATGGCCCTCATAATTTTATAAACCTCTATAAGGCCACCCTTGAACCTCCTAAACTCTGGGAAAAGCATCAATCTATCCAGCCTCTCCTTATAGCTCAAACCTTCCAATCCCAGTAACACCTTTTAAATATTTCCTGCACCCTTTCTAATTTAATAATATCCTTCCTATAGCATTGAGCATGCACAATGAAATGTTTGGTGCAGAAGCAGATAAGTTGAATAGAGGTGTCTGCAACCAATTTTATACACAACAATTTGCAACTTAGAAGATGTTGCAAATGTTTGGTCTTGAAGAAGTCAACTTCATAAAGTTCACAGCTAGATAATCCTGATCTTGCAATAAGATTGAAGATGTGAGCCGTAGGGGGTAGTAGCCTGTGAGGACATTCTTTGCAAAGTGGAGATGCCTGGCACAGTGTTACTCGCTGAAGTTCAGGTAGGAGAGTTGCGGCCTGATTATCCTGAACAGGTATGGGCTCTTCCTGAGAAAACCACTATCTTTCTTCCTCCTCTTTCTTCCAATGTCTTTTCCTGGTCTTTGTGTCACCTCTGCTCATTCTCCCTAACACGCCGTATTCTAAGGGGAATGTTAACAATTACACTTCATATTCTAAGAGTAATGTCTATGATTAACAGGCCATGTTACCCAGAATGTTAAGTTCTTGAATGGCAAATATTGCACCAAATCAGTGTTACATCACTCCTATGTGTTCAGTAACTCCCGCAGGAAAATGCTGTATGACACAAAATTAGAAGTGCGTGAAGGCACCACGACTGACATTTTGCAGGTGAAACAAAGCCTATGGCACTGCAAAAAATAGGATACCAAGAAGTTTACTTTCAATATTTGTGTCTTTCAGTCTAGATATCAAATCAAGACCATGGCTTCCTCTCAGGTGAATATAAGAGGTCAGATAGCACAGCTTGAGAAAAAGCTACTATGCTCTCCTGGTAGTGTGGTCAATATATATGCAATATCAAATAACATTATGAAAAGTGATTAACTGATCATATCTATGATGTTGGTGGTGCTTAAATTTCTTAAACTGTGAAAATACAAAAAAAGGCTGAGACAGACACAGCGAATGTTGGAAAACCTCAGCAGGTCTGGCCTTTCTTCAGAAGGGATCACATGACCTGAAACGTTAACTCTGATTTCTCTGTACAGATGTTGCCAGACCTGCTGAGCTTTTCCAGCAATTTCTGTTTTTGTTTGTGACATACAATATCTACAGTTCTCCCAGCATTTAAAAACAAACCGAAGCAGTGTTCGCCATTTGGCACAACCAATCAGTGCTGGCATGTCATAAGATTGTGACTGAAATCCTACATTAAATCAATTTCCCTGCCACAACTCCATAGCCACCAATTCTGTCAATGATCAACCTGCTATTGAGCTCAGTCTTGAATTTGGTCAATGACTGAGAATTCATGATCACATCCCTTCCCTCGCAATAGAGAATTCATAACAGTTTATATGAAAAATATTCTTCACAGTTCAATTCTAAATAACAAACTCCTTATCTTGAGAGTATGACCCCTGGATTGAGGCTCCCTTGCCTTAAGAAATGGACTGTTAGCTGAAATGCCATGTTTACCTACATCACTGCAAAGGCTACACTTCAATGTAAGGTTGTAAAGTGTTTTGTGATTCCCTGAAGGCATATAAAGCCCTTTATAAATGCAAGTGCCTCCTTTCTCTCAATACAGTGCTTTAATTTGGCATTTACAGTTTTTTTTATCATTACTTATTTCCTCTGAGCCTGCAAGAGGCTGTATCCAGTGTATGTTAACTACCTTACTGGCCTGTTTGTAGTCCATATTTCAAGGAAATATTCTTGTTTGATTATTGAGAAGAGGTTCTATATTGTTTGTTGTAAAATGTATAATCTCTTGTTAACTAGATCTTAAATTATCTGACAACTACAACTTGGAACCTGCAGCTTTGAAGAATCTGGAACTCTTTGTTACCTCACAAGGGGCCTAGAAAATCACTAAGAGTATCACAGTGTTCTGAATTTTCTGCAGTAGACATCTAATAGCACTTACCATTAGTTACACTTGCCCCTGAATCATACAATTCAAAAGAAATATGGTCCACGATCTAACTGAAAGTGTAAGCCAATAACAATTAGAGGGAGAACATATCATTAGCCAAATGGGTAAATATGACAACAAATCTCTTATCTCCTTAAACAATTAAGTTTAAGAGTTCGTAAATAAGCAATGGAATATCTGATTATGGGGGTGACTTAATATAATACGAAATCAGAAAATTAAATTAAAGAAGGGTGGCACAGTGGCTCAGTGGTTAGCGTTGCTGTCTCAGAGCGTTAGGGATCCAGGTTCAATACCAGCTTACAGTGACTGTCTGTGTGAAGTTTTAATATACTTCCTATATCTGTGTGGATTTCCTCCAGGAGATCCAGTTTCCTCTCATAGTCCAAAGATGTGCAGATTAGGTGGATTGGCCATGCAATATTGCCCTATAGTGTCTATGGTGGTAAATGCAAGGATGGAGTAGGGGGTGGGTCTGGATGGCATGCCCTTCAGAGGGTCAGCATGGACTCAAATGGCCTCTTCTGTACTGTAGGAATTCAATGAAAAAAAAGGATTAAAGCAGAGTGAAAAGAAAGACAAAAAATAATGTAAAATGTAAAAAGGTGATTTGCCTAAAAACTCTTGTGAATACCAAAGCTCAAAAAAATGACTTTACCCTACAGACACTAATTCTCAGCTCCACAGAGGTTGACTATCTGTCAAAAATATAAAAATAAATATTATATATATATAAAAATAAAAATAAAAGTATGTGAACAATTTTAATGATGTAAAAATCAACTTACTAGTTGTGGTGAGTTCCATAGCCAATTAATGGAAAGTACAACCAGGTCTTAAAATAAAAGGCATAGTTAAGGATGAGCTGTTAGTTTGCAAGCAAAACCAGCCAACACACCTGAGACAGAAGTGTTTGGATATTCACACTGTTACCTCGAACAATTGCACATTTTTTTTTAGATCATTTTCCCTAGTGCAATCTAAACTGTGTGTTCAATCTTTTCCTTTACCTGCAATTGGAAGCAACCTATCTCTGCAATCAATATATTCTTGTTGTAAGATCAATGGTTACCTTTCTGAGTTAGGCAGTTTTAATCAGAAAGCTCTGTCATATGCCACACAATACAGCAGCTAAAATTATGAATTAGTTTCAACCTCAAAGGAAAAAGTGCTTTCCAATAATTATATTAAAACTCAATCAATCTCAGTCAGACTGATCTAATCCATGGTGGGATGAAGGTTTTCATTTTCAAAAATAATCAATGGCTCATCATTTATGATCCATCATTCTTGATGAATTTATTGAGGGGGATAAATCCTTTTTTATGTAGCAGTGATTGTTTATTTTGAGAGTAAAACTTCCTATTTTTTAAAAAATAACTTTACACAATGAAACCTTCAGATTGGTCATGTATAATTGAGTCTTTGCAATTCAACTGACAGAGTGGCAATCACAGGCACATAAAATAACAACAGAAAATGCCAGAAACACTCAACAGGTGAGGCAGCATCTGTGGACAAAGAGAGAGAAATCTCTTACTGATAATCTTTCAACTAAATATGAACACACAATTGTCGGGGTGCATACTGTTCCGGTGCATAATGGCCCAGTAAGGCAACTGCTCTGCCCAGGACTGTAAGAAACTACAGAAGGTGGTAAGCACAGCCCAGACCATCACGGAAGCCAATCTTCCATCTATGAACTCTATTTACACGGCTCGCTGCCGTGGAAAGGTGACCAACATCATCAAAGATCCAGTGTACTCTGGTAATGATCTCCTACAACCTCTTCCATCAGGCAGAAGCTACCAAAGCCTGAACACACACACCAGCAGGTTTAGGAACCTGAGATGTGCTCCTGAGATGCTGCTTGGCCTGCTGTGTTCATCCAGCTTCACACTTTGTTATCTCAGGTTCAGGAACAGCTTCTTTCTGGCCGTTATCAGGTTGAATGGAGTCTAGCCTCAAATAATGTAACCTGCAATGTAACCTGTATGCCTCTAAGTCTTTTTGACCAGTACACCCTTTGCTTCCTGTGATCTGTCTCTACTGCTCATAAACAAAGCTTTTCACTGTATTGCATTACCTGTGGCAATAGAACTAAAATCAAATTAAATTTGAAGCTCCTTTTTCACTCTCCATCAGATGGTTTGTTTTTATTTTTTCTGTCCGTCAAGTCAATCACCTTAGCCATTTTCTTCACAGAATATTAAAACAAATATTGAGTTCTGCGTGAAAACTGGACCTAGTGGGCAAATACACCCTAGCACACCACTTCTGGGTAAAACAACCTCACCTTTATACATGTTAACTAACTATTTAAATATTTAACAAGTTTGAATGAAGCACTACTACAGCTGCAATAAAACTGATCTTTTCCTAATGATTCCTCCAAAGAACAAGTACTTCATTTAATTCCAAAAATCAGGAAGACCTGATCTACAAAATCATAAGATTAGTAACTCCACTACTGTTGCCAACAGTTTCTACTTGAAAAAATTAACATTTCAAATGTGAAAACATTATTTATTGTTTGCCAATACATATGTACAAATTGCAATGATTACAGCAATTAGCTGGTATAAGCATCAATACCACTCACTGAGTCAGGGTAAAGGGCAACAAAAATGAGCCTTTAGGCTATGCTCAGAGTTAATACCTAATATATTTTGTTGCTTCCATGGTACACCTCTCATGGCTCGGAACTAAATTTTTAATACAGAAAGCAAATAAATAATTAACAAGGTTCTTGTAACAGTTAAGTGACACAAAGTACTGTGCAAGCACTGAGATTTCTTTTCATGGTATAATTTTCATCCAGAGAGAAACCTAATAGCATAAACTTCACAAGCGCATATGTAATTAGTGTGTCAAAATAGCAGGCTTATAAAGAATAGATCGTCAGTATCGGAAATTTCGCACATGGAATGAAAAGAATTGTGTATAATAATTCCATTCTGTGGAGTGGTAGAAAGGCTGACAGTTTTAACTACAACTTGCGAGAATGCTGTTATGGAATGTCAACCTCAGCCAGAGTAAGAAGCAAGGATTTTCTTCTGTCAAATTACTGGGGTAAATATTTGCCAGTTTTTGTGCTCACTTTATGCTATGGCCATTTCCAGATGTTTGTCGAGCCATTGCAAAGACACCTTTCAGCTCAACACGCCGATGCTAACTTTCTGTGACTGATTGTCAATCAGTTGCATCTCCTAACACTTATCTCAGCAAATTTTACCATTTGAGGAATATTCTTAATTCCCTTATAAAAGTTATTATTAAATCTGCTTCCATCATGCTTGCAAACAGTGCTTTCCAGATCATAACAACTTGCATGTTTTAAAATAACCTCATCATCTCCCTGTTGATTCTTTGTCAATTACTCTGAATTTCCTTGCATGGCATCAATGACTGTGGTGCTACATAGATCGTATGCCGCATTATTGGTGCCACCTGTGGTATTTCGGTGCAGGCAGCCTGTAGTTCTGCCAGGATACTGGCATACGTTTCTGTATACCCTGCATGTGCCACAATTTGGCACTATCTCAATGTCTTACAGCCAAATCTTATTTGGCTTATTATAACGCAAGGTTACAAAGTTAGGTTGGCAGGTTGAGGTTCGATCTACCTTACTTATTCTACATTAAACAAAGCAGGTAGATGCAGAGCACAGCCTGTATTGAAGGTATAAATATATATATATAGCAGAAACTGCAAATGCTGCTGTGACCTTTTTTTGAGCTCGTTCGACTGCAAAGTGTTTGGAAATATGGCGGAATGTTTTTCGAGGTGTTTCAGTGAGCATCTGAATTTGCTGGAAGGTGTTATGCATCCTCCTTGGGATGGTAAGGTTGAGCATGATATATGAAGTGTTGGTGGCAGAAAAAAAGAATTCTGCAAGATGACACCGGGCATTCAGACCTCCACTCTGCTCAGCAGTTCTCTTTCTCTTTCTTTCTTTGTCTTTCCTTTTTTTTCCGTCCCTTTGTCTTTCTCCTTCTGTAGTAATTCTAAACCCCAACCTGCCACCCACTACATATGTAAGGAGTAGGGAAGGCAGGGTCACGACCGGGAACAACTTGGCTGGAGCTGAACGCACGGGTTGTGCCCGGCGACGATGGCAGATTGCCCGTGGGGTGGTTTGACAGTGGTGAATCAAGAGTGGGCTGGCAATAGCCAGCCAGTGAGGCAACTCAGAGTGGGACCCTGGCAGAGGCATGGTGAGAGCTGGGAAGCCCAGAGTGGGACCCTGGGAGAGGCATGGTGAGAAAGAGGTGTTCTCTTATTGAAACACAAACATGCAATGCTACCGATTTGGTTTTAACTATAAAACAAAACTGAAAAAAGAAATAAAAATAAAAATAACAAATCATTTTATTTACATATACCATCATTTGATAGGTTTCAAAATATACAGCCAGAATAAAATCCCATCTATTCCCAACACCATTAGTTTGCAATTGTCAAACACCAGAGAGAATTTCTTTCTTTATCACATCTATCAGCTCGACTTAATAGTTTCCTTCAACTCAGTAACCTCCTCCCTTATTAGTCGTAGAAATGACTTAGACTTTTTCAGCATCCAGTAGCTCCTGCAGGGTTCTACCCTAGGAATTCTGGTCAAGAACTTATAAACTGCAGTCCTTTCACTGAGGTAATCCATTCACTAGCAGTTCTAAACTATGTCCTTTACTACAGGAGAAACAGTTTCATACATCCAACTTCCACCAGAACTTTGCAAACTAATATCAAAACCTTTCCAAACATGGGTTTTCCTCTAAACAACAGAGAAAAAATTAATCAATTCCTGATTCTTCAAACTGAAAGCAACCTAATGCTTTCAAATAAAATGAAATAAAACAAATAACTACAGATGCTGGAAATCTCAAACAAAAGCAGAAGTTGCTGGAGAAACTCAACAGGCCTGGCAGCTTCTGTTGTCAGAAAACAGTTAATATTTCGAGACAAATAATTCTTCTTCAGAAGCAAGTTGCTGGTGATTATTGTTGTCCAAGCATCTCAGCCCCAGAACATCACATCGTGATTTCCCCACAGCATTAAACTTCTTTAGCTACTTCACAAATGAGTTTCCCTCCAGTATAATTTAGAAGTGATAATTCTAATGATTGAAAAGCCCAGTTGTATTCATAACTAAGAGTATCAAGCAGTCCGTGTTTATATGTGACAAGCCCAGTACAACAGCTACTTGGATTGTTTTGTAAAGAGTGACATAAATGCCAGAGGCATGGCGAGGGCTGGGAAGCCCAGTGTGGGGCTCTGGCAGAGGCATGGTGAGGGCTGGGAAGCCCAGAGTGGAACTCTGGCAAGGGCATGGCGAGGGCTGGGAAGCCCAGAGTGGGACTCTGGCAGAGGCATGGCGAGGGCTGGGAAGCCCAGAGTGGGACTCTGGCAGAGGCATGGCGAGGGCTGGGAAGCCCAGAGTGGGACTCTGGCAGAGGCATGGCGGGGGCTGTGAAGCCCAGAGTGGGACTCTGGCAGAGGCATGGCGAGGGCTGGGAAGTCCAGAGTGGGACTGCGCCAGTGGAAAGGAAAGTTGGGCCTTCTTAAGTTATCCTTTTGTTCATCTTATTCGAAGTTAATGTGAATGGAGCCAGGTGTGTCCGGCGAAAGTGTACACTCCTCACTGTGTTTTTACGTTGGATACATGTGACAGTAAATGATTCACTCAATCATGTGGGCAAAGGCAGTAAAGTCATATGGCAGCAAGAGCAGTGACTCTGTGTTTGCAGCACAACAGTGGGATGGAGCAAACGCTGCAGAGAAGCCGAACCCCCTGTGTCAAATTGAAGTTGAACTCCCCAGTTAAGTTTAAAAGTAATAGCATGCTTACCCTTTCGGTGTTGTGCTGTGCTGCCTCAGTCAAGCTCTCATCTGATTTCTCTTCAACAGGCTTCTTGGAGCCTTTCTTTAACCCTGACCTGGTGTGCAGGCCAGTGATGTCAATGTATCTCACCATCTGCTGGTCCCAACATTACATTTGCACTCAAGATAGGTACAGTGTCAGTACCTGAGCTGCTGGCTGTGAGTATCAGACTTGGTAAGACGTGCTGTGAAGTTGCTATCTGTCCTCCCCCTGGAGCTTCTGCAGCAGGCAGGCAGTGGATCTTTGTTGCCTGAAAGCAGGCAATCTATAGGGCAACAAAGTGTGAAGCTGGATGAACACAGCAGGTCAAGCAGCATCTCAGGAGCACAAAAGCTGACGTTTCAGGCCTAGACCCTTCATCAGAGAGGCTACAGGGCACGTTGATATGCGGTAAAAGAGGTGACATGGGAAGAGAAATGTCCATCGTCACATTTGCACATTATGCTAGATATCAGGACAAGAGAAAGCACATTTAGGAAAGGGTACAAGGCAGGAATGTATGTGATTGCCAATGTTCTTAGCAATACCAAGATACAAGTGACCTGGTATATGAACACAGAATCTGCCTAGTTGTAGTTCAGAGATGAAGCCTGGTGAGTTAATACCTAATGTGCTTTTGCTCTGCTCTGTCCTGTAACGATCCACCTTCTCCTGCAAGTGACAGAACAGAATGGTCGTGATAGACATGGTGTTTGGATGATGTGCCTGAATAAACTAAGTAACGTGGAAGCATGGAGGGGCGGGGGAGAGGTTTGAATAGGAGCTCCACAAATGTGGATGTTAAATGTGAGCTCTGAATGCTAGAGAGTGCAGAGAGTGAGTGATTAGGAGTTCAGTGTATTTAACTATATAAGTGCTGTTTTGGTTAGGAGGTGTCAAGCGAAGGTACGTTCCTTGATGTTGATCACCTTGTGGTGCATGGCACAACGTTATAGGGTCCACACTCTAACAATGAGCTCTCAGGTTCCACTTCCAGTTGCATGTTGTGCTTAATGATCTACTGGCCTACTACATGACAAGTGTGTTGTTACACCCTTATTTCGACCTGCATCCAGTGCCTCTTCTATCAGCTCGAATCCCACTGTGTTACCTCATACATGCAGTTTGCAAGCATTTTCATTACAGCAAGGGCCTATATATTTTTTGCAATTTTGAAAAATAAAAAGGTACACTTTTTTAGCTGTGCGTGTTGATACTGCTTTTACAGCAGTAAGATTATTGTATCATTGAACTGTAGTCGTACCACTTGAGTTAAGAGAAAAGTGCCTGACAACAGCCATTGGGCTGGTTGAAATACAGTTCGCTGCAGACTGATGAGAACAATGCAGCCAGAACCATCCAGAACCACAAGCAGAAAATAACTTTCTCCCTTCTTGATATTTGAATGAAAAGACAAAATCCAAGAAACTTAGAAATTCTAATTTGATCAAAGATCTATGCCCACCTGATCAGTTATTGAATTGAAGATCAACTATTGCTATATGTATAGCACATTGCTAAACTCAGAAGAATTGTGAAAATTAAATCTCCATTTTGTGATCTGAAGTTTATAACTTCTGAATTTTGTTTTCCCTGTTTATGTTTTTGCATCCATAATATTTGTGTTAGTGTATTTTTTTGAGAATACATGTACGTATTTGCGGTTTTGAAGGCATACAATTTAAACAGCTTTGTAGTCAAATACTGACCTTTTTTCTATGCTATTTCTTAAAGACTGAGTTTGTTTGCAATAAACAGAGTTATTTTGCTGTAACATTGCTGTAGAGAAGCTGACTATTGTGAATGGGATTATTTGGAGAAATACTTTTAAGTATGCCTATGTGCCTTGTCTCCACGCATCTGAACATTTGGGGTTGCAGAGATCTGTCCTCTGGCGCCAAATTGGATGTTGCTGTCCCTGCTGGGAACGCTGGGGAACAGGGTCAGGTGACGAACTATACTAAGTAAAGGGCTTAGGGACATTTTGGGGCCAGATTAGAGAGCCTGGCTTAGAGTATCAATGAATTGGCTTCACAGATCTCATGCAATTATGAATACAATGCCACAGAACAATGCTGCTCTTCTTTTGGCCACTTTGTAGCTGAGAACGAACCAACACAGAAATACAGAGGAGCAGTAGCAGCAGGAACCCTTACCGTCCATGAGTAAAATACAGTTTTGAATGTGAAGCTGACTAAATCGACTCAATGGTTAGAAGCTGATGTCCTCATTAGTTTCCTGCCAACTTTATTGGACTGACTATATTGTACACACTTGAAGCAGACAAATAAGCACAAAGCAGTATTAAATTGAACATAAAATCTAACACAATCTCTTCCTACCCGGACAGTATAATCAAATACTGTATTATATTATTTAATTGGTAAACCATGGCAAAAACTAAAAATGCTGAATATGTCAATTCTTACCATAATAAAATTGTCATTATACATGAAAGAAAATAGCATTGTTTTATCAAATAGATGAGTGCTCTTTCTTATTGAAAACGATTGTGTGAAAGCAGAAGGCATCTGTCAGAATGAATATGAATTCCATTGGGAGAAAATGTCTGTGCATTATCAGCAACATTGACGCTGTATTTATTCCGAACCGAGCTTGCATCTCTCAGACATATTACTGAAACAACTGTAATATCCCTCATCTGTTTCTTTTTTCACTATGTGGCATATGAATGCCATCAGCAAGGCGAGCATTTATTGTTTATTCCTAGTTGGTCTTTTGGATGTAGTGCTGAGCCATATTTTTGAATGCTGCAGCTCACATAATCTAGGTACAGCCAGAGTGCCATTCATACAAAATTCTATAAGTTTTCATCGAATCCCTAAAGTGTGGAAAGAGGCCATTCAGCCCAACAAGTCCATACCGCCCCTCTGAAGGGCATTCCGCCCTGACTCATTTCCCTTTCTCTGCATTTCCCATGTCTAATCCATTTATTTCTGAAAACTACGGGCAATTTAGTATGGCCAATCCACATAGCCTGCACATCTTTGGACAGTGGGAGGAAACCGAGGAAACTTGGAGGAAACACATGCAGACGTGGGGAGATTGTGCAAGTACCACACAAGCAGTCACCTGAGGGCGGAACTGAAGCCTGGGTCCCTGGTGCTATGAGACAGCAGTGCTCACCCCTGAGCCACCGTGCTGACACACTAACAATCAAGAAACATCAAGATATTTACAATAAAGGATCCAATTTTCATTTAAAGGGAAATTAGTAGGCTGTTGAGTTTCCAAGCACCTGCTGCTCTTATTTCTTTCAGTGATTGAGGTCATGGATTTGGAAATTTCGGTCCAAGGATACTTGGTAAGTTGCTGCATTGTGTCTTGTAGATGGCATACATGGTAACCAGTAAGGACTAATGATGGAGGAATTTTGCTTTAAGGTAGTGAATGGGATGTCAATCAAGCAGGCTGTTGTATTTCTATATTTTGTTGGAACTCATCTCAGCAAGTTTGGAGTATTTTTTCATACTTCTGCCTTCTGACTTGTGACTTGTGGAAAAGTTCAGGGGAGTCAGATCATGCATTACTCATTGCTGATTACCAACCTCTGACCTATTGTTGTAGTCACAGAATTTATACAGTTTGTTCAGTTAACTGTTTGAACAGTGATAACTCCCACATCTTGATACTGGCAGATTCAGCAATAGCAATGGCATAGAATGTAAAGAGATGATGGCTAGACTGCCGCTTGTTATAGGTTATAAGTGCTTGGCACTTGTGTAGCATTTATGTCACTCTTTACAAAACAATCCAAGTAGCTGTTGTACTGGGCTTGTCACATATAAACACGGACTGCTTCATGATCTGAGTTATGAATACAACTGGGCTTTTCAATCATTAGAATTATCACTTCTAAATTATACTGGAGGGAAACTCATTTGTGAAGTAGCTAAAGAAGTTTAATGCTGTGGGGAAATCACGGTGTGATGTTCTGGGGCTGAGATGCTTGGACAACAATAATCACCAGCAACTTGCTTCTGAAGAAGAATTATTTGTCTCGAAATATTAACTGTTTTCTGACAACAGAAGCTGCCAGGCCTGTTGAGTTTCTCCAACAACTTCTGCTTTTGTTTGAGATTTCCAGCATCTGTAGTTATTTGTTTTATTTCATTTTATTTGAAAGCATTAGGTTGCTTTCAGTTTGAAGAATCAGGAATTGATTAATTTTTTCTCTGTTGTTTAGAGGAAAACCCATGTTTGGAAAGGTTTTGATATTAGTTTGCAAAGTTCTGGTGGAAGTTGGATGTATGAAACTGTTTCTCCTGTAGTAAAGGACATAGTTTAGAACTGCTAGTGAATGGATTACCTCAGTGAAAGGACTGCAGTTTATAAGTTCTTGACCAGAATTCCTAGGGTAGAACACTGCAGGAGCTACTGGATGCTGAAAAAGTCTAAGTCATTTCTACGACTAATAAGGGAGGAGGTTACTGAGTTGAAGGAAACTATTAAGTCGAGCTGATAGATGTGATAAAGAAAGAAATTCTCTCTGGTGTTTGACAATTGCAAACTAATGGTGTTGGGAATAGATGGGATTTTATTCTGGCTGTATATTTTGAAACCTATCAAATGATGGTATATGTAAATAAAATGATTTGTTATTTTTATTTTTATTTCTTTTTTCAGTTTTGTTTTATAGTTAAAACCAAATCGGTAGCATTGCATGTTTGTGTTTCAATAAGGTAACACCTCTTAAAATAAAACCAAATATAAACAAACTAACAACCCAAATATTAGTCTGAGATAAGACTTTCTGGTAACAGCATCAGGTGAGATCGTAACATTGTGAAAACTATGGGATTGTGATGTTGAATTTGAGAATTACATCTCAAAGACCTTCTGTTGTCTGCAATACCAACATTCAGAAGATAGGTTTATACTGTCCATCCATCTCATAATCTGATTAACCAGATACACCTGATTCCTTGTTGGGAAAAAGAGGGAATGATGCAGGATCATGATTAAACAGCATGTAGACAATTATCTCAATTTTACTCAGATGAAAAGGTAAGAGTAGAAGATAATAACACCAATACTTAGATATGTGGATGAGTACTGAGAAAATGCGCTCATCCCAGATGCTGTGAGCAATAGTCATGTTTGAAGATTCAATATAGGACACATTTTAATGAGGTATAACAATCTATGGATAATCCAATATGATGATTCAGACATTTGTTTTAACAGTAGGTCAGCTTCCATATGAAAATACCATATCAATTTATAATAGCTGACAATTTACAGCCATGTGAAGTTATGCAACCACATACTGTGAACTGGACTAAAATGTAATACATGCACAGTGTACGTTCCTTAAAGCCTAACTTCAATGTGCAAAGATAACTTATATCAATGCATCATGTTTACTTTTGATCTGTACCTTAGTAAATTTTTCTCACAGGAGAAAACATATTCCTTGAAGAAAAAGGATGTTGTGATATCATATGCATCTGTGACCATATATAAATGGTCACTTGCGAGCATCTTTAACACAGTTAAGCGAAGAGAGCTTTGTGACATCAGGCCATGTGATATTTTTGTATAAATCACTTCCAGGAAAGCCTGGAAATTGATGCAATATAGATGCACACGCTGACATTGGTTGTCCAAAGTAATCAAACAAACAGATCATTACTCACTTAATAAAGTGCTGGGGTTGTCTCCTTTCATCACTCTTGTATCAACTAGTACTGCGGTAATTAGTTTGCATCTTGTTCTGTGTAACAGAAAGTCCTTTTAGTTTTAGATTTCATTATGTTAATTACTACTTCCTTATGCAATGGAGCCACAGCCTACATTTTAATTGAGTGAATTTGCAGAACTGTGCGTTTACATGATGGAATATTTATGGCAAATGTGGACAGGTTCGATTTCAAGCACATGAGGTTAAAAGGCAAGAAAGATGGAAATGAACAAGGAGTCTGATTCATAATGTTTAATGCCTGGAATATCACAACAAAGTACTCATAGCTACAGGTGAACAAATCTACCAGTTCACATGTCTATCTGCGCACATATCACTCTTCATCCTGCCAAATCATGCTGATACTCTTTTTCCCCTTTAATGAAGGCCATTGCACCACACCATAAGTAAATAGCACTTGCACTCATCTTATTGTTTTGTCACATCCATCTCTTTCTGTGATCCTCCACAAATGGTTTCTTTCTGTCCACTCAAAACATTTCACAGCTCACAATCATGAGTCTCTCTTTTCTTGCAGAAGACAGAACAGACCATCTCAGAGAGGCACACAATCAAAGCAGCCTCTCCAACCTGTGGAGTAGAGGGTTAATTGTGCCCTAATATTAGTTAATTTTGCTCTAATAGTAATTATTGAGCAAATATGCAAGGAACTATGTCATGACGATGCTGGAACAGGCATCAAGTTCATGAGATATCCTCCATTACACTCGCCTTACATGTAGTACGTAGATATTTTCTATGCAACTCAATCAGAGATGATATTACAGATTTCTGGAACACATGGGTTTTAAAGAGATAGGGACACTACCAATGAACTACAATAACCCTTGTATTTTGGGTATATACTTAGTAAATGTAGTTGGTCATTTCATTGAGTTAGGATATCATGTAGCAGCTGTACAAAGCATTGGTAAGGATTACTTTTGGAGTACTGCCAACTGTTCTGGGTGCCCTGTTATAGGAAGGATGTTATTGTATTGGAAAGGATGCAGAAAAGATTGGCAAAGATGGAGAGACTGAAGGGTTTGTGTTATGAGAGGTTGGATATTTCATTTCCACACAGAGAGAGGCGTGTATGAAGAACAAAGTGTCAGAGGAAGTGGTGAAGGCAAGTATAAATACAACATTTAAAACTAATTTGGACAAGTACATGAACAGGAAAGGTTTAGAGGGATATGGGCCAAATGCAGCAAATGGGGTTAGTTCAGTTTAGGAAACCATGGACAAGTTGGACCAAAGGGTCAGTGCTATATGACTCTATGACTCTAACTGTATACTAAGGGTTATGGGCAAATACGGAGACTGGATGTAAGGAATACCAAATCAGCCATGATCCTATTGAGTTCAGAGGTGAAGTTTCAGTCCCATTAATTTCTGCAGAACCAGCTCCTTCCCAATAGTAATTTCCTTCAACTCCACATTCACTCCAGTCACTTGGATCTCTAAATCTGGAAATTTCTTGTATTTTCCTCAAAGAAAATTGACAAAGAGTAATTGTTTGGCTTCTCTGCCATTTCTATTTTTGCCACTATAAATTCTCCTGACTGTGCCAGTAATGGTCGAGAGGTTGAATGGCCCAGTCCTATTCTTGTTTCACATGCACTTATGCTTTAACTTAGACATGACCTCACCAAACAATTCAGTTGCTGAAGTTCAGGTGACAGACATAAGCTAGAGTCTGCATGCATGATTTCAGAGACAGACAGACAGGGATCTTCTGGTGTAGAATTAAACATGACACAACCATAGTGAGCAACAGTCACTTATGTTGATGAGATGTTAGAGGCATATGAGATATCTAATTTATATGTGATATCTACATGGGAGGCAATGGCCCAGTGATGTTATCATTAGCTATCCATCTAGAAACCCAGTTAATGTTCTGCAGAAAGTATGAACTGCAGATGCTGGAGACTCTGAGAAAACAAGGTGTAGAGCTGGATGAACACAGCAGGCCAAGCAGCATCTTAGGAGCAGGAAAGCTGACGTTTCAGGCCTAGACCTTTCTTCAGAAATGGGGGAAGGGGTGGGGTTCTGAAATAAATCAGGAGAGAGGGGGAGGCGGAAAGAAGATAGATAGAGGAGAAGATAGGTGGAGAGGAAACAGACAGGTCAAAGAGGCCGGGGTGGAGCCAGCAAAGGTGAGTGTACGTAGGGAGGTAGGGAGGGGACAGGTCAGTCCGGGGAGGACGGACAGGTCAAGGGGGCGGGATGAGGCTTGTAGGTAGGAAATGGGGATGGGGCTTGAGGTGGGAGGAGGAGACAGGTGGGAGGAAGGGCAGGTTCGGGAGGCCAGGATGAGCTGGGTTGGTTTTGGGAAGCAGTGGTGGGTAGGGGAGACTTTGAAGCTTATGAAGTCCACATTGTTACCATTGGGCTGCAGGATTCCAAGAGGAATATGAGGTGCTGTTCCTGCTGTCTTTGGGTGGCATCGTTGTGGCACTGCAGGAGGCCCAGGATGGAGTGTCATCTGAGGAATCGGAGGGGAAGTTGAAATGGTTCGCGACTGGGAGGTGCAGTTGTTTATTGCGAACTGAGTGTAGCTGTTCCACAAAGCGGTCCCCAAGCCTCTGCTTGGTTTCCCCAATGTAGAGGAGGCCACAACGGGAACTGGGGAGACAGTATTAAAACAGGAGAGGTCATTTGCAGGCTTGGGAGAGCCAGGCTCTGAGCTGGGATAGGTTTGATTGTAGCAAGGTCTAGTCTGAAGAAGGGTCTAGGCCCAAAATGTCAGCTTTCCTGCTCCTCTGATGCTGCTTGGCCTGCTGTGTTCATCCGGCTCTATGCCTTATTATCTCTAATGTTCTGGGGAACTGGGTTCAAATCTGCCATGGCAGCTGGTGGAATTTGAATTCAATAAATAATCTGTAATTAAAGGCCTAATGATGACCATGAAACCATTGTCAATTGTCAGAAGAACACATCTTGTTCACTAATGCCATTTAGGGAAGGAAATCTATCATCCTTCACGTGTTCTGGCCTACATGTTACTCCAGACCCATAGCAATGCGTTGACTCTCAATTGCCATCTGGGCAAGTAAGGATAGGCAGAGAAGCCTACCTCCCTTGAATGAATAAAACAAGAATTCTCTGGAGGTATTCTTGGAGGAGAATAAAAATTCTTCAGAAGAGGGCACTAAAACTTCAGATAAGCCATTACCATATTCCTGTGGACCCTACACCAGCTCAAATTCGCATATCAGATTGGAATTGGCAAGGAAAATAACTTAGTAATCACAAGTTGAAGCACATAAGGAACAAATCACAAGGTGTATAATTATCTAGGCTCTGACCAGCTGGGCAATCTCCAGGATCAGCAGCCAAGTGGACTATCATTGAGCAACAGTAGAAAATGTGGGAGATTCTATCAGCATTCGCTGTGGTACTGTGCACGCCTTGAGAAAGCTATTGTAATGTGCCTCTAACACAAGTGCCGCACTGCAGCAGCTATTACACCTGATTCATATTGATATCTGTTTGCATGGAAAGTTGCTCCATGTGCATGTGCAGTGGATTCGCCATGATAAATACAGGATGTTCTTTGGAGAGCTACTGCTAACTGGATGGGCCAACTGGCCTCTTTCCATACTGTTGGGATTCTTAATTCCATGATTCTAAAGACTGGCCACCTTTATCTGGTAGCAGATACAGCAGGTAACGATATGCTTGCTAAGCTTCACTATAAACACAGAGTGCTCCCTTAAGCAGATTTGCAGAAATCTTCATCTTAATTGTTCACTGAAAAGCAGGAAAGAGCTTTCCTAGTCTTGGCTAATGGGAGAGGTGGAGATAGGGCAAAAGAAAATGAGAACCCCACTCAAAACACATTTAATGACTTCCCCTCCTGTCTCAATTGCAAAGACATCCTCTGCACTGTTAGGAACATAAGAAAATACAAACAGGAGTGGGCCATTCAGAACATCAAGCCAACTTCAGCATTCAGTATGATCATGGCTGAATCATCACTTAAATGCCTTTGACCCACGTCATCCCCATAACTGTTCACACCAAATTTATCAATCTCTACCTTAAACATTGTCAAAGACCGATCTTTCACAGTTTGAGAAAACCAAAACTCACTGAATAAAACACATTCGCCTCACCTTGTTCCTAGATGGTATTCCCTTATTTTAATTTGTGGCCCCTGATCCTGGACTCCCCGACCCAGGCAATCACCTAAGCTGCATTGACTCTGTCCTTCCCTTTCAACATTTTGTAGGTTTCAATGAAATAAATTTCAATATTTGAAACCCTAGAGAATATTGGCACAGTTTAATTAATCACTCTTCATAAGACAGTCCCTCCATATCCGGGAACACATCATTGCAGAGGGTGGTAAAAATATAGATGAGATGACTGAGAGTCAGATACTTTCACAACACTTAAAAAGCATCTGCATGAGTACTTAAAATGCCAGGCGCATAGAAGCCTATGAAATCAAGTGTAGGTTAATGAAATTTTTGTCGTTTGTTGATTGACGTAGATATGATGGGCCAACAGGCCCATTTCTAAGCAGTTTGACTCTATGATTCACTTCCTCTACAGTAATAATATGTTTCCTGAGGTGAGTAGATCAAACTAGAAATCAATATTCCATGTGCAAACTCACCCAGCTTCGATAGATCTGAAGCAAGGCTGCTAAATTTGTCCAATCAGATCCTTATTCTCCAGGTGTCCATTCATCAAATCCTTTTAATAGACTCTAGCAGTTTGTCTCCCAATGATGCAAAGTTCTAGCTGCCCATTTTCTTTCTCATTCCTTGTTTAAATAAACAGGTGACATTTGCTACTTTCTAATTAGCAGGAATCATTCCAGAAGCTATGGGATTTTGGTAAATTGTTGAGTGGCTGAATTTGACCTTCACAGTGCTTACAATTATTGTAATCCTGCACAGGATAAAACTATTGTGAAGACTGATATTCAGTTGGCATTTCCTCCAGGATTCTGAAAGTCCCTGGGGTCTTAGCAACTTTCCACTCCATTAATTTCCCCAGAATAAACACTTATCAATACTAATTACCTTCAACTCCGCATTCACTCCAGTCACATAGATCTCTAAATCTGGAGATTTCTTTTATCTTCCTCAGTGAAACCAGCCACAAATCATTCAGCTTCTCTGCCATTTCTATATTTATTTTAATAAATTCTCTTGGCTGTGCCAGTAATAGACTTAAATTTGTCTTACACAATTGTTTTCATTTTATGTACCTATACAAGTTTATTACAGTCAATTTTTATGTTGTTGCAATATTGCATTCATATTTTCTTCTCCCTTATCAGTTTCTTGTTCCTTCTTTGGAGAATTCTAAAAATCTCACAATCTTCAGATTTATGACTACTTCTGGCAACTTTCCTTTTTAATCTTATACAATCCTAAACTTCCTTTCTTATCTGCTGTTAACTGATCATCTTTGGATATTTGCACCTTGAAAGAATGTATGTTTGCAAGACACATAGTGGTATTTTAAAGACCATCCTTTGTGTATGTGCAGTTATCTCTTTTAATATATTCTGATTAATATATAACAGATTGCACACATTGTTCTTCCAATCTGAGATCCTCCCTTGCCAATGTAAAAATCCATTCGCTATGACAGCAACCCAACCATCTTTTCCTTACTGTTTATCCTTTCTAAACATCAAATATCCTTGAATATTTAGCCCATGACCTCGATGATCATGCAACCATATTTCCGTAACAACAATTATATCAAACCCACTTACCTCTATTAGTGCCTTTAGATTATTTACCTTGTTGTGAACACTTCTTGCATTCAGGTCGAGCTTCTTAACTTTATCTTTTTGAAATTATTCAGCATTTAAAGCATACTCGACTCTTGGCTTTGTTTTTCCTGTCTTCTAATATCCCTAGCACCTTGATCACAGCTGATGATGTTACTGGACAAGTTGGCTCCCAGATTAAAACCTACTTAATAGATCATATTTTGTTCTGTTTCAGTTTTAATAAGTTCTCTCATTGAAACATAAGCACACATTATTGCGGATATGGTTTCACAGAAATTTACTAACCAAAAGGAACAAAGATAACATACAATAAATCAAGATTTTTACTTAAACTTGATTTCAAAGGTTTGTAAATGCACAATGAGATTTTAATCTCATTGTCCCAAAATGCTTCCTAACAAGTTCTGAAAAAAAAAGCCCCTGCTTCACAGCACTCACACCAATGTAGAAGCATTTTTCTGACACTACAGTTAGTGCGAGGTAACTGTGACTTCTTCCTGGAGTTTACGTCTGAGCTTAAATGCAATTAGATTCAAGAAACCTCCTCAGGGTTTTATCCCAAACCTTTTGGCTTGTATCGATCAGTGATTCCCAACTCCCTTTAGGGGCACTGCTCTATGCACTCGTTTGTAAGATAAATGGGCAGAAATAGGCCATTCAGCCCATCAAGACTGCTCCACAATTCAATTAGATCACTATTGATCTGATAATCATCAACTCCTTTACCTTTAATTTTTCCATAATGCTTAATTCCTTCACTAATTAAAAACCTTCCCATCTACCCTTGAATGAATGTAACAACCTAACGTCTACAGTCCTCTGCAGTAAAAAAGGAATCCACAGATACATTACTCTGAGAGAACAAAAATCCACCTCATCTCTGTCTTAAGTGGGCAATCCCTAGATTCTCTCACAAGGACAAACAATCTTTCCACATTTACCCTGTCAAGTTCTGAAAGAATTCTGCACGTTTCAAAAAGTTCACCTCTCATTCTTAAAAACTCCAATGAGTACAGGCCAAATTTGCTTAACTTCTTCTTATAAGACATTCCCTCCATACCTGGCATTCTTTTCTGGACTGTCTCCAGTACCGGTACGTCTTTTCTTAGATAAAGGGGAAAAAAAAACAGTTCATAGTGTTCCAACTGTGGCTGGCAAGTACAATGCATAATTTTAGCAAAAGCTCACTATATTTCCCCTCCATTCCCTTTGAACTGAATTTCCATGCAAGGCCCAAAGCAAAGGAAAATGGCAAAAATTCTCTCCCTATAAGCTATAGCTGTTTTCAATTGGTGATGTGATAAATTGTGAGGAGGAAAATCTTAGGCTATAGGACAATATAGACTGGCTGAACAGTTGCAAATTAAACTTCATCATGAAAAGTGTGAGATGCACATTTGAGGATGGCTAATACAGCAAAGAAGTACAAATTGAAAGGATGCCATATGCCCATATGTCCATAGGTCCTTCAAGGCAGAGGTTAGATAGATAAAGCAGGCTCTTTAAATATACTCTTAGAGGACTGACATTAATTAGTCAAGGCACTGAGCACAGGAACAAGAAGGTTATATTGGAGCTGTATAGAATGTGGAGCACTGCGTGCAGCTTTGGTTGTAATTGCACAAGAGAAGGTGCCGAGGACAGTCACCAGGATGTGACCTGGGCTGGACTGATTTAGTTATGGAGAGAGTCTACACAGGCAGACAGTGCTGTAAGGGAGAACCTGACTGAGGTATCCAAAGTTATGTGGAGCATAGATCGGGTAGTTAGAGAGAACATTACCCCTTAATACGTGGGTTAAATAAACAGGAGCCACATTTTAAAACAAAACCAAAAGAACTGCGGATGCTGTAAATCAAGAACAAAAACAAAGTTTCTGGAAAAGCTCAGCAGGTCTGGCAGCATCTGTGAAGGAGAAAACAGAGTTAATGCTTTGAGTCCAGTGACCCTTCCTCAGAACTGATGATGGCTGGGAAATTGTCAGTTCATATGCAGAAAATAGGGAAGTGGGCGGGTAGGGAGTAAACGATAGGATAGAGCCCAAAGAGAGAGAAAGACAGTTGGACAGACAAAGGAGTTGCTAACCATCAGGCTGGGAATGTGAGTAGTTGTTAATGGGGACTGTTAGTGACTAACAACAGGGGGTGTGTAATGGCAGGCTATGTGGTAACAAGGCCTGGTGTGTGGGGTGGGAGGCTGGGACATGGGGGAGTTTAGGCCCTAAAATTATTGAACTCAATATTGAGTTCAGAGGCCTGTCGGGGCTCCAAGTGGAAAATGAGGAGTTGTTCCTCCAGTTTGCATTAGGCTTCACTGGAACACTGCAGCAAGCAAGAGACAGAGATGTTGGCCAGGGAGCAAGATGGTGCATTGGAGTGACAGGCAATAGGTAGTTCAGGGTCATTTTTGCAAGCAGAACGTAGATGTTCTACAAAACGGTCACCAAGTCTATGCTTCATTTCCCCAATGTAGAGGAGACCACATTGTGAGCAGCGAATGCAGTAGGCTAGATTCTTGGAAGTCTAGGTGAAGTGTTAGGTTAATGGAAGTGTGGACCTGGGTGTGCGGGAGGGAATGGTCCCTGCAGAAGGCGGACAAGAGGGGGGCGAGGGGAAAACGTGTCTGGTGGTGGCATCTGATGATCTTCTGGATATGGATGCTGGTGGGATGGTGGATAAGGATAAGGAGATCCCTACCGCTGACATGGAACGGAAGAGAGTGGGTGCTGGAGATGGGTCAGACCTGGTTGAGGGCCCTGCTGACAATGGCGCTGGGAAATCCTTGGTTGAGGAAGAAATTAGACATTTTGGAGGCTCCCTTGTTGAAGTTGACCTCATCTGAACATATGCGATGGAGATGGAGAAACTGAAAGAATGGGATGGTGTTTATACAGGAAGTGGGGTGTGAGGGTGTGTAGTCCATGTTGCTGTGAGAGTAAGTGGTTTGTAATGGATATTAGTGGCCAGTCTATCTCCAGTGATGGAAACAGAAATGTTGAAGGAGGGAGGAGTCAGAGATAGACCAGTTGAGAGGGAGGGCAGGGTGGAAATTGGAGGCGAAATTGATAAGGTTTTCCAATACCAGACAAGAGAGGGAAGCAGCGCCAGTGATATCATCTATGTATTGGAGAAAGAATTGTGGGTGGGGGCCGGAATAAGACTGGAACAAGGAATGCTCCACGTACCTCACGAAGAGACAGGCATAACTCAGACCCAAGTGGGTACCCATGGCAACCGCTCTTACCTGAAGAAAATGAGAGGATTTGAAAGAGAAGTTGTTGACAGTGAGGACAAGGTCGGCCAAGCGGAGGAGGATGGTGGTGGGTGGGGATGATTCAGGTCTTTGGTCCAGAAAGAAGCAGAGAGCCGTAAGCCCCTCCTGGTGGGGAATGGATGTGTAAAGGAATTGCACATCCACGGTAGCGAGGAGCCAGTAAACTGGAAGCTTTGAAACTGGCATAAGGCGTCAGATAAATCATGGGTGTACGTGGGTAGGGATTTGACTGGTTGGTGGGGAGAAGACTGAGTCAAGGTCGGAAGAGATGAGTTCTGTGTGGCATGAGCAGGCTGAAACAATAGTTCTACCTGGACAGTCCTGTTCATGGATTTTTGGCAGGAAGTAGAAACGAGCTGTGTGGGGTTGGGGTCTATTAGCTTAGAAGCAGATGGAGGGAGATCACCAGATGAAATGAGATCTGTAACCATACTAGATACAATGGCCTGATGTGCCATGGTGGGGTCATGGTCCAGGCGAAGGTAGGTGGAGGTATCTGGGAGCTGGCGCTCAGCTTCTGCAAGGTAGAAGTCAGTATGCCAGACAAGAACAGCACCACCCTTATCAGCAAGCTTGATAAAAAAGTCAGGGTTGGAGCCAGGTGCATGGGGTGCTGTCAGTTCGAAGGGAGATAAATTGGGTTTGTTGAGAGGGGCAGTGAAAATGAGGCGACGGATGTCACGTTGACAGTTCTCAATGAAAAGATCGAGTGCAGGTGAAAGGCCGGAGGGAGGTGTCCAGGTGGAGAGAGAGTGTGGGAGTTGGGCAAAGAGGTCAGTGGGATGGAGAGTGGACTCTTTTCCAACAAAATGAGCACTGAAGCGAAGACAGCAGAAGAACAGTTTGGCGTCATGTCGTGCCCGAAATTCGTTAAAGTGGAGATGCAGAGGGGTAAAGCTGAGACTTTTGCTGAGTACAGAACGTCCAGCATCAGAGAGTGGAAGGTTAGGAGGGATGGTGAATACCTGCCAGGAGTTGGGGAAGGGACAGAAGGCTTGGGGGTATTTGAGGATTTTTTATTTAACACAAAGGTTGGTTGACCTCTGGAACTCACTGCCAAAAAAGGTGATAAATGCAGAAACCCCTCAATGCATTTAAGAACGATTTAGATGAACACTGAAACATTATAAGGCCACTGATCAAGTGGCAGGAACATGGGATAGAATAGATAGGTGTCTGATGATTGGGGCAGACACAATGGGCTGAAGGGCCTTTCTCCATGCTGTAAAATACTTTATAACTGTATGGGATCTCTGATCACTATTACACTTCCATTCTTTTTCCTCTCCATCTGTACAGCTGGGATACCTGTGGTGACATAACTTAACACTAGCTGCATTTCCCTCAGAAATCAATGCCAGTTTTCAAAATGGAATTCCAAAACGCGGTTTAGCCTACACTACCTGCCTGGTTCACCTAGACTGGCAGTCACCTCTCTGCCTACATGCTTCTAGCCTGTGGAGTGGCCTGTGTGTTCAGATAGTCCTCTGCCTCTCTGTTACACAACGGTGACTCCAGCTGCTGGTCAACTTCCGAAAACCAGAACTCAAACTTGAGCAGTTGATGACAATCTCTGTCGATGTGCTCGTTGGAACAGATAGTACGTCCATAATGTCACATTCATATCACAGGGTATATACTCCACTTGGCCCAACTGAGGTCTCATCTTGTAATTCCAAAAATGATTTGTTACCCTTAGAATATATAAAACATTACTATAAATCTTACTCTGACGTATTAACTTGATTTTCTTCAAGTTTACTTGATTATTTTAGTTTGCTTGGCCCGATTTGACTTTATTTCACCTTTGTTTTCTTTACTGTAATCGAGATAAATGATCAATTTTTCTAGTTTTAATCTATTAAATCACTGTTCTGAAGTGCAGCTTCTCACCAACCAATTTATTTTCTTTTGATATTATTTATATTTACATTCCGTCAGCTGTCAAGTACCACTGAATAGAGATAGCTCCCACAGGTTCGGCTGTCTCTGTTCCTGGAAGGTGAGTGAAGGCCCCAAACCTCTCCGATCTACCTCAGATCTGGGTCTCTCCATTTCCAGAAGTTTTCTGGAGCATCTTCCTGTTGTGCTTTTAGATGCTGTTGCCTTTTTCTGGGTCCTCCTCTCTCACGCTCCTGGTCAGAAGTCCCAACAGAGCCGTTTTAGGCTCTTACTCGAAGAGGATGTTGGTAAAGAATTTCTCATCAGTCAGAGCTAAGGAAATTATTTCCAACTCTGCTGAAACCACAGGGCCTGTCACATCCAGTTTACTGCAAGAGAAGAAAGAAAGAGAGTTGTAATTATGCAAAGATACATAGAAAATACAACATAGAATATTCCAGCACAGCACAGGCCCTTCGGCCCTCGATGTTGTGCCGACCTGTCATACCAATCTGAAGCCCATCTAACCTACACTATTCCATGTAAGTCCATATGCTTGTCCAATGACGACTTAAATGTACTTAAAGCCGACGAATCTATTATCGTTGCAAGCAAAGCTTTCCATATCCTTACTATTCTCTGAGTAAAGAAACTACCTCTGACATCTGTCCTATATCTTTCACCCCTCAATTTAAAGCTATGCCCCCTCATGCTCACCATCTCCATCCTAGGAAAAAGGCTGTCCCTATCCACCCTATCTAACCCTTTGATTATTTTATATGTCTCAATTAAGTCACCTCTCAACTTTCTTCTCTCTAACAAAAACAGCTGATACTTGACTCAGATTTTTAACACAGTGCTAAATCATCATAATTCTTTCTACTGATCCTGAATCATAAACATTAATTAAAGCTGCTCTGCCCTCATGAATTGTCAAATGGCCTTCAGCCTCGTGAGAGACAGTATAACGAGTGTTGAAGATGAGCAATGGTTGTCTGTGAGAAGGATGAATTGTTGTTTTTGGGGTTGCTTTGTGCTGGAGGTTTGGAAGAAGGAGACAGCAGTGGGTTGACGTTGAGTCTGTGGAGAGGTAGGTGGTGGAAAATATGCACAGTTATGCCAGAAGGCTGATCCATCTCATACTAATTGGAACATGCCTAAATTAATCTGTTCTCAGCATCCCTGGCAACTAAGTGTCCAATTACAGGAGTTTTCACTACATCACACATCCTACTCTTGTTCCACTGTTAATCCTCTACTTCCTTGTCTGACAACACAGCTTCATCATCACCTTCCTCCTGCTGTCTTCACTGCAATGCAGTGTCAGGCAACGTACAGTGTTCCAGAACTATCCTGGAAACGCTTGCAACTGCATTCTGGGAACTATGTAGACATCTATAATTGCAACTTCAACTCCTAAGCATTTGCTCAATTGAAACCTGTGTTCGCATGGTTTCTGTTGTACATTTTCTGGATGTCAGTGAGTGGAATCCTATAAGATTTCATCAACACATCTTGAGGGAGAGTTCTTTGGTCTCCGCAGAGCCAAATGTTAACTTTGTTTCAAAATGTGAACATCTGTGGCAATTTTGATCGGCGCAGTATAAAGACATTGTTGCAGCTCCCTGAGAATCTTGCGAAAACATGTATGTTGATCCTTTGATGATCTTGTTGCACGTTGGATTAAATCTGTGTTTCCTCAGACAGAGGGAATCTTGCCAGAACAACATGTTTGAGCATCTGCTCACTCTGACTGACTTTAACAGGAGTAAAATAAACTGTAAACACAGCACTGTGAGATATGTTTGGAGGCATCAGCTTGTGAAATTCCATAAATATCACCAGCTGATCCCTTGATAGAACCAGAGGCCATTTGTATTTGAATAATTTAAATAGCCATTTCAGGCAATTTAAAAGGTTTATCTCCCCAAGTTAACAAAAGAATGACAAGGCTGGAGTTATTTAATTTTGTAAGCTTCCTTAAAACCAATTTACAATTTATTTTTTTAAGAAAACTGAAACTTCCTGTTTAGAGATAACTAAAGATTCCATATTTGCAGGACACCAAAGTAATTATTATGCAGAGGACACTGGAATTAGAACGGAAGTTGGGAATCATTTTGTGATTTAAAATTCACTCTGCTGCTGATAGAAGTTGCCAAGAAGTTTAACTAGAGTTGACAAATTTTGTTAACTAGAAGGCGTCGATTGGGACAAACTAGATCTTATCCTTTTGTTGAAGTTTGAACCAACCCTAAAGATTTATTGACATTTTCTGATCTAGCCTCATGATATATATGCCAGTCTAAAAAAAAATTTACTTCTATTATATTAAAAGAATGTCAAAGAAAGACCAACCAGATAATGGAGCCAAAGGAATTAATATTGTGAACTCAATGGGAACCATTTTCAAAAGAAAGTAAAGAAAAATCAAACTCACGGCAAAGATTTCTAAATTTGATCATGTGTCAAAAAAAATTGAAGCAGCTGATTGAGCAATTAAATGAGGTGTTTCAGTCTGTTAAGGAAATTTCTGTAAAATATAAACATAATTATAGAATAAACGAGATGCATTTTATTAAAGTACCTACAGCTCCTAATTTTAAGATAAGTGCAGCTTGTGTGGCAGTACCAAATCTGCGTTATAACTTATTAATTAGTACAGGAATTTTTAGTGTTCACCCACTGGACGTGAGCTCTGCTGGCTGACCTGTACAACCCGAGTGTGCTTGAGAAGGTGATGAGCTGCCTTCTTGAACCACTGCAGTCTTCCTCCTGTAGGTTGACCCACAATACCTTTAGGGAGGGAATTCTAGGATTCCAGCGACAGTGAAGGAGTGGCAGTATGTTAACTGAAGTTGAAAAATAAAATACATAGAAGAAGGAAATTGAGGGGCACCCATGCCTCCTCACAGAATTCATTATCCCTAAAAATGATGGATAGCTTATAAACAGCAGTGGACCAAAAGGAATTGATCACATTCAGATACTAAGGAACAATGTGGTTACAGAAAACTTCTATATTGTATGCAGCAAGTAAAAACAAATCTGGGTGAAATTTCAGATCCTGTATATGAGCCAGTTCAAATCCAAACATCCTCAGTGAAAAATCCAGACTGCTGGATCAGAGGAGGAGTGAACTGATAACTGGAGTTTTAACATTTCCTGCACCACACTGTCATACATTGCCTACTAGTGTTGGGTTTGGAAATTAAAAGTCATTTTTTCCTCTGCATGGAAAGAGAAGGGTGTGTAATGATATTTCAAATTTTGGAGCAAAATCCCGATGCTAATGCAGTTCAACCATGTCTGAAATTAAAGGATTCTTAAAATGTTTGTCATATTGGCTTAACTTGATTGCGCTTTGGATACTTCATAAAAGAATTCAAGCCAGCTGGTGTCCAATGTCTCAGTTTCCATTGCAGCACAGGCCCAATCCACTAACCATCTCAGTATGTCAGTGAAAGCTCAGGCAAGGTCATAAGACCCTTGTTTACTGTTAAGTAACCTCAGATTTTGACAGTTGTGGCTGTGGATCTCAATGTTTAAAAGAAGTTGCAGGTTCTTACATTATCTCAGTAATTTGTATTCTATCTAATTATGTGTATTGTTGAGGAGCATAACGTTGAATGATAGTTGCTCTAAGGTGTATGAGTCTGTTGTAAATTTGCAGGAACATTTGTGCTCCTAACACTGGCACTGTCCTTGTTCTAGACTCTCGGCCAGCCAACTCTGACAAATGTTGCACATGCTAATACATTCCAAAGCCTGGCCTTCAAGATCGTTTTGTAATTCTCTGCAGTGAAAATCAGCAGCCTTAATCCAGCCGTGCTGTAACTACTAAGGTAGCACTGCACTGCAGCAATTGTACAGCTAAGGACGCCCAAGATTGATGCTATGGGAATGCACAGACATGACACGTTCATATTTGCTTGTATTATGAGGGTTGTGATTTACTATGGCACTATGGTAAGGGATAGACAATTAAATGCATTGAGTGAACCTGTCCAGTCCTTGTTTGAAATGCATCATCAAATTAACCAGACTGTTATTTGACATCACCATCTGACCATCTTAGAATGCTTCAGTGCAGATACAACACGTTCATGTCAATAATATTCCCAGCAGGGGGTGCCATACAAGCCGGCTGGTAGCGAAGAGTGTTTCTCTCCTGAGGCATGCCTCCAACTTCTGTAATACCAGCTCCAGGGGGCCTTCATGGAATTAGATTTTCCACCCTAAGCTTGAAACATTAACATTGATGTAAAGGCATACGGAACACAGAACATAGAACAGGACAGCACAATACATGCCCTTCAACTCATGATGTTTTGCTAACCTATTATACTACTCTAAGATCAAAACTAACCTGTATACCCTTTGTTTTACTATCATCCATGTGCCTATCCATGAATCGCTTAAATGTCCCTAATGTATCTGACTCCACTACCATGCCAGCAGTGCCTACCACTACTCTCTGTGTAAAGAACTTACCTCTGATATCTCCCCTATACCTTCCTCGAATCACCTTAAAATTATGCCCCCTCGTAACAGTCATTTCCACCCTGGGAAAAAGTCTCTGGAAATCCATTCTATCTATGCCTCTCATCATCTTGTACACCTCTATCAAGTCTCGTCTCATCCTTTTTTGCTCTAATGAGAAAAGCCCTAGCTCTCTCAAACTTTTTTGATAAGACCTGCCCTCCAGTCAAGGCAGCATCCTGGTAAATCTCTTCCGCACCTTTTATAATGCTTCCACATCCTTCCTGTAATGAAGTGACCAGAACCCCATCCTGTCAATGTCGTTTTGCAATCTACAATGGTTCTCCACATTATCCATAACTCCATCAAACTTTGTGTTTTTGGTAAACTTACTAACCCACACTTCCACTTCCTTATCCAAGTCATTTATAACAGTCACAAAGGGCGGAAGTCACAGAACAGATCCCTACGGAACACTACTGGTCACTGAGCTCCAGGTTGAATACTCTCCATCTACTACCACCCTCTGACTTCTATTGGACAGCCAATTCTGTATGCTGATGGCTAAATCTCTCTGAATCACATGCCTCTTTACTTTCTGAATGAACTTACCATAGGAAACCTTATCAAGTGCCTTGCTAAAATCCATATACACCACATCCATGCTCTACATTATTCCAGAATTAAAGGCTTGTGAGGCATGATATGCCCCTCACAATGCCATGCTGACTATCTCTAATCAAACCATACTTTTCCAAATAATCATAAAAACTATCTTTCAGAATCCCCTCCTATAATTTGCCCACCACATAAGTAAGACTATCTGGCCTGTACTTCACAGAGTTAGCCTGATTCCCTTTCTTGAACAAAGGAATAACATTTGCCACCCTCTGATCATCTAATACTATTCCAGTGGCCAGTGAGGATGCAAAGATCATTGTCAAAAATGCAGCAATCTCTTCCTTCGCTTCCCATTGTAACATCGGGTATATCCCATATAGCCCAGGGAACTTATCTAACCTCAGGTTTTTCAAAATTTCTAGCACATCCTCCTTCCTAACATCCATCTGTTTGACCCTAAAGGCCTATTTCATCCTGTCCTCACAAACAACAAGGTCTATCTCACTCAGCAGTTCCTGCCTAATAGCATTGTAATTACCCCTCCCCCAGTTATATACTTTCCCATGCTGTTGGCTCCTTTCCCTCTCCATGACTACAGTAAAGGCCATGGAGTTTTGATCAATATCACAGAAATGTTCTCCCACCGAGAGATCTGATACTTGGCCTGGCTCGTTGCTAAGCACCAAATCCAATATGGCCTCCCCTCCAGTCGGCCTATCTACATATTGAATCAGGAATCCTTTCCTGGACACACTTGACAAAATCTGCTCCATTCAAACTATTTGCACTAAAGAGGTTCCAGTCGATAGTAGGGGAGTTGAAGTCGCCCATGACAACAACCCGATTATGTCTGCACCTTTCCAAAACCTGCCTCTCAATCTGTTCCTCAGTCTCTCTGTTGCTACTGGGGCGATCTAGAGAAAACGCCCAATAAAGTGACTGCTCCATTCCTGTTCCTGACTTCCACCCATACTGACTCCTCGGTGACTTCTCTTTCTGCAACTGTGATACTATCCCTGACTAGTAATACCATCCCCCCACCTCTTTTAACTCTCTTCCTATTTATTTTGAAACATCTAAACCCTAGAACATCCAACAACCATTCCTGGCCCTGTGACACCCAAGTCTCCATCATAGCCACAACATCATAGCTCCAAGTACTGATCCACGCTTTAAGTTCATCCTCTTTATTCCTGACACTTCTTGCATTAAAATAGACACACTTCAGCCCATCACAATGACTGCAAATTTGTCCCATCAGCTGTCTATCCCTCCTCACAGTATATCTACATGCTGTATCTGCCTGCACAGTAGCTACCCCATCCTCTGATCTGTAGCGCTGGTTCCCATCCCGCCGACAAGCTATTTAAACCCTCCTCAAGATCTCTAGCAAGCCTCCCACCCAAGATATTGCTGCCCCACCAGTTCAGGTGCAACCCGCCTTTCCTGTACAGGTTGCACCTTCCCCAGAAGGTATCCCAATGATCCACCTATCTGAAGCTCTCCCTCCTTCACCAGCTCTGTAGCCGTATATTCAGCTACACTCATTCTCTATTCCTACCCTCATTAGCCCTTGGCACCAGTAGTTTAAAAGTGTGAAGTGATTCAATTTAGAAGGTCAAATTTGAATGTAGAATACAGGATCAATGGCAGGATTCTTGGCAATGTGGAGGAGCAGAGTCATCTTGCGGTCCACATCCATAGATCCCTCAAAGTTGCTACCCGAGTCGATAGAGTGGTTCAGAAGGTGTATAGTGCGTTGGCTTTCATTGGCAGGGGAATTGAGTTTAAGAGCTTCAAGGTTATGCTGCAGCTCTATAAAACTCTGGTTAGACCACACTTGGAAAATTGTGCTCAGCTCCGGTTGCCTCATTATAGGAGAGATGTAGAAGCCTTAGACAGGGTGCAGAGGAGATTTACCAGGATGCGGTCTGGTCTGGAGGGCAGGTCTTATGAGGAAAGGTTGAGTGAGATAGGCTTTTCTCATTGGAGCAAAGAAGGATGAGAGGTGATCCGATAGAGCTTAACAAGACGATGAAAGACATAGATGGATTGGATAGCCGGAGACATTTTCCCAGGGTGGGAATGGCTATCATGAGGGGGCATAATTTTAAGGTGATGGGAGGAAGGTATAGGGGAGATGTCAGAGGTGGGTTCTTTACACAGACAGTGGTGGGTGCATGAAAAGCACTGTCAGCAGTGGTAGTGGAGTCAGATACATTAGGGATATTTAAGCAACCCTTGGATAGGCACATGGATGATAGTAAAATGCAGGGTAGTTTGATCTTAGAGTGAGACAATAGGTCGGCACAACATTGTAGGCCAAAGGGCCTGTACTGTGCTGTACTGTTCTATGTGTAATGTTCTAGTAAGCCTGAGATCACTATTCTGCTCTTCCTGCCTTTTAGCTTCCAATCTAATTCATTATATTCACTTTTCAGGTCTTCATCCCTCTTCCTAGCTATGTATTTGGTACTGAAGCATACCACAACTTCTGGCTGCTCTCCATCCCCGTTAAGAATCTTGTAGATTTGATTCAAGACATCCCTGACCCTAGCACCTGGGAGGGATCATTCCATCCGGGAGTCTTGCTCGAGACTACAGAATCTGTTCCCTAACCATTGAGCCTCCAATCACTATCACTCTCCTATTCTCCACCATTTCCTTCTGAGCCACAGAGCCAGGCTCAGTGCCAGAGATCTGGCCGCTATGGCCTTCCCCAGTAGGTCGTCCCCACTAACAGTATCCAAAGTGGTAAACATATTATTGAGGGGAATAGCCATAGGGGATCCCTGCACTGTCTGCCTATTCCCTTTCCCCATCCTGACGGTCACTCAACTACTTTTATCCTGTAACTTGGGTGTGACAATCTCTCTATAACTCATATCTATCACACCCTCAGCCTCCTGAATGACCCGGAGTTCATCCAGCTCCAGTTCCATAATGCAGTCTGTGAGGAGCTGGAGTTGGGTGTACTTCTTGCAGGTGAAGTCACAACGGACACTAGTAGTGGCCCTTAACTCCCACATCCTACTAGAGGAACATGCAACTGCCCCAGATTCCATTCCCTCTACTCAAGATTGCCTAAAGAGATATGTTGACAGCTTGCTAATAGAAGCAGTTGTAAATCTATATAGTGACAAGGAAAATTTCATGGACCAGTTTTGGTGAATCACTCACTTATGACCAAATGTAAATGAAATGTTGTGAAAAGGTTAAGTTGAATTTCCTATTTAAAAAGCAAATTGATAAGGAGTTTTGGTTTGGTACAGGAAAATGAGGCCTGTTTACTTGGCCTCAGCTCAGCAAGAGGCAGCCAAGTTCTTGTCTTCTTAAATAATTGTTACCCAACCTAATTCATTTTGATAAATGCAGCAAATAACTTTAGAAGGTGAATCTACACGGTAGATTCATTTTCTCTCCAGTCACTGCTGAAACATTGTTCTTGAATTATACCTACTCTTCTTGAAACTATTTTAGAAATTGAATTTCCAACTCCCGCACCACTAGCCACACCTCCCCCAACCCCGGCTCTAAGTAAAATTCTCCATCCTGTAAAAATTCAATTCTCCCCTCTTCTTCCCAAACCAAATACGAAACAGCAACTCATATTCCGCCTGGGAACCCTGCAGCCATATGGTATCAATGTGGACTTCACCAGTTTCAAAATCTCCCCTTCCCCTACTGCATCCCTCAACCAGCCCAGTTCGTCCCCTCCCCCCACTGCACCACACAACCAGCCCAGCTCTTCCCCCCCACCCACTGCATCCCAAAACCAGTCCAACCTGTCTCTGCCTCCCTAACCGGTTCTTCCTCTCACCCATCCCTTCCTCCCACCCCAAGCCGCACCCCCCGCTACCTACTAACCTCATCCCACCTCCTTGACCTGTCCGTCTTCCCTGGACTGACCTATCCCCTCCCTACCTCCCCACCTACACTCTCTCCACCTATCTTCTCTACTCTCCATCTTCGGTCCGCCTCCCCCTCTCTCCCTATTTATTCCAGTTCCCTCCCCCCATCCCCCTCTCTGATGAAGGGTCTAGGCCCGAAACGTCAGCTTTTGTGCTCCTGAGATGCTGCTTGGCCTGCTGTGTTCGTCCAGCCTCACATTTTATTATCCACGAAACAATCTTGGTTCCATTTCATTGTAATTCGATCCTACGCCCGCTGAGAATTTCTTCTACTTAGCCCTGGATTTTCTCTCTTGTCCTCATTTAGCTCCCACTCCCATTGGTCTTTTCATCTCTCATCCCACTTTGTATCTTTTTTCCCTTCACTTCCATCTTTGCTCGTATGCCTGGGTTTCCATGCACCTTACTTACTTGACTATCTCTTTCCCTCCTCTTCAATTAACTTCTCACTGCCTTTCCTTGATTCTCCTCATCACTAGGTCCTCACTTGTCTCCTTTTCCAGGCTTGTCTCACATCTTTCACTTCTTCTCTCCATTCAATCTCTCCAGATGTTCTTCCAGCACTTCACCTTCTCCCTCCTACTTCATCTTCTTTCCATTTCTCATTTTCCCCTCTTCTTCTTTTATATTGCTCCTCCTCTCTTTGTCCTGTTCTCCCTCTACCTCTCCCTTCATTTTTTCTCTCACACTGTCTTCCCCCATCCTTCTTGTTCTGCTTCCTTTCCACATCTCACCTCCCCTTTTTTTGTTCTGTCTAATCTTTAACTCCACTCGCTAACTTGATATAAACCTTAGTTTTGCCTCATTTATGATGACATTGGAGATGAACAGTTTTGTCTAAACATTTAGAGATATCTTAACTCAAATTATGGCACATTTAAGAAAATGAACTCATGAAAGAATGTTCAATAAAAAATGTTGAGGGAATATTTTACATAAAATAGCATCTTCTATTAACCTATGTTTTCGATTATTGGTTTAAAAAAGTGTTTTTTTTTGTTCAGTATTACCAATGATCCCTAATTAAAATACCTATTATTTCTATGGAAATATATTTTCAGTATTTATTCCCTATGTCAATCTGGAACTATCAAATTTCTGTTCTGTAACAGTTACAAAGGGTTCCAAATATTTCTCACCCAGTAACCAGTCTGAGATCTGACAAGTGCAGTGAATAAAACATGCTTTCTGTAGTGGTATTAGCATTAGCAGTGAGATGTTAAAATATCACTTCGGGAAAACATGGCCATATTTTTATATGGGTGCAGTTTGAAAAATAAGTGTGAAATGATTAACAGTGTAAAGTGATGTTTATTGTTGTGCATGTTGTTGGCGCTGTATATCTATATCACTCCTCTCCTGAGACTAGCTGACTGAAAAATTCTGTCGAGCTTTCAGCAGCAAATGCAAAAAGCACTGGCAAATTCAGAAGTTCCAGTCTCAGCTATACATAAGGCGAGTGGGGGTGGGGTGGAGATGGCAGTGTAATGACGTCATTGGACAGGAAATCTAGGTTAATTCTCAGGAGATATTGGTTCAATTAAACCACAGCAACAGCTGGAATTGAATGCAATGATGAAATCTGGATAGTGACCACAAAAATCCATTGGTTCAGTAACACCCTTTTGGGAGGTTGGTCTGCCGTCCTCATCTAGTCTGCCCTACGCATGACTCCAGACCCACTATAATGTGTTTACCTCCCTACTGCCAATTAAGCTGTCAGTTCTATGACAGTTAGAGATAGGTAACAAATGCTGACGCTCACATTTTGTGAAAGCTAAGGAATTTGTAACAGGCATGCAGGTGTTTTCATAATAATATGTTATTAAACTCCTTCACTGGACATGACTGAGTGGGAACAGTTGACATAGGAGCAGATTTATTACATTGCATGATTGATGGAAAACTCTGTAGTTGCTTTCATTGGTTGAGGGAGTTTGACCACCACAGAGTCACTACGGTGTGGAAATAGGCCCTTTGGCCCAACAAGTCCACACCGAGCCTCAGGGCATCCCACCCAAACCCTATCCCCCTAATCTACACATCCTTGAATAATATGGGCAATTTACCATGGTGAATCCACCTACCGTGCACATCTTTGGACTGTGGGAGGAAACCAGAGCACCAGGAAGAATCCCACACAGGCACAGGGAGAACGTGCAAACTGCACACAGACAGTCTCCTGAGGTTGGAATCGAATCTAGGTCCCTGGCACTGTGAAGCAGCAGTGCTAACCACTGAGCCACCATGCTGCCCCAAGGCTAGTTATTACTTACAGAAATTACAAATTTTGTTTGAGTGAAAGTTCATAATGCTCATAATTATTTGAGTTTTTAGATGGTAAACCTTTGGTGTAAATCAAAGGTCACATGTCATCTCTAGACCGTATTCTTTTACACCCCAGTTGTAACCATTGTCACATCCACAGTTATATCTGTTGAGTTATGGAAAATGAATATATCACTTCTGAAACATTATTGAGAATGGGAACTTTACACTGAAGAAAAATGTGGAGTTGAGAGATGTGGTGATCTCCTATCCTGTCTGCCAATGAAACTGCTCAAGGCTGAAAGTTCGATCACTTGACAGGTGAGGATACGACATGCACGCTATCATTTTAGCACATCTGTCAAGGAGGTGCTGAAATATAACAGATCTTTTCCACGGGTGTGATTGTCCAAATACTTCCAGAGACTGGTGCAAAATTACTTCCAGAGACTTTTTGGTGAATGAATGAAATTGCTCAGAATTGATGTGAGGATGAATTATTCTAGAACAAGTAAATGCAAGTGGCCAAAATGCAAACCTTGTTCTGTGTCAATGCTTATATCATCAGGGACTTTATGAACAATTAGTAAACAGATCCTGTGATCTTTTGACTGAAACCTGTTTGTGAGAAGGAATAACATTTAATAACATTTAATATACATCCTCAGGTCAGTCAGTTTTGGAGGCATGGCAACACAGAGGAAAGAAATCCTACCCAGCATAAGAAGGAACCTGTCTGAAATCCATAAACATCAGAGATAGGCATTTTACCTTACGTACGTGACTGTGAATGAATTAAATAGTTTTTGCGAATACATTTAAATGTTGTGAAATAAACATGTGCTCTTCCATTTCTTTAAAACTTACAAGAAAACCTGCCTTCTACCTGTATTTTTGGTAATCACAAAACCCAAAATCACCAAGTGAATTAAAGGAGAATCAACCTACCAGCTTCCCAATGTCCATAACCATACACAGGTCAAAAAGGGAAAAAAAAACTTGGATATGTGATTCATGTTAAGGAAGGCTCCCATTATAAACATACATATAATCTCGCAACTAGATGTTACTTGGTCTGAAAACATCATTAGTTGTAGTAGGATACTGCATGTACAGACATTATTTTTTATCTTAAAGGTTCTTTGCAGCAAAGGGTGAAAGTCCCAATGGTTGTATTAGGTTGACTAGTGTCAGGGTCCAGGAGTGCTTGGAGCTGCAGATGAACTTGTCATGGGAAGGGGAAGGTCTACTTGACATGCTCTAGGTAGATATGAACAATATAGAGAGGACAAAGTTGGAAGTTCTGCACTGTTAATGTGATGTGATAGATGGCAAATTAAGAAATAGAACCTCAAAGATCATAATCACTCTAACCTGAGCCTAGTGCAAGTTGGAATGGGGCAAATTAGATTGAGAAATTTCTTTATGGCTCGCTGATTTGTATGGGAGAAGTAGGATCCAGTTTGTGGGGCATTTTGTATCAGAACTTGAGGAAAGGAGAATCGGTACTCATGGAACTAGCCCCACTGCATAATAAGGAAAGTAGAGGATTTTAAATTGAACAATAGCTCATGGGAGCAGATTTGGGAATATGTGATAAATCAAAGAATAGACTCAAGGCCAAAGAGGCAGGTATAAATACAGAAAATAATAACCAGCCTACGACAGGAAGGAACAGAGAGTATGAATCTAAGAGTCAATCAACAGATCAGAAAGTTAATGAGAGAGAGAAAAAAATACAACTAAAGGCTCTGCACTTGGATACAGAAACCATTCAAAACATGAGTAAACTGAGACTGCAAATAGAATTGAGTGAATGAGTTCTAATAGCCATTTCAACAACATAGTTGCAGGCTGATGTGGATTTGGTCCTGAATCTTGAAGGGTACCGGACAGTTAGGAACAACGGGAACATTGGAAAACATGGAGGCCTGTTACATTTACATGATGATCAAAGTGGCACAATAGAGAGGGATGACTTAAGTTCAGGAGATAAGTTATGGAAAAATTTGGGTAAAAATGTGAATTGAAAAAAAGCAAGAAATCACTTGTTCGAGCAATGTATAGGCCCCCTGACAAAAAATCCACACAATATGGTGGAACGTAATGGAAGATGTAATGAGAGATTATCAGAAAGGTGATGACAATGGGAGATGTAATGAGGGATTATCAGAAAGGTGATGACGATGGGAGATGTAATGAGAGATTATCAGAAAGGTGATGACAAAGGGAGATTCTAATCTTCATATTGACAGAGAAAATATGATGGACAAAAGTAACGTAGGCAAAGAGATCATATAATGCTTTCGGGAGAGTTTCCTAAAGTAGCACATTCCAGGGTAAATCAGAGAATGGTTATGTTGGTTCTGAACTTGTGCACTGAAAAGGGATTAATTAACAACTCCATTGTGAATATAAATATGAAAGAATGGCAGATGCTGTAAATCAGAAAGAAGCAGGGTTCCGAGGAAGGGTCACTTGACCTGAAACGTTAACATCGATTTCTCTCCACAGATGTTGCCAAACCTGCTGGGCCTTTTCAGCAATATCTATTTTTGAACCTCATAGTGCAGTCCTCTGAGGCAGCAGAAACTATAACATGATTAAGTTTAACATTCAGTTTGAGAGACAGACAATTTGGCCCAAGAATAATTTTAAATATTTTAATAATGGCATGAAAACTGACATGGCTAAAGTGAATTTGAAGATTAAGTTAAAGCATAGGTCATTATAGATGCAGTAACTGACATTTGAGGGGATATTTTAGAATATACAGAAGATTTTAATATATCGCAATATGCAGAATATTCCAATTCATTCCAATGTGTAAGAAAAATTTCAAGGTTAGACCCACAATCTGTTAAAGATAATATTAATCTTAAAGAAAAAAGCATTTAATTATTAGAAGACAGGTCAGAAGGTTGGATGGAACATGAAAAAAAGTAAAAAGAAAAAATAAGATTGAAACATTAATATATGAGAGAGAGAAATAGCTCTGAATGGTAATAAGCGATCATAAGAATTCCTATATTTAAAAAGAAAATGTGAGTATTGATCTGATATAATTTTAAGAATCAATAATGGAAAATAAGGAAATGGCAGATGATTTGAAAGGTATTTTGCATCAATTTTTACAAGTAACACCCCAGAAGCAGCAATAAATCTGGAAATGGAAATAAAATGAAGAACTCAGGAAAACTGTAGTCATCACAAATGTAGTACTGAGTAAATTGTTGGAGAATTGGGCCTCATCCTAAGTTCTTATAAGAAGGAGCTAGTGAAGTATTTGGTACATTGATTGTAATTTTCAAAATTTTCCTTAATTTGAGGATGATCCCATTACATTGGAAGGTGCAGAATGTAATTCTGGAAACACAGGTCAGTTAGATTACTGTCTGACATGGTGAAAATGTTAGGACATATCATTTAAATTATTATGACAGGGCACATGGATAAGTCCAAAATAGCTAAGCAGTCAATATGGCTTTGTAAAGGTTTGACAAAGCTATTGGAGTTCTTCCAGGAGGTCGTATGTATGGCGTAGAAAGGAAATCTGATAAATTTACCTCATGTGATGGCAGGTGAAATATTACTAGAAAGAGTAAAAGCCCATGATTAGCAAATTGAGTGGCTAACAAGAAACAGAAGTTAGGCGTAATTGTATCTTTTTCAGGTTGCAAAATTAGCTCTTCACAGATAGGTAAGAAAATGAGTTGTGAAGAGGGCACTAGATTACACAAAGTATACTGAAAGGTGAAGTGAGTTAGGAAAGCTATGACAAATGGACAGTAATGGTGAAAAATATGAAATTGTCCATTTCGGTATAAAGAATTTTTAAAAATCTAAATGGTAAGTGAATGCAGATGTCTGAGATATGGAACGATCTGGGTGTCCTCATGCATGAATCATGAAAGACTATGCTGTAGTTACAGCAGGTAATTAGAAAAGCTTATAGAATGTAATCATTTATTATGTGGAGAATTGAAAACAAAGGTAAGAAGGTTATGCTCTGGTGAGAACGTATCTGTGGTACTGTACACAATATTGGTCACCTTATTGAAGGAAGAATGTTAACCATTTGATGCAAATCAAAGAAGGTTTACCAGACTAATACTTGTAATGGGCATGTTATCTTCCAAGGAAAGTTTGTCAAGGCTGGGCTTGTATTCACTGCAGTTTAGAAGAGGAAGAAATGACTTGGTAGAAACAGATTAAATTCTGAGGGGCCTGGACAGTGTAGATGTCAGGAAGACATTAATTAAACTTCAAGATAACAAGGTGTAGAGCTGGATGAACACAGAAGGCCAAACAGCATCAGAGGAGAAGGAAAGCTGGCGTTTTGGGTCCGGACCCTTCTTCTGAAAATTCTTCAGAAAGTTCCAACTATATCTCAGGTTCTCCAGCATTGGCAGTTCCTACTACCTCTTAATTAAACTTCTATTTATGTACAAAACATATTGTATAATATAAGTACTCTTCTGTGTTTTTTGAGGGATAACGCTGTCTTCTATTTTATGCAAATCACAAGTGTACACAGTATGTCGATGTGATTTATTTTAAAGCATGTTGAAGCTAGCAGCAGGCAATAGTCTTTCCATGATCTTTGTTGTTTTATTATGCTCTGGTGCTTTATCAGACTTCAACAAGTCTATTATTGCCGATATAATTGAAAAATTGTGGAAACATTCTTTCAATGATCATGATTTGTGTTCAGTTTAGCAAATTAGGCTGATTTATATATGCATTAGCGGATAGAGTAAGTTCTTGTGATTCAAATTGTTACAGATCATTACTGAGGGCTCTTAATCATTCACAGGAAAAGTCAGCATGTCCAATAACATCCAGATATCGTGAATAACCTGAGATCAAAATGTGTTTTTGTAGCACCTTGGAAGGGACACATTTCTCTCTCAAGATTTGACTACAAGCTTGATTTCTTACCCAAACTCACAACCAGACAGTTTTGATACTGGAAATCCAGCAATAACTGTAGGTGGTCCAAACTGTTCAAGGGCACCAACACAGGCCCATTAAGTGTCTTCATTGGGAGTGGCTTTTTGCCTCTCATAATCCCATTTGGACTGCATTGAAATAGTTGGGAAAAGAATTCTTAAGGCAGGTGCTGAGGCTTTCATCAGAATGATCATTAGCATATGGAGCTTTTTGTTTTGTCCATTATCAATAACACTTCAGATCAGATTCTTTGATGCAGAATGAATATTTTTGATTACTTTTGATTATTTAATTTTTAGTAAATATTTCAGAAATAATTGCGCTGGCATTTGGATCAAGTATTGTGCAAAAAAGGTTGTGGGATGAATGTTGTGATTCAGCCACAGTTAATATCCAACTGCTTTAGAAGTATTTGATAATTACATGTTTGGTAGGCCTTGCTTTTACTTGGCATCATTCTGTGGCTCATGTTCCTCTTCTTTCACACCTTTGTCTGAAACTGGCTCAGTTGGTTATCTCATTTGTAAGTCAAAGGTGTGGAATATGGAAGTCATAGCAGCAGTCTGGAGTATCTGGGTATTTTCAGCTTACAAATGATTCACTTTAATTAGGTGTTTGGTGGAGGCATAATGCATACCTCCTCTTGGATTCTGTATTGTAAGTTGTTTCATCTCATGCAAGGCATGTCTGTCCTCTTCAAACAGGTAATTTCTGATCTGATGTTGCAAAAGAGATAACACCATAAGATAAAGATAATTGTGCAGCATCCACGATGTCAAAATAGGATTGTGTGGTACTCTGAAATCATCTCACCCTAGCTGTCACTATGGCCTTGTGTTGGAGCACTCAAATACATATGCAGACAATCTTTTGTTTTAAACCTAGAATCATTCTAGAACATCCCCAAAGCCCACAACCCAGTTTCCTGCTTTGAAGTATTCAAAGTAAAAGAGATGACATTGTTGGCTCTGGAGAACAGCACATCTATCAATGGACATCTGATTCAGGTATGCACTGAAGTTGGAGAGAAGTTGTAAATGTCACTTGCCATGATCTGGAATAAATCTGTGACATAGAAGTTCAATCCTGTCAGAACTGCACAGTCCAGTATGAGTATAAACTACTTTGAGCAAAAGATGGTGCTGTGACCAGGCACTTTTGCTGATTTCCCTGGTAAGGCAACACGTCTTCTACTACTGTTGGTCACAGAACTGCAGACATGATGCTCTTAACCTGCATATTCTCTTGGGATAAGGCATCCTGGGAGTTCTGTCCAATCTGTTCCATTCTGGGGCAGTTGGGTAGCTCAGTGGTTTGTACTACTGCCTCACGGTGCCAGGCACCTGGGTTCTATTCCACTTTGGCATGACTGTTTCTGTGGAGTTTGCATATTCTCCCTTTGTCTGTTTGGCATTCCTCTGGGTCCTCTGGTTTCCGCCCACAGTTGAAAGATGTGCTGGTTGGGTGGATTGGCCATTCTAAATTGCCCATAGTGTCCAGGGATATGTAAGCTAGGTGGGTTTGAATCTGGGTGTGATGCTCTTTGTAGGGTTGGTATGGACTTGATGGGCTGAATGACCTGGTCCTATACTGTAGGGATTCTATTCTATGAGCTGGAAGTCTGTGAATTTTTATCAATTTCTCCTACTGCCCCTTTTCCTTCCAGCCCCTTTGGTATTCCAGTACTCGTGTTCAAAATTCCATTGTCAACTTAATCAGGTAACTTTTAAAAAAGTTTGGTATCAGTTAACAATGGCCAGCCAAGGCAATTAACAAATAATAGTGCTCCAGCTGCGAAAATATGCTAATTAACACAACGGACATGGAATCAAAGGGAATCGGTGCAGGAGTAGATCATTCAGCCCTTTAAAGCTACTCTGCCATTCAGCATGATCATGGCTGACCATTAAATTCGGTGCTGTGATCCTGCTTTCTCTCTATACATTTTGAGACCTTTAGCCTTAAAAAACTATATTTAACTCTTTCTTGAAAGTATAAGATTTCACTAATTGGCAGAAAATAGCACAATCTCAATTGCTCTATCCAAAATTCTACACACTAAAGAAGTTAACAATTTCAACTGGGGTCTAACTTCAATATGTTGAGTAGTTTCAGGCAACTGTCAATGATCCTTCCCTCTACATGCATCAAGTGTGTTCCCCACCCCCCACAACACAAAAAGTGTTGAATTCACTTATGTTTACCATTGGGCTATCGTTAACTTGAGAACTTTTTGGGAACTATTGTCTCTCTCCACCAAATAATACCCCTCCTGTGTTATTAAGAAAACACTTGTGGTGAAAGAGGCCAACATCCAAGGTATATGTTTTGAACTGATGTGTCTTCGAGGTTGGCAAATACACTACTGTACTTCATTTTATTTAACAAAATAGGGCTTATTTTTGGCTAACCATTAATTAAATTTTTAATGCAGGCAATGTTCTGATTAAAATTTCTGCTGAATAGCCTTGAAGGTCATTTAAAATAAAAAAAAAGTTTTTGCATCATTTCCTTTATGAAAAGTATAAATGGCATCTCCACAATTCATTTATACAAAATGTTCCTGTTTACCAGTGAAAAGGAACATAGAATTATTTTATTCAGGTTCTACACTATAACTAAACAAAGTCCCTTTCAAGGAAGAAATATGTCCTTCCTAAATTTTTAGTAACCTTCATTTCCTGGACAACACAGCAACTTAACATCTCTTCAGTATGACAATGAAGGATGCTTTATTTCAGTGAAAAGCACGTAGCAATGAGGTATGGTCAAATGATTATTGATGGAACTGCTACTTCCCTAACGTACTTAATTTTTTTTTGTTAAGAATAAGGACCATTTTGCTCAGGTTTACGTTTGGATAACAAGCTTTTTTATATGCATTAAAAGAATGACAAATTGCAAGATATATTGCAAATTAGTTAATTTGATTCATTGTTTGTTTCATGGGCAATGTGGTGAGCATGTTAATGCACTTTTCAGCTATTCTGATACCTTGTGAATTGTAAACATCTGCGAGTGCCTTGCCTATGCATCCTAAACACTGCAGAGGAGAGGAACAAGCATTAATGGACTTCTGCTGTGTTAACTTATGAGCGACATGAGAAATCATAGGTCCACGTATTCTATCCGAAGTTAATTACTGATGAAACTGCATCAGTTCCTTAAGTTTTTGACTGCACTTTTAAGTTTTTTACATATAAGCCTACAAAGGTGCTACATGGGTTTAAAAACTGCTTTTTGTTATTGTTTTTCCATGATAGATAGTTAGCAATGCAAGAGAAAATCTCCTCACAGTGCCTGTAAATTAGACTGAATGTAGATCATTCTGTAAGATGTCTTTGAGTTCAATAATTTTGGGCCACTGCACCCATTATGCAAATAAGTAGGAGTTGGACATGATTACTTCTTGGGCCTTCAGTTGAAATAGGAGCAGAATCATTAACAAAGGCATCTCTCCTTGCTGACTGTCTGATGTGTATTGTTATGGATGAGGCCAGATCCCCTCCCTCAAAATATTTTAAGAAGGTAGCCTAGACCCTAACTTTTTCTTATTTTAAAGATAGATGTAAAGTACTTATTCTAGATGTGATGCAATTGGTTGAACCACTCGATGTTAAACAAAACACAATATATTTAAACACTATGGTTAAAATACAAATAAAAGAAAGAGGAATTTAGAATTACTTAACTATTGGAAAGCTTAACCGATTAATACATACAGTTAATATTAATGAACTGTTTCAATTAGTAACATCCCATTAACACATCCCTTGGCAAAAAAGGTAAATTCAGACACAGGCTGTTACAGAGATAATGGGAACTGCAGATGCTGGAGAATCCAAGATAACAAAGTGTGGAGCTGGATGAACACAGCAGGGCAAGCAGCGTCTCAGGAGCACAAAAGCTGACATTTCGGGCCTAGACCCTTCATCAGAGAGGCTCTTACATGCAGTTTTCCAATCCAAGAGGGAAAACTTCAAGAGAGATTTCAGAGAAAGTAGCAGTTAAGAACCTTTTTACTGAAGCTCTAACTCTTCTGGGACCCAAACAGCTTTTGTTTGCAACAGCTAATAAAACTAGAAAGCTCGATCTGAGCAAACTGGCCACTCCCCTTCCATTGTTTCAAATGTTCTAAAAAGAATCCTAAAGGCCTCCTCTGATAGTTGACTTAGGCCATATCCTACAGCCACTTCAGGACATCTTCCTTTTCTCACATCACATATGCTTATTTTTCAAATTACTTTCAATTTGTGCTCTTTTGTTTTCAATCATTTTATGAATGGGAACATGTTCTCCTTTTCTAGTCTCTCAAGACTGTACAAGATTTTGAAAACTTCTATCAAATTTCCTATAAGCCTTCTCCTCTCCAAGGGAAACAGTCACTAATTTTCCAATCTATCTTCATGACTTTAGTTTTTCATCCCTTTTCTTGTATACCACTTCTGCATGGTCTCCAATGCGATCACATCTTTCCTGAATTGCAACACCCAAACTATACTTAATACTTCATTTAAGGACTAACTAATGTCTTATATAAGTTATGCCTAAGTTCTTTGCTCTAGTAATTTATATCCCTATTATTCAAGCTATGAGATTGTATACTTTACCATCTAATGTCTTTATTTGTTCTGCCATCATTAACGACTTATATTCATAGATGCCCAGATCTCTCTGTTCCTATACACCCTTTAGATCACTCTTTACATGATATTGTCTCCTCATATTCTTTCTGACAGAATGTATCAGCTCATACTTCTCTACACTCTATCCAACCAGTCTACTAATTTATCCATGTACTTTTGAAGTTCTACACTCTTTCCTCACTGTTCACAATGCTTCCAAGTTTTAGATTGTACATAAATTTTGAGATAATGGGAACTGCAGATGCTGGAGAATCCAAGGTCTAGATCATTGTTATGTATCAAGAAAAGCAAGAGTCCCAACTGTGACCTCTGGAGAACTCCACTTCAAACCGTCCCCTAAGTCAAAAAAACTGTATTTTAATCATTTAATACTATCAGTCAACTTTCTATCTCATTGTCACTGTCCTTATTATTCCATGAACAATAACTTTATTCACATGTCTGTTGTGCACCATGGTATCAAACACCTTTTTTGAAGCCCATGTATGATAAATCAACATCATTACCCTCATAAAGCCTATCTATTACACCTTTAGAGAAATGTTCCAAGCTAGTCAAACACAATTACTGTTTAAAAATAGACCTATATCTCTTTTCCATGGCTGTCTGAAATTCATGCTGGATCCCCTTAATTAACACACATTTGTTCATGTGACTATTAATTCTACCCAGAATTATTGATTCTAGAACTTTCCATTGTTATTTCTTTCTGTATTTTGGACATATTTCATCTAAAAAGCTGTCTTGTCAACTCTGAACACAGAGTCTTTTTTGGTAGTTCAATTTTGATAATGTACCTAAATTTCATCCACTGTCACGATAGCCTGCATAGCATCTGTTTCTTTAGTCAAGACACATGCAAAGTATTCATTTAATACTTCGGTTATGGCATCTGCTTCATTTTAGTCCATAATCAGTCGGTATCTTCCTTATCCTTCTCTTTATTATACATGCGCCAACGGAAGACTTCAGAATCCCTGATTATTTTAGCTACAAGTCCCTTTTCACAAACCATCATAATTTCTCATTTTTATTATTGTCCACCTCCTGTATTCAGACTGTAGTCAGTCTGCTTCTCAACTTTACTTCAATACCTTATTCCTCCCATGACCGTATGTCTTCTTTTATGTCTTAATTTCCATGCATTTCTATCCATAGATCTCTAGATTTGTCTGCTCTCCCTTTCTATTCTGAGATCACATGTCTGAAAAATGTCCAAACCATCTGTTCATTGTACAACTACAGCTTTTCCTCCCAACCTTTAGCTTTAGTCTATCTGCCGAGATCCATTCTTGCCCCATTGAAGTTAGGTCTTTTTGTATTTAATTATTCTCACTGCAGACTGTTCATTGTTCATTTCCATTATTATCCTAAGTCTTATGATGCGATGATTTCTGACATTTAATCTACTTGCCCCCATCTCATTATCAAGGACCAGGTCTGCCAGTGCCTACTGGACACATACGATTGTAAAAATATCTCCTGAACATAATTCAGGAAGACTTGCACCTCCCTGTCCTTTATAGTGCCACACTCCCCGTGTATATTTGCATAATGTCCTCATCCTGACTAGCTTATAATACTTATTTTCCTTTTGTAAATTCCCTACAAATTTGTTACTCTGGATATTTTTCATTTGTTGGTGGCATGTAATTTTTGAGAAATGTAATTTTTGTTCTTTAGCTTTAGCCAAATCAATAGCATCCTTGAATCATGAATATCTCTCCTTCTCCAGCAGTACACTGTTCTGTTTAACCAATGTTACAGCCTTCATCTTTTCTTATCTTCCCTGAACACCTTGTATTTGGGAATATTTTATAGCCAACCCAATGCTTCCTTGAGCCAGCTCTCTGATATAGACACAACATTATAATTCCACATGGCAATCTGCATCTATAACTTACTAATCTAATTGACTATACTTGTATTTTAACATTATGCACTACAAGCCTGTTTTGAATGTTTTAGTATATCCTTCAATTGACATTATCTATTAACTTCCCATTTTCTATTCTAAAGCAACCTGTCTCTCCAAGTATTTCATGCACTCTAGTATTCCTCTTTGCCATTCTCTTCTAGTTCCCATACCCCTGCAAATTTCATTCAAACCCTTTTCCGGCAATGCTGGTAAAACGTTCTTCATTAATCCCTTTCCTGGTTCTGTCAAGATGCAACCCATGCAGCTCAGATAGGAGCCATTAGGGCCAGCCTCAATATAGATGGCTTTCATTCAGAATTTGGGAACACAGTCATAGGTATACAGGGAGTATGGCAGGGGGCTGAGGATACATCCTTTTGTGGGCGGGGGGGGGGGGGGTGGGGGGCTCCAGTTTTGAGTGTTATGTTGGAGGAGTACCTATCCTCAGTGATTGCAGCCTATGGGCCTGAAAGCTGAGGATCGAGTTGCAGAGGGTGAAGCCAAAACCAAGGTCACACAGTTTTGAGATCAGCCTGGATGGGAATAATGGTGTTGAAGGTGGAGCTGTAGTCAATGTGCAGGAGTCTGACATAGGTGTCTTTGTTATCCAGATGTTCCAGACATGGTGCAGGGCTAGGGATATGGCATCTCCTGTGGATGGGGCAACTTTAGCCCACCACCTGTTTTCAAAGTCCTATATGTTGAATAACAGGAACCAACAACTTTGGACACTCTATGTGGGCATCAGCTATAAGCACCACCTAATCGTTGACCTTGGCACATGACATAGGCCTGGTTTTTAGAACCTATATGGCACATTTTTGATTCACTTAAAACAAATTTCTAACCTTTGGGGTCACTAAAGATTTCTAATAATAATCCTTAAGTCATTTTTTTCTAAAGAACCCCGGTTCTAAATTGTTCAATCTTTCTTAATAACTGTCAACTCACAGTTTTGGTGCAGTTCTTGTGAACTTCTTAATGACATAGAGGCCAGCCCAGGCCATGGAATTTATTTAATATTATTCAAGTTCATAGTACAATAAGTTTCACATCAAGTTGATATTTGCAGAGCTTAGTTGCAATGTGTCCTACTTTTATTGAAAGATAGTTTTGACTTAGGATATTGAATTAACTCTTTGAAACATCAAAGATTTGGATGCACTGGTGAGTATTGACTCTTTGTTCCTATTTAAATGTTTTTTCTGCATTATAACAGTTGTCTTTGAACTTAATTACCCAGAAACATAACACATCGGGGTTCCATAGGGGAACTAGCAAGCTTAAAAAAACACATATATTATTTTAATACTTTCATGGGATGTGAACATTACTGGCAATGTCAGCATTTGGTGTTCGTCACTGATTGCCTTTGAAAAGATGGTGGAGATATGACTGCCACAACCCTTTCAGTCCATGAGGCACTGGCATACCTACAGCACTGTTAGGGAGTGAGTTCTACATTTTTGTACAGGTTAAAATGAAAGAACAACAATATAGTTCAAAGTCAGGATACTGTGTGGTGTTGGGGGCAATTTGCAGATAAGATTGTTCCCATGCATCTGCCATTTTGTCCTTCTAGGTGGTAGAGATCATGTGTTTGGATGATGCTGTCAAAGGGAACTTGGCAAAATGCTACAGTTCATCTAGAAAATGGCACACAAGATTTTCGCTGTGTGTCAATGGTGGACAGTCTGAGAGTTTAAGGTAGCAGGTAATGTGCCAGGCGAATAGTTTACTTTGTCCTGAGAGTGAGAAGCCAGGGAAATTATAATTGGGAATGAAGCAATGGCAGTAGAATTGAACATAATACATTGGTTCTGTTTTTACAGAAATGGGCACAGAAAGAACTCCCAGAAATGTTAAGGAACCAAGAGTTGAGTGAAAAGTTAGAAGTGAAGGGAATCAGCATTAATAAGAAAATCTTACCATGGAAATTTACGGGGTTAATGTCTGACAAATCACCAGGGTCTGATCATCTACATCCCCATGCACAAAAGCAAGTGGCTTTGAAAATTTTGCATACATTTTTGGTCATGACCTAAAATTCTCTAATTTTTGGAATATTTCCTGCTGATGAAGGGTGGCAAATGAAACTGTACTATTCAAAAAGGGAGGGAGAGAAACAAAACAGAGAAATACAGACCAAATAGCCTAAAATCCATACTGGGGGTGATGCTAGAGTTGATTATAAAGGACATGTTAACAGGAACTTGGAAAGCATTAATGCGATTGAATAAAGTCACCTGGATAAATGAAAGATAAAACATACTTAACAAATTTACTTGAGTTTTATTGAAGATGCATCTAGAAAAATAGATAAGAGGAACCAGTGGATTTAGTCTCTTTGGATTTTCAGAAAGCTTTTCATCAGGTCCAAAATAAGAGGGTTATGACACAATGATAACATGTGAGATATTTCAACATGGATTGATAATTGGTTGACAGATTCATCACAGAAAGTTATAACAAATGAGTCTTTTTCAAAGTAGCAAACAAATTCAAAATTTCCAAGTCTTCTGATGACACAAATATGAGCAGGGTTGAGAGTTGTGCAGATGAGGCAATGAGGCTTCAAGATGATTTTGACAGGCTGATTGAGTAGGCAAAAACATGGTAGGTGCAGTACAGCATGGCTAAGAATGAAGTTATACATTTCAGTGTGAAAACACGCAGAGATAGAGTATTATTCAACTGGCTATATATTAGGAAATGTTGTTGCATAAAAGAATCTGGGTGTCCCTTGTCCACCAGTGAATGAAAATAGACAGACAAGTGCCGCAGAGATAGTATGAACTGCAGATGCTGGAGAATCTGAGATAACATAGTGTGGAGCTGGATGAACACAGCAGGCCAAGCAGCATCATAAGAGCAGGAAAGCTGACGTTTCGGGCCTAGACCCTTCTTCAGAAATGGGGGAGGGGGAGGAGGTTCTGAAATAAATAGGGAGAGAAGGGGAGGCGGATAGAAGATGGATAGAGGAGAAGATAGGTGGAGAGGAGACAGGTCAAAGAGGCAGGGATGAAGCCAGTAGAGTGAGTGTAGGTGGGGAGGCAGGCAGGAGATAGGCCAGTCTACGGAGGATGGACAGGTCAAAAGGGCGGGATGAGGTTAGTAGGTAGGAGACAGGGGTGGGGCTTGAGGTGGGAAGAGGGGATAGGTGGAAGGACAGGTTAGGGAGGCGGGGACGAGCTGGGCTGGTTTTAGGATGTGGTAGTGGGAGGGAAGATTTTGAAGCTTGAGCCCAGCTCGTCCCTGCCTCCCTAACCTGTTCTTCCACCTATTCCCTCCTCCCCCCTCAAGCCCCACCCCTATCTCCTACCTACTAATCTCATCCCGCCCCCTTGACCTGTCTGTCCTCCCTGGACTGGCCTATCTCCTCCCTACCTCTCCACCTACACTCACGTCTACTGGCTCCATCCCCGCTTCTTTGACCGGTCTGTCTCCTCTTCACCTATCTTCTCCTCTATCCATCTTCTACGGGCCTCCCCCACTCTGCCTATTTATTTCAGAACCTCCTCCCTCTCCCCCACTTCTGAAGAAGGGTCTAAGCCCAAAACATCAGCTTTCCTGCTCCAATGATGCTGCTAGGACTGCTGTATTCATCCAACTCTACACCTTGTTATTCCAGACAAGTGCAGCAAGCAATTAGGAAGGTAAATTATATTTGGCCTTTATTGCAAGAGGACCCAAGAAGGAATGTCTTACTAGCCTTATAGAGAGCCTTGGTGAGACCACACTTGGGGGGATTTCATGCAAATTTTATCTCCTTACTGAAGAAAGGAGATACTTGCCATGAAGGGAAAGGAATGGACGTTCACTCGGCTGAAATCAGCGATGGAAGGACTGTTCTATGTAGACAAGTTGGTTTAATTGCACCTGAATTTGTTGGAGTTTAGAATGATGAGGCAGGATCTGATAAAAACATAGAAAATACTGACACTCTGGACAGACTAGATGTAACGGTGATGTTTTCCCTGTTTCGGGAATCTAGTACCAGTGGTCACAGCCTAGGATACATTGTGACTGCAATGGGGAAAAAAAAAATCTTCTTTGATTAGAGGGTAGTTAACCAGTGGAATTCTCCAACACAGAAGACTGGAGGCCAAATCTTTGAATATATTCAAGAAAGAGATAGTTTTTTTTTTAGATTTTAAAAGCTTCAAGGGATATGGGAGAAAATGGAAAGAATGCATTGAAGATCAACCATGGCCATATTGAATGGCAGACCAGATTCAAAGGCCATATTGCCTACTCTTTGTCCTTGTTTCATTGTTTGTTTTTACTATTGTCTCCTGTAATGTGCAATCTTGTTCTATCAAGACAAAGAGGAAAATTAACATATTGTAATAAGTTTGAGAGAAGGCCTCTGATTGCTGAAAAGCAACATAGTGTCAAAGTTACTAACTACGGATGAGACTTACAGCAGCGGTAGGCATGTGAGGGTAAGGTACAGCAAATGAATGATTCCTGAATGCTATCAGATTATTGACAGATCAGAGATGGAGATGTGGTGCATTGGGGAGTTAGGGAGACTGCTTGAAACAGTTACTGGAACATTGTAATGAAATTTGATACTTTGATAATCAGGGCCAGATATCTGGCACTAACTTTCATGGTTATCTGTCTGGAGGATACCCTGGTCCCTGCAGAATGATGACAACAAAATGTAAGGCTGGATGAACACAGCAGGCCAAGCAGCATCTCAGCAGCACAAAAGCTGACGTTTCGGGCCTAGACCCTTCATCAGAGAGGGGGATGGGGAGAGGGAACTGGAATAAATAGGGAGAGAGGGGGAGGCGGACCGAAGATGGAGAGAAAAGAAGATAGGTGGAGAGAGTATAGGTGGGGAGGTAGGGAGGGGATAGGTCAGTCCAGGGAAGACGGACAGGTCAAGGAGGTGGGATGAGGTTAGTAGGTAGAAGATGGAGGAGCGGCTTGGAGTGGGAGCAAGGGATGGGTGAGAGGAAGAACAGGTTAGGGAGGCAGAGACAGGTTGGACTGGTTTTGGGATGCAGTGGGTGGAGGGGAAGAGCTGGGCTGGTTGTGTGTTGCAGTGGGGGGAGGGGACGAACTGGGCTGGTTTAGGGATGCGGTGGGGAAGGGGAGATTTTGAAGCTGGTGAAGTCCACATTGATACCATTAGGCTGCAGGGTTCCCAAGCGGAATATGAGTTGCTGTTCCTGCAACCTTCGGGTGGCATCATTGTGGCAGTGCAGGAGGCCCATGATGGACATGTCATCTAAAGAATGGGAGGGGGAGTGAAAATGGTTTGTGACTGGGAGGTGCAGTTGTTTGTTGCCAACCAAGCGTAGGTGTTCTGCAAAGCGGTCCCCAAGCCTCCGCGTGGTTTCCCTAATGTAGAGGAAGCCACACCGGGTACAGTGGATGCAGTATACCACATTGACAGATGTGCAGGTGAACCTCTGCTAAATGTGGAATGTCATCTTGGGGCCTGGGATAGGGGTGAGGGAGGAGGTGTGGGGCAAGTGTAGCATTTCCTGCGGTTGCAGGGGAAGGTGCCAGGTATGATGGGGTTGGAGGGCAGTGTGGAGTGAACAAGGGAGTCATGGAGAGAGTGGTCTCTCCAGAAAGCAGACAGGGGTGGGGATGGAAAAATGTCTTGGGTGGTGGGGTCGGATTGTAGATGGCGGAAGTGTCGGAGGATGATGCGTTGTATCCGGAGGTTGGTGGGGTGGTGTGTGAGAACGAGGGGGATCCTCTTAGGGTGGTTGTGGCGGGGGCGGGGTGTGAGGGATGTGTTGCGGGAAATACGGGAGACGCAGTCAAGGGCGTTCTCGATCACTGTGGGGGGAAAGTTGCGGTCCTTGAAGAACTTGGACGTCTGGGATATGCGGGAGTGGAATGTCTTATCGTGGGAGCAGATGTGGCGGAGGCGGAGGAATTGGGAATAGGGGATGGAATTTTTGCAGGAGGGTGGGTGGGAGGTGGTGTATTCTAGGTAGCTGTGGGAGTCGGTGGTCTTGAAATGGACATCGGTTACATGCTGGTTGCCTGAGATGGAGACTGAGAGATCCAGGAAGGTGAGGGATGTGCTGGAGATGGCCCAGGTGAACTGAAGGTTGGGCTGGAAGGTGTTGGTGAAGTGGATGAACTGTTCGAGCTCCTCTGGGGAGCAAGAGGCGGTGCCGATACCGTCGTCAATGTACTGGAGGAAGAGGTGGGGTTTGGGGCCTGTGTAGGTGCGGAAGAGGGACTGTTCCACGTAACCTACAAAGAGGCAGGCATAGCTGGGGCCCATGCGGGTGCCCATGGCCAACCCCTTAGTCTATAGGAAGTGGGAGGAGTCAAAAGAGAAGTTGTTGATGGTGAGGACGAGTTCGGCTAGGTGGATGAGGGTGTCGGTGGAGGGGGACTGGCCGGGCTTGTGGGACAGGAAGATGCGGAGGACCTTGAGGCCATCTGCATGTGGAATGCAGGTGTATAGGGACTGGACGTCCATGGTGAAGATGAGGTGTTGGGGGCCAGGGAATTGGAAGTCCTGGAGGAGGTGGAGGGCGTGAGTGCTGTCACGGACGTAGGTAAGGAGTTCCTGGACCAAAGGGGAGAAAATGGAGTCCAGATAGGTGGAGATGAGTTCGGTGGGGCAGGAGCAGGCTGAGACGATGGGTCGACCAGGGCAGGCAGGTTTGTGGATTTTGGGAAGGAGATAGAAACGAGCCATGCGGGGTTGGGGAACAATGAGGTTGGAGGCTGTGGGTGGGAGGTCCCCTGAGGTGATGAGGTCATGAATGGTGTTGGAGATGATGGTTTGGTGCTCGGGTGTGGGGTCATGATCGAGGGGGCGGTAGGAGGTGGTGTCGGAGAGTTGGTGTCTGGCCTCGGCGATGTAGAGGTCAGTGCGCCATACTACCACTGTGCCACCCTAGTCTGCGGGTTTGATGGTGAGGTTGGGGTTGGAGCGGAGGGAGCGGGGGTCATCTCCACCTATCTGGACTCCATTTTCTCCCCTTTGGTCCAGGAACTCCCTACCTACGTCCGTGACACCACTCACGCCCTCCACCTCCTCCAGGACTTCCCATTCCCTGGCCCCCAACACCTCATCTTCACCATGGACGTCCAGTCCCTATACACCTGCATTCCACATGCAGATGGCCTCAAGGCCCTCCGCTTCTTCCTGTCCCGCAGGCCCGACCAGTCCCCCTCCACCGACACCCTCATCCGCCTAGCTGAACTTGTCCTCACCATCAACAACTTCTCTTTTGACTCCTCCCACTTCCTACAGACTAAGGGGGTGGCCATGGGCACCCGCATGGGCCCCAGCTATGCCTGCCTCTTTGTAGGTTACGTGGAACAGTCCCTCTTCCGCACCTACACTGGCCCCAAACCCCACCTCTTCCTCCGGTACATTGATGACTGTATCGGCACCGCCTCTTGCTCCCCAGAGGAGCTCGAACAGTTCATCCACTTCACCAACACCTTCCACCCCAACCTTCAGTTCACCTGGGCCATCTCCAACACATCCCTCACCTTCCTGGATCTCTCAGCCTCCATCGCAGGCAACCAGCTTGTAACCGATATCCATTTCAAGCCCACCGACTCCCACAGCTACCTAGAATGCACCTCCTCCCACCCACCCTCCTGCAAAAATTCCATCCCCTATTCCCAATTCCTCCGCCTCCGCCGCATCTGCTCCCACGATAAGACATTCCACTCCCGCACATCCCAGATGTCCAAGTTCTTCAAGGACCGCAACTTTCCCCCCACAGTGATCGAGAACGCCCTTGACCGCGTCTCCCGTATTTCCCGCAACACATCCCTCACACCCTGCCCCCGCCACAACCACCCAAAGAGGATCCCCCTCGTTCTCACACACCACCCCACCAACCTCCGGATACAACGCATCATCCTCCAACACTTCCGCCATCTACAATCTGACCCCACCACCCAAGACATTTTTCCATCCCCACCCCTGTCTGCTTTCTGGAGAGACCACTCTCTCCGTGGCTCCCTTGTTCACTCCACACTGCCCTCCAACCCCACCACACCCGGCACCTCCCCCTGCAACCGCAGGAAATGCTACACTTTCCCCCACACCTCCTCCCTCACCCCTATCCCAGGCCCCAAGATGACATTCCACATTAAGCAGAAGTTCACCTGCACATCTGCCAATGTGGTATACTGCATCCACTGTACCCGGTGTGGCTTCCTCTACATTGGGGAAACCAAGCGGAGGCTCGGGGACCGCTTTGCAGAACACCTCCACTTGGTTCGCAACAAACAACTGCATCTCCCAGTCGCAAACCATTTCCACTCCCCCTCCCATTCTTTAGAGACATGTCCATCATGGGCCTCCTGCAGTGCCACAATGATGCCACCCGAAGGTTGCAGGAACAGCAACTCATATTCCGCTTGGGAACCCTGCAGCCTAATGGTATCAATGTGGACTTCACCAGTTTCAAAATCTCCCCTTCCCCCACCGCATCCCAAAACCAGCCCAGTTCGTCCCCTCCCCCCACTGCATCACACAACCAGCCCAGCTCTTCCCCTCCACCCACTGTATCCCAAAACCAGTCCAACCTGTCTCTGCCTCCCTAACCTGTTCTTCCTTTCATCCATCCGTTCCTCCCACCCCGAGCCGCACCCCCATCTCCTACCTGCTAACCTCATCCCACCTCCTTCTTCCGTCTTCCCTGGACTGACCTATCCCCTCCCTACCTCCCCACCTATACTCTCTCCACCTATCTTCTTTTCTCTCCATCTTCGGTCCGCCTCCCCCTCACTCCCTATTTATTCCAGAACCCTCATCCCATCCCCCTCTCTGATGAAGGGTCTAGGCCCGAAACGTCAGCTTTTGTGCTCCTGAGATGCTGCTGGGCCTGCTGTGTTCATCCAGCCTCACATTTTGTTGTCTTGGATTCTCCAGCATCTGCAGTTCCCATTATCCCTGCAGAATGATGTTGTCTTTCCTTCTTTCAACGATAACACTAAAACATTTGAGAACTCTGGAATGCACCCTCTGTTCTATTGCTCAATTACTATTATAGGCCTGCTCCTCATCTACTTCCTAGCCAGTTGAATGAACTGCTAAAACCAGAATGCACCTCACCTTCAAGAAGTAGATATTATTTTTCAGAAATGTTGCATTGCTTTATTTGGTGCTCTCTTTGCATGAAGCAGGGTCCCCTGCTGAGGATACATCATTCAGCAATGCACCTGGCACTGGAAGCTTGTCACAATTGTGGAAACATGCAGGAAATACAAGGTTTGCATGCTAGATTCCTTTCTATGGTCCACAACGTCCTGACCCCTATGTGACTCTGCCCTTGATGTTTCTCACTTAACCTGCATATTGATGATTGAGATCTATTTACTTTTCATTCAGAAAATGCACTGAAAGAATAGGCCAAGGATGATCTAATAGAACGATGGAACAGGTTGGAGCTCTGCATTTCAAATACTTACTTCTAAATGGCCTTTGAAACTAATTGGACAGACTGAAAGACCACCTGCTATCATCATACTTAAGTTTTGTTTATGTTCTATTACATCCAGCAGAATAATTCTGCTCCAAATGGTATATTAAGTTCTCAAGAGGCCACTGTTTGGTGGCATGAAAGGAAACTTTAAAGGACCAGAAATGCAGCAGGCAAGCTGCTGTTCCACAATTGTCACTTTTTTTCAAAATATATCTTCTGTGAAGGCTTGTATGTCAGACAAAAAATAACGTGTGAAACTTCCACAGTGCAAGCTTATGTGGTGTCAGATTTTTTTTCAATGCTTGTATTCAAAGGACTTCTAAATTTGAACGTAGCAAATCCTAGGTTTTAAAGGATTGTTAGAAAGCAAAATATTGGGCCAAATCTTGTCAGAAAGAAAACAAGGCACACTGTTGTTCGTGTAAAAAGTCACAGTTCAGCAGATCAAGAAATATTCTGCGAGTTTTGACTGTCCAGAAATTTCAAGTCAATTCTAGGCCATGTCACCATTTTCTTCTCACCAATGCCATCTCACCCTGAGCTGCACTGTTAATTTTAAGAATGTGTTATATTTCCATATCAATTGCTCATGAAACTGACTGCAGAAATCAGGGCTAGCAATGACAAAACACAAGTACTCTTTTAATAACGTGATAATTACTAAAGCAATGCCAACTAACCTCTTTGGTCCAGAAAGGAATAATTAAATTATTCAATCTTTTTCAACCATAGCGTATATTATCAAGAAACATTTAAACTTTGAGTTTATATTCACTTTGTCTTTCCACAATATTTTGTCTCCTGCCCCAATCTTTTTCCTTCCTGCGTCTGATCTGACTATATTTTGCACTACATCAAAACTGAAAGAACTGCAGATGCTGTAAAACAGAAACAAAAAAAAACACTGGAAAAGCTCAGCATGTCTGGCAGCATCTGTGGAGAGAAATCAGAGTTAACATTTCGGGTCAAGTGACCCTTCCTCACAACTGTTCTGAGGAAGGGTTGCTCATTTTGAAACATTAACTCTGATTCTTTTTTAAAAAAAATATTCATTAATGGAATGAGGGCATTGTTGGCCAGGCAATATTTATTGCCCTTCCCTAATTGCCCAGAGGGCAATTTAGAGTCAACCACATTGTTGTGAGTCTGGAGTCACGTGTAGGCCAGACCAGGTAAGAACAGCAGTTTCCCTCCCGAAAGGACATTAGTGAACCAGATGGGTTTTTGCTGACAATCGATTCGTGGTCATTATTAAATTCTTAATTCCAGATATTTCATTGAATTCAAATTTCGTCAACTGTCACGGCAGGATTCAAACCCAGGACCTGGGACATTATCCGGGTCTCTGAATTAACAGTCCTGTGATCATGCCTCTAGCCATCACCTCCCCAGCGTTCCTTCACAAATGCTGCCAGACCTGCTGAGCCTTTCCACCAATTTCAGCTTTTGTTTTATATTTCATTCTGCCATTCCTCTGTTTATTTCTTGATTCTTAAATCTAAGTAGTTAAGATAAAATATTGTTATTACCACCACTCATCAGCTTCACTATTGCACTCACCATAACATAATTCTTTTCAAGGTGTAGACAACAAAATGTCCAGCCACATCAAGATTGGGCCCATTAGTAACCTATTTCAAATGAAACAGTTAAGTATATGAATCATAAACTATACATTGTACTCAGATCCAAGGTACACTTGCACATGTGGAAGCGGAATTTTAACATGGAACACACTTTTTTGTTGTTAAACTCTCTCATTTAAAAATTTGACAACAATCTAAGTTACATTTAAAGTCCAGCATCTCTCAACAAGAAACTTTGAGTTTAAGCACCTCTACAGAATTTGATGATGATAGATATTGTGTTTGTAACATGGCAAAGCATGTTAATTACCAGTTCTGAAGAAGGGTCACTGTACCCAAAATATTCACTCTGATTTCTCTCCACAGGTGCTTCCAGATCTGTTGTGTTTTCTCAACAATTTATGTATTTTATTTGAGGTTTATTGCTAGTCTGTAAATCCTTCCAATATGCCTATAGCAGGCAGTAAAAGTGGGAAAGTTCCCTGGTCAGCCATGGTATTGTTCCCAGTAAACGGAAGAGATGGGTTGGAAGAAGGGTATTTGGCTCTAAAACCAGCTGTAAAAAAGTTGCCATCATATCTTTTTTACATCTTCCATCTCTTGCCTTAAAAATATGCCCCCTAGCTTTGATCTCTTCCACCTTAGGAAAAAGATATTTGCTATTCACCTTATTTATGCCCCTTATGATTTTACAAACCTCTGTAAGTTCACCCCTCAACCTCCTACACTCCAGTGAAATAAGTCCCAGTCTATCCTGAGATAGCAAGAACTGCAGATCTGGAGTCAGAGTCAACGTAGTGTGGAGCTGGAGGCACACAACAGGTCACAAGAAGGGTCCCAAACCAAAACATTGACTTTCCTATCCTCGGATGCTGTCTAACTGTGTTCCCCCAGCTCCACACTGTGTTGACCCAGCCTCTGCAGCCTATTTTTACAACTCAAATTCTCTTTTCTCGACAATATCCTGGGAGATATTTTCTGAACTCTCTCCAGTTTAATAATAACGTTCCAATAACAGGGGAACCAGAACTGCACACAGTGCTCCAGAAGAGGCCTCATCAACATCCTGTCCAATCTCAACATGACATCCTGAACTCCTTTACTCAATGCAAAAAATTCTGGAAAAGCTCAGCAGGTCTGATAGCATCTGTGAAGAGAAATCAGAGTTAACATATCATGTCAAGCGACCCTTCCTCAGAATAGGGTATACTCTGATTTGAGAACTGCCTTGGGTATTGATACAGAGAAAATCTGACAAACCAGGGAAAGTGTGAATAAAATCTTACAACTTCCAATTGTTATTTGAATCCATACACAACATCTCATGTTTTTATTTTCCACAGGTGCAATGATATGTTTCCATTTATAAATGGTCTAGTGGAACCAAGTAATGAAATGCATTTAGATAAATGTTTGAATATACTTATGATATTTTGGACCAAATGATTTGACAGGATTAGACATTGGCTCACTTTGATTTTACTTAGAAAAGATGATATTACTTCATCCATTTAAACACTGCAGAATTTTATTATTTTCCATGCCTAGGATAGTTATAACATGTGGTAAACATAAAACACAGTGCAAGACTACTTGTTTAATGTTGTTATTGTAGTTGAATCCTTATTAACCATTGAACCAATTCTTCAAGTTGAATAAGCCATGATTAGAATTATTTTGATATCAGCAAAGTTCAAAATCTTTGTGTTATGTGAAACTAAGATTACCATTGGAGCTTGTTTTAAATCATGACTGCAGTGAGTTGTATTATTGTATCTGATCAGGTGTTTGATTCATTCCTTGTACCATTGCACTAACGCAATAGTGAGTATGCTACTTCAACCCACGCACAATGTCTCCTTTCTTTGTTTTAGGCAAATGAGAAACATCATCACTATCCCCGCTTTTCCGAGTAACTGTAAAACAAGGGTCACAGAAAGATGAGATACAGTAAACAATTAGGAAGGCAATTAACATGTTAGATGATCTTGCACAGGATTTGCACAAATAATAAGACTATTACAGTTGGGTAGGAATTTGGCGTACTGTTTGTACTTTAGATGTCCATGTTTAAGAAATAATGCACTTGCTATCAGGAAGATGCGGCAAACATTTTCAAGATACAGTTACCCTCTGACTCCAGAGTTCAATGATGAGAGACTGAGTAAATTGTGATGATATAGATTACAGCATAGAAGAGCAAGAGGTGATCTCATTGCATGATCAGGGGGCTGGGTAAGGTAGACACTAAGGAATTGCTGTTCTGACTGGCAATTTTAGAGCACAAGCACCATCTCAGCATCAGAGATCAGTCATTTATGGCTGAAATAAGCATTTTTTTTCCTGTTTATTTTACTGGTTGAAAACCTTTTGAATTGTCTATTCCAGAGGACTATGGATGCTACATTCTTGAACACATTTACAAGTAGGGAGAGTTTTGATATTTTGGGGAATGGAGGGATTTGGGGAGTGGAGTTGTGAAGCCCATGATCATACTGAATAATGGAACAGTCATGATGGGCCATAAGATCATATATCTATTTCTTATATCCTTGCATCTGTTTGAGTTAAGGAGATATTGACTGTTCTGTTTCTGTTGAATAAACTTAATTAAATGTTAAGTTGGCCAATGAGCTGTGAATGTAATGAAATAGTAATGTGATTATAATGAGACCACAATAAAAGCCCAATTCAAAACTTTATTGATTGCAACTTTCATCAGATGCAAATGTTTGGACTTTTAATCAGCTTTTATATCACTGTTGACTAGGCATCACATTTCTCACCGAAGTAGACTTCTAATTTAGGGAGAGAATTGTACCAAAAAAGTATACTCTTGTTGTATTTCACCACAGCTCTGATAAACAATATACCATATTACCACATTAAAACTAATGATACCAGGATACTCCTTTATTGAATTGAAATTTTGTAATACCAGATATCCTATTTCCTCCTTTGCAAAAGATGTATAAAGGCTGATTGGTCTAGTTGTATACTTCCAAAACAACACAAGCAAAGAGAACTTACTGACAAATTGTACAGCAGATTTAGTATTCAGTTGCATCAACAATAATTTGCATTCATAAAGCACATGTAATTGGTTAAACTATCCCAGGTCCTTCATGGGAGCATTATGTAATGAAAAGAAGGCACTGAGCTCATAAGCAGATATTGGGATGAATCAGCTAATTGAGCAAGATAGGATTTTAAGAAGTGTGTGTAAAAGAGGAGGTAGAGACATTCAGAAGTGTCGGAAGACTATTTAACAGTTTAGGACCCAGGCAACTGAAGCATAGCCATTCATCATTGAACAACAGAAAGCAGAACTGTGAATTAACAGGCTATTGCTGAAAGAGTTCAGAAGCTCAAAAGATTGTAGGGCTGATGGAGATTACGGACATAGGGAAAGATGGGAACATGGAGGGCTTTGAAATTCAGGATGGAATTTTAAAATCAGTTCATTGAATGATGGAAGTCAATTGGAATAGTTAAAACAGGATGGTGCAGCAACAGCTATGAAAACATCAGCAACCCAGATTCTGAAATCCTGAAAGGTGCTTCACAGAAGCACAATAAAAATAAATGACTGTAAGCCAAATAGGATAGTCAAATGTTTGGACAAAAGTTAGAGTTTGAGGAAGATAGTGTGTACAGTGGTGGAGTTTCTTAAGGAAGGCACTTCAGGACCTGAAGCATAGGCACCTGAACTGAGCTGAAGGAGGTTAAAGATAGGATAGTGCAAGATCACACACAAACAGACACACATGCAAACCCACACACTGACACACGCAAAATGCCAAAATAGATCAATGAGGGTAGGATTATGGAAGCTACAGGACATTTAGTTAACATATATTTCATTGATAGACCTTTAACAAGGCTAGTTACAATGTATGGTCCCTTCAGTTAAGTTAATAATTAGACAAACATTTTGAAGTCTGGAGGATAGTAACTGCAGTGTGAATTAACTGAGAGTATTTTTTTTAAACTGATCTATCAATAATTCAACAAATCAATTCAAGTAAGTGTTGCATTATTGTAGGATTATTAGAATTATAATTCAAGACACTTCCCGGTGGTATTTTTCCAACTGATTACAGTTATAACAAAGTGTGGAGCTGGATGACACAGCAGGCCAAGCAGCATTTTAGGAGCACAAAAGCTGATGTTTTGGGCCTAGACCCTGCTCCTAAGATGCTGCTTGGCCCGCTGTGTTCATCCAGCTCCACACTTTATTATCTCGGATTCTCCAGCATCTGCAGTTCGCATTATCTCCGATTACAGTTATAATTGTTTTAATGATTCACAGAATAGTTTATTTCAGGATATTCATAATTTCTGAAATTAAAACAATCTTGAATAAAGACTGGATTTACTTCCACTATGCAGTCCTAATTTACACAAAGAAGCACTGGAAAATGTGGCAACAATCCGGTGCAATCTAAACCTAACTCTAATCGATTGTCTTCTTACTTTCTTTTCCAGTCATTGTAAGGAGAACCATTCACTGTCTCTGTGCTATACCCGGCAACTTATAGAACATAGAACATAGAACATAGAACAGTACAGCACAGAACAGGCCCTTCAGCCCACAATGTTGTGCCGACCATTGATCCTCATGTATGCACCCTCATTCTGCGTCACTTTCACTGTGTGGGCACCAATTTGGCAGGCAGGTAGATGGGGGTAACTATCTGTTGGGAGGGTGGGTCCCCTGTATCCATTAGACACACCAAGAATGAATACGCCCCCATTAGGATTCCTCTTGGAGCCCCTAAAACACAGCCCTCATACCTTCACTCCCCTTGCTGAATTTTCACAAGCAGGCCCAACTAAAATCTCAGGCCTACTTGAACTCTGGGCTCTTTCCTAGGATTGCCCACACTTACAGCATAGAGGGACGAGATGCTGGCACTTTTGGAAAGCATAAAATTGGATGTCCCCAGACCCAAATGAGATGTATCCCAGGCTGTGGTGGGAGTTGAGGGAATAATACCAGGGCCTTTGGCGTTAACTTTCAATTCCTCTCTCGACACGAGAGGTGTCAGAGGACTGAACGATTGCTAATGTGGTACCATTACTCAAGAAGGAAGCAATGGATAAACTAGAAAACTACAGGTCAGTGAGTGTGGCATCAATGATACAGAAACTATTGGTCAAGAAAATCTGAGGGACAGAATTAACATCCATTTGATGAGACAAGGATTAATTAGTCAAAATAGCTTTATCAGTGGGTGAAAACATCTGGCAAAACTATTTGCAACTTCCAAACGCAAATATGATCAGTTGGAACCCATCACAGCAGACAGTGAAATTTGGTATACTGTATAGGCATGGGCATTGATGCATGTTCTGTGGCCATGAACAAGACTCCAGGATGGTGTGTTGCCTCCATGATGTCAGGATCAAGGATTTGTCTGAGTGGCATAGGTCATTCTACAAGGAGACGGTGAGCAGCTGGAGGTTGTGGTCCATATTGTTACTACCGACATAGGCAGGAAGAGAGATGAGATCCTGTGAAGGGATTTTAGGGGAATTCCACAGAAAGTTGAAAAGCAGCGTCTATATGGTTGCAATCTCAAGATTATTTCCTGTGTCACATGCCAGAAATAGGAAGGTAACACTTGAATGTGTAGCTAAAGATCTGTTGTAGGAGGAAGGGATTCAGATAACTGGATCATTGGAATTTCTTCCAGAGCAGGAGAGACCTGTGTAAGAACAATGGGTTGCATCTAAACTGGAGGGGCACTAATAACCTTACAGGAAGGTTTGCTTGTGCTATTCTGGAGGATTTAAACTTGTGTGGCAGGGGACTAGGAACTAGAGCAATGGGTCAACATGTGGACTGATTGAGGAGAAGGTCAATACTAAGTTACGTAAGTCTAATGGGAAGAATAGGCAGGGCGAGAATGATGGACATGGCAGGACTATTGGTCTGAAGTGTATTTACTGTAATGCAAGGAGTATAACCATTAAGATAGATGAGCTTAAGCCTGGATTAGTAAATGGAACTGTGATGTGCCCATTACAGAAACTTGATTGAGAGAAACGCAAGACTGGCAGCTCAACGATTCAGGGTTTAGTAGTCTCAGGGAAGTTAGAGAGAGATGTAAAAAGTGTGGAGGAGTTGTAATACTGATTAAGGAGAATGTCACAGTTGTACTAAGAGAGGATATTTTAGAGGGCTCGTCCAGCAAGGCCACACGGGTAAAACTTAGGAATAAGGGAGGTGAAATCTCTATAATGGGATAATACTATATGCCTTGCAATAGTCAGCAGGAGACAGAGGAACAGATATGTGTACACTTCATGGGAAGATGTAAAATGTTAGGGATAGGATATAATTGGATTTTGTAAAGAATAGATTATTAGGAATAGTCAGTATGACTTTGTACAGGGAAAGTCTTGGCTCACAAATTTGATTTTAGTTTTTTGAGGAAGTGACAAAGACGATGAAGATAGGGTAGCGGATGTGGTTAACTTGGACAAATACTAAAGCATTTGACAAAGTCTCTAATGGCAAGCTCATCCAATAGGTTAAGTAACATAGGATCCATGGTGAGTTTATAAGTTGAAAACCAAATTGGTTTGGAAGAAGACGGAGGTTAATTGTGGAGGGGTGTTTTTCTGATTGGAGGCCTCTGACGCATCGTATTCTGCAAGGATCAATGCAGGTACCTCTATTTGTTCTATATATTTATGAATGATTTGGATAAAAATATAGGTGGTCCGATTGGTAAGTTTGGAGACAACATGAAAATCAGTAGATTTGTGGACAGTAAGGAAGATTATCAAAGGATACCTTAGGATATAGAACAGTTGGAAACTGGATAGAGAACTGACAGATGGAGTTAAATCTGGAGAACAGTGACGTGATGCATTTTGTGAGGCCAAATGCAATAGGAAACCATTCTGTAAATGGCAGGACGCTTAAAACATTGATTTATGGAGATATCTTGAGGTGCAAGCTGAAAGTGGCAACATAAGCAGAAAGGGTGGTAAAGAAGGCATATATCATGCTTGTTTTCATTGGTCTAGGCATTGAATATGAACATTGGCAAGTGATGTTGCAGCTGTATAAAACTTTAATTCAACCACATTTGAAGTATTGGGTGCTGTTCTGGTGTCCACACTTTTAAAGGATGTGGAAACTTTGGAGACAGTCCAAAAGAAGTTCACCAGGACCATTACTTGCTTTAGAGTAACATGTATTAGTTATGAAGAGAGGTTGGACAAACTTGGATTGTTCTTGCTAGACTATCTAAGGCTGATGGCTAATTTAATAGAAATATACATAATTATGAGAGTCAACGATAGTCAGAGTCTTTTTCCCAGATGGAAATGTCAGATATTAAGGATCACAGGTTTAAGGCGAGACAGGAAAGTTTTACAGTAGATATATGAGACAGACTTTTTTGCACAGAGGATGGCAGATGCCTGGAATGCTCTGTCAGAATGAGGTGGTAAAAGCAGATATGATAGCAATGTTTAAGAGGCATTTAAACAGACACATGAAAAAGCTGGAAATAAAGAGATACAGACAATGTGCAGGCAGGTGGGATTAGTTTAGTATGGCAACATAGTTGGTAGGTACATAGTGGACTGAAAGGCCTGTTCCTGTGCTGTACTGATCTATGTTCTATGAAACAGAACTTCCTGCTCAATCATTTACTTCCTTTATGTCCTGCTATTGGTTGCCTTGTTGGATGCCAGTGCAAGTCTGAGGTCCCAAGGTCCTGGGATAGCAGTGAAGGTCCTGATAATGTCTTGCTTGACTCCATTTTATTTTGATTTCTCAAATGAGGAATTCAATTTATAAAAGAGAATATTTATAGAGATCTTTTGCCCCTTTAAGATGCATACCTGTCTCTTCTAGTTGGGCTTTCATTATTGATTGTTGACAGAGTCCCCAACTCCCACCATAGACATCATCATAACCTTTGATTCAGCAAACCAAGTTGGTGTCATAATGAAGCACATAGATAACAGCCCTGCTCTGAAGTTCATGAAGCAGGAAAAAGGGAGTATAGGTTTGGAGCTAAACTAATCCAGAGGTATATCCATTTACTGCAAGCCGCATTTGTTTAGTTTGAATAGTCATGATGATCAATGTACAGATTAATGCTCAAACAGACATGGTGATATTCTGCATAGTCAAACAGCCCAGCACATAGGCCAGGAATTTCCTCAGAATTATTTACATTGCGTTGAATAATTTTGCAGAAGTGTAGCAGAAGTTCCAATGAAATTATGTAGTAACTTACAATGAGCAAGATGTAGCAAGATGGCAGTAGTAGATTAAGCAGTATGCCCACTCTGAGCCTGGAGTTCATCCATCTGTCCGGTTTTATTTTTTCTTCATTTTTTCTGTTTTCTTTTCTTAAAGTTTTTTTTTGTATTTGTATTTGCTTACATTCTGGAGAGAGTTTGATTGTAGAGGCAAGGACATTGTGGTCTGAAGTGTGGCACTGACTGGGGTCCAGAGCAGGCTTTTGGCGCTTGTCAATGAGGTAGCTGGTGACCCAGGCGGAACTCAAGCAGTGAGACAGCAGGATGAAGGAGTTGGAGCACAGCATGGATGAAAGAACAAGCCCAGCAGGGGCGAAAGAATCAGCTCAGGAGTGGGGAGAGATCGAAACCAATGTGGGGGAAGAGAATGAGTCAGCACAGAGGAGAGATCAAGCCCTTGAAGGGAGTGAGAGCCCTCGTGGCAAAAGCCCAGTGTGGGGTATCTGCAGGCCCACTGCTAAAGATGGAATGTAATGATGAACTTTTAACTTTATTTCTTTATTTTTCTACTTTGTACCTAAGATTTTGTACCTCGCCACTTTTGTGCCTAAGATGGCACTGGGAATGGTGACATTGCTCACTTTTCAACAACTGTGCGACTGTGTCGCTGTACTTGAGTACACATGACAATAAAACCTAATTCTAAGTCAATAAAACCTAATGCTAGTTTGACCACAATGAACAGTAGTGTGCTGTTTTCTATTGTTTTGCTTGCATTCAACTACAACTACCTTATTCTTTTGAGCTGTGTTAAAAATTGATGAAGGCTCGCCCATCCCAACGATGGAGACAGAATGACCTCTGTTGTATGATCAGACGTGGAAAAACTATATGTTACCATAGTCCCAGGTGACCATCGGCTGCTCTCTCATTAGAGAGAGTCCTCCAGTGGTGAGTTTAACTGAGAGGTTGCAAAACCTCAAGTAAGGGGTGAGGCTGAGAAAGGAAAGTCTTCAGAATGACCTTAGTCAGGGCAGGAGTTAAATCCATGACGGTAGTGTTACATTAAGTCACGAACCAGCCATCCACATCTAACCTAGTCTCACAATGCTTTTGATAAAGACGCACTGAATGAAGAAATTTGTCTATCCAAACATGCCAAACTATTTTTAAAGACTGAAGATTTTTTGTAAAGATATCCTGTAATCATTTAACCAGGCCAAGGTCAAGGAATCAGCATCAAAGGATCAACAAGGATGCTCTTTATAAAACTAAATCAATAGAATCCATCATAGTTGTGGGTATTTGGTTTGAGATCAGACTGCTGTCCCACATCACTATATATTTTTCTAAGTTGTTTATGAATTACTTTAGACTCACCATTGAATTGAATACTTAAAGGGCTTTGATACACATACTCTGATTTGTTGCTTCTAGGAAGAAATCTGGAGAAATTTTAATCCCGGCCTCAAATGTAACATTTCTTAGCAAAGTAATCTTCTATGTCCTGTTAAGATTCTACGTTCTGTAGTTAAAACATCTTTCATTACTCTATACTTGTTAGGGTGGATCCTTGAAGCAGGATATTACAATTAAATATTTATCAAGCTTTACTTGTGCTTTTTCTCAAGCTCACACATTAAGAGCAAATCATATTAAATTTCTCCATTCCATAAGAAGACAGATCCTTGGGTAAACTGAAATCTTTGATGACAGGGTTAATGGCTAAGCATTTGTAAGAGTTAATAAATAGCTACTGTGAGAATGAAAATTGACAAGACTCCCTTCTATAAGAAATTGATTTTCATAGCTTTATACAGATATACTGCAGTACATGAATATATTTATAATTATGATTCACTCTGTCAGAAATCTGTGTAATTTTCTGTTCCACTTGTTATCGCCCCAGAATTTTTCCTTTGTTTGTATAACTACGCTTCTCAGTTCAATGCTATGAAGATAAAGATGATACTCTGTCTGGGAAGTTCTCAAGTGTCAATATTTAATTACCTGTTTGAACCCAAATTGTAATCAATTTGATTCTCCTGCAGTCCTGTCAAAAAACTGCTGACCTTTAAAGTATTATTCTGATTTCATTCTTTTGATCTGCACAATGCAAATTTATCTAATTTCCATTGAAAACATTATTTGATATTTTTTGCTGTTTGAAATGGTTGATTAGTTTTCTTACGTGATGCTGCACTGCACCCAAATAAAAACACTATAAACTTATGGTAAGGCAATACAGTTATATTTGTTTTTAAGACTGGACCTTGCAATCCCTCCTGACTAATCTAATCATTGCCATATTGCTGCAGATTATATTTGGAAAATGTGCAAAGGAGTAACAATATTTGCATGACAAACTTGCATGCAAAGATAAAGCAGGCAAAGTATAATTACAGGTTCTTCCACAACACTCAGCATATCTCCATGCCACTGTTAGTTTATATTTGCGTTACAACAGCTATCAAGGTAGGAACTGCTTCCATGACTTGGCACCTTCAGTGAGTCTGGCTTTCAGATTCTCCTATGATGAAATTCAACAACAGAAAGAAATGGTGCTACTGTATAAAGAGAGGAAACGGGTGAAGAAAGTGGTTTCATGAACCATATGTAATCAGATGGCATGGGCTGAATGTCTTCAATGCATTGCAGACTAACGTGGACAAGCATGAGGTAAGAGAACTGTCACTCTTGCTTTTTTTCTCTTCAGCATTAATAGACTGAATAGCCCTGCGATGACTGCGAGCACTGAAGGAATGACTTTCAATGTCCACCCCATGTGAATCTGTAAACAGAATTTTACTATGTTTGTAAACTGAGATTTCCACTCTTTTGACATCTGTTTGAATTCAGTGCCCTCTAGAGGGAATCTATCAATGGCATGGGGGTTAAGTAAAGCAGGCACTATCATTTGATCAGATTAATCAATCCTCACTGAGACATGTTGATGTTAATCACACTGTTTAAGACAAAATAGTGTATAAAATTACTGCTGCTAAGTTTTCAATCATGATACTTGCAGGAGTAGATAGCCTCAATTTTTCTTTTTGGATTCATGGGATGTGGGTGTCTTTTACTAAGACAAAATTTATTACTAACTGATTAACCCTAACATTAATTACCCTTGAGAAGGTGGTGATGAGCTGCCTTCTTGAATTGCTGCAGTCCACTTGTTGCACCTATACTCACAATGCTGTTATAGGAAGGGAGTTCCAGGATTTTCACCCAGCTGCAGAAAACAAATGATGATATCATTCCAAGTCAGGGTGGTGTTGGAGGGATACTTACAGGTGGTGATGTTCCCATATATCTGCAGTCCTTGTCCTTCTTGGTGGTGGATACTGTAAGTTTGGATAGTTGGTAATCTTGAAGGAGCCTTACTGAGTTGCTGCAGTGAAACTTGCATATGGCACACATTGCTGTCTCTGTGCATACAAGGAGTGAAAGTTGAAGGAGTCAGATAGGTGTCACTTCAGTGGACTACTTGGATGATTTCAGATGGTTTTGTGCTTTGCGGGTGTTTTTGGAACTGATGTCATGCAGGCCAATGGAGAATATTCTGGCATACTTTTGACCTGTGCCTTGTAGGTGTAGATGATTATGATGGAGTACCTACTCTGTATTCCTGGATGAAGATGTTCGCCAATATTTAAGCAAATATTTAAATAATGGCACTCCAGTCTCCTCCATTATTGTGAATAGAGGTATTTGTGGAACCTTTTTCCCAGTGAGTTATTTATTTGTCTACTGCCATTCATGAATGGGTGTGGTAGGGCTGCAGAGCTCAGGTCAGATTTAATGGTTGGGGTTTTTCTTAGCCCTGACATGCTGCATTCATCCTTTGATGTGCCTGGTGCTTTTGATGGAATGCATTCCATTGGCCTGCAAAAGTTGATCCTCTGACTTGGAGGTAATAGGAGAATGGGGGATGTGTAATGTTATAATTGTGATTTGAGTAAAATTCTGGTGCTATAACGGTCCACACACCTTATGGATTCCCAGTCTTGAGTAGGTTGATCTGTTCAAAATTTATCCCAGTCAGCACTGGCAATTCCACACAACAGAATGGAGTGTATCCTCAGAGTAAAAGTGTCAGTGGTAACCCTTAAGATGGTGATATTGGGGGATTCCAATAGTTTGCCACAGAACATTAACAGTTAGATTGTCTCTTATTAGAGATGGCTATTGCCTGGCACTTTGTGGTGAACATATTACTTTCCTTGTGTCAGCTCAAACCTGGATACCAAATCTTGTTGCATTCAGACATGGATTACTTCAGTGTCTCAGGAGTCACAAATGGTGCTGAATTTTACACAATCACTGGTGAACTTTTCCACTTCTGACCTTATGATGGAGAAAGGTCATTCTTGAAGCAACTGGAGATAGAGTAGAGTGTCACATAGCATGGAAACGGACCGTTCGGTCTAACTCATCCATGTTGACCAAGTTTCCTGTGTGAGCAGATTATTTGCTATCAAATATTGCTTGATAGCATTGTTGATGATGCCTTCCATCACGTAATTGATGGTGGAGAGAAGGTGATAACTGTCAAGGTGGGATTTGTCTTGTACAGGGATATCCCTGAACAATCTTCCACATTTCTAGGTGGATGCCAGTATTGTAACTGTACTGGAACAACCTGGCTTGGGCCTCACTGGTTCTGGAGCACAAGCCTTCAGGACAATTTCTCAAATGTTGTCAGGGCCCATAGCCTTTGCACTATTCAATGCCTCCAACTTTTTCTTAACATCATGTGGCATGAATCGAATTGGCTGAGGACTGATGTCTGTGAATCTAGCGATCATTGAAGGAGGCCACAAAGGATCATCCATGAGGCACTTCTGGCAGAGGATTGTTGCAAATGCTTTAGACTTTTGCACTGAGGTGTTGGGGTCCTCCAGCGTGGAGGTGGAGATATTTGTTGAACCTTTGCCTACAGTGAGTTGTTTAATTATCCACTATCATTCATGGCTAGATATGGCAGGACTGTGGAGCTTGTATCTGATCCATAGGTTGTGGAATGACTTGGTTCTGTCTATCGCTTGCTGCTTATGCTATATGGAAGACAAGTAATCATACTTTGTAGCTTCACCAAGTTGACACCTCATTTTTAGGTATGTCTGATATTGCCCCTGGCATGACCTCCTGTACTCTCCATTGGACAAAAATTCAGCCCTCGGATTGAGTGGGTTGAGTGTGCGATATGCCGGGCTATGAGGTTAGAGATTGTGCTGGAATATAGTTTAGCTGCTGCTGATGGCCTACAGCTCTTCATGATGCCCAGTCTTGAATTGCTAGATCTGTTCAAAGTTTGTTTCATTTCGCATAGTGATAATGCCACACAGCACAATGTAAAATGTTGTCAATGCAAAAGCAGGATTATGTCTCCACAAGGACTGGGTAGTTGTCACCTTTATTAGTACCACCATAGACAGATGCATCTGCAACCGGCTGAAGTCAAGTATGTGCTTTCCCTCTTTTTCGTTCCCTCACCAACTGCTGCAGGCCCAGTCGAGCAGCTTTGTCCTTTCGGACCTGGCCACTAAATCAGTAGTGGCGCTGTTGAGCAACTTTTGTTGATGGACATTTGAATACCCCCACCCAGAGTATATTATGGTCCTTTGCCACCCTCAGTGCTGAGCACTGATTCATCAGTTGAGGTGAATGGTAATCAGCAGGAGGTTTCCTTGCCCACATTGGACTTGATGTCATGAGACGTTTTTTTGAATCTAGAGTCACTATTAAGGACTGCCTCCCCACTACATGTCACTGAACCACTCCCTCTGCTGAGTCTAGCTTATTAATGGTGATGGTGTTATTTTGGACATTTTGAATAATGTATTATTTCACAATATTGTCAGCAAGGCAGCTCTGCCAATTTTGGCACTAGTCCTTGGATGTTAGCGAGGAGGACTTTGCAGAATCAGCAGTGATGTGTTTGCCATGGTCAGTATGTCTGGTTCCATTCCTTTTTTCCTTTCTAATGGTTGATACAACTGAAAGACCATTTTTGCAGGCATTTCAAATGTATATGTAGGGACCAAGTAGGGAAAGCAGAGATAATGGGAACTGCAGATGCTGGAGAATCCAAGATAACAAAGTGTGAAGCTGGATGAACACAGCAGGCCAAGCAGCATCTCAGGAGCACAAAAGCTGATGTTTCAGTCCTAGACCCTTCATCGGAGGAAAGCAGATTTCCTTCCCTAAAAGGGCATTTGTCAAATGGCTAAGTTGGACAATGATCAAGAATTGCTTCATGGTGGCTATTAGACTTTTAATTCCAGGTTGATATTAAATTCAAATTTCACCTTCTTCTGTGATGGAATTCAAACTATGTTCTAACATTCAGAACACCAGAACATACCCTGTGTATCTGGATTACTAGTCCAGTGATATTACCAGTAAGCTATCACGTCCCTCACTCCATATGCTTTCAAGAAATGTCTTAAGACATCAGGTTCTAGAAAGGCTGTGAACCCTGACAGCATTCCAATAATAATCGTACTGATCATTTGTGCTGCAGAACTAGCCATACCCTAATCCAATTCACTCTTGTACAGCTGCAACACTATTATCTACTTGGAAAAATGGTTAATTGCCTGTATATCTCCTGTGCTCCAAAGCAAGTCAAATCCTATCTGGTAATTATTGCTCGATCAATAATCATCCATCAACATCAAAGTAACAAAAGTGATCCCTATCAACACTTGCTCACAATAACATACTCACTGATGCTCGGTTTATGTTCTGCCAAGGTCACTCATCTCCTGAGCAAATGATATCCTTGATCTAGATGCAAACAAAAAGAATTGAAGTGTAGAAGTGAGGTGAGACTGACTGTCCATGGCATCAAGGCATCTTATTAAGTCATTAATCAAGGGCGCTGAGCAAAGTTGGAGTCAATATAAATCAGAGATTAGGCTCTCCACTGGTTGAAGCCACATCTAGCACAAAGGAGGTTGTTTGATGTTTGGAGGTCAAGTATCTCAGCCAATGCAACAAAATTTATCAAACTATAATTCTCCCTTAATACGTAACTTGCTATCATCTAGTGAAAAACTCATTCCACTAGCTAACAAATATTTAAAGATGCATAGAGTTCCTCCTTACATTGAAATAGGACTCACCGTAATTGTTGTGTGATTCCGGCATAAATTTTACGATAGCCCACATCTCTCAGGCCTCTCTAAGAATCTGTCCAGTGTGTTCAACATTGCAAAGTATCCCAAGCTGCAATATTTCATAAGAATGCCAGAATGTCTGACTTTGCTCAACCTTGATAACAGTTCTATATATGTTGACATTATTTAAGCTTTACTCATTTTGATGTGCAAGTTTGTTTTCTGAAGTGGTTATAGTTAAATCGATATTTAAACTAAAACTTGCAAATCGTCATGGCTAATGCAGCCAATACTGTGTAATTTTATTTGGAAAATGCACAAATGAAGAAAAATACCTGTTGCAAAGAAAGGTATTAATTTTCCAGTTTAGGTTGGAATCATTATTCCCTACACAGGTCAGGCCAAATGTTACCTACTTACTTCCTATGATTTTTAATGCCTAAATTTAGAGGAGAAGGTAGGTATTGATGGGTTATGTATCAGGGAAGACAGTTCTTTTGGGAGCAGGAAGTGTGAGCAACTAAATGAATCAGCCTGAGATATTTCTAAGAAGCAAGAGCAGGTTTTAGTCATCTAACTTTTCCTGAGTAACTGTCCAGGTAACTACATATAAACTCTTCAAATTCTGACTATATTCAAGGGTTAGAGAGTTGTTTTGCACATGTAGGGTAATTGTCTATGAAAAGTTTAAACTTTCTAGGCAATTCTCACACAGTCATTGTATCTGGATCTTTGAGAGATCTTAAAGGGGTACAACACCCTTTCAATCCTTACAGTGCACTACCAAGTCTTATGCAGAAATAAAGAAAACACAGGTTTATTGTAATTTCCCCTTCAAAACTGAACACATACCCATTCTAATATTAGTCTGCGGTTGTATGCAGCTAGTTAGCTAAACTTGGAACAGAGGCCACTTTTGCAGCAGCCATATTTAACTTCAGTGAGTCTTCAGACTGTCCGGTAATGAAAATGTAACAGTGAAAAGGTGGCTGAAGACTAGTGGATGGATATCTCAAAAAAATGTTTCATAAGCTATGTGCAGGGCAACAGTTAGATTTCAGCAGGACATTAACTCATGCAGGATATGACAATCATAATGATTCACTGTTGATCCAGGGAACTGTGTCAGTTGAAATCTTCCCATGAGGGATTCTCTCAGTGCACTCCACTTTCTAGGCAACAATTCATTACTTAATAGTTTCCCAAATCATTGTTGCTATGGATAAGTGACTCTTGGCATTTCTCATCAGTTAAGATCCTTCCTTGTCCCAACACTGATTCAGTGTCAGTCAGGTGTTGTTTCCTATAAGTTTTGTACTGTATGCCCTGTAAATGTCATAATTGATTTAAACGTTTTAACCAGTAACTCAATCTTGTGTAGCTGACAAAATCAAAATATAGCAGTTGTTAGGAATTTGGAATAAAAGCAGAAAGTGCTTGAGTAATTCAGCAGGTCTGGCAGCATTTCTGTTTTCATTTTGTGTTGCCAATTAACCATATTGAACTGAAACAAAAGCAAAATACTGTGAATGCTGGAAATTAGCTATGGAACACACGGCAAAATCAGTCAACACCTAAGAGCAATAGTTATCATTTCAGGTTCATAACATTTCATCAGAACTGAAAACCTGACACTCCGAAGTTTTGTCCTTGATAGTCTGTGACATCATTCTCTGTCTAGTTACTTTTCTAAATTGCGTGTTTTTGTTTTAAACTTGACTTCTTCACATTGATTATCCTTGCTGGTCCATGTCAACAAATAAACTACTCCAGATACTTCTCTCTTTGGTGTCATCCTTTGTTGAATACATTTGGCAATGTAGAGGTGGGCAAGATTGGATCATAAACCGAAATACCTTTTTTGTCCAGGATGCAGTTTGGTAAAGGAGCTGAGGCCAGCTCTTGGAATGACCAAGAGGCTTTGTTAAAAGGCTGACTGCCACTTAGAATTTGACAGCATCAAGTAAAGAAGCTGCGTAGTATTTTGATGACCAACTCTTCAATGTCATCCCTTAAACTGACCAGCTTGGGAGTGGATGAAGTGTTACTGATTATTTCAGCCACCACTTGAAAAGCATTGTACATTTTGCAGCACCATCAGTAAAATATGCTTTACTGTATTTGGTATGCTTACATTTATTGGTCAGTGCATTGAGTATAGGAGTCGGAATGTCATGTTGCAGCTGTACAGGACATTGGTTAAGCAACTTTTAGAATATAATGCTCAATTCTGGTCTCCTTGCTATGCAAAAGATTTCAAACCTGAAAGGGTGCTAAAAGGATTTCTAAGAATGTTGATGAGATTGGTGGTTTTTAGCTGGAAGGAGATGCCGAATAGGCTGGAGCTATTTTTCCTGGTGAGTCAGAGCTGAAGGGTGACCTTATAGAGATTTTTTTTTAAATTATGAGTGTCATAGATAAGCTGAATCTCCATGTTTTTTCTTCTCTGGCTGGGAAAGCAGTTCTCTGAGATAATCTTTTTGCTGGCCAAGACTTGCTGATCTCCAGCCCCTCTTCTCCAGATATTTTTCACCTCCTTGAATGAGTTACAGAGCAACCAACTCACTAATCGAAAAGTTTCTGACTTATTGGTTAAAAAAAAAAATAAGTTACAGCTGTGGTAATCGTAATGATGTCAGCCAGGTGGACCTCCTAAAATATAAGTTCCCTGACTGGGGAAGTTCACCTGATCCAATTAGGGAGCCCAGGTTGACAAATATAAACAGAAGTGTCGGAGGTTCTGTTAATTCTGAGAGCTGGCTCTGAGGGAACTGGGTCAGTGTCAAGGACTCTCTGCATGTAAATAGAGGATGACTTGGTGATGGGATAATGGCCTCTTTGGAGTTATTTCAATGTCAGTGAGAGTGGGGTTAAAGATGTAACTATGTGAAGGTGCCTACTAGCTGAAGCCCAACTGGTCTTCAAACAGGCATTACAATTGGCTTTATCATTGGAAAATGTGGTGGGTGGAGTATATGATTAGCAGGATATTCCAAGGGGAATGAATACCCTCATGAGTCTGACTGAGCTTGGGGAACACCACTTGAGTAAAGGCTGTTGCATAGCTTCACTCAGGACATATCCTAAACAGAGGGAATTGAGGTCAGCCCACAGCAAAATTCTAGAGTAAAACCAAGTCTCTGCCAGATGGTTAAAATTTTCAACAGGATCTGGGCCAGCAAGCATTGTATTTGCTGCTGCTATACAGACTCGAGATAGCTAAAGAGGCTCACGAGACACAAATGGAGTAATGGAACTCATAGGTCAGTATCCAAGAGCATGCACACCCTAGAAAGTCCACCTACACCTGGCTTGGAACAGTTAAATTGCTTGGTAACATCCAAATCAGAACCAATCAAAACAAACATCTCGCTAAATGGTCAGCCAGTTCTAATGAAGGTCAATGAATCAGCATTGCTGTATCAATGATAGCAGAACAAGTCTTCAAACAAAGTTCACTCTGGACTCTGACCCTTAAATTGTGCAATATCTTAGATAGGCTGAGAATCTGTACCAGGGAACCTTTACAGGTCGAGGGTGCAACTTAGGCTCCAGTCTCTTATGAGAAATAATTGGTTCAGTTACCACTGATTGGGCTCAGGCCCAGGTTTGATGGGACAAAACTGGTTGAGAAAGATTAAGAAATGGGTCCCTGAGCGAAGCTCCAATTAAACAGCCAGACTTTTTTCAGGAAGGACTAGATGCTATTAAAGGAATCAAGACTACCTTGCACATCGAGCAGGAAGCAATTCCATGATCCCGCAAGACACACTCAGTGCCATTTGCCCATCGTGAAAAAGTGGAGGCAGAAATCTAGAAAGCGAGGGAATCACCAAACCAATCCAGTTTGTGGAATGGGCAGCACTTTTCACATCGATTGTGAAGTCCAGCAGGTTGGTTCACCTCTATGGGGACTTTAAACAAAGAGTAAACTGCTTTTTGCAGCTGGATAAATGCCCATTCCCTTGCATAGAGGATTTCTACACAAAGCTGACAGGGGCTGCAGTCCTTCACAAAGCTGGACAGAACCATGCATAATTGCAATTGACACTAGATGAGGATTCCCAGAAATATACTACAATTAATACCCATAAGTGAATGTACCAATATACAAGACTGCCTGCCATCTGGGGATATCGTCAGCCTGTGCAATTTTACGGCTGACAATGGAGAACATTTTACAAGGTCTACCCTGGCTCACCATTTATCTAATAACGTGCTAATAATAGAGAAGTCCAATAAGTAACACTAATAAGAGAACTTGGGCTGAGACATAGAAGGGAATACATCATAGGAGAGAAAAATATGTGTTTCAGGTACCCAAGTGACCAACTTGGCTACAGATTCAACAAGACTGGGTAACAGCCATTGGAGGATAAAAGTGAGGATGCTCAGATTCCTCCCACATCTGTGTGGGAGCTTAGGTCTTTCCATTGGCTGGTAAATTATTACAGAAAGTTCAAGCATGACCTGGCCTCCATCTTGTTACCTTTGCTTTGACTTTTAAAAAAAAGTGTCAGCCTTGGAAATGGTCAAACCATAGCTCTCAGGGAAGTCAAGGAACAGCTATCATCCTTTAAGGTGTTTGGAACACTATGATCCCAAGTTAGATCTTGCATTGACATGTGGTGTCTCCTCAATATGGCATTGGAGTAGTATTAGCTCATTAGTGGCCCATTGAAAAGAACATTCAATGGCTTATTGATCCAGGATGTTGGCTAATGCAGAGCGTAAATATGCTCAGATAGACAAAGAATGATTGGTGGTCATATTTGGAATCAGGAAATTCCACCAATACCTTTACAGATGTAAATTTGTAACATCAATGGACACAAATGAGAACCTACTAGGACTGATTGAAGAGCACAAGGCAGTGCCGTCCAGAGCTTCAGACCGAATTTGGTTGTGGATTCTATTACTAAGTGAATATAGTTACAAGTTGCAACACTGTACAGGAGGCCAAGTAGTAAATGTAGATGTATTGAGCTGCCTTCCGCTGGCAGATTCACCACTAGTGGTACCATTACTGGAAGAGCCCATAATGGGTTTAAATTTTTTGGACACACTTCCGATAATAGCTGACAATATGAGACTTTGGACACAGAAATATCTGATCCTGGCAAAAATGAAACAGTTTGTTGTGATGGGAGAAAATAAAGCTATGTCGCATCAGAACTGAAACCTTTTTGGACCCAGAAAGACCAGATCACAATGGACGAATAAGAGTGATTGTCCTGAGCAAAGGTCACCAACAGATACCAGCTGAACTCCGCCAGCATCTTCCAAAATGAAGAACTTGGCAAGAAGTTACATCTGTTGACCAGGATTGGATGCAGACATAGCTTCAATGGTGGGGCAGTGCCCGAAGGCCAACAAGGACAAAAATTCTTCTTTTTGCCAACAGCTCCCCTACATTTATGAGAATGCCTAGATAAACCCTGGATTCAGTTACATCTCAACAATGCAGGTTCTTTCATTGGTTCAGTGTTCTTAGTCATTGTGGATGCCCACCCAAAGTGGCTGGACCTGCGTGGAGTTATTCATCAAACACAGTGATGATGATAGGAAATCTCTGTGCATCTTTTGTAATATACAGACTCCTGGAAGTGTTGGTCACCATCAATGAGCTATTGTTGACCAGAAGGGAATTTGAGTATTTCCTAAAGCCAAATGATAGTCATCATATAATGAACAGCTCCATTCCATCCTTCATCCAATGATCTGGCAGAAAGAGCAGTCCAAACTTTGAAAGTGGACTTAAAGAAATCATTGGCTCGTGTGAAGCTGGATCAGCGTCAAGAGCTCTCTACAAGTAAACAAAGGGTGATTTGGTGATGGGATACCGGCCTCTACGGAGTTATTTCAACAGCAACTGGTGTGAGAAGATAACTAGCTTTCTTCAGGCTTCAAGTATTTTATACTACTGAGACGCACACCACATCCCTTCCAATGATCTAAAGGATTCTGGCAGTACTGTTCACATACAGTAGTTGTTCAGTTACCTGCAGACCAGCCATATAGTTGTAGACAAGCAGATGGCCTTTGTCATCCACAACTAGTCATAACTTCAAAAACCAATCAGCTATTGTTGGTAGCTGAATCCCATTTGTACATTCTGTGCTGTCAGCCTGACTGCAAACAGCCTCTGTCATTGATTGAATAAACACCATTCAATGAGTCTCAGTAATCCACTTTCAAAAAGTGCAGCAATTCATCATAAAAGGAAAGCCCCATATCATCCATCATCCAATGGTCTGGCAGAAACAGCAGTCCAAATTTCTAAGGCAGTCTTAAGGAAACAGCGGACAGCCACACTTGACACCAAACTGCCCCAGTCCTATTTGATTTTAGGAACACTCCTCATAAAACTACAGGCATAGTTTTTTGTACAAAACAGTCCTTTTTCCATATCAGTCAGTATCAAAAATACAGAAAAATAAAAGAAATGGTGTGGGTTTTACAATGTCTTATTTTATGCAAGCACCAATAAGCGTATGTTTTCACCACTTGGAAAATAATAATCACCATTGCCCTCTCATCTTTATTCAGATAAAATGTTATTCCTATTCATTCCAAATATTTCTCCTTCAGGTAAAATTGCAGTGATGGTCTTTTGGTCCAAGAAACTTCACTTTGGATATGGCACTGTCCTCCCCGCGGACATCAGCAAACAATGACCTTGTCTGGACTTTTATAACTATCAGTCATAAACTTTTATAGAGTAATCTTAATTCAGCTACAGGATCTTTGCAGCCACAGTAGTCCTGGGAAACTCTTAGTCAGTTACCTTCATCAAATTTAGCTTTACTTCTCAATATCTTTTATTATTCTGTAGAGTACAAGTTAATATTGACTTCTTTGTCACACTGATACAAAAGAGCTTTCCAACTTTTCAACTTGCAATATGTGATGGCATCCCTCTTATGACCTACTTTCATGTATTGCCTTTAAAAAACATCCTCCATTTTAATAAGCAGGCATGGGTCCATAGCTATGCCAACTGGGCTAAATCTTTAGCATGCAACATTCCTTCAAAAGTTGCACATGTTGCTTCAGGAGAAATAGCCAGTAAATGGGTGAAGCAGTTCTGCAGTGAGAGGGTTGCTGACATACAATCAGCTGACCATTTTAAGGAGTAGATCTTTGGTGTGATGTAGGTGACGGTGAGACTGTTCGGGAAGTCACTGATATTTCTGCTTACCTGTTCATAATCTTGCTTTCTCCAACCCCCACCCCTACCCCCAAACCCACCCTGCTTATCTATCCCAGTGATGGGAGAGTGAAGGACAATATGGGGAAGATGAATAGAAGCAAATCACAGGCTTGTGGAGCAGAGACGGGTGGTAAAAAGTGTACTTGAAGTGACTTTTAAACAGGATGCTGAAGCACAGCTCATTTGCAATGCCCTGATTAAGGCTGCAAGTAGATGCAATGCAGCCAACAAGGCCATCATGGAGCAGATAATAACATTTCTCAAAGCAAGGTTGCAATGCTTGGATTGGTCTGGGTGATGGGGTTGGGGGCAGGAGGGGCTTGGGGGCTTACAAAAATGTACAGACCAAATTTGCCATATAGCCCGAGCATGCTGTGCTCTGCAGAACTGGAGCAGACAACGGAGAATCTGACAGATTCTGCAGTGATGGGAGAGTGACAGCAGTGTTCCAAGAGAGAAGATAACAACATTGAGCAGGAAAAACATTACCTTCACCATAATAAGTTGGTGCAGCGTTTGATACATCAAGCCAGACAGAACTTCAATGATCCCTGCTTCCGAGACACCCAAAGCGTGTGAAATTATCATTAACTGACTATACATTTGCTGATGTTGGAGAGGAAAGTAGCCCTTTTTGTGGCCAATAATAAATGCAGTTTGTTTTTGTTTTGTACTTTATTTTTTTAACTTGTATCACACAACCGCAAAAGTATCTGAAGGCTTTGCAAAATCTGATTCTCTCACATTCAGTCATGATAAGTGAAAATGGGCATTAGGGCAACAGTAGCATTCCTTTTCAGAGAAGGTTCTAACATTGTGTGATTATGGGCAGAAATGGTAGCTTCTATAGCTTCACTCTTTTAGCTGCAGTTAGAATGATAGTCAATCAGACATTTGACAATGCAAAATGCTAATGTATTTACAAACGTGATATTCTATTTACAGTGAAGGTTCCCCTGTACCACCTATATGCCCTCAGAAGGTTTTCTTTGTCCTTGCCCTTTGACTATGCCTAGCTGCAGTCCGATGATCCATATTTGAATGAAAGGAGTCTGCTCTATAAACAAGCTGAGTGGCCATGCATGTTTGGACCAAGAACACTGAGAATGTCATGGTCCTTCATCCAAAAACACTCTGAAAATGTTATGCCCAGGTGCAGGCTCACTTTCCACAGCTTGAATTCCCACTAGAACTGGATCTCCAAGACAGCTTCTAACCTGTCAATGAAGACAGCCAAACCTACACTTGCTGGAGCCTACTCAGAACAGATCACATTGTTGGACTCTTGTAACCTTTGATCCAGTTTGCGAAGCCTCTCAAGCAAATCTGTTTGCTGTAATCAGTATCCTAGAGGTGTGGCACATAATTAAAGTGAGCAGCATAACATCTATGTAAGAAAAGTTACTAGTGCTCATGGAGGGTAAGCCTCTGTAAAACCGTTCAAAATTGATGCTCAGCCAAACTTTGGGAAAATTCACTCTAAAGTGTACATCTTGATTTTTATTTTACTGTCTGTAAAAATACTTGAATTTAACCCTTTATATTGCTGTCCTTAAGAATCCTTCAAGATGATTGGCAGAACAAGGAGCATGTATGCTTCTCTGTTGCTGGATGTTACAGATTCCCTGTAACTGGCAGAGCTTCAATGTCACACTTCAATTGGGGAAAATGACTTCATTGTACCACTTAGATTTTTGAGAGCGTAATTTTCAAGGTTAGTTATGAAAACTGTTTTTGTGCCACTGGTCACAAAATAAGGATGAATATTTCATGTCACACAAGGTTTTGATGGATTACAACAGAACCAAAGGAATTGCAGAGTGAGGAAATGTCACTTGACCCATGAAGCCTATAAATATTTATTTTCCATTAAAGGTTCTTCAAACTGTTTCTACCCTCATTACCAGGTTGGTTATCAGTTTGTTCTGTTGGAAAAAAAACCTATGTTCTTAATAACATGACATCCACCTTGGCAATGTTGGTTACAATGCTGCTTTACTAGCTCAAACCCACTTGAACTGAAATGTTTACATAAGACATTGTAAACTTTAAATGTAACTATGCCTTTCTGTTATCGTCCCATCCTGAAAACTCAATGAAGTTCAGCTTGTCTAAATCTGCCATAAATGTCATGTGTCCCCAACATTCTCATTCCCTACCATACACCAACAAATCACCATACACATTACAATGTCCTCCATGACCTTCCCCTACAGTCTTCTCAGGCTCGGCCATTTATTTCTGAATACAGCATTCCAGTCTTCTGTTCATCCCCCCGCTATTCAGTCTATTGTTGATGTTAGGTCTTCAGGAATTTTAATGCTTCTATCCTAAATCTTTCTGTCTATACAATAATTTTCTAGATGAAGCAGTGCCTCAAAACCCATCTCATCAATTTAACATTCAATTACCGCTTCTAAGATGTACAATGGAATTAGATCAATTAGCCCATTGAGTCTTCTCTGCTACGCAGTCATGGGCTCTTATGTTGTAGCTTTCAAAGGTTTTCTGGAAATCCAAATAGATCACAACCACTCACTTTTCTTTGTCCAACTTGCTTGTTACCTCCTCAAAATGTGACATTGAGTAATAGAGTCACAGAGCTGCATAGTATGGAGACAGGCCTTTCGGTCCAACTTGTCCATACCAACCAGATATTCTAAATTAATCTAGTCCCATTTGCCAACATTTAGCCCATATCCCTCTAAACCGTTCCTATTCATGCACCCATCCAGCTGCCTTTTAAATGCTGTAATTGTTCCAGCCTCCACCATTTCCTCTGGCAGCTTATTCCATAAACATACCACCCTCCGAATGTAAATATTTCCCCTTAGGTCCCTCTTAATTCTTTCCATTGTCACCTTAAACTTTTGACCCCTAGTTTTGGACTTCCCCATCCTGGGGAAAACACCTGTTTATTTACTGTATCCATGTCCCAAACAATTTTATGAACCTCTAAAAATTCACCCCTAAGACTCCAAAACTCCAGGGAAAATAACCCCAGCCTATTCAGCCTCTCCTTATAGTTCAAACCCTCCAATCCTAGCAACATTCTTGTAAATCTTTTCTGAAACCTTTCAATTTTCACAACATCCTTCCTCTAGTAGGGAGATCAGAATTTAATGCAATATTCCAAAAATGGCTAACTAATGTCCTGTACAGCCACAACATGGCCTACACTCAATGCATTGACCAATAAAGGAAAGCATACCAAATGCCTTCTTCACTAACCTGTCTGCTGCGACACTACTTTCAAAGAATATGAACATGCACTCCAAGATCTCTGCATTCAGCAACTCTCCCAGAACATTACCATTAAGTGCATAAGTCCTTCCTGATATGCCTTTCCAAAATGCAACACTTCACATTTATCTAAATTAAACTCCATCTGCCACTCCTAAGCCCATTAGCCCAAATGATCAATGTCTCATTGTATTCTGAGGTAACCTTCTTTGCTGTTCATTACACCTCCAATTTTGGCGTCATGTGCAAGCATACTAACCATAACCTCCTTTGTTCACATCCAAATCATTTATATAAATGACAAAAAGCAGTGGACCCAGCACAGATCCTTTTAGCACTCCACTGGACATAAGCTTTCACTCCAAAAAGCAACACTCCACCACCACCCTCTACCTCTAGCTTTGGGCCAGTTCTGTATCCAAATGGCTAATTGTCCCTGTATTGCATGTGATCTGGTTAACCAGTCTACCATATGGAATATTGTTGAACACCTTACTGAAGTCCAGAAAAATCACATCTTCCAGTCTGCCTTCATCGGTCCTCTTCATTACTTCTTCAAAAAACTCAATCAAGTTATTGATACCCGATTTCTCCCACACAAAGCCATGTTGACTATCTTTAATCAGTCCTTGCCTTCACAAATGCATATAAATCCTCTCCCTCAGTATCCCCTCTAAAACCTTACCCGCCATTGACATTGGGATGGCTGGTCTATAGTTCCCTGTCTTTTCCTTACCACCTTTCTTAAATAGTGGCACTATGTTAGCCAAACTTCAGTCTTGCAGCACCTCATTTATGCCTATCAATGATAGAATTGATCATTGACTTTAAAAAGAAAAGAGGAGAACGAGCCTCCATTGACATCAACGGAACCGAGGTTTAGATAGTAAAGAGCATCAAGTTCATTGGAGTAACAATAATCGACAACCCGTCCTGGACTTACCATGTAGATGCGACAGTCAAGAAGGCACAACGATACCTCTTCTTCCTCAGGTGGCTCAGGAAATTTGGCATGTCAATAAGGTCTGTCACCAACTTCTAAAGATGCACCATCGAAAGCTTACTGTCCGGGTGCATAATGGCCTGGTATAGTAACTGCACTGTTGCCAACATTGATCTCGCGTAGCACACACTGTGTGCGATGTAACTTATATGCCTCTGTCTAAGTATTTTTGATCTGTACATCTTTGCTCATTATGATCTGCTTGTACCATTCCTAAACAAAGCTTTTCGCTGTATTTCAGTCCACGTGACAATCAAGCAATCAATCAACAAATATCTCAGCAATGAGCCCAGCAATCACTTCCCGAGGTTCCTACAGAGTTCTAGAGTACACTTGATCAGGTCCTGGGGAGTTATCCATCTTTATGTGTTTTAAGACATCCAGCACTTTTTCCTTTTCTCAGTCATGACGTCTCCTTGACAAAGCTGTGCTGATCGGTCCTATTTTACCATACACTTCCAAGAACTCTGCAATTTCATCTTTAGTAATGGACTGTAAAATCTAAACAATGACCAAGGTCAAGCCAAATGGCCTATAATTTTTAGTCTTCTGCCTCTCTCCCTTCTGAAACAGTGTTACATTAGCCATTTTCTAGTCCTCAGGGGCCCCCTTATTCCAGTGATTCCTGAAAGATCACCACAATGCTTCCAGAATCTCTTCAACTATCTCCTTCAGAAATCTGAGGTCCATGTTTTGATCAACTTTCAGACATTTTAGCTTCCCTAGCACCTTCTTCCTAGTGATGACCATTGCACTTACCACTCCCTCCTGACTCTCTTAAAGTTCTGGTATGATGTTGGTGTAATTCACCATGAAAACTGATGCAAATTAACATAGAACATTACAGCACAGTACAGGCCCTTCGGCCCAACTCTGATCAGCCCCTCCTAATTAAAGAAGGCAGCTCACCATGACCTTTTCAAGGGCAACTGCGGACGGGCAATAAATGCTGACCAGCTAGTGATGCTCGAGTCCCACAAATGAATAAATAAAAATCTTTGCAGTTACCCTTACTGTGCCGACCTGTCATACTGATCTCAAGCCCATCTAACCTACACTATTCCATGTACGTCCATATGCTTATCTAATGACGACTTAAGTGTACCTAAAGTTGGCGAATCTACTACCGTTGCAGGCAAAGCATTCCATTCCCTTACTACTCTCTGAGTAAAGAAACTACCTCTGACATCTGTCCTATATCTTTCACCTCTCAAATTAAACCTATGCCCCCTCGTGCTCGCCGTCACCATCCTAGGAAAAAGACTCTCCCTATCCACCCTATCTAACCCTCTGATTATTTTATATATTTCAATTAAGTATTAACTATTAACTATTCAGTTCACCTGCCTTTTCTTTGTTACCCATTGCTACTTCTCCAGCTTCATTTGCCAGCTATCTAATGTCCATACTTGCTTCTCTCTTATTTTTTAGATGTCTAAAAATACTATTGCAATCTTCTTTTGCATTTCTAGCTAACTTACACTCAGATTTCATCTTCTCCCCCATTTATTGCATTTTCAAAGTTAGCCTCTGCTGGTTTTTATAGGCTTCCCAATACTTTGGCTTCCTACTAATCTTCACCAGATTGCATACATCTTTTATTGTTTTTATTCTGCCTTGACTTCATTTGTTAACCATGGTTGTTTCATCATTTCCTTAGTATATATCTTCTTCTTTGGGCTACATTTCAATGCCTCCCGATTTATCCCCCAGAAATTCCTGATATTACCACTGTCTTCCCTGCTAGGCTCCCCTTGCAATCAACTCTGATCAGCCCCTCCTAATTAAAGAAGGCAGCTCACCATGACCTTTTCAAGGGCAACTGCGGACGGGCAATAAATGCTGACCAGCTAGTGATGCTCGAGTCCCACAAATGAATAAATAAAAATCTTTGCAGTTACCCTTACTCAATTGTAATACCGTTACATTTGATTCAACCTTCTCCCTCTCAAACTGTCAATAATAATTAACACCTATCCAGGATCTATTCACCATCAGGTCATTGCTAGATTAATAACTGTCCCTCAGTCAGCTGAGTCAGCTGCTTTACTACCTCTTTACTATGCTACTGTCTCTTAAACTGTTAAGAACAATGAAAACAAAGGAAGATATCTAAGTTCTTTTCCTACATTGGCGTCAGATTCCCCAAGCTATTTTTTTTTCAGGCCGTGTCTCACTTTGGATGTGATCTCTCCTTCCAGATCGTGGCAAGCTAATTGCTACTCACTTATTTCTGAGATAATTTTCTATTATGCCTATTTCTAAAACACCTCGAATCATCCCGTAGTGATTTAATCCTGAATTTTCCTTCCATATTCCTGCTAAATGTATAATTTGGCCTCAGATATGTTCTGTCTGGCAACTATCTTGTGATTTCCCCTTCCTCCCAATCTTTAATCTTGCTACAGGCTTATGAACTTGATATGCTACTTACATTAATTGCTTAAATTATGAGTCTAATTCAATTGTGTCTCTTGTAAAAACCATATCTTTTATTATTTTATAATTTTAATTGGAGACTCAAATGGGCAAGTAATTGTTTTAAACCCAAAGGTTATTGTAGTTTTTGAATGCGAGTAACTTGACATTCATTGTAAGTGCTATTCATACAGCTGCTTGTTCCAGCAGTAGATGAAGTCGGGTTTTCAGGCAATCTGGAGACAAGGCAGTGTACAAATCAGCTGGCAACTAATAGCTGAGATAACAAGGTGTGGAGCGGGATGAACACAGCAGGCCAAGCAGCATCTCAGGAGCACAAAACTGACGTTTCGGGCCTAGACGCTTCATCAGAGAGGGGGATGGGGAGAGGGAACTGGAATAAATAGGGAGAGAGGGAGAGGCGGACCAAAGATGGAGAGAAAACAAGATAGGTAGAGAGGAGAGTATAGGTGAGGAGGTAAGGAGGGGATAGGTCAGTCCAGGGAAGATGGACAGGTCAAGGAGGTGGGATGAGGTGGTAGGCAAGAAATGGAGGTGCGGCTTGAGGTGGGAGGAAGGGATGGGTGAGAGGAAGAACAGGTTAGGGAAGCGGAGACAGGCTGGGCTGGTTTTGTGATGCTGTGGCAGGAGGGGAAGAACTGGGCTGGTTTTGGGATGCAGTGGGGGAAGGGGAGATTTTGAAGCTTGTGAAGTCCACATTGATACCATTGGGCTGTAGGGTTCCCAAGCGGAATATGAGTTGCTGTTCCTGCAACCTTCGGGTGGCATCATTGTGGCACTGCAGGAGGCCCATGATTCACGACTGGGAGGTGCAGTTGTTTGTTGTGAACCGAGCGGAGGTGTTCTGCAAAGCAGTCCCCAAGCCTCCGCTTGGTTTCCCCAATGTAGAAAAAGCCACACCGGGTGCAACGGATACAATATACCACACTGGCAGATGTGCAGGTGAACATCTGCTTGATATGGAAGGTCATCTTGGGGCCTGGGATAGGGGTGAGGGAGGAGGTGTGGGGTCAAGTGTAGCACTTCCTGCGGTTTCAGGGGAAGGTGCCGGATGTGGTGGAGTTGGAGGGGAGTGTGGAGCGGACAAGGGAGTCACAGAGAGAGTAGTCTCTGCGGAAGGCAGGCAAGGGTGGGGATGGAAAAATAGCTTGGGTGGTGGAGTCGGATTGTAGATGGCGGAAGTGTCGGAGGATGATACGTTGTATTCGGAGGTTGGTGGGGTGGTATGTGAGAACGAGGGGGATCCTCTGGGGGCCGTTGTGGACTTCACAAGCTTCAAAATCTCCCCTTCCCCCACTGCATCCCAAAACCAGCTCAGTTCTTCCCCTCCCCCCTCAGCATCTGCCATAATATTTTTAGAAATTGTAACAGTGGTGTCCAATATTAATAACTGGTCTACTAACCGAAGGAAGAGTTAACTTATCTTACTGGCGTGCAATGAAGATTCATTAAGTTTATTACTGAGATGTGAGACTGTCCTATGAGGAGAAAATGAATAGAATGGGTCTATATTTTCTGTGGTTAAGAATTAGTGTTATCTCATTGAAACATAAAATTCTTAGAGAGCTGGACAAAGCAGACACTCACTCGAGGCTGTTATTCTCGGCTGAAGGTTCTAGAATTAGGTGAACGTAATCAGCAGAAAGGTTGGTCTATTTGAAATTGAATTGAATTAGCTTTATTGTCACGTACATAAATGAGTACAATGAAAAGTCTATGGTCTCTGTATTACAGCACCATCTTAAGTGCAGATTCTTAAGATCAAATTCCTAGGAAACAAAAAAAAAGTTAGGGAAGTAGTTTTGAACAGAGATGAGAAGTTTCTTCACTCAGAAGATTATGAATCTTAAATATTGTCTATTTCAGAGGACAAATCATAAATCCTTAGACTGAAGGTGATATAGTATAGCACTCATTTAAATTAAGGAATGTGGGAATGGAGTGAATATTGAGTAAATATAAAAGTAGCAATTGATCTGATTAAATGGCATAATAGATTTGTGGAGTGGTATATCCTTGCACCGTTTTCTTTTTGTTACATTCTTATTAATTTTTCTGATTAACACTGAATATGAGCTTAATTATTTAGTCAGTATTTGACTGCTAACAGGATTGTAGAATACAACAGACATTGAATATTTCATGAATTGTGGTTTTCTGTAAAATGATTAAAACTGTTTGAGATTTACTGCTTTTCACAGTAAAAAAATTATTAGTGCTCCTCTTCCTACATGTTATAATCCAGAAATTGAATTTTATAACTGTAATTTTAAATAGGAATCATTTAAATAATTTATGCATTTTACAAACGCTTACAGCTACACAATGTTGCAGCATGCAAAGCAAAATAAAATATTCCTGGTTCATGGGAGAATTGACTGAGTTCCTAAGTTATAAAAGCATTAAATACACGTTTATGTAATTTTCAATCTTAAATAATAACATTTTATCAATACAGAATGCTCTGTGTTATTAATTTCAAATGGATTTATTTTAAGTAATGTTATTCTTAGTGTTTTAAGTAAATTTGCAATCATTGACTGAATTGTAATCCTTTTCAACTGAAAGGCCAATGGAGTAATCATACAGGGAAATATGAACAATATTATCTACTACAAACAGTGAGGTGGCATTCACATACCATACCTTATATGTAGTGTAAAAACTGCTTCTTCTTTCACTAAATCTTTAGGAAAAATGTAGGGGATCAATTATACATGCAATATTGTCGAGGAATGAAATGACCATTCTTACTTATCATAATGTTGGCATGAATACTGTGTTGCCTGAATTGTTTGAACAAAGAGAGACAAAGGGGAAAATAAATAGTTTTTTAAAATATGTGAAAAAGAGATGAGGGAGAAAAAAAAGCAAATACTTCTCCCTTCAGACAAAGGTATAAATAGAAGAAAAATTACTTGTCACCCTTTGAGGAAAGGATGTGAGTCAAAGATGTGCCAAGAGAAAGTGTTGAAGCTGGAAGGTAGCTAATGCCAATATATGTGGACAAGAGTTGAAGTTTGTTGCTATCCATAGAGCATGCACAGCGATGTTGGGGTCTTTTGTCCAGCTTGGAGAACAAGCATTGAGCTGGAGCCAAAGTTGTCCTGTAGTTTTTCTCTACTATGTGGGTGAATAGAAAACTGCATATCCATGAGGCTCGGATAGGTACTGAAATGTTAAGGCATGCTGGTAAACCTTGCTCTTAATGCGCAAGATTCTCTACTTGCCAGTCAAACCTTTGGTTGCAGATTCTTAAAGTCGAGAATCTCATTTTTCTGATCTAGCCATATTTCCTCAACTGACTCATTCTTGCCTCTGCTGTTCAGGAACTAGGGAACTTCGATCCACTGTTCCATTATCCCTCAAAAATAAGATTGATGTATGCATGTAATATGTCAAAAATTGGAGATCTTTTGACCTAACGTTGGTTTCAACCATTACATAAGATTGACTATTGAGTCCTTACTGTATTTACTATGCCTTATTCCTCATTATCTCTAACCTTTCATTACCTTTTTGTGGAGTGATAAGTCAATTGCATGCTTTCTTTAGCGCAATACATCAAATGCTTTTCCCGGATAAAATTACTGCACAGAACTGGGAGATATCAGAGGTGTAACAATCAAGTATGGAGGCAAGGGATGAGAATACAACAAAAAAAAGAGGCTTATGGTAGGGTGGAAGATTGGACTGATTACATAACCGTTCAAGGCAAAAAAGAAACTGTAGTTGGGCAAATAAAGAAATCACTGTGAAACACTGTGACTCGCAATTACTTTTTTTCATTTTCTTGGGCACATGTGTGAGCCTTTGTGAGTGTGAGTATGGAAGAGACAGGCATTTACTCCTTCCTCTTTGGACCACCACCTCCCATGAAAGCATACGTTTGGAACAAGGTCAGTGTTAGAAATATTGGTCCTGTAAGGGTTGATCAGTATCAGAGTTGACTGAGAGCAGTTGCTACTCATTGCACTCCATACTTCAACCAGAAGGTTGGGGCTATTGTGGTAAAGATTTTGTTTATTTTTTTCCTTTTTTATTCATTCACGGGAATGAGGGTGTCACTGGCTAGGCCAGTATTTATTGTCCATCCCTAATTGCCCAGGGGGCAGTTCAGAGTCAACTGTATTGCTGTGAATCTGGAGGCACATGTAGACCAGACCAGGTAAGGATGTATGTTTCCTTCCCTAAAAAACATTAGTGAACCAGATGGGTTTTCAGCCAATCGACAGTGGATTCATGGTCATCATTTGATTCCTAATTCCAGATATTTTATGGAATTCAAATTCCACCATTTGGGTCTCTGGATTAACAGTCCAGTGATAGTACCACTGGGCCATTCCGTCTCCTAGAGTGTTTGAGTCCCTACCTCTGAGAAAGGAGACCTGGATTCAAATCCAACCTGGATCCAAATGTGTATAATAACATCCCTAAATTGAGTGATGTAGCAAATATATATTAAAATAAGGCAGCCAAAATTTAGGGCGCTTGTGGTGCAGTGGTAGCATCCATGCCTCTGAAAGAGGAGACTCAGGTTCAAGGCCTACCTGCTTCAAACATGTGTAAGAACATCCTGGAGCAGGTTGATTTAGAAACTGTCTACCTCGCTCTTGTGATGTAGTAATAATGTCTGTACCATGACCCAGGAGACCTGAGTTCAAGCCCAGAGAGGTATAATGACATCTCTGTGTGGGTTGAATGGAAGATATCTCCAGTCTCTTTAGAGGCGTGACTTGAGTGCCACCACTAGTGCTAGAGATTTGTCAGTCAGGCTCTTTGGGTGACACAGCAAGCTCTGGGCAAGAGGGGAAAAGGACCAGAAGTAGAATTGAGGGAACCTATTATTTTCAGAAAGTTTGAGAAATTTCTTTGCCTTTTTGTTGCTGTGTTTTGTTTGGAAGGAGAAGGAAGAGAACAAGAAGAGTCACAACAATATTGGGAGGAAGAAGATGTTCTCTTTCTCTTTTAAATCAAGTAAGACGCCTCTTGCCTCGTCACTTTTTTTTGTTATTATTGCACTGCGTTGCTGGGCAGTGTCTGCAATTTGATCTGTTACTTTGGTATGTTTATAAGTTTCTTAAAAAGTCTGATCTGGGTTTTTTACTTAGTGTGATAGGGTGGTTGGGAGGGTAACAGCACCTCCATGTGCGGCTCCTCCTGGACCCAGTTAAAGCAGCAATCAATAGGCGAAGGGAAAAGTAGAAACGAGTGTTTGTGCTAAACTGTGGATTTACATTAAAACCCTTAATAATCTATGAAAGTTATTTTCTGTCTAATTCAATATATGGATGCTGGCCTATGAAATAAAGGACATCCAGGCAAAATAACCCTTCATAGAAGCAAGGGGAAGCCGAGTATTAATGGGGTCTTTTCAGCATCATTGAAATCTAACTTGTTCTCTTCTTTCTGTTTTTCGAGTTTGACAATGAATGTAGTATTGCAGCAAGCACTGTTGGCGCAGGCATGGAATGGATATCTTTGTATCTAGTATTCATAAAGTAATTGGAGATATGGTAGTAATATTGATCACAGCATTACTCTTTTTGGAATAGTTACTTCCATATTTTTTCTTGTTAAAGTAAGCAGCCACTTGCTGAATCTTATAATGTACTATATATTTAAAGTCATTTACCCCATTGCTCACTTTTAGTAATTAATTGACTCATTCTCTGTGGAGAATGCAGAGACATTTCAGTTCACTGAATTTCAAAATCCAAACAACGTTTTTGCTTTCCATTGCACATCGAACCCAAATTTATTGCTCTTTATACTAAATTAAATACTGAACTGATTTATACTTCATTAGTTGTTGTGAATTCCAAGCGCTTACATTATTTTTTTATTGGTTTAGTAAATACTTGTCAGTGAAAATGTCGACAAATATCAGTAATGTAGAATGCAATGCAAATATTTCATGCAGCAGGCATCAACAATTAAATAGTCACACCCACGTCAAAACATTAGGTTACTTTCTGGATATTTTTTACTGGTCAGTTAATAATGAGAATGCTACATATGCTGAGGTTGCATTCTGAAATAACTTAGCTCATTGACTTGTTCTTATAAAATTTAAAAATGTAATTGGGTCTGGTGACCTTTCCTCAGAACTCAGGAAGTGTTCTGAGAAAGGGTCACCAGACCCGAAACGGTAACTCTGTTTTCTCCATCACAGATGCTGCCAGGCCTGCTGAGCTTTTCCTGCAAATTTGTTTTTGTTCATGATTTACAGCATCTGCAGTTCTTTTGGTTTTTTAAAAACGTAATTATTGTTTAACGCTTATTTTCAATAAGCCAATACCATGTTTAAATAAGTGATAAATAAAAGTTTAAAAAATGGAACTTTTAAGTAATTAGGTCTGATTGTGAATCAAATATAATACATGGTAGACATTTCATTTTAAAAAAAACTATAATATCTCAATGGGCAAATCCATAAATTCTCAGTCATACAAGTTACATCTGGAAGTGGAAATATGATTGATGTTTCTAATGTTAAATGTACTATGCATCACTTCTCAAAGATTTGCTGAGCCTAATGTTACACACAGCAGTAACAAATGATTAAATGATTGCTTTTTTTTGCATCTTGCGATTTTAGTTACTTGTTTCTTAATCACTTTATATGTATTTCTGTATCCTCTTCTAGGCTCACCACTATTTATTTTGTCATCTAAATATATCCAAGCTCTAGCCTATCTCAGTCTGGATGATCAGGTGCCCAATGATCTAGAATGTGGGAGTGAATAGTATCCAAAAGCAACGTACAGAACATAGAACATAGAACAGTACAGCGCAGTACAGGCCCTTCGGCCCACAATGTTGAGCCGACCTATTATCTTACTTTAAAATCAAACTGACCTGTATATATTTCATTTTACTATCATCTATGTGCCTATCCAAGATTTGCTTAAACATCCCTAATATATCTGATTCCATGACCACCACTGGTTATGCATTCCACACACCCGCCACTCTCTGTAGAAAGAACCTATCTCTGATATGTTCCCTATGCCTTCCCTTCAATCACCTTAAAATTATGGCCCCTTGTGATAGCCATTTCCACCTTGGGAAAAAGTCTCTGGCTATCCACTCCAACTATGCCTGTCATCATGTTTTACACCTGTATCAAGTCACCTCTCATCCTTAGACAGTAAGAACTGCAGATGCTGGAGGATCGGAGATAACAAGGTGTAGAGCTGGGTGAACACAGCAGACCAAGCAGCATCAGACGAGCAGGAAAGCTGATGTTTCGGGCGTAGGCCCTTCTTCAGAAATTTTCTGATTTTGTGAAGAAGGGTCGAGGCCAGAAACATCAGCTTTCCTGCTCCTCTGATGCTGTTTGGCCTGCTGTGTTCATCCAGCTCTACAACACATGACCTCACCCCTCATCCTTCTTTGGTCCAATGAGAAAATCCTGAGCTGCCTTAACCTTTTCTCTTAAGACCTGCCCTCCGGTCCAGGCAGCATCCCAATAAATCTTCTCTGCAACCTCTCTAAAGCTTCCAGATACTTCCAATAATGAAGCAATCAGAACTGAATACAACATTCCAAGTATGGTCTGACCAGGGTTTTATATTGCTGCAGCTTAACTCTGCAGCTCTTAAGCTCAATTCCCCTCAATGAAAGCCAACGCACAATACACCTTCTTAACAACCCTACCAACTTGGGTGGAAACTTTGAGGGATCTATGGATATGGACCCCAAGATCTCTCTGCTCCACCACACTGCCAAGAAACCTGCCATTAATCCTGCATTCTGCATTCAAATTCAACCTTCCAAAATGAATCACTTCACACTTTTTTGGGGTGAATTCCATCTGCCACTTCTTTGCCCAGCTCTGCATCCTGTCAATGCCCCATTATAATCTACAACAGCCCTCCACACTATCCATAACTCCAACAACCTTTGTGTCATCAGCAAACTTACTAGCCCACCCTTCCAACTTCCTCATCCAAGTCATTGATAAATATCACAAAGAGCAGAGGTCCCAAAACAGATCCATGTGGAACACCACTGGTTACTGAGCTCCAAGCTGAATATTTTCCATCTACTACCACCCTCTATCTTTTGTTGGACAGCCAATTCTTCATTCAGACAGCCTGAATCACATGCCTGCTTACTTTCTGAATGACCCAACCATACGGAACCTTATCAAATGCCTTGCCAAAATCCAAAAACACCACATCCGTTGCTCTATATTCATGAATGTGTTTTCTCACATCCTCAAAGAATTCAATAAGACTTGTGAGGCATGACCTGGCCCTCACAATGCCATGCTGACTACCTCTAATCAAACTGTGCTTTTCCAAATAATCATAAACACTGTCCCTCACAACACTCTCCAATAATTTGCCCACCGCAGAAGTAAGACTGACAGGTCTATAATTCTCAGGGCTATCTCTATTCCCTTTCTTGAACAAGGGAATAACATTTGCCATCCTCCAATCTTCTAGTACTAGTTCAGTGGACAGTGAGGGCGCAATGATCATTGTCAAAGGTGCAGTAATCACTTCTCGTAGCAAACTAGGGTTTATTCCGTCTGGGCCAGGCAACTTATTAGTCCTCATGTTTTTCAAAATTTCTAGCACATCCTCCTTCCTAACATTAACGTGTTCAAGCATAGAGTTAGGGTTTTCCTTAATCCTACCCACCAAGGCTTTTTCATGCTCCCTTCACTGTCTCCTAAGTCCATTTATCACTTCCTCCCTGGCTAACTTGTCGCCCTCTAGAGCCCTGCCCGATCCTTGTTTCCTCAACTTTAATTAATTTTCCTTCTTCCTCTTCACTAGATGTTCCACATGTTTTGTCATCCAAGGTTCCTTCACCTTACTATCCCTTCCTTGCCTCAGTGGGAAAAACCTACGCAGCACTCGCAGCAAGTGCTCCCTAAACAACCTCCACGTTTCTGTTGTCCATTTTCCTGAGAACATCTGTTCCCAATTTACGCTCCATAATTCCAGGCTACTAGCATTATAATTCCCCCTCCCCCAATTAAATCCTTTTCAATACCATCTGCTCCTTTCCCTCTCCATGACCATAGTAAAGGCCAGGGAGTTGCAGTCACTGTCACTGAAATGCTCTCCCACCGAGAGATCTGATACCTGGCCTGCTTCATTGCCAAGCACCAAATCTAATATGGCCTCCCCTCTAGTCAGCCTATCTACGTATTGATACACATTGAGTCCTGGACACATCTGACAAAATCTGCTCCATCCAAATTATTTGAACTTGGGAGGTCCCAGTCGATAGTAGGGGAGTTGAAGTCACCCATGACAACAACCCCATTACTTCTACACCTTTCCAAAATCTGCCTCCCAATCTGTCCCTCAGTCTCTCTGTTGCTACTGGGAGGATCTAGCGAAAACTCCCAACAATGTGATTGCTCCCTTCCTGTTTCTGGCTTCCACCCATACTGACTCAGTAGACAACCCCTCCTCAACTACCTCCCTTTCTGCAACTGTGATACCATCCTAATTAACAATGCCACTCCTCCACCACTTTTACCTCCCTCCCTATTTATTTTGAAACATCTAAACCCTGGAACATCCAACAACCATTCCTGCCCCTGTGATATCTGAGTCTCCATAATGGCTACAACATCATAGCTCCAAGTACTGATCCATGCTCTAAGTTCATCCTCCTTATTCCTGGCACTTCTTGCATTAAAATAGACACATTTCAACCCGTCACACTGACTGCAACTCTGTCCCATCAGCTGTCTATCCCTCCTCACAGACTCTCTGTATTCTGTACCTGCCTGTACACCAGCCACCCCATCCTCTGATCTGTAACGTTGGTTCCCATCCCCCTGACAAGCTATTTAAACCCTCCTCAAGAGCTCTAACAAACCTCCCACCCAGGATATTGGTATCCCTCCAGTTCAGGTGCAATCAGTCCTTCTTGTATAGGTCCCACCTTTCCCAGAAGGTATTCCAATGATCCATATATCTAAAGCCCTCTCTCCTACACCATCTCTGTAGCACATATTCAGTTGCACTTGCTGTCTATACCCAGCCTCACTAGCCCGTGGCGCCAGTAGTAATCCTGAGATTACTACTCTTCTCATCCTGCCTTTTAGCTTCTAACCTAACACCTTGTGTTCACTTTTCAGGTCCTCATCCCTTTTCCTGGTTATGTCATTGGTATTGATGTGTACCACGACTTCTGACTGCTCTCCCTCCCCCGTAAGAATCCTGTTGACTTGATTTGAGACATCCTTGATCCTGGCGCCCAAGAGACAACATACCATCCAGGAGTCTCATTCTCGCCCACAGGATCTCCTGTATGTTCCCCTAACAATTGAATCTCCTATCACTATTGCTCTTCTATTTTTCCTCCTTCCCTTCTGAGCCACAGAGCCAGGCTCATTACCAGAGACCTGGCCGATATGGCTTTTCCCTGGTAGGTCAATCCCCCCTAACAGTACCCAAAGTGGCATTCATGGTATTGAGGGGAACAGCCACAAGGGATCTTTCCCTTTCCCTCTCCTGATGGTCACCCAGCTACCTTTATCCTGTAACTTGGGTGTGACTACCTCCCTATATGTGGTAGATTGCACTCCATTTCTTTCCATTTAAAAATCTTTTTTTTTATGTATACACATATATGATTCAGTGTGTCAAAGCCACAACAAGCAGTCTGCCTTAGAGCCTGTGAACCTCCTTAACCTATGACTGTATAAGAAAGAATTTTCATGATGTTGCATGGACGAATCACCTGAAAGTCTGGTTGCACAGGGATTTGAACTCACGTCTCCATCAATGTTGGAAGCTAAAACCAGTGTAGGAGATTGTTTAATGCTGCTATTATTATTAAGGCCCTGTTTTCTTTGTCTGACTAGGAAAAGAACACAACTTTTTTCTTTTAAATTTGCAATGAAATTTACAACACGCTTTTTGTACACCCACAAAGTTGTGTGAACATCCTTCCACAATAACCTGCTTTAAGTGAACCTGCATTATTTAAGAGTGCAGAATGCCAAACACCTTGTTGCATTTTTAAAATATTCCAAGGCACCTTGAAGTACTTAATGAGGCAAAGAAGTGAATGTTAGCCAATGGATGAAATAAGAACAGTCAAATCAAAGCTTAGCCAATGATCTGGGTTTTAGGAAGCATCCAGTAGGAGGAGTGAAACGTAGAAAGGCAAAGAGCTTGAGGGAGTGAATACTCCAAGTAGCTTCTGTTTTTGATACAAAGTGTAAGGCCCAGCTAGTTGAAGGCAAGGTCACCACTAATAGGGTGAAAGGAGTGGGGATGCAAATAAGTTTCATTGAATCATTGCAAAGTTCCCAGATAATTGTAGGCTGACAAATGTTGTAGAGGTGGTTTACACACAGCATCTAATAAAACAGCAGTGTGTGCCTCAACATCCATCTCCCTTCAACTGGAAAGAATTCTAGCAGAAAGTAGTTTGGGATCGTTGTCCTAGTATTTTTATGCGGATAGTGGCTGAACAAGATTACTTTCCCACTATGAATAACGCTGTTCTCTTTATATAATGTATTTACAGTTATTAGATTGAAGACCTTAATGGAAACGACATTTTGATCATTTCCCATCTATCCTCCTGATCAATCCTGTGCTTACATCTTCATTTCCTCATCATCTCAGTAACATAGACATTGAACCCCTTTGCAAAAAGGTGATTCTGAAGCTGACAATGGAAAAGGTCGATATATTTCCCAAGAACTATACCAAAGAACGAAACAGGGAAACACAGAAAAACACTAACTCACAGCTCTCCTGCCCACGATCAAGAATAGTGACAAGGAATTAGAATTTAATGAACATCATTTTCATTATTAACACTGCACTCACCCCATGCACACCACCTCACATCACTCCCACACACATCCCACTCCAAAACCCAAACACCCCTCCCCACCATGGCCCCTCCCCACAGACATACACAAACACCCCAACTCCATGCCAGCCTAAGAGAAATGGCTGCTCTATAGTCATTTTAACAGCATGAGACCTCTGCATCATCCAAGGAGGAAATTCCACGTTTGGGAGTTGTTGGCCAATCAATTGTTTGGTAGCTGGCAATTTTTAAAAAAATTATTGATAACGTGAAGGCGTTGCTGGCGAGGATAGCATTTGTTACCTATCCCAGAGGACAGTTGAAAGTCAACTGCATTGTTGTGGGCCTGGAGTCACATGTAGGCCAGATCAGGTAAGGATGGCAGTTTCCTCCCCTAAAGGACATTAACTAACCAGATGGGTTTTTCCTCACAATTGACAATGATTTCATGGACATCATCAGACTCTTAATTCCGGATTTTAATTGAATTCATGTTCCAACACATGCCATGGCAGAATTCATACCCAGGTCCCCAGAATATTACTTGGGTATCTGGATTAACAGTCCAGCGATAAGAGGCCATTGCCTCACCTCAGTCAGCTCACGTAGTGGCCATTGCTGAGAAGTATAGCTAATCATCAAATAAGACAGGTTTGTGCAAACCTCACTGAAAGTAAATCCAGGATATCAGTGGGGCCTGGCTGGCAGGTTACATTGAGAAGGTGAGAGTTTTGGGTTTCAGACGAATGGAGGGTTGTTAAAGGAGGGGGGCTATAACCTTGGTGAGGGAGTGTATCCATTGGGCTCAAGGAACCCCCATTAGTGGGTTATTCTGCATTTGCCTGACACCAGCTTTCCCGGCATTGTTACCATGAATTAGTCATATAAGAAATCCAAACCTCGACAGCGCATCAGTCAGGCATGGATTACGGTGTATGGTATGTACTTACCTGTACATGACAAATAGCTGATTCAACAAATTAATGGTTATTTGAGGCCATTTCTTGGCGATTGCCTTGAATTTTCCAGTCAGTCTCCAGATCACTAGAGGCTGAGGTACTCAATTTAACAGTGAGAATCAGCATCCAGCTGGAAGACTTGTTTGCCTGTCCGAGTGCTTGAGCTGCTTGTGGAAGGGTTCATCATTAAAAGCAATTTTTCACTTCAGACATTTTCTAATCACCCTGTTCAGAGATGCTATTACATAGCGCTGGATTAGGTGAGACCTGAAACCAGACTTCAAAATTCACTAAGGACACTACCACTGTGCCACAAGTGTCCCTTATTCCATCCCCCTCTCTATTTTTCATTTCATTCACTGATCTACCACTGCATCCGGCTGCTGTTTCAAGCTGGAGGGTCTCTTATTGGCTTTCCAAGATTGAGCATCTACCCTCCATCCCTAATTGGACAGCAAGCTCACCTTCTGAGCATTAATTGGCCAGTGGAAATAATGCCTTTTTTCCCACAAAATGCACGTTTCCAGTCCCCATTTGAGCCGAACAGCTGGGCTTAGATGTCCATTATGCCTTGTATAATCTGACTTGGGGGGTACTAACTATATCTGACATGAGTGTAAGTAAAGTGCTGTTTTATTTTAATCTCTATTGTGGTGAATAATGGACACTCAACCTGACTTAAATTGTTTTATACAATCAGTGATATAGAAAGATAAAAATATTGCCATCATGTACAATGTGACTGACATCGACTTATTATAATAACAAAACAATTGGAACAAGCAAAGGCCAATTAGATTCTGCAGACTACTTCATCTAGAATTTAATTACGGTGATTTCTTTCATGGATTCTCTACTTCCTTTTCTCCTTTCTGTCACTCATTCACCTCCTAGTTTAAGAAATATTAAATAGAATGCTTTCCACTTTTAGATTTGGGATTGTTAATGTAATCACGCTTTATTTATTTTAATGGCAGCGAACAGAAGTGTCAATTATGTTAGTTTTCTGATGATTACTTGTATATAACTTACAGTGTGAAACACAGCCAAGCAGGGCTTTAAAAATAGTTATGTCTATCTTATGCATTTTCAATGGATTAGGAGTCATTTAACTATTCACGTCCTGGCCAAAGATGGAGCGACAGTAGGAGCAGAGAGGAAATTAAGACAATAGGCAATAGACAATAGGCTCTGGAGTAGGCCATTCGGCCCTTCGAGCCAGCACCACCGTTCATTGTGATCATGGCTGATCATCCACAATCAGTATCCTGTTCCTGCCTTATCCCCATAACCCTTCATTCCACTAACTTTAAGAGCTGTATCCATCACTTTCTTGAAAGTATCCTGAGAGTTGGCCTCCACTGCCTTCTGGGGCAGAACATTCCATATATCCACCACTCTCTGGGTGAAGAAGTTTTTCCTCAACTCTGTTCTAAAGTAGTAGGTGAGGCTAATTGGCCTTTTCTTGTTCCAGACAAGTAGTAGTCTGATTTATTACTTTTGAAAGACTTATATTGTAATAGCAGAAGTATATGTTTTTACTTGCTGTGATCATTTCTGCATTTTGGAGAAAATAGAGGGTAGAATACAATGCAGGCAAAACTCCAGATGCTAATGCTTTGGGTAGCACAGTGGCTCAGTGGTTGGCACTGCAGCCTCACAGCACCAGATTCGATTCCAGTCTCGGGTGACTGTGTGGAGTTTGCACATTCTCCCTGTGTCTGGGTGGGTTTCCTCTGGGTGCTCCAGGGTTCCTTTCCACAGTTCCCCATAGTGCTCAGGGATAATTAGGTTTCGGTGGGTTAGACATGGGGAAATCAGGCGTAGGGGAATGGGTCTGGGTGGGATAGTCTTTGGAGGGGCGGTGTGGACTTGTTGGGCCAAATGGCCTGTTTCCACACTGTGGGGATTCTATGATTCTATAACCACTTGAACTCACCAAGCACAGGAAACCAGCTTCTGCATACTTCTGCCGCAGTACGCCAGGATTTGTGTGATGGAAAGATTGAGGTCCTACATAAGAACAAGGGTGCCCACAGTACTTACAACACTATTGAAACACTTCACTGCTGAGTTGATAGAAAAGGTATTTATCTCAATTGGCCTTGTACAATTGTAGATCCTGACTGGGTCCACCTATCCCCTGTTCCCACGAGGGTTTCCAAAATGGCAATAGGCGTGAGCCCAAATTTTCTGATTTAAGTTACAGTCCTTACTTCTGATTCAGATCATTCAGTAAATTGCTGATTTTCATTTTAAGAGTTTTCTAACCAAATATCGAGGTCAGGAGCCTTCCCAATTGAAACAGTGCAGACCAATCCAGGAGTCCACACAGGTAGTAGCAAAGTGTATTAATGCTGAAGCCCACCCCCTTTTTCAATACTAACTACAGTATTAGATTAGATTAGATTAGAATGCCCACAATATGAAAGCAGGCCATTCACCCCATTGGGTCCACACCAACTCTCCGAAGAGCATCCCTCCCAGACCCAGACCCCTACCTCTGTAATTCCTCACCTACCAGGGTGAATCCACCTGACCTACACATCTTTGGACTGTGGGAGGAAGCCAGAGCACCCAGACAAAAACTACGCAAACACAGGAAAAACGTGCAAGCTCCAACGCAGTCGCCTATGGATGAAATCAAATCTGGGTCCCCGGCACAGTGAGGTAGCATTGCTTACCTCTGAGTGCCATAGCACCCCTAATTCATTATTTAAAGCTTCTAAAGCTACGTTAATAGCTACTGGGACAAGGCAAAAAGAGGATAATGGTGCCAGGGGGTAAGGGAGTAGACAGACAGGTGTTAAGGGCTAGGATAGCAGTTAGGTGGCAAGTGGCAGCAGAGTTATGTGTCAGGGTGTTCGCAGAGTTGCATCAGAGAGTTGGGCCACTGTGGTTGGAGTAGAGGCAAAGGGGGTCTTGGGGAGCAACATTAGGTCAGGGAATGATGGGCCTGTGGATTTCCTGGAGGTTAAGTGAGTGAGTCAGCAACTAGGCTGGGTGGGACAGAGTTCTCAGATATTTGTGACTGTGTTAGGGGGTGAGTTGAGTGTTGACTCAGGGAATGGAGGGTGGGGGTGATGGTAATGGATCTGTGGCATTAATCGGAAGTGAGTTGGAGGGGTCAATTTTATCGTTAGCCAGGTGTAGCAGCAGGTACTAATCTCTTTTAGCCCTCCTCACATGAGATCCAGAACAAAATTTTGCAAATTTTCATCAAATATTTGTGATTCCCAGTATAGGAATGAAGGAGAGAGTTGTGAGAGCATGGAATGCGTTGCCAGCAGCAGTTGTGGAAGCAAGGTCATTGGGGTCATTTAAGAGACTGCTGGACATGCATATGGTCACAGAAATTTGAGGGTGCATACATGGATCAATTCCCGGCACAACATTGTGGGCTGAAGGGCCTGTTCTGTGCTGTACTGTTCTATGTTCTATGTTCTATTTCAAAGAAAAAGACTGAAACTGTTAAGTTGGTTGCAATATACCATGTGATTTCTGACAGTATCAGCTCTGGATACTTCTGAAGTTCAACCAAGTATCTATTCGGATTAAGTCAGTCATAGCATTAAAGACATTACATATCCTTCTTTTTCCGAAAAAATGATGGACCATCAACAAAAAGAACAACACCATTTCAGCCATCTTGACCTTCTGTTTCACAAAGCACAACGGAGGCATTGAAACAAAATGCATGTCAGGTGAATGTAAAAATAATCCCTTCCCTCGTTCATTGCATTATGATGGCCTTTCCATCCGAAAAAAAAAACTTAGGCTGTCTCAAGCTGCTAAGTTTTGAAAAGGCACTGGAGCAGATTTTAAACAATGTTTATGAGAAAGAACTACAAACCTGTAAAAAAATATAGATGAGAAAGTTGTGTTTGTTGCCTAATATTAAAACAAAAAGGAACAACGCAAACACTATCTAAATACCATTAAACTAGCTGCAAGACAAATAAACAATTAAGGTAATAAACAACAGTGCCTTGAAATTGGGAAATGGGTTCTCCCCAACCTGATTTAACGTTATGTTTATCTGAAAACCAAACTCATTGTGATTCATTTGAAAAAGGCTCACAACTTAATGAAAATGCTTTCTTTTTTCCATATTGTCATTCGAGGCAAAAGATCTACTTATCTAAGTAACAGCAGGCCTGCAATAAAAGAAAGAAAAATAATCCCAGTTTAAATTGTTTCTTGTAAATTCATTTGATCTGCGCGTGGCTGGAAGTGTATGTGAATGAAATTTTTATTTAAAACATCTGTTACCAGCATGGGATAATAATTAACTTTCTTTATTTTGAAATACACACAAGCCTGCTTCTGGAATCATTTTCGTTTCAGACAGTCACTCTACAGGGAAGAAAATATTCACACTCGGATATAAAAATAGTTTGAGCAGCAGGTGAAGTTAGTTGCCATTTAAGCAATAGATGAAACTAGCCATTACTAACGAGCTATCACTTCTAAATAAACACAAATGTTACATTCTTCACTAATAGGACGCTTTTGTAAAGTTGTAAAGGTACTTGCTACAGCATCCTTTACCCACCATCATGAGAATGCCCAATGTCTAAGAAGGAGTTATTCGTGTGGCACAGAGAAAGGCAAAACTGCCTCTGCATTAGAAAATTTTCTGGGGCAAATGGTGGTCTTATTGAGGAGTCGCCTGTCCAACATTGGTACCCAGAGAGTGCTTTCTGTCCTGTTTCTATATGCCGCCTTTTCTTCTCTAACACATCACAAAACTCTGGCTGCCGCACCTCAGGAACTTCAGGAACTTTGGAAAAATTTCACCAGCTTCCTGAGCACTCTTCCTGCAGCAAATGAAGGAACTACCAAGCTTCCGTGAAAATGTAAATATCACAATCCCAGCCCTACTTCCCCAATATCAGAATATCAGTTGGAGGGGCCAATTTTATCTTTTTCTTGCAGCAGTGCAAAACTTTAGTTAAGCCACTTTTAGAGTATTGTGCACAGTTCTGGTTGCCACACTACAAAAAGGACGGGGTAGTTTTTGGAGAAGGTGCAAAGAGGTTAACTGGGACTTTGCCTGGATTGGAGTGTATTAGCTAAGAGAAGAAGCTGGATTGTTTTTGACAGAGAGTCAGAGGCTTAGGGATGACCTGAAAGAAGTATACAAAATTGTAAGGGGAAATGGTAGAATAGATAGGCAGAATCTTTTTCTCCCAGGTAGAAATATCAAATACGAGGGGGCATAGGTTTAAGATGAGAGGGGGAAAAGTTCAAAGGAAATGTGTGAGGCAAGTTTTTTTTTTACACAAGGGTTTTAGGTGCCTAGTTGCCAAGGGACCTAGCAGAAGCAGAATTTGTAGCAATGCTTAAGAGGTGTTTAGACAGACATGCATACAGGAAGGGAATAGAAGGGTATGGACCACATGTAGGAAGATGAGATTAGCTGAGAATAGCAATATAGTCAGAACAAACATGATGGGCCAAAGGATCCTGTTCCTGTGCTGTACTGTTCTTTGTATAATTTTTATAATCTACAACATTTTTTAAACAAAGTAACTGATGAATCGACATCAACTAAACCATTTACCTTTTAAGCTATGGTACGCCACAGAAGATGTTAAGTAATTTAGGTACTGATAACAAAATAACAACTTGTATGAAAAGTGCAAAATGAATATTTTCTTAATTATTAATGTCTATTTCCAATTACAACTGCACACTCATGGAAGTCAAACCGCTGGCAGATTTAAAGACTGATCATTTGGCACATTTTTTGTTCTGCATAAAGGATGCGCAAAATATGTCAGAAGTAAAATACAACTTAATACAGCAGGAGATTTAGATTATTTTTCTCATACAGAGGACAGGTTCTGCAACATTGATCTACAATAGAACAGATAATGACAATGAAACAGATTTTACAGTAATTAAAATGCTTCCATGGTTCCTTGAAAACTAATGTTTTCCCAGAACATTGAAAATGACATGAGGAACATCATAGGCTTTAGATACGTGTGCATTGTCAATGAATGAGTTTCAATTCCACTGTTGCGTCTGCTTGCCATGATCCACAGCACAAACATATGCAAGGAAAATGTTTACAAATAAACCTGTTGGACTATAACATTTTGTTGTGTGATTTCTGACCTTGTCCACCCTAGTCCAACACGAGCATCTCTAAATCATCAAGAAAATGAGTGTTAGCATATTCACAAACTGGATACCTCTATTCAGCACTATATACAGGCATGGAATTTCCTTGCAAATTCAGCATGCAAGTATGAGGTAACATTGACCTATAGCATAAACAACTGAGGAAGTTTCAAGGGGCTTACCCATTTTTATGCTGCATCTCCATGCCATCGATCTTGTGCATTGAATCAGTGAAACTTCAGTCATACCGCATGCTGTGCAGAGGCATACACTCCAACCTCATTCACGTAATCACAGAAGTGTTACAGTGCACTGGCTCTCCACAGAAATATTCCCAAATGCCAATTACCTACTTTGACCCTTTGCATTCTTTCATGTTATTTTTATTCAAATAATCATCCAAAGTCATCTTGATTGCTTCAGCTGAGCCTGCTTACACCACATTTTCAGGCAGTGCATGGCATACGCTAACTACTCGTTGATTGAAGCTGTTTCTCCTTACATCAACTTTGAATCTTTTGCATATCACATTAAATCTATGCCCCCTCTTTCTTGTTCCTTTTACAAGTGGGAACATATGGTCCTTATTGATTTTAATAAGCCTACTCATGATATTGAAGACCTCTACCTAATTTTTTCCTTCAATTTCAATGTCTCCTTATCACTCCTCATCTCTAGAACCATTCTTGTAAACTGATTCTACATTCTTTACAACATGTTCACACTCTTCCTATGACGTGGCATACAAATCTGTACACAATACCCCAGCTGAAGTCTAAGAAATGTTTTATCCAAGTTCAACATTACTTTCTTGCTCTAGTTCTGCATGTCCATTATACAGTTGGCTTTAATATTGCTCTCTCTGTCTGTTCTGCCACTTTCAATTATCTGTCCACATATATACTGTGGTCCTCCTGCCTGGATTTGTACACCTGTTTTGTTCTGTCTTCCGATGTTGTTCCTACCAAAATGCAACACTTCACGCTTCCATTACCTTGCCTATGTCCTTTGTGACTCCTAAACTGTTCTCCCTCAGTTTATAATTCTTTTAAGCTTTGTGTCATCTGTAAACTTTGAAATTGTCCCCTGCACATCAATGTTTAGATAATTAATACATACCAGGAAAAACAGGGGACCCAGTAGTGACCCCTGGGAAAATCTGTCGCAAATTTTCATCCAGACCGAAAAATATCCATTGACCATTTCCCTGTTTCCTAAAACTCAGCCAATTTTGTATTCATGTTCTTGCAGACCCCTATATTCCCTGATCGATACTTTCCTCACAAGTCTGTTGTGTAGCACTGTATTAAACACCTGCTGAAAGTCCGTACACACACTAACAGTGTTACCCTCATTGAAGCTCTCTGTTATCTTTTCAAAGGCTCCAGCATAATGTTAAACATGATTTCTCTTTTAGAAATCCATGCTGGCGCTTCCAAACTAATGCACCTTTTTTCCATGTATCTACCAATTCTATCCTGAATAATTGTCTTCAGAAGTTTCACCAGCACTGAAGTTAAACTGACTGGCCTGTAACTGCTGGAGTTATAGAACATAGTACATAGAACACTATAGCACAGTACATGCCCCTCGGCCCTCGATGTTGCGCCGAACTGTGAAACCAATCTGAAGCCCATCTAACCTACACTATTCCATTATCATCCATATATTTATCCAATGACCATTTAAATACCCTTAAACTTGGTGAATCTACCACTGTTGCAGGCAGGGCATTCCATGCTCTCACTACTCTCTGAGTAAAGAACCTGCCTCTGACATCTGTCCTATACCTATCACCCCTCAATTTAAAGCTATGTCCCTTCATGCTAGCCATCACCATCCGAGGAAGAAGGGTCTCACTGTCCACCCTATCTAATCCTCTGATCATCTAGTATGTCTCTATTAGGTCACCTCTTAACTTCTTCTCTCTAACGAAAACAGCCTCAAGTCCCTCAGCCTTTCCTCATAAGACCTTCCTCCATACCAGGCAACATCCTGGTAAATCTCCTCTGCACCCTTTCCAATGCTTCTACATCCTTCCTATAATGCAGCGACTAAAACTGTAAGTAATACTCCAAGTGAGGCCGCACCAGAGTTTTGTACTCCTGCAACATGACCTCATGGTTCCGAAACTCAATCCTCTACCAATAAAACCCAACACACCGTACACCTTATTAACAACCATATCAATCTGGGTGACAACTTTCAGGGATGTATGCGCATGGACACCGAGATCTCTCTACTCATCCACACTACCAAGAATTTTACCATTAGCCCAGTACTCTGTATTCCTGTTACTCCTTCCAAAGTGAATCACCTCACACTTTTCCACATTAAACTCCATTTGCCACCTCTCAGCCCATCTCTGCATGTTATCTATGTCCCTCTGTAACCAGCAACATCCTTCCACACTATCCACAACTCCACCGACTTTAGTGTCATCTGCAAATCTACTAACCCATCCTTCTCCGCCCTCATCCAGGTCATTTATAAAAATGACAAACAGCAGTAGCTATCCATCAACCTTTTGTGAATAAGGATGTAAGATTAGAAATTTTCCATTCCTCTGGAACCTCCAATGAGGCCAGGTAAGACTGAAAACAAATGGCCAGGGTTCCTGCATGTTCACTCCCACTTCCTTCTGCATCTCATCCAGTCCTGTTATCTTGTTAACTTTAAGTACCAACAGCTTATCCAAGAATATCAATTACACCCCGTCAATTTTGAATCCTTTCAGTTTACTGAGTTCGCTCCCCTATTACCATGGCCTGAATTGCATCTTTCCTTTTGGTAAAGACATATATTCATTTAATAGTTCAGCTTCCAGATCTAGATACTCTTTTGGTCCCTATTTAACCCTATACATTCCTAACCACTATTTTACTACATATATGGTCATAACAGATTTTGGAGCAACTCTTTATTTTGGTACCATCCTTCTCATAATTCCTCTTCACTTATTTTGTTTTTCAACTGAACCTTCAACATTTTCCTTGGTTCTTAATCATATTTTCTACCTGACACTTGTCATAAGCATATTTTTTATATTAATTTCAATCTTCTTTGTCATTCAGGAAGTTCTGGATTTATTTGACCTAACTCTCCAATTTGATGGGATACACTTTGATTGTACATGAACCATTTCCATTTTAAAGGTAGCCCATTACTCAGTCACTGATTTTCCTATTGATCCCTCATTCCAGTCAATCCTGTACAGCTATGTTCTTGCCCCAGTGACGTTTGCTTTCTGGCAAGTAATTTATCTCATTCTGGGCTGTTAGATGTCAATCTTCACCATCATCCTGAGCCTAACAATACAAAATCACTGTCTCCTAATGGTCCCCAACTGACAGTTGGACGACCTCATTTCCATGACACAGACTCAGCAATGCATCCTTTCTTGTGTTAAAACATACCACTGTGTCTCCCATTATAATTATTCTAGACAACAGAGTCATAGAATCCCTACAGTGTGGAAAAAGGCCATTTGGCCCATTGAGTCTGCACCAAAATTCCAAACAGCATTCCAACCCCACCCTATTTCCTGCTTTTATCATGGCTAATCCGCCTAACTTGCACATCTCTGGATACTACAGGGCGATTTAGTATGGCTAATCCACCTCACCTGTATATCTTTGGACTATGAAAGGTAACCAGAACACTTAAAGGAAACCCATGCAAACACAAGAAGAACTCGCAAACTCCATACAGACAGTCACCTAAGGCTGGAATTGAACTTAGGTCCATGGTGCTCTGAGGCAGCATTACTAACCACTGAGCACCATGTCGCCCATCTCTCTGTAGTTTCCTTCCAGATTTGTTCTTCTACATTGTTTCCACCAGCCATTGGTTATAGACTAGGCCTAGCAATGTAATTGTACCCTATTTGTTCCTTAGTTATTTGCCAGATTTATTCTGTTTTTGGACCCGCTGAGACATCTTCTTTGTCCAGTACTCCAATGTGCTCCTTAACCAATGTTGCTACACCTCCTTCTCCTCCTTCCGTTTCTGTTCGCTTTGAATACCTTGCACTCAGGAATATTTATCAGTCTTGCCCTTTCTTGAGCTAGATTTCTGTTAGTGTCACAACATCAACATTTCAATACTGCACATATTTCAATATTTCACAAAGCAATCTGCTTCTGTAACTCACCATCATTATTTATTACACTTTATGCATACACAGACATGCACAGTAAAGCTGATTTAGACTTTATTTTTTTACTTCCTCACACTGACTTCACCTACTAACTTGGTATTGTCCATGTCAGTGGCAGTTGCATTTCTTAAGTATTTTGTGAAATTTTTTTTCTCTACTATTTTCCCTTAATTCCCAAAACTTTTGCCAGGTTATTTTTACATTGGAGCCAGCAAGTTGTTATATCTGCAGCAGTCTTGAACAGTGTAAATATACATACACAAAATTTTAAGGGGAAAATTCCCAAAGTTTTTTTTTAGCATCTCATTATGTTGCATTTCATTAAAATTCTGAGCATTGCACTGTATTTTCCATCGCTTTGTGTACATTTTTTATTGTACTAAAATCAGCTACATTAAAAGTTAAAAAGATATATCCTTCAACATGCTTTTATGAATGTACAAGATGGTGATTTAATGCTTCAAAATGATTTTTTCCTTAGAAAAAAGTGGACTTAAGGAAAGAATATTTTCCCTTTACTCAAGACCCCATTGTTCAGGTTGATTTCTGCTTGTTTGTACCACTTTTTATGGAATATGTTAAAGAGATTGACAAGAAATTTTGGTGAAAGATTCTGTCTACAATGTTTGGTAAGAATGAATATTAATACTGGTCATGCCCTTGAAGAATATTTTGGCCCATACAGCTCAATTAAGTCATTAAGTGGCAGTGCAACAGTCACACATAGGGTGCTGAATTGGATGACCTGGCATTGTGTTAAATTGTTTCTGACTTGCCTTGCTGAGTGCTACCATTTGTAAGGAACTGAAAAGCTAGAAATAATCCTGACAAACCAGTCAAATAGGCTGCAATCTAAAGGCCTGTCATTGAAAGTCGCCTTTTGCTGTAGTCTGGGAGCTCTTGAGGAGCAATTTCATTAGGTTTTCCTGGTGGGTTGGTGACTGGGTGCATGCAGCATCTGCATTTCAGAATAAAAATTCCTTTTTTTGGTGGGGGGGCAGGGGGATAGGTGGTTAGGTGAATTGCTGTCATTGGAGTAATGGGATTAAGTGATTAACCTTCTCATCTCCTTAAATAATGGCCTGGCAAGCAGCTAGAAAGAGATCCATTAATGCAGTGAGAAGGTCAGAGCTTTGCAGAAAAGCTGAGATGAGCCTCCAGATGCAATTTTAATCTTCTGCCGACCCAGTTCACAATGGGTGATTTGACCAATTGCCTGGGAGACACTAATGGCGCTGAAAATCATTTAATCAACATCTGCACTTCTGAACTGTTGTTGCCCTTTATGTAATATATTGTGAACTGCAAAAGTAAAGGGATGTTTCTGTGTTTTTTGAATGTTTTGCAAGCAGGCTTCAAAAAGAAGTGACTTTCATTCCCAACTATTACTTTGAAGATACAGTCAGTACATTCCATATTGCAGTAGCAATAAAGCAATGGCAAATATCTCGTACTAAAGGCAGTAGCGGTGCACACATTCACATGTCAAGTTGTTGCAATGCCAACTTAGTGCTATGTGATTTGCTATTGAACTGTAGTTTGGCAACTGCAAAATATAGATTTTTCAGACACTTTCTTGAACGCCAGGCCCGGATCAGATTTGTCCTCGGCTGCTTTGGGAAGCGAGAAATGCAATTGCTTCGCCACTTGCGAAGATCTTTGCATCCTCGCTCTCCACTGGAGTCGTACCTGAGGACTGGAGAGAGGCAAATGTAATTCCTCTCTTCAAGAAAGGAAATAGGGAAATCCCCGGCAATTATAGACCGGTAAGTCTCACGTCTGTTGTCTGCAAGGTGTTAGAAAGGATTCTGAGGGATAAGATTTATGACCATCTGGAAGAGCATGGCTTGATCAAATACAGTCAACACGGCTTTGTGAGGGGTAGGTCATGCCTTACAAACCTTATCGAGTTTTTTGAGGATGTGACTAGGAAGGTTGATGAGGGTCGAGCTGTGGATGTGGTGTATATGGACTTCAGTAAGGCATTTGATAAGGTTCCCCATGGAAGGCTCATTCAGAAGGTCAGGAGGAATGGGATACAGGGGAACTTAGCTGCTTGGATACAGAATTGGCTGGCCAACAGAAGACAGCGAGTGGTAGTAGAAGGAAAAGATTCTGCCTGGAAGTCAGTGGTGAGTGGGGTTCCACAGGGCTCTGTCCTTGGGCCTCTACTGTTTGTAATTTTTATTAATGACTTGGACGAGGGAATTGAAGGATGGATCAGCAAGTTTGCAGACGACACAAAGGTCGGAGGTGTCGTTGACAGTGTAGAGGGCTGTTGTAGGCTGCAGCGGGACATTGACAGGATGCAGAGATGGGCTGAGAGGTGGCAGATGGAGTTCAACCTGGATAAATGCGAGGTGATGCATTTTGGAAGGTCGAATTTGAAAGCTGAGTACAGGATTAAGGATAGGATTCTTGGCAGCGTGGAGGAACAGAGGGATCTTGGTGTGCAGATACATAGATCCCTTAAAATGGCCACCCAAGTGGACAGGGTTGTTAAGAAAGCATATGGTGTTTTGGCTTTCATTAACAGGGGGATTGAGTTTAAGAGTCGTGAGATCTTGTTGCAGCTCTATAAAACTTTGGTTAGACCGCACTTGGAATACTGCGTCCAGTTCTGGGCGCCCTATTATAGGAAAGATGTGGATGCTTTGGAGAGGGTTCAGAGGAGGTTTACCAGGATGCTGCCTGGACTGGAGGGCTTATCTTATGAAGAGAGGTTGACTGAGCTCGGTCTCTTTTCATTGGAGAAAAGGAGGAGGAGAGGGGACCTAATTGAGGTATACAAGATAATGAGAGGCATAGATAGAGTCGATAGCCAGAGACTATTTCCCAGGGCAGAAATGGCTAGCACGAGGGGTCATAGTTTTAAGCTGGTTGGTGGAAAGTATAGAGGGGATGTCAGAGGCAGGTTCTTTACGCAGAGAGTTGTGAGAGCATGGAATGCGTTGCCAGCAGCAGTTGTGGAAGCAAGGTCATTGGGGTCATTTAAGAGACTGCTGGACATGCATATGGTCACAGAAATTTGAGGGTGCATCCATGAGGATCAATGGTCGGCACAACATTGTGGGCTGAAGGGCCTGTTCTGTGCTGTACTGTTCTATGTTCTATGTTCTATGTTCTAACAAGGATAGGCCTCTTTAATTTGTTCCAATTCTGGCACTTTGGGCACTCTAAGGAACAAAAAAAAAGACTCAGGTCAAAAACTGGCACTGCCATATCGCTGGAGTAGTGTGATGCTTAAAAAGTGAGATGCTTGTCTGTATTCTGATCATTAAAACTGTATGCAAATCTAATTTCACGGACTCACTGGGAAGTGTTTCATGGATTAATGTATTTCTATCTTCTCCCTAAACCAGACTTAACACTGTTAAATTCAATGCTTGAGCAAGATTATGTTCAATGAAACAAAATATATTTTATCTTTTTGCTATCTGATGTAGTTTACAAGAAGAGAAAAAATGAATTTTGTCATGGAACAAATGTGTCTGGCCTGAAACAGAAACCAGTTCATGTGTAGTTCAGTCTGTGTTAAACCACTGTTACAAGATGGTGATAGAAGATTAAATATTAATGTGGAATGCGATCAATATTCCAATCATGGAAACCTCAGGTGGCCCAATTTAGACTGGCTGTGAACATACAAAGTTATTTGAATATTAGCACAAAAATACAGATCAACACAGTGAAGTTTTGTTTTATCAATACATTATTGCTGGCTAGGCCAGCATTTATTGCCCTTCCGTGAAGTTGGTTGTAATCTGTTTTCTTGAACTATGTAAGTCTTGGATTATAAAGATATCTGTGATGCTCTTAGGAAGTGAGTTCCAGGATTTTGGCCCAGCCACAATGAAGGAATAATAATGTAGTTCCAAGTCAGGATGGTGTGTGGCTTGGAGGGAAACTTGCAGGTTTTGGTGTTCCCTCTACTGCCTTCCTCTTTTAGGTGGTTGAGGTTGCAGATTTGGAAGGTGATATCAAAGTAGCTTTGGTGAATTACTTACGCCCATCTTGGAAATGTACAAGGGTTCTAAGGAAGGGTCACCGGACCCGAAACATTAACTCTGTTTTCTCCTTGACAGATGCTGCCAGACCTGAGCTTTTCCAGCAACTTTGTTTTTATCCTTGTAAATGGTGCACACTGCTGCCACTGTAGGTCAGTGGTAAAGTGAGTGAATATCGAAAGTAGTGAATGGAGTATCAAACAAGCAGAATATTTTATTAAGGTTGTTACTGAAATTCTTGAGTATTGTTGAAACTGTACCCATTCAGACAAGTGAGAAGTACTCCAGGATATTTCTGATTTGTATCTTGTAGATGATAGACAGTCATTGGGAAGTCGAGACCTGAATTATTTGACTCAGAATTTCTAGCCTCTGACCTATTCTTGTTGCACAGTACTTATAAGGCTAGCCCAGTTCAGTTTCTGGTCAAAGGTAACCCCTCAGGATGTTGGTAATGGGGTATTAAGTGAATGACAAGGGGCAATGGTTAGATTATCTTACGTTGGAGATTGTAATTGCCTGACATTTGTGTGACATGGCTATTACATTCTACTTATCTGCCCAAGCTTTTTATGTACAGATGCAGACTGCAGTTGCATCTGAGGAGACACTAATGGCGCTGAAAATCATTTAATCAACATCTGCACTTCTGAAGTTATGAAGGAAGGTCATTGATAAAGCAGCTGGTTGGGTAGAGGACACTACATTGAGGAATTCCTGCAGAGATGTCATGGAACTCAAAGGCTTAACCTCCAGCAGCCACATTAATTTTCCTTTCTGCTTGGTCCCAACCAGCAGAAAATTTCTTCCAACTCCCATTAACTCTAGTTTTGCTCGAGCTAATTGACGTTAACGTCTGTCAAATGTTGCTGAATGTCAAGCGTAGTGGTTTCTACAATTTGGTTCTTTTTCCCAATTTTCCCATGTTTCCTTGATTCCTCCAGCACTGTGAACAATTCTTCATACCTTGTCTGTGAGGCTATATCCTCTGAGTTATCCTGATAAAGAGGTCCGGCCATCTGTTGTTAAGTAGAGGATGATGGCCATAGCGTAAAATACCTAACAATGTAGCCAGTGTTTAGCATCAGAATAAGAATCAGAGTATCCTTTATTGGTGCATACACTGTGAAAAGTTTCTACAATGGCTGCCTTTAATAATTCCATCTTAAGAACAAGTATCTAGGCACAAAGCTTACAAAGTAAAAAAGCAAGCGTTGTTACAGAATTTTAAAAAAATGTAAATTAGCATGAAAATAGTGAAAAGTCCAGAATGATAAATGTCAATCAATACTGAAGTTGCAGTCCATATCTGCAGGCCTCAGAGCATGAGGCCACTCTGCCACCATTTGCCGTCCTACACTATGGGCTCACTTTGTCGCTCCTCCAGCAATCGCCACTGCCCGCACTCTCCGCTCCACCATGGGACTCGGCCCTCAGCCCACTCATTCTGTTCCACCATGGGACTCGGCCCTCAGCCCGCTCATTCTGCTCCGCCACAGGACTCGGCCCTCAGCCCACTCATTCTGCTCCGCCACAGGACTCGGCCCTCAGCCCACTCATTCTGCTCCACCACAGGACTCGGTCCTCAGCCCGTTCATTCTGCTCCGCCACAGGACTCAGCCCTCAGCCCGCTCATTCTGCTCCACCACAGGACTCGGCCCTCGGCCCACTCATTCTGCTCCACAACGGGACTCAGCCCTCAGCCCACTCGCTCCGCTTTGCCACAGGACTCGGCCCTCTGTCCACTCACTCTGTCCCACCACAGGACTCGGCCCTCAGCCCGCTCATTCTGCTCCGCCACAGGACTCTGCCCTCAGCCCGCTCATTCTGCTCCGCCACAGGACTCGGCCCTCAGCCCACTCACTCTGCTCCACCATGGGACTCGGCCCTCAACCCGCTCATTCTGCTCCACCACGGGACTCGGCCCTCAGCTCACTCACTCTGCTTCACCGTGGGACTCGGTCCTCAGCCCACTTGCTCCGCTCTGCCACAGTAGTCAACCCACAGCCCACTTGCTTCACTCTGCCACAGGGCTCAGCCCTCAGCACACTCACTCCGCTCTGCCACACGACTCAGCCCTCAGCCTGCTCGCTCCGCTCCACCACAGGACTTGGTCCTCAGCCTGCTCGCTCCGGTCTGGCACAGAATTCGGCCTTCAGTCCACTTGCTCTGCTCCACCCTGGGACTCAGCCCTCAGCCCACTCGCTCCGCTTCGCCACAGGACTCGGCCCTCTGTCCACTCACTCTGTTCCACCACAGGACTCGGCCCTCAGCCCTCTCATTCTGCTCCGCCACAGGACTCAGCCCTCAGCCCGCTCATTCTGCTCCACCACAGGACTCGGCCCTCAGCCCACTCATTCTGCTCCACCACGGGACTCGGCCCTCAGCCTGCAGATTCTGCTCTATCATGGGGCTTGGACTTCAGCCCACTCATTCTGCTCCACCACGGGACTCGGCCCTCAGCCCACTCACTCTGCTCCACCACAGGACTTGGCCCTCAGCCCACTCATTCTACTCCGCCACAGGACTCGGCCCTCAGCCCACTCGCTCCGCTTCGCCACAGGACTCGGCCCTCTGTCCACTCACTCTGTTCCACCACAGGACTCGGCCCTCAGCCCTCTCATTCTGCTCCGCCACAGGACTCAGCCCTCAGCCCGCTCATTCTGCTCCACCACAGGACTCGGCCCTCAGCCCACTCATTCTGCTCCACCACGGGACTCGGCCCTCAGCCTGCAGATTCTGCTCTATCATGGGGCTTGGACTTCAGCCCACTCATTCTGCTCCACCACGGGACTCGGCCCTCAGCCCACTCACTCTGCTCCACCACAGGACTTGGCCCTCAGCCCACTCATTCTACTCCGCCACAGGACTCGGCCCTCAGCCCACTCACTCTGCTCCACCATGGGACTCGGCCTTCAACCCGCTCATTCTGCTCCACCACGGGACTCGGCCCTCAGCCCAGTCGCTCCGCTCTGCCACAGTAGTCAACCCACAGCCCGCTTGCTTCACTCTGCCACAGGGCTCAGCCCTCAGCACACTCACTCCACTCTGTCACAAGACTCAGCCCTCAGCCTGCTCGCTCCGCTCCACCACAGGACTTGGTCCTCAGCCTGCTCGCTCTGGTCTGGCGCGGGATTCGGCCTTCAGTCCACTTGCTCTGCTCCTCCCTGTGACTCAGCCCTCAGCCCACTCACTCCACTCCACCACAGGACACGGCCCCCAGCCGGCTCACTCCACTCCACTGCGGGACTCAGCCCTCAGGCCACTCACTCTGCTTCACCACTGGACTCAGCCCTCTCGCTCTGCTCTTGATCTTCCCGCTCACCACACCTATTAGTAATTAATGTGGAGAGTTCAATGTTACCATTTGAAACTTTGTCTGATGAATCTCAGTGATAGAATGTTCACAATGTATATGCAGAGATTCACGCTCTCCACGGAAATATTTGTGCTCAATCTTTGATGATCCATGTGATGCATTAGCAATTGGTTATGCTTGCTTCGATGTACTATGCGAGTACAGCTTTAATCCCATTCTCTCTCTGTTGTAACGTTCATTTCCATGTATGCCACAATATTTCCAATTATGTCAGTGGAAATACACAAGAATTGGCGAAGATGTAACTTTCACCTTTAACCTGTCAAAAACTGTTTGCTGGCTTGTCCATTCCCGTTGTGCATCTTTTCACAGTAACTGTTGTAGAGGCTTGGTGATTTCTCTATACTTACGAATAAATTTATAATAAAAGTTGGCAGCATGAGAAATGACATCAACTCTTTCACATTGCACATGGTTGGATGCAAATGAAGGAATTTGACATTGTAATTTTGTGTTTTCCTCGGGCTACTGTGTGTCTGAATCCTAGAAATTCAATCTTGGATTCCACGAATGTGCATTTGTTCTCTCTGAACATCAACTTTTATTTTGTGAGTTGAGTGAAGGCCGTTCATGCCGATCATATTTTACCTTTCTCCATCCATAGGGAACATTCCTGTCAAATAGATTCAGCAACTGCTCCATGTCTAACAAGATTGAAGAAGCATTCTTCTGGGATTCGCCAAATGCTGAAATAAGTCCATAGGGCATTCTGCAACACTGAAACACACTAATAACTAATACTATATGATTTATCTTTGCTCTGTTGTCATACCTGAAGGTACTTCTGTCACATATTAGTAAAGCCATGAATGAGAAGCAACAGTGGGCCATTCTGTCACTTCAGTCTGTTCAGCTATTCAATAAGATTGTGGCTGATCTCTGTGTAGTAAGAATTCTTCGTTCACATCTACTTCTGATAACATGGACTGCCTTGCCAGACAAAAATCTATCTACCTTTGTCTTAAACAATATTCAGTAACCTAACAAACATTGCCATTTTCTGAAACAGAAATTTCTAAAGCTGCACAAGCTGCTGAGAAACAAAACAAAAAGAAATCTCATGATCTAAGAAGGTGATCCCTATTTTTTTAAACAGTGCCCTCCAGTTCTAAATTCACCACAAGAAGAAACATCAGTTCTAAATCCACCTTGTCAAGACCAAACAGGATATTATATAATTCAGTCGCATGCCCTGCAAACTTCTAAACTCCAGCAGAGACATGTCTAATCTGTCTAACCTTTCCTTAGTGAAAATCCCACTCATTCCAGATATCAATCTGGCATGCCTCCACCGAACCACCTGGACTGCATTTACAGTCTTTCTTGATTAAAGAGTCAAAAAGTGCACACAGATGCAGTCTCATCAATTGCCCTGTATAAGTAAAACATGATGTTGTTGGTTTCATGTTCAATTCTTATTGTAATAAAGAATAGCATTCCTATTAGCCTTCTCAATTACTTCCTGTACCTGCTTACTAACTTTTTGTGCCTCATACATTGGAACAGTTACATCCTACTGAACTTTGAAAGCCTACAGTTTCTGTCTGTTAAGGTAATAGAGTGCTTTTTTTTAATTAATCATCTCGCCAAAATGAACAACTTCAAATTTTCCAATGTTCTGCTCCATTTACAAATTGTTGCCCACTCACACAACCTATTCAGAGAGGCGTGCAGTCTCCTTATTTTCCCTTCACAACATACTTGCCTATCTCTATGTCATCTACAAATTTAGCCACCATGTCTTCGCTCACCTCATCTATTTATGAGTCCTGTGGCACCATGAAATATTGCTGATAGTTTTTGGATCGTGTGAAGTGGATTCTGGAATGATTGTTGGCAGAATTTTGATTGAATTTTCACCATTTGTGCATCATGAAATGACATGATTCAATGTCCACAGTGGTGAGTCACTTTGCGAAATGATACTGCATGCTTCGATTTCTTCCCACTCCTGTGATAGTCCAGCATAGATTGCAACTAGTATCCATTTTTAACCTTGTGAATTTGTGCAAATGTTGAGTTGACAGAAGGTACATCAGAGTAGCTGTCAATCTCCCCCAAACCAGCGAATAAAGTAGGATGTTGACAGTACAGTCAGTCTCACTGAGCAATCCATATTTTGTTGGTCAACTCATAAAGCCATTAGGGAGGGAATTCCAGGATTTTGACTCAGCAACAGTGAAGGAATAGTAATATATTTCCAAGTCAGATTAAAGGGGAACTTGCAGGTGGTGATGTTTAGATGTATCTACTGTTGTTGTCCTATTCGAAGGAAGTGGTCACGGATTTGGAGGCGCTGTCCATAGATGTTTTGTCAATCTCTTCAACTGGATGTCATGGATCGTACATTCTGCTGCTGTGCAGTGTCGCTGATGGGGAGGTGAATGTTTGTGGATGTTGTGCAGGCAGCATTGTCCTGAATAGTGTATAGTTTCTTCATTGTTGTTGGAGTTCATCCAGAATCACTCATCCAGATCAGTCGGGCTTATTGCATCACACTCCTGACTTGTGCCTTATAGATGGTGGACAGACTTTGGGAAGTCAGGAGGTGAGTTATTCACTACATATTCTTTGTCTCAGACCTGCTCTTGTAACCACTTCAAATGATGACCCCAGTTGAGTTTCTGGTCAATGGCAACCCCCAGGATGTTGATAGTGGGAGTTCAGTTATGGTTGCACCATTGAATGTCAAGGGACCGTGGATAGATTATCTCTTATTGGAGATGGTCATTGACTAGCGTTTGTGTTATTGCCACTTGTCAGTCCAAGTCTGGATGTTGTTTAGATCTTGTTGCATTTGAAAATGGTCTGCTGCTGCAATAGAGGAGTTGCGAATGGTGCTGAACATTATGTGATCATTGATGAACATCCGCACTTCTGACCTCTTGATGGGGGGAAGGCCATTGATGAAGTAACTGAATATGGGGCACTACTCTGAGAAACTCCTGTAGAAATGTTCTGGAATGAGATAACTGATTTACAACAACCACAACCATCGTCCTATGTGATAGGTATCACTCCAAACAGCAGAGAGTTTGCTCCCGATTCCTATTATTTCCAGTTTTGCCAGGGCTCCTTGATGTTACACTTGGTCAAATGCATTTTTGATATCACTCTTACAACACGTCTGGAATTCAGCTCTTCTGTCCATGTTTGGACCAAGGCTATAATAGCTTCAGAAGCTGAGTAGCCCTGGTAGAACTCAAACTGGGCCTTGCTGAGCAGGAGCTGCTCAATAGCACTGTGGACAACATCTTCCATCACTTTACTAATGATCAAGAGTAGAGTGATGGGGTGGTAACTGGCAGATTCAGATTTGTCCTACTTTGTGTTCAAGACATTTCTGGGCAATAACAGGGAGTGTTGCCCCCAATTCCCATCAGTGATCTTGCGGGGTCAGCAAATTTGGTGCAAAGAAAACACATTAGTCTATGAGCTTGGCTACGTATGAAGTGAATCTGTCCATGATGATATTTCTGTAGGGGACTGGAAATGTTTGAACATAGAACATAGAACATTACAGCACAGTACAGGCCCTTCGGCCCTCGATGTTGTGCCGACCTGTCATACCGATCTCAAGCCCATCTAACCTACACTATTCCATGTACGTCCATATGCTTGTCCAATGACGACTTAAATGTACCTAATGTTGGCGAATCTACTACCGTTGCAGGCAAAGCGTTCCATTCCCTTACCACTCTCTGAGTAAAGAAACTACCTCTGACATCTGTCCTATATCTTTCACCCCTCAATTTAAAGCTATGCCCCCTCGTGCTCGCCGTCACCATCCGAGGAAGAAGGCTCTCCCTATCCACCCTATCTAACCCTCTGATTATTTTATATGTTTCAATTAAGTCACCTCTCAACCTTCTTCTCTCTAATGAAAACAGCCTCAAGTCCCTCAGCCTTTCCTCGTAAGACCTTCCCTCCATGCCAGGCAACATCCTAGTAAATCTCCTCTGCACGCTTTCCAAAGCTTCCATATCCTTCTTATAAATGCGGTGACCAGAACTGTACACAATACTCCAAGTGCGGCCTCACCAGAGTTTTGTACAGCTTCACCATAACCTCTTGATTCTGGAACTCGATCCCTCTATTAATAAAAGCTAAAACACTGTATGCCTTCTTAACAGCCCTGTCAACCTGGGTGGCAACTTTCAAGGATCTGTGTACATGGACACCAAGATCTCTCTGCTCATCTACACTACTACGAATTTTACCATTAGCCCTGTACTTTGCCTTCCGGTTACTCCTACCAAAGTGCATCACCTCACACTTCCAAAAGTGAAACAATGTTCATGAGGTTGTAATAAATAGGAGGAGTCCACCCACTGAGCATGCCTGCCATTTGATAAGATTCTCACTGATCTGTGTCTTTAAATTCTCTTTCCTGACTGTATCCTGTAATCATTGACAAAAAAAAAGTCTACCGCAGTCTCAGAATATATTCAATGACTCAGGCTCCAGTGCTGTCTGTGGAAAACATTTCCAAAGGCAATTGATAACGAAAGATAATAAATTCCTCATTTCATCTTAAGCGGTAGACTCCCTTTTTGTCAGCTGATTGTCCTAATTCTAGTCTCTTTTTGAGACTGATGCAGAAGGATATCATTTGGCACACTGGCTCCAATTAAATAAGTCTGTTTTTGCAAACATCCCACTGAAGTAAAGAACCTCAAATTATCCTCCATCACTTTTTGTCTGCCAATTTTTTTCCCAGTCACTTACCTGAGGAAAGATTTCAGTGTTAACATTTCAGATCCTGAACTGTTCCGAAGAAGGGTCATTGGACCTGAAACGTTAACGTTGATTTTTCTTCCACAGATGCTGGAAAATCTCAGCAGGTCTAGCGGTAATTTCTGTTTTTGTTTCAGAATTCCAGAATCCACAGTTCTTTTAGTTTTATGTGTCTGGAGAATTTTATCTGGTCTGGCATGGCAACTTGTCGAATGTCTTTTAAAAACCCAAACACTCTACATCTGCTTGTTTTCCTTTATTAAGTATATTTATTACATCCTCAACTGACTCAAATAAAATTGTCAAATAACACAATTTGCAATTCACAAAATAAAAATCGCTGTATCTTGAACATTTTGTTTCGCAGGAGTGGGAAAAGTAGAAAATGCCAATGGTAGAGTTTTTCTCTAACAACGACCTTGATAAAAAAAAGAAATACATACAATCTCTCCTGATATCTCCTGTTACTTTAAGAATTGTGATTATATGAACATGCCACACCTCACTCTCAGGAAGAGGCTCCCCTTAGTGTTGAGTTAATTAATTCCTCTTCTTTAATGACCTGCATTCCTGCACATACAGTGATTTTATTTTAGTTACGTCTCCTTTCTCAAGCTAGATATGTTGCTGGTGTATCAATTAGTAAGCCTAGAGCTTGGGTACACTTAAGTGACTATTATGAGGCGAATGACGATGAAACTGTTGAGATCTCCTGTTTGTAACCTTTGCTTTGGAGCTAATTGGCCAAGCAGTGTTTTCAACCCTGAGGCTAAGGGTGCATTTCTTTGTTACCTCAAACCAGGCAGATTTGATTTAGACTGTCAAGGTCATTCCTTTCTCCAAGATTAAAACATTATCCTCCACACAGAGAAATTGTTCAATTCAATCCCAACTTCTCCAATCAATTGGCCACAAGTTAGTTTTATTAATTAAATGACAAATTTGTATTTGGGAGTCACCTATCCCAGTATTGCAATGTACAGCTTTTTGGGTTGCCTGGTGGAATACATATCATTTGAGGGGTGTCAGTTGGCTCAGCTGGATGGCTGGTTGACTTGTAATACAGAATGATCCCAACAGCTTGGACTCAATTCCCAACACAGGTTGAGGATGACACGACATATATAGCATACAAAGACATGTCTTCTATGAGCTGCTCAAACGTTCTCTGTATTCTCCTCCAAGAGAATGAGTGTCACCTTCTTGTGAGTTGCCTTTCCATCATCCCACATCTGCAGTGAGCAACCCCAAAATGAATTAATCCTGTATGTTCCTGTATGTTCCTCTATGTTCTCATGAGTACTGTTTGCTTTCAGCTTATTTTCTGTTTTCTTTCTAACTCCACCCTAGTTCAATCAGTAGCACACAGAACAGAGAACGATTAATGAAATACACCGTCAAATGCTGAACAAGTGCCTAACTGGTATTACAGAGAGGCACTGAAAGGTTAAGAATGTGGGCAAAAATGTGACAAATGAAATATAACATGGGTAAATGCAAAGTTATTAATTTTTGAAAGGAAAACAAAAAAAAAGACAAAATATTATTCAAATGGAGGGGGAAAAAAAGCAGAAAGGGACTTATAGTATCGAGCTGGAGGAAGACAGCAGGTCAGGCAACATCAGAAGAGCAGGAGGGTCAATGCTTTAGGTCAGGGCCCTTCTGCAGGACTGATGAAGGGTCCCATCTCAAAACGTCAACTCTCCTGCTCCTCTGATGCTGCCTGACCTGCTGTCTTCCTCCAGCTCCACACTTTATTGATTCTGATTCCAGCATGTGCAATTCTTGCTATCTCAGAAAGGGACCTTCTGTGCTACGGAAAGGGACCTGGGTGTATTTCCCGTGCATGAAACACAGAAAGCCAGGATATAGACACAACAGGTAACCAGGAAGCCTCATGCAATGTTGACCCTTATTTCAAGGGAATTGAAGTGTAAGAGTAGCGAAATCTTACTGCAACTGTACAAGGTGATGAGGAGACCACATTTGGAGCACTGTGAGCTGTTTTAGGCCCCTTACTTAAAAGATATCATTTTACTGGAGGTAGCTCAGAGAATGTTCACTCGAATGATCTCTGGTATGGAGGGATTGTCTTATAACCAAAGGTTAAACTCCCTGGAGTTTAGAAGAGTGAGAGATGATTTCATAGATCAATATAGGAGTCTTAAGGGGCTTGACAAGGTCAATGTTGAGAGGATGGTTCTCTTCATGAGAGGGTCTAGGGCCAGAGGGCAGAGAATCAGAATTAAGGAGCATCAATTTAAGACTTTGATGAGGAGGAATTTCTTCTCTCAGAGGGTTGAGTCCTTGGAACTCCTTGTCACAGAGAGCTGTGAGGGCAGCGTTTTTGTGTACATTTAATGCTGAAACTGAAAGATTCTTGATCAGTCAGGGAATCAAGGTTGTTGGGGAAAAGGAGAGGAAACTGGAAGTGAGGAAAGTCTGATCAGCCATGATCCGATTGAACATAGCATATTGAGGGGCTGAACAGCCTACTCCTGGTCCTATATCTTGTGATCTGTAAAAAGAACATGATAGCTTTAGAGAGTGCACAGAAAAGATTGGTGAAAATGGTTCCAAGGATGATGAACTTCAGTTACATAGTAAGAGTGGAAATATTAATGCTGTTCTCCTTTGGCAACAGAAGGTTGAGACGAAACTTGATAGAAATTTTCAAAATCATAATCTCAAAGAAATTTTGCAGGGCAAAAGAGAGAGGCAAGGATGGCCAAAGCTGAAATACTCCTTCAGAGAACTGGCACAGACTGGTCTCCTTCTGCATGAACCATTCTGTGATTCTGTGAGTGCTTAGAGAATTGTTCACCAACGTACAAGGGAAGCACAATTTTGTTCTTGAAATCATTCCATATTATCATTTATTTGGTAGATTAAGTTTGCATTCAATATCCCATTTAAATAAATGGCACCTCTATGGTACAGAAGTCACTTAGCCTATGTTGTACACTTGAATCCGTGGTGGATTTTGAAACTACAACATTTTGAGGCTGAGTTGAGAGAAATACCAAGGTGATACTACTCATTAGCGTAATAGCATGTACTGGTGTACTACACGTTGGTGATGTTTTCAGTCTTTGAGCTGCAGATTGTGCAAAATTTAATTAAAATAGCATGATAAGAAATTCATAACTACTGCGTTTTAATCTGTAAATGAGTTAGTCATTTTTACCAGAGTTTAGCTGATTTCCCAAGAAGGCTTACTTTAATTAAATGTAATTAAATGTCAGAAACCATCATCGCTTTTCACATTTATGAATGAGGGTTGGGCAGTCATCTCTTTAATCTTCAATTGGTAGCAATTCCAGTATTCAATTAAACTGCTGCTCTAACGTATCTCTGACTTATTTTAATACAACAAGCTCATGCTGTAATCAAATTTAATATTTTAACTTGTCATACTCGGTCAACTTCCAGGAATCAAGCAGAAAACCATTCTCATATCTCAAGTTCTATTATGTGCTAACACTTGAATTTTCTTAATTTTAAAAGGTAGTAATGGATCAGCATTTAGATTCTAACATGCCAAACAGGTTTATTAACCTGCAAGTGAATAAACAAACAGAAATAATGGACAAATTTGAGATTAAAATTCGGGAGATGCTATAAATAATCAGCAAAACCTGGCAGCATATGTGAAAAAAAAACAAGGCTAATGTCCTAGGTCAATGATCTTTACCCCAGAATGGAAAAAGTTAACAATACAAAAGTTGGTCAAATGGGAAAATGTGAAATTGAACTAAAGGGAAAACATTTGATCGGGTGAAATCCATTAAATGACTAAAGAAATAGAGGAAGTAGTTGTGGAACATGTAAAGAAACTGAAGATGTGTTCAGAGGTGATATGAGTGTCAGAATGATGACACAATTTGACTTCCCACGCAAGAGCAAGAATACTTGATTGTGAAGTACTTATAATTTTCTACGACTTGATATCTCCTATGTCGCAGTGTTCCTTCTAGAATATCTTTAACCTTAAGTGTTTTGCCTCCTGGACCATATAGTTTCACTGTTGTCATGTGTAACCTTCTTAACCAAAGCAAACTACCTGATAATATGCTCCATGCTATTTAACTGAAATTATTGAGATAATTTTTGATAATAACCACCATTTAGCCAAAAATGCCTAAAGCACACAGTTCCCAAAGAATACTTTTTTATGTTTTTCTTCTGTAGTAGTCTTCTTTAGTTCATTAACTTCTATGTGTGGGCTTATTAATTATTTGCCTTTCTGAAGCTGTGCCTCATCTCAGCACTCTTTCTGAAAGTGACGTATTGTGTGACAGGTAAGGAAATTGGAGTAAACAGGTGGAATTTGTCTGTAGTGTGAGGCTTCTTTGCTGGACAACATTGGTAAAGATTTTTAGTGCTTGGTGCCTATTATAATCACTGCCCTCGATCCTCTTGTGTTCTTTGTAGTTTTGGGGTTTGGAGAAACTTTACTTATCTTTGAAAAGCTAATGATCACCTCCTAGGATTACAACCATAAGACCATAAGACATAGGAGCAGAAATTAGGCCATTCGGCTCCACCATTCAGTCATGGCTGATAAGTTCCTCAACCCCATTCTTCCACTTTTTCCCATAAGCCATAATCCCCTTGATAATCAAGAACCTATCTATGTCAGTCTTAAATATACTCAATGACCTGGTCTCCACAGCCTTCTGTGGCAGTGAATTCCATAGATTCACCATTTTCTTGCTGAAGACGTTTCTCCTTATCTCTGTTCTAAAGGGCCTTCCCTTTACTCTAAGGCTGTGCCCTCGGGTCCGAGACTGTCCTACCAATGGAAGCATCTCTCCAACATCCACCTTGTCCTGGCCATTCAGCATTTTGAAAGTTTCAATTGGATCCTCCCTCATCCTTCGAAACTATTGACCTGTGTCACGTCTGGAATTTTGCCTCACTCACAATTTGAATGTTTTTTTCTAGAGCCAGATCGTCATTGAACTATAATAGATCTGTCAAAGACTCATCAGCAATTCCTATGATAATTCCATCTTTCATAAACTCTGACATGAAAACACCAGAGTTGCATTCTTCTACCAAACTGTAGATCTTATTCCTGAAATTAACTAGAGATTCCCCTTGATGCAGTAAAAGCATGCTATTTTAAGAATTTAACTCTGTTTTGACAAAATAATACCTGTTCCTCCTTATTTAAATAAATGATTCTCAACATTATCATTCCTCTTATGAGAGATTTGCTGAATTTTCTGCAGCCTGAATAAATCCTCCCAATCTTCCTGTCCCTGTCAGACAACGTCTGCTCAGGTTTTAATCAGCCCTGTATGATTGCTTTAATTCTTCCATTTCATGATTACTCTCACCTAGAAAGCCAAGGGTAACAGATACATAGAAACACCAGAACACCAAAACTTGCAACTTCCTCTCCAAGCCATTTACCAATCTAACTTGGAAGTATACATTGCTTTTCTTTCACTGCCACTGGATTAAAATCTTAGGATTTCCTCCCTAACTGTTCTGTGGGTCAATCTGTACCAAATGGAGTATAGAACTTTAAGGAGGTAGCTCACTGCCACATTCTCCAGTTCAGTTAGGGATAGGGAACAAACAGAGCCCCAGTCAGAGTCACACATTTGCCCTGAAGGAATAAAAACAAATTATTGGCTCCCTTATGTTCTTTTGAGAGGCCTTTGAGGAATATTTACATCGTGACGCTTTGCTTCTGTTTTTGTTGCTGTGTCTCATGATGCCACCTCACCAGCAGCAATGGGGTCATCACAGATTTTGGAACGAGAGCAACAAGCTCCTGGATGCCCTAGTTTGGTATTTCAAGTTGATCACTCATACCTCTATCTTCTTTTGGATTTTGAATGTGGCAGTTCAAGAAAGTGAATTTAATGAAGAAAATGTGGCCAGTCAGTTGGTGGCACAAGGAGTCTGAAGGTAATGTATCCTGTCAAAAGCATGAGGCAACCATCCAAGATTGCTGACCCCCATAAGATGCCTTGAAAGCTATAGACAGGTGGTATTTGTGATTTCCAGTCATGGGCTGCTGAGCTACCCCCAGGATAAGACATTGTGATTTCTCCATGGAGAAACTAATAGTCCAGAACCAGGGGATATCATCAGATAAAACTAGAGGTTACAAGGTAGGAAGAGGATAAGACACAGGGCAATGTATTTGAATGAACATAGCGTTTGAAACAAAATAGATGAACAAGTTCTAAAGGAGATAGCAAAAGAGATAGTGGAAGCGTAGGTGATGAGCTTTCAGGAAGCACAAAAGTCAGGGACGGTCCCAGAGGACTGGAAAATCGTTAGCGTGACACCCCTGTTAAAAAGGGAGTAAGGCAAAAGACGGAAAATTACAGGCTGATTAGCCTAACCTTGGTCATGAGTAAGATTTTGCAGTCCATTGTAAAGGTTGAGATTTCTGAATATTTGGAAGTGTATAGTAAAATAGGGCAAAGTCAGCATGCTTTCATCAAGGGGAGGTCATGCCTGACAATTCTGCTAGAATTCTTTGAGGAAATAATGAGCAGGGTAGACCAAGGAGAGCCAATGGATGTTATCCATCTGGACTTCAAGAAGGACTTTGATATGGTGTCACACGGGAGGCTGCTGAGTAAGATAAGGGCCCACGGTGTTAGAGACATGGTGCCAGCATGGATAGAAGATTGGCTGTCTGGCAGAAAGCAGAGAGTAGGGATAATGGGTTTTTCTCAGGATGGCAGCCGGTGAGAAGTGGTGCTTTGCAAGGGTCAGTGTTGGGACCACAACTTTTCACTTTCTACATTAATGATCTAGATGAAGGAACTGTCGGCATTCTGGCTAAGTTTGCAAATGATACAAAGATAGACGGAGGGACAGGTAGTGTTGAGGAGGTGATAAGGCAGCAGAAGGATTTGGACAGGTTAGGAGAGTGGGCAAAGAAGTGGCAGATGGAGTACAACGTGGAAAGTATGAGGCCATGCACTTTGGTAAGAAGAACAAAAGCATGGACTATTTTCTAAATGGGGAGAAGTCTGAAGTGCAAAGAGACTTGTGAGTTCTAGCCCAGGATTCTCTCAAGGTAAACTTGCAGGTTGAGCCAGTAGTCAGGAATACAAATGCAATGTTGGCATTTATTTTGAGAGGACTTGAATATAAAAGCAAGGATGTACTTCTGAGCCTCTCTAAGGCTCTGGTCAGGCCACATTTGGAGTATTGCATGCAGTTTTGGGCCCCATATCTCAGGAAGGATGTACTGGCCCTTGAGTAGGTTCAGAAGAGGCTCATAGCAATGGCCCCAGGAATGGAACGTTTAATGTTTGAGGAACGTTTGAGGACTCTGGGACTATACTCATTGGAGGTTAAACGGATGAGGGGAGATCTAACTGAAACTTTCAAAATACTGAATGGCCTGGACAAAGTGGATATTGGGAAGATGCTTCCATTGGTAGGAGTGTCTCGCACCTGAGGGCACAACCATAGAGTAAAAGGAAGACCTTTTAGAACGGAGAAAAGGAGAAACTTCTTCATCCAGAGAATGCTGAAACTATGGAATTCACAACCACAGAAGCTGTGGAGGCCAGGTCATTGAGTACTTGTTAGACTGAGATAGATAGGTTCTTGATTATCAAGGGGATCAAGGATACGGGGAGAAAGCAGAGAATGGGTTGAGGAACTTATCAGCCATAATCGAATGATAGAGCAGACTCAATGGGCCGAATGGCCGTCTTTCTGCTCCTATGTGTTATGGTCTTACTGTACAAATTGAAATAAGCGTGATCTAGTTAGTGGCCATTTCTGAGATGTGGCTGCAGGGTGGCCTCAATTTGTTTCTGAATATTAAAGGGTACCTGACATTTAGGAAGTACAGGAAGCCAGGAAGGGTAAATGAATGACTGTTAGTTGAAGATGATATTAGCACAATAGAGAGGGATCACCTAAATTCAGGAAACCAGGATATAAAAGCAGTATGTTTAGTAGATAAAGTAATTTAAAGGCAAGAGGTCATCTGTAGAATTTGTGTACAGGCCCCCTAACCATTACCACATTGAAGAAATAATGGGACCTTGCCAAAGAGCACAGTCACTATCATGGGAGTTTTTAATCTACATATATACTTGAAAAATCAGACCAGGAAGAAAATTGTCTCAGTGAGGAATTCACGGAATATTTTGGGCCAATTCCTTATATCAGCATATTAGACAAAGCAGAAAAAGGCTATACTAGACCTGGTTTGGACCAATGAGATAGGATTAATTACTACCCACATAGTGAAAGCACCCACAGGTAACAACAGCCATAACGGATTGAATTTTATATGCAATTTAATGGAGAAAAGTGTGGACTAAAACTATTTTGAATTTTATAAGGGCAGTTATGAGGGCATGAAAGTAGAGCTGGCACAAGTGAGCTGGCAACTTAGGGTTAAGGATAGACCAATAGAGAGATTGTGTCAAAAGTTGAGGGGGACATTCCCGAAAGCACAGAATAGTACATTGCCAACAAATAAGAGAAATTCTAAGGGATGGACCTTCCATCCACGGTTTAGCTAAAAGTCTAAAAGATAATACTAAACTCAAAGAAAACACTTATAATTGTACAAAGACAGGTGGCAGATCAGAAAATTGGACAGAATAAAAGAAAGAACAGAATTAAAGATTATTAAATTAACTAAAAGAATAATAGAGAGGGAAAATAGAGTGTGAGAGAAAGCTAGCTAAAAAATTAAAAATCTACAGACAGGAAAAGTTTATTCAGATACTTAAGAAATGAAAGATATAACTAAGTAAGTATTGGTCCAACAGAAAATGAGCCTGAAAATTAGTAATGTCAGATAAGGAAATGGACAGACAAATTGAACAGATATTATGAACCGATCTTCACTTTGAGAAGATACAAGTAACATCAAAGAAATAGTTATAAATCTAGAATTAAAAGGGTGGGAGGAACTCAAGAAGATTACAACTACCAGGAAAGTTGTATTGAGTAAATTGTTTGCAGCTGCAAATTGACAAGTCCTGAGTCCCGAATGGATTTCATCCAATGGTCTTAAAGTAAGTAGCCTATGAGATAGCTGACGTATTGTTTTAATTTACCAAACCTATCAGATTGGGAAAGGTTCTTTTAAAGTTGGAAAATAGCTAATTGAACTTCTTTATTCAATGAAGGAAATGGAGGGAAAAAGCAGGAAACTAACTGCAGGCCTTTTAGCTTAAATCCATCGTAGTGAAAATATGGGAAGTCATTATTAAAAATGTTATAATAGGCCAGTAGCATAAGTTGAAGGCATTTGGTCAGAGCCAACATGACTTTGTGTAAGGGAAATTATCTTTAACCAATTTATTGCAGTTCTTTGAAGAAGTAATTTATGTTTTTGATAAAAGAATCCAATGAATGTATTGCACTTAGATTTCCAGGAGGCATTTGATAATACGTCAGATCAAAGGTGAGAGTGGAAAATGAAAGCTCATGGTATCGGGGTAACATTTTGCTTTGGGTAGTAGGTTGGCTGGTTAACAGAAAGCAGAGGGTAAGAATAAATGGGTATTTTCATGTTGGCTGGACGTCAACAGTGGTGTATTACAAATGTCAGTGCTGGGCCCTCAACTCCTTACAATTTACACAAATGGATTGGATCAGAACATCAAGCATATGGTAGCTAGTTCGCTAATGGCACAAACATAGAGAAGTGACTTGTGAAGAGGGCATAACAGGGCGTGCAGAGTTATAGATTAAGTTGTATGTTGAGTGAGTGCAAAGATCTGGATAACAGAGTGGAAATGTGGCAAGGTGTGAAGTTGTCCTTTTAGGTAGAAAATAAAGCATGTTATTTACGTGAAAGGTTGCAAAGTTCTAAGACAAAGGGATCTGGGTATCCAAGTGCAAGAATCATAGAAGGTTTATATACATTTTCAGTAATGATTAAGAAGTTTAATAGAATGTAATGGCTTATTGCAAGGTGAATTGAATGGTAGAATGTGCTTCTGTTATAAGACCATAAGACCATAAGACGTAGGAGTGGAAGTAAGGCCATTCGGCCCATCACGTCCACTCTGCCGTTAAAACCATGGCTGATGGGCATTTCAACTCCACTTCCCTGCACTCTCCCCGTAGCCCTTGATTCCTTCTGAGATCTAGAAATTGTCGATCGCTGCCTTGAAGGCATCCAACGTCCTGGCCTCCACTGCACTCCTCAGCAATGAATTCCGTAAGCCCACCACTCTCTGGCTGAAGAAATGTCGTCTTATTTCAGTTTTAAATTTACTCCCTCTAATTTTAAGGATGTGCCCATGGGTCCTAGTCTTCCCATCTAATGGAAACAACTTCATAGAGTCCACCCCTTCTAAACCATACATTATCTTGTAAGTTTCTGTTAGATCTCCCCTCAACCTTCTAAACTCTAATGAGTACAATTCCAGGATCCTTAGCCATTCATCATACGTTAAAAGTACCATTCCAGGGATCATCCATGTGAATCTCCGCTGGACACGCTCCAGGGCTAGTATGTCCTTCCTGAGGTGTGGGGCCCAAAATTGAACACAGTATTCTAAATGGGGCCTAACTAGAGCTTTATAAAGCCTCAGAAGCACATCGCTGCTTTCATATTCCAACCCTCTTGAGATAAACAACAGCATTACATTTGTTTTCTTAATTACGGACTCTACCTGCAAGTTAACCTTTAGAGAATCCTGGACCAACGGTCCCAGATCCCTTTTCTGCTTTGCAAATTTTCTCACCATTTAGAAAATAGTCCATGCCTATATTCTTTTTTCCAAAGTGCAAAACCTCACATTTACTCACGTTGAATTTCATTAGCCATTTCCTGGACCACTCTCCTAAACTGTCTAAATCTTTCTGCAGCTTCCCCACCTCTTCAGTACTACCTCCCTGTCCACCTATCTTCGTATCATCGGCAAACTTCACCAGAATGCCCCCAGTTCCTTCATCCAGATCATTAATATATAAAGTGAACAGCTGCGGCCCCAACACTGAACCCTGCGGGACACCACTTGTCACCGGTTGCCATTCCGAAAAAGAGCCTTTTATCCCAACTTTCTGCCTTCTGTCAGACAGCCAATCCTCAATCCAAGCCAGTAGCTCACCTCGAACACCATGGGCCCTCACCTTGCTCAGCAGCCTCCCGTGAGACAGCGTATCAAAGGCTTTTTGGAAGTCTAGATAGATAACATCTACTGGTTTTCCCTGGTCTAACATACTTGTTACCTCTTCAAAGAATTCTAACAGGTTTGTCAGGCACAACCTCCCCTTACTAAATTCATGCTGACTTGTTCTAATCTGGCCCTGCACTTCCAGGAATTTAGAAATTTCATCCTTGACAATGGATTTTAGAATTTTACCAACTACCGAGGTTAGGCTAATCGGCCTATAATTTTCCATCTTTTGCCTTGATCCTTTCTTAAACAAGGGGGTTACAACAGCAATTTTCCAATCATCTGGGACTTTCCCTGACTCCAGTGACTTTTGAAAGATCACAGCCAAAGCCCCTACTATTTCCTCAGCCACCTCCCTCAGAACTCTAGGATGTAGCCAATCGGGGCCAGGAGGTTTATCAATCTTTAGACCCTTTAGCTTTTCTGGCACTTTCTTTTTTGTAACGCCTACCATACTCAACTCTGCCCCCTGGCTCTCCCTAATTGTTGGCATACTACTCATGCCTTCCACTGTGAAGACTGATGCAAAGTACTTATTAAGTTCTTCAGCTATTTCCTTATCTCCCATCACTTGCCTTCCAGCATCAATTTGGAGCGGCCCAATATCTACTTTTACCTCTCGTTTGTTTCTTATGTATTGAAAGAAGCTTTTACTGTCATTTCTAATATTACTAGCTAGCCTACCTTCATATTTGATCTTCTCCTTCCTTATTGCTCTTTGTTATCCTCTATCTGTTTTTGTAGCCTTCTCAATCTTCTGATTTCCCAGTGCTCTTGGCCACTTTATAGGTTGTCTCTTTTTCTTTGATATATTTCCTGACTTCCTTTGTCAGCCATGGCTGTCTAATCAAACCCCGGATAATCTTTCTTTTCTTTGGGATGAACCTCTGTACTGTGTCCTCAATTACACCCAGAAACTCCTGCCATTGTTGGTCTACTGTCTTCCCCGCTAGGCTCTGCTTCCAGTCAATAAGGCTGGGGCTCCCCTTATATTCAGTGGAAATGCTGGTGGGGAGTGATTTGCTGTAACCCAGGGCCAAGTGTAGAACTGATTAAATTTGTACCAGCAATTAGGAGGCTTGGTGAAAACACATAGTGTTTTTTCTCTCTCATTTTGTTTGAACAAAAAGCCAAACAATTGAAATGAGTCATAGAAAGTTCACTCAAAACATGCTGACTGGCAAAGCCCATGAAGATTATGAGCCACGGTGTCTTAGGAAGATTCTGCATGTTAACAAATTTTCAAAAGTGCTATCTTCAGTGCTTGTGAGTTAGTACCTGAGACTCACAGGGAGAAGTTTTGAAATCTGTAGAAGCTGGGCGAGTAGACCGATATCAATTTGACAGCACTGACCTCTACCTCACTCCACTCCCAATTTCATTCTGTCTCATTCTACTCTCAATCTTGCCATCTATCATTTGCTTCAATCTCATCCTACATCTCACTCATCTCTTGATCCTACTTTCTAATTTGTTACCCCCCTAAACTGGCTGTTTATTCTGCTCCACTCCTTGACTCATTGCACCACTGATCTCACTTCTTATCCTACTCCACTTCCTGCCTCACATGCAATCTTGCTCCACTCCTGATCTCAGTCTTTATCATGTTCCACTCACCAACTTGCTCTTCATTTCATTCCGGTATTAATCTGCTCCAGTCTTGCTCTTTAACCAAGTCTGCCAATATAAACAATTCATATTATTTGGAAAGCTTTAGTTAGCTGTGAAAAATGAATATTAAGTTTAATTGGCAGCATCCCCAAGGGCAATGTAATTGCTTTCTAGAATCATTACTTCAAACAGATATGTGGTACATTCCAGTCGCAAACCATTTCCACTCCCCCTCCCATTCTCTAGATGACATGTCCATCATGGGCCTCCTGCAGTGCCACAATGATGCCACCCGAAGGTTGCAGGAACAGCAACTCATATTCCGCCTGGGAACCCTGCAGCCATATGGTATCAATGTGGACTTCACCAGTTTCAAAATCTCCCCTTCCCCTACTGCATCCCTAAACCAGCCCAGTTCGTCCCCTCCCCCCACTGCGCCACACAACCAGCCCAGCTCTTCCCACCCACCCACTGCATCCCAAAACCAGTCCAACCTGTCTCTGCCTCCCTAACCGGTTCTTCCTCTCACCCATCCCTTCCTCCCACCCCAAGCCGCACCCCCATCCACCTACTAACCTCATCCCACCTCCTTAACCTGTCCGTCTTCCCTGGACTGACCTATCCCCTCCCTACCTCCCCACCTATACTCTCTCCACCTATCTTCTTTACTCTCCATCTTCGATCCGCCTCCCCCTCTCTCCCTATTTATTCCAGTTCCCTCTCCCCATCCCCCTCTCTGATGAAGGGTCTAGGCCCGAAACGTCAGCTTTTGTGCTCCTGAGATGCTGCTTGGCCTGCTGTGTTCATCCAGCCTCACATTTTATTATCGTGGTACATTTTGCTTATTTTCATCTGCAGTATTAGGTGTTGAGTAAAGTCCTGGTTGGTGACGGATGAATTGAAAAGTTAGTCGAGCATAAACTGTTGGTCACAAATTAAAATGGCATGCATGGATTATCACTTAAGTGTGGCATCTGTGGCACATGGCTTGATTTTATATTTTCGACTATGCAGACAACCTTACCAGTAGGCATATAAATTATTTCCTTTGGCCACTGGTGAAATGTCCATCAAAAAGATACTACAAAGTTGATGTTTCTTTCTTCTGTTTTTACGATTTACTCCTTTTCTTCTGATAATCGCTTGATGTGAGAAGGAAAATTGCCTCAAAGTACAGCCTGCAGCAAGAATCTGCAAATGGATCTAATTTGAACAAGGGGATTGCACTGCAACTGCCACACATGGTGCTTTGGCAAGCTTGGAGACTGTCCTGCTTTTACTGGCTGACATAGAACTCTTCTTTTCAAGGCATTTGGAGATTGGTGACAAGCTCTTCATGTTATGATTGCTTCATAATCGCCTCTAAGTCCTGGCTTACATGTCAGGACATTATGCATTATGCATTCTTGGTAGTGTAGATGAGCAGAGAGATCTCGGTGTCCATGTACACAGATCCTTGAAAGTTGCCACCCAGGTTGACAGGGCTGTTAAGAAGGCAGACAGTGTTTTAGCTTTTATTAATAGAGGGATCGAGTTCCGGAACCAAGAGGTTATGCTGCAGCCGTACAAAACTCTGGTGCGGCCGCACTTGGAGTATTGTGTACAGTTCTGGTCACTGCATTATAAGAAGGATGTGGAAGCTTTGGAAAGGGTGCAGAGGAGATTTACTAGGATGTTGCCTGGCATGAAGGGAAGGTCTTACGAGGAAAGGCTGAGGGACTTGAGGCTGTTTTCATTAGTGAGAAGAAGGTTGAGAGGTGACTTAATTGAAACATATAGAATAATCAGAGGGTTAGATAGGGTGGATAGGGAGAGCCTTTTTCCTAGGATGGTGACGGTGAGCACGAGGGAGCATAGCTTTAAATTGAGGGGTGAAAGATATAGGACAGATGTCAGAGGTAGTTTCTTTACTCAGAGAGTAGTAGGGGAATGGAACACTTTGCCTGCGACGGTAGTAGAACATAGAACATAGAACAATACAGTGCAGAACAGGCCCTTCAGCCCTTGATGTTGCGCCGACCTGTGAACTAATCTAAGCCCATCCCCCTACATTATCCCATCATCATCTATATGCTTATCCAAGGACTGTTTAAATGCCCCAACTAAAAATATTATCAATAAAATAAACAAGGGAAAAGTAGCAAACAATTTAACAAAAAAACATTGTCACACCTTCTTTAAATATACGAGAGAGAGAGACAAAAGCGAACAAAGGCCTTTGGAATGAGGCTGTATAAATAATAAAACGGGGAATCAGGAAATGGCAGAATTGAACAAAGGCTTTGTATCAGTCTTCATGGAAGAGGACAGTAACAGTAGTCGTCGAATACTGAAACAGTAACCAAATCGGGGCCTGATAAACTTGATACCACATTTCCTAAGAGTGATAAACCAGGTAACTGCAGATCAGTGAATCTAATATCAGCGGTGAGAAAATTACCAAAAATTATTAGGAACAACAGACCTTTTATTGGAAACACAAGGTTAGCCAAGGACCAGTAGTGTGGATTATTAAAGGGAAAGTTGAATCATAGTAGATTCGCCAACTTTAAGTACATTTATGTCATCATTGGATAAGCATATGGATGTACATGGAATAGTAATGGGCATCAAATCGGTATGACAGGTCGGCACAATATCGAGGGGCGAAGGGCCTGTACTGTGCTGTAATGTTCTATGTTCTATGTTCTATGAACCACAAGATTTCCTACTCCTAATTCCTCTGAGAATGGAGATTTATTCTCAAGAGAGTAGGAACTGCAGATGCTGGAGAATCTGAGATAACAAGGTGTAGAGCTGGATGAACACAACACGTCAAGCAGCATCAGAGGAGCAGGAAAGCTGGCGTTTCGGATCTACACCTTGTTATCTCAGATTTATTCTATGTATTTTAAATTGATCCAGAAAAAACACTTAAAGTAATTAATTAGGGAAAATCATTAGGCCTCTTATACGTATGAGGAGCAAGAGGGTAGCTATAGAAAGGGTAAGTCCACTCAAGGACAGAGAATGGAGTTTATGCTCGGATCCAATAAGTGAGTGAGTTCCTTGAGAATACTTTATATAAATATTTGCAAAAAAGCAGGGCATGTTGGATGGTGAGTTGCGGGGCAGGATAAGTTGGTATTCTAGGGCATGTTAATACAAAAACGGAGGTGATGCTGGGTGTTAACTCAGCCACATTAGGGGCATTTAAACAGTTCTTGGATAAGCATTTGGATAATGATGGGATAGTGTAGGGGGAGGGGCTTAGATTAGTTCACAGGTCGGCACAACATTGAGGGCCGAAGGGACTGTTCTACGCTGTATTGTTCTATGTTCTATGTTCTGAAAAGTGTTAAGGTAGACAAGTGCTCAGGACCTGATGGGATCTATTCCAGAAAGTCAAAAGACTCAGGTGAGGGAATATGAAATCTTTGTAATTTTTTAAAAAATATCAACCTGATAAAAAATGTTATTACACTCTTTTGGAAGAGGTGCAACTTGAACACAAATCTCCTGGCTCATAAATAGGAACAATACTATTATGGCTGAAGAGCCTTTAAGTTCTTGGGATAGATAGGAGGAGATGGCTCAATCCTTCATTGTTTAATAAGTACTCAACATTCAACTGGAGCTGTCTATTCTCATCAAATTTCTCTTCATCTCATATTATTTCTTTTCAAATACTTACCTAAATCCTTTTTTTTCAATAATGGCAATATTATAACATTCCCTAAAAAATGTTAACAGTTCAGCAGTTTATTTTAAGGAATTTTGAGGAATTTTTTTACATTCACCAGTTACTCACTTTGAATCCAGATCCTATATTTATGATTGACAGGTGTAAGAATCCCAGAGTAATTTCTGGGCATGTAGCTTAATTCATCAATAGCGTTTCATTGTCGGGTTACAGGCATTGCATCCCTGCTCATTGGAAGTTTAAATTATGCAACTAAGTATCATGCATCTGCCCGCATCAGGATTTACTCATGAATCCAGATACACAACAGGGATGAACATCTCCAGGTTTGCTGTCAATCTCCAGGCCATTGTTTGCCATGAGCCTTTGAGAAGGGCTGACAAGGTACCACGCAGGAAACTTGTTAAGAAAATGGGAACCAAAAGAACTCAAGGGAAAGTGACAGTGCAGATACAAAACTTGTTGAGTGACAGTACGCAAAATCTTTTGGTGTGTGATGCTTCCCAGATGACAATTGCTGGCATTTTGCAATATTTACTGATATAATGTGCTGGATAAGGGCTTTTTTAAGGTAGTTTGTTGTACTTAATCCTCCTTTGTTTTTGCCTTTGTTTTGGCATATATAGTGATTATTAGTAGAAAATGTCATGTGATATAGTATCTACAGAAGGGATATTGTTCTTTGATAACAAGTTTATTGCATCATAGCAATAAGTACTGTGGTGATTGTAACCGTCTCATAGAATATGAGTCCCCTGATTGGGGCTGTTAATCCAGTTAAATCAGGGAGCCATGGCTGACAGATATAAACAGAAGTGGTTCTGTTCACTCTAGGAGCTGGGTCTGAGCTAGCTGGGTCAGTGTCCTGCATTGCACATGTAAATAAAAAGTGATTTGGTTATGGGATACGTGAAGTTATTTTGAGTATAAATACATTTTGATGGGTATAGTTGTTAGGATCTTGGGGAGGTGGTCCACATACATCTGCTCCCTTAAAAAACTGGAGTAAAAATCCTTGTATGTACCCATAGACTTTGGATGACATTAATAAGACGGATGGAGCCATGTAATATGAACATTTGCCACTTTATACAATTGCCTCCCAGAACAAATGGTTGTACTTCAGACTTGCAGTTGATTTGTAAGAATGATCATTTCCTTTTTCAGTTTATATCAATAAAGCAGAATTAAACATATGCAGCAACTTTATATTGTATTCCCCACTATCTTTTTATTTATCCAGTTTCAGACCTATTCATTGTTGGTAAAGCTGTATATGTCGCCAATTTTGATTGACTTGAAGGTACTTGTGAGACTTCTTGGACTATTCTGCTATCTCTGGTAATAGAACTCCGACAATGTTATTGCACACAGTGTTCAATAGTTTTGATGCAGTGACAATGGGAGAATATTATGACATGAGTGGCAGTGCTTCAGGGTGATGGCTCAGCAGCACATTGACAGGGCAATAAATACTGGTCTCATACTCATAGTCATATTTCATAGAACATAGAACATAGAACATAGAACAGTACAGCACAGAACAGGCACATCAGCCCACGATGTTGTGCCGACCATTGATCCTCATGTATGCACTCTCAAATTTCTGTGACTATATGCATGTCCAGCAGTCTCTTAAATGTCCCCAATGGCCTTGCTTCCACAACTGCTGCTGGCAACGCATTCCATGCTCTCACAACTCTCTGTGTAAAGAACCCGCCTCTGACATCCCCTCTATACTTTCCACCAACCAGCTTAAAACTATGACCCCCATGTGTTAGCCATTTCTGCCCTGGGAAATAGTCTCTGGCTATCAACTCTATCTATGCCTCTCATTATCTTGTATACCTCAATTAGGTCCCCTCTCCTCCTCCTTTTCTCCAATGAAAAAAGTCCGAGCTCAGTCAACCTCTCTTCATAAGATAAGCCCTCCAGTCCAGGTAGCATCCTGGTAAACCTCCTCTGAACCCTCTCCAAAGCATCCACATCTTTCCTATAATAGGGCGACCAGAACTGGACGTAGTGTTCCAAGTGCGGTCTAACCAAAGTTTTATAGAGCTGCAACAAGATCTCACGACTCTTAAACTCAATCCCCCTGCTAATGAAAGCCAAAACACTATATGCTTTCTTAACAACCCTGTCCACTTGGGTGGCCATTTTAAGGGATCTATGTATCTGCACACCAAGATCCCTCTGTTCCTCCACACTGTCAAGAATCCTATCCTTAATCTTGTACTCAGCTTTCAAATTCAACCTTCCAAAATGCATCACCTTGCATTTATCCAGGTTGAACTTCATCTGACACCTCTCAGCCCATCTCTGCATCCTGTCAATGTCCCGCTGCAGCCTACAACAGCCCTCTATACTGTCAACGACACCTCCAACCTTCGTGTCGTCTGCAAACTTGCTGACCCATCCTTCAATCCCCTCATCCAAGTCATTAATAAAAATTACAAACAGTAGAGGCCCAAGGACAGAGCCCTGTGGAACACCACTCACCACTGACTTCCAGGCAGAATATTTTCCTTCTACTACCACTCACTGTCTTCTGTTGGCCAGCCAACTCCATATCCAGACAGCTAAGTTCCCCTGTATCCCATTCCTCCTGACCTTCTGAATGAGCCTACCATGGGGAACCTTATCAAATGCCTTGCTGAAGTCCATATACACCACATCCACAGCTTGACCCTCATCAACTTTTCTAGCCACATCCTCAAAGAACTCGATAAGGTTTGTGAGGCATGACCTGCCCCTCTCAAAGCCGTGTTGACTGCATTTAATCAAGCCATGCTCTTCCAGATGGTCATAAATCCTGTCGCTCAAAATCCTTTCTAACACCTTGCAGACGACAGACGTGAGGCTTACTGGTCTGTAATTACCAGGGATTTCCCTATTTCCTTTTTTGAAGAGAGGAATTACATTTGCCTCTCTCCAGTCCTCAGGTACGACTCCAGTGGAGAGCGAGGATGCAAAGATCTTCGCAAGCGGCAAAGCAATTGCATTTCTCGTTTCCCAAAGCAGCCGAGGACAAGTCTGGTCCAGGCCTGGCGACTTGTCAATCTTAATGTTTGACAAAATTTTCAGCACATCAGCTTCCTCTATCTCTATCCATTCCAGCATGCACACCTGTTCTTCAAAGGTTTCATTCACTACAAAGTTCGTTTCTTTCGTAAAGACAGAAACAAAAAACTCATTTAGGGCTTCCCCTACCTCCTCAGACTCTACACACAAGTTCCCTATGCTATCCCTGATCGGCCCTACTCTTTCTTTGACCATTCTCTTATTCCTCACATAAGTGTAAAATGCCTTTGTGCTCTCCCTAATCCGTTCTGCCAAGCCTTTCTCGTGCCCCCTCCTGGCTCTTCTCAGACCATTTTTGAGCTCCTTCCTTGCCTACTTGTAATCCTCTAGAGCTGAGCTTGACCCTAGCTTCCTCCACCTTATGTAAGCTACCTTCTTCCTTTTCACTAGAAGCTCCACCGCTCTCGTCATCCAAGGTTCCTTTATCTTACCCCTTCTTGCCTGTCTCAGAGGGACATATTTATTCATCACTCGCAACAACTGTTCCTTAAACAGTCTCCACATGTCTATAGTGCCTTTACCATGGAACAATTGCTCCCAGTCCATGCTTCCTAACTCATGTATAATCGCATCATAGTTTCCTCTTCCCCAATTAAATATCCTCCCATTTTGCCTAATCCTCTCCTTCTCCATAGCTATGTAGAATGTGAGGCAGTTATGGTCACTATCACCAAAATGCTCTCCCACCACAAGGTCTGATACCTGCCCCAGCTTGTTTCTGAGCACCAAGTCTAGAATGGCCTCTCCCCTTGTCGACCTGTCAACGTACTGAGTTAGGAAACCCTCCTGAACACACCTTACAAAAACAGCTCCATTCAAATCTTCTGCTCGAAGGAGGTTCCAATCAATATTGGGAAAGTTAAAGTCACCCATTACAACAACCCTACTACGTCCACACTTTTCCAAAATCTGTCGACCTGTGCTTTCTTCAATCTCCCTGCTGCTATTGGGGGGCCTGTAGTAAACCCCTAACGAGGTGACTACTCCCTTGCTGTTCCGAATTTCCACCCATACTGACTCAGTAGGCAGATCTTCCTCGACAATGGAAGCTTCTGTAGCTGTGATACCCTCTCTGATTAGTAGTGCTACACCCCATCCTCTTTTTCCCCCCTCCCTATTCTTTTTAAATGTTCTAAACCCTGGAATATCCAGCAACCATTCCTGCCCCTGAGAAACCCATGTCTCTGTTATGGCCACAACATCATAGCACCAGGTACTGATCCATGCTCTAAGTTCATCACTTTTATTCCTGACACTCCTTGCGTTAAAGCAAACACACTTTAACTGATCCCTTGGTTCCTTCCCAGGAAAATCCTTCCCACTAGCTGGTCTACCTCTTGCTACTGCCTCACCTGCATCAACTCTCACCTCCGGTATACAGCTCAGGTTCCCACCCCCCTGCCATACTTGTTTAAACCCTCTCGAACTACTCGAGCAAACCTTCCACCCAGGACATTGGTCCCTTTCCAGTTCAGATGCAACCCGTCCTTCTTGTACAGGTCCCACCTTCCCCAGAAGGCATCCCAATTGTCTACATATCTGAAGCCCTCCCTCCTACACCAGCTGCGCAGCCACGTGTTAAGCTGCGCCCGCTCCCTGTTCCTCGCCTCTCTATCTCATGGCACCGGTAGTAAACTAGAGAACACTACTCTGTTCGTCCTGCTTTGCAGCTTCCATCCTAACTCCCTGAAATCACTTTTTATATCCTCAATCCTTTTTCTGGCTATATCATTAGTGCCAATATGTAACACGATTTCTGGCTGTTCGCCCTCCCCTTTTAGAACCTTATACACCTGATCGGAGACGTCCCGGACCCTGGCACCAGGAAGGCAACATACATTCCGGGAATCCCGATCCTGACCACAAAATCTCCTGTCGATTCCCCTAACTATCGAATCCCCTACCACGAGTACTTTTCTATTCTGCCCCCTTCCCTTCTTTGCCACAGTGTCAGGCTCAGTGCCAGAGAACTGACTACTATGGCTTTCCTCTGGTAGGTCATCCCCTCCAGCAATATCCAAAACAGTATACTTATTGCTGAGGGGAATGCCCACAGGGGATCTCTGCACTGTCTGTCTGTCCCCTTTCCTCCGCTTAACCGTAACCCATCTATCCTTGTTCTGAGCCTTAGGAGTGACCAACTCCTGGTAACTCCTCTCAATTACACCCTCTGCCTCCCGAATGATCCGTAGTTCATCCAGCTCCAGCTCCGTTTCCCTCACACGGTTTTCAAGGTGCTGGAGTTGGGTGCACTTCCCGCAGATGTAGCCAGCCGAGACGTGTGCCACGTCTCCCAACTGCCACATTCTGCAGGAGGAGCAAGCAACTGCCCTAGCATCCATACCCCACTTATCTGAACACCCGCTCAGTCCTAAAGTAGAAAGCTTAGTTCAAGTTGCTATAAAATTAATAACAAACTTATATTCAATAGAGAAAGTTTAGAATGAACCTTACCTTATTAACTAGGTTAGAGGAGGAGGGTGGGTGGGAGACACTACAGTTGTAGAGTCTCGGGTTTAGCTGCCTTGCTGATATATATGGTCACTGCTTTCATTCCCGGCTGCACCTCTGGTCCTCGTCACTTCCTCCGCTGCTCCCGCTCCTTCTGTGAAAGAGAAAAACACCGCTGCCTGCTACCGGTAAGCAATTTTAAAAAACTGCCTTACCTTGGCTGCAGTCTTCTGGGTTCGTCTTACCTCCGCTGCTGCTCGGACTCAAAATGGCCGTTGGCGTCAAAGTGTGAGTATTTATACTCACTGCTTTCCTTCCCAGCTGCCCCTCTGGTCCTCGTCACTTCCTCCGCTACTCCCGCTCCTTCTGTGAAAGAGAAAATATGAACAAATATTTATATAATAAATACAAATTACAATAAATTTCAAATATTTAAGAAGAAAACTTAACAAGGTGGTTTTGCATGCTAGGCTTGCCCTTTGTAGGACTTTAGTGCCTGCATCAGTGCTGGTTGATCTTTCTGGCTTTATTTTCATTGTCTTTTGCAATGGATTGAAATATTTCAGTGTACTCTTACGTAACTTTAGAGTAAAATTTTTTTAAAAATCAAATGTGTAGCTCTAGGTCTGGAGTCACAAATAGGCTAATAAAGTAAGGATAGAAAGTTCTTAGCCTAATATATATCACTGGTGCAGATGACATGACACTCCGCAAATTAATAGAAATTGATTAGGAGAGCTACAGAGTTAAGATGCAATATACAGGACGGTCAAATAGGCAAAAGTTTATCAGAGGCCCTCATTGTTGAAAAATATGGAATGATTTACTTTGAAAGGCTGTACACAGAAACATAGAAAATAAGACCAAATGTGGGCTAACCTGTTTATCAAACCTGCTCTCCTAATCATTATGATCATGACTGGTCATCCAACTCAGTGCCATGGTCCCACTTTCTCCCTTTACCCTTTGATCCCTTTAGCCTTTAAAAAAAACTACCAAATTCCTTTTTGAAAACATTCAATATTCTTGCCTGAACTATTTTCTCTGGAAGGAAATTCTGCAGGCAGGCCACTCTGTTGGTCGGGGGACGCAGGGTGGTCTCTCCTTATCTCAATCTTAACTGGTCTACCCCAAATCCCAAGATTTGGTTCTGGTCTCCCCAGTCTTTGGGAACATCTTTACAGTACTTGTTAAGTCCAGTTAGAAATGTATAGGTTTGCATGAAATCCCTGCCCCCTCACCCCCATTTTTGTTCACTTCTGGTAAATATAATCCTGTCTCACTTTATATATCAGTCCTGCTACCCCAGGAATCAGTCTGATAGAACCATTGAATACAATAATTGACACAATTTTAAAATATGCAGATGCCTAGACACTTTGACATCCAAACCCTTTGCGAGTTAAATTAAGTTTAAGAAGCAATTGGATTTGTAAATACCGCACAATAAAATAGAAAAAAAAATGCAATGCTGGAACATTTGAAATCGTTGTTTAGGTCTCAGGTTAGAGCATTTTGGAACAATGCTGGACACCACAGTTCAAGAAAATTTGTGAAGTAATTTGAAACAACACAAAGGACACTTACCTGGATATTACCAGGTATGAGTGACTTCAGTTATGAGGAGAAGTTGGAAAGGTTCTCCTCAGAACTGAGAATTAAGGGAGGAGGGTGACCTGATTCAGGTTCTCAGGATGATGATACTTTTTGATATAATAAAGAAAAGATATCCTTTCTTGAGCTAGCTGAATAATGGGCTATCTTTTAAGATGAAACTTTAACCTTTTGTGTATCACCCTCGTTTAGATGACTGTCCGACAGTGCTGTACAACATCTTTGACCCAGGCACCAGAGAAACAATAAAATATCCTGGAGTCACGACTGCTGCTGCAGAAATATCAATGTCTTCCGGTAACAAAAGAATGTCCATATAACTGCAGTTCTTTCACTTTTCTTTCTTCCCTCATGCATGGCTCATCTACCAATGGAGACATGGACCTGGCACTTGCTACACCCTCAGGGGAAACAATGTCCTTGTCGGTATCCAGAAAGGAAAACCAATGCTTGAGCAGGATTTCAGGAACCTCCTGCATTACCTGCCTGTTTCTCTTGGTCCGTTTGGTCATTCATTTCCTGCATGCTGCTAACTTACTGTTTGATCACCTCTCTCAACACACTATCCATGTCATTCTCAGGCTTGTGATGCAGAACAATGATTCCAACCATTACATAATTCACGTAACCCGGATCTCGGGTTTCTGCAACTGTATTCATCCAAGTCATGTGTAGTAACCATAATTGCTTACATACCATGGGATGAGGCTTGAGCTCTCTTATCTTAACTTTAGCTTAAATTGCATGATGAATGATAAACCAAATATTAGTGATGCAATGAATTTACTGTGATGTTCACTGTCTTTTTCTTGTCAAAGTCAGCCCTGTCATGCAACTTTTCATTCATCGTCACTTGGACTCTGACAAGATAGAAAGAAAATTAACAAAAAGATACATTCTCCTTACTTCCTCTCTGAACTTCCATACTGACTAAGCTCAATGATTCCAATCTATGCTCACTGCACTCCTTAGTAAAGGTAAGTGATTTTATTAGGGATTTTGTAAATAACTTTTATACAGTTTGATATAAGCATGCTCATCAGAATTTCCTGAGTGTAACCTAGACAGTTTTCTGCATTAATATGTCCCAGAACAAACAAGGGAGTGATTATATTATGTAATGAGAAATGAGTCTGATTCAGTTAACAGCTTAACAGTCTGTGAAAGTTGGCAATCATAATATAATCAAGTTAAATGTACTGTGTGAAAGGGAGAAACACAGAACAACTACTAAAATCATACATTTAGGTAAGATGATGAAATACAGACTATCCACGGTAACGTTGACAAATTGATGATGGGTAAAGTGACAGAAAATCCATGGTACATGTTCAATAATAAATTTAATGTGATCTAGTACCAGTTTACACCCCAAGGAACAAAAGCTTTGCTTCCCAAAAGGCAGCCATTGACAATTAAGGAGGTATGGGATAACATAGAACTAAAAGTAAAAGTATTTAAAATTTCAAAAGATAGAACAGACCCTAGTGAATGGGAAAGATATAAAGCAAATGAGAAAGAAAATGCATAGCAGGAGATATAAACAAGCCATCAGAAAACAATCAATATAAGCTTTTTTTTCAGTTATATCAGGGGAAGGGCAGATAGGTCCTTGGGAAAACTGAAAAATGAAAGTGGGAAAGCATGGGCACAGTGAGTAATTTCTATAAATCACTGCTTTGCAGTAAAGGAAAAGTCAGCACATCAGACACCTGGTAGGAGCTATTAATGAATCTGGGACAGGGTTGTACAAAATCAACAGGAGCAACATAACAATATAGAGGAAAATTACTGATGATTTCAGAGCGTCAAAAGGCATAATTCAGGATTGGAGATAAATGCAATTAAAAATCTCAGTTCTGAAGTTAACCTCAGGACTTTAATTATTTTAAAAGCTTAACATTTTTTTCCATTTGATCGGGCTGTGGCTATGGCTAGCTCAGCCATCATCTATTGCCCATCCCTAATTGCCCAGAGGGTACCTAAAAATCATCAATATTGCTGTGGATCTGGAGTCTCATGCAGGCCAGTCCAGGTAAGGATGTTAGACTTACTTCTCTAAAGGACACTAATGAAACAGATGATTTTTTACAATTGACAGTAGACATAGGACAATGAACAGAGAACAGTACAGCACAGTACAGGCCCTTTGGTTCACAATATTGTGCCCAACTTTTACCCTAAACCTAAGGTCTATCTAACCTTCACCCCTACCTTATACTGTCATCCATATGCCTTTTTAATAGCTGCTTAAATGCCCCTAATGAGGCTGACTCCACGACTCTCTCTGGCAATGCATTCCATGCCCTGACCACTATAAGTAAAGAATCTACCTCTGACTTCTCCCCTATATCTACCTCCACTCATTTTAAAACTATGCCCCCTCACAATAGCTACCTCCACCCGAGGAAAAAAGTCTCTGGCTGTCTACTCTATCTATACCTCTGATCATGTTGTACGCCTCTATCAAGTCACCTCTCATCCTTCATCGTTCTTAAGAGAAAAGCCCTAGCTCTCTCAACTTTTCCTCACAAGACCTTCCCTTCATTCCAGGCAACATCCTGGTAAATCTCCTCTGCACCTTTTCCAAAGCTTCCACATCTTTCCTGTAATGAGTTAACCAGAACTGGGCACAATACTCCAGATGTGGCCGAGCCAGGCCTTTGTATAGCTGGAACATAACTTCATGGCTCTTGAAACTCAATCCCTCTATTAATGAAAGCTAACGCACCATTTGCCTTCTTAACAACTCTATCCACCTAGTTGGCAACTGTGGACACGAACCCCAAGATCTCTATGCTCCTCCACACTGTCAAGAATCTTTCCATCAACCCTGTATTCTACTTTCAAGTTTGTCCTTTCAAAATGAATCACTTCACACTTTTCAGAGTTAAAGTCCATCTGCCACTTCTCAGCCCAGATCTGCATCCTATCAATGTCTCTTTGTAACCTAGAACAGCCCTCCACACTATCCATAACTCGAACTCACCTTTGTATGGTCTGTGAACTTACTAATCTACCCCTCCACTCCTACTTACAAATCATTTACAAAAATCACAAATAGAAGAGGACCCAGAACTGATCCTTATGGTACACCACTCATAACTGAGCACCATGTTGGATCTTTTCCGTCCAATACCACCCTTTGTCTTCTCAGGGTCAGCCAGTTCTGAATCCAATCGGTCACATTTTTCCCCCGTCCCATGCCTCCTTACTTTCTGCTTGAGCCTACCATGGGGGACTTTATCAAACGCCTGACTTAAATCCATGTATACCACACCCACTGCTCGACCTTCATCCCTGTGTTTGGTCACCTCTTCAAAGAATTGAATATGGTTTGTGACGCATGATCTAGCCTTCACAAATCCATGCTGACTATCACAAATCAAACTGTGCCTATCCAAATGATCATAAGTCCTATCTCTCAGAGCCCTTACCAATAATTTGCCCACCACTGAGGTAAGATGAACTGGCCTGTAATTTTCAGTGTTATCCCTATTCCCTTTTTTGAACAAAGGAATGATGTTTGCCACTCTCCAATCTTCCAGCAGTATACCCGTGGACAATGAGGACAAAAAGATCATTGCCAAAGGCCCTACAATCTCTTCCCTCGCTTCCCATAGAATCCTTGAATTAATCCCATCAGGCCCAGGGAACTTATCTGTCTTCAAGTTCCTCAAAATTCCTGGTACATCTTCTTTGCTAACATCCACCTCCTCTAGCCTACCAACGTGTTTCACACTGTTCTCGCCTACAACTAGGTCCCTCTCAGTTGGGAATACTGAAAGAAAGGATTCATTAAGGACATCTCCTATCTCTTTAGACTCCGTACACAAATTCTGTTTACAATCCTTGATCAGCCCTACCCTTTTTCTGGCCATTCTCTTATTTCTCACGTATGTGTAAAAGCCTTGGAGTTTTCCTCGATCCTATCTGCCAAGGTTTTCTCATGCCCCCTTAATAGGTCTCCTAAGCCCTTTCTTCAGCTCCATCCTGGGTAACTTGTATCCCTTTCGAGCCTTTTCCATTTCTGGTTTCCTAAACCTTGTATTAGCATCTTTCTTCTTCTTAACTAGTTGTTCAACCTCTCTCAAGAACCAAGGCTCCCTCACTCCACTGCATCTTCCCTGCCTGCTTGGGACAAACATATTGATTACACGCAGTATGCATTCCTTAAACAATCTCCACATTTCTATAGTGCTCTTCCCTAACAGCATCTGTTCCCATTTTATATTACCCAATTTTTGCCTAACAGAAATATTAATGACCCTTCTCCCAATTATAAAACATACCCTGCTGTATGTTCCTATCCTTTTCCATGACGGTTGTAAAAGTAACAGTTATGATCGCTACCGCCAAAATGCTCTCCTACCAACAGGTTGAACACTTGGCTCGGTTCATTGTGAAGCACCAAATCCAAAGTGGCCCCTCCTCGTGTTGATCTATCTACGTACTGTGTCAGGAATCCTTCCTGAATGCACTGGACAAAATCTGGTCCATCTAAACTATTACAACTAAAAAGTTTCTAATCAATATTTGGAAAGTTGAAGTCACCCATGACTACAACCCTGTGACTTCTACACCTTTCCAGTATCTGCCTCCCAATCCACTCCTCCATTTCTCTGCAATTATTAGAGGATCAGTAAAAAAACCCCAACAAAGTGACTGCTCCCTTCTTGCTCCTGACCTCAACCCAAACTGACTCTGTGGACATCATTCTTGAACTACCTTTCAGTAGCTGCAATACTAGCCCTGACTAGCAATGCCACTCCCCCACCTCTTCTACCACCCTCCCTATTTCTTTTAAAACATCTAAATCCCTCAACTTCCAATAACCATTCCTGCCCCTGAGTTACCTAATTTTCTGTAACGGCCACAGCATTGCAGTTCCAAGTACTGACCAATACTCTAAGTTCATCCACCTTACTTCTGATAATTCTAGCATTAAAGAATACACGCTTCAAACCATCTCTGTGTCCACAATTACACTCCATCTACCACATTTCTTTATTAACAACCTCATTCCCTGTTGTGTTTGTTGGAAGGCCTGAATAACTCATCTTCTGAATTACAAATCCAGTTCCCCATCCGCTGCCAATCTATTTTAAACCATCCCATATAGCTCGAGCAAACCTCCCTCCTAGATGTTTATGCTCTTCTGGTTCAGGTGCAACCCATCCTTACTGTACAAGTCCTACCTTCCCCAGAATGGGCTCCAATTATCGACATAATGGAAGCCCTCCCTCCTACAACAGCCCCGTAGCCACGTATTTAGCTGCACTCTCCCCTATTTCTTACCTCATTATCACGTGGCACTGGTAGTAATCCAAAGATAACTACCCTGTTTGTCCTGGACTTTAGCTTCCAGCCTAACTCCCTGTACTCATTTTTCACATTCTTAGTCTTCCTTCTACCAATGTCATTGATACCAATGTGTACCATGACTGCTGGTTTCTCACCCTACCCCTTAAGGATCTTGAAGACATTTTCAGAGTCGTTGTGGGCTCTGGTACCCAGGAGGTAACATTCCATCTGTTCATCTCATTCGCATTCACAGAACCGCCTGTCTATGCCTCTTACTATCGAGCCCCCCACTAAAATTGCTCAACTATTCTCTCCCTTCCCTTCTGTGCCACGGGGTCAGGCTCAGTGTCAGAGACCTGTCCCCTATGGCCTTCCAAAGCAGGTCGTTCCCCTACAACAGTATCCAAAATGGTATACTTATTATTGAGGGGAACAACGACAGCAGATCCTTGTACTGTCTGCCTATTCGCTTTTCCCCCTCCTGACAGTCACCCAGCTACCTTTCTCCTGTACCTTAGGTGTGACCAACTCCTTATAACTGCTCTCTATCACCGCCTCAGCCTCCCGAAAGGTCTGGAGTTCTTCTGGCTCCAGCTCCAATTCCCTACCGTGGTTTTTGAGGAGCTGGAGTTGGGTGCACTTCTCGCAAGTGAAGTCAGAGGGGCACCAGCAGTGACCCTTACCTCCCACATCCTGCAAGAGGAGCATGCAACTGCCCCTAGCTTCCATCCCCTCTGTTCTAGACTTCCAGAAGCAAAAAACAAAACCTTACCTCACCGACCCTCCACATAGTCCTTTTTTATGGCTAGAGGAGGAGGCTGGGTGGGAGACACTACATGAATATAGGCCTGAATATGTGAGTTCACACCCCAGCTTGCACTCTCTCCACTCCCACTGCTGAAAGCAAGAAGGCTGCTGCTGCATGAGGTAAGTTTTGAAAAGGAAAAAGCTTACCTTCCGAATGGCACCCTGGCTCCCGTTCTCTCCACATACCCGCCACTGAAAACAAGGAAATCATTAGTCTTGCTTTTTATTCCAGATTCTTTCTTTCTTTCATGCAATATCAGCATTTCTGGTGAGTGTACCATTTGTTATTCATCCCTACTTGCACTTGTGAAAATAGTGGTGAGCTGCCTTCTTGATCTGCTACCATTCTTGACATTTGGGTAAACCAAGAGTGAGAAAGCAAGAGAATTCCATAATTTTGACTCAGCAGCAGTAAGGGACTGGCGAGGTATATCAAGAGGACCCTGCAGCTGATGCATTTCCAACGTATGTGTTGTCATTGACAGGTGATAGAATTTGAGTGTTTGGAAAGAGTGGCTGGAGTGGCATATGTGAGTCGCTAAAGTGCATTTTGAAGCCGGTACATAATGTTATCACCGTGCATCAGTGGTGGAGGGAGCATATGCCGAAGGTGATAGGTGGGGCATTGGACAAAAGGGCTGTTTTGTCGTGTATACTGTCAACTGGGAAGAGTGCAGATAATTATGCCTCACAGTTCCATAAGCCATCATAAAAAGTATAAAATCATAGTTAGACCACCAAGATGATCAATTTGTCTGATTGACTGCTGACAAGCACAGGATGAATTCACACCGAGTTTTGTCACTAACTGGAAATAACACTATTAATTGTAACTCTTTTATATTTAACAATAGCAGAAAAAGTATGCAAAGATGTTGTAAACTGTACTGCTTAAAAATGTACATATATTAATCACCATTAACAATGTCAAAAGATAAATGGTTTGACAAAGATTTTTGGATGCAAGAAATATAAACAGAGCCAAAATTTTGAACATCGAAAATTCAGGTTTCTGAGGTGGTTTGAATAGTCTCTGGCACTTCTTTATGATTTCAGCAATGATGACACATTGTTTTCTGTAATCCGATGGTGGCTCATCATTTTGAGAGCTGATCAGACAGACCTACCTCTTTTTGTGTTAGAACGCTTTCTCTTAAGTTTCCTGGCTTTTCCTATCTTTTCATTCACACCAAGGAAAGGGTTTTCATGTTTTCAGTTCTAGAGGTCTCTGGCTGCTCTGTGCACTTGTAGATCTACATCAGACACTGGGCCAATCTGAGGGCATGGTAGGGGCTTCTGGTTATGACAAGCCATAGAATCGAGCTAGCATCAGACAACAGGAATGGTGTAGGTGTATGGTTATAAAATCATAATCATAGAGAGATACAGTACAGAAACATACCCTTAATTCCCTCTTGTCCGTGCTGACCAGATATCCTATATAAATCTGGTCCTATTTTTCAGCATTTGGACCATGTCCCTCTGAATCCTTCCTATGCATGTACCATCCATTATTTTTTAAATGCTATAATTGTACCAGCCTCCACCACTTCCCCTGGCAATTCATTCAATACACATTGAAAGTTAATGATATGAGTTTACGTTGATATTGCAAAGAAACTCGCAAGGCATCACAGGGAGATACCCTCCATAAAACTCTTTTAAAAAATTTTGCTGATTTCTGGCGAGATTCAGCACAAAGTGTAGAAGTAAGGTAATGGTCCTCTAGTGACAGAATGTGGCATGATGTCACACATTGAATAGCACAGGGAACACGACAAATTCATCTTTTTATTATGGGCATAAATGATTGAGTTGAAAGTTTAATCTCTGAATTTGCTGATGAGACAAATATGTGATAACTGACTTAACAAGTAGTGTAGATAGAAGCATAACAGTACAAGGAGGCATCATTCAAACTCTGAAATGTAGGTAAACAAGAGGTAATCCACTTTGGATGCAAAGATTGGAACAGAATACCTTATAATTTGTGAAAAGCAAGGAAACAATGAAGTTTTGTCTGTTATGTACTTAGAGGATAATATGAGAATGGATAAGTACAGAAATCAACAAAAAGGCTGGTTATTTTTTATTTGGAGGACCAGATACAAGGGGTTAGAAGTCATGCCACTGTGATATAACACCATAATTGTACCACAGCTGGAGTCTTATGAGTTGTTCTGGAAGATGAACCTTATGAAGGGATGCATTTGGCAGAATGATACTGGGAGCCAAGGATTAAATTATGAAATTTTACACAATCTAAGTTCCTGGAGTTCAGAAAGCTAAGCAGTAATTAGATTTTTGTTTTATGACGTTAAGAGGAACTGATAGAGTAGACAGAGAGAAATTAGCTTCTCTGGCTGTGAAATCAAGGAGATAGGGTAAAATCTAAAAAATAGAACTAAGCCTGTCTAGAGTTAAGTTAGAAAATGTAATTTCATAAAGTAGTGTCAGAATTTTAGAATTCTCTTGCAAGCAACAAATAATGTTGGTCATTTTATTAACCAGAAATTTGAGAGTGATATCCTTTGTCATTGAAATTTATTAAGGGATTTGATTTCAAGTCAGGTATATAGAGTGATGATACAGATCAGTGAATGATATTATTGAATCATGAAATATGTTTGAGAGAGCAAATCACCTGCACTGCTACATTTCACAGGCATCTACTTGTGACTAGAATTCAGGCAGTAGTAAATTCTGTCTTCTCTTACTAAGCCATATCTATAGCCGAACTTAAACAAATAATTGCATAACTTTGAATTATCCTTCATGCTTTGACTACGCCTGGATCTTTTTGCTCAATGCAAGGATGGTGGATTTAACATCCAAGTTATATACGGCAGTTCAAAAACTTTATTTCTTTCAGCTATTAAAGGAGCGTATCTTAATTTTACTGGTTGAGCACAAATTTATTTGAAGAACCTCTGGAGCAACAGTGGTAATTGTTCTCTGTCTACACAATAAACTCCATTTCCATGCTATTTCTATGCTCACTGATTTGTGATTCTTCGGCATTTTCTGTTTCAGAGGGCTATGGATGCTCCATGACTGGATTTATTTAATGTTGAGAGTTACAGATATTTGGTATCTCAACCAAACAATATGTGGTATGAGCAGGAAGTGGAGTTGATGCAAAGGATCAGCCACAACTGCAGTGAACAGAGGAGCATGATGAAGGCATTGTGTTGTCTAATTCCACCCTTTGTTTTCATACTCTTCCATTCACTGACTGCTTCACTTTCCCTACCAACTAACTGAGGAGTCTATTTGCAGCCTTGGTGTGGTTAAGACGATCACAAGATCATCTATTTCCACTTTTGGGAAATGACCCTACTTTGCCCCCATGCAGCAGCTGCTGTTGAAACAGTCAACAATACTTTTCCTGTAGGCATAATTATTGTACTATCTTCTTTTTTGCCCCTTTCCCATATCTTTATGATCATCTAAAATTATTCTGCCATTATTCTAGCATGCTCCAAGACCATTCATCCATCACCCTTCAAACCACTTGCAGCCCGACAATTCTCTGGGAAAGCTGATTTCTGATCTTTTTGATCTTTCCTGATTTCAGTTGTTCTGCAACTGGCTGGCTTAGCTTCACCTGCCAAAGATCTGAATATTAGAAATTCTTCACTTAAATCTTTCCAAATTCTTATCTTGTTTTCTTTCCCAAGGTAATCTTTTAAAACGGGCACGGTATCAAATTTTGTTTAATAATTAACTACTGTAAAGCACATTGCAACATTTTACATTAAAAGTGCCATATAAAGGTGAGTTATTTTCTGCGGCAAGCCTTTCCCAACACAGAAGTGCTTCTCCTCCAATGGTTGGTCATATGAAAATAGAATAACAGATGCAGGCACTCCAGATGTGAATTGAAGCAAGGGCAACATTAATTCCATGAAAGTTTGTAAGATCAGAGTAGCAAATTACTCCTCGTAAAATGCTGAGAGAAAATACAATATAAGGGGAAACTAGGGATCACATCTACATATAGATATTATCTGTAAACAAAGAATGGGACAGCTTCTGTTCATTTCTCTGTTTCTGAAATAAGCAAGCATAATATCCTTCCTTCACATTCAACAATTCGAGAAGATTGCTGGTATACATCGAAAGATGCATTAATGTCACACTGAATTATTTAATCACATAATGTGGGCATGCATGATCACATCGAGCTAGAGAGGTTTGATGTGAAGTGACAATGTGGGACTGGCATGGGATTGAAGGATTAGTAATTTATTTGAAGATAAATGAATAAAGCATAATGAGAGTGACGACAAAATAATTCTGTTAACTAGATTAGAATACTTATTATTAACACTTGTTGTAATTTTGTATCTGTCAGCAAGGAGTCTACTCAATGATAATCATCCTGTTTGTTTCCTTTATGTTCTTCTGGCTCTACAATAGCTCAGGCTAGAACTATATCTCCACAGCCAGCTTCTGAAAAAGTGTTTTTCATTTTTTATGCAATAACTTAACCTAATGGACATTTTGGCTGATGGATCATACAGCCCATAAATCTGACTCTTAATCTGTTAAATTCATTTGTGTGTACATATTGGAAAGTGAAGAATGGTTAGAATATGAGTGTAAATGGCTTCTGCTGAAAAAAAGCTTACAAATTCTGTGGTGCTGCATTGCCCTTGTAACTTGCAGTGTCAAATTTGGATTGCCGTGGACTAAATTATTATGATTATATACAATCAACAATGACTACAGAGAATTTATGCCAAAATGCCAAATGATTTTCCACTCCCTATTATCATTCCACCTTCATTCTACACCTTCAATTTCCTGATTAAACCATACCTTCCATTCATCCAAATACTAATTAAGCCACAACACATTCACTCCCAATTTCTATATTACTAAAACTTGTTTCTTCTCTTTATTTTTCTCATCCCATGAAATATTTGCAATATTGAAGTTCCCAAACATGGCAGTTAGACCAAGTTGGATCCACTGCTTCATTGATCCATTGAGGTATATGTACTCACTGGGTTGGCGATTAATTTTCATGGGATGAGCATGTCCCAGTGCTGCATGGACCACACCTACAGCATTAACCTGCCCATGGCTGCTAGAAACCTACTGCCATGGTTAATATGTCATGCAGACTGTCTTCTGGAAATTATTCACTTAGATCTAGTGGTAAAGTACTCCATCCATCAAAATAAGACCCCTTCTGACGCTGTATTACAGTCTGAAGCACATACCAAACAACTAGTTGAATTGTTCTCAGTTCAACACAGACAGCCATGTCTTGAAGAACAAGTGAAAACTGCAAAGTAACAAGCTTCAAGAGAACTGTAACATATACATAAATGGACTGCATCATTTTTTTTCCTAAGGGAATTAATATCTAACATCTAATACTAACAACAGAAAAGAAAATGAATAAACATCTCATAATTCTCATACACTCATGCAGTTGGATCATCGCAAACACCTTTATCTAGATTTATTAATTGAATCGCTGATATAACAAAAACCAGGAGTGAAAAAGCAAAATCGCCAAGACTAAGATCTCAAGAACTTCCAGATCTGGTTATCAACTTTCATTACTCACCTACTGTCATAGATGAATCAAGAAAAAATTTGCCTAGAGTGGGGGAGATAAAGAAAAAGGTATAGCAAATGTTGTAAAAAGAAGTAATCTAGGTAGCTCATCTGAAAATGCATATAAATGCTAATCAATATTTTTGGCAAGGTCTGTAGGAGCTACACATTATTAAGAGTGCAAAGTTAGAACAAAAAAAATGAAACAACTGTGGATGCTGAAAATCAGAAACAAAACCGAAATTGCTGGAAAAAACTCAGCAGGCCTGGCAGCATCTGTCGACTGAAATCAGAGTTAACATTGCAGGTCCAGTGACCCTTCTACAAAACTGGAACATTTTTCCTAAAACATTTTGGAAGAAAACTTCAACAATAGAGTGACCCACTGGAGCATATGGGCATGAACAAATGGAGAAGATACAGTAGTTCTTATAGGTCAAAATATACTTACAGGTCAGAGCCTGGTATACCTACGCTTAGCAGGGATGGAATATTTGATAATATTTTATAACAAACAGTATTTTTTGATAAAGTCTATGTCTGAATAAAGTTCTTGACTTTGCCTTTTCCTTAACCAGCTTATAAAGAAGTCAAACTCATCACAGAAACAGCCTACATAATGAGAGATTAACCATAACGGAAACATACATGATACACCCAGCAACCAAAGAAAAAATAATAATTTTCATTACACAAGTATAGCATAAAATCCAAAACTGAGAACCAACACGATAGGCATGCTTATCATCATCTCCTACAGTTCCTTACAATTCCTGCAACTATCATACATACAGGTTGCATACAGTGACCTATCTGGCTTTTGCATATCTCACAATGTTTCATGGGTAAAAGTCACAGGGGATTCATTGATTAAATTGAGATCAGAATGAATAAAGAATCATCTTACAGGGAATGCATTTAGCACAGCAAATATGTCTGTCTCGTGACATAGCTGCCTCAAGAATTGTTCACATGGAAGGTGTCATGGCAACCCAATTGGACTCAATTATTTCAACTAGAAACAGCATTGAATGTGTCATAGAAAAAGAGAGAATAATTTAATGAAAGAATTGATTCCGCTATTTTGTTTTAATCCTTCAGAGTATATTCTTAGATGCTAATTTCAGCATTATAGACAGTTGTTGGTTTTAAAGTAAAGATTTAATACAATTGTATTCCAGTTACATATGGAATCATAAATAAATGCTCTATGTAATCAGTTTTGCAAACATCCCTGAATCTGCTCTTAGTTGTGGGTAAAGGGTGGTTAATGTTAATTTTCCTTCAGTATGTAATAATCTGAGCTATGGCTACTATGCCTGGAGTCTGAAAATAAATCAGACTTTGCCTCCTGCTGGTAAAACTAGTTTCAAATCTTCAGCTAATGAATTATTTCTACTTCAGACGTGAGAAAAGAATGGGGATCATCAATTCAGAAAAAAAGTCTTGAAAATCTTATCATCATCTCATTTTCTGCAGACTAAATCAAAATCATTCTTCAATCTAATTTAAATTCCTCCTGTATTTTTATCTTCCAGCACAATTGTCTATTGACTATGGTTCAAATTGTATGCTCCTTGAATAAATGATGTGAATGATTAGTTTGTCCGGCTAAACCCTGTTGATGCAGAAAATCATCATGCTCTGCTTATTATACATGTGTATCTGACAGGATAGTCAACAGTTGCAAGACTTGTCAGCTGATGCAGTGGACAAAAAAGGTAAATTTTGAAAATACATGGTTTTGTATTTGCTGAGTGACACAAAAATAATTGCAACTTTGCTGTTAGTTTTGTTTGAAGGTAAAGTTACCAAAGGAACTGCTGACATTTTCTCATGTATGCTTTTGAAAGGCATAGAATGTATTAAAATGGAAAAGGAGACTAGCTGAAATGAGGGAGTGGAGAGAGTTGCATTATAATGTGTCAGTAGTTACAGCATGTAACAAGCCTGATGCAGGATTTGGTTATTCCTTTTATCTTGTTCATCAATTTTGAAGCAATTGTAGTATACCTTTTACGATTGGTGTGGCGATATTTTGAGTGCAAACACTGCAGGGAAATCATGTAATCTATTCTGTGAATCTGAATTACATTTGAACTTTCTTTCCCAACTTGTGAACAGAGAGTAACAATTATTCCTTGTTCAGGAAACCTGGCTGAGGAGAAAGTACTCCTGAAAGTCCCACATTTAGTCTGTGGCAACAGGTGTCAAAGAGAGTTGGGCCAACTGCTCCTGGGAAGAGATTAGAGGCAGCCACCAGGTGCCTGGTGTATCTGGACTGAAGAACATGTCAGCATCACTGATCTGGGTCTTTGTCACAGCTACTAAATTAAGTGAAAGAAAACAGTGCATTCCTCCAATCCTCAAACCTCACATCCCCTCATACCAAGTTACACACTAACCATGTCAAATCAAGCTCATCACCTCTCTGCCCCATACCCCTTCATACGCTCTGCTAAATCGATGCCCCCTCAACCTGTCCCTATGGCCTTTTATAACCCCCATGCCAACTTAGTACTAACTCATGAAAATCCATGCTCTCCGCCTTTCATCGTCAGACCTTCAATGCCAACTCATCTAGTATCCAACATTGGCAAACCTCAGGACCCAAGGTGGAATGAAACAAAGTTGCTCTTTGACAGAACAGGACTTCAGTGTTGGGCTGACTTTTATAGGTTTTGTTTTGGCTAGGAGTGAGTTGCATCACGTTTAAGACCATAAATCTATAACACTGAAGAGCAGAAGTAAGCTCCTCATCATGTCCGGAGTGTTCTACCATTCCATGAAATCATGGCTGATCTGATTAATCCGAATCTTCACTTTCTTGCCATATTCCTGTAAACCGAAATTCCCTAAACAAATAGGACTCTGAAAAACAGCAAGCTTGAATATACTAATTGAGGCAGCCCATAAGAAAGAATTTCATAGGTTCACCACACTCGAAGAGGGTGAAGAAATAGGGAGGCAATGGTCTAGTGGTATTATTACTGGACTATTAATTCAAAGTGCCGAGTAATGTTCTCGAGACCTGCATTTGAATCCTGCCACAACAGATGGTGGAATTTGAATTCAATAAATATCTAGAATTAAGGGTCTGATGAACACCACAAAACCATTACTGATTGCTGTAAATAAAGCCATCTGGTTCACTAATGTCATTTAGAGAGGAAAACTGCCATCCTTACCTGGTCTGGCATATATGGATACAGAATTGGCTGGCCAACAGAAGACAGCAAGTGGTAGTAGAAGGAAAATATTCTGCCTGGAAGTCAGTGGTGAGTGGGGTTCCACAGGGGTCTGTCCTTGGGCCTCTACTGTTTGTAATTTTTATTAATGACTTGGATGAGGGGATTGAAGGATGGGTCAGCAAGTTTGCAGACGACACAAAGGTCGGAGGTGTCGTTGACAGTATAGAGGGCTGTTGTAGGCTGCAGCGGGACATTGACAGGATGCAGAGATGGGCTGAGAGGTGGCAGATGGAGTTCAACCTGGATAAATGCGAGGTGATGCATTTTGGAAGGTCGAATTTGAAAGCTGAGTACAGGATTAAGGATAGGATTCTTGGCAGCGTGGAGGAACAGAGGGATCTTGGTGTGCAGATACATAGATCCCTTAAAATGGCCACCCAAGTGGACAGGGTTGTTAAGAAAGCATATGGTGTTTTGGCTTTCATTAACAGGGGGATTGAGTTTAAGAGTCGTGAGATCTTGTTGCAGCTCTATAAAACTTTGGTTAGACCGCACTTGGAATACTGCGTCCAGTTCTGGGCGCCCTATTATAGGAAAGATGTGGATGCTTTGGAGAGGGTTCAGAGGAGGTTTACCAGGATGCTGCCTGGACTGGAGGGCTTATCTTATGAAGAGAGGTTGACTGAGCTCGGTCTCTTTTCATTGGAGAAAAGGAGGAGGAGAGGGGACCTAATTGAGGCATACAAGATAATGAGAGGCATAGATAGAGTTGATAGCCAGAGACTATTTCCCAGGGCAGAAATGGCTAGCACGAGGGGTCATAGTTTTAAGCTGGTTGGTGGAAAGTATAGAGGGGATGTCAGAGGCAGGTTCTTTACGCAGAGAGTTGTGAGAGCATGGAATGCGTTGCCAGCAGCAGTTGTGGAAGCAAGGTCATTGGGGTCATTTAAGAGACTGTTGGACATGTATATGGTCACAGAAATTTGAGGGTGCATACATGAGGATCAATGGTCGGCACAACATTGTGGGCTGAAGGGCCTGTTCTGTGCTGTACTGTTCTACGTTCTATGTTCTATATATGAATCCAAACCCACGGCAAAATGGTTGATTGCCCTCTTGGCTATTAGGGATGGGCAATTAATGTTGGTTTAGCTAGTGATGCCTTCATCCAATAAATGAATAAATTTACAAAAGCCAGCTTTTCTGGCTTAAATGGGATCCTACTCACTCTACGCCAAATGGACCCAGACTCTCCCTCAAGGGTAAATAACCTTCCTATAAATACATTATATTTTCTTTTGTATGTTAATAAGATCTCCTCTCATTCTTCTAAACTTCAAATGAATACAAGATTAACTTACTCAACCGCTTCTCATGGGACAAAACCTCAATCCTCAGAATCAACTTCAGGAAATTCATCTGAACTGCCTTCAATTCCAGCCACTAATCTTTCCTTTTACATGGATCCCAAAACTGTTCACAGTTTTCCAAGTGTGGTCTGACTATCACTTTGCATAGTTCTAGCAAAGGCCTTCATTTTTTTATATTCCATTCTGTTTGCAATAAAGGTCAGATCCATTTGCCTTCACTATTACTAGTTGAACTTGGGTACGAACATTTTATAATTAATGCCCCAAACCCTTTTGCGCTGTAGCTCTCCATAGCCATTCCTTCTTTAAATAATGTCCAGCTCCTCAATTCTTCCTGCCACAGTGGATATCCTCACCTTTTCGTGAGTTCTTGGAGTTCTTTTGGTCTCCTCTCTCCTTCATTGCCATTGGCGATCCTTTATGCCACATACCTGCAGAAATCATGAAATACTTAAATATCATATTGGTGCATTTATACATCTACATATGTATACCTATTCAGGAATGAGATGTGGGTATCACTAGCTGGGCCAGCATTTATTGCCTACTCCTGGTTGCCCTTGAGAAAGTGATGGTAAACTATTATCATGACCTACTGCAGTCTGTTCAGTCTAGGTACATCTGTATGTCATGATGGAGGGAGTCGCATTTGATTTTGACATAATGACACTGTAAGGATGGCAATATATTTCCAAGTCAAGATGGTGAGTGAGTTGGGTAGAACTTGCAGGTGATGGTGTTCCTATGTATTTGCAATCTTCGACATTCCAGATGGTAGTGGTCATAGATATGAAAGGTGCTTTTTTAGGACGCTTGATGAATTTCTGCAGTGCACGTTGTACTACACACTATTGCTACTGAACCTCAGTCATGGAGGCAGTGAATGTATGCGGATGTTGTGCCAATTACGTGGGCTGCTTTGCCCCGGATTGTGTCAAGCTTCTTTAGTACTGCTAGAGGTGCATCCATCCATACAAGAGAGGAGCAGTCTATCAGAGGTCTGATTTATGCCCTGTTGAGTTTTGCTTTTAATTCACTCATGAGTTGTGGGTGTCACTGACTGGCTAATATTTATTGCCCATCCCTAGTCACCTAGAGAAGGTGACAGTGAGCAGTCATCCTGAATGACTGCAGTCCAGGTGTTGTACGTTGACCCACAGTTCTATAAGGAAGGGAATACTAGGATTTTGACCAAGCAACAATGAAGGAACAGCAATGTATTTCCGAGTCAAAATAGAGAGTGGCTCAGAGGGGAACTTGCAGTTGATGATGTTTCCATGTATTTGCTATCCTTGTCCTTCTAGATGAAAGTAGTCATGCATTGTGGAAGATGCTGTCTAAGGCTCTTTGATGAATTTCTGCAGTGCATTTTGTAGTTAATGCACATTTCTGCCACTAAGCGTCAGCGGTGGAGAAAGTTGATGCTTGTGGATGTGATGCCAATCAAGCGGGCTTTTTCGTTCCATATGGTGTCTCTTGAGTGTTATTGGAGCTACACTCATCCAGGCAAGTGGGGAGTATTCCATCGCACTTCTGACTTGTGCCTTGTAGATGGAGAGTCAGGAGGTGAGTTACTCACTGCAGTATTCTGAGCCTCTGACCTTCTCTTGTAGCCATTGTATTTATGTGGCAAGTCCAGTTTAGTTTCTGGACAAAGGCAGGATGTTGATAGCAGGGTATTCAGTGATGGTAATGCCATTGAATACCAAGGGGGAGTGGTCAGACTGTCTCTTTTTGGGGATAATCATTACTGAGCATTTGTACAGTGCAAATGTTTCTTACCACTTATTAGCCCAAGTCTGGGTATTGTCCAATTGGCACCTCATATTCAGGTTTGCCTGGATCTGCACCTAGCCAGCTTGGTCAGTGGTGCTGCTACCAAGCCACTCTTGGTGGTGTATATTGCTTCCTCTGCACATCTCTTTCTCCTACCAAAATGGGTAGCCATATGTTGTTCCACATGTATTCCATCTGCCTGTCAATTCAATAAGACTGTCCAAACTCTCCTGATGCTTTTTTACATTATCCTCACAACACAAATTCCCAAGTGGCTTTCCCATTTAGCTTTTAAATTCACAAGTTTAGAAATATTATATTTTGGTCCCCAGCTCCAAATCATTCATGTATATTATGAACAGCTGGGGTCCAAGTGCTGAGCCTTGTGGTTCCCCCAAAACTATAGCCGAATGTAAGGATGACCCATTTATTCGAACTCTTTGTTTTCTATTTGCTGGCAATCGCTAATCCGTGTGAGTACATTACCTTTAATCCTGTGTGCTTTAGTTTTTCTAACTAGCCTCCTGTTGGGAATTTTGTAGATGAGGTATCACCTCTCTGTTATCAATTTTATTAGTAATGTCTTCAAATAACACAAACAAGTTCATTAAATAACATTTCCCATTTGCAAATCCATACTGATTATACCCAATCAGATCAGTATCAACCAGGTATCTATTTATCCCATCCTTTATAATAGATTCAAGCATGTTCCCTACAGTTGATAACTAACAGGTCTATAGTTATCTATTTCTTCTCTAGCTCCTTCTTTGCTCGTGGGCTGACATTTGTAACTGTTTCAAGAAGAGACAATCCTGCCCCTCACAGGAGAACCCGAGACCAAAAAGTGTGGAGCTGGATGAACACAGCAGACCAAGTAGCATTTTAGGAGCACAAAAGCTGACGTTTCAGGCCTAGACCAGCCTGGAACAATTTCAACTTCCCCTCCCATTCCTTAGACGACATGTCCATCCTGGGCCTCCTGCAGTGCCACAACGTTGCCAACCGAAGGTTCCAAGAACAGCAACTCACATTCCGCTTGGGAATCCTGCAGCCTAATTGTATCAATGTGGATTTCACAAGCTTCAAAATCTCCCCTTCCCCCATTGCATCCCAAAACCAGCCCAGCTCATCGCCACCTCCCAATCCTGCTCTTCTTCTCACCTATCCCCTCCTCCCAACTCACGCCCTACCTCCATTTCCGACCTACTAACCTCATCCCGCCCCCTTGACCTGTCCGTCCTCCCTGGACTGACATATCCCCTCCCTACCTCCTCACCTACACTCATCTCTACTGGCTCCCGCCTCTCTAATTGTTTGTCTCCTCTCCACCTATCTTCTCCTCTACCCGTCTTCAGTCCGCCTCCCCCCTCTCCCTATTTATTTCAGAACCCTCTCCCCATCCCCCTCTCTGATGAAGGGTCTAGGCCCGAAACGTCAGCTTTTGTGCTCCTGAGATGCTGATTGGCCTGCTGTGTTCAGCCAGCTCCACACTTTGTTTCCGCGGATTCTCCAGCATCTGCTGTTCCCATTATCCCTCACAGGAGAAGACCAGGGTTGTCCCTGTGAGAATATTCATTCAGCTTTGTCTCTCTGCATTGACCTGCGGACTGACCATGTCCCACTCCTCTGAAAGACCTGACCAGTTAGTTCCAGATGAGTAATGTCCAGTCTTCTAACCGATCTCTGTATATATCCTCAACTGTGTTTAACCTTACCTCCTAGACTGGTTGCTATGGAGCCACACTACCGACTGTGACTCACTCCCTGGACTGCAGAGGCACAGACCCCTGACCAAAATCACACCAACCTGACTACCTGACTGTAGCCAATCCACTGTGCTGGTCTTGGACGTTGCCTTTATATCACTGTGCCCCTGAATGACAAATGCCTCTGTGCACTTTGGTGAAGAGCGCTTCCCTGAGGCATTGAGACTCTTAGGTTGTTTTCTTGAGTGTGTTTGCCCTGTAAGCTGCTGCAGGTGTAAAATTGACATAGTATAGTGCCACACAACAAAATGTACACCCCTTGATTAAGGATTGAGGATTACTGAACAGCAAGGCATGCTGCCTGGTTGAATATCTATGTTAATTAGTGGCATGGATGCTACAAGCATCTTGGTAAGCACTAAAAGAGCAAGCATACAGCTCTGACTTATTGACTCGTCCAATCCATGTGTTGGGTACCTGTCCCTGTATGCAAAGTGTCCTTGCAGCAACCTTTCAATGCTAGTTGCCAGTATGTCCTGCAATGCAAGTCTATGGTTCCTAAAAGTGATGTGGAGATCATGAGGCATTTATAAATATTGGATACTGAAGCCTCTGCACAAAGGCTATATACAGATGGGGCCTATGGATGATTCCCTGAGATATTATTGCAAGATGAGTTACAGGGATAGTCTTAAAAGATGCAGAAAGCTGTTCCCAACAGCAAAGATAGGCCTTGCTTGAGCCCTCATGTGATTCTGTCAAATTTCTCATCATAGCCCGCATCATTCAAGCCTTCATAAGATTCCTTGTAAAGGACAGACTAACATGTTTCAAAGATCTCAGCAATAACTCAGTTTAATAAAAATAATTAACTTTGATCATTGTTTTGCAATATAGGTAACAATGCTTTTTTGCTTGAATAAATAATTGGCTGAAATAGATGCAGTTACCATTTCTATTTAGAAGAGATTAAAATCATCTTGCATCCTTTGTCTTGAATCCTACTTTTCAATTTACTCTTAGTCGTGTTGTCTTTAGCTGAGCGTGTAAATACAATTGAACACTAACTTGTATCTTGTATATACTGTTACTTTCAAGTTACCTCAGAAAACTCATTTGTTTTGATGTATTGAACAACACGGGCAACTCCTGTTATTTTTACTAACTTTACTGTGATATTCATTCTCAACCATGTCATTGGACTTAAAGCAACAAATCCTGGCTTTTTTTTTGTAAACCATCAGTACTGCTGTCAATCCACAAAAATGCTAGAACCTGGCTTCAAGTTATATTGGATGCCTTTTGCCCTTTCCAATTTGGTGAGAGCCTACACCTTGTAAGCTTCTAAAACTGATACCAGTCTTTAACTTTACGATAGGAATTAAATGGGAAACATTAATAAGGTCATAAGGCCTTAAGATAGTGTCAGTGTTCCAACTATAACACTTTAGATGAATGCATTCCTCTTCTTGCAAACCTTACGTCTCTGAAGTGTTACAAATCATACTTCTGCCTAGCAAGCATTCAGCTCAGTGGAACAGAAAGTGATGGTGGGCCCAGGATATTCAACAATAACTGGCAGTGATTCATTCAGTTCAGTTTGTTCTTTCTCAATGCAGATTTTTTCTGATTGCTTATCCTAATTCTTTGGGCCAGAAATTCCAATAGGTTCTTACTGTACCACATGCTTTGGCCTCAATTGTTATGTAACAGTAAGGCTGACCAAACATTCACTCTTCTGGTGTGATTGCCCTCAAATTCATTTACATTATTTATGATTAAACAAGACACTCCTATTGAATATAGAACACTGACCCTTACCTGCAGGATCACAGCAAGTCAGTGATCCATTTCCTCAACTGAATCCAAGCTTCTTTCATGACCCCATGACTTCTCTGCTCCTCTGCCATGTCCTTCCAGGTTGTCTTTATGTGGTCCAAGGGCCAAATGTTTCTATCTTTAGGCAAACAGAACTTCCTGCCTTTCCCTAACAGTCCATAGGAGAATTTGCAGGTGGACATCACTGAACATGGGGCTAGTCTGACTGTGAGGTTGTATTTCTTTCTGACAAATAGGGCACTCTTGAACTCCGCAAATATTCTGCCTGCATGGTATCAACGTTTGAGCGAGGGGAGACTTTAGTAGGCTGCCCATAAATATAGTATTTTCAATTGGTGGTGGGCTTTACCAATAGAAACCTTCCCTCATTGCTAAATTTACATGCTTTCCAGGAACAGACTGTTGACTCTTAGAATGCAGCAAACAGCAAGAAGAGGCAAATGCAAGAGCTTTATGCAGTTGTATCACTGCTGTATCTTAACAATATTGGCTACACTACAGTTTTTACTTTCATTCAAGTCATTATTGAAGATACTAAATGGTCATATGTTATGGGCACGGGTTTTCAATTCATCATGCTTCAAGATGGGATACCCCTAATCTGTACTATCCCAGCTGAAAAGGAAAGAACTGACTCTCCATTTCTTTTTTTTTCAAATATCTCCTCATTTTATTTAGTCAAAATAACATTTACATAACACAAAGAATTCCTTTGCTCATGAGATCTATTCAAGTTCCAATGTATTTATGTTTGGAAAGGAGCCAATTCTACCAGGCACTCTTAGATTAAGGGGAGAGTTAATTTATTACTTGCTAAAATGGGAGGAAAAGTAATAAATTGCAACAGACATGGGTTAGAAATGAGAAGTGAAAAAGCACACAGCAGTTGGAGGAAAGATATATGAATGAGTCTTCATCTTCTCCAGAGAAATATTGTGGCCAATAAGCTTAGTAATTTTGGTAGTGCTGACCTCAGCACTTGAGCATTTGGCCTGTAGGTTCTCAGCCATTCTCCCTTTTGATGGGTGCTTTGTTGACTTCTGACTTCTTTCCAAAAATCAGCAAGGGAGACTTTTTAATTTTACCTGCAAGTACTGGAGTACCCAAAGGATGTCCTCCAGCTATGACTTTCTCAGCCCATACCAGCCAAGTTAAAATAGAACATCAGACTAACACACACAGATCCAGGTTGCAGTTAGTTTTCTTTTTAACTCTGTCTCTTGTTATTCCTCAAAGGGAAAAGCGCAGACATGCTTTTCACTCAGAACTGCATTTTTTTAACCTCATGTCACTGAGTCATACAGCCTGGAAACAGACCGTTCGGTCCAACCAATCCATGCTGAACATAATCCCAAACTAAATTAGTCCCACCTGCTTGCTCCTGGCACATCTCCCTCCAAACCTTTCCTATACATATACTTATCGAAATTTCTTTTAACCATTGTAATTGTATCCACATCGACCATTTCTACAGGAAATTCATTCCACGTGTGAACCATCCTCACTGTAAAAAAACACTGGCCTTCATATCTTTTTTTAAATCTCTCTCCACTCACCTTAAAAATGTGAGCCCCAGTCTTGAAATCCCCCATCCTAGGGGAAAGACAATTACCATTAACTCTATCTGTATCTTTCATTATTTTATAAACTTCTTTCAGGTCACCGGTCAACCTCCTACACTGCAGCGAAACAAATTCCAGCCTGTCCAAAATTTCTTTAAAACGTAAACCTACCATACCCAGTAACATCATGCCCATCTGGGATATAACACACACGGGAGGGTTTCTGTTGAGGTGGTAACTGGCTTCCATTATTGCTGTAAACACAGAAGATTATATTTCAGTTTCTATATTGCATCTTTCCCTTTGAAGTGTCTACTCTGAAGTTACCTGACACCATCCAGCATGGTTTCTGTTAGGACTAAGAATAATTCCCACAGGAGTTTTCTAGATTGTCACTGAATTACATTCTCAGAATTAATATTCACAGCCATTTTGGGCTTGTGTGTCATTTTAAAAAAAATCTTTCTTTCTAACATTAAAAAAATCTCTTACTTATAAGATCAATGGGAAAAAAAATTCTAACCCTTGAATGACATGGACAATGGTGGGATAGTTGGGAAAGTAAGACAAGTTTAGAAAAAAATAAGGTTGAGAATAAAAAGAAGTCCAAATTCCCACGTAAAGGTTTAACAGTCAGATGGGAATCTGCTAGAGAGCAGCAACCTCTTGTTACTGCATCTCTGCCTTGCCTTAACATGCTTTTTTGCACATTGCCACCTCAATACAATCACACAGTGTTTCTGTCTTGCCTTTTCTTTTGGCACATGGGCAGGAAGCTCGTCCTGTTTGCTAGAGGTGATCAGTCAAGCTGCTGGACATGTAGCTTTATGGCATTATGCTACGCCAATGTCACGTCTACCTTCTATGTCAGCAGCTTCTGTGGGTAACAGCCTGAATGTACTTCCAAGCAAATGGCCATATCTCAAGGGGAGTGGTCCTCAGCCAGTTCAAGGGAGAGAAATATCAGCCAGGGTGCCCCTCCATAGTCAGTTAAGACCAATTTCTGATCTCAGTCTAGGGGTTTGGACACAGTTAGTCAGCCACTTGAGGCAGCCAGGACCAGGGCTTCCATTTGTTTATAGACTGGGGTGTGGACTATGGTCAGTTCTGCAGGTCCAGTCTAGGATTAGTTTTTCAGAGATCAATCAAGGATCTGGTCAATCATCAGGTGGGATTTTCTTTCCATGTCTGTCTTAATTGCAATTGAGTGTGCATGTTTGGGGTTTAAGGTTTTTGTTGCATGGGTGAGGATTATTTCTTTTCAGTGTACCTATTAAAGTGTTTCACAATAAAGAACTATTTTGGCTGTTTATGATGAAACCTGGTGTGAATTGCTTCAATTCCAGCAGTATGATTCTGCACAGCTTCTCTGTAAATGAGATTGTCTGCTTTTAAGGGCAGAAAAAAGTATCCTACCTGGCCCTTTAATGAGTGCAAGAGGTCACTGGCAATAAGAAGACTATATCGATTCTGAAGAGTACGCCAACACTCAGAAAAAAAAACAGGAAAAAATTACATGTTAGACCTTTGCATTTTCTCCTAGTGGTTTTAAACAACATTGTTCTGAGACAAATTCTTAGTCAGTACAAGTTGCTTGTAAAATTAGAATTAAGTTTGTTAAAATGCCATATACCTTTTTAAATGCATTGCACAATATCACGTTAAAACCAAAACCAACTTCTTTCAACATTCCATGTTTCCTTACAATAATATAAAGGCAAAATTTATTCCAGAGGTAATGATGGGAGATGATTTTTTGTTTCCTTTTTTTGACAAATTGAATCCATGAAACACATTGTTCGAATATGCCAGGAAACAATCTACTTAGCTTATTAGCTTTCAATGACTTGATTGGTTCATCATGTTCGTGTTTCTTGGCACAACAAACATTAAACTCTGTGATCTTGCATACTTTATATAACAACACCTTAAGCAGTTCAGAAATTGCATAAATGGTAGCAGATATTTGTATGCAATTACCTTCCCTGATAAAATGTTTAAAATAACAACAATTCCTGACAGAAAGTACATAACATGCATTTCATGACTAAAAATGAAATTATTATTAATCTAATGTAGTTTGCATTTTTTTAAATAGCCATTTGCCACATTATCCTTAACTTTTTCTGCAGGCTACATTTGAACAAACAATTGTAATAACTAAATTTTGAAACAAGTAAAGCTATTCACAATGAATTTTAGGTAGAGTGAAGTATTGAGCTGTCCATAATTGTTCTATTTAGTACAATATGGAAGCTTATTTGGATAAATATTTGTACCCTGCCGTGAAGTATTATTATCTTGAACAGTCACCCTGTGGCGATTGTTATTGCTAGAATGTGATTCACCAGTATCTTAACTCCCAGTTGAAATATGAATAAATAATATGATACTTTTAATATGTAAATTACTTTTCTACTATCATTCTAAAACATTCTGCTGGTCTAGTAGAAAATGGAAGGCTGTAGAATAAAGGTAAAATTTCACAAAGCTTGAAAGTGCCAGCAGCGATTATGTGATTTCACAAAAGAAGGTTGTTCTTGAAAGGACCTCTTTTAGAAAAAGAAGTCAAATATGAAGTAAAATTTCCCCGGTGAGACAATCCTTTGTTGCATTTAATTAAGCTGGTGGACCTTTTATTAAATTTCCTTGATGAAGCCTTCTATCTAATCCATCTTAATTAAGGTGAGTATTGCTTTTTAAGTAATCTAATTTTGGGATGAATCATATGGCACATATTTTATGAAAAGTGAAATTAGGTTCATGTTTGCTTGACTTAGAATCCTAAGTCATTATTTTCTTATTAATTTTATGGTGAAAATTTTATTGTGTTTCAATACATCTTTGAAAACTTTAACTAGCTCTCAGTTGTAAGGCATGAATGAGCATGGTGTAAAATATGTCAAAAACCATTTAAAAAGTCTCCATCAAATCCATCAATCAAAATTACTTGTGGGCTACTTCAGTATGCGGAAGTTGTTCTTTCACGGACCCATTGTTTTGATTGTATTCCATCTTGCATTGGGAATTGAAAGATTCAAAAAAGTGCCATGGATTATTTGATGAATAGCTACAATAACTGTTCCTGTCCACATAATCAACAGGAGCTGAGTTCAGAACCCAATATGACTGCTGTAGGAATTCAGCTTTAAAAAAGTGGGTGTAGAAAGCCAGTGTCAGTAAAAAGGACGAGAATCATATTGCGGGGCGAAACCAAACAAGTTTTGAGGGAGGCTACCTACTGCCACATTTTTCTGAAGAATGGTCTAGGCCCAAAACGTCAGCTTTTGCGCTCCTAAGATGCTGCTTGGCCTGCTGTGTTCATCCAGCTTCACGCTTTGTTGTCTCTGATTTACTCAAAATGCTTTCTGAAATGTTTCAGTGTGAGGGTTAGCAAATTGAGGTCCTTAAATGCCGAATTTTCCCAGAATTTACCCAGTAGCATGAGATTTCATTTAACAGCTTTTACAGCCGCAATTAAATTTTGAAAATATGAGAAATACTAATACTGATGCTTACTGAATGGAATCAACTGTTTGTACGGTGCTAAATGTTCCTTATTATCAATGTAATATTTTCAAGCAGAAGTAGTATGTTTTCTTAGATAGAAGGGCAAACTAACCATCAGTTGAAGGCTGCTAAGAGAACAAGGGTCATCGGACATCATGAGTAGCTGCTCCATGGCCATTGGCCAAAAGGATTCAGATAATTGATTGACACAGTAAACAACATGTCCCTAGAAATAGTTTCAATGAAGTGCTTGGGACAGTATCCTCATCTAGCCATTGTCATCGAGCAATCCTCATTGAATGATCCACATCAAGTGGTCCACATCGGATTTTCTTGGAGGGCTGTTTTCTCCAGATAGAAGATGGACTAGAAGAGGAGGAAGCCCCAGGTAAGAGATCAGGATGGTGCTGTTACAATTTAACCATCTGTACCAACAGTCTATGTGTTCTCTGGTATTGGTAAAACATCCCCAATTGTTCCAGTTGTATACTTCTCTTTATCTAATTAACTAATGTATCATACACAGATTGTCGCTTTTTAACAAACTCAGTAATTCTCAGAAAATTGCCACAAATCATCAACTACAGATGTGGTCGACTGCTCGATATGTTACTGTAATCTCAAAGCCTCTAAAATGAACAATGGTATTTTATTCACTTCTATCAGATGCTTAGGGTTTGAAATGTTGTCATTAATTCTAATCATTCATGAAAAATAGACCTTAAAAGTTTAAAATGTTGCGGTTGATAAGCAATGTTTCACTATCCTGATCTTTTACTTTATCAGGATCTTTATCTTGTCTATAAAACTCTATTTTATCGAATGCTAAAACTGCTGAATTAAGTGCTGTCTCATATTGTTTTATAAAAAGCCTCACTGCCCTCTGAATTGTCTCCAATCCCTAAGCTTTAATAGAAGTCTTTATACCTACATGGAAAGCATTAAAATGCAAAGAGAAAATGGAGCTAACTTTTAGTGCAGAAAGACTATCATTCAACAAAAGAGGTAATTTGGGCTTCACCCATGTACAAATTGACAGGGATTAAATTGTCTGATGATCTAGATTGAATCCTACATTTGAAACAGCAATGCAAAGGTGATTGCCAATTTGCAGCCAAAAATGTATGCAGTATTTAATCAATCAACATTTCCTTCAACCATAAGGAACAAAAGGTCCACAGTGACACAATGATTGTCAGATTTCAATATGGTCCAGCAGTGAATCTGGGCATCAACACAATGAAGGTATTAAGGACTGGCAAAAAGGGAATAAATATACCCCTCTATGACTTAGCCTATTATAACAGAATGAATTGAAAATGCCAATTATAGTTGATTTGACCCAGGAATATCCAATGAGCAGTTAATAGGTACTCAAGGTATGAGGTTGTTGACTTGCTCAACGAATTGGCTTGTTCTTGTTCAGACATTTCGTCACCATGCTAGGTGACATCATCAGTGGAACCTCTGATGAAGCAATGTTATTCTACTCTGCTTGGAATTTATACTGTCCAGTTCTAGAAAAACCTAGTAGACGGATCACCTAATTCTATCCACTCAACCCAAGATTTCCTCTATGCCCTCAAGAACGTAAAAATCAGCGATAATGAGATTATGGTATCCTTTGATGTCATAGCTTTATTCACATCAATCGACATCCCTCTAACCAAATAAACAGTGGCCACATTACTAGAGGAAACTGCAACGCAGACCAGCAACTCCATCACCAAGGGCAGAATACTTCTGCTAGATCTCTACCTCACACACACTTCATTTTTAATGGTCAAATATACAAACAGAGCACCTATCTTTGGACTCTTGACAGAAGCAGTCATGCAAAGACTAGAACACACCATCCTCCCCAACGCTCAACCTAAATTGTGGATCTGGTACATAGGAGACACATTTGTCATTATTAAACATACCAAATTAGAAGAGACCCACCACCTCATCGACAGCATATTCACAGGGATTAAGTTCACAAGGGAAGATGAAACCAACAATTAACTTCCGTTTCTGGATGTTAAGGTAGAACAACTGACAAATGGGGAGTATACAGAAAAGCAACCCATGCAGATCAAATCCTAACTTCCACAGCAATCACCTCAACATCCACAAACAAAGCTGCATTAGGACACTACTTAAACAGGCCAGGGCACTCTGCAACACTCCAGAATTACACCAGGATGAAGAAGAATACTCACACAAGATCCTCACCTTAAACAGATATCCCTGCAACTTCATCTACTGATGCCTACATAACAGACAAGACAGTACAGTACAACCTAACACACTTACCACACTTCCCTACATCAAGAACATATCAGAACTGACAAGACTCCTAAGACTGCTAGGAATCATGGTGGCCCACAAGCTCATCGCCACTCTATGACGAACACTTACAAGGATTAAAGGCCCTATTCCCACAACAAGCTGAATGAACATGGTTTACAAAGCCATGCAATGACTGCTACAGATATTACATCTTACAGACAGGAAGGAAACTAGCTATCAGAATGCACGAACATCAGCTAGAACGGTACGATGAACTCTTAATACTTGTACATTCCGACAACGAAGGCCATCTGAGTCAAAGTAAACATAGTAGCCCAAGCCAAAAATAGACACACACGGGAATTCCTGGAGGCATGGTTCTTCACTCATACTTCAATCGACAAACATATAGATTTGGACCCCATGTACAAACCCATACAGATCGAAACCAGAAATGCCACAACTCACCATAACGAACCGGACAGTATAAATTCAAAGTGGAGTAGATTAACATCGCTTCATTGGAAGCTCTACTGATGATGTCACCTAGCATGGAGACAAAGCATCTGAACAAAAACAAGCCAGCTCGGCGAGCAAGTCAACAACTTCATCCACAACTCGAGCTATAGGTCTTTGCCAAAACTTTAAACTCTAGTTATGAGAACTATCATTATGTGGTGAATTGTCCAAAGTTGAAAAGCCCTCAAAATGGCACATGATAAAGAGAATACTAAACAAAAGAATGGAGCTATGGCGAGTTCATAGCTGAAAGGAATTTAACCTACCGTATTATTAACTATGACATGCATAAGTTAACTGATATCTCAGAACCCATCACTGACAAATTTACGGCAACAGTCATCAACCTAGTTGATGCCAACATTTGGCCTGTACTCTCTTTTCCATAATTTTCTTTTATGATATTGCACTGGGTATTGTTGTACAAAGACAAAAACTGATTGTCACGTCTACATAGTGAGAAATAACTTTAATATTTGTTTTCTCTCCTCTGATTTTTATTAGCTGATGCTATGAACACATTTAACATTTTGGTAAGAAACATTAGGTGTTGTCAATGAGATATAATTCGGACTTAACTGAGTAAACTGCAAATCCACAGGTTCTCCAAAACTTCCTTCAATGTGCTCCATATCAAAATTAATTTATACTTCTTGGAATGTTTACTTAATAGCATAGATATCTCACGAGTGACTGCATCAGTGCTTATAAATAGCTTACTCAAGTGATTTGACATGATATCACTTCAATGACCTTGATGTGTTGCATCATCAAACATAAAGCAAGTAAAACTATTATATTCCCTAAACTTTCCCTGACCCTCACTAATTAGTGAATCAACAAAAAACATTTTACCCAAGTTGTTCCACTGTTGGATTTTAATCACTGTTTTATACATTACAGATAAAGTAGTCTACAACCAATACATCTATTACTGGATTAAAACTCTTTGGGACCAATATGATTTTGAAAAAACATCAGTATTTCATCTTTTGTTTAGAATTCTCTGTGCCATGTGTCAATTTGAGGATTTTTTGACTTTGGGCAATTTACCGCATAATGGTACTTTTCAAAGCTGAAATACCTACTAACTCTTCATTGGATGTTCCTGAGTTCATTCACCTGTTAGTTGTTTTTGATGTTTTTTTTGCCTCTGCTATAATAACCAGATGACAGAAAGGTACTTTCGTTCCTATTTTCCTTGCCTTTAAAACTTACTTCGTATTGATGCCTACCATTAATATCTGGCCCATTTTAAGGTCTGACAATCATTGAGTCCTCTTTGTTTATCTCACCATGGACTTGTATTTTGTTCTTTAATATTGAAGGTAGTGACTGCTTTGCCAGTTTTTTTTAAAACAGTCGGCATCTTATCCAACATTGCCTTCTTTTTTAAAAGTTGAACATGACAGAAAACCAGCAGGCAGTCAAAATACGATACATAACACAAGCTAGCAATTAAAATATTAATTCTTAGCCAGTCATTCCCAAATTTAACTTTCTCAAGTATTTATACAATTTGTTAAAGTGAAAAGTTCTTTTTTGCTTCATTGCTTCCTGCTTTCTGACATCTGTCAGAGTCTGACCATGCCTCAGAGCATTTAAAGGATCAGTTTTCTTGAATATTTCATCCAAGATCGCTGACAAAAACATACACTTCAACAGTATCGACCTGATGGACATGCAGATCAGAAAATAATTTACTGCAGATTTTGCTTTTAGTAAGAAAAATAACCAAGCAAGGCCATACCTTCAACTCTCTTTGGTAAGGAAATAATTATATTGATATAGATGCATCCGCTTTTAAGTTTCAAACTAAAACAACATGAGGCCAACCATACTGTAGCCATAACCACTTGTTTGTCCTGTGTTTTTTTTTAAAGTCACTAATATTTGATTTTACTGACTGAATATTTTCCTAGTTTCTACCATTCAGCTTTATTGCCAATCTCTCTTGTGTCTTGAATTCCAGAAAGTAAATTGATGTAGGATATAGCTGGATATGTAACTTCATATAAATTTATAACTATTTGCTAATTCATAAAAGCATTCAGTTTCTAACTCTACAAATACAGCTTCAATCCTTTTTGTTTGCAAGAATACTTGTAAATTTCCAGTTAATGTTTACCACCTGGAAATATCTAAACACAATTAATACATAAGTAGTACTGATAGCTGGTTGGTTAAGTAAATTCATTTCAACCAGATTGATTAATATTGTAAATGACAACAGTTAAATCAGGATCTCAAATTTAGTGGCAGAACCATGGTTCTTAAGGTGAAATGTGAGAGTATTCAATCATCAGAGGAAAGAATTAAAATAATTCCACAGAGGCTATTAACCTGTTGCCACATTACCCTTTATTTACACATGTAGCACCTGTGACACTGATCCAGCTCCCTCAGAGCCAGCTCTCAGAGTGAACAGAACCTCTGACATTCCTGTTTATATCTGCCAGCCAGGGATACATGATTGGACCAGTTTAACAGCCCCAATCAGGGAACTCATATGCTTTGAGGTCTACCTGACTGATCTCAATACAATTACTTTATCCCTCTCCCTCTGAGTCCGAGGGCATAGGCTGGTACCTTTTTTGTAGCTCCTCCTGGGATGTTTTACCACCAGGTCAGGTTCCTCCAACTCTGCTTCTGACATAGGCAGATTGTAATGTATAGTAGCTCACCTTTTGAACCTGCAGCATCTCAGAAGAAATTTATTCTCTTCTAGAGGCAGCAAAGATATTGAGGCGACGACATCTGCCGTGCCCATCTGAGGTTCTAAGGTGTCTTTGGAGGAGAACCCATGTGTTCTTGAACAGTCAGAAAGAGCTTGGCATGTATTGCTTATGCACCATTTGTAGGTTTGCATCTTTTGTATCGTCCGCATGTTTGTTCAGGACCATCACACCTACGCAAACTTTATACCTCACTGGACCTGACCTCGCGTGCCTCTTACTTATGCAGGGTCATTCCCGTTGACATTGAATTTCATACCTTGAAGTAAATTTTGTTGCTCAGTAGAGTCATGTGTCTGGCATTAGTGTTCCTGATGCTGTTTCACCCTCCCACCCCAGGTCTGGGAAGATCAGATTTAACCTGGTGCTGAATTTTCTCCTTGTTAGCAACTCTGCTGGAGCTATCCCTGTAGCTGCATGAGGCGTGGTTATTTAATTAGATAGCAAACTGTTCCAGTTCCTATCTGGTGAAGCTGTAGGCTGTTTCTTTAAGCCTGCCTTCAAAGTCTGGACAGCTCTTTCTGCTAGGCCATTGGATGATGGATGATATGGACCTGTCCTTTTCTGTACCATTCATCTTTATGAAATACTTAAATTCACTGCTGGAAAACAACATCCGTTATCTGTGACCAACACTTCCAGGAGCCTGTGAATTGCAAAAGATGCTTGCAGCTTTTCTATTATCATCCTTGTGTTTGATGAATGAACTCTATGTATATCCGGCCATTTTGAGTGGGCCTTCCTATTGGCTATGAACGCTTAACCCATGAAAGGACCTGTGTAGTTGACATGTAACTAATGATTTACCCAGCCATTCATGTGAATATGGGGGAGCTACTGGTGGTAATTCTTGTCCTTGTTGGCACTCTTGGCACTGCCCCACCAACACAGCTATGTCTGCAACCCATTCTGGCCACCAGACATTACATCTTGCCAACAACTTCATTTTGGAAACCCCTGAATGGCCCTGGTGAAGGTCAGCCAGTTAATAGCAATGACATTTGCTCAGGACAATCACTTTTGGTGTCCATAATAATATGCCATCCTCTACTGTGATATGGTCACTGCAGGTCCAAAAAGATTTCAATTCTGGATGTAATGGCCTTTTGGTTTCTCCCATCACCATCAGCTGTTTCAGTTTTGCCAGGTCTGGGCCTTTCTGCATCCAAAGTCTGTTATTGTCAGCTGTGATTGGAAGTGTGTCCATTACTGACTCTTCCAATCGCAGTACCTCCTGAGGTGTACCGGCCAGCGGGAGGTGGCTCAATGCATCTACATTTGCTATTTGGTCTCCCAGATGGTGTTCTGACTTGTAACTATAAACACTTTGTATTAGAGCACACTGCTGAATTTGGTCTGAACCTATGGGTGGCACAGCCTTGTTCTCTTTAAGTAGACCAATCAGAGAGTTATGATCTGTTATAATGATAAATTTACATCTGCAAAGTTATTAGTGGAATTTTCTGACTCCAAATATAACTGCCAAACCTTCCTTCTCTATCTGGGTGTATATACACTCTGCGCTAGCCAAAGCCCTGATGCATATGCTCTTGTGCATTCCCCTCCATTAGACCACCTACGAGTTATTACTACCCTTTTGGCATATGGGGAAACACTGAATGATCAACACCTGATCTCTCTTTGGATTATTGTGTGCTGACAACTCAGTTGATGATAGCTGTTCCTTCACTTCCCTGAATACAATGGTTTGGCTATGTGACCATTTCCAAGGCTGGCCCTTTTCTAAGAGTTGATACAACGGTGTCAGGATGGAGACCAAGGTGAGTATGAACTTTCTGTAATAGCTCACCTGCCCAAGGATAGGCCCAAGCTTCGGTATAGATTTTGGAGTCAGGGCACCTTTGATCACCCTCATTTCATCTTCCAATGGATGGAATACAGTTTTGTTGACTCTGTAGCTGAAGTAGGTGACTAGGGGTGCCTGGAACACACATTTTTCCTTCCTATGGTGTATGCTTACCTGGGAGAAACGTCTGAGGACCATGTCCAAGCTCTCTAAGTGCCCCCATTGGTCTTTCCTGTTATTAGCACATCATCTAGATAAATGGTAACCTAGAATAGACCTTGTAAAATGCTTTACATCATCTAGTGAAAAATTACACAGACAGTCTCACATTTGATACAAACCCTTATGTGTATTAATTGTTGGATACTTCTCATATCTTCAGATAACCCATAGCTCATTTCCAACTTCATGAAGGGCAGCCTCTCTGTTAGCCTTGCGTATAAAACCTCTATACAAGGAAACGGATATCTCCCCAACTTTGAAAAGCGATTCACTGTTTGTTTGAAATCCCCATAAATGCAAACCAACCTGTCTGGCTTCACAACTGGCAATATCTGTGTTGTCTATTCCATAAACTGGGCTGGTTTGGTGATTCCTTTGCTTTCCTGCCTCCTAAATTCTATTTCAACTTTTGCCCTTGAGATAACTGGCACTGGGCGAGTCTTGTAGAGACATGGAATCACTTCCTGGTCAACATGTAAGGTGGCCTTTGGCTCCCTTGATAGTCCCCTGACCTTCCTGAGAAACCTCTGGGTGTTTAATTAGGACTTCATTCAGGCAGCCATTTTCTAACAGAAAAATGTTTAGCCCCACTAAGTTAGTCTTTCTCAAACAGGTTGGCCCATCAAGCTTTGGTTCTCGGCTTTTATGACCATCAGTGTTAACCGAACCAACTGCTTCTCATAAGAGACAGGAACCAAAATTGTTTGTTTAATCTGTGAAGGTTCCCCAGTGTAGGTTCTCAGTCAAGGTCTTGAGCAAACTAAGGGTTGGAGTCAAGAACAAATTTTGTTAAAGGTTGAATCTGTGATCACTGAAACTATTGCACTGGTATCAACCTCCATCACAACCATTTGGCCAGATGTTTATTTTGATTGGTTCTGATTTGGATGTTACACAGCAATTTAACTATTTCAAACCAGATGTAGATGGACTTTCTAGGTTGTACTGTCTCCTGGCTACTGACCTATGAGTTCTCTTACTGAATTTACGTCTAGTGCCACTGTTTTACTGTCTCAATTCCGCATTCCAGGGGGCACCTACAATGGCTTCCCAACCAGATCCCGAAGCAATTTTTTACTGTTTAGCCAAGACTTGGCTTTGTTTTGAGGTTTTGCTGTGGGTTGACCTAGAGTCACTCTGCTCAGGATATATCCTGAGTAAGGTTATGCAATTGCCTCCACTCAAATGGTGTTCCCCAAGCTCTGTCCACTTGCATCAAAACACCCTGCAACTCATGCTTCACTTGCTGCATTTTTCAATGATAAAGCCAGTTGTATGCCTGCTTGAAGTCCAGTTGGGCTTCAGATATTAAGAGTTTTTGCATGGTTTTATCATTAATCCCACATACCAAACAATTTCTCAGTACCACATTCAGGGTTAAATCAAAGTCACATGGCTCTGCTAGTCATCTCAACTTATTCAAAAATCCTGATACAGACTCTCCTGGTTCTTGGACTGCCGACTAAAACTGATAGCATCTCAGAATTAGAGGAGGCTTGGGGTCGTAATATTCTTTAACTAAATCTGCCAACTCTTGAGAAGTATTAGTAACTGGTTCCTCAGGGAATGTTAGGTTCCTAAAAACCAAAATTGATGCTGGTCTCCAAGCCTGCAGGAGGATTACTTGTTGCTTTTCATCTGCCCTAATAGCATTTGCCTGGAAAAGGAAAACACACATTTTCCAGACATTGGGCCCAAACTTTGATGGCAGGGTCAAATGAGTCAACCTTCCCAAATAACAGGATGTTGCTAGAAATGCTTATCCCAAATCAAAGATGACTGTTACAAACAAATTTCTTCAGGACTGTGCATTTCTCTCTTTGCCACTGAGGCTGGTAATTCCACAGAGGCTGGTATCCCATCACCACATCACCCTTACTTACATGTGGGGAGTTCTTGATGCAGATCCAACTCTCTCAAAGCCAGCTCCTCTGATGACCGGAACCTCTGATATTCCTGCTTATATCTGTCAGCCAGGGCTCCCTGATTGGACCACATCAACAGCATCAGTCAGAGAACACACCTGGAAGACCTCAATACCATCACTACAAGAACGTTTTTCTTTCCCCAGAGCTCCCATGCATCATATCATCTAAATGCATCTTTCTCTGCATTTCTAAGTGTGTCATTTCACTGTTAAGATCATGACTGATCTGATTGTGGCCTCATTCTATCTAAGCTCTAAGTTCTCTGAAGTTCCTCCTTGCAATGCAAACTTCCCCAATTCTTCTTCATTTGAATACAGCTCCTCATTTTTATTTTCCTCACCTTTTTGCGCTAAAATTCCCAGCTGAATTATATAATGCAATTCAACCAGTTTGAGTACATTCAACCTCTGATTGCTTCTCGACTGTGTATCTTGACCTATAAAATTTAAAACAAACTCAAAAAGGAAATTTAATTGTCATTACAATATGAAAATTGAATTATCGATCTCTAAGCTCTGCCAGCTGATTTAGTACTTTCATGATTAGGTGTACAAGGCAATGAGAGGCATTGATCGAGTCGATAGCCAGAGACTTTTCCCCAGGGCAGGATTGACTGCCACGAGGGGTCATAGTTTAAAGGTGTTAGGAGGAAGGTATAGAGGAGACGTCAGAGGGAGGTTCTTCACTCAGAGAGTTGTGAGCGCATGGAATAGTTTACCAGTGGTAGTCGTGGAAGCAGAGTCATTAGTGACATTTAAGGACGGCCGGACATGCACATGGACAGCAGTGAATTGAGGGGAATGTAGGTTAGGTTATTTTATTTTTGGATTAGGGTTATTCCACGGCACAACATCATGGGCCGAAGGGCCTGTACTGTGCTGTGCTTTTCTATGTTCTATGTTCTAGGAACAGTTTTAAAAGAAGTGATCAAAACATTCAATTAAGATGGCCACAAAAGAACTGCTGGCCCATACAGGTTGACCAAATTTCATGAAATTAACTGTGGATTAAACTAAGTACATTCTGGACTGAAATTAACATTTCTCCAAAGGCAAGGAGTCTGGTTATCCAGATCCTATGGGAAGAATGAAAAAGTCCTCATCAACTCTTTGAATTACACCATTGTAAAATCTTAAGAGTTTGAAGATAGAACATAGAGCTTGCAATTATCGTGTCTGGAAACCATAGCCTCAATAGACATGGAATATACTAGCAGCTTCTAGACCCGAGATCTTAACTGATAACTAGTATATTCACCACTGCTGACAGTATCCACAAAACCAAAGCATCAGCACGGAGTCTCAGATTAAACTGCAGACTCCAAGGATACCTAAACTACATTATACATTATTTTGTATCCCTTCTACTGGGCACTGTCTTCTTTTAATTTTTTGTGTGTGTGTGTGTGTGTGTGTGTGTGTGTGTGTGTGTGTGTGTGTGTGTGTGTGTGTGTGTGTGTGTGTGTGTGTGTGTGTGTGTGTGCGCGCGCGCGCGCAAGGGACTCCATAAAGGCTGGAGGCTTGACATCATGTCTTTGTTTTCCTCAAGATTAGCCTGTCTTTAACTCAGGAAAACATTGTGATAGACTCTATTAACATAATTAAGGGTGATTTAAAATAAACTATAACAATGTGGAAGACAAATAGAAGAAAGAGGAGCCAGAAGCAGGATAAATTGACATAAAGAGGGAAATAAAAAAGCTAAACACATAAAAATATAAAGAATGCAACAAGAGGAAATATGAAAACATGAAAGAAGGAAATGTTCAAGACAAAAAGCAGACCAAAGGGAGACAGAAATAACAGGCAAGATGAGAATCAGACTTTGATTGAAAGGGAAGATACAAAGGTTAGAAAATTGGCCATGGACAACACAATGGAAAATCAACTCAGTTTTACTGAAAATTGGCCAAAAAAGACTGACAGCAACAGTCTGTTTAGAACAGTTATCATGCTATTGTAGAGTACACCATTGTTATTTTATAAATTGCAATTGATGCTTGCAAAAAGCAGTTTCCTTTGAATGCACAGCAACGCTATACAAAGTACTTATATGACTGAATTTAATATAAGACCGAAACAGCCATTTCCAGTAGTACAAAACATTGAGAGACTATGCTGGTAGAGTTAATAACAGTGCTAAAGCTATTTGTGAAAAGCATTGGACAGCTGATTACCACCTTTGACACCCTTAACCAAGTCATCTCAACAGTGTCAGTTGATACAAAAAAAGGTCCAATTTAGATGCCACAATAGATAATAACTCTGTCTCGGGTTGTTTCTAAAGTAGTCAACAAATGTTTCAGTGTATAATTTGCCGTTCCTTTGCAGCATCTACCGGCACTCTCTAAAGCATTGCATGACGTTATTGTAGTAGAACAATAATGTACTTTCCTGTCTGCATCTTTTAAATTGCACTTGCAGAGTTTGCATTATGGTAAAATACTGACTGCAAAGTTAATTGATTCTTCATGATTGAAGGGATGCATCTGAAGATTAGGACTTAAAAACCCTTTGCACATCGTGTGGAAATATTTAGTGAGTAACAATCAAGAAAGACAAATAGTTGGCTCCCCAAAAATGCTTTCCTTTTTGATAGCAGAGATTGAAATGGATTGGAAAGGGTTGTAGTCACCATTGAAACAGAATGTATTACAGAGGAATAAAACTCTTAACTCTTCTCTGACACATTTAAATTGATGTTGCAGAAAGTGATGATGAAAATGATATAGTTACAGTCCTTTTAGAGAGTAAAATCATACAACTTGTCATCAATGATAAGGCCAGAATGTAACAGGAAATATCCCTACAGTCAGTCAAACTTGCCATTTATCAGCATTAAGGTCAAATTCATCTGTGGACATCTTTAACTTTGCATCCCAGGTAATATCTCAAAACCATAAAAGTAAAGGCAAATGGATTCATAACACTTAGCTGACTTATTATCACTAGCTTTTCTGAATTCTGAGGTGCAAATAAGAGTATAATTTGTTTGCAGTAATTTATATTGCAAACTCTCGATCATGTCTTAGCATTTATTTTGACTTATTTTAATACTTGATTTATCTACAAGAACATAATTTTAAAATAATAAATATTATCTATATGTAGTCAATAAGTTTGGAAAGCTATAGACAAAAGGAGCCACATGGGAAAATGATGAAGTGGCGAGAAGCGAGACTGTCTCAAAACATAGGGTGATTGAATATTTAGTCTTCCTGAGTACAATAAATTCAAAAAAAAACAAGAAAAGTAAAAAGCAAGGAATGTATAAGGAGTGACAATTGTAGAAAATATTGCTATATGAGAAACAGAATGCCTTGAGTTTTGTTGAAAAAGAAACACACAATTACACCTTTGTATCTTGCTCTCATCAGGACAAATTTAAAAAGTATCAAGATTATGTCATATTTTATGAGAAGATTGATTATATTGCAGAATAAACTGTTCCCTTTGAGATTTGTTATTCTCCCAATTCCGTCCTGATGAATGCAAGACAAAAAGGTTCAAAATCTAGTCTTTTTTTCACAAATACCCAGTTATGTCCTGCCAAGCAACAATTAAAAGCCTTCAGTATTCAAGATAGGCTACAAATGTTATCTCTACATTATTAGTTTACTGTCCAGCAGGTTTCTTTGAAAACCCAAGCTAACTGAGCCTTGGAGATAGTAGAAATTGCAGATGCTGGAGAATCTGAGATATCAAGGTGTAGAGCTGGATGAACACAGCGGGCCAAGCAGCAACAGAGGAGCAGGAAAACTGACATTTTGGGTCTAGACCCTTCTTCAGGCTTGGGGGAGGGGAAGAGGATTCTGAAGTAAATAGGGAGAGGGTGGGAGGCAGAAAGAAGATGGACAAAGGAGAAGATAGGTGGAGAGGAGACAGATAGGTCAAAGGGGCAGGGGTGGAGCCAGTAAGGGTGAGTGTAGGTGGCAAGTTAGGGGGCAATAGGTCAGTTCAGGGAGAACGGACTGGTCAAGGGAGTGGGATGAGGCTGGTAGGTGCAAAGAACAAAGACCAAAGATAATTACAGCACAGGAGCAGGTCCTTCAGCCCTGCAAGCCTGCACCAGTCGAGATTCTCTGTCTAAACCTGTCGCCTATTTTCTAAGGGCCTGTATCCCTTTGCTCCCTGCCCATCCATGTACCTGTCTAGATACATCTTAAAAGACACTATCGTGTCTGCGTCTACCACCTCCGCTGGCAATGCATTCCAAGCACCAACGACCCTCTGCTTAAAGAACTTACCACGCATATCTCCCCTAAATTTTCCTCCTCTCACTTTGAACTCATAAGTGGGTATGGGGGTAGGGCTTGAGGTGGCAAGTGGGGATAGGTGGGAGGAATGACAGGTTAGGGAGGTGGGGACGAACTGGGCTGGTTTTGGGATGCAGTGGGGGGAAGGGGAGATTTTGAAGCTTGTGAAGTCCACATTGATACCATTGGGCGGCAGGGTTCCCAAGCGAAATATGAGTTGCTGTTCCTGCAACCTTCAGGTGTCATCATTGTGGCACTGCAGGAGTCCCAGGATGGACATGTCGTCTGAGGAGTGAGAGGGGCCATTGAAATGGTTTACAACTGGGAGGTGCAGTTGTTTGTTGCGAACCAAAAGCACCTTGCTCATTCTTCAGGTGTTAGTGAGAGAGATGGTATCAGACACAGAATTTATAAGTAAAAGATCAAAGAGTCACACCACTCTGAGAATGTATTAAACAAACTTAAGATGCTATAAATCTTGAATCAGTTCGAAAGTTCTAATTGATCAACATGTACGTGCAAATCAGTGAATATTTTTCAAATCACTGCCCTGATAGAACTAAAGGTTTCATCAGTGTTAAGAAGTGGTGACATTTTATGTCAGACAATGCGTGTTGGGTGTGAGGCCTTGTTTAGAATCTGCGCTTTGCATTGGAGTCAGACTGGTTTTATTTCTAAAGTAGGAATTTATAAACAGCACATTGATTGACTGTCTGTCTATAAATGGGGTGCTTTTTGAACAAAATAGAATGTATCTGCAAGTACAGATTCATCCCATTGATTATTTATGTGTGTGTGAGGTAGAGAGAGTGTCACTATGTGTGTGTGGCAGGGAGAGTGTGTGTGTGTGTGTGTGTGTGTGTGTGAGTGAGAGAGAAAGTGAGTGTGTGTGAGAGAGCGTACACATTATCGATGACAATGAGCACCTCGTCAAGATCTTCCGCACCCTCTATTTCTTGCCTTCAAATAACTGCAAAAAGTTGAACAAGTCATTGTTCACAGCTAACTACCCAACCTTCAGGACAACATCGACCACTCTACACAAATATGTCATGGCAACTTCTGCAAGACATGTCAGATTTTCAACATGAACGCTACCATCACATGTGGGAACACCACCCACCAAGTGCATGGCAGACACTCATGTGACTTGGCCAACGTTGTCTCTCTCATTCACACAGGCATAAATGCCCTGAGGCATGATATATTGGTGAAATCGTGCAGGTGCTATGATAATGCATGACTGGACGCTGTGCAAAAATCTCCAAACAGGAATTTTCCCTTCCAGTGGGGGAAATCTTCACTGGTCAAGAACATTCGGCCTCGGATCTTTGGGCAAACATTCTCCAAGGCATACTTTGTGATACGTAACAACATAGAGCTGACGAGCAGAGGCTGATAGCCAGGTTCGGTACCCAGGAGGACAGCCTCACGCGGATTCATGTCACACTGCAGGTGACCCTACCACGCTATAGAATCTCACAAAACACACACACACACACACACACACACACACACACACACACACACACACACACACACACACGTAATTCAATGGGGTCAATTTGTACTTACAGATTCTTACAGATACATTCTGTTTTGCTCAAAAAGCACAGACTTAATGGACAGTCAGTCATTGTGGTTTTTATAAATTCCTACTTTAAAAATAAAACCAGTCCGACTGCAAATTCTGAACAGACATGACTATTCTGAGGGAGCATAATTTTAAGGTGATCGGAGGAAGGTATTGGGAGATGTCAGAGAAAGGTTCTTCACACAGAGAGTGGTGGGCGTGTGGAATGCGCTCCTGGCAGTGGTAGTGGAGTCAGATACTTTAGAGACTCTTAAGCGACTGTTGGTTAGGCACATGGAGGATAGTAAGATGTAGGGTATGCAGGGTAGTTTGAACTTAGTAGGTTAATAGGTCTGCACAACATCGTGGGCTGAAGGGCCTGTACTGTGCTGCACTGTTCTATGTTCTACGTTCTACCTTAAATAAAGCATCACACCTAACATAAATTGTCTGATCTAAAATGTCACCTCTTCCTAACAATGATAAAGCCTTCAGCTCTCACAGGGCAGTGAGCTGAAAGGAATTTGGGGATTTACATATACATATTAACCAATCAAAACCTTATAACTGATTAAAGATTTAACAGCATCTTAGGTTTTTTTTAATACATCTGCATCAATGGTGGGATTCTTTGATTTTTCTGTGTCTGACACCACCACACTAACATCTGAAGAAGGACCGAGGCTCCAAAAGCTTGTGCTTTCAAATAAACCTGTTGGACTATAACCTGGTGTCATGTGATTTCTGACCGGTCCAACACCAGCACATCCACATTATATTAGTTTATGGGCACAATATGTGCCATTTCTACCCATAATTCGATGTCCATGTTGTGTATACACACATCAGGTACAAGCTGCATTGGAACCATAATGGTGAAAGCATTTGCAAACTCAGAAGGCATAACCACTGGAAGTATGCAGAGTAGGAATGCAATCAACGAACAGTTAACCAGAATGTAGTTGCTAATTCCTCTCAAAAACACAAATGTTGGGGGAAACTTTCTTCTTGCTATGTGGATGTTCAGTTATGTACATAACATGGGACAGAATCTTCCCAAGTCCTTGAATGAAGTCAGCAATGAAGACCCAGTTGAGAAAATATAGCAAGATTTCCAAAACTAAGGTTCTCACCATTCGAGAAAATTAATTGAATTCTCCAACCAAGCTTTGAATGCCGAGAGGAGAATTTGATTCAATTTTAGTGAAGAGAAGCTGATTAGTATCCATTTGCACAAAGCAACATACAATTCTTACATAAACTCACTTCATTGATATGCAGTTTCCATTCTCTTACTTGCGGCGAGAAAATAGACATCAACAGTTCCCAACATGAAAATCGGAGTGAGTATCTGGCAAATCCAGCTCACAGGTTGCTCTTCAAGTTCTCCACGTTAGTCAGCAATCGCCAACATCTCAGCTCACATTAGATGGGCATCAATTGTATGCACCCAACCCATCCGTAGGTGTTGGCGCTGCACACTCATGGCACATCCCTAATCCATTTGCAATACAATTCACCACTTCAATGCTGCATAGACATTTATCATTGTAGACTGACCATACAGCACTTTGAGAGTGCCATATCATTATGCAAAATACTTCAGCTGCATTGATGCATAGCCCTTCTTTGATCAGCTTGGAAGCTTATGACCAGTTACTAGGAGCTGTTGTGATGGCCAAATACTTGAGAACTCTCATGTGCCTTATTTGTGTCATGTGTTGGAGCTTTACAGGATGGTTATTGGAAGACAAGAGTCATTGTCTGCAACCATGCCTGATGATGACTATTATGCAGCTTCCTGATCAAGGCCAATTGTAGGTACAGTGCAGCTCATTCTTCAGCCATGACCATCATGGAGCAGATGATCGGCTTCCTGAAAAATGATGTTCTGATGCTTGGATTGATGTGGAGCTAGACCTGGATAACCTTGGCTTGGTAAATCACAAGTAAAATTCACACAAAGAAGCCCCAGACAACAATTGACTCCAGCAATAAAAAATTAGCTATCGACACTACCATCGCTAAAGTCCTCACTATCAACACCCTGAGATTATCATTGACAAGAAATTGAACCAGCCTTAATTACCATTGCTACAGGAGTAGGTCAGAGGTTAGGAATTCTGAAGCAACTCACCTCCTAAGGCCTATCCACCAGCTACAAAACATAAGTTAGCAGTGTGATAGAATACTCTTCACTTGCATGGATGGCTGTATGTCTAACTACTGTTGAGAACCTTAGAAAAATGCAGGACAAGTGATCAGAGATGAGCATCTCATCGAACAACTGAAACATTCATTCCTTTCATCACAGACACACAATGAAAGTAATGCATTTTACACAGAAGACCCACTGCCACAATTCACGGTAACTTCAACACCATTTTCCAAGCCCATGACCACTGCCATCTAGAAGCACAGCAGATCCATGGGAACACAACAAACAGCAAATTCCTTCTAAACCACACCTCAGTGTAACATAGAATTAATTACCTTTCCTCATTGTTGTTGGGCCACAATCATGGACTATAAGACCATAAGACAATAAGAAAAAGGAACAGAAGTCAGCTATTTGACCCCTCTAACTTCCTTGTCCTTTCCCCATACCCATTGATTCTTGATCTCAGCCTTAATCATCCTTAAATATACATGAGAACACCTTCCTGAAAGGGCAATCGTCTTATCTGTACCACATGGACTTCAGCAATTCAAGAATGCAGCTGCTCGCCACTTCTCAAGGAAAACCAGGAATGAGCAATAATTCAGAGATAATAGGAGCTGCAGACCTATCTCAACCTCAATCACAGACCTAAAGTAAGAGTCAAGAGAAAAAGGAAGGCAATGATCTACTTGAACCAAGAAACCAACTATTTTTACTATAGAATGCTAAACAGTGACAGAAGTACTACATCAACTACATTGCAAATGGTAGAACAGTTCCAGGAATTGGGGAGATAACAAAGTATGGAGCTGGATGAACACAGCAGGCCAAGCAGCATCTGAGGAGCACAAAAGCTGATGTTTCAGGCCTAGACCCTTCATCAGACCTTCTGATGAAGGGTCTAGGCCCGAAACATCAGCTTTTGCGCTCCTCAAATGCTGCTTGGCCTGCTGTGTTCATCCAGCTCCACCCTTTGTTATCTTGGATTCTCCAGCATCTGCAATTCCCAGTACCCCAGGAATTGGGGAAAACTTCTTATTAAACAATCAAGGAAACCAGCAAGCAGTAAGAGTTCTGCTGTATCTCAACCTCTGATGATTGGACTTTGAGTGTGGTGGGGCGTGATGATTACAACGCAAATAGCTGAAACAATTTGTTGGAATTATGTACTTAAAGAAGCCAAGAGATTGGGTTGGAGTAGAAAGATGTAGTACAATGCAAAAAGCATGTATATTCATGATGATAATGTATATGATGATGCTAGTTTGACATCAACAGAGACTGGTGATCAGTAAAAAAAAGAGAAAAGAATGGAAACTCTAACAGAGCTGAGATCAATGCTAAATATATTAGAATTTTAATAAAGGGCTTATAATAGAAAGGAGAGATACGCTAAGATAAGGGTAAAATAGAGGCGCAGAAGACTTAGAGCAGGAGCAATCTAACTGGAATAAGCAGCCTCAAAAGAGTGCAGTATAGGTACCCAATGTCCAAGAAAGCCTGTTCTAAATAGAATCCGTGTGAGGACAATAGTTTCGGCCAACGTCCAAGCAAGTAGCCCCATCCGTAGGCACAGCAGTATTAAGCATATTAACATGGGTATGAGTACAAAGAAGGAGGTGGCCTACTTTAAGCATTGTTGCTTGAAGTTGTAACTCATTGCAAACTCAGTTGCCAGATCAGATTCAGACTACTGTGGGAAATTTGTTTTCCTTTATTGTTTCATGTGATGTAGCTATCAGGGCAAAGCCAGCATTTCCTGTGAATCCATAATTTTCCTTGAACTGAGTGATTTGTTCAGCTACTTCAAAGGGCAGCTAAATGTCAACAACAGTGCTGTGGGTCCAGATCATTTACAGATCAGACCAGGTAAGGACAGTTGATTTCCTTCCCTTAAGGACATTAGTGAACCAAATTTTTTTAAAAGTACAATCAATAACAGTTTTGTGTTTACCATTTGTCTAGCTTTAAATTCCACACTTATTAATTTGATTAAAATTCCAAATTGGTGTAATTGGGTTTAAACCCATGTCTCCAGAGCATTTACCAACACCTCTGGACAACTGATCAAGTGAAATTAACACTCCATCATTGTTTCTCCGCAATGTCAGAAGCAGGGATTCATATAATCTTTAAAATTATTTAAAAGCATTGCAATTATCATTGTTTCTATGTAGCATCAGCTTGCCTAATTGCTTTCTTTTTCCCATGCAAGTGTGTCTTCCATGCAATTTAGGAAACTATCCATTTCTCAAAATCTATAGGTTACTTTTGGAAGTTAAAGTTTGTAATTATCAATTAAGACAATTCCATAATTCAAACATTGACCTATTAGATAATTAAATTCAGAGTAGCCTCTGATAAATTTTACTATTTCGCCTTACAACTAATTCAGCAATGCTTGTACGATTTTTCTCAGCAACATTAATTGTAAAATCTAAATTTATACTTTTCTCTCAAATTTATTCCAACTGAAGTTCCCATGAACTCAGTGAGGGGGTTGGGGGAGAGATGGGGAGTGGTGGGAGTACAAAACATTAAGCATAATATTTTATACTCTGGTCCAATTCATTTCTATACATTCGACAAAGGAGTACTGAGGAGACTATGTGGATTTGAATCTGCTGTGTTCTTGATGTAACAGAAATCATAGAAAAGATCAACATATGAGTGTTAAACAGCATAAGGGCATACAGAATACAAATAGCAATTGGCCTATTCAATCTATGTGGGTGCTGCACCGCCTCTTTTTCTTTCTCTCTTTTTCCTTTCACTCATTCAAAAGCCTTGTATCCACTCCAGCCCCCTACCCCCAACCCCACCCGACTTCATGGGAACTTCAATTGGGCAAAATTTGAGAGAAAAATATAGGTTTCGATTTTACAATTCATGTTGCTGAGAAAAAGTATACATGCATAGCTGAATTAGTTGTAACGTAAAATAGCTAAATTTATCATAGGCTACTCTTAATCTGATTATCCAATAAGGCAATTTTTGATTTATGGAATTGTCTTACTTGATAACTACATGCTTTAACTTCCAAAAGTAACCTATAGATTTTGTTCAATTTTCACTGACATTTTACTCCGTTACTGTGGCAAAGTATTCTATTCTCTCTCCAATCTCTTAGTAGAGGTATTTCTCCTAATCTCTTTCCGCAATGATTTTCAATCAGTTACTCATTTTCAATGACTCCCAAGCCAGAAAATTGATTCCTTTCCTTTTTAACCCATCAAAGCCCTTAGCAACACAAAGATTCTTGATTAAATCTCCTCGAAGCTTTACTCAGTCCAGTAAAAGCAGTGTTATTAAATCAAATCTCTTGTTATAACTCTGGTTTTACATCACCGACTCTATTTTGGTGAATCTACAATAAAGTTCTGTATGTTTTGAGATGCTTAATGGGACATTCTAAACTATTGACTAACCCACGGCCCTGTACAACTTTCATCATATAACATTACTATTCTACCTTAACTTCTAACTTGTAAGAAATTATTTCAGCAATTGTAATTCACAATACCGGTATAATTTATTGAATTTCTTTTAGGTGAAAAGGCCAAAATAAAAGCTGTTCACTAATCAGATTAACCAAGATAATTATTGTTCTTCAGTTAACCGGCATGTTAACTATATTATTATCCAGATGGAGTTCACTTGGTGTATATCCATTATTTTATTTTATGTTTGAAATTAATTTCTTTCATCTCTGATTATGACATTGTGGTTTATCCATAAGCTATTTCATAAAAGACATGATCAGGTGTTCACAATGTAATCTTGGCAAAAGGATTTTTCATTGAAAAATTTATTCATAACACTTAATTTCAGAGTGAAAACAAATTATTCTTCAATATATTTGTTGTGGTTCACTAGCATATAAAATGCGTCTTGAACTTCAAAGCCCCAAAAGGGTAGGAAGAGTCATTCCACCTGAAACGTTAACTCTAATTTCTCTCCAAAGGTGCTATCAGACCCGCTGAACTTTTCCAGTAATTTCTATTTTGTTCATGAGCATTGGGAAGGGGTGAGCGGGGGATGGATGAAGCAGTTAGGAACGTCACAAATGCAGGAAAGCCTAAGTTTACTTTGTGTTTTTTTGTCGATTTCCCAGCCAATATTCAGCCACGTTGGAAGGCTGATTCACTGCATGTGAAAGAAAAAAAACCTGCATTGGCTGGTTACAGAAGAGGATCACAGAGATTAAGGATCAGAGGAACACGAGTAGGCCATTCAGCCCCTCGAGCCTGTTCTAGCATTCAATGCCACCATGGTTGATCTGTGGTCTATATCCCTAATTACCTGCGCTTAACAAAAATGCATTTACTTTAGATTTAAAATTCACAACTGATCCTGTATCCACTACCATTTGTGGAAGAAAGAGGTAGGGCAGGGGTGAAATAAGAAAGGTTGAGAGGATTAATTGCAAAGGCCAACCAGAGAGATCTAAACGATCAGGAGTTGGGAGTTTGGAAAGACTAGGTAAAGCGAAATCAGAAGCAGGGAAGATCAGAAACTCTTGGGGAAGAGAGGGATGGATGTTGGGGGCAATGGGGAGTGACAGGGGGATGGAAATTAGAAAGACTTAGGATTTTGTTTGTGCAAGAGATCTTAAAACTGGAGGTGAGGTTGTGGCAGAGATTAGAAAGACTTAGATTGAAATGAGTATAGAAGGTCAGAGAGACTGAGAGAATATACATGAAGGAGGTCAGAAAGACTCAGAGAGAGGAGCTACAGGAGATCACAAAAATTGTTTGTGTGAGGGAAATGGGGTCATAAGAAATGGTATGACTGGGAAAGTGCTGCAGATTATAAAGGCTTGTGATAGAGCTGAGGTCAAGGAAAAAATATTTAGAAAAATCAAGAGGGAAGAGAGATAGACAAGAGGAAAATACGGTTTGGGATTCTCCAAGGATCATGCCCTGATTTACAGTTCTGACTTGGACATAGTTGTGAAGGGCACAATTTTAAAATTTTCAGGTAACACAACTTGGAATTTTTGTCAGTAACATCACAGAGATGTACAGAATGGAAACAGACCTTTTTGTCTAACTTACCCATGCTGCCCAGATATCCTAAATAAATCTAGTCCCAGTTGCCAGCATTTGGTCCATATCTCTTTAAACCCTTCCTATTCACATACTCATTCAGATGCCTTTTAAATGTTGAAATTAGACCGGCCTCATTCCTATCTTCTGGCAGCTCATTCCATACATTCACCCCGGTCTGTGTGAAAAGGTTGTCCCTTAGGTCCCTTTTAAATCTTTCCCCTCCCGCCTTAAATCTATGCTGTCTAATTTTCCTCTCCCTGGGAAAAGATCTTGTCTATTTACCTTTGGTGCTTTTCATGATTTTACAAACCTCTACAAAAATCACCCCTCAGCCTCCGTGATCCAGGGAAAACAGCCCCAGTCTATTCAGCCTCTCCCTATAACTCAAACCTTCCAATGCTGGCAACATCCTTCTGAATCTTTCCTGACAACGTCTTTCCCATAGCAGGGAGACACTAGAGCTCAAGAAGGCTGGGAAAGACTGTTGGAAAGGGTAGACATGAGACCAGTACAATGTAGACATGTTAAAATGATAGAATTTGAAAGGAGGAACAACTAAAGGATACAACAGTGGAATTAATTCTAAAGAGAGAGCACGGCAAAGAAATCTGCAGGTATATATGCAAAAATCAGTGAAGGTGGAGAGGCATGTTGAGAAAATGGTTAAGGCATAACAGATCCTGGACTTTATAAATAAGGACGTAGGACGGAAAGTTCTAATACTGGTGTGTGTTTATTGCATTGCCTGGTAAAGTGCGAGAAACTCATGTAAACTCTCCAAAAGAAGATTACCAGAGCTTGTGCCTATCAGGGGTTTAAGAGGATACTGGAGGCCTTCTCCCAGCAGAGAACCATCGAATACAACATTATGTCTGCCAGCAGATGCCAGCCAACTAGAGGTCAGTAGGTCTAATGTTTGACAGCACTGAAGCAATAGCAATGGTGCAGTGCCTATTGCCAGTAGAGCGACCCCTGGACGCTGAAGATTGTGGAGCCACCCAAGGAAAAGATAAATGTTTGTGGGAGGTTGAGGTGTTGCAGGATGGGCCCACGAAGAGAGCAGGACAACGGGGCAGAAGAAAAGCAGAAGGGCAGCTGTCAGCCAGTGGAGGGAAAAAGTTCTCCTGCTCCTTCTTGCATACAAGTATCTCTCAAGGCTGAGTATAGGAATAAATTAGACTGTGGAGATAGTAACTTAATCTGATCAAAGCAGCATAAATGCATACAGTATTGGAGTTGATTTTCAACTTGATATCCAGCTTAATATTGCCATTGTGGCTTCATTGTTTGTTGTAGACACAACTCAATTTGTATTTCCATTGATCTCAATGGGTATAAAAATCAGATGGAATGTAAATCAGGAAGTGAAGCTGTAACAAAATGAAAATATACATCATAACCTCTATGCATGAAATGATTTCAGATTAGAATTACTTACTATTCTTAATATCCTATTTGATATTTTATTCCAAGCCAAAGGTTACTGTGAAAGAGAGCAATAAAGGTGCAATTGAAGCATATGACAAAAGAAAGTGTACTTTAGAAAAGAGGTTATGTTGTTGAAATGCTTTGCACAGATATAGAGTGCAGTAGGTAGTGCTTCGGGTATGTAAGCTGCCTCAGCAGACAGAATGGCAGGTATAAAATACCACGCCTGGAAAATTCAATGCTTTTCAATATACAAAATATAAATGGAAGTGACATTAATTATGGTATAACACACTCTGGAAGCTGATCCAAAGCAGTAACACAATTTACGTTGAGATGTTTAGGAACTGCTTCATTTCACTCTTCAGCTTGTGAAATAATTTCAACTCCTCTATGGACTATTAACTTCCATAATGTCACAGAGTGTGTTGTGCATCTATGATGCGAGAACGCAGTAGCACTCAAAGTCGGTATAAAGGCAATAATTTCTTAATCGTGGCATTTCTTTTTCTTTATTCATTCACAGTATGGGGGCGTTGCTAGTTAAGCAACATTTACTGCCCATCCCTAATTACCCAGAGGGCAATTAAGAGTCAACAGTGACATGTCATCCAGACTAGGTAATGATGGCAGTTTCCTTCCTTGGCTTTTCCTGACAATTAACAAAGGATTCATGGTCATCATTAGATTCTTTGATATATTTATTTACATTAGATATTTATTGAATTCAAATTCTGCCAATCTCCCATGGTGGGATTCAAACCCAGATCCTCAGAACGTTACATAGGTATCTGGATCAACAGTCCAGTGATTATACCACTAGACCAGGAGCCTCCCCTTTTATTATTTGTGATTTTCTCTTGCCCCAACTTTAATTAAAATAGCATAGCCATGAAAGTACCAAGCTTTGTGATTAACTGCTTGAGTGACTTAACAATGATTTAAGCTGCATTTCCTTTCTCGACAAATGGTAACACCAAGTCAATCTAATTGCATTATGTCTAACATTATGAATATATCAAATGAGAAACGGCAGGAGAAATATGTCATCTCATTGATTAAAACACAAGGTAGCACCAGCTTTGCATCCGTTTGAAATGTAAAATTATAGGTTTTCCAATCTTCATAGCCTGTATTCCATTCAGTGTATGTACTCTGAACAGTACTCATCAACTCCTTTTATCAGAATGGACTATTTGACTCTTTTTTGTTGATAAATGTGAGCCAACACAAGATATGATGGAATCAGGATATTATTCACATTATATAAAATCAAACAAATTTTTCACAAGAAAACATATCCTCAATATCCTTGCAATTTTCCATTAATAACCTGAACAACTGCAATACATTTTGGAGAACAGTTTTTATCTTTAGCTTTGTCATTAGATAACTGAATTATTACAGATGGGTTCCACTGTACCAAATCCTCAATTCTCAAAAAAAAAATCCATTTGTGAAATGCTGTAACTGCATCACTGTCTCTGATATAAAACTGTCTGTTACTATGTTTATTGATGCAAAGCAATAAAAAATCATTCACCATACCTGAAGGCTGTCATATTCCATGTTACACTAACCTTGTAATTGTCAGTTTGATATTATTGCATTTCAATCCAGTTTGAATCTCTTTGAGTAATGACTCCTCCTCTCCTAAATCCCATGTGAGAATTAAAATAAAATAGATTTATCCTCTAGACAGAGCCATGAGCTGCTTTTGACTTGGGAAGAACTCTAGGGAAATTGATTAAACACCTTTCATCTAATACACAATAAAATTTGACATCAGATCATGTTCACTATTTTCTGTTAAGGTTTACATATTTTAAAATGCATGATACTTCCATACACCAGACTTTCTTTTTAAGGGCTAAAATTAAATGTATACTTAATGATACATTAATAGGTGCATGTATGTGAGCAGTTATAAGAAAATAAATATTTGACTTTATGTCATGCCACAAAACATTATCAATATCTTAAGGAGCATTACAGTACTCGGTTGGTAACTTTGTTGGAGAGAGAATGGTGGACTAGGGCACTAAGAGAACTCAATGTTCTTTTTCAAAGATGACAATAGATCTTAAGCATCTGCCTAAACAGTCACATACATCCCGTTGAGTTCTGAAGAAAGGTCACTGCATCTGAAAAGTTGATTCTGTTTTCACTCCACAGATGATGCTAGACCTGTTGAGTTTCACCAGCAATTTCTGATTTTTGTTTCAGATTTCCAGCATCCACAAGTTTTGGTTTTATTATTACATAAAGCAAAGGACTGCATCTCCAAATGTTCAATTCTCAGATAGCACTTTCGTGTATCAGCCTAGGTTAAAGCAAAACCACTGTACTGTCAAAAAAAATGTTACTTAGATCACAAAGCTGTGGAACATAATGCACCTGCAACATACTTTGAGTCTATAGGCATTCTAAAGTCACCCTTTAGTATTTTCTTCATCAGGTACCATCCTCAATTTTTGAGGTTTGCCAAAGCACAACTTTGCTGTGAATTTAAAACACAGAAGTTTCAGGAGTAAGCACCCAAGGCTATCTCAGGTGGAATGAGAACTGAGCCCTGCTCAACTGGCATGATTTAAATGAAATGCTAAATTTTTAGTATGGATCTAGGCTTTTGTAAGGGAAATAAAACTAATCATTGGTAAGAGCTAATTATGTGTCCCTTTGTACACCTCACCAATGAGAGTCCTTGGGTAAAGTGTTTTTATATATAAACTGGCTGATGTGTTTAAAGCACAGACAACACCTCTGTAAGGACAGTTCACCTAAAGCTACTCTTATGCCTTTTCCAGTTCAGTAAATATTTTTTCTTCAGGCAGTAATCCAGTTCTTGCTTGAAAGTCATTAATACTCTGTCTCCATCACATTCTGACAGGTATTCCTGATCCTACTCATTGCATTAAAACTGTTTTTCCTTTTTTTTGGTCCTTTCTTTGCCACATACCTAGAATTGATGTTCTTTTGTTCTTTCCACAAATGTGAACAGTACCTCTCTCTAAACTATTTCTGCGGCTGTAATGAGTTTAAATGCCTCTGTCAAATCTCTTCTCAATGTTCTGTCCTTTGAAAAGAACTCTGTAACTTCTCTGATCCAAGTAATGAAGTTCCTCATCCCTGAAGCAATTCCTAAAAGGTTCACTGCATTGTCTACTACACATCATTCCTAAAGTGTGGTATCCAGAACTTGATGCAATGGTCCAGATGAGACTGAACTAATATTTTCTTCTACAGTTTATTGCAGCCTCCTTCATTTTGAATGTTTTGAATGATAAAGCCCTTCATCCTGTATTTTCTATTAGTCAGGCTCCCGATCTGACTTACAACCTTCAGTAGTATGTGTACCTATTCATCCAGATCATTCTGCTTCTGTACTCCATTTAGAATTACACTCTTTATTCATATTGCAGCTCCCAGTTTCTCTTAATGAAATTAATTGCTTCACAATTCTGTAACCATAATGTATGCAGGCATGCAGGAACATTGTTGAAGCAGTAGACTTATAAGTACTCCACAATCTCATCCTTAACAATGGACTCTAAAATCTTATCAACGACAAACGCCAGACTAACCGGACTATATTTTCCTGACTTCTACCTCCGTCCCTTCTAAATCATGTAGCCATTTTCCAGTTGTCTGGGACCCTTCCAAACTCCAGTCACCACTAATGCCTGCACAAAATCCTCAGGTATCTCCTTGAGAACTGAGGGGTGCAGTCCATCTGTTTTGGGTGAATTATCTACATTCAGACCTTTGAGCTTGCCCAGCACCTTCTCCTTAGGAGTGGCCATACATTCACCTCAACAGTCCTGACTGTCTTGAAGCTTTGGTGTGCTGCTGGTCTGTCATGGTGTGAGTGCAGGGCTAGAATCAAAGAAGATTTAAGTCATAGGCATTAGTTAAGTTAGCTTGTGGTTTACATTTGTTCTGTTAAAGTTAGTGTTTTAAATACATGATTAAATCTCTTGTTTAAGCAATTAACCTGCTGTCTGGTATTGATTGTTTACAAAATCTGGTACTGGTTATTCAAAAAGTCTGGTCAGGAACCTTTGGGATCAGTTTTGAGGGCCATTGAGTATTTCAATTTTACTGTGTTGCAAATACAGGGATAGGGAGGTTAATTTACTCTGGATATCTGTCTCTGTCTTAACAAAGGCATGACACATATAATAGTTGTTTTTGCTATTGATAACTTCAATGAAGACAATGCATTTGAATGATATCCAGAAACTGAAAAGTGAATAAGAGTGACAACAGAGTAACAATACTTTAATGGCAGCAGTGAATGGCACCTACACATAAACTATTATAGTCTGAGGATAGATGTGATGAATTGAAGTCTGAAAATTGCTGTCTGAAGTGAGGTGAATAATAATAAAGAAAATGTAACATAATCATTGGTTGAGCACATATTTTCAAGTTGCTCAGGACAATGATTAAATGATACACTAGATTCACTTCATTTCTGAATTGCTCGAGGCTAGCAATTTTCCTTAGCTGAGAATGATGCTTTCTGATACAAATGTTGCCATTATTTCCATGAAAACTGATATCCTACAGTGATCAGCTAAGTAACTGAATGTCCAATTGCAAGGAAGATTGTTCCAACTAAGGCTTACAAACAAAAATCAGAAAAACTGCAGATGCTGTGAATCAGAAACAAAAACAGAAGTTGCTGGAAAAGCTCAGCAGGTCTGGCAGCATCTGTGGAGAGAAAGCAGAGTTGAAGTTTCGAGTTGAGTGGCTCTTCCTCAAAACCCTGACTTGGAAATACCTGACAAGTAACTGGAGAGATAAGTAACTTTTCAGATTTAAACATTCTGTAACCTTATTAATGGAGAGATATGGCATTAAAGTATGTGTGCGGCTCATGAGGTTTGGTGAAGTTCCATTCAACCATGTCTGGGTGGTCTGCCATCATTTTATTTTTCTCATTGACCAGAACTTTCATCAGAACATTCATTATCATTCTCTCAAGGAGTAAACGAATTAGAAAGCTCATCAATGTGGCAGGTAATACACATCATGATGTTTCTGAAGCAAAAGGCTTTCTGCAAAATTTAAAAGAGCGTGCAGTGGACTTTTTAAACGTTCCACTTCATCAATGTATTTAGTGTTCAGTATCATCCTTCGTGTTACTGCTTTTAATCACTTGCCTGTTTTTTTCTCTATATCTCATCGTGGTTTGAATGCTTGAGTGATGTCTTCTGTTCTCCCAAATACCACAAGGGAATCAACAATGTCTTAGATTCTAGACACAGATATTCTTTATTTATGTCCTGAAAGCAGTAGAAAAGGCTGATAGAATTTATGTTATACTAGCCACACACCTCAGGATAAATTGCATAAGCTAGTGACCTTTAGAGGTTTTGAGAAAATAGGGCGAATCTTTACATGGATTTGTGCCAGTAGCAGAGCATTCAAAAATAGTTCAGTGAAAATCAATGATAATAGGAACTGCAGATGTTGGAGAATCCAAGATAACAAAGTGTGGAGCTGGATGAACACAGCAGGCCCAGCAGCATCTCAGGAGCACAAAAGCTGACGTTTCGGGCCTAGACCCTTCATCAGAGAGGGGGATGGGGTGAGGGTTCTGGAATAAATAGGGAGAGAGGGGGAGGCGGACCGAAGATGGAGAGAAAAGAAGACAGGTAGAGAGGAGAGTATAGGTGAGGAGGTAAGGAGGGGATAGGTCAGTCCAGGGAAGACAGACAGGTCAAGGAGGTGGGATGAGGTGGTAGGTAGGAAATGGAGGTGCGGCTTGAGGTGGGAGGAAGGGATGAGTGAGAGGAAGAACAGGTTAGGGAAGCAGAGACAGGCTGGGCTGGTTTTGGGATGCAGTGGCGGGAGGGGACGAGCTTGGCTGGTTTTGGGATGCAGTAGGGGAAGGGGAGATTTTGAAGCTTGTGAAGTCCACATTGACACCATTGGGCTACAGGGTTCCCAAGCGGAATATGAGTTGCTGTTCCTGCAACCGTCGGGTGGCATCATTGTGACACTGCAGGAGGCCCATGATGGACATGTCGTCTGAGGAATCGGAGGGGGAGTTGAAATGTTTCGCGACTCGGAGGTGCAGTTGTTTGTTGCGAACCGAGTGGAGGTGTTCTGCAAAGCGGTCACCAAGCCTCCGCTTGGTTTCCCCAATGCAGAGGAAGCCATACCAGGTGCAATGGATACAATATACCACATTGGCAGATGTGCAGGTGAACATCTGCTTGATATGGAAGGTCATCTTGGGGCCTGGAATAGGGGTGAGGGAGGAGGTGCGGGGGCAAGTGTAGCACTTCCTGCGGTTGCAGGGGAAGGTGCCGGCTGTGGTGGGGTTGGAGGGGAGTGTAGAGCAGACAAGGGAGTCGCGGAGAGAGTGGTCTCTCCGGAAGGCAGATAAGGGTGGGGATGGAAAAATAGCTTGGGTGGTGGGGCCAGATTGTAGATGGCGGAAGTGTCGCAGGATGATACGTTGTATCCGGAGGTTGGTGGGGTGGTATGTGAGATCGAGGGGGATCCTCTGGGGGTCTTTGTGGCGGGGTTTGAGGGATGTGTTGCAGGAAATGCGGGAGATGCGGTCAAGGGCGTTCTCAACTACTGCGGGGGGAAAGTTGCGGTCCTTGAAGAACATCCTCTTCCTGGACACCACCGCCAGGCCTCCTGCCCTGCCTTGACCTCTTCATCTCCAACTGCCGTTGAGACATCAACCGCCTCAACCTCTCCACCCTTCTCACCCACACCAACCTCTCCCCCGCAGAACGGGCAGCCCTCCACTCCCTCTGCTCCAACCCCAACCTCACCATCAAAGCCGCAGACAAGGGTGACACAGTGGTAGTATGGCGCACTGGCCTCTACATCGCCGAGGCCAAACGCCAATTCTCCGACACCTCCTCCTACCGCCCCCGTGATCATGACCCCACCACCAAGCATCAAGCCATCATCTCCAACACCATCCATCACCTCATCACCTCAGGGGACCTCCCACCCACAGCCGCCAACCTCATTGTTCCCCAACTCCACACAGCCCGTTTCTATCTCCTTCCCAAAATCCACAAACCTGCCTGCCCTGGTCGACCCATTGTCTCAGCCTGTTCCTGCCCCACCGAACTCATCTCCACCTATCTGGACTCCACTTTCTCCCCTTTGGTCCAGGAACTCCCCACCTACGTCCGTGACACCACCCACGCCCTCCACCTCCTCCAGGACTTCCAATTCCCTGGCCCCCAACACCTCATTTTCACCATGGACGTCCAGTCCCCATACACCTGTATTCCTCATGCAGATGGCCTCAAGGACCTCCGCTTCTTCCTGTCCCGCAGGCCCGACCAGTCCCCCTCCACCGACACCCTCATCCACCTAGCCAAACTCGTCCTCACCCTAAACAACTTCTCTTTCAATTCCTCCCACTTCCTACAGACATAGGATGTGGCCATGGGTACCCGCATGGGCCCAAGCTATGCCTGCCTCTTTGTAGGTTACATGGAACAGTCCCTCTTCCGCACCTACACAGGCCCCAAGCCCCACCTCTTCCTCCGTTACATTGATGACTGTATCGGCGCTGCCTCTTGCTCCCCAGAGGAACTCGAACAGTTCATCCACTTCACCAACACCTTCCACCCCAACCTCAAGTTCACCTGGGCCATCTCCAACACATCCCTCACCTTCCTGGACCTCTCAGTCTCCATCGCAGACAACCAGCTACAAGCTGATGTCCATTTCAAGCCCGCTGATTCCCACAGCTACCTAGAATACACCTCCTCCCATCCACCCTCCTGCAAAAATTCCATCCCCTATTTCCAATTCCTCCGCCTCTGCCACATCTGGTCCCAGGATGAAGCATTCCACTCCCGCACATCCCAGATGTCCGCGTTCTTCAAGGACCGCAACTTTCCCCCCACAGTGATCGAGAACGCCCTTGACCACGTCTCCCGCATTTCCCGCAACACATCCCTCAAACACCGCCCACGCCACAAACACCCCCAGAGGATCCCCCTCGATCTGACATACCACCCCAGCAACCTCCGGATACAACGTATCATCCTGCGACACTTCCGCCATCTACAATCCGACCCCACCACCCAAGACATTTTTCCACCCCCACCCTTATCTGCCTTCCGGAGAGACCACTGTCTTCACGACTCCCTTGTCCACTCCACACTTCCCTCCACCACCACCACACCCGGCACCTTCCCCTGCAACCGCAGGAAGTGCTACACTTGCCCCCACACCTCCTCCCTCACCCCTATCCCAGGCCCCAAGATGACCTTCCATATCAAGCAGATGTTCACCTGCACATCTGCCAATGTGGTATACTGCATCCACTGTACCCGGTGTGGCTTCTTCTACATTGGGGAAACCAAGCGGAGGCTTGGTGACCGCTTTGCAGAACACCTCCGCTCGGTTCGCAACAAACAACTGCACCTCCGAGTCGCAAAACATTTCAACTCCCCCTCCGATTCCTCAGACGACATGTCCATCATGGGCCTCCTGCAGTGCCACAATGATACCACCCGAATGTTGCAGGAACAGCAACTCATATTCCGCTTGGGAACCCTGCAGCCCAATGGTATCAATGTGGACTTCACAAGCTTCAAAATCTCTCCTCCCCCCACTGCATCCCAAAACTGGCCCAGCCTGTCTCCGCTTCCCTAACCTGTTCTTCCTCTCAACCATCCCTTCCTCCCACCTCAAACCGCACCTCCATTTCCTACCTACCACCTCATCCCGCCTCCTTGACCTGTCTGTTTCCCTGGACTGACCTATCCCCTACCTACCACCTTACCTATACTCTCCTCTCTCCCTATCTTGTTTTCTCTCCATCTTCTGTCCGCCTCCCCCTCTCTCCCTATTTATTCCAGTTCCCTGTCCCCATCCCCCTCTCTGATGAAGGGTCCAGGCCCGAAATGTCAGCTTTTGTGCTCCTGAGATGCTGCTTGGCCTGCTGTGTTCATCCAGCTCCACACTTTGTTATCACTGAAAATCAATGTCCCAGCGCAGTAATGCTATTTTTTTGTACCTCCCCAGCCGCTTACGTCAGTTGATAGAAAATCATACATAAAATACCCATAATTTTCTTTAGTATAAAATGTCCCAGCAATGACAAAGGGTCACAGATAGTGAAGCAATTTTTACAGCTGGTTGTTCAAAAGCTGACATCTTTCCTTCCACCTGACTCCAATTATATCTTAACAATAAAATGTAGCTTTAAAGCAAAAACAAAAACACACTTACATGCAAACTCTGTTTTATTTGATTTGAATTAAAAGGCCCAGAGATTAAATATCTCTGCTATTCTGCTTTGGTTTAAAAATAACAATATTTATTATAGACCTACCAGTTCAAAATCACTGGATGGAATCTTATCCCTCAGCCTCTCTTGGAACTGCATAGCCATTTTTGGCACTGGACATCTGACTCTCTTCACTTGCTGTACTAAAATCAGAGAATCTCTACAGTTCAGATAGAGGCCATTCAGCCCATCAAGCATAGAACTGCCAAAGCACATCACACCCAGACCCACCCCATCCCCCTAACCTTTCATTTACCATGGCTCATCCACTCAACCTACACATCCATGGATACTACGGATAATTTAGCATGTCCAATCCACCTAATCGGCCCATCTCTGGACTCTGGGAAGAAACCGGAGCAACTGAAGCACACCCACGCAGATATGGGATGGATATGCAAACTCTACACAGACAGTCACCTAAGAATGGAATCAAATCTGGGTCCCTGGCACTGTGACGTGGTAGTGCTAGCCACTAAGCAATCTATTTGATAATGGAGCAATTTATTTGTCATTTTCACCTCTATGCTCCTCAATCAGTTCGGGAGGCTGGGTGGATGATGCAAGAATTTTGACACAATACGATCACTAATTAAAGAGAGCCACTGCATATATCAGAAAAGATTATCAGCAATGGGAGTTTTCAGACTTCAGCAGCCAAAACATTGGAGAAGAGATCTGAAAAGGCTGCTCCTTGGTTTCTCGGTCTAATCTGGAGAGTCTCCATGGTATAAAAGATTGAATTGAGAGAAACTGTCTCAAGACGTGTTTGGAAGAAGTGGACAAGCAGAGCACATGCTCCAACTAGGAGACAAAGTACCAAGAGGATCTCAGGCCTCAGGAAGGCATGACAGGTGACAATAGAACATTTCTAAATGCCAAACTCCCACTGTGATGTTCATGGTATTCCCCTGCACAGCACAGGACAATGCATGTTGCAATTCCACTCATTTCTGCATCTAAGCAGCAAGTGCTCACACTTCCGCTCAACCTGTTGACCTCCCACACCCTTAATGCACCGTGACTTTCCACAAATAATGACCTTTCCTCCTCTCCAAGCAAGTCATTCTACACATCTAAAACTCCCTGTTTTTGCTTTTTTCAGGAGAAAGTAACACATCCCACTTTATGAGAGACAGAAAGTCCAGCAGGGGAGGAATGGGCTATGCTCCAAAGATAAGCACCTTGTTGATCATTGCCAATCTATGCTCATCTGCTCCATTGAGAAAATAAATCTTATTCCAGGAGTCTGGAAATGTTGAAAGTGATCTACTGGAACAGCCTGAGGCATCAGTTCTCAGGTATATCATGAGAGGTGATCCGCTGCCTCTAGATCTTGTTTTCGGCTCTCACTTTTTTAGAGGGTCCAGGCCCGAAACGTCAGCTTCTAGATCTTGTTTTCAGCTTTCACTTTTTTAGAGGGTCCAGGCCCGAAACGTCAGCTTTTGTGCTCCTGAGATGCTGCTTGCTGAACTGAACTTTTGGTGATAGACTGGAAGGTGATAAAGCTGGCAAATGGCAAAAGGAAGCTGCCAGATGGTGACCCCATTGTCTTCCTGTCGACTTATCATTTTATTAATAACTGAAAAATGACAGATAGTTCACCCACCCTGAGACCAATCGAGTCACTTGTGTGATGTAGTGATTGTAATGAGCATAGCCATTTTCTAATCAAAAAATATTGAGCCAATCTATGGAAATCTTTTTCAACCAATTTCATTCCATCAAGCTTCGGCCTGCACCTTTTATAATAATCACCGTGAAACGGAGCCAGCTGCTTCTTATAAGAGATCAGAACCAAAGATGTACCCTTAACTTGTAAAGGTTCCTCAGTATAGATTCTTAGTCATTGTGGACACTGAATCAAAGTGGCTGGACATGCAGAGTTAATTTGTCAAATATGGGAACAGCGATGGGAACAGCAATTCAAAAAATGCACAGGACTTAAGAAGTGTTGGTCACAGATATCAGGCCATCATTCACCAGCAGGGAATTTTGTGTATTTCCTAATGTAGAATGGTAATTGTCATATAAGAACAGCTCATACCATACATCATCCAATGGTCTGGCAGAAAGACGAGTCCAAACTTTGAAGGTAGGACTAAAGAAACAGCCAAGAAGAACTGCAGATGCTGTAAATCAGGAACAAAAACAAACTTGTTGGAAAAACACAGCAGGTCTGGCAGATCTGTGAAGGAGAAAACAGAGTTAACGTTTCGAGTCCAGTCAACGGTACTTCAGAGCGCTGTGAGCACTTAATCTGAACCATCAACACCCCTTCACCAGCACTCTATACCCCACCACCACCACCACCCCTGCCAACTATAGCATAAAAGCTGCCCCCACCTCACTTCACTTCAGCTCTGATGAAGAGTCATCTAAACTCAAAACGTTAGCTTGCTGTCTCTCCATGGACGTTGACTGACCTGCTATGATCTCCAGCACTTATTGTTTTCAGTACAGATTCCAGCCAGTGCAGTAATTTGCTCCTACCCCTGAGAGACCTTCCCCAAATGGCACTGCTTAGTCAGCTAAGTTGCCGATCGTCTTACTCGGACAGCTCTTATTAGGGAGAGCAGCCCATTAACTGATTGCCACGAGAGAAACACATATCTGAGAACTGCAATGTTCCAAATGGGGTTATCCCATGGCCCCAGTGGTGTGACTACTGCCACTAATGTAAGGTTCATCAAGTTAATGTACAGCAACATGTCACTCAGACTATCTATAATATCTCAGTTTTCATGCCTCACATGAATCACCACTTATTCGTCTTCATTTAACATCCCAAATCAGCATTCTAACAACTTTTGTTTCATGCATTTATCTAACATCCATTAAAAGTTCCCATGCTATTTGTCTCAACTAATCTTTGTGGAAGTTCCAGTAGTGTTTTGTGGTAAGATGTTCCTTTGATTTCCCCATCAGAAATGAGCAACTATTTTATATTTATGAGATCCTGAATTTCTGAATCTCCTACAAGTGAAAACATCTTCTCTGTATCTATCCTATCAGAACGTCCATCAGCCTTCTCTTTTAAAAAAAAACTTCAGTCGTTCAGTCACTCTTGATGGTTAAAATAATTCAGTTCTGCTATCACCTTGATAGATCTTTTAAAAATTCTTTCTATTACTCCACATATCACTGCCAAAGAGCTGGTTACAGTGCAGTTGTCACAGTCTGCTGTTCAAACAGGAATGGTTCTAGAGAATTTAAATCAGTATATTTTTCTATGGGAATTTTTCTATCATGTAATTTAAAATGGAGTTAGTTGCTCTGAAATGGGCTTGTCGGCTCTTGAAATAGATGCTGATGTTGTAACTTTAAAGTGTGTACAAGTACATACCTATATAATTTAATATCATCTGATGCCTCTTTATCATTTCAACTTTCTATTCAATGTATTGGACTACCAGAAATGTAAATTTGTGAGAGATCCAACTGATAAAATCGGGAACAACAGTTACTCCTCTTTCTTTTGCTTTTCTCCTGTCGGGATATATGGAAATTTCCTCCAAATAATGAAAGGTTGGACTACCTAGTCAGTACATTGAAAAACAGAGATGGAATCCAGGTTGGATCGCAATGAAGAAATAATTTGGAAGAAGATATTTCCCCCGACTTTGATAAACAGCTTTATTCGAAGCCTTTTCATTTTCATAGCGTATTTAATTGCAGTCTTAGTCACAGAACACGATTCAAAAAAGAGCGGAACAAGGCCATTTGGCCCATTAAGCTTGCTGACCCTTCAATAAGTTTGTGGCTGCTCTGGTTGTGGCCTTAATTCCACTTTCCTGCCAGTCAGGTTTTCTCAAAGTCAAAAAAGCTGACCATAACATTTTCTTTCAGGACATAAAGTATAGAATAAATCTTAATTTAGAAAATTTCCCTATTTCTTAGACAGTCCCAGTGGCAACTAATTGTGCATTCAATTGAAGCCCGATTACTGTGGGAGCTGCTTGATGACTCCAAAGACAACTGCGTTGTATCAGGTGAGAACCTAGTGAATTTTTTGATCCAGCTGAACAAGGCAGACCTTACATTTTGCATGAACCTTTGTGATGTAGATTCAGAAATGTCACACATGGCCCATGGAGACCTGAAATGATCACAACAGTGTGACCCTTTGATCTTTTAATTGTCAATTCTGTGTCTGATACCACGTCTCTAACACCTGAAGAAGGAGCATGGCTCTGAAAGCTTGTGTTTTCAAATAAACCTGTTGGACTATAACCTGGTGTCATGTGATATCTGACCTGGTCCACCCCGGTCCAACACCAGCCCCTCTACATCACTTACAGAGGACAAAGAGTAGGTGCAAGACCGTCATTTTCAGGATGGCAACCTGTAACTAGTGGAGGGTCACAGAGATTGATGCTGGTGACATAATAATTTGTGATATATTTTAATGACTTGCTTGAGGGAAGTGAATGCACTGTCACTAAGTTTTCAGATGACTCAAAAACAGATGGGAACGCAAATGATGGCAATGACACGAGGAGTTTGCAAAAGGACTTAAAATATTAAATGAGTGGAAAAAAAAATAGCAGAATAAATGAAACATAGGTAAATGTGAATTTATGCACTTTGCCAGGAAGAATAAAGGAGCAGAATATTATTATAATGGAAGAAAACTGAAACAAACTGTGACACAGAGGGTTTTTGGAGACCTCATGCATAAATCAGAAAATGCTAGTGTATAAGTTTAGTAATAACAGGATAGGTAAATGGAATATTGGTCTTTAGTTCAAAGGGAATGGAGTATAAAATAACAAGGTGTAGAGCTGGATGAACATAGCAGGCCCAGCAGCATCAGAGGAGCAGGAAAGCTGACGTTTTGGGCCTAAAACCTTTTTCAGATCTTTTTCTGCTGTGTTCATCCAGCTCTACACTTTGTTATCTCAGATTCTCCAGCATCTGCAGTTCCTACTATCACTATTGACCTAATGTTCATTCCTTTAGCAGCTGTATTTGACCATTGGCCACACACAGGCCACATCCAGAACTCTTCCTATCCCACAAAACCTCTTATAATCTGATCTTTGTGAGAGAAAGGTTTTCTAGCAGGAACTGATCTCCAAAGAGTTATTGTTTCTTATCAGACAATTCAATGGACAGAAACCCGTAGCTGGAGTCTGTCAGCTTCTACTCTCACTCTCTTACTCTCAAGCTTCTGGAGGAAATACTTCTGTTCCTCTTGGACCATAGCCATTTACTTCATAGATTTAACTTTTCTCATTGACTTTAAATTGTTAAAATGCCTGAGGCTCAGGAAACATAGCTAACTACATTTAAAAATAGAATGAGGGTTGTTAAACCCAAGGCACTCAGCTTGTCCCTGGTCCTACTTCCCCGAATCAGATTTGGGCAGGCTTGGACCGAATTCTTTTCCAGTTTCAGATTTTTTTAACTTTTTTAACTTCAATTGATCTCAAACCACCCATTTTTAAAAGGTAATACTCAGTTCAAAGTATGAGTTTCAGTTATACGTAGAGGATTGCTTTTCAGCAGGAAACACAATTTAAGTAGGCCATTTAGTTTTTAATATTCTTTTGCTCTGTCATGCTGTTGACTCAGTTGATATTCTTAATCATAGCCTTGAAAGCAATCTATTGAGTTTTTACAGTCAACTGCCACTGTATTTATAAAACCATCAATTTTCGACTTCATAGGCTTTATTCACTAAACTTCGCCTCTTTTAATAATAAATTATTCATCCCCCTAACATTTCATTTTGCAGAATCTTGATAGTCAAATGAATGAGAAGATAACTGGAGCATGTTCAAAAATGATTAATGTTGATTATTATTCATTATATTCTGGCACTGAATCCAATGATATTAAATTGAAATGGATGCAGACATACACAATATTCATAAATAAAAAGTAAGTGCTTAGTCCATAATACTTCCACTTGCTGATATCTGTCAATTCAGTGCCATATGCTTAAAGAATATCAAGGGATTAGTATGAAGAACCACATAATTCTATAAGTGTAACTATGAGGTAATGAATAAAAATATTTTTAAAAGTATGCTTATTTTTCACTCTGTTGTATTCGTGATGAGAAGTTAGACTCTCCAAAGGTCCGTAATGAATCATTGTTTAAAGAGATTATGCACAACAACATGAGCACCTGAACAGTGAATGTTATGTAGATTTCTCCTAGATACTAAAACATTGATATTTACAGAGATACACTGGAAGAAAGGAAGAGGCAATACAGAGGTTGGTTCTGACATGATAACAGTTTGCATCACACATTTAATGTAGAGGCATAGAATGCCTACAGTGTGGAAACAGGCCATTTGGCCCATCCACATCGACTTTACAAAGAGCATCCCACCAAGTTCCATGTCTCTTCCCAACCCTGTAATCCTGCATTTCTCATGTCTAATTCATCTAGCCTGCATATCCATGGACACTACAAGGCAAATTAGCATGGCCAATCCAAATAGCCTGCAAATCTTTGTACTGCTGGGGGAAACCAGATTACCCAAAGGAAACAGATGTAGACGTGGGTAGCTGTACAGATTCTACAAGGAGAGTCACCGGAGGCTGGAATTGAACCCAAGAGCCTGTGAGGCAGCACTAAACTATCATGTCCTAAGCTTCCACTTACAGATGTTACTATTGTCAAGAAAAATTCTAATTTGGTGCCTCAATGTTGCCCACAATTAATAATTTTGTATTCAGATGTGTGTATTTATTATCCTTGGAGTGAGGGTCAATATCAAATAACTCACCAGCAAGCTTTCAGCCATAAAAGCTAGACTAAGGTTTTGTTTTACACTTTTGTCTTGGAAGTTAAGAAGAAACTGGAATTGGGTGGGCAATGCCAAGAAAGTTGGGATAATAGAGAGAAAATGAGAAAAAGTAGAACATTAATTTTAAGAAAAACGTCACTATTCCACCCTTAAGCTTAAAGTGGCGACTACATTGTTATGATCTGCTTTTATCTCATTATGAGCTGAACCTGCTTGACTCATATGCCACTTGTCTCCTTCCATGAGAATCTAGATAGCAGTATTTCCAAACATGAGAGTCAGAATTGTTATCTGGTGGCAGCAGCTCACTGCTTGTTTGTCTGGGCCTTCATCTAACTCTGCCTTCACCACAATGTTCCTACATGCCACATGGACACTATCCACCTTCATTGTACATCCCCATAAGTTGGCCTCACCATAACATCACTTCTGCTCTCAGTCCAACTCACATAGCACTTCAGGATTTAACTTTGCAGCTCAGGACACCTACAACTTCTATCCTCTGCCAGTTTGTTTTGCATGTGGGAACAAAATCCATCTCCTGCATTTACACAGTTTACATCTTATGAATCTTAACTTAATTTCTTAGCGCTCACTCACTTAATTGTGCATTTGCTAAGAGGCTGTTAGCTTCAGTGATGTGCTGATTTTCAGCATAAGAGGAGAGGCATGCAGCTAGTCATGTTTGAGAGCACTGAATAGTATTTATGATTATTTGGAAAAACACAGTTTGATTAGAAGTAGTCAGCATGGCTTTGTGAGGAGAAGGTCATGCCTTGCCAGCCTTATTGAATTCTTTGAGGATGTAACAAAGCACATTGATGAAGGTAGAGCAGTGGATCTGGTATATATGGATTTTTGCAAGGCATATGATAAGGTTCCCTTTGGTAGGCTCATTCAGAAAGTAAGGAGGCTTTCAGGGATTGGGATCCAAGGAAATTTGGCTGTCTAGATACAGAATCAGCTGCCAGTATAAGATAGAGGATGGCAGTGGATGGGAAGTATCCAGCCTGGAGCTCGGTGACCAATCATGTTCCGCAATGATCTGTTCTGGGACCTCTGCTCTTTGTGATCCTAATTATATATTGTGACGGGGTTTGGTGTGACCTATAACAAGAGCATGTGGCAAACACTGTAGGTGTTTCAAACAAATATTCACATCTGGCAGTATTGACAGTGACAAGCATTTCCACCTCTCCTCCATGAGACTGATGCTGAGAGTCCATTTTTTGGAAGATGGCAGCCAATGTGCCAATTATTTTTGTGATACTGTCCACAAGTGAACTCAGAGACAAAGAAGGAGTTATTGAGGGACATTGGAATGAGGAGATTCTGTGCCAGTTCACAGACTGACGTGATGGGGAAAAGAAGGAAAAATTGCCAGTCTATCTAAAGTCTGACAGTCTATCCATTGACCTCTGGATTTAACCAGTGTGTATTTCAAAGCATGTGATGAATCCCAGTGAAATGGGTATATGGATGATTATTATATACATGTGACAAATAATTGAAAATGTAACTCCGCATTTTAGGTTTAAGTATTAGCACATCAATTTCTCATTGTTCGAGCCTTATCAGGGTCAACAAAGCAAGGACACATTGGGGACTCGAAGGTCTGTGAAACTGACAGGATGTAAGTTATTTAATGCTATACCAGGACTGCTTCCTTGTCAAAGTAAAAGGCTTTTACTCATAAGATTTGTCGAAGACCGTGGTGTTGCTGTTTTGCGGGTGATTTTATACAATTTAGAAGTCATTTCTGCTACCTTGGATGTATTGATATTTTGATATGGGTATGCAGTTTGCAGCTGTCAGTGTGAGAGCTGTTGATAGTGCTCTGCACTAGATCACTGATGAGGAACAAGTGAATCAGCACCAGCAGCAGCGACACTGCCACAAGGAACAGTAGCAACACTAGGAAAAGCAGTAGCTTTCTTCTCCTTAATCGGCAACTCCTCCATAGGGCAGAGGGGATGAATGCAGTGCTCCAGCTTAAAGGTGGTGACACTGCACTGGAGGGTCACTGGCAGGGGATCAGCTTTCTGGCATCACAGGGCAACAGTGCCTCAGGTGGTTCAGATTTTCTTGGCATTTTATTGTTGACAACAGTTACCCTCTCGATCAGATTTTCAAGCTTTCAAATAAAAATACAAAAAGGTTTGTGGAAGACACTTTTAAATGAAAGCTCTTAGCATTAAACACCTCCAACAGCAATAGCCATAAATGTGATAACCTTTGTGGAGCTTTAACCATCAATTGGTTTATTCTTTAGCTACCTCCTTGATCAAGCAGATAGAACACAATGCAAGAGATAATGGGAACTGCAGATGCTGGAGATTCCAAGATAATAAAATGTGAGGCTGGATGAACACAGCAGGCCAAGCAGCATCTCAGGAGCACAAAAGCTGACGTTTCGGGCCTAGACCCTTCATCAGAGAGGATGAAGGGTCTAGGCCCGAAACGTCAGCTTTTGTGCTCCTGAGATGCTGCTTGGCCTGCTGTGTTCATCCAGCCTCACAGAACACAATGCAAACTCACATAACACAAGAAATGACAGACCAGCTGACGCAACACTATTTTTTAAATGTCAGCATGAAACAGCGAAATCTGTCACAGGGGAATAATGCAGGATTGACAGCAAACAATTTGATGTCTCACTGTATAGCCATCTCACAAACAGAAAGTATTAAAAATTTTACTCACATTTTATATTTTCTTCTTTTTTAATCTTCACACTTTTAAACTGTATCTTAATAAAGCCAATGCCAAAAAGTATTAAGTAGACCTCACATAATAATAGGATGTTAAATGTAATTATGTAATCAAATTCCTAAATTCACTAAATCACCATATTAATTGTTGTTTGGAACGGCATGGTTATAATTATGCCTGATTTCCATCCCACATTGCCACATGCCATTCCTAGAGGAACTCTCCAATCAGTAGAGGCCTTCCATAAGACGAGCATCTCTTTTTGCAGCCAAAGTCCATAGTGCACCAGCAAGGGAGCTACCATCTGGTAGTGATACTACTCGGCTGTGAAAGGAGTGAGGAAAAATGTGGAGAAGGGGAGGCTGGTGCCACTCTTTCTTGAGGGAACCTGTAGTTCCTTGCAGACAGTATCATGGAGAGAGTAGAAGTCCTTTTCCTGGAGAATCAGCTGAGAAGACCACACTATTTTGTCAGAGGTCACTACCCGTGCCATCCCTAGGGACGACTGATTAACAGGGCAGGAAGAAAGTCAATGATCTTCTCTAATCTGCCAGGGTAACCACAATATTCTGCTCATGTTTACCTTACACTTACCTGTGCCATTATACCCATCAGTGCTTAAGCTCTGATATCCAAACTGCTACATGAAATGGATAATAAAATGTGAGGCTGGATGAACACAGCAGGCCAAGCAGCATCTCAGGAGCACAAAAGCTGACGTTTCGGGCCTAGACCCTTCATCAGAGAGGGGGATGGGGGGAGGGAACTGGAATAAATAGGGAGAGAGGGGGAGGCGGACCGAAGATGGAGAGTAAAGAAGATAGGTGGAGAGGGTGTAGGTGGGGAGGTAGGGAGGGGATAGGTCAGTCCAGGGAAGACGGACAGGTCAAGGAGGTGGGATGAGGTTAGTAGGTAGCTGGGTTGCCTTGCTTCGCTCACTCTCATTTCCCGACATCCTCCCACAACACCAACCCTGCATGCCCACTTCAATCCCTCAGAAAACCTCATCACTCCTTCCTCAGCTCTCACAGCCTGGTCACCCACTTGCCTCCTTTAATTGTATCAGGAAAAGACATCCAAAAGCAGTTCGGAGCAACACAGGAGAGGCAGTGGGATGCTGCATGCCTGTGACCTCTACCCTTCTGAGAAAGTATGCTTGCCCTGGCAAGGTAGAGAATGATCCTATAGGAATGGGAGATATCCATGACCTGACCTCCATTTGAGTGAAGTTTCTTATCCCTCTGCTACAGATACATAAACTGCACATCGAACACCATTAAAATAAAGCAAATAACTGTGGATGTTGGAAAGTTGAAATTCAGCAAGCCTGGCAGCAACTGTAGAGAGAAAGCATATTTAACATTTCAAGTCCAGCCTGTTCTGAGGGTCACTGGATTTGAAGCAATAGCTCTGGTTTCTCTCCACAGGTGCTGATAACTTTCTGACATTCTTCAGCAATTTTCATTTTTGTATCAAGCGCCACTACTAACCTGAGGCATCCATATCTTGTCTTAATCTAACAGCAACGCTCCGTCACTTTCAGAATATCCTTTCAAACACATTGTTAAACATTCTAATTCACATCATATTGATGACAACCCTCTGGTAGAGTGTCTCCATTCTGTTCTTCTTCAAGTCCTGCTCACATATTTCTATTTATATCAGAGGATCATTATGTGCATCAGCATCTTGAACATTTCACTTTCCATGAAGCAAGATGAATAGATTATTTTCCAACCTGTCTCTTTGTGTTGTTAGTAGCAAAAGTCATCTTGCTTAAAATTATGGAAGTCTCGTTACAATTATGCAGGGCATTGGTGATACCATACCTAGCGTAGTGTGTGTTACATCTCAGGCTGAAGGACCAGCACTCAAAACTCACAGGCTTATTATTTTTATTAGATTCCCTATTATTAGATTCCCTACAGTGTGGAAACAGGCCCTTTGGCCCAACAAGTCCACGCCGCCCCTTGAAGAATCCCACCCAGACCCATCCCCCTATAACCCACACACCCCTGAACACTATGGGCAATTTAGCATGGCCAATCCACCTAGCCTGCACATCTTTGGACTGTGGGAGGAAACCAGAGCACCCGGAGGAAACCCACGCAGACACGGGGAGAATGTACAAACTCCACACAGGCAGTCGCCCGAGGCTGGAATTGAACCCGGGTCCCTAGCGCTGTGAGGCTGCAGTGCTAACCACTGAGCCACCGTGCCGCCCCAAAACAGGCCCTTTGGCCCAACAAGTCCACACTGCCCCTTGCAGTATCCCACCCAGACCCATGCCCCTATAACCCACACACCCCTGAACACTACGGGCAATTTAGCATGGCCGATCCACCTAGCATGCACATCTTTGGACTGTCGGAGGAAACCCACGCAGACAGGGGGAGAATGTGTGAACTCCACACAGACAGTTACCCGAGGCTGGAATCGAACCTAGGCCCCTGGTGCTGTGAGGCTGCAGTGCTAACCACTGAGCCACCGTGCCGCCTTAAAGCTGAGAGATAGATGATTAGATTAGATTCCCTATAGTGTGGAAACAAGCCCTTCGACCCAACAAGTCCACACCGCCCCTTGAAACATCCCACCCAGACCCAACCCCCTATAACCCGCACACCCCTGAACACTACAGGCAATTTAGCATGGCCGATCCACCCAGCCTGCACATCTTTGGACTGTGGGAACCGGAACAACCGGAGGAAACCCACGCAGATACGGGTGGAATGTGCAAACTGTGCTTAACTGTGGATATCTCATCACTTAGTCTGCCCTGATGGTTAATTTTTGAACACATGTCTTAATGTTGTAAGCCACATGTAAAACAGTACAATCCAAGTATCAGAATGCATTGGTTATGATTATTGAGTTTTTACTGTTCTAGACTCCTTTTTAAGGAGAGATATACCTGCATTCACGAAGTTCAAAGAGGGTTTGCTAGGTTGAAATGGGATGAAAATGTTTTCTTATGGGAAAAGTTGGATTAGGTTGGATCTTTCATTTAAGTTTAGAAGAACAACATTCAACCTTATTATTACATACAGGATTCTGATGAGGCTTGGCACAGATATTTCCTGCTTTGGGGGAATCTAGAAATAAATGACTCAGTTTCTGAGTAAGGAATGTTCAATTTAAAATGGAAATGAAGAGGAAAATATTCCCTGAAAGGTTGGCATTCTCTACCAAATTGTCCAGTGGGGTGTAGGCATAATCCAAACAGTCATGATCCTGTTGAATGGTTTGAACTGATTAGACTATTCCTACCCTTATTTCTTGTGTTTACCATCTGTTTCGATTATTCCTGGCCTAGTAACAGAAAGCTAGACTCTGACTCTCCTGAACAAAATAGAAAATCCTAAGGCAGAATCGGCAGCAAAGATCTCTTTCCCTGTCTTGATTGAGATACTCTGGGGACCTGATTAATTATTAAATATTGGAACTTCCAGCTGATTCAAATCTGTGTTGAAGACCTTGTTGATTTTATGGCTGTCAGCAATTTTGATCTTGTCAACCAGAAATTGAAAGCTCTTATGAATAGATACAAAATGGCGGGGGAATAGGACTCCTCAGCTCTGTCCATTTCTTTTCTTCTTTTTCCCTCCTTTATGTTTTTATTCCCTTTCTTTCTTTTTGGTGATGTCTTGAACTCCTGTCCTCAGCATGGACCCAGCATGGAGATCTCTCAGCCTGGCATGAAGATCTCTTGGCCTGGCATGACCTCAGGGTGGCCTTTCAGATAAGATGATTCTAGACTGGTCTCCAGACATCAAAAGCCTCAAAGTGAAGCCCGCCAAGTCTAGAGTCTGGGTGCTAGCATGCACTGGGTTGGAAGGGTTACTATTCTGAATATTTTATTTCTTTTTTTTAACATATTTTATCCCTCAGAATTTGTACATAGGAGTTCATACCTCGGTGCCTTTGTATCTCAGATAGCACTGTAAATGGCAACTTGTAAACTTTTCACTGTACTCATGTGAGTACACTTGACAATAAAACTCATTCCAATTGCAATGAATTTCCATTTTTTATCCTTTGAGTTTTGATGCTTGGTATTTTTCCTTTTTGTTTAATTTAATCCATACCATCCTTGGACAGTTGTATTGTCTTGTCTGTCATGTGATTGTGGATGTTTGAGATAAAGAACATATGTTTAATTCTGCATTGTAGCATGGTTGTTAACTAGTTTTGCCTTTTATTGTAAGAATAACTTTTGCTTCTAATAAGAAAGATATTTTTGAGTTTATACAAGAAAGTTCATTAAAGTATGATTCTAAATAACAGCCATGAAGAACAATAAATTGACCATTTTGATGATTAAATAAAACATTTGCACTTTTGGTATAGCTTGTGGAGGAGTGGGGCTTGATGATGAGGGTACTCCTCATGCTGGAGTTGTAACAGTATGGAGGTGATGCCAGAGAACAAGAGATTTGCAATTATTACATGTATCCTTTTGAAAAAAAAAGCACACAAATAAACAAACTACATCCTAATCTGTTTAATCTGACTGCTAGAAACGCATTTTAGAAAAAATAATTCAGGACAAAATTAACAGTTACATCAGCAGGTATAGGTTAGTAAAGGAAAGTTGATACAGATTTAAAGGAAAATCACATTTAACTGACTTGCTTGAGTATTTTTATGAGGTTTTGACCAGATAGATGAAATGTGGTCAATGGAGTTCCAAGAGGGATTTGATAAAGTGCCACACAATGCACTTGTGAGCAAAATTGGAGATCATGGATTAAGAAGCATGATACAAACATATGCAAAATTAGCTGTGACAGGAAGCACAGCCTTCAGGTGATTGGTTAATAGTTGGAACTTCATAAACAAAGACGTAGATTATTAAAGCAAGTAAAGTGTTGTGAACCTTTTTAAAGCTTTGGTGTGGCCCTAAGTGGAGGGTATTTTGTGTTCAATTCTGAAGTACACTGCTTGAGAGAGTGGTTATAGGTTTGAGTGTGGTGATTCCGTACGACTCATTGCCACATAAAGCTGTGGAGATAGGCTTTTGACTAGTAAGGGGATCAAAGATTATGCGGGGAAGGCGGGGGAATGGAGTTCAGAAACATATCAACCACTGTTGAATGTCAGAGCGGACTCGCTAAGCTGAATGGCCTAATTCGCTGCAATGTTATGACCTTATAACAGAAAATACAATAGCCTTCAAAAGGCAATTAGATCAATATTTAAACAGAAAAATGTAAGGCAAAAGGGGTAAAGCAAGGAGATATAACTAGCTGAGCTGCTTTTGCATAGACCTTAAATGAATTTGACACATAAAATGGTTTCCTTCTGTATTGTAACCATTCCGTGATTCTAATTTTAAAATTGCTTCTCAGCCTTTCAGTTATACAAACGCCAGAACAATTTTCTTTTTAAACTTAATGAACTGCGTTACGGCATTTAGTGGCTGTATATTTGAACATTTTGATATTTATTTTCAAAGGAATGCTATCTGCTTCTTCCAATAAAATGCATCACCTCATACTTAGCTATATTGCATTTCATCTGCCAATTCCAGATCTGCAATCTGTACGTTTAGAATGTGGCAATTTTTAGAATGTAGCATGTTTCTGAGGTGACCTAAATGGACTCTTCACTGGAATGTTGGTCTCCTCCGCACATAGCGAAAAATCATGGAAAGGAGTTGAACATATAAGAGCTGACGAAACGTCAGCTTTTGTGCTCTTGGGATGCTGCTTGGCCTGCTGTGTTCATCCAGCATCACATTTTATTATCTTAGATTCTCCAGCATCTGCAGTTCCCATTATCACTGGACATATAAGAGAATAGCTGCCTGGAAGATCATCAACTGAGAGTTCAAGTTCTTGCTGAGAAGCCCTGAGAAAGCCTCAGGCACTAAAATATTCAGCACTGCTGATTGCCTACAAGAGTGTAGAAAGTGCAGGAATCAAGTAAAAAAAGTAACAAGGTAATCAAAGAGAGGGCCTGACAAAAGTGTTAGCGAGCAAGATACAGGAAAAACAAAAATGCTTCACCTGTATATAAAGTGCAAAAGAATAGTTAACGAAAATGTGAGAACTAATCAGAGACGAAGGGATCTTGTATGAAGATGCAGAGGATGTGGGAAGAAAGTTAAATGTTTTTGTTTCCTCTGTATTCACAAAATAATGATGTAATACAGTAATCCAGGAGAGCCACATGAAATATTTGTCAAAATAATCATAATAATCACGGGACAAAGTTGACCATTTGGAATCCTTGAAAATGGATTAGTCGCCAGGGCCAGGTAGATTGTTTCCGAGGATTTTGAAAGGGATCAGGAAGGAAATAGCAGAAGCTCTGAAGGTTATTTTCCAATCTTCACAGATACAAGTGGATTGCTGAAGGTCTGGAGAAATGCAAATGTGGCTCAATTGTTTAAAAGGGGTAAAAAGAAAACACCAAACAATTATAAGCCAGTTAGTATTACTTCAATAGTGGGAAAACTATCAGAATCAATCCTAAGAGAATGGATAAACTATCACTTAGAAAGGCATGGACTAGTCAGGAATAATCAGCATGCCTTTACTAAGGGAAAGGAATGCCTTACAAATTTGCTAGAATTCTTTGTGGAAGTGACAAGAAGGATCAATGAGAGTACTGCATGGGATGTTGTCTGCTTGGATTTTAGTAAAGCACTTGACAAGGTCCCCAGTGGCAGACTGGTCAAAAATGTAAAAGCCAAAATGTCCCCTACTGTGCATTATCATTTCTTTGGTTCTGTAGTTCAACCAGATGAGCACTCATATAATGATGGCCACTCAGCCAGAAGAATATCAAACAGCAACGCACTGGAATCCTCAGTCAAAGGTTTAAATGTAATGATTGAGCTTAGCTGAATAGCATCTTCAGGTTTGTGGTAATTTGCTGCATGTTGCACAATCTGATGATAAAGGGATCAAATCTGGAAGCTATCATTTTTCTAAGGTCTTTTAATATTGATAAATTCATCAGACCAGAGGTTTTAGACTTTCTAAGTTTGATTGTTCTAGTTTCATCTGAAATTGGGAAGGCACAAATAAGATTTAAATGGATGTTACCAGGTCTGGAGAGTGTGAATTATAATGAGAGGTTGAATAAATGTCAGCTTTTGTGTTCCTAAGATGCTGCTTGGCCTGCTGTGTTCATCTAGCCCCACACTTTGTTATCTTGGCTGGATACACTGTCACACTTTTCACTGGACTGTAAGAGGTTGAGTTGTGATCTTACAGATAGTTCTTACAGAATATTCACCTTATCTATGCCTCCAAATCATGGATAAGGTGAATATCAAAGGTCTTTTCCCTGGATTAGGGGAGTTCAAAACTAAAGGGCATAATTTTAAGGTGAGAGGAGAAAGATTTTAAAGGGGCCTGAAGAGCAACTTTTTCACACAAGAGGGCTAGTTCATATGTGGAATGAACTACCAGATGAAGTGATAGATGCAGGTACAGCTATTATATTTAAAAGACATTTGGACAGGTACATGGCTATGAAATGTTTAGGGGGATGTGGAACAAATGGTGATAAATTTGACTGTTTTAGTTTGAAAAACCTGGCCAGCATGGACAAGTTTGATCAAATGGTCTTTTTGCAAGCTGATTAACTCTATGCTTCTCTGAATCTATTTGTGGCTCAGATGCTTTGGACTAGTTTTCATCACCATCTTAAATTGGACATTGTAAGGTCACTTGTTGTGCAGTTGTAGTGACCCTACCTTTGAGCCAGGAGGCCTGAGTTCAAGTTCAACCTATTACAGAGGTATGCAATAACATTGTTGAGTAGGTTGGCCAGAAAATAGATGTTTAAAAATAATGTGGCTGTGGACATTAAGATGACAGGAAAAATGTGAACCTGTCTGTTGGCTATGTATTTGAATTGAAGAGTCTGTTTCCATGCAGTATAACTCTATGTATGTTTTGCTTTCTTCTTTCAAAGTCATGCACGTTCATAAACACTGAAAATAATTGCTTAATATGACTGTCACTTCCTTGTCATTGCCTTTGCATTTATTGTGTATCTGAATGACCCATTCCATATTCTGATTGTTCATTTGTAATTTGGGTGTCTGGAGAAAACTATTTCTTGTTGTATTCCTTGATAATTTAATTGTATAGTTTCTATTTGCCTATCTTTTTTTCATTGATTTCCTGACCATTTCATATTTTCTTTTGTCGTTCTCTCTTCTGTTCATGTTCTTTAGTTTCATTTTTTTTTTCTTATTTAATTGCTAATCCATGATTTCTCACTATGCTGACAGATCACTCATGCATCTTAATGAAATATATTTTTCCTGTTCTCTATTAATCAACGTTTTAAATGATTTCAACTGCTGTTCTATTTCATTGTCAGTTTTTGTTTTAATAGCTTATTTTCCTCTGTTCTATTCTCATCCCACCAGAAAGATGTTTCAAAAATTTAATTTCTACTATAAACAACAAGTTTGACCTTAGCTACATAGTTCAGGAAGGATGGAAAGCCATTGGAGATGGAGCAGAAGAGATCCACAAAACGGTTCCAGGGATGAAAACTTCAGTTACGAAGATTGTTTGAATTGTATTCTTTGGAGAAGAGAAACTCAGAGATATGGCAGAGGTCATCAAAATCATAAGGAGTCTGGACAGAATAAATCTGATGGAACTGTTCCTGCTTGTGTAAGGGTCAAGAATAAGAAAGTATAGATGTAAAGTAACTGGCAAAAGCAACAAAAACATTATTTGAGAAAAACCAGGTTCAGTTAATGCAATCATAGGAGAGTTAGACTGTTACTTGAAAAGGGGCAGAGTGTAGGGTTACAGGAAGATGACAGAAGGATGGCATTAAGTGGAATGCTGAATTGGAGACTTTGTGCAGAATGGCCTCCTTCCGTCCAAGTAATTCTGATTATTTGGTCTTTGTCCTTCATATGTGTTTCCCAATCTGTAAAATTAAACCTTTCCGTGTCTGATTACCTAGCTGTTTTCTCATAATTACTTTTATCAAATGCTTTGATTATTTTCCTATTGCTGCATTCAGTTGGCATCCTTCTCTTTGGGATTTTCTTTACCCATTGGATAAGAAAGCTCACTGCACAGATTCCCTTTTCCTATTTCACAACCTTTCCTTGTCAGCTTATTTGACACTTCACAAGTTCCCGTGATTATTATTCCACATACTTTGATCATTTTAAATATTTTCATATTTCTTCTTCCTGTTCTTTTAACTTCAAGGAGTTCTGCAAAGGGTGAGGGATTCATTCTGGTTGTTATGCCATTGCTCTATCTCATATTCCTAGATTTACCTTTCAGCCAATGCTGGCAAGGCACCCCAATGTTTCTTTCTTCAAATAGCTGAGCAACTTATTGAAGCGGGATGACTGTCAGCTCACCCAGTTTATTGAAACAACAGTCCAATGAATTCTCATACTAATCATTTGGCTGAGCTCAAAACCCCATTAATGAATTTAGCTGTGTATGGTTTATTGACGGAAATGTCAGGACACTGGGATTGTTCAGATTGAAAGTTCCACGGCCTCTTATCACTGTTATATGTTTTATAAAGTAGTTTGTAAATGTTTGTACATTTGACAATTTTATGACTAGTTGGTAGGGAAAGGTTGCTTTTGCAAGTAGAATTTCTTTATGAGATCCAAGAAGGTTTAACAGCTTTTTCAAGTTGAGTTTGAATGGTCTTTTTATTTTCATTTTGCAGATCTATGATATTTCAATAACTTTCTAATACTATTACAGAATATTTGTACTCTGTTCATAATGAATACTGGGTGAATGAGTATGAATAACATGGCATTTATGAAGGTAGCGGCAGTATGGGGAGTGAGTGGAGGCAGTGAGATGCGGGAATATGGTGGGTAGGCACAGAGGAAGGTTGAGGATCAGTGTGTCTACACGTATTTTTAGAACTGGGCTGATGACTCAGTGAACAGTGGTGGGTCTTCCAATCTGCCATCTCAAGATGTGCCAACCTCTACTTCTGGACTGAAATCTGCTTCAGGAGCTGGTAGCCTCAACTCGAGTCCAACTTCACTATCCCACTGTGAAAATAATATGGAAGGGCACTGCCTGGCAGGAGGTAGGTTTGCTACACTGGGAAATCTCCAGTCTTGCAATGCACATCTCAAAGGGAGAAAACCAGGCTCCTATAGAGTCTACACTACAGAGTAATGTTCTCTGCCAAGGGCAACCAATTATACAAGCACAAGGTCAATTAATCTTTTTTTTTATGAAAGGCCAGAAGCCACTTTATAATGAATTCAGTCAAAAGAAATGCTTTACTTGCGTGGCAGTACTTAAATGTATACGTTCATAAAGTTGTTTGGTGGCTGACATTCATGTATGTGACTGGCAAACAATTATGTGGAAATTCACTTGTCAAAATTTTGCTCACTGACATAACATAGTTGAAAATTAATTTACTTTCAAAAGTCAAATTTGTTTTCAAATCTTTCAATGGTCCTGCCCCTCCTATTTCAACAACTCTTGAAGCTATCACTGTCCCTCATTTTTGCCTTGCTACTCTTCCCTGACTTTAAATGCTTTCAGCTGATAAGCTTTAAATATCCTTCCGAAATCTTTCCATCTCCTAACTTCATTTTTCTTCTTTGAGAAGCAACTTAGGATTTACCCTTTTGACTGAGATTTGACCTATCCTAAGATCTCCATGTGTGGTATAATGTGAAATTTTGGGCTAGGAGGACTAGATTCAAGTCCCACCTGCTCCAGAGGCATGTGTAATAACATCTCTGTATAAGTTGATTAGAAAGATAGGTTAAATAAAAGTTCAGGCTCAAATGTGAGAGAACATCAAATGTATTTCTCCAAATGCACTACATGCTGCAGCTGACACATTGAAGTAACATACTTCGACTGTAATGTAAAAATGAATGATGTGGCATTCTGGATATATATATGCAGAATTTGTGAGTAACAATCTTGCACATAAATAATTTTGGAATAATATAACAGTATAACACCTCTATTGTTGTAGAATCATAGTGCATGGAAAGAGACTCTTCATTCCAACCACTTCATGCCGACCATAATTCAAAAATAAACTAGTCCCACCTGTCCGCATATCCCTTCAAACACTTCTTATTTGTGTACATAGAACATAGAACAGTACAGCACAGTACAGGCCATTCGTCCCACAACATTGTGCCAAACTTTTACCCTAATCCTAAGGTCCATCTAACGTCCACCCCTACATTATACTATCATCCATGTGCATATCTAATAGCTGCCTAAATGTCCCTAATGAGGCCGACTCCACTACCCTCTCCAGCAATGCATTCCACGCCCCTACCACTCTCTGAGTAAAGAACCTACGTCTGACATCTCCCCTATATCTATTTCCACTCACTTGAAAACTATGCTCCCTCATAATAGCTACCTCCACCCTAGGAAAAAGTTTCTGCTTGTCCACTCTATCTATTCCTCCGATAATGTACTTATCTAAATGTGTTTTAAATGTTGTAGCTGTAAAATCCAGAATCAAAATTCTTAGTTTCTCTAATGATGACCACTTTGGGAGTACAATGAGAAACTCAGTGTAGTAGTTGAAAGGGAATGTCTACTAGCCCTCAACAGGACAGATAAGAATCACTAATAAGAACAGTTTTCAGGTGTCTTCACAACTTGCAACAGTTTTATATTTAATGTTTAAATTTGAAGTTGTGATTGAATGGCATCTCTTGACAATGTTACAAAACTGAAATCATCATGAACCTTAGACAACCAAAACCTGACAGCATCTGTAGAGAGACAGAAATTTAATATTTTGAAATGTTATCTCTATTTCTCTTTCCACAGGTGCCACCAGACTGCTGAGTTTCACCAGCATTTTATCTTTGCATACCAGGTTTCCAGCATCTGCAGTATTTGCTATTATTTACAAAGTGAAGTATCTTCAGGTTAAAATATATTTGTTCTGATGTTACTTTCTCAACCAAGTAGGACACAGTATCTCAAGTCAGAGGTTTAATACAAATGTCATTAGTTAATATTATTGTTTTGCAAAGATACAAGATAATAATTTCCACAACAAAAAAAACAGTTACTATAAATGGCACCTAAATCACAAATTATTCAGTAATATATAGCCACTGCAAAATGCAAGTTAGCTTGTTTTCATCAAATCTGAAATTTCCCTTGGGACCTTGAGAAAAGACTTCATAGTGATGTTTTTCTTTTCTTGGTATATCTGATATTCTAAACTCTGCTGTTATTCATTGGTAGTAATTTGCATTTTACTGCTTATCTGCACATGACAGTTTTTCTTCAAATCATGAATACACTGTTTTGTTATTAAAAATTTATTAAAATAGAGATGAAGATTTTTCAAGTGCCCTCACGCTGCACAGTAGAATAAAGAGCTGTTAGGAAATTTAACAGGCAATCAGATGTAGTCCATTAAATTTACAACAAAACTGAACTATGATATTTGTTATATTAAAAGTGGAATATATAGGGAACACTCTGCAAGTTAGACAGTACCCTGGGAGAGAAACAGATTTAATGTGTGAAGTCAAAGACCTTCTATTAGATGTGGGTGGCTACAGAAGCTTTGCTCAATACAGCATGCAACATGGAATCAAGGTGTACTTGGTATTGTTCATGTTGGTCTTCTGGAGCCCATTTCTCACTCAACAAATGAACACTGCAATCGCATTACCAGGATTCTGAATTCCAATAAAAACTGGAACCAAGAATCAAATGAATAGCAACTAATATTAAACGAACACCAAAACATTGTGCTGGCTGTGTATTCTTCTTTTGAGTAATAGGCCTTTAAAAAATATTCTTAGTAGTTAGCCTAGTGATTCAGTGGCTGCAAATTTCCATTAGCCTCTTACAGGGTTGTGGTGTGAGATTAATCTCCGTTAGTGTTTTTTTTCAGGATGGAACAAAACGTACAAGATGCATCAGGAAGTGAAGAAGAATAAATACCATCACTCACTCTGACAAAATTTTTGGCAGCTCAGAAGGTGAACTATGTGTAGTTTTGCGGCCAGTTGAGAGTTGGGATTTTGTATAAGCTGAACAAAAATGGACATTGCTGGAGAAACTCAGCAGGTCAGGCAGCATGTGTGGAGAGAAAACAAATATCACATTTTGACTCCAGTAGACCTTCTTCAGGACTGGAAGCAGACAGGAAAGGGTGGCATATGTGCTGATAACTGGAGATGGTCCTTACAGCCCTCAGGACACCACATCGTGTTTAACCATTTCAGACAATGAACACCCTCCTCCACGTACATTACTTAACATAAACACCAGGTTATGTAATGAAATGGGTTACTTTTGACAAAGCCAACCCATTTCCAACTATTCACAGTCCCCATTATCTTCTATCTAGTGTTACTTCTTCCCAGTATTCTATCAACCATCCCTTTGTTTGCATATCCTTTCTTCTATCTCTCTCTCTCTTTCTCTCTCTGTTGCTCTGAGCTCTGTCTCCACCTGTCTATTCACTTGTCCTCCTTCACAGTCCCAACCCCTGCCTACAGCCAGGGGAAGTCATAATGGTACCAGCTACCAGGAGGCATGATCAGACCTGATTTCTGCTTCAGAGGAATCTGATGAGGATATTGCTTGGGTGATATACAGAAAATGATTTCTGGCAAGTTACCTCAAATGTTTGACATATTGACATGATATTAGTAAGTCTGCAGTTTATCAAGAAGAAATGAGGAGTCCAGTAACAAACTGTACACAATTTTTTTTGAAGAGCTTGAAACCCACTATTTCTACAGTGAAAATAGCTGACTCTCCTACTATAGACCCAGGAACTGCTGTACAGGCTGTGGAAATCAGAGATGAAAGCGGTTTGCAACATCTCACTGCAATTCCACAATCTGTCCCCAAGCAGATTTCTTGCATTACTGAGGCACTACCCTGATGGAGTAGCAGAGATATCATGCAGGCCGGACCTGCAGCTTCTCTCGGGATAAAAGCATCCATCCTCCCAACACTGTCACTCTGCCAGTGGCCTGGTGATTGCCTGTCAATCAGCCTAAATTGCTGTCATACATGCCAAAACAACGCAAATGCAGCTTCATGTGTAAGAACCATGCAAAGCTATTCTCCAAGGCCACCTTCACAGTCCCCTTCTTAAATCTAACACCTTTTCATGAGGCATGCTACAACCAAAAAGACATAGCACTATATAGGAGTACTTGGCCAGGCAAAAATACAAAAGACAGACACTAAGCAAATGTGCAAGAGTGTATTCTTCGACTGGTTGACTTTTATACAGAATATTGGATGGGTTGATTGATGAAGCTGGTTTGGAGTATTTCTGCTATGTTGGGTTTTATTTCAGTGTTGTGATCAAAGTGAGATATGACAGCCACTAAGAGGGGAAGGCATAACATTGTTAATGAATTGGGTCTTCATTTGTTATTGAATGAATTGTTCATGGACTCACCCTCAAGAAAGAGTCTGTGTTGGTTGTCTTCTCCTCTTCCCTTTCTTCGACTTTCTCTTTCTCCTCGTACATATCATTGCAATAAACATGGGATTGTGAGGGCTGGCTGGAGTGCAATGGGGCAGACAACCGGATATAGTGAAATACATTCTGGAGAGTACTGTGGGACATCTCCCGAGCTATTTGGAAGGGCAAGCATTGGTTAAACATCCTAATGACTTGACTAATGGCATTTAATGTTTCAATGTGGCTCTTGGTATGAACAGAGTGGGCACACATGGATAAGGTGTGTCATAGAGCCATGGTCTAGGTGGTTTCTGTGCAGCCTTTGCCATCCTGTGCTTTCTCATGGTGATCCATGCACTGACAGTACAGTGGTATGGTATAGAATAAGGTCATTATGTCTGCTGCTAGGTCACTAGGCATTGAAACGCATGTATATGGTAATTGAACTGGCCCTCGAGGGAGCGGATACCTCTGCATTTAAGGCACATTTTGGAATTTGTCCACAATGCCTGCAAAGTGGTATGACCACAATCAATAGCACCCTGCAGCATGGAGAAGTGTGCAAATCTGGCAAAGTCACGTAGTTGTTTCTCAGCTTTTCTCTGGCTAGAGAGAATGAAATGTATCCTCCACACAATATTTACAGTGGTACAGTAACTGTCCTTATGCAAAGCTGAATAGTGTACTGTTAGATGTTGGGAGATTCTGCCTGTTTCAGAGAGAAAAAGACCCATATGAAGAAGTTTAAGGTCATGTTCACTTCTGCAGTCATGAGTAATGCCATTCGTAACCTATCTAGCCTGCAACAAATGTTGGATTGAATATTTCCTGACTACCACTGAATACTTCCTTGGTGAAATAGACAGAGTGCACATACAGTTTATCCCAGAGGGTGGGATAAAAGAATGGTTTCCTGAAAAGCCTGTTGGACTCTGATTTCTCCTGCTGAGAACTATTATGTCCTTCCTCATCCTTCCTTTTTAAAAAAACTTATTCTCCTCTGTGTTGCTTCTTCTCATTCTCCTTATCATGCTGATGGCCAAGGAAATACTAAGTACAACACCCAGTTAATGGTCTGATCAGAAACCTTGAAGCGAGAACCAAGATCTTTACCACATGAAACATTAATTCCTATAAGTTTTTTTTTGTGTGTTCATGGGCTATGGGCATCACTGGCTCTGGGCCAGCATTTATTATTCCTTACTAGCTGCTAGAGCGCAGTTGAGGGTCAACCATATTACTTGGTCTGGCCTGCGCAAAAGCAAAGACAGGAGGTTTTCTTTCCTAGAAGACACTAAAGAACCAGATGAACTTTTATGAAAAATCGACATTGATAATTGCCATCAAGTCTCATATTTATTTTTAATTCTAGAATTTTTATTTATTTCAAATTTCTTCATATGTCATGGTGGAATTTCAAATCACATCCTCAAAATATTATCTTGAGATTCTGGAGTACTAGTTCAGTGACATTACCACTGTACTACTGCCTCCCAACCTTGCCAATATCATAAAAAAATACAATGTATCAAACACTTTTTCATTCAATCAGTAACTAATGTAAAAGTGCTTTTTGATCTCTCTAAATAATACCAGTAGTGGAACCATTTGATAATTACTCTGCATTTCGGTATAAAAGTATAAAAGGGAATACATTAAATGGAACATTGAGAGACAAAGTAACATGCACCTTCAAAAACAATACCACTCCCAATCAAAATACACTGGCCAACCATTCAGCATCTCCATTTAAGCAATATAAATATAGATTTTCCTCTTGAATTGGTATTTTTGAGAATTATCTTGATAAGAGTAAGATGAAAAGCTTCAACAAAATGTTTTTTTTTCCAGGAACCAAATTAATTATTCTAATGTCATTCTTTACCTCTCTAATTTTATGTGACCTTTCGAGTTAGGATATGTTTCTGGCGACTTCTTTGGGAGTTATGCATTTGGGTTTATTAAGTCATTAGAAGACTAGCAGACACCAGTCTATTAGATTTCCTACCAAAATTGTGTAGGCTATTATTTAAATTAAGACAAACTGCAGGAAGCTGCAACAGAGAGAAACTTGGGGGTATTTGTGCATGAAACACAGAAAGATAGCTCACAGATGCAGCAGATAATCAGGAAGGCTAAAGGAATGTTGGCGCTTATTTCAAAGGGGTTGGAGTATAAGAGCAGGGAGGCCTTACTGCAACCGTACAAAGTGCCGGTGAGACCACATCTGGGGTTCTTTGAACAGTTTTGGTTTCCTTATTTAAGAAATGGTGTTAATTCATTCGATGAAGTTCAGAGAACATTCACAAGGATGTTCCTGGAATAATGAATTATGAACAAAAGCTACACAGATTGAAACTGTACACAATAGAAAGTAGGAGAATAATATGTTGGAACAAATGTGATTCTTAAGGGGTTGATAGGATAAATGCTGAGAGGATGTTTACCCTTCTGGAAGGGTCCAGGCCCAGACAGCATAGTCTTAGAATTATGTGGTGCTAATTTAAGAGTTAGGTGAAAAGGAATTTCAACTCTCACAGGATTGAGAATCTTTAGAACCCCTTACCACAGAGAGCCGAAGGGGCTGTGTCCTTGTGTATATTTAAGGCTGAGATAGATAGATTCTTGAACTATAAGGGAGTCAAGGGTTGTGGAGAAAATGGAATAAAGTGAAGATGAAGTATGTTGGATCAGCCATGATCCTGTTGAATGGCAGAGCAGCCTCAAGCTGCTGAACAGCTTACTCCTTTTTCTATTTCATATGGTTTTAAAATACATTCAGTTAAATTCTCTTTTCACTTCTCAAATTTTATTTTTTAAAAATGGTAGACAGCATCATGGTTAAAAGCATTACAGTGGAATTACAATTAATTGCCTTGAATAATGGTAACTTTTAACAAATCTGTTATTTCCCATTATTAAGCAACGGATAAAGCATTAAAATCACTTACTGATTATACCCAAGGAGTATTCATGTACTCATCAATGTGGCATCAATGTCATAATCTTGATAGAATACTAATAAACATAGCCATGAGACTGGAATACAAGTCTTTAGAGCTTTTGTTGACAATTTCCAATGCTCCAGCAAACATTAACTGTACAAACCATTGGCATCCTTTTGAGATATGCTGTGGAGGCGCTGGCATTGGGCTAGGGTGGACAAGGTCAGAAATCACATGACACCAGGTTACAGTCCAGAGATAATGGGAACTGCAGATGCTGGAGAATTCCAAGATAATAAAATGTGAGGCTGGATGAACACAGCAGGCCAAGCAGGTCTCTGATGAAGGGTCTAGGCCCGAAACGTCAGCTTTTGTGCTTCTGAGATGCTGCTTGGCCTGCTGTGTTCATCCAGCCTCACATTTTATTAACCAGGTTACAGTCCAACAGGTTTATTTGAAAACACAGGCTTTCAGAGCCTTTCTCTTTCTTTGGGTGTTAGTGAGAGAGGTAGTACCAGACACAGAATTTATAAGTAAAAGCTCAAAGGGTCACACCACTGATCAGGCTGTATTAAACAAACTCGAGACAATGTTAAATTTTTAATCAGTTAGAAGGTTTTATTAAGTAATATGTATATGTATATCCCAAATTCCATTTAAGTCACTGTCCTGAGATAACTAAAGATTTTAAACAGTGTAAAAAGGAGATGACATTTTAGGCCAGACAATCTCTCTCTCTCACACACACACACACACACACACACACACACACACACACACACATCTATGGGGTGAATGTGCAGATACACTCTATTTTGTTCAAAAAGCACACAACTGATAGATCGTCAATCAATGTGACACTTTATAAATTCCTACTTAGAAACAAAACCTGTCCAACTCCAAACCAAAGAACAAATATTTTAAACCAGATCTCACACCTCACATGCATTGTCTGGCCTAAAATGTCTTTACAGACTATACAATGAGTGCAACAAGACATGACCATAGAGCTTTGGTGGTGGGTAATAAACTTGAGAACAAATGAATGAAAGATGCAAAACAAAAGAGGTACAATCATCGGAAGGAATTTGAGGTTTATTCTGAAGTACTGGATAGAAGACAGCCCCAATTTGTCACATACAATACAGTATATGTAAGGTGTTGAAGGGACACAGCAAGCCAGGCAGCATCAGAGGAGCAGGAAAGTTGACATTTCGGGTCAGGACACTTCTTCAGAAATGGGGAGGGGGAAGGGAGCTGGGAAATGAATAGAGAGGCGGTGGGGCTGTGGAAGGTAGGTGGGATGGTGATAGGTGAATACAGGTAGGGAGTGGTGGGGATTGGTCAAAGGGGTGGTTGGGGTGGATAGATGGGAGAGATGATGGACAGGTTGTGAAAGGTCAAGGAGGCAGGGATGAGAGGGAGGGTTGGATATGAGATGAGACCAGGGGTGGGGAGATTTTAAAACTGGTGAATTCCATGTTTAGGCCATTGGGCTGTAGGCTCCCAAGGCAGAATATAAGGTGTTGCTCCTCCAGTTTATGGGTGGCATCATTATGACACTGGAGGAGGCCCTGGATGGACATGTCACCCAGGGAGTGGGAGGGAGAGTTAAAATGGTTAGCGACCGGAAGGTGTTGTCGTTTGTCACTGGAGAGCGCAGATGCTCTAAGAAACTGTGTCAAGAATTAAGCTGAATAGCTCCGGAATCACGTTTCAATCAGTAATCTTATCTAAAGAGTGTTATTCTCATCCTGATTAATCATGCTAGATCATCACAAATAATCAGAACATATAGAGAGTTCATTAGTCAGTTCAGCAGAAGTGCCAAATGGATGGTTTACCTCCATTTCCTCCGGTGGTACTCAGCATCACAGATACCAGTCTTCAGCCAATTCAATTCACTCCACATGATATCACGAAATGGTTGGAGGTACTGGATACTGCAAAGGCTTAGGGCCTTGACAACATTCTAGCAATAGCATTGAAGGCTTGTGCTCCAGAACATGCTGCACCCCTCGCCAAACTATTCTAGCACAGTTACAACACGGACATCTACTTGACAATGTAGAAGAATCACCAGATATATCATGTTACAAAAAGTAGGACAAATCCAACCTGGCCAAGTACTGGCCATTCAGTCCACACTCAATCACCACCACAGTGATGCAAGGTGTCATCTATATTGCTATCAAGCAGCACCTGCTCAGGAACGCCCTGTTTGGGTTCTGCCAGGGCCATTCAGCTCCTGGCCTCATTACAACCTTGGTTCAAGCATGGACAAAATAGCTGAATTCCAGAGGGGAGGTGAGCGTAACAGTCCTTGAGAGCAAGGTCACATTCGACAACCTGGATTTCAGAGTATGCGTGAAAGTTGAAATTTTTTTGTTATTTTGTGTCTTTTACAATCACAGCATTTAGGCAACCATGTGTTTTCTGAAATAAAGCCTGTTCTGGAAATACTCAGGAGGTCTGCTAGCATTTGTGAAAAGAAGTCGAGTTAATGTTTTAGGTTAATAACTTTTCATCACCTTTCTGATCTTGATGGAGAAAATTGAAGTAAGAGGGGCAAGAATGCACCTTCTACATTATTATTCTGATGTTGTTTGGTATATTTCTATTGTGTGGAGATCTATTTCATTTCCTTAGGGAAAAGCCGTGGAAATCTGAACTTAATAAAAACATATTACAAATTTGGCATCACATCTGATTTTTTTCCATATATTTTGTGTAGAAGGAATAGACTTCTCTGGGCACAAACTACAAGATATTCAGCACTTAACAATTGTTGTGAAGCTATAACATAGATATAGGCAGTAATCTTATTTCAGAAGAAGACACTACAAGAATCACTAACTTGTACTGGTTATGTGAATTTTATATCAGCAAACGGTGGCTTCAGAGCTTAATGAATTTAGATATCTATATTCCAAACTCTGAAACGATTGTTATGTGGAAGCCCATCAGCTACAGCAGATGTTGATTAAATAAATCCCTGCCTTATTTTGCAGCATCAACATCTTCAATAAATCCTAAGTACTGCTTTTATCTCTCTTTCAATATATTTTGATAGTATTTGTAAGATTGCAAGAGGAGGACTATGTCTGCAATTGAGATTTGTGAATTCTGCTCCTGGTTTATGTTGACAAATTCTTTTATGTGTCCAAATCAGCACTGTTGTTTACATCAGTGTCATTTAGGGCTCAGAATTTGGTGATTTATGACTCCAAACTGAATTCATGTCAATTTCAGGTCAGATCTAATACTTGTTTCATTTTTCTACTGTAGCAATCATTTTGTTTCGGATTGCCAGAATCAACTATTTAACAGTCCAAGCTGTCTTCAAAGCATGATGGCCGAAGCATCAAATCATGAAAGACAATGACCAACCAATGTGCTGCTCAATGAAACAAAAAATAAAACAAAATCTTAACAAGGAATCCAAAATCACTTGCTACAAGTGGCAAATAACATAGTAATGAATGACAAGTTGAATGTGTAAACTGTGAGATCAGATAGAATAATGCCAAACAGCTCATACAAAATAGTTTAACCATAAGAAATACAGAAAGTCAATATACAGTACAGAAAAACCTAAAAATTGTAATCACCTAGAGATTTAATAATGGTAATATGGGTTGAAACCAGACACAGACTGTTTATGAGATGTAGACTTCCATCTTGCAACTGCTGCTCATTTTGGAAGACCCTAAGAGATTTGTGCAGACATGAAACATTTTGCGTTGCTGAAATTCCTGCCTGTCTCGAGGACATGAATGGGCATTAGGAAATAGGCAAGGTTTTTTTCCATGTTAAGGCTATATGACTGACAAATCTCACAACAGGAGATCATCTGATCTGATGCATCTGATCAGCGCAAAACATGTAGCAGCTATGATTGAGTGTATTGCAAAAGAATCTGTTACCTGTGTGTGATGATGTAGAAATGCATTAATTAGTTGATAATCAGCATTACAATTGTGATGTTTTTAAGACTACTGTACTTTAGCAGTCTGTCTTCTGTTTTAAAGATTACAATATTTTGGGACACTAAATACAGAGCAGATGTAAGAAATCATTTGAAGTATGTGAAAATTGCCTAATAATAAGTCTGGATAGTTTAATGGTTGGAGATCTGTGGAAGATTCAGATTCTTTTCTTGTAAGATGTTAGTCAGCCTTTTTGTCATACTTCCTGTTCCATTTCTTTCTCTTTGTTTGAAATTTCTCTCACATTTTACAGATGAGATATTTCATGGGCCCCACACAGCACTTTATCAATCTGCACTGAACTTCATCCACAGTCGTCTTTTTGATCTGGAACGGTCCTCTTTTCAAGGCATATTTTGGAATTACAAGTTAAACGTGTCCATAGTACTTCAGGGTTCTGACCCATTGTCATGACATCATAAGACCTTGAGTCTCCCAAAGTCGCAGCAAGTTGTCAGAAAAGTTAAATTATACTATACTGTAAAGTATCTCCCTATTTCCAATGAAAAGGAACTTGGAATCAGAGACAATTAAGTTTTTTTTTAACTTAGTTACATAACCAATGAGATTCCATTACTATGAGAAGAGAGTCAAAGAACTCATTTTGAAGTCAATTTATAGGCTTCTAAATAAACACAGGTATTTTGCAGAGAGGCAGCATTTTCAGTTCAGTCTTATATGGTCAGCAGCTAACTAAGAATTTGAGAGATTGACAAATAGAATATTTCTGGCTTATACCTTATGCAGATAAAAAAAATTAATCTATTCTGTGCACCTAAAATGTGGATTGAAGTTTATCCTCAGATCAAAGACAGAGTTTGTGAAGAGTTAAAGGAGGCTGGAAGGTTGGAGATTAAAAAAATCCTCAAAATAAAAGGCATTTCTACAATTTGACGTTACCCTACAATATGCTGGGGACTATTGTGAACTGCTGTCGATGAGAACGGTGACTCTATGGAGAGTGTGATATATGGTAAACAGCAATGCACTATGTATTTGTGTACCTTATAAGGTGCCCACTTAAAAAAAGAGTATTTAATCAATAACATTTTAAAAAAAACATTTGAAACAGTAAGAGTTAAATATGAGAAAAGCTGATAAGCCATTCCTTCAACTAATGACTTGAAATCTGAATTTGCAGGCAGAAATAATCAGCCTCTAAGGAGACTGTAACACTTAGCAGGACTAACATTTGAAATCTAGTTTTTTTTCAAATACTGCAGTAACAATGAACTATTTACACAGCCTTGACACTGAAAATGCCCTCTATTCTCAGCTTTAATGTGCATTGACCTATAAGTTTTCCACAGTGAACTCCTCCAGGGAAGGCTGCTTTGTTGTATACCATGTATACACTACATCCACAGACACCTTACCTGCAGGAAAGAGAGCAAGAGTGCTTCTAAATAGCTTGCTTTAGCTGAGCACTGAGTATTGATTAATGCATGTTTTATGTTTGCAGGACACTCATGTCCATAACATACCTTAATGGGAAGGACTAAGAGTGCACTGAAGTGAAATGATGATGACGCGCTACATAGGAGACCTTAATTTCAACATTATTCATGGAAGAATGGATATCCATCTGATTTTTCACACCTATTGAGAGCAGGAATTTATTTTATCCTACCTTCAGACCTGAACAGAATTGTGTTATGAGTGCACATCAGAAAACAGAAGCATTCAAGGGGGCATTGGCTATGATTTAAATAACAATGTGCAGGTTTAGGGGAGAAGGAATAAGTTAGGCATTAAGTCAAAATATTTTCAGGAATCCCCTGTAAACACAATGAGCCAGCTGGTCTCCTTCTGCACTGTACATGAGGCAATTCTGTGATTCATTGTTTCAGGTTTATACTAAATTGAAGCTTGGGTTTCTTTACTACACTGATCATAACCTATGGATGTCAGTGACATCCAAAGGTAGCACAGTGGCCCCGGAGAAGATAAACTATGACACAATCTGTCCCTGGCACCAATTCTCATGAGGGTACAGGGCTGGTGCTGAAGGGCCAGGGAGTGTGGCTGAGGCTAAGTAGCAGCCCTGGTTATGTTGGCCTATAGGTTTGCAAATCATAATATGTCGATAATGCTCCACAATATTGCCATGATTTCGCGCTACGCCTCTTTCTTTGGATGATAAACATCTTTAAGTCAGCACAAAGTCACCACATTCTTAAAATTTCATGCCTTATATTTCCTTAGTGAATATATATGAACATCAAGGAACAACAGAGGGACATGGGAATTAGGAGCAGGAGAAGGTAATTCAGCCCTTCGAACCCATTCCACCATTTACCATGATCATGGTTGAGCTTATCTTAACATCGATTCCACTTTCCTACCTACTCCCCATTGCCCTTTATTCCACTTTTTGTCAGAAATATATCTATTTCTTTCTTGAATCTGTTGATTGATTCTGCCTTCATTGCATTCTAGTGCAGTGAGTTCCATATGTATACAACCCTCTGAGAGAAATAGTTTCTCCTCATTTCAGTTTTGAAATTATCTTCTCTCACTCTCTATCTATGACTGCTTGTTTGAGACTGTCCCAGAAGGGGGAAACATCTGTTCAACATTCACCATATCAATCAGCGTTAGTATTTTATATGCCTCAGTCAGACCCCTCTCATTCTTCTGAACTCTACAGAGTAAAAGGCCAAGTTATTCAACCACTTATTTTATGACAGCCCTTTCATCACTGAAACCAACCTGTGTGAATTTCATCTGAATTGCCTTCAGTACCACCACATTCTTTCTTAAGTAGGGAGATCAAAACTATTATTTGCTGCATCTGCATACCCATTTTCTGTAATTCATGCATGAAGATGTTCAGATCCCTCTGCACAGGTTCCCATTTAAATAATAATTTAATGGTAGTTAATACATAACCTATAGGATAAATTCAGCTCTCAAGGTTTTCTCCTGTAATTCCTAAATATTCCTAATGCCTTTTCTAATTATTAGGAATTTTAACTTTGTTTTTACCATTTTGTGGCCATTCCAAATCACTTTTGAGAAGGTGAAGAAGTACCTTGAATTGCTGAAATGTATCTTTGTATAGATATAGCCATAGTGTTAGAAAAGAGTTCCAGAATTTTGACTCAGTAACAACGAAGGAACAGTGAGATAGCCCCAAGTTGGGACGGTGTGATATTTCGAAGGGAATCTGCAGTTGGTGTTCCTATGCTACTGTTGCCCTTCTCCTTCTAGGTGGCAGAAGCCATAGGTTTGAAATGTTGTGCAAACGTGAGTGATTTATTGCAGTTTATTTTAAAAGTCATAAAGACTAATATCAGCACCATGCACCAGTGGTCAAGAAAGTAAATATTTAAGGTGATAAATGAATTGCCAATTGAGCTGGCTGCTTCACTTTGGACAGTTTTGAGCTTCTTGAATATTGCTGGAGCTGCACTCATCTGTACATAGCCCTACACAGTAACGTGGAGAATATGTTTTCATACTCCTGACTTATATCTTATAGATGTTGGACAGATGTTGAAAAGTCAGGAGGTGAGTAATGCAGCCCAGAATTCAGTTTCTGATTCATTGTTGTATTTATATGACTGGTATAGGTTTGTTTCTGGTTTATGGTCACCAGATGTTGATGGTGGGTACAGCAGGATTCAGAGCTTTGATCTGATTTGTTTGTTGTGGTCTATTGCATTTTTTACCCACTGATGATCTTGCGTGTAGTTCTGTTTTGTAGCTTCTCCAAATTATCACCTCATTTTTTAGTTATGCTCGGTGGTGCTTGTTTGATGCACTCCTGCCTCTTTGTTCCATCTGAATTCATCTCCTGGCTTGATGGCAATGGTAGAATCAGGGATATGCTAAAAATAGATGAGGTTATGAATGCAACTCTGCTGCTGCTGATAGCCCACAGCTGTTTGTGAATGCTGATTTTGAGCTGCTAGATCTGTTCTGAATCTATTCCATTTAGCACAGTGGTAGTGTCACAGAAGATGACAGAACATGCTTTCAGCGTGCAAATGGTATTTCACCTCCATTAAGGACTGTGCAGAGATCACCGTAATACAGCCATGGACAGATGCATCTGCGATGCATTGATTGTTAAGATGCTGAAGCTGAATTATGTTATTGGAAGGGACTCTTTCAATGAAAGCATTGATATTTTACCAGCATATTTGTTATCCTTTGCATATTCTGTGCAACTATTGAGCTGGAGTAGTTAGCAGTTTGATGTTATTAATCACAGTCTAATTTAGAGTTCCTATGTAACAAAGTAGTCATTTGTAGACTGTTATCTGTCAGGCAAATGGAAGAGAGAAAGAATTCAGCTATTGTACATCTCATCTCTGCTGTCCACAATATGTTCATCAATTACACAGAAATACAATGGCTATCCTAGCATCATGATCAATCTGGATGCGTGCCCAGATCATTACCTTGAAATATGCGATCAGTTAATACCCTGTTATTGTGAATTAAATGATTACTGCCAAGAATTTCAACACAATTTGGCACTAATTGTTCTGTCCTAGGAAGTAATGCTTTGCTTCAACATGGCAAACAGTGGATCTGTTGAACAGCTGTACTCAAACCCAATCTGGATTTCAATGGAATGTTACAGCAATTGCTCAAGTGAGTTAGCAGCTAATTTAAAATGTATAATGGTCTACTGAAGGAACTAGTCAAAACTTTAATTAGGTATGTCCTAATTAACAAACTATTGTTAATATTTTAATCTCCCAAATTTTAAAGAAAGATATTACTCAATTTTTTTGCCCAGAATTTGGCATGTATTGCATTGATTTTTCAGTGTAAAACAGGTGCAGACTAATTTACCAATGATAGAGCAATGGCTCAACATTAAAGTTATGAGCTCTCTTTTAAAGGTATCTAGATGGAAGTATAAAATGAATACTAGACAATTTATGCATATTAAATTTAACACTGCTTTTCTTGCTCACAACACTTATTTTAAAACTCCTTTCTGAAATTGGCTTAATCTGAACGCAGGGGATGGTGGTCTGGATGCATTCAGGATAATCAAAACTACTGAGTGGTTCTTAAAAAGGCTGTAAAAGACCACCACCAAAAAGGCAAGTTGCTTAAAAGTAGCCATACTACTCCTCGATCCACAATAGATCTGCTTAAATTGCCAGTACTTCACTGTCCACACATCTATTCCTTACAGATATCCTTTCATCACATTACTGGCACCTATCTTCAGCCTTGATTTGCATCAGATTCATTAATCTCATTCAGGATAGTGGTAGGCTTGCTGTGTTTGAACTTCACCTTCTTAGATATGTTGTCTCAGAATTATTTGTTTGCCACTTTTGTTCATTAGCCAGGGAGCATGAGCACATCCGATAACTTGTACTTTAAAACTTTGCTAATATTTGGATCTTAGCTTGGCTCAAAAGCCAAGCCACTTGGTAAAACACTTTCAACAGAATAAATTTAACAAAAACTTATTTAATGGTCTACATTTTACAAGAAATCAGCACAGGACAAATCTTGGCAAGTTTCACAATGGTTACAAGATTTCTCATACTGTTCCCCACAACTTGCCTTTTTACCTAATAATCCAGCCTCTAAGGCACACCATTCATTCCAAACGTCCTCGTACCAGAGAGGTTGTACTCATCACTGCCAGGACATTCAGCAGGGAGTTTTGAGGGCACTGGTGATGGTGTTAGGTCAGGTTGTGCGCAGAGTCAAGACCAGTCTGGACCAGTGAAAGACCTATTCCTTGAGTGGAGAAGTCATTACCATAGGATTGAAGGTGATTTGTCAAAGTATTTGAGGAGTCAGAAGGAATTGTATTCACTACAATCTGCAACCTCAGAATATTTTACAAAACAAGTAGGAGAGGATGTGTTGGGTAACATATCTTTTTTTAGCAGCCTGTTCCCCAACTGGATTCCAAACAGTATGAAAACAAACTGAAACTAAACCCAATCAAGTAGTAACCAGTTAATAGATGCAAGCCTTCTGGTTTCCAGTAAGCGGTTTGGCAAAGACTGTCATTAGAAAAGTCTGTTCAAAAAAAAGCTCTGATATCCAATTGCATCACCGTTCACAATCCTCAAACACGAATGTTCTAAAAGGAGTAAATATGAAGAGTCTTCATAACCATGGACATGGATAGCTTCAATACCTGATGGATTGAGAATGGTGCTGAACAATATGTAATGATCAGAGGGCATCCTCACATCTAAACTTATGATATGCACTTTATCATAGATGTAGCAACTGTATATAGTTTGGCCTAGGACATTGCCCTGAGGAACTCTTGCAGCCCTGATATTAGATGATAGACCTCCAGCAACCACAGCTATCTTTCTCTGAGATATGTGTGACTCTGACTAACAGAGATTTTCTCCCAATTCCAATTGCTAGGGATGTGTGCTGCTGCCTTGACACCAAGAGCAATCACTCTCACCTCATTTCTAGTTTGAGCTTTTTTGTTCATGTTTGGAGCAAGGCTGTAATGAGATCAGGATCTAAGTGTCAGTGAGCAGGTTATTGCTGAGCAAGGGCCATTTGACAGCACTGCTGAAAAAAAGCGCCTGTCATTTTGCTGACACATTTAAACATTTACTCAAGGGAATGCAATGACTAGTTCTATAAAGAAAAGCTGTATCTCCTGCAACAATTCTCTTCTCTACTCAGAGAGATTTGCTGTGCTGAATGAAAGAACTTCTATCAGATGCCAGGCTTGAAAAATTGGAGTTGGGTAACTGTGGTTACTTTTCTTTGGTTTGGATTGGAAATTGGGATTCTAATTCAAATCAGAAGATTTAGGCCAATATATCCTAAAGTGGCTGGGTGTAACATTTTGTTTTATAGTGCTCTGGTTAAATGATTGAAACATATCATTAAATTAAAGACACGTTATAATATTTTATGTTGTTAAATTGTGCTGAACAAACATCAAAACCTTAATAAACCTCAAATTAAATAGATAACTACATTCTAGAATGTACAAATGTTTCAGCAGAGGAGATATTTGGATTGTTTAATGTATTTTTTGTTCAACAAAGAGGCTAGAATCAATGATTTTAGTTTTATTGATGTTGACTAAATTCTTTCATATATTATGTTTCACCAATGTCATGAAGAATGAATCAGCTGCTTTGTGAGGTATGTTTCATTTTGACAATATAAACACTTGTCCCATTGGACTGTCCTTAAGTGATGGCACACTGACATTGTAAATAATTCCCCTCCCTCCAGAATTGTCATAAATTTTAATTCAGTCAAGAACACTTCTTCAGCAATTCATATTTGACCATTCCTTCCTACAAACACTTTTTTTTCTTGACATTTATATTCGAGATGAGCTTCAACTGCTCACCCAATATTTGTTTCCAATCCTTTACCCCCCTGAGAAGGTGGTAACAAGTCAACAGAGTATCTGCTAGGTTACTTCAGAGGGCATTTAAGGATTACAATGACTTGGGGTTTTGGTTAAACTGGTTAAAAATGTCAGTGAACCATTTGGGTTTTAAACTACAATCCAATAGCTCTATGGTCACTTACTTCCTGATATTTTAAACTGCATTCAATTTGGCATGATTGGAAGCTTTAAGGTTTTTACTGTAATAATGAACTCACTGTCCCCATTCCAACATTAATGTCTCTTAAAGTTGTAGAACATGTTATTCAAATCCCATCATTTCCCACATGAACCACTTAATTCTCTTCAATTCAGTTTATGCATTATCACGATTCCAAATATATCTTTTAATGGTTGACCTCATATCTGTCAGATCATAATATTGCCCGCACTTTCTCTTCCAGCTCCTGCACTGTTAGCTCCAAATCATAAAAGGCATCTAATAACTGATTTTAAGGGGCGTGAATCCTCACGTCCTCTTGATACCTTATAGCTACTGACCATTCTATTAATTACACCATTCATTTGTTTCTGAAATTCATTCACAGGATATGCTGGTTAGGCTAGCATTAAATGGCCATTCCTAATTGCCCAAAGGGTCTGGAATCACGTGTAGGCCAGATCAGGAAAGAAAGGTAGGTTTCTTTCCTAAAGGACCGTCATGAAGTTGTGTGAATTGGGGATTGGGAGGCAGGAGGCTAGAATTTGGTATTTGTAAGATTCTAGGCGTGGGTGTTTTAGATTAGATTAGATTAGATTACCTACAGTGTGGAAACAGGCCCTTCAGCCCAACAAGTCCATACTGCCACCTGAAGCATCTCACCCAGCCCCATCCCCATATAACCCACACACCCCTGAACACAATGGGCAATTTAGCATGGCCAATCCACCTAGCCTGCACATCTTTGGACTGTGGGAGAAAACCGGGGCACCCGGAGGAAACTCACGCAGACACGGGGAGAATGTGCAAACTCCACACAGACAGTTACTCAAGGCTAGAATCAAACCCGGGTCCCTGGCGCTGTGAGGCTGCAGTGCTAACCACTGAGCCACCGTGCCGCCTCTAGCCATCATGCCGCCCCGAGCCACCGTGCCGCCCCTAGTCACCGTGCTGCCCTGTTTGGGGGGGGGGGGGAGGCGGTGTGCGGGGGGAGAGTAGTGTGTGATCCCTTAAAAGAGACAATGTGCTTTTTCATTGCTAAGAGATTAAAAAAGAAGTCTGTGGGCAGCAGGTTGTGGGCTTGCAGGTGCCCAGAGAACACTCATATTGAAACATTTCTATCAAAAGACTATTCAGTTAGCAGGCCAAGCTGCAGTTTTACCAAGACAATAGGTTTTGAATTTAGCCAATCGATTTGAAGCAGGCAATTACGTACAAAAAAAACATTAAAATTAGTTCTGATGTTTTGATAACATAGAACCAATTTTATTGTAAGAAATATTGATATGTCATCAAGGGTATAAAAGAAAGGGCAGTTGCACAAAGACAGGAGAGTTACCTGCCATCTGCTAGAGTTAATAGATCTCAGCTCTCAAGAGAACTGCTGGCTCTAACAGCCTTCTCTAAGTGTTAGAGAAATCACCATATATATCAAAAAGTATCAATGACACCGACTCCCACAGCTACCTAGAGTACACCTCCTCCCACCCACCCTCCTGCAAAAATTCCATCCCCTATTCCCAATTCCTCCGCCGCATCAGCTCCCACGATGAGGCATTCCACTCCCGCACATCCCAAATGTACAAGTTCTTCAAGGACCGCAACTTTCCCCCCACAGTGATCGAGAACGCCCTTGACTGCGTCTCCTACATTTCCCGCAACACATCCCTCACACCCCAACCCCACCACAACCACCCTAAGAGGATCCCCCTCGTTCTCACACATCACCCCACCAACCTCCGGATACAACGCATCATCCTCCGACACTTCCGCCATTTACAATCCGACCCCACCACCCAAGACATTTTTCCATCCCCACCCTTGTCTGCTTTCCGGAGAGACCACTCTCTCTGTGACTCCCTTGTTCGCTCCACACTGCCCTCCAACCCCACCACACCCGGCACCTTCCCCTGCAACCGCAGGAAATGCTACACTTGCCCCCACACCTCCTCCCTCACCCCTGTCCCAGGCACCAAGATGACTTTCCATATTAAGCAGAGGTTCACCTGCACATCTGCCAATGTGGTATACTGTATCCATTGCACCCGGTGTGGCTTCCTCTACATTGGGGAAACCAAGCGGAGGCTTGGTGACAGCTTTGTAGAACACCTCCGCTTGGTTCGCAATAAACAACTGCACCTCCCAGTCGCAAACCATTTCAACTCCCCCTCCCATTCTTTAGATGACATGTCCATCATGGGCCTCCTGCAGTGCCACAATGATGCCACCTGAAGGTTGCAGGAACAGCAACTCATATTCCGCTTGGGAACCCTGCAGCCCAATGGTATCAATGTGGACTTCACAAGCTTCAGAATCTCCCCTCCCCCCACTGCATCACACAACCAGCCCAGCTCTTCCCCTCCACCCACTGCATCCCAAAACCAGCCCAGCCTGTCTCTGCCTCCCTAACCTGTTCTTCCTCTCACCCATCCCTTCTTCCCACCTCAAGCCGCACCTCCATTTCCTACCTACTAACCTCATCCCACCTCCTTGGCCTGTCCATCTTCCCTGGATTGACCTATCCACTCCCTACCTCCCCACCTATACTCTCCTCTCCACCTATCTTTTCTCTCCAACTTCGGTCCGCCTCCCCCTCTCTCCCTATTTATTCCAGAACCCTCACCCCATCCCCCTCTCTGATGAAGGGTCTAGGCCCGAAACGTCAGCTTTTGTGCTCCTGAGATGCTGCTGGGCCTGCTGTGTTCATCCAGCTTCACATTTTATTATCTTGGATACTCCAGCATCTGCAGTTCCCATTATCACTGGTATCAATGACACAACAAGTTAAAATTCCTGATCAAAGAATCAGGGGAGGGTGTTCCTGACAGAATATTGAATGGAGAAGGCACAGAGAAATTTAGAAGACATGTAATCTGGCTGTAATTTCAGGAGACTAAATTCCATTTCTTATTTCTTCTTTTATCAAATACAAGTGGGGTTCATATTTATTGGAACAGCATACTAGTTGAATCTTGTTTTATTTGGGACTAGTTAGTAGTTAGAAGGGTTTTTTTTCAGTTTACAAATAATTTAGTTAATTTGTTCACTCGTAGATTTAGATAAATAAATTGTTACTTGCTGATCGTAAAGTGAGTGTCAGGGATTTCTTTTATTTAACCACTAGTAGTTGCTGAATGTCAAGTTTCATACTCCTTTAATAGATCATGGGGCAAGATGTTTCTCTTTGGGCTTAGTTCTCAGAGTACAGTCGACTTCCATTTTATTACAGGACATTAAGGAAACAAACATCATTTTTGTAATAATTTCTTCATCTGTTGCAGTGGGATTTGAACCCATGTCCCCGGTACACTAGCCTGAGGTTCTGGATTAATAAAATAAAACAAAGAACTGTTAATATTGGAAATTTGAAACAAAAACAGAAATTGCTGAAACGTTGGTTGCTACCTGGCCTGTTGAGCTCCCCCCAGCAATTTTTGTTTTTGTTCTTGACAACTAGTCGAGTAACATTGCCTCTATGTCACTATCTCCCCTTGAGGAGGGCCATCTCACCTAAAACTTCATCTCAAAGGGATTTTGCTGAATTGGTTCCACTCATAGCCATCTAGTCATAGCATTTCTAACCTTGTCATCTTCAGAATGTGGCATTGTGTCCACATTTCCTGACACAATATGTTTGAGGCTGTTATTGTCCTCCATCTCAACAATGACATGTCATGGCATATTGTGCAGTCTTGGGATGAACTTTCACAAAGATGTTTATGGCATACTGGTTCCCTACTATATATCTTGGTCCCAGCATTGCTTCTATGTGAGCAGATTACTTTTCTAACATTTCAACTTGTGTTAGCTGAAATTTGCCTTCACCTAACTCTGCTATTATGATTAATTCCATTTGCTTTTGGTCTCAATGTGACTGAGACTGTTCACAATGTCAATATCCTGTTTGGGCTCAAGATATCCCTGCAGCTTTGAATTTGCTCCTATGGTGGCAAAGACCACCAATTTCCACAAGATATTGGAGTAAAGGTAGGCTATTTGGCCCATTGAATCCACTTCATGGTTCAATGAAATCATGGCTCTTCTGATAATCCTCATCTCCATCCTGCTGCTTCATTTCAACCACTTCCAAGGATTATTCGCTCCTGACACCATCATCCATGCCCTTGTCGCTATGCATTTGCATGTTCCAATCCTACCCTGTCAGTCTTCTATCCTTTGTCTTACCCAAAAGACAGCTGTATCTATTCTATTCTGCATCAAGTCCTGCCCTTTATCACTAATATACTGATTGACTTATACTGCCCCCCAATTCTTCAATATCTCTATGACCTTGCTCCTTTCCTTTGCTGTAACCTCCCCACTTTCCTCACCTGACAGCTACTCCTGTGCTTCCTGCCAATTACTTCACGTAATCATCAAGAGCCTTGCATTTAGCCGCTTTGAGTCTATTCTCTTAAAATCATACACCTTTTTAATGTATGATTGCGCAGCTTTTACAAAACCCACTTCCTTCTCTAAACCTTTTATCGCCTGCTCTGGTATCCTTTTTTTTTGACTAGGTGAAACATTTTATTTGAACATCTTTTTGTGAAGAAGCAAAGAGAACTTTTATTTCAGCATTATCAGTTGGCTCAATGGGTGACATTTTTGCATCTGAGTCAGAAGGTTTGCCTTAAAATCCTATTCCACATGCTTGAGTACAATATACTCTAGTTCAGGAATTGTTTAAGGTGCGTTTTTGGATGAGATGGTGGTGGCTGTGTGGTTAACAGCGATAAAAGATAAACTATTTGAATGTCTTAACAAGAAGACTATCTTGCTTTAGCACAAGTAGTTTATTGCACATTTGCAACGGGTACAATTTAAATTAGGAACAAAAACAAAGTTGCTGGAAAAGCTCAGCAGGTCTGTCAGCATCTGTGGAGGAGAAAACAGAGTTAACATTCTGCATCCGGTGACCCTTCCTCAGAACAGCAAGAGACAAAATGTCTGACCCATTTAGGATCTTGAGTTGAACTTCCAGTTCTTGATCCATGACTGTGACATAATGACATTGGATACAGCCGAAAAAAATCTCAATTCATTTAACACGTGTAACCTGCAGGGATAAGAAACAAATGCTGGAAAGTGGGATTATACTGGATGGCTCACTTTTTGGCTAATGCAGACACAAGGGGCCAAGCTCTTTTTGTGCTGTTGCTTTCCGTGTTTCAGATGTTTCTAATACATATCTCTTAAAATAAGATTGTTAACGAAAATAGACTGTCTGATCTTTATAATGTTGATGTTTGTAGGAGCTTGCTGTTCACTAGTTGGCCGTTGAATATTCAAAACCACAGCAGTGACAATGCTTCAAAAATATTTCATTAGCTGGAAACTGCTTTCTAAGATTATAGAAGGCACTAAATAAACACATTTTTAATTCATTAACTACATGTTAAAAATGTAAGACCAGAAGATTTTTTTTCTTCTTTACGCACACATACATAACAAAGTAATGTTTTTATATTTATTCATTTTAGGGGATGGGGCATTGCTGGCTGACCAGCATTTATTGCCCATCCCTAGGAGTGCTTTTTTAAAAATTCATTAACAGGATGAGGGCATCGCAGGTTAGGCAGCCCATCCCTAATTACCCAGAGGGTGGCTCAGAGTAAACCACTTTGCTGTGGGTCTGGAGTCACATGTAGGTTAGATCAGGTAAGGGTGGCAGTTTCCTTCCCCAAAGGATATTAGTGAACCAGATGGTTTTTTTCCCAACTATTGGCAATGGATTCATGGTAATCACTAGATTCGTAATTCCTGATATTTTTATTGAATTCCAATTCCACCATCTACCATGGTGGGATTCGAACCCGGGTCCCCGGATCATTATCTCGGTCTCTGGATTAACAGTCCAGCAACAATACCGCTAGACCATTATATCCCTTGAGAAGGTGTTGGGGAGCTGCCTTCTTAAATCGCTGCAGTCCACACGCTCTGAGTTGACCACAATGCCATGAGGGAGAGAATTCCAGGATATTGACCAAGCGACAGTGAAGGAACCATGATATATTTCCAAATCAGGATGGTGAGTGGCTTGGGGGGAAATTTGAAGGTGGTGGTGTTCCCATATATCTGCTGCCCTTATCCTTCTGGGTGGAAGTGGTCATGGGTTTGGGAGGTGTTGTCTGAGTTGAATTTCTACAGTATATCTTGTAGAAAGTACACACTGCTTCTACTGAGCGTTGGTGGCGGAGGGAATGCATACTTGTAGTTAGGACATCAATCAAGCTGGCTGCTTTATCCTGAATGGTGTCAAGCTTCTGGAGCATTGCTGGGGCTGCACTCATCCAGGCAAGTGGGGAGTATTCCATCACACTCCTGACTTGTGCCTTGTCGATGGTGAACAGGCTTTGAGGAGTCGGGCGATGAGTTACTTGCCGCAGTATTCCCAGCTTCTGGCCTGCTCTTGTAGCCACACTGTTAATGTAATGAGTCCAGTTGAGTTTCAGGTCAATAACTACCCCCAGGATGTTGATAGTGGGGTATTCAGTGCCAGTAACACTGAATATCAAGGGGTGGTGGTTAGATTGTCTCTTGTTGGTGATGGTCATAGCCTGGTATTTTTTTTCTTTATTTATTCACGGGAAGAGGGTGTCACTGACCAGGCAGCATGTATTGCCTATCCCTACTTGCCCAGAGGGCAGTTAAGAGTCAACAACATTGCTGTGGGTCTGGAGTCACATGTAGACCAGATCAGGTAAGGATGGCAGTTTCCGCAGCATTATAAACATCTTTTCTGTATCCTTCAGTTATCCTTCTGTTAATATGGAGACCAAAACTCAAATAGTTTATCGCACAGTTTTCATGAATTACCTACTGTAAACTTCAAACCACAAGCAATAAAAGGCCAAAATTCCATTTGCCTTTCGTGCATGAAAGACACGTTAGAAAGCGCCAAAGCACCCAGACCTCTTTTTGTTGCATTTTTTTCAGCCTCTATTTAAATAATAGTCCACGTTTTGATTCTTTCTATGAAAGTGCATGACCTCATGCTTTCCTACATTAAACTCCATCTGCCAAGTTTTTGCTACTCACTCTGTCTGAGCCGGTGTTCTTCTCTGACCACTGCCTCCTGCTGGCTGACTGTCACTTACAGGACGAGCAGCCGGCCGGCAAGGGGACATGGAAGCTCAACACGACTCTGTTGACCCCAGAGAACGTCGAGGAGCTTAAGAGGGAGTACGCCGGTTGGAGAACCTTGAAACCCCTCTTTGAGTCTCCGGGCGACTGTTGGGAGACGGTGAAGGAGAACATCAAGAGGTTCTTTGTCCTCAAGGGTGTTCGGAAGGCGAGAGAGAGGCGGGGAAAGCTGTCGCGACTCCAGAAAAGGGTGCAGAACCTACTCCTTCTGCAGTTGATGTGGGCCGATGTCCTGGAGGACCTCTGCGAGGCGAGCGGCCAGCAAGCCTCATTCTTCACCGCGGAGGCCTCCAGGATAATCTTCCGGTCCAGGGTCCGCTCCGTGCAGCAGGACGAGGCGTGCACGCGTTTCTTCTTTCAGAAGGTGCACAAAGAGAGCTCTGTGCTTAGCCGGCTGAAGGAGGACGACGGCTCGGTGACGTCGTCTCGGCCCGACATTTTGAGGATTAGCAGATCGTTCTATGCCAGACTGTATGACACGAAGCCCACTGACAGCACGGCCTCCAAGTTGTTCCTGTCGTCTATCACGGAGGTCTTAGACGACGGCACAAGGGAGTGACTGGACTGACCAATATCCCTGGACGAGCTGACCAGACCCCTCAAGTCCTTGGAGAGGAATAAGACTCCCGGGAGCGACGGCTTACCGGTCGAGCTGTATTCTGCGCTGTGGGACCTGGTCGGCCAGGACCTGCTGGAGGTGTACGATAGTGCGCTTCGGGCAGGGGAAATGTGCAAGCCCATGAGGAAGGGCATCATCACCCTCATTTGCAAGAGGAAGGGGGAGAGGGAAGAAATTAAGAATTGGCGTCCCATTTCACTATTGAACGTGGACTACAAAATCCTGGCCAAGGTCATAGCCAACCGAGTCAGGTCTGTCCTGGAGTCGGTGATTCACCCTGACCAAACCTGTGCTATGCCGGGCAGGAAGATCGCTGAGAGGCTCGCGCTCATCAGGGATACGATCGCCTACATGCAGGACAGGAGGGTGGACACCTGCCTCCTCAGCCTGGACCAGGAGAAGGCCTTTGGCAGGGTCTCTCATGCTTACATGAGGGACATCCTCTCCAAATTGGTGTTCGGGGAGGGCATCCGCAATTGGATCCGGCTGCTCTCCACCAACATCGTTAGCGCAGTCTCGATCAACAGGTGGGAATCAAACAGTTTTCCTGTCAGATCTGGAGTCAGGCAGGGCTGCCCGTGCTCTCCTGCCTTGTTTGTTTGCTGTGTGGAGCCCTTCGCCGCATCCATCAGGAACGACGTAAGCCTGAAGGGTGTGACTATCCCAGGCAGCGGAGGCCTTCAGGTCAAGACCTCCCTGTACATGGACGACGTCGCCGTCTTCTGCACCGATCGTCGGTCAGTGAGTCGGCTGTTGGACATCTGCGGCCAGTTTGAACTGGCCTCAGGTGCCAAAGTCAATAGGGGTAAGAGGGAGGTCATGCTTTTCGGGAACTGGGACGACCGCTCCTTCATCCCCTTCACCGTCAGGACAGACTACCTGAAGGTGCTAGGTGTTTGGTTCGGTGGAGCTGGGGAGTGCACTAAGACTTGGGAGGAGCGTATCATCAAATTGAAGCAGAAGCTGGGCAGGTGGACGCTCCGGTCCCTCTCCATCGCGGGTAAGAACCTGGTTGTCAGGTGCGAGGGGCTTTTGGTACTGTTGTAAGTGGCGCAGGCCTGGCCGATTCCCTGGACCTGCGCCGCTGCGGTCACCCGGGCCGTGTTCCATTTCATTTGGGGGTCGAGGATGGACCAAATCCGCAGGGACACCATGTACAAAGACCTGGAAAGTGGGGGAAGGGGCGTACCGAACGCCACCCTCGACCTGACGGCTACCTTTGTGTGCGGCTGCATCAAGCTGTGCGTAGATCCTCAGTACGCAAACACCAAGTGTCACTACTTACTGAGGTTCTACCTGTCCCCGGTGTTGCGAAGGATGGGCCTGGCCTCGTTGCCGCGGAACGCTCCGAGTAGTTGGACCGTCCCATACTACCTGTCGATCGTCGAGAAATTTTCGAAAAGAAACGTTTGATCACAAGGCCGTCAGGCAGTGGTCAGCATGTAGTATCCTCGAGACCCTTCGGGAAAAGGAGAGGGTGGATCCTGTCGTGTGGTTCCCCATGCAGACTGCCAAAGTCGTTTGGCAGAATGCCTCATCGCCACAACTTTCAAACAAGCACAAGGACATTGCTTGGCTGGCGGTGAGAGGGGCTCTGCCAGTGAGATCCTTTATGCATGCCCGGAATCTCTGCGCCACCGCACGCTGCCCTCGAGGCGGCTGCGGCGGGGACGAGACTGTTGATCACCTCCTTCTGGAGTGTGCCTATGCACAGGAGGTCTGGAGGGGGATGCAGTGGTATTTGTCGAGGTTCGTCCCGATCAGGTCTGTGACGCGGGACTCCGTGCTCTATGGGCTGTTTCCCGGGATGCACACCGAGACCAACATCGACTGCGCCTGGAGGACCATCAATGCGGTGAAAGACGCTCTTTGGTCTGCCTGCAACTTGCTGGTCTGCCAGCTGAAAGAACTGACCCCGACCGAGTGTTGCAGACTGGCGCACTCCAAGGTCCAGGACTACGTGCTGAGGGACGCGCTAAAGCTTGGGGCAGCCGCTGCCAAGGCGCGGTGGAGAAAGACCACGGTATGAAACCCCGCATCCAGAATAGAAAAAAGGGCCCTATCTGGTAACTGGGCCCAGCTGGCGCCTTCCCCAACTGGTCAGGGGGCCAATGGGGACTGTGCGGGGAGACGACTGCCAGTGTATTTTCTTTACTTTGTTTTTTGCTTCTTTGATTTTTTTTCTTTTAGTTGGTGTACGTACCCCCTGGGTAACCCAGAGCAGCTTGCATAACTGGGTAGGTGTATAAATATGTTTTATTTTTTGTACATCTTATGAATAAAGTATATTTTTTCAAATAAAAAAAAGTGACGAAACGTCTGAAAAATAACCTTCCAGCTCAGCGAGCAAACTCACATCCAGAACCTCAACCTGAGCTACAAATCTTCTCAAAACTCGCTAATCTCATTTGTAGTAAACCATGATCAATGCTGAAGCTGTATTGCAGATATTAACTGGCTTTTTATGAAACAGTTTTTTTCTTCTGATACATGGAATTACTGAGTATTTCTCATAGCTCTCTATTTTTGTAAGGAGTTATATTCTAGAAGGTTTATCCCTACTTCATCTATTTGATAAGCTGTAAAATGATCAATCATTTTCTGAAGGTTTTTATTACCATTAAGGCATCAATAGTTAGATATCCTGAATAACAAGGGTACATTTCGGTCATACGTAATTTATTGAACTTATTCTCAAAGAGGTTTGAATTTGCTGGAAAAGGTTGACTTTAGGACTCTAGATCCATGCTGTTTCCTAATTCTTACAAGTGGAACATTGTTAGAAGCTCATCAAAGAGGTGAACCAATGTTCCATGTTTGTCTTCCCAAATGCCAAAGCCTCTGCAATACTAGTTTTCGCTTACACTCTGCACATGCAAAACAAATCCACTTATGGTTAATCATGGTAGTCAAACCCAAACAGTAGGAAACCATAACAAAATTTAATCCTCAGTGTAAGCAGAGTTAGAAGATTGGATGAATGGACCAAGGAGAGCACGTAAAATTAATTAATCGCTAATTTTCCATATTTTAATTATGTTTTAGTATGCGTTATTGTTAGTACTATTTGTACTGAAATAGCAGAACTGCTTACAATTCGTGAAGCAGTAAGTTACAGAAATAGAATTGCTCAGAGCACATAGATTTGAAGTTATGGCTGGGGAACTGTTTCTTACAAATCATGCAACACTATGCTGCCACCACTGTTAGGGAAATGTAATAGCATGAGTTCAGAGTTCCCATTATACAGTTGAACATCATTTCATGCATAAATTTTATTTATTTTTTAAATTGGACACAAACAAGTTGTTAAAATGGGTTTTGCAAAACAAATGATATTTGGTATTTGCATAGTGGACAGTATGCAATCAGGTAAAATCCTAATTAAAGTGGACATTTACAGCCACCCATGGAATTCACCCAAAAACAGAAATTGCTGCAGAAACTCAGTAGATTCAGCAGCATCTGTGGAGAGAAAGCAGAGTTAAAGTTTTGGGTTCAGAACCGGAATTCACATATCTCATTGGTTAAGGATGATGGTGAAGTTTCATATTTCATTCTGGGCAAAATGAAAGATGGAAACAGAATTGTGATGGAAGTAAATTGTTACTATCAACTTTAATCTGTGCTACAAAAGACTTTCCTCATCCAAATTGGGCTGGGTGACCCTCAGAATTGTTAACCTGCAACTCAGGATGTGGAAACAATATAAATATCACACCTTATTTGGGAAAGAGCTTGAACTGAAGATCACCTGGAGACATATTTATCTGATTGAAAGAACAGCTTAGAAAGCCAATAAAGCCAACAGAACGACAAGTTTTTAGCCACCTTTTGAAACCAGCTGCTAGGTATTTGAGGACCAAAGTACTTAGTTTCTTTCACATCCAGTGTTCACTTAGAACCAACCTCCTAGATATTTGAATAGAAGAAATCTCACAAACTGCGGTGAACACTTTTCCTTACAAGGTATGTACTTCAATTGTAAGTTGTCAAAATCATTCATGAAAGTAGATACTGCTACATGGGACTAGCAATCATAAATCAGAGACTCTGATATGGTTATCTGTAAAAGTGTGCCATCTTTATCCGTATTTAATCTCAGTATGCACATGACTGAAACTAAATATGCTTAATTGCATTTAATTTGGTTGTGTGTGGGAGCAAACAATCTTTGTTTTTGAACTCACAGTAACTTGCAGTTGAATTATTTAAATTGGTTATACATATCAAAGGTAAGACAAGGCTACTGCTTTCCCCACAGAATGTATTGTTCATGAAAATTACGAGAGGCAATGCCCTCTCCTTTTGAAAATAGGGATTTCTGGTGCAAAGCATTGTCAAAAAGTAATAACCACAACAAAACCAAAATTAAGGCTTTGTGAAAAGAAGGCACATGTTATATGATGTCGAGCTAATGGGGTGCTCATGAAGTCCCCTCATTGCCAAATATTGTTCTCAGGCAAGGGCGAAATTGTTAATACTATAGTATAGTAGTGCTGAGCAAATGGTCAGGAATTATCCTTTTAGTAGAGAAGCTGTCAGCAAACAATTGATTGAACCAATAAGTGCAGACTTCTATAGTATTGCCATTGACAGGCGAAGCCAGCCACATTGTGTGGAAAGCTTCATGTATTGTATACATTTCTTATTGAAGCTCACATTCCAGGCCACAAAATAACAAAACAAAAAAAACCTTCAGTAGGAACACACTCTGGTGAATAATTTTCTGTGAACAGCTGCTGAAGTAGGTTTTAAAAAGCCAGCAGCATCCTTATACAACACAACAATTAATTTTAGCACAATGGCAGCACATAATCCAATCAAAATTCTCAAGACGTTACCATACACAAAGGGGGCCGAAAAATAAGCGTAGTAACCAAGGTTAGAAACAATACTTAGTAAATCAGAAAGAAAAAACACATTGCAATAATAGTTCCAAAAATTAGGGGAAGGGCAGAGGGCTCTAATAACAACAAAGAAAAAGGACTGAAGCTCATGTATACTAACAGAAGAAGCAGCCAGAATAACACTGGGGAATTAAGAGTAATTATAATAGTCAAAAATTATGAAGTACTTTTTTCTCAAAAATGTGATTTCAGAAAGGTTGTAATTCTACACCCACCCCACCCCCTCTTGCCCCCTACCCCCTCGTCCACCACCGCCGCCCACCCACACAACAGAGATGGTAAGAATGACAGTGAATGTTATCTCTGAAATGGGCCAGAGTCCAAAACTTAGTTTCTCGCCATTAGGATAAACTGTAATGATGAAATTCTCCATTCCTAGGTGGTGAGGTCAAATTCACCATCAGGTGGTGAGAAGGCCATTAGCACACATTCATATTCATTAACTCCACACTTTGCCCTATTAACTTGCCTTCCAATTAACTTCACCTCAGTGTAGAAACTCAATAGCTCACAAACATAACACTGAAAATTGAAGAGGTATCTTGGTGTCTGAATTCAAGTTTGATCCTCAGAGTCAAGTCCAGGTGAGTTTTGAGTTGTGCTGGCAATCTTTCTTTCCTTTACGTTCCTTGGAACTGCTCCAACAGCAGCGGGTCTCTTCTTGGTCATTGGCAATGGTCTTCTCAGTCCCTATATGCCATCATCTCCTTGTGTAAAATGCATCAGCTTCAGAACATTAAGTTTCTTGTCTTTGCCCAGACTCCAGTATCATTTCTTGGTTTAGAGTTGGCATTAAAGGGTTCAGTCAGCCATGAACCTTCTGGCTCTTACCCGTTGCCTGAATACAGATGAACATCAATGTATATGCTAGCTGTTGTTGATCGCTTTAGCTCAGATGGACAGGCAGGAAGTGAATAGAGAAAATGGAAGAGGATGCTTCGGAGTCGAGGAAAATACAAAATGTATATGCAGTTGGGTGGGACTTGCTAGTGGAATGAAAGGGATTACTCATCTTGAAATGGAAGGGAGTAGGAGCCAAGGCAAGCCATGGTCACTCTAGCCTTAATATGAGAGGGTGCAATGCCAATAAGAGCATAGGCTCGTCAGCAACTATGGCTTCAGGACTAAAGTTGGCACAAAATACCAGTGCAAAGACGCTCGGCCAAGACAGGGATGGGAAGAGAGGAGAGTGAAGACTTCTTGGTGCCACAGAGATGATAACGGAAAACAGAATGGGTAGGGTAAATCAAGCATTGTAAGTGGGAGGCAGCAAGTCACTTCGGCATACGCAAGTTGGAACCTGACCGTATTGATCTGAAAATCAACTGAACAATGAGTTCTAAAATTGAAATGAAACCCCTACAAATTGGGAGACATGGAGTATTTACACATGAGCTTTGTTTTTTGAGGTTATAGGTTCCTGCAATGTCCAAGAGATCAGCGACTGTGGTCTTTTTTTCCACAAAAGGTGAAGCTGATTCGTTCTCAGGTAACGCAGCAGGTTAGAACTGGAAACAAACTACAGAGACACAGGGAGGGAGAGGGGAGAGAGAGAGATGAGTGAATAGAAGGAATAAGAAATGGGTGGGGAGAGAGAGGGAGAGAGGGGAAGGAGGGGTGAGGGGACAGTGTGGGACAGGGGAGGGATGAAGAGGGGAGGGGTGAGAAAGGGGTAGGGGGAGAGAGGGGAGAGAAGGGAGCGAGGGGAAGAGGGGCTGTTGTTCGCCTTGGCAAAAGATGCCTGTTTGCTGCAGTAAAAACTGATTAAACTTCAAGAATAATCGTTCCCTATCCTGTAGCAGTTGCTGTGAGATATGACTTTTGAACTGATAAATCAGAAACATTTTACAAGTGAATCAAATGTATCTTGTACAAGCACAGTGATGTTTGTACTTCTTACAAGTCAATGGAAATTTACAGAAAAAGTCAGTTGAAGGGCTTGGTTATCAAAAGAAGGTTCATCTCAACATCAGAACCAGAAGGAAAGATCACTGCGCAGACTTATCTTTTTCTTTGATTTCTACCAACAATCTACTTTGCCTACTTGTCTGTCTGTGCGCGTGAGTAAGGAAGCATTAGGAGGGTTAGAGTTTTTGTTGGTAGCATTTTTTGTGAATAGTTTATGATCTGTTTAATTGCAGATATATAGCTAATTAATTCTAATAAATAATTTTGTTTTTTACAGGAACCTGTACAACATTGGTTTGAAAATCTGGTAAATTGCGATACTGTGCATGTCTTAAAATATGATTATATCACTTGGTATGACTTTGGGTGAAGTAGAATTCTATTTAGAGAGCACTGTCCCTGTTTGATTATAATGTGTTTGTGTAAAGAAAAGGATTTCACTCCATTCCTGTTAAAATGCTTCATGACAATTGTCGACACATTTTCTGACTCTGTATTACATATCCAGGGAACTGTCATGTCTTGTACTTACTGGAGCATTCAAAGTACCAGGCTTTTGAAAGGCCCTTAGCCCTCATATAAGGATGGTTACAAGGTGACAGGAGTTCATGATTTCTCTAATAAATTGTCAGACTACCTCAGAGCAAATATCCAACACTGCCCATACTTTGACATGCCCCCTGATGCCTGGACTAATCAAATGGAACAGGCCAGACAGGGTGCTGAGCGTCACTGTGCTGTGCTGCTGTCTCCACAACCTGAATCACCAAAGAGGAGCTATGTCAGATGAAGAGAATTTGTAGGAGAGACAGGAATCCTCTGAGGAGTATTACAAGGGTAACCATCATGTGTTGGTTCAAGAGCATCATCAAAAGGAAGAACATAGAGCATAGGACTCAAGAGGTTGAGAGGACAGAGGCAACCTAATAGCCAAAAATTTCCCAATTACTGGGCTTGGTTCAGACTTTCTATCTTCACACTCTCATGAGATTTGCAGAGTTAGCATTCAACCCTCTGTATCTTACATATTTCCAGCAGACTGAATGTTGTTGTCAATAAATAGGTAGGTATTGTTCTGATGAGGTTCTGGTATCTTCACCTCTGTGAAAGCTAAAATGCATCCAAATTCCCCTGACAACAACATTAGCAATAAATCAGGGATGAAATAGTGAGCATCTTCCATTCAATCATTTTGCTGCACATTAGAGCCAATACAGTCTGTGTGTTTCAGACAAATGAGCAATTTCAGGGACACCAATCCCTTATGAGGATAACCAAGTTATTACTCATTCTGAAAATTCTTCCTCCAAGATATTGTCCATCAACAGCTTTTCAAAGCTTCACACTGCAATAAGACAGCACAAGTCCTTCGCTGTACTTCAGTATCTAACCTAACTGCACTCAAACTGCAAAGGGCTGCATTATACACCTTTTTAATACAGACTGCTACACAATGAGTAACAGCAAACATTAGAGTTTGTCATTGGCTATGTCATGTAACAAATCTTTTCCTTGTGAAAAGAAAGAGTTGCATTTAATTTTGTTCATGGAATGTGGGCCTCATTGGCTCGATCAGTAGATTTTGCCCACCCCTGATCACTGTTGAAGGTGGGATTGAGGTCCCTTCTTGACTATCTGCATTCCTTGGAGTGTAGAAAGACACAGAAATCTGTGTGGAAGGGAATCATGATGTGGAGGTGCCAGTGATTGGACTGGGGTTGCACAAGGTCAGAAGGCACATGGCATCAGATTACGGTCTAACAGGTTTATTTGAAATCACAAGCTTTGGATTTCACCTGACAAAGGGAGCAGTGCTGTGAAAGCTTGTGATTTCAAAAAAACCTTTGGGATACAAACTGGTGTCATGTGACTACCGACCAGGAAGGGAACTGTCAGATTTTGATGCAGGAACAATGATATTGTTCCAACTTCGATGGTGCTTGGTTTAGAGGGGACCAAGCAGATTGCTGTGTTTTTGGTTATCTGCTGTCCTTGTCCTTCTAATTGGTAGACATTTGCGGGGTGTGTGGGAAGGAGCCTGTATGGGTGAGTTGCTGCCCATTGTGCTATTAATGACCTCAAGATATCTGAAGCACTTTCAACCAATTTAGTATGTTGAAAGTTTGTTCAATATTTTAACGTGCAAAAAGCACCAAGAACTGTTGTACTTCAAGCTTCCATAAGTAACAATGTTGCGATGATCAGGCAATGTGAACTCTGCAGTGACCAACTCACCTCCTGTCTCCCCAGTGTCTGTCCACCAATTGAAAGGCATGAATCAAGGATCTGGTGGAATACTGTCCACTTGCTTTGATTGTTGCAGCTCTGAGAATAATCAATAGGCTCAACGCAATCCAGAACAAAACAGTCTGCTTGACTGGCACTTGACCTACCACCTTCAATATTTACAACTGACGCACAGAGGCAGCAATGTGTACCATCTGCAAGACGCATTTCAGCAATTCAATAAGGCTTCTTCAACAGGACCTTTGAAACCCACACTCTCCACCATCAAGAAGGATGAAGATAGCACATACATAGGAATACCACCACTTACAGGCACCCTCTACACACCATTGCACCATTCTGACTTAAAACTTTATTATCATTTCTTCATTGTCAGTGGGTCAAAATCCTGGAAATCCTTTCCTATTTGGAGTCCTTCCACTCCAAGCATTGTAGCAGTTCTGACACTCTGCTGAAAGTTCTGACGAAGGGTCACCAGACCTGAAACGTTAACATTGATTTTTTCTTCACAGATGCTGTCAGGCCTGCTGAGATTTTCCAGCAACTTCTGTTTTTGATCTATTAGTATCTTCCTTGTAATTTAATGCATTAATTCAGTCAATGACATTTGGGCTGTCCTGATCTATATTTTTGTATCTGTGGCAAAGTGATACAGCCACTTCTGCCGGCAGTAATATGAGTGGCATTTTAAACCAAAGCTTGAAAACAGTTGCAGTAATGGGAAAAATGTTGAATACTGGACTTGTAACGATATTTGCACAATTATGATCTAAAGAGGAATTGTTTTGCTTTTTTGTCAATTTGATGTAACAATCTGCTTAACCGGTTTCATGAATATAGGCCTTGGTCTATGTTAATTTCATGCAAGCAAGTTGGTCAATCAAAAACATCTTTGTTTTACTAATTTTAAAAAATCACAGAAATGTAGATATAATATCTACCTTTTTCAGACCTATTAGATTAATCATGGAAGCTTTTTTTGCTTTTTGAATTGTTGTATTTATATATAGTTGCTTCGCAGAAATTTGGTGCTCAGCATAAATTTGTTAATTTTCGAACAGAAGTTAGTTTTGTCACATGGGGTTAGAAATCGGATAGTTCCTTATTTAGGATAGACTCTGGTTGGCTTTGAGTACCACAGGGGCCAAGTGCTGTTAGCAAACCATTCCAGGCAGTCTTCCCGTTTTATAAGCACAGGCCTATAATACTGAAAAATCACTTTAGGTCAAAGGTCAAATAAATAGTTACACCATGTCAGAGAATGTTCTCCCAACTTGAATGGTTTTAATCTGAAAACGTTGGCCATCCAAATGAAAGACAGGACAGGAGTTATGTTTAGCATGCCTTCAAGAAGTCTTCAGGACAGAACAGGTAAGTGAAAGTATCTGTGCATCATACCTCAGGTCATCCACACCCACCATTTCTCTCATGCTGCTAAGTACCTAATGTTGTGATATTACTTTGAAAGAGAACATGCTAATAAGCAAATACCAGATTGAAGAATATGAGATTAGCTATCATTTCACAGTTGAATGATGGCCTCAGGTTCACAGTCTTCTGGCGTGTAGTGTGAGGGTGTACCAACATGCTTTCCTGTAACAATAGTTGCTCTTTAATCTCCTCAATAAATAATCTGCAGAGGAATCCTTAACCGTGGAATAGTGTAGGTTAGATGGGCTTTAGATTGGTATGACAGGTTGGCACAACATCGAGGGCCGCAGGACCTGTACTGTGCTGTAATGTTCTATGTTCTATGTTCTAAATGAACAGAATCTCAGTCCAGTTAGCTGTTCTGAAATAAGCTTTGTGAATTTTAGTAAGTAAACACAAAGCAACAAATCAACACTCCCTCATCACTCACCCGACAGAAGACCTTGATTTACATTGTTACATTATATTTCCCCCTTAGTTTACATTATAGCTTTCTGATCATGCCAACAGTGCACACACACACACACACACACACACACACACACACACACACACACACACACACACACACACCTTTCTACAGTTGTAAAAATTTACAAGTATTTGCAATTAAAACTGAAAGTGCTGCGTATGCTCTAAAGTTTCTGAGGAAGGGTCACCGGACCCGAAATGATAACTGATTTTTTTCTTCATAGATGCGGCCAGACCTGCTGGTCTTATCCAGCAACTTCTGTTTTTCAGCCATAACAATACCGCCACAGCAGCCACATAAACCAAGAACATAATATGCAGGTATTGTCATTCTAACCACACTGCTAGAAGAGAACGTGAAATAGAAAAGGCAGTGATGTCAGAAAAACAGACAAGGAAAAGAAACCGGCATCATCCAAGTATCCTGAACAGGTGGTAGAACAACCTTGGAGTCAATATCACAGAGCAGCTGGCATTGCCTAAGCCAATGTGAATTGTAAAATGTTGCCTTAAGTAGCTTCTTTACTCGCTATTCACTCTCAACCTGAGAGTTGTTACAAAGTGGAAACTATAGAATGAATGTTCGTATCAGCTCCTGCTTTCCTCCCCACAATCCTTCTCTCATCACAGACCTTCTGTTTTTTGTGCTTTCAGATAGCCAAGAACCTGTGGCTACCCAGGCTTCAAAGTAGCCTCAGGAAGAGGAAGAGCAATTTGATGAGAGTGAAGAGGAGGCACCTTCTCCTGACCTTGCACCCATGGCCGTCAGCTCGGATACTGAAGTGGAACATTACAGGCTAGTCTACAATTAAGATATGCATATTGGTGTTGGTGGATTACAGCCAGGTCAGGGGAGTGGGGCAGTTATTTCTGAACTGTGACCAAGTCAAAGTTTCAATTGAATTCTGCTGTATGGAAATACAGTAATGCTGCAGTAAAATAAAGAAGAAGCTGATCATGATGCGCACTGAGATGCATTGAGGTGCCTGACAGGTCTGCCCTAGAGCATCAATCACTGGTTAGGAACATGGAGGACTCCTGTTCAAATATATTTCAGGGTGTTGCACAGAGCGGGGAGCCCATCATTTTGAGACTGATCCGAGGTGGAATATGTGGCAATTATCACAGTTTCTACTACTGCTCAAGAGAAGCAAAACAATGCTTCCAAAAACTTATCCTGAGTATTCACAGTCAAAAATTTCTCAACCTTCAGGGTAATGACAATTCAGGGTAATCCCTTTGAATGGTTCAAAAACCAGCCTTATTTTGCTTTGTATCACCCTGTTATTTCAGGAGTACGTAACAAAGATGCCGCCTGTCAAAATTTTGTTCCCACGCCTTGCATCAGCATGTTCAGGTCATGGATGTGATGATTTATATTAGTTAACAAAAGATCTTTGGGTCAGGTAGAGGGTGCATCTGCATGTGGTATTCTAGCAGGCTCTATGGGAGCTGGCCAGTCTTTCATTGCAGATAAATCTATAGGACATCCATACCCCATACTGCATATGGCTCTAAGTTACTGAATTTCACACCATTATACCTTTAATTATGCTGTAACAAGATTATGTTTTCTAAAGGATGGAGTATTGATTAAAAGTAAATTATTAGTCTGAGAATCCAAAGGTATTATCATCAGCATGCTGTTTACTTCAAAGGTTCAAAAATAAAGTGACTAGAAGACAAAATACAAGCAAAGCAAGGCTAACCAGCAAAAGGGCAAAGCAACCAGAAAATATGATTGGTTATATTGCTTATTAGCAGGAGATTGTTCCAAAAGGCAACTAACTAGAATTTTCCTTGCAGAAGATCTTTCACAGGGCTTATGTAATACAAAAAATTAAGAATGGAAGAAATATCATCATAAGCAGGTCATTTGGCCCTTTGAGATAATGGGAACTGCAGATGCTGGAGAATCCAAGATAACAAAGTGTGAAGCTGGATGAATACAGCAGGCCAAGCAGCATCTCAGGAGCACAAAAGCTGACGTTTCGGGCCTAGACCCTTCATCAGAGAGGGCGATGGGCTGACACTTCTGCCATCTACAATCCGACCCCACCACCCAAGACATTTTTCCATCCCCACCCTTGTCTGCTTTCCGGAGAAACCACTCTCTCCGTGACTCCCTTGTTCGCTCCACACTGCCCTCCAACCCCACCACACACGGCACCTTCCCCTGCAACCGCAGGAAATGCTACACTTGCCCCCACACCTCCTCCCTCACTCCTGTCCCAGGCACCAAGATGACTTTCCATATTAAGCAGAGGTTCACCTGCACATCTGCCAATGTGGTATACTGTATCCATTGTACCCGGTGTGGCTTCCTCTAATTGGGGAAACCAAGTGGAGGCTTGGGGGCCACTTTGCAGAACACCTTTGCTCGGTTCGCAATAAACAACTGCACCTCCCAGTCGTGAACCATTTCAACTCCCCCTCCCATTCTTTAGATGACATGTCCATCATGGGCCTCCTACAGTGCCACAATGATGCCACCTGAAGGTTGCAGAAACAGCAAGTCATATACCGCTTGGGAACCCTGCAGCCCAATGATATCAATGTGGACTTCAGCAGCTTCAAAATCTCCCCTTACCCCACCGCATCACACAACCAGCCCAGCTCTTCCCCTCCACCCACTGCATCCCAAAACCAGCCCAGCCTGTCTCTGCCTCCCTAACCTGTTCTTCCTCTCACCCATCCCTTCCTCCCACCCCAAGCCGCACCTCCATTTCCTACCTACTAACCTCATCCCACCTCCTTGACCTGTCCGTCTTCCCTGGACTGACCTATCCACTCCCTACCTCCCCACCTATACTCTCCTCTCCACCTATCTTCTTTTCTCTCCATCTTCGGTCCGCCTCCCCCTCTCTCCCTATTTATTCCAGAACCCTCTCCCCATTCCCCTCTCTGATGAAGGGTCTAGGCCCGAAACGTCAGCTTTTGTGCTCCTGAGATGCTGCTTGGCCTGCTGTGTTCATCCAGCTTCACACTTTATTCATTTGGCCCTTTGAACCTGCTCTGCTATTCAATTTGTTCTTCTATCTCAGTTACATCTTCCTGTGCTATTCCCTTGGTATTACCATTGATTCCTTGATGATTTAAAAATCCGAAAGTTGTCCTTGGCCTTGTTCATCAAAATAGGTCATATTTAAACTCGTTAATGCTTTCTTTTGATGTTTTTATTCAATACACTGAAGTAATTATTCAAGTGAGTGGTCAAGTTATTGAAATAAGAGGAAAGTTGTGATTTAGTTTCATTGATTAAGCACTGATCTTTCAGTGTTTTGGGACAGAATCACAGATTCCCTACTCTGCAGAAGCAGGCCATTTGGCCCATTGAGGCTACACTAACCATCCAAAGAGGATCCCACTCAAACCCACACCCTTACTTTATCCCAGCATTTCCCATGGCTAATCCATGTAGCCTGCACATCCCTGGGCACTGTGAGCAATTTAGCATGGCCAATCCACTTCACCTGCATGTCTTTGGTTTGTGGGAGGAAACCGGAGCACCCGAAGGAAATGCTTGCAGATAAAGGGAGAATGTGCAAACTCCACACAGGCCTTGCACCCTCCTCCATGTATCCCCACTGACAAAGCATTCTAAATGTCAGCGGTGTTCTTTAAATTCAGAGATTGTGATGTAATTTAATTACACAGCTTAGCACATTAAATATTGTAAGGTTTGAGCACAAATGTGTTACTCAATCAGGTATTCTTGGAATTACTCAGAACTTTAAAAGATAATTTCATAACAGCTTCATTACAATTTCACTGTGTAAGCATGTAACAGGGCAGAGCTCAGAGAACATTGGATCTTCATTCAAAAACAGCACAAGGCAATTAACACTGATCCTTTTCAATCTAGTTTTCAAATAGCTTTCCCTTCAGCTACCTCTTCCTTCAAAATTATTCTATCTAGTCAGAAGGATTCACTTTTTTGTTCATCCAGCAGACTGCTTCAAACTCCTATGTTTAAATCAACAATGGAATACATGATTTTTTTTCAAAACAATGCACCTACTTAATATAAGATATAACAACAATGTAATATAATTTTTTTCAACTTCATAGTTGACAATCATGAATGATTGTGTAAAGGTGCCTGCAAATTCAAGTTTTCGGTTCACATTTAATGCTCAATGATGCAAACATTCAGTAATGAAGGCAGTTCCTATTTATCATTTTTACAAGATTGATGGGTAGAACATTCATTCTCTGACTTTCTGATAATCATATTATTTCAAGGGATTTGCAATGGTTTTACTCCGTGATTGAAGACAAACAGCAAGGTAACATGTATAATGTAGGATGCAGTCTCTCATTAGGAAGCATTTTGTGAAAGCCCTCTGGGATTTTCTAACTAGGTTACCTTTTCGTTCTATTTTGAATCAATTGATCTGGCATATTTCCTGGAGTTTTCTTATTCAGAACATTTTGTATGTCCGTATAATCCTCAATAGTGAAACTTTTGTCTTTTTATTTAACAGGCTATGCTGAGGAAATCCAGATTTAAACAAATTAAAGTAGGAATAAGTCATTTCTTTGCCATAATACTTGAGGATAATATGCACCATTTTCAGATGATGCAGAAGGCTTAAAGAAATCATTATATCAGAAAGCCTACAGCTAGATTGTCAAACAATTTTCAGGACTGAATTCTAAATATGTTTTTTGACAAATCCTGCAATGAAATCAAGCTGTGAAGGCTGTGGAAACTGGTGTGCTTTTGGGGTAGAAACCAATTCTTTGTCAGGGTAAATCATGCAAACAAAGAGCTTCTACTTAGTGTGAAATGGGGAGATTGGGTGCAAACTGTGCTTGGAATTGTATACATGAAATTTGCACAATAATAAATACAAAATCTTCCATCAACCAATGCAATTGATCAAATGTAATAAATAAAATTGATCTATTTAAGTGTGGTAAACTGCTGCAGTTTTGCAGCTTAAGTTGATGTTTATGTTTTCCAAAGAAAACAAGCTCAGTTTGAAGCCCCTCTTTGACTGGCTGCATATGGAAACTTACTCACCTCGTTATTTCAATCCGGGGATATGTCAGGTTTCATGGATGAGGCAGGTTTCGTGCAAGGTGATATTTAAATCAGTGTTTAAAATCACAGAAACTTAATTTTCATATACTTGAGTTTCTGTGATCCTTTGCCTGCATTATGCTGTTAAACCTAGAGCAAACTAGCACAAACTCCACCTTAGAGAATCTGCCCCCAAAGCTCAAACCTAAAATGATAGACAGCTGCATATTGCTTTACTCCAGGTTAATATATGAAACATTTCTTGCACCATTCTGATAAAAAGGTTGGTTCAACAGTCTACTGAATATGTTACAGGAATTGATTATTCTCGAGGTCTGGATTAAGAATCCAGGGAATGAGAGCAGAAATCACTCATCTTGGGTAGCAGACGTCCCAGGCAATGGATTCGGAAGTGGGGATTTTGCCGCCAGCAGAGGCGACGGCTGCAGCCATGGTGTTTGTGATATGCGGTGACTGCATTATTATGTGGTGGGGCCTGGAAAACGGTCACCAAACCTGCCATTTGCTGATGGGGTCAATGGACTGTGTTTAAACAGCACCCCAGGTTTGGCTGTAATGTGCCAACAAGCCAGCAGCATCGTCACCACAAAAGCTTCCCACTCATGCGCAGACCTCAAACCTCAACAGCCTATTTTCAACTGGATCCTAGGTTCATCACCCAGATCTCCTTCATGAGTGTTTGTCTTGATCTGAGAGCAGAGTGTAGCACCAGTTCAATGGAATTTCATTCCTGCGGTCTACCCTCTTGGCTCCTTGGGAAATGTGCATTTCCTAACTGACTGCACCGGAAGATCGTCCTGCTTGACAAAGGAAGGCTGGGTGCCAGTGGCAGCAAATGCTGGAAGCGATGGGATCCTCAGATGCACTTGGGGTGGAAAGATGATCAGTAACCTCATTCACACCAGCAGGGTAAGGAAAATGAGATTTTTTTTCATGCAATGTGACTTAGTGTGGGGCAGGAGTGGGGAGGCAGATGAAAGCCTCAATGGCAAATGGATCACAAGGTCTGGTTGCACATCAGTGAAAGTGGTATGAGAGTTAAAGCCTGGCTGACTAACTGGAAGGCCAAATTGTCAAACAAATTCATGGTGAAATTACAGTCAGTTACTCAACGAGAAATGACTCATCTTCCCTTCAATGTCCACAGGGAAAATAGACCATAAAGTAGAGAACAGGTAAAAAGACGTGTGGAGTGCTCAACATTAGGACGTTCATGCACAGAGAGGGGAGACGGGGCTGTTGGACAACCATGGAGGATGATTTGGGAGTGCAGTGAGAAGAGAATGCAGTGATTTGACCATTCAATGGTCAGCACTGCTTCCTCACAGTGCCAGGAGCTCAGGTTGGATTCCACCCTTGGCTAAATGTCTGTCTGCGTGGAGTTTGCACACGTCGATGTGATTTTGCTCCAGGTGCTCCAGTTTTATCCCACAGTCGAAAGATGGAAAATGCAGGGTTACACGGATAGGGTAGGGGGCTGGATCTAGGAGTGATGCTATTTGTAAGGTCAGTGTTGTCACAATGGGCTGAATAGCCTGCTTCCATATTGTAGAAATTCTAAGATGATTATACAAAATGACTGAGGAGGCCTTGAGCTGGCCTAGAACAGTAAAGAGATATGTGTCACAGAGAGACGGGAAACATAACTGTGTGTAATGTAAACCCAGTTCTCTGTGTTGTCCAATACGGCCCTCACACTCTGGAGGAACCACCTGCTCCATCGCCCACAATTTTGGACCCCACTTCAATGGTAGGTGACATCAAAACATCAGAGTGTATACTGCTCCATCTTTCTCCTGCACTCCAGCAAATAGCAGACAATTTAGATGAGGGATCACGTTCTGGAGAGCAATCCCCAGACACTTCAGATAAGCTGATGGAACCTGTGATAACCTTGATAGTTGGAGGTCAGGCCCATGCTGAAGCCCAGGCTCGTGGCTGATCTTTGGTCATGATCACACAGAACAGATTTGACATGCATAATAAGGCAGAGCTGCGGGAGGCCATGTTCAGGCATGAGCAAAAGATAACTGAGGCAGTACAGACTGCCACGTGTCAGTGCACAAGTGTTTAGTTTTCTACATGGAGTGGTTGGTAACCACCATAGAGATCCAGATTCAGCCGACCAACCAGTGGCTGGTATAAGCATTTAGACCTGCACACCCTCACATTTGTCCTTTGCAACCAGCCAATAGGAGACTGTGATTCCCAGATGCCACATGAGAAAATGGAGGAGAATTGCTAATCTGCTTCTCCAGAGGGCAACGCCCATTATAACCTGAGTGCGAGCACCCATACCTCAGATAAAAGCAGAAAATGCTTGAATCTGCTCTTCAGAAGATCCTTCGGACTCAAAATGTTAACTGTTTCTATCTCCACAGGTGCTAACGGACCCTATGGAGTTTTACCAGTATATTCCATTTTCATTTCAGATTTCTGAATTAATTACTTTTAACTAAGCCCTCTGCTAGTGACCCAAGCACCTCGTAGTTTCAGCTAAAGAGGATGCACCCCTAAATCCATGCTGGATCTTGTCAGCATGCCAGGGTCCACCAGGCTTCGGGCTAATACTAACCTCCAATGTCATCTCTGGCAAAAAGACACCGTATCCAACAGCATGTCTCCATCTTCAGCTGATGGTCACACCACGTTATAGCATTTGTATGCGTAAGAGAGAGAGGGCATAGGTACACAAATACACAGCCTTCATCTGTTAGCTTTTGATTCTGTGATTAAATAACCTTGTGATGTTTACTCATGTGACTTGGATGGTTTTAATGTTGTCATTTGATTAGCTATGTAGGTGCTTGCAGAATAAGTAGCAACCCTGAATTGGTCACGGTGGCGCCTTAACCTCTGTGTGGTAGGGGAAGCAATGAAGGAGCGGCTTGCTAATGGGCAATGGAGAGCTGCTTTTGTTAGGAGAAGGGAAATCCTGTAGATGTAAAGTTAAAAAGAGACTGAATAAAACCAACATGTCTGTTGGAAGCCCTTGAGAATGAAAACCTCACAGTGCTCCATTGCTTGTCATTGACCTTGCATCTGGTTCAGGATCCTCAACGTGCAGACCTGCCTTCTCTTCTCCTTCCACATCTCCCTCTTCATCAGATTGTGCTACATATTGTTTGGCAATGCACAGCAGATGGCTATTTATGTTGTCGAATTCTGCCAGACCAGTCCAGGCAACAAAGTCACATTTTCAATGAGCTAATGGTCTATTTCAGAAGGGAGGGAAAGTTCTTATGTAGTCATAGAGTCATACCTGGAAACAGAAACTTTAGTCCAATCGGACCATGCTGAACATAATTCCAAACTATACTGGTCCTGCCTACCTAATCCCAGATCACTCCAAACCTTTCCTATTCATGTACTTATCCAAATGTCTTTTAAATGTTTTAATTGTAACCATGTTTACTGCTTTCTCAGGCAGTTAATTCCACATGCGAACCACCTTCTGTAAAAAAAAATGCCTCGTGTCTTTTAGAAATCTCTCTCCTCTCACCTTAAAAATGTGCCCCCTAGCCTTGAAATCCTCAACCTTGGGAAAAGACAACTACTATTAACTCTATCTATACCCCTCATTATTTCATTTAATTTCTGTAAGGTCACATCTCAACCTTCTATGCTCCAGTGAAAGATGTCTCAACCTATCCAGCCTTTCTTTATAACTCAAAACTTCCATACCTGGCAACAATATAGTAAATCTCTTCTGAATCTGCTCCAGCTTAATTACATTCTTCCTATGATTGGGCTACCAGAACTGGTTGCATTATTCTAGAAGCAACCTCACCAATGTCCTGCACAACCTCAACATGACTTCCCAACTCCTATACTCAGGGACTGAACACTGAAGGCAAACATGTTAAATGCCTATTTGCCCGTCTTATCTATATGTGATGCAAACTTCAAAGAATGATGCACCTGAATCCCTAGGACCTTCTGCTCTACAACACTATCCATTATTTGTATAAGCCCCACACTTATTTTTTTGTATCAAAATGCAATACCTTGCATTTATCCAGATTGAGCTCCATCTGCCATTTCTCTACCCATTCGATCAAGATCCATTTGTGATCTTTGAAAACATTCTTCACTATCTACCATGCCATCAATTTTGGTGATATCCGCAAACTTACTAACCATGTCTTTTATATTCTCATCCAAATTGTTTTATATAAATGACAAAGGAGGACCCAGAAGCAGTCTCTGTGGAACACCTCTGGTGACAGGCCTTCAGTCTGAAAAACAATTCTCCACCATTACTGTCTGTCTCTTGTCATTAAACCAATACCATATTCAATTGGCAACCTCACCCTGAATCCCACGTGACCTACCTTTACTAATTAGTCTACTGTGCAGAACCTCATTGAAGACTTTACTAAAACCCAAGTTAATGCCTATTGTTCTGCACGCAATCATTTTGGTAAATTTCTCAAAAATCTCTATCAAGTCTTGAAGTTTCATAAGAATAGAAAGAGAATGGGAGAGAAAATCTGATTTCGCGAGTCATGGGCAAAGTTGAGTGATTGCTTTCTAGGTTATTATCTATACTTGATAAAATTCACAATGTCAGGAGAACTCTCCCTGTGGAATACTTCTCCTGTAATATGTGGGAAATCAGGGATACTTCCAGTCTCTATAGTGACCACGAATATAGAAATTGTATTCAGCTGCAGCTCCTGATTAGCCACATGGAGCAGCTGGAGCTCTGGATGGGCTCATTATGGAGCATTTATAAGGCATACTTAGTGAGCTGGTCACACCACAAGTTACGGCAACGCCGACAGAAAAGCATTGGGTGACCACCAAGAAGATTAACGATGGGCCACTAATGCAGAAGGTCCCTGTGGCATTTCCTTCTCAAACCGCTTTGAATACTGTTGGGCATAGGATGGCCTCTTGAGGGAAAGCAGCAACAGCCAAGTTTGTAGCACCGCAGTTGGCTCCGCTGCACAACAGGGGAGGAAAAAGACTGGGAAAGCTTTAGTGATGAGGAACTTGAATGTAAGGGAAACTGACAGGCAGTTCTGTGGCAGCAAATGAGACTCTCAAAGTGCCACTTGACTGGAAGATAGCAAATGTAGTTCCTTAAGAAGGGCAGCAGTGATAGGTAATTATAAATTAGTTAGTCTGATGTTATTATTAGGAAAAATATTGGAAAAATTTCTGAAGGACAGGATTAATTAATATTTGGAAATGCAGGAATTGTCACCTTGGCTTTTTTTAGAGAGTAATCCTGTCTGACTAATTTAGTTGAGTTTTTTTTAAAGGCGACTAAATATATTGACAAGGGTAGTGCAGTGTATGTGGTTTACATGGACTTCAGTAGGCTTTCAACAGGATCCCACATGGAAATTAGTCCAAAAGGTAACAGACCATGAGATCCAAGAAATGTTGGAAAACTGGATCCAAGCTGGTTTCCGAACAGGAGGCCAAGAATGAGAGTAGCATGTTGTTTTTGTAATTGGAAGCCTGTGACCAGCGGTGTGCCACAGGGAATGGTGGACGGAGGTACTCTTGCAACAGTTAAGAAGCATCTGGGTGATTGCTTAAAATGTCAAGGCATAGTAGTCTCTGGACTGTATGCAGGTAAGTGGGATTAATGCAGTTTGGTATCTGTTAGTTGGCATGGACATGGTGGGCCGAAGGTCCTGATTCTATGCTTTATGACTTTAAGACTGTGAATTCATCCTGTTTGTGTACTCATCAATGATATTGCAATGTTGATTCAAATAGCTTCTGACTCACATTTTGTGAATAGCAATGGACATTTAGTTTGGTGCAATAATTCACTTAGCACATGGTGGTAACGATAACAACAGTGATCATTTTCCACAGCAGCACTGTCATTATGTATCTACATGTTTCATTTGGTGAGGTTAGAAAATACAACTGAATTTGTATCCTATGCAGCAGTTATTGGTTCAGCTTATAAGTTTTCTGCAGCTTGATGAATACTTACAGAAATGAAATAAGACAACTGTGATCCTTTGTAGTGTCTTTGTGCAACATACTTGGAGTGGACATGTAAGTCACCCAATTTACTATTCAAATTGCAAACATAAGAATGAAAGTTTCTCGTGTTGTTTTATGCTAAACAGTTCTATCGCCAGCCATTGGCAAGAGAGTCAAAACATCGAAATGATGTCAGCAGCTTTACAGCCATATTAATACTACCAATGTGGGTGACCGCAAGCCTACCAACTCTCTAAAATACCAACAATGATTCACATGGAAAGTCCTTCCTCACATTAGAATTGCAATGAGATCATATAAGATGAACAACAGTAGCTATTTTAGATAGGACCTGAGCAGAATACAGGAGGCCCTCTGAGAGTGAGTTTTCAGTTATTTTTGCAGGCTTTGCTGAAATAAGGAGATACTTCTCTGGTGCTCAAAAATAAATGGAAACTTTTCCATACTCCAGGTCTTCATAGTCTATAAATTAGAGCCTAAAATGCAACTCACTTTCTGGAGGTCAGAACTGACCTGATCTTGAGACTTTAATCAGGCAACCTATGACTTGATTTAAAAGAAGCTGAATCTTCAAAATCAGCAGGGCCCATCCAGCAGGGGAATTGGCATCTGACCCCACATGCTGCCCAAGTCATATGCCCAAACATCAATGAGCTAAATAGAATAATCAGAGATTAATAATTTGTTGAGACTATAATGAAATTGTAAATTACAAAGCAGACAGAATATTTCTTAGTAAACTAGTTATTTAGGATCAACTGTTTTCTACATATGTGCTTTGAGGTAAATGCCTTGTTAAGGGTTAGAATTTAATTGACTGCAGCATTTATGATTCAGTTGCTTTGGACAAATGTTCATCACCATCTTAAATTCAATGTTATGAGGTCTCTTGTAGTTCAGTTGTAGTGCTTGTAGCTTTGAGTCAGGAGGCACGAGTTCAACTCACACCTGTTGCAGAGATGTGCAATAATATCGCTGAGTAGGTTGATCAGAAAATAGACTTTAAAAAAATCATTGTTAGTATTAAGATATTACGAGAAACTGCCTGTGCGTTGGTTACATACTTGAAATAATTAGTGAGAATTTAAGGTTTCTGGAACAGTAAAGAAGAGATAATTATACCAATAATAAGAATTTGTCAGGATATTTCTTCATCTTTTAGCTTAATAGTTGAAGAGCAACAAGACTGTGCATTCAAAATTCAGGACTTCCAATTCCCTGGCCCCCAACACCTCATCTTCACCATGGACGCCCAGTCCCTATACACCTGCATTCCGCATGCAGATGGCCTCAAGGCCCTTCGCTTCTTCCTGTCCCGCAGGCCCGACCAGTCCCCCTCCACCGACACCCTCATCCGCCTAGCTGAACTCGCCCTCACTCTCAACAACTTCTCTTTTGACTCCTCCCACTTCCTACAGACCAAGGGGGTGGCCATGGGCACCCGCATGGGCCCCAGCTATGCCTGCTTCTTTGTAGGTTACGCGGAACAGTCCCTCTTCCACACCTACACAGGCCCCAAACCCCACCTCTTCCTCCGGTACATTGATGACTGTATCGGCGCCGCCTCTTGCTCCCCAGAGGAGCTCGAACAGTTCATCCACTTCACCAACATCTTCCACCCCAACCTTCAGTTCACCTGGGCCATCTCCAGCACATCCCTCACCTTCATGGACCTCTCAGTCTCCATCTCAGGCAACCAGCTTGTAACTGATGTCCATTTCAAGCCCACCGACTCCCACAGCTACCTAGAATACGCCTCCTCCCACCCACCCTCCTGCAAAAATTCCATCCCCTACTCCCAATTCCTCCGCCTCCGCCGCATCTGCTCCCACGATCAGACATTCCACTCCCGCACATCCCAGATGTCCAAGTTCTTCAAGGACCACAACTTTCCCCCCACAGTGATCGAGAACGCCCTCGACCGCGTCTCCCGTATATCCTGCAACACATCCCTCACACCCCGCCCCCGCCACAACCACCCTAAGAGGATCCCCCTCGTTCTCACACACCACCCCACCAACCTCCGGATACAACGCATCATCCTCCGACACTTCCGCCATCTACAATCCGACCCCACCACCCAAGACATTTTTCCATCCCCACCCCTGTCTGCTTTCCGGAGAGACCACTCTCTCCGTCAACTCCCTTGTTCGCTCCACACTGCCCTCCAACCCCACCACACCCGGCACCTTCCCCTGCAACCGCAGGAAATGCTACACTTTCCCCCACACCTCCTCCCTCACCCCTATCCCAGGCCCCAAGATGACATTCCACATTAAGCAGAGGTTCACCTGCACATCTGCCAATGTGGTATACTGCATCCACTGTACCCGGTGTGGCTTCCTCTACATTGGGGAAACCAAGCGGAGGCTTGGGGACCGCTTTGCAGAACACCTCCGCTCAGTTCGCAACAAACTACTGCACCTCCCAGTCGCAAACCATTTCCACTCCCCCTCCCATTCTTTAGATGACATCATGGGCCTCCTGCAGTGCCACAATGATGCCACCCGAAGGTTGCAGGAACAGCAACTCATATTCCGCCTGGGAACCCTGGCAGCCTAATGGTATCAATGTGGACTTCACCAGTTTCAAAATCTCCCCTTCCCCAACTGCATCCCTAAACCAGCCCAGTTCGTCCCCTCCCCCCACTGCACCACACAACCAGCCCAGCTCTTCCCCTCCACCCACTGCATCCCACAACCAGTCCAACCTGTCTCTGCCTCCCTAACCTGTTCTTCCTCTCACCCATCCCTTCCTCCCACCCCTAGCCGCACCCCCATCTACCTACTAACCTCATCCCACCTCCTTGACCTGTCCGTCTTCCCTGGACTGACCTATCCCCTCCCTACCTCCCCACCTATACTCTCTCCACCTATCTTCTTTTCTCTCCATCTTCGGTCCGCCTCCCCCTCTCTCCCTATTTATTCCAGAACCCTCACCCCATCCCCCTCTCTGATGAAGGGTCCAGGCCCGAAACGTCAGCTTTTGTGCTCCTGAGATGCTGCTTGGCCTGCTGTGTTCATCCAGCCTCACATTTTATTATCTTGGAATTCTCCAGCATCTGCAGTTCCCATTATCTCTCTCTCGCATTCAAAATTATACTGATTAGATGTAAGATTGCTAAAGAACTGAAATGTTAGTAACTTATGATTAGTTCAATGGCATAAGAGGACAAATGAGTGATAGAGACTGTTGCCTGTAATGCATAATAAATAGCATTAACTAAACGAGGTGAAGAAAGTGCAGCGAGTTGTCTACCTCTATTGGACGTATAAAAGCTAATCTAGATATTTGTGGTTAATGGATATTTATCAGCAATCTCCAGTAATGTTCTATTGAAAATTAAAAGGATACTTTTCAATGTCAGAAAAGTATTTCCAAGTCTTTTGTCTTAAAGGTCAATGTTTCCAGAATTCTTACATGTTGATAAAGATGAAAAGGTGCAATCAAGATTACATTGATTATATGTCAGTTTTCATGTCTCAGAATACAAATTTATCACTGTGCATTGTATTTGTAGAAGATAAGCTACAAATGTGATAGTTACATTAAATTAATGATGTAGCATGCTTCCTTTGGATTATTAAAAACATTCAATAGGTGAATCGTAGTTTTTTTTGAGTAAGTCTGAGTTTTATCAAGTCGTTTGGATGAATTGCCACCACGAGGGCTAATGGTTTTTCTCATTGTACCTCAGCAAACTCACTGCATTAACCACCCACCCCTCCCTTACAGCATGCATCATGTCCGATTCTGGCCCCCAATTCCGAGTCTGTCTACCTTCTGTCTCTGTGTGAGTGGGGTTATGATCAGAGAACAGAAGTTGCTGGAAAAGTTCACCGGGTCTGGTAGCATCTGTGAAGGAAAAAGCAGAGTTAACGTTTCGGGTCCGGTGACACTTCCTCAGAACTCAGTTCCCAACGGACCCATAACGTTAACTCTGTTTTTTCTTTCTTTCACAGATGCTAACAGACCTGCTGAGCTCTTCCAGCAATTTTTGTTTTTTGTTCCTGATTCACAGCATCCGCAGTTCTTTCGGGTTTTATTATAATCAGAAGGTCAGTTTTAAATCATGTATATTAATTACACCAACTTATCATTTAGCCTTGCCATGCTAAAGTTATGGTTTTAATGATAAATTATTAATTTTTGTTTAAGTTATAAGTTTGGCTTCAAAGATCTGTTATTCAGCATAGACCATGTTGCTCTGATCCCTGTAAGATTCTACACGGTGGTCTCAAACTACAACATTACTGTAAATATCACTACATCCTAACCTTAAAGGATACAAGGCCCAGCTAAACAGCACTTAGAATACCTTTTATTAAACTTACATTTGGATGTAAATTCAGACATGTAAAGAAGTAGAAAGTATCATGGAGCATATTGTTCAAATGTTGTGTTTCTATCTCCATTGTTTTAATCAATTAGCAGAAAGGAAAAGTGCAGTTGGCTGCTTAAGAATTGCGGAATGATGTGACTCTATGACCTGAAATGTTTAATATATCTTTTGACGAGGATTGCAATGCTTGTTTACTCCACAACAAATTGAGATTTTGCAGGTAGGACCATTGAGGCCTTTCTCGTTGTCAGTTTAAAAAAAAAATTCAAATGATATGGTCGTAAGTTTCCAGATGCCATGGTGAGAGTTTGTCATTAAGGGGCTTGTTGCTCATTATTAATGTTGTTAACTTGTCTTATTATCAGGCAGCTTTCTATCTGACCATCCATCGTTGGCAACCTAGACATCAACAATCCTTGACGCAGAAGTCAGAGCATGTGCGGGTAACTCAGCTTGTTGCTTGCTCCAAAAGGACCTGTGAGGGGCACTAGGCCATCTCATTGTGCGCTCCATACATAGCAGTCACATGTATCCATCTCCATGGACACTGGCATTCAACACATACAAGCTCCTATCAGCCCTCATAACATGTCTATGAATAGTTTGCTCCTACATTTGAATGATGCAGGTCATATCAGCAGTAATCACTGCACTGATTTTGCAAGGCACTTTGCACTCAGGAACATGCACATAGTTAATGGACTAGACAAGGCTACCTATCCAGTCTGTTCACTTGTTCTGTTTGAGTCCCTCCTTTTGAGTCAACGTGGATGCTGACACTATCCCTGCCTTGCCTTTTGCACTTTGATCCTCGAGCCAAAGTTACGATGTTCACAGAACTGCTGTACTATCTTGTTATAGACAAAGCCAAGAAGCTTGTTGGCAGTCCTCAGTCAAATCAAGAGACATAGCCTTTGTTCAGGGAGTCCCAGCACGCTAAGCCAAGGGCAGTCTCCATTATCAGTCAACAGGCTTGGACATGTTCAGTCAGTTGGCCAGGGCTGTCAGGGTCATTATGCTCTCCTCGTAAGGTGTAGGAAATTTAATGGCATGTGGCCCACTACCTCTCTGGATTCTCTCTGCCCTATTGTGGACTTTGTCTCTCCCACACCAGTGCCCTCTGCGCTGACTATTTACTCACTTGGGACATCCCTCCACCTGAACCTAAGTAAAAGCTGTGCCACCCAGCTTCATCTCCCTTAGTACCTTCATCTCTAATTCCATTGACCTCCTTCTTCCAACATGAATGCATTTCTCCAGATGACTGAGAGTACACTGACATGAGTGGCAATCTATGACCAGACTGGCATTGTCTAGTGTTGCGGATTCCTCTGGCTTTCCTGGGGAAAAGAGGATGCCCTCCTTTTTGCTATCCAGTCCACCAGGACCTTCTGGACCCTGATCACAAGACTAGATGCTAATTTCCCCCTTGTCTGTGTATCAAGAAAAAAATGTCAGGAACCATTCAGGACAGCTCTAGACTTATGACGCCGGTATGGGGGCTCAAAAGCTATTTAAAGATGGCACCAGTGATACAGATATCATTCCGTTCTGTCCGTCTGATAGTGGCATATTGTTGCAGTGAGAGCATCCATGTGGAAAATAGGGCCTGAATCAGACATGAGGGCACCATAGCTGGCAGGGTAGGTAGTTAATTAGGCAAATTTGTTAAGAGGCAGCAAGAAGACTCACTAGGCCTTGCAGAGAGAAACCCTCCTTGATACTTGATAGGAGCCCCAAGTCAATGAGCGATGAATCATAAAAACATGCCATTTTTTGTTTTAAATGAACAATATGTGTTCAGGTAGATGGAAATTTGTGCACTGGGCTTAAATTTTACAATAGGCATTGAAACAGCAGTCTCATGGTGGGATGCAGTTTCTTGTCAGCAGCAGAATTGTCGCAGCTCTTTTACCCTAAGTGGGCTTCTGAGTGACGGTCTTCAGGCTTGCAATCAGATTGAGATGTGCAGGTTCTTGCTGCTGCTGGCCCATTCACAGGAGTGATCATTCTGAAGCCTCAGAAGCATTATAGAGAGGTGTGGCTGTTGCCGAGACAGGCAGGATATCAAATTAAGGTGCTTTCAGGTTGGCGAATAAAATGAAAAATTAGAACCGGTGAGAGACGCCGTTAATAACTGGCCTTAATAGATGTTGTGGTTGTCTGCTGCTGACCTTTCTTAAATAGATTCAGGGACCAGTAGTGACGAATTGCATTTATCAATTTTTGCTAGAAAAACACAAATTCCAAATGATGTGCTCCGATCTTGAGTTTTATACTCAACCAGTTTGTGTGTTGACTGTACCCGATTTGGATTTCTCAAAACTTCATTAATTATACCTTAAATTTTTTTGTCCATGGAGGCTTTCTTTGCCTATAGCAATTTTAATCGCTCATTTAGCTGGCTCAAATATTGTGGAATCTTCATTTGAATATAAGGCTGCATAGATTGATATATTTAGAAGGACGCTAAGTATAAGTGATCTCTATCTTGTTTGATTTCCAATTGACATGACATGTCATATCATGGGACTACAATATTTTGTACTTTTTGCCAGGATGTAATCATGGACAGTATTTTAACATATACATCCATGAAAGGTGGATGTAAATCATAAAATAAAAGCCAGAAGACACACAGAATGACCCTTTAATCAGGCCTTAATTATACTAAAATGAGCCAGAACTGTAGCTGTTAGAAATCTAAAACAGAAACTCAGGAGTTCTGGTAAGCTGTAGAGAGAAAACAGTCAAAGTCCTAAGAAGAGTCACAGGACCCAAAATATTGACTGTTTCTTCTTTGAATAGATGATGTCGAACTTGCAGAGTTTCCCCAGCAATTTCTCGTTTTGCTTTTATTATATTATTTGGGTGCACTCGATCCTAGCAGGGAGAAGCCATTCTACATCTATGCCTGGGGGAAAAAAAATGTTCCAACGGTTAGATTGTCGCCCTGAAAGTCCTTGCAGTTTTACTGTCACCACAGAGACCAAGAACATTTTGCTCCTGGTGTCTGAATACTGGTTTCACATCTGGGAGGGTATCGTCCTTCAGTGGGGTTAGCATGTTGACACTTTACCACACCTAACCAATATTTCTGGAACATATAACTAAAGCCATTTTGTTTTATTTATGAAAACTACACAGACCATGAGAACAAAAAGCAACTTTGGAAGATCTAGGCTGTGTGATGTGACTTTTCCTACAGAGATGAACACAAAAACTAACTGTATGATGAGGAATAACTACAATATAAATCCAAATATTGACTTTTTCAAACCATGCAATTCTTTCTCCCCCATAAAACAATGAGGCGAATCAAAAGTAGCTTTAGTCATTTCTATCGATCATGTACTCAACTTGACATCCTTCAAGTTGCTATTTTTACATTCTGATGTAAATTTTTTCCTAGATGTTCCAAGGGTTAGGGACAACCAAGGTGAAACCAGTTGTTGCACATTCTATTGATTAATCACATATCTATTTCAAATAGTCATGGCAGTTGTTAGTTTAAAAAAAACTGTGAATGTGGCACATCATTGTTCATCTGAAATCTCATTAACTATTTATCTTGTTACTCAGTTCATAGACTGTCTATTGGTTTGTTAATCCACTGCTTTATAAGGGCAAGATATAGGTGTTACTCTGGCATTCAGGTCTGGTGGCTGCTACAGCTATGCTGGTCACCTGGCAATAAGAGCCAGTGACAGCAGCAAAGCTCCTCCAGTGATCAGGGGCTGCAGGGCTAGCTGCAGTGGAATCTTCATGATGGCTGCTCTGCCAAGGCGACATTTGCAGCTGAAGTGGGGTTCGTGGCCTATCAGCATAGCCAGACTCTTAGCTGTGGGGTGAGTGTGGGTGTAGCAGCATTAGTGAAGTGTACCCTGTGGTGAAGAGATGGCACCTAAAGTGGGGTGACTCCCAAATTAGACCTGGCACAGGCGGCAGCGGCAGGGCAGTAGATATCTCCCTCGAGACTAGGTGCTGGAATGGGCAGGGCCAGAAAGTCTGATATTCTGAAGATTTTACTACCTCATATTTCTAATTTATTCCTACAACTTATAATGCTGGACGATTTACTTCTTTAGTTTATTTTTGTTTCCTAAGAATTTGATCTTAAGCCTTCGTACCATTGTCATACCTTTGTACCATGGAAGCACTGTAATGCAGCGACTAAAAGCTCTTCATTGCACTCATTTAAGTACGTGGCATTAAAGCAAATTCAGTTGCTCAATTCAAGTGTCATTTCGCATCATTATACAATTTGTATCATTTTGCCATCAATTTTTGAAGATGGTTTATCCTAGCCTAATTCACGAAATTAATCAATGTGTGATTGTGAGGAATATTTACTGTACGGAAAAAGCTGTCTTAAACTTTAGCTCAAGCTCAGTTCACAAATTAGCAAACCAACTCTTTCCATAAGAATACCCCTCTGTCTTCCCCTACCTCCTCATCCCTCTAATATTTTCAGTCTTTAATACCGCAAATGGATTTTGTCACGTTTCCTCAATTTTTAGTAAACTGACCAAACATGAAAACTTGAGCCTAAAGATAGTTGCATCTCAAATGCTATAACAAATGCTGTAACAGGACTTTTAACAGAAGCAGCCAATGCACATGGTGAACTAAAATTATTATATTTTGATGCTTCATCCAAAATGTGACATTGTAACAGTAATTGATGCCGAGAATTTTGACATAATAGAGATTACTGAGTTACAATAGAAATCTTGAGGTGATGAAAGCTTACTGACTTTGGATGATTACTCTTGATTACTTTAATCATTCATCAATGATTGCACCTAATATCGATGACATATTAGTAAAAATCTATAAAGCACTGTAGTATATTTTGTTATCTCTTGTATGCTCCATATTGTCAGTAAAGTTGGAGTGTGATTGCCCCCAGTGCAGTCAAGGTGGAATTATTACGTTTAAACACTGCATAATTGCACCTAATTTGTTAAAAAATATCACCTACAGTAAGCTAACCATCATATCGTGAGCAATTTGTTCTGTTTCTGTTCTACCTTAGTGCATTAGTAAGCCAAAATGGCATCCGAGTTCACTTTCCTTTTAGGCATCTGAATTCACATCTATCTGCTGATATCTCACTTGTGTTTTCAAGATACTGGAGTTCAAAAAATGCATTAAAATGTGGTATGAGCATTAATTAACAGCTCACTGAAGATTTTGTATTATCAGTTCAGTCTAAAAATATTTATACTCTATTAAATGTGACAGCACTTGCAGACTCTACTTTGATAGTATCTTCCAACCAGCACCTAGAAGAACAAGGGCAGCAAATAATTTGGCAACACCACCACTTTCAATATCTCCTCTGTGCCACACAACATTGTTGTATGGAGTTATCATTGTTGCTGGCTCTGGATGCTGCAACTATTTCTTTCAGTATCAAGAAGCAATGGTGCAACAGTACAATCACTAAAGCATTCTTAAAGGCAATTAGAGATGAATAGCAAATCAGTGACCTTGTTCACACCCCATGAGCAAATTTTAAAAAAAGTAATTACTATAAAATAATCGAAGGAAAAAAACAATACTATAACGGCTTTTAAACAGGCATTTTTATTATATTTTTCATTTGTTTGAAAATTCCAGAAGAACTTGTTACAAAGGCTTACTCTGCAATTTAGCTACAATCCCACTCAAAGTTATTTTGCACACAAGACTCTTCAATCACCAATATGATGAATGACCATTGGAACTGCTGTTGTTTATATTGGCTGAAAAATAAATTTTATTTAAAACTGCAGGAAATCTCTCTTTGGAGTGCTGAGGGATCTTTAATAGTTGACATTAGGTGAGCACGTTTGTCCTAAATTTACTTAAGGTTTTCCCCCAATTAGAATTAGGTTTATAGTCGTGTACTCAAATTACAAAAGAACAGGAGTACAGTGAAAAATGTTCAATGTCACCAACCCATTATGCCATCTTAGGTACAACACAATAGAGAAAATAAATTTACAGATGTACACTGTATAAGTTAGGAAAATAAGAAATAAAACAAAAAAAAGTGACATTACAGTCTCTCTATAAGGGCTTCCACATGATCTGGGCTCCACTGGCTGCTGACCAGTAGCCATCTTGCTCCAGACTACTGGCTGACCTACTCCAGGTTCACGTGCAGAAGAGGAAAAAGACGCAAGAGGAAAAGAAAACACACAAGAGAGGAAAAGAAAGAAGAAAGAAAACAGTTGGAGTGGATGAGTTCTGGCTGGAGCGTCCTACTCCAATGCCATCTTGGACAAATATTTGCAAAGATGGAAATTGGGTGCTGTTTTCCACTACTTTTTCTCTACTAGGCATTTATTCAAGCAAAAAAGAGTGGCAGAATGACAGCATTTGCCACTCAGATTACTACTTGCTTTATACCTGCTGGAAACAGCTACATTGCAGATTACCTAGTGACACAATACAAGTAGTGGTGAGAAAAGGTCAATTTCCTTACAGCAGTGTGTTTCACGTGATCAACGACTGATGATCCCTTTTCTAACAAGATAGGAAAACTATTTGGATACAATTACTTTGTCTTAAAGCAGATAAATCTCCAAGACCTGATGGAATGTATCCCAGAATGCTGAGGTAGGCAGGTTAGGAAATTGTTGGGGCCTTGTAGTGAAATGATCTTTAGCCACAGGAGACATTCCAAAGGATAGGAGAATAGGCAATGTTGTTCCTTTTGTTTAAGAAGGGAAACGAGGATAATCCAGGAAATTACAGACCGGTAAAACTTGAGAGTGGTAGAGAAATTGTTAGAGATGATTCTTAAGAATAGGATTTATTTATATGTGAAATATGGATGTGTTAGAGATAGGTAACATGGGTGAGTGGGAGGTCATGTCTCGAACTCAATTGAGGTTTTTTTGAGTAAGTGACAAAGATGATTGAAGGCCGGGTTGTAGATGTTGTTGAGATGGATTTTTAGCAAAGCCTTTTCATAACATCCCTCATGGCCACCTGATACAGAAGGTGAAGTGACATGGGATCCACAGAGAGCTGGTATGATGGATACAGAATTTACTTGCTTATCGAAGTCAGAGTAGAGATGGATGATTAAAGATCTGTGACCAACGATGTTCTACAGAATTCAATGATGGGACCCTTGTTTGTAATATCAAAATGATTTGGAGGAAAATATAGGTGGCCTGATTGGTAAGTTTGCAGATGACCCAAAGATTGGGGAAGCTATGGATGGTGGGGAAGATTACCAAAGGATACAGCCGGATGTAGACAGGCTGGGGACTTACGTGGACAAATGACAGATGGAATTTAATCCAGACACATGTGAGATGATGCATTTTGGAAGATCTAACATAGAAGTACACAGTGAATGTAGAGTGATATAATGTTTATATATAGATTTATAAATACGTAAATGCCCTTTGTAGTATCACCAAAATTTACAGATGCACCATAAAAAGCAAGCTATTCAGATGCACAACAACCTGGTACAACAACTCAGCTGTTCAGGACCATAAAAAAAATACAGAAGGTTGTGTGCACAACCCCGGCCATCATGGAAGCCAACCTGTCACCCACAAATTCCATTTACACTTCTCATTGCTGCAGAAAGGCTGCCAACATTAAAGACCCATCCCACCCTGGTAATGCTCTCCTACAACTTTTTCCATCAGGTAGAAGATACAGAAGCTTGAACACGCCATCAACTTCAGGAACAGCTTCTTTCTTGTCATTATTAGACTGATGAATGTATGCTCTAACTTTAAATAACTTTGATATTGATATGTTGTTCTTGCTTCAAGCACATCCTGTGCGGTATAACCTGTGTGTCAGAACTTTCCAAGTGTTTTTTTTTCACCCTACACTCTGTAGGTCCTTGCTTACTATGATCTGCCTGTACTGCTTGCAAGCAAAGCTTTTCACTGTAATTAAGTAGATGTGACAACAAATGAAATCAAATCAACATACATGGTGATCTGGGCTTCTAGGTCTATGCTTCCCTGAAACTGGCAACACAATTAGAAAGGATGGTCAAGAGGTCAAATGGCATACCTACCTTCATTGATCAGGGCATAAAGTATAAAAACTGGCAATCATCTTACAGATGAGTAGAACTTTAGTAAGGCCATTTTTAGAATATTCCATACACACCTGGTCACCACACTACTGGAAGAATGTGGAGGCTTTGGAGAGAGCACAAGTTTACTAGGATGTTACCTTGTCTGAAGGGTATTAGCTATGAGGAGAGTTTGGACAAACTTGGTTTGTTTTCACTTGAGCGAAGGATGAGGAACAATCTGATAAAAGTCCACAAAATTATGAGGAGCATGGATAGACTGGATACTGGAGTCTTCTTTTCAGGGTAGAAATGTCAATCACTACAGCACATAGGTTCAAGGTAAAAGGGGGCAGGCTTAAAGGAGAAGTGAAAGGCAAGGTTTGTTTTAAACACAAGGGTGATAAGTGCCTGGAATGAGCTGCCAGATGTGGAGGCAATACAATAGTAATGTTTAAAAGACACTTTAACAGATATATAAAAACTGGAAGAACTGCAGATGTTATAAATCAGGAACAAAGACAGAAGTTGCTGGAAAAGCTCAGCAGGTCTGGCAGCATCTATGAAGAAAAACCTCTGAGAATAGAGAGATACAGACCGTGTAGAAGCAAACAGTTTTTACTTTAGAAAGACATCATGTATCAGCGCAGTCTTAGTGGGCCAATGGACCTGTACGTACACTGTGCTGTTCTTCTTTCTTTGATTCACCACCCTCTGTGTAACAAAAAAACTCTTCTCCAGAATCTCAATTCTATAGTTTGGAATCCTGTCCTCTAGTTCTAGACTCACCAACCTGGAGAAACATCTTCTCTGTATCTAATTACTTTTTAAAGCATCCTCTAGGCTAGAATGAGATCACCTTTTATTCTTTAAAACTCAGACAGGGACAACAACAGGCCTGGTTCTTCCAAAGTCTTCATAGGACACTCTTACCATCCTGAGAACACATCAGGCTAACGTGCATTTTATTCTGTCTATGGCAATAATATCCTTAAGGGGGCAAAAATGTCACATGGTATTCCAGGCACAGTTCAACCAGTTATTTTACAATGGAAGCAAGATTTTTGTTACTTTCAGATATTTTCACATGCATCTGTTCATAGATGTTAATACAAACCTCTGGAGTTCAGTGGGACTTGGATTAGGCCCTTCAATACCCCCTGTCTCAGCCAACCATGACCTCATTCTAAACTAATCTCACCTGCCTGCACCTTTCCATAGCCGTCTATTCTCTGCCTGTTCATTTGCCTGTCCAAACAGCTCTTAAAATTGAGTTTGTATCATTTGCCCCGGCAGCACTTTCTACCGTCTGCCTAAAAGCCACTTGCCGCCCTCATCATCTTTAAACTTTTCCCTCTTACCTGTCTAATATTTGACATTTCCACCCTGGGAGCAAAAAAAACTCAATTTATTCGCTCCATCCTTGCCCCTCTCAATTTTATATACTTCTTTCAGGTCACCCTTCAGCATCTGATGCTCCAGCGAAAACAATCCAAATTTGCCAAACCTCTCCACTGAGCGAAGACACTCCAACCCAGGCAATCTCTTCTGCACCCTCTCCAAAGCTTCCGCATCCTTCCTGTAGTGTGGTGATTAGAATTGCATCCTATATTCCAAATTGGTGTAACTAAAGTTTTATACAGCTGCAACATGACTGGCCAACTTTTATACTAAATACCCTGACCAATGAAAGCAAGCATGCTGTACGCCTTCTTTACCACCTTATCCACTTGCATTGTCACATTCAGGCAATTATGGACTTGCATATATCAATGCTACTCAGGATCTTGCTTTTTATTGTATACGTTTCTCTTGAATTTGACGTCCCAAAATGCATCCCTCACACTTATGCCAGATTCAACTCCATCTGCCAATTCTGCACCCAACTTTTCAACTTGTCCATATTTTGCTGTAGCCTTTCACAACCTTCCTACTATCCACAATCCACCAATTTTCATGTTGTCTGCAAGTTTATTAATCAGACCACCTACATTATAATCCCAATCATATATAAATAGTTATAAAATATATTAAAAAACTAGATAAAATAATTTAGACCTCCAGTTATGGAAAAAGCCCACCACTACTACCCTTGGTCCTCTGTGACCAAGTCGATTCTGATTAGCATTTACCACTCACTATGTATCCCATGTGACTTAACAGTTTGGACCAGCCTACTGGGAGGACGTTGTCAAACAAATTAGTTAGGTCTATGTAAAAACATCCACTGCCTCACCCTCAATCATCTTCATTTATTTCCTCAATACAATTCAAATTTGAGAGGTAGACCTCCTGCACACAAAACCATTTTGACTATCCCTAAAAAATCCATTCTTTTTCACATATGAATGGACATCTGTGAACTTGGACATAATCCACTTGGTCCCTAGATCCAAATCATTGATGTATACTGTGAACAACTGGTGCAAAAAATAGTTATTCTTTCTAAACCTAATGATCCGTAGCGTGCCAATGTAAGAACCGCCCATTAATAACTCTAGCTTGAGTTTGGAGCCTGATCTAAGACTGAACAGGTAAGAGCGGCAGATTTCCTTTCCTGAAAAGGTATTAGTGAATCAGGTGGATTTTTGCAACAATTGACAATGATTTTGTAGTCATCTTTAGGTTTGCAATTCTGGATTTTAGCGAATTCATTCCATTATCGGCCATGGTGAGATTCATAAAAGAAACCGAAAGAACTGTGGGTTCCGTAAATCAGGAACAAAAACAAAGTTACTGGAAAAGTTCAGCAGGACTGGCAGCATCTGTGAAGGTAAAAACAGAGTTAACGTTTTGAGTCTCGTGACCCTTCCTCAGAATGGTTGCTGCCAGACCTGAGTTTTTTTCCAGCAACTTCGTTTTTGTTCATGGTGAGATTCATACCCAGTTATCCAGTACGGTGTTTTGTGGTAAGGTCACCGAATCCAAAACAGTAATTCAGAATTTTACGTCACAGGTGCTGCCAGACCTGCTGAGAGCCTGAGCTTTTCCAGCAACTTCTGTTTTTGTTCCTGATTCACAGAGTCAGCAGTTCTTTTGCTTTTTAACCCAGTACATTACCTAATCTCTGGATTATTAGCCAATTGCCACACCAAGTGAGGTAGGGGGATAACTTCAATTGTTTAAACAAAAATTGTAGTTTGAGGTTTGGCTTATATCCTGTACACTATTTTTGCTTTCTCTCTCCAACTGCAAAGTATGTCAAGAAGCAGTTGAGTGTTCAATAAGCAAAGAAAATTAGATGAGATAAAAAAAGGTAAAAGGTTAAAATTGTGTTAGAGAGAAAATGTTTGTTTAATTTAAAGCCTCTGGAAAGCAAGGCTCACTGGGCCTTATAAAATCAAAAAGAAACACGCGGTATAACTTATGTATTGAGTGCTCCAGTCATGGGGAAGAAGAATCAGTAAGAATGAGAGTCATGATAACATGCAAAGAAATATTATGACAGGCACGATGTCATCAGGAAAAAAAAAGTTGTCATGAAAAGTACCAGGGAGTGAAATAAAAATCAGTTTGAATAAGTCAGGAGTTGAAAACTTGAAACTTGATCCTCCAACAATCAGGTTGGATAACATGTAGGTGCTTTGGTTAGACATCAGTTTACTGGAAGACAAACTATCAGTGACTCATGAAGGCTGTTACTGACTCATAAATCAATTAGTGTGGATGATAAACACACTTGGCAATTCATGACGTTAACATACAGCATTTGATACCTATAAAAAACACTTATAGACTCAGTATAGAAATAAAGAAATAGCCCAGGTGTGGGAGGAGATCATGTTCATAATGAACAATGATAATATTGAACCAAGTCATAGGAGCTGCAGCTTACCTACTGTGACAATGACAAAGCTGTAAAGGCTCTGTACTGATTTTCACTAAGTCCGACACACATAAGAAAAATGAACTCATATGGTATTGTACAATTGGAAGACTGCAGTGCAAGAATTGGGCACATGATATGACACCAAAGCTGACTTGCTAAAAAGGATGATCAACAAGTTTAATTTACTTATACAGCCAACTAAATATTGTTTTCTGTATCATTGGATGGACTTTATCCAAGCAAATTCATGCTATTTAGACTGAAAATTGCACTAGAAGTGTTCCAACAAGTTACCAATGAGTCATTGAAGGACCACATAATTGCATAGTTAACAATGACATGGCGGTTTCAGCCATGCTTAGCAAAAACAGTTACAAAATTTGACTGCCTCTTCAAATTGATACAAAAGTGAACTTGGTTTTAAGTCTTGGCAAATACACTTTGGCAAAATCAAATGGGCCACATTAGGCCACACTGTGAAATTAGGCCAAATAACATTAAGAGAAGTAAAGGTAAGGGATATTTTGGATTTTCCCAGGCTCAGGATAAAACGCCAAATTTTACAATATGTTGGCATGAATGGATTTTATCTGAAGTTTGTTCCAAAATTCAGTACTGTTTAATCCTGTGACAAATTTGTTAAAGAACGGCAATGGATACAAGACTTTCAGACTGCCTTTGACAGCTTAAAATCTGCGAATGACAACTACAGTTTTATGAGCACCATTCAAACTCATTGATGCCAGCAACAGTGTTCGAGCCTTTGTGCTTAAATACGATGTGATGTGGATCGATGATTGATTGTCAGGTACTTTTTGATGGAATTGACTGCATGTCAACAGAAATAGTGAGACTGAAATGCCAGGGATTCGATACCCTCTCCACTGCTAAAATACTCCTGGCAAATGTCCAAGTTATTGAAACAAAATGGATAAACTTAATGCAACATTCACCTTCCAAAAGAAATTGAGAGACTGCTGTGTGATCTATTTTACAGAGACATGGCTCACTCCTGCTACAACTGATTGTACCTTACAACCTAAGGGTTTCTCAATTCATCAAGTAGACAGCTCAGTTTCTTGGGACAAGGCAAGGGGCAGTACAGTCTGCCTCCTAATCAACAGTTCCTGGTGCTCAGACGAGGCAACCCTTGTGGGTTACTGATCCCTCGACCAAGCATATCTTCAGGAAATACCATCCTTACTATCAGCCGTGTGAGTCCACCTATGCTATCCTGGCCGCTGTCTACATCTCATGCCTTGCAGAAGCAAATGGTGCACTGGAAGTATACAATGCACAAACTGACTTGAGATAGAATGCACCAAGGCTTTGCTCATCGCAGCTGGTGACTTCAACCGGGCCAACCTCAAGGACATGGTCCAAAAATACCATTGACACAACTCTGGTCCCACTGAAGGTTTTAACATCCTTAACCATTGCTATACAACCAAAAATGGCTATTACTCCAGCTCCCATCTACATTTTGGATAATCAAGTCACAATGCTGTGCTCCTCTTCCAAGTTTACAAACAGAAATTGAAATGCAAGGACCCAGTACAGATAGTAGTACAATGGTGGTCTGAGGCAATGGAAGCCTTCTATGGGACTGCTTGGAGGTGGTGGACTGGTTCACATTTAAGAACTCAGTGACTAACCGAAATGAGTGTGCTATCACTGTCACATACTTCCTTAGTAAGTGTCCTCCACTAGAAACCATGGATAAACTGAGAGATCCACTCCTTGCTTAAGTCCAGGTCCAAGGCGTTCAAAGAGGCAACCCTGACCTATACGGGAAATCTCAGAACAGCATTTGTAAGACTATCGGAGATGCCAAGAGGCAGGACCAAACTAAGCTTGAGACCCAGACCAACCACAATGACACCCATCTTTGGTGGCACAACAAAACGGATTGCAAAGCAAAGTCAAGCTGAGTCATGGGCAATGCTGCATCCTTACTGGACAAGCTGAATGCATTCTATGCTTGCTTTGGACAGAAGGTCAGTGAAACAATGTCACTTATCCCAACATCCTTGAATGCACCTGTACTCACAGTCCCTGCCACAGACATTAGGTTGGCCTCCCTGAGACTGAACCAATGGAAAACAACCAGCCCGGGTAAAGTTCCCGGCCGTACACTCAGATTGTGTGCGTGCAAGCGTGAGCAGGCGGGAGTATTCACAGACATCTTTAATTTCTCCCTACTATGATCTGAAGGCCCCATCTGCTTCAAGAAGACCAACATCATCTGGTGCCAAAGAAAATTCAGACAGCATGCCTCAATAACTGACACTGGTGCTCTGACATCCATAATTATGAAGTGCTTTGAGAGGTCGGTCATAGCTCATATCAACTCCAGCCTATTAAATTGCCTTGACCCTTTGCAATTCTGCATCTGGCACAACATTTCCTAGGCCTACACTTGTCCCTGAAACATCTGGATAACAAGAATACTTATGTCAGGCTCCTATTATTGACTACAATTCCACCTTAAATACCATAATTCCAAATGAACTCATCTCTAAACTCCAAGACCTGGGTCTCGGCTTTCCTCGCTGTAACTTGATTATCAACGTCCCGACCCATAGACTGCAATCAGTAAGGATAGGCAACAACAGCGTCACCACAATTCTCAACATCAGTGCCCCACAGGGCTGCGTACTCTACTCCTGATACACTCAAGATTGTATGGCCAAATTTTTCCCCAACTCCATTTACAAGTTTGCTGATGACGACACCATTGTAGCTCAGATCTCAAACAACAGCGAGAAAGAATACAGTAAAGAGATTGTATGCTCAGCGGCGTGACGTAAAGACTACAATCTCTCCACCAATGTTAGCAAAATGAAAGAGCTGGTCATTGAGTCCAGGAAGTCGAGGGGAGGGCATGCCCTGGCCTGCTTCAATGATGCAGAGGTGGAGATAGTCAAGAGCTTTTAGTTCCTGGGAGTAATGATCACGAACAATCTGTCCTGGGCCACCCACATTGACACAATGGTCAAGAAGGCACAACATGGTCTCCACTTCCTCAGGTAGCTAAGAAAATTCGGCAGGCCCACCAGCTTTTATAGATGCACAACAGAAAGCTTCATATCAGGATACATCAACTGCTTTGACAACTGCTGTTCCCAAGACCAAAAGAAAATAGAGTTATGAATCCAGCCCATTCGATCACACAAATGAGATCTCCATCTATTGACTCCAACTAGATTTCCTGCTGCTTCAGAAAAGCAACCAACAAAATCAAAGACCCCTCCCACCCTGGTTATATTCTTTTCCACCTTCCTCATCAGCCAGAAGATGCATAAGGTCGAATATATGGGCAAACAGATTCAAGAATAGCTTCTGTGCTTTTATTAGACTTTTGAAAGGATCTCTCAAATGTCAATGTTAAACTCTCTCTGCACCTTCTCTGTGGCTGTAACACTGTATTCTGCTACTCTGATGCACTCTGTATGGAATGATCTGCCTGTATAGCAAAACAACACTTTTCATTGTCTCTCAATACATGTGGCAGCAATAAATCAATCAACTACTTGATAGAGAAGGAGACATTGTTTTGGTCTTGTGTTGGCTCCACATCATTTTGAAATATACATGACCAATAATGAAGGAAAAAAGATCACGCTCCTTTGATTTTTTTTGCAATAAATGACGAAAGATTTTTGATACATTCTTGTAAATAATGTATTAAAAATTATGCCAATATATATCAGTAATTCCAGCTTTTCATGTGTGAATTTTAAACTACTGTCATATGCATTTTCATTTATTTTTGTGAAATATCAAATAGGTTAGTGTTTCCAAAACCACAATTTTAAAACGACTGTGTGACTCCTGGAATTTTAATGAAAGCTTTTTCAAGTACCTTCATGGTTTATGAAAGGAGAAAGAAAACATTAAGCCATTAACGTTACAGAAGATAAGGTGAGTAAGTTTACAAAAATAGCACAAAAAGCTACTAGATTGTTCAAAGTCCAAAGCAAATGTACTGTCTCCTGGAAAAGAAGGACTTGTTCAAAGCAGTTAAGAAAACATTACTTCAGTGAAAGAATGCAGCTTTTGAAGTTTTCAGGCCAGGAATGTTTTGTTAGCATGCTGAATATTATTAAAAGAGTAAAATCTAAGCTTTTATTTGAGAGCATGGTCAAGAGAAAAGGTCTCACAGCTCATGGGACTAATACTAAGAAAACACAGGTGAGTCAAACTTACAGATTTTATTGTGAAGCCATTTCTCTGGACTTTTGAGTAACTGTGAAATAATGGCTTTGAGAAAAGGATGTTTTTTTGTGTATGTTTTGAAGTCTTTCAAACTGTGTTGTACGTAGCTACATCAAACAAATAACTGCAGAAACTGGGGATCTGAAACATAAAACAGAATTTGTTGATGAAAATCAGCAGGTCTGGCAGCAGTTGTGGGAAGAAAGCAGAGTTAATGTCTCAAGTCCATAGACCCCTCTTTAGAATTACTGAACTCAAAGGGTCTAGGCCCAAAACATCAGCTTTTCTGCTCCTAAGACGCTGCTTGGCCCGCTATGTTCATCCAGCTCTACACCTTGTTATCTCGGATTCTCCAGCATCTGCAGTTCCTATTATCTCTGCTTGCTTTCTCGTTGTTTTAGATTCACATGACATGATTACTTTTTTAGTTCCAATTTGAGTAAGACCTTAGGTTCTCAACTTCTCAAATCTGTTGAAACCCAGTACCTAGCACTTTTTGAAACAAAAATCTTCTCTCGGATATTAATATGGGTCCTAGGAAGGTGTAACCCCTCCAGTTTGTACACATTCCACCTGCCCATAAACCAGGCCCAATGCCTCAAGTTTGACGTGCTCCTTCTTACACCAATTCCATAGCCATTTGTTCAAATCAATCCCTGTGCTCACCACTGGATATAAGTCTGAGATTTCTTCTTTGGTCATTCTGAATTTTATCAAGATCTCATCCCATTTCCAAGCTATATTTTTGGTACTGGTTTGGAACATAACCTTTGCTGCTCATGCTCCTCTAGAAAGATGTCCTGTAGCTGGTCTGTGATTTCATTGACCCTGATGCTGGGAAGGAAACATTCCGTCTGGAGTCATATTTGCTACCACCTGCTTGACTATGGAATCTGCTCTCACTGTTTCTCTTTTGCTCAGCTTCCTCTCCTCCTGCACAGTTACATTACTCTTGGTGTCATAAACCTGTCTGTGTTCCTTTTGAGAAATCATCTCCCATCACCAGTATGCCAAATGGGAAACTGATTAGCAAAATAGACTCAGTGGGTTCCTGCTCCACCTGCACAGTTCTCTGTGATCACATGGTGATCACCAATTCCCTCCCTACCTGTACAATGTGACTAACCTCCCTTGATGAGAGCAATCCACAAAGCTGTCTGCCTCACTGAGGCATACCAATGACTCAACTCAAGTTTTGGATTCTGAAACCCAGAGTTCAAGCTTGTGCAGTTGGTGGCACTTACTACAGATGTAGTCATGTAGAACAAATTACATGATTTTCCACATTCTATTGGGCATGTATGGGTTAATCTGACCTGCCATAACCTAACTTTAAAAAAAAATTAGAATAAGTAGAACAGCTTACTAATTACTCACCAGTTAGCTTCTGATCCAATCCCGAAGCAACTATCAATTATTAAAGATAGTAAGAACTGCCGATGCTGGAGTCTGAGATAACAAGGTGTGGAACTGGAGGAACACAGCAGGCCAGGCAGCATCAGAAGAGCAGGAAAGCTGACGTTTTGCGTTGGGACCCTTCTTCAGAAGAAGGGCCCCGACCCGAAATGTCAATTATTAAAAGCTGAAAGGGACAGAAAATTTTAAAAAGTGCACCTCCATCTTGTCTCCAAACTTCCATACTCTAAATTCCGACTTATACTCTGTGCACCCAAAGCAGAATTAGGGTATAGCCTAAAACCACTGAGGCTGGTGTGTTTTTATGCTGCATGAAAACAGAAATTTTCAACCTTCCAAAAACCTGTTTTACCAATCACCTTGTTAATTAGCTTCTCTCGGAGAGCTTGAATGTCCTAGTTTCAAGGCTGAAATAAAGAAAAAGAAGCTTAGATTCCTCTTATTTCAAATAGTACGCTACAGTTAATTGCAAAATTAATGAAAAACACTCGCGTTCCAATGGAAAGCAACTCTTAAAACTCTCTATCTCAGCTGTCAGTGCTTGCCCTGGGTAATGAAATAATTTCCTGTTGGTCATTCATTTGTTTAAAAACCTTCAACTTTAAGCATAGCAAACTTGGTATAAACTAAATCAAGACCCACAGTGCAGGAGTAAGGAAGAGAGAGAAGGATAAAAAGAACTAAAATGAATGTCAAATGCTTTGCTTCCTTCAACCATGGATTTTTTAAAAATTATATGGTTGCTACCTTATAAAGTGCCAAATGGAAGGGAAGTTTGCAGACAACAATCATCTTTATATAGGTCATTTCATACATTAAAAGTATCTCCAGGAACTTCACAGGAGCAGAAAGGAGTAAAATTTCATACTGAGAGACCAAAGGAAATATTAGGACAGATAATGGGATAACACATTGTGGAGCTGTGGAGCTGAATTTTTCTTTCTGAAGAAGGGTCCCCACCTGAAACATCAGCTGTCCTGTTTCTCTGATGCTGCCTGGCCTGCTGTGCTCCTCCAGCTCCACACGGTGTTATCTCTAACTCCAGCATCGGCAGTTCTTACTATCTCATTAGGATAGATAATGGGAAGCTTGATTAAAGAGGTCAGTCTTGACAAACATTCTGGAGGAGAGGAAAGAGGAAGAGAAGCTGACAAAGGAATACAGCTACCAATATATTTTTAATATGTTCTCCCAGATGTGTTACTCAACAAGGGAAGTAAACTTGCATATAATGTGTTACAGATTGACTTCTGTAATTGATGTCTATATTTCCAAATGTTGATCAAGTTCAGAGAATGCAGACACTCCTAAACTCTGTACTGAACGCAGATAGCTCTGCTATTTACTGAGAAATAGCTTCCAATAATTGGGAAAGGTGAATGCTGAGAGCAAGAACAGACTGCTCCTTTGCGCCGCAAGAGCATGCTGACTAAAATATCATTTGCATTAGCATTCTAAGTAACATGCAATCTTATAACTGAAAAATCTATATCAAATCAAATATTCCATTCCTCAACTGATGTTGGTGAATAATCTTTAATTATGTGATACACTGTAAATGCTAGAATGTACACATTCAAGCTGGCTTTTGGAAATCACCATTTGCACAGGCCAGCTGTTTTATTCGTACCATACAAATTAAATGCTGATATTCAAAAACTAATGGTAATGTCATATTAATAAAAATCAGGATTAAAAAAAAGACATTGGTCCAGTAACATTCAATTAAAAAAAACAAGATTTTCCATGTTGTGTTCAATGATGGCATTAAGGGGACCTAACTTCCCACATGGCCTGGAAGAATTTTTAGCTTTATAGCTCATTTTGTTTGCTAGTTGAGTTAAACAAGAATCATGAGAGACAAGGCAGCAGGAAGCTTTTGTTCCACCAGTGCCTCCTAAGACAGAACATTCAGGCATTATAAATGAGGGGTGGCGATGGTCTTGTGGTAATATTACTAGGCTGTTAACGTATGTTCTGAGGGGCTGGGTGCAAATCCTGACATGGCAGATGGTAGAATTTGAATTCAGTAAGAATCTGGAATTAGAAGTACAATGATAACCATGAAAGCATTGGTGATTGTCTGGAAAAACACATCCCCTTCACCAATGTCTTTTAAGGAAGAAAATTGTTGTACTTACTTGGTCTGGCCTCCATGTGACTCCATACCCACAGCAATATGGCTGAATTTCAACTGCTTTTTGGGCAATCAGGGACAGGCAATGGTTAGACCAACAATGTTCACATCCTGTGAATGCATTAAAAAAAAACTCTCTCTAGGCAGCCCTTCAGTCACTTCAAACCAGTTGTATTGCAGGAGGCTGTACTTGTGTCCTTACTCCCCTGGGCTGTTGTAGGGCTGTCATCAGCTGGCCCGATTAGTTCACAGTGGCCTTGCTACAGGTTTTACTCCAGATTGTCTGGGAAGAAGGGAGGTGACCTTCTCCAGCGATGACACCAAGACATCCTCAGACAGCCTTGTTTGAGCTTACAGAGGAGGTCAGTGCCCACAACCAGCAAATAACATAGACATGGTGCAGAAAGAGAATAGAGAATATCTTAACAATGATAAGTGTCACCATCTTCTCACTGCAAGCTGTCACTCGTACAGGCATCAGTCATTCTAACTCTTCCTTTCTAGAGAGGATTCATCATTTCACGTGGATGTGCACCCATCGAACCATACTCACTACTTCTTTCTCTCTCATTGCGGTAGGGACTGCCCTAAAACAAAAGGGAGAGGGTCCAGACTGGTCATGGGATAGTAAATTGCCAAATCCTCACTTCCCAGAGAGCAAGTCATCAAAGCTGCAGGTCGAGGACCCTTTCGAGTTCCATGCAGTTGTCTGCTCATCTCTGGCATGCAGCTACTCTCACATATTTGAGTACACATTGGATTGTGACACCTTCACCAGCTAGTTTCTTTTCACTTGTTTTCTTTCAGGGATCCAAGTGGCCAACAATAGACAGCCAAGCACATGAGGCACAGATTTGGCACAGCAATAGCAGCACCAACTCAGAGGGAGATTGCAATGAAAAATCAGGAGGCATCAGAAAATTGCCCATGTGCACAGAGATAGACATTCACCTTGGCAAGTACTTTAAAATTATCTCCCTGAATACAATGCAAATCTATCTGGTGAACACAACACAGTCAGTGGAGAAAGACACACCCACGGCCTGATGATCAGAAGACTGCTGGAGACCACGCAACTGCTAAGCCCATTCAGAAAAGAACATGCCTCTATATTCAACCACAATATAAATGCACAGCCTGCAGAGACAAGCATGGGAGGATTAGGCAACAATGTTGCAGTTCATGCCTAAACTGAAGCAAAAGATAATACAAGACAGCATGTATTTAAGGTAAGAGGGGGCAAGTTCAAAGGAGATGTGAGGGGCATTTTTTTTTCAGAACACAGCATGGTAGGTGCCAGGGGTAGTGGTGGAGGCAGATAAACTAGGGGCATTTAAGGGGCTTTTCGATAAGTCCATGATTAAGCAAGGAACAGAGGGACATAGACCAAGAGCATGCAGGGGCATTGGTTTAACTTGGTGTCATGTTTGCACAACATTGTGGGCAGTAGGTCCTCTTCCTATGTTGTACCTGTTCAATGCTCTATGTTCCAAAAGGAGTCTATCCGATTTCTTTCTATGGTTCTGACTCCAGCATGTGAGCACTTGGCTACCTCAATGGAAAGCATAGAGGCCATTTTGAAGACTCAAAAACATCAGTGGCTGCCAGATACGTATGCGGACTTGCATTCCCCACTCGCCTTAGCCATGGTTTCACAGCATCGCAGACAGGGTGAGGAGGACACGGCCCTTTGACCTCATTCTAAGTACACATTTTTCTCAAACATGACAAGGTACTTCCAGCAGACATCCACAGGGAGCAGTAGTGACAGAGGTACAAACCCCAAAAAGATGCACCTCAGGACATGTTAGAGGTGCCCTGCTCCTCCATCTCCTCCCTGCCAATGGCCCCAGTGTCTGCAGCAGCTCCAGCCAAGGAGGCTCCAACTGCATCAGTGGAGGAGACATTCCGTAAGGCCTGGGCCTTCAAGGCCCTGAGCCATATAGCCAGTCATGCAAAACAGCCTATCACGTCTGTGATAACCCATCTACAGCCATCCCACTTTCCAGAACTTGGCCCACAGCCATGTACTTTTTAAAAAGGTTGAAGTTTTTCACTTTGACTACTCTACAGGTGGTGCATTCCCACCACTCTCTGGATGAAAACATTTTTGCCTCAAATCCACTCTAAACCTCCTGCCCTTCACTTTAAAACTATAGCCTTTTGTTACTGACCCTTTAACTAAGGGGAACAGCTGCTTCTTCTCTGCCCTGTCAATACCCCTGAAATCTGATTTTAAAAAAAACTCAATCAGGTGTCTCCTCAACCTCCTCTGCTCTAAAACACGCTGTATGTCCATTATGGAATAAACAAAGTTTTGAATAGCTTCATCATAATCTCCCTGCTCTAACCTAAGATGTGGCTGATAAAGGCAAGTGCCTCATATGCCCTTAACTCCCTAGTAAGCCTGTTCTGCCATCTTTAGGGGTCTGTGGGCAAGCACACAATATTCCTCTGCTGCTCTGATCTTCCTGGTGTCTTGCCTTTCATTGGAAGAAGTAACAACAAGGGAGTGCTCAAAGTGTATCACCTCACTTTTCAAGGTTAGACTCCATGTAGCACCGATCTGCCTCTCTGAATAACTTGTCCATATCTTCCTGTAACCCAAGTCCTTCTCTCTTTAACTATTGGGCCAATTCTCATGTTATCCACAAACTTTCTCACATAGATGAGAACATTTGCGGGGAAGCAATAATTTATATCATGAAAAGAATCAAAAGGACTCAGCACTGATCCTGGTATTGTGCCACTAGACAACAGCCTCCAGTCACACAAACAGCCTTCTAATGCCACTCTGTGGTCTTCTACACCAAGCTAATTTTAATTCAAACTTGCTAAGTAACGCTGGGTCCCATGCGCTTTTGAAGGCGCGTCATCTTAAGTCGGGTGAGGCGGCGAGGGTGGAGCTGTTTGGACTTGAGCCTTCTGCATCCACCATTCAGGACGAACCAAGCTCTTTTGTTGCGATGGTGACGTATGAGGGATGTGTGGCTGAGGTTGTGCCGTTGCAATGGAGGCTTTGGATCGGCAGAGGGTCACGTGGGCATTGAGGGGGCTCTGCATCTTCGAGCCGCCAACGGTTGAAGCGCGAGCGGAAAAGCAATGCTCTGATTGGCGGGTCCAGTTCTCGCAGCTGTTCCAGGTATGATTTAAATTTACATCACACCGGCCAGAGCGCGAGGAGGCAGAGAGAGCGGGAAAAGCCGTGATTGGTAGAGCTCGGAGGAGCAGGTGGGGTGGAGCCGGGTATTTAAATCCGCCCCCGCCCTGAGGAGGAGGAGCATTAAGACGATCAGGATCAAAGAAAAGAGGGAAAAAGAGCAAGAAGGAGGAATGTGGGAGAACCAGAGGAAGCAAAATGCAAACGTTTCACTCATGCAGTCAACTCCACAACCCCCAGACACTTTCACCCTGTCTGACTCAATTGAGTTCAGTTTAAAACCCTCTATTCGTTTGTGGGAGAAGAAAGAAGAAGCACCCACATTTTTTAAAAAACAAAGCCTGGCGTCAGTAAAATCCACGGCTGTCGTGTCAGGACAGAACCGGGCCCTCCTCTCCCAGGCCTGCCCCATATGTGGCTCTAGTCCCCATGTGGAATTGTAAGGGCTCACCACGGAGTGACCCCTGAGCAATCCAGAGGGCACAGATTTAAGGCAATTACCAAAGAAGTAACGGTGACTTGAGGAGTGTGTTTGTACCCAGCGACTGGTTCGGATCTGGAACACACTTCCTGAAACTCTGGTGCAGGCAGATTCAGTTGAGGCTTTCAAAGGGGAATCAGGTCAGTAAATGTGAAAAAAACGTTGCAGAATGACAGGGAAAGGGCAAGGGGTGAAGAAAGGCTGATTTGCTCCTTTAGAGGGACAACATAGACATGTGGGGCTGAATAGTCTCCTGTACTCTGACTGTTCTCTACCACTAAGTCATATTAGTAAAACTAAATTTACATCTGATTTCGTTAATAATGATGATGGAACTATCTGTTCTCAAAATTTTTTTTCACTTATGTTCTTTCAAGAAGGTATCTGCTGTCCCATTCTGGTTTGCCTTCATGTGACTTCAGATCCAAATCCAAGTATTTAACTCCTAATTGCCCTTTGACCAATCTGCTCTGCTTGGATCAAACCATCTGGCACCAATATCTCAAGAATGAAGAAGGTTAAATTTGGAAGTAATTACTATTGGTCTGGGTGATTTGGAGCTAGGGTTGAATTTTGAATGGCTGAATGACGTTATCCCGCTCTTTAAATCCTGTTTCCCTCTTTCTTGCACCCTCTCTGGTGCAGAGAGATTTTGTTGGTTTTGTTGCTTTGTGAAACGTGAGCACTTTGGTAAGATCAGCAATTATTGCTCATTTCGGTGACATGGTGGCTTAGTGGTTAGCACTGCTGCTTCACAGCATCAGGGACCCAGATTTGATTCCACCCTTGGGCGACTGTCTGTGTGGAGATTGCACATCTCCCAATGTGGGTTTCCTCCGGGTGCTCCGGCTTCCTCCCATAGTCCAAAGATATGCAGGCTGGGTGGATTGGCAATGCTAAATTGCATGTAGTGTTGAGGGATGTGCAGAGCAGGTGGGTAATAGGGGATTGGTCTGGGTAGGATGTTCTGAGGGTTGGTGTGGACTTGTTGGACCGAAGGGCCTGTTTCCACACTGCAGAGATTCTATGACTAACTAACTGACCCCTGAGAAATTGCCGGTGAGATGGGTTCTCAAAGCTGTTCAGTCCATGTGGTGTACATACTAATGGAGAGAGGGTCCAAGGATTGAATCAAGCAACAGATGATGGAGGGACAGGTAGCATTGAGGAGGTGGTGAGGCTGCAGAAGGGCTTGTATAGGTTAGGAGAGTGGGCAAAGAAGTGGCAGATGGAGTACAATATAAGATAGTGGGAGGTTATGAACTTTGGTAAGAAGAACAAAAGCATGGCCTATTTTGTAAATGGGGAGAAAATTCAGAAGTCTGAAGTTCAAAGAGACTTGGATGTTCTAGTCCAGGATTCTTTCAAGGTAAACTTGCAGGTTGAGTCAGTAGTCAGGAGGTAAATGCAGTGTTGGCATTTATTTTGAGAGGGCATGAATATAAAGCCAGGGATGTACTACTGAGGCGATTATAAGGATCTGGTCAGGCCACATTTGAAGTATTGTGTGCAGTTTTGGCCCCCATATCTCAGGAAGGATGTACAGGCCCGGGAGCAGGTTCAGAGGAGGTTCACGAGAATGGTCCCAGGAATGGAAAGCTTCACGTATGAGGAACATTTGAGGACTCTGGGACTATACTCATTGGAGGTTAGAAGGATGAGGGGGATCCAATTGAAACTTTCAAAATAATGAATGGCCTGGAGAAAGTGGATTTTGGGAAGATGCTTCCATTGACAGGAGAGTCTAGGACCTGAGGGCACAGCCTTAGAGTAAAGGAAAGACCTTTTAGAATGGAGATAAGGAGAAACTTCTTCACCAGAGAGTGGTTTAATCGATGGAATTCACTGCCACAGAAAGCTGTGGAGGCCAGGATATTGAGTACACTTAAGACTGAGATAGATGGGTTCTTGATTATCAAGGGGATCAAGGGTTACGGGGAGAATGCAGGAGAATGAGGTTGAGGAACTTATCATCCAATATTGAATGGTGGAGCAGACTTGATGGGCTGAAAGGCGTAATTTATGTTCCTATATCTTATGGTATTGTGGTCTTGAAGAGAATCTGCTGCCGTAGGAGATGCTGAATCTCCATTATTTACCCCCTTAACTGTGTAGCTGACAGGCAATCTTGGAATCAGGAATGAAAGGGTTGTAAAACTGTGGCACTGATACAGGTGAAGTATGTTCCCTCAGGGCAGTTCAAAGGAAGGGAGATGGTTCTGGATTGTCAAAATAATTATTCCTTGATTACTAATCAATTAAATCAGACTTTCAGATATTCTGTGTGTTATTTACAAAAGAAGTAGTGTTTCTTCATTCTTTAAATTAATGATGTAGATGAATAAAGATACTGAGACTAGAGCAAGTCGGTCACTGATGCAGGGTGATGATATAATTTGTCTTCCAGAGATGCCAATGAAGGGAAAACATCAGTTGCAGGGATGTGTGAAGGATACAAGTTAGTCCCATTACGGAGAGAGATTGAGCAGTTAGGTCTACACTCTCCCGAGTTTCGAAGAATGAGAGGAGATCTATTTGACATATATAAGATATCGGAGAGTATTGACAAAATAGACTTTGACAGGGTATTTTCCGTTCTGGGGCAATGTAAACAAAATGTCATGGTTTCAGGACAAGAGATAGTAGATGTTTGTATGATTGGAGACTGTATCTATTGGCATATCACAGGCATTATTATTGGGTCTTTTTTTTTGTTTATGTGATCTCTATCTACATAGATATATATTTATAAACAATATAGATGAGAATGTGGTGAAAATGAAGGTCTTAGGTTATCTGAGGATATCAGGGAAAGTTGCCACAGTGTTCTCAGACCATAAGGCTGCTCTCTCATGAGAAAGAGTTGATTGATGGTGCTTTAGCCTGAAGTCACTCTGGCTCAGGTGAAGGGAGAGATTGAGACGCAAAGTCTACAAATGGATTGTCAGATGGACAGATCAGTGACAGATGGAATTTAACTCTGATGAAACTGAGGTGATGCACATCGTAAGAAGTTACAAGACAAGGAAGTACTCAATGGAAGGCAGGACATTAGGAAGCTCAGAGAAAGAAAGGGATCTTGGGGCGCTTGTCCCTGAATCTCTGAAAGTGGCAGGGATTTCTTTTGTTAAGAAGGCAGACAAGATATTGCCTTTATCAGTCGAGGTGTAGATTTCAGAGTCGGAAGGTTATTTTGGAACTGCACAAAACTTTGGTTCGGTCACAGCTGGAATACTATGAGCAGTTCTGGTCACCATGCTAGGAAAAGGATGTGATTGCACTGGAGATTCACCTGGATTTTGCCTGGGATGGATCTCGGAAAAGATTTTGGATAAGCTTGGATTGTTTTCTTTGGATCAGAGCAGATATGATGAGGGCAATTGTTGGCGGTGGAGAAGATTATGGGGGCATGGGCACGGTGAATAGAAACCAGGTGTTCAAAGGTCACTAACCTGGGGTCACAGTCTTCTGCTGGAAGGCATGAGGTTTAGAGGATATTTGAGAAAAATGTTTTACATCCAGAGACTTGTGGGCATCTGGAATGAACTGCCAGGGTAGGGGGTTGTGGTAGGTAATGTCATAACCTTTAAAGATGACTTGGATGAGCACTTGAAATGTCATGATGTTCAAAGCTGTGGGCCTGGTGCTGGAAATTGGGACTCGTACAGATTTATCGCAGTTTTGACAGTGCAGACCGGATGGGCAAAGAGAGGGCCTCTTCTGAACTGCATAATTCTATTCGATGATTTAAAATGGGAATGAGGAGGAATAGCTTCTCTCAAAGGGTGATGAATCTGTGGAATTCACAACCCCTGTGTGCAGTGGATGCTGGGACGCTGCCTATATTGAAGGACACAAGCAGATTTTTAATAAGTAATGTGTTAAAGTGTTCTTGAGAGTGGAAAGGAAGATGGAGTTGAGGTCCAGGTGAGATCAGCGGTGACTATATTGAATGGTGGATCAACTCAAGGGGCTGAATTGCCTCGTCTTGTTCTTACTTCCCATGTTCTTATATAATTCAGTCCATTTGAACAGATAAATGGAGATGAGGCTAGAAATCCTGAATTTATAACAGGAAAACATTATAAATCAAAATGCAAGGTTACACATCTCACTAGCTGAGAAAATCCAAAGTCTTCAGCAATACAGCTGGGATGTTGTCAACTCCTGGTTCCAAAGAATAGTCATATTGGGCACAAAATGTGAATTTTGTTTCCCTCTCCACAAATGCTGCCAAATTTGCTGAGTTTTCCGGCACTTGCCCTTTTATGTCAAAACCCTTAGCCTTTGCAATTTCCAGTGCCTTCAATAACTTGTACACTGTATTTCACATATGCTGTGTATTTGCTAGCATAATATTGAGGGATCTTCATTCCATATAAACCATGCTATAACTACCCTGAACAGGTTTGGATGGGAAGAGTATAGAGAAAGTTTTACACATTATCTAACCCCATGCTTGTCTGTATCTTGGGAGTGTTTGATAGAGACAATGTACATGTCGCAACATGCTGTATCTAACATCACGCTGTACAGGGAGTGTTTAATGGAAACAGTGAAGAAGGAGTTTAATTTTGTAACTAATAGAATCCTGGTAATAAAATCAAACTTGTAGAGAGCCTTATCAGAACATCTTATCATCAGGCAGCATCTCCAGAGCAAGAAACAGACATGACAATAAAATCAGAGATAATGGGAACTGCAGATGCTGGAGATTCCAAGATAATAAAATGTGAGGCTGGATGAACACAGCAGGCCAAGCAGCATCTCAGGAGCAAAAACAGCTTTTGTGCTCCTGAGATGCTGCTTGGCCTGCTGTGTTCATCCAGCCTCACATTTTATTACCATGACAATAAAATCATTCATTCTGAGTCCAGTTCATGCTGCAACTGTACAAAACGCTAGTGCACCTCATCTGGAATATTGTGTGCAGTTCTGGTCACCCCATTACAGGAAGCATGTGGAAGCATTGGAAAAGGTGCAGAGGAGATTTACCAGGATGTTGCCTGGTCTAGAACGCAGGCCCGATGAAGAAAGGCTGAGGGATTTGGGTGTGTTCTCATTGGAGAGAAGGAGGCTAAGAGGGGATATAATAGAGAAATACAAGATAATGAGAGGATTAGACAGAGTGGACAGTGAGAGTCTTTTTCCGAGGATGATGACTTCAGCTTATACAAGGGGGCATAGCTACAAATTGAGAGGTGATAGATTTGAGACAAATGTCAGAGACAGGTTGTTTACTCAGAGTGATTAGGGTGTGGAACGCCCTGCCTGCCAATGTAGTTAACTCAGCAACATTAGGGGCATTTAAACAGTCCTTGGATAAGCATATGGATGATGGGATAATGTAAGGGGAGGGGCTTAGATTAGTTCACAGGTCGTGTGCAACAGTGAGGGCCGAAGGGCCTGTTCTGTGCTGTATTGTTCTATGTTCTATTAGTTCCCCATGTGAGGCCTACTCAAAGGATTTGCTGAAATTGACATAAACTACATCAATCATGCCACTTTTAAACTACTCGCCTTGTCACATCAGAGTATACTTGCCAAAATACACATAGACTGTAGCACCAGATCATACATTAACCATCAGGTGTGGTCACTAATGATCTGCAAATTTATGCAGTGTGTAGCTTTTCTATTCATGAATACTTCTGTTTGCTGATTGGTTCCTCTGCTGGCTATGTTAATGCCTGCAGAAATCCTGCATTGGCAGAAAAACTGGCAGCATCCAGATGGAAACTAGCCATTCACTGCATCAGTCACCTCCCAAGTAGATTTACAACTGGATACTTGAGAAATTCTGTAGAAGTCCCCAGAGGCTTCCTGAAATGATCTGCTCACCAAAACCTTCAAGGCAACTGGAATGGGATTCCCTCCTAATCCAGGAGGAAGCAGTCGTCCTGTAGTTTATAGCATGCAGTCAATTTCCAACAACTTCTGTGACGTCTTGAGCTGACCTGTCCACAGCCAGTCTGTCAGTTACAGAAAACTGCGTTGCTAGAGTTTCAGGCAACTATTTACATTGAAACCTCTTGAGCTGGCTGTTGTATCTGCAGAATGTCTACACCTGGTGTAAGTTCCTTCTTCACCTTTTACTTTACTCCAGGTACTGGTGCTTTTGCTGTCATTGGATGTTACCATTGTAGGTCATTGCTGCGTGATGACCTTAAGAAATCAGTACTGTCTATGCTATTCAGTTGTTAGTTTTAGGGAGGTCAGTAGAAACAATTGTGCCATGTGAAGTGTCATTTAGGTCTTCAACTTTCACTTTTCCAGCCTGCCCAGTCATGACCTATGTCAAGGGAAATCCTTCAGCTCACAATATTCCCAACTGGCTTCTCCACAATCATCATGCTTTCATCAAAAGTTTCATCTGTGTAGTTTCAAATGTAAGCTCCTTGCAAGCCACATGGTATGTGTATGGTGGCAGTGCGCACTGTTTGGGGTACTGAAAATAGGCCAATGCAGCTCCTCATACAAAGTCACCTTCTCTCCAGGGAAGTTTCAGCACAATCCTTTGAATCTTGCTTTGATATGATAGTGCCACCAACAATCACCTCAACACCCACCGCTCCTGCCACTCTTCCCCCTGTAGGGCATTATAACCCAGCCAGGGTGCCAGTGACAACATTCGTTCTGTAAATCTTCTGAAGAAAAAAGATGATGAAATTCAAACTTTCAGTCAGCCTTTTGAGGACCAATCTTCATCAGCCATTTAGCAGATATTCCTAACATTGTTCTTCTCTTACTGCTTCGTAATTCCAGTTGCCCCGAACCAAAGCCCTCTATTCTCTCCCAACTCTGCTGAGCCCCTCATTGTGGCCATTATCGTCTCCATTTTGCTCCTGAATATCCAGGTCCCTCTGCCCCCTTCTGACCTTCACCCTTGTCCTGGTTGAGGCCACCTTCAATATCCCCACCCTAACATTAATATGAAGTCAGGAATCAACCCTGGTTCAATGAAGAATGCAGGAAGGCATGCCAAGGGCAGAACTAGGGCAAACCTTAAAAAAAAATGAGTTTTAAACCTGTTGAAGCTACAACACAGGTTTACTTGTGTGCCAAATAGCATAAGCAGGAAGAGATAGACAGAACTAAGTGATCTAGAACTCAACAACAAATTAGATCAAAGATATACAATTCTGTCACATCCAGTCATGAATGATGGTGGGCCAGCTGAAGGCGTCTGAATGCTACTAAGGTTATAGACTCTGCCAACATTGTGGAATTAGTACTGAACATTTTCATTCCAGAACTTACCGTACCGTACCCCTAGAAAATTTTCTCCAGCACAGCTGGACATCTACCTGGCAATGTGCAATGTCTGACCCCTCACCTTTCAGCGAAGGAGTCTGCAACAGCAATAAATTGGCACCACGTCAGGTAGGTTCCTAATGAAAAGGTGAACAAGATGGTTTCACAAATATTCAGTCACTGTTAGAGAAGACAGCCCAAAATATCCAGGAAGTTGAAGTGATGTGTTTATCCACTTAATGCTCTCAGGAATGATAAAAGTAAACATTCCTCTGACACAAACTGAAGATGTGGTGCATACAACTTATGGAAGGCACCACAGAGAAAAAAAAACAAGCAACCTGCGAAGATCCAAGATATTGTAAAGAAAACAAATTGTCTATTATAGCAGGGACCATGTGCAAGGGAAAGTTTGTGTGAAAGAAAAGCAAGATGTTAAATACTTTCAGTTCAAGACTTCAAACTATCAAAATGACAGTTCAAGTCCACTACCTTCTATGGACAAGCTATGGATCTTTCAAGTCCAAAAAGCAAACTTGCTCAGAGAGTACAGTGAAACTTCTGGATTATCTGATTTACAAAGCCAAACATCGGGGGTGATATGTGGTAGTGGTAAATGTAAACATATAGACAAATGAAAGAAAATGCAATTACAGGGAAAGAAATGACTGACGAGATGTTGTATACTGGTCTAAATATTTAATTGAGTGCTACCAGTACCCTTCATAGTGAACATGTCAAAGGGACTTGGCTAGAATAAAGGAGGAGCTTATAGAAAATCAGTATCTGTAGGAATACGGGTCATATTCAAGTGACCTTTAAAATAGATGCTTTAGTGCAAAAAGCTTTGTGTTCTTTATCCAACAGGATTGTTTTAATTAGACCAGAAAATTCAATCTCTCATCTACATTAGATCACATGAGGTTTGAAAGAACCCATTCATTCCTTTAGTTGCCTGTTTCACTGAAGGAGGTATTTTCTGAAATCTGCCACTGCTCCAGTTTCTGCTGGCGTGTTAGTGTAGACCGAAGGTAACAAGGCCTATAGCCATGAATACGGTTAGGAACTTTTATAGTCCATCCAGGCTGGATCAGGGAAAACTCCCAAATTTCCCAGTTTGCCATCCACTGTTGTATAAGTGTGATCGCAGATGCTTTGTATTCCATCAGGTGATTATGCTTATACAATACAGTTACTCCTTCTAGATGGTAAGCATATGGCTTTGCCATGATTGCAGGCTTCTCCAAAATGCAAGATACTATCGATTGCACAGGTATTGCTTTGCAGCTGCTGAATGACAATACTGAGGTTGACCATGACTAAACAGTCACCGCTCATTCAATGTCCAGCTGGTACACAACTGTATGCTGTATGTCATTAGTAGACGGTCAGTATCCTGGCAGTGTGTGTAATTCATTCATTCTGTGCTAAGTGTAATCAGCTTCTGAGCCACCAAGGTAAAACAGATCTTGGTAACAATGTTGATATCATGGTTAATAACTCCTTTATATTACCCATGCAAATATCTAACTAACACAGACTCACATGGAATAATGTAGATTAGCTTGAAACCTCCTACAATTTTGTGCTCCCTGCTCAAGCATGCAATAACTGAACAGTTATTAATAGCAAGAGATAGCGGGAACTCCCGATGCTGGAGAGTCTGAGATTAAAAGGTGTAGAGCTGGATGAACACAGCAGGCCAGGCAGCATCAGAGGAGCAGGAAAACTGATGTTTCAAGTCTGGACTTTTACTGAAGAAGGGTCCAGACCCAAAATGTCAGCTTTCCTGCTCCTCTGATGCTGCTTGGCCTGCTGTGTTCATCCAGCTCTACACCTTGTTATCTCAGTTATTAATTGCGGCTATGTGCTGCTCTCAATTAATTAAGCAAACAGTAAACAGTATCAGAGTAGTGGGGGTATCCAGCATTGTGATTCTTAAGTATTACATCAGGATTTGCATAATTTCACAATCTGCCAATGCAATTTGGGAAATTTGGAAAGTTGGCAAGACCATAATTTCACTCAACCAATATAATATTTTATGAAAGTATCATAATGCAAGGCCATAATTAAACTGATATGAAAAATCTTTTATGAGTAGAACATTCATTCACAAACAAGAAATATGCATAAACAGAATTCATAACAGATTTTTGAAACTCTGTTTTCACTCTACAAAGTAACTGTCTTATTAACACAAATTGAGAACTGACAAGTGATTTAACAGTCATCTTTATAATTAAAATATGATATTGCTCTGAATTCAAAGAAAGAAAACAAATTTGTTCTGCTATTTCAAAAACTCCAGTCTATCAGAAGTACCACAAAAGAACAATTTTTCTCTTTATATAAAGTTCTTACTTAAAACAAGGAAAATGTTATTGGTATGAGACAAGAACTTTCGAGCGTCGATTGGAGTAACTGTTTACAGGTGAAAGGACGTGTGACAAGTGGGATGCTTTCAACAGTGGCATAACAAAAGTTCAGAGGCATTGTGTTCCTGCTAGATTGAAAGGTAAACCTGGTAGGGTTAGGGAAAATGGTTGAATAAAGATTTTTGAGGTACCAGTCAAGAATCAAAAAGTATCAGATATAGACAACTGGGATCAAATGAAACTCTTGAAGAGTATGAAGAGTGCCACAGCATTCTTAAGGGGGAAATCAAGAAGGCAAAGAGGGGGTAGGAGATAGACTTGGAAGATAATCCACAGAAAATCTACAAGTACATTAAGAGCAAAAGGGCAACCAGACAAAGAGTAGAGCCCCTTAAAAGATAAACGAGGACGTCTTTGTGTTGAAGCTCAAGAGACGGGAAAGATATTGAATGAATATTTTGCATTAGGTTTTACTGTGGAAAAGGAAATAGTGACTAGAGAACTCAGGGAAATAAATATTAATATTTTGAAAACAGTTTACATTGAGGAAGTGGAAGTTTTGAAGCTTTTCAATAACATAATTTGGATAAATCTTCAGGACTGGATCAAGTGTATCCCAGGAAGTTGTGGGAAGTTAGGGAAGAGATTGCAGGGCTCCTAGCAAAAATATCTGTATCATCTAGAACAACAGGTGAGGTGCTGGTGAACTGGAGGTGACTAATGTTGTGTCTTTACTTAAGAAATGTTGCACAAAGAAGCCTGGGAGCTATAAACCTGTGAGTCTGACTTTGATGGTGGGTAAGTTGCTGGAGGCTGTTCTGAATGATAGGATTTACATGTATTTGGAGAGGCAAGGAATGATTAGGGATTGTGAATGTGGCTTTGTGTGAGGGAAATTATGTCTCACAGCCTGATTGAGTTTTTTGAGGAAGTAACCAAAAAAAATTGATAAAGCACAGAGTAGTAGATGTTGTTTACTAAGGCTTTACTAAAGCCTTCAATAAGGTTCCACATAGTAGACTAATTAATAAAGTTGGATCACATGGGATTCAAGATGAGCTTGCCAATTGGACACATTATTGTTTTTACGGTACCAGACAGAGAGTGGTAACGGAGAGTTGCTTTTCAGACATGAGGCCTGTCACTAGCAGTGTTACACAGGGATTGGTATTGGGTCTACTTTTGTTTTATCATTGTTATGAATGATTTAAATGAGAATTTAGAAGGCATGGTTAGTAAGTTTGTGAAAATTGATGGTATAGTGGACAGTGAAGAAGGTTATCTTAGATGGCAAAGAGACCTTGATCAAATGGATCAATGGACTGAAGAGCAGCAGATGGAGTTTAAATTGCATAACTATGAGGTAAAACAAACAAGGGTAGAACATACACAATTAATGGTAGGATCCTGGGTGGTGTTGTAGAACTGAAATGCCCCCGGGGGCGTTAGGTGTATAATTCTTTGAAAGTTGTGTCACTGGCAGACAGGGTGGTTGCCCTGTCTCAGGAAGGGTATTATTAAACTAGAGAGAATTCAGAAAATATTTACCAGGATGTTGCAGGGAATGGAGAGTTTAAGATTTAAAAACAGGTTGGATAGTTTCTGAAGAAAGGTCTAGACCAGAAAAATCAGCTTTCCTGCTCCTCTGATGCTGCTTGGCCTGTTGTGTTCCTCCAGCTCTATACCTTGTTATCTTGGATAGGCTGGATTGTTTTTCACTGGATCATAGGAGGTTGAGGGGTGGCATTATAAAGGTTTATAAAATCCTGAGAGGCATACATAAGGCAAGTAACAAAGATTCTTTTTCCCCTAAGGTGAGGGAGTTCAAAACTAGACAACACTTTTTAAGGTGAGAAAAAAAAATAAAAAGGATAACAGGGGCAACTTTGTTTTTTTTTACAGAGTAATTAGCATTTGGAATGAGCTGCCAGAGGAAGTGGTACATGCTGGTATGGTTACAATATTTGAAAGGCTTTAGGATAAGTAAATGAATAGGAAAGGTTTGGAGGAATATGAGCCAAATGCAGGCAGGTGGGACTTTTTTCAGTTTGGGAACATGATTGATGCACACTATTGGACTGGAGGATTTGTTTTCATGCTGTATGGCTCTATGACTCTATAACTGAACATGTCAGCCCCTTAGATAACAGAATGTGTTCAGTGTTTAAACTTTAGTAGCTGTTTCTTTTTCTGTATACTGAATAAAATTCTACAGAAAATGATAAATGTTGCTTTAGCAACTGTTCCACCAGTAACCATTTTACTGGGTAAATGACCCAATTAAAAATCTCCAAAGTCATACCCATGACAACAGCTAAAAATAAGCTTTTTTTCCATCTGCTTGAAATGATGGTTATGTTGTAGCACCAGTCACGCATCATACATCCTACATCTGAATTCAAGATGATCTGTTGTTTTAATGTTGTACAATTTACTGCTCTTGCGTAATATCAAGAAATTAAAAGCTACAATTCCAAGCAGTTTACCACAAATGGTTCCTTTGACACAATAACCAAATGAATCTGGTTCTATTCTGTGACCTCAAGGCAGGTTGAAGTTTTAATCTCCCTGGGACTTGACTTGAATTAAAATTTATATGAGCCTCTTCATTTTGACAGAGCCTGTAGTAATGGCCACCAACACCTCATCTGATCTTTCTTGTCCCATCATTTACTGATAAAGGTCAACTCTCACTTCTTATCACTCAATTACTCAAGTTGATGTAAAATAAACAAAGAAGTGCAGATGCCGGAAATCCAAAACAAAAAACAGAAATTGCTGGAATAGCTCAACAGATCTGGAAGCATCTGTGGAGAAAAAGCAGAGTTAACATTTCAGATCCAGTGACCCTTCATCAGAACTATAGAACTTCAGTCTCTGAACCCAAAAAGTAAATGCTGCTTTCTCTCAATAGATGCTGCCAGATCTGATAAGTCTGTCCAGCAATTTCTGTTTTTGTACTTGAATTGATGTTTTCAATGAACTAAGAGAATCTACTGTTCAGACAAATAGCACCCCTTTCTCATAACCTGAATACTCCAGGTTGAAGTTGACCCCAGTGCTTGCTAACCACAGTGGGAACATGTATGATTAGATTAGATTAGATTCCCTACAGTGTGGAAACAGGGTCTTCAGCCCAACAAGTCCACACTGCCCTTTGAATCATCCCACCCAGACACATACCCCTATAACACACACTCCCCTGAACACCCCAGGCAATTTAGCATGGCCGATCCACATAGCCTGCCCATCTTTGGACTGTGGGAGGAAACCGGAGCACCCAGAGAAAACCCACAGAGACACGGGGAGAATGTACAAACTCCACACAGACAATTGCCCGAGACTGGAATCGAATCTGAGTTCCTGGTGCTGAGCCACCGTGCAGCCAAATAGTTCATAATCACCCTGCAAATCCTTCCAACGTTTATTCACTATTCCAGAAAGAGAAATTATATGCTGAACAAACAAAAAAAAGACAGAATTTATTAAGTACTAAAGCTGCTTTATGACTTGCACTAAATGGTTGTGACAATAAAACAATGTCAATTTATGAAATTGAAATTCTGATAATTAGCAGTGATATACACCTGAAAATAAATAACTAGATAACATTACTTTCCTTCTGCAAGATTCATCAACTGTAGCATAACTCATTTTTAAATAGTATGAAGCAATAAATGTAATGGCAAAGTACATGTTAAATTCATCTAGGCCTGCTCTTTGATGATTCAACCTACTATGATGCTCAGATAAACTAATAGTACATCATTTATCATGTCGCAGATGGCGTTATGATTTGCAAACTTATGTATTCCCCATATTATTTATCAATTATGTGTAGAATATCACATATTATTTCAACTGAATAAAGTCAACTGTTCTTAAAATTATGGCACTGTTTTCAGGAGCATGAGCACAAATTTTGTTTTAACTGTGAATGGAGTGATTTTTTTAAATACTGTATGACATAGGATTTAAATCTTCTGTAGTTTTATTTGAGCTAATTTCAGGACTCAACCAATCCAAATAAAGCCAGTCATAAATAATGAGATAATTTTAATGTTATGTTAATTTTTCATTTGTCATTTATCTAACACATGATCAGTTTTAGTTGCAATAAAAGTGACAAATATACCTACTTAAGAAGATTAAAATCCTGGCTATTGTAATTCAAATGTTCTTCAGAAAGGTTGCCTCCTGCTACCACACTGATTGCTGTAGAATTTCTTAAATTAATGTCGGTTTAGAGGCTGGTGGTCATTATATTCAATTTTCTGTAAAATAGTAGAATAACATCTGCTTCCACAGATAAATCATGCAGGGAAATCAGCTCAGAAATGCAATAGTATAAATCAGAAAAGAAATCTTATACCACCAGGATGTTTTCCATTTGATGTACTCTGAATCACACACATTTCTTTAAAATAATTCTGTTTTAAACTTCAGGCAGAAATTTATTGGATAATTAGGAGAATATAAGACCAAGTCTCCAACCTGAAATGATAGAGGCAATATTTTATGTACAGTTTTGCAGGTACATTGCAATTTGCAATGTTTAGAAGGACTCTTCACTATGTATATGCGCAAACATTCAGCCCACAATATTGGAAGATGTCAGAAGAAACTATCATTAAAGACAACATGTGATGGAGCATAGAAAAAAGAAATGTCAACATGGTTTTATCAAAGGGAAATCAATTTGCAATTAAAGTGTATTTGAATTTTTTTGAAGTAACATGCTGAGGTTAATGGGGAACCAAGAGATCTATTGTACGATGCCTCAACTAAGTAAAAGGATAAAAAGAATAGGCTTCGAAGCTGCAATCTGGAAGGCTGAAATTCTTCTGACAAGTCAAACAAAACAAGGCCATCCTTATTCATATGATCCACTGGGGAGTGACTCTGGTGGCTCTAAGAAGGGAATTCACCAATGTTTCAGTTACAGATTGAACTGTTAGACAGTTTAGTGGCTGTTATGGAAACATACCTGTAGTTTCCAGAAACAGCTTTAGCATCACACTCATCAGCTCAATGGTCAAGGAAGTTAAAAATTACACTTTATAGTTTTACAACCATTTTGCAACATGTTTTGAGTCATAATTTGTCATGGTGTAAAATTTCTGTTGGCAGATTCATGTAGTGAAGACATGGGGTGATAGCCTTAAAACCAAACTGGTTATTTCTTTACAGATGCTGCCCAAACTGATGAGCATTTCCTGCTTTTAATCTTGTTACCTACATCCACGATATTTTGCTTTTATAACAGACAAGATACCAGTTAAGGTGTTACAGGTGTTGGTAAAATCGTTCATGCTTTCACTCTTACTCAAATGTCAATATTTCCTGTTTGCTTATTTTAATGAACAGTCTCTAAGGGCAAGCAGTTGGTTGCTAGTGCTGAATCTAATTCCATAATACAATATAATGTTCAGGTTGGGAATGTCAACTTTCTTCCTTTTGTCTGGTTTAATATTTGGAGCTTCTAGTAGTTTATTTTGTGTATAAGCAGCAAAGTGCAAAGGAATTGTTCTTTTGCCAAATATATTGACAGAAAGAGACAACAAAATTCATTGATGTTGAAGACAGAGAGGTATCTTTGATGGCAAACTTGAACTGATGTGTTACTGAACACAGACAAAAGGAAGAATCGTTTTAATTCACATCACCATAGGTGTATTTCATTCATAAATTTCAACTTAAAGAATTAAAAATTAAAATTTGAGGTGACTTTTCAGTTAATAGTAGTAAGCACTGCCCCAAATTTGTGACTTGTGGTCTCAACACATAGGCTGCAGATTTTGCCTCTGATGTGACAAGAGTGATGGTGAGCAAGACAAAGTAGGGTGAGAACCACAAGGCCAGATTCTCAATGTCAGGAAAAATTATTTTGATTTTTTTTTGTCCCCTTAAGCCTTAAAATGTGAATTTGAAATTTTGCTAGATTGGTAACTACCTTGTTTCCACGCATTTGTGTCTCATTGATATTAAGCATATAAAATTACGAAGGGTTAGATAGGATAGAAGCAAGGACATTGTTTCTACAGGTGAGTGAATCTGATACTAGAGGCTTAGCCTCAAAATAAGGGAAAGCAGATTTAGGATTGAGTGGAGGAGGAATTTCTTCACCCAAAGTGTTGTGAATATCTGGAATTCCCTTCCCAATGAAACAACTGAGGCTACCCTGTTGAATGTGTTTTTGGGCAAAGCTGGATAGATTTTTGAATAGCAAAGAAATTAAGGGTCATGGTGAGCGGATGGGCAAGAGGAGCAGAATCCTTAAAGAGATAAGCCATAATTTTATTGAATGGTGGAGAAGACTTGGCTGGCCAGATGGCCTACTCCTGATCCTATTTCTTATGTTCAATGCTCAACTCACCCCATTTAAATTTCCACTTTCAATTCTACTCTCCTCCTGAAAGAACAAGGCAGTATAACCACCCTATATGTAAATCAGGACGGGTGCCTGGTGGCTGTAGGTCATCGAATTCCTGTCCAAGTTATCATGGAACTACTTCTGAAGAACTTCCCTGGTTGACCCAAGCCAAAATCCTCCTTAGCACACTATCTATCGAATGTTTCTTCAGCAAACTACCAGCCTCAACGCATCATCATGCCTGCTCTTAGACCAAATCAGGTCTTTTCCATCCAACAAGTTGATTTGGAGCTTTCTGATTACATATCCTGCATGCTTTGACCTGGTTGCATTGCACACGTGGAAACCACACATTTCATGCATCAAGCTTTTTTCACATTGACATGGTGCATGCATAGTATGGCTATTACCTTTCTTTTGTGACTCTCACTAATTTTAGTGACAGCCAGCTTTTAATACAGGATGATATTATCTTTTTTTTTGCAGAAGGAGAGGCAGGCTGCTTGTGTTGGTGGCAGCTGTGAATAGCTAACCTTTTCCATCAGATTGGATGCTGACGTGTCACTGTGCTGCAGGACGTGACAGCTATTTATATGTCAAGCACACAGCGTGTGCTTCAAGTGAATAGTGATGTGTGAAAGTCAAAGGAAAGAGTCTTTAATGGGGTGAAAGGGGCTACAACCAATCCGGGCAACAGCATTTGAGGAGCTCATAAAATTACACTACATGATTTTTGTTTTTAAATTCACTCATGACATGTGGATATTATTTATGGGCCAGCATCTATTGCCCACCTATTACCGACTCCCACAATCCCAGGTCCTGTCATGAAACTGGTTATTGTCTGAGATGAGTAACAAGCATTGAGGGAAGTGTACATGAACTAAAATTGTTAACCTCAAAGTTGACTCCTCTAGGCTGTAAGGTGCCAAGGCAGAAGGTGAGATATTGATCCTCCAGCTTTTCTGGAACACAGCAGCAGACCAAATTCAGAGATGTTATCCTGCAAATAGAATGGTGTTGAAGTGGCAGGCAATTGGAACCTCAAGGTCATCTTTATGGACAGAGCTTAGGTGTTCTTCAAAACGATCATCCAGTCTATACTTTGTCTCCCCACTCTAGAGGACACCACATTATGAGCAGCAAATGTGGTAAACCAGATTGAGTGAAGAGCAGGTCAATCTTTGCTTCACTTGAAAGGTGTGTTTAAGGCCTTGGATACTGAGAATAGAAGGAAACAGGCAAGTGTTGCACCTTCTGAGACTGCATGGGAAGTTGGCATGGTGGTGTGGGAAAGTGTCAGGAGTGGCGGAGGAGTAGACCACTCTGTCCCAGAGAGAACTGTCCCTATTTTGTGATAATAAAATGTGAGGCTGGATGAACACAGCAGGCCAAGCAGCATCTCAGGAGCACAAAAGCTGACGTTTCGGGCCTAGACCCTTCATCAGAGAGGGGGATGGGGGGAGGGAACTGGAATAAATAGGGAGAGAGGGGGAGGCGGACCGAAGATGGAGAGTAAAGAAGATAGGTGGAGAGAGTGTAGGTAGGGAGGGGATAGGTCAGTCCAGGGAAGACGGACAGGTCAAGGAGGTGGGATGAGGTTAGTAGGTAGCTGGGGGTGCGGCTTGGGGTGGGAGGAAGGGATGGGTGAGAGGAAGAACCGGTTAGGGAGGCAGAGACAGGTTGGACTGGTTTTGGGATGCAGTGGGTGGGGGGGAAGAGCTGGGCTCGTTGTGTGGTGCAGTGGGTGGAGGGGACGAACTGGGCTGGTTGAGGGATGCAGTAGGGGAAGGGGAGATTTTGAAACTGGTGAAGTCCACATTGATACCATATGGCTGCAGGGTTCCCAGGCGGAATATGAGTTGCTGTTCCTGCAACCTTCGGGTGGCATCATTGTGGCAGTGCAGGAGGCCCATGATGGACATGTCATCAAGAGAATGGGAGGGGGAGTGGAAATGGTTTGCGACTGGGAGGTGCAGTTGTTTTTTGCGAACTGAGCGGAGGTGTTCTGCAAAGCGGTCCCCAAGCCTCCGCTTGGTTTCCCCAATGTAGAGGAAGCCGCACCGGGTACAGTGGATGCAGTATACCACATTGGTCCCTATTTTGTGTCCAATTGGCTAGGTCTCCCTGGATCCTGTGAGATTTAACCTTTCTCAATGACCTACTATGCGATACCTTGTCAAAGGCCTCACTAAAGTCCATGTACATAATGTCTACCACATTTCCCTCATCTACTTTCGTTGTCAACCCTTCAAAAAACTCAATCAAACTTTTGAGAGACAATGTCCCAAGCACAAAATCACATTGACTACCCCAAACGAGTCTTTGCCACTCCAAATACCTATAGGTCCTGTCTCTCAGAATCCCCTCTCACAACTTACCCACCACAGATGTTAGGTTCACTGGTCTGTAGTTCCCAGGCATTTCCTGCAGACTTTCTTAAATAATGGCACAACATTAGCCACCCTCCAAACTTTGGTCACTTCATCCGTGGATTTTGATATTCAAATATCTTTGCTACGCGCCCTGCAATTTCCTCCCTAGCCTCCCACGTAGTCCTGGGATACCCTTCATCAGGTCCAAGGGAATTTATTTACATTCATGCTTTTTTAGCTTTTAGCACCTCCACTTTTGTAATATGGACATTCTTCAAGACATCATTATTTGTTTCTCCAAGCTCCCTAGCAGCCATATCTTTTTCAATGCTAAATACCAATGAGGAATTTTCATTTAGGATCTCACCCACTACTTGTGGCTCCACATGTTGATGACATTGTTAATCTTTAAGAGGCACTATTATCTTCCTAGTTACTCTTTTGCCCTTCATACATTTAGAGAATATCTTTGGATTTCATTTGCCTTATCTGCTATCCCCTTTTAGCCCCCCTGATTTCTCTTAATAGCCTTCACAGAGGCACCTTCTATACTCTTCAAAGAATTCACTTGACCCAAACTGCCTATACATGTCATATGCCTCCTTTGTCAAAAACAGGGCCTCAATAACTCTAGTAATCAAGTGTTCCCTACTCCTACCAGCCTTACCCTATACTGTAACAGGAACATGTTGGCACTCAATCCTCAATCACTCACTTTTTAAAAGCCTCCCACTTACCAGACATCCTTTTGCCTGCAAACAGCCTCCCTTAATCAACCTTTGAAAGCTCCTGTCTAAGACCATCAAAATTGGCCTTGCCCCAATTTAGAACATTAGCATGAGGACCAGATCCTTTTCCATAGCTAATTTAGCTATTGGAATTATGGTCACTGACACCAAAGTGCTCCTCTACCAACACTTATTTCATTTGTCCTGCCTTATTTATGTTTGAAAGCTTCCAATGTTGCAAACATGAAAAAAAAGCAAAACTGCATCCACCCAAATGTATTTACCTGAGGGAAGTGAGGCAGGAGCTCCAAAAAAGTGAGATTTTATTCAGCTGGAGCAATGATAAGCATAAAATACCCACTTGGGTATGGTAGCTAAGTGGCTTGCAACATTGCATTCAGGTGATAATTCCACGACTGCCATTCTGGACAGCACGTGTAGCGCTGTGTAGTACAGCGGAAGTGCCCCTACTCCTGGTCAGAAGGCTCAGGTTTACATTTCACCTACATCAAAGGCGTATTTGAACTTGTCTGAAAGGGTGAGTTAAGATACCTACATGAGCTGCTGCTCCAACTTGCCTCTGTTTTGCATGCCCCATAAAGCCATACTCCATGAGTAAGATTTGGATGGAAAGTGGTTTAAAATTTAATTAAATCAAATTGATTTTAATTGTGCCAATAGCATCCACCCATATCCAAAGAGGTAATCTGTGAATTTGGTCTGTAGGTTTCTCACTGGCACACAAGTGTCCACCAAGCCATAGGCTTGCATATTGGAGTCACATTACACAGCTGCTTCAGTAAAAACTTTGGCTTCCATTTGCTATCAACCCAGGTATTGTTAGCAGTTAAAATTCCTGTTTCTCTTTTCAGAAATACATCCTTGTAATCATGTTCCTTATCAGCAAATCTGATCACTTCACAACCAATTCTCGTTTATTTGTCAATTAGGGAGATTGGAAACATTAGAATCCAAATCACTAATTTGGGCGGCATGGTGATTCAGTGGTTAGTACTGCTGCTTCATAATGCCAGGGACTGGGTTTGTTTTCACCCTCAGCTGACTGTGGAGTTTGCACATTCTCCCCATGTCTGTGTGGGTTTCTTCCCACAGTCCAAAGATGTGCAGGTGAGGTAGATTGACCATGGTAAATTGCCCATAATGTTCAGGAAGGTGTAGATTAGGTGGATTAGTGGGGGATAGCTCTGAGGGTCAGTGTGGACTTGGGCTGAGGGGCCTGTTTCCACACTGTAGGGATTCCATAGTTGAGCTCCATGTTTTCATTTTAAATAGATTCTAGGGCCAAGTCCTTAGATTCCAGCATGTTATCTTGTTTACCCCTGCAGAAATTTGTTTAAAACTTAGTGAGCATTTAGACATTGCTTTAGTAAAGGAAATGTGACAGTTTGTTTAAAAACTTCATAATCAACAATGTTCATAGTATGTACAGTAACTGTACTGTTAAAATTATTGCTACACTTCAGTATCATGCACTTTAGATGCTGACATTTTAACTTCCTACTGACTATGGGCTAATAGGTCTTGTGTTACTGCAACCATACTCAAAGTTTTTTTTTAACTACTGAATACATTGCAGGCTTTTTTTTTAAAGGTACTGCACTAACCATGAAGTGCTCTATTTGAAGAGATAACTTGCAAATTCTAAAAGTACATGATATGATAATAGAAGATATTAGTAAAGCCACATTTGGAATGGCACATACAATTCTGGATGTTATTAAACTAGGAAAGGGTGCCAAGGGGACTTACAAGGACGTTACCGGGACTGCAGAGTTTGATTTATAAGGACAGGTTTGTTAGGCTGGGATCTTTCCTGAAGCATAGGAAGTTGAGGGATAATCTTATAGATGTTCTCAAAATAATGAGGGACATAGATAAGGTGATTGGCCAAGATTTTTGTTTTCCCCTGAGGGGAGGGAACCCAAATCTAGAAGGCATAAAACTAAGGTGAAAGGTTTAAAAGGGACCTGAGGGGCAGCATTTTCACACAGAGGGTGCTGCATATATGGAATGGACTGCTAGAGGAAGTGGTAGAGGAGAGTACAACATTAGAAGATATTTGGCCAGGTACATGGCTAGGAAAGGGTGAGAGGGTTTGGGGGAAATACAGACAAATAGGACTAGTTCTGTTTGGAAACTGGGCTAGTATGGAAAAGGTGGGCCAAAAGCTCTGTTACCAGGCTGTATGACCCTTTTGACTTTATAATTTCCAAGTTTACTTCTTTGATTCCTGCAGAACCCCATACTGTCTAGAGATTGATCTTAATTATGCAGCGATATAATCATTTTAAGGACTATCTCTTATAATAGTTTCATCTGATTCATTCAAGAAATGTAAGTCCAATTTCTGTATAGTTCTTTCACAGTCTTCTATTAACTGGTACCCTTTATCAGAACTTTCCTTGCTTACTGAATGGAATTTGGTTCTAATCTTATTTGTATGTAAATAGTGTATTACTGTGAATTTCTTATGTCCCCTGTCCACTGTCCTAATGGAAAAGATCTCTTCGTTTGAGTACATGAATGTTGTATTACTTGTTGCAAATAAATTCTAATTCTCCACTCTCCTGAATGAGATCTTTACCGTCAGGATATCTGGTGTTTCAAGTGGCAAGCAATGAGCTAGCATTGTAAATAACTTCTGCATTCCTAGTTCTACATTAAGCATTTTTAAACAAAAAACAGTTGTGATCTGCGTTGGTGCCTTTTAAGGGCTGCCAATTAGCCTGTAAGTAGACCTAGTTTTCCTGAATGGAACTCTTTTGGCACACGCAAACCAGTCGGATTTGGCCAAACAGACATTAAGCCTCTCGCTTGTACAGGCAAAGTGCTGAAGCATTTTCCTTTAGTGATAAAACTGTGGCAAACAGCAAATTTCTGACTTGCAATGGATGTACACCCCTTTCTCAGTTCAATCTAACACTAAAGGAGTACTGTTTTGTCAAAAGTAAAGATTTTGAGATGAGATGTTAAATAAAGATATTCATCAGGTTCAGACAACTTTAAAAAATTGAAAAAGTTTAGATTATCTTCCAAGTCTCTTGCCTAACATTATTCTGTTACCCTAAAAGCAAAAAGTTACCAGCATTGCTCACTGGGAGCCTTACAAATTAATTACTTTGTTTATTTACGTAATAGATGTGACATTTCACAACAAAGCACTTTATCTTCTAATTTTGTCTCTCCACAACTAATCTTACACAAGTTGCGTATAAGTATGGAATTAGATTTCATGAACTACTTGTAATTGCTGGCATACATTGGGTACATATTTTAAGATCAACTATTTAATCTCCATAGAATGAGTGCCAGAAGCTGATGAGGCAACCTGATTTACTTATACATACAAGTGACTCACACTTAATTTCTTATTTATGACTACAGGGGTTTGCATGCATAGATTTTAGTTATTCATGAAACTACAGAAAATGAAGAACATCAATTTATTTTCTATTTGTAGTTGGTGAGCATATTATTTATTCATGTACTCAATTTGTTACCTGTGGGCAATGGCTGGGAAAATCCAGTATTTGTTTAAAATTCTTAATTCGGTAATATTGCTCAGTCATACGTGTCCAGTATTGCACATTTTTTTGGCTTTTTTAAATCTTGTGATTTATTTCAGGAATCAACAGCCTCAGACTTTTTGTTCATCTTAGTGAGACTTGGGATTAAATTAGGAAAAATAGAAAGCACTGGTCAATGGACAGGTACAGTTAATACTCCAGGTCATTCACATTTCCTGTGGGTTAAGAGGATAACTTTACAAGCTCTTGTAAAGAAAGACAATCTCTTTCCTGCTCAGATCTTTCCCAGTACCAGCCAGTAATCTTCTCCAAAACACCATCCCAGTCACATGCTAGGGACCCTCCTTCCAGGTCCCTGGTCGCTGTCTTCTGACAGACACCCTTTTAAGCAGGAAACTGATGCCATCTCTCATGGCTGAGCAGCAGGAAGTAAGATCCAAAGAGAATTTCTGGTTCTCCTCAGCAGTATCTGCATGATTCACACCCTGACTTCTCATTGAGGGAGATGAGAAGATTTAATTCAGTCCTGATTGATCATCATACATGACAGTTGATCCGATGAATCAGATTTTCACCAATTAAGTGTCCATTAGGGAAATGGTGAAACAAATTGAATGGCCTCACTGGATAAGTGTGGGATTGTCAATTTAATGGAACTGAATTTAAGCAATGTTTGGAATGTGTCTCGGTGATTCTAGGATGCACATGGCAGTGTCTCTTAACAGTTAATGAAAGCCCTGGTCAATTCATACAAAAGATGAACAATTGCTCTTGGTAGCTCCAACAGTAGCACAGAATTGCAATAGACGGTTTTGAAATAAGTTTATTTCTCACTGTTGAGAAGTTGAAATCCTGAGAAGGTGCCAGACTTATCATTGTAGGAAACCAAACTTTACAGGATGAATGGGGCTTGAGTCAAAGAAGCTGAGGAGGTGGTCCCCTTATCAACCTCTGGCATCTGCAACGTGGAAGGCCACTTGAGGTGGCAAGATGAATCATTCACTCGGCACTTCTAGTTGAAGATTGTCCTAAATGAATCAGGCTTATCATTTGTGCTGACATGGTGCGCTACCCCATCATTGAAGATGGCGATCTTTGTGGAACTGTTTGAATTATTCAATTGAACAATTCAATGTGGTGGGACTGCACAGTTTAGATCCAATTTGCTGGTTGTTAATCACCTAGCCTTCCTTATCACTTGCTTCTTTCCTCTTCAGTATACAAGTAGTCCTTTTTTTTGTAGCGTAGACTGCTTGACATCAGTTCCTGCAATGTCTTCCTGGGCTTTTTGTTGAGCTAGTCTTGATCCCCTGGCTTGATGGTAGTGAAAGAGTGGAGAATATGCCAGGCCATGAGTTTGCAGAGTACAATCTGGCTGTTGCTGATGGTCCACAGACCTCATGGATGTCCAGATTTGAGCAGTTAGATCTTTTAGAAGTCTGTCCCATTTAGGATGGTGATAGTACCACAGGACATAATAGAAGGTGTTCTGAGTGTGCAGATGGGACTTCATCTCCACAAGGCCAATGCAGTGTTTGCTCTTACCGATACTATCATGGATAGATGCATCTAAGGAAGGCAAGTGAATTTGTGAAGATGAGGTCAAGATAACTGTTGGTTCCTCTCACCAGCTGCTGCATATCCAATCTAGCCACAATGTTCTTAAGGCTTCGGCCAGTTTGGTCAGTAGCACTGCTTTTGAGTCACTCTTAGCTGATGTTGAAGAACACTACAAACCACACCCCTCACCCTGCAAAAAAGGTGCATTCTGTTTCCTTGCTATTTTCTCCAAGTGGTGCTCACTGTTGAGGTATATCAGTTGAGCTGGGTAGGGCCAGTATGTGGAAATAAGGAGGAAACTTCCTTGCAGATATTTGACCTCCCCAAATTTGGCATTAACCCTGAAATGTTGCTGAGGAAAACTTTGCAGGTGTCACTAGGACAGGGCTGGGTGTTCTCCTGTTGTTGCTGGTGCCTGGATTGATAGCAGATGGTGTGCCTGGTTTCATTTGCTCCTCTAGACACTTAATGGAGCAGACGACGGACTTGCTAAAGTTGAGGCTTGGATCAGAGTGTGTGGGAGAGGTTTAGGGGGTCTGGCAGCATATCAAGACAGTGTGTTGCATAATCCTAGCTTCAGCCTACACAACAGGGGCCAACAAAAGGGATGTGATGGGGACTTGAAGTATTTGTAGATTGGCAGCAATCTTTCAAGAAGGAAGTTAGGACATTGAGCAAGAGAAATTTAGCATCTCAGAGCAGTGCAGTGGCAGGTATAATAAGCCAGACAGGATTTAGCTGACACAAAAAAAGAAATTGCTGGAAAAGCTCAACAGGTCTGGCAGCATCTGTGGTGAGAAATCAGCTAATATTTCAGATTGAGTGCACCTGACATTTAGCATGGATCTCACCTCGTGTACACCCTGTGCAATGTAACTTGTATGTCTCTGTCTAATGTAACAGGGTTGCCGTACAGAGTCCTGACTCAAAACATCAGCCTTCCTGCTGCTCCGACGCTGTCTGATCTGCTGTGTTCCTCCAGCTCCAAACTGTGTTATCTCAGACTCCAGCATCGGCAGTTCTTACTATCTCTGCCTCTGTCTAACTTTTTTTTAAACAACCTCCGATCTGCTTGTACTGCTCATAAACAAATCTTTCCACTGTACTTGGTACATGTGACCAGAAATTGATCAATCAATTAGTCAGTCAATTTCTCAGAGCTCAATTCCTGAACTGAGGGCTCTGGGGAAGGGGCACTCAACCCAGAACATAACATCTGTGGAGAGAAATCAGAGTTAATCAGACCTGCTGAGATTTTCCAGCAATTTCTGGTTTTGTTTCTGATTTACAAAACTCGCTGTTCTTTTGCTTTTTATTCCAGCTTCAGTTGACACCTGGTTCCAGAAGATGTCAGCTGGTGCAGTGAACTCTTATTGACTAATGTGGTTGATCAAAAGTCAAGCCATCACTGTTTATTCTCAGAAGCAAAGATAGCTTTTTATTGTTTTTCTTCTTTGCTTTTCCTGCTACTGAATAAAGTTGAATGTTTTCAGCTGTTTGAAGGCTTTCCAGTGTGTGTGATCTTCCATATTGAGTAATAACAAGATGCAATACTACACAGGGTGTTAATGGGAGATTAACACTCTCCTGAATAGGGATTACATTAAGAATGAATAACCTGTGTCGTTTGGTTCTTGTAGCTGCAGCTGCAATGACTGACGCTATTGCTGTCTGATTGACACATTTACGATTCTGAACTTACATCTGGAAAAAAGTATCATCCATGCCAGTGCCCACAGATTTTCTTTTTGTTTCCCACACCCCCCACGACATTCATTGTGAAGGGTCACTACTGGCTGGCAGAGCTTGACCTGGTGTACGGACAGACATTATATGTTGTGTTGTACCGGGAATTCTGGGAGGTGCCAGCAGCGGCGAGTATTTCATTGCTGCCGAGTGAGCAGAACTTCAAGCAGGGCGCTGTGGAAGTATGGTGCAAAACTAATGAGGCGAGGTGTAGAGATCAGCATGAGAAAACTTGCTACAGCCCACAGAGAAACCTTCTATTAAACTTCCCAAGATTGATACTAAGCTGATTCTTATTCCTCTCTCCAGTTCAAATTTAGCTTTTTGTCTTACTTTTTTTTCTATTCGTTTGTCCAACATGTGGGTTAAATACACATCTATACAATGTTTTTCTGCTTTACAATTAGCATTCTTTGTTCTGCTTAGTATACAGTGTTTCAAATATATTTTGCCTTTGTATTTCAGCTGTGCAAATAGCTGCCCTTTTATTTCCAGCTTGATCCCTCCTAGACCTTTGCAATCAAATGGATGAAGGGTACATTGTTACTTGATTGAATCATTCTACCTCATTATTCAGTGATAGCCTTTCTGCTCCTGTGACTGGTTGTAAATTGGTTGGGCATCTGGTGTTTTCTATATTACTGTATTTTGCTCTTTATGTTTAATTTTTTCCAAGGAAACTGATTTCTTCTTTTTTTGTTCCCTTTTGTTTCTTGAATGGTACTTTTCTTTGAAGGCTATTACCTCCACTTTGTAAAATTTCTTCCTTGGAACGATGTACTGATTGAAGTGATCGCCTTTTCTTAAGGCAAGGTTGCCTGCAGTTCTGGCAGACAATTTTCTCGCTTAACTTTCTTACTGCCATAGCACAGAAGTAACAGGATAGAAAGTTCAGGGCTTTCTGCTGCTGTGAAGTACCAAAATACTTCACATTTGCCCAGACTGAACTCCGTCTTACATTTTTGAGCCCACTGACCCATTTGATCAAGATTCTTTTGTAACCTAGAAAACCTTCTTCACTGTCTACTATGCCACCAATTTTGGTGTCTTCCACAAACTGACTAACTATGTCTTCTTTGTCCTCATCCAAATCAGTCATATAAATGACAAACAAAAGAGGATCCAGAACCCGTCCTTGTGGAACACTTCTGGCGACAGAGCTCATCTGAAAAAATAACCTTCTCCACCACTCTGTCTCCTGCAGTCAAGCCAACTGTGAATGCCACGTGACCCACCTTTGCTGGTTAGTCTACCATGCGGAACCTTTGAAATCTTTTCCAAAGCCCAAGTCGACAATGCCTATTGCTCTGCCCTCATCAATCTTCTTGGTAACTTTGGCAAGAAATTCAAACAAGTTTGTGAGACACAATTTTCCTCACACAAAACCATGCTGACAACCCCAATCAAGTTTTAGGCCTCTCCAGATGTCCACAAATCCTATCTTTTATAATCACCTCCAACAATTAGGCCATAACTGAAGCCAGACTCTCATGTCTATAGATCTCTGGTTTCTTCTTGTAACCCTTAAACAAAGGTACAACATTAGCTCACCTCCACTCATTGGGTATCTCATGTAGTGAGATATGAGCAAATATTTCTTCAATGGGTCTCACAATTTCCTCCCTTACTTCCCACAATGTTCTGGGATACATCAGCTCAGGTTCCGGATATTCATTTACCTTTTGATGGCCTAGTGGTATTATCGCTGGACCGTTAATCCACAGACCCAGATAATGTTCTGTGGACCCGGGTTCAAATGGCTGATACTGGAGTTTGAATTCAGTAAATGTTTGAAATTAAGAGTCTACTGATGATCATAAACCCATTTCTGATTGTCAGGATAAACCCATCTTGTTCACTAATCATAGAACATAGAATCATAGAACCCCTACAGTGTGGAAACAGGCTCTTCAGCCCAACAAGTCCACACTGATCGTCAGAGCATCCCACTCAGACCCAGACTCCTTTAACCCACCTAAGCTACACATCATTAAACATTAATTATGGACAATTTAGCATGGCCAATCCACCTAGCCTGCACATCTTTGGACCGTAGGGGGAAACTGGAGCACCTGGAGAAAACTCATGCAGACATGAGGAGAATGTGTGAACTCCACACAGACAGTTGCCCAAGGGTGGAATAGAACCCAGATCCCTGGCACTGTGAGGCAGCAATGCTAACCACTGAGCCACGATGCCACCCTAATGTCCTTTAAGAAGGGAAATTGCCATCCTTACCTGGTCTGGCCTACACCTGAATCCAGACCCACAGCAATGTGGTTGACTCTTCCCTGCCTTCTAGGCAATTGGGGATTAGCAATAAATGCTACCTGGCCAGCAAAGTCCACATCTTGTGAAGGGAGAAAGGATATTCTCTCAGACCTCCAGAACTTCCTTTTCTGTAATATGAACTGTTTTAAAACATCAAAACTCATTCCCCTACATTCTCTAGCCTCAATCTCTTTCCCCATAATAATAACTGTCACAAAATATTCATTTAGTGTATCTCCCATCTCCTGGGGTTCAACACAAAGATAACCAGCTTGATCTATAAGGGGCTTTACCCTGCCTCTTGTTATAGTCTTCCTCTTAAGATACTTGTAGAAACTCTATCTATAACACCAAAAGGTAATGGTAACAAAGTGTAGAGCTGGATGAACACAGCAGGCCAAGCAGCATCATAGGAACAGGAACCTATTGTGTTCATCCAGCTCTACAGCTTGTTATCACAGATTCTCCAGCATCTGCAGTTCCTGCTATCTATGTTAAGAGATAATGGTAGTTATCTTTTCCCTAGGTTGGGGGATTCAAGACTGGGGACACTTTTCTAAGGTGAGAGGAGTGACACTCAAAAAAGACATGAGGTGTAGATTTCACATTAAGTTCACGAATCTTATCACACATCACCAGATCAGAATTACTCATGTTTTGTTCCTTTATTCAGTTCAGAGTCAATTCATTGCTGTTGGTCTGGAGTCACATGTAGGCCAGACCAGATAAGGATGGCAGTTTCATCTGCTAAAGGACATTAGTGAACAGATGGGTTTTTCCATCAATAGATAATGGATTCATGGTCATCATTAGATTATTAATTCCAGACATTTTATTGAATTTAAATTCCACTACCTGCCATAGCAGGATTCGTAACCAAGTCCCCAGAACGTTACCTGGGTCTCTGGATTAACAGTCCCATGATAATACCGCTAGGCCATTGCCTCCCCGTTTTTATCTTGCAGACATTCCACAAATTCCTTTGCTTGTGATTCTGCTCCCAACCTGATTGTTCCAGCCCACTTGCATTTTGAAGTCCTTCATGATTATTGTAATAATGCCTTTTTATATGCCTTTTCTATCTGCTGATTTATTTTCTGCCAAACATCCTGACAATTGAAGCAATACTGTATAACTCCCACCAGAGTCTTTTTATTACATTTGCTGTTCCTCGTTTCTACCCACACAGAATCACTTAAGATTGCCAGCAAAAAGCTTCTTGCCAGAGAGCAAAAAATCTCATTTTCGAATTGTGTGCTGAACTGTGAGTTGCAGTTTTCTCCAGTGAGTGAGAAGAAACCTATTTGCATGCATTAACACCCTCATTATTATGTCATCTCTCTTTATTGATACGCAGTTTCAAATTCTCTCACCCAGCAGATAGAAACGAGACAGTACCCTGGCGACTCCAGCTTCCCACTTCTTCCTATAAGCCTTTGTTAGTCACCAAAATCTCAGGAGAAGCTCCACTGACAGCAGCCAAATGTACCTCCCATCCAGCAAGACCTCTGCTTTTCTATTGGCAAAGCTGAATACAAATTACCCTCTGGTCCATATGTGCATGGTGAAAGAACGGAACCATTCAGCAAGTAGCACGTGACCAGATGCATGACTGTACTTTTAAAGGTGGTGTTGGTGTCAAGAATCTTGGGAGATGCCAACAATGGCCAGGGCTTCCATCTTAGACAAGTGGGAGAATATGATTTGGGCACGATGGGGATGAGTTAATGAGGTAAGTTTAGGAAGATAGTGTGAGAGAGCTCACTAGAGCCCCTGGATGAAATCCTCCATGAAACTCACCAAAATTAACATTTGAGTGATTTTTTTGGTAAAATTCAGCCTGCAATGTTATTGTTGTTTTCTTACTGATGTTCAGAAAATTATGGTACCGAGATATAGTATCTTCTGACTTCATAAGATTAGTTAGAGCAACAGTACTATCACATGACTAGGATTGATAAATTTATAAAGACATGTTGGCAATGCTGGGATTGGTGAGGAGGCTGCAGATGCAGTGAAGATTTTGGAGAGAGAAAAGAGATGGTCTGTTATACGCTGAAGTGAGCAAGTTAGCTTGCATCACCTGCACCCTTACTGTTTCATGCCCATATAAATTATATAGATAAAAGTTTCTGAAATTTTCTCAAGCATTATATATTTTGTGTCATAGTTTCTACTTGTGTCACAGTTAATCACAATTGAACAATGCCCATATTGTATGGCTTTCCACCTGGCGAAAGCAATAATGTTCACTGATTCTACAGAAGTGGGTAGTCACAGTATTTCAATGACATTTAACTTTAAATCAAAAGAAGCCATGTGATTTTTATTAGAGAGGCTATAATCTGAAATCATTATGCACATTTCTTGTATCTGCTTTCAAAAGAAGATTGATGTGATGCAGAGAGCTTTCAGAAAAGGGGAAATGCTGATTCTGGCATTTAGAAGTCTAAGTTGTGACAAGTAAATCATTAAATTTGCGAGTATTTGATTGCATGCTATCATGATAATCTCCTAGGGGAATTGTTAGCAACAAATGATCACTGCATTTGGATAATTAGTTCAGTTCTCAGGCCAAACTGTCCAGTCTCGGAGTTCAGTGATAATGGGAACTGCAGATGCTGGAGAATCCAAGATAACAAAGTGTGAAGCTGGATGAACACAGCAGGCCAAGCAGTATCTCAGGAGCACAAAAACTGATGTTTTGGGCCTAGACCCTTCATCAGAGAGGGGAATGGGGAGAGGGTTCTGGAATAAATAGGGAGAGAGGGGGAGGCGGACCGAAGATGGAGAGAAATGAAGATAGGTGGAGAGGAGAGTATAGGTCGAGAGGTAGGGAGGGGATAGGTCAGTCCAGGGAAGACAGACAGGTCAAGGAGGTGGAATGAGGTTAGTAGCTGGAAATGGAGGTGCGGTTTGAGGTGGGAGGAAGGGATGGGTGAGAGGAAGAACAGGTTAGGGTAGCGGAGACAGGCTGGGCTTGTTTTGGGATGCAGTGGGGGGAGGGGACGAGCTGCTTTTAGTTAGGTCTGAAATGCACACGATATTGGGCTTTGGACCTCATTATGAGTGAAGCTGGGGGATGTTGCCTCCTGGTAATAATTATTGGAGAAGCGGTTACCCCTGAGGTAAATGCATAAAGGGGAAAAGATAGTGAGTGAGTGGATGTAACAATTAGAAGGTAGCAATTAGATGGGCAACAATGAGAATATCCTGATTGAAGATGGAATGGTTTAAATATTGGAATGGTGGTGATGAGGATGTTATCAGCCGATAACTTCAATGTTGTGTCTAGTTGAACCTGACAACTTGAGTTTAAGTCAGCATTTTGAAAAGAAAAATGACTTTGGTGTACGATTGTCAGTGAGACCGTAGTAGATCTGATTTTTCTGAACACAGCTGGCCCAGACCATAGCACTCAGTGCAACCCAATTTTCAAGAAAAGTCCTCAGACAGACATTATATATGTTTCAGGTACAATCATAGATGACCTGAATATTTTTCCTACACTAGTATCCATAAGACCATAAGACATAGGAGTGGAAGTAAGGCCATTCGGCCCATCAAATCCACTGCGCCATTCTAATCATGGCTGATGGGCATTTCAACTCCACTTCCCTGCACTGTCCCCGGAGCCCTTGATTCCTTGTGAGATCAAGAATTTCTCGATCTCTGCCTTGAAGGTATCATGGCAAGTGTATTTCCACTCACAATGTACTTACTTTTTCCATGCATTACTGGATGCTTGGGTTATCACTTTAGTGTTTGAATAACAGATGTGGCTCCATTGACTTTCTAGGCCAATTTATTTTTAATGGAGAAAGCAGAAAGAAGACATGGATTACACAATGGAAGGTTAATTTTGTGCAACAAAGCTGTGAATGAAGAGGCTCAACCAGTGACAGTGCAAATGAAACATTTGAGTATGAATTTCTGAAGCTCCTTGCAAGCAGATGGACTCATAAAATTTTATCATGAAGGCTATTTTTGGAGAGCAGGAATTGAAATATAGTACAGTTCCTTAGCTCATTTTTACTAACACAAGTGAAATCCGAAAGACACTTGACACTTGGCTTATTACGTTAAACTCAAGAATTTCAATTCACTCAGCATGGTTTCTAAGAAGTTTGCATTAGATCTCGTGAAACATGTCAGTGAAAGGAATACTAATTACCACATGTCTGATCCTACATTTTGGGAGTCTCGAGGTTGGTGGAGTACCTACAAGTTTATGGATGATACCATGATTTGTGCATGTCTTTCCCCATTTCAAATCTTTAATACAACTAGAATTAGGCCTTGATGCTGGTGTGGATAGCTAGCAATGTAACTTGACTTGAATAAATGTAGCCTTTATACAAATGCACAAAACTAATGCCAAACATGTGTATACCACATAGGTTCCCAAACTGACTCCTGAGTATAGAAAAGACCCTGGTGTTACAATGTGTAATTCTATAAATGTTATAACTAGCACTTAACTGAATTGCAAAAGAATACAGTAAAATGATGTATTCAATAAGGAACAGAAAGCACCGCATGGGGCACGTATACTAACTCGATTACATTTCAACTCAGTTATTTTGTTTGATATTGGCCCGTCATCTGTTGAGCAGTTTGTTGGCCTTAGAATAAATTCAGGTATGTATGGTATTTCCTTGGTGTATTTCTAACAAACATCCCCGCATTTAATGAGAACAAGTTAAGTGGTGTTTAAGGCAGCAGTTAATGTTTTTTGTCCCACCACGTACTAGTAATCTCTTTCTTCTGCTTCACAACACTTTAGTAAATAACAAGTTTTTTTTAACGTTTCCTGTTTTGCTGTCTTTAATTTGCAAAAATCACGTCTGACCATAAGCAGAAATATAATTCAAAATTTGACGATCAGAACAAGGTTAGGGGATCACGTTCTACAATTAACATCTGCTTGTGTATAAGCAAATTCCCATCACTTTAGGGAGAGATTATATATTCAGGACAATATACATAACTGGAATATTGTGGTTTGAGAACAGCAGTTACATCAGGCTGTGTTGCACTCTTTCTTGATTTAAGTTGGAAGTAGAGATTTATGTGAATATTAGCATTATATCTTGGGTATATAATTGAGACCTAACTGATGAAATATCAGAAAAAATCTGAACAATACATCAAAAATCCTGCTTGAGATAGGCACACTTCAATTTTTTTTTCCCAATGTCATAATCCCTAGAGATGTTTTTAGAAAATGTACATCTTTTAAAACAGCATTTTGCTTGCATCTGAAAACTAATTGAAACAAACAATATCAATATTATGAGCCACCTTTGAGGCACACAGGGCCAACAGGCTGTGTGCTACTCCTGAAGATTTATCTGAAATATGGTCACTGTTTAATATATAAGATTAGTTATAGCCATAGAGTCATACAACATGCAAACAGATCCTTTAGTCCAAATAGCCCATGCTAACCATGTTCCCAAATTAAACCAGTCCCACTTGCCTGCACTTGGTCTGCATCCCTCTAAACCTATTCATGTACCTGTTCAAAAGTCTTTTAAATGTTGTAACTATACGGACATACGAACATCTGCCACTTCCTCTGGCAGTGCATTCCACACACAAATCACTACGTTTAAAGAAAAAAGTTGCCCCACATGTCTTCTTTAAAACTTTCTCTTCTCAACTTAAAAATATGCCCCCTTGTTTTGAACTGTTCCGCTTGAGGAAAGGAACCTTTGCTACTCATATTATGTATACAACCTCATGATTTTATGAACCCCTATAAGGCCACCTCCTACAATCCAGTGAAAAATTTCCTTGTCTATCCAACCTATTTTTACAACTCAAACCCTCCATTCCTGTCAACATCCTGGTAAATACTTCCTCAACTCTCTGCAATTTGACAGATCCTTCCGACAGTAGAGCACCCAGAATTGGACACTTACTCCAGAACTAGGCCTCACTAATGTTCTGTTCAACCTCAACATGATGCCCCAACTCCTACACTCAAAATATTGAGCAATGAAGGCAACGTGCTAAACACCTTCTTAACCACTCTGTCTGTCTGTGATGTAAATTTCAAAGAACTACCTGAACCCCTAAGTCTTTTGGTTCTACCACACTGCCAAGGGCCCTACCATTAATTGTATCTTGCCAATCATCTCTTCAAGTTCTTGTCAGGTCACTGGCATAGTAGATTTGGGCCAATATAATTATAAACTGCTACAGCTAAAGGTGTGCTTTCGCCAACCCACACCATGCAGTTCCTGGTATCAAGAATACTCGTCAACAATTGTCTAGAAATAAGCCTTCAGAGCTAAGATAACAATCCTAAACTGACAAGACATTTGCGTCAATTCTAATTTGTTTACTCAGCCAACAGAATAGTAGCTGAGAAGTGTCAGCTATAGTATTTTTTTCCGTATGAAATACTGCAATTAAAGATTGCCCTGAATAACCAACTGAAACACACTAATATTACAATGTAATGAAAGTGGAACAATTGCATAGTAAACCAAACAGAAACATTAAAAGAAAAATCATTGTCCTGCTTCAGATGCGTAATGTGTGTTAAACATTTATTTTGGACATTTTTAGGTTTATTCGAAGCAAAATGAATGCACCTATGTAAATGTACCACTGATACTGAATGTAATTAGAATGTGATTTATAGCACTGATGGATTAGGAGGCTTCAAATGCTAATTGAATAACTTGTGTTCCTCTCTGGCGGGGAACTTTTGGCTCTAATGAATGCCAGTTGAAATATACAGAACTTTGTTAATCACACAAGTAACAAGTTCCTGACCAAATTAATTGGTCAGAAAAATTACCAACAATATGATTATTTAACCATACCTTGGTGTTCTTTTCAATGTTGATGGCTAATCAACAAATAGGTTTACTTTGGGGTATAAAAAGTCAAGGCCGTTTTATTGCTGTAATCATTTGGTTCATCCTTGACAAATAATAACATTTTATTGATTATGCTCAATGGTCCCAAGGCCTTATGTTCAGGGATGTTGCCCTCACATGAGAATAAGCAGAAAAATGCCTCGATATAAATCAATGTGTCAATCAAGTAAACCTAATAGGTTCAAGTGCCTTGTATTTCTAGAGCAGTGGCTGGAAGATCCGTGAGGTCATCTATACAATTGTTCATATTGCTCTGTTCTTAGTGCTATGAAAGTAAGGTTTATTAACTGACTAACCTTGAAGGAAGTGCCATTGGAAAAAGACTGTCTTGGGTAATTTTTAAAGTTTTTTTTAAATAAAGTAACAATTGCTTTGTCACTTAGGTTCTCCTTAAGTACAAAATACTTAGTGCATGTTTAAACATATTGAATCCTTAAAACCATAGTCTGATTTCTATATACATGATATAAGTTATTGCCCATGGCTGCCTTTTATTAACATAACTCTTCTTGTTTTTAATCTTTTCCTTCCTGTTTTCATGTCCGATGGTGCTGGCCACCCTCATTCTCTCAAACACATATTCTTGACTTGTCAATCTATAGCACGAGCAAACTATTTGATGAGTTATAGCACAATGATTTAGGATTAATCTACCAATCTTCATGCTCATTTTGTTGTAGTCATTGGATAGTAATCGGGAGCAGAAATCTTTTTGAAGATTTATATTTCATGCTTCTGCAGCGTAGGATGATGACTCTTCTTGCTATGTTGTCACAACAAACATGATTGAGATCAGCTAACTCACCCCAGCAGTGACCATTCAATCATTGAACTTCACTGGGTATTACAGCTTAGTTTGAGATGACTATATTTACTTCATGGTTTCGTTACCACTGATGATTACAATACAATGAGAGGACTCTGCACCATGCTACAAGCCAGAAGCTGAGCTTCTGTAATGTGCAGTGCCACATCACAATTACTCTTGAATAGAAGTAGATCGCAATCCAACTGGATGTTTAGTAAGAATTTAGAAGTTCCCAAAACTGCTCTATTTCATCTACTCTCCTAGGTGGCCATCTATGAAGACTGATCATATTAGACTATAGCTGTATAAAAATGCAATGCATTACATTGGTGCACACAATTCTACTCGTCAAATTGTGGGCAATTTTTCTGAGTACTTTGTTAATGCGCCTCTTTCTGGTTTGTGACAGCATTTTCTTTAAAATAAAACTGACCTGGGGGAGATTGCTTCTTTTATGTTTTAAAATCTAGTCCAGGAATCAGACTTAGACTTGATTGGCAGAAACATCTTTTGAGTGAGCAGCAAAATAACACGTTAATGACCAGGGTCTTTCAATTGAGCTGAATACCATATGTGGTTTCATTGTTATTCTTGGCTACTACAATCAGTAAACAGTTAATCCCTATAATTGGCACACAAAACAAACAAGTTAATTCTATCAGGGATGACACAAATTGCTTAACAGCACCTGCAATTTTCAGTTGAATACTTTGTTCCATGACCATAATTCACACACACAAGTGAACATTCCTTATGTATAGCTTCTTCATAAATTGTTTTTTTTTTGACTATTGAAAACATGTCATCAATTTCAATCTCTGATGAAAATCTATTGTTTGCACTTATACCTAAGGTATTAGTGGTGTTCTTGAGTTAGCATACTAGTAATATTGCCGGATTGGCAATTCAATGTGGTCCTGCCCCACATTTTAATCTGGGTAGAATCAGGAAGGCAGCAGGGTCCTTATCTGTTGCTTCTTTGTTCCAGATTGCACACATTTGCTCTTCCAATCTGAGTTTCTCCCTTAATGCAATGGGGTCAATGAATTAGTACCAATGTAACTCCACCTATGTTTCCTTCTTGTTGTTCTTCCTAAACATTAGAAATCTTTAAATATTCAGTTCACAGTTTAGTCACCATGCAGCAGTGGCAATTATTTAGGCAGGAATTATTATCAATGGACTACAGAGGTTTAGGAAAGCAACGATTTATCTTAGTTTTACCTACGGTAACTTATTTCACATAATATCGAATAACATTGAAGCAATTAATTATTCCTGACTCCTGGAAGAAATGGTTTGGCACTGAAAATGGCTTTTTTTGATTGTCAAGTTAAAAGCAGAAGATAAAATATCACTTTGCAATGTGTGTGAAATTTCAAAGAGACGTCTTTCACCGCTTAATTCTCTTGGCTTTCAAAATCTCCTTAGTGCCATTATTAATAACATTTAAAATGACACTAATGTTGTCATGAGGGATTACACACCTTTTCTGGTTCTAGTTAAAAAATAATTATGCAGAATCCAAATGTATGCACAAAACAAACAATATTTATTTAATTTTTGCATCAAGTATTAGTTTCCACAATACTTTTGTTAATTTTCAGTGAAACAGATTGTCTGAAAAAATACAGAAATTATTCAAGTGCAACAATGTCTCTGCATGAAGGCAAATGTCAGTTCAAACAATTTGAGAGCAATGCTACTGGCTGCAGGACATGCTACATGCAATTAAACAGGCTTTATGGGTCAACTTTGAAAGTTTTCTTTAAATGGCCCGATTCATTACAGATACTGTAAAATGCATAGCTTTTTTGCTGCAGGTGTCTTGCTAATTCTTGAGCTATCATGTTCCGGAAGGTGAATTCTTGTTAAGCAAGGAGTGAAATGTTATTGGCGGAAGTAATGAATCTGAGCAGGCTCAAGATGCTGAATGGTCTACTCCTGTTCCACAAGTAATAGCATCTCGTGACTTTTCAATGTGTGCTCATCAATGTATGTGAACATAGTCTCAAAACAATATGATTTTTATCCAGTTCTGCAGTTTGGCATTTTCAAGTTTCAATATTTCAACAACAACTAAAATAATGTAAATATTAATTTTAACAAACCTTGAGATGATTCTTGGAGACGTTATTCATTTTTAAAAGAATATTGACGAAAACAATATTAGACATGTCCAGAGCATACAGTTCTTCGTGATCTGAGAAAGGGCAGGCCTGAAATATTAAATTACCTCCTGGAATTGCAATACTCCTTGCTTTTCATTGACCTCAGTGATATTTTGTAAGCATTGAATAAACATTTGGAACTGAAGTGTTCCTTTCAAAATTTCATGAATTGAATCGTGGCAATTTTATATCTCGCATTTTCTTTCTTAGTTTAAGAGTTGTTTTTTGATAATGAAAGGATTTAAGGAGAGGTTTCAGGGTAATTGACCTGAATGGCTGAAGACAATTACAGAAGCTATAGGTTCCACTGGAGTGGTATTTACATCAGGCCTCTGTTTTGTAACAGTCATTTCATGGATTGTGGGGTTGGGTAATAAAACAAAGGTCAGAATCATTGACTGAATGCATCCAAGTAGGGAAAAAAGTTGTCTCTAAAACAAATAAAAGCATTACCTTCATATTACAAAGAATCCAAATTACTTTTGCATCAAGAAAGCAACAATTTGTTTATTCTTATCAGCAATTCTCGTTGCAATAGTCCTATCTGGATGTACCCAGTAAGGGGGTGTACTTGCTATGAATAGGAATCGAGTATCAAGATGTTTCTTTTAAAGGCAGTTGATTGAAAACTTATGGCAGTTTATTTTTTGTCCTTTTTATGTGTAAGATTACTCTAGAAATTTGTTGATTGAAATAACTTCAAATTTCAAAGTCAATAATGTACAAGTTGAGCATTCCAATAGGAAGTCCATTTTTTCTGATTTTTGTTTTAGTGTAAGATATGAGGAATAAAGGAATGATGTTACCATAAGACAGACTGTTCACATTAATATTAACCGTGAACCTGCAGCAATAGCTGGAGCTACAGTTACTTCAGGATATCAGACGGCCATAATCAAGATAATATCAGAATTGCAACAAATGCATGCAGGAAACTGATACTGAGCTAAGCCCAACCATCGGCTGTCAATGTTGGCACAGAACTATGTTTATAGACCTCTGTTTTAATTCAAAGTTACCTGTGGTTCTAGGAATGAAACTTTTTGAGAAGGTCTGACAGCCTTTTTTTCTCCAAGGAAAAACTAAGAAGATATCTGTTCAAAGTCTTCAAAATCTTGACAGCGCTTACAGAATAGATGAGGAAAGTCTGTTCCTGACCTTAAGAGGATCAAGAACCAAAGAGCACCGATTTTAGCATGTTTTGCAAATGAAGAAACTATGTGGCTAGGGGGAAAAAAAAGCTCTTCATACAGGTGAGTGGTTAGGAACTGAAATGCACTTACTTCAGTTGTGGTGCAGGTAGGTTTGATTGAGGCATTTAGGAGGATGTGAAATGACTTAAATAGAAACCATGAGCAGAATTATGGGTAAAACCAGGTGATTACCACTGCCTCAAACTACTCATATGGAGCAGATACAATGGGCTGAATAGTCTCCTTCTGCACCATAAATACTCTGTGATTTCACCAGTGGATAGGAGACCATGACACAACCTGTCCTGGGCCGATTTATTCACTGTGGTGAATAATTTCACCCTTTTTTCTGGTGGACAGCTGGCAGCAGAATAAAAGATTGCACATAAAAACTAAAAGAACTGTGGATGCTGTAAATTAAGAATAAAAACAGGAGTTACTGGAAGAGCTCAGCAGGTCTGGCAGCATCCGTGAAGAAAAAAATCGGAGTTAACTAAGGTTTTAGAGTAGATTTGTAGCTCAGTTTGTGGATGTTATGGTTGGTTGGCTCGCCAAGCTGGTTAGTTGTTCCATAGATATTTCTTTACCCTGCTGGGTAACATCATCAGTGCAGCCCCCGATGAAGCGCTGTTGTTTTTTTTTCCCAACTGTTATTTAAACTCTGGGATCTGTTGAATTAGGTTACCTCACTTCCAGTTTTCCGTGGCAGTGGAGTATATACAGGGTCTAGCTCTTTGCTTGCTGATGGCCTCCTTAGTGTAGAACTAGGCCTCTAGGAATTCCGCTGCTTGGCCTGACCCAGGATCCTGGCATTGTCCCAATCAATTGCGAAGGAAAACCAGAAGTGAAGTAACCCTGCTCAACAGACACCAGAGTGTAAGTAACAGGTGGAAAAACACAACAGTGCTTCATCGGAGGCTGCATGGATGACATTACCCAGCATGGTAGTGAAATGTCTACAGAACAAAAAACCGGCTCAGCGAGCCAAACAACCATAATCAGAGTTAACGTTTCGGGTCTGGTGACCCTTCGTCAGAAGGTGTGAGAAGATGGTACATGTTTATTACCAGATGGGTGTAATACATCTGCATAAGACTACTGGACTTCCTTAAACTAATCAATTGATCTTTACAAAGTGTTTATCATCCTTTAATTACTGGTTTGCAACAGAGGATGGATAACAGCTGATATTCTGTCTGATGGGTTCTTCTTCTTTCTTTGATACCGTTACCTTCTCCTCCTGCTCACCCTTGTTCCATTAAGCCTAATGCATACTACTACTGAAATCCCTTGCTATGGATCAGTTTGTGCTGATTCTTCCTGGGTGATGTCAGCTGCTGTGAGCTCGTGTTACTTCCAACTAGTGTATGGTTCTTTTGGAGACATCCGTTTGTCCCTTGTCTCATGTTGTCTTTAACAAATGACAAAGAAAAATAATGCTATATGAGTTTTCACAAAGCAAAGCATTCCTTTATCTATTTTGGCTCGGTTTTTTTTCTGGTATGACCTGCAAAGAGAAGTCCAAAGGTACTTTTTCTTGAACTTGCACACAAACTGAAGATAACCAAAAAGGTCTCTGTCATCATGCAGGAAAGTGGGCATATAGTAATGACAGGATCAGATTTTTTTTAACATCAGTAGCCACTTTAAGTAACAATAATAGTTGTTTTACTTTGATCATGGTAGCTATGGGAGTCAATAAACTTACAGAATGACTTGTAGCCAATATCTGCTTTATTAGACATAAAGAAACTTTCTGTTTGCCTCTGCCACCTTTTTCCAATGTTAACATTCACATGGTCTTCTCTAACAATTTCCTTTTTTTTTACAATTTTCTATCCCTATCCCATGAGATAAGCTGTCAATCAATGTCTTTTGTGAGGTCAGTAGCTCCCACAGCTACCTTTTTTTTATCACATTTTCCCATCCTACTTTTTCATCCATTTCATTATCCCAGTTTCTGCCTCTCCCTCAAATCTATTCTAACAGCGCTATCTTCCTCACTGGTATTTGACATAGAACACTTTCCTTTTCCTCTTCCCCTTTTTGTTGCCTCTGTACTTGCTTCAAACTATTACATTTCTAACATTTTCCAGTCCAGATGAAAAGGTCACCAATTTGAAATGTTAACAATGTTTCTTCCTTCATAGATATTGACTTCTTCTGTGTGTTTCCCACTTTCAGCTGAGTTGGATCCAATTATCCGATTTTGGTATACTACAATGTTGACATTCAATAAGACCTAGAAATGGCATGGGAAATGTGTTGCACAATTAGCCTATGTCTATTACTTGCAAACCAGAAAGCATGAAGACCCTTGCGGCTTGCTCATTTTACGTGATTACAGCACACAGTTAGCACTAGATGTCTTGGTGATATGCTCCAGGCCTACAAGGGAGCAGAATTGGATGCAAAAAGCCAGCATATTTTATAGATTTTTGAAGCAAACGATATACTAGGGAAGAACATGTTGCCGATTTCTCCACTCGCTGAAATCTCACTCTTCTGTCTTTCTCTATTTTATTTGTCGGAGGGCCTGCGACTGGTGTAGGAGTAAAATGAGAAGAGGAAGAAGACACTCCTTTCCAGTGTGGAAGTAGCAACCAACTTCGTTACATGCTTATATACATGACAAAATTGTGGAGTATTAATGTGTCAGTATTCATTGCAGCACAATCAGAATCTGTACACTCACAGGGGAAGCTGTAAGTAAATCCATTGAAGATGGCTTACAGCTGGCTGCAGGTAACAGTTTTTAAAGGAAATTGAAACGTTTTAAGCAATTCAGAAATCTGTCCTCCACCATGATACTAGGGTTGCTGAGGATCCACACTCACTACTCTATCAGCTCCCTTTCTGCCACTTATCACTCAGCTAACTCTGCTGCTCCCCATGACAAAATGCTGCAGTTCAAACCTCGTCCTTTTGAGGACCAGAGCTGCTTGAAGTTATCCTGCAAGTGAGTTTCGGACTTCCCTACTGAAATTCAGCAGGCTTCTACCAGTCATATTGTAGCCACTAAGGCAGCACTGCATTAGAACTCTTGGGCTACCAAAGTGACAGAAGGAAATGGGGTGGCAAGTTGGTTCAGTGGTTAGCAATGCTGCCTCATAACACCAGGGTCTAGCCCCAAAACGTCAGCTTTTCTGCTCCTAAGATGCTGCTTGACCTGCTGTGCTCATCCAGCTCTACACCTTGTTGTCTCATAGTACCAGGGATCCAGATTTAACTCCACCCTCAAGCAACTGTATGTGTGAAGTTTGTGCATTCTCCCTGCATGGGTTTCCTCTGGATGCTCTGGCTTCCTTCTACAGTCCAAAAATGTGCAGGTTAAGTGGATTGGCCATGCTAAATTGCCCGTAGTGTGCAGGTATATGTAGGTTAGGTGGATTAGCCATGGGGAATGCAGGGTGACTGGAATAGGGTAGGTTGGTGTGGACTTGATGGACCAAATGGCCTACTTCCAAACTGTAGAAGTTCTATGAAATCCCCTGGTCTGACCTATGTATGACTCTAGACATACAGCAATATAATTGACTCTTAACAATGAAGGCTGTGTAATACATTCTGGACTAGCCAGTATTGTCCACATCCTGTGAATTAATATTTAAAAAAACAAAACACACTACTTCAGCTGAATTGTGCACACAGGCCTCATGAAAAAAATAATTTCGTAGCTTTAGGATTTGGACATCAAGCGATGTTCTCACTGCCTGGAATGTTCTGGAAGAGTTCTGCAGCACTCAGCAGATCACATCAGTTTGATGTGTTTTGCTACACCCTGCATATCCTCACAGTCATTATGAAACATTTCCTTATGACTAAACATAGAGTGAGAACTAAAGAGGTGGGAGAGGAAGAAGAAAACTAAACCAACACAACCAATTTTTAGTTGGATTATCCCTGATTGATCCACCCAAATGTGGATGTATTCCACTGAACACAACCTCCATTCCCCAGTCAGCAACTGCTCCACTGCTTACCAGCTATGTAAAACTGATCATGATCAAGAGAGATGTGATCTCACTGAAATGTACAACATACTTAGACAGGGTAAATACAAATAAAATGTTACCCCTGTTTGCGAAGGCTAGAAATACATGGCACAATTCTCAATAAGGTGAATGCCACTTTTATGTCCAAGATGAAAAGTTTTTTTTTATTCTGAGTAATTCACTACCACAGAAGGCTATGTAAGCTCAATCTTTAATTATGTTTAAGATAGAGAGAAATTGCTAGATTTCTATTTACCAGTGGCATACGAGACATTGAATTGTTTGGTCATATTGAATGGTAGGGCAACGGTAGTCTATTCCTATTCTTAAGTTCTCATGACTGTGTTCACTTCGTCATACTACAGAAATAAAGGATACCACAGAATAAACATTCCAAAGAAGCCTTATCATTCAAGCCATCTAATGCTGCATACACATCAAGTAATCACCCTTGGGCATTCACAATAAAGGAAACTGATTATAATGTGAAATATTTAGAAGTAGATTGTAAATTTTGTAATAAACACCCTACGCTATTTTTAACTCGCATCTTACGGCAATGGGCCTGAGCAGGATTGTGTAACAGTGATACAAAACATTCCCATTGACAAGGAAGCTCTTGTATAGCCAATTCATAGCTGCTGTGTTGGAAACAGACAACGGGGCTCCTCACAGTAAAACTTACCTCACTGCAAAATTGCAATAAGTATAAGTATCTCCTTCATGCTGCTGGCTCTTTAACATTTAATTGTATTTATAAGGAAAAAAAAGTGTAAGGGGAGCCTAGTATAGATTCCCACCATTGAGAACTGCATGTCACTAAAAATCCCATGTCCTTCTCAAAGATAATGAATGATTTGAAAGGGTTGAGGTCAAGCCTCAAAGGCAAAATCTTGGTTTGAATCATAATGTGTTTGATGACTACTCAATCTAGTATCAACATTTTCACAACCGTGAAACTACAGTCATATTGTTCAAAGAATAGGCAAAATCCATTGTGACTACAGCTATGAAAGGGTTAATTCATCAAGCCATGCCTATCACCTTGGAAACTTAAAATTTAATAATGCCCAATTACTTCCCAGTCACTAGTATAGCCTCAATAGTCAAGACATCAATTAGTTATTGGAATTATGATATTGATAGGAATTGCTGTTTCAACTACGTAAGTAGGATGGGTCTATTTGAGGTACAAGATGAAAAAGAAATGTAAAGCAATGTTTGTGGTTCCTTGGTATGAAAAAAAAATTAAGAGTGGAAATAAGATTGAACAGTGGCAAAATCTATTTGCTTAGCTATTCATTTTTTAAAAATTTGGAGTAGTTTTAAAATATCAAAATTGTCAGCACAATATAATCAGTTGTTCTTCAGGAAATAAAAGGTTGCATAAACTAAAGATTTAACAGAATCTATTAATGCCTAAAATCCCATGAGAATTTTTTTTTGTTTTGAAATTATTGTGACAATAAATGTTGTACTGGATATTCACTTTTCTCCGGGGTCATGGTGAGTTGGAATGGTAATTAATAGGATGTGTGAAATGGTATAAGAGCAAATTGAGGAAAATGAAACAGATGGGACAAACAATCTACTAAATTTGAATTTGAATTCTAGGGAAACTGTAGATATGAATATGGTTTACCATTGAATATGGTTACATTCTTGCTCATGAATCGCATATGATATGACAACAACATGTGATAGCGTAGCCACTTTCCAAGTCATTGAGACCATGATCGAAGAGAGGAGCAAAGAAGTGTAAAAGTTCAAGAAAGACTTGTACCAAAAGCCACATCTGCTATGAAATTGGAATATTTCAGTAAGTGGGCAGATATGATTTGTTACGCGTGAAGTGATGAACCCGTGGAAATGCATTGTGAACTTTCACCAAAGAACAGATCTCGGGCATGACCAGCTACCAGGAGGGTGCAGCGTGAAGTAATTAAGGTGGCTTTTGGTGTGAGACAATGATTCAAATTAATGTTGACGTATGTTCCACAGAGAAATCAATTTTAGAAACAATCAAGGCAGTGTTGAACACAATGACACCTGCCAGAGAGAGTCAAATTAAGCCAAAGAATAACGTGGAACATGGATGAATAAAAGTGAAGCCAAGGGAGGTATAATATTTAGGAAGAGCAATTCTCAAGGTGGATATAGCTGAAGTGAGACATAGAAAATCTTAAAGATCGTCACTTATTGATGACATAGTAAACTATAGCCTCTGTACAACCAATTACCATTTTCTTTGCATAGTTGTCTGTGGCTTGTGATATACGAATGTTTGGTCAGCATGCTAATAGTTTAGAATTATTTAGTTTTTTTTTCATTATTGAAAAACACACCCTGTATGTTACTCCAAGCAGAAGCAGAACAGAACTGAAAAGTAATCAAGTGAAACTTGAAGATGTGTTACAGATTGCTTCTCACCATGTACACTTCAAGAATGCTGGGAAATTCCTACATTAGGTTTTCTTGCCAATTAACTCAGGCTAACTTAAATGCTGAATGACTGCAAATTACAGTTATCACTAATAACAATGTAATGACATTCTACTGATTTCTTTGACTCCTGTTTTTAACATGACCTGGGTAACAGAAACTGAGAGGTGACGTGATGGAAAAATGTGGTTTTAGCCTTCATTGACTCAAATGGTGAATAAATAAACTCAACAGAAATCAAGCAGACCATAAAGGCAAACAGGCTGCTGCAAAAGAACTAAAAAAAAATCTTGTCAGAATTCCAAAGGTCCAATTGTGCCTCGAACAGAGACAATATCATTTGACTACCGAGCCGTAATTTGTCTTTAGCCAAGCTTGGCGTGAAATTTCAGAAGATTCTATAACATATCCCAGGAGTAACACATGGGAAAATGACAAAATACATTGTGATTTCTTGAAACAGTAGTGGTGGATTTTTAATTTGTCTTCATTACTGTTGCTAAGGTGATACTGATGAGTAGGTCAGTATGCTTTGGGTTCTTGTAGAGTATAATTGCAAATTATACTGTTAATAATTTATTTTATAAGCTTGTTCTAGTGACGGTACTGCTACCCTGACAATGGGCAATATTGACATATGGAGTATGAAAATTAAGAGGATATGTTATTCCAAATTTCCTGAAGATGTTCAAATATAAATGATAGGAAGTAAAGATGAAGTAAATATGAAATGATTAGCAATGCATTACCAACAAAAATTATGTTTCCTAAACAGTGAACCAAACACATGACCTGACACAAGTGCCAAATTCACATTCATTCAGATTCTTCAGCGTCATAAATACTAAATTTTTGCTGCTGCAAAGGTTACAGCCCCGACGATACCCTGGCAACAGGACCGAAGACTTGTGCTCTACAACTTGGTGTAACGCTAGCTGAGCCAATTCATATAGTGACAACATTGGCTTCTACTTGACAATGTTTAGAATTGGCCTGTACACAAAAAGCAACACAAAACAAACCCGACAATTACCGCCCGATCAGCCTACTCTCAATCATCAGTAAAGTGATGGAAGATGTCAGCAAAAGCACTATCGAGCAGCACCTGCTCAGTGATGCCCAGTCTCTGTTCCATCACAGCCACTTAGTTCCTGACCTCCTTGCAACCTTTGTTCAAACACAGACAAAAGAGCTGAATTCCAGAGGCAAGATGAGAGTGACAGCCACATTAAGGCCTCACTTGACCAACTGTGGCATCAAGGACCCCTAGCAAAACTGGACTCAATAGCACTGGTTGGAGTCATACCTGGCACAGAGAAAGATGGTCATGGCTGCTGGAGATCAGTCATCTCAGTTCGAAGACATCTCTGCAGGATTCAGTTCTTGTCTTCCTGTTATTAGAAAGATGTTGTTAAATCCAAAAGGGTGCATAGAAGATTTAAATATGTTGCTAGGGTTGGAAGGTTTGAGCTAGAGGGAGAGGCTGTGGCTATTTTCCCTGCAGTGTCAGTGTCAGTGGCTGTGGGGTGACCTTTATGCAAGTTTATAAAATCATGAGCTGCTTGGATAGGGAAAATAGCCAACGTCTTTTCCCTGGGGTAGGGGAGTCCAAAACTAGGGGAGCATAGGTTTAGAGTGAGAGGATAAAGATTTAAAAGGGACCTGAGGGGCTAGCTTTTCACCTGGACAGTGCAATATTTGGAATGAGCTGCCAGAGAAAGTGGTTGAAGCTAGTATAATTACAATATTTAAAAGGCATCTGGATGGGTGCATGAATAGGAAAGGTTTAGAGGGATTTAGGCTAAATGCTGAAAGATGGGACTAGATTAATTTAGAATATCTGCTTGACATGGGTGAGTTGGACCAAAGGATTTGTTTCTGTGCTGTACAACTCTATGACTCTGAACTCCTCAGAGTGGTGTCCTAGACCCAACCATCTTCAGCTACTTCGTCAATGAACATCTCTCCGTCATCAAGTCAGAAGTGGGAATGTTCGCTGATAATTGCACAATGTTCAGCATTACTCATCACTCTTCACCGTCTGAAGCATCTCGTGCCTACATGCGGCAATATCCAGGCTTGGGTTGACAAGGAGTAAGTAACATTTGCACCACACGAGTGCTGGGCAATGGCAATCTCTGACAAGATATAATCTAACTATTTAAGCCTTGACATTCAATGGCATTACCATGACTGATTCTCCCATTATTAACATCCTGGGGTTCAACATTGACCAGAAACTGAACTGAACTAGCCATACAAATACTACGGCTACAAAAGCCAGTCAGGCACCAGAAATCCTTAAATAAATAAACCACCTCCTGATTCCGAAGACAGGTGCATCATCTACAAGGCTTAAGTCTGGAGTATTTTTGAACACCTTGTAATTTTCTGGATGGTTAAAACTTCAGCAATTCTTGCTCGATTCTATCCAGGACAAAGTAGCCACTTGAATCCTTAAACATTCATCCCTTCCACCATCAACACTGTAATAGGAAAGTGTACCATCCAAAAGGCGCATGGCAGAAATTCTTTAAGGCTCATTTGATAGCACCTTCTAAACCCAAACCCACTACCATCGAGAAGCTTAAGGGCAATACATACTTGGGATCACACCACCTGCAAACTAGTGCCACCTGCCGTTCTGACTTGATTATGTTGCAGTTCCTTTACTATGCTGAGTCAAAATCCCTGGAACTCCTCCACTAGCATAGCGGATCTGCCGACTCTAAATAGAATAGAGATGTTCAGGAAGATGGCTCACCTCCACCTTGTATATTCAAGTTGGGATGGGCAATAAATGCAAGACAAGCCAGGGACACCCACATTCCTGAATGTTTATTTTTATTCAATCAATTCACAGATATGTAACATTCAAGTAATACTCCTTTTAAATCTAGCATGTTGTTTAACATGACTTTATAGATAATCTTAAGGCATGGTAATGATAAGATCTTAAAGTTAATAAATCAGCCTTCTGGGGAGCATATCATTGGTTCATTGTGAACATTTATATTTTCCGAGCAGGCCAAAAATAAAAAAAAATTCAAAACTGGTAAGGATTATTGATTACTGTCACAGAAACCACACACCATGGATCATTAAGTAGATTTTGCTTACCAAAGAGCAAATGATATTGATCTGATTGATTACTGTGCATGAAGGTCATTCACTGATGAAACTATGTCGACCATGAATGCTGGTCTCAGTTGTATTGTCCATCTGAAATCTGTCAGGACCATATTTTCCACTTTATCTACTGCCATTCTGAGATCATTGGATTAGTTTGTGTGACCATACCCTGTGTGATAATGCATCTCAACCATACCTGACAACCACATCTTCGCAGGTAGTCGTCTGTTCCTTTAAATTTTTTCAAGCCACTTTTTAATTCCAATTTACCTGCGTAGGATCAATTCTCAGAAATTAGACTTTCTCAAATAATTTTATTGTTGATTGCTTATTGTCCTTCTGAACACCTAACCTAAATCCTATGATACTATGAAGACTTTCCTTTGAATGTTCCTTTACTAACAGATGATGAATCTGACGTGCAGAACCAAATTCTGCTGTTTCATCTTTTTCTAGTGTTACAAACAAGATCTAATGGAGTTTCCTGAGCATAACTTTATAAAGCCTACCTTTTCTCTGCCTTTTCCATGATTATTTCCTCAGTTTACAACCAGATAATGGAAGTCCCTGATTAAAGCTGTTCTGCAGTTCTTGCAATTCTCTTTAATTCCTTTGTAAATTTGTTCTTCTGTATCTTTACCACTAGATGGTGATCTATAGGATACACCCAGCACTACAAAGGTACTCTATTGCTATAGAACTGAGCAATTGTACGCTGTCCTCTTCTCCAGCACTGATATTTTTCTTAATCAACATTGCCATTCCACCTTCATGCCCTTTCCTTTCCAATCCTTTCTGAGCTGAGCGTCCAGGAATATTTAGTATCTAGTTCTGATACTTGTAATGTGTTTTACTAACTACTTATTTCAAAACAAAAGCAAATCACAGCAATGTTCAATTGCTTATGGTAAGCCATAGTTGTATGATGCCCTGAAGCATGTCTTCAAACATTGTCCCCAACCCTGCCCCCAACCTGCACTAGCATTTGCAGCCACAAGTCACTCAATAAACAATCAAACAAAATTATGTGCAAAAATCATTAGCAAAATTTTACATTATTTTTGCAACGTTCAAGTTGTGTCAAATTTCTTGGAGGGCTTTTACGCCCTGAAGCCTACCAGGTTCTTTCACTGCAACCTACCAAACCTGGCTCACTAACCACCTACCCCATCCCTATGGCATTGCTCACGTCTGATTTTGGTCCCTCTTTATCACCCAGCGCGTATCCATTGAAAGACTGCTGTTCTCCACCTAGACAAGTGCGGGCAATTTGGCCTGGGCCCCCTCCACCCTGGGAAAATAATGGCACAGCAGCCACAAAGCCAACTTGTCCACAGCGCATAGCTGGTATGACTGATACTCCCTTACATGTGCAAAGGCCAGTCACAACTCACCATCAGGTCACACAAATAAGTTGTCCATAGTTATATTCCACCTGAAAGTCCGCTAAGTCAGCACTGAGGTGCTGTTTGGAATCTGTCCAGTGAGAGGCATGTCTTAGTGAATGGCATGTCAAGATGTCAGTGTAACACTTACTGCATGTGCCAGCTGCCTCCACAGCAAAGCTCTGCTGGCTGGTTCAATCAGATGGCCATGTTGGAAACTGATGGTTGCAGCTCCTTTGGTCCAATTGAGGAGAGGGGCTTGGGAATGCTGTCATTCTGTGTAACCTATTACCAGCAGTCACGGACACAGTACACACACAGGCCAGGGTTTTGTCAGTCATCCGCTTGGGATGCTGACAGATGGGAGACCTGTTCTTGTCCACTCTGGGGGCGCTGTTAAGTGCTCAGTTGCATGTAGCCATTACAAGAAATTAGAGGACTTGTGTATTGTGTGTTAGCGGTCAGGCCAGGTCTGTCAGGTCCAGGCACTGCTTGTTGAGTTCGGTCAGCGGTCTGGATGAATATAGTCATGGGGTTCCATTCGTCAGGCTTTCAATAGTATTCAAAGGGAGTCCTCTGGAGGCAATAGGTTATCACTGCCAAAAGGGGTGAGGGATTCAAGGCTGGTGGGAAAAGCAGAAGATTTTGCAGAGGTGGTGCGAAGAACAGTGACAAGGAGAAAATCCAGGTGTAAGGATTGTGTAGAACAGCATCAGAGGCCACGGGAGGTTACCAGAGGGGGAGAAGTGACACCACCCTGGCTTCCCAGGAATCATAAAGGATAGAGTGTAAATTATTAAGACATAAGCCCTGGGTCTGGGTATAGAGTGGGTCTCTACATGGTGTAATTAGGTGAAAATGTGCTGTGGTAGTGCAAGACTAAAAGGTATATGAAGCTGTGAGGTTTGTGGTTACCTGGCAAGCAGAAAGAACTCTGTACTGACGGCAACAAACATGAGCTCCAATCCCCGCCATCATTTTCCGTTCCCTAAATGCAAAATGCTACCAGAAAATGGCTGGAACAAATGCCTCTGTTGGGTAGACTTTGTGTCACTTTGGCAAAAGCACGGGATCCACATCTTCTGGATGTCTGGAAGTTGTATCAATAAATATATGAAGCATTTTTTTGCAAACTTAATTTGCTATTGTTTCATCACTCATTTGCTACAAATGTAGAGTGAAGGGATTTGATGTTTGGCATCTCAATATTGTGAAAGTAAGCAGCAATGATGATACAAAAGACCAATGATGGCTGAAGGGGCATCATCATTTGTCCAACTTCCAAGAGTGCAAAATCACTATCATCTATCATTTAAGTGTACCAATAGTCTGTACTGATTGCAGAGAGAAGTCCTGTTTGATGTGATTCTGAAGCAGGAAGGGTAAGGACCTAAAGACATTCCCTTCTTGATGACATTGAGTGGTCACTCAGCTGGTACAGCACCGTTACCAAACTATTGCACATACTGAAGCTGAAGGCTGATGGATAATGGTGCCGTGTCCATTGTCATCTGGGTGCAGCGTGGTCCATTGTATGGAGGAGTGTGTTCAACCTCTTCTACAGGTAATACGACTATTGTGAGATCTAAGAAATCCTTTCATGCCATCTGATCCCATCTTTGTTGATTTCCACCCATATCGATGGGCCCTGCTGCTGGTGTTATGTTGGTCGTAGTAGCTGCCCATCTTGGGTGGAGAAGAGGAATGCAAGGGAACCATATCTAACAGCAATCCTAGGAACAGCAGGCTGTAACACAATACAGAGGATGAGAAGTACTCAGCTCAGGGAGACATCATCACCATCCGGACCTACTAGCTGAGTGGGGTGCACAGGATGCCCAGAGGTTCCAGTCCCAGCTCGATTTCCTGGGAATGAGTGAGGCATATCACTGACACAGGCTCTATATTTTCCAGGACAGGATGTTGTTGGAACTTTTTTGGATGCTGGAGCTGGATCTGAGGGCTGTAAGTCTGGGATGCCATCCTATCTCAGTGTCTGTGACTGTCACTGCTGCTGCATTGTTGTATGCTACTGGATCCTTCCAGGAAGTGTTTGGTGACCTGCATGGGGTCTGAGTGGTGCACTGAGTCAGGACAGTGGCCACTGCAATTTGTGAAAGATCACCCTGGTTTGTTTTCTGTTGATGAGGTCAGTGCTGCAGCCTGGACAGAAGGATTCAGGAACACAGTTGGCATGTGGTCAGGGGAGGGGAGATTTTGAAGCTTGTGAAGTCCACATTGATACCCTTGGGCTGCAGAGTTCCTAAGCGAAATATGAGATGTTGTTCCTGCATCTTTCGGGAGGCACCATCCCCATCCCTTACCCACTAACCTCATCCTGCAACCCCTGACCTGTCCGTCCTCCCTGGACTGACCTATTCCCCACTAACTCCCCACTTACATTCACCTTCACTGGCTCTAACCCCGCCTCTTTGACTTGTCTGTCTCCTCTCACCCTATGTTCTCCTTTATCCATCTTCTATCCGCCTCCCCCGTCTTCCTATTTATTTCAGAATCCCCTTCTCCTCCCCCATTTCTGAAGAAGGGTCCTGACCCAAAATGTCAGCTTTCCTGCTCCTCTGATGCTGCTTGGCCTGCTGTGTTCATCCAGCTCTACACCGTGTTATCTCAGATTCTCCAGCATCTGCAGTTCCTACTATCTTTTCCAACAATTTAAACCTGGAATTCCTCTGCAGTCACCCTTTTCTACCCTCACTAGGCCTTAGTATTAAGACTAATCTGGAAATGACCGTCATTTGAGGTCCTTCATCGAATATATTTCTTAGTCCCGTAACCTCTGATTACAGGAGATCAATTCATATGTTCATATTGATTTGCCAATCCTCTTCCTGCCCTTCTGCATAGCTATTGTGGTTAGAATTTGGCTCCAGCTACACTTGCCAAAGGAACCATCAATTTTATCAGCTTTCCAAACTGACTATTGGTTGGAAATCTTGCATTGGTTACTTGGTCCAACTAGACTCCTTGGTGGGCATCTATTCCCAGGCTACTTACAAACCATAAAGCTGCATCATGAACACATCTATAATCTCAATAGTTTGTAGACCAAAAGTGTTATTTCTAAGTTTGCTGGTGACCCGAGCAAGATGAAAATATGAGATTTGAGGAAGATACGAGAAGACTTCAAAAGGATTTAAACAGGCTGAGTGTGAAGGTAAGAGCATAGCAGATAGAACAAGCAGAAATGCTGCATATTTCATCAATAGTAACAGACTGGAAATTTCTGTATTCAGAGGGTGTGAATCTTTTGAAATTTCTACCTCAGAAGACTGGAAAATCAGTGTTATGTGTTCAGAAACCAGAATGTATTAAAGACGGAGATTTGGGAAGGGGATTAAATGGAGGTGATATCACAGGACTGGTAATTCAAGATCCAGGTTAATGTTCTGACAACATGGGTTTGAATCCTACTATGGAAGATTGTAAAGTTTGAATTCAATAAATTCTGGAATTAAAACCTAGCCTATTGTTGGCCATGCAGCCATTGTTAGGAAAGTGAGTTTGAAGACTAGTTGGACATTGTGGAGAAAGAAGCCCTTTTTGCTAATTCATTTTATTGTCTGGTCATTGGCATGTTTTTGGCTACAATGGTTCATTCAATAATGTCGTGAGCTTTCAGATATTTAGTGATAGATGCACTTTATCCCTGCAAGTCCACATCTACAGAATAAAAGCGCACTTCAACTCTCATCAAAAGATAAAGCCTTTGTAGTTTTACCAGCCCATAGGGTTGGAGTTTTATTAGAGAGAGTTTACTGGTTGTGATATACCTTGAAGGTCGCCATGTCTCAGGCAAGTGGAGAGATTGAAAAGGAAAGTCCTTCATGGAACCTTAAACCGATGTGGGAAATGAACCTATACTGTTGGCATCATTCTGCAACACACACCAGCCATCTAACCAACTGAGTTAACCAACTCCCTAGTGTGGTCAAAAAAGCCGTTAGTGGCCAGGAAGATATAGGGGTATGCAGCTACTTGCAAGATTCCACCAAAGTCTGCAACTAGACCCCAGGAGAAAAGCCATTCAAGGCCACTGTGCTGTTGTTGCCTACTGACAGGATTTTGGAACCAGTGCTGCAAGATGTCGGGTCTTTGATAAATGCACAGATGTCTGTCATCGTTTCCCTGCTGAATTTCAATCTCCAAGTGTGCTGGATCCCAACCAGCTGCAGATAGCTTTGTTTGTACAGATGTGCTAATGCTATGGGCTTCATATCCCTTCATTGTTTCATTCATTTCCCCTGACTTGCCTAGGCCTGATGTTTCACCATTCCTGTGGAGTGCATGGCTCGTCATCATCACTAGACTTAAAATCTGCCTGTAATGCCCCCATTTCCGGCTGCTGCACTACTTAATGGTCAACTGTGTGATGCATTGTCCTTGGGAGACATATCCACTGACTTCTGCCTCATTGATACCAGCAAGGTGATGTCTCTTTGCAACAGTTGACTGTTGCCAACTCTCCTAGGCTATGTCATGGACATTTGTTTGTCATTGAGTGATAACTCTTACACTGTTTAATTTTTTTTATGGGTCTGGGATAATTCCCTAGGTACAATATGGCTTCCAAATCAGTATGCACCTCTCTTCATCTGGTCTACTTAAGGCAGTGAGAGTGGCCCATGCGTTCTCATAAGACTCTCAGCAGCATTCAGGAATGACGTCTTAGTGAACATGAGCTGACACTGGGAACTGTATCTGGAAAGCAGCATCTATGCCAGTGCTGATATTTTCTGGTCTCATCTGCTTTAGCTGCTACATGTGGGAGCATCTGGAAAATTAACCTGTACAACATGTACACAACAAGCTGATTGATTGGGACAGATGTAACAACCTTCAGCTCCACACCAGCTAACATTTATTTGTCAATAAATGCTACCTATCAGATTTTTTTAATGATGTGAATAGTATTAAAATAGATCTTGAACAGGAAATTCTGTAAGATTTATTAATATTGTTTAAAATCCTTTGCAATTTATCACACTACTTCAGTTAAATCATTTTTAAAAAGTATCAATTGTTCAAAGATTTTGTCATTCTGATTGTCTGTAAAAGTAAGGATTTGCTGCTGCAGTTTTCAATAAGTAGCAGCATAAGTGTATGACCCAGTATGAAGGACTACTGGTAATTAATGCCCATGGAAATAAATAATGTAGTTTGAGGGAGAGCAGAAATTCACCAGCCCCTGTGATCTTCCATTCAGTAACATTCTCTAACAAGCTGAGACATGTTAGGATGATATCAGGGTTGAAATCCCAAATAGCAGAACAGCTACAGTGAACATTAGCATTTGTTTTGTTTATCACAAACTAAAGGTAGTTGCAAACATAATGGATGCTCATGCAACAATCTTGACTTTAATCATCTCCTGACAAGAGAACATAGTAGACTGCGGCTTTCCTAACACCTGCAATGTGTATCTGTCCTTTGAGGATTGATGTTTCATCTTTGCTTTGTATTCAAAGAGCACGAAAAGATTTCTGTTCCATTTGCTTTGGAATGAACAATCAGCAAATAAATGATATTTCACCCAGCGTTGTAAAGTGGGAGACCCTTGCCTATTTTACACAGTTAAAATGGTCTTTTTTTTTGTTCAGCTTTGTTGTGATGAAATTAGAGATGGGGTGGCCATGACAATTGGAACTGGTTCCCAACACTGTGGGCAGTTCCGAGTAGTGTGCTGGAAAGCAGGTTGGTTGCAGTCAACTCCACAGAAGTGGACAGCCAATTAATAATTCTCAGTAAGAGTCTGAATTAGGAAGGAATTTACAGAGGAGTTGTCACCCAACTGTGTGCTCAGGCTGTCACCGAAGTGGATGTGACTTTGCTGCAGCAGATAACTGGGCTGTCAGACTGGAAGATGTTCTGCAGCAAAGAGGAGGCTGCATTCAAGAAAAAGGTACAATCATGGCCAAGACCAATCCAGTTGAGATGTTTCCCAATTAATGAGCAGCTGTTAGCAAGGATATCTCCAAGTCAAAATGTCATTTTTGTCTCTGTCCTGCACACCAACCAATTTGCACACTACCGTCAGAATTAAAATGTTAAAACGATGCGGTCAACTAGTATTAAGCTCCTCGTATATCAAAAGACCCTGACCCTCTTTTAGCATCCAACTCTGTCTTTGGGTTGATGATGATATTTGAAGAAGCAATGAAGCCTTCTCCTCTCAAAAGTTAGGTTTGTGTTTTTTTAAACTCTACAGGTCATTGCTTTAAAGTCAGAGCAGAATTGCTCCCCAACTCTAAAACATTTTGTGCACATTTCCTGTTGCCACTGGGTCAACAATGAAACATCAGCAAACAAAGCTTCGCAAATTATGGAAAGTACAGTCCACTCTCGCTGAAGAAAATATTTTACCTTTGCTTGCGTGCATATATTGTACATTGTGTAATTTTAACAAGGCTATTGGTGACGAACAACAATTAGCAAAAAGTCCTGGGAGAAGTGGGTGAAAGAAGGGAAAATGCCTAGAGTTTCTCCTCTTAAACATTTAAAAAGTATTACCTTTCCAAAATAGATTTGAGCTTGGTGATAAATATTCAGTGCAATTGAACAGCCATCAAAATTTTCCTGATTTTTGTATAATAAGTGGTATCTAGAGTAAACATTGAAGCTACAGAATAGGATTAAGTACATGCCAAGCAGCATAAGCAGCAAGTATTAGACACGGTGAAGAAATTACACAGCCAACGGATCAGATTTAAGCTCTGCAGTCAGCCATATCCAATTGTGAACAGTGTTGGGAACTAGACAACACATTGGAGGTCAAAATTCAGAGGAGGCAACAGCCGTGTGGAATTGTCACTGGCCCATTAATCCAGAGACCCAGATAATGTCCTAAGGACCTCTGTTCAAATCCTGCCACAACAGTTGGTGGAATTTGAATTCAATAAACCTCTGGAATTAAGTGTCTAATAATGTTCGTAAAACCATTGTTGATTGTCAGGAAAAACCCATCTGGTTCTTTCATGACCTTTAAGGAAGGAAACAGCCATCCTTATGTGGTTTGGTCTACATCTGACTTCAGACCCACAGCAATGTGGTTAACCCTTAACTGCCCTCTGGGCAATAACTGTTGTCCTAGCCAGCAATGCCCTCATCCTATGAATGAATGAAAAACAGAGCTCCATAAATACCCCTGTATTCAATGATGGGAGAGCCTAGTGTAAGGTAAAGGCAAAATATTTGGAGTAATCGTCAACCAGAAATCCTGAGTGGATGATTCATCTTGACTTCCTCCTGAAGTCCTTGGCATCATTGATGTCAGTCTGTGGCTAATTTGATTCACTCTATGTACTACTAAAAAACAGCCTGACTCAGGTATTACTCATTCATTGGCATCCACACAAATGAGGATGATTCTCTTCCACACTCAGAATGAATCTGTAGGTGGTTGTACAGACCAATCCGGCTTCCACAGAGTCTGTTACATTTGGGGCAGAAGGTGGTCACGGGAAAGGGTTGCGGGGGACAGTGTTGGTGGTGTGGTAGCGCTCTCCTTTCACTGTTTTTGTCTGGTTTCCATTATTTTCCTGACAGCTCGAAGCCTTCCCAGATGTGCCCCGTCTGCTTCGGATGGTCTTGGGTCAGTGAATCCCAGGTGCTTGTGTGAATGCTGCGATTAACCAGTGAGGCCTTAAGGGTATCACTGAAGTGCTTTCTCTGTCCACCTGGGGCTCACATACTGTTTTGAAGCTGGGGGGAGAGTGCCTGCTTGGGGAGTCTTATGCCAGTCTTGTGGGCGACGTGCCCAATCAAGGGTGATAAGTGCCCTGATACTGGGGATGTTGGCCTAGTCGACGATACTTCTGTTGTGAGTTTTTCTTCCCAGCAGATTCACAGGATCTTGCGCAGGCTCTGAGTAAAGGTTCATTTGACCTGAAGCGTTAACTCCAATTTCTCTCCACAGGTGCTGCCAGACCTCCTGAGCTTTTTCAGCAATTTGTTTTTGTTTTTCAAAATAAAATAAAGATTGTGTTTTAATTGGGGTGCTGGAGCGGAGAGACCTTGAAGTATTGCATAAATCATTGATGGTGGAAGGGCAAGAGAGAGATCAGTTAAAAAAGCATGCATGGTGAGTGGAGTTCCACAGGGCTCTGTCCTTGGGCCTCTACTGTTTGTAATTTTTATTAATGACTTGGACGAGGGAATTGAAGGATGGGTCAGCAAGTTTGCAGACGACACAAAGGTCGGAGGTGTCGTTGACAGTGTAGAGGGCTGTTGTAGGCTGCAGCGGGACATTGACAGGATGCAGAGATGGGCTGAGAGGTGTCAGATGGAGTTCAACCTGGATAAATGCGAGGTGATGCATTTTGGAAGGTCGAATTTGAAAGCTGAGTGCAGGATTAAGGATAGGATTCTTGACAGTGTGGAGGAACAGAGGGATCTTGGTGTGCAGATACATAGATCCCTTAAAATGGCCACCCAAGTGGACAGGGTTGTTAAGAAAGCATATGGTGTTTTGGCTTTCATTAACAGGGGGATTGAGTTTAAGAGTCGTGAGATCTTGTTGCAGCTCTATAAAACTTTGGTTAGACCGCACTTGGAATACTGCGTCCAGTTCTGGGCGCCCTATTATAGGAAAGATGTGGATGCTTTGGAGAGGGTTCAGAGGAGGTTTATCAGGATGCTGCCTGGACTGGAGGGCTTATCTTATGAAGAGAGGTTGACTGAGCTCGGTCTCTTTTCATTGGAGAATAGGAGGAGGAGAGGGGACCTAATTGAGGTATACAAGATAATGAGAGGCATAGATAGAGTTGATAGCCAGAGACTATTTCCCAGGGCAGAAATGGCTAGCACGAGGGGTCATAGTTTTAAGCTGGTTGGTGGAAAGTATAGAGGGGATGTCAGAGGCAGGTTCTTTACGCAGAGAGTTGTGAGAGCATGGAATGCGTTGCCAGCAGCAGTTGTGGAAGCAAGGTCATTGGGGTCATTTAAGCGACTGCTGGACATGTATATGGTCACAGAAATTTGAGGGTGCATACATGAGGATCAATGGTCGGCACAACATTGTGGGCTGAAGGGCCTGTTCTGTGCTGTACTGTTCTATGTTCTATGTTCTAATATTCCAGCCTTTATTAATACGGCCATTGAGTACAAGAGCAAGAAGGTTATGCTGATCTTGTATAATACACTTGTTGGACCTCAGTGTTTTTTTTTTTGCGTAGCATTTGAGACATTGCAATGAGAACGATGTAAGTTTATTGGAGAGAATGCAGAAAAACATTTACAAGAATGGCTCACTAGGATGAGAATCTTTATCTTTAAAGATAAATTGAGAAGCTAGGATTATTCTCTGTGGGGAGAGGAAGGCAAAGAGGAGATCCAACAAAAGTTTCAAAATCATGAGCTGGCTGTATAAAGTAGATGGGGAGAAACTTAGCTGCTTCTGAAAAGGATCAAAAGAAGATGGTGCTGATTCAAAATGATTGCAAAAGAAGCAAATGTATTGTGAGAAAAACAGAATGACACAAAAAATAGTTCAGGTCTGGCATGCACAGCCTGGAACTGTGTTGGAGGCAGGTTCCATTTGACGTCTTCCAGAGTGCATTAGATGCCTATTGAAATGTTTAACACATGAGGAAAAGGCAGGAGAATGGCACCAAGACATGATGCTCATTTGGTGACCCAGAACAAATGTCAAAGCATTGTTGTGTGCTGTAAATCTTCTGTGATTTTGCGAAGGCACCTTCTCTTTGAAGAGTAGATTTGCAAACCAGAAATCAGCATGACTCATATGATTTGCCTCCAAGTGTAAATTTAGCCACATATTTTTAAAGAAAGCAACGACCCTATAATTTTCAATACATGCTTCTCTGACCATCTCCGTCTCTCAAGCCAATGAAAATGGCAGCTCTTGCCATTTTTTGCACAATAATGATAGATTGACTAAATTGGATAGAGATTGACAATCATCTGTGCGTAGAGGTCAGCTCACCACCACCTTCTCAAGGCCAACTAGGGGCAGGAAATGAATGTTAGCCAGCCAGTAACTCCCACGTCCCACAAATGAATAGAAAAATAACAGCAGGATACTGGAAGCAGCAAAAAAAAACTCCTTTGTGTGGGTGTCACTAAATCACTCCTAATCATTACTCATGCCACTTCATGGGCGATGGCACACACATACACACACTGACTACCAACTCTCTCACTTCCATAAGCACAGAACAGGCAACAACAAGTTTCATATCTGCAGAAAACTAGGCAAAATAACACACAGCACACTGTTATTTATCTTTCTTTCACACAACATGCTTCATCCTCTTAAAGCAACACTTATTGAAAACCACAAAAGCAACGGGCTTCAACAAAGAGGTGAAGAGTTCTGACAAAGCATGGCCGAGATAGTTGCTAGAATGCACTGTCTCTCCATCTTGATGGGAACAGCAAAAGTGGCCAGAAACCACTAGTCCTGCCCTAGATAGAGCACAATGGCATGTTGGAAGCCGATGAAGATTTGCACATGCATGGCTTTTAGTGGAAGCTGGCTATGTAAATTATCAGTTGACTCATATGTTTTGGTGAGGTAAGTATCTGAAATTTGTTGTGTAGAGCAGGACAGGTATTGGAGGTAACAAATTGACATGAATACAGAGTTGGCTAATGTGCAGAAAACTGCAAGTGGAGATAAGGGGTTTTCTTTCAGAGTGGTGACCTGTGACCAATGAGATTCTACAGGGACCAGTGCTAAGACCACAACGGTTTACAATTCATAATGGTGGCTTAGAGGAAGGAAGTGAATGTAAAGCAGCAAAATTTTTGAATGACACAAAAAAAGGTAGAAAAGCAGGTTGCGAGACGGATACAAACAGCTCACAGAAATTAATTAAGAAATTAAATAAATGGGGAAATGGACGATGTAAGAAATATGGGAGAATATAAATTTGCTCATTTTGGAAGGGGGAGAAAAATAATATGATTTAAATGGATAAAAACTTCAGAATGCTGCAACCCAAAGTGACTTGGGGCTTCCAGGGGCATGAAACACAAAAAGCTAGCACCCAGGTGCAGCAGGAAAGCAGGAAGGCTAAAGGAGCGTTGGCCTTGACTTCAAGGGATTTGTAGTAGAAGTGTAGGGTGATCTTACTGAAGTTGTATAATATGCTGGTGAGACTATATCTGGAGTACTGTGAGCAGTTTTGATCTCTTGTTTAAGGAGAAATATTATTTCATTGGAGGCAGTTCAGAGGACGTTCATGAGGATGATCCCTGGTATAGAGAAATCGTCTTCTGAGCAAAGCTTAAACAGATTGAGATTCTACCCACTGGAGTTTAAAAGAATGAGAGGTGATCTCAATGAAACATATAGGACTTTTAAGGTGCTTACCAGGGTAAATACTGAGGGAATATTTCTCCTTATGGGAGAGTCCTGGATCAGAAGACATGGCCTCAGGGTAAAGAGGTGTGAATTTAACACTAAGATGAGGAGGATTAATTTCTCTCACAGGATTGTGTGAGGCTCTGGGTCTTCTTGCCACAGAGAGCTGTGGGGTTACAATAGTTATGTATACTTAAAAATGAGTGAGAAAGATTCTTGTTCAGTAGTGCAATTAAGGGTTATGAGGAAAATGCAGGAAAAGTGGATATGAGGAATGTTGGATCGGCTATGATCCTCTTGAATGACAGAGCAGGATTGAGTGGCTAAAGCCCACTCCTATTTCTTATGATCTTATAGTGGGTATAAGCTTTGTGACCTTGGTAGCCAAGGTATCCAGTTGAAAATGGTAAAGTGGTATCAGTGATAATGAGAACTGCAGATGCTTGAGAATCCAAGATAACAAAGCGTGGAGCTGGATAAACACAGCAGGCCAAGCAGCATCTTCAGAGCACAAAAGCTGTTGTTTCGGGCTAGACCCTTCATCAGAAAGGGGGGAGGGGGAGAGGGTTCTGAAATAAATAGGGAGAGAGGGGGAGGCAGATCAAAGATGGATAGAGGAGAAGATAGGTGGAAAGGAGACAGACAAATTAAAGAGGCGGGGATGGAGCCAGTAGAGGTGGGTGGAGGTGGGAAGGTAGGGAGGGGCTACATCAGTCTGGGTTGGGGGGTGGAGAATGGACAGGTCAAGGGGGCGGGATGAGGTTAGTAGGTAGGAAATGGGGGTGCAGCTAAAGGTGGGAGGAGGGGATAGGTGAGAGGAAGAACATGCTATGGAGGTGGAGATGAGCTGGGCTGGTTTTGGGATACAGTAGGGGGAGGGGAGATTTTGAAGCTTATGTGAAACTGACGCTTCCGCCATCTACAATCCGACCCCACCACTAAAGACATTTTTCCATCACCACCAGAGGGACCACCCTGTCCTTGACTCCCTTGTCTGCTCCACACTCCCCTCCACCCCCAACACACCCGGCACTTTCCCCTGCAGTTGCAGGAAGTGCTACACCTGCCCCTATACCTCCTCACTTACCCACACCCATCCCAGGCCCCAAGAAGACTTTCCACATCCAGCAGATGTTTGCATGCACATCTGCCAAAGTGGTATACTGCATCCGCTGTTCAACGTTGTGGCCTCCTCTACATCGGGGAAACCAAGCAGAAACTTGGGGACTACTTTGCAGAACACCTACGCTCGGTTTGCAATAAACAACTGCACCTCCCATTCGCGAATCATTTTAACTCCCCCTCCCATTCCTTAGACGACATGTCCATCCTGGGCCTCCTGCAGTGCCACAACGATGCCACCCGAATGTTGCAGGAACAGCAACTCATATTCCGCTTGGGAACCCTGCAGTCCAATAGTCTCAATGTGGATTTCACAAGCTTCAAAATCTCCCCTCCCCCACTGCATCCTAAAACCAGCCCAGCTCGTCCCCGCCTCCATAACATGTTCTTCCCCTCACCTATATCCTCCTCCCATCTCTAGCAGCACCTCCATTTCCTACCTACTAACCTCATCCCTCCCCCTTGACCTGTCCGTCCTCTCCGGTGTGACTTATCTCCCCCCTACCTCCCCACCTACGCCCACCTTTACTGGCTCCATCCCCGCCTCTTTAACTTTCCTGTCTCCTCTCTACCTATCCTCTCCTCTATCCATCTTTGACCGCCTCCTCCTCCCTTCCTATTTATTTCAGAACGCTCTCCCCCTCCCCCTCTCTGATGAAGGGCCTAGGCCCGAAACATCAGCTTTTGTGCTCCTAGGATGCTGCTTGACCTGCTATGTTCATCCAGCTTCACACTTTGTTATCTCGAAGAGGTAAAGTACCTCTTTGCAGCAGGAAGCTGTCCTATAGTGGGAGAGAAGCAGACATTTGGAGTGAGGGCTTTGCCTTTGGGATTGGGAAAATTAGACATCTTTGAGCATGTAAGGTGCATCAATACATTGGAACTGTCAAGTTATAAAACAAAACTATAAAACAAGTGTTTTTTTTTGTAATTGTGTATATAAATGACAGCTACATTGGGATCCAGGTAGGTTTAGCATCCCTCTCCTGTTTCAGAGAGCATTGTTAATCAGTGACTAGTGTCAAAGAAACCAATCAAGACTGTCAAAAGGACCTGCTGAGACGATTAAGCTGTTTAAAATGCCAAGCTTTTTAACCTTTGAGAAAGAAGTCAATGTTCAATCTTTTTTTTGAATGCTGCAAATTCACCGTATTTGTCCCAGCCTCCTACATAGGTCACCTGTCCAGCATTCAATCCATTCCCATTGCTACACTGAAAATGGGAAAATCAGGTCGCCATTTTTAAAGGTTAGGCTCATGGAATTGGAAATTCTCCCAGCCCTCTGTACCCGACTTGGGAAAAAAGTCAGGACCATTAATGTTGCTTGTCTCCCTATGGATATCTCCAGAGCTGAGTATTTCTCTTTTTCTTTGTTTAATCCCTAACAATACTTTCTGATACAGGAGTGGGATGCTAAGGCTACCTGGATCCCCATATAGCTTTTGTTTGTATACACAATCACAAAAAAACACAATTCCTTTTTAAACTTTGATTCGTTTACAGAAACATCATGGGGCTCATGGGGGGAGACACTCAGCTCTTATTGTGTAAGCTGGTGAAGTTAGTGACATTTCCACAGTGTAAGGCTGCTGACTCAGGATTCTCCACGATCAAACTTGCCTCCTTGTAAAGCATGGTGGAAATGACCTGCCATCATCTTCTATGTCTCCTTAATCCCAAATGGGTAATGCTCACTCAACTTTTTCTGCTAATCTTGCATATCCATTATAACATTGGGTGGTACAGAAGTATGAAAGTAATATTATGACAATATGGATGATAAGGCTCAAACCACTCAGAACTGGGTAACATGGATACCTACATAAAGATACCTACAACTCTGCCTCAACATGATACATCCAACCAAACTAATCTCCAAACTCCAAGACCTAGGTCTCTGCTCCACCCTCTGCAACTGGATCCTTAGCTTCCTGACCCACAAACCACAATCAGTGAGACTAGACAATACCATCTCCCTCACAATAATCAACACCGGTGCCCTGCAAGATGCAACCTCAGCCCCTTAACTGTACTTCCTGTACACTCACAATTGTGCGGCCAAATTTCGTCCTGACTCCATCTATTGATGAAATCATCATTGTAGGCCGGATCTCAAACAATGACAAAACAGAAGACAGAAAAGAGATAGAGTGCTTGACAGAATGGTGTAAAGGTAGAGTGGAGGCCACATCCCTATCTACATCATTGGTGTTGAGAAGGAGACGGTTGAGAGTTTCAAGCTCCTCGGAGTGATGATCACCAGCAATCTGTCTTAGTCCATCCACTTGGATGCTATGATCAAGAAAGCACAATAACATTGCTACTTCCTGAGCAGCTAATGAAATTCGGCATGTCTATAAAAACTCATCAATTTTTATAGATGTGCCACAGAAAGTGTTCTGTCTGGATACATGAGATAACATGGTGTGAAGCTGGATGAGCACAGCAGGCCAAGCAGCATCAGAGCAGGAAAGTTGACGTTTTTGGTCGAGACCCTTCTTTCTGAAACGTCAACTTTCCTGCTCCTCTGATGCTGCTTGACTTGCTGTGTTCATACAGCTTCACACCATGTTATCTCAAATTCTCCAGCATCAGCAGCTCCTACTATCTCTATCTGGATGTATCATGGCTTGGTACGGCAAGTGCTCTATTTAGCCCTCTAAGAAATTACAGAGATTTGTAAACACAGACAGACCATCACACAAGTCAACTGTCCATCCATTGACTCCATCTACACTCCTTGCTGCCCTGAGAAGGCTACCAACATAACCAAAGGGCAGCCCCTCACCTCAGTTATAATTTCTTCCAATGCCTTCCATTGAGCAGAAGATACAAAAGCTTAATCACATACCAACAGATTCAAGAACAGCTTCTTCTCCAGTTATTAGGCTTGTGAATGGACCTTTCAAATTTTAAGTTTAAACATTAATCTAAATTCTTTATACAACTTAATAGCTGTAACATTGTATTCCTCGGTCCATTCTATTATCCTTATGAACTTTGATCTGCTTGTATTATATGCAAAATCAAACTTTTCACTCTATCTAAATACGTGTAAAAATAATAAATGGAAATAAATTTTAAAAAACCCAAATAATGATGCTGCCCACCTTCCAGGAGATAGGATTTTCAGGCCTCCAACCATTTTCCTGTCACACTATGAGCCAGGGCATGTAGGAAGTAACGTGGTGGAGCAAGCTGACATCAAATCTGATGAACATCAGTCTCAAAACCCTTTTGTACATTCAACACCATTGCGTGAACCTTTTTCCTCAAGTTGGGTCAGGAAGAATTGCAATAATAGATGTCCACGTGGAATATCTTACATGTTCTTAAAAATATTAACTTGAGGATGGGGCAGTTGAGGTAGCATGGAATAACGATGAGGTTTCAGCCCAAAAGCCTGTGACCTGCAGCAATCAAACTAAATTCAAAGCAAAAGTGTTTTTAATCATTCCAGACTCTTGGAAAATTCAAAGGCCTTTGAGGGTGCATACATGAGGATCAATGGTCGGCACAACATTGTGGGCTGAAGGGCCCGTTCTGTGCTGTACTGTTCTATGTTCTATGTTCTAAATGTTCCTGATTCAGGAATTCCTTATTTCCACCCTGAAGTTTTGGTGTAGACAGCTGCGATGCCTCTTAAAACTCGATGTCACAGATGAGGCAGTGATACAGATTTCACTACAAAAGTGGCGTGCTTCACCAATGAGACTCATCTTACCATCCTTATATGTGGCTGATGGGGACTGAGCTGACAAATTTCCGGAAGGGGTCAGGCAAAATGATCAGGCAGCTCTGGGGAAGTTGAAGTCATGTGAAGAAGGTATCTGCCTCCATTTCCTCAATGGAAAGTGTTCCTACATTATCAATGCCTGGCAAAGTCACTGGACCTGTGAGAAGCAGAGAGTGAATAAGTGCTGATGTTTGTCAGACGTAATGCTCTGGGTTCAGAAGAGCTAGTACATCAAAAATGGAGACCGACGTCTCAATCTTAAATTAATCCTTTGCTTTCCCAAATCCTAAACCCATGGAAACTGTCAGCATTTCAGTTGGCAGATGTCTAAAACTAGACAGGGATTTATATGTGTCTTCAAATGATAAACTGGCATTTTGACTTGTATAATCTTTGTATGAAATGCCACCCAAGCTACGGCTGACTGCTCTGCTGGGACCATACAAACCAAGACAAGCCTCATTGCAGAGTGGTATCTCTGGGCATGCATGTGACCTAACTAATCCAGGGTTTAATCTTGTTATTTTTTAATCAACTGCCCAGGGCAGTTGATAACATTTCAGTAAAAAAGATTTCTGAATAAGTCGGTTCACAATGAATGGCAGCTGGTGATGTTGACATTCATTTCAAACCATACTTTTAAGACTATGGTCATGGTGTAGAATTCAAATGAGTAGGGTATAAATGAAGGTTTGGAAAGATATCAGGATGAAGCATTGATTTCCCCTGTGCATCTTCATACAACAAGAGATTCTAGTGTAGTGAACTGAAGCTCTTGCTAATCCATGACTGCATGATTGGATTTTAAAATTTCCCAGCTCTGCTGTACTGCAAATGTTCAATGTGTCATTTGGAAGCTGTGGGCTCAAAAGAAAGGTAACAAGACAAACATATTAGAAGTGCAGTACCACAATTTTTGAAGCACAAGAATTTGGAAGGGATCTGAAAAGCCTGACTGCTGGAACTTTAATATTAATCACAAAGTGATTGGAATACATAAATTGTACTGTTGGCATTAAATAGAGAAAGCTCAAAACTGATACTTGAGGTTATTTGTTCCAGGTCTAACATATTACCAGAAGTGTATTTTATTTATGCCATGCCTGCACAGTTTGTAGAATGTGTTTTCAAACCAGATCTAACCAAACAAATGTGTTTCTCGCCACTAAACCTGAAAAATAATTTATCATGTTTCTGAATTGAGGAAATTAGGACTTGTTTCAAAATTTTATTGATTTTGACTTTTTAATTTAATAATGAATAGAAAATTGAACTCTTTGCAATGTTATCGAAAAAGTGATAAAATTTTAAGATGTATTTGTTTGTAATAAACACCACAGAATTACTCAATGGTTACAATACTGAAAAGGAGCTCTCAAGGGACAGAAAGTAAAAGTGTCAAGTGATTTAATTAGGCAGAATACAAATTTTCAATTTTTTGACAACATTTGAGATGCAGAGATTAAAGTTTCAATTTGACTTAGGGTGGAATCTTTTGGGCCCTGCTCAATGTGGGCTGTCGTGTGAAATGTAGCAGAATCAGGAAAGATTAGCAACAAGGCCTATCGCAGTGTTGTGCTACACCTTTTAACTAAGTTCCAGGCATCAAGACAATTTCTTACTACGCAACAGTAAGTTGCACATTAAGAGGGAATTGTCCCTTGTTAATGACTTCAGCAACTACACAATCTGCCTCGTTCTTATGTAACTTTCCATTGTATTACCCACCAGGAGCAAATTACTGCTGAGAATTCTCGACATGAAGTCAAGGTGGACTCCTGGTGACATCAACTTGATCCTGGCTGTGAATATCCTCACCACACAATAAACTCTCAGACAACTACCCATGAGCACGAGCTGCATGCATCCCTCATCCAAGGGCATAGGTTGGCAATTATTGGATGCTAATCAGGTTTCTTTTGGGACCTCTGCAATCCATTTGTGAGACTCATAGGACATTGATACTTGCATTTCAAGGGTTCTTACAGAGGTTTGAGTTAACTTATAACAGTTGAGTTACCTCAGCTGAGATTGCTGTCTGATATTGTCCTTTACAATGCATAGAAAGGAGGGACAGCTAAGCCTACAAGTTCAACTATGTTTCAAAGAAAACTGGAATTGATCTTGTACACAAATATGTACATTCGATATAGAATGAATGCAAAAATGCAAAGTTGTTTGTTCCACAATAAAGAAAATGTACTAACTCCCCGGTGGCTATCAATATGTGCCAACCATGAGGTAAGCCAATATAATTTGGACTAAGCTAGTCGTAACAAATAATCGTGATACTTACACGAATAATGCATGAAACCAACATAATGTGAAATATTCACCAGTGAAGTTTAATTCTGCTGTCAAAAAATTCCAAAATGTCACCTTTGTTGTGGCAATGGCGTTGGGCAGGAAAGTTGTGGCTATGAAGCACAGCCTCCCTCCTTCATAACAGTCTCTTTCATAGGTAACCTATAGATGCAACATTCAGAGGACGATGGGATTCATCAATGAAACACTTCCTCAGCAGCAAAATTGGATGTATTTTGAATGCACTCTACTGGTGCTTAAAATCTCAAACAAAGTTGCATCGGGATAAAAGAAAAGTAAGGAGAGAAAGCAGAAGTAGTGCATAGTTCTGATTACATAATTAGGAATGACATGCTATTGACAACATCCTGATCAAGAAGTCCATTCAGCTTGTAATGCCTGAACTGGCTATCTGAAGGAGCACATATCCAATGCCACTTGTCAACCCACTCCTCATAGTCATGCACATTCTTCTTTCTGAAACCAATTACCTAAACGACCATAAAACATAGGAGAAATGTAGTTGACTCAGCCAATCAAGTGTGCTCCGATATTTCCTCATGAACCTCTTTCTCCATAACCCTTGATTTCCCTACTGATTAAAAATCTGTCTTTCTCTGCTATGATTATACTCAATGACACAGCCTTCACAGCCCTCTGGTAAAGTATTCCATAGATTCACAACCCTCTGAGACAAGAATTTCCTCAACTCTGTCTTAAATGTGAGACTGCTTATTATAAGATTATGTCCTCTGCTTCTAAACTCTTCAACAGAGGATAACCACCTTTCTGCATCTACCTTGCCAAGTCCTCTAAGCACCTTGTGTGTTTCAATAAGGTAGCCTCTCATTCTTTTATTTTACAATGATTATAGGCTAAATCTACTCAATCTCTCTCTTAAGACAGTCTCTTCGTACTTGGTATCAGCTGAATGAATCTTCTCAGGACTGCTTCCAATGCCAGTATACCTTTCATTACATTAGGGGCCCAAACTGTTCAGAGTATTCTAGCTGTGGTCTGACTAGGGCCTTGTATAGTTTTAGAAAAGCCTCCCAAGGTTTATCTTCCAATCTCTTTGTAATAAAGGCTAACAGTCCATGTGGCTTCCCTACTAATACTGAACCAGGATGTTAACATTTTGCAAGTCATGGATAAGGACTGCCAAATCCCTCTGTTCCATAGTGTTATGCAATTTTCTGCATTTAAATAACATTCATGTCTTCTATTCTTTTTGGTGAAGTGCATAATTTCAAATTTCCCCACACTATGTTATCCCCACACTTGTGGTCATTGGCTTAAGCTGTCCTGTATCTCTTTACAGATGCTGTGTTATTCTCATTAATTGTACTCTTGTGCCATTACCTCTTACATGCCTCAATTGAATCTGCTTCCATCACAATCTCAGGTCATATATTCCAGACTCCAAACACTTGCATTGAAAAAAAATGATTTTACTTATTCAATATTTCAGCTGTCAATTGTTTTAAATTTGCCATGTAGTTTTTGATCCTTCCCAACTGGGAACTTTCTCCCGCTATTTACTCTGCCTAGACACCACACTGCCTGGTATTGCTCTTTTAAATCTCCTCTCGACTTTCTCTTATTTGAGGAAAATAGGCCCAACTCTTCAATCCACTTACATAACTGACTTGTCGGAAGATTTTTCATGAATTTTCTTGCACTCCGGTGAATGTTTCATATATTTTCTAGAGTGTGTGCACAGATCTGATCATAATGCTTCAATTGAGGTCAAACCAATTTGTTATGATAGTTTTAAAATAAGCTTCTTTCCTTTGTACTCTATTCCTCTATCAATGAAGCTGAGGATAATGTATGCTCAATGTGGGCATTGAGTTGTTCACAATTTTTCTATAGCCACCCACTTTTCTCACATGCAGTTAAAATTATCTGAATTGAATGCATACAATACCAGGCCATTCTTCTTGCCATCTCATCACAAGCTTAATAACATTACCATGAAATTCATGAGATAATGGGCACTGCAGATGCTGGAGAATCCAAGATAATAAAATGTGAGGCTGGATGAACACAGCAGGCCAAGCAACATCTCAGGAGCACAAAAGCTGACATTTCGGGCCTAGACCCTTCATCAGAGAGGGGGATGGGGTGAGGGTTCTGGAATAAATAGCGAGAGAGGGGGAGCGGACCGAAGATGGATTACAAGAGAGTTGCAATGGGAGAGAGATTCCCTGAGGTTGGTCCGGAGGGAGGAGGGTAGCTTCTTCAGGTTAGGCATCCCTGGAAGAGGCTTCGCAGTGAGGTTAAAATTGTATCAGTGATAATGGGCACTGCAGATGCTGGAGAATCCAAGATAATAAAATGTGAGGCTGGATGAACACAGCAGGCCAAACAGCATCCCAGGAGCACAAAAGCTGACGTTTCGGGCTTAGACCCTTCATCAGAGAGGGGGATGGGGTGAGGGTTCTGGAATAAATAGGGAGGGAGGGGGAGGCGGGCCGAAGATGGATTACAAGAGAGTTGCAATGGGAGAGAGATTCCCTGCGGTTGGTCCGGAGGGAGGAGGGTAGCTTCTTCAGGTTAGGCATCCCTGGAAGAGGCTTCGCAGTGAGGTTAAAATTGTATCAGTGATAATGAGCACGCCTCAGGGAATCTCTCTCCCATTGCAACTCTCTTGTAATCCATCTTCTTTCCGCCTCCCCCTCTCTCCCTATTTATTCCAGAACCCTCACCCCATCCCCCTCTCTGATGAAGGGTCTAGGCCCGAAACGTCAGCTTTTGTGCTCCTGGGATGCTGCTTGGCCTGCTGTGTTCATCCAGCCTCACATTTTATTATCATGAAATTCGTGTACCTGCTTGGGTTCGGCCTCAAGTTGAACTGGTCAGTTTGTAACTCAAGCACATTTTGACTTAATGACATCTATCTTACATAGACAGCTTACTTCCCCCCACCCCTTGTTCATGCAAAACTTTGATATATCCCACATCAAATCCCATTGATCCTTCACTCGTGTCCTTGCTGAGCTGTTTTGACTCCGAGTTCCAAATACCTCCAATGTAAAGCTCTGAGATTTATGCTTAAATCTATTTGTTATCATGTTCTTCCTTAGCTTTGCAATCTCCTGTAGCTTCAAGGGCCTGACTTAAGGGGATAGAGCAGGCAATCTTGGCCTTTCCAGTCAAGAAAAGATACATTTGAAATCTAATTTTATCTGAAGTGTGTATACATACTTGTAAAGGACCTAGAATATTACTTGAAAATAAACTTTGGATTCAAGCTTGAGGACACTAGCTAATTAATAAAGAAATAACTTGCAAGGGTAATAAAAACAACGTCTTCCTCACATATAGTTCAATGAGTTAGATAAACTTGCAGCTAAATGAATGAAAAAGATAAATAAATTAGGATCATTTTCCTCAATCATAACTATTAAGATGAATGTGATTCATGCACAAAGAGACGCATCCAATCCAAGTAACATATATCTGATACAGATGCTTGTAATCATCAGGAGACAGTATGGACTGCATATGCTGGAAGCTTGAATCAATAAATATGGAGATGGAAAAGCACAGCCTGTCAGACAGCATCCAAACAGCAGGAAAGTCAAAGCTTTGGGCTGAAACCTTTCATCAGGATGGGGGAGGGTTTGGAGAGCTCAGAAATAAATAGAGTCAGAGGATGGGGCTGGGGGGAGAATAGGTAAGATGGAGACAGATGGATCCAGGTAGTGGGTTATTGTGGCTGGTTGGATTGGTGGAGTAGGAAGATGGATAAGTGGGGTTGGGGAGATTTTGAAGCTGGTGAAGTCAATATTCAGGCCATTGGGCTGTAAGCTCTCAAGGCAAAATACGTTTGACCTTATTCTGACAGTGGAGGAAGCCAAGGACGAACATCCCACTAGGGGAGTAGTAGGGGAAATTAAAGTGGATGGCATCTGGGAGGTCAGGTTGGCTGGTGCCCGCTGTGCACAGATGTTCTGCAAACCAGTCCCTAAGTCTGTGTGTGGTCTCTTCGATATACAGGAGACTACAGCAGGAGCAATGGATACAGTAGTTGAGGTTAGATGAAGTGCAGGTGAATCCCTGTCAGGTTCGGAAGGATCGTTTGGGGCCTTGGCCGGAGGTGAGAGGGGATGTGTAACAATTCCTGTAGTTGCAGGGAAAGAAACCAGTTGTGGTGGAAGGGTTGGTGGGAGTGTGGAGCTGAAGGGGGAGTCACAAAGAGAACAGTCCCTGTGGAAAGCATAAAGAGGTGGAGAGGGAAATATCTATTTGGTGTTGAGGTCTGATTGTAGGTGGTGGAAATGTCGGAGGATGATCCATTGTATACAGAGTTTGGTGGGGTGGTATGTAAGAATCAAGGGGATGTTATCCTTTTTGCTGTTGGGGGTAGTGTATTTGAGGGCAGAAGTACAGGAAATAGGGAGATGCAGTTGAGGCCATCCCTAATAACAGAGGAGGGGAAACTACAGTCTGTAAAGTAGGAGGATATCTGGGAAGTGCTAGAGTGGAACATCTCTTCCTGGGAGCAGATGCATCAGGTGCAGAGGAATTGTGAGTATAGGATAGAATTTTTGCAAGAGGGTGGGTGATAGGAGGTGTAGCCAAGACTTCCCAGTTTCTGGAAGAAATGGGAGCCCAGACTGAAGGCTGGCATAGCTTCAGCAGCAGCAATCCCAGTGCATGGTGTTGGCTGTTAATGCTTGTTGTGAACAAGGAGCATTTTGCCACAGAGGCATTCCCTGGATCAGGGTATGCATCTCCATTAGTCATGACCATCTGTTAAGGAAGGGCCATTCTGCAGGAAATTAGTGGGTGCTTGCCAGGACTTAGCTGGAGGTTTCTCCATGTCACATTTGTACAATGTGGGCAAAAGCCCCCTGTGTGGTTATGTGATGGCTCTTAATTGGGCTTATTTGTCTGCCTGATGGGTGGCTGTATTACTATGGCAATAGCAATATACATTGTGGCAGGAAGACATTGGACTGCCCTGAGAAGAGCTTCTTGCGCTTCACTGCACCCTGTCTCAGCTGTAGTACAGCCCCATGTCTGATATTTGCAGCATTTGACTTCAAGTCAAATACTGTACACATCTGATTTCTTCAGCTGATAGGCACTGGAGATTGTGCCACAGCACCACAGCCTCATTTTGTGATGAACAGTGAAGCAAGGGTGCTCACTGGTAATCCAGGGGCTGCCTTGGTTATGTTAATAATGACATCAGTGAAAAGTTTGACACTTAATCAAGCAGAAGGATTCACACACAGCAAATCAAAAAACATCATACCTCTTAAAATATTTCACCTAATTTTCAGAATGGCAAAAGATATTTATCTCTGTATTATGTTAGAAACTACACTAAAGACAAACAGACATATATTAAAAAAAACTTTGTAATTAAACGTATAAAGTGTTTAAATCTTTTGAAGAAGCTTGAAAAGCCATAAATACCATTGCCTGCAATCTCTCCTCCATGCCATTCACCATCCTGAGTTGGAAATATGTTGCCATTTTTTTCATTGTCACTGGGTCAAATTCCTGGAATTCTCTCCCTAAGGGCATTGGGAGTCACCGTAACTTTTTCAAGGGCAACTAATGATGGGCAAAAAAATGCTGGCCAACCAGCAATATCCACATCCCACAAATGAATTTTAAAAATGTAAAATTAGCTTCTCTAGGCCAGTGAAGGTGTTTATCAGTAGTTACAAGGTTAGTACACTGTAAAAACCCAGTTTCATCTCATTCAAAAATATATAATGCTTTTAGTGTTTCCACAATGAGACTGATAGCCTAAAAGATGTGAATCTCATCACTTACTGATTGAAAGGCAGTCAGCTGTCTCTTGGAACTTTTCTGTTGCATCCTGTGTATGGCATAAATTTATTGATAGCAGTTTCTAGATTTGTGTGTTATTCTGCATGATTACAAACTTTCAAAGTCAGTTTCACCATAATTATCCAAATAAAATCTTATCAATAGTTTCTCAATTTATGGTGCTAGCCACATTGCAAAGCCCTGGTAGCTATTTCCTAATTTGGACACTGATGCATCATTGTTAATGTAATTTACTCTATACCATGTATATGTGTTGTCACTCAGGTAATTTGTGTGCTTACACGATTGTTTTTATTTTCCTACATTACTCCCGCATGACAGATTTTGGTGATTGCATCATTATTCATTTTTCGAGGCAATACAGGACTTTTTGAACACTTTCATTACTGTTAATGTTTTCTGTCAAATGCAACTGTCTTGTGCTGAAATCTCACCAGAATGCTCATCTGTCATCCACTGAGAATGCAAATTGGGCCCATAGTTAACATAGTCCTGGTTCTTTAAACTTAGGGCTTGTTTGAAAAGATGCAAAAATCTATGGCCAAATGATGCCAATGAAATTAGCAGATAGAGTCTTTTGAAAATAATGAAGATTTTCGAGAAGCAAGGTGATTTAAGACAATATCTCGCTCTGATATCGACTGCTGATGCTGTGATGAAGGGTGAGATAAGAAATTAGTAAACAAGCTGCTAACATTGATATTCCCGAATAGGTTTAACAAAGTTCTAACAATAACGTAACATGTCTGTCTATATGACCAAATCAGAGTTACATTTGACTTTCAATCAAATATTGAAATTGATTGTAATCCTGACCCTTTTCCTTCTGCAGCACCATAAGCCTCCAAAACCTTATTTGCCATTCTTGAATTTTATTATTGGGGCTCTCTGCTCCAGAATTATTTCAGCTAATCTAAAATCATTCCATTTATCTAAGAAATGTAATTGTTTCTTACTCATAAATGAGTTGAATGATGAATCAAGGATACTTATCTACAATCTGTTGGTATCAGAAGTTAGTATACAAACATTTCTGAGCAGGACAGCATGGTTACAGGTTATAACTACTATTATAACCTTTGCTAATTTTAATTCATTTATTTTATCAATTTTTATAATTATTGTTTTGGTCTTATCAACTGTGAGCTAAGAGCTGAAGGTAACTTTTAGACTGTAACTTTTAGATTGTTTTTTTAAAAGCAACAAATAAACTGATATTTGTTTCTCAAGCCAAACCTCAAAGTTAATTTCAGGTTGGCTCTTGTTAAAAGTGCTCTATAGACATTTCAAAGCCAGAAAAGCATTTTGCTCAAACAAAAGGCAGAAATTTGAATGGTAACAATGGCCTCATAGCTAGACAACCAGTTTAACAAAGAGAAATCTGAGTTTAAATTATGTTCAGGTCAGTTGGCTACCACAGCTATAGAATGGAAGTTTGATTGCTCTTTAGTGGTCTTCTCATTATCAACTTATTGGAAGTCCAGAGAATAGAATCCCATTTACAAGAATTAAATAAATATTGCTCAGAGCCTACTAGAGCTTTTTGCTTGCATCAGTGTCTTCAGAAACCAAGCAAGATATAATCCTAAGTGTCTGTGATGTCACATATCATAAAATGCTAAGTGTTATTCTCATTTTGTTTCCTTTTGGTTTATCCCTTAACCATGTCAATTTGTCAGTCTTTGTGTGAGTCATGAATAGAATCAAAGAAGATTGGCTTTAAATCTTAGACATTAATTAGATTATCTTGTGGTTTAACTTTGCTCTGTTTTAGATCCTATGTTAATAATGAACTATTAAATCTTTTGTTTGAGCTGTAAACCTGGTGTGTGGTATTGGTTATTCAAAAAAGCCTGGTACCAGTTAGTCAAAAATTCTAATTAGGAACTATTGAGGTCAATTTTAAGAATCATTGAGTATTTTTGTTTTACTGTCTGTGAATACAGGGATAGGGAGGCTGATTTGATTGGAATGTGTCTCCATATTGTGACACTAGCAATCTTCCCATAGCAACTCCCATTGAGAGACACAGAGCACAGATTTTATGATGCCATTTTGTTTACATGCCTGTTGGTGGCTAACTGAGTGCTCCACATGGAAACTAAAAGTCTCTTTTTTACTCTGTTCACATCCCAGCTTGGGAAAGTTTACAGGTTCTGTCTGAAGGCAGAAGGCAGGGGCTGGTTGTATAATCTGATTAATGGTGTTAAAGAGGGGAAAATGAAGGGTGGACTCAGGAGGAGAAAAATCAGCATGAGGAAAGATAGGAGCATAAACATAGAGGCCTCAGGAAGGTCCTATTAATTCATATCTTCTGGGATACCATCATTGGAGCCTTGACAATGTGAAGCTATTATGAGGCCATCAGCAGGAATACGAGCTGCTTAGGGCACTTGTGAATTACCCTGAGTAGTGGGTTGAGGTAGAAGCAATGAAGATTTAAAACGTTTAATATGAAGCATCCTGCATGTTTGGAGTTTTGACTTGTTTGAAGACCAGAAGGATGTGGAAAATTAGCTTGGAAGACATCAAGTTGCTGACCAAAAAGCTCAAACTGACAGTACAGCATCTCCTCAGATTACAGATCTGACTGCAGGCTGATCTGCTGACATGCTTGTAAACAAAGAGATTTTCAGCAAGGACTCAGGAACAAGGCTTGGCTTATCCAAGAGGCTTCTCGGCAGTACTTTGAATTGCAGAATTAAAGGATTCAATGGTATATCCTTGGAAAACAGTTGGAAAATGCTAATTTGTAGGTACAGTGGGAGACTCAGAAGATTCAGCTTTGTATTCAGGTATCTGTAGGCAGTAATACTGAAAGGGTGTTCACGGTGAGAATGTGTATATTATGAGGAAGTATTGCTTCCACATTAGTCACACTGGCTGCAGGAACGATGAGATGAAAGAATCTGAATATCAAATGGTGGCTGCTATTGTACAACTTTGGAGTACTCAGTGGGGACAGAGAATGGAGCTCAGCTGCTTCAGTGTATTCTGTGAAAACAGTGAAAACTGAGGCTCTTTAAAAGGAACGACTGAACCAGTATGGCTAGGCTCAGAATCCCTCCCTCTACCAATCCATTAGAATTGAAGGCAACATCCTTCTCATACACTGCATCATCAAAGATCAAGTATTGATCTAACATGACATCTGTGTCTGGTCAAAGTGTGTGTGTTCTGCTGCTTGTCGCCTCTCCTAAGGAGGAAATGGAAAAAAGAAAATTTAGCTAGATTTCCTACAAATGAAGTGTCAACAAAGAGGGGTACCTCGGTTATCTACTGCTGCTGAATGAAGAAGGTTCAGAACAGGACAAGCTACTCCATTTCGTAAAGTTTATTATTGAAATACAGAATGTCGATGAAATCACATTCATTGCAGAAAAATATAACATGCATTTGTCACTTAACTTCTATTGAAATATACCCTTTACCTCACAGTCAGATGTCAGGGAGTACAGGAACTAGAAGCCTGAGCTGCAGGATAGTATTGGAAAGAATGCAAGCATTAGTTTGGTATCTAATTTTTAAAGTGTTTTTGCCACTATTTCTTTTTAAAAAAGCAGAATAATGATTACATATTAAGTTTAACTACCGCTGTTCTGATGAAAGATGATTTCCTGAATCCCTGCCCCACATGCTGTTGATCTCTGTTGCATGTTTACGGCATTGTCTACTGTTATTTGGGCATACTTTATGTACCTTCAAGTTATTGAACCATGATGTGTCCATTAGACAATATTTTAAAAGGAAAAGAAGTAGATTGCCTGAGAATGACAGACTTTTAATCAACAAAGTTGAGTGATTCACAAAAGGCTTCACATCCAAAAGTCAATTATAGAAAGAGAACTGAGCAGATGCTGATGATAGCTTCAGCTCTTAACTTTTGCACAATGTATTGCAAGGCATTCCTGAGACCTGCAGGTAATTTAAAAATACTCAATTCATGACAATTCTAATTTGGACCATAGAATTATCATGTAAAACAATCTTTAACTCCTTATATTCTATTGTAACATATGATTAATCACTTCCCACGTACAGAAACTGCTGCGGCCAAAGGTTTTATTAACCAATCCTGTATGATTTATCATAATAAGAAAAGGTAATCTTTTTATCTATGTAGATCAAAATAGATTGCATAGTATTCATTGCCAAATTGCAGTGTTTTTTGAAACTTTTGAATTCCAGATGATGCACCAAGCTTTTGAACGTGAGGATGCTTTCGATCTTTCAGTTTGCCTGAGCCTTAATCATAAAAATAATGAACTAAATACTATCTGTATCCTGGCATTCTGTCTTTAGTAAAATATGGGAGCCATATGAAATTTTTCAAACGATGCAAAATTTCAGCAAAAATCATGAGTAGCCGTCTGCTGAACATTCCAGTGTTCGATTTTGTCTTTGTCTTTTTTCTTCAATGTTTTATCTTATTTATTTATTAATTTGCCTGTAATTAGTTCCTATTGTTGTTATAAATACAGCTTGCATGTTGTTAAAAACTGTCCTGAACTGTTTGTCTGTCATTGTGGAGCATGTGGTAAGTCAGACGGCAATGAGGACCTCTAACCATTTTGAAATGTAAGTACCCCAGTCTTCTGCTGAGAGGCTATTGTCAGGTGGCTGGAGGGTGGCTAATGTTGTCTCACTTTTCAAGAAAGGAGGGAGAGAGAAAACAGGAAATTATAGCCGGTTAGCCTGACGTCAGTGATCGGAAAGATGCTGGAGTCAATTATAAAAGATGAAATTATGACTCATTTGGATAGCAGTAACAGGATAGGTCAGAGTCAGCATGGATTTACAAAGGGGAAATCATGCTTGACTAAACTTCTGGAATTTTTTGAGGATGTATCTATAAAGATGGACAAGGGAGAACCAGTGGATGTAGTGTACCTGGATTTTCAGAAAACCTTTGATAAAGTCCCACATAGGAGATTGGTGAGCAAAATTAGGGCACATGGTATTGGGGGCAAAATACTGACGTGGATTGAAAATTGGCTCACTGACAGGAAGCAAAGAGTAGTGATAAATGGGTCCCTTTTGGAATGGCAGGCGGTGACCAGTGGGGTACCACAAGGTTCAGTGCTGGGACCGCAGCTGTTTACGATATATGTTAATGATATAGACGAAGGCATTAGAAGTAATATTAGCAAATTTGCTGATGACACAAAGCTGTGTGGCAGTGTGAAATGTGAGGAGGATGTTATGAGAATACAGGGTGACTTGGGCAGGCTAGGTGAGTGGATGGATGCATGGCAGGTGCAGTTTAACGCAGATAAATGTGTGGTTATCCACTTTGGTGGCAAGAACAGGAAGGCAGATTACTATCTAAATTGAGTCAAGTTAGGTAAAGGGAAAGTACAATGAGATATAGGTGTTCTTGTACATCAGTCAATGAAAGCAAGCATGCAGGTAGCGCAGGCAGTGAAGAAAGCTAATAGCATGCTGGCCTTCATAACAAGAGGAATTGAGTATAGGAGCAAAGATGTCCTTCTGCAGCTGCACAGGGACCTGGTGAGATCGCACCTGGAGTATTGTGTGCAGATTTGGTCTCCAAATTTGAGGAAGGATATTCTTGCTATTGAGGGAGTGCAGCATAGGTTCACGAGGTCAATTCCCAGAATGGCGGGACTATCGTATGTTGAAAGATTGCAGCGACTGGGCTTGTATAAACTTGAGTTTAGAAGGATGAGAGGGGATCTGATTGAGACGTATAAGATTATTAAGGGATTAGACACTCTGGAGGCAGAAAGCATGTTTCCACTAATGGGTGAGTCCAGAACCAGAGGACACAGTTTAAAAATAAGGTGTAGGCCATTTAGAACAGAGTTGGGGAAAAAGTTCTTCACCCAGAGAGTGGTGGATGTATGGAATGCTCTGCCCCAGAAGGCAGTGGAGGCCAAGTCTCTGGATACTTTCAAGAAAGAGATGGATAGAGCTCTTAAAGATAGTGGAATCAAGGGTTATGGGGATAAGGCAGGAACAAGATACTGATTGTGGATGATCAGCCATGATCATATTGAATGGTGGTGCTGGCTCGAAGGGCTGAATGGCCTACTCCAGTACCTATTGTCTATTGTCTATTGTCAAGTGGCTAAAGGCAACCTGACACTCTGTCATGCAGACTCCCACTGGAAAATTAGCTATCCATTGTTTGCTGCAATGAATTCACGCGCACATCCATACAATTCCTGCTCCACTTGGCCTTAAAGGTTCAGACAGTATTATGAACAGAAAGTAAGATGAATGATCAGCAGTGCGTTACTGATGCCATTTCACAGATAATTTTCTACTGAATGTCTGTTGATCTTACTTCAAAGCATTGTTGTTATAAAGATAAGCGAAAGGAAATTAATGGTTTTTATTCATTTGATGACTTTGATAACTTGGCGCAATTCAAAAGGGCAGGTTGGGATTTACAAGAAGACAACGTACAGCGAATCCCAATAATAATTAAACTTTAAGCAACTGTCAGAAGATGATCAACATTTAGACCACCTTGCTCAAACTGGTTGAGTATCATTCTTAATTAGTTGGACAACTGGTCAGGCAAAATTAAATACCTCACCTCTATGGTGCTGAACATGACATGAAATCACAAGACCACAAGACAAAGGAGCAGAAATAGACAATTCAGCCCATTGAGTCTGCTCTGTTATTTGATCATGACTGATATATTTCTCATCTCCTTTTTTCTGTCTCCTACCTGTTATCTTTAATCTCCTTACCAATCAAGAGCCTACTTATCTCTGTCTTCATGACTTGGCCTCCAGAGTCTTCTGTGGCAATGAATTTCACAGATTAACTAGCCTCTGGCTGAAGAAATTCCTCTCCACCTCAGGTCTAAAGGGTCATCCCTTTACTCTGAGTCTGTGGCCTTGGGTCCTAATCTTTCCTACTCATGGAAACATCTTCATATTCACTTTATTCAGGTCTGTCAGTATTCTGAGCAACAATATTAGATTAGGTTAGTGAGTATACAATAATTTAAAGATGTTATATGCTTGTTAAATTTTACATGATGAATTTTGCTGAATTTATGTAATGGTTATTGATGTATTTGGCCCAACCTTTAACAAATTAATTTCAAATTGTCATTAAAACATATTGAATGAAGATATGATTGTGGTTTGAAGTTCAGTGTCTCTGGAAACTAAGGCATTTTATGTTTGTTAGGTGAGGGATACATGCATAGTGCAGAACAGCAGCAAAAAGAGTAGTGCACCATAATCGACCAATAAACATCCCATAGAGGGAGCCATTGTAAAAGATCACAGCAGCACTGGAACACAGAAGCCATGTGCAGATTTGCCATATCGCATTTGTCAGATCTGGGAGCTTTTGCTGCTGGAAGCCAAAGAAATTGAGGACAACAGGAATTCATTCGTAATTGAATGAAGTAGGTAAGTACAAAATGCTGCAAAATGGATGCTAACATCCCGATGAAAAATACAACCTTCATTTTCAATAGCAAAAAGAAAAAATCAATCTAATTGATAAATAGAATGTAAGTGAAAAACAAAACAAATTGAATATTTTGTAGGAATGGGTGGAAATAAAAACTGTATGTGGAATGGGTTTTTGTTTTGATAAATTTTGGAAAGTGAGCATTATCCGGAAAGAAGAAGAAAAACGTGCAGGGCTATGGGGAAAAGCAAGCGAGCCGGACTTAATGTTCTTATACATAGCTGACGAAGACACAATGGGTCAAGTATCTTTCTTCTGTGCTGTTGCTATTTTAAAATTCTATTCTATGGTTCCATAATTTATTAGGACATTTATGATTTGCTTTTACCAATAGCAAATGGTACCATCCTTACGTACATGAATTCTGCCAGTTCCTCAACCATACAATGTGGTTTCCATTTCCTATCAATGCAATATTAGGAGTGCAATTTTGAAGTTAAGACTTGATTCCAGAAAACACTAAAAGTAGACATTGCAGAGGAACTCGACAGACAAAGTTCACACAAACAGCATGAAATGTCAGCCATGGTTAAAAAGTATTCAGGTGATTTAACAGATCTGCTGACATTTTATAAACATACAAAGAGCATTTTGAATGCTATGAGAGCGTTGTGCTTCTACCTGTAGTTCCAAAGATAAAAGATTTACCAGCTAAGGAGTGACATTCTATCTGCACTTGTTGGATAAAGTACATAAGAATATAAGAAATAGGATCGGGAATAGGCCATCTGGGCCATGGAACATGCTCCACCACTTAATAAAGTCAGGGCCGATCTTTTCATGGACTCAGCTCGGCTTACCCACCCACTCACCATAACTCTTAATTCTTTTACTGTTCAAAAATCTAACTACTTTTGCCTTAAAAACATTCAACCAGGTAGCGTCAATTGCTTCACTGGGCAGGGAATTCCACAAATTCACAACCCTTTGGGTGAAGAAGTTCCCCCTCAACTCAGTCTTAAATCTGCCTTCCCTTATTTTAAGGCTATGCCCCATAGTTCTAGTTTCACCTACCAGTGAAACCAACCTCCCTGCTTCTGCCTTATCTATTCCCTTCATAATTTTATATGTTTCTAAAATATCCCCCTCATTCTTCTGAATTCCAATGAGTATACTCCGAGTCTACTCAATCTCTCCTCATAAACCAACCCTCTCAAACCCAGAATCAAGCTAGTGAACCTCCTCTGCACCCCATCAAGCACCAGTACATCCTTTCTCAAGTAAGGAGACCAAAACTGGACACAGTCCTCCAGATGTGGCCTTACCAACACCCGATGCAGTTGTATCATAAACTCGCAATGAAGGATAATATTCTCTTTGCCTTCTTAATTACCTGCTGTACCTGCAAACTAACTTTTTTATGATTCATGCACAGGGGCACCCGGATTCCTTTGCACAACAACAAGCTGCCAGTTTTCACCATTTAAATAGTAATCCATTTTGCAGTTATTTGTATCAAAATAGTTGACCCCATATGTATCAACTTTGTTCCCCAACTGCTAGACCCTTGCCCATTCACTTAACCTATGTATATCCCTTTGCAGACTTTCAGTGCCCTCTGCACGCTTTGCTCTACCACTCATCTGCAAACGTTGATATACAACAGTTGGTCCCCAACTCTAAATCACCTATGTAAATTGTAAACAATTGTGGTCCCAACACTGATCTCCGAGGCACACCACTAGCCACTGATCACCAAACAGAGAAACACTCACTTACCCCCGCTCTTTGCTTTATGTTAGTTAACCAATCTTCTATCTATGCCAATACATTAGCAATAACTTCATATACCTTTATCTTACACAGCAACCTTGTTGAATGCCTTCTGGAAATCCAAATACACCACATCCAGTGGCTCCCCTTTGTCCACCACTCTTGTAATGTCCTCAACAATTCCGGTAAATTAGTTAAACATGACCAGCCTCACATGAACCGATGCTGTGCCTGCCTGATGGGACAATTTCTATCCAGATGTCTCGCTATTTCTTCTTTAACTATAGATTCAAGCATTTTCCCCTACTATGTAAGTTAAGCTAAAGAGCCTGTGGTTAACTCCTTTTGTCCACCTCATTTTTTTAAACAGTAGCATCACATTTGCATTTTGTAATCAGCTGGAACTGCCCCAGAGTCGACCAAATTTTGGTAAATTACAAAGGGCACATTTGTTATTTTCCCTGCCATTTCTTTTATTAGCCTGGGATGCATTCCATCAGGGCCAAGAGATTTATCTGCCGTTACCCCCATTAACTGACCTCTTTTTAGTGATAATGATCAAATCTCGGTCCTCACCTGCCATGGTCTCTTTGTTGTCAATTGTTGCCATGTTATTTGTGTTTTAACCAGGAAGACAATACTTGTTCAATGCATTGGCCATTTCATCATTTCCCATTATTTAATCCCCCGTCTCATCTCTAAAGGACCAATGATAACCTTAGTCACCCTTTTTTGGTTTGTACGTTTGTTGAAACTTTTGCTATTTGTTTTTATATTCTGAATGGATTTACTCTCATAATCCATCTCATTTTTCTTTGTAGCTTTTCTCATGGCTTTCTATTGTCTACTTTCATGGAAGGGAGCGTGTGATTTGCAGCTCTAGAATAACAAGATATTTTCAGCTGATTTGATACTGCTACTGGTCTCACACTGGTATTGGAAAGCAATTGCATTTTGTCAGTTGTGATTTTTTTTTGCTTCAGATACAAATGTGTGGAGCCATACATGCAATTGTTGTTGAAAAGATCTCATTCTAAAATATTAAATTACTAGATGGAAATCGCATTAAAAATTGTGTACACCGAAGTCATGTGTACGTTGCCTCATCACTAATGCTCACATTTCTAATTGAGAAAAATTTTCTCATTTTCCTTTGCTCCTGCTACATATAGCTTTTTCAGAGATGGGTTCATCAGTTTGGGACCAGGTGGACTGCATCAAAATAGATGCACAAATTCTGGGTTACCAACTAAAAAAAAAAGTGACAATTACCAACTGCAATGTCATCAGTGTTTGGGGAGCAGACTTTGGTTGTGTATGTTTCAGTTGTTCTCATTTGTTGTCTCCAGATATACATGACATTTGTCTTAGAAGGCTTTATTAACATCCAATCCCTCCATCATTGACGCTCAGTAGCACATTGTGTATCATGCAGAAGATGCAGAAATTCATCCGTAGACAGAACATTCTAAATGCATGATCCCTTCCATCTAGAAGATCAAGGACAGTAGATACATGGGAACACCACCACCTCCAAATTGCCCCCTAGCTACTCACCATTGTGACTTGGAAATATATTGCAGGTCCTACAGTATCATTGAGTCTAAGTCCTAGAATCTCTCCCTAATGGCATTGTGAGTCGACCAACAGCTCATGGATTACAGCAGTTCAAGAACATAGCTCATCACCATGTTCTCAAGGGCAACCAGGAGTGGGAATAGAATGCTGGCCAGACAGCAACAACCGTGTCCCACAGGTGACCAAAACAAAAATTGCACATATTTAGCAAGTGAATTTTAATAAAGGTATTTTCTGGATTGGTAGAATAAAGTGATCACATACTCATTGTAAAGTAAGGGCACAATGTTCTCACAGAAAGCTTTTGGGTATGGGGACTGTCTGAAGATCCTGACCAAGATTGTCTCCACATCTCAACCACCTGTGCAATATTCCTCTAGGCAGCTCCTCACATAGGCACAATAGGTGGGTTCTGCTAGTGGGGAAGCCAATCATAGAGGAGGCTGGAAATGTAGGCACTGATAGGAAAGTATGAAAGCATCAGAAGTTGGAGGCACTTTCTGAAGATTTCTTAAATGATGACAACAGCTAGGCCCAACAATATGTGGAAATTCCCTCCACAGGTTGAGCTGCAATTGCAAACATGACTCTCTCTTATCTGCAGTTCATGGTGAGGTATGAAATTAAATGAAGTCTTGCAGGGCCAGCCTACCAATAAACCATCATCAATTTTTGTGGTCATTTTCTTTCTCATTGCTCAATATACAGCTTCTTTGAGCAAAGTAAAGATAGCAGGACTAAAGAAGGACGCAGGGGAAAGGGTCTCCAATGATTGTAACATATATGTTTTAACAATATTAAAGAAAATTAACACAAAATAATCAACCAATTTACGTATAAAAATGCAAAATTGCAGCCCTTGGTTTCTACCTACCATTTCAAGTAACCAAAAAGAATTTAGGTTTCAGTGATAGATGAAGTCTTTGATTAGAATTTAATCCAAGTGTAAGAGCCCCATCTGCCCTCCTCTGGGGAAGATTTGCCACATTAAATGTCATCTAGGCCTGGTGAGCTAGACCTTTCCCAAGATCAAGGATGGAAATCCCATCGTGAAAGCTACAGTACCTGACAATTAAAGGTCTGTAGTTCACTATTGCTTTCAGCATTATCAGGGTAATATTGGTCCTGCAGGTAATGCAACCAGCAGAAGGCCAAAATCAATAAAGGGTCTGGGTTACGGATCAGTAAGGATCAAATGGACATAGTTAATTGTAGAATCCCTACAGTATGGAAACAGGCCCTTCAGCCCAACAAGTTTACACCAACACTTAGAGCATCCCATTCAGTCCATCTCCCTACAACCCACTTAATCAACACATCTGTGAACACCATGAGCAACTTAGCACAGCCAATCCACCTAACCTGTATATCTTTGGGCTGTGAGTGGAAAGTGAAACACCAGGGGGAAACCCACGCAGACTCAGGGAGAAGGTGCAAACTGTACAGACAGCCACCCGAGGGTGGAATTGAACCCGGGTCCCTGGCGCAGTGCTAACCACGGAGCCACCGTTTACCGGTCATAGGATGCAGCCTTATCATTAGGATAAGGATGGCTCTCAACAGCAATTCCCTAATCCTTCCCAATGCTGGGCCTATCATACAGGTCAAAAATGCCTGAAAATGAGAAGTGTCCCCAGCAGCCCAAAGGAAATTTGCTTTTTGGGCTTCCTTAATGCTGACTATGATGCCCATAGCTGATTGAATAGCAGCGACTGCAAGATAGGCCACTAAGTGAGCATTAATTGTTGGAGCCATAAAGCCTCCCATAAACCTTCCCGTCCTGGATTTAATTGAGGCAGGATGAGGAAGGCAATGGCGTTCACACCTGCCATCCTATCCCGAATTAAAAATATCCTGACACCTAACTCACCTCAGGAAAGAGCACTGTGTTCTGCTCCTTCCATCAGTTAGATAAATTCATATTCGTAGGCAATTAACAAACATTTGTCAACTTACCAGTGAGAAAAGTTAAATTTGTTACGAGTTGAACCTTTGAACATAGAAAGAGAAATTTAACTAATTCAGAACAGGTCTGAAGTTGTGGATGTAATTTCATGTTTGAGGTGGTGGGTCCATCCATCAACTGAAGATTCATTGGCAAGTATAACATGACCTTCCTCATCTGAATTCATTCTATCCAGGTGCTTAGGTGATCAGAGCTGAGGCAGATATTCCACCTCAAAGGGTGGCTGGCCAATCAGAGGCTGGTAACTGGCTAGTGCCTGCAGCATAGCTTGAAGTGATAGTTCCTACTGCTGCTGGTTGAGGCTCAGGCTGTAAGATCATCACTAGAGGCTGAAGTGAAGATAGATAATGCATGCTTGTCTTGATTATTGGGGAGGCCCTGGTGAAGAGCATGTTAGATTTTCAGGCAAATGATTGTTCTTCAGCCTTGCAAGGCCAATGCTGACTTTCTGAGCATAGGCTTCCCAAGTAGAAGAAACTACTGTCAGGCCTGAAAGAATATCCATTAGTCTTAGTCTGGAGATTGCCTATATGGTATGATCCCCACCTCCTGCTGGCTGAAAACTAAAAGTGTGGAGATAAGCCTTAAGGGAACCTTGATTGGCTTCCAGGCAGGAAGTCTGTACCAAAGCCTTACCCAGAATTTATCAGGGATGAGTTGGGAGAGCAATGGGACTCCACCTGATCTGTTCCCATCTGAGTTCATGAGGTCTGTAATTGCTGACTAGCGTTGAATTTCAGAATTATGAACAATCCTGAGCACTACATTATTGGCTTTGTCACTGGTGTGATTACGTGCTGTCTAGTTGAACATAGACCATAGAACACTACAGCGCAGCATAGGCCCTTCAGCCCTCAATGTTGCGCCAATTCGTGAAACCAATCTGAAGCCCATCTAACCTACACTATTCCATTATTATCCATATGTTTATCCAATGACCATTTAAATGCCCTTAAAGTTGGCGAGTCTACTACTGTTGCAGGCAGGGCATTCCATGTCTTTGTTACTCTCTGAGTAAAGAACCTGCCTCTGACATCTGTCCTATATTTATCACCCCTCAATTTAAAGCTATGTCCCCTCATGCTAGCCATCACTATGTGAGGAAAAAAGACTCGCACTGTCCACCCTTTCTAACCCTCTGATCATCTTGTATGTTTCAATTAAGTCACCTCTTAACCTTCTTCTCTCTAACGAAAACAGCCTCAAGTCCCTCAGACTTTCCTCATAAGGCCTTCCCTCCATCCCAGGCAAAATCCTGGTAAATCTTCTCTGCACCCTTTCCAAAGCTTCTATATCCTTCCTGTTGTTGTGCCTTTATTTTCCCTGATAATGGGAAAGCTTCTCTCCTAGGACTTTAAAAGTTTATTATCTTGATATCTTTCCGTACTTTAATGTTGAATTTTTGTCTGGTTCTCCTAGACATGTCATGCAGATTCTTGATGAAACTCTTTCCTCGTGTAGCATTGTGCTCACTGTTTCTGGGAAACCTAACTGAATGCATGAATTTCCTCTTAACAACAGTGCGCTTTAGCTCCTCAGGACATAGTGATTTTTTTTTTGTGGCTGAGCATGGTGTTTAATTGACTTCATACAGTCCTGTACCTTTGGACCTTGCAATTTCATGCTTACTCATTGAAAATCCATTGGTTTTAACTATGGCAAGCTGGAAGCAAATATTGAAACAGCTGCCATTGCATCTAATTTTAATTCTATGTCTAGCCTTTTACATTTAAGATGACAGTCCAGAAACTTCTGTGGCTCACTTTGACTTTACTTAAAAATATAATTGGTTTGTTTTGCTGATCTTTGATCTTTTGAATTTTTTTTGCAGTAATGTTTTCCTTGTTAGTATTTCTTCTTTGCTTCTATGCTGAGATATAATTTGCAAGCCTATGATATTGTTTAAGATTGCCTGCCTTACAGCATTCTAGCAGTCAGTTCCCACTGCTGGATGCTCTTAATGTTTGCCTTGAACCAAACTTTCTACGTCTGAATATGAGTGAAGCGGATGTTTCCTGCTGTGGTGGGTTTTCTGGAGGGCAGTCATACCATTGATTAGGTTGGAGGAAGCTTCCATGTTGCTTCAAATGATTCCCCCATTCTGGGAACAATCCTTCACTCATACCATATATTGGATCACTTGATCTTGCATGTGCTCCATTTTTGACTAAACAAAATCAAATAACTTTTCTTCTTGGATATCAATGATGACCTGATCTTTTATGAGCTCGTCCATATCCACAGCAGTAGAGTAAGATATATAGATTAGTGGGAAATCAATTCCCCTCACCTCTAGGATATTTGGTAAGCCTTGCCTGTTGTATATCAAGATTCCTCTTCACACCAAAATACACGTCAAAAGCCTTAACTGTGGATTCAAAGTAAGTTGTATTTCTAGCACACACTGTCTTATTGGCTGTTGGCACGACTTTGTATAGGGCAGAACTGACCTGACATTTTTATTCTTTTGCTTGTGACCCTGATGCTGTCTTGTATTCCTAGAACTGTCATTTCCAGATCTCCCATGTATGTGCTCATTTGGGCCTCCGCATTCTCAAAACTGCTGTGACAACATACTATATGCTGGAACAATCTGAGGAAGTCTCTTTTTGAAGGTACAGGACAGCTAATGCAGCAACAGGCCAGAGAGAGGGCCCTCTTGATCCTCACACACCTCATTAGCATCCACACGCAAAGGATCATTAACTACCATTTCTGCCACATCCAGTAGGATGCCAAAAGCAGATACATATTCACCCCAGCTCCCTTGTCAGCATTCAGCAGGGGCCATTCCCTCCAGGACACCCTAGTTCACTTCTCCTTCACTACCAACACATTTCCGCACACCCATCACACTTTCCCTTGCAATCCTATGCAATGAAACACTTGCCCATTTACTTTCTCCTTCCTGACCATCCAAGATCACAAACATACCTTCCAGGTAAAGCAGCACTTTTACCTGCACTCTGCTTAATCAATTCACTGTAGTTTTCACTGCTCACAATGTGGTGTCCTCTGCATTGAAGAGACACAACACAGAGTGGGCAGAGCAGCTACATGCTGACCACAGAAATGACCTTGGGCTTCCAGTTGCATGCCACTTCAACACACCACCATATTCCATGGCCAACATCTATGTCTCTGGCTTGCTACAGTGCTCCAGCCAAACTCAATGCAAGCCAGAATAATAACATTTCATTTCCTGCTTGGGAATTCTGCAACTTTCTGAGCTCAGTATCAAATTTGATAACTTTAGGGCCTGAGCATCTTCTCCCATGTCTTTATCCTAACCCTCACACACCAGGTCTTGTATCACATGGGATGCGACCATTACCAGTCCAATGACTGCTACTAATGATCTCCGTTAGCAGCTAATCATTCTCCCAGGTTTCACACATTGCTTTGCCTGACTCAGAGATAGTAAGAACTGCCGTATCTGGAGTCTGAGATAACGAAGTGTGGAGTGGAGGAATACAGCAGACCAGGCAACATCAGAGGAGCAGAAAAGCTGATGTTTCAGGTCTGGACCCTTCTTCAGAAATGGGGGAGGGGAAGGGGGCTCTGAAGTAAATAGAGAGGGGGGTGCAGTGATAGAAGGTGGACAGTGGAGCAGATAGGTGGAGAGAAGACAGACAGGTCAAGGAGGCAGGGTGAAGCTATTAAAGGTGAGTGTAGGTAAGAAGTTGGGATGGGGTTGGTCAGTGAGGAGGGAGGAGCAGATAGGTAGGAGGGAAGACGGACAGCTCAAGGAGGCAGGGATGAGAGCGGGGGCTGGTCTTGGGATGAGGTCGGGAGTGGAGAGATTTTGAAGCTTGTGAAGTCCACATTGAGACCAATGGGTTGTAGGATTCCAAGGCGGAATATAAGGTTCTGTTCCTCTGGGTGACATCATTGTGACACTGGAGGAGGCCCAGGATAGACTTGTCATTCAGGGAATGGGAGCGGAAGTTGAAGTGGTTCGCAACTGGGAGATGTTGTCTGACTGTTGTTTTCTCTGTCTAGGCTCCATCTCGACCTATCATATATTCCTACCCCCTCCTACCTTTCAATATATATCCACATTTTCAGTATGTCGATCGATTATCGATATCCATTGTGGCTACATAGCTCTCACTGTGGCCACATTGTACTCCCATGATGAGGTGGCATGGGTGAAATCATGTGTGCTTATCCTTTCCCATCAAACAGTCAATCTCTGATCCTAGGAAGAAACCCAAAGGTGGTAGGTACAGCTAGCCGGCATAGGATAACAGTATCATTGCTGCTGTCATAGTATCCAGCATTCATTTGAAAGATTTTCTGGTTTTATGTACTTGGCAATTGGACTTGAATGATAGGCTTTGCAGGTGTAATTTTACCATTTTTCCATCAACATGACGGCCCACGCATTCACCCTGCCATTGGGCTTCTGGTCAATTGGCAAAGAACAAATTATTGTTTCTCCTATACCTCTTTGATCAGTGAGAACATGATGAAGACCACATTCCATCTCTCCAGGATCTCACCCTCATCTCTGTTATATTGATAGGAATTGGACCATAATTTTTGCCAGTGTCATCTGCTCCTGCCTAGAAAAAGCCATTGGAATAGAAAGTTAGGGTGACAGTAATTTTGAGGGCCATAGGCAATGCCGTCATTGCCCTATTGCATGCCTGCAGGTCACATTGTAGAAGGTAGTGGCACAGATCAGTGACTACCATCTTGGTAAAACACAAGCATCTGAGATGTTGCTCCTGGCTGAGGGGAAAATAGAAGTTATTCCCAAAAACCTGGGATGTGTAGCCCTTCTCCTCTGCGCACAGCCACTCTCTGCATCTTGTGCTTCATTTCTCAAGACTGGTTGCAACAAATACAGGCCAAATACAGGCTTTCTCTTGATCGGCCAATTAACTCCTCCATTTCCCTGTCAGGATTGGGTATCATTGCCTTACAAATCTGAAAAGAAAGATCAAAACTACTCTAATAATACAGAGCACAATATGTCCATTAACTTTGCACGTGCAATAGAAAGCCGAAAGCACTTCACCTGAAGTCCGCATGGTTAGTTCTTTAAATTGTTTGTGGATGACCCCTTATGTAGCTAGCACGGGATTCTCACAAGAAAGTATTTACAGGATCTATGTGATGCTGAATGGTGGAGGATTGCATACCAAATCAGTGTTGGAATCAGTTGATGTTGTAATCTTCCTTCACATGTGTATTTTCCTTTGCACGTGCTGTGAAATCATACCAACAACCTTTGGCTACATCACTCTGAAACTGGCTCTGGAAGAGCTGTGTAGCTAAGTTGTGTTGTTAAGATGTTTTATGCAAGGAATTTAGGTCATGCAAACCCTTGTCTCTTGGGGTGATACTGTCTTTATAGATAACAAACACTGCAACAGAGTAAATGACAAAGACAAGTAGGGCAAACTCACAATTTAATAATTTTGACCATTTACAAATTTGATATTCAGCGCTGACCTCCAATCATGGATGTTGAATTAATAGGGTATGATTTTTCTTTCCCATTGTTATCTGAGCATATTTGAGATTGGCATATTTGCAAACAGTAACAGAGACAACCCACACCCCTCCCCCAAACCCGATGACCCATTGTAACTTGCATCTCAGTGTGACCGATATTGCCAAATTCAAGAATAAGCCAGAAGACTTTTCAACTATTTATTCAATTGCAGGATGACAGAATATTATGAAACATTGTGGTCAAAATGTTGCAAGATCTCACATGGGAGTGAAGGATCTTGTTTCTCCTTGAGCACCAATGACAGCTAACAGTTTTAATGAGTTCTGATGTCAATGCCAGAATTCCTCAGCATAAACTCTCCAATATGGAAAAGTTAAATACTGAAATATGGCCAGCTCTTAATGAAATTGAATTGGAGGTTTTCTAGGAATTCCAGAAAGATGGGTCCATCAACAGTGAATGGATATAGCTTGATTTACAAAAGAAGATACAATTAAGATTAATTGGTCAGAAAAAAAAGCCAAACTAATTGGGTGGCATAAGTGTTTTTTATTATTATCCATTCATGTGTGTTTCTGGCTCGGCCAGCATTTATTGCCCATCACAATTGTCCTGGAAAAGATAGCGGTGAACTGCTTTCTTGAACCTCTGCAGTCCTTGGGGGTAGAACACTCACAGTGTTGAAGATCATGAGTTAATCCAAAGTTTAGCCTTCATGTTTGTTGTATGTGTCAGGTTCAGTGATATGAAGACCATTGTAAGCAAATTGCCATGATGACAGAAGCAAGTTATGAAAGATTTATCCAGTCAGTGGACTGAAAATGAGTATCCAAGTCAACAAGAAGATGAAACAGAAAATATGGGCTTCTCCAATCACATTGATAGGTGGATATTCAGCAAGAAGATCATTTGCTCACCATCCAGTTTGATATTGTCTTAAGCATAGTTAGACCAAATCTAATTTGCTGTTGCAATTGGAAATATTACATGTAGGCTCACTGTTAGACAGGTAGTAAGAACTGTCGATGCTGGAGTCAGTGATAACACAGTGTGTAGCTGCAGGAACGCAGCAGCCCAGGCAGCATCAGAGGAACAGGAAAGCTGATGTTTTGGGTCAGGGCCCTTCTTCGGAAAAATGAGGAGTCCCAACCTGAAACGTCAGCTTTCCTGCTCCTCTGATGCTACCTGGCCTGCTGTTTTCCTCCAGCTCCACACTGTGTTATCACTATTAGAAAGGTATTGAAAGGCACCATCTGTGCGGTGTGTTTACTTGTCCTGTAGAGACGTGACTCTGTCACATTTAGAATTGTCCAGGGTATTTGTTCTCCATATGGTACAGCCCAACTTTCCGGATCTAAGATTGGCTTTCAGACCATCTTTAGTTGACTTTAGGGTGTCTTATGCCATGGGTTCCCATGCTCTGGTTATTGTGGAATACCTGCAGGAATACTCCATGCAAACAACTGTAGTCTACTCTGTGAAGCTGAATTCTGAAGCAAATATAGTCAGTACTAGATATTTGACACCTTACAATAACATCCATGTTTGGGATTTTGTCTTGCCATTATTATCTTTTCTACCCCAAATATATTTAAACATAAAAGAATCAGTAAGGCAAATAGCTGTAATCTCCTTCCACTCCAGCCAAACCCTTAAATTCCTGCACCACAGTTTCTCACCCAAATGTTTCCATTGTTCAAGGACTTCTCATCGCACCAACCCTGTTCCTAAATACATCTACGTGCAATCTTGATGTAGCAGTTAAATATTAAGTGGTGAAGCTATCTTGTGACAAAAGAAAAATACTGATAATAATGCCCACATTCTTATCCCTAGCTTATTTTTTTCTTAACAAATTGAGGAATAATTTCTTGATTTTATTCATTACCAGTTACCCGAGGGTGACAGTAAGTGTTCCTGTGTGGCAATCAATGATCACTCTATCAACAAATTCTAGCCAATTCATGCTGCAGATAACTTAATGTTAATGTTTGACTTCAAATGACTGGAAGAGTTCATGCATCCTAATATTTAACAACTGAAAGACATCTGACCCTGGCAATTACAGGTATCAGTTTCAGGAAAGATGCTGGATGGCAATATCAGGCATATGATTTATGATCAGTTGGAAAGGTAGGAAATTGTTAGAATATCTTAATTTGGCTTTGGGAAATGAAAGTTCTGCCTAATTAATCTGATTGAATTCTTTGAACAAATGACAGGATTAATGAAAAATGTCAGTTCAGAGGTTGTTGTAGATATTGATTGTCAGTAAGTCTTCAATAAAGTATCATGATGATAACTATAGGAAATTATTGGCAGACGATACTACACAGCATAATAAACTGGATAACACTTGACTGGAGGCATGAAAAGGAAAATGTTTAGAGAGGTTTGTCAGTCGTGGAATATTGTGAGGGCCATTACTTTTCTTCATCATTATTATTCTTCACAGTTTGTAGATTACACAAATATGTGGAATGAAGTTGATAATTTAGATTGTGATATGCTTTTTGGGAAATGTTTGGGGATGTTGTTTCATTTGGGAAACCAGTTCCTTTAAAATATTTATTGTAAAAAGAGTGAACAACAAATTAAAAACACAATAAATATGATCAAGGCTACAGTCTTGTATTCAAGCAGTTTGGGGTTATTTTCGAACAAGCTAGCTAAAGGGGACATTTCTTTCAAGTAGGGTGCACTTGAGTTCAAAGAGCAATGAAAATTTAAGAATTTGACTTAAGTGAGTTGGATATCTGAGATTGCCAAGCTGAAAAGGGCGAGAGAGAGAGAAAGTACAACAAAGCTCCAAAATTAAAAAAGAACATGATAATCAGAAGAGCTTCAGACTTAGTATAGTTGAACCTGAAGAATAACTTAGTGTTGAACTGGAAGACTAACATAAAACGGTTGGAAGAGATTTGACAGATAACCTTACTGCAAGTCCCAAGACATCTCAACTGTTGTATGAATGTATGAAACTTCATTCAGATCACACTGTTAAACTTTCAATTTCTGGTAAATATCTGATTTGAAGTTTTCACATGTAAGACAAATGGTGGTTGAAGGAAATTTGCATTAAGAAGTTAAATTTAGAATACAGGCAACTGCTTTCATTGTGCCTACAATACTTGTAAAGAATTTGACCAAATAAGATATAATGTTTAATTTAGTTCAAGTTCTTCGGGTTTTGTGGAATAAAATTATTTTAAAATGTGAAACTTGAGGCTTCACTTTCAGTAAATATTCACTTTCAGTAAATATTCAGATTTTCAGATTTCCAAAGAAAAACTGAAACATTTTGATCAAGGTCAGAATAAAGTAAAATAGCTAAACAGGTAACCTAACAATTAGATGAATTTTGTGAATGGACTGATGAGTGGAAAATGTATTTTAATATAGATAAAAGCAGTATTGTACCTTTTAATAAAACAAAGACCCATGAATGCTGGAGATCTGAAACAAAAACTTAAATTGCCAGAGAAACTCAGCAGGTCTGGCAGCAACTGTGCGAAGAAAGCAGAATTGATGCTTCGAGTCCAATGACTATCCATTCCTGACAAAGAATCACAAAGACTTGACAGCTAATGAACTATAATCATCATTGTATTGCGGAAAATGTTACAACTCCATATGTACAGAGTAAGTTCCCACAAATAACAAGGCGTTAAATACTACTGAAGAAGGGTCTAGGCCCGAAACAGCAGCCTTCCTGCTCCTTTGATGCTGCTTGGCCTGCTGTGTTCATCCAGCTGTACACCTTGTTATCTTAAATGCTACCTATTCCCTTTTGTGATCTTGATCGAGACATTAATATTTTTTCATCTATCATATTTGTAAATCCCCTACTCTAGTTCAAAATAATGCAATGGAATATTTTATATCCAGTATGAAGCATGCGGACGTTAAATTAAAACTTCACCTTTAATTTTAAGAGGCTAATTTTACACACTTCTCATTCTTGAACTGAACATGAAATTTTATCATATTATGATCACTATTGCCTGAATACTCCTTTATTGTAAGTGTATTAATTCATCTTGTATCATTTAATATTAGCAGGTTTAAAATAGCCTGGTCCCTGTACTTATCTAAGAAATTGTCCCAAACAGACTTATTTTCCAAGCCATATTTGTCACAATGATGTGTTCAGTCTTTAAGGTTGTCATCCATGATTATTGCAGTACCTGTATTATGAGCCCTCATTATGTATTTCTGTATGTTTTGTGCAGTGATACAACTACTGTCAGACAGTGTACTAAATACTCCTGCAAGAGATTTCTTAACCTTGTGTTTTTTTTTGTCTACACAGCTGATTCTGCAACTTTAACCTTCTGAACTAAGGTCATTTCATACTATTATGCTAATATGATCCTTAAGTAACAGACAATCTTTTCTTAGATTCTCATTCTTCAGGCACATCACATATAATACATTTTGATATGAGCGAGTTTTGAGAAGATTTGTAGCTCAGGTTGAGGCTCTGGATGTGAGTTTGCTCGCTGAGCTGGAAGGTTAGTTTTCAGACGTTTTGTCACCTTTTTTTAATTTGAAAAAATATACTTTATTCATAAGATGTACAAAAAATTAAAACATATTTATACACCTACCCAGTCATGCAAACCGCTCCGGGTTACCCAGGGGGTACATACACCAACTAAAGGAAAAATACAAAACAAAAAAGAGAAAAAATAACAAAGCAAACAAAATACTTCAGCAGTCGTGTCCCCACACAGTCCCCGTTGGCCCCCTGACCAGTTGGGGAAGGCGCCAGCTGGGCCCAGTTACCAGATAGGGCCCTTTTTTCTATTCTGGACGAGGGGTTTCATACCGTGGTCTTTCCCCACCGCGCCTTGGCGGCGGCTGCCCCAAGCTTTAGCGCGTCCCTCAGCACGTAGTCCTGGACCTTGGAGTGCGCCAGCCTGCAACACTCGGTTGGGGTCAGTTCTTTCAGCTGGCAGACCAGCAAGTTGCGGGCAGACCAAAGAGCGTCTTTCACCGCATTGATGGTCCTCCAGGCGCAGTTGATGTTGGTCTCGTTGTGTGTCCTGGGAAACAGCCCGTAGAGCATGGAGTCCCGCGTCAACGAGCCGCTCGGGACGAACCTCAACAAATACCACTGCATCCCCCTCCAGACCTCCTGTGCATAGGCACACTCCAGAAGGAGGTGATCGACAGTCTCCACCACGCCGCAGCCGCCTCGAGGGCAGCGTGCGGTGGTGCAGAGATTCCAGGCATGCATAAAGGATCTCACTGGCAGAGCCCCTCTCACCGCCAGCCAAGCAATGTCCTTGTGCTTGTTTGAAAGTTCTGGCGATGAGGCATTCTGCCAAACGACTTTGGCAGTCTGCATGGGGAACCACACGACGGGATCCACCCTCTCCGTTTCCCGAAGGGTCCCGAGGATACTACGTGCTGACCACTGCCTGACGGCCTTGTGGTCAAAGGTGTTTCCCTTCAAAAATTTCTTCACGAAGGACAGGTGTTACGGGACGGTCCAACTACTCGGAGCGTTCCGCAGCAACGAGGCCAGGCCCATCCTTCGCAACACCGGGGACAGGTAGAACCTCAGTAAGTAGTGACACTTGGTGTTTGCGTACTGAGGATCTATGCACAGCTTGATGCAGCCGCACACAAAGGTAGCCGTCAGGGGGAGGGTGACGTTCGGTACGCCCTTTCCCCCATTTTCCAGGTCTTTGTACATGGTGTCCCTGTGGACGCGGTCCATCCTCGACCCCCAAATGAAGTGGAAGGTGGCCCGGGTGACCACAGCGGCGCAGGTCCAGGGAATAGGCCAGGCCTGCGCCACATACAACAGTACCGAAAGCCCCTTGCAACTGACAACCAGGTTCTTACCCGCGATGGAGAGGGACCGGAGCGTCCACCTGCCCAGCTTCTGCTTCAGTTTGGTGATATGCTCCTCCCAAGTCTTAGTGCACGCCCCAGCTCCACCAAACCAAACACCCAGCACCTTCAGGTAGTCTGTCCTGACAGTGAAGGGGATGAAAGAGCGGTCATCCCAGTTCCCGAAGAACATGGCCTCGCTCTTACCCCTATTGACTTTGGCACCCGAGGCCAGTTCAAACTGGCCGCAGATGTCCAAAGGCCTACTCACCGACCGACGATCGGTGCAGAAGACGGCGACATCGTCCATGTACAGGGAGGTCTTGACCTGCAGGCCTCCGCTGCCTGGGATAGTCACGCCCTTCAGGCTCACGTCGTTCCTGATGGATGCGGCGAAGGGCTCCACACAGCACACAAACAAGGCAGGAGAGAGCGGGCAGCCTTGTCTGACTCCAGATCTGACGGGAAAACTGTCTGATTCCCATCCGTTGATCGAGGCTACACTAATGATGTTGGTGTAGAGCAGCCGGATCCAATTGCGGATGCCCTCCCCGAACCCCAATTTGGAGAGAACTTCCCTCATGTAAGCATGAGAGACCCTGTCGAAGGCCTTCTCCTGGTCCAGGCTGAGGAGGCAGGTGTCCACCCGCCTGTCCTGTACGTAGGCGATCGTATCCCTGATGAGCGCGAGGCTCTCAGCGATCTTCCTGCCCGGCACAGCACAGGTTTAGTCAGGGTGAATCACCGACTCCAGGACAGACCTGACTCGGTTGGCTATGACCTTGGCCAGGATTTTGTAGTCCACGTTCAATAGTGAAATGGGACACCAATTCTTAATTTCATCCCTTTCCCCCTTCCTCTTGTAAATGAGGGTGATGATGCCCTTCCTCATGGACTTGCACATTTCCCCTGCCCGAAGCTCACTATCGTATATCACCAGCAGGTCCTGGCCGACCAGGTCCCACAGAGCAGAATACAGCTTGACCAGGTAAGCCGTCGCTCCCGGGAGCCTTACTCCTCTCCAAGGACTTGAGGGCTCTGGTCAGCTGGTCCAGGTGTATCGGCCGGTCCAGCCACTCCCTCGTGCCGTCATCTAAGACCTCCGTGATAGACGACAGGAACGACTCAGAGGCCGTGCTGTCCGTGGGCTTCTCGTCGTAAAGTCCGGCATAGAACGATCTGCTGATCCTCAAAATGTTGGGCCGAGACGACGTCACCGAGCCGTCGTCCTCCTTCAGCCGGCTAAGCACAGAGCTCTCTTTGTGCACCTTCTGAAAGAAGAAATGCGAGCACGTCTCATCCTTCTCCACGGAGCGGACCCTGGACCGGAAGATTACCCTAGAGGCCTCTGCAGCGAAGAGCGAGGCTTGCTGGCCCCTCACCTCGCGGAGGTCCTCCGTGACATCGACCCCCATTGACTGCAGAAGGAGCAGGTTCTGCACCCTTTTCTGGAGTAGCGACAGCTTTCCCCGCCCCTCTCTCGCTTTCCAAATACACTTGAGGACAGAGAACCTCTCGATGTTCTCCTTCACCGTCTCCCACCAGTCGCCCGGAGACTCAAAGCGGGGTTTCACAGCCCTCCAACTGACATATTCCCTCTTAAGCTCCTCGACATTCTCTGGGGTCAACAGAGTCGTGTTGAGCTTCCACATCACCTTGCCGGCCTGTTGGTTGCCCTGTAAGTGACAGTCGGCCAGCAGGAGGCAGTGGTCAGAGAAGAACACCTGCTCGACGCCGGAGGACCTGACCGAGAATGCCCGTGAGACAAACAGGAAGTCTATCCTTGAGCGGATAGACCCGTCTGGCCGCGACCAGGTGTATCTCCGCTGCGCTCCGTCTGCAGGGGTGCTGAAGACGTTGAACAGCTTGGTGTCCTTCACCGTGCCCGTCAGGAATCTGGACGTGACGTCCAGTTGACTCCCCCCACCCCCTGTCCCCATGCCGGATCTTCCATCTGCATCGATGATGCAGTTGAAGTCTCTGCCTAGGATGACCGGCCTGGACGTAGCCAGCAGGGGTGGAAGCCGCTGCAGGACTGCCAACCGCTCACTCCGTACCGCTGGGGCGTACACGTTGATCAGCCTCAGGGGACCGTTTCGTTTCTGTAGGTGACATCAGCCACGAGGAGGCGCTCCCCCCACCTCCTGAACTTCAGAAATGGTGAAGTTGCACCCCCGCAGCAGAATAGCCAGACCCGAGGAGCAACAGTCATTACCCTCCGACCGGATCGAAGGCCCACAGGTCCAGGCGCCCGACCATTTCCCATGCCTGCTGAGGTGCGGTATCCCGCACTCCTGCAGAAACAGGAGGTCCGCCCTGACGGTGGTCAGGTAGGCCAACGTGGACACACATCTTGTGGTGGACTTGACGCTGCGCACATTAATGCTTGCAACTTGTACCCCCATTGTGGGCAGTGACCGCAGTACCCTTCCCAAGTCCAAGGTTCAGCCCCTCCATTTGTCCCTTCATGCCCATTGCCCGGGCGAACTACTGGGCCCTCTCCGGGCTCAGGATTCCGTCCGTGCTGCCTTCCGGGTGGCATCCCCCTGTCGGGGGTACGGAGGCTGGAGAGTCCGGCTCTGGGTCAGGCTGGGGACACGCTGTTTCCCCCTTCCCGCCTGAAAGTTCTGGGGGGGCCTCCAAGGCCCCAGCGGCGCGTGGCTGGTTGTTGGAGGGAGCCTCAGGATGCGTCCCGCCATCTGGAAGCGGCGTGCTGCTCTCCTTCTCTCTTGAGATCTTTAGCTTCTGCTTTGGGCGGGCCTCCTCCGAGTCTCCCTCGTCAGAGGAGGTCTTATAGACCCCTGTAGCTGCCTCTTCCCACCTGATGGTTGCAGCGCCTGGGCCCGCCAGCGCGCCTTCCTCCTCGCTTTCCAGACCTTCGTCCACTCCCCGGGTCACCTGTCGCCTCCTCCAATGACTCCAGGTTGTCGGGGGAGAGCGGAGCCTGCAGGCGCGCTTTGCTAGCCTCGAGTCCATCCTGCGGGGCTGGTCCCTCCTGCATGACCTGGCCCTCCTGCACATTAGGGGGGTCCTTTCAGGGCCCTGGCACCTTCCTCTCCTCCAGGGGGGGCCTGCCGTGCATTGCCCTTGCCGGTGGCCTGGGCGTAGGTGGTCCCCCGCTGCTGGCATGCCCTATAGAGGTGGCCTGCTTCCCAGCAAAGGTTGCAGCTTTTTTCTCGTGGGCAATCCTTTGCAAGGTGTCCCTCCTCCCTGCAGTTCCTGCAGATGGTGGCTTTGCAGTCGGCCACCACGTGACCTGACCCACCACAGGCATGGCAGACTTTAGGTTGCCCTGCATAGGTCAGGTAGCCCTTGCTCCCACCGATCACAAAACTGGACGGTGGGTGTACGATGTTCCCGTCCGAGCCCATCCTCAGCGTCACCCTGACCTGCCTCTTACTGGTCCAGATCCTGAAGTGGTCCATTATGTTGGTTAGGTCCCCTTCCACCTTCACGTACCTTCCGACGACGGTCAGGACATCAACTGCTGGCACATGCGGGTTGTACATGTGTACAGTCACCATACGGCTCCTCTGTATCGGCATCATGAACAGCGGGACAGCGGTCAGTACAGAGAGGGGGCCCTCACCTCCTTTCTCCTTCAAAGCCTCCAGGAAGCGCTCGCAAAGCTTGGCACTCCTGAAAGTTACAGCGTAAAAACCTCCTCCAGGAAAACCCTGCGGGCAGTAAATGTCTGCAGCAGTGACCCCACAACAGTCCAACAGGACTCTCTTCACGAAGAAGGCGCGGTCCACAGGTGCACTTTCATCCACCTTCTTCACGGAAATGCGGATGGTGTTCCGGACCCCCTGACCTGGGGCACGAGCACTTGCAGCAGCCATCGTTGCAGGTTGGCTGCTCCCCTGAACCAGCGTTAGGCCGAAGCCAGCATTAAGATCCACTGGTCGCAAGAGTGCACAGCCAACCCGACGTCCTCCTTTCACCTCCAAGACAGTCGCCCTCGCTTCTTCTCGGTCCACAGAAGAGTGGGTCTTTATTTTGTTCCGGATGTAAGCTGGCTCACTGAGCTGGAAGTTTTTTTCCCAGATGTTTCGTCACCATTCTAGATAATATCAACAGTGAGCATCCAGTGAAGCGCTGGAGTTATGTCCTGCTTTCTATTTATCTGTTTAGTTGGTGGGTTGGTGATGTCATTTGCTGCATTTGGTGAAGTCATTTCCTGTTCTTTTTTCTCAGAGGGTGGTAGACAGGCTCCAAATCAATGTGTTTGTTGATGGAGTTCCGGTTGGAATGCCATGCTTCTAGGAATTCTCGTGTGTGTCTCTGTTTGCCTTGTCCTAGGATGGATGTGTTGTCCCAATCAAAGTGGTGTCCTTCCTCATCTGTATGTAAGGATACGAGTGATAGTGGGTCATGTCGTTTTGTGGCTGGTTGGTGTTCATGTATCCTGGTGGCTAGCTTTCTGCCTGTTTGTCCAATGTAGTGTTTGTCACAGTTCTTGCAAGGTATTTTGTAAATGACCGTCGTTTTGCTTGTTGTCTGTATAGGGCCTTTCAAGTTCATTAGCTGCTGTTGTAGTGTGTTGGTGGGTTTGTGGGCTACCCTGATGCCAAGAGGTCCGAGTAGTCTGGCAGTCATTTCCGAAATGTCTTTGATGTAGGGGAGAGTAGTTATGGTTTCTGGGCCTGTTTTGTCTGTTTGTTTGGGTTTGTTGCTGGGAAATTGGTGCACTGTGTTCATTGGGTACCCGTTCTTTTTGATTACGCTGTATAGGTAATTTTCTTCTGCTCTGCGTAGTTCCTCTGTGCTGCAGTGTGTGGTGGCTCGTTGGAATAATGTTCTAATGCAGCTTCGTTTGTGGGTGTTGGGATGGTTGCTCCTGTAGTTCAGTATTTGGTCCATATGTGTTGTTTTCCTGTAGACGCTGGTTTGAAGTTCCCCATTGACTGTTCAATCAACATTTAATTAATTAATCTTGTATCATTTAAAATTACTTGGTTTAAAATAGATTCCTTAAGAAAACTTAACAGCCACCATCATTTCTGAGGAAGGGTCACCAAACCCGTAATGTTAACTCTGTTTTCTCCTTCACAGATGCTGCCAGGCCTGCTACATTTTTGCAGCAACTTTGTTTTTGTTCCGCTGCATCTGCTCCCAAATGGGGCGTTCCACTCCTGAACATCCCAGATATCCTTGTACTTCAAGTTCCACAACTTCCTCACTTCAGTGGTCGAAAATGCCCTCGACCGCATCTCTTGCGTTTCCCGCAGCTCAGCTCTGACGCACCCCTCCCCCCGCAATGAAAACAAAGACAGAATCCCCTTTGTCCTTACATATCACCCCACTAACCTCTGGATTCAACGCATCATTCTCTACCATTTCCGCCACCTGCAATCTGACCCCACCACGAAGGATATATTTCCCTCCCGAGCCTTATCTGCCTTCCATAGGGACTGCTCTCTCTGTGATTCCTTCATCCACTCCACACTCCCCACTACCTCCACCATCCCTGGCACTTTTACCTGCCACCGCAGGAGGTGCTACACCTGCCCCTACACCAGCACCCCCACCCCCACCTCCATCCCTTGCTCCAAAAGACCCTTCCACATTAAACGACAACACCTTCCAGTCACGAACCATCCACCTCTCACTCCCTGGATGAAATGTCCGTCCTGGGCCTCCTCCAGTGTCGCAACAATGTCACCCGGAAACTGGAGGAGCAGTACCTCAAATTCCGCCTTGGGAGCCGATAACTCACTTGCCTCAATGTGGACTTTACTAGCTTTAAAATCTCCCCAACCCTAACCTCATCCCATAACCAATCCTCCCTCTCAACCTCACCACCTTGGCCTGTCTGTCTTCTCTCCCACCTCACTGACCACGACCTACCTGCACTCACCTATCACCATCCCACCTACATTCCCCAGCCCATCAGCCTCTTTGTCTATTTATTTCAGAGCTCCCTTCCCCCTCCCCTATTTCTGAAGAAGGGTCCCAACCGGAAACATCAGCTTTCCTGCTCTTCTGATGCTGCCTGGTCTGCTGTGTTCCTCCAGCTCCACATCACATTTTTTTTGTTTGGACAATGGTGAAAAAATGCATATTTGCAAATACTGATTACATTCAAAATGTTCCTCCCCTCAAATTAATTTTATGTGTGAGGAAATGAACTTTGGAGAACACGACCATGCTGGGAGTCCAATCCATAGAGATAATGGGAACTGCAGATGCTAGAGATTCCGAGACAACAAAGCATAGAGCTGGATGAACACATCAGGCAAAGCAGCATCTTAGGAGCACAAAATCTGATGTTTCGGGCCTGGACACTTCATCAGAAAAGGGGGAGGGGGAGAGGGTTCTGAAATAAGTAGAGAGATGGGGGGAGGCAGATCCAAGATGGATAGAGGAGAAGATAGGTGGAGAGGGGACAGACAAGTTAAAGAGGTATGGATGGAGCCAGTAGAGGTGAGTGTAGGTGGGGAGGTAGGGAGGGGATAGGTCAGTCCGGGGAGGGTGGACAGGTCAAGGGGATGGGATGAGGTTAGTAGGGAGGAAGTGGGGGAGCGGCTTGAGGTGGGAGGAGGGGATAGGTGAGAGGAAGAACAGGTTAGGAGGGCAGGGACGAGCTGGGCTGGTTTTGGGATGCAGTGGGTGGAGGAAAGCTTTTGATCCTTATGCTGCTCTGTTTCACAGAGAAATTTATGAAACTGATAATTCTTGCAGAGATCATTTCCCATTAGGATTGTCATGACATTTAAAATTTATATTGTGTTAACCTTCACTTCTAAAGAAGAGCTGTCCTTAAGACACATGTTGTGAACAGATCATGGAACAGTAAATGGCACATCACTCACGGCAGCCTGGCTTTTGAAGGAGAAGCAGCGTACAAATGATAATTATAGATAAACCAGGTAAGTCCTACAATATTGACCTCAAACTTACTATTTACTGGCCCCTCATGAATTTGTCTTTGTTATTTCACGACTCATGCATGTTCAGAAGCATTAAAGAAATTCCTCCATTGCCTATTTGTGTGAATCTGGAAGCAGCCAATGGGTGGGGCAAAAAAAAGTTTACAAAGCTGAAGGCTTTTACAGTAAAACCAGTTTATTGACCTAATTAAATTCTCTGGGGACCATCTGAAAAAGAACTTATTTTCTCCTGCTGCTGTTGATCGCTCACAGAACATCATGAATGCCCAGTCTTGAATCGCTGGAGTCTGGTCGAAGGTTGTTCTATTTAGCAGGTTCATAGCGTCACAAAGCAAGATGGGGGGTAGCCTTAAGATGAAGGTGGGACCTCATCTCCAGAAGTACAGAATGTTTCGAGGGAAATTGAGGCAATTTTTTTTCATGGAAAAGGGTTGTGGATGTCTGGAAGTTACTGTCTCAAAGTATGGTTGAGGTGGAAATTCTCAGGCATTTCGGAACTATTTGAACAAGCATTTAAAAGGCCACAGCATACAGGACTGCAGGATAAGTGCTGGAAAATGGGATTAATATAAATGAATTCAGAGATAGTAGGAATTGCCGATACTGGAGAATCTGAGATAACAAGGAGTAGAGCTGGACGAACACAATAGGCCAAGCAGCATCAGAAGAGCAGGAAAGCTGGAGTTTCGGGTCTGGAACCTTCTTCAGAAACTTCTGAAGATTGGATATCAAATCAAAAGCAGTCACTCCCAGCTCCAAGGTTTATATGTTTACTTATATGCATTTTTTAATGGAATAAATATATAGGGGCTGATTGAACGTGAAGATTCTGGTGAATTTATTTTGTTATCAGAAAGAGGACAATGTGATGGTCAGTGATAGAGAGAAAACGATCAGGGCTGTTGCTGAACATTAAGTTGTGCTTGTTGTTACTTGCATTACTCATCTGTACTTTCATCACATAAAGCATGGCAAAAGACGAAGGTATGGAGCCCTTGTTCAGTTGGCTGGATGACGAGTTTGAGATGCAGTGTGATACCAACAGTGTGGGTTCAATTATTACACTAGCTCAGGTGACAACAGAGGACTCTCCTTCTCACCCTTTCCCCTCATCTGACACGTAGTGACTGGTAAGGTAAAACCACACCAATCCCTCTTCTCGGTCTCTCTAGAGAGAGAGTAGTTTGGTAGGACTATGGTGGCTTTACATTTACCTTTTGAATGGTCGAGCAGGACTAAAAGGATGAACCGGCCTTCTGCCCCAATGTCCTATATCCTATGTTACATGAAAGGCGATGTGATTAAATGTTGTCCTGATTCTTCAACATTCACCGAAGAACGTTTACCATTTTATCTTTAGTTGCCTCACTGGCATCACAAATTTTTTTTACTTGATGTAAACATTACTTGACTTTCCTTGTAATGACTAAAAGCATTCAATTTGCCTTCCTAATCAGTTGCTGTAGCTGCGTACCAACTTCCCTCTTACTGAAACATACTCTCCATCGACACAAGATTCACAAAGCCACTCTATCTTCACCTAGGCACATTTTACTGTCAGAAGCCTTTTCCTAGTACCAATGGATGCCTTTTTACCAGAAGTCACCAAGCATCTGGCAGACACCATTGACAATGCTGACATTTGTATCTGCTGGCACTGGCTCAAAGGAAATTGGAACTTATTTCAGGCATCCAACATTCCACTCACTTGGAAGGAGCTAAAAGACAAGGCCTGAAGCTACTCATTACAATCCCACTTAGTGGCAAACATTAACCAGGTATCCCAGAATGGTTCTCTAATTGAGTTGAAAGCATGGTTTGATTGTTCAAACATTAACAGCAGTTCTCCTGAAACTTCAAAGGGGAAGGGTCTTGCAGAGTAAGGAGCACATGACAGCAATGTCACCATGAGGCACGCTGCTGCTGCTCTTGGTTGCATATTTAGACAACAATCCTGTGAATTGCAACAGCTGATTTAAAGGATTCTAGTAAAGCTGCTGTACACTCAAAAATGCTACTTAGAAGTTTTGCACGTTTTACCCAGCTTTTTTCAATCAACTTTAGAATGATGTCCTTAAAGTGACATTAGGCACCTTATTAACACATGCAAGAGACCAACCCCTATTTAACGCAGCTGCCTGGGATACATAAATATAAATTACTCCTATATGGCATTGGGTGCATTTCAGTTGCTCACAAGTTGTGTTACAGGGTCTAGGCCCGAAACGTCAGCTTTTGTGCTCCTGAGATGCTGCTTGGCCTGCTGTGTTCATCCAGCCTCACATTTTATTATCTTGAACTTTCTTGGGCCTGTTTCCCACCAAAGAACTCAGTGGAAGAGGCCCAAAATTCTCCAGGCTATTTACATTTGTTTCTAATTAATTTTTGCATCTGAATTATTTTAGTAGAATTTGTTGATGCTTTTCACAGCAAGTGATTTGGTTTCTTTGATCTAGCATCATCCTATATCAAACACATAAGTTCTTCCTCCACCACTGATGCCAATTTCAATTGATGTATCTGTCCTCTATATACCTTACAGTGGTCTGATCCAATGCACTGTAATAGTCCAATCTTATCCACATAGAGTTACTTTCACTCCCCAGTCCCACCCTGATTTATGAGGAAAGAAATAATCTGTAGGGGATATGTAATTGTCAAAAAAAATCAATATTCAAGAAAACTTGAAAAACGTTAATCAACTATTATAGCAATTCTGATTCAGACATTCTGTCCCTGAAACGAAACAAAGAGTTTATTTACTTCCCCGCTGAAGGTAGATGGAACCAATGTTTTTGCCCTTGTTTGTTGGCCTGTTTCTTTAAAGTTGATGTATTGCAATAACAATGATATAAATTTTAACAAAACTTGATATGCAGATCAGATATGGCCCAGGAACCCGGTGAAGTTTGTGGCAGAGGTATAGCTCTGGTTCTAGATACTGGAATTGTTTAAATGACCTATTAACTATGGGAGAGAAGGCAACTTCAGTGTGATTTTTTTTAAATAATGGAATTTATAATCAAATTTGATTGTTTTTAGAATATTGCAGATCGCTTCAGTTGCTGTGGTGAAATTTGTCATAACTCTTGAACTCTTGTCATAACCCTATGAGCAGAGGTTTCAAGAAACATTTTTGGAAATAGTTTGGCATGAAGCCTTCCAATAAGTTGAAAGTTTTTAATAAAAAATATTCCTTGGCTTGATGTTTTGATAGGAACAAGGTAGATCTGGATGTGAGTTTGATCGCTGAGCTGGAAGGTTAGTTTTCAGACGTTTCGTCACCATTCTCGGTAACATCATCAGTGAGCCTCCAACAAAGCTCTGGTGTTATGTCCCGCTTTCTATTTATCTGGTTAGGTTTCCAGCGCTTCGTCGGAGGCTCACTGATGATGTTACCTAGAATGGTGACAAAACGTCTAAAAACTAACCTTCCAGCTCGGCGAGCAAACTCACATCCAGAACCTCAACCTGAGCTACAAATCTTCTCAAAACTCACAAGGTAGATCTTTAGTCAACGAGTTTGGGCCAATCGGGAAACCCTAGATAAACAATGTAAACCGGGGATTTGGAATCTCCTCAGCTCAGGGCACTGATTCCAAACTAAAAAGGAAAATATATAAAACAGGGCATGTAGAATCTCCTCAGTTCAGGGAACTGACTCCAAGCTGGCTGGCCACAGCCAGTATGCTGTGCACAAGTGAATAAAACGTGACTTGGTGGTGGGATACCAGCCTCTTGTGCAGTTATTTCACTTGGATTGTCCAATGACTAGATAATCATATCTGCAACATAGATGAAGTTGCACATTAAGAAGGTGTTGAATCTCTGTTGTGGAAATCTCAAATGAAATGGATTAGAAATTTAATATTCTGATGGGCCATACCCGTACACATAAATTCCTTCAGAAGTAATTCATTTAAGTCAGTCCTACCTACATGGCATTCGACCCTCCTGGCACTCTCACCAGAGACTGAGCTAATGTATTAACTGCTTTTCCACAGCTGTCAACTTAGCAATGTGTGACACTGAACATTAAAAGCACAGAATATGGCAATTATTGCTATGAAAAAGAGGGCATAGTTTTGCTTCCTATCCATCCTGTGCTATAAGAGATGTGCCGATCTTAAAATTTAAGTAGAAGCCCGGAGCAGAATCTCGTATCAGAAAGGTGGAGATTTTTCTTACTGTAAAAAAGCAAGGCAATCTGATTATGATTGTCATTCTTTGGAAAATCTGCCTCATTCTACCTTTCAAACATATAGTTCGAATTAAAATCCCTCAATCAGGCAGGGAAATCCTACCTAGGAAAGTGTTTGCAGAGTTCTGAGATGCAGTGCGATATGAGAGTCTGAGTTCATGAATCAGATAAAGTTAGCGTGCAATTACAACAAATAATCAAGAAAGCAAGATGACTACTGTCATCTATTGCAAGGGTAGTGAAAAGTAAGCATGGTGATGTTTTGTTACAGATATTTAGGCATTGGTGAGACCATAGCTAAAGTATCATGTACATTGTTGGTCTCCTTGTTTCAGAAAGAAACAGTTCACAACATGTTCACTCACTGATACCTTGGATTGAGGGGTTGCTGGTAGTGCTCTGTTATGTAGAAAGGTTGTTCAGGTTGGATGTTGAAAGAATGTTTCCCCTTATGGACACTAAGGTACACAGTGAAAAGAATAAAAGGGATCCCATTTTTAGATGAGATTGAAGACAATCTTTTTTTTCTCTGAAAAAGTCATGAGTCTTTGGAACGCTCTTCTCCAGAGAGGAGTGGAAACAGAGTCATTGAATATTTTTAATGTAGCGATAAATAGAATTATGACTAACAAGGGATTCATAGGTTCCCAGGGTTAGCCAGGAATCTGAATGTGATGCTGCAATCAGTGCCCAGGGCAAGGTGCTACATTACAGCCTAATAACTAGAGTGCAGGGCTCTAAAGAACCCACTCTACTTGGATTGGAGGAGTGACCCAATATGCTTGAGTTGCTGGGGTTGGCTCAAACTGCATGGATTGGGGTTCGGGGTCAGTCTGCTTGGATCAAGCCAGGCGTGACGCCAGACTGCTGAACCCAAGTCAGAGGCAGGAGATGCGACCTAGGTCAGAGGAGCACCAGGATAATGCTAGTGACAACCAGATCAGTCATGATCTTGTGAAATAATAGTACAGCGAAGGGAACAAATGATCCACTCCTATTCTTAATAAGTATTTTTGAAAGTGTATCTACCCATACGTTTCAAAGAATAACAGCCACAATTATAACAATATTGAATTACCAGTGTGACAGAGGGATGTGTTGTGTGAGTGCTGGCTAATAGAGTCATAGAGTTGTACAGGATAGAAAGAGACTTCTTGATCCAGTTATCTCATTCTGGCCAGGTGCTATTATCACTAGACTGTTAATTCAGTGATTAAAAAGCTAACTGGTTCACTAACATCTTTCACAGAAGGAAACTGCCATCCCTACCTGGTCCGGCCTAGGTGTGACTCCAGACCCACAGCAATGAGGTTAATTGTTAATTAATCTCTGGGATGGGCAATAAATGCTGGCTCATCCAGTCACTCTCTCATCCAATGAATCTAATTTTTTTTTTGTTTAAAAACCAAGCCACAGATGCCAAAAGGCAGAACTTGATTAAGTTAGAGGACCAAACTAATCACAGACACCCGCCTCCTGAGGTAAGACCTACATAAAACGTTGGGATATAAAATAAAACAGGACAAAATAGTGGACAAAAACACATCCCTTCCTGATGTATTCAATGATTACTATGCTCAGTTTGAGCAAAATGCCAGTGGCACTGTGTCACCTGCCCCCGATAGCCCCGGACACAGCTGCACCCTCTGTCAGACATCAGATCAGCCTTCTTGAGACCAAACCCAAGGAAAATGGTGGGCCCAGATGGAGTCACCAGCCGAGCACTCAGATCCTGTGTGGACCAGCTGGTAGAAATATGCACATCCTTAACATCTTCTTGCTCCAATCTGAAGATGCCAGCTGCTTCAAGAAGACTACCATCATCCGTGTACCAAAGAAAACATGTGCATTCAGCAAATCCAGCCCAGTGGCTCTGACCTCCATGATCGTAAAGTGCTTTGAGAGGTTAGTGATGGCCCATATCAACTCCAGCCTCCCAGCCTGCCTCGATCACCTGCAATTTTCTTACTAGCGAAACAGATCCATGGCAGATGCCACTTTCCTAGACCTGCACTCATCCCTGGAACATCTGGAACAAGAACACCTATGCCAGGTTCTACTCACTGACTGCAACTCCACCTTCAGCAGAATAATCTTTATTAGACAAATCGCAAAACCCTGAAACATAAGTCTTGGGTCCACCCTCTGCAACTGGATCCTCAGCCTCCCTGACCACAACCACAATCAGTGAAGACAGACAACAATGCTCAACACTGGCACCCGCAAGCATTCATACTCAGCCCCCTGCTGTACATTCTGCACACCTATGACTGTGTAGCCAAATTCTGTATGAATGCTATCTACAAGTTTGCTGTTGTAGTCCAGACAGCAAGCAGTGAAAAGTCAGAACACTGGAAGAAGATAGAGTGCTAGTTATTATGGTGCAATGATAACAATCTCCCTCACAATGTCAGCTAAATAAAAGAACTGATCATTGACTTCAAGAAGAAAGGAGGCTGACACACCCATATCTACATCAATGGAGCAGAGGTGAAAAGGGCTAGAGCATCAAGTTCCTGGGAGTGACGATAACCAATAATCTGAACTGGACCTCCCAAGTAGATATTGTGAAGAAGGCACAATGCCTCTTCTTCATCAAGCGACTTAGGAAATTCGGCGTGTCCATTAGGGCCCTTACCAACTTTTACAGATGCACCAGAGAAAGCATTCCATCTGGGTGCATAACAGCTTGGTATGGCAACAGCTCTGCCCAGGACCACAGGAAACTGCAGAAAGCTGTGTGCACAGCCCAGACCAGCACAGAAGCTAACCTCCCGTCCACAGACCCCATTTACACTTTTTGTTGCGACAGAAGGGCTGCCAACATCATCAAAGTCACCTCCCACCCGGTAATACCATCTTTCAACGTCTTCCATCAGCCAGAAAATACAGAAGCTTGAACTCTCGTATGAGCAGGCTAAGAACAGCTTCTTCCTGACTGCTGAATGGACCCCTCTAATTTCATACCTAATGTTGATCTTGCTTTGTGCATCTCCTGTGCAGCTGTAACCTTGTATGCCTCACTCTGTCTGAGCACCCTACAATCGGTATGTGCTTATTTGCTATAATCTTCCTGTACTGCTTGTGAAACAAACTTTTCACTGTAATTAGGGTAGATGCGACAACAATAAATTAAATCAAATTCCCAAACTACTTGCCTGTGTTTGGTCCGTATCCCTCTAAACATTTTCTTTTATATCTCTATCCAAGTAACTTTTAAATGGTTTAACCGTACCTGTGGTAGACGCGGACACGTTAGCGTCTTTTAAGATATATTTGGACAGGTGCATGGACGGGCAGGGAGCAAATGGACACAGACCGTTAGAAAATAGATGACAGGTTAGACAGAGGATCTTGATCGGCGCAGGCTTGGAGGGCCGAAGGGCCTGATCCTGTACTGTAGGTTTCTTTGTTTCTTTGTTTCTTTGTTTACCTGCATCTACCACTTCTTCTGAAAGTTCATTCCCCACATGGGCCACACTCTATGCGAAAAAGTTACTCCGCAGGTCCCTTCCAAATCTTTCTCCTTTCACCGTAAAAATATATGCTCTAGCTTTGAACTTCCCTACCTTAGGGAAAACACCTTTGCTATTCGCCGTATCTATGCTCCTCATGATTTTATAAGCCTCCATTTCATCATTCCTCAACCTCCCACGCTCCAGTGAAAATAGTCCCAATCTTCCCAGCCACTCCTTATTGCTCAAACTTTCCATTCCTGGTAACTACCTTGCAAATCTTTTCTGCACCGTCTCCAATTTAATAATTTCATTCCTAGAGCAGGGTGACCAGAATTGTACACAATACTCCTTAAGTGGACTCACCGATGTCCTGTACATCTGCAACATGACATCTCAATTTTTAAAATCAAAGGTCTAACCAACAAAGGTAAGCATGCTAAATGCCTTTTTAACCACACTTTCTAATTATGATGCAACTTTCAAAGTATATAGCTGAGCTCCTCGGTCTCTCTGTTCAACAACACTCCCCAGGCCATACCATTAACTGTATAAGTCATACGCTTGTTCATCTTACCAAAATGGAACACCTCACATTTGTCCAAATTAAACTCTATCTCCCAACTCTGAACCCATTTTCCCAATTGATCAAGATCGCTTTGTAATCTTAGGTAACCTTCTTCACTGTCAGCTATGCCACCAATTTTGGTGGCATCCGCAAACTTACTAATCATGCTTCTTAAATTCTCTTCTAATCGTTCAGAATGTGTGAAGTCTTCACTCATCTGTGCATTTACTAATTGGGGTAGCATGCCACCAGACCCTGATGCTAACTACCCTTTCATGGATGAATGTAATATTCCAGCCTTACCCTTCTTATTTCATTGGTAGCTAGAATACAATAATTTGGATGATAGGTGATTAAACCTGGAAGTACACATGATTTATATTATTAAAATTATATTCAGTATACATCAAAGGAACTAAGCTAATATTTCCCCATTCTGTCTGTTCTAGCTTTACCAAGTATCTGGACAAAATTTTATTACATGTCTAAAGATTATAAGATATCTAACTGCGCATGTGTATGAGCTAATTTGCATAACTCTATCTAACACATATTAACAGATTTGCCCTGAGCTTTTCACCATGGAATTACTGCTTAAACCTGAGTGGTATCAGCTAATGCCTCATCAGCGTCATCAAAGAAGGGATTAGACATAGTGGTAAACCAACTAATATTGCTTTATTCATAACATCCATGTTAGCTCAACTAGCGCCACTGCAGACTAAAGGACAATTGTGATAACTGCTTAGACAAAGGTTGTTAAATGGCAGTTAACATTTTTCTGTTCTCGTGTATAATTTGAGCATATTGATGTATCTTAGCTGTAACTGGACTCTCTGAATTGCAATGCAACACATTTAAACTTGATGGCTGAAGTTGCCATGCAGTTTTAATAGTTTGTTACAGCATCTGCAATGTATCATTGGCAAGTTATCAGATGCTTGATATAAGCTATCCCTATGACATAGGAATAGAGGATCTTAATCCTTAAATTGGGGGTTTTGTCACTGTTTGATTGAGTTCTATGATTGAGTTGCTTGCCTCTTCAGTCCTTCACATATTTATTGTGTATCTAATAGTTTTTATCAAACTATTATACATGGGCAACTATAAACATTAGTATTTTTTTTATTTTGCTTCTGTCAAATTAATCTATTAATGTTTCTTAAAAATCTAACTTTTTTTTAGCTTTGCGCAATACTTTGAGGGCTCATCACAACCATCTAGAAATCTAATCTATACTTTTTTAGAAATTGACTTTTGCTTTCTGGATTTTTTCTAATTCTTGCAATTTGCCATTCTGCTTCTTTTCAATTTTATTTGACCTTCTTTCGCTTTGATGTTGGAATAGGAAACAGTCTGGCCATTTGTAACAACAATCAACGATTTCAACCAAGGCTACCTGGTTCCAATCGCTGCATACCTCCCCACCTAAGTACAGGGACGTAGGCCTGGTCTTTCTCATTTAGTTTTTTCTGCAACATTTCCACTCCAGGTCCAGTTTCTCTGATTTGGACTCAGATATGGATGGTGTGTACTGGACCGTAGCCCACCTCTTGCATTTTGGGAGAGGTTCCTCCTCTCTTCTGGCAGTAATGGTATTGAGGTTGTATCCATCTTGGACTCTGAGATTTCCTTGACACCAGATTGAGGAGGGAGAACCTCTACAGTTATTGACAGGCCTTCTAGCTGTTTTAAGGGGCGCGTGTATGTTTTCTCCTTCCGCTCCGTTTGTGGAGTAACAGCTATTGGGTGACCCATATGTTGATTAAGGATGACTGCAACTATCCAAACTTTGTAAGTCATGGGACCTGACCTTGCACCAACCTTATCTCATACCAATACAGAGTCATTTCCATGATTCTGGTTCAAACTTCATTGCCTGAATTGAATTGTCTCTCTCATTTAAAGGAGGCATGTGGCAGACATATATCGTTCCTGCTGCCATTTCAGCCCATCCCCCTCCCTCACAGGTCTGGGAATATCAGGTTTAAGCTGGTGCACAGTCTTCTCCCCATCAGCAACTCCGCTGGAGCTATTCCATTCTTGTTGCCACTGAAATAACAGTCCCATCACCAAGTCACCCTTTATTTACTTGCGCACAGTACACTGGCTGTGGCCAGCCAGCTCGGACTCAGTCATCTAGGCTGAGGAATTTCTAAATCCCCTGATAATCTTGATCAGCCAGGGCTCCTTAAATAGCTCAAGTTAATAACCCCAAATCAAGGATCCTGCATTCAATGATGTCCACCTGGCTCCAATCACTACACCAGGATTCAAGTCCCACCTGCTTCAGAGGTGCGTAATAACGTCTCTGAACAAGTTGGTTGTGAAATAGTTAGCAAAAAGATCAAAATTTGTAAATTCAGGTTGAAACCAATAAATAATAAACATATTCAACAAAATGGAGCTGTGGTGTCAAAATCAACTTGACTGAACAAGTTTAAATAAAATCTCTTGACTACTACAGAAACTGACTCAAACTGACACACATTGATATTGATTGATGATATCAGAAAATTGTCTTCTTTTGAAATACAGAGAAACTAACTCTCAAAAAAAAATGCATTTTCCTTCTCAGGTGGTCTCTTTTGCGAGTTGACAAAATAACGAGAGATCAGTAATTTCAGTGCTTCTAAGAACATAAGAAATCAGACCAGGAGTAAATCCATCAAGCATATGCTGCCTTTCAGTATGATGATGACTAATCTTCAGTTTAACCTCCGCTTCCCACTGACCGCCAATACCTCTCATTTCCATGGGAGGCCAAAATACTGTCTATCTCAACCTAAAATATATTCAATGATGGTGCAGGCATAACCCTACAGGGTTTAGAAGTATCAAATTTCAAAGGTTCACCATTATGTAAGTAAAGAAACATCCCCACATTTTAATCCGAGGCGATTGGTCCCTTAAAATGACACTGTGCTCTTATGCTGTAGACTCCCCAGCACGGGGAAACAGCCTTTCAGTGCCTGGTAATCCATTCAGAATATTATATTAATCAATGAGATACCCATTAACCTTCTAGCCTCCAGAGAATTTATATTCAGTTTGCTCTGCCATTATCAGGACAACACGCTCACCTAAGAAACTAATTTGGTGAACCTTCACTGTATTGTCTCAAATGCAAGTGTATCCTTTGTCGAACACGGAGACCAGACAAGTACACTATACATAACATAGCACAGTATTCATACGCAGTCCTATCAAAGCCCCAAACTTTTGTAGCAAAACTTCTCTAGACATCGATCCCTTTCAGTAAAGGCCAGCATGCCATTTGCCTTCTGATTGCTTGTTTGTAGCTGAATGGTAATTTTCTGTTCTTTCTATAAATGTACCAAAGTCCCTTTGAACACTGATGTTTACAAGTTTATGTCTTTTAAAAATATTCTCTTTTTCTATTCTTACCTCCTCATGCTTCCTTACATTAAGTCCCATCTGATATCTTGAATCACATTCATTAAACTGTCTGCATCACTGTGTAGCTTTTAGGTCTTCCTGCTGCTTACATTCACACCTAACTTTGCATTGTCATCTAACTTCAATATATTGTTCTATCTTTATCGAAGTAATTAATAAAGATCGTAAATAGCTGAGGTCCTAACACTTCTCACAACACTTTTCACGTCTGGTTTGTCAACTTGAAAATGCCTATTTTATATCTACTGCTTGCTTGCTGTCCATTAATCAACCCTCTATCCACAATGATATATTACACCTCACTCCATTAGCCCTTATCTTGCCTTTACGGACCCTTATCAAATGTGTCTGATTGACCGAACAAAGAATTGGCTACCTAATTAGATGAATTTTCGTTAGTGTATTTTGAAGCATGAAAATGTTAATGAAGTATTTTGCCCACTTTGTAAAAGTATTTAAAAGCCTTTGTCAAGAATGATTTGGTGTTTTAGCTGGACAATTTGATCAACTGCTGATGGGCAAAACTGAGAAAATATAATGCCTTGCTGCCTGATGATTTGCATATATTTTTATAATGTTATAACAGTTTCTTGCTAGCATTTGTAAATCATCAGTTTTCAATCCAGGCTTTAGTATTATCTCCTTTTTTCTTGTACATCTTGCGTTCTAACTGGGGAGTAATCTGTCAAGGATAGAAAGTTACAATTTATTATTTCCTCCCACTCTCCCTCCCATGTTTTTATTCCCTCTTTGTAATCCACTCTCCCCACACTTGTCCTATCAGTTTCCCTGAATTCTCCTGTGTATTTATTTGCTGCCTTTTTCTTTCTTTTCTTTTGCCCTTACCTCATCTTTCTACCTGTCCAATCCAAATGACTTAATCTTCCCAGGATCTGTGTTCCACTTGATCTCTGACCCTTTTCCACCTGAACACTGTATTAAATCGAGACTTGTTTATGTTAAGTGTCATATTTGGTAAGGCAAAGCTGTAAAGAATTTTAAGACGAACTGCACTGGTATGTTTATTTTTTTCTTTAAGAGCAATACAGCCTTCTATACTGTCAAAAATGGCATCAATAAACTATGCTTCATCCATTGTGTTATCACATTCCTTCAACATAAAAACAGTTTAACAAGCATTGATCATTTTTATTTAACCTATTTATTTTTCTCGAATGGCCCACAATATTTTTATTTTCATAAAATGATGCTGCAAAACATTTACTAAGCCACTTTATATGGCTTGCACCATTTGTATTCTCTTCCTCAGATGCAAGAAGTGTTATATAGGTATTGTGTCAATGTTCACTGGTGATCAGTTTTCTTGTGCCTTGCTTTACTTAGTGGGGACTAAATGGGGATAAAAAAGTTGGTCAGTAATAAACCAGCGAGGCTCCTATTTTGATCACCTCCAACACAGGCAACTACTACTCTTTAGTCCTTGTACAGCAGTTGCATTTTCGGTCTTAGTCTCTCAGGCACAGCTTCTTCATTCTTAATAGTAACTTGTTTGCTAAAAGTGCTCATGCAAATGGTCTTTCATTTCCTTAAGTAATTGGTTGAAATGCAGCTCAATACCTCAGCACAGCTCAAGCTGTTTACAACTGATGTTCCACGCTGTTTACATTATTCGCATAAATCATCTTTGATCAGTCTCCAACTACAGTGCAAGTTATGGCTGCCAGCATTTTGAAGAGATGCAAGAGGTGGATAAGAGAAATATTTTTGATTACTTGGCTTTTGTATGTAAGCACAATCATTTTCAATTTCAAATTTCCTGAAGGTTTACTGCGGGAGAAGTGGTTATGTTAATAGTAATGTATTAATTGCTTAATTAATGCACCAGTAGTGCTGCTAAAGCCAAAGTGACTACCTACCAAAAGTCCTATCCCTAATTTGTTTGCAATTAGAGGAATTGTTTGTATGGTTCATTCATGCACAGTACCCCCGCTATCATTGCTTGCAATGAAACCCATTTAACTAAACCTTGCTAGCCTCTGGCTGTGAGGATGTCAGCAGGAGATGGGGTGGGGTTAGGAAGAGAATCTGAATACCTGAAGTCTCTTTGGGGTCAAAATTCATTCCCCCTAATTTCTAGGCATGGAGTTCACATTTTAAAGAGATTTTGCGCCATTTGGAAATGGAATAGGCAAAGTTCCTGATCCACTTCATTTTCAGCACTGTAACAAGAAGAGCTGCTGCTCCTAATCCACATTATGGACTTCCTTTTGATGTTTCAGGTATCTTTCACTTTTTAAAGGCATAGTCCCTATAAAAGGAAAATTTCAAAACCACACTGTAAGCAACACTGCTTTTGGTCACTGAAAATGAGCCATGAAACCCCAGGGGGAGGAAATAGCTCCTAGACTTTGTTGACCTTATTTCTAGCTTCTGCAGTGTGAGTCCAAGTCAGTGTTGCAAAGAACACTCTTAAGTAACCCAGAGAACACTGATATGTGACAAAGGCAGGAAATTCCCAGAGTGTGGCCTCACAAACCCAACAACAGTGCCACAAAATGGTTAATGGCCTGATCTAGTGGCCAAGATAAGTAAATATGCCAGTACATCACACCACAGTATCCACTCTTGTACTGGTCAGTAAACCCACACCTCCATCACACACTCGATAAGATATCTTCACACTCAGGACTTGCCTGTAAAATACTTACACCACATTTCAGTGACACACACCTTTAAAGCATACTAGATTTACGGCTGTCTTAAGATTCCTCTAATTTTTCAGCTATCACAGGCATCACCTAATCACACTGACACATAGTCACTGACAACCTTCCAAGCATCCTGAAAGAGAAGGTGAACCAACCAGGTTGAATGCAACCCCCAAAAGTCATGGAGGAAATTGTCAAGCAAATCATGGAGGAAGCAGTGTTACAGAGTTAGTGATGGTGAGGCCATCCTGAATGAGTCAGTTGTTGTGTTGCACACTTTCTGCACACACTCCTCACTCTGTTTGTGAAGCTGCTATGAATTGGAAACTGCAATTGGAACAGTCGCGAATGTTCTTATTTCCTCCCCTTCTGTCATTCCCCAGCCTCCTGTTATGTGCTTGCATGTTTTTTTTTCAGATGACCAAGGACAGCCAGCTGTTCGGCTTCAGCAGAAACAAGTGAAAGTAGGATGGGGAAAAAAGAGCTCTAAGACGAACTGTCACTTAACTAATACTTGCAGATTCCAGGTTAGTTTCTGGCAAAATGTGAGTATTAGAGATTAACTTAGCATTGGAGTATGCATGTGGTAAATACCTAGATCTGCATGGTCTTCAGCTGGGGCAGCCTTAAGGTGAGGTCAACTCTAGTTCAGCTAATGGCAACTCAGCTGAGAATTCTGTTGGGGTGCAGTACAAGCAGAACTTGACAAATGTCACTGAGAAACGTGGTACATCGATAGACCCATCAGACAGACTGATTTCACCTTGGCATAGGCCATCAAGCAGGGAGTAGAGCCCATTCTTCCCACTACGGATATGGTAGGCACCTCATGACAGTACTGTTGATTTGATCCAATGAATATAGGAACACAGGAATATCCGAACAATGTTAGGTAATTTAGTTCTTTGAATCTGCTTCACCACTCAATGAGATCACGGCTGACCTGCAACCTTCAGCTTTTTCCCTGTATCTATTAGTACCTTTCTTAACAAAAATCTATGAATAAACAATTGGTGGAATATCAAGAATAGAAATTCCAAACCTTTGACACCCCTTTGTGTGTAAAAGTGTTTCCAAATGTCGCCCGAATGACCTGGGTCTAATTTTGTGACTATGCCCCTGCTCCTAAACCACCAACCATTGGAAATAATTTCTTCTAATCGAAACAATGGGCTCCCTGCGAGTGGAAGAGCTGGAGAGAGCCCAGTATTGGCTTCAATGGAAAAGGCTCACTGTATTAAGTGCTAATCTGGCACTCCTGTAGCCAGTGACAGATCTTGCACAGCTCCAAGGAACTTCACCCCCTCACACCCTGAGAATTGTTGGTCAACCAGAAGCCACAGATGTCCACAGCAGGTGCCAACAAATAGTATCCCAAATAAGTTAGTGACAATATGAGAATACCATCTTCCCACTGTCATATGGGGTCTGGGTGCTTAAGATATTGTTGCTGCCGCCACTTCTCCTTTCCACTATTTTAAACTGAATAAATCAAACAAAATCAAGCTAAACCATCTCAACTGAAAATCGCATGCAAAAATTTCTTATCACATTCAAATCAACATTTAACTTTGTACCCCAGCCCCACAGCACTCACCTGTTGTGGAAGGGAACATACTAGTAGAAACCATTTCTTGCTCTCCAAAGACACCCAATGCAGATGTACCCACAGAACCTCCTTATCACCAATTTACAAATGTTTGGCTAAAAGGTTTGTTGAGACAATGAAATAGACGGGAGGCCATGGCCTAGCGGTATTATCACTCGACTGTTAATTCAGAGACGTAGGTAACATTTTGAAGACCTAGGTTCAAATTCCACCAAGGCAGGTGGTGGAGTTTAAATTCAATAAAAATATCTGGAAGTAAGAATCTAATGATGACCACAAATCCATTGCCAATTATCTGGGAAAAACCCATCTGCTTCATTAATATCCTTTAGGAAAGGAAACTGTCTTCCTTACCTATTCAAGCCAACGTATGACTCCAGACAGGAATGTGGTTGACTCTGAACTGCCCTCTGGGCAATTAGGGATGGGAAATAAATGCTGCTTAGCCAGCAATGCCCTCATCCTGTTAATGAATAAAGGGAAAAATAATTCCTTAAAAGTAACTTGAGAGTAAGGATCACTATCCAAAAAAATGAGCCAATATTTGTGAACATAACAGAATATAACCCACTCAATGACCCAAAGCTTTCCAACATTGCTCATTGTAAAGTGCCAATGGCACACAATATTTAATTTGTTGAAACAACCCATGACAAAAGACATTATTGACAGGAAACAACTGAATAAGGTTTTTCAAAAGGCCGAACATGGCGATTTCCAAAAAGGTCAAGAAGTGTTGGTGATCAATTACACCACTGAGTTATGGGTCTCAACCAGCATTGTAACACAGCCTGGACCGGTCTCCTACACCATACTGACAAGAGACAATATAATATGTGAGATGTGCTGATCATCTATTCACAACCAGAACAAATCAATTGACAATTAGTGAATTGTGACAACATTAATTCAAAATCCACAAATAACTGTACCAAATAGAGACCCAGATACACTTGAGCACAAAACAATAACTGGAGGATCTGAGGGAAATAGTACCTTAATGGAGAATACCAGCGCATTATGCAAACCACCAAACATTCAGCTGAAAAACAATGTGATCAGAGATAATGGGAACTGCAGATGCTGGAGAATCTGAGATAACAAAGTGTGGAGCCGGATGAACACAGCAGGCCAGGCAGCATCTTAGGAGCACAAAAGCTGACATTAACTGCTGATGATCATAGTACACCTAAAACACCAGTGGTTAATACCAACAAACAAAATAAACGAGCTGAGTTGTGCTAACAGCCATACAAGATTCAATGTCCTCCATACATTTTACTTATGACTGTAGTATATGGATTGCAAATATTGTGAATGTCTTCATCACAGGGCCTTCTGATGGAAAGTGGGAAGGATATTTGGTGGCTACGGTGGACTGCCAATTTAAGAGTACAAACATGTAATGTAATGATTATACCAACAGTGTTTTGGGTGGTCTAACATTGCTGTGGAGTAATCATCTCCTTAATAAAGCTCCTGCTGCTGTTAAACATGTACTCATATTGCTCCTGTTTTAGGTAAAGGAAATATGCAACAGTAATTGGTAGAGTTATTACAAGTCAGGACCAGTAAGTTGCTGTGAAAAATGAAGGATAAGGATTGTATGATCGGGAAACTTGGAAGACAAGCAAAATTGTGAGCTGAGCCAAAAAGAGTAAGGAAGCATGTCTAAGGTTTGGGAAACAGAGCCCTCAAGAGAATCTAAAGAAAGCTGAGGAGTATTTAAACAAAGAACCAAGAGGGATAAAAGAGGTCATGAAGAGCCCTTGGCAAACAGGATTAAGGAAAACCCTAAGGCATACAGAAGGAGCAAGAGGGTAGCTAGGGAAAGGGCAGGTCCTCTCAAGGACAAAGGAAGGAAATTTTACGTGGAGACAGAGGCAATAGGTGACGTTCTTAGCAAATACTTTGCATCGGTACTTAGAAAGGAGAAGGACATGATGGATGGTGAATCTAGTGAGGGGTATGTTGATATTCTAGGGAATGTTGATACAAAACAAGGTGTTAGGTGTCTTAAATCCCAGGATTTGATAGGACCCATCACAGAATACTGAGACAAAAGTAAGGGAAGAAATTGCAGGACAACAAAATGTGGAGCTGGATGAACACAGCAGGCCGAGCAGCATCTTAGAAGCACAAAAGCTGACGTTTCGGGCCTAGACATTTCATTTCTAGTCCCGAAAAGTCAGCTTTTGTGCTCCTAAGATGCTGCTTGGCCTGCTGTGTTCATCCAACTCCACACTTTGTTGTCTCAGATTTTCCAGCATCTGTAGTTCCCATTATCTCTGAAGAAGTTGCAGGACCTTGTACAAAACCTTTATAACCTTTTTAGTCACAGAGGAGCTCCCAGAGGACTGGAGAATAGCTAACGTTGTTCCTTGTTTAATAAGGGCAACAAGGCTAATCTGGGAAATTACAGGCCGGTGAAGCTTACTTGAGAGGTAGGGTAATTATTGGAGAAAATTCTTTGGGACAGGATTTATTCACATTTTGAAAAATGTGGACTTATTAGTGACAGGCAGCATGGCTTTGTGGAGGGGGGAGATCATGTCTCACAAACCTGCTTGAGTTTTTTGAGGAAGTGACAAAATTAATTGATGAGGGCAGGGTGGTGGATGTTGTCGACATAGATGTTTACAAGGCTTTTGCCAAGTGCCTCATGACAGGCTGTTATAGAAGATGCAGTCATATGGGATCCGTGGTAAGCTGGTACAATGAATACAGAACTGTGTTGCTCATAAGAGACAAAGTTGTGGTGGAAGGCTGTTTTTCTGACTGGAGATCTGTGACCCAGTGGTGGTCTGCAGGGTTTAATGTTAGGACATCTGTTGTTTGTAATATATATATAAAAGAAAGTAGGTACTCTGATTGGTAAGTTAGTGAATGACATAAAGGCTGGGGGAGCTGTGAATAGTGAAAACGATAGCCAGGGACTGCAGCAGGATATAGATATGTTGGAAACTTGGATGAAGAAATGTCAGATAGGATTTAATCCGGACAAATCAAGGGTTATCCTTTTTGGAAGATCTAATATAGGAGAGAAGTACACAATACATGGCAGAGCTCTTCGAAGCATTAATATACAGAAGGATATAGGCATAAAGGCCTTCAGTCCCCTGATAGTGACAACACATGTAAAAAGGGTGTCAAGAATGTGAATGGCATGCTTCAATGGTGTACACATAGAGTATAAAAATTGCCAAGTCATGTTGTATCTATATTGAACCTTAGGCCACATTTGGAATTTATGTTCTGGTTGCACACTATCAAAAGGATGTGGAGGCTTTGGACCTTGTGGGAGTATTAACTATGACAATTGATTGGACAAGCCTGGTTGTCCACACTTGAACATCAAAGGATGAGGGGTGGCCTGATAGAAATTTACAGCATTATGAGAGGCGATGGAAAGTTGGAATTCTTTTTTTCCCCAGGGTAGAAATGCCAATTACAAGGGGACATAGCTCTAAGATAAAAGGAGGGAAATTTAAAGGAGATGTAGAGGCAAGTTTTTTTACAGAAAGGTTGGTAAATGCCTGGAATAGACTGACAGAGGAGGTAGAAAAGGCAGATACAATAACAACCCTTAACAGGCATCCTAGCAGATACATGGAAAGGCAAGGCATATAAGAATACAGATGCAAAGGGGTAAGCCGTTTTTGGTTTAGAAAGATGTCATGTGTTGGTACAAGCTTGGTGGGCCAAAGAGCCTGTTCCTGTGCTGCACTGTTCTTCGTTCTTTGCTTCTCTGATTCATTCCTCACATCATGTCTTGATTAATCAGAACTAAGCTACTTGATTTACATTTGAAGAAGCCACGCACTTAACTGTCAATTATTATATAACGGGTACATTTTCCATGGCAACACCCTTACTAATGAAAGTGCACCAACCAAGGATCAGCACTTTCTCCTCATACAGTATGAAATGCTATTCAAAATTACCTCGCTATTCCTGCCACTTTCCTATTGAATGCAAGAGAAAAACTTCAACAAAGTGTTAACATTACACTGTTTGAACTATTTTGTATTCAATTATGAATACTTGTGTAATGTACCAATGCTCTTTACAAGCTTGTAAAATCTGTATCATAGCCAAACTGCGCAAAATTCTTCCATTAAAGCTTTTAAAATCTGTACTGTGGTAATGTTGCAGTATTCCCTTTGTTTGCAAGCTTTTTAAACTCTGTTCTCCATCAATATTGTGCGACATTGATGAGTGTTGCTTTAGCAACAGTCAAGAAGCTTGGCACCATTCAGAACAAAGCAGCCCATTTGATTGACACCACATCCACACCTTACACCACCAATGCTCAGTAGTAGCAGTGTATATCATCAAGGAGATGCACTGCAGAAATATACCTCGCCTTCTTTGACAGCCTCATTCAAAGTCACATTCACGACCATCTAGAAGATCAAGGACATTAGATACATTGGAACACTACCATCTACAAGATCCTCCTCCAAGCCACTTGTCATCTTAACTTCAAAATACATTACCATTTCTTTGTGGTCGCTGGGCCAAAATCCTGGAACTTCCTTCCTAATAACTTTATGTGTGCGCTCACATAAAACAAACTGCTGCAGTTCAAGAAGGCAGCTCACTACTGCTTTCTCAAGGGAATCTAGAGACAGGTAATAAACCTGATAAGCCTAGCAATGAAGCCAACATCCCACAAATGTATAAAACAAATATTCTTCCAAAAAATGTTTCAGTTCTGTTAATTAGCAAGAATGCATCTTTACTGTTTACTAAGCTTTTCGCATGTTGTTCAGCAGTCAGAAAATTTGTTTGCATCTTTTGGAGTTTTAATCACTTTCCAACAAACCTGGGGATTTCCTGCCTCTTCACTGGTAAAGAGGATGTTTACCTTCGCCCACTGCCCACCAATTCAATGCCCGAAACACAACACATGTCCCTTTAAGAACATAAAAACACAAGAAATAGGAGCAGAAGTAGGCCTCCTGCCCCACTGATCCTGTTCCACCATTCAATAAGATCATTGACAATCTTTTCGTGGACTCAGCTACTTTTCACAATTTCTGAAATTAATGTCAGTGTTTGAACTCATTATAAATCATCCTACTTAAAATTATGATTTAAATTACACGCCTTAACCCTCAGAAAGTGTTAAAACTCTTCAAACTTTCTGAAAGACCAGGATCCCTATCACTTACATCATCTTTAAAAGGATTCAGTATGTAGGAGCCATGGCAGCTACCAAGGTAGTGAGGACATACCACCAGGAAGTGGTAACAGCAATTACAGAACGTGAACGTTAATGTAATGGAATCCCTTCCTGTTGATGAATTCCACAGTGTTGTGATAAGACCCTCTTAATGCCACATGTGTGCAGTTGATGACACTCTGTACTTAACGGATATGAGTTATGTTCCTGAATTCTGCTATGCAGCCAGCAGCACTGATCTCACCATCAGCAAATGGAATGAATGTTATTATCTTTCGCTGTGCTGATGCATTTGAGATTAGACAATTGAGAGATCCCACACGGGTCACCTGTCAATCCCTGAAAGGATCCAATTGAATTGAAGTTTAAAGCAGCTGTCACCTTCACAGCAACTATGAACGGATGGTTTCTCACTTCCCTGGCACTCAGGTCCTGCTCTAGCAGCCAGTATAGTTCTACTTCGCTGCGCCTTGCTCATCCTCAGGAAATGGAATCATTTCTAAAAACATCTCTGACCCCTACAGAGTCCACATATCCTGAGGGACACTGCATCAGTGACCTCTTACTGAGATGGGAGCTCTCTGGCTTTCACAGGAGCCTGCTGCTGCTCCTGGGCTTGTTACCAGTCCGTCCCCTCTGACATCATCTTTCACCTTTATGGAATGTCAGCTACAATGGCCAACATCTCACCATGGATTGGTCATGTTAAGTTGCCCATGGTTCCCAGGGATGTGCAGGCTAAGTAGGTCAGGCATGGGAAATGCAGGGGTAGATGGGTGGGTCTGGGTGGGATGCTCTCTAGAGGGTTGGTATGGACCCAATGGACTGAATGGCCTGTTTCTACAGTGTAGTGATTCTACATATGAGGAAATGTATAAGAAGGCATAATTACCCATAAGCTTCAAATTGATGTCCCAAAGAAATGACATAGTGTATGAGTTGTCCAGGAAGCAGCCATGATGATATGGTGGGCCTAGCAGGTGGGTGATTCCTAGTTACAAGGAGTTAAAAATAGATGAAGATGGTGCCCATAGACAGTGCAGGGAAACACTGATGATGGGGCAGTTGGATAAAGGCTGGAGGAGACAGCAAGCTGTGGAACCAGGTAACTGCTCTGACCTACTCATGAGGAATTGGCACAATCTAGTTGTCAAGCTAGCAGGGGAGAATGGAGAGCTGAATCGCAATGACATGAGTCTATCAATTAGTAGCTACAAATGCATGAAAATAAGATAGTCAGCATCTATTAGTGAGGTTCAGAGCTCACTGTTTATGTATTACGAGAAAATCAGAAATGTTTTTCTTGATGGCGAGACCTTTTTTTTTATTATTCCATGTACCAATGCCACTCAAAGTACTACCAAGTTTGACCATGTTTTAATTCAGTTCAATTATCCTTCAGCAGAACTGACTCAAGGCAAGTGCAGATGGAAACAAATTCTGGGGAAATTCATCTTTCATTCCCAAAGGAAATCAGAATGAATTCAGAACACCCACAGTCATCATGAGGCACATTATCCAAAATCTCACTTACCATTTCTTTGCAAATGACTTCATCTCAACACGGAAATTGTTGAGCTCAATCTCAAACATTTGTAGCAAATTTGCCTTCACTACAAGAACAGGAAACTTGTTGTCGATTTTCTGAACCCTCTGTGGAAGGAAGAATCACCTGACATCTAACCTAATTCCATGCTTATAAAGAATGACCTACTGCGTGACTTATCTTCATATGTCCTGATGTTCTTCTGAAACTATCTAATTCAAATTAACTCCCCACACAGATGCAGTCTAGATTCTTCATTATTTTAAATGCCTCAAATCAACTATCCCTAAACTTTTCTAATGTAAATATATCCACTTGTCCAAGCCTACAATGCCATTTATACCAACTGATTACTTTTCCCCAACTTCTATTGCACCTTGAATTTGAGCGATCCTAATGTGGACATAGTAAAGCTGACTCTAACTTTTCATAGTGGCAGAATAACAGGTTGGTTGCCGATTAAATACATTACTTTAATAATATGATATGATCCCTGGGCTGCCACCCATCCTTCATGTACACTTGTCTATGGATTAGTAACTAGTCTGTGGTGGAGGATACACTTTAATAAGTCTCAGAAGAACAGGCTCGTTTCTTAGGTAACAAAATAAGGTTTGCTATATCTCAATAATTATACACAGGAGTTTTGTTAACTGCATCTGGTGTACTTTGTGACTTTTGTCCCTCTTATCTTTGGAAAGATAACTATTGCCATAGACAGAGTTTAACAAATTTTCACTGTATCTGTTCTAGGGATGGTGGGAATGCCCTGTGAAGATAAATTGGGCAAACTGGGCCTGCACTTTCTAGAGTTGTAGAAAATGATAGGTGATCCCATTGAAGCCAACAAAATTAATAAATGGAAATATAGGACAGATGCAGGTATGATGTTTCACCTTGTTGGGCAACCGACAACCGAAGGGCATAATTTAGAAATAAGAGAGATTCCAATTAGCACAGAGATGAGGAAAATTGTCTTCACTCACACAATGATGAATCTTTGCAATTGTCCTACCCCTCAAGACTATGGAAGCTCACATTATGTATTTTAAACTAGTTGGCCATTTTTGGTTATCATTAACAGAAAGAATTATTGGAATTCTATGAGCAAAAGTCATTGAAATGTTCAATCAGCCATGATCATATTAAATAGTGCAGTGGGTTTAACAAGCTGAATAGGCTACTCCAATTCTTTTGTTCCATATTTTTACTTTAACTCTGGGTCATATTGTATATTACTAACTAAAGGTAGGTAAGGCTGTGGTGAAATCCATTTTTGTTGATCTTGGCAGAGCTCAAAACCTATTTTGAGAGATGTATGTTCTTTAAACGTACTTTTGTTTAAAGATAAATGGACTTTGCAGTTTGCCATGGATGGTTTTCTTCCATAATTTGTCATCCTTTGAGTCACCAACTTGAGAATTGTTTTAATGATATTCCATTTTGCTTTTGTGTTGTTTATTAACCCTCTAAACTTGGTGTCCATTCTACCTGATGCAAGACCCTGGCTAATTGTTACAAATGTAGTTTTATTAAAATCAGGAAAACAAAATTAAATTCTGAGAAGCCTGAGTTGGGTAGATCAAATTAAATCTCTTTATACTGAGGTCTGTCATTAAATAATTTGGCTGCATGGAGCTAATTATAATGAAGACTATTAATTACTGGAATTATCACCTTTTCATGTTTGCTGGACATCTTAATCCCTGATTTGAACTGTCTGACAGTTTTGAAGAAAGATGGAAAGCAATTTTGACTTTGAAAGACTAGATAAGCAAATGATATTGAATTAGCACTTATTATATATTTATTCAGGATATTAATTCAGATTGTAGTTTCATTGCCGGCAGCTTACCATTGACTGGAAGATCGACCCATCACGACAGTGAGAGAAAATTAGAAACAGCTCATGGATGCCTCCCCTTGATATGATTCCATTACATCATATTTGCCATCCTTCTTCTACCGTCAAACATTATCTACTGAAACACCGGGCTCAATTATTTGGAGGGGAGTAATCTAACATAAAACATCATTTCTGACCAGAATCTTGCATCAAAAATGCATGTTCCAGTTTTGTAAAAAAGAGTAGTGCAGTCCAACATAATCTAACCCGCCCTTTTCTTTACAAAACTAGAACCCCCATTGCTGCTACAAGATTCTGATCAGAAAAGCACAGCATGTTTCCATTCTGACAGGTTTCTCATCAATTCTCCTGCCCCCCCCTCCCCCCAAACCTTCTAATCCCCACCTCTTTCCACAGCAGTCATATGGGGATTCTTGAAAGAAAGCTCCAGAATCACAGACATCTATATCACCAGCTGGCATTAAACTGTAAGTACAAAAAGTAAGTGTGAGGTTAGGGTCCTGGGGCGATAGGCTGATAGGTGAGGAAGGTAACAGGGTGTAAGGGTGCTCACTAAATGTGTGATGTAATGTTTAGGGCATGTCAGGGAGAGTGGGAGATATCTGGTCTGATGAAAAGGTGAAAAGGTGCATGTTGCAACATAGAGTTAAATAGGGTGGTGAAGTGTATCATACACAGAGCTGGAGAAGCGGGGAATGGTCTGGCATGGTTAATGGATGTGGGTGAAAACCTTGAGTGGGGGAAGGGGAATGGTGACTCTGAGTGCTTGATGGATATAGGTGGTAGTCTGGAGTGTGGGAAGGGTGTGGGCAGTGAATGTGGAGTGAGGGAACGATGTGGGCAGTGAATGTGGGATATGGGTGCTGAGTATGGAGTGTGCGAAGGATGCGGGTGGTGAGAGTGGAGTGTGCGAAGGATGTGAGCAGTGAGTGTGGAAAGTGGGAAGGATGTGGGAGTGAATTTGGAGAGTGGAAAGGATGTGGGCAGTGAGTGTGGAGTGTGGGAAGGATGTGGGTGGTGAGTGTGGAGAGATGGAAGGGTGTAGGCGGTCAGCGTGGAGTGTGGGAAGGATTTGGGCTTTGACTGTGGAGTGTGGGAAGTGGAGTGTACCGGGTTGGCATTGGAGAGGGGAGAGCACCAAGTCTGGTGCAGGGGACAGACATTTTGGGTACAGAGCAGAGGAGTGGGATTGGGCCTTTTCCCAGACAATTCCTTTCGATGTGATGGCAATTCTGCAGGATCCCCATGTTAATCTCCCATCTACACAGAGTAACAATTGACTGCCCAATGAAAAACCAGCCCATTCCATTTTCTTCACAGATGCCACTGACCTGCTGTATATACAGCATTATATTTTTTGTCTCACAGTTCAGCATTTCCATCTTTCTTCTCTGTCTTAGAAGGTATTTCAACTGTTCTAAATTATCTGTACTTATCCAGATCTTTACCACTGGGGGAGATGTCTTCAGTGTTCTTAAAAATTACCTCATGCTTTCTTTATACAATTATTCAGGATAACTAACCTCACAGAAGAAGTGTAAGAGAGCCCAGTGCAAAATTGTTAAAAAAAATACATTTGTTGTGATTGTGTAGCCTTCAAAGGTCTGAATCAGGGACATTTTTTTTCTTTGGAGAACATTTTATGACACATTTCCAAGAGCTACTTTTTCGAATTTCGAATACATGGAATCTATGGATAAGATGCTTTCACTCATTGATGATGTATAAATAAATCTCCCACACTCTATTTCTAAAATGTGGTGGTGTAACAAACTGAACCGATACTCCTGATCTTGAATGATTCAATTTCAGTCAATCATGAACTTACCAGGGCAAGAGTTTCCAGTTGAAAATCTGACAACTAATTCAATTGAATTAAATTCAATTAGTTCCTCTGTTAATATCAAATAAACATTTGTTTCGCTTCTCTTTCACACACACACACACACACACACACACACACACACACACACACACACACACACACACACACACACACATAGAATAGCCCTATACAGAATAATTTTCCACTGCCACACATCCCTCCCCATATCTCACTCTCTGTGCAGTGAGTTGTAAGCAGGTCATTCACTCCACAGTCAGTTGGACAGACAGATAACCTGTCAGCCAGAGTGTCAACTATATATTTAATACAACAGTAATATAAGCAAACATATAACCAAGACCGTAGATAAGAGCCTGAGATGTCATATTTGTGTACAGATCTAGTTGCTATTGAGTATCTAAATATCTGATTTAAGATGAACCTGACTCTGGACAGTGCACATCACATGGGATACCATTTAGAAAATCAAAGGTACAGCATAGTGGCGGCATTGGCAGCAAGTGGACTCTAAAAGCAAGCAGCATTCAAAAGTTGGTAACAGCAAATTGGTACCAAAGCTGAAAAAGGATAGCAGTAACTAAAAGTTATTTTCCTAACAGTCACCTAGGATATGTCCTGGTTCAGAACTGAGGTTCATAATTAAGAGCAAAAACTGAAAGTTATGAAACTGAAGCATAACAACATTAACATGGGAACAGTTGAGAGTTCTCGCTCTCTTTTTTTACAAAAAAAGAGAAGCTGCAACTGATCTCATTTTTAAAAAAATGTGGCATATTTAAATGTGCTGAAGGATGGCTTCAACCTTATAAACAAATCTTTGATTAAAATATAGATCAAAACACAGAGAAAATTATTTTCTATATTTAAAAGGTACAACCGGAGTCCAGATATTAGTCGATACTGCCGTCTTGTTTCACAAAAAATGCAAGTGAAATAAAAGAAATGCAAGGCATTAAGATTTACTTGTTGGCATAAATGCCATCTACAAATATAAGCCCACTAATTCTAATATAGTTACAACATGAAAAAGAGAGGAGAGAAGCCAATTTAAAATAAATGAATCATTTTACTGTAATACAGTCTATTTGTATAACTATCATTTTGAAGTGGACAAAGTGGCACAGTATGGAAAGAAAATATCTGAATAAAGACAGGCAATCCAGTGACATACCTTCCAAATTTTAGTTATTTAAAGGAACAATTTATCTTCAATCCTAAGAAAACAGATAAGTGAGAAAAGCAGGGAGTCAAAATCTTACTGCTTTTGGAAACACAACAACATTATGAAGAATAAAATCCTCTGGCATTTTGACCAATGATTGCAAAATAATATTTTGAAGAACAGCCCATGTGCTGATCCAACTTGAGGATTCATTTATTTGTCACTGCTAACAGCCTAGTGAAAAATAGTGACAAATTCCTCAGCAGATGTCAACACAAAAATATGGAATATGATTTTACCAAGGCCAACTTAGCTGAAAAGCTAACTTCCTGGTCATTGCCTCTTTTAAACCTTTTAAATCTTTCCGAAAGTTCCTTCTGGGCAATGGTAAAAATCGCACCAGGACGCAGTTCTAAAAGAAAGGCGTGTTTGCATTAATTGTAGTAGGGCAATAGAAATACACTAACTTGACATTCCAACAATTAATGTAGTCAGCAACAAGGTTAGTCAAACATCCAAATCTTGCATAAATGATGGATTGCCTCACCTACCAAGCATTTTTTGACATATGCAATCCATGTTATGCAAGAGCACACTGGACTAAAATGTGCAAGAAATCCAAGTGTTCGGACAAACTACAACAAAAATTTCCCCATTACCATGTGAAGAAGAGCAAAACCAGGAACAATACCAAAACAATTTCAAACTCTCATTCATGGCACACAAACAAGTTAATGAATTTCAAGAGGTAACAGCAGGTTAACACCTTCCATACCTCTGTCAGACAGTACATGAGGTCAATTTCATGTGACACATAAAAGCTTCAGCTTTACTGAAAATATCTATGGCAGAAACAAAAACACATGGTCATTCTTTCAACGTGCCTAAACATGTCAAATCAACATGAGCTACTCCAACTTTTTCAGGTCAACCTTCTTTTCAAACAATATTAGATCTGAGCTTATCAAAACAGAAGATGCCCAAATGTTGCCAACAACAAGGCAAAGGTGACTTACAAAGATGCTTTGGTTTTGTCAATATTTCATCTCCCCATATCTAAATTTCCTGATGAAAGTATCTCCTCTTCAGGATCAGTAATTGTGTACTGTTCATGTGCTAGGAAGATCACCAACAAGTGTGTTCTTCAGAATTATGATCCCTCCAGGCTTACTATACAGGAAGCAGATTCATCCCTGAAAGACCTCAGAGTATATCTATTACAGGAAGATGAGTCAGTTGCATTTGGCTCTAAAATCCTTATGGTAAATCAGGCAAATGTCTCCAAAGTAAAAATAGAAACTTTTGCTTAGTTTTTGGACTACAAATGTTCCATATGTATCTATCTGGTAATTGTAACACAAATGGTTGGAAGTGATGCCAAAAACCTCTCGTAAGTGCCCTTCTACAACTACAATGTCTATTTGTTAAGATCATAGGGCATGATTTCAAAGTATATACTCACAGACAACTATTGCAAATATTCTTAGAAAACTTAAAATTGACTTAGTAAATAAGATAGTCCCCGAGACCTACTTGTGGATATCACCAATTCTGCATTTAAAGATTGATTCTGCATTGATTTAATTTGCTTTGGTCATAAATAAACAAGGTAGTCGAACATACTGTTATGTCTAGCTGTACTGCAAAGCAAATAAACAGGTCCCTCAGCAAGTATGCTCTTGCTGGTCAGTTAGAGTCAAACTAGAACACTCCAGGAAAATAATTTTCAAAGACAAACAAATGAGTAATTAACAAGCTCTACATTCCACTTGACTGTATAAACATAGGTCACATGAGTACTGATAAGGCCAAGAGACTGGCCGGTGAATCTATCCACTGGCCTGGCTTCAATCAATCAGGTGAAACATGACCAACTGCCCAACTGCAATAATTGATATAACCCCTTATTCCACACAATGTTCCTGTCCACATCCTGCACTAAAATCTCTATTGCCACATCAGGAAACCTTGGTGCATGACTTCTGCCTTGTTGCAACATAATCACTGTGTTACATGAGCAACAGTCCTCTCCAGCCATTTCTGACACCTGCTTTCACTTGAAAACACTTCCTCTTTAAGAGACATAGACCTCTTTAAGTGGCAACAACCTTCCATGAACTTTAGTGACCCTCATGAGATGTGTAGCCGCTCAGAAGAGGGCTGCAACATTACAATCATTTAAATCTGCAGGCAGGATGAAGTTTGCATGCTGCTAACATTGCATTCACAGACATAGGTTAATCTCTTATCATAATCCCCAAAACTACTTCTTGGTCTCATTAAATTTTCACCAAGAATGTTTAAAGGTTTTAATTTCTGTCTTCAAATACAATCAACCGCATGAGATTCTGTTTAATATCAGTACAATATACATTTTGAATCAGATCTTGGCACAATTCTATGTTTGACTTGATGCAAAACAGATGGTTATTTTATTAATAGTCTTTATTTCAGTGGAAAAGAAGACCGCTATATTGAATGAGTAGGTGTGTGACAATGAATGGTGTAGTATGGCATTGCACAAAGCTCCATGATTCACATTTTAAATTTGTTTGTTGCATATTTGTTTGTATGCACTATGACTATCCAGAGCAAAAATCTATTATTTAGAAACATCAGTTGTCTGGATACTTTTGAGCTAACTTGAACTCATGGGCTTACTACATGGACTATTTGACGTCATTTTAGAATAATACATTGAGAGAAGAAACTTGGAACTTACAGTGTTTGGTTGAGTAAAGCAATTTTAATACAGCTATATAAGTTTTATCACAACTTACTATTTCAGGTAAATATTTATGTCAACATGATTTGCTGGTTTGCATGGTTATGGTTGTACATTCCAACATCAGTCTATAATCTAGAAAATTCTGAAATTCACAAATGGCTTGATCCTAAAACAAGATAATAAAGTGTGAAGCTGGATGAACACAGCAGGCCAAGCAGCATCTCAGGAGCACAAAAGCTGATGTTTCAGGCCTAGTCTCTGATGAAGGGTCTAGGCCCGAAACGTCAGTTTTTGTGCTCCTGAGATGCTGCTTGGCCTGCTGTGTTCATCCAGCTTCACACTTTATTATCTTGGATTCTCCAGCATCTGCAGTTCCCATTATCTCTGATCCTAAAACGTTTGGATTGGAGCAATTACAGTATCCAAGGAAATGCAATCTCATCACATTGGAGCTAGAGAACAATTGCTGTGGCCAATAATCATAAACTGCTATATTTTAATTAGCTTCAAGATTAAGTCCAACATAACAATGATCATGTTTTAAGCAACAATGATAACCATGCAAATAAGTATCAGTGGCCCTCTTAATACATGTGAAATCTAAAATATACAACAAGAGTCATTTGAACCACCAGTGATTGACTTAGTGATTGCATGTTGCCAAGCAACAGAAGCTTTTGCAATGATTTGATTTTGTGGATTCCATTTACTGAGCCTACACACTCTGACAGAGGCTTTTAAACAATGACAGACCTGCTCCTAATTACAGCAACTAGCATTTGGATTCAAAACCACTGTTGTTGCAATAAAATGGGATCACACTATCTCAATGTAATTTACATAGTGTTTTGTGCTTTGATGAGAAAAAATATCAAAATAATTAATCCAAATATAAAATATAAAATTACATCATTGCTTGGAATCTGCCGAATTAGAGCCTAATGTCAGTCAGACTCTGTAGGCTAAATTAGAAAGGATTCTCCCCCCCAACAGAGCTAGTTGAAAAGTCAGGGAGAGGAGTGTGGAGAAGCCTATGGAGGTGATCACAGGCTCTTAACAGGCTGGACATGGTTCATCCATCTTTCTGGACCACAAAGTCCCACTCGGGAGAGTAAATGATCCATCACTTTGGGGGTACTGCACTGAATCATTTTTGAATCTCACTGGGTGACAAGCTGATAGGGCCTGGGAAGGGTTGGGGGTGGTAGGCCTGGGGTTTTTGAGGCCATTGGGTAAGAACAGTGTAGGGATGATAAAGCATGGAGGAAGGGTATCATCATAAAGCACCATGGGATTACCATTTAGGATGCACTCCCAAACCCCCACAGCCCATGCAAGGAAACCTGCAAGACCCACTGGCAGGTGGGCTTCCTGATACAGCACCCACCACTGATATATGTTTGTTGGGTATAAGGATAGGAGGGAAATCAACAGACAAGTTCTATGCTGGGTTTAACATAACCTATCTGTCAAACCTGTTGCTGTGGGAGAGTTAAATCTAGTCCTGTAGACTTGACAATTTTTCATACAAGCTTTCTGAGACAATTGAAGAAACAATACTGCTTAAATGATTATTTTGACGCCTCTTTAATCGTTCAAGTTTTAAAAAAATTGCAAAGGCACAATTTTTAGATTGACAGTGTTATATGCTAAATCGAAGAACATACTCTGATATCATTCACCATCATTTACTTTTCTGGATTTTTGATTACTAGAGAAAAAAAAGAGCTTGATTTGTATTAAAGATTAGGACACTTTGTTAAAATTGTGTTGTTTCAGATCCCAAAATAAATGTGTTGCAACTTCCAAATTAAGCAACTCTCCTTCGATCAGAGCTGCCATTAATGTTAGCAAATAACACTGCACTGCTTCATTAGTCACGTTGCCCCCTTTCCCTCTGCACTCTGGTGGATACACTTTATATGATATTTTAAAGAACTGAGCTGAATTATTATTCGTAAATGGAAAACTTCCTCTCAAGCTAATTAAATAATATTACAGACAATCAAACTCTAGATTCAAGTTACATAAAATAGATATCTGAAGTATTTTGTTTTCAAGCATGGGAATAACATGGTCACTTGTTAACACTTTTTTGGCACCATATTTTCATAGGAGGATACATTTCTAAGCCTGATTTGGCCAAGTGCAATCCCTATTCTCTCCAAAGGTGGGGCTGATGACTAAACTGGCAACTTGTGACTGAGAACTTGCCTGAAACAACAATTGTTCTTGGATTTAGGTGGCTAAAGCCTAAGGTACTTTGTACAACCATTACCAAATAAAATTTGATAACTCAAATACAGATCAGGATAAATAGCCAGAGGCTAGGTCAACGAAAAGAGGTTTTAAGAAGCATTTTAAAAGCTGTGTGTGAGTCAGACAATCAGAAAGGTATATGAAGAAAATTCCAGGCAATTATAGCCTTAGACAGTAAAAGCATAGCCTTCAATGGTGCAATAATTAAAATCAGGGATCTTCGGGAGGCCAGAATTAGTTAAGTTGTAAGATCAAGGAGGGTTTTAGAGTGAAAGAAATTAATGAGACAAGGAAGGGGCATGGAAGAATATGAGAAGAAGGATGCAAATTTGGAAGTCAAGGCATTGCCTAATCAAGAGCTAGTGTTGGTTAACAAAGTCAACAAGAAATGTTGGATGAACAAGGTTTGGTACAATTAATGAAGTTAATGGAGAGTGCCAAGGAGACATTGGAATAGTTCATTCTAGGTCTAATAGTGAAAAGGACATGAATGTGAATTTCAGCAGCAGATGTTCTGGGGCAGAGGAAAATTTGGACAGACAATGTTATGGAGGTAAAAATAGATAGCCATGTGATGAACCAAGCCTGTTTTTGACAGCTTATCTCTTGGAAAAATAGTACATCAAGATTGTAAATATTTTAATTTAACCCCAGAATGTTTCCAGCTAGAAGAATGGAATTGTTGTTCCAAGGAGCTGAATTTTGGATGAGGATTAAAATCAATTGCTTTGTTCTTCCAGTATTTAATCAGAAGAAATTTCTGTTTGTCCACAAGGAGGATGATCATTTAGAGACAGGGGACGGTTGAGAATGGTACTGATGAAGCAAAACTTAGATGTCTTCAGTATACTTGGGGCACCCAAGTTGGTGTTTTTGAATGTTATCACTGAAGGGCAGTGGGTTCATGACAGATAGGAAGAGGCAATGCTAGGACTTTCATAGACATCAGAGACAGTGGCGTAGGATCTGCAAGACAAGCTAATGCAGGCTATTTGCTGGTTTTGATGATTTAGATGATAATAGAACCAGGGGTGTGTTAGCCCCACCCAGCTGGAAGACAGTGGAGAGGCAATAAAGGAGAATGGTGTGGTTAACTGTGCCAAAATACAGACAGCGTGAGAAATATGGAACTGTTTTAGATGCCTTTGAATAAATTATCTGAGGCTTATTACTTGTTTCTGTATCTTGGTGTGCATTGAACAAAATAAAACAGAACACGTGCTGTTCATGCTCACTCAGTTTTGCTGAATCAGCAAACAGTTGAACCAATGTTCCTTGAAGGGGCTACTTGAGGATAGTAAAGAACAGCAAAGTTTTTGTTTTTCACCAATTTTAATGTGGAACCAGGTGGAACAGACTTACATTCTTAATTCCACAGCAACAGCATCCCCACCCAGTACTTATCCATAGCCAGCTTAACGGGCAAACTGGTTGATTATATATTTCGATACATGATTGTTGACCACCGGTCACTAAGATGAAGAAATGAGTCTGCAGATCCAAATTTTTAGCAATCCTGTGCAGTTGAAATGACCAAATAAACATGGTTGTAGCTGTCAGGCCAGGTGGCCAATATGCATGATCTATCTCTTTGTTCCAGTTTGAGCATTGATTCTAATGAGTATATGTAAATCTGTTCTTCTGTCCAATTATCTAAATTAGTATTAGTGTGAAAGGATGTCACCAGCAGACAGCCATAAAATGGGAATGATATAGGAACATAACACTGAGGAGCAGAAATAGGATATTCAGCTATTCAAGGTTGTTCTGAGATTCAATAAGATTAATTATTGCTCTGATTGTGGTTTCAACTTCATTTTCCAGTCTTCTCCCGCTATAACCTTAACTCCCATGTATATCACATTAATCTAAGACTTTTCTTTCTACTTGAGAATTATATACATTAAATTTGTCAAAATAAAAGACAATCATTAGATTGTTCCTACTGTTAGCTACTTTGAAAAACCTAATTATTTAAGAGAGCAGTAAAATATAACACCACATGAAGACTGGAGTAAAATTGCAGTACAAAATTGTGACCTATGACTATGCAATCTCAGCCTTGGGCTTGAGACAATTCTTATATTTCTTACCCATTTTGACACAAATTCTACACTAAAACTACCTTTTGCATTCCTCATCTTTGTCCCTATCTATTTAATAAAAATTTCAGTAATTTGATGGTGCTGATGATTATTAACTTGAATTATCATGATCTCTCCTGCTGTCTTTTCTCTTATTTTTCTACAGCCAGCAAGAAAACTGGAGATTTTCTTAACTGGTAAAACCTGGCAGGACAATGCATACTATATTTCTATTCAGTAATACATATTAAACTAATTAACAAGTTCATTGGAACAGATTTCCTGTTGACCCAGATTACATAAATATGAAAAAATCAAATCTGACCAGCCAGATGTGTTTTGATCTTTATATTAAGAATATAGACAAAGATAATATGGACATTTTCCAAGTCATTATCAATGGCAAAACAAAAATTCTAAAATTATTTTCAATTACAACTGACAGGAAACCATGAAGACACCAACATTGGCAAGATAAGATTCTCAATAAATGCATTAGAGCAGCTGTTTACTAATTTCATAAAATCTTTCAAGCTTGAGAATATTTTTGTTGAACAAATTTTCTAGATCATTTCTTGGTAGCCTGAACTTTTTTTTTGAAGACTAGTGAGCTGTCACTATAGAAAGGATGTATGTTGTGAATTTCCAAACTTAAATTGTCTCTGCTTTAATCAAACTTGTTAAATTATTATGGTTCTGTTGTATTGTGTGCATCTTGCAATTTCATTGGTGCACTTGTACAATAATTTTTAACTTAGCCGTGCAGGCATCAAACTCCTAATGTCGTGCTGATGGTGCAGATTTATGCCTTTCCTTGCTTTTATTTCATCTATCTTAAAAATCCACCAACTTACTGCCAACAGGTACATTCATGTTGCCTGAAAAAAAAGCAAAATTATTGTTTTCTGTGCATGTTATTTTAAACCGGACTTAGCAAGGGAACATCAACTTACACAGCATAAGAAAAATGTTCTGATTTATTGGAGCAATGAGAGTGTGGAGACGCAGCAGGAACTGCTCACTGTCAATCCTAGTTAGCTGTCTGAATTTAATTCAACTCCAATTGATCAGGGCATTGCAAGATTAGTGCAGCAGAGATTGCATAACCCTGTAGACAACAAAAAGGGTGCATCGTAAGAACTGGATCCTGTCGCGTGAGTATATGTAACTCTCGGCATGTGCAAATAAATCATTGTGAACTCAACCTGATAAACCTAAACTGGCTTCAAATATAATTCTAGGCACAGTCAGGATTATTTAGAGCAGAATCAAATCTAATGTTGGATGTGATGTTCTGAGGTTTGCAAGCACATTTGTGTACAATCAGCACGCAACCCATCGCAGACATTCAAACAAATGTGATCTTGAATATGATCAGTCAGCCATTAGGATATAAAGCCAACCGAACTGGCATCTCATCAACACCGAAACTCACATACCACATCATTCATTTCTGTGGTAGCCAATTTTTTTTAGGCTCCATGGTAGCACCCTGTTAGTGAAGAATATTACTCGTGTTTCCTGCAATGTAGCTGCATGATAGATTGAGATTTACCTAAGATACGACTGTTAACACTTCCATGGCAATCTGGAGTAAACTTAGTGTGATAATACCTGCCATACTGAGTTATTTGGAGGGATTCTGAACCAGACTGGCCTGCAATAGGGTTTATTGGCCTTTATTTTAATCTTACCTGCACAATGTCCTGTCTTCCTAAGCAATGCTTAGTGTTGTAACAGGCAGTTTGTAACAGAACTGACATTGTGAGATAAACTCCACCCATCAGGATTTAAAGTTCAAGATAACAAAGTGTGGAGCTGATGAACACAGCAGGAAAAGCAGCATTTCAGGAGCACAACAGCTGACATTTTGGGCCTAGTTCCTTCATCAGAGAGGGGGATGGGATGAGGGTTCTGGAATAAATAGGGAGAGAGGGGGAGGTGGACCGTAGAGAGAAAAGAACATAGGTAGAGAGGACAGTATAGGTGAGGAGGTAGGGAGGAGATAGGTCAGTCTAGGGAAGACGGACAGGTCAAGGAGGTGGGATGAGGTGGTAGGTAGGAGATGGAGGTGCGGCTTGGGGTGGGAGGAAGGGATGGGTGAGAGGAAGAACAGGTTAGGGAAGCGGAGACAGGCTGGGCTGGTTTGGTGATGCAGTGGGGGGAGGGGATGAGCTGGGCTGGTTTGGTGATGCAGTGGGGGAAGGGGACGAGCTGGGCTGGTTTTGGGATGTAATGAGGGAAGGGGAGATTTCAAAGCTTGTGAAGTCCACATTGATACCATTGGGCTGCAGGGTTCCCAAGTGGAATATGTGTTGCTTTTCCTGCAACCTTCGGCACTGCAGGAGGTCCATGATGGACATGTCGTCTGAGGAATGGGAGGGGGAGTTAAAATGGTTCGTGACTGGGAGTTGCGGTTGTTTGTTGCGAACCAAGCGGAGGTGTTCTGCAAAGCGGTCCCCCCAAAGCGTTTCCAAGTCTCCACTTGGTCTCCACAATGTAGAGGAAGCCACACCGGGTACAATGGATACAATATACCACATTGGCAGATGTGCAGGTGAACATCTGCTTGATATGGAACGTCATCTTGGGGCCTGGGTTAGGGGTGAGGGAGGAGGTATGGGAGCAAGTGTAGCACTTCCTGCGGTTGCAGGGGAAGGTGCCAACTCTTCGACACCTCCTCCTACCGCCCCCTTGATCATGACCCCACCCCCGAGCACCAAACCATCATCTCCAACACCATCCATCACCTCATCAGCTCAGCGGACCTCCCACCCACAGCCTGCAACCTCATTGTTCCCCAACCCCGCACGGCCCGTTTCTATCTCCTTCCCAAAATCCACAAACCTGCTTTCCCTGGTCGACCCATTGTCTCAGCTTGTTCCTGCCACACCAAACTCATCTTTACCTATCTGGACTCCATTTTCTCCCCTTTGACCCAGGAACTCCCTACCTACATCCGTGACACCACCCATGCCCTCCACCTCCTCCAGGACTTCTAAGTCCCTGGCCCCCAACACCTCATTTTCACCATGGACGTCCAGTCCCTATACACCTGTATTCCTCATGCAGACGGCCTCAAGGCCCTCCGCTTCTTCCTATCCCACAGGCCCAAGCAATCCCCCTCCACCGACACCCTCATCCACCTAGCCGAGCTTGTCCTCACCCTCAACAACTTCTCCCTCGATTCCTCCCACTTCCTACAGACAAAGGGGGTGGCCACGGGTACCCACATGGGCCCAAGCTATGCCTACCTCTTTGTACGTTACGTGGAACAGTCCCTCTTCCGCACCTACACAGGCGCCAAGCCCCACCTCTTCCTCCTTTACATTGATGACTGTATCGGCGCCGCCTCTTGCTCCCCAGAGGAGCTCAAACAGTTCATCCACTTCACCAACACCTTCCACCCCAACCTCAAGTTCACCTGGGCCATCTCCAACACATCCCTCACCTTCCTGGACCTCTCAGTCTCCGTCTCAGGTAACCAGCTAGAAACTGATGTCCATTTCAAGCCCACTGACTCCCACAGCTACCTAGAATACACCTCCTCCCACCCACCCTCCTGCAAAAATTCCATCCCCTATTCCCAATTCCTCCACTTCCACCGCATCTGCTCCCAGGATGAGGCATTCCCCTCCCGCACATCCCAGATGTCCACGTTCTTCAAGGACCGCAACTTTACCCCCACAGTGGTCGAGAATGCCCTTGACTGTGTCTCCTGCATTTCCCGCAACATTTCCCTCACACCCCGCCCCCGCCACAACCGACCCCAGAGGATCCCCCTCGTTCTCACACACCACCCCACCAACCTCCGGATACAACGCATCATCCTCCGACACTTCCGCCATCTGCAATCTGACCCCACCACTCAAGACATTTTTCCATCCCCACCCTTGTCTGCGTTCTGGAGAGACCACTCTCTCCGCGACTCCCTTGTCCACTCCACTCTCCCCTCCAACCCCACCACACCCAGCATCTTCCCCTGCAACTGCAGGAAGTGCTACACTTGCCCCCACACCTCCTCCCTCACTCCTATCCCAGGCCCCAAGATGACTTTCCATATTAAGCAGAGGTTCACCTGCACATCTGCCAATGTGGTATATTGTATCCATTGTACCCGGTGTGGCTTCCTCGACATTGGGGAAACCAAGCGGAGGCTTGGGGACTGCTTTGTAGAACACCTCCGCTCGGTTCGCGACAAACAACTGCATCTCCCAGTCGCAAACCGTTTTAACTCCCCCTCCCATTCCTCAGACGACACGTCCATCATGGGCCTCCTGCAGTGCCACAATGATGTCACCCGAAGGTTGCAAGAACAGCAACTCATATTCCGCTTGGGAACCCTGCAGCCTAATGGTATCAATGTGGACTTCACAAGTTTCAAAATCTCTCCTTCCCCCACTGCATCCCAAAACCAGCCCAGTTCTTCCCCTCCCCCCACTGCATCACAAAACCAGCCCAGCTCATCCCCCCCCCCCACTGCATCCCAAAACCAACCCAGCCTGTCTCCGCTTCCCTAACCTGTTCTTCCCCTCACCCATCCCTTCCTCCCACCTCAAGCCGCACCTCCATTTCCTACCTACCACCTCATCCCACCTCCTTGACCTGTCCATCTTCCCTGGACTAACGTATTCCCTCCCTACCTCCCCACCTATACTCTCCTTTCTACCTATCTTCTTTTCTCTCCGTCTTCGGTCCGCCTCCCCCTCTCTCCCTATTTATTCCAGAACCGTCTCCCCATCCCCCTCTCTGATGAAGGATCTAGGCCTGAAATGTCAGCTTTTGTGCTCCTGAGAAGCTGCTTGGCCTGCTGTGTTCATCCAGCTCCACACTTTGTTATCTTGGATTCTCCAGCATCTGCAGTTTCCATTATCACAGGATTTAAAGTTCTATTGCTGGGAAGAGTTCATTGTTTCCAGCTTGGCGCAAGTTAGCTGCTAAATCTTTGTAGCTAACAATAATGTGTACTCCCTCTGAAGTCTCGTCTAAGGTCTTATGAAGGATTTTCCTGTAACTCAGCATTAATGCAACTAACTATTGAAATGTATTGAATTCTTAACAGACTTCACAGGGTGAATGATGAGAGATTTTTCCTCTCAGGGGAATTTAGCACCAGAGGGCATAGTCTCATAAAGGGGCACTGATTTAAGACTAAGATGTGGAGAAATTTCTTGTCTCAGAAGTTGAGAGTCTTTGGAGCTCCTTGCCACAGAGGGCTGTGGGAGCGGAGACCTTGTATATATTTAAATCTGAGATAGACAGATTCTTGATCACAAGGGGAGTTCATGGTTACAGGGATAGGGCAGGAAAGTAGACATGAGGAATTTCCGATCAGCAATGATCTTATTGAATGGAAGAGCAGGTTGGAGGGGCCAAACAGCCTCCTCCTGTTCCAATTCTTTTTAAGAATTATTTAATAAAACTATTCTTGTTTTGCAAGACTGCACTTCATATCTGCTGAAAAATTCATGTGGGAAATATTCCCCATTTCAATTCAGAATAAAATCAATAAGAAGCCAGGGACCTGCTTCTGTTCCAGCCTTTGGTAATTGTGCAATCTCCACATAGACATTCTCCACGTTTCTGTGTGGGTTTTCTCCCAGAATCTAAAGATGTGCAGGATGATCAGCTTACCCATGGCTAAACCCAGAGTTACATGTGAAGGTTGGGTGAGCGGGGGCTGGGCCTGGGTGGGAAGATGTTCAGAGGGTCAGTGCAGACTTGATGATCCCTACAGGAGGGATTCTATGATACATGCAAGGTGTGGTGGCCATAAATATACTCAAGGCATCCTAGGTGTTGCAATTGAATACAGATACAATTCTGGAAGAGCTGGTATTGGAAAATATACCTGATACCTGGTATATGCCTCCAGAGAACGGAATATTGTGAAATTATGTGACAAAGTATAATGTCATCAGAAGACAGCTTCTCTTGGGAAAGGGGAACCAAAAGACTTTTGGGAAACTGGTGGAGGAAAAGTCTTGGCAATGGAACCTTAGTAAGCAGTTTTAATATATTTTCATATTGAAGTGAGTCTTCATAGATGCACAGAGCAGAGGCAGGTCATGATGACCTAATCTGTTTGAAAAACTCACTGCAAAAATTAATGATTATTTTCAAGATATTGCTCAATCCTTATTGGAAAGATCAGAAAAATAAAACTATTGGACTAATCAATTGTGTAACCAAATAGAATACAATAATATTGAACTGAAACTTGGGCTATTTTGGCTAAGCTCGAACTTCATGGATTACTTTAGAGGTCCTCAAGACCTAGCAAATTCTCTTGCCGTATATAACCAAACACAACTCAGTAAGTGACTAACTGTGCCTTTGTGGTGTCTTTCATGTATGCTTTTCATCCTGTCTAACCATGTCAAATTCATAGAACAATTTGCATGAAGCGGATACTCCAGAATTTTCCAGCAACCTCATACCATTTTAGAAGGCCCATTGTCACTCTAGACAAACACTGTCTGTCTGTAGTTTCCCTGCATGGTTACTGACATATACCCTGGATGTGGCAGTGAGAAGGAAATTGGTCATGGAAGTCCTACTGTATGGGTTTACACTGACACAGGACTTACTCGTCTCCCAGGGCCAGCAGTGAAACCCAAGACACAAGACCACGTTGGTTTGCTCTGAGGCTGACACTCAGGTTATAGTAGCCTCAGCCATCTGGAGAGATGCCCTGCACTGAAGGAAGAAGGTCAATGTCCTTCTTCATCTGCTAAGTTAAGTGCTTCCATCCTCTCTCCACTACCTCATAATCATTCTATCTCTGCTATTATCCCTACCTCCCACCAAGGCTAACTCCCTACCACTCTCAATATTGCCTACAATATCTCTCACTCACTCTCACCCACTCCAACCTCCAACACCATGAACTCCACATGGTCGCTGTACTGCCTACTCAATTATCCAGGACACTTCCCGACTATACACCAGTAGTAATAGCTGTACCGTCCACTTTCATCTCCTGTAATGCCTAGCCTTCTCTCATTCCATGAAGAAAGCACCACACCATAATACAGAAAGAGTCAAGATGGTGCTGTTTTGCAAGTCATTTGACTTCTCACCCATTATGTGCCAGGAAGCCCTGAGAGAAAGTTATCACCTTTGACTTATCTGAAGCCTTCTGACAATTATAGCATGCTTCCTTACTTTGTATCTGTGTTAAGCAGCATGGCAAGACAGCAATAATATGTTCCAGGTATCTCCTGCTGGTGGGGGTTGCATGTGCAAAAGGACAATGCAAAGATGCTGTGAACATCCAGAATTAGTGAATGATATGACAACAAGCAAAGAGCACTGAGAGGTAGTAAGAATTGCCAATGCTGGGGTCTGAGATAACACTGTGGAGCTAGGGGAACACAAAAGGCCAGGTAGCATCAGAGGAGCAGGAAAGCTGACGTTTTTATTCGGGACCCTTCTTCAGAAATGGGAATTCTGATTCTGGCCATTTCTGAAGAAGGGTGCCAACTCGAAATGTCAGCTTTCCTGTTCTTCTGATGCTGCCTGGCCTGTTGTGTTCCTCCAGTTCCACACTGTGTTATTTAAGAGCTCTGAGATGTAGCCTGGCCCAGTTGATGAGCTGGGTGTGCAGCCCTAAATGCACAGGGTGTTCACTGTGTCTCAATGATAGTCACTGGTGAAACCTAAGGTGCTGCTCTGAAGTTCAGATACATACCGTAATTGGATTGGAGGTATGACATGGGGTTTCTAAGAGACTGCCATAGATACCAATGTCCATGGAGTTGGGAGTGCATGTGGCTGGTGCCCACAGAACATGCCCTGAGATCTTGCTGCCCCATTTCCAACATAGAGGTTGTTCAGAGCAAGTATCGAGTTGAATCCATCAGGAGCTCACTTTGACTTCCTCAATGAGTTTTCTCAATACCTACTTTGTTTGGCAAGATAGTAAACTGAATATTAAGGGGTTTGTTTGTGGCATAATCAAGGAATTTAACAATTGTCCACTTGCCAATACCTACAAAACAATCTCCTCACATTGCTCATGAAAAACATAATAGATTCAGTGAGGTGATCTCAACATCGAGGTGAGCATCATCATACTTGCCATCCAATTCTGCCAACGATTGTCACATAGCTAACATTGCTCAGTCCTATGGAATATGTTCATGGCTAATTTGCGACAGAAGGTTATATACAACACGCACTTATCAATATCACAAATACAAAAGGGTTATCATTAAGATACTGAAAATTGGATGGATAGGTTACAGAAGTACAAAATCACAGTAAATGCAAGATGGCATCAGAGATAATGGGAACTGCAGATGCAAGATGGTGTTTTACTAATCTATAATGTCAAGATATTTTAAAAGATTTGCACCTTGAGTTTTGACATCATAAGCCCATAATGTTAGGTATTAATCAACTGTATATATTAGTGCATACATTATAGGTGACAATTTTAGAAAAACAGAGCACAATTTGCTGCCCAATAAATCAATGCAACTTAATGGCCATGTTATACAGATAGTAAACATTTGAAAACTTCACAATTGGGAACAGCATATCAGTGTCATGGAAAAGTTGTAAGTTGACAAGTGCAACTAAAACGATCATATTTGACCATCCTGTCAAGAAGAAAATAACAGCTTACTGTGAACTCCAACATAAATCATTCAGGAAATGAACATTTTTCCCCCCCTGATAACAGCACCAGTAACCAAGATGAGATTTATAGGCCATCAGGAAAAAGTTAAAAAAATGAAGTTGTCTATACTTTGTGGCATTTATGGTGGAAGTGAGTAGACTTAATAGATAATGTGACAGAAGTATGTCAGTATCCAATTTAGAGTATGTAAGTCTAATACACACCAAAACTGAGAAAATTTTAGATGTCATGAATATTCACTGAGTAAGCTGTTATTGTTTGTCACACCTCTACAACACTCACCCAGCTGAAGAGCTCTGTGTTTCATGCTTCTCTAACAAATAAATCTGAGAAGATATGCTAGAATTAAAGTAGACAGAGATGATCAGGAGAATGCAGAGCCAGAGAACACTTTTGATGCCCACATCAACAGTTTTATAAGTTTTAACATGAACTCAACTTTACGTAGTGGGCACCTAGAACCAATTTTGGTGGGACAGCCTAAAACAGGCCTTGGGGTCTTTATTTGTGAATCTAGTGGGCTGTTTTCAATAGCTATGGAAATGGCCAGACTTAATATTGGATCAAATATAGTGCAGAAATTTCACAGATGTGAGAGATAGGTCAAGGAAATTGGCCTTGCTACTTCAATTTTATACAATGAATTTTTCACGGACAGCTTTACTTTCCATCTCTCTCTTTCAGATTGAAGACTATGCAAGATATTTTCTCAATGATGCTCCAGGAATTCAGTTGAAACTTGCATCAAATGTTGCTAGAGTGGCAAGTGGGAGTAGCTTTGATGAGATTCTTAATATGAAATGAAGAATCTCAGCAAATTTTGATTGGTGCGAGGTGAGAGGCTAATGAGCTGAGTACTTTTGGACAAAATTGAAAAATCAATTTGCACTGCTAGAAAGTCTGTAAAACTTTAATGAACTGATGGGTAATGTTATGGGTGCAGAAAAAGCAACTAAGTAATCAGTGAAAGATGAACCAAGAGCAAATAATGACCACTGACTTGAAACTTGAGCTTGCTTCTGCAGATCATATGTAGGAATATAGGAATATAAATGAAAGACAGATGGATGGATGAGGAATGAATTTACTACAGTACATTTGAAAAAAAGGCTTTCAAATTGATGAAAAGAGGCAAAGATTCTACTGTTTACACAATAATGTTTGATCCCTTACTACATTACGAAAAGATAATACACTTTCATGTATTCATTGAAGGATACAATTGTGGTTCCACTGGTAACGCTCTTGCTGCTAATTTATAAGATTCTAGGTTTAAGCTCTACTTCAGTTCTTGAGCACAGAAGTGCAGCTGCCACTCCAGTGCAGTCATGAGCAGACTGCTACGTTGTTGGCCTTGCTGCCTTTTCAGATGACAATTAAAGTAAGATTCTGTCTGCCCTTTTGGCGCACTTAGGAGGCATTTTTCATGAAAGCTTAGTCCACACTTCTGCATTAACTTAGATCAGTACCATAGATTAATAAGTCATGAGAAGGTTGCTGCTTGTGTGGCCTTACTAGTACAAATAGGTTGTGACATTTCCCAGATGACAGCAATACCTATATTACATTAGCTATAAAGTGCTTTGGTATGGCCTGTGGTTGTGAATGATGAAGATTAATTACAAATAGTTGATTTTTCTTCTCCTCCAATGCTGCCTGACCTGCTGTGTTCCTTCAGCACCGTACTGTATTGATTAATTGCAAAACTATTGGACTGTTAGAGGAAAGTGGACCTGGTGGCTTTTGTTCAGGCTGAGATGACCAATTTGACCTCAGGCTAAGCTTCAATCACCATTGTTTACACGAATCAAAAAGTGTTATCATTCATGTCTGCAATAATCCCCTCTTCAATGTAACATTATACCTGCCAACAGGAAATCCTTTCGGCACTCCTGGCGAAATGTTCATGCGTTAATTTGTCATATTTCGGTTTGGTTTCTCTAATATCGACCAGCTAGATGTCCATCCTCTACCCATCAAAGACTTCAAGCTTTCTCAGAACAAAAGATTTTCTTGCCTTGCACAATATATCCTGCTTTACCCGTCAATCCTTTTCTTGTCATTTCTGTATTGGTGCACAAATGCACTGTATTAAAAACCTCTCATTTTATCTTCAAGTCCATCTATGCCTCACATGAGTCCATCTCTGTTACCAATTCTATGCCTTTCCCTTGGTCTCCACGTCTGTAAGTCCCAGATGGTGTGAGTGAAATGCAGGTTGCAACTAAGCTATAGGAGAAACAAAAATAAAGCACGACTTGAATTGCACGGGCAACACTTTGTAATTGATACCCAAGCTGGTTCTAAAGGAACTTGAGAAGGCCGGAGAACATTGTTGGTAACTTAAATGAGGATAATTGCAACGAAATGTAATTGGCAAGCACACTTTTATAGATGTAAATTTTAACTTTGAAGCCACCCACAACAAGTGAGGTCAGCACTGTGTTGCTAACAGGCTCCTAATCCTGCCATTGTATTTGAAACTGAGGTTACCCTGACTAATTAAAGTGAAGGACATAACAAAGAAAAAACTATGGATTTGCATCTAAATCGCACTTTTCATGATCACAGTTTATTAACAGCACTTTATGGCCGATTAAATATGTTTTAAATGGTTATTATTGTAATGCAGGAGAGGAGCCAGTCAATTGCACAGATGTTGTACTGACGGTTTAATATTGACCTGGACATTAAGGTTAACTTCAAAAAAAATGTCGTGGAATCTTGATTGAAATTCATCTCAGTTTCTCTCAGATTCACTGCTACGAAGATTGGGATTTGAAGATGTTAGAGGTTTGTGAACGTTGACAAAACCTGTAGAGATGGACGATCAAATGGGAATCTGAGATCCCATTTCAATGATGTGGCCTTGGAAATGGTACTGTGGCTTGTATAGGCACATGGGATAAACTGCTCTCTCACCAAAGGGAGTGTGATTCCTGCCTCTGAAGACAGGCAGGTGTGGCTGGAAATTCCAGAGGCAGTATAGCTAGAGTTTGAGGTTTCGAACATTCTACACAATCACAAGCAATTCTTGGCAAAGTGTCTCAAAAGGATTCTTATCCGGGAGAAATACCAAGTGGCAAGGTATGTAATATGACCTAAATGGACTGAATAACCTTGATGTATGTTGTATTGAATCTATGCCATTCATGTGAAACTACCCACCCCCCAACACACCCACCTCCACCCCAGCACACTGCCTTCCTTGTCTTCCATCTGCATCCCACAGCCCAAGAGGCCTGACAGGGACATCATCTTCCTGAGCCAGGGTACAAATTCACACCCCCATCCTATCCACTACCACTAGACACCTTCACCTTAATGCATTGTCAGATTTGTGCCTCACAGTGATCCTCCAAAAATGTTGGTCTGTCCATCGTCATGAAATATTCCATAGCTCATAATAATAGGCTTGAACACCAGGAAGAAACAGGGAACAAATTTGGGTCTCTTTTCCATCTTTTCTTTGACAACTATACAAGATCACGTGTTGGAGATAGGTCAGCTCTTCACGTGCTTGGCCTATGGAGATGGAGAACAAAGTGTTTCCCAGCTTCATGATAGCCAAATTAAAAATCAGAGTTACATGGCATGTAATGCTCATTTGGATTGGTTTGATGTTATCAGCTCATAAAGTAGTTGGTAGCTAACAATAGTTAGTTATAATCCTATCAGCTTTTCAGTTCGAAGTTATATTTTTGCTATCACACTTGTCTTGCAAGAATCCCTCATGAGATGGTACTGGAGGAGGATGAAAGTTTCTCAGAAAATGGCACTCTTCCTCCCAATGCATCATCACTGATTTATTCACACCTTCGCCTGGCTACTAAGGGAGTTCTTAAGTGAGCAGGAGCAAGTACTTAAAAACAGGGGTAGCAATGAAGCATCCATGTCAGAGGATACATTCCAAGGCCTAAGACTGTACGCAGATGCTGAGACTCAGCAAATGTTAGCAAAGAGGAATATTCTGGAGCAGAGCATATGTGAAGTCTTGTCAGTCTTTCCCAAGGGACTGCGCTTAACAAAGACTGATTGAGGTGAAGGTGTCTAGTGGTAGTGGCCACCTGCAGAAAGAATGAGATGAGGCAGGCATCCAAGTGCATGATGATCTTCACTGATGGCCTATAGGCTGAGAATGTCAGCTGACTGAAGATGGAGGGAAGGCGTGCCTTGGTTGATCAATGCCAGTGCAGCAAATTGTCTTTATCTCAAAGCTTCCAGAAAATGTTGAGTGGTCAGGAAAATTAAAATTGAGAAAGGGTACAAGAAATTGACATCTCTGGTAAGGCAGTTCCAGTTCTGATGTTTTCCTCACCCAACCCCATCCGACCCCAACTCAAAGAGAGCGTCAAATGCTGCCTACTGTGAAGAGTACTGATTTGTCTCTGTGAAGGCAGATGTAGAATAGTATTTGCAGGTGCCTGTGTTGAAAGTTTCTAACCAGGAGACATGGCCAAGAATGTCTCAGCAACCAGATAAAGAACACAAGCCCTAATAACCCTGCTGAAGCTACAGCACTGCTGAAAATAGGAGTAGTAGCAAAGGAAAGATAATTTCACAAGGATATTTACTTGAATGTTTAGCACAACATTTCATGGTCACAGTTCTGTTTCATGTTTATGCAGTGTAAAATTGATTGATTTTACTGCCACATGGGCCCATTGAGCTCATTTTTGCCTGCCTTTTGGCAAATGGAATAAGAAAAGTTGTGCAAGAGCAATTGGTGACCGTGAGAATGATACATTACTGATGACAGGATTGCCTTGTAATAATGTCTGGAAGTAAGCGCAGTGGATTCAGAATTTGTAGCTGAACTGCCTCAGCAGAAATGAAGCATGTTTGAATCAGGGCATCACTAACACACAGACAACTGTGCTTTTGTTACATACACATCTCCAGCTGCTCCTATCAATCTTTCTATTATTTCTGTGCCTCCTTCTCCTCTTTCCTTAGGTTCATTATCTTTCACTTCGAGTAGCCCCAGTCATACTGACTGTGCATTATTGTACAGGACACTGCATAGGGCTGCCGTTATGGTTGGAAATCCTACTGCTGATGGGCAATCCAAGATTACTGAAGGCAAAAAAATTGTTGGAAATCACATCAGGTCAGGCAAGTTCCATGAAGAAAGAGCAAGCCAACGCTTCAAGTTTAGATGACACTTCATCAGACGTGATGTGAATTGTTCATCTAGAAGAGCCATCTAGACTCAAAATGTTAGCTTCCTCTCACCAAGGATGTTGCCTGACCTGCTGTAATTTCCAGCATTTTTCATTTTCAATGAAAATGCCTGGGTATCTGAATCACATTGTCACCTTTCTAATTGCATATTCATGTGTAATTCTTGCATCCCAGTAGTATAACTGTAACTTTTCTTAGTATCATTGTTAGCATCCCTGACAGGTATTAGCTGTCATTTCTTCAGTCAGTAACCGTTGTCTCCAAGGTGTCATTTGTTGAGTCTACTACAAGATGGAAATATCTGTGACAAATTGCCTCGTGCAGTATAAAAAACATTATTGTGATCCCCTGGAAGCTTTGAGCACATGTGATCTTTGAAATCTCTTTCAGTTGATGACTGTTCCTGGATGATCTGGGGACACTATGAATACCATGCATACAGCCCATACCCCCTTGCAATCCAGCCAGAGCAGTAAATCCAACTGCTTGCTCAAGCAGACGGAATTCACTAATACAAAGATCCTGATTGACACAACATCCATGGGAGATACACTTGCGGCAGTAAACCACCAGTAAATTTTTGGAAGGAGCTCAAGCTGAAGGAATTAAGAACTGTGATGACATTGATGGCCATTGTTAATACATAACCATCATATCTTCTTTCAAGACTATGAACATCACCTAAGCTAACACCTGTAGTGCTGTTGCGGTTTCAACCTCCTGTGTGCTGCAGCCAAACATTGAACCACTCTTTATTGACTTGAGTCAGATAGTTGCTTGTGTCTGCTGCTTTCTCACCTCTCAATCAATGTATGGCTGCAACAATCCCATCAACATTCCCTCACTTTGTTTTTCCTCACAAATTCCAGAAAGATTACAAAATTCATATATGGATGGTTAAGTTCATAATCCAGGCTTAAAGAAATGCTAATGAGTAGGTTACTTATCTAAGCATCCCAAGTGGGCTCTTACTAGCTTCACAACATATCAACAGTTTCAGCTGTTTTAACTTGCAACCCACTCAGAAAAACATGAGATTAAATTTCTCTGCATTTTGTCCTTTCTCTTTAACTAAAGGTTATTATCCATAGAAGTATGAAAGATAAAAGGCAGAGTAATATTTTGACAAGCAAAAGCTTCATATTAAAACTGTACTGTGACGAGGACAAAGTCAAATAATTTTAGTGAGTTTTATTTGCACCTGTAAATGTTTTGCAATAACAATTCCAATTTAAACACTTAGAAAATTTCAAGTGCTTTATTTTAATTGGAAAAGCAGCAATTATCCTGTTAACCTGCTCAGACTTGTGGAGGGCATGCCACACTGTAGGGTTCCCGCAATGAAGGTGAAAGTCAATGGAAATATTTGGATCTTGCATTTTTTCATTCAACAGCAGTTGTATTTATACAACATCTTGAGGCATTGTATTTCAATAGCAATTAAGGCATTGCTTAACTGGGTGCTGCTGTAGGACAGCAATCACAGGGATAACCTTACATTAAAGAGGGCATGGGATAAAGAACTTTGATGTCTTGTCACATTTACAGAGTCATGGCAGGCCAGCCACAAGTACATTAAAGTAGTCAAGCCTAGATATAACACAGGCATGGATGAGGGATTCAGCAGCAAATACACTGAGACAGGAGCAAAATGAGACAATGCTGCAGAAGTGAAAATACACAGTCTTAGTGTAGATATCTAATTGAAAGCTCATTCCATCGTCAGATGTGACTCAAAGTTGCAAACGATTGCAAATTCAGCATCAGGCTGCTGTCAAGGAGACAAGTAGAGTTGTTGTGCAGCTCTGGTTTATGATGAGGATGAAGTAGAATGGATTTTGCATTCGCAATATTTAATTCGGTGAAATGTCTGCTCATATATGATCTCATGATTGCTCTCTGACAACTTAATGGTAAGATAGAGCTTGAAAACTGTAAGTGTGAAAACTGACACTGTATTTTCACGCAATGTTACCAGAAATTAACAAGAGAAATCAGAGGGGCCTGAGGAGCCTTCAGAGAGACCAATGGTAATTGCATGAGTACAGGAAGATAGTGATTGATGATGATCTTCTGGCTTTGATTGAATAGATGAAATTGGAAGGGCAGTCCCACCAGCTAGAAACTGTGGTGAGATTTTGAGGAGAATGGGACAATCAAATTTATCAAAGCCTACAGATGGATTGAAGGGGATGAGGAGATAAAATTTGCTGTACGTCAGTGTTTGTGACTTTGGTACATGTTGTTTCAAGTCTGTGGCAGGGATACAAATCTGAATTTTGGAGGCAAGAATTCAACCAATGATTTTGAAGAGGGAAGAGAGGTTTTAGATGGCATGAGATAACAAGATGTAGAGCTGGATAAACACAGCAGGCCAAGCAGCATCAGAGGAGCAGGAAGGCTGACATTTTGGGTCTGGACTCTTCAGGGAAAGATGAATCAAAAGTTGGAGTTTTGAGGAGAGAGAGAATGATGACAGCATTAAAACAGAGAGCAACAGAATTTTTTCCTCTCATGTTATCAAACAAGGTACCAGCATATTTTTCTGGTCTCCTCAACAAATTTAATTGTTTTCAAAGCTTTCAACAGGACAATAAGCCTCTCACACCTATGGCCTACAGAGCAAGAGAATGCAAGTTAGAAAAACCTTGCAGTACCCTCTCAAAGCACTTCAGAGAGCACATTAACATTTTGGTAAACAGTTTTGTCAAAGAACCAATTTCAGTAAAACACCATTGGCGACATTTTGGAGTGATATTCTGACTAATGCAGCACTGCTCCCTTCTGCCATACTGCTGAACCTGTTTAGTACAATCCAGCTACATAAATCTGGATGTTCAGCAGTGACATGAATTGAAACAAAGTATTGAGCCACGGTGACCATTAAGCATATCATATCTGTGTTTGTTGGAGATACTTCCATGCCTTGAATGAGTTGTTGCTGTGCTTAAGCAAGAATTTACGCATTAAGGAAGAAAATCAAAAATAATAATAAACTATTATTATTTGTGTTATTTTCAGGGAATCTGTGGATTTATTTTATCATAGGAAGGGACATTTCTGGAGCACAAACATTAAAACCCTTTTCAAACACACCTAACCTTTTATTCACATCCCTTTACTATCTCATCATTGCTCTGCTTTCCTTTCTGTATTTTTCTCATTTAATATATTTTTCTTCCTTTACCCTCCATTACTCACCAATTGTCTTTAAGGGAGCAGCTTTCTGTTGTCAATGGCACAATGCCATCTCAGTGTACCTTTCAGAAACAAGGAGATGTTCCGCAATTGGAAATAGGTGAAAAGTTAAAGCGTAGTTTATACTTCATTGATAACGCTGCACTGCCAAATACTGTAAGGTTATATTACAAAAGCAAGCATTTTACTTGTTATTCCAAGAAATCCCCAAATATTTTTACCCATTTCTACGATTAACTTCCAAATGTTATGACATTCATCTTTCCATAACTTCATTCTATGATACAACTGGCAGGTGGTCTCTCCATTTCATATAGAATAAATAACAACATCAATTTACATTGATATTGTGTTCTTCACGAAAAAGATTATCCCCAGATCCTTTGTTGAAACATTTTAAAATGGCCTTTCATTAACACACCTTTCAAATCACAAGCTCCGTCACATGAAATGATAAGGCTACAAGATGCATGGAAGTACTACAGAACTCTGCAAGTTCCTCTTAAGACATACACCATGTCACTTGCAATTATATTACCATTCTCTCACCATAGCTGGATCCAAATCCTGGAACACACTTCCTAATAGTATTGTGGCTGCACCTACATCTGCAGTGATCCAATATGGTGGCTCCCCACCATCTTCTCAAGGGTAATTCAAAATTGTCTATAAATGCTGTGCTTACCATCAATGTTAACATTCCGAAAAAATAATGCATGACCCAAAGGCACAAGAGGATTGCTGCTGTTCTTGAATCTTTCCCATCCTCATTCTGGCCAACATTTCTTTACAGATTGTTTGAGTCCTGCTTCTGTAGAACAGCTGCACAAAACTTCAATTGAAAAACTTTGTCACAGTACTGCACCACTGGGGAGAAGTCTGGACAAAGCGCATGTCAACTGATGAGTAAATAGACGTTAGTGAATTGCCGAGTGAATGAATGAGTGAGTTTGGGAAGTTGTATACAATGAGTGATATATGTGGGTTGGAGAAGGGTCAGTGAGGTAGGTGGTGAGGGTGTCAGGTGGGTAGTTGTGTCAGTGGATGTTGAGGAAGTGGGCAAGTCAGGAGATGGATTTCAGTGGTAGGAGATATTCAGTTCAGGTTAGGTGCTAGAGTAGGGGTCTAGTTTGATGCTGAGGTATTGTCAGGCCTGGTTCATGATACCAAACATTAGGGGTAGTCAGGTCTGATCAGGGTTGTTGGGGGTTCATGTGATCGGGAGGGTTAGTTGGAGGTTTGGGGGTTTAGTGTGGGGTTGGTTAGAATAGGGGAGTTTGGAGATTTGATGAAAGGGGATCAGAAAGGGTTAGTTAGAGCTCTAGCAGGATTGAGGGGATCAATTTGAAGTATTTGGGAAGAGAGTTCTGCAGTTAGCCAAGAGTTAGACTATATTTTAATCTGTCTAACATTTTCTGGGTACCTATCAAATAATTTCCATTGAACTGTCTGAAGTCTTCATCTCTAACTGTTAGCCACAGACTTTTACAGGGGTCCCAAGCAGCTGAGGAATTACTTGTCAGAAGTTCAGACTTCCTCAGCATTTCCCATGATATCAGCTCATTATGATTTCCACGGGGTTCCGCATCCTCATTGTAGGTTTGGTTTAAAATGATTGGGAAACTAGAAAGCCTGGACTAAGAGGATAAGTGATCAAAAGTTTAGTTAGACAGATAAGTTTTAAGGCATCTGTATATGCAGGCACTTGTGTTGGAGCAATTGAAATAGGAGATTCTGAAAAGGTCAGAATTAGATGGGTGCAGCTCATCATGGCACAAAAATATTCTGCAACCGTTCTCTAAAGCTGCATCTTCAGGCATCCTTGAGCTGCTATTGCCATTTTCTTTCCTTTTGTGAAGAATCGCTTTAAGCATGATCAGAGTCCTTTAAAAACTCTGATACTGAACTCTTTTCCCTTAGTGTGCTGTCAAATCACCATTCTGCATATGTCAAGATACTCAGGATTTTTGCAGATTCTCTGAATATTCTTTATGTTAGGAGGCAAGCTTTCAACACATCAGTGTCACAGAGAGCTCAAGGATCTGCGCTCCTTTCATCATAATCAGCTATTCTGCAATTCAAGTGACGGCGGTTGTGTGGCGATAATCTCATGGACTAGCGTTTGAAAAGGCCAAGTTATGGTTGTGTGTACATGGGTTTGAATCTTACCATGACAAATCGCAAACTTTGAATTCAGTAAAACAAAATAAGGGAATAAAGCCATCATAATGATGACCATGTAACTGCTGCTGATTGTTACTCTTTTCCCTATCTGGTCTGGCTTGCATATGATTCTAGATCCACACAATATGGTTGACTTGTAATTGTCTTCTGAAATTGCTCATCAAGAATTTTTTACTTCAGGGGCCACAGGCAATAAATTCTGGCACAGCTAGTGACACCCATACGTCACAAATAAATCAAAAAAAATTCAAGAATGATGCCTCCTATGAATATTGGATCTTCATGTGATTGAACAGGTTTATTTTTAACTGACATATTTTTGTGGACATGGACAGACCATCTGACAAGATTTTGGAATTCAGAGTGCAGGATATCTTCATTTTCTTTCCATGCCACTATGTCAAAAAGTGTTTGGATCTAAAAAAAGAGCCAATTTGATGGGCAAGTTGTCATTATTCTGAATGATTGATATATATATATATATATATATATATATATATTTATCTCCCAATTCATTAATGTCAATGCAGCTGTACTTCACTGAAAGCTTCAAAATGTCTTCGAAATGTTTTTGTTGTTCTCTCCTGGAGTATTATCCATTTGAGAGTTGAGAAAACAGGACATTGCCTGGAGAAAGTATTCTGGCCATCTGGCACAGTCACCAATCTATTGTAGTGGATTTTGCAGGCGTTTTCCCAAATGGTTGTGAAGTTGGCTTCGAGGTGGACACTATCATTTATTTAATTATCTTCCATTGAATCATGAGGATACAATAGAGGCATTGCTGATGGAATGTCTCGTGCTGATTTTTGTGTGGCTGATAAACAGGCCAAGTCTCACTATAGTATAGGAGTACGGTGCCAACACCTGCTTTGTCTCTAGACTTTTGTTGACGAGTAGAGATATTTGGTGTGATATGACAGCGGTCAAATGAAGACATGTGAATGCCCCCAAGCTATTTACATCTTCCTGGCAATGGTTGTTCACCCCATCAAATGTCAACCGCTCTCGGGTGTCAGTATTAGACTAGTCATTGTCTTGAGTTTTAAACCTCAGTTGTTTCCATCCCACAAATAAACTGGAAACTAAGTACATACATGGATTGACTGCTGTGTTATTGCCATGATGTACCAGATTTGAAAGCTACCCTCAAACTCTTCAACACTGCATAAGCAAAATTCAACACATCCTTGAGTATTGGATTATGCAGAAGAACTTTCATTTTATTCTGTTAATTAAGATGACCAGCATTTTGCAATGTTTTGTAATTATTTATATCCTGAAATTTTTGTAATTTTGTAATGCCTTTATTAATGTATAGGTTTTTTAAAAATTATTTTATAGATAGCCTTCCACAGCCTTATGAATTGTGATGACTTATTTTATTTTTACCCTCATCATAATCTGACACATGCCACTAAGATGATTTTTCAACAAACCAATTTTCTACCTAATCATCTTTCTAATTTCATCACTAATGGAAATATAAAATTGCGTGTAACTAGATAATATAAATGTGAACTGTTTCAGAATACACAGATAATCGTGATGTCCAGAATAGTTTGCATTAACAGCTAAACATTCTTTAATTAGGTTCAGAAAGTTTACTTTTATCACACATCAGACAAAAAAAAATTCACCTTCATTCAATTTTTCTGAGCGATCTCCTTCTGAAAAAACTCAGTGCAACAAACCACAGATGGAGCTAATGCAGACTACGCTCGCAGAAGCCACATCTGCTTTTGACTGCATGAACTATTGTAATCTGCTAACCAAAGGACTTCAAGTATTCCAAAACTTACTTGAAAAGCTATGGACAGAAGTACGCAAAGTGTAGGAAAGAGAAGGTAAATGGGTGAGTGGATTGCCTGGTAGATGAGAAGGGTAGATGATACTTTAGATGCGGCACTTATGGTGGGCTGCGCGGTAGTCAGATGAATTGTAAGGAGTGGTCAGCTCTGAGTCTACATAGTGCAAGTCATGAAATAGTCAGGTTGGGTTGACGGCTCGTCAGAATGGGTCAAGGTAGAGCCATGTCATCTGGTGAGGAGTCGGTTGGTGGACTTGAATTAGGTCAAGTCAGTGAGAACTCTGGCTGGTGCGGAGGCTCAAGGGGGACATTGAGCGGGTGGGGGCCGTATATAGTTTCCAGGCACTAGACCAGACTTTCTCTATTCAACAATTGCTGGGTAACTAGCCAATTAACTAAATTGGGTACATCTGAGGTTTGCAGTTCAGGTTTTTTTTGTATGGTCCTAAGAAACAAGGGAATTGCCCATCAGAAGTTCAAACATCCCAGGAAATTCCCATGGAGCCCTTACAATGACACTTCTGAGCAGTTCTGTGAGACAACCTGCAGGGACATGCAGTCTTAGGCTTTCTCAAGACTTGAGGATCTAGGCCAATATTTCCACAAGATAGGTCTGGATTTTACAATTTGGCCTGAACATCTTCTTAGAAACTATGACAATGAATTGATTTCCAAATGTGTATTTGCAACTGAGATTTGATGATAAAATTGATCAAATACAAACAAAAGAGAAATACTTTACTGATAATCCTTCACGATTGTCATGCTGGTAAATAGTTTAAAATGCAGATAAGAAAAGGGAAAGCAAACACAATGCAAACATCCAGACATGAGTCTTGTTTTAATATTCAAATAAATCAAAAAGCTTTGGATTGAATGAAGGAATTTGCATAACATTACGGAGAGCTGTAAAGCTTCTTGGCTTTTATTTGGTAGATGGCCTAGTGTTCCTTTTCTGCACATTGTAGATTGCTGACAGACTGACATTATTGTACAGATACAAAGTGCCTTTTAGTTGTGCATCAATGCAGAGGGAACAACATATATTCAGGATCAGGTTCTTCTATCCCTTTGGACTAAAGCCAGCCAACATGGAAACAATTTCACACTACTCAGACATTGTCAGCTACAGCATATGGAATTGCCTAGATTATACAGATCAGAAACAGATCATTTGCTGAAATAATTGCACAGAGGCTGATATTCCATCGTCTAGTCACCCTTTATTTGAATATGCACAGTACATTGTGACCAGTCAGCTTGGAGTTAGTCGCTGAAGTTGGGAAACTCTCTGAATCGCCTGTTTATATCTGTCAGCCAGGCCTCAGTAATTGGCTCAAGTTAATAATCCCAATCATGAGTTTCATAGTCAATAAGATCAACCTGGTTCCAGTCACTACACAATCCAAGCCTGTATTTATACTTTACCTGCCTCTTTTCCCTTTTCTTATCAAACAGTAAATTATCCTCTTTTCCCTTGTCCTTCAAATTTTTATCTAGCTTCCCTTTACTTGATCCATTCAATTCACCTTGACTATTCCAAGTATTCATGAGTTCTAGGTTCTCATCTCATCATAACCAGCATAGATTCAGATATTCTAATTACTGTCTGACAGATTTGGCCAATTTGGAATTACTTACATACATTTTGGTGATTTTTTTCTTCTGACTGTGGCCTATCTCAATTGCAAGTCATGATGATATTGTATAACTCCTGTTGCCATATTTCATGAGTTAAAGATCCGAAAGACACGTTTGTAATGTGTAAATAATAAAGTACGTAAGATAAATAAGGGGCTAGAGAGGCAGGTAGGGTAGCTGAGAATAGGTACAGTGCCAGATGGAAAACAAGAAGCTGACAAGTAGGTGAGGAAAGTAAATGGATGAGTGATAAGTATAGGTTGAGGAGGATTGGTTGAGCTTGGGGTGGTAGTGTTTGAGCTTGGGCTATAGTTGTTGATTCCAGTAGGGTTGTGTCCTGTTGTAGGGGGATGGTGTCAGTTCAGGGTGTGAGTTGATTTGGCATGGTTGACTAAGTTAGGGTGGGCATTGAGCTCCCCAGGACTGGGTGGATGTGATAAATCATTGGCTTAGGTTGGGGATTGGGTTGGGGGTGGTGTGGAAGTCTGATCAGGGAGGTTAGGGTTGAGGTTACTATGGTAGGGGATGGTTAGTGGTAGAAATGGCACAATGGCCCTATGGCTAGCACTGCTGCCTCACAGTAACTGAGACCTGGGTTCAGTTCTAGTCTCAGGACGACTGCCTGTGTGGACTTTGCACATTCTCCCTATGCCTGTGTGGGTTTGTTTTGGGTGCTCCAGTTTCCTCCCATAGTCTGCGCGTTAGAAGGATTGGTCTTGCTAAATTGCCCATGGTGTCAAGAGATGTGTGAGTTAGGGGGAAAGGTAGGGTGACAGGGGTAGGGTAAGGGAGTGAATTCGGGTGGGTTGCTCTTTGGAGAGTCGGTGAGGACATGTTGGGCTGAATGGCATGTTTCCACACTTTATATGGATTCTATGTGGGGCTTTAGTTTAATTGCTGCCCAGGATTTAGAGTAGATTTTTAACTACCTATCCTTTCCTGGGTAATTACTCAGCATAAGTGAGGCGGCACCCTTTAAATTGTCTAAGGTTGGGGAGCTTTTTTCAGAGGTTTCCACACATTTCGAATTGGCCATTGGAAATTTAAATTTCCTGGCAATTCCCACAGAATCAGTTATGTCGGGGATTGCATATACATCCAAATGCAACTCCAGTCTACATTACTCTAACAGTTATCTGATATCTGGGCTAAATTACCTTCTGAATTTCCTATGTTTTTCTGTGCGTTTATTTAATGGTGTTCTCTAGCTTTTTCATTTCACAGTGGAGGAAACATTCTCTCTGTGTCTACACTATCATTATCCTTCATAATTTTAAAGGCATCTATTTACTCACCTCAATAATAAAATGTGAGGCTGGATGAACACAGCAGGCCCAGCAGCATCTCAGGAGCACAAAAGATGACGTTTCAGGCCTAGACCCTTCATCAGAGAGGGGGATGGGGTGAGGGTTCTGGAATAAATAGGGAGAGAGGGGGAGGCGGACCGAAGATGGAGAGAAAAGAAGATAGGTGGAGAGGAGAGTATAGGTGGGGAGGTAGGGGGGGATAGGTCAGGCCAGGGAAGACGGACAGGTCAAGGAGGTGGGATGAGGTTAGTAAGTAGGAGGTGGAGGTGCGGCTTGGGGTGGGATGAAGGGATGGGTGAGAGGAAGAACAGGTTAGGAAGGCAGAGACAGGCTGGACTGGTTTTGGGATGCAGTGGGTGGAGGGGAAGAGCTGAGTTGGTTGTGTGGTGCAGTGGGGGGAGGGGACGAACTGGGCTGGTTTTGGGATGCGGTGGGGGTAGGGGAGATTTTGAAGCTGGTGAAGTCCACATTGATACCATTGGGCTGTAGGGTTCCCAAGCGGAATATGAGTTGCTGTTCTTGCAACCTTCCGGTGGCATCATTGTGGCACTGCAGGAGGCCCATGATGGGCATGTCATCTAAAGAATGGGAGGGGGAGTGGAAATGGTTTGCGACTGGGAGGTGCAGTTGTTTATTGCGAACCGAGCGGAGGTGTTCTGCAAAGCGGTCCCCAAGCCTCCGCTTGGTTTCCCCAATGTAGAGGAAGCCACACTGGGTACAATGGATGCAGTATACCACATTGGCAGATGTGCAGGTGAACCTCTGCTTAATATGGTAAGTCATCTTGGGGCCTGGGATAGGGGTGAGGGAGGAGGTGTGGGAGCCAGTGTAGCACTTCCTGCAGTTGCAGGGGAAGGTGCCGGGTGTGGTGGGGTTGGAGGGCCGTGTGGAGCGAACAGGGTTTCATGGAGAGAGTGTGTCTCCGGAAGGCAGACAAGGGTGGGGATGGAAAAATGTCTTGGGTGGTGGGGTCGGATTGTAGATGGCGGAAGTGTCGGAGGCTCCTCAGGGTCCTCTTTTCCAAGAAAAGGAACACAATTGCTCATACTTTTCTAGTTTTAAATATAACTTCATATGTTTCGTACCAGAGTCTCTATAACTTTTTTATAAAAAGCAATATAGACTCCTTGGAGCTTTCCAACTATGGTTGAACCGAGTTTTGATACATGCTTCGCAAAACCATTTTTTATACGTAACTCAAGTCTGAATTTTTAAAAAAATCTGCATTTTATGAAGTGTTCAATTGGTCCACCGACCTTCTGGGAAATTTTATAAAAGCTTCACATTGACTATTTTTAATGTTCTTAAAAGCTGATGCTTCTCCACTTTTTCCTGACACTAACAATAATTAGACAGGGACTAGAGATATTTTGTTCACATCTTGTGGCCTCCGCATTGCATCAACTACGTAATGTTGGTCATTGTGTTCAACAGGCTTTGCAGCATCAGATCAGAAGTGAAATATAATTGCAGTCTTTGATTCTAGCAGCTACTGTGTAAGCAGTATGTGTCTGTGACACAACAATGGCAAGTTATCCCACTTTAGCATTTCGAGCACATATTTCGAGCATATATCGTGAAAGTATGCACCGAGAGTTTATAATATTTTGCTTATTTTTCCGTTATAATGAAAGGATTGAAAATCATAACTGGTTGATCGTATGATATGTGTTCTTGACATTACTGGGCGTGTGATATTAGAACTAAAGAAGCAACTGTTCCCCAGAACTTCTCTCATTCAAATACTACATAGTATTCTTATGATGTATCAATACTTAGTCAAAGCAAGAAGCTAACTCAACAGTCAGAAACTAATAGCATCAGGTGCAGTGATAATGTTCAAAGCCATCTGATCCTACTTTTCTTTTGAAATCAATAGACATTGTTATTGGAAGGATTCTAAAGCCATCAGTCCATATGATCCCATGTGTTTACTCTAGAAATCAGGCATTGTGGTCTTTACTATAGAGGCATTCCAACAAAAATAGAAATAAATTATAATTTTGTTTAGCAATCTCATTAAAACAGTCAGAAAGATTTCACAGGTGTTTTCTAGATCCTTGATGTTTTATTTTGAAACCATCTTAAATAATTTAAATAAATTATTTAAAACCTTGCTGATAAGCTAAGGAAGGAAAGCACAGTTACTTAAAGTTTATAGAGCCTCAGAAATCTAATGCTATTACATTGTGGATCCGGTAATAGCACTGATGTGTTCTGACAGCTTTATAAAAGAGGGCCAAATCAATGGCATCTCGGGAGAGTTAATATGAAGTCCAGTTATTCTGACAGTCTGCTAGTTTTAATTTATTTTTACAATTCAATACATTTCTAAAAATAGTGCTTTGCCCTGATGCAACTAAAACTTAATGAAATGTTCAGAATCTTTGCATATACTGTCATGACCATTCTTGTTCAGCTCATTAAAGGTGACCAAAGAAAGTATGTTGAATTTATACTATTTATGTTCTTACAATTTTGTTTCACAGATTGATAAGGGGGGAATCTTTTTTTTGATGGGCAGCGGCTGTCAGTATTTGAGTTGTGTGTGAGTAAGGATAGCCTGCTTCATTTATGGAAGGAGATTGAGATGGCTTGCTTTATAGGCATGAGCTGAAGAGTGCTTGATTTTACAAAACTCTTCTTGCTCATTTGGTGTCCTGAGCATTGACTAAGGAAAACCATATCATATATTTTAGATATACTTCAGAATTATTAAGGTTTCTTTGCAAAATATACTGCAGTGCTATTGTTTTAATTCTTTTGCTGCTGGATGATAACAATATCTCAGTTATAAGACATGCAGGAATTGGGAATACAGAAAAAAAAGATGCTTAACAAGAAGATACATAATCATTGCAAAATTGTAATGTGCCAATCCTGTGAATACATTTAAAAAATGAACTAACTGCTTTATAAAAGATGATATGAAGACAGAGTATAGGGCTGCCGGGTTTATTTCTCTGCCCAGAATACTCAGCCAATGATATAAACTAGAACTAACCTTTTCATGTCTTCATCATGCTATGAATAATCAACAGAGGTCAAATTTTATTCCAAAGTCCCAGGGGAGAAAATTTTGGCGATGTTCTCCAGCATTTGCAGTCAATGATACAGAATTCCCTCTTCTCTTGTGTAATAGCTGCTGAGATTGATTTGTCCTGCAAAGAAACAATTCTGATAGTCAAGGAAAGGAGATCCTATTTGGTGAAATTTGCTTGTCAAAACCCAAGGTGAACCCAATCTTTCCCAACTGAACTACTTGGTGTCAGGCAATTATGATGGCAATTCTGCATTGTAGTATTTGGAATACGACATCATTACTGTTATCATAGATTCTACTCACTATTCGATCTAAGGAATCTTTGTCCCCTACAATCTATAACTAGTTGCCCAACATTAAGCTAATCATCCTGATTAGTTACCTTCATTGACATGAAATGTATATGACTCCAATAACTCAGGATGATTTACATTTCACAGTGACTGAACCTATCTCACCTTATCCCAAAGCTGACATGCAGCTGTCTGTCAAAGTGGCACAACTGTTATTAAAATCAAACTTGAAAAGATCACTTTTTTGTGCATTTTTGTAAGTCAATGATTTAAGTTCAGTGGTGCATCCGTGAACCAAGGAAAGGGATATTGTTTAAGTTCTAGGATGTATTTAAAAATAATAACACCAGTTATGCCTGTAATGAAAAATAATCAGCCAGTTTAATATTGCACAATGCATCAGTGTTTTAAAGTCCTGAAATATACCCATTTAGCAATAGGACAGTCTGAGTGAGATTTTCCCAATTTTTGTCAATGTGTTTGGGCAAGTATGTGAGGTGGTGATTAACAAGATGACCCAGCAGGAGAGAACTCACCTGACCATCAGCCAATTCGCTCATTAAGAGATACGATGCCTACTAAAGACATTGATATCAACAACCAGGGTGACCAGAAGCTGCTGGCCTGGGCTAGACATTTGTTGATTGAGACCTACTCCAGACAAGGTCCAGCGACTATTAAGTGAGTTATTTTTATCTTCTTGCCATGAGAATGGCATTGTGGATAGGAGGGAGGTGGGATTTGAAGTCAATACCAATCATTGCTCCCTCATTCCTCTTTCAAATTGCTGCAAGATTTCAAAGTAGTGGCAAAGTCACAATCTCACAGCGTTAGTAATCCAGGACACCATACTAATGTTCTGGGGACATAGGTTCAAATTCCAACATGACAAGTGGTGACATTTGAATTCAATGAAAATCGTGAATTGACATTTAACCCAATGGCAATCATGTAACTATGTTGACCCATCTGGTTCATTAATGTTCTCTCCAGAGCCACAATAATGTGGTTGACTCTTAACTTCCCTCTGAAATGGTCTCAGCAAGCTATGGGCGATTAGGGATTGGTAATAAATGCAGGCCCATGACATTCAGATACCATGAACAAGTGAAAAAGTGAAAGACGTCCCCCATGACTTGACAGTTAGGTTGCCACGGTTTCCCACTCTAGATACCTTTCTTGCCCCTGGGAAGACAGATAATCGGGATGGTGTTATGTTAAGGCCTTTAACTGATCATTGATTGACCATTTAAGGGATTCAGTCATTGATGAGTTGAGAATATCACCCATTGAGCTTGCTTGTAACTTAATTCAGAGGTATCAAGGAGGGGCTTAGTTTTTCTGCAGTGAAAACTTGTCAAAATATTTCCCCATCTTGCCACATGTAGGGAGGGGCATTCTCTGATCTGCCTCAAATGAAATAATATCTTTTCCTAAATGAGGGGAGCAAAACTGCTCATATCTGTCCAGATATAGTCTCACCACCTTGAACAATTGTAGTGAGACTTTCCAACTCTCATACTCCATCCCCTTAAAATAAGGGCTGCCATTGTATTTGCCTTCCTGACTACTTGCTACGCACGGGTGTTACGTTTTTGTATTTTATGCACAAATATCCCCAGGTCCCTTTGCATTGCAACTTTCTGCTGCTTCTCCCCTTTTATTTAACACTCTTTTCTTTTGTTCTTCCTTTCAAAATCAACAATTCTCATTTTCTCACATTGCACTCTATTTGCCACTTTATCCCAACTCAATCTTATCAATATCTCTCTGTAAGATAATAAAGTGTGAAGCTGGATGAACACAGCAGGCCAAGCAGCATCTCAGGAGCTCAAAAGCTGCTTGGCCTGCTGTGCTCATCCAGCTTCACACTTTATTATCTTGGATTCTTCAGCATCTGCACTTCCCATTATCTCTGATACGATATCTCTCTGTAAACTATATGTATCCCTTTCGCAACTTGCCTTCACACTATTACTTTGCTAGTGCTTTTGGGGAGGATTAAGGCTTTCTTGATAGGTTATGGAAATTTGAGAGGAAATGTGATAGGAGAATATTAATGTTGGTACTGACAAGAAGAAAAATGGTGAGTAAAATTGAAACAAAAGGCAACATCAAACAGGGTCAAAAGAGAAAATTGTTAAAAAGACAAAATTGAAGATACCATTCCTAAATTCATGGAGCAGTCACATGTAGGAAGGCGAATTGACAAAACAAATAGAAATAAATAAACAAATACAATCTGATCGTAAAATAGAAATTGGAATAGAATTGAACTGTATTGTCACATGTACTTTAAGATGAAAAATATAGTGAAAAAATTTATAAGTCACCTCATCACGGCACCTACATCAATGACAGAAGTCATACATGATAATTTATAAAGTACCATTACAGAAATAGCTATAGAGTAACTGAGGCTAGGGATTGAATAGTCAATAATGGTCAATACTTAGGAAGGATTAATAAAATAGGAAAAGGAAATGGGGTATTACTAGTAGAAAAGATTAGGACCAGTGCAGTTGTACAGAAGGATGACAAACCAAGAAGATTATGATCCATCAAGAGGAGGGTTACTGGACCCAAAACATTAATTTGGGCTTTCTCTCCACATAATCTACCAGACTATTGAGATTTTCTAGCAATATCTGTTTTCATTTCAGATTTCCAGCATCTGCCATGTTGATCTTATTTGACTCAGAAACAGTTTTGGTCAAGCTAAGAAACAGCATAAGGCAACTTACATTAGTGTGAGCTATTTAGGAAACACTAAAAGGTTGTGGTAAAATAGAACATTATATAAAGTATTAAATTAGAGGTATATATTGTAAGGGTAGTACTGTAATTTTGGTGACAATATTGTAATTCTGAAATTTTATTGTCAGTTTGCATTTAGATTGCATGAACATAATTAGCACTAATGTTGTGAGGGAAAAATTTCTGGAATGAATGAGAGATGGTTTTCTGGAATGTTATATTGAGTCTATTTTAGATCTCATATTGTGCAATGAGAAAGGGTTAATTAATTATTTTTTTCAAAGAAAAGACCTTTAGTGAAGAGTGACCATAAAATGATGTATTTTACATTAAGTTTGAAAATGAAGTAGTTAACTCTGAAAGAAGGGACTTACATGTAAAGAGAGGAAGATTCAACAGTGTGAGAGGCAAGGAGGCTGTGGTAAAGTGGGAAATGATATTAAAAAGGAAGATAGACAATGATTTGCATTTAAAAAGTTCATGGATTGTTTACAATAGTTATACACTCATTTAAGGCTCAAAACCGCAAAGGACAAGTGACATAACTGTGTGTAACAAGAGAAGTTGAAGATTCTGCTTGGTCAAAGGACCAAGGTTGCAGTTGCCAAAACAAGTTATGAGCCTGAGAATTGAGAGCATTGTGGAATTTAATAAGGGAGGACCAAGTGCATGATAGCTAAAAGGAAAATAGAACAGGAAAATAAATTAGTGAAAAGCATTAAAATGGACTGTAAAGTTTCTACTGATTTTAAAAAGGAAAAGATTAGTAAAGACAAGTGTGGACTGATTAGAGAAAGAGACAAGTGAATTTTTGATGAGAATAAGTAAGTGGAAGATAAAACTAAATACTTATGATTTATTCATGGAGAAAGAAGCAAAGGCCTTCCAAAAATACCAGAGAACCAAGAGACTAGTGACAATAACGAACTGAGATAAATCAGTGTTAGCAAAAAGTTGTAAAGTATGTAAATCCCTGGTCTGATGAATTATATCAGAGTGTTTTGGAAAGGTTAATGAATGTGTTTGTCACCATTGTTTAAAATCCTTTTCATTCTGTGATCATTCACACAGATTGGAAGGTAGCAAATCTAATTTCATGACATAAGAAAAGAGGAAGAGAAAATAACCGAGAATTACAGACTTGTTAGATGACATCAGTCAAAAATATTAGAATCTATTATGAAGGATAACTGTACATTTGGAAAATAATAACAGGATTAGAAAGAGTCAACATGGATTTATGAAGGGGAAATCATGTTCAACAAACCTTTGAGTTTTTGAAGATGAATCTAATAACTTGGAGATAATAGGTCATATTCAGATTGGCAGGTTGTCACTAGTGGGGTACCACAAGGATTAGTGCTTGTGCCCTATCTATCAATAGTTTGGATGTAGGGACCAAAGATAATATTTTCAATTTTGCCGATGATATAAAAGTGGGCTGGTATGTGAGTTGTAAGGAGGATGAAGAGAGGTTTCAATGGGATTTGGACAGACTAGAACATGACAGATGAAACATTGCATTAAAAATGTGAATGAATCCACTTTGATAGGGAAAACAGAAATATCGGACATTTCCTAAAAAAATTAGAGATTTGGAAGTACCATGGTGCAAAGAGGCACAAAACACCCCTGTTGTCGAAAAGCTACATGCAGATGCAGCAGACACTTAGGAAGGTAATTCGTATGTTAGTTTATTGCAAGAAGGTTTGAGTAAAGATGTAGAGTATGGGTGAGATACCTCCTGGAGTAATATGTACAGTTTTGGCCTCCTTACCTAAGGAAGTATGAAGTGGAAGAGCCGGTGTTGGACTGGAATGGACAAAGTCAGAAGTCACATGACACGCATCACCTGACAAAGGAGCAGCACTCCAAAATTGTTGGATTATAACCCACTGTCATGTGACTTCTGACAAAGAAAGTATGTACTTGCCAGAGAGGGAGTGCAACCAATGTTCATTAATCTGCTTCCTGGGATGGTGGGATTGGTCTAAGATGAAAAATTCTGGACTCTGGGCCTGAATTCTTTAGAGTTGAGAAGAATAAGCAGAGACCTCATTGAAACGTACAAAATTCTTAAACTGCTCAACGGGAGAAATGCAGAAAGGATGCTTCCTCTGGCTAGGAGAAGGCGTGGGTGAGTTAGTAGCAGGACAAGGGATTTGTGGTTTCAGACTGAGATGAGAAGGAATTCCTTCACTTGGAAAGCAGCAAATTGTTGGAACTGTTTACACTGGGGGGCTATGGAAAGTCAATGCAAGAGAATTATACATTTCTAGATATTAAAGATACTAAGGGATTCAGAGATAGTGCAAAAAAAATGTTGAATTAAAATGTCAGCCATGATCTAGTTGATAGGCTGAGCAGGCTTGTGGGGGGAAAGGCCTACTCCTACTCTGATGTCCTATGTTCTCATCTTCCTTTCAAGGTGAAAAATTGCATGCAGATGATGCAAACTCCAATTTGCTCATGGAATTTTCAGTTTAGGGGTTATGAAGTCAGTTTGTGAAAAGTGATCAAGCAACATTAAAGAGTAATTATTCACAGATCATTTGGTTTCAAAGGCTTTTTTGCACATCTAACATTCTACACTTCAGTTTATGCTCCAAACAAAGCTCTATAACTTGATTCTCAGAATAATTGACCTCGCCCAGGCTAATTTCCATTTTCCACATTGAACTTTTGACTCAATTCAGCTTTTATTCTATTCTGGCTAGTTAACAAAAAATATGCACAATATCACAATGAAGGAAACAAAACAATAAAAATTACTCTCCAGAAATGGTATTAATAACTCTCCAATGCACTTGAGTTTGAAATTTTGCTATTATAAACACAATGCCAGACCATTCTGTCTTGTTGTGTTTGCACGCATTAGCGAGGCGATCAAATATTTTCGAAATGGAGATGTGAATTTTTTTAGCTTTGTCTATCATTGCTTTTCAAAAATCCAAATTCAGAAACAATATTCACAGTGATGTACCCTGAGGCATCTGTAGCTTAAGGCCAATACAGGTCATTTGTCACAATATGCACATTCGTTCATTAGTCTTGGTCTCCACCCTTTTGTCTTTAAGGAATGAAATTTCGATTTCATTTCAGTAATTGTGCTGCCAATAGGGATTCATTTAAGTTATGGAATTAGTATAATAAAAATGCTGAATGCATTACTGTATTCTACATGGAAGCCAAAAATCTTCAGAATATATAGCGTAAGTGTGATCAAACCCTTTAAATTCTTCTGGAATATCTCTGTCTCTTGTAATGTCATGTTTTCCTTCCTTTCTGAGCTACTTTAACAATATAGAAAACACCTACTGCTGTTTGTGAGCACTTTCCCTCAAAATAGTGTCATTTTTAGATCTTCTGCTATCATTCTAGAGCTGTCATCACTCACAGAGTTGTCTGATCTTTTAAACCTTTCTGCTAACATCCTGTGTCTGAAAATACCTCTGCACACAAGAAATTTCTTTGCTACTGGCTTGTGTAACAGCCATAAAGACATTCGGACATTGATGCTCATCTGCTGCAACCTGTCAATTACTTTCCCACTACTGATTTCCTTGACTTGCAATGCATCACTGTCGGAAGAGAGTTAAAGGCACTAAAGGATGGCCAGCTGTTGCATCTATTAATGGAAGCTCAACTGCTGTTACCACCAGTTGCCCATAAATATCTCTATAAACTGAATTTGAGGTTCTTCACAGAGAAATATGGTCTGTAATCATTCTCATGATCAATAAGGTGCTTCAATAACGAGAACCATACACATTTTTAATTGGTATGCATTTAGAGAGGCTCAGGATAAAGCACACAACCCTTACATAAACAAAGTAACCTGATTTTAATCTGTTTACTAATTGGAAAGGATTCAATAAATCAATCACTGTTCCCGGTTGAGTGTGGGTCTTAAAAGAATTGAATCTCACTAAGCAAGAGATGAAGGAAAGAAATGAATAAAGAAAATAAATTTGGGTAGTTAAAGATGCTCAAGTAGGATTTAATTATGTCTTCATGAGCTGTCAGCAAGTTGTGACAGCATTAGGCAGCACATGAAAATAAAATTAAACATTGCTTTATGTAATGGTCCTGAGTTCTCAATGCAACACATTGCTATGACTCATTTATGTAGTCACTAATAATTCCTGTTGCTCCTTTACTCTCCACTCTTTCAAAAACACTCCTTTAAATTGATAAAGTCTTCTAACATTCTGTAAGGGCAGTACTTATTCCATAGGAGTTTTTCTTATTCAAGTTTCTTTCATTCCAACCATGACACAGTTCTTTATTTCATTAACAAACCCACACTACTGATGTACTTTCTTTTCTCGTTCATTGGCCCCCTCAATACTATAGGTTTCTCGCTGACCGTTCTATTACATTCAATACACGGGGCAATGCATTTCATTGAAAATCATTTGTAATACTTGCAATACCTGCTAATCCTTCAGATGGTGCTGCAACAGGCCTGTTGGATATTGAAGGTGTCACGCTGTGTAACAGAAGAGCTACTAATTTATGCAGAACCATCAGTCACCTTGTGACTGAATAATCAGACTTTTTGTAGTCTACAAAATGTAGCAATTGTAAGGGCTATGCGGAGAGTGCGTGCAACTGCCATTATTGAGACAGGTATCAGAGAAAAGGAATTATAGTTGGGCTAAGAGAGAAGTAATATATATATATGTATGGAAATATATATATATTCAGTGAATGCTATTACAATTAGCAGAAAAAGAAATAGCTTCAATTTTTGACACCATGTATATCCCCAGAATACTCTACTCAGTAACTTTTATTCAAGTAATTAAAAAACATGATTTAAAAATAAATATCAAAAGCTCATTGAGATAAACTTGTGTCTTTTAACTTAAACATGAAGACTGATCATATGTGAAGGAAGGAGGGAAAAAATAAAAATAGGCCTCCTTGGAATGGGTGCGTCACTGAAATGTGGGGAGATATTGACAGGAATCAAGGAAATTCTTGGAACATCAACTGTTATGCTTTGCAACCAAAGAAATGATCCAGTCTAAGGCCAAGTCCTAATTTTCCAGAATGCATTCAGTCACTGCTGAAGGTAAGACCACAGGCTCCTACTTTAAAGATAAACTGGCAATAACTACAGCAGAAAGAGGGTTACTGTGTCAATCAGGATAAAATACACATGACAGTGCTGCTATTTTTAAACTCAACACTTATCAGGAAAGTTGAATCCTTTTAAATAAGTTGAAGACACCAACACCCCACCTTCTCTGTTATATAAAGGAATTGTGAACTAATTGTAAATAATGTTTTGAGGCATTCCTCTGAATGGCTAACATTTGAATACTTATCAGGTCAGTAGTCTGACCTATGGTGCAATACTCTTCTGTTCAATTTACAATTTATGCTGAAACAACTTAATCCAAGAAAATGATATTCTGCTAATGATTACTTTGGGAGTTAAACATGACTAGCAAAATGATGAGAGACCTAGGAGAATAGGACAAGCTACGAGAAGATGGAGGAGCAGAAGGATAATGAAGGGATAAGGGTATTAGGCCATATTTGCCAAATGTCTTAAAGAGCAATTCCATCCCTAGATTTCATACAAGCAGAAATAATTTCTAACTCTCCATGCAATCAAGTCACGCAATTAGCTTGGAAACTTCAATCAAATCGGGCATTAGGTTTTGGGGAATCAGGACATAAATTAGTCACTACAAAACTGCCAGCATCTTATAAAAATCACGATTATTGACAAATATTCCCCAACATCTTTCTTTATTACCATACTTTAATATTCAATGAAGTTTGTCACAAATGCCCTGACAAGTACCCCCCACTTGCATGGATTGGTGCAACTGCACCCATACTCAAGGAGCTTGAAACAACCAAGATTAAGGAGCACATTTGAGTGATACCTCTATTCATATTTGATAAATTCTGGTTGTGTGCATTATGCGTAAGTTGCCTATAAGCAACCTACCAAAGTTCCTTCAGTAGCATCTCCCAAACTCAGTGCCTCCACATTTCGAAAGTCAAAGAAGTGGATAAATGGATAAAAGCATCACATCAAAGTTATCTTTCAAGGTCCCACATGGTCCTGATTTAAACATATATTCATTGTCATTCGTTGAAATCCTCATCCTGGAACTCTCTGCCAACCTCACCACACAGACTGCATCAGCTCAAGAAGAAAAACTAACTATCTTTTTCCAAGGGTAACTAGAGATGGAAAACAAATGAAAATATGGACAGCTTCACTTTCTGTGGATTTTGAAAAATAAAGTGTGAAATTAGTCTGAATTGCTGAAATAGACATTGTCCACATGAACTGAGAATAGATGCTTCATGTGTTTATCTCAATTTATATCTACATATGTAATATTACTATTGCAAATTCTGCTTTGTGGCCTGTCATCTTTTAATATTATTTCCCTTGATTCCCAAATCAGTTTGAGAAATTTCACCATTGAGTATTATGTCCAAAACATATTAAAGTTAAATCGCGTCATTACTTCTTACAACTGTATGGTTTCCTTCATGATCGACACATCCTTTGGTTTAAGCAGTATAATAAGACCATAAGACCATAAGACATAGGAGTGGAAGTAAGGCCATTTGGCCCATCAAGTCCACTCCGCCATTTAAATCATGGCTGATGTGCATTTTCAACTCCACTTCCCTGCACTCTCTTTGTAGCCCTTGATTCCTTGTGAGGTCAAGAATTTGTCAATCTCTGCCTTGAAGGCATCAGACGTCTTGGCCTCCACTGCACTCCGTGGCAATGAATTCCACAAGCCCAGCACTCTCATAATGTGAGATACTATCATCTGGGACATGGTCCAAATGATAAAATGGCAGGTGAATGAGGAGATACAAGTGTTAATTAAGCCCATGATGTGAGAAACCCTGTTTAAAACCATTCTGAGTGATAATTGGACAAAGTGTCCACGACTCATGCTTGGAAGGAGAAAAGCAGTTGCGAGTAACACTCAAAAAGAAAAATCAAGAGAGTTTTTTTTTGCAGTTGTGTAATCCTCCATTCTGACTTCCCTCTATACCTGAGCATTGTAAGAAAAAGAAGGTCCCATGTGCATTGTTACGATTTTCTTCTTGCTTCAAACTTAAGTTTGAAGAATTGACTTTCATATTGCAGGCATTCAGTATTTTATTGAACAGTTAACCAAAAGAATTGTACTTCTTTTTAATCCTCACTGTGTGAACTTCAAGCAGCATATGTATTTGTGCATGTTAAACCAAATGCAATTCTTTACTTTTCATGATAACAAGATCTTCATTACAATTGGAAAAACCCAAATTGAATTTTCTTCACTTTTACTGGTGCATCAAGTCATGATGCAGCACAAACATTATTTCTATTTTCAGAGTAAGTCAATATTCCACACCCAAAAGTCATTAAAAGACAAACATGGGTGGTTGCATATTTGAAAGCAAACTCATACACAGTTTCAGACAGTCTTCTGTTTATCAACAAGGTAAAATGGGTACTCAGTCAGGAATACAGGTTACAGCTAATTGGAATGTGAAGTGTATTTGTTAATGCAAGAGAACGCCTACATTTTCACTTTTCATTTTGTTTCAGTTACAAATCTCCCCCACAAAAAATAACCATTTCATAGCTGAACTTATCCAATTAATTTTGTGACAAAGAATCACAACTTGTCATTAAACAATGATCTATCACTGTCGGAAATGTGAACTTGTTTTTTTTCAAATGAGTGAGACAATTATGCAAAGCTTAAGAATCATCAATCATAATTAACAATTAAGATGCTGCACTTCACTGCATGGTTACAATGTCTTGTAAACAAGTTGAATATGGAATTTTCATTTATTTTGGGAAGGAGCACCTGAAACTAAAATTAGCATGGCATCAAGTAGCCCCCACAAAACTAGAATTCAAAACTAGGATTCAGAGGGAAAACTCTCTGGCACATAGTAAGATGGTCGTGGTTGCTGGAGGTCAATCATCTCAGCTCCAGGACATCGCTGCAGGAGTTCCTCGGTATAATGCCCTGGGCCCAACCATCTTTAGCAGTTTCATCAACGACCTTCCTGCCATCATAAAGCCAGAAACTGGGGTGCTCGCCAATGACTGCACATTGTTCAGCACCATTCGTGACTCCTCAGATACTGAAGTGGTCCATGTCCAAATGCAACAAAATCCAGACAATATACAGTCTTGGGCTCCCCAAAGCCTGACCACCAACTACAAGGCACCAGTCAGAAGTGTGATAGGATCCTTAATATTTGTCTGAATGGTTGAGCTCCAGCAACACTTTGGCTGACAACTTGCAAGTAACATTCATGCCAGTCATTGACCATCTCCATTTAGAGAATCTAACCACTGCCCGTGACATTTAATTGCATTATCATCACTGAATCTGCCACTAACAATATCCTGGGATTTATTGACCAGAATGAATGTCTACCAATTGCTTGAACCAAACAGAATAGTATCAGTAGGAGTCAAATTATGAAAGGAAAGTCTCACACGGTGAATGAAGTCCAGTAAGTTTAGATGTCTGAACTTAAAATACCTTCTTTCCCCTTGGAAGGGAAATGTTACTTAACATATTGTGCAGGCATCCTTGGATGTTCTTGTAGCCAGAAGACTAGTTGCAGACAAACATGGAGTAATTTGGTAAAATGGTTCCAAAATCATAACATGTTTCAAGTTATGCTATTCTTCAAAGGGAAAGGATAATAGCTTTGTTTCTGCAACTGTGATCTTGCTGATTTTATTCCTACAGATTTCCTCAAAGCTGGCTGACTGTCACAACAAAAGACTCTCAAAATATGTGTAGTTTGATCGTGTAATGAATAGCCATTGGTGCACAATGAAGGGAATTCATAACATTTCACAGTAAAGAAGGATTTTTCATCAAAAAGCCATTGATATACAAGGAACGATAGATGGGGGAATCTGGTACTTCACTGTGGCAAACAGTCTTGGGAGCTCTCCTTTGCTTGCAGTGAGTATCCATTGTTTTGGTGTAAGCCTTGACAACAGCAAGTGTAGAGTTCTACAGAAAAATGCTGTTGAATGCTCTTGGAGATTTCCAGAAGTTGAAGGAGACCTTCAGAAGCTGTCAGGAGACCTACTGGCAGCCAAACTACCTCCATTATCAGTTTCCATTATAAGAAAAAAAGTGTTTTTTTAAATGTAGAATCTTCATGTCTGCAGGATATATCAACATATTTTCCTTGACATCCAATCTAAATAGAAAAATGACAAAAATTGTCTGAATTTCACAAAAAAATGAATGAAAGAGTTTCAACTTACACATAAGAAGTTACAAAATGGTTGAATGAAAAAAAACCAAAGTGCACCTGATTTACAAATTCAATAGATTGATGCTTATTTTGGTTTCTAACTGGTCTCAAAGGCTTCCCTGTTCTGCAAACAAATATTTTAAAAAAGCACTTTTTGGAAACGGACCTCAAAGTCCTGATGGAAGGGATGGTACAGAGGGAGGCTGCCCACTCCCTGCTGGATAGGCAGTGGAGGGGTTGAATCCTGACTCTGACAGCTTATCCATCGCCACTACCTAGGTCAATATCATCTCTTGATGTGGAGAAATGCCCAGCAGTTTAGGAAGAAATTCAACAATCTCCTCTACTCTGCCAGGGTAAATGCCATCAACTTCTCTCTGCTACCTCACACTCACTCTATCTCTGCAACTGTACCCACCACCAACCATATTCATGCTCTTTTACTTTCACTGTTGCATGCAATATCATCTTTCCTTACGTGCTGTCAGTCACCCAGTCCCCTCAAGCGAATATTGCACATGCCCTCTGTATCTCCTACTTACTCACTTGGAACATCTCTCTCCCACCTGCCTCAGCACTAACAGGTATGCCTCACTCTACTACTTTGTTCATGTTCTCTGTTTCCATCAGTTCTGGAGAAAACTGACCACAATGGGAACAAAAGAGCTACAAAGGGCATTGATGTGGCTGACATTTTTCTCTTCATCCTTTTCAAGGAGATTAATCCTGACCATCCTGAGAGACTGTCTTTGTGCCCAAACTCCTGAACTTATATTGGAGGCTGTCCCTGATTTATGGTGACAGGGGCCTCTGGCTATTACTCCCATCTGACTTTGAAATATGACCATTTGCTTGAAGTACATGCAGAATGTTTATTATGAAGGGTACTGGTGTATGGTGCAGCTGTAATACTGATATATCATGCTGATGTGCAGCTACGTCTATGCCACTCTTAACAGAAAACTGCTGACAACCATAATAGACTTACTGGCTTTGTTCCTGCATTAAAACACCAGATTAAGATACTGAACTAAGAACAAAGAACTATACAGCTCAGGATCAGACCCTTCAGCCCTCCCACCTTGTACCGACACATTTTGCCCTTCCTTACTAAAACTGTCTTCACTTACACGACCTGCGTCCCTCCATTCCCTTCCTATTCATGAATTTGTTCGGGTGGTTCTTTAACACTGCTATTGTGTCTGCTTCCACCACTTTCTCCGGCAGCGCGTTCGAGGGACTCACCACTGTTTGCACGAAAAGCTTGTCTCACATCTCTTTTCAACATCACATCCCCCTGTATCTTGGACCTATTGACCTCTCTGCTTTCTACTCCATCCATCCCCTTCTTATAAACTTCAATCTACAGTGAACATTCAAGTAACTGTATGATGAGTGAGCATGAGGAAATCAGCAAGCAGGCATGAGGTGCATCCCAGTACAAGCCATGAGCTTGGTGCCTGTCCCTGTTGAAGGCACTGAATACTGCAAAAGCTGTGGAGCCTGACAACATTCCAGCAACAGTCCTGAAGACATGATCCAGAACTTCCCACGCTCCTAACCAAACTGCCCTAGTACACATACAGTATTGACACCCACTTGAAAGTGTGGAAAATTGGCCGGATATGTCCCATAAACAAAAACAGCACAAATGCACAAATGCAACCTGATCAATTCCCACCAATAACCACTACCATCATCAATAAAGTAATAGCAGGAGTCATCAACAGTGCTGTCAAGCAGCAATAACCTGCTCACTAATGCTCACTAATGGGTTTTGTCAGGGCCTCTCAGTCTTTTACAACATTATAGCCTTGGTTCTGTGTGGGTCAAAAGAGCTGAATTGCAGATGAGGTAAGAGTGACTACCCGCGGCTGCAAGGCTGTATTTGACCAAATGTGACATTGAGGTTTTGTTATCGGGAGTTTGTGACTGCAGTTACTAATATGAGCAGGCAATGATTTTTTATGATATGGGGGCGCTGTTGTTGGACTGGGGTGGACAAGGTCAAAAATCACACAACACTAAGTTATAATCCAACTGGTTTATTTGAAAACATAAGCTTTTGGAGTCTCAGTCCTTCTTCAGGTGTTATTGATACAGGTGGCATCAGACACAGAATTTGTAAGTAGAAGATTAAAGGCTCATAGAACTTAGGCAAATTTATTAAACAAGAGTCAGAAAGTTTGTGTTTTCAAATAATTCAGTTGGATTATTATCTGGTGTCATGTGATTTTTGATAATTTTTGTTTGTAGAATTTTTCTAATAGTTGATTGAGAAACAGCAGTTCAGATATAGTACATTTGTTAATTAGATAGTGTGATAATTCTGACAAGGTCCTTGGAGAATTATTAATTCGGCAATAAATAATGTTCTTCTCCATTTGGGATTTCTGAGTAAATAAATACGGGTAAATTGTGACAGATCAGATCGTTTTACTGAACCCAAAGAATGATGTAGAATTGAGGAGTAGAGACAGTACACTCCCAAGGCCCAGTATCCTAGGTTCATTGGTATTTGATAAATTCCTACTTAGGAAATAAAACCAATCTGGCTCCAAGTTAAAACACAGATGGAATCTAAAGACAGCCTCGCACCTAAAACACATTGTCTTTGATGCAGTCTTTGGCAGCCTCGGTACCTACTGTCTTTGTTTTGACTTGATTTGATTTGATTTATTATTGTCACCTATGCTGAAACACAGTAAAAAGTTCTTCCCTCATGCTGGAATTGGGGAACTGGTCTTCCCCAGATAAAGTATGTGGCGTGACTCCTTGGATCTTTGTGCCCCTCCCTCCTGTCCCTGTTCATATGCCTTATACTGGTGACTGGTGATCAATGCTATGTCAATCTCCTCTCTAACCCCTTTCATCTAGTTGCCATTGAGACAGCTGCTCGTTACATTAGATAACAATTGCCCCTTGCCCACTTCTATTTGAAGGTTAGTTTACACAAGCATTCACTCCCTCCACCACCAACGCTCAGTAGCAGCAGTACATACTGTCTACAAGATGCACTGCAGAGATTCACCAAAGATCCTCAGACGGCATCTTCCAACTCCCACAACCACTTCCATCTCAAAGGATGAGGGCAGCAGACATATGGGGACACCACCACCTCCAAGTTCCCATCCAAGTCACTCACCATCCAGACCTAGGAATATATCACCGTTCCTTCACTGTTGCTGGTTAACACAATGGAATTCCCTCTCCAATAGCATTGTGAGTCAATCCACAGCATGGGGAATGCAGTGGTTCAAGAAGGTAGCTCACCACCACTTTCTCAAGGGCAAGCAGGGATGGGTGAAAAATTCTGGCCAGCCAGCGATGCTCATGTCCCACAAAATGAATAGAAAAAAAAAATTCTTCTCAGAACAAAAATCCTATTTTCCAATATACTGCATTGATCATGGAGCAGGGTTGCATTTGATGAATCTTTCGCATGAGATATGACTTTGTTGATGCTTATTATCTCTCCTCTGTTTTCATATAGACAGTTGTTCACATTTGCAGAAGGTTGGTTATTAATGTGGCATGGTTAGATAAGGCCTCATTCTACACAGGACAAATATGGAATGTTAAGTTAATGTAGGGTCAGATCGGGCCCCAGTTGCCAACAAATGAATCCTAGCAAAACTGGAGTCAATAGGAATCAGGGAAATCTCTCCACTGATTGCAGTTAAATGGCAAATTGCTGTGCTTATTCGAGGTCAGTCATCTCTGCTAAGGAAAATTCCTGCAGGAGTTCTTTGGGGTACTGCTTTAAACCCAAACACCTTCAGCTGCTTCATCAATGACCTTCCCTCCATCATCAGGTTAGAAGTGGGGATGTTCACTGATGATTACACAATGTTCAGCGCCATTCATAACTCCACAAATGCCAAGTCAGTCCATGTCCATATTCACTAAGAGCTAACAGTATCTAGACTTTTTTATTTAGAAAAGTGCCAATTAACATTTACATCACATGGACATCTCCAACAAGAGAGAATTTAACCATTGCTGTTTGACCTTCACTGACATCATCATACTGAATCCCACTATCAACATCCTGAGGGTTACCACTGACCAGAAACTGAACTGTGCAAGACATATAAATACAATGGCTACAAGAGACTAGGAATCCTGCAATAAGCAACTCACCGCCTGACTTCCCCAAAGCTGTACACCATCTACAAGGTACAAATTAAGAATGTGATGAAATATAGCACACATGCCTAAATGAGTACAGCTCCAACAAAGCTCAAGACACTTGGCACCATCCAGACAAAAGCAGCCCACTTGATTGGCAACATACCCACAAACATTCACCCACTTTACTACTGATACTTAGTAACCGCAGTGTGTACCACTTACACGATGCACTTCAGAAATTCTCTAAAGCTCTATAGATAGCATTTTCTACAACCACCATCAATTAGAAGGATAAAGGCAGCACATATTTTGGAACACTAATACATGTAAGCTCTTCCCCAAACCAGACACCACACTGACTAGGAAAAGTATTACTGTTCCTTTGGTGTCACTAGGTTCAAAATTCTCATTCCTGCCCTAACAGCACTGTGGGAGTACCTACAGCAAATGAAACTGCATTGATTCAAGAAGACAGCTTGCCCCCACCTTCTCCACTAAGGAGGAGCAATAAATGGTGGAGCAACAATGCCCAAATCCCATGAATGAACAAACAAAAAGCTAATAAATTTGTCAAAAATCTTGGACACTTGCAGATTAGAAAGATTTTAGAACTCAACAACTTAGGTACAAGAAATTGATCAGGAGAGAATAGAACATGAATGTATACTATGTAAAAAGGAAAGGTTTAGTGAAGACAAATGTTGGGTCCATTACATACAGTCACAGCGAAACCTATAATGGGTAAATAGAGAAATGGGAAACCTAAAAATACATAATGACTGTCTTCATTGAAGAGTAAGTAAGATCTAAGAGTCAAATGAAAGGATGGAATTGAAATAGCTTAGTATTATTTAAAAAGAATACATTTAGAAAAATTAATGAGAATGGAAGTTAAGATCGCCAGGACCCGATGACTCTTATCATTGACTGTTGAAAGAAATGGTTACAAAATATGGTGATCATCTTTCACAATCCTATTAATGTTATTAATTCTGCACAAGAGTACCCCAAAGATCCCTCTGAGCTTCCTAGTGTTCTTTTTGTTTGAATACTCTCATGCATAGTTACTTCTTCCAAACTGCATCATTTCATTTTTATCAGGGATTAAACTCCCATCTGTCACTATCTGCCTATCTGACCAATTCATCTATACACTCTTGTTACCTAAGTTCTTCTTCTTCATTGCCAATCCTCTAGCAAACTTTTGTGTCATCAAAGTGTAGCAACATTATTTAGCATCCCTTCACATTCTCTTCAATATCATTCATACATGTCATAAGCAATAAGGAACACAATACTGACCTTTGTAGTACAGAATTCTTGAACAGAATGTTTCTGCCCCACAATAATAGGAGATACTGTTATGTCTGCTTCAGAGGTATGAAGTGAATCAAAGGTATCAAATGTTAGTGGGGAATATTTTAGAGGAAGTGATTATAATATCGTAGGACTTAGGTCAGCAATATTAAAGGACAAGAAGTGATCAATGATTAAAAGAAAAACAACAATTACTCTCCATGGGATGAGAACAAATTGACCCCTGTTGATTTTGAATCATACATTGGGAAACAAAATTTTACACGGTTGGCTGGTTTTAAGGCATGGTTTGGATAAAGTCATGGCACATTCACAAAACAGCGAAATGATGGACAACTAATGCCCGAACTCCTTAGTTGGTGTTAGAGAGTATGATGCAGCAGAAGATTTAATCCTTACCTTGAATGATAAGAGCCAGGATTTCGGATGTCTTCTTAGTCACTTTTTTAACTCGCCCCTTCACCTCCAACCGTTTACACATGTATATCTTCCTGGAGTCTCTTTGTTTCTCTAACCTGTTTAACACTGTAATTTTTAATTTATATATCTCCTCCTCATTCTTCCTGACAGCATGGACATGAACAAAGGACCTGAATCCAGAGGTGACGATGACTAACCTTTCCATCAAAATAACATGCATTGAGGAACCCTAGCAAATTTCAAGTCAATGGTCATCACAGTTAAAACTCTTCAATGATAACAAAGGATTAATGGTTATGATTGTTGGAGGTTAATCACCTTCATCCTAAATATTATGTTAGAAATTCCTCAGGATAGCATACTGGGCCTAACCATCTTCAGCAGCTTTATTGATGACCTTCCCTCCAATATAATGTTGGGAGTGGGGATGTTCACTGTTAAATTACAAAGAATATGTATTCAGGTGGTACCAAAGCAGCAGAACAGGGTTTCCACTTTAAAGAGGAGCTTTTATTTCACAGGGAAATGTCACAGGATCTCTTGTACCCCTGTAAATATGAAAGTGCACAATTAGCCAATGGCTCAATATAAGAGGACATAATAATGTCACCTATCATAATATCTAGATAATTAAAATGATTTTTATTGCACACTCTATCTTCAGGGCAAAAGCTTACTTTGCAATAGTTAGAGTACTGCCATGGTAACCTGTGAGTTATGGATATTTCATGCCTGTGAAACATTGGCGATACCACACTGTCACTCGCAAAATATCCTTCATGCCGAAATGTTCTATTTATCCTGGTTTACTATTGTCCCTGACTGCACATCATAAGTAGTCTCAAGTGTTTCTATGCAAGAAAATCTTACACTTTTGCCTACAGAGGAGAACAGTAAAAATTATTTAGTAAAAATAAGATATTACATCGAATGAGACTCCAAAAGCATTAAGTATAGCAGACACTTCACAGTGTTTTCTGCAATCTAAATTCCAAGGATTCCGATCTCACCCCTTTGTTAAATCAATACTTATATAATAAGTTTTTAGAATTATAAATGACCTAACATTGTTCAAAGTATCCATCAATGTGTATTTAACAAATAAAAGATGTGGATTGTAAGAAATTTAGATTTTTATGTTGAACGAAACTTAAATAATTGCTTGAACATTCTGTAAAAAAAACTTAACATGTAAGGTAATATATATAGTATATATGTAAAGGGACAGCTTTAATAGGGATCAGAATCAGAAAGGGCAGGGGTAAAGTGAGCATCAGATCTCCATCCCAACTTAATAGAGTGAGGCCAGGAAATTTTCATTTTTGAGCTTTAGATGTAAGCTGTTGCTGAATCACGTAATAGTTCCAGAGAGGTTAAAACTGAAAACTGTATTTGGCTCCATCAAAACTGATGATACTACAATTTTTACCTGGAGAAGAAGTCTCACATGAGATCTTAATAGACACAAATGTAACATCACTCGCTTCTGATGGTCTTTGAAATCATGTCTAAGTAGTCAATATAATTCGTACCCATTGATTTAATGCAATAAACTAGATCTTGCTGTGTTCAGCAATTGCCTCTACTGCTTAAGATCCACTTATAGCATGTCCTCTACCATTGCTAATTAAATAGGTCCTCAGTCTCAGTGTGGAAAGGAGGATCAGGCTGGGAGTCTCTGCAGGAGCTGGCTTGCAGCAGAGGTGATATTTAACTTTAGATTTCATTAGAATTTATGTAAGTTTCTGTTGATTATTTGTTTGGAAAAACCCATCTGCTTCACTAATTTCCTTTAGGGAGGGATAGTACCATCCTTACCTGGTCTGGCCTACATGTGACTCCAGACCCCCAGCAATGTGTTGACTCTGAACTGCACTCTGGGAAATTAGAGATTGGTAAGCAACGCTGTGTAGCCAGCAATGCCCTCATCCTGTCAATGAATCAAGGAATATAAAACAAACCACTAGTGGTTGGTAATCCAACGGGTGGCAGACATCAGTCAGATGTGCAAAAAGTGAAATCTAATAAGTAGTTGTTTATAGATTATTAGCTATAACCAAAGATAATTTAGAAGGAGCAAGGGAGAGCCTCATTGGAGGCACAAATTAAAGCTGAAGTTTTAAACTTGCCTTTTGTGGTGCAGAGTACAGGCCTTGTTCCTCCTGGCCACAAAAAGGCAGGCGACATAAACATGACTCTGTGACTCCTAGTCACATACCTGGTTTCCACACTCAGGAAATGCTTAAGATTGCAGACTGGCCTTAGTGGAACTCAATCTGTATATTCAAAAAGAATGTCACTGTCTTTCATTGGGTATACCTGTTCAGGAAAACAACTTAGAGTAAATGTCAAAGGCAAAATAATGCAGTTGCTGGAAATTCGAAATTTTAAAGGCAGAAGTGCTGGAAGTACAAAACAGACATGGCAGAATGCCTGGAAACAGAAACAGAGTTAAAGTTTCAATGAAATAAAAGACTGTGTGTTGAATGTTCCTAAACTTTGAGTGACTTAGACTGTCATGATCAATTTTGGAGAATCATGAGATGCCAACTGAGGTCTTTCTTGACAACAGAAGCAACAAATTGCACCTTCCAACTAAGTTTCAGACGTCAAGACACGATTTTCAATTGTAAGTGGCAAAAGGCTTATTGACAGGGATTATCACTCATCATCACCCTCAATAACATTTAAAATTAGTTCCTTAAAATGCAATCACCTATTCTAACAACCTGTTGGATATGGATGGGATGCTGACAATTCCCAATAATTTCTAAACTTGCTGCATACTCCTCTGGATCTCCATCTCGTAAACTCAAAGCTCACTCCATTGCCAATGGCTGCATGCACCCAGAATCCATGGATGTTGGCATCTGAGACATGGCCAGCACTTCCACATCACACATCTTCACTCCACATACAGTACTCTTCTGAACTTCCATGCTATACTTTGGAATGGACCAGCAACTGTCTACTAGAATGCTGCTGTAAGAATAAGAACCAAACTCATAGATTTGACTAGGCTGCATCTCAGAGCTGCTCACTTTCTCCCTTATTACTCATTCTCTTAGTACCCACCTAACTGCTCACAGCATCCCTCCCTTGTCTTTTAGTACTTTGCCCTCTCAACCAGAGTTAACAAGTGCACATTAATTTTGCCTGGAGTGTTTTTTTTAGTGCAGACACAAAGGCAGAAAGTTTCCAATGGCTCTTTTCAGATAAGGGGTGGACACGCTGCTTTATGACACCATGCTATATCAATTATACCTGAACCACATGCTATGTGTCAAAAACGCTGCGTATGCTTCAAGAAAATGACCGTTTCTCAAAATCTAAATCCTTACTCAAACCCCCAAGAGATACACTCTTCAGTCAGGAGGTCCCTGCAACGTGAGTCAAGGTAGTCTTTGATATCAAATCAATGCCTCACGCATGGATATTCATCCCCATAGGAAGGCTAGAGTCAGAATCCTTTTCTGATATGGGGTAATAGCCAAATATCAAATATTTCGCCAATTGTCTTGGCTATTCCTACCCTATTATATGGGCTACTTTCTCTGTAATGAAAGAAAACAAGGGATTGAGTGAAGTAGATGCAGATGGTACAGTTGTCAATGCTGGTGCAGGTGAAGGAAGTCTGGTGGGATGTCCTGTGTGAGCGAGCAGAACAGAAGCCATGCAGGGTTAGCAGTTATGGGGTAAATCAGTGGGTAGAGTAAGTGAGGGCAGATGATGCAAACAATGGTGAAAACTGGATGTGAGTTTGCTCGCTGAGCTGGAAGGTTAGTTTTCAGACATTTTGTCACCATTCCAGGTAACATCATCAGTGAGCCTCCGACGAGAGGCTCACTGATGATGTTACCTGGAATGGAGACGAAACGTCTGAAAACTAACCTTCCAGCTCAACGAGCAAACTCACATCCAGAACCTCAACCTGAGCTACAAATCTTCTCAAAACTCATTAATGGTGAAAACGGTAGACCAGAAGCCTTGATGGGAGGTGTATGTATGCAGTAGCAGAGCTAATGTGTATGTGAGATTGCAGAAAGATCGATACACTTGCTCTGGTGGAACAGAGTAGATCATTGGCCTACTATTTTGCCTGCAGCATCAGAGGCTGAAGGGTGACTTTTTGGAGAATTATAAAATCATGAGAGGCTCAGATTGGGTGAATAGCCAAGGTCTTTTCCCTGGGGTGGGGGAGTCCAAAACTAGAGGGCATAGGTTAAAGGTGAGAGGGGATGAGATTTGTTTAGGATATCTGGTCACCATAGACAAGTTGGACTGAAGGATCTGTTTCCATGCTGTATATCTCTGTGACTTTATGACTGTGACTTTCTTGCAGTGCTGCTAGCAATTCCTCCAGATGACTGAGACTGTGCTGATCTGAGTGGTGATGTCTACTGGTTTCATTGTCGCTTCTGGTGGTCCTGTGGGAACAAGATGTTTCTATTCTGCATAACTGGGATATCCAACACCCCGTGCGTAAAATAGGGCATCAATTTGGCCTTATCTGTAAGATTCAGGGAAAATGTCACAAACTGTACAGGACAGCTCCAGACTGACAGAACTGGAGTTGTGGGTGTGGGGGGAGGTGGGGTGCTGGTGATTGACAGCCTTTCAAGCAGGTTACTGGCACTAGTGATGCCAGTATATCATGGGAGCATTGAATTCGTCTAGCTCCAGCAAGTGGGAGAATTGGTCATCAGATACATCAGATGAGAGGGGTGCCACAGGGAATTGGTAGGTCATGAATGAGGCAAGTTTGGGATGATATGTCACAAACACAGAGAAATGCTCCATAAAACTGGACAAAAGTCACATCTAAAATATCATAAAATTCAGCTCAATGATATTTCAGTAGGATGTTAGGGAATAAAACACCTGATTAATTTTAATGGCACACTTTTGAACTTTTACCAAGGAAGATCAGCTAAAATTGCCTTTTATAGTTAGACCATTAACAGCACCCTATTCCAAACAGTGTCACCAGCCCCTGCACTGCAACACTCTCCAACAAGAAATATAAAATGTGTTTTTACAGAGAATGTGTTTCATTAAATGTTAAAAATTTGTGAAAAGTCAAGGTAAAATACTGTTTCATTATGACTAGCAATCTAAGTAGAAGTCAGCGCACAATAGTGAGAAGCTAGTCACCAACAGCTCTGTCATTAACATACTCCTGAATGACTAATAATGAAATCACCAAAATCAATAATGTCAAGTGAAATCTTCATTAGGTGCCCCTTTGGATTCTCAGCTTTTTGGCTGTATATATATGTTCAGATGTCAGAAGAAAATAACTGACAATTTCACAATTGTTTTACTTTTATTGGACAACATTAATGTTGCTATTTCTACTTATCCCACAGTGAAGCAAAATAAAGTGTTCTTCAGTGGCATGGGCATTATGGTTGGACATTTGGTGTTATAGTTAAAAAGAACTTAATGACACTGAATATTTCATGCAATCATAGATATCTAGAATATTTCAGCATTGAGACAGTTAATTTAAACCTGCACCAGTTCAATTTGTTTGAAAGCCTCTTTCTTTCTCCCACAACTCTCCAATTGTTTACTTCAAGTATTTATGTAATTCCTTTTTGATAGTAGTGATTGAATCTGTATCCACCATTTCATCAGGCAGTGCATTCCATGTTCTAAACACATGCTGTTTCTTTCTCAACTTGCTTGTATTTTCTTTGTTGCCAATTGCCTTAAATTTGTACCCCATGGTTATGGATACTCTTGTAGACATTGAATCTGCCTAAACGCTGATGATTTGAAACAATTCTTTCAAATATCCTCTTAACCTTTATGTTGAGGAGGACCTCAGTTTCTCGAGTTTGTCAAGGTAGCTGAAATCCCTCATCCCTGTAAATCTGTCCCATGTCCTTGCCAAGGCTTTCATTAAGAATTCTATGATTCTAGGAGGTAGTGAACATTGGAAAGAAAACTCCAGCTGGGAATGAACAAATGTTGTATATCT